>NC_057422.1:2500000-5000000 GCF_019457755.1 Venturia canescens
GAACTTGAATACGTCAACCAATTCAGTTGTTCTGTAAACTCAACAATTGTTGTATTTGTTCTCCGATCATTCATCACGGTGGAGCGATATTGGAATAGGAATTATATTTAGCGCTTTGTGCGTGGAAAACAATCGACAAAAACACAAAATTTCCTCAGCCACCTCACACCATTCTCATCTCCCCTACAGCAGCATACTTTCTTCGTAATAAAAGGAGAGATGTTGTCGACGACTTCCCTAAAGGAGCGAAGGGTGCCGCGAGGGAGCCCAACGTACAATTACACTTGTACATTTGGTGAAAGAAGCAAAAGCTGTGAAGAAGAGCAACAAAGCCACACGGGGAATTGGATTGAGCACACAATGTGGTAGGTCCCGTTAGGATAATAATCGAGAGTAATGCGGCGTGAATTATTGACTGCTTAACATTTTGCTAGGCAGTGCTGGATCTCCCTCAATTCTTGGCCCCCCTCTTCGTTCCTACCCTTCGATCTCTTCTCCTCCTTCAACGTGCGTGTCGGTTCTGGAAGCTTTTGCCTGCGAAGTACAGCACCAGCAGCATCGATTCGTACGTGGCTCTAGAAATGTTCGATGTCGTGGGGGTAACTCGTGCGGTGAAGTACACGAAGATACCTCGTGTGCTCGCGTTTATGGTGTGCGCTGAAAGATACGCAAGTGTATACGTAAACAGAGTGGGACGAGCAACGCACCAGCCTCGATCCCTTCCACTCCTCCCATGGACTACGATCGGACTCTTTATTTCTCTCTTTTTCTCTAACGTCCTCCAACAGATAAGTGACGGTCTCTCATCACGTGAGAAAAAGAACGACCGGGAGGGACAGGAGAATGAGAAAGGGATGAGAGAGGGTGAGTGTGCGTAAACCGAAGATTACGTGGAAGCACGCACATCTCGCATGCTACAACAAAATACGAACGTTTTTAGCGGGGAATATACGAGCCTAATTTTTCAGCGACGACAAGTCTTCCTTCTTGACCCATCAAACCGACGCATTCGTCTCTTTTACCTCAATTTTCTCTACTTCCTTTTGTCACTCTCAATGAATAACATTGTGGCTCAAATCTAAGTGGTGTGATCCGCGATTTCTATGCGGAACGCGACAGCAAATATGCGTAGAGGAAAAACAAAAGTAATTGGAGTAAATGCCCTTCGGCGATGGAGATAATGAATTCTCGATTTCACGGATTCATTTGGTGACGTAAGAGCACTGTGGAATAATGACAGTTGTTCAGTTTTTTCTCATGTTCAGCCTGGCGAGCAGGTAACAGAGTTTCGAGTACATGGAACGAGAATGTTAATTTAAGTTTACAGTACATTTGACAGTCGAGTTGACGTACATTTTTCAGCTTTCGAAGTTGTTATCTCAGGATATGATTTTAAGGGTTTTCCGTGTCTTTCGTAGCGAAACTCCCTACGATAATGCTACGTCTCGTCGTCGCGTTGAGACAAAATGAGGAGGCAAGAGTGGAAACGTGAGTCTTGTTCGTTTACGTATATGTATATATATATAGGTACGTTGAGAGAAGAAAATATTAGACGTGAGATCGAGGAAAAGCAAAAGAGAAACGAGATGTCGACGGACATGGTGAGACACGAGAAAGGGAGTGGGCCAGCAGGAAAATTCAACCTCTTAATTAGCTGCAATTACCGCGACATAGCAATGTCGAGCGAACCGCCCGAGGCTCATCCACTTTCTGCCCTTTCATCCAGAAGTTCTCCATGAGTATATATATACACAGACCCAACAAGTTTTTTAGAATGAAGAAGGCGTCCGGAGAGAGGAGAGGGAATGAGAAAGAGAGACAGTTTGTTCCCTTATGTCATAAAGAAGAGCTCAGTTAACCTATTCAGGTAGTTTGTTCATCGCGATCGAGCTCCGCAGAGCGAGTTGTATCCCTGGTTTTATCTAGTCCGCATGTATCTCCCGAGCGAGCCATCCGGAGGCATCCGGCCCACGAAAGAGCCAATTTACGAGAAGATACTCAACGCTAATATGCGGAAAATAAAAATCTTGCATCCGTGCCGCTGGTGCTGCTGTGTTCTCGAAAGTATACGGGTCGTTTGCGCCGCGTACGAGCACTAGGACGAGAGGAAAACACGCTCGATATCAGCAAGCTTCGTCGACGTGCGTCCTTATTCTGTTCCGTTTAGTGCTGCTACATCACCGTGCCTGAAAACCCAAAATTTAGGAAGGAAAGCCAGAGGGTTATCAGGAAAAAAGGTGCAAAACAATTTTCCACCGGGAAACAAATGTTTATTAAATAAAACGAAATTTCGTGGGGAAATGCGTTTGGAAAAATATTCATCATGTTCAACTCCCTTCGAAATGACTTTGCCAGAGGTTCGCTGAAGTTATCCGAAATGGCGTTTAATTCGCTGAGCGTAAGATTCATCTGCACAGAGGAGCAGCGATTCCTCCGGGAACAGGGTGAATATGCAAGGGGTGCATGAATATATAGGAGCGTATAAGCTCCTTGCCTCGCTCGAAGAAAGGGAGTGAAAAGGATGCTGGAGACTTGGAGGCGTTAGAGATTATAAACTCGACGAACCTGGCACTTACTTTACTCGCGGTTGCATTATTCGTAACTACGAGATCTCTCGCTACGGAGAACTCTATCCTCTAAATATGCGAGAAAATTCTACGATTACTGTCGCGAATAAGCACAAGGGAAAATGAAATACACAGTGAAGCTACGTTCCAACGCTCCAACATCCACAGTCATACGTGTTTTATATACAAATATTCACGCCACTGTATACAAGTATATGACGATCGTTCGGCTATATCGATCACATCTTTGTTGTATTCGCCGGAAGATGATGGAAGACGACAGACAGTCGTGTTCCTTCTCTTCAAGATGTCTCGTCATTGTCGTCATAAAGAACAAAGTTTACGAGTCTCGACATATCGAGGTGTCGATTTGGCGGCTATCAAAGAGCTGGCTGAAAGGAAAACACGACGTTGCACAGGCGTCGAGGCGGGTGCACGATGAATTGCATTGTGTAGAAATTCTCCCAGGGATCATACCGCGAATCAAGAATTCATAGCGCTGAAGCTACGAGGAGCCCTCTTTTATAATATCCGCTTCTGCTTCTCTGATAAAGTCTCTGAAGCTCGCGTATGCACTCATGAATATTGGATCAAATTTATGAGTAACTGTCCTATTAAAAAGAGCTGCTTCTTAATAGTTGATGTTACACAGATATCTTTGTATTTATTTAAGACGCTTGCGTTTTTCGGTATGTGCACATGTGCGAGCTTCGCATACATTTGAATGAAAATGAAATAGCTCGAATTGAATTAACCGGGATTTGAGAGAATTGCACATCTTTTCATTAGACCTATTCGAAATCCATTGAAACATTTGATTTAATTATCACGGGTTAAACGTATTACGTTTATCGTCTCTAAAATTGAATTGACGCCAATCAATGGTGCCTTCGTTAAAGAAATTCCTCCGAAACGAATGCGTTCAGCTGCGTCAAGCTTTTTACCTTCATTCGCTATTTCATCGGTATATATTCGCTCTGATTGACTCTCCCAGAATCGTGGTTCGGTCCACTTTTTCTCTTGGATGTATAGCATATTTTAAATATAAATATCAAAGTGGCTGGTAGCAAGTCCGCTGTATTTTGGCCCGAGAGTAACGTCGATAGTTCAGAGATTCTCTGTGGTCGGTAGCGTGTCAGCGCATATTCGTTCGAACGTTAGTTCGAACCTAACCCACTTCTAGCTTCATCCTTGCTGCCCTTCCCACCTCGAAAACCATCACCCTCCTTCTCCTCTTTCGCTCTTCGCTTTTTCGGCTGTACCCTCAGTGCCCTTGCTCGCTCGGAGCTTGCCGGTCCCACGCATTCCGCCTTCCTCTACCACGGGCGAGAGGATTCCCCGGCTCTTCGAGCCCCTCCACTCGGGGTCAAATATCCACACGCTCACAAACAGAATTATTTATGAGCTTGAATGCGAGCCAAAGCTCGTCCGTAAGCCACTAAGACGTTTCCCGATGCTTCGAGGAGTATTCAAGGCTCCTGCTGGTTACGCTGCACACGATAGAACGTGAGCCAACCCGACGAAGACAAGAGGAGGGGTCGTATTTCTGGGGATAACCAGAGACTATTCCCGTTGCACACAGAGCAAAAATATTCTCCCGTTTTTCCGAGCGATCTTTCGCTAAAATTCTAAATTTGACGAAGCCAACGTAAGTACACCAGCTATATCCAGGACTCCGAGATGCCTCTGCCCTCCTTTGCCCTTTTTTCGTTGTCTCTTTCCTTCCGATTTTTTTCGAAAAATATAAAAAAAACTCAGCCTCTGGAAAAAGTACAAGAGAGAGAACTGGAGAGTACTCCGGGCAGGGTATCATTCGAGCTCCTGGCATTGCTCCCTCGAGGATGTCTCATGGCCTCGATACGTAAAGCGGCACCATCAACCATGAAAGTATAGCAGCAACGAGAGTGCCAGCAACTAACCAACCAACCAACCAACCCCTGAGATGTTCTCGCGCGATAAAGACCAAACGAAATACCTCTCGGAGTGAAGCGCCCCTTCTCCACTTCGTGCACCAATCTTCGACAGGCTCCAAGACGACATTGAGTCTGCGGTTTGAGCAAATTCACACGATCGTGTAAGACGGGAAACGAGGCAGCAAAATTCTCCATATCTGAGCTTTAAGTAAAGTGCCAAATTAACGACTTCGCTACTTCACTTTTGAATGAAGCGCAGAAATCAAAATTTATCCTATTTTTTCAAGAATAATTATTCCCTAGGAAGCATTGAAATAATAACATCATCAAAACATATGTCATATATGTGTTGCAACGACTTTTTCCGTTAGTCGCACAAATACTCACTCTCGACAATTTCTGGGCGCCAGTTAACGAGATTTCGTAAAAAAATGTTATTTGAAATTATCGGACATGAGTTCTTTAATTTTTTCCGGTCGTAGCTGTAATTAAAGATCAAATTGGTAGAGGGGCGAGGTCACGATACTTTCGACAAACTAATCACTTCTGAACCAACAGACTCCGGAATTAAAAACATGATTTATTAATTTTAACAATTTACAATAGAAGAAAAAATTTCCGGAAAATTTCATTTCCATAATAACTCGAGGTCTCGGTTATAGATTACAGAAAATTCCAATTACAATTTGTGACGATAAATTCGAGTGACCTGATGGATCGATACGTAACTTTTCAACAATTCATGATCAACACGATCAAATCAAAATATAACAGAACAGTCAACTTAAACTATGGATCTCGAGATTGAACACAAAAAAATAAAATAGAATTCCTCTCGGCAATTCAAATTCATAAACGACAACGACTAAAAACCCTCTTTTAACTCTCAAAATTTTCTCCAAATATTACTCGCGAGTTCAACGAAATATCAAACAAAACGATACGAAATAAGAGCGAAATGATGGCTCACCGCTACGGTTCATTGCTGTCTAAGACTCGAGTCTTCGATAATTGTACCGAGAGCACGTACGCGAACCGAGGTTCTTACCTGAATGAAGCTCTTGAATTTTGTTATTCAACTTTTTGGATCTTCAGACTGATGACTTTCGTTGCAATACCGGATTTTCGATGATGTTCGGGTGGCAACCGCCGTTCGCTCGTACAGCATTAATTAAAAATAATTCAAAATAAAATTAGTTATCGATGAATACCCTATAGCGTTTGGTCCTTCTGGATTTGCTCGAGAGAAATTCGTCGATGACGAAAGACGCTCCTGTCCCGTGTCGTGCCAATTTTACTTATTTTGTGACGTGTGCAAAATTACCACGTCACAGTGTATAACAAGAAAAGGGAGAAAAAACAACAGAAACTCTTGTTTTAGTAACGGAAAAAATATCAAAGTTCACATCGAAGCATCGTTAATTGCACGCACTGCGTTATCAAGTTGAAAGTTAAAAAGTTTCTCTTAACATTCGTTTGTAATACAATCAACTTTACGCACATTCATTCAATTAATCAACAATTTCATGAAAGATTGTATTAAAACACGGCAACGATCGGTCTGACCAGCCGATCCGAAGCCCGAGATGTGACCTCGATAAAAGCGACTTCAAGAGTCCATGAAAATCAAGAACTTCTCTTCACTAATATTAAGGAATTTCTTAATTTCTTGCTATATTTCAAATTTCTCTAATAAATTGGGTTTTTTATGTCATTGTTGTTATTATTTAATTTAATTGAATTTAAAAAAGTTAACTTCATGAAGCAAACAATAATATTTCGTAAGCTCATTTTGAGTACGAAGAGAAAATAGTTTAATGGAAAAGCGTCATAGTCGCGTATTCGCATATTCGAGCAAAGGAGAACTCGCCCTGGTTCCTTCTTCGTATACTCTGCCTTGGAGGAGCTACCGCACTTTTTGACAACGAAATAACCCAAGTTTTCCATCCCAAACCTGTAACCAAGGGAAAAGAACGTCATCAAATGTGGTATTGACAAGACTACAAAACGTTTCAATTTTCTTTCAATTTCCTGAAACCCACAACTCGATAAGACAAAAAAGGGGCTCCTGAGAGGCGTTTTTCCGAGTTGTAAAAGAGAAAACGAAGATCTCCCGACTACGGACACGTAAGAGAAGTACAGATAAAAATAAAATGAATGCCGTCAGTTCGGAGGTGGAAGTGCTCTGGCATGAAGCTCTTCGTATTAAGGATTCTTTCTTCACCGAGCGTCAATGTTACCGAGTTGAACTCGGCTCACGGCCCGCAGCAGAGACTCTTTCAACCACCCCCACGTCTCGGAAGCTCCGCCAAAGCTGGAGGGACAGCGAAGCATCGCAATCACTCTAGTACGAGGGTTCGAACGTGGGAGGCGCCACCAAATGGATTCAGTAGGTAAAACCCTCTCCGCGTAGCAGATGCTGCCGCTGCTACCGCTGGGGTGGATTCTCGTGCACACTACTAGCCCGGTGGGGAGAGTTACAAGCAGCGCTGGGCTGCTCCACTTTCGCCACTGCTTTGTGGTGCAACATTCAAATCCCCTGCTCCATCGGACTCGCGTAGGTCTGAAAAAAAACTTTCCCATTTTATCTCAAAGACCCGGATGATTGACGTCCATCGAAAAACGTGGATGAAAAAATGCTCGAACAACAATGCTTGTCATTCGAAGGGGTCTCAACTCGTCGTAGATCGGACGTGCCTCAAAAATTCATACACAAACTGCGAATGTCACAATTTTACAAATTTTTACGACTCGGTTGACCGAGTCTTTCAAAAATTCGGTACAAAATCAATGTATTACTAAGAAATTAAAACACACCCCGAGTGCATGGTAATTTCTTTCCCAACGTCTTTTTCAAAACCAAACGAAGCTCGATAAGAGAATGAATCAAACAATTTTCTTTATCGATTGCTCACTCAAATATTTACCAAAATTACTTTTTTTCTCGATTTCATGATAAATAAAAGTCCTTCGCTACTATTGTTCCCTATTCACGACTTTTCACGACCGAATCCGAGCTGACATGACCATTGGAAGGAGCAGCTGCCCGTGGTGACATTAGCGAGCAGCCGGAACCTCACGGCGAGAGAATCAGAGCCCCAAAAAAGTGATGACGTTGAGCTAGTCCACGCATCACAATAAAAAATTGTAGCTTTTCCGCGATTTCATTCTTCGAACAAAAATCATTCAAGGGCAAAATAATCGAACATCAATTTGACGTGTCGATTTGCGTTGGAAAACAAATCCCATAAATTAATGTATTACATGCTCATTGCAATTTTTCCAAGTAAATTATTCAAATAAAAATAATCCAATGGAAAGATTTACGAACAGTATGACGTGCCGCGTTCGGTCCATAAATAACGCGATATTTGAAAGGTTCTTTCGCGTTAATGCGTATTTTGTAAAGTGTTTCATACCTGGAGTTACGTATGAACGAGTATTATCATGCTCGTGCATAAATATGGATTATTCGTGAGGACAACTGGTGTGAATTCGGACGTGAATACAATGGCTGTTTTCCGCATTGTCGTTTTTCTCGTTCCGCAATTACATTTTTTTCATTTAGAATTCATGACACGCACCCATTTTTCGCAGGTTATCGTTACAGCGAATTTTGCACCGCAGTTACAAACTACCTCGGTGGTTAAATTGCATTCGTTATTATTCGTCGGTAGGATAATTTTGTTCCTTTCTGTTTAAAATTTCTAACAGCCTCCACTCTATAGGGTAGAATCGTTGATATTTTTCCGCATTTAAATAATAACTCGTTTGAGTAAGCGAGTTCAGGTTGCACCGTAAATGTAAATGCACGCACTCACGATATCGATTTACACTCCGCCGTCCGATAGGTCCTGATGTATAACTCTGTCACGCACCTATGCATATATATATATATATTTACCAGAGTTACATCAGGCATCGCGGAGATTAATTTCACCGCGGCGGAGCGTCCGAATTTACATGGGTGCGTATGCGATCGGTCGTACGAGCGCGTTCGAATTGTAGCTGCTCGCCATACGATTTCGGGATTAATCGGGGAAACGTATCACACCAACTCGCGTTATACGAGGAGAGATTGTCCAGTGTATATATGCGTACGTACTTGGAGCATTACATCGGTAGTACGGAGACGAGAGTAAACGGGAATCCATGATGAGAGAGCAGGAGAGAGAAAGCGAGAATTTCAAGTGCAGTGGACCGCACGCATGCGTAATGCAGGCCGACGTTGTCATCTCGTCTCGTCGCTGGTCTCTCTCTCCTTCTCACTCGCTCTCTCTCTTTCTTGCACCGTAGTATATTCAACGGCCCCGGGGACATTCGAAATACTTGAACCACATTTGTGTACGATTAATCCCACCTCTCGCTTCCACTCGGGAGCTTCAACGAGAAACATGCTCATCGGTGTACGTCTATACAAGGACGCATTCTCTGTCCAGAGTTCAACGCGTTAATTCCCTTCAATTTCAGAGCGCACCACACCTACTATGGACGCGTGGCTTTTAGCCGATTCCCCGCTCGTTACTTCTCTCTCGCGGCCTCTTCGCATTAACGGGAACCACGTTCTTGGGTGATTAAGTTACATTAGCTAAAAACAGGCTTACGCATTTGTTTTATGGGTATGTTTTCATTAGTCGTCGCTCAGTTGAGCGCGAGAGTGCATGGAAAAGTTCATTTCTTCAATGAATGCGTAGCTCTTCATCCGTCGACATTGCATTTCGTTGGTGCGAAACTGATTTTCAGAAAGCTCCGCATACATCGAGGGCGAGAGCAAGCGGTTGAAATTCTTGTGGAACAAAAGCTGTTGGTTAATTCCTCAGTTTAGTCCGCGTTTGCTTAGAGTTTAAATTCGCCCTGAAAAAATGTCAGAATGTTTACGACATCGCTTGCATTTGGAAAAAATGTGGGGCACGCCGGGCCATCAATGGTCGGCATTAAAGTGTTTGTATTCTTAAAAAATATCAACGAATTCCTATGCCCCAACGGTGTTTCACTGCGGCATACGTGACGAAATGTCATTTCATTAGGAGGAGAGTTCCAGGAGTTTGGTATTTCGAGGGAACCTCGACGAGCCGGGAATGAAAATAAAAAATAAAAACAAAAAAAAAAGAGAGAGAAAGAAAGAGAAAAACGAAACTCGAGAGAAGTTGTAAAAGCAAGGGAGAACGAATAAGTGACCCATGGGAATTAATTCCTACGTTAACTAGCAACCGTTAACCCGCGCGATGGATTCTCAACCCCCGCTTGCAAATCCTTTTTTTCTACGCTATTTTTCTCCCTCTTCATCCCTTGCAGTTTTAACAGCAACAATCGCCCTCACTTCCGCTCTCGATCTCTCTCCCACTCTCGCAGTTGCTTTCGGTTCGTCTCTTGTGGTTTGGGTGTATGTAGAGTGAAGCTCTCGTGAGCCTCCGGTCTATACGCGAAAGCCCGCAATTCTGTCCCGCCGGGAAATCTGAACGAAAGGCAAAATATTGTTTTCGATAATCGACGGAGTTGGATAGACCATATTACAAAAAGCGGAAAAAAAAGTGAAAATGAAAAGAAAAAAATGAAAAAAAAAAAGAAAAAAACGAGCGCACTCGAACGCTCGTGCTTGGTAAAGCGAGTTGGAGGAAAAGGGGGAGGCGAGGGGCGGAGAAAAGAGAAAAAGAGAGACTGACAGTGTGGGGGAAGAAAAAAATGCGCAATTTAAAATCTCTCTCATACACGCGTGGGAAGAGACGAAACCCGGAAAATGGCACTCGATCTCGTACGTCGATTCTTTCATTCCCTCAATGCTCTCGGATGCCACAAAACAAAATGATAAAACTCCCCTTTCACTCGATAAAAAGTCTCCTATTCTCCGGTAAATACATCCTGTCACGTGCGAAAAAATCTGAAAATAATTCAATTATCGCTCTCGCACAAGTGCGCGATGTAGTTTTCGAAGATGCGAGCGGACGTAGCTTTGGGGATGAAAGAATATTTGTTTTCAGGCGGTTTTAAAATGGAAATAATCTTCTTGAGTAGGGGCATAAAAGATTGAAAAAGGGAGAAGAGAAAGTGAAAACTTCATCAAATTTTCTCCTGTCATTTTTGACTCGCCGCGTCAAGATCCGTCAGCGGGGAATAAAATTAAATGCGGAAGCAGCGTGAAGCGAAGGTGAATGAAGAAGTGCGGGAAACGCTTCTAGAATTAGGAAAACTGAAAGAAAAGTAAAAGCGAGAACGAGTGTGAAAGAGAGAGAGAGAGAGAGAGAGAGAGAAAGCACAGAAGAGAGCTCGGAGCTTGCGAAACAACCTCTCGAGAGGTCCGATAGCGACTGTTGCCTCGCGTCTTAGCTCGTGCGATTCCGCGAACGCTCGGGAACGCCGGCGCCTCTGGGCGTCGCGACGGCGGGCGTCCAGGACTGGCAAGCTAACGGAAAGGGAGAGAGAGCGAGAGAGTCAGAGAGAGAAAGAGACGGAGAGAAAGATCGCGCAACTGTAGTGGGTTGACAAAGGGGGTGCGCGAAGTGGTGAGGGTGGCGGGCAAGCAGCCGTAGTCATCCCTTCGCGCTCACCCCGCCAGACGAGTCCCGACTCTACGCTCGGCCGGACGTGACGTAACGTGTAGCGTAGCGTAGAACCCACGTAACCACCGCGGCACGCTGCTGTTGCTGCGTAACTCGCGTCCGCGTTTTATCATTTCTCCATCAGTCCCATGTAAGAATAAAGAACATACGATTAATGAATGAAATGAAACGAGAGCTAAAGAAAAGCAAGATTTTAATGATCCGTCGCGTGGAAATTTTATTCGATTTTTTCTAAAATTTTCGCTTTCGTTGTCACCGATTCGAAGCATCTTTTACGGAGAGCGTGAAAAAGCCTTTTACCATTTTTTTTTTCAAAGAAGCTTTGTTCAACGAATTAGGAACGAAAGAGAGAAGAGATTGTACACGACTCCTCACTAACTTTCGTCCAAGTTTCTCCAAGTGTTATCTCCGAGTTCTCCGCACGCTGTCGGAATCGAATGCGTGTCATCGAAGATCGAGGTTAAACGATTTACGGGGATTAAGGAGTTTGTTTCGTTTCGTTTTTAAAGTAAAAGAAAATAGATAAAAACGAAACTCGTGATTTGATGTGACGCGAGTGATTATTGTGTTCATCTCGAGAGAAGATGAAGATGTTAAACATAATCAAGGGATAAAACGCCGAGGGAGTAAACTCGCCAATTTTTATTAGCTGTTCAGTCGTGAATCCGTCGAGAGTTTTAATTAATCAATGAACGAAGGAGTACACCTATAATCTGTGAATCGTTCGAATAGAAGAGCTGTGAGAATATCACGTGAAATGGATAAAATGACGCACGATACTTAAACGCATAAGTGATAGAGTGCCAGTTTTAAATAAAGGTAGTTGTTTCGGGCCTGCTTTTGGATTTATGCGGGAAGCCTCGTTCCTCAAAATCATCGTGGTAAATATAACTGACGTCCTCTCCCGTTATCTCGTTTTATCAATGTGAATACACACGAGCGTACACACGGATCCTCGAGCTGTCAAAGTTTCGCGCACGCGACACGCCGAGTCAATACAACGTTTGTCACGTGCCGCTGAATTTCGAAAGAGGCTGCTTTCGAACGATCGTGTGACACAGTGAACTCGATATAAATAAACGTTGACGACTGAAAAGACGGGAAACTACGTAAAGGGCTTAAAGAGGAGCTGCTGCGTACGTACACAGCTGCATAGATATCGAAACAACAAATCTACGTGGAAATCAAAGTTTTGAGAATAACGGCTCGCCGCGGCGAATAACATCGCCCGACGATGCTTACCATGTCAACTCTGATGATGCCAACTACGATGACAACCATGACGAATCCAGGCTCGATTCCAACGCACACCGTGCCGCAGAAGATCGAGCCAGCCAAGCTGTCAGCAAACCCCAGTATCAATCATGCAGCCGCCACTGCTAACAAATCAGGTGCCGTAACAATTAACACTCACAACCAAAAAGCATCGACAATCGCCTAGAATCATTGCGCCAAATGTTGTCGCTGTAGCCTCCGGTATTTTGGAATTCGAGTGGCTGCCCCTCCGCCAGTGTCCTTTCCCAAGCGATCTGCATCATAAAACGTTATATTTCAATTAGTATAAAATAACAAGCGGTAGAAAGAGGCAAGTTCGTAGTGGAAAAATAGTTGGAGAATCGATGACGATTATGTTCCACGAAGTTGTGGCTTCGAACACGTGTCTCTGAAAATTTCATTTGTCATTATTCCCCTTTAAAATGAGTGACGCAAGGGTGGGATTATAAAAACACAGTAGCTCCGAGCGATAAAAGAAATGTTATCTTAAGACTCCGATTAAGGAGTTTGATCATGGTTGCTAAAACTGTCGCGGCACTTTGATCAAGAGGGAGAATAAGAAAAACAGACCTTAACGAGTGCTGCTTCCTGGGCAAAGTGTCTTCAAAGCGGTAGATTAGAGCGAGGTGAGGGAGCAAGGGGACGGTGATAAAGAGGAATAATCATTCGAAATGAATGTTCGTGTCGAATTGATCGGTACACCGGAGCAGGGGTCGGTGTGGTTTTTCGAGATAAGCCCTTGTCGCCGAGTTAGCATCATCCCCCGTGGTGCTGACAAAAAAACACGTATATCTGCGTGAATGAGCACGACTCGTTTCCCTCTGTATCCAAGTGTCCATTTATTGGAGTCTCGAGTTTGATATTTTCGAAGCTCAACGCGAGTTTGAGTGAATTTTTGTTTATTCACTCGCGTAGCTAGTAGCTTTTTATTTCCCTCCTTCGCCGTCCTTTCAGTCCTTTTTTTCTTTAGCGTTTCATTCAACGATCAATTGAAGTTGAAAAGCCAAAGAGAGGAAAAAACAAGGCCATCACTGAAGAAACGAGGGAAAGGAAAAAACTTAGGGTTTGCGAAAGTAAAAAGAGGGAGCAGAGGGGAAGGGTGAAAAAAACGGAGCGAGAGAGCAAGGGAGCAAGCGAATGGGCAATGGATGACTTTGGCTTCGGCTTTGCTTCTCTGACGAGGTTACCAAAGTTTCGTCCGCAGATTCAATTTTAGTTGGCGCGCCAGGCCGCGCCAACGCCATCCGTGCGACGCTCTCTCAATGCCGCGTGCGGTACGTATCTTACAGCAGGGTGGTTACCACCCTTCTGCTTTCGCCCATCTCGCCGCTGCCATATCCCGCGGTGGGACCGAACGCGCGCGGGTACTTTATCCTCCCCTTCGCTACCGCCACTGCATCTAATTCTCCCACTCTGCTTTCGCCCTTTCTCTCCTCGCTAACCCCCTTCTCTCAGCGGCTTCTACACCCCGACCCCTGCGACCACTTTCGGCTGCCCATTTTCCAACACTCACCAGCCCAGAATGCAGAAGCCAAACGAGAAGCAGCCTCAGAGTTGGCCGAACGAACCCTCTCGTCCCTCAGCTCTTGCGACCACTTTCATCGAACCTCCATTCTCATATTGAGCGTTTTCACGGAAAATCTTGCACTTTCGTGGAGTTTTCTTTCGATCATGGATCGACGAACTTTCGAATCGTTCACTCATCAGTGAGAAACGAGTCGTGCACGGAAGAGGGTAAATCGCGAAGTACAAATTGCGAAATTCCTCGTAAAGATCATGAGGGTATATTTCGATAAGCTAGAATTCACAAAGGAGTTGATATCACAATAATCATCGGGCTCGTAAATCAATCCGAAAGGTCCAAAGCGAAGGTTACTCTTTTAATTTATATTGAGCCTGGCTCGCAATTTAAATGAAACTCGAATGAAGGATTCGAAATTCTTGCTGGGGAGGAAATGAAAAAAGAAAAATTAAACCGTGACTAAATAAGTAATAGTCTCGATGAAGGTATCTTCCTTTTTCCCCCGTTATAACGTAGATCTTGTTCGTTAAATTACGAGACGGCCTGGAGAGGGAGTGACGCGAATCTCGATAGAGGAAGCCCCGTTCCACCGCAAGGCTAATTAAAAACGTTCCCGAGCTCCAACCCACTCTTTTCATCCCTTCGTATTTCTCTTTCCTTTTTTTCTCATTTTCTCTCGTCCTTCGTAATGTCCTTTCCCTCTTTATTTCCTCCCAATCCTTCGATCTCCCAATTGTTCTTTGTCTTCGCTCACTTTACTTCCGCATCCGCTTCCACTTTGTCTCACAATCGAGCGATAAATATCGTCGAACCAAACTATTTCTATAGACTTGGACGAGAAAAAAGAACGAATCGTAGCAACACAAAGCAACCACGTATAATGAACCCTCCCATTCTGGCGTCGTTGGCTTTCCACTTACGTACTAATCTATATCGAATTGTTACTCAAAACGTGTAATTCGCGTGGTTATACCGCGGAGATGGAAATAGAATTATTACAACGGGAGTAAAAATCTGATGTCGATTACCGTTTGAGTGGATACGCTGAGCCAAAATACGTCCAGGGAAAGAGTTCCCATGAAATCGATCTTTCAACATCGATCAGAAATGTGTTTACAACAAAGTTACACAGTGAATAAGTACGTTGAAGAATTTAATATTCGTCTGAAATTGAACAGTAATAAAACGTCGAAAGTATAAAATGATTCTTTTATTATGAAAATTGTAAATGTTAGAAGGGAGTTGCACGCTACAAAAGTGTGCGCGATACAAGTTGTGCAATCTACACGCCATGTAAATATGAAGGCGCAGTTATCCCCTGACGTTTGATTGACACCCGGAGCCAAAACGCTTGTTAGGCCTCCTTTTTTATACGACTGTATAGCATATTTTCCGGAATCGAGGGGGTCGAAGAGTCAAGAAAGAATGATCGGGGGCGTCCGAATGAGACAGAAGGAAAGAGATTGACAGGGAGTGAGGGTGAAACGTCGTCCAGTAGTTTTCTCATTGAGGTCGAGGGGTTGGACCATAGGCCAGTTTGGTTGCTCCGAGTCATGGAGGCGCATCGAAAATGTTATTGGAATAAAGCTAGCGTGAACGGTTCACGAGGTACGGCGGTCGAGATAAGTCCCGTAAAACGCGGGCGAGAGTTTTCCAGCGTGTGTACACGGCAAACAAGTGAACACGAGTGAAACGGAGAAAGGAGGGACAGCTCGATGGAGAAAGAGAGGCAAAGAAATAGAAAGAGACCGAGAAGAAGAGAGGGTTTACTTGCTCCAGGGAGGTTTTCCTATAGGGGTAAGTTTTGTCCAGAATAAGGGCTGCACGGGCGAGGCCGGTGCTCTGTGCCCGGCGGAGCGGCCAGGCAGTAAATTCGATCGTCGGACGCCCTCAAGCGAGGCAAAATGGCACGGCCTCTGTTTTCTTTTCTTCAGTGAACATATATAAATATATATATATAAATGTGTGTGTATGTTCCACTTTTCGTTCGCCGGCAACGTACGTCCGGTAGCCAGAGTTATATTTTTTTCTTCTCACCCTCCTCGGGCAACACCGCATCTACTCTCGCTCTCTTTTTCTTCGCCGTGTAGCCGTGCGAATTCGTACCTCTTCTGAGAACTCGCGTCCTTTTTTCCGGCGCGCCTCCCCCTCGGCTGCCTCACTCGCAACGTCATCGTCGGTGCTGAAACACACGAGTACTTTATTCGCTGCGATCAAGTGTCATATGTGCGGAACATGTAACCACCGATCAGGCGCCCTTGTATGACGGTTACAGCATGAGAATGCTCTAGCGGCGCCAGTCTGCATGAGAAGCTTGTCGGCCGCTATGGTGCAGTGAAACGACCGTGAATGAAACTGTACGTCATAGTCGGATCTATCTCATATCGGATTGTTTCTGAGCTTAGAATATATTCTCGCGAGCATCTTGCGTTATTGGCTGAAAGAGCTTTTGGTATTAGGAATTCATGATAATGACTTTCTCGATTTGATTCCCGCGTGAAAATGCGAGCTTCTTTGTTCCTAAACCTGCGGATTCAGGATAAATCTACTTCTACCCTATAACTCTTGGTAAATTGATGAGTCCATAAAAGAAAAGCACGTGCAGTTTGGTCACACATATTGTCGCTCCATCAAGAAGAAAGGTCCGTTGAAACTCAATCTTCGATTCGCTCCTCTAAAAAAATGATTAGCCTCCCCGGTGCTATCGCCAGGACAAACGTACTATCGGCATAAGAGGCAATCTAACGAACAGTCCGTTGAAAGAGATGGAGGACACAGAGCAGGAAGGGTTAGAGCGTGTACGTGTATACACATCGCGCGTGTGCTTGTGTGTCCTCGACGATGTTCCCTGGGCGACATTCTCCGCGGTAACGACTGATCCTTCCATTCCCAGTGGCAACGAAAACTCGTAAAACAGCACTTGGAAATTCGCTGCGCCAAGTTAAATTTGATCGGCATGAAGAGCGTGCTTTAGAGACGTGAGAGACGCTGGCATGCTGTGCTTCTGGTATTTCTACTGGCTTCACCAACGGCGACGAAGATCGTGGCTGGCTGCTGTGTGTGACCCGCTGGATTCCGTCTGTCCTTTCTTCTTCTTCCTCCTCCTCCTCCTCTTCTTTATACGTACGTATACATGTGTTTATACGTATGTATACATGCACGCGTAACAACTAAGATCTCCAAGTGCTCAATGCACACAAAGCGTGCATCGATGTTTACGTGTGATCTAAGAATCACACCGGAATCTTGGACATTTGTGGTGTTGGTATGTTCGACGATGCGAGAGGCACGTGAAGATGGCAAGCACCATGAAGACTCCGTTCGAACTCGCACACATGCCCTTTCTCTATGGACGTGTGTATCTGTCTGCGTGTGGATCTGAATGCTTGGCTCGAATGGCTAATGGTCGTCGACCTGTACGACTAGGGCAATACGAAAAAGTAGTGGCTCTACGTGACGCTGTTTTACTGCGCGGCTCATATGCGCCGCTCTCACTCGCCTTTTGTTCCTCCCCTCTCACCTCCCCCCTTCTTCTCCTTGGAAGATCTTCGGATGCTCTGAGGAAAAAAGTCAGGTAAAAAGTTGCATCTCGCAACTGGAAGGGTTGTTGCCTTATTCAAAAGGAAAATATGAGATTCGTATTCGAGGGCACGCTGAAACGAAACTGGCTAAGAGAACGAGCCAGCATTGCTGATCTCACAAAGACGATCCCGCCATCGACGAATTGTTTAGCTGCTCTCCGTTATATCTCCGACTTACTGGAACATTAAGGGCACGGATTGCTCCTACTGCGAGAGTCTTTTTAGCCGAGAAAGTTTGATAGACGAAGTAGTCAAAGGAAATAAGATTACGACGTTGATCCATTCGAAAGTCGATGCCGGAACGCAGCCTGAAAAAAAAGTTCGGGTTTATAAATGCGAAGTAAGAACATGAATTACGGAAAAAAGACATTTCGAAAAGAACGTTTGGCAGATGATCGAAATCTCTGTCGCCCAATGTCCGAGATTTTCTCCAGCTGACAGGCCAACACCAACGACTTCCTCCACTACTCTTCTCCGCTCTTACTCCTCCTCATCCCCGTGTCTTCAAGAAGGGTTGAACGTATGGCACACGAAAACCATACTTCTCGTAGTACTGAAATCCGAACCGGGCAAGGATATCAGTATATATCTATGGGCCTGGAGGGAGAGAGGGAGAATGATGAGATAGAGAAATATATAGTGATTCCCTAGCGACACAGCGGGTTACTTGGTTACTTGCTGGGCGACACGACGCTCTCTCTCTCTACCGAAGAGGGAGAGCTGGCTGAATGCCTCGCACGCGAGGGAGTTCCTGCAAAATCTCTGACCCCCTTCTTCGAGAAGGATAAATCTGAAGTTTGGCTCTGGATAGCCGGAGTATACGGTTGCAAGAGAGGCACCAGGAAAGGCTCGTCGTCGTTGTCGTCGTCGGCGTCGACAACTTCCTCAGCTTCTTCGTACCCTCTCCATCTATTTATTTCTTTCTTCCTCTATCTATCTCGTTCCTTGCCGCACACCTACTCATTTCTTTTTTTTTTTTTTTTTATTCCATCTCTCTTTTTCGTCATCTCTTCCATGAAAGACCACCACTGACATAGGGGTATGTCACCGCACCGAACCAAAGCACGGCCAACTGGAAGATCCGATCCGAGAGGTCGGATTATTACGTACATATATACACTCTCGTGCTTTCTTCTGCAACGTGTTTTCTCCTTGTTCTAGTCTCGTATAACGCCTTTGTCGCTTTTAACAGTAGACATGACGCGTAGACTTTAGAAATGTGTACGGTTCACTGAGCACCGATATGAAAGATAAGAAGCTGCTAGCATATTATATTTCATCGTGTTGAAATTGAGAATTACTGTCCTCTTGAAACGCGAGCAAAAAATACGTGATTTCTCCAGACACTTGTACATTTCTTATGCTTTCACTGCAAACTTGCTCAGCGTCGGGAGCAAGGACCGTGTTCCCTCCAGCACCTCTTGACAAGAAATTAATGTCACGTCAGGAAAGGAAAATGGAAGAAAAATGAGCTCGGAGAATGTTACCACAGAAGTGTGATTCGCACGACCTTTGAAGGAATTTTGAAAACTGATTCTGTTTTTCTTCGAAAAAAAATATTTCAATTGCACGGTTCAAACTATTATTCAACTGTGTTCCCCAAAAGTTTTATTCGCATGTTTAGAGACGCGGCGACTGTTTGTAGCTGAGCCGTTCCGCCGCGCCCTGCTGGGCAGGAGCCTCCACGAGTTTTACGAGGGTAGGTCGTCACCAAGCTTGCCCGAAGGGGGTGAAAGGGTTGCGATAATGATGCCAGGGTTCCATTTTTCTTTTTCAAAGAGTAGCCGTGACTAGATTTTCGGAATGGTCGGTGTCGCCAATTTCAGGGCCAATTGAGCAAAAGCGACGAATGTCGTTAGGCGGTGATACGAGCACGTGGCCGCCACCGGGCCGACAGCATTCCTATTCTGTCGAACCCTCTTTCGCCCGGTTCTCTCGACCGCAGTTCGTTAATACGCGCAACCGCTTCACCGCGGCTTTCATATCAGTCAAAGGGACGAGTTTGTACATTCGTCACCAAGGCGCAAGGGCGTCCGTGGAAAAAAACACTCTATAGAGCCAAACGATTCGATCATTCAACGTGGAAAGAGAGAATGAATAAATCGTTAACGTCTATTCATGTAGCATAATGAAAAGTCCACTCGATTCAACATGATTGAGTTTAATGACGAACGAAAGTACTTGAAATTTCCGTATCCTACTTCGAACTTCTTCCTCCCTCTTCTCACAATCGATCAACGATACATTCGTTCACATACAATGTAATGGAAAACGATACCTTTCCCCTCCCTCCCTCTCCCTCTCTCTCTCTCTCTCTCTCTTTTCACCACTAAGCTGCTACCCTGCTGCCGGTGACTTAGACATCAAATTGATACGAACGGATATGACGTGCATACCGCGGTGTGATATAGGCTGGTGAGACATGATATAGAACCCTTAAAGAAATGAGGAGGGGGTAAGGGGAAGTCGTCTGGGGGTTGCGATGATGGTGACAGTGACATCAGTGTCGGTGTCAGTTTGGTAAGGGAACCTAAGGTACTTGAATATGTGCTCTAGTGCTCCAAGAGGTTCTCGCTTCTTCTGCTTCTCTGCTTCCAACCCCTCTTCACCTCCGAACAGCAATATCGTATTTGCAGAAAAACAGCAAAGTGGTTTCCTACTTTAAGTGGGTTTTACGTTCTTGAATTCAAGAGAGCGTCATGTACGATCCTACGTAGGCTGATCAATATGCTAACAGTTTGATGCTTGCTTTCTCTGCTGCTTATTGCAAACAATGAAAGTCAACAATGAAACTGAAATAAAAGCGAAAGTAAGAAAAAAAAAAAGAAAACAAATGGAAAAAAGAGGAATGCCCTGAATTTCTTGCCAGCCAATAATTATTCGAGAATTTTCCAGCAATGTTAAAAAATCATTGAAGAAATTTAGTGACTTTTTTTCCTCTAATGTTGCAATAATGGATGGTAGGTGAAAAATGTGTTTACATCAGAAGAAACTGACAAAATAAAGGGATAGATAAAGCCTCGAGGGAGTGAGTGCACATAAATGGAGAGATGAGTTCCCTCGTTGATAACGAAGTGGAGATACCTGAAAGCGAATAAGAACAGCAGATGGAGTTCAAGATCCTCAAAATAAGGAAGTTGTGGTGAAGTTTACAGCCTCTGAGTGTAATCAAAGTTACAAGGTATAACGGGGTAGAAGTTATACATGAAACTTGTTGGTTCATTGCATTTCCATTCTTGGAATCTTATGGCGCTATTACGCCCTTGGTCCATCAAGAGAAAAAGAGGGAGAGCGAGAGAAGGAGTAAGGGGAAGGTACGTTCAAGCCGATAAGTCGTAAGAAATACGAAAACGAACTGAAGCATCTTTGATGCTCTTCTCCCCCATTCATTTATATGTACTTGTCCCAAATCTTCTGCTCCCCTTACTTTGCTCTTTCTCTTTCTCCTTTTCGCGTTCTCTCTTCAGCGATAGGTTAACGAGGAAAGTTTATTTGCGTATTTATAACCCTGTCTTGTGCACGCGACAGCTAGAGGAAGAGAGATATACCCCTATCTTAATGCTCCTCTGCACTGCCACACTCTATCGTTCTTTATTGGTGTAAGCGTGAAGGGAATATACAAGTTGCGCGCGATCCATTCACCCTTCTCCGCCAGACTACCGTGCAACCCTTTTATTCCTAGTGTTGAACACGACCCTTCGTCGCTGTAGGCAGCCGTCCCTGAAACAACACTTTCATCTTTTCAACCTCCCATCGTTTTTTGTCGGACAAAAAAATGCAAGTTCGTTACCCAGCCTGTCGCTCGAGCAAACACCAATAAAAGCGTGGGAGTACTGGCTCGAGGGAAGGGCTCACAGAAATACCGATAATCTTGGCACTGCTCATGGAGGACAAAGCTTTGGAGGACCTTTGATTCCCATTCCCCAAAATCTTAGTCCCTTTAAACCTCGAAGTCGCAAAAACTTGTAGCAAAACCTTCAATCGAGCCTGAAAATGCTTCCGAGAGCAAATGGCTCAATGAGTGACGAGACAACGTTAGAAAATGTGGGTTACCAGACTCACAAAGGCATCCTCATAATATCACATATATCATAATGATAATTGTCCGGATATGGGAAGATAGCCATAGACGTAATGGAGACGGGAAGGTAAAATTCAAACTTGCAAATCAAGCTCCTCCGATAGAGTTTTCGAGGAGTCTATATTCATAGCGGTGTACTTAGGTTGAAGCGAAAGCCAGAAGTCGATTCGGCTGTTAAATTGATTACCTCGCGTTCCGAAGATTTCGAAATGTAGTAATAATGTAACTCAGTTGGGGTGTGCCGAAGATAATCTCAATAGAGATCCACTTATCGAGGTAATGGCGGTGGCACGGTTGGTGGTGCGGCTGCGGCTCTTGCGGAATAAGGGATCCAGCGGGCGCATCGCATTACCTATCAGGCTATCTTCCAGCATTGGCTTTCGTCCGCGACCGACTGGGCTTAACAGCGGGTGGCTACGAGTAATCCTCACGTGTGCTTCGCCGCAACCTGAAAAAATGAGACTCCCACTGTGAAATGCACTCAGTCACTAGTCGCTCGCTCCGACTCCCTTTTCTTCTCGGTCGATGCCACCCGAATCGTTTTCTGTTTAGTACAGAAGCCAAGAAAGTCCGAAAATCCTTTTTTTTCTGTGACCAGAAGCCCTGATATGGAGTTGGCGTTATCCGACGACAGAACAGCTGGGAGCTGATCGTTGATGGATGGTGTGTGATGTTTGAACGCCTGGCACCCAAACATCATCGGATTCGACAGGCTTCGAATCATGTCACACTGGATTTTTTACTTACGAACGTTGTTCAATGATAAAAAGGCTGCTTGACTGCTCGAAGACTAATCACAATGAGTCTTGAGCCACCATCTCTATAGCGCCTATCAAGTGCCGCAGATCAACCTCATTTTCTGCCATCTGCACTCGCTTGCCCGATGCTAAGGCGCTCCCTCCTCTTCCCCATCAGTCTCACAGACGAGGAACTCCGAACGCAATGACCTCTACCTGAAAAAGAAGCCTTGGGATGGCTATCAGTCGAGCACCAACAACGAGACTACGAGATGGAAAAAAGGAACAACGAGAAAGACTGCGAGGATGGCTAGTCTCGCTGGCAGAAGAAGCTCCTGCTAACAGTGGAAAGCAGACAGCCCCGAAGAGGTGCGTCATTCCATTCGTAAGCCAGTGTTCCATTCTTTTTCCTCCAAGTTCCAGTCTACATCTCCGCCAACGACTTTCCTCTAGGAGATAAGATGCGAAAAATCCACTTCTTTGTTCCCTCTACCGCTATGACACTCTCGAATCTCGAGCTGACGTACGCTCACCGATCTTTCCTGAGTCCTCCTCAGTTTAAAACTCTCGCACAAATTCACGAAAGCGGTTACGACCAAAGACCCGTCATTATCATTCTCTCGTACCAAGTGCGATGCAGTTTCAACAAATGTCGAAGTGAATAACGCGTCTGTGCGGATGTGAAACCGGTTAGAAAATTTGACGTTCGACTCTCCCATGCAGAATGGCACCTTCGTATAGTACCGTTGCAATAAAGCAAACGAGAATGGGCGTGCAGGGTGAAAAATGGGCGGCTCTTTCGCTCCCACGAATCCCACTGACTGGAAAAAAATGAGTCTGATTCTTCAAACTGAAGAAAGCAGGAAATATGGTCGATTCTGAATCGCTCTGTAAGACAGTGCAACGGAGAGTGACTCGATCGAGGAGTACACCGGAACCCGAGAGACGCTCGTCTCTGGTAGGTTCGAGCGAACACCCTCGCAGTCCTAAGTCGAACAAATTCCCATGCGTTTTTGCTACCGATTCGCTCGAACGATCCGCGCTGGGATACGGGAGAATGGGGATTGGTGGTTAGTCAGGGTCTTGGGTGGTCGAGAGACGAGAGTTGTAGAATGCGAGAAAGAGGAAAGAGGGTTCGCTGGCGCAGGATCGATGGAGATAATGCCCATTACCCCTAATACGAACTCGCGTTTTCTCTCGCCCACTGCCACACCGCAGCCTCAGTCACCTCTCTTCGGACGAGTTCTCGCATCATTTCCCGAAGCTTGCTCCCTCCCCTCGACTAAGAGTTTCTCATTCCCCTCTGCGCCAACCATTCCATTCCGGGTCTGGCTCTCGGTGCGATTTGTAACTGACGCTTTTTGCCCGAAAGCCACTGGCACGACTCACCGAGCTCCGGGGCTTTTCTACCTCGGGCCATCCCATTGCAGGGCAGAATTTCGAGACGAACGGGGTGCACTGATGGTAGAAAATGAGACTGTGCAAGAAAGAGGAACAACGATTCTATATATGTATTACTGTTTTCGGCTAACCGGAAGAAACCAAAAACCAGTAGGAACAAAAACTCCGAGTCCTCTCAGAGGTGCAGTTGGAAAAAAAACTGTTTTATCGTTGATCAACGGTTCGTGATAAAAGCTTGAATTGCTGGTGGAAAATGGAACTTACGATCGTGAGGAGACTCGCGATCGCTCGCTCCAACGATAATCCATAAATCAGACGTTAATTAGTCAACATTTTACTCTCCCCCGAAGCTAGCAGCTGGGTCTCTAAACTCCAGTGTCAAGAGTTGATTTTATTCCTAAGTTAATTCTCTGCCAGGCAACGACTTTGGCAGAAAGACAATAGATTTTCTCATGTAACGTCACCCTCTCGTCGGGGACGAGGTCGTTTGACAACGATCTCAAATATATACAGTTCTCAACACTCCAGCACAAAAGTAACGCTCTCATATGCTTCGCAAGATCTCATACGCCCTCGACGACGACGACGACGACGACGTTTCCTTCCTTTCTCCTTCTACGCTCTCATTTTCCCATGTATCTCGTTCCCCTACCCGGTACACGTTCGTTCCACAACCCTGTTAATCCCGAGCTGGTAGACATCTACTTCTATGACGTGTGTTACAAGTTCGTATACCCGGTTCACATCGACTACGAAGAGGAGGACGAAAATTGCCAGCACGAAGACACGTGTAACGCATGTGCAATATTTTATTTTCCTCTGCAATAGTTTCGCTTCACACTGCACCCAACGGTCCATCGAAGAACGATGATCCAAAAGCGTCGTCCCCTCGAGGAAAATGGACCTGGCAAGAGAAATTTCCTGGTTAAAAAAATCCACGAACGTCATAAATTTCATGAGTTTCTACCACGAAAAATTGTCTCAACCGATCTAAAACTAACGAGCCAAGAATTACGTAAATTTCTGGTCCTCTGTATACCGCGCACAGCGCCGGCACGGTTGGTATTTAATATCACTCCGCTAAGTGTATTGCGATACGTTGATGAGACGCTTTGGTACACGTACATGGCCTGATATTTGTATAACCCGTGCACATATGCATAACGTCAACGTCGGTATTGTAGTCGGCCCGGTAAGCATTTGATACGGCCGGCTTCCTGTCGCTTGCAAATACGCGTTCTTTCTCTTTCTCCCTTCACGCGTCCAGCCACCGTTGTTGAAAGCGTCTGGCCGTGTATCCCGCAGCACTGTATATGCGCCCGTGCCACTTGGCAGAGCAGAAGCGTAGCAGAATGATATGGCGCTAAAACCACTCGTAGCACACTTTCCTCGTAGCCGACGTCGACGATACGATACTCGACTGAATCCCTCTTTCGTTCCTGCACCTGTATAAATTGCACACGTTGCTAACAGCCTACGAACCTCTGTTTATATGCATTTGTCTATTATCAAGATATAAATATATAAATTTAACCGCTCCTCACAATTCATCCGTATGCATAAGCGCTCGTCCATTCTGTTGCACAATAATCTATTGACTGCTACTTAGATAGTACGATCAATGATCGAGTGTGTACGTGTGTGCGTGCTTTATCAATTATTCTTTTCCGCTACGTCGAGAAATTTACGAGCGTTGTGGGCAAACTGTTGAGCGTGAGCAAACACAATTCGCCTCGTTCCGCTTACTTTCAATACGACGAGCTAACCGTCGAAAAAAAACATCCAGCTCTTATCAGTGTGAATTTCCTTTCGAAATGCTGACCATCCATAGACTTGTTGGCAAACTTTCTTCACCCACCATCGCATCGAGCAGATATTGATAAACATTTCCTCGATCCGGTTACGAAACTTTGGGGCGACAAATTATAATTAGCCAAGTTGGAATAAAAACGTTCGTGTACTGATATAAAATGGTGGTTTTGCTCGACACTGAATGATCGTTTTACAACGATATTCGAAAATGATCATTTTCTGTGCGGTTCATTACAGACCTCGACGAGAATGACGAATTAGCAAAATCTCATGAGTTTGGAGCCAATTCGACTTGTACCATGTTGATTTGCACGAAACTCAGAGTTTCGGGAATTCCACTCGTTTTCATCACTCAACGCAAATATGTAATCGACAACGAAGTAACGCAAGAGAGAGAGAGAGAGAGATTGCGAAATTTGATAATAACGTGTACCGTGTGAATGGTGATTCAAAATGTTAATACATACAGAGTAAATACTTGGTTATCTCCCCATTCGCAAATTCTCATTTAACATGTTACTCAACGTTAACGAACTCATTATAGAGTGAACGGTTACATCGCCTCAATTATTAATTATTACTTCGATTATTACTTTGACAATAGCTAGAGTTCGGAAAATTTGCTCGCTAAATAAAACGATTCGCATGCGACGTAGTTAGTGGATCAAATGAGTCCCGGAATTCATCAACGAGCTTATCGACTTTTGACAGCCGTTGGAAATCGCCGTGCGACAATATTACCGCGATTATCCTCGATGCTTATCAATTTCTTTCGCATCGCAATTTTTGGGAGTGAACTGTCAACTTTGATTTCATCACGAATAACACCAACCGACAATGAGCCAAAGTGTCGTGACAGCTGCTTCGAAATATTTGATTCCAATGACGAGAGACACAGAAAAATGTATATTTTTTCGTAATCGCGAGCTGATGTTTCCCCGAAATTGATTAAGTTCTTGCTACTCGTCAGGCTCCACTGGCGCAAGAAACCTTGCGTACATTATTACGTGCTAGTTTGTGCGATGAGTAAAACTCCGCGAGGCTTTAGACTCGGAAAAAGACCTTGTTAAAGTAATTATTGCGTGACGAACAAGTGTTGGCTCGGCAGGGGGGACGAGAGCTCGCATCAACGTTAGGCCACGTACGAAACGTTGAGTCGGTAATCTCGAGAGGCGGCGGCAACACAGCAGAAGCAATGTAACTCGTGGCCTCTCTTAGAGGCTCCGCGGGCGCAAAGGCAGTGGTAGAATACGGTTTTATCTGACCGAGTTTAAGCGTTCCGCAATCAGAGGCAGCCGTTGACTCGTGACGTTTCCGGCGCTGGTTTCCGGTCTGCCGGACCGCACCGTTTCCGTTCCGGTCCCAGCACGGGCCCTACCCACTGACGATTCTCTTTTCTTTGCTGTGTCCACGTATCGCATCGACATATAACTATATCGCGAGGCGTGCATGTGTAGTATTATACGTACACAGTAATAAAGGAGAGCGACTAGCAACGTGACCCGTGCTTCGACGCGTCTCCCGAGGTTAGTTGTATCGTGACGACTACGCGAAACGCGCGAGCTCGAGGCACGCGCGCGTGTGCTCCCCGAAACTTCTTTTTTCCCCTGCAACTGTTCGTCTGGGCTTTCAACTGGAATTTTGCTGTATTTTGCAAACCGTGCCAGTGCAAACGTGACTGGAACGCACACCTTCGGCGAGCGGCGAGTGCACGCCGACGACGCGTCGGTAAAGGGGGAACGAAATTTTTTGCACACACGATTTCGCGTCGATGCACGTTATCGGGCTGCCTTTAGCCAAACTCATTTCCAACTGGCGGCAGATCGCAAATTGCACCGACGAGGACGCACCCGCAACGGAGGAAGCGATGCTGGGACTCGGTCGAACGCCGGAAAACACTTTCCGCATTACCTCGCAATCGTTTCGTCCAGCATAAAGCGACTTGGAACGCCAACATCGCGGAGCAATCGCGCTCCCGAGCGCAGCAACAACGTGATTCCAACTGTTTTAACATAGCTTTGATATCTCAACTGTTCACTCTCCCATCCTCTTATCAACCTTGTGAAAAGATAATTGTCAAAAGTGTCAGGAAACTTTTTTCAGTTTCACGCTCGTGAAAGATCGACGCGACCAAAGGACTCGCCGAGCGAGATTGCCGGGTCGGATAATCGCGCACAGATTGTCTACCGCTCATTCAGTTCCTTCCTAAGAGCCAGGGGTGTCATAGAAGTGACCGACATCCCTGCTAAGAACCACCTGATTGTGGCGTCAACGGTAGAACAGTTGTGTGCTATCCTGGTACGGGCTAATACGCGTTTAAATGGAATACCGGATTAACCGGATAGGGTTTCACCCTATGGTGCTCCGGAGTAAACTGGATTAAGGGGGGGCGCGAGTGTTAGTTTATCCGTGTACAAGTGGACGCGTAGGTGTGCGCTTTTGTGGATAGATGCGTGTGAAAGGGTTCGGTGTATCGCGTCTGTGCTACTGCGAGCTTTATGTGTGTGTACAAGTGCAGTGAGCGTTGCGTGCAAGTGTATTGAGAGCGGCTACGAAAAGGAATACAGTGCGACCTTGGCTGGGAGAGGGAAGTGCCAGATTTACCGAGGTCGTATTTCAAGTTGGATGCTTGGTCCAGTTACGCTCAAATTCCATTTAACTCAGACCTTCCCCCACCCTTGATACGAGCCCCTTGGAGCTCGAGGGTGAACAGATGCGAGGATGACCCAGTGACAGTGCTCCAAGTCATTGAAGAACGGTCAAGGGCTCGATTCCCGAGCGTAGTACATCCGTTCAAATCTGCCCAAGAGATTACCAACACAAAAGACAGCCCTGATACTTTTGACCCGATAAATGCCTCGACACACAATCGCCTGAGTATCGCTCTTTATGTACTGTGCACCGACTTCCGGTATACGATACGTCGTTCCGCCGAGATCTAAAATGGCCGTTACCCCGGGTAAAAACAAATTGAAAATGGGAAGTGCCGGGCGATATTACGGCGCCTATCTCATCTACGACGTAGCAAACTCGTGCCTCGCGGCTCTTCACGCCAAAGTCTCGCCGACGATACCTGCTGCTATCACCACCGCAACCCTTGCCCCTGAGATTACACGAAATGGACCACCATTACCCGTCCATGTACAAAATCCCCGTGAGTTTTACACAATTATTATTTCTTCATTCCCTCGCTTAATTTACCGCGGAAATTCACTTTTTCATTAACGCCCTCGGACTCAACTGACGTCTTTCATTACCCGATTTCCTCCTTTATTTTACAATCACTTATTTTTTATTTAAAGCCTCGGAAACGAAACGGAAAAGGTTTTTTCCCGAAAACGAAATCGTTCTCGTCGCATCCGCCCTTCCTTTCAATCCCAATTTTCGAATCTTTCAGCTCCAATAAAACGAAACGTTACGATTGTAAAAACTAAGAGTTTCTTATTACTCTTCCGCAATAGCGAGTGTTTTTTCGAAGACGCCGATCGGCATACGGGTCTCGTAGTTTGCAGCAAGTGATGCTTTTTGCTTGCTTGTACCATTCCAGTCTCGGCCAATATATCGTAAATATATACGTATACGAAGATATACATAAATGTATACATCGCTGTACCTTACTATTAGTGGAAAGAGCCGTATTGGAAGCCCGTCTCGAAAAACGTAATGATCGTGCTGCTGCTCGTAATCGTTTGCCCGCACGCGCTCCGAGTACGTAGCCTGTAGAGCCAGCGCCGCCTTCACTGCTGCGATTCTCGTCGAATATAGAACAAAAGTAAAGAAAGAAAGAAAGAGGTGTACGGTATGGACGAAGAGATGAGAAGGGATAAAAGGGAACGGGGGTGAAAAAGAGAGAGAGAGAGAGAGAGAAAAAGAGACGATTGAAGAAAGAAGGTAAAAGGAGAAGAGGAAAAAAAAATGAAGTACAAAGTACACGTTCACCAACGTCGGTTGTAACCCTACGGACCTCCCCCCTGCAGGGAAGCTCGCGATCGTTACACGCTTCTCTAAGTGGATTTCCTACGAGTTTGTGCCGTCGTGATCGCGTGTCAACGCTTCTCCAGGCGCGCCCGAACGAGCGAGATCGCGCCCTCTACCGGCTGAGGATATGTAATCGGGGGTAGCTTGTTCCATACGGAACACAAGAGCCACGTGAGAATATCCTATTTTTAACGTTCACGAGACTCTTCTCTCTCTCTCCCTCGTTCGCCCCAACTCGCACTTCTCCTAAACACACGTAATCAAATCGTCGAATGCAACGAATATTTGCATATTCAAGGCTTTCACGATCGCGCGACAAAGCCGAACGGAGTGTTCCCCCATTCACTGAAAATCTCGAGCCATCCCCGGTTCGATCCTCCATACAAACTCGACCGCCTCAGAAATATCATTGATTCGCTCGACAACGAAATTGTACAAGATTTGACAAAAGCTCTCATTGACGAAAGAACCGATGATCGTCTATTTTCGAGAACCGTGCAGCGACCAATGTGGAACAGAGACATTCAAATGTAAACACCGCCGAACGATAACATCTGCAGTTTCAAAAATACAACCGTTTTTCCGTCCAGCGTGTTATTACTCGAAAAGGAAAAGCAATTCGAATGCTATTTGAAAAAAAAGAGAAAAAACGTGAAGCACCGGAATAGTGAAATGCGAGATAAATATCATACAAATGTCCTTGCACAAATACTGGTGCGAGACCCATGATTCATTCTGAAAGTGCTAGGTTCCGAAGACTTTTTCTATTCTCAGTGGCATTACTTGTTCTTGTGTTCGTTGTTTTTTCGCTCATCCTTGAGGTTCCCATATGTACACAAGAACGAGGCTTTATCTTACGGGGATTGAGGAAAGGATAAGAAAAGAAGAAGCTACGGGCTGGTATACATAGATATAGATGGACATATACATAACGGGGATGGTAGGTAGGTTAACGGGAGCTTGAAGACGGGTCTGGAAATAACTTGCGAGCCGGTGTGATAGAGAGCCGGGGATGGCGTGTCTGTTTTGATTTATAAGAATTCACCACGAAACCACCCCTCGGCGGAACTTGCTTCTTGCGACTAGGCGCGTTAGTAGTCCTACTAGCTTCGTTATATGCGGGTTATCATATATACGGATGACCCACATATGTATATGTCTCACGATAGTCCTCTCAGCTAACCCAACTTTATGCTTTTTCTTCTAATCCTCCTCCTGCCGCCGCCCCCTCCTTAATTCGCGAAGCTTCTCTTTATTTAGATCGAAGCACCGGATGAATAGTCCTGAAAAAAGTGTACGTGAGAGAAGGGGTTCGATGGCTCTGGCCAAGCGCCTTTCCACGATCCAATCCCCAGAAGGAAGATTTTCGTCAGCTCATCGCATTGCTCCCATTCGAAACGAAGGCCTCTTGTTTGCTCTTCCGGCATAAATAATGGCCCACATCCAAGCGTATTCCTTCCCATCCTCCTCCTTCTCCCTCATCCTGATGTTTCAACGATAGAATCGTTGCCGAGTCGCATTATCTGACCGCTGACAGATCGGCGTTTGCCTTCCCGAATCGGTATACGAGCGAGAAGCGCCGATACCATGCATTGAGATTCCCCTCGATCATCGCCGCGCAATCAATCAACGTGTTCGAGAAAGAGACGCGTGCCTTAATCCCCGGGATAAGCCGGACCGATATTCCAGAAATATATGTACACTACGCCGTCTTATGGTCGCCGCCGACCTTCCTCGCGATCGACGCTTGGCCTAGAGCTCCGTGCGTCGGGGTCCGACAATCGAAGACGACGTCAATCAAGCTTCTCTCCATTCCTCGGTGTCTACGGCCTCTCCTCGTCCCCCTTTGCTTTGAGGATTATCGTACCAGACGCGTATAAATCGCGATCACGTTGCTCCGAATCCGATGGCAATTAGTTACGAAAGGCATCGACGAAAAAATTGCGCCCAGTCGGGTTATTCGTCTCCATTGAAGATACGATCCAAAGATCAATTTCTTTATCTTCGGACCGTATCGTTTCTCGATGTAGAGCGAGGAAAGCCTTTTTCAAATCAGCTTCAAAAAATAACGTACGATGTTGGCCGCGCGCGTTATCATTAACGACGGCTTAATTCCTCGCTACCTCGAGCAAACCAATATCCTTTAAAGTGTAGCGTTGTGCATGCTTTTCACGTCGAAAAAAGCAAAAGCCCAAGTTCTCAGTGGCGAGCATGCAACACGCGTTTACCATTTTTTGTTTCCCTCGTTCCTTTTTTTCTTCTTGTTTTTTTCGTTAACCTCCCGCTCTCGCGATTTTCCTTAGCAGTCTCGCGCACGGCGGCACTCTTCCCTTTTCCCACTTTTTCTTCGATTTTTTAAACTCTCCTCTCGTTGCTTTCATAATCAGCCACTCGCTCTCTTTTTACCAAGGCATGCACGGATATGCTGCGAGTACATGGCATGTTACTGAACGACGGAGAGGATCGATGCGCTGCACTTGCCCGTTGCACACTTGCCGCGTGTTGCAGTCACGGGAGGCACCCCGCGATTTTAAGCTCTGATAACACGTGGCACGGATACCTCGCTACACATACGTCCACACCGTTTTATACGTCGAGGTTCACTCCTGGAAAAACGAAAAATAAACTCCACGACACTGCAAACTTGGGTTTCATTCTTTCAATTACGATATATTATGACTCTATCATATTACAAATGTACGTCGACCGAGAAAGTACAACTAACGATATGCAATAACGCATCCAATTTTTAGAAACTATACCAATTGAAGCTACGTTTCGTTCCAAGACTTCGGAAAATATTGATTTAACTATGTCAACCGATGAAAAAATGGCAAAAAGTACCTAAAGACGACGATCCCTTTGGGACCTGCTAAAAATACGAGGCTGCAAAAATACACTCGGATTTGGATGGGAATCATTGGGAAATGACGCTTCCAACATTTTTTTTCCAGAGGGTGCAATTGGATACCATTAACACGAATGTTCACAGAATCGTTTCTTTAGCAAATCACTAAATCGTAACGATGAGAAATGGAAAGAGGAAAATGTGGAAAAGGAAATGTAGCAAAGTGTCGTGAAAGGAGAGATCGAGGATCGGGGCCGATAGAACGTCGTGGATATTCAAGCCGGATCAAATCGTCGCGACTGTTATCTTAATTAAAACAGAAGTAGATGAAGTTGAAGGAGGCAAAACGTTGTAGGGGATTTACACGCCCAGAAGGAGGAAATCAGAGTGCGCGGACGCTCGTAAAGAGTCTTGCTTTGATTGCAGAAACAATACCTCGTTAACTTCCAAGTCAGCGATCCAGTGACGACTGGAGAACACCGACGTCGTCGTCGACGACGACGACACTCCTGCTCGCACTGTTACTCCTTCCTCGCTCTTACACCCGCCACCTCCGTTCCTCTTCGTCTTTCTTCCGTCAAATTTTTCACGTCAACTCGGACCCCCGCGCGCGTATACCAAATGGCCGGACCAAGTGCAGCCAATTTCGTTGGTGTATGCGTGTGAACATAAAGCTACATGTGAGCCTTGTATATCGGTTGCTGGGCAGCTGGCCTCGTATTCCCACGATGCAACAACCAACCTATAGAGTCATCGGTATTATATTGCTGCGAGCGAGAGCTCTAGCAAAACCTGGGATAGAAAAGTCAAGCCTCGAGTTGGACTATTATAGATTAATCGCGAAAGAGAAGAAGGGACGGACGGAGTGGAGCGCGAGAGGAGGAGGAGGAACCGCGACGTCGATGCCAATGTGTGGAAATTTGTGCGACGAGTCGGAATTCCTAGTAAGCTATATATATTTATTTGGAATGAGTGAATTTAGAAGGAATCGATCGACGTGAGCAGTATTTCATTATTCTTTGACACTTTTGCGTTTGGCGATTCTCAGTCCAAGAAGGAATATTGATCGGAGGGTTTTTCAAGGACGAATTCGAAGACAACCGTGATGATAAAATAATGCATTTCGGAAGAAAATCGTAGATTTGAGATTACGAACGACAAGTATTTGAGGGCGCTCGAGAAAACTTGAATCGCGAGAAGAATATTACGACTCGTGAAAGAAAAATCGAGAGACACAAAAGTTTTTTGAACTCGCATGGGATTCCCCGTATATAAATATCAGCTGTGGAGATGTGTACACACTCACAGCTAACCTTGTCCCTACACGTCACTCACACGACTGATATAGTAGGCAAGAAAGCACACTGAAAGTTGCACAGTTTTATCGTATTTCGTGTATATACTGAGGCGAGTACACACAAGGCCATCGGAGATCCAGATAGATGAAGAGAAAGAGGCACGTCGAAAGAGGATGAAAGGGAGCGAAGGAGAATTGTCGTCGACGGTCGGAAGTCTCCTAACGATCGTTCCCGCAGCTACAATCTATTATTTTCTTCGTGCGAGTTTTCTACTACTCCTCTGTCGTTGTTTTGTTCCATACTCACATATCTCTACGTGTATCCGTCACTCTGTACTTTCGTCTGGCATCCCGCTAGAAATGATGAAGCTCTTCCGTGTTATCTCACATCCCTTTCTCTGGCCAATTAAATGAAATAATAATGCGCGCCAGTGAAGTTCACGATATGTCCACTTGACGCCTGTGTGTTTGAGAAAAAAAAAGAGGGAGATGAAATGATTCATGAGGAAGGAAAATACGAATTGCAGCTTCCGATTATTTCTGAATAGTGATCAATTTATTTGTCGGAAACACCAATTTACATTGTGAGTTATAAATGAAAATTCGAAATAACGAAACTGTCCTGTTCCCAGTCACGTGATCCTGAACCATCATTCGAGGCACGCTATTGTGACAATTTTTTTCCTCCTTTTCGTAGACCGCATACTGGCGAACCGCAAGAAGCGTCAGAGCCACTCAGTTTTCGTTTTTCACTAACAACCTCCTCGCAGACAAACATGCAAGTTTGCGCGAGCCTTCTTCAACACGAGCATTATCCCGCGCTCCCTCCTCGGTCCCTTTCTTCCTCGTCCCTCGTTCATTTTCTTTTCATCGTGTCTCACTCGCGCTCTTTTCTTCGTCGTGCTCGCTTTAAGGTTTCACCGCTCGTCTGACCTAACTTGGCGCCACGAACGCCATCTCTCCGATGCATTTCGCGTGTGGGAGGAAAGGGTGAAAAGCTTTCTTAACTCAGGCTTTAGCTCGGCGTGCTGCTGAGCCCTAACCTCTTCATCCCTCTCGTTCTTTCTCCCTCCGTCCCCGCCCTTCTCTCTCGCTTAATTTTCTCTACGCTCGCTTAATTACCAAACCAGTTACCTCTTAATTGTTAATTTAGCGCATTACGTTATTCTTCGTTAGGCTCGACGTGTACTCTGTCAGCCACGATGAGCGGTGGCAAAGAAAGGAGAGTGTAGTACGTGGAACGAGGGACAAGGCAGGAAGGAAAGAGCTGCGAAAATGAGAAAGGAATGTTAACCGGTGCAAAGGAGAAAGAGAAACAGTGCAAAACACTGCATATCCATAAGGAAATGAGATTCTGCCCACAATTCGGGCGAGCGAGGTTAAAAGTTGTCGTAATTATGAATTAGCGAACAGTCGTGCGGCATTCGACTCTCCGCGAATCCTCTTGCGTATTATTTATTCAAATTTATCTTAAAAATTTCTCGAACTCGTTTCAAAAATATGGTATGAAAAAATCGTTTTATCTACGCGAACGATATTCTTGACTGCGAAACATCAAGGATCGAATATTCGCAAGAACAACGAAACATCGGGAGCTCATTAGATCGCGGAATTTCTTGAAGAGATGAAGTCATGCAGGAATATGCTCACCCGTGATTGAGCTCATTTCCAATTTGCATTCAACATTAAATTCGTAATAAGCATAGGAAATTTGTACCTCGGAAAATTTCATTCATTCGGTACTTTACGAGCATCAACGCGCTCGTTCTTACCCCTTTCTTTCTCCCTCGTTCTATCCGCGTTATTTGTTTCTCTCGGCCGTGAACTCTCGAGAAAAAAGCTCCGACGAGAGCCAGAGGGTTGAGACTGAATACGATGAGAGTTCGAGTTCAGGCAGGGAAAAAGAGAGACAGACAATATTCTGCACTTTTGTATATATATGAGAGCCGGAAGCTACGAATGTTTCGGTCACGTACGATCCATCGTTCTCTTTTTCAGACGCTCGAGCTTGCAAGCTTCCCGGCTTGATGCTTCTCCTTTTTGGCCACCCCGTTTTCCTGTCTGAGTGATATTTTGCCACTTAATCCTCTCGTGATGCTGCTGGCTCCTCTCTCCCTACAGCATCTTCGCGTACATGTGGAGTTATTTATTCCTCCACCCTCGATCGCATATAACAGAGTGTGCTACATTCCTCGTGCAATCATTTTTTATCTGAAAATCGAATATAACGATGATGGTGCAAGTAAGCGAAAAGCCCTTATTGATAAACATCGTCATTAACATGAGCCAGCGATCAATTCGAGTCTCGAGTCTCGTGGTCATCCGAGAGTATTCTGTTGTATGTCGAGAGTCGTTAATTCCGGAGTCCATAACGCTCGAATCTTCTTTGTTAGAGAAAAGCTCGTAATTCCTCGTGTGAGAAAGACTTTGATCGAAAATTTCAATTTACGGAAGAGCAGTTCTGTCTCGTGAATTTCAATCGAATAACAGATTGAAGCACTTTATAAAATACAGATTTGAAGAATGCATATGAATTTTGAGGACAGAGAAGAAAACTCGGACAATTTAATTTGGAGGGTGGTGCACCTTTCACGATTCTTGCCTACCACAAATCTCTCGAGATTTTTTATTTTTCCCCAAACTCCCATCCCAGATCCATTATTTTTTCAACAACAACATTAACCACCATGGGAATATCAAAGAAAAATGGAACTTTTGAGCCAAGCACCCGTCGAATTCCATCGATATTTATACTCCAGAATCAACCCTCAAGCCTACATCCCAATTCCGTTTTGTTCCCCGCATATTGGAGGCTCGTCGTGCAAGGGATCAGTAAGATAAGCCGAAAGGGAGGTCGAGAGGGAATAATTATTGTCTCTGGAGGTTGCGAGAATGAATAGTGTCGCGTGGTTTATTTACACATTTCTGGCACGAAATAACTTCCACGTGCCCTTACGGGAGCAGCTCTACAAATTTAACGACGTCGAAAGAAACAGAGTGCGAGTGGTGCGCACGTGGGGTATTTTTTCTATGTAAATCCGAAGCGAACTGCCGCGTTTAATAATGATTTATAAATCTAACTCTCGTCGACGCAGGAAAAGAGAAAGTCGGGGAATTTTTTTACGAGGAACATAAGAAAAAGCTCGCCCCTTCGCTCTGAAACATGGTTGAAAGAGGTATTATTTGGGCACTAGAATACAGAACGAAATCGTCAAAAAGAGACATAGGAGAGTCGTGAAATCGCATCGAACCTCTTCCCTCATACCTCACAGCGCCATCGTATTCGAATTTACGATATCCTTTATATCGAGTCACGATCGAAAAAGTCGAGAACCTTGTTTCCGATAGATACAAAAAAAAAGGAAAAAGTGCACGAGAGGGCCAAGAAATCACACTGTCAAACGTGCGTCTGAATATGTTCCGAGCCGTATGCTCGCATCGTCAAATATCCCTGTAAGGAGTATATTTTTACTATCCAATTGAAAATTCGTGACTCAGAACGTTGATAATCTTGTTTCTCAGTCGCTTGAAATTTTAGTATTACGATGCACTGCATCAGGGACGTAGAAATTCTATCGTCCTCGTAGAAGTTATGGGGTGAGGGAATTACAGTAGTAAAAGGAAATTACATATCTACATGAACGTGCTTTACAAAAATACAGAGGCTAAATGGACCCAGGCGCTTTCAAGCACATTTATTCGTCACGTATTTCTGAATCTTTTATTCCGTTTTTCCAACCCTCTTATTCCTAACTCAGCCTGCTTTTGGCTCTCCCTTACTTTCCCTTTGAATTCCTACGTATCTCTCTATATACACTAACAATTTAATGCATATCTTTAAGCTTAACGGTGTCCCCGCGAGCATTAATTTTTCTATGGATTCATAAATAATAAGCGTAATACCAAGTAAGAATGATGTAGAATATCAATCGGAGTGACTGAAATGCACACTTATTTTAACACAAGCATTACCTGCAATGACGAAATGTTCTCGTTTTGAGTGCTCAAATGGAGGGATCTTCGGAGAAAACGATGGACGAAAAAAAAGCAAATGCGAGAAGACGCGCGGGCAAACAGAGACTAACGTCGCAAGAGCCCCCCGTGTACGTTGTATATAAGTTTTAATACATAAGTTTATGGACGAGGGCACTCCTAGGGAATTTGGTGAGATAAGGTTTAAGAGGCGTTTCATGTCTTCTGCATTTGGTAGCTTGATTCCCTCGCCCTCTCGCTTTGGTCGGTACAACTGAGTGCGATACTACGGCATGAAATTGGACGAGAACAACGACGACGACGACGACGACGGGGCTCTGTCACAAGAATCACATTAGCCGCTGTACTGAGCGTGCTGGCGTGCTGGAAAGTGCGCACACAAGCTAATTACAGGACGACACGAATGCCTCTAATTACTTTTATTCCAGTTCCAACGAAATTTGTTGAAGCGCGCGGGATTTGCCTGCGGGGAGGGAAAGAGGGACGGAGAGAAACAGAGAGAGCGATGCAAAAAGGGAGGCAAAAAGAGAGTAAGAGTGCAAGCGCACGTATAACCCGGGCGCCTTTTCACCCAACAGTCCACTATCTTCTCCGGCTAGATTATACATTAATATGTATATATGTACACACAGAGTGCATATAAATGTACCGGGGCGCTCCTTTTTTCCTCGCTCTTTCTCTCCAACCCCGCCCACACCGAAACCCGCTTCTCGCTTCTCTCTATCCAACCTCTCTCTGTGCCCACACACGCGAATGTGAAAAAAAAAAGGCGGAGGGAAGTTTGTGTCTGCATGGGTGGATCGGCAGATGGAAAAGCCGCGTGACCATTTGGACGGTCCGCTCTCTCGCTCTGGCTCGCTGGCTGTCTCGTCACCCCATTAAAATGCCCGATCGTTGGATAATCGACAAAGCGAGAGGAGCCATCGGACGAGCGCGAGGCAAACTCGATGACAGAGAAATCGCCGTGGTATTCGGTTGAGTACGCGCGCCGACGAGACCGGCAATTTTCCATGTTGGGGGCACATTGTCTCCTTTCATCCTCTCCTGCCCCGAGCGAAGCGCGCAGGCTGTTGGGCTCTCGCTAACTACAGCTATTTCGAACACACACGTGTCCACGTGTGGATCGAACGTCTATAAAAAAAGCGTGTGTGCATATTATGCATTATCAATAACTCGGAGACTAACAAAACTGGATTTTTCGAGTGAAAGGTCCCTCGCGCATTCGACGACTCAGCTAAGTCGTCCAGAGTTATTTTCAGCCTCGTTAACCCCGGCAATAATAATACGTCGTCTCGATAATCGAAGATGCGAAGAAGAGGTGCTCCAATGATGGGATCGACTTTTCAGCGATAATAACAAGACTCGATGTCCCATCGTCCTACCATTAGTCACGTTGAAAAAGCTATCGAATAACAACCCCCCATTGCTAACACTTGTTCAAAGAACGTATCGGACAATCGGGCGAAAGAGGAATAAGGGGTAACGATTGAAGAAGTTTACGAAGCACGTACAAGCGGCTGATTAACCGAGACCCAATTGTTACCAGACTAAAGATTAAACAGACGACTTGATTTTTCTTCTTCTTAACTTTCCCCGTGCTCTCCTCCCTTATTCTCTCATTAGCCTCTTATTCTCTACTCCGTCGCGAGGGGCAAACTTACAGAGCATATTGCCCAAGAACAGTATGTAGAAATGCGTATAGTTGAGCGCGATGCTGTTGAAGCCTCTAGCGAGAGTCGCTTCGAGACTTCCACCAAGTTAATTCCCGTTGACGTAACATCCTACGAGGCTCTATCTATATACGATTTCTTGGGCTGTACTTGTTCTCGTGAGTTAAGTTTCACTTTGGTACAGCCTGTTGTGCCCGGCTGGAGTGGTGCACGAGCCCCTCGCACGCGGTCCTCCTTCTCCGACTTCCGGTCGGGGTTATACCATGAAAATAAGCCGCGAGGCCAGGCAGCGCGCGTGTTCGGTGGCGCCGAGTTCTCTATGCTCCTCTCCATCGCGCACCTCCCCTCGCGAGGGGGTGCATAGAAATCAGTGAATTCTGTGCAGCGGGAGATTAGGACGAGTGGGAGCTGGCTACGTGCTGGGGTGAGAGCGATGGGGGAACGGGCCTGTTGTCTGTGGAATATATTCTGACGAAGAGAAAGAGGCAGGTTGAGCGGAGCGTGGTAAACTTTGCTGACGACCTCTGTCTCGGAAAACAGTTGGAAAGACGGAGACAAAGAATGGGGGAAAGGCGAGAGCGCGGAGGCAGAGAACTCGAGCTTTCGCATACACTCGCACGAGCGCTACGAGCAAAAGGCACGCGCAAGGAGGTGGAGAAGCTTGGGATAAGAGACGCGAAAGGTAGGTAGGTAGAAGCAGTAGAAGCAGCAGCAGCAGCAGCGATGCAGGGTAATTCAAACAAGGCTAACCCCGGAGTGAGCACGAGACCGGATCCATAAATCGGTAAAACGAGAGCAAAACGACTAGATCGAAGAAAGTTGAGGAGGGGTAATAGATAGGGAGGCATAGGCGTCCTTTGGAATACCAAATGAGAATGAACTAAAGGAGAAAGAGACAAAGTGCATGATGCCCTCTCGTCCTAAGTTCTCCTCGAAAGTGGGAGTTAAAGAAAGACAGAGGAGAATATGCCCCGGTAGCATCAACGAAGAAACTCCCCCGTGTGACTCGCGGAACTTGGAAGGAAAGTACGCAGAGCATAGAAACGAGAAGAAACGTGATGCGAGAGGCGAAGGGAGCCAGATCCGTACAGCAACGCTCACATATTCCTATCGAGTGTTTCAACTCGACCTCTAATATCATCCCATGTCACCTCTTGCCCCATGGCCTCCAGAGAATGCGGCGGACAACGGACCCCGAAGCAGGACACACACGAAGCGGCCCCACTGTTTTTCCCTCTCTCCCTCCCCCCGTCACCACTTCGTCCTCTCCTCTTGCTATTTTTCTTTTTCCTATTCTCCTTCTTCTTCTTCTTCTTCTTCTTCTTCTTCTCTCGTTCCCTCTTCACGTACACCCCAATTTTCTTGGGGATCACTCGAGCGGCTGCCTCGAGATCGAATAACGTGATATCCTAAAGTAGCGAGTGCGACCGACTGATCCGATGCTTTACTATACATCCACGTTCGCCTTCTCGATGATTGTTCGATCCCACCAAACTCTCCGAACCAATATACCAGGATGATAGAGAAAGACTGGGAGAGAGTGCGCCCTGTTTTTCATGGATAAACATATATAGGTATGTACTCGGGAGTCCGGTAGTACCAGATCCGCGTTCGAAACTTTCTTGCTGGTGAAACTTTTTTCGCTTCGCCGTCATGTATCTCTGGTCTATAGTTACCGAGGTTTATATGTATTCAATAGGACGAACAACGGATAACGACAAAAGACGTATCATCGCCGACACACATACATTTATGTATATAAATGTTTATGTAAGCAGTGATAAAGTTTCTGTTTTCACGATCGTGAATTGAGAAATAACTTTTCCGAAAGTTCAATGTGTCAAATCTTGGCACGTTGTTGGACACTTGTTCTGTTTCATGGTGAATTTTCGCGATAAACTTTCTCAACGAGGCAACAGGTTTCGAAGGTTCGTTCCGAAAAGTATTCCGCCCATTTACTTATCCCCCGCGCAAGAGTAAAGTCATTAAAAAAAAGACGCATCGGATGAAGGAAAATTCGGATCCCAACCAAATAGCAATCTTCATTCAGGACTTTGCTATCTTCTTATCGATCTTTTTCAACAAATTGGTTCATTCCCCATCCTCTTTACGATTCAAAAGCACGATCGAAAGTTGGGATCCTCCTACCAATTGGACATTACCAGCCCTCCTCTTTCATCCCCCCGGCGCGCTGCGTGCTAGAGACCGAAGCAGAGTTTTGCAGTCACCGCAAGACGGAAACCTTCCTTCGGCTTCACGGACGAACCTCAAGAACTAATAGACGCTACGAGGAAACGATCAGAGAAATTCCAAGTCACCCCTTCGATAGAGACAAAGAGGACGAGAGAGCGAAAGGGATACGACGATAGTCGGATAATGAGAAGAGAAGAGAGCGAGAGAGCTGGAAAGAGCGAACGGGAAACGGAGAAGAAAGGACAAGAGATTGATAAACCGGAAGGAAGATAGGAAGCGAGAGAGAGAGAGAGAGAGAGAGAAAGCGTGATCGAGCGTTTCTGTCGATGCCACAACTGCTGTTAGAAACTCCTTAGGTCGAAGAACTGCGAGGAGCCTAAAACATAGAGCGGAAAAGGGAAGACGAGTTAAAGGGGAAAACCGAGAGATGATAGAGCCCGGCAGCATCACCGCGGAAGGCGACGTCTCCAAATTCAGTATATAGACGCGGTTCAACGGTGCGAATTCAGCAGAGACGAGGGCAAATGAGAGGTTGAATGGGAGGAACAGAGAGTCTACGACTAATTGAGAGAAGAGCCCCGCTCTTGGGGGATGGTCTAGCATCGCCCGTCTCGACTACGGCGACGATGAGGAAGAAAAGACCGGAGTCGTTGTAACGACGATTGTACGGAATAACCTTGGCCCGATTTCACCCTCTGCTATACTTCATTTCATCCTTCTTACGTTTTCCTACACCCCAAACCATCTCCCTCTATCCAGTATCCTCTAACGACCGCATTTCCTTCTTATTCCTCAAGTACTTCACGTAAGTAACCGCTCTTTCTTTCCGACTCTTTTTCCTTCACTTTCCATTGCCTCGCCGCTGTACACATTCACTTTATTTCTCTCGATATCGTTTCGATGTTGTGTTTCGATGTCTTTTTCTCTCAACATTCTTTCGAAAGCCTCGATCCTAGAAAATTCGAGAGGTTAACAATATTCTTCGCCCGAATCTATTAAAGCTCCGAAAACGAGAGGGAGAGAAAAATGAATATTTTTTCCTCGTCGTATATATATCCAGAAAGATTCCTCTTCCTTCACTGAATTTCAATGAAATAAAAGAAGAATTGTGCTCGAGTCGAATGAAATTGGACGGAATGTTTTTTTTCCTTCCTCACTTTTGATTAACCGGAAGAGAATATTATTTTCATTCTGTTATGAATCGTTAAAATATGAGCCCCTGTTGGCATAAATACTTCAGAAGTAAACACTGCTTATTTTGAGTACGGATCGAAGCCATGAATTTTCATCACTTTTCATAAAATTTTCTAACCGAGAGGAGAGTGCCAGGCATGAAAATAAAAACTAATTTCGTCGGAGCTGTCCGGCTACGGATAGAAAGGAAAGATAACCGATGGGGGGGAGGTGAATGTGCTCGAAGCCCGATAGAGATACATTGCACGGTGAGCCGTTCTTTTCTGCGTGCGAACGAGTCGCGAGGTGGTAAATCGAGGGACAGAAATATAGGGTCTCTGTATGTGCAACCGTTCGAAGCTCGGCCATGTGCAATGGCACATTGGATGTTGGACAAAAGCGAGAAAGATGGAGGGAGAAAGAAATACAGACAGAGAATGGTCTCGCTCCCATTTTCCTCTCGTTCCTCGAATCAGTATCATAAATTCTTGTCGACGTAATTTGACTTACCGCTATGCTTTTCCCTTTTATTACGTCTCCTGTCGTGGCATGTAGCCGGGAAATGAGTCCGGAGCACATTCGCAACGGGCGAGCATTTTTTATTTCCTAGAGAACCTTCCCTCGGACATTTTTGCCTTTTTTTATTATTCGGCGATCTCTCTTCGGCCAAACGTCATTTTCCTCACTCGGTTTTAACTCGCGTCTTCTTTTCTCAGCATCTCCTATCTTGCACCAAAAGGATCCGAGATGTCTCCTTTCTTCTGATTACACCGAATGTTTATTCTTCCCGAAAGGATCCGGGCACTTCGGGCTCACATCCCACTGCCTCACCAATCTCGAAATACTGCGAAAAGGAAAAAATATGATTAACCGGAAAAGAAAAATGTGCTTGACACATTTAATCAGTGCGCACGTTTTTCAAACTTTCTTGGATCATTGATTCTCATCGAGTCATAACGATCAATGCGGGGTCATCCTCATTTTTCAACATGTCAAATAATCATGAGAAATCCTTTCACGCTTTTCACTCACTCTCATTAACTGCAAGAATGTCAATCTAAAACAAAGACTTTTGAAACCAAGCGTCGACTGACAATTTTTGTTCCTTCGTTCGTCGTGCTTTTTCTTTTTTGTTCGAGTATACGATCGCGATGAATATGCGAGCAACGGAGTAATGAAACTCAAATATTTTTGGACTATTGGTTCACCACAAAGCAAAGACATCAGTCGCTGGTATAGTTGCGTAATACATTTTGCAATAACGAGACCGAGCACCGGGTGAAATTTCTATACGTACAAATCAGCGATGAGAACGAAAGAGAGGGAAAAAGCGAGTAAGAGAGATCAGGCACCCACGGTCGTGCGGAGCAAATGGATCGACCAATATTTGCCAGCTTTCGACAAACAATCAAACAAACAAGGAAAGAGAGTGTAGTGACAGTGGAGGAGGTGGGGCAAGGAAAAGAGAGGGAAGAAGTAGAACGAGGGACACGAGAGAGAAGTAAGAGTGGACACGATGCACAAGATCGCGTGGAATGTTTTGACGCATGAACCGAGACCGATTGGGCGTTGCATACTGGCGATATTTTTTAAGTCTTTTTCAATAATATTAGCAGCGTTGAGGTGACCCGAATAAGAATGATTCGTTAAAAATGAATTTATTTCTATTTCACCGATGCACGATTGAATATCAATGAGATGAAAATAAATAAGCGAATAATGAGAATAGAAATGCGAGGAGTCGGAAAGAGGAAAATAGGTGGAGCGTTGAATTCGGAAATTTTTTGAATTATTCCTCAATTAATATTCATTTAATTGAAAAGCATATTGTCTTAACGATCAAATAATATCTTTATCCTAACATTATTTGGAGAAAAAAGCCGCGTCATATTTTTATCCGATGAAACAACTCTTACAAGATTTAACCCCTCGGGAGTTTCGCAAACCCAACCGCAGCCCGTCATCTCGTTAATTTCTCATTATACGAGCAAGCAATTTCAGCTCGGTCTGGACCGAGTGAGATGCGCTCGACGAAAAAAACTGAAAGATCCAAAAAATTTGTCCGTGCATCCCAGCAACTCACGAACGTTTGAGTCGTTAGTTTTTCTTATTTTACAATTTTTGTTATAAGCGAGAAAAGGAAGTGGATGCGGGCTCGAAGTATGGGCGTGCCCGCACCTTTTCGTCGGTGGATTATTGGCGAGCTGGTTATCGTTGCATGTGAGACCGCACACCGAGCACTCTTTACGCGTTAGTCCCCACAGGTGAAATGTAGAGAATTTAACCCGTGGCTCTTGCATGAATTGCATTGAATTTCAAGCCCCCTTTTACCTCCATTTTTTCTCGTATTCCCGCTTTACGGATGTACAGAGTGCAGTGCACTCTGGCTTTGCCCTTTAACTATAGTTGCCGTACGACTCGCCGGCTGTGACCTATATTCCACTCATTTTCAGGTAATTAATATTTCAGCCGCGGCTTTGTTACGCGCGAGTTAATTTCGATTTGGCCACGTTTCAGTTTTCTGGCCCACTCTATCTCTCTCTCTCTCGCTTTGCCCCTTTCTCCAGCTCTGACCTCCTCTTTTTCTGTCTTTCTCTTAATATACGTCTATCCATATATTTATGTTTCATTTGTTTCATCCCTCCCGCACCGATTCGGAGAATCCAGCCCGGCAGTTTGCCCTCTTGCTTGCGCTCTCGAGGTTCTCCATCGCCGATTAAGCCGTTACCCGTGAAAAGCAGCGAGCATCCGTGCGCACTCGTACGCGACGCGCGTGCATAATTTATTTCATCCGCGGCTGTGGCTCTCTCTCTCTCTCTCTCTCTCTCTCTCTCTCTCTCTCCCCATGGTCCGCGACTGGTTCATATCCCGGTGGCTAGAACCCGAAAGAGAAAGAACGAGTCGACGAGAGGGGCGGGGGGGAGAAAGAGAGTAGCCGGTGCTGCTGTTATACCGTTGCTCTATCGTTTACAACGTTTCGCCAGATAAATTCGTGCCATTGCATCCGGAACGATATTATTCGTATGTAATGGTTTTTGGTGTTGGGAAGGGATGATAATGCAGAGTGGATGGAGACGAGGTGGGCGGACGGACAAATCGAGGGAGAAGAGCCGCGGGCTTCACCGCGCGCATTTGCAACTGAAAAATTCGACGGAACGCTCAACGATGGACTTTTCGGCATATAAATAACCGATCGATCGATGCGCATCCGACGATTTTTTCCTCTCATTCCATTATCCGTACTAGAACAAATGTAAGTAAAAAGTATGTTTTCTATCAGATAACATTCCGGTCGTAAAAGCCGCGCGGTAACGCGCTCTTCCTCTTTCGACCAGTCTTTATGATTACTATTTCTTTTTATTGTCCTGTCAGAAAGGATACTCACCGGGAAAACAAAAAAAAATTGTAAGGGTGTACCGTAAAAAGACAGAGGTCTCTGTCGTACGGTCCGTTTTGACGACGGAACGTTACTACCGAAGCTCCCCGCTCCAACCTCTCGCCATGCTCTCTAGCCTCAGTCACGAATCACCAAAATATTCAGTGCATATATAGGCGAGAAGCTTTTCTCTCGTTCTCAGCATCTCTCTCACTCGCTGACGCTCTTCTCACCTCGCCCGCTTCCTCCTATCATCCGTCGAATTATCTCCCCTGTGAGCATTCCCGCACGATCGCATAAGATTTTGGCCTAGCCGTATGATGAGAGCTCACTCCCCCCCGCGCCCCGTGTGGAGTGAGAAAACGCAAAGAACGCGAAATGAGGAGAGTGGATGGGAATAGCTCCGGTAGTAGTCACAAAACGAAATAGGGTAAGAGGAAAAGAGTAAAGGAGTTGGAAAGAGAGAGAGAGAGAGAGAGAGAAAACGCGAGCGAGCGAGTGGAGAAACGAAGAGGGTCGAATGAGCGTCTTCGCGTCACCAGGAAATGGCGACCGTTTCCGCCCCGTGGCCTCTAGCCACCCTCCACCGCCGCATTCTCGCCCCTCTGCTTTTCCATCCCCGCAATTCTCTCTTGTACCCAACTCTCGAGACCTCCAGCTTCCCCATCCTACCGGTTTAAGATTTAACTATGCAGAGGTTCCCAACTTTGACGTGTCATTTTAGGCCGAGGAACGCCAAAAATCAATTATTCCGAAATTCAATAACAACAAAAATCAAAGACTCCCTGAGAGCGAAATTTCAAGCGAGAATGGGGGCGTTGAGTTCTCTCGGAATTCAAACAGGCTCATCGAGACCCCCTCGCTCCATTGGACCTGTCTCCCATTTTAGCATCTCGTGAACTCTAGAAAATTTCAAAGCCAAGCTTTACATTTATTTGTGGCAGATGGAAATTGATGGATTTGTGTAATAATATTTCTAATATTGTTTTTTTTTTTTTTATTATTTAGTAATATTCAATGGCATACCGTAACCTCCGGTTTGTCTATCACATTGCCCCGAGGCCGAAACTGAAATTGAATTTATTTTTGTGTTGATCTTGGTTTGGTTTCTACTGTAGTTCGAAATTTACTTCCACTGCAGTTTTGCTTCTTTGCTTATTAGTTATCCTCATTCTGGTATCGGGATACGTTTGCAACTTAATAATATAATCGTTAACTAATGATACACAGATACGAGTTAACTTCAACTCGCATTTATTTCGTTTGCTTTGTATATTTTCCTTAAATTTCATCCGTATTCTTATTCTGTTATTATTGATATTTTTATTTTCTATTATTGTAGAGGAAAGGAAGCTAATTTGGAATACAAAAAAACGTGTATAATTCTATCCCAAATTAGCTGCACTTAATCTACTTCAACTGTTCATGTTAAAAATTTTCCTAAAAGTTTGTTAAAGCATAATAAACTATCATCATCATCATCATCATCATCATCATCATCATCATCATCATCATCTCATAAATACAAGATCGACACTTGAATATTGCAAATTCTCGAGATCCCACTGATAATTCCTTCAAACATCCCTTCGCCCACTTTTCTCGAGGAGCAATTTCCCTTTAGCAGTTACTCCGACTCTTTTTCCCCAGCACTTAGTACTTCGTAATTTCCTCCTATTCAGATACATACGAATTCTCACGGTTTATGAATAGTTTACAAATCGTATAAAAAGCAGCTTCCCTTTTTTTCGCTGAAAGGGTCATCGGGAGTGAAGGGTTAATGGAAAGTGTTCCGGATTTCAATTGCAAATGTTGCTTCTTCTCATTCGTAGAAGGTAAAAAATAATAAATCATATTATCGTAACAATTTGGTACATTTTCATTTGCGAACGCGGAAAATTTCAGTCATGAAAAATCAATGATTGAGTATCATTTTCATTTGCTACTGTGTTACTGGATCGATTAAAGCGAATAATCGTTTGGTCGACGAGCTTTGTGAGAGGTAGAAATATTGAACAATCAATTTGTCCGTAATTATCTCATTTTTTATGAGCGTTAACGGCGTTATCGACGCGTTACGAGTCGATACGGGAGTATATTCATGAAAATGGTGATATTAGCTTTTAACCGGATATGGGTAAATGCCTCGATTGGCGTTGGTCCAATCCCGATCATGTGATTTTCGTCACAATAGGAATCTCTGAAAAAAAGCATTCGCTGGATGAAATTCATCGATCCACCCGATCGATAAATAATACAGCGAGATCGTTCGAATAATCGCGAGGACAAAGTTCAACGAAGTAAAATTAACCGTTAAGAGTTAACCCGATCCACGGTAAAAGAGATTATGAGCCTCGGGTGGGTCTTTCGGAAAAATCACAAATCTCCTATCCTTTCTCCTTGATCGGGGTTAAAATTTACAGAGCCAACTTTTTCTCGCGACCCCAATGAAACGTCGGACTTATTTTCTCCCTCGTATCTCAATATTCGTTGGTGTATATATGCCCAGGCTGGTATCTGCCGCCGCGAAGCCGAGAGAGCAGTGCGCATAGACTTATCGCATATTGGGCCACGATTTTGCGGATCATTAAACCGGAGTCGAGTGCGGGGGAGGAGCGGCAGGAGCAGGAGGTGGAGCAGCGTGTTGGTGCTGCTCGGGAATGCTGGCGTTTCGAATCGAGCGAAACTATATAGAGGAATGTGCAGAAAGAGAAAAATGACGAGGGCGAAGAAGGGAAGGAAGATCGAGAGACGCGTATAGTACATGCATCGGATCGACCCGGCACACGGGGACGGTGTCGCCGTCAGGCTTTTCCCTGCTGATTTTTCCATGCTGTAGTCGTGCGCCCTATACTTCGTAGTCGTGTGGAAAAGGGTGATGGCACTGCTATCCCGTAGTTAGGTATGGTAAAAAAGCGGCTAGCTTCGCTACGTGTCGTTGAATTTAAATGTCTGCTTAGTACTAGTGGTGAGCCGGTGCTGTTGTAGCGAGAGCGTTGAGCTCACGATCGGCCATACATACCGAGCGAAACCGGCAGCATCCACCCTGTGTATAACCGCGCGCTTCGGTCATCTGTATATACGCGCATGTACCATCTCTTTGTTCCTTTCATATGCATGAAACAATCCTCGGGCACACACAGCCGCGCTATTTATCGTTCATACAGGACGCGTTCTACAATCATTTTAGTTGTTTCACCTTTTTTTTCCTCTTCCTGCCTGCCTGCCTCTTTGTTTGCGAAGATTAGATTTGCTCGTTCGAGCGAATCCTCGTACGGGTTCTCATCACGTCCGGACGATTGCGCGATACATTAAATGGTACTCGCGTGTTCGCAGCGACTTGCATCTATAAATATAGGGGAGCCGCGTAGCCGAGCGTCGATTCGATGGAGCCGGAAACTAGCTCAGGCGCCGAAAATGGTGCTGTTTTACTCGTCAAAATTTATATCGAGAGCAGCGATTCGGCGAGTGCTAAATGACAAAGGTATTACCACCGCCTCTCCGGGATAACCTGTAAAACGAGCTTCCGATTTCTCCGAAAGCGCATCATCCTATCTTCCGGATCTTTTATCTTGCGAGGCAACGCCTCGTGCACCAACGTAAAATAACCGAATGCCATCTCGATCTCGTTTTTTTTAAGCTTAACGACGTAGTAAAACTAGTAAACTCTACTGAGTTAGAGCAACTACGGGAGTATCCACTGAGAGGAGGCGGAGTTTCATCCGGAGCATCCTTACTTCACACTCTGACAGAAATACGGACACTATATTATCTCTCGAGAGAATTCCTCCGCGAGGGAGAGAGAGAGAGAGGAAACGATCGTTACCTCATCATCGACAGACCGATCTCTCTCCGAATCTTAACGGCCTCGAGGCACATCTGATGCGCTTGCTGGCGATCCCTCTCTGCACTGCTTTCGGACCGACGAGTTCCCAATTCTCGCAGACTCTCTCTCTCTCTCTCTTTCTCTCTCTTCATACTAGCGTATAAATGTGAAGATGTAGACGCGTTTACAGGCTTACTCAGCAGAGAGACCTCCCAAAAGGTATTAGCTCGGGTTGTCGCGCCACAAAAGCTCCACACCGTGGTGCTTCTACCTCGAGAATCCGATCGAATGGAGCACATGTCTATGTTTGTATGGGCTTGTATGAGGCTCTTCAGCTGCAAGTAAATAGTTGTTAGTTAGTTGAGATCTGGAACGAAGTTTCTGCTTAACGATCGTCCTCTTTTTCTCTGCTCATGAATGATCACTGTTTAAGGGGGGGGAGTCAGTAATGTTTCGGAGACAATGAAGGATCCTGCTGTCCGACGTACAGCATCGATGCTGAAAATACCTATAATTCCTTCGAGCTTTTACACCCCACTGTTCGGTTAGGGGTATTAGCGGAGTTTCATTCGACTCCGTAAATATATACATCGCCTCCGAAGCTCAGCGTTTGCTCGTACGCGCCGTTCTCTCCTCTTCCTCTGTGCTCACAATCCCTCTTAAAGTTGTCGTCCCCGAATCGGCAACAAAACAGACGAGGAAGCGATGAAACAACGAGGAAACCGTCGGAGGCGTGACGACCCCGAGGCCCATCAACGTCTACGGGGGCCAATACCGTAATTAACCGTAAGTCGATGAATATGAAATTCGGGCTTCTGATTCGCCTCGTAGCTCCCGACGAGGGTTGCCTAGCTGAGCGTTAGACAACCACCACGGAAACCGACGCTCTGCTACTGCTGCCTCTGCGTTTGTGTGGATAAGGAGATACGTCCGCACGCGGCCGGCAACATTCCGATAGCGAGAGGGGCCGCGGGAGTGCGAGGAAGGCTTGTTCGCGGAGTTTGCACAAATCAGACCGACTTTGCCGAGAGCACGGCACTGTGCTGTCCCACATCTAACCGGTTCTCCCGAGTCTACGCAATCTCCACAGAGAATTATTAACCCGCAACTCGATAGAGTTCAACTTTACACCTCGAGACTTCTGCTGTTCGTACTTCCGCTGGGTTGTTGATATTTTCAAAGTTTCATACAAATGAGAATAGCCCAAGACGATGGATCGAAGAACCCGAAAAGATTTTTCATCGCTAATGTTTGAAAAAAAATGTCATTTCGTACCAATTATGATTGCCAGGATTCAAAGCTCTTTTTGTTGAAACATTTGATCCAAGGTGATTCGCAAAAAATTATTTGACAAGTTGTTCGCACGGAGAAAATGGTGGCCTCCAGTAGGAAGAAGACCCTTCTTTCGGTCAATAATTCGTCTTCGGGCGTCATTACTAGAGCCTCGTAAAACATCCTCCAAATGTCCGCGATATCGAATAACTCATCCTCGCGCCCAGTCGATAGAAAAACAGCGCATTCACTTTTTTTAGTGATTTTCGTGAGCTCCGGGAAGCTTGAAGAAAAAACCTGGTGATCAGAATCTGTCTGTGGAATTGCTGAGCTCATCTCAAGCTGGCTGGACACGAAAGAGAGATAACTATACCGGAAGAGGGGTTGAAGAGAAGAGGTTTGACGAATGCTACTGGAGGTCGAGGTTGACGAGTGCCCAGGGATAGAATCTCCGGGTGATGAAGAAAGAAAGAGGGAGATTCGGAAGTGAGAAGTAGAGAAAAAGAGAATGATTGAGGAAAAAGACAGAAGAATTACGATCTAGAAACGTGCTGCAGTATGAGGAAAAGATGAAAAGAGACGTATAAAAGAGGGAGGGGGTGGGAGGAGCAGAGAAGAGAGGGATTGTCTGGTACACACAATGACTGGAGGACCATTCGTCCCGAAAGCGAATTTGTTTTCACAATGAAAAAACAGTCGCCAACGTGTTCGTTCGCACACAAAGTGGGCTGTACATGTATTTGTACACGAGACACAAACGAGAGAACGAGGAATGGAAGGAGGGCGCGGTTGCGCAAAGACTCGGAAAAAGACGGAAATTCTTTTGATGGTACTGCTCTCTCATGGGATGTAGCGGAGCACAATCGATTCACCTTTTTCAAAAGTCGTCAGATCGGACGCGGCTGACTAGAGTCACCAAAACGCATGAGTAAGAGATCCAAGATACAGTTTTCCTTCTCTCTTTATCGTATCTCAGTGACTCGAGTTCCATCCTCGTGGTATAACCTTCATGACTTCTCGGATAAAGCGCCCCAGAGTTATATACCCTTTTTTCTGACGAAAAACCACCGATGGCTCTGTAAAAAAGAGGAAGAAACGTTAGTCGTTGACCCCGAGAAACACATCGCCCAGTCTCATTTCAACCTCCGCGCCACCATCCATTTCTACCCGGATGAACTGGATGACTACCACCCCGACGTGGATACTACTCGCTTCGATCCCATTCTCCGGTGCAATGTCGAGAAAAATTCTGCAGATACTGATTTTTCTAGATCGCGAAGACAGTCCGAGATCCAAAAGAGCCTGGGAAACGATTCCTTGGATAGTCGCATCGTCTCTCCTTTCTCCAACGCACGCTGTCTGCCGCACCCGATTCTGGCGACTATATTCCGTCTCAACCATCTCACTTCCATTTTTCCTTACCAACATCAGTATCTATTTATACCAACGACCTTATGTGTACGTATATGAAGCGGTGAGCGCGATCGATGAACTTTTTTTTTCAAAAAATTATCTTATTTCACGTATTCATGTAAAATCAGCTGGAGAGCTTGCTTCGAAAATTTAGCATTCTCAAATTTTCAGCAATTTCCATATTGAAATTATTAATATATTTTCCATCAAACTGATTTCGCCTTAAGGGAAAACATTCGAATAATTCCACCTTTGGTGCGACCAATTAGAACAGCGTCATTCGGAAATAATCTCTTCGAAAAATTCCAACGAATGCTGATCAACGAAAATTGAATTAAAAAATAACTTGGTTATTTAGACCAGACGACGTTACAGGAGAATATTTACTATTTCAGTGTATACCAATTTCAGCACTGCCTCCGAGTCTAGCGAGATGCTCTTCTACGGTTCTCGGGAACGACGCAGTATTAACTTACATCAGAAACCGCGGTCGTGCTTGTAATAGTATAGCCCCGAGGGGAAGCAAACTTGGAAATGTAACCGCAGCTCAGTTACTCAGTGGCCACGAGCGAAAGGCCATATAGCTGTATGCATAAATTGCATTATATAGTTGTGCCATGTATTCCGAAGGTCATATGAATATGCGCGAAATCTTCCGGACAAAATTGACGCATTTTTACCCTTGAGAATTTCGACCTCGACGTTCATTTTTCATCGTATTCCTTTGTAAATATGATGAATTTTCATAATTCATTTCGACGGTTCTGGTACAAATGATTTTCCACAAAAATATCGTCACACAAAAATTTCGAACTTTGCGAATTTCTCCTCGGAAGGATCGAGTGGTTTTCGGTTCTCCAATGAATTTGCTCACTATTGAGCAGCGTCTTCATGAGCGTGAATGGATTAATGACCGAAATTCATCGATAGGAAATTTTTCGAAAAAAGTAGACTGAAGTACGAACGAAAAGGTTGTCGCGCAGGAAAATACGGTGGCTGGATTGGTGGTGGAAAAAACAGGCGTCACCTTGACAACGGGTTGTTAGCCCCGCTTGGAATTTGGAATGCTGTGTGTGCGGCGGTGTACTATCCGTTAGGTTACGTTAGGGCATCACCACAGGCAAATTGATGGGCATCGCTCGGCGGTATTTATCGAATTATAGATTAATTGAGGAAAATAATCGAGGGAGTGTGTATTGGGACGGAAAATCAAAGCTTTGTGCGACAGGGGTAATAACGCCATCGAGCCAACTACAACGGCGATAGGCCGTGTGTTGTACATCGTCGGAATCGGGGGAGGAAGGAGCGAGAATGGAAGAGAGTGTTATCGGTGCTGGGAGTGAGGGATTGTAAGAGGAATAGGCGAGAGGGAGGAACGTTTATGCGTATATCGCGGAGCTAGAAGTGAATATGTGTTGTAGTTATAACGACAGTTGGTACAGAAGACAAGGCACGAACGCGGAGAGCTAGAAATCCGAGCGTTCCTGCACCCTCTCTCGCCCGACGGAGTGTATGCGCTGCTATATTATAGGGATGCAAATACGTGTGTATGCACATCGGATTATGTATTATCCATATATTATGTTTGCAGCTCGCTTGTTCGTCCAAAATCCCCTGTTTATTTGCGGTAAACACACGCTATCAACAGTCTCTTCATTCCCTCAACGTGAACTCTGTTTACAGGTATGCTTTATCGTTTTTTTCTTCTTTTATCGCAGAGGAAATCTTGTAGCTGCTCGTTACTTTGGCTTTACGGTAAATACAATAGAAGCTTTGGCTGATGGGTGATGATCTCTGAGATTGAGCTGAGCTCGGAGGTGAGGAACGCGATCCAATAATCTTCACTTGAGAAGGACTGTAACATATTACTTTGGCAACTCCAAGAAGGCAAATACGCCGGGATGAAACGGTTATACGTCAAACGCTGACTCCCATTAGGAATTGTGAACTTATCTATACCGTATATCGACGCGCAGAAGCGAAGGGGAACACATTTTCCTCGATTAGCCGAGTCACTACTTTTTGGCGTTAATGACGGATGAAAAAATGGATCGTTTGTTTTATCGCATAGTCATCCGAAGCCTCGTTTTTCTCCCGCTCGTTTGATCCATCTTTCTCTCACTCTTTTTCCCGCGGTGCTCTCCCTTTTCCGAGCTCCAATCCCTTGCAGCACTCGTGGCATCGATAGATATATGTTTGAATGAATATAGACGATGAGAAGCCTCTCAAAGCACTATATCCTGAGTCATGTAATGCAGCATTGATCGGGAGAGACGCTTACGCCCGGTTTTACGGGGTAATCGCATTAAGTTCAGCCGCGGCGCGATTCATAATTCCATTATTAACCCTCGCAAGAGCGCCGAGCGAGGGAGAGAAAGAGAGAGAGAGCAAGAGGAGGAAGGACGATTTGGGTGTATGTGAGAGAGAATACTCCGTACGCTGCTGGTGTGATACGCGAGCAAAGTACAGGCATACAGACACGTTTTGATTTACCACAACGAGAGGGTGCGCCTCCCGGGCCGTTCGTTCATCGCACTTTGTACGTCGTCGTAACGAGCCCGCGTCAAATATATCCGTCAAAATATCCGCGCGCCCTGTTCCATCAACCCCTCCGCGTTCACGCAAGAAAAACACGAAAAATTGCTGAAGGAGGCAGAACTCTGTGAGCCAAGAAATAAAAAGCGTGCTCCGAACCGATGTGGGTTATTGTGTACAAACTTCGTAGCGGAATGATGCAAGAAAATTTTGCTGATTTTTCCGCAATTTGTTTCTCACCGGCTTAATTGGACAAAAATGTCAGTGCCTAGCCAATCCTGCTATTCACACACTCGCAGCCGGTTGAACTCGGCTCTCAGTCCCCTCCCCGCTTGCCCGCCTCGAACCAGCCCCTAGCACAGATCCGCCAAGAGAGGCCGAATTATTCAGAACTATTTAAATAGCCAGGGAGCGCCAGCTGACCATACACACGGCCAGTGTTACGTGTCTGCAGCTTCTGGCTTCTGAATCCCCCGCGCTTCCCTTTTCACTCTTCCTACTGGCCCGACTCCCCCGCCGCGTATATTCTTCTCGAGCCCTGCCTCCTCCCTTTTTTATATTCCTTTTAAATCCATTTTTTCACTCCGTCACGATTCGCCATTTTCATGTTTTTTTCTCTCGCTCACCGTCGACCATTGCCCCGAATTCGGCAACGGGAAGAGCCCGATAGTGGGGATAAATCCATCAATTTGGAACGCGCGAGCGGAAAGTGAACGGGAGAGCGGCAACGAGAACGCATCTGCATTCGACCCCGGGCAAAACGTTTCTCTTCTCGGCTCCATCTCATCCCATATTTTATCCACCCCTTGCCCCCCTCCCCAACGCGCCCCTCCTCTTTCCCTAGCTTCTACTATCGAATGCATCGAGTCGCGTGTACTCGTAAAAAAGATGTCCTTCTTTTTTAATTATCCGTAAAAGCGAACTAGTAGCTATATTGACGAAGAGATTTTTATTATCAAGGGAATTTAAAAAAAAAACTGTTACGACGATAGAAAATGTTCATGTGCGACTAATCAAAAGATCTTTGTAATCGTTTCGATCGCAACGAGCCCTAGCTCCTCGCGCACACTAGTCAAGTGGATGTCAAAATATCATCGAACACGTACACGTTGCGAGGGACACGAAATTGTGATATCGGTCAATAGACATCTAAAAATAATTGACGATGGAATGCCTCCAAGAGCGTGTTCGTTCTTGGAAAAGGAGGAAAAGTAGTAATCAGAACAAAGCATTGAAATGTACACCGGTAATTGTTTTCCGCAATGATAAATAATTGCTAGAGCAATTTTCGTTCGCCAAGTATGTCGCTGCTATTATTAGATGAGTGGAGGTTAGCAAGAGGTTGTCAAGGGTCATCGCGTTTATGCTTATTTACGTGATATTTCGTTTTACCTCAGACTTTTGGTACAGCAGGCAGTACCCAACGCGAGGAAAGAAGAAAAGAGAGCGAGATGGAGTTTAACTTGAATCCTGCTGAGGTTAATTGCCATTGTGTGGTCCGCTATAGAGTTTGAGCGAAAACCTGAAGTGGCGAAATATACGATGGTTGGTTGAGAAAAGAGTGTTTGCCGGTCCCGTTGCGATTATGCACACAATGGAGTGCATGGCGTGGCGAGTAACCCGGACGAGTTTTTGCCTCGTTTTCTTTTTTCTTTTTTTGTTTTTTCTTTATTTTTTTCATTATTTTACGCTGTTTTGTAACTCCTTCTTGTTCCGCTCGCGTTTTTTACACGGGCGAACAGTCCTTGTCTCGCAACTTGCCCTTTTTCTCATCCATCTCATTCATCGTTGTCGTTGTCGGTCGTTCTTACCGCTAATGATCTCGGACTTGGACAGTGTCTTGGTGCGAGGCCATCCCTCTCGCATAGCGGTTGCATTCTAAGCGATAACGAGTCCCGTTGGGACAACGAGAGGGGAAATCCTCTCAAGATCAGGATAAAAACTGGCGCTATGGGTACACGAGCAGTGCATGGGTGCTGGGAGAAAAGAGGTTGGAGGAGAAAAAGAAATAAAGCGGAGAGAATGAAACCTGGAAAATACGAGGGAAGGTAAGAGCCGTGGATACGTGTACGGGGGTATATTTAACGGCCGGCATCCTCTATTCTCCTCTTGTCCCTCATCGAAAAAGCGCTCCCAGCCGCGAAGCCGTTCAATGACCGTTGAGATCAGACAGAGGACGGCGCGAAAGCGAGGATAGGAGGGACGGGCAAACTTGTAAGAGGGCTAGACATCCGCCATGCTAGCACCAACAGCGCGAGGATTCCCACCGGAATTCCGTCGAGAATTGGCCAGAGATAATGTTCCGGGTTAGCTTGGGAATTCTCGTCAGTGTATGGAACACCACGATACAGTGGACAAGATTTGTGGAAGCAGCTTAGTATTTGCAAAGGTGCCCTCCTGGAACTACCTCCTTCATGGATATATCGAAGTAAAGGGCTCCGGATGAACGTTTGTTTGAAGAGAAGCCAAAAAAGGAGATCACATTTGGGACTTTCGGGACGCCGGTTATGTAGTCGAGACGAAAACAATAAAGATCCGAAGACACGATGACAGAGATTGATTGATATTTATTAGCTTTCTCGCGCCTGCCCATTTATCATGCGTGAATAATAGAATGAATGTTTATCTCGTTAACGAATCGTATTATCATCGACATAATTCACTCGCTTGACTCAAACTGCTCCATTCCGCAGGACATTCTGTTTTGACTGGCAACACTCGGTGCTGCCTTTTCTTTCAAGCTTTATGACATTCTTCTGAGCTCAAACCTCTCTCGCTGATTATGTGTCCCAAGCTTGTCGCGGTAACCTCTCACTCCTCGTTCCCAGTATTTCCAGTCTTTTATCATTTCTTCGGTAGGCTAATCTTTATGGCTCATACCCCTCGTGCAATCTCCGACTTACGCACATAAACTGTAGCATTCGTGGCATATCTCCTACCTTCGCGTAACGGTCGCATCGTATTATCACCCTTGGCCTACCTTACTACTATGTGAAGTTTGTTCCTAGAATGTTGGTAGAAGTTCCAAGTACTGGAGTTAACTTCGGCTGGATATGCCGGTTCTGGTAACAAAAGCCACCCACCGACGGTGCGCTCGCTGATGACGGTTAATTATATGTAAACACTTGATCCTTTCCACTCGCCTGTTTTCCGTTTCGTCAAACTTTTATTTTTTCTTCGTTTTCATAACTTCTTCGACATTCCGTTCGACGCCGATTCATGGATTTTGACTCGACGAGGGGAGAGACGAAGGGCGGAAAGCGTAGGCAACAGGAAAGCACAATCGTAATGTCACACCTGGACCAGGAATTCCGAGACGGAATTCATAATGAGGCGAGCGCGTGTGTGTCCCACGAATATCAAGGACAACATCGAGCTTGGGGGCTAGGAAGGCGGAGGTCGACGCCTCACTGCGCCACACCGGCTGACGGTATTGATACCCTGTAAACTGGATATGACAAGAGCGCTACATGCTACCCAATTATGGCACCCAGGTACCACGAATTCGAGGAAACGGGATTCCACGATTCGGCTTGGGTATTACACTTGATATTCGAATCTATATCTCGTGTATACATGTCAGCTCGGTACATACTTGGTCTCGGTGTAGGCCGCGTATGTGCCTCGTATAACTTGATTCCCTGCTCGTGTGTTGGGCACTCTCAGGCACGAACGAGAGTTCGCATATAGCTAAATCCCACACGAGGAAACAGACTGATTTTCCTCCAGAGAATTACGACGAACTATGTCTTCTGTGAGCATGCACAGATCTAGCATGTAAACGGGGGCAGCATCTCCGCTTGGTTCCTAGCAGAAGCAACGCTGAAGAAGTGGAGGCTGATGAAACTCACGAGCATGAGGGAACATGGCGCAAAAGAGAGGCGACGTGAACTATACCGACTCCTAGGAACCAGCTTTATTCGGGTCGAGCCAAAATTCGTCCCTCCGGGTTCTACCTCATCGCTCTTTTTCTTTTTCCTTTCGTCTTTCTGTCTCTCTTTCTCTTGGTTAACTTCGCGAGTGAGACCCCCCGAAGCAAAGCGTCCCGACTCTAGGGCACCGCGACGTCGACAGTCACGCCTTGTGCCGCGCCGTTGCGGCGGGGCATTGCGAGGCCACAGGCAGAGAGCCCAGCAGACCGGTGGTTAGTTTTCGGATTTGGGTAGAACAGAGAGAGACGAGAAGACTGGGGGTTGAACGCGGATAATAGTAATTCGTTTCAGTTTCGGATCTCTGGCTAGCTACCTCTCTGGCCTCTCGTTGGTTTGTGCACCGCCACCCAACCCTCTTCTTCCCCTTGGTTTAACCATCCCTTTCCTACCACCAAGGCGCTACCAGGTTCCTAAATCATCAGATAATTACTTTGGTAATTAATTACAAGTCTGTTGGGCCGTGAACCCACTGCTGGCCTCGTCGTGCAGTGGTAAAGAGAGTGTATGCAATCCAGCGCACTAACAAACGAGCCCGTTCGCTCCCTTTCTCTCTCTCGCCCTCTTTCGGTCTGCTTCTCTCTTTTTCCTTCGCCAACCTCGCCAGCAAACGCTGCCGCCTTTTTCATCGCGGAGGTTTTTTTTTACTTGGAAACCTCCGTCACCGTTTCTACCTCGTCAATTCCCTCGCGACATCCCGAGGACGAGAAAGCAACTTGCTTTCAATTATTGTACTTATTAGAAATCACTCGTCAACTTGGTGACATCCATCCTTGAGCTCGTACGACCGCTTCCCTTCTCTCTGTACTTACTCAGCAAATCTTGGTCACAACTTCTTCGAGATCGCATTTCATCTGTGTGTGTGTGTGTGTGTGTGCGTGTGTGCATGTGTGATCCTGCTGACTGAAACAAACATTCAATATTAGTTTACAGCGTGTCCTTGCTTATACGCGTTTCAAAACGTATCAACGAAAACAGGATAGTTGACATGTGAGAAAATTTGCATTGACATAACAAATAGCATACGTTGATTCAAACGTAACTTGCGTCCTCCAGGAATATCAAATATTTTTTTTTCTCCTACACAGTTTGGCTTCATGGAAAGACAAATTTATCAAGGAAATTACAATGTATATTTTCCAACTTGCTTTTCTTGTTGGACCATCACGACGCCTCGTTTTTCTATTCAAATGATTGTTAATTTTTCCCAGGAGTGATGACAGGGTTCTACGTAGTAATATGATTATAATAATATCTCGTTTGATATTCTCGCGCTGTTTACCAACGCTATGGATAAAAGTAGTAGGATAATGTGGGGCAAAACGGACTTTCCCGAAACTGAAGTTTCATAAAATGCATAAAATTATTTTTGTTTTCCAATCATGTTCTGACCATAAATCATGGTAACTTGTTGAATTCCACGGTGACATCCCCAAAAAATTCAAGTTGCCAAGCAAAATAGATCCCAAACTACTTTCTCACTATCCATTCGATTGAAAAAATGCAAGAAACGTCTTCAGAAGACGAGGATTTGGCTGTCTTGGTGACCTTTTTTTCTGTCTCCCAACTGCTACATTTCGAAAAATGTCGATATTTCGATTTTTTTGCCTCTTAGAGACTGTGTCCGTTGCGTCCCGGAAAATATTTCTGAAGAAATTCCGAAAACTAGGACCATGAATCAATAGTGGGACTCCGATATAGTGCGAACACGAAATACACCCCAGCACGATGGACCCAGAGTTGATTCTTTGCATGGCCCAAAAACATGAACCAAATGCGATTTCAAGATTTGGCTCATTTATCTTTCTTACATGCCAAGGTAGGGGGTCCAAATGGGCCCTTTCCTTGTGTTATTTCCATTTTTATGCCTCTGAAGGGCTGTGTCCGTTTTGCTCCGATTTTTTTTTTCACTAAATTCGAGAAACAAGGACTGGGCATCAATTTTGGGACTCAAAAATAGTTGAAAGACCATATGCTCATCAATGAAACTTGCTTAAATCCTTAAGTGTCCATTTTGCCCCAGAGTACCCTACTCTCGAACGAGTTGATGTTTTTTTTTTCGCTAGTAGGAAGCCAATCAATAAAGTTGATGTCAAACACGGATATGATCTCTGATGCCACGCGAGATAAAAGGAAATGTAATGAGGCAGACAAATGATTCATTAAGTCAGTAATGCATTTGAAAGATGAACTAGTAGCTGAAAATAAGTCTTAAAAGTCTCATTCGTGTGGCTCTTAGGAAAAGCATTTATCAATTTCAGTCAGCGTTGAATAACTGTAGCAGATAGAAAAGGTAAAGTTGAATGCATCGTTAACGAGCCATCTGCTGGACACTGTTTTCATCGGTCACGCAACGATACCCCGAGCGAGGGGTGAGGGCAAGAGTTTACTTTGCAGTCCCCCGAGAGGACGATGCGTGTATTTCCTCCGGAATGGAGTGATTACTCTGGCCATTAGTTAATTGTAGTTTTCGAAGGGAAAACTTTGGTTCTGATCAACGATGGCAAGACCTCAAACAGACTTGTGGAGCTCGAAGACCAATCCTTCATTATACTCGGATCCGAGAGACTCGATAGCCAAGGAGAATACGGAGGAGGCAGCTCGTCTTAAGAGATTGCATCAAATAGCTAGTTAGGACATTCTAGACAAGGTACAGAGGAGGAGGAGGAGGAAATTCAGTCGTTTCGTTGGCAGACTCCTCTCTTTCGCGAGGCACGGCCCCTCCTGCGTCCCTGTATCCCTTCGATCGAGCACAGGAAGGTTGTAGATGTATGGTTCAAGTGAGGGTAAGTTTGACAACCCCTACACGCGCTCTGCTGGGCCCCTGATCAATGCAAGCGATCCGTCTTGTCGCGAAAACCCCAACATGACGGGGCGGCGCACCCGCCCTCTCGATATCTCACCCTCTGTCTGCTCTGACTCGTCGGACCTCGCTATCCTCCTGCGAGTCTACCCTTTCGCCTCGTCGCTGTACACACGGATCGGCGTGCACACATACCGCTGGACACCGAGCGGATGTGTTCACCGTTATATCAGGCATTTACGTATATATGCACACTCGCTCGTTAAGCGAGGCTCTCTATCGTTAGGGCTAGGTCGTTAGGTTGGATGGCCATTTGCAGTCCTCGGATTTCCACCATTTCGTGAGGGGCTGATGCTGCTGGTGGTGATGCTTGCATCGGTGTGTGGCAATGCGCGCAGAGAAAACACGAGAGGAATGGGAGTGGGAACGAGAGCCGGAGAACGACGAGGACGAATCCCTTCTATATTCCTCCGGGGATATTCTCCAACTCTCTTCCTATCAGTGTATGTATATGTAGATGTATAAGCAAGGATCCGTGTGTGCACATAGATGCGATGGAGTTTTTGACGCGCGAATGAGGTCGTTGCGGCCTCACCGCAAACGCAGCATCCCTACTTGCTCGACTATGATGTATATCGTTGCCCGTAAGCTCACTGGCCTCTCCTCTCGTGATAACATCTTTTGTTATTTTTAATTATATATGCCACGGACGCGTTAAAGAGGTGGAATATTTATAGCCAACGGTTGCAACAACATTACGGATGAGTTGAGAAAAGGGTGAGAAAGAGAAAGCGGACCCCGCGTGTGAGGCCGCCTCCTCCTCCTCTCTTGGGGTTAGTAATCGTCAAAAGAGTACCGGGACAGAGTAAAACTGCATGAACCGTGGTGGTGGCGGCATGTCGATAAGCAAAAGGGACAAGAGCGCCGCACGAGTATATACGAGCAAATGGCTTGCATGTCAGCGGACGAATATACGTATACGCGTGCGTGCATGTGTGTGTGCCCATGCACATGCACGATGCGCGAACGTGTATTCGTCTTGAAGAAGAGAGAGAGAGCAAGAGAGAAAGCAAAGCGGAGTTGCGGAGCAGAGAAAGAGTCGAGTAGACGATAGAGGCGGTGACTGGCGTCTTCTCCGAGGCGATAATGTTGCAAATTTATATTCCAAAGGCGAACGAGTAAAGCTGCTGAATGTGCACTCTTGGCCGCACCAACGGGATAGGAAAAGTGTAACCCTGGATGCTGGCTTCTTGGAACCACACACAGGGCACATGCCTTCGTACTCTTTTTCCATTTCTCCTCTTTTTTCTTCCTTCGTCGTCTTCTTCTAGCCTCCACTTCTTCCAGCCGAGGCGTTCACTCGTTTCACACGGCGCGCTTTCTCTATCTCCGTATATAACACTCACCCTAACTCTTTTTCTCAGAGAGTCTGCATTCTCCACCTTTGCAAGCTCTCTCTCTCTTCATTTCTCTCTCTCTCTCTCTCTCTCTCCAGGTCCATGCGCTCAACCGCGCACCGAGTCCAACCATGCCTACTACTGCCACTCACAAATTGACGGCCAATTTTTCACCCAGAGTCCCGCGGAATACTCTCTCCCTTTTCTCTCCATCTCCGATCCGTCTTTAAACATCGCACTCTCCCTCTCTTCCTCTTTTCTTACCATTCCATACAGCCGAAGAATGCTACCCCATCCATACTTCCCCCAGGCACACGTTTCTTCGATTCCTTCTCTCGTTCTTCCGCTTACTCTTTTCTCCCTATTCATCCGGAAGCTAAGAGAAGGAACGACTCACTCGCGCTTGCATCCCAACCTGGCTGCAATCCCTCCCACCGACACACTTCGTCCCCCTTATATCTTAGCCTCTTTCTCTTATGCTCCTACTCCTCTGTAATATATAACTCGGCGTTTTCCTCTACCGCACACGTAGTCGTTTCTCCTAGACTCTCGAATCGATCCTCGTCCCGAGAATAAAACGATGGAGGAGAGAACACTGCCGGAGAGCGAGTGACGAAGAAAACGAGTGAGAGAGACGCTGAGCTCCCGAGCGGAGGGATCCTTTACGACTGTCTCGATCGACTCCACCGCGTTGGTGCACACCAACCGGATGAAACGCGACGAGGAGGCGAAAGAAGAGGCGCGCGATAACTCATGTGAAGATGGCCACTGCATTATCCTACCACGTGCTATCGTACTCCATAAAACAAAATTAAAAAGTCCACTCGCTTCTCGGGACACCCGCAATATTTCTTGCAATTAAATTGACAAACGCCTCGCCAGAGATAAATTTCTCTTCCTCCTATCTCAGAGTTGACAGATGAACAAAGCATCTCCGCGTACATTTGTTTTGAAAAAGTTTTACATCGGTTCCACTGAAGCTACTGAAATTCAGTGTCCAATTATAATACACACCGTGAGCTATGTATGTCTCAAAAAGAGGCGCACCCTAACGTGTCAATTATGACAAATATAGAGGACGCCCATTCGGCCTCGTGAGAACATAAGTTTCCAAAGTGCCCGAATGATTTATGCTCCGGTATACCCAAAATGATTCATAAATCAAATAAACTCTCGATCTTGATCGGATTTGGATATCCTTACCCGGAAGGGAGATGACGTGATGTGATTCATCTCTCCTTTTTTTCTAGATTTTCGATGCAAAATCCCCTTTTCAATCTCGTGAGGGAAAATGTCGAAGGGCCTTTGCCCACTCTAGCCCGTATATATATTCAACGATTTCTCGATCGTTCGAAGCAGCGTATGCTGAGCCTGGCTTATCCCCTGTTCGCGGTAGGGTTGTCGAGGTGCGCCAATGTTACAAGCCTCCTGCCACTATATACTTACTCACGCACACACATATGTAAAAATATATTTATATATATAAACGTGTGTATATTCGTTGGCGAAGAGGACTGTAAAGGGGCGTCTTTCTGCAAAAGCGGATGGCGGTCTGTCATGAACCACGAGTTTTTATAGCCAAACCCCTTGTTCCGTTTGCAGATCGATAGAACCAAGAGAGAACGAAGTGGGAGAGATGAGGGTTATCCCAACGCTTTGGTGTTGAAAGGGGTGGCGATGCCGTAACGTTGAAGGAGGGTTGCAATGCTATCTGGACGCCTGAGAACCATGCTTGCTGGACTCCCGGCAACCTGATGGGCTGAAACAAGCCCGCGATCGAGAGAGAGAGAGAGAGAAAAAAAGAGAGGGGGAGTGGGAGAGAGAAGGTCGAGAAGTGGGTAGACGCCACTTTGTGCTGCATCGACACGAATTTGTATCCCCACAGCCATGGTCGGGGTGGTGGCCTTTCTTCCAGTAGAAAACGCCGGCACAGTGGTTATAGCTAAAACAACTGTCCATCGAAATTTCCTGCTGTCCGTACAAAAATTCGTCACGTTCGCAAAATTGAAGGTACAGAAATATAGCGAATTCAGCATCGTCAAAGTTCCCTTACCGAACTGTACCTTCCATTCATTTTCATGCATTTTATGGCCGTAGATTTTTCGCGGATGTTATCAAAGATCGGATGATCCAAACGCTTGCCGGGATGTGTGCGAACGCGTAGAAATATTAATGATATAAAAAAAAGCATCGCAGCGATTCATCGGACCGCACTAATTCAATTAGCATGGTCTAAATATGATCCCCCCGTGTTTATAACGTCTCAAGTATGCAGGATTAGTATTCCACCTAAGATGATAGAGTGCGAGAATGGGCAAGGAATTGCTACAGCAGTAATCCTGATATATGCACCGACACTTCTCCATTCCTTGTATCCTTTCCAAGCACATACGTGTGCGTGTTACAGCTCAAGGAATGTGTTGGCAGCGTGCATGGCCGAGGGTGCAACGCTAATTTCGTCAAGCCCTCCTTCCTGATAATCGTAAAAGGCACCCTCGGGCCAACCTCTTCATACCGCGACTACCCTCTCTTTTCCTATTCCACATATCCTCCCCTTCCTCATATATGCATCCTCATCCTTTCTCTCCTCCTTCCTGAAAGCTACACGTGCACAAAGAACGGGAAAATACAGGCTTCGCCATACTGACAAGGTCTTTATACAGGGTGTCAAAATCCAAATGGTAAAGAAGCAAAGTTTGCAATGAAAATATGTGAACTTCCGAGGATCTTTAGCATTTGATGACTCATCGAAAATTCATTAAACGAACCTTCCAAGTTTTCGTCGAGCCTCGAACATCCGTTCTCGCGAGAAATAAGCCCTTTTGACCGAAGTTAGCTTCCTCGAAGTTAGATCTCACACTGTACGTGTTTAAGTATGTGTATGTACGAGTGTTTTCTCGGATGCGATGTGTCGTACGGCGAAGGAAGTAAGAGGGCAAGCCCTTCCTCGGGGACGTAGAGAGCACTGGCAAACTCGATTCTCGAGCACGCCGGGGCACAGGGTCAAGCGATGGTCGATACTCGACACCTCGAGTCCTGCCGCCGCACAAAACCCGGCAAACATTTGCCGAGTAATCGTCGATCGATCCGCTGGGCGGAATATACAAACGCGACCAAAGTACTCACGAGATAAGGCTAATTTTTCGACGTGGAGAAGGCAAACATCAGCAGCGAGCTCCTTCCCCGCCGCTGGCATAACACATGCCACGAGGAGTCTCGTTACATCGCTAATTCCAATTTCATTTGCACACTTTTACGTCCCCTCGATCCGTCGCTCACGTTAAATCACGCTTCAATACGAGGCAATCGCGAGAGCATCAAGGGGAAAAAAGCTCACTTGTTCGAGCTTTACGTACTAAGAATATTCTCCTTCAACGCAAATTACCTAATTACAGAGCACAACGTAAAAAGGCAAAGATATTTTTGATATCACTATCGGAGCTCTTGAGTTAAGCGCTTCGTACGAAGCTTCAGTGAATAAATAATTCTCTCGAATATTCTGCACTCCCTCCATTGAATAATCAATTGCTACAAGAATTTCTAAGCCGTCGATCAGTCGCATAGAAAATTGAGGTTACTCGTCGTCTGACACAGATGTTCCGAATTAAAGGCACAAAGTCGATTCTACTGTTGGACCAGCCGTTCCGTCTACTAGAAAACTTCTTTTCCGCACCCCGAATTTTCGATAATATTTAATTCCATTTGAAATAGTCATTGGACTGCTCGATCTTTTCATTGGCCCAGACAAATAAAAATCGAGCCAACTTATATTCTCGTATGAAGGTTTGTACCTCTGGGTCGATCGTCGATATCGAAAAAATTGCAATCGAATTTCGTTAATTGTAGCGACAGGATTATTCCCAGAGATTTTCGGCGGGGTAACCACTGAAATTCTCTTCGGAAAGTACGTGTATTCGCGGATGTTTGAATCCACGATGTTTGTTCAAACCCGCACGATGGTATTTTCGTAAGCATTAAAGCGTTTTCTGGCTAGTAGCGTGGCTGATGAAACGAGGGAAAATTCTGCAGAAATTCACACATATTTGTCCAACGAGTGCAAGGGACGTGAGCATGTAACCCGAACCTCTTCCGGATGGAGATTATATTCGCCAAAAAACACGATGTAATGGTCATTCGTAAGAGCGTGTAGTAGCCGTCGAATACTCGTAGCTCTGCATGTATTCATGAAGCTACACGAGGAACGTACACGTATATAAAACTATTGCTCGCAAAATAAAGGATAAACTGCTCGCGATTGAAGACTCAAAATAATGTAAGATCTGCCCCTCTGCTTATTAGCGAGGCATGTATTCGCATATCTTTTTGTGTGTGTGTGTGTGTGTGTGTGTGTGTGTGTGTGTGTGTGTGTGTGTGTGTGTGTGTGTGTGTGTGTGTGTGTGTGTGTGTGTGTGTGTGTGTGTGTGTGTGTGTGTGTGTGTGTGTGTGTGTGTGTGTGTGTGTGTGTGTGTGTGTGTGTGTGTATTCGAGGTAGTTATAGCTGCTATTTCGCAGCCGAGTATTCCCAGAGAGCGATAAAAAAACGGTGAAATTTTTACGATTTTTCGCGTCTCAGCACTGAATTTTCGCACTCTCAACAAAAGCTCCCTGCGGTTCTGGTACAGTAAAAAATTTCCCATTCGGTGAGCTAGAAACTTAATAAAGCACATGAAAGAAAATTGCTTGCATTTATTAGTCTAGTTTTTTTTTGGAAAACTTGAAATAGCGAAATTTCAAATCGCCTCAACGCTCTTCTTATTTTTCGGCTGTACATTTGTTTGAAGACTCGCATTTGCGGTATCATCATTGCTGACGCTGCTATTTCTGCCTAAACATGTTTATCGAAGTCGTTTTTCTGTTCTTTTCTCCTCAGTTTCACTCGTGGTGCATGAGGAGAGCTGCGCGAATCCGTCGATTGCTGTACCCCTAGAAAAATGCACAAACTTATTTAAACTTCAACTCTTTTATCCAACTTCGATCTTCGCGTCAAAGATTTTCCAACCTACCAACCTTTCCAACCTTTTGGGGAGCTTTCGGTCCCCAAAACTGACCGAAGTACATTCGAAAATGAGTGGTTATTTCAACGAGTGAGATTTGGCACAACATGCAAAGGAGGAAATGAGATGAAGCAACTTTGTTCGGCAAATAAGTAGTTTGCCATGTCTGCGCCTCGTATTTGCTAGGCTACAATCCGTGCATCAGTTCGGCTGGCTCTCCAGGACGGTTCGGGCTTGCTGATGTGTACCTATGAATAGTCTACATATAGCCACGAAGCAATGCTTCACCTCGTATCCATAATGCGGTGAGCTTAGCACTGCTAGTGTTATAGTTACAGGCGCGGAGTAGTCCCTGTGGGTAACGTGTGCCTATCCCATATAGGCGCGCACACACTAACCTGTGTATAGATATACACAGGATATGGGGATACGTATAGAACATGGCTGAATAGTATAGAGGGGCGGAGGAGACGAAGCGAGGCTGGCAGATTGAGGCTTAGGGCGACGGCAAACAGCATCAATTTGGCATAGCGCCACCACGCACGCTGATGGATACACGACTGATACGACGATGAGAGACCACACACACACACACACACACACACACACGCGCGTACGTATGGAACTTGCGGAGAGCGAGAGCGAGACAGCGAGAGGAAAAGAGAGAGAAGGTGAGGGAGGAAGGGAGGAAACAGAGCTGAAAGAAAGATAGAGAGAGAGAGTGAGAAAGGAGAGTTGCCGATGTCCCTCGCGATATGTATACTCTTAATGCCCTCCGAGCCAACAGAGCTACTGGCCTGCTCACGTATATAGGTAGATACACGGTATATATTGGGAGGACGATTTAATTAAGCCAATTTGGTGATGTCTCCATTCGTGTGTTTACGTATGCGTCATAGTCACATCTATCCGGGTAGATAACGTACATATAGCTAGTTGACCTATAGTTCGCTGCGATAGAGTTAACCTCGGTGAGCTTTTCTTTCAACTTGGTTACACATACCGTGCGTGTGTGTAGGAGAGAAGCGGTATGTGTGCAACGTAAATAGTAGCATGTACCGGCTTTTCTCCGAGTGCGAATGAGATCGGAGCCGAAACAGTTTCGAGATTGCCAGATGGCATTATATGGCTGGCGGGAGTAAAACGGCCGTTTATCGACATGACAACAATAACGTACAAGTGGATATGTTGCTGGCCGTACACATGTTCGGGCCCCGTGACAGAGATCTTAAATTATACGCAGGTACTTTGGCAGAGTGGTATATAGCAAGCCATAAAGATATGTACTTGCTCGTCGCAACTCCTCGATATGTATTGCCGATTTATAGAGATTCCGTAACTCACTGTACTATTTGGTGGAGTTTGCCGATTGGTATGTGTACGCCTTTTCAACGATCCTAACATCTGCACAGCGGCTCCGAGGCAGAAGGGCATTTTGCGGGCGACTTGACGAGCGACAGGTTACAGCGGTGAGGCCCTTTCGATACTGGCTTCCCTTGCTCCCGTGTGCTTGTGCGTGAAACATGGATTTCTAGCTGTTCGATACGCCGAGGATCCGCGCGATATAAACGCGAACTCGTGGGACGATAAGGAAGATCGGATGGAACGGACAGGTGAACCGAGCGTCACTGTCCGCGCTATCTCTTCTGGTTTCGAGATGATGACGCATGCATACTGTCCCCGATCCTCTCGGCGGAGCCTCCTCTCTCTTTCACTCACCCGCAACCTTTATCTCCCTCTCGATGTGTGTTCGCGTTCGCGTTGAATCCTCTTGCATTTATAGCCAGAACAGTGTTGGCGTACGCGCGCACATACCTAATACTCGAACGGATGTACGCGGGGGCGGCAGCAGCATCGCATCAAGCACCGATGCAGTGTTATAACGTATACACAGTGCCGGACGTCGAAACTCTCTCTCGCTCTCTCTCTACGAGTGTGTACGTGCGTGTGGGTGTTTGGAAGCCGAGAGAGCCTCGACCAATATGTCGGTCATCCTCTAAATCACAGCGATTTACGGCCGCGTGCAAGGCCACTATCGACGCCCGCCCTAAGTAGCCTTTATATATGTATATACGTTCCTCAATATATAAGCTGGTGAACGGGGAACGCTGCCCTGTCACCGCTCTCTCTACTCTCTCGGAGCTCCAACCCTCCATCTTGCCTCTTTCTCTCTCCGTCGTCGCTCTCTTCCTTCTCTGACACTGGACTAACAAATCCGGAACAAAAGCTTCAAACGGTTCAACTCCGAGGATTCTCCGAGGGGCTGCGAAACAAGCTGAGATTTATACTTCATGAGACTCTTCGATAACGGGTTGAGGATAACTAATTAAAGCTCGCTCTCGCGATCGATCACCGACCAGTTTAAATTCACATCGACATATTTATTACATCGATCATTCGCATGCGGAAGCTTCAATTATAAAGTGCCTCTGAAAGCATTGATCAAATATTTTATAATTGAAACGCATCATTTATTTTCTATTGAATAATACAATGGCATCAGGGAGGTAGGAACGAGCGAGATAAAAGCTCATGCCGGAGGTGCCGATATCATGCATATTTTTCGGACATTATTATAAATATATATACGTGTGCCGGAGGAAGAACGTGCGAACTCGATTTGCACGAGGGAGTAATAATTGGTCGGAGTTATGCGGAGGAGGATATGCGTGCGCGGGGCACAACATCGCTGAATGAGTTGTACGTGGGCACGAGTTAAATATAAATATATAGTGCCTTAACAGAGGGGTGGAAAAATAAATAGCGCTCAATTTCGACGTATGACAGCCTCGACGAACCGCGCCCGTCGGGTCTCTTCCCCCACTCGAGTCCCTCGCCCGCGTATCGGTTACCCGCGAAACAACCAATTTGTCGTCGAGTGTTTCCATTATGCGTTCGATAATACGAGCGCCCCCTCGCCCTCCCGATCGCGGGAGCGAGGGTATTGTTACCGGAGGGACTGCCAGAGGGAGGAAGCGGAGGAAGGATCAGGTTGGGACAGGTGGAACGGGGATGAGGCGTGGGTGAGCTGAGCGGCATCACGACACCGGAACGCGCGAGGTTCGCTCGAGTTAATATATACATATCTGTATATAACACTTCGGCTCTGGCGGAATAACTTTACAGAGAGAGGGACCATTATCGATGTTGGCTCTCGCGAGCGGGGTCCCAGCCTACTATATGGATATACGAATACACGTGCAACGTCACGAGGGCGCTGGCAAACTGCAACAAAGAAGATAATTAGCCACGACGGATTAATCATTCATCGATCCCGGGGTCGAGAGAAAGGGGCCAAAAGGCCGTATGGATTACGGTTATAATGGCACATTCAAGTGTCATGTTACCCGATAAACGAACGACGTTACTCATCCTTTTATCGAAAAATACTACGAGATATCGATCGTATTGAATTAACTTTGGATATCACAGCTGAGAGAATAAATATATTTTATCATCCCCCGTAATCGAATATATTATCAAGGCCCTGCTCCGCTCCTTCTCAAAAGTACACACCAACTCCCGATGGCAGTTCCAACCCTGAAAACGAAATCGCTTGATTGCGGTTTACCGCGGAGTTATCCTGCTCCTCTCGAATGCGAAAACGAGAGGGAAAGAGACGAGCGTAGGCGAGGGACGCCGACGATTGCACAAATCAATCGAGTTAAAATCAAACCCTGCCACTATCTCGAGTGACCGCTTGTCCACTCCGTTCGTTGAACTATTGGAATTCTTGATGCATGCACATATCGAACATTTTTTCAGTGAAGGACGGCTCGCAGGAGCCTGAAAAAAAAAAAAAAAAAAAAAAAACAATCGTCAAAGAATATTGAAAGCGGAATGAATGAATTCGCGAATGAATCGATGTTACTTTAAATTTCATTCAACTTCGTCACACCTTCGAGAGCGTTGAAATCGAATTAAAAAATATATTAAGAATTTTCAACGTCGGGGCAAAAAAAATGCTGCGAATCTTACCGATGGTAAAATATAGTTACAACTTCAAAAATGAGAGATTCTCCAGAGATGGATGCGAGATCGAGGCAAATCCATCGTTCAAACGTTCGCTCCTTCCTGCAGGGTTGACCCGAATTCCGCGTTAAACTACGAAGATTGTAACGAGCAGGGATTGGTGGGAAACTCGTGAGAACGCGCTAGGATCAAAGTGTACAACATTCAAACCGATGCTGGATGTGTGCGCGTGTGTTCGCGAGTGTTAGGAAACAGACCGGTAGTATAGTAACAGCGGGAGTAACGTCGACGGCAAAAGCGCGACCGACCGAGCCGAAATTCGATTGTGTTCGCGCCGCTAGACTTTCCCCGAAGGTTTGAACCGCAGCGCGTGTCTGTGTGCATAGATATAAGTGTAAAAGTGTACCTCCGTTACTCCCACAGCCGGAGAATTAATAGAGGTCTCGAATCCAGCACGAAAAAGAGGGAGAGAGCGAGTCAGCTTGGTACAGAAGCTCGTAGGTACTTGGAAGGGGCTGGCCAGAACACCAGCGCGAAAGAAGAAGGAGAAAGCTGCGTGAGAGTGAAAGAGAGGATAGGAATAGGAGCTGCGGCAGAGAGAACGCCAGAATTCCAAGAGGAAAGCGAAAGAGGAAAAAGGGAGAGAGAACAGAGAGAAAACAGAGAGGAGGAGACTTTCCTCGCGAAAAGAAGGAGAAAGCGAGATGAAAAACCTTGCTCAACTGTTCCTCCTGATGGTGACTTCTCTCGCTCGCTTTTCCTCTCATTCTATTTATCCCTCTTGGTCGTACTGTGTACGAAAGAGCACACAGGAAGGAGCTTGTTTGCGGCTGTAAATCAACTTTCCGCCGATGTCCCGCGAAATTGAAGAAGTCCTTGATCTACGACACCCTCCCTTCCCTCCCTAACCTTCGCCCTTCTCCCTTTTCTTTCTCTCCTCCTCGCTGACTTTGACTCGTATATATAGCGATGTCTACGATAGGAGCCGGAAGGCTCGATCCTCGGCACAACTGGTAGCGTACGAATTCTACACTTTTTCTACTTCCTCCTTTTTCTTGCCTTTTTCTTTCTTCTATTTCCCTTTAATGTTCAAACCTTGTCGGGGACTAAAACGACTGCCTTTTTTCCCTCACTATTGTCAAAAATTGAATAGGTCTCTACAACGGACAGCGAGTCTCGCGTGCCCTCCTTTGTCGATCTCACAAATCGTCACACTTTTTCATTTTCTATTTAACGACATCTTTCCCATCCTCTTACTTTTTTTTCTTCCCTCCTTTCATTCGAGCGACGCGATCTCGGGTTAAATCGTTACTCACTCGATGCAAGGCAATTTCCCCCACGATCTTTCATACAGTCCCATTCGCAACGCCCCCTCCCCTCGGTCTATGTAATTTTTCGTGGCTCTGACGTCACCTTTCCTCAATAGTAAATCGCTCCAGTCAATTCAAAACTAATACGATAGCGTGCGCAACGGCGCGACCGATCGGTTGCACTATCGATAACGCAAACTATATGTAGTTTTCTCCTCCGCCGTGGTAAAAACTCTTTGCCTCGCGTGCGATATCCATCGCGGATGCTATGACCGTTTTTTCATATTGACCTACATATATTTTCCACGTCCAACGGCTTGCAATAACTTTAATAAGGATAAAGTATTCACGACTAGAGAGAGCACTAATATCAATGCGACGATTTTTATATCGAACGATCGGCACAGTTTCATCGGCGCACCCCGCGCTTTTATGGAGCGAGCTATTTTACATCGATTTCAATCGTAAAAAGTTTATCTCCGAAGGGAATTCCGAGAGGTAAAAAATCCTCAAAAATCCTCAATGCTCGGTCAAAGATTAAACAAATTTACTAAAATCTCGGTGTCTCGAGATCTGCAGTATCAAGCCATAAATTTATGTGCATATATTCGATCGGAGGGACTCGGAGAATTGATAAAGATTTTCAAACTCCACGATCCCGTGCGGGCTAATCCCCGGAAAAATATGCATCCTTAATCCTTTGGAAAATATATGTCGCGTTCGAAGCTGACTCAAAAGTTGTGTCATTATGTATGTTGGTATTAAAAGTTAAACGATTCTACTCGAGTGAAAAAAGAAGGTTTGAGAGAGAAAAAAAAGAGGAAAAATAACTCGCCGGGCGAGAGGATATTTCCGTTCGAGCGGCGTCATTGATCGCGGAATAGATTCAAAAACGAGTAGGAAAGTAAGCGCGCGCGACCGGTATATACGTCAGGATCGGGTTATACCTCACGCTATTTTCTCGTCTGAAAAATTCACCAGAAAAATCTCGTTTCTGTGCTATACATACGTATGATCGCGGGTCTACTCAATCCTCCGGTGGTGCCAGAGTCTGCTTCTTCATCCCTTATGCTTCGACCCTTTCACCCGACTGACGTTTAAATCTTCACATGCAGGCGCGCGCACACACACACACACACACCCAGCAAGAATCACAGATGATTTCGTGCGCCAGCCGGGCCAAGCTCCGTAGAAATTTCCCCGGTAGGTATATATTTCCATCGCCATTCAACCCTTTACGTTCGAAAGAACTTGAACTTTTCTAATCCGCTATTCCGAGGAAAAATAAACCTCTCGGTAAATGACTAGTCTATCTGTATCAAGTGAGATGAATAAAAAAAAGGGACGGTAAAAAAAGTTGAAGCGTATATGCGAAGCGATGGAGAGAGGAGAAATGGGATGCGGAAGGTTGAAGAGCAGAGTCGAAGAGAACGAGAGACGAATCGCGGGAGTAGAATGGCTCGTGAGGCGCGCCGGTTCCGTGATTTTATTTTCCCGAAGTGAGCAATGTCTTTTTTGCAGGAGCAGCCCCACGAGACCAGGCAAAATCGTAAAATCGAATTTTAAATAAAAACGCTTTCAATTAAATATTTATCTCTTTCATCCAGCCGATAACATCTGGTGGCATGAGAAAAAGAAGAAAAAAACGTGTTTTCTCCTCGAGAACGTTCGCCGCAGGCGAGTGAGAAAGATTGCAAAAAATTTCCATATTTTTCGTTAACCCGAAAGAACGGAAAAAAGAACGAAGCGGGAGAAGAGGAGAAAAATAAAAGGCACTCTGTATTTTACATACGAGCTCCGACATACCGTGTGCAAAATCATTTCTCGTCTCGAAGCTTCCTCGCGTGCATGCTGGCTCACTGGGATTTCAAAAAAGGAAGTATATGTAGACGGAAATTACGAGAATTGTCTAATGGGAATTCACGGTTGCGCGGAAAAACGAGGAACCGAGTCAATCGTTTCGACAAAAGTATAGTACATGCCAGCACGTATGTACGAGAACGAAGGCCACACACTAGCCAAGAATCGGTTGGTAATGGTATTCCAGGTGGTGGAGAGAGGAAGTACGAGGCTCGAACTAATTCGCGGGAATGGGCGACCATGTGTTCAGAGTGCGGAACCTCCGACCGCCGTGGATAGACCATCAAACCGATTGTAATCAGACCACCCTCGACCGCGAGTTCCGGGCGCGGCGCAGAGAATTCTCCACCCGCCGCTCTTTCTCCCTCGGCCTCTCTCTCTCTCTCTCCCTTTCTTTGTCTTTCTCGATCTCCCGAAGGCGGTTGGTTATCCCCTTCCACCCTTTCTCCTTTTGCCACACTGCCTCGAGGCATATTCCGTTCGGACTAACTGGCGATGAGTGCAAGCGAAATGCTGGTGTGGCATTGGGCTTGTCTGAGATTCGAAGAGGGGTGAATTACAGTGGGCAGCGTACTGGAGGGAACAGACACTTGCCGCGAAGACTGAGGCAACGGCGAAGCGAACGAGTGAGTTAGCGAGTAAGTGAACTGAATGAGCGAGAGAAAGAGGAGAGCTTCTCCGGATAGGCTAACTCGATTTTCATCTGTCCGTCCATCTGAGCCAGTTTCCCTTCGTCCCTTTCGCTTTCCATTTATCTTCTTCTTCTCTCGATCCCTCATCATCGTCGCGTGAATGGTGAAACGATTGTAAAAGCGAACGGGACGGATATGAAGACGCGGATTGAGTGAATCCTTCGGCCGAGTTAAGCAAAATAGAGAATTCTAGTTACTGCGGTAGATTGAGTCTAGTAACACGTGTGATGCAGCTACAGTCGGGGAAGAAAAAACAGACGAAGGATCCAGAGAGCGGAGAGCGCGCGGAGAGATGAAAAATGGAGACGCTGACGGGGGATTAATAATTAAGGAAGTCCACCGGAAGGAATAAAGAGAAACGAGGCTCGTTCGATCGCATCCTCTTTTCCCTCTTCATTCATTCTCCATTCGTTCGTTCAGGACGACGAATAGCAAGGCGAACGGAACGTGGCACGAGGCGCATTCTTATGAAAATCGTAAGGGGAAGGGAGCTCCCCGAAAGAGGAATCGAAATAGGAAGAGCGTGCGTGTGAGGGAGATGGAAAGGAAGCGAGAGGCAGCCAGAGGAAAGGGGAATACGAAATTATACGTTCCGGATAAATCATTGAACGAGTGCGGACGTAGAAGTGATAGAGTGTGCAGATGCATATACACGCGGAGGGATCCCTCGTTGGGACAAGGCGTCGAGAACAAACGCGCTACCGCGTGGTATTGTGATGCAAATCGTCGATGTGCAGAGAGCTCGTTGTCCGGTTTTCACATGGAATGAGAATCGAGAGAGGTCCTCGTGGCCGAGGGGGGGGAGGCGAGAGAAGGAGAGAGCGCTATGAAGAGAGTGAGAGAGCAGCGTTCCGTGAGCGTCGAGCATTCGAGCAGGAAGTGTCTGAGTGCAGTCAGAGAAGATTTACGGGGAATAGGTGGCGCGCGCGCGGCCGCCCGCGCGAAGGAATTCGCTAAAGCGAGCCGGGCTTTGGTCCGTGAACGCGCGACCCTCTCTCGCTCGCGACCCATCCAGAGAGCCCGAATCGCATGAAGCCGAGGCCAGAACGGGGGGGGGGGGGGGGGAGTTGCACCGGTTCGCCATTGAAAGAAGGAAGGAAAGAAAGCGCGGGAGAGAACGAGAGAGAAAGAGAAATACTCGAGAGGCCAAAAAGAGTCAAAGGCAGAAGAACCAAGAGAGGGCGAGTAGCACTATAGTTTATCTTGCTGAATATTAATCTTCTTTCGCGTGTTATATATCTCGCTCGAGAGACATCGCTCATTGTGGCTGCTTCAGGCACCGGAAATTTTCTATCGAATCTCTCCTTAAATTCGCGCTGTTCCAAAAGTGTCTAGTAGCAGCAGCAGCAGCAGCAGCAGCCATTAAACCGCATATATTTCTGTACGTAATCGTTCATATTTTCGTTTTTTTTTTTCACCTTATTTTTTGTTCTTATTTTTTTTTTTCGCAAGTCAAGATGATTTGCTTCTTCACCCTCCGCGAAAGCTCGAGAATATAGATACTTCGGAGCTCGCCGCTTCTTTGGGAAGTTCTCGGCTCACTTATTTCTCGAGACCCACACAAGAGCCTTCGCCTCCTGCTCCGTACAAACTCTCGCACAGCCACGTCCGCCCTACGTTTATGCATATATACGTACGTATCCATTCTACACAATCTTCCCATGTCTTTCTTCTCTTCCTCATTTTGGCCGCGGCCCTTTTATGCTTTCACGAGAGAAGAGAGCCCGTAAGGATGCGAGTAGTCATCCGGTATTATGTGGTTCATATATACCCACCTAATACCAACACTCAGCTATTTCGTGGATCTCTCGACATTGCTTACTCGAAAAAAGACTCAACTGCGGACACTTTTGGCAGCAGCCTCGTCTCTCCTGTGACCTTTTGTTCCCCAGCTCCCTTTTTTTCCTGTGCACGCGTATACTTAATGTATACATACACGTACATTATATGCGACAGTTATATTGCTTTTCATATCTGCATCACACACTTGGATCTAGGTCGCGAGAAACGATCGAGGTTTCTTTTATATCATTCGTTGTATCCGGCGTTTTAGTGTACACTGTACAGAGCGTATCTCGCATACGTATAGATCCATGTTGATGCTTCTTTTCGCGAGTACTTCGCGGCGAACCAGTTGCAGCCCCGCCGCGCATCCACATGCCGGAATTTACGAGCAATTCGGCAATGTCCGGGTTTCAAACGTGCTTTCTCTTTCCCTTTAGCTATGCTCGCGGTTTTGCAGTAAATTCGTTCAATTTCGAGGGCCTCTTACTCCTCTGTACGTGTGTGTGTGTGTCTAATGCATGCATGGCCAATTCCAGCAGGCTTTGCTATTCGCGAAACAATTGAAGAAGGAGCTTCGCCCGTTTTGTAACTCTCGCTCGAGGAAGAGGTTGCGGGGAGCGTGCGAGAGCGAGGCGGCCGAAAAATCTCGTCAATATTATCCGCAGGAGTCGATTTTTTCGACGATGTTTCCATGCGCTCCTAATCCTTCAGAAAAACTCTTCCCCCCTCCCGAGTCCTCCGGACACGATTCTCGCTTTTTCGTTCGCTCGAATCGCTTGGAATGTCCCGCACACGTAGAACCGACACGCCGAACGATTCTACCGAACGAATGTGTTCTCATCGTCAGCCGAGTGGGAATACGAGCGGAGAGATCTCTCACTTCGATTTACTGTGGAGGATAAACTCGCACCGATCTCCCTCTCGTCGCACACCAAACTCTTCTCCGCAGCCGATGCATCGATGGTACAAGCCCCAAATGCCCGTATATCGTTACCCAGTTTAGAGCGCACATCGCGTATAGATATTTATATGAATAGTTTGAACGAGGAGAGAGCGAGAGAGCTCACTCCGCTGCCTTTATGCCAAAGCGAAGACAAACAAAGCCTCTCCCGAGCGAATAAATATAGGGTGCGTGGAGATTTACGTAAGGCATATCATCGTACGATATCCCGGTGCACTACACAATGTAACGGAGAAGCCAAAGTACCTGCTGCTCGTGTAGCACAGTATCAAATGGCATTTACACGTATTTTCTGTGTGCGTGTTCGAGGCACACATGGCTCGAAGGCACACGCGTGGCTGTCCGTATTTAAATTTCCACGTACATCGTGTATGTGTATATGCATATATAAATTTCCATATTAACCCTCGAGGCGGCAGTGAAAGCACTCGCGGCTCACTAAAGTCCGGCGATGATGGTAAATTAAGGGTTGCAATTTTAATGGGGCCGCTGAAAGCGAGGGTTGTCCTAGCCTCTGATTTTACACCCCTTGGCCATCAGTAACCGTCGGGGTGACGATAGCCACCAGCGGGAAAAGCACGGCCAGCTTCACCGAGCAGTAAAACCCCGGCATGGCCAAACCATTCAACCCTCTCTTCGAACCCGCATGACTAAACCTCAGCCGGGCGCTCTCCCAAAACCATTTCATCAGTCTTTTTTTCTTCGCCCTCTTTGACTTTTTGTTCTCCGATCAAATCGCTTCGACGTTTGAGCCCGTGCGAATTCGTTCTGACCTCGTTATTAATTTTTGTTTTTACTCCCAGTGCCGCGCCTTCTCAATTCGTTGTTCGGATGTGACACACGCTCGTGGAGATCGATTAGTTTTCCCAAACGATTATTCAGTGAAGAATTAGTTTTCAAGTTAAATTCATTCGTTCTAATGTCGACCAGAATCTCGATCTTCGAACTTTGGAACTTCAAGCATCACTCTTTATTTTCCATTATAAAATCGTTGGATTTTATCGGAAGTTGCTCGTGTAATTCCCCTGAAAAATCAACCCGAGGAGACATCAAATTGGGAAAATAATTCGAAAGAAATGGAGCTGGAAATCGGAGGAGGAAAAAACGAGCTGTAAATTACGGGGGAATGGATTTTTTTTCTCCGGCGCGCCTACTTACCGCCAGACCGAATGTATTACGAGGGGAAAAAAGCGGAACTAATCCCGTAGACAAAGCCTTTTTTACGTAACGCTTTTCTTAATCTAATATTGTATCTTCTTATTCTGTCTGTTACAGAGCACTATCACATATTCGTGGGAGACCTGAGCCCGGAGATCGAGACGCAGACTCTGAGGGACGCTTTCGCTCCGTACGGCGAAATCTCGTAAGTCCTTTCTAAGCTACCTCATTAAAGCCGACTTACCGCTGGCACGCGAATGATATAAATGACGCCGGAGCAATGTGGACTTGCTTATAGTTCGACTATATATATTCGAGTGGAGATATAACGTTGTATTATATAGAAACGAGCCCTTCAATGCTGCGCACGCCAACGCTGCGAAGTAACGAGGCAGATGCACCGGAATGAGTTACGTGTTTCTGTCTCGGTGCCCGGATAACGACGAAGATTCATACATCCCCTTAGCTCCAGGATCACGAGTAGCGAAGTAAAAAGACTTCAAACTTATTAGGAAAGTCAAATTTTAATAGGACTAAACCGGGGGGATGAAAAAGTGTTTAAAACGCTTTCGAGTTTTGCGAAAGCATTGATGAAAATCCGAGCTAGTTCGCACTTTGTAAATGATTCATTTGATTTTTCAGAAAATTGCGATATTTTTGCGCACATTGTGTCGGAGAGTTTTCGTTGGAACAAAAATGTCTAAATTCGGTGAAAGTTTGTCACGAAATTTGACGCAGGCCTTTTGTATGGAGGCAACAGCATAAAAGATGCATTTGTTTTTCGTGTTTCTGTAGAAAATAACGCACTCGATACACACCCGTCAATTATGTATCCCGTTGGTGGTCGAACAGCATAGAAAAAATTGGACATACGTGTGCATGCGGAAGAGCGAAAAGCAAGGAAACTGTGAACGCGAGGTACGGTTTGTGAGCTGTCTGTTCACCGTGAGAGAGCATCACTAACAGGAAACACAAGCAGTAGGAAACGCCGCAACGAAGTGGTGTACCCGCGTGAGAGGCAGCCTCGCGATTATCCCTGAGACGGAGGGGGAAAAGGAGAGAGAACAAACGTGGATAAAAATAGTGAAAAAAGAGACAAAGAGGTAGAAAAAGATAAAAAGGATAGAGCTAGTGTTCGCGATGGCGAGAGTTCCACTGAGAGAAAAAAAAGAGAAAAAGCCCCGTAGGAAAATCGATTCGAACTCGCGCAAATGCCGCGACGAGTTATCCACAGCCTCCGAAGAGAGCGGCAGAGAGAGAAAGAGAGAGCGATCTGCTCCCTCTTTTTCCAGTTTTTCTGTTCTCTTCTGGTTTTAAAAACCTCGTGAAAAATCGCCGGTGGTTTTCTCTATTTTGTTTTCTCCGTCGACCCTCGGCCCCTGCCCCGCTTCCGCGTCTTTTCTCCGCGCTCATCTATAGATTCGCGCGAGCGGTCGCAACCCCTTTTTCCTCGGCAGCGCATCTATAGCGTCTCTCGTTCGAAGCAAAACTTACTCTTCCGAGGCTCTTAGTCCTGGCCCTTCCAGCTCAAAATACACCATCCTCCATTTGCGTTCTCAATCTTCAAAGCGACCACTTCAAGCCTCTCTTTTCCCCGCGGGAAAAAAGGGAGAATGCGGTGCGAAAGAGGGAAAGAAACGGGGAGGGAAAGAGAGCGCGATCGTTCTGCCGGAAACGCGGCTCTATAGCTCCCGCGCTTTACTTACACACGCGAGCTTTTCTTCTCCGAGGCCCCCCCAAGAGCACAGGGCAAACACACCGGATTAATTACGTGTGTGTATACCGCCGACAAGAGCATGGAAACACCCGAAATCGCGCCCCGCTCCCCAATCGACACTCTCTTTTTCTTCGACACACTCTCCGCCCTCGAATAACCGCTCGGTCGTTACTCAATCGAGGAGAATTAAGGGGACAGAGAAAATTATCGGGAGATGCTCGAGAGTGATCGTCGTTCTCTCGCCGCTATATCAATATAATCAGATCATTTTTCTGAAAACTCACGTTCTCACAAGTTATTGTTGAGTTTTATTATAGTTATCGAATTGACGTATGTTCGAGGATGGGTTCATGAGTTCGTTCATTGTTCGCGTTGAATGGACGTTTCTTTTCGAGCGGCCTCGAAAATGGATTCTCATTTTTTCTAATAAATTTTCCCGTCGCGAATGACGAAATGAAAAATTGTGGTAATTTTCGAGAATATTGAATAAAAAAAGCCCTCAAATCCGAAAGAAGAAGCTTTCATTATTGGCAGAATGAAAAAAAGGTTTTCTATCCTCGTTCCGGCATTGATTGTTTTTAGGTCAGACTGCATTTTGAAACGTGCTTACTCGCCTTTGAAGTCGCGACGAGTAGAAAAAGAGTTGATATTCGAGCGAAGTCTCCGAAGTAGGTGAAGTGACGATTTTTAAAAAGCCAATTTTTTAAAAACTCCTTTCCTGTTCGCTTCGTCTTTTTCTTTCACCTCTTTCACGAACTCTTCGACTTTTGGCACGCTGTGGGATAGCGATGTAAGACGCTTCTGCCGTTTATCTCAGAACGGTATCGCATCACGATCTCCTTCGCTTGAGCGAAACTCAACGTCTCTCTCTCTCTCTATCCAGCCTGATCGTTGGCCAAGCGAAGCTTTTCTTTCTAACTCTCCTTCAACGCTTTGCACACGGTGAAGTAAAACAACGCATGTGTCGAGATCTCAATTATCTCGAGATCAAACAATCCATTTTTCAGCGAATAGAAACGAGTGAAAAACCTTCGAGTTCAGAGCAGTCGAAAAATAGTCTCGAAATGATAAACGTTGAAGATCGAACGATGTAAAAATTGAAAAATTCCCATCATTTTACCATCGCAGCTCATCGCTTCGATCGTGTCTCTTTTCAGTGATCCAAACCCAACCAAATATTCTGCAAACAACATTCGTTTTTATTTTATCACAATTGTTTGAAACATTAACAACTCTGGCTCATTGCGCAAAGTTGAAATTTTTCGACCCCACCGCACCGGTCATTCTTGATTCCGAGCAAGCTTCTCACGAGTTGTAACAAAACCTCTGACTTATGACACACCGAGGCGTCGTTATAACGTGAGAAGCTCCAACTGTGCTATAACGAAAGCCCATTTAACATTCTCCCTCTCCCGAGTGAAATAAGGGTATATGAGAGTTGAACACCATCAACCACTCTTGTTCCGAGGGTGGTCAGTTTCGAGGGAGAATCGTTGCCGCTTGAACCGCGAGGAGTGAGGTAAAAACGGAGATGGCGATCAGTCGCCATCCTGCGCTATGTATGTTCACGTGTCCTTTCCCACGTACACTTGGAGGAGAGTGGGGCGATGTGCTTTCCTCCGGAATATTCGTTATTAATATTTAACAACGGCGAAAAGATTAAAAAGTTTCCGGAATTTTAATATACTCGCCGACTAGCCTTTAAAGCGGGAGGCTCAGAGGGAAGAGGGAGGTGAAAGAAGCTCGGCGTTCGAGGCTACGGAAGAAGGGATAGCGCTCTCTCGTCTCTCGTAGCCTGAAACGTTGCCAGACGCGAATTAAAATTCGGTAGCAGCGCGCGGTCATGAGAATCTTAATGCTCGCCACCCCCCCCCCCCCCCTGCCGCCCTTTTTTTCTATCTATACAACGACACCCTTCCACGATTATATATCCTTCGGTACTTTGGTTCCGCATTCTAGAAACTTCACGCCGCACCGAGCCACACACACACACACGTTAGTAGATAACGCGACACAATGTACTCGACCCTCATCTCGCCCGACTTCTCAGTCGAACTCCCTCTTTCGTGTATAATAAGATCGAGGTTCTCTGCCAAATTTTCAAGTCTTTTGTCATTATCCTTGAAAGCCTGGCACCTTGGCGTTGTACATTTTATAGTTCGTTCAAACACAGCCTGCCATAATCATTGCTATTTATGGGAGCGATAAATACGAGGGAGAAAAATGAATTTACTCGAGTCAAAGAGCAAAGGAGACTTACGATTTGCGAGGGAGATGAAAGCCCCGGCAATCACGTCGGAGTGTACTTTGCCGTGTCATCTCGTACCAATTCGCATTTAGCTGTACCGAGCGGAGAGAAACGAACGAGCGTGAAACGGTATAAAAATAAAGTTTAGCCGAAGCTCCGACGCGTCTAGGAGCTCGAAAAAGTTTCGTCATTAAAAATTATAGTTCAATCAAGATTTAGAAGTTGTAGAAGTTCCTTATTATTGTTATTGAAGTTACTTAACAATCGCAACATGTTGGAAATATTATTGTAATTGAAGTGGAGTTACGTCAACATTCAAATTCGAGCGGGAATGTTGGAGGAACGCCCGATTCGAGGGTGTTCCCTAAAAGAGGCGAGGGGGGAGATAAGAGGCGAGAATAATCTCGGGAATCGTCGTCGTGGGAGAAGGAAACGCGCGCGCGGAGCAGCAAAATAAGGTCCTCGCGGGGAGAATAAAGACCGCGGTGAGTGGAAACAAGAGGTTGCCATAGCGAACAGAGTCATTGAGGCAACGAAGGCCGGAAGGGAAGCCAGGGATGGGGAATATGGAGGGGGAGGGGGCACGGAATTCACGGGGAAAGGTTGACAGGCACCGAAAGTTTCGACACCCCGTAGAAAAGCGACGGCTCGATTAGTTTGCAAACGACCGTAACTTTTCCCTCCCCCGAGAGATCTTTATCCGTATAAAAGTACGGGCAACTTTTACCCCGTGCACATCGAGATGTGCTACCGGCTAAAGTAGAGCGAGACAGGAGACACGGGAGCGAGGGACGGAAGAGAGGGAAAGTACCGCTCGTCCGATTGTAATGTCCGGACATAATAATTTAGTTCTCGCTCTCTTTCTCTCTCTCGCGCACACGCGCGCTCCTCCGCAGGGCTTTTGTGGATAGTTGTTTTCTCTCTTCATCTTTTTCTCCCCCTCTTCTCCTCCGTGTCCATGTTCCTGTTCCACTGTACCACTTTCTTTTTACTTTCTTCTCTACTGGCACTACACTCTTATCCTTTTCTCTTTCGAGTCGTTTATCGGCCGGAGCACGAAAGAACTTGCTCAGAGAGACTCATTTCGTCCTCCTCGTAGCGAGTACTCTCGCAATCTTCAAACTCCTCTTCTCCATTTCCAATATATACTTCATATAATTATCTCTTTTCATGGCGACGAGACGCCAAACCAGTACAAAAAGTCAATCATCAAAATTGCATTCCACACGCATACCATTTTCGCAACGTCTTTACAGACGAAAATGAAAGTAAAACTGACTGACCGAGTCGACTCTTCGTATCCCGAATAAGACTCGAGCCATACCGCGACGATTTTTGAAAAATCAAAAGACTTCTAGCCCGAATGATAGAAAAACTACGAGCATCGGGAGCTCGAAAATGAAAGATGAATAATTGATGCGATGAAACAAGGTAGAAGAAGAAGAAGAAGAAGCAAGCGAGAAAAATGAAAATTGAGCAAGCTCGTCTGGAGCAAGGAAGAACAGTTTCCTGGGCTCAGATAATTATTCCCTATTCGCGCAAAGTGGGCGAGGGACGGAGAGTGCGCCCCAGCGAGCAGGGGGCGCGTGAGCGAGAAAGTGGGGGAGCGCGAGAGAAGCGATGAGAAAAGGACGAGAAAGAGGAAGTATGAGGAATTCTCAGAGAAAGGAAACTGCGATGAGGAGACCGGATCTGGAATGAGCGACGCGTTAACCAGCCTCCGGCGATGAGAGCTCGTCAGCGCAGTAGACCTCACTCGCAGCGGTGCAACCGAGAGTTCTAAAGCCAAGAATTAGGAGGAAGGAGCGAGAGCAGAGAAGAGAGTAAGAGAAGGCTTGCCCGAAACATGGTATCCGCACACATTCCCTTTCCCTGCTTCCTCCGAGGACGGCCATTCCTACTTACTCACTCACGTGCCCCCATGGTAACCGTATTTCACTTGCTACTGCACTCATTCATCCTGAACGTAGCTACGTGTATTATACACTGCACGTACACATATATTTCTGACTTTAGGGATAACCGTTACTCGCCGGAGCTTTCGACGTCTATATATGTATGCAGGGGGGGGGGGGGGAAGGGGTACGAGGAATATCGAGAAGATTCCGATGTTTGGTCACCTAATTTATGACCCCTTGAGATATCGCTCCTGCGACGGACTCCTTCCAAATGGCCTATAACTAGAACTGACCGATGGAGCATTAACCAACGTAGTATGGGTTGATAGTGATTGACTATCGGTCTAATGTTTCACTGCCAGCGAGCAGCATGGGCCCTCTTTCTTCAACTTTCATAAAGTGCATTGTGCGTCTTTCCTTCTCTGACCTGGAGAAGTCGCTGTGCCTGCAGCTTCGGCCGGAGCAGGCTAGTCAACTCTTGAGTGCTCGTACTATTTTTTATCGCGATTTCGCATCAAGGAAAATTTGGGCGACGAAGACGGCAGATGGAATATTCCTCGGTCGACGAAGCTCCCAGGAGTGATAGCAGAAATGTTGAGTTGTTTGAATTGCATCGAGTCCGGTCCACCGGAAGGGAGGCTCGATTCCAATGGGCCTCTTCTCACGATAAAATTGCTTCGTTCGATCAATTACTTGGCTCGAAATTAATAGATCGGACAGATTATTAGCAGTAGATGAAAAGCTTTCATTTGTTTTACGACGAAATGCATTCCGGATAGACAGATCGTAGAGAGGATTGCGGTAAAACAAATCTTGTGGTTTCCCATCTTTTGTTTGACCACGGGAAAAAGAAACGTTTCGTGAAAAAAGTTGATCGATGGTATCGATACACCTACGCTACAGCGCGGTGGTAGCAGCTTGCTATCCAACAAACAGAGAGAGGAAAAGATAGAAGACTTTCCTTTTCCGCCATCCGGCAGTTCGGATAGCGTTCCGATCTCTCATCTCTCTCCGGGTTGTTCGGTGCAGTAAACCACTCGGGGTGAATTCAGAATCAAGCCGTAAGGAGAAGCCGAAGCAAGTAGAAGAGGTACCGGGAGTAATGTACGTGGAGAGGTTGGAGCTAGGATCCTAGTCCCCCCGCCCGTATGTTAGCGCGGAGAAGAAGCAAGAGAAGCACGGTCGTGGCGGAAGTGAGGGCGGAAAGGAAGAGGGAATCTAGATCGTGGACGGGGAGTCAGGCTCGAGGCAGCCTGAAGTTCTCTCGTAGCTCGCATTTGGCCTCTTTCTCTACACCAAAAGCTTAACCCTTCTGGGCTGGTGAGCTGTGTAAGAAGAAGAAGAAGAAGAAGAAGAACAAGAAGAAGAAGAAGAAGTGAGAGAAAGAGAGTGGAAGCACACATAGGAAGTTCCCTAAACGAGTCCGTCCACAGAGAACGAGGCCCGTGCGAGTGCTCGTTCTACTCGGACTTGAGACGTTGTCAGGGCTTTAAATCTTATCCTCCCTCTAGTATCATCGCCCCCTCCTTTCCCCACCGCGACTATCTCAGTCGGTATATTTACCGGCGGAGCAAGGGTGAAGCGTTTACGAAGCGGACCTTCTCGCTTTCACCCTCCCTTAACGAAAATTCTCTTCAATCCTTGCCTCATTGCCGCTTCCTCTCTCTCTCTCTCTCGCTCTCCGTTACGCGTGCTAGCACCACGCACATTCGCCGAACCCTCAGCCACTCGCTCGTACACTTTCGAAACCCTTCCTGCCTCTATATCTCCCTATACGTTTTCCTACCAGCCGAACACCGCCTCTCGACAAACTGACCCCGTAAACTTAGATCACCCATCCTACCGAGTCTCGCCTCGCCTTCGCTTCCTTTCTCTCCCGCTCTTCCTCTCTTCTAGTTTACTCACATCGTCGTCTTCTATGTCTCGCTCTTTCTCTCTTTCTCTCGGCACACACGCCGCGCGCGGGTACATAACCTTTCTCCCTTTCGCCTGCGCGCAGCAAATAGCCCAAGAGAATTCGGTCCAACGGAGCTGTGACATAGTTATGACCGCTTTAAACGTATACTGTACGTGGCAGTACATCGTGTATACAGTCTACTATATCACGGTACATATCCCCGTGCAAATACATATGTAATATGTGTGCGTGTCCGTGGACCCGTATACACCGAGAGTAATGCACATATTACGATTCCCATGTGTGCAACGTATCCACTGCTATCCCTCCGAGTTTATCACTGTATCGAAATTGTGTTCCTATATCAAATATATACCGAGAGCTTTGCCGCTGATCTCCGATCCCTTAGCATCCTCCTCGAGCTCTAAGATGGGATTCATCCGTATTTTCACTGCTATCGCGCCTCGTCACCTCGTGCTGACTTCCCGGAGCCCGCCAATGCCGAAAGCCTCCGACAGTTATTGGGAAACAAATTTATCGGTGGCTCGCATCATCGATGATAAATGCTGTGGAATTTAGTCAGCTTGTGGGACCGCTGATGAGATATCGGAAGATTTAAAATTTTTGGTTTTCTGAATAAATAAAGCAACGCGATCAGGCACAGTCGATCGGAAGAGAATTTACAGAAGGATGAGTCTTCTGGTTTTAGGTATTTTCGAATAAAGTTTTGGGCACTTGTTCTCGACATGCTTGTAAGCACAATATTCTTATGAGAATAGCTCTGGTTGTTGGAGAAAGCGTTGGTTACCGAGAAGCTACGTATTTCAGTTTTCTTCTTCGACTTCTTTCCCTTCTTTTCTTCGTCACCATGGTCGTCGTCGTCGTTGGCGTCGGCGTCGTCGTCGCTCTCGGGCCAGGTAGCTAGGTCAACGGGTATGAAATTTCAATGAGGCTGAGCTTCTCTGGCCTCTGCCTCCCTGACCCCGCGCCGCCCTCCGCCCACGTCCCGAGACTCTTTCTCTATATATCTTCGTGTGCATTCCCCTATGACCGTCGTGCCGGTTCACCGGAAACCGAAAAAGAGGAGTGAGAGGAAAGTTTCAACGTTCCGCGTGCAAGAGACGAGACCGGAGTAGAGAAAAACTCGGAGAAAACGGGAGGGCGAGCGAGGGAGAGGACGGCGGGGCGTAAGAGAACCAGTAGTTGAGTGGCCCACCCGGAGAATTATGCCTTACAGCTTGAAATATCGAGCTGCAAAAGCGAGAGAGATCTGTGGAGATGAGAGAAGAGGGCGCACATCGGGCATTCCCTTTGTAACGGGGCCAACGGATCGTTCTATCCGTAGAAAAAGAGAGAGAGAGAGAGAGATGAGGAAAGGAAGGGAAAAACGTTCAGTAGTGCCAGTAAGTAAACTCGGCCCTCGTATTCTCTCGCTCGACGATCCATACATTCTCTTACATATACGAGCCTCGGAAGTGCAGAATAAAAGAGGGGATGAAAGCGATGTGGGTTTGGGGACAAACGTAGATAGATATAACGACGGATAAAGTCGAAAAGTCGCGGTAGCGACACGTCCAAAGTTTGAGAAAAGTCCTCTCTACCACGTGCGAAGTCCGGAATGGAAGAGCACCGAGATCTCTCTTTCTCTCTCTCTCTCTCTCTCTCTCTCTCTCTCTCTCTCTCTCTCTCTCCTCTCTGTGTCTATATGCATGCATGTATAAGTACATAGAGGACTCTTTGAGACGAGCGATATCTCTCGACGTCCTGCCAGAAATCAAACATCGAGAAATCAGCGTCACCCGACAACGACGAGTTAGCCCTCCCTCCGCCCTCTCCCCGTTTAAACCAAACTCTTTCTTTACTCTTATCTTCTCGTGTGTTCCACAAATTCCTACTTCCCCCGGACCGTTTTTTTATCTCTTTTATCTTCGACTTTGCAAGCTCGAATTTGTTCGAGAAAAATGTTGGCTCACGCGTTAAGAGATGTATGAAGGAACATATGTGAATTATCCATGTACTACGTACACGAAGAGATTGCGTATTTATTCCAAGATCGATAACATCCTCGCATGATTATCCTCTCGAATGAGTTATCATTGGAAGACACTCCTGTCAGTGAGTTTGGCCGATGTATCTCGTTGTAACGAAAATGGTGAATGCACGAAGGAGCCTCGTGCAGTATTTTGCTCATTAGGCAATAAGAGAGCGCGAGAAGCACTCGTGCAACCAGAGACCTCGTCATAAAATATTCTCCATTTCTCTCTTCCTCTCTTAATGCTGAAAATAAAGCATCGAGTTCCTTAAAGTTCTCATTTTTTCATAGGAAATGACGAAAAGACGTGTCCCAGCTCCCATTGCGGTGGGCTTCTGCCAGAATTATGTGTTGCTTCGTATTACTCGGCAACTATAATATGTTCTCCGTGCTGGAGCAGGTTAAAAGTTGGAGGAAGGAACCTGATGAGCCCCGCGTCTGAAACGAGTATAGGGAACTCGGGAGTTAAGACCCTACCGTGTCAGCTGTATAACTCGAGAGAGGACGAAAGACTCTTGCTCTCCCGCTGTTTCCACACCAAAGAAGAGGACATCTTGGCGAGAATAGAAGCCAAAGAGATAAGGAGAGAAAGCGAGAGAGAATGGAGCCAGCGTAGCAACTCCGGGGCCCGTTACCTCTTGTTTTCCGACTGAAATATTCAAGCCACTCGACGGCACAATGATATGTGCCTTCCTCCTACCTTCCGGTCTTCAGTTTCCTCTGTTTTCCTACTGGCTCTTTCTTCACTCTACTCTGCTCCCCCCCTGCACTCTTGCTCCCGGTTCTCTCCGCGCTTCAGCTTTTCGAAGGCCCGGCCTGACTGTTACATCATCTCGCGACGAGAGACACCACTCTCTTCCACGTACCGGAGCAAACGAACAAAAACAACGTGACTCTGGAAAAAAAACAAATGAACGAAAACTCCGTATCAAGATGGACGAAAAATCTTAATTATTTTGCCAACGAATAATATATCCGTCGGTTGATTAATTTTTTACGAATAATCGCAATGAGGGGCGAGAACCCTCCGATGGAAATGAAAGCAAACGGAAACGGGATGTAACTCTCGGGAAAGTATATGCAAGAATTTGATATCCAGGATCGACGCAAAATCGTTAAAATTTCATTATCATGAAATATTTCCATTCGTCGATTAATTGCATTCGAGAGATAACGAAGCCGAAGAAATTTCCAATGGAAGTGCAAAGCCCCCGTGCGGCTTTTTCATACTTTCTTGTTTACGCATTCTCGCGTTTGCTATTTCGATGTTGAAAACCATTTTTAATGAATAAAAAGCGAAAGAAACGAAGAGAAAAGAGTCCCGGACATGTGTATACGGAGAGTCTCGAAAAGGTGAGGAGCGATGCGAAAAGGGAACTGTAAAATACCGATACTCAGGAGAACGGGGGTTGAAAAAGGCAGGAGAGGAAACATCTGAATGCGAACGCGTCGATGCGGCATTCACGAAACTACGAGGAGAGACGACTGGTCGTATAGCCTCGGCGGTGCAACACGTAAAACGATGGAGGGTTCAACTCACGTAGAAACGAGCGAGCCAGGCCTTTTCTCCCGTCGACTGTACGAAGCCATATACAATATGTATATGTGAATATACATTTAAATATCCAATGTATACGTACATCGTATCCGTACGGACACAAACAACGCGCACACTCGGAGACGCACACATAGAATCGCCGACTAAACCAAGCATTAAACGAGAGAGTGCCTTTTCACTTTGGTCTGTACATACAATGTGGCCAACACCCATACATATACATAAAGCTTGCAACGTGCACGTACTTCCGGTCCAGGAAAAGTACCACCGTTCAATATACGCTATTTATATACGTATATACAGACGTATGCACAATAGAAAAAAGGCCTGAGCGTCGTAAAGGCGTACCAGACGTCATTTAACTTTTGAAGAGTTGCCGCAGACGTGCCTTTTTGATTTTGAGCGAGGGCGGCTGGTCTATGCCTCTGGACCATTCCGTTACGATATGCTGGTTCTATTGGTGTCGGTACTCGGCGACCGGTGAAATAAAATGGTCGGAGAAGTGGATGTACGGTAGATCGAGCGTTCCTCACAGGGGGAGAGGGTGGGAAGAGAGGAAGGGAAGATTTTGCCCTGTAGAGAGCGCAATTCTCCTCGCTCACGTAGCATGAGAGATGTATGAGAGGCAGCAAAGCGAGAGAGAGAGAGAGAGAGAGAGAGAGAGAGAGAGAGAGAGAGAGAGAGAGAGAGAGAATGAAAAAGGTGAAAGAGGAACAGTAAGGATCTCTTTGAATTCAACCACGATTCGAGTCTGTTCACTGCTCTGGCCAGCAGCAACGCTCTCCCAGTCTATGCTACTGTGTGTTCCCATCTGGAGATTTGTACGAATATCTAAAGGCCGAGAGATTTGAATAGGCTCCACTGACTCTTGCCCCGCTCTTCGGCATGAAACGTATGGGCGGTTTCGCGCCAAATTGATCTCGCTCTTATCCGGTATACCTTTTTTCTCATTTATTTACTCTTTTATTTTTCCTTTTTCTTTCGGCACATCGACTATTGTGTCGTCACACGAAATACCGGCAACGCGCGACGTCTCATTCGAGAATAAATTCAAACCCCGCGCGTTGAGTTCCGAGTACCAGCGGTACGGTCACGAGTTCTCAGCGCTTTCGGATTCACCTTTTTCAGCCCTCCTTTGCTACCCTTCAGCATCAAAGTCTCTCCTCGTTTTTTCGTTACTTTCGTGTAAATACAGACGAAATAAAAAAAAGAACGGGAAAAGAAAAAACAAGGCAAAAGACCAGGTTGTCTGTGGCATCGTCGAGGGAGTAAACGAAAGAGAGAGAGAGAGAGAGAGCGAGAGAGAAAGAGAGAGGCTAAAAAGATTTGCGGATGAGAGAATGTGAGAGTGAACCGAGAGATTGAGAAGGAGAAGAGGGAAACGAGGGGCAATCGTGAAGCTGAGAAAAGGTACTGGGGGATAAAGAAAAAAAGAGAGAAAAAAAGAACGAGAATGATATACTGCAGACGAGAAGTAGTCAAAGTCCAGGAAGTCGAAACGAAGTATCACAGGATATTAAGCGACTTGGCGTTTCGTTTATTACATTTCTATATACTTATATTCCTGTACATATATATTTGACACGTCGACTGACGCGCGATGGTGTTTTCTTTCTTCCTTCTTTCATGTAATCAACCCCCTTTTCCGAATCCCGAAACGACTTGTATTTTTTTCCCCTACCAATCCTATTCAGCATCAAAGAGGTATTTTTCCTTTTTTACTCGTGATATACATGTGTATACTATCATCGTTTCCTCGCCCGTTTCTATCTCAGGAAAGCCAACACGAAACTCGGGCTTTGGGATCGGGAAAGAAACGTGATTGTATTTTTTCCTTCTCAACGACTGTCAATCTCTGCGAAACATTTTTTTCATGCAAAATTCATATCAATAAATTGACCCGGAGGCTCCATCTCGTAACCTCGCACACATACTTTTCGGAAAAAACTCAACTTTCTTCTCGCCATTCGTATGAAGATTTTTTTCCGGTATCAAAGGTTCTTCCTCGCGGGGAATATCGCGTATCAGAGACGAACCCGTAAACGACGGAGATCCAGAGTGATACGATGACAAAGGAGAGGAAAATAATAGCGGTCGTGAAAAGGAGAGAGAAAGAGAAATTTACTTACAACCATTAGAAGAAGCCTTTCGCTTGCAGCTGAGTGAAAAAGCATTTGGCCGATGGTGCTCCGTGTTTTTACGCTCGACTTCGAGTGTGAAGTTTTGAGCTTCCGAGCAAAGCGACCGTAGCCTTCTCACATTGTTATTTTAATTTTCCATTGTTCTTGCTGAAATACCCGGCTATTCGAATATATACGGGGAGCTGACTCGAGCTCCGCGCGCTCCCGAGCTTTCTCTTTCGCTACACGCGAAACACCGGTTTTCGCTCGTGTTCGCAAGCTCCAGCATCGAAGCGAATGGAGCACGGACTGGGATGAAACACATCGCGGGAAATGATACTCATTTTTCCGAAGCACCCTCTTTCCGCTCTCCCCTCGACGTTTCCCCCCATTTTCGCACCACGTTATTAGAATCGCTTGGATTTTCACTGTAAAAACAAAAATGATTGAATTTTCAGTGAAATAAAGAAACACGAGAATCGCTCGATTACGATTCGAACTCTCCTGCAATCATTCAATCAATCGCGTAATTTCGTACTCACTCGTTCAATTTATTTAATCTCCACTGAACAAAAAAGTTACGAAACACAACAAGTTCTTAACCGAAAGCCAAACACATGTTCCCGGGAATAATTTGTTGAGACCGTCTGGAAAAAAATGCGCGCGTCAAAAGCACTAGCCTGGTAAAAGAGCCAGCTGTAAATGCTTCCATAGGAGCAAGCCTGCTAACTTTTGTCATAAAAAATTCGTTATCCAGCCTCTTTCTTTATATATGAAATGTTCTCGACGTCGTTTACCTCTATGCTCGCCTACGACGACGATGTCAACGAGGCCATATCCTTATTTGCATAACCCAGCTTGGGTGCAGCGTGATGGTACCGTTGCTTCTCGCATCACAACCCTTGTTGCAGGCCTCTTCCTCCCTCTCTCGCTCTCTAGTTGTGTGTATGCGACGACGCCCGCCTCCCGAGCCGCATGCATATGGATGTCCGAATGCTCGCGCCACCGTCACGCTTCCGTTCTAGAACGAACCCCGAATTTCAGCTAAGTCTCTTCGCGTCAAACCGCTAAACTACAGGCTACATCACTCGGCTGTATACGCTTCCCGCACTCTCCTTAATATACGTTTACTTCGTCGGTTGTACAATTCCTGAAATATATTGTTCAGAAGATTTGTAACTTCTGGGTTTTATGTGAGAATTCATTCGCGTTCGCGCCAGATTATAGATTCGTCGAGCTCTGACTGGTCGAATCTTCACGATTTAGAAATCGAATAAATTAAAAGGATCTTGAAAAACTTCGGTACGTGCCTTCTCATCGTAACTTCACTAGGCTCAAACGACATTGAAAATGTTTCAGTGAATTTGGATAAACGAATTAATCTCAAAAGATTATTATTCGTCGGTTGGGTCCGCGAAGACTGTTACGAACGGACGAGTTATTGTCGGGGACGAGTATTTAAGGGATTAAGGCCACAAAGAGTTGAACTCGATAACTTTTACAACAAGTTAACAACAAGTTTATTTAAGAAGTTACAAATTCGAGGTTTCTTGCCTCGAGACCAATCCTTACAAATTCTCGTCAAAATCTGACGATTTTCAGTTAATCAACGTTCTCATTCGCTAAAGCTCTCTCCCATTTCCGACTAGTCAAAATCAAATTTGATTTGTCGCAGATATCTTGCAGGTCTTGAAGGACCAGCTGTCGTCACTGTGACATTCCAGACCGAACGGATCAGCTTCAGTCATAATTCGACTTGAACGTATATGTCACGTGCACTGTCATTGCGAACCAATCCGAATCGCGCAGCAGCTATGACCATGAGCAGTTAATTCACGCGTCACAACTCTACTTCACGAATAGGAAACTCATATTTCTGATCAATTTTCTGGAGATTCATCTGACACGAAATAGGACTGTTGACGAAAATTCGGAAACTGAGGTAGACGGACGGAAAAAAGCAATCGGCCTGACGTGAACGGATTTTTGATTTAAACTTATTCCATTGTTTTATGAAGATCGCGATGATTTTCACTGAAAGTAGTTTGATACGGAATGGATTTATGTATTTTTTTGAAAATCCGTTTAATTTTTGTACAGCTCGCTGTCATGCTCATGTCAGCGAAGTAGTTTTCACGCGAGCTCGGATCTTCGTTACCTCATTAAGCGGCACGTTTCCAATTTGTGTAGTGTAGAGCTCAGATCCCGAAGTAGCATTTGATGAAGCATGAAAAGGAGAAAATATGGCCAAGAGGATGCGTGAAAACGGATGATAGAATTTGATGCAACGAAAGTAATTACGAGTCGACGGCATACGACGACCGGTCTCTTGGAGCTTGACAAAAAGAGTGGAGGAATATTGTAAAAACGGAGGTACTCGAAACAAAATTAAAAGAAAGAAGGTAAATTAGCGAAACCGGTAGGGAGGAGGGTAAAGGGGCGGGGGGGATCGGGGGGCGTCGGAGAGATTGTTATTAAATGAAAGTGAGGGTTGGAACCACGCGTACAGTGCTGTGAAGAGTGTGAAAATGGCCAAACTGAATTCACGAACCCTCATTAAAAATAATTTAGCTAAAAAGTAAAGCGGTCTTGTGGAATGGCAAGAGAGTAGAAAAAAGTGGGAGAATCAGCTGAAACGAAGCTTCAAAAAAGTTTATTTTAATGTACAATTATAATGTATGCTTATTTACCTAATACGAGAAGGCGAGATAAAAAACTATTTGAAACCCTCGTTTTTTTCCTTTCGTTCCATTCTTTGCAGGCTCTTTTAACTCGCAAGCTTATATTTTCAAGACTGAGTTAGAAAAAGGGAGAAACTCGACGTTGTGCTCGGATGTAGAATAATCGTTTGCTGTTATAGTGCCTTCATAACTCGCGAATCGTTGCTCGGATCATAATTCCACGCGAGTACTCGCCGCGCACCTTTACGCAGAGTAACTTTTACCGTGCGGCTTCCGAGCCGCTACTTTATTTTTTATTCGTACTTTCGATGATTCATGTGAGTTCCGCCGTCTATTCGAAGCTTCGTTGGGGAAAAGAGCGAGGATTATCTAATCTCTTCACCTTTGACATATTGACCTTCGAACGAGCCCGCACGAGTTGATACTTCATTTTCGAATTCCTTCAGCTAGAACCTCGCTCGATGTACTCCGAGTACGAAAAATCTCAGTAAAAGTAGGGCAAGTTTGCCAGCAGCGCGATTTCTCACATTATGATTTTTCTGTACTTGTCACCAGTCGATATTTTTCGAGCACGTACTTTTTTTTTTTTTTTTTTTTTTTTTTTGGAAAAGATGTTCGAGGTCAATGTTTACGAGGTAGGGCTACCAACAGGGATCTCCACGTAAAGCCCATAAAAATGGAGCCATTATTTGGCTTCATTAACGCTTTATTGAACGTGCGATAGTATTGGAGGATGGAAGATACGCGGTTTATACAGCGAGTGAGGACGAGAAGGAAAGGAAAGGCGGGAGAGTAAAGGTGACGAGGACCGGTAGCGTTCCCCTTCCTCGCGTTTTCGTTTCTATCCAGCCGTTCTTCCATGTTTCTTTTTTAACCAACGGCTCGCGCGAGGGTGGCCGATATTTCACGCGAATTATTGGCTTTCGAAAGCGCTGACTTTCCGATCTAATCTTCCTATATTTATTGCCAGGCGTATCCTCCCTTCTTCGGACGTCCCTGCTCTGTCTCCCTTTTGTTTCTCATCTCCCATCAGTACGAAGCTTTTTCCTAGATATTTCTTCCACCGCATTTAAAACGTGAAGAACCATGGAGAATGTAGCTCCTTTCATTGGATCAATGACAATTACGACGGGAACGTTTAATCTGTACATAAAAAAGTGAGGAACGTTCTCCAAAATGTCGGTTATCCATCGATCTAATTTTCGTAATGAAATAATTACGAGGACACCGTGAGAATGATAACGAATTGTGTTATATGTGACACCGCGAGAGCAAATATCCGTCCCGTATTTTTGGGCGTCCTTCCGAACGAAGCAGAACCGCATGCACGTGAGAATTCCCGTGACGGAGTGAACAGCGGCTGTGTGTTACTCGTTTTTTCTTGTTGTTGTTGCTTTTCTATTCCGTTTTTCGTGGCTTTTTTATATTTTTTGTTTTATTCGCCGATGAGATATCGGCATGCATTCGCGGCGTCGGAGGCCTCGTGTAACAATTAGAGTCGCGGGTGAGTTTGGGGTTGACCGCGACAAAGCGTGCTGCTGCGGTGTTCCAGAGGCAAAGTATCGAGCCGTGTATTTCACGGTAGTCCGATCCTCCCCCTTGCTATAGACCGGATCCTCCCTGGCTCTATCTCGTTTTCTCGTTGCCTGCTCGTGCACCCTCCTCCTCTCGCGAGTTCTCTCGCTCGATGCCTCATCTCTCGCTCTATATCACTCCCGTTCCAATCCTTGCTGCCCCCGCGGCCCCGCGTCGCCACCCCCGTCAGGCCTCGCCCTGCTTTCCTCCCTCGCACTTTGCCTCTGGAGCTCGTTCGTTCTCGGCAAGCTATTCCAGTCCGTTCGAGGCTGCATCGAGTGTGCAGCGTAGCCGATACGTGGTCAGAGAGAACGATGGACAGAGAGATAGAAAGACGGAGAGGGAGAGTGCCCGAGGGAAAGAGAGAGAGAGAGAGACACGGGCCGAGCGATAGGCGTACATCGTCGATTTCCCCTTCGGCTCATCCTCGCCGCGCGCTCTGTATATAGCGACGGTATTACCTGGAGGTGGAACCAATACCGAGTCACGGATGGAACCAGGCGAGAACACATTTGCGGATTTCGCTGGTATACCTTTGTTTATGTATAGCTATAGGGCGTGAGTAAAGGCACGCCTGGACGCGCGAGAGCGTACAACACACGAAAACACTCGAACACTCCGGGACCAGAAACGGTTTGCGGTTCGGGCAGCGGTGCTCAACAAACCGATAGCCTTCTGGAGCGTGCTGAACACTCTATACTCGAATCTGTATGTGGATGTTGCGCGCGATTGGTACGGAGAGATCGACGAGCAGAGCCCCCCGTCGTCTTTCGGGACCTTTCCAAACCACAATGCGTTCTCGTTCCATCTGAAGTGCTCGTGGTTCTCGCAAATCTTCGTACTTTTCAGCCTCCTCGCCGACTCGCACATCGGCGAAATGTAGATCGTCGCGTACACGTACACCGTCGAGTACACGGCAAGAAGACGATACCGCGCCGTTATCCGATCTGCGTCTTTTACAATTTTTTGCCGCACTTTACTCTCTTCCAATACGTTATCTCACTCGGCGCTCGTGGTGGCACAGTCTCCGTGAAATTTCTTGGCGAACGATGTATCGTACGTCACTCTCCTGCGCGAGGAGCTGGGAGAGAAAGAAAACGGCATGGGAGGAGAAAACGCTTGAGGAAAAAGACAAAAGCCGGGCGCGATGGCCGCGGGACGGGGGGGTCGAAGAGAGGGAGTCACTTTTGGCAATGGTCGAAAAAGTTAAAGCCGAGTTAAAGTTACAACTCGAACATCGCCATCTCATCTCCGCTCTCCGATCTCTCGCCACTTGCCGCGTCATCCCTGTATACCTATATGTCCGACCTTTTTTCCGCTTTCGTCGTGTCTCACGCGACGCGGAATAAAACCTACACGTGTCCATTTACACAAACCTTCTCTGCCCCCCCCCCCCCTCCCCCTCCCCCTCACAACCCGTACCTTAGACTTCCACTTAATATGTGCAAACAGCACGGGATTCCAGTTCTCCCCTAATGATTTCTTCCCCCGGTTAATGTCGTGCTTTCCGGAGAACCGCGCGTTCCAGTCCCCGCGGAATACGCGGAGCTCCGGTCTCTCAGACGCTGTTCCGGCGCTGCTCTGTATCAATTGCAATATACTTTCCGCACCAGAGGAAACAGCGGTGACGGCGAGCAGTGCGCGGAGTTTTTTGGGAAGAGAGGGAGCTAGGGAGTAGAGACGGAACGCAGGAGGGTGGCGATCTAATATTCTCTCATTGTAGACGGATGGTCCAGGAGGGTTAAGCCTAGAGCAGTCATTTTTCCTCGTAGGCCCGGATTAAAAATCTATTATTTAAGGCCAGGGTCGTCACGAAGGGATGAGCCCTGTAAATTGTCTGCCTTTGGTGGCTCCTTTGTTCCCTACCAAGCAGCACTTCCCCGCGTTCTTCTGCCTCCTCCTGCGCTCCGTGCTTCTTGAGCTATTCCGGGGAGAGCGAACGAACGAGAATAACTCGCTTCTTCTCTCTACCGTTTCTCGTGCTACTCCACGAAAACTTGTCTCCCTTTAGAGCAGCGTGCTAAAGTAAGTTTCGGTCGTGTTGGTTCCGCCGCAAAATGTACACCGCGCCCTGGTCTCACTACAACGTCGTCTATATCCTGCGTTTGTATACGAGGACTGTAGACACACGGGAGCAAGTAAAACCGAGTCTGCACACGTACCGCTCCAACAAAACTTACTACAACTCATATTATCGTGAATACACGCGACGTGGAGCTTTCGAACCAGAGCCAACTGTTCTTTGACCGGAGCTTCGGACTCGACTGTCCCATGAATATATGCGCTGATGCATAGACGAGCGGACAAGGTCGGTGCCGCGTGATCCCGGTCGAAGTGGCTCAACGCCGTCGTCGATTCTTATGAAAAGTTTCTCCAATGTCAATTTTCATTGGGAAGCATCAAAAACGCAGCAGGAAAATTGTCCTCCGCGATGAAATCCACGTTTATTCTCAGTTATTCACGCGTTAAAAGTCATTCGGTTGTACGGAAACGGGAAAAAAGGTTGAAAGAGTTGTAACGCTTGCTCAAAATTCTCCAGTCTGACGAAATCCTGGATAGAGCGATGTAGACTGCGCTGGTGAAAGCTCTCGGGGAACGGAGTCCGCCGCCGTAGTTTCGTATCCTCGAGTTATCGACTGCTCGTGATTCGAGAGCTTCGAAACGACGTCGAGACAGAAACTTGACGATGTAGACATACCAACCACCAACAATAACCCCTCCTATGCCCCTCGAACCTCCAGCTTTACTCGGCGTTACGTATAACAATCCATGTAGTATATAATGTACCCTTGCTTTCTCACTGTATAATCATCCCGAGCAGCACGTGTATACGTCCACGTATGTCTACTAAAAACGTCTACTGTTACGTTGCACACACTACTTCTCTTGCTTTTCAACCACGATACTACCACCACCACGATCAATTTTCCGTATATTATAATTCTCCGTTAAGTATAACTACGACCAAAGTTTGCCTGTCGCGACGCGAAAGTGCGGTCACCTCCATTCCCTCTGCCTCGCTTCAACCGTCCTCCGAGCATTGGTTGACCTACAGTGACGTAGCTCACCAAATGGAGGACACGCGTTTCAATGATCCACCGGTCTTCCATCATGTTCTCAATTACCGAGCTGATAACGTCGTTGAAAATTTCATGAGTTCCAAAAATCGTCGCATACTTGATTAATTTTGCATATCCCTGGAAAGGGTTTTCATTCGTGTTATTTGTTTTGAACTTTCGCTTTGGTCATTCCGGCAGCGAGCAGCCGAAAGAGTATGATTGATGCGGAACTCGCGTGGATGTTTTACGCCTTTAAATTCCCGTCCCGCGATAATCGTAATTCAAAAAATAAAAAAAAAGAATTTAAAAAAGATAGCTCTGTGAATTAACAATTAGAGTCTAACGTTTAATAAGTAACTCTTCCACACATTAACTGTTGCCCTTTAATTAAGAACTCGGCTGCTTCCATTGTATTAAAATTTTCACCTCACGGCTTTTTCCAATAATCGAGAAAATGGCGTACGCGCCGAGCATCACTTTACTCAAACAAAGCGGTGACCGGAAAACTACGGGCAGAAGGAAAATTCAGATTATCATCACCTCGGACTTACAACTCCTTTGGAGTGTAGAACGATTTTAGATTTTTCTTAAAGCTTCCACGCAATATTGCCTTCGACTATACTTTTTCTCGAACCAGAAGAAAATTACTTTTAATTGCTAATTCGAAAGCGGTAAAACACCCGCGTTTACTTGGAACAAAGGCAAGTCCAATCTTCCGATACTCGAGGCATAAATATCATGTTTAAAATCGAGAATTCTCGTCTGAAATATTCTCCTCGAATTTATGTTTCTATCGAGTGATCGAGGCAGTAAAAAAAGTAACATAAACGTAAATTTTTGCTACAATTTTGATGCTGGACACGGCGAGGTAACCGATCATCTTTACAGTACAGACGCGCTCGGTCAGTAAACTATAGTGGAGGCACAACGAAGTATAGGAAGCCTCGATAGGGTGGCATGTAAATCAACCCTCGGCAGCCACGAAGCGATGGGTTTTCTGCTCCAGGCGCATTCTCCATCTTGCTCTCCTCCCGTTTCCTTTCCTGCTTCGCCGTGGTCCTCTTGCTCTCGAACTCGCTCGCACTCTCTTTAGCATCCTCTCGCGATTTTCTCTTAACGTTCGTCACTTTCCTTGCTCGATGAGCGCTTCTCCGTGCTGCTTCCGCTCGAAGTCCTTTTCATCTCAGGATCCTCCTCCCTCATTCGTCTATCAGGGGCTGCATTTGCGCTTCTCCAACTATTTCAACGATGTCGAAACAACCTGACGAAATTCTCTTAGCAGAACACCCACGTTGATCTGCTCATACTTCGCGTTCGCATCAGCGTGCTCCCTTCGGTAAGCTTCGCTTTTGTGAACAATATTTACGTACTTTACCACGAGCCTGCAACACCATTCTTTAGGACTATCCACTTCGAAAGATCCATAGATAGCGCAGCACCCTCCAGAACGTTAGGTCGATGATGGGAGAAAAATACCTCGGCGTCTCCTCTTCGTCGGTCCCTTTTCTCGACTGTTGCGATGTACTCGACGGACCGTTTTTCTTGCAGTTCCATCCGCGGTAGCCTTTCTCCGGGTATTTAAGCGAGCGATTTGCGGGAGGTGTTATTTCGTCATTCGAGAACGGATCCTTCTTCGAACTATTTCTCATTTGGTCGCCTTTTCTCTTCGCACAGGAAGGTACAAATTGAAATAGTCAGTGAGGAGGAAAGCTGCGCGAAAATCCCAATTCTTGCGATTCCTTTCACACCAGTCGAGTTTTACGGTGGATGTATTTCTCTCGAGGGTGTGAAGAAAAGGGCTTCGACGCGGTGAGCACCGGCGGAGGGAAGCGGCCCGAGCTAGTGGAAAAATCGGTACTACGGAGGTAGAATAGCCAAGAGTGGACGCAGAGAACTCGGTCGCGATATGAGTGAAGAAAAATAAGAGAAAAAGGGGCGGGGAGCAGCGGGCCAGGGGGGAGGAAGAGTTAGCGATCGTGCCGAGGCGGGGGGAATAGAAGAAACGCTCGAGTGAGTTAGGATCGGCGAACAAAGAGGGATAAATGCCTGAAAGCGAGATAAAGATAGAGAGGTAAAGCAAGAGATAAAACGCGAGGACGTGCAAGCTCACTACGACGCTCGGGGGTTCGAAGGAAGAGTGTCTTTTCGAGTGTGTACGAAGGGTTGCTTGTGAAAGTACGAGAGGGAGGGAGCGAATTGGACGCAGCGTTCCGAGTCTAGCCATAACCAGCGGTGTTGCCTTACTGGACGATATTTCACGCTGTAATTATCTTAGCGTGCAACGCGATAGGGTGTGTCACGCGGGGAGAGCTACGCTCCTGTACCAGGTATATATGGAAAAGAGAAGAGAAGACGCGGTGCAATTAATGCCCGCTGATAATGTACCAATAGTGTCCTAATGCGTTGTCGCTTGACTAATAGACAGCGGAGAGCATCGACCAGTGTACTCTCTATCGAGGTCCATTCACGATCCTCGAGGGCGAGAACCCCGCGATATTCTGCGAGCGACCCGAAGATACGGAGGCCCTGAGAAAAAAATATGGTTCCTGCTAGAGACATGTCGCAAAGATGGGATCGTCAAGTCTGCAAATTCCTCCGAAAAAACTGCCTTAAAAAGGTGTTCGCAAACAAGTCCACGCCTGGTGCGTGTCTAATGAGAAGTTATCGAACAGTCGGGACGTGCAGTATAGTTTTCGAATCGTCAGGAAAATGTGTGCAACAACGTCGAGGAAGGAGAATAAATCGGAAGTGAGCCCGCACTGGCGATTCGATGAGCAACGAGGATGGGAAGATTACCGGAAAATAGCAACATGACGAAGTTTCCGTGCTTATTCGGAGACATTCGGGATGGTTTAATGATTAAAAGGATGATCGAATTGATCCGAATGGGATCGCGCGAAAGGAGAGCTCACCGCGTCGATAATTAGATTGGTAACGTTAAGGACTTGGAGATTCGGTCAAAATGATAAATGCATATGAAATGTCTACCGATCCAATTATCCACGAATCGGTAGCAAAGTACATACGAATTGTTTACCGCATTTTATTGGGACACCAGGGGCCCCGTAGCACGCCCGATAAAACCTCCGAAAACATAGTTATATATGATTCTTGGGCAAATTCACACAGCTCGTTATACATATCCCCGGTGGTAAATTCGTTCGAATCATTGTAATGAGCAGCGAGCGACATTGGCATCGAGTTTATTGAAATCGGGGGTAAATACAGTTATACGCAGCGAGAAGAACGTTCGTATAGACATTCGATACGAGGGAGTGGGGGGAGCGAGTGGGGAGCAGGCTCTCGATGCGCATACTGATAGTGTAGATATTGATGATTATCCTCCATTCTGGCGTAACTCATTTCGATGCGGTAATTTCGTCGGTATAATCATCGATACTATAACCACTCTGCTAGACCGAGCAATATTCCAAATATAAACGTGTCCGCGTGCTCCGCCGCGGGAGGCTCGTCCGCGAAACGAACTTGACCAAATAATAATGACTACAAACGCTCTCTCTTCCCCAATTTTCCGTAGTTCGCATCCGTAAACACAGACACGATAACCCGATTTATTTAGCTCGCGTGTTGAGCCCGCGAAGAGTTTTGGGATGATAATGTCGAAAAAAAAGGAGGATTCAATTAAAAGTTGTAGCAGCGAGCATAACACGTGGATTTTTGTCAATGCAATTGTCCGCAAAAATAAATACACCCGGGATAATGAAACAAAAAGTAAAAGAGAGAAAGAAAGGGAGCAGGAGAAGTACGGCTCGTAACTAAATCCACGACCCAAACTCATCCCGAGCCGCCCTTTCAACTCGAATTTCTCGTTTATTTATACATATGTACACACATCCGAAATTAATTTGGTGCAAACGACTGTGCGTAACGCGTCTGCGTATGCACCACTCGGGCATGTATGAACGGTAAAAATTCTCGATTTCGTTGTACATGGAGGCTTGCCAGTGAAAGAGGACGGAGCACGAGGCAAAATAGAGAGAAGAGAGAGGGGTATAAATAAAAGAGCGACAGTGGCGAGAAAGGGGATGGTTAAATAGTGGAGCGTGAATCGAAATGTATGAGTGTGCACGTGCTGCATATCTGTACGTTTGTAAAAGAAACGGGAACGTGAAAGCGAGGGAAAACGAAAACGAACGAGCGCAAGTGAGAGAAAGATGGAGAATTAGTGCCGAAAAGCGAATGGTCGAGGGAAATTCGGCGAGGATCCAGTAATCGGGTGGTCGAGCGTTCGGAACAGCAGCAGTGGCAACCGAGCTCATGCCAACGGTGATGAAGTTTTAAACTATAATATATCGTTGGTCAAGCTGCACGTTTCGCGTTCCTGTCGAGAGTTCTCCCTTGCTCAACGTTACGGGGGTATATTTGGCTGAGGGGTTTGCCAATGTGTACGTCACCAGCTTCCAAACATTCGTATCCCCGCCGTACGGATGTGTATCCGCGTATATCAATATATTCGCTCCATACATATTTAAAACTATCTAACGAAATGCAGGCTCGATTCTTCGAACGTGCTTCTCGCTCTAACGCCCCTCGCGGATCGGTCTATTCGCTGCTGTCTGTAACGCGAGGCGTTGTCGAAAAAACCAGAAAGAATGGACGCGATGCGACTCGCGGTCCCTGCCTCGCTGCGTACGCGCCCCTAGTTTGTCCCTTAGCGTGTTTCTTCTTCAGGATTTTTAGTGGCTTCGTTCCATCCGAATTCTTCACGAGGTCGAACCTCTTTCGAGCCTGAATCGAGCTAAATATGTTACGATATGAGAACCCCCGTGCCGCCCCGTCCGCGTCTGGCCCTTATAATTTAGTGTGCGTCTGCACGTGTACGTAGATCGAAGGTGCGCGCGCGCGGCGCTGCTGTTAAAGGAACAATGTCTGTCCGAAACAGCAGCGATTTCTCTTATCGGGAATTCAAACGCTAAATAATGGCATAACTTCTACTCGGCCGTCCTCGCGCTCTCGCTTATACTGCACGTTTCTACCTCGACGCCGGATCTCACCCTAACGGACATGAGATGAGAGCAAACGTTGAGAGAACTCGGACGAGGAAGAGTGGGAGATTGGCGAGCTGCACCGACCCCCCGCCACGACCGCCACTCTTTCCTCCCATTATTCCCTCTTCCTCTTTCTCATTTAAAGCCCTGCCCTGCTCCCCTTACTCTTTCCTCGTGGTGAACATAATTTTGCCAAGTGTGCACCGGCCACTCTTGCCATCATTCACGTCCAACATCAGCTGCTGTAGAAATTGTGGCATTCTCGTACGCTTTTCTCCACTACAACCGTGAAAACCATTTCCTCACGTAGCTCCCTCGTCCAAACTGTGTAACACATCCACTCCTGCCTGCCTGCCTGCCTGCCTGCCTCTCGTGTCCGGTTCTCATGAAACTGAACGATGAAACTCGAAAGTCTTCTCGTTAGAATTCACCCGTTACTCGTGACACTCCACCAAAGAACTTGTACTTTTCTTCAACTATAACATAAAAAATGTTCCACTTGCAGGAAAAAAATGGTTACTGCCTACCAACCCTAATATCAAGAGACTCGCTAGACTCTCGGGACGAGTACATTTGAAGTTATGTTCCGGACACTCGCCGCGAGTCATATATTCTCTTGATAAAACGATTCCCGGTGCTCGGGCTTTAAGTTTGATGACGTTTCGGCTACTTGCGAAACCAAGACGTTGTTCAGTGGTTCACCAAAATTATTTCTGACTAATTTTTTATTAGCATCGTGCGAGAAAAAAGTATGCTCACGCTTCTCCTTAACGTGAAACTTCGCGTGTATCAAAACGACGTAAGATTTCTTCAATATTGATTAAAAACGGATGGGGTGTATTCAGAAGGATTTCAATTCCGTTCATGAATCAGGAAGAAAAACTCTTGTGAAAACTCATAAAATATCATATGAATCTTTCATGTGAGATTCTTTAGAAAACTCTGATAAAGAGCAAAAGTGATAAAAATGTTTATAGACCAGTCACAGCGGAGATGAGAGCAGACCGTCAGGAGACGTAGAATTCAATGTACAGATTGGAATTTCAACGGATAAGAGGAATTGCGCTGAGGCTTGGACCGTCATAAAAATTCGAAATATTACGGATTACATCTTATCATCTATCGTCGAATGTGGTTATTCAATCAGAATGTAAAACTTTTTGTATATACTTGAGAAAGCAAGTGAAACATTTTACAATTATTGATAATATTTATCAAATATCCAAGTAAAACCCCCTTCATTTGACCCAAATAACTCCGATCATGAGCCGACTCAAGGACAAATTGGTTGATATAATTGTTCATTGTTCAACCACTTTCTCATTCACGTGTCCCAACGCGTCGAAGCGACACGTCGTTTAGAAACAGTGAAGAATTTTCATAAATCCGGGTACAAAACCAAATTTTTACGTCAATCTTATCTAATCTCCTGCTGCCTCGAATTTTTTTCCAATTATTAAAATAATCCTTTTCATGATTGTTCATATATTGAGCTATAATTGTGCATAGTATTTTTCTCAATTATCGCTATGATTTGCTGGTAGAACGTTTTGTTGCTCAAAAAAGCAGTGTGATTTTGATGACGAGGATGAGGATCAAATATTCCTTTTCTCACACTTATGGACAAAAATAATTTCTACATTCACTTATGTCAACATATCGTATTCATTGTTCGAATCATCAAATAAATAATATTAATGACTATCCGTTTTTATTAATTTCACTAATACGTAGTTGATTAACAGGTAAAAATAGTACCATAGTCAACTTGTGCCGACCGTGGGGTCGGTTGACGCAAAAACGTTTCGTCAGCAGAAAAGCGATTCAGTAACTCATTTCGTTTTAAATTTAAAAATTCAAATTTTTATCCCAGATAAGGGAGGATTCCTTTTGTTTGAAACGAACATTTGGTTTTTGAAATCGTCTGTAGTTCCTTGTTTACAAGCAATAGTTTTAAAAGTTGGCCAACCAGCAGTCCCGGTCTCCCCTGTGATTGAACTAATCGTGCCTATCGTCAAAGATCGCGTTTCCCCTTTACACTAAGCTTGTTCAACGGTATGAATCCTCCGAGTGGCAGTTCAGTTTATAAAAGAATTAAAAACCCAACTGACGTAGAAGTAAGTAGAGAATTCAGTGAAAAGTCAGACTGCAGTCTGCGAGAAGCGAGTCGAGAAAAAGTGGAAGGCGTAGGAGAGAGAGAGAGAGGATGAGTGAGAATAACGATATTCGCAGGGTTTGTATCGAGATGTAAGGATACATCGGAAATATAAAATGTATCGAAGGAGTACCCCGTGTGTTTGGATTTGTGTGGGCGCACAAGGGCACCAAGAAGACAGGGTGAAGATACAAGGGAGAAAAGTGAGAGGCAGAATGCGAGACACAGTAGATCCTCTAGAAAGGAAATACCGCAGATGGATGGATGCATTATTATAACGAGCCTCTGGCTTCGCGGACATGATGGAAGACTCCGGATAAAGAATGTTCCGGGACTCCGGGACGGCGCGGCAAGGCGTCAGCTAGCCGAGAGTGCAAGAGAGAGAGAGAGAGAGAGAAAGAAAAAGAGTGGAAGATAGAGGAAGAGCGGGAGAATATAACACAGAAACGTGAAAGGTACAGGGTGGTATCGATCCCCGCCACTCGTTTCTCTCTCGCGCGAGTGAAACGCTCGTGCTCGAATCTGTCAAGTGCGTTTCACGAGCGTCGTTTCTCATCCTCGGATTTATGCCCATACAGAAGTTCAGCTATCTCTTTCTCTTTTTCTCGCTGCTCTGGCACAAGCAGAGACTCGATGCCGTTTAAAATGTTTTTTTTTTTTTTATTCTTTTTTCTTCTTTCTTTTTTTTTGTTTCTCGTTGTTTTTTTTTTCTCTGCCCCATATGCAACCCGCACAGTCGTCCCCATCGAAATGTCACAACGCTGCGTTGAATATAATTCGATCGTGTTTCGTGATCTACCGATACGAGCCGATTGATTGATAGAACATGATCCCCGCGGATATCGCTCATCCCCCGCCACACTCGCAACCGTTTTTTGGCTCATCTCTAGACGCGTACACGCTGATTTAACACGCGCGATAGTTTCATGAAAAATACTTGGAGACAGTGCGGCATTTTAATTCGAAGAGGCTCGCTATTTCTTTCCGCGTGTGTACACACACGAGTGAGCAGCGGGCAACCTTCGCAGAGACGACTTTTTAAAATTGCTCTTCTTCGTAATATATCGATGACTATCATTTATTTCTTCTTCTACTTCTTCTTCTGTGCCCTACCAGTGGAACTCGGATTTATGTGACTCGAAGAGCTTCCATTGGACGAATTTCACGAAAACATCGCCAGATCTCGGTTATATTCTAAACATCGAGGAAAAATCGCATGAAAATAGTTTTCTCAGGCGATTGAGACACGCCGAGGGGCTAGAGCCCGGAACGCGTCGTACTTCGAAACTCGGTCACTTTAAAACAATTTACCTCACGACGTATATCGAAGGAACAATTTTCATTAAAAGAATATTAACTGCAACATTTTTTATCAGGCCAAAAGTAACGCGATCGGATTATCCAACCACGATTGCAAAATGGCGCTCAAAATCCGGAATATAGCAGCGTATAATCTCGTACATATGTATTTCACATAAAGTATGTACAATAAATGTATTTAACTTTACACGGTTATATATCACTTGGGTGCAATTTAGTTACGAGCCTCAGCATCAGCCACCGGATAGCCAGCACGCTTCTCTCGCTTCCTCCTGGTGATATTCTCTCACGACTAGGTATTCGGAGATGGAGAGCGAGAGAGCAGCTCGAATTCGACTGTATGCCAGCCACTCTTGTTGAACACATATTTGAGTTGGGATCAGAGAGAATAATCCGTTAGATTACACGGTTACACGTGGTTTTGCTTTCCACCTCCCCCCCTCGGCCCTTCCCCTCCGGTCCGCGCACTCGAAACAGCCGTGGGCTTTTCAGCCTCCGAATCCAAAACCGAAGTAGATCCGGAGCGAGATCTGTCGCTACCTTTCAATCATTGTAACGCAATTCCGCGTGGCACGGGAGCAAGATGAACTTTCAAGCGCTCTCTCGTCGACAACTTTGCATCTAAATTTTCAGTCTCAACTTGTTTACAATTTGATATTGAGACCGAACAATTCTCGCTGCTGTCAGCGTCGAATCTCACGTAAATGGGGTCACGTGTGCCATCGAATTTAGCTTCGTAACTTGCTCCCTTTTCATTGAGACGCTGTCGAAACGGATTTCGCTTTCGAAATAATTACTCCTATCGCACTCGACGATCTTTCGGGCTAATTATCGTGTTCTTTTTAGTCATCGGCTCGGTTTCTCCATTCAAATTCTCGATGTAAGAACCTCGTGAAAGCTCTTGCGCAAAGATCTTGTCTACCTGTCATTAAAGCGTCGCTCGTTGGCAGAAAAATTGTACTCCACAAAAAAGTACTTACTTCTCTTTTGAACTATGATAATAAGATTCTACGTTCATGAACCCAAGTGAAGCGTGCCTTGTGACTATCAACGGGGGTTCCTGAGGCAGGCCAGGGGAGGGGGTGCCATAGGGAAAGGAGCGGAGAGAGATAGCGGGATGTACTACCAGAACGATCTTCTCTCAACGGGTTTCAATTTTATCGAGAAAATTAATTTTCACTGCTCCCCTGGCTTCTTTCTCTCCGCGTCGTCGTCCTCGACGTCGTCGGCTTTAAAAAAGAGGAAAAAGAAAAAAGGAGGGAATGACAGAGGAAAAAGTTGAGAAAAATGAAAAAAAAATGGGGCTAGACCTAGAGGGGGGTGTCGCGAGCGAGTGAAAGACAAGAGAATCCAGAAAAGAAGGGCGATAAAAGAAGAAGACATAGCTGGAGGGACGATAAAAGCGAGAGGCGCGAACGCGAGAGAATCTCGAGAATAGAATAGAGACGTTGAAGGGGGTGGTAGAACGGGGCGAGAGGCAACGTACCTCGGAATAAAAAAAAAAGAAAAAAGGGAAAGTGGAAAGACGAGGAAGGGGTGGAGAGTTGCCCTGTTCTCGTGGATGGTTACCCTCGTCGTCGTCGTTTCTGTAATGTGAACTATAGAAGGGAGGCTTCGAGTCTCACACAGGTGTCGAGATGCTTGGACGCGTGCAAAGAACGGCTGGACGAATGGGCGAACATTCGAAGCAAAGTTATATTTACGTGTGCACACGTGCTGGGCATTCTGTGTAAATTTTCACTTTCCAACGAAACACTCGTTCCATGTTTTTCGTCTCGCCACAGCTACCGATGCTATACAATTTTATTGAAATTTCAACATTCGAGATCACTTTTACATCTGCGTATTTGCAATTTTTCTTTTCTGCGGAAAGGAATGAAAAATTATGCGCATTCGAATCTCTACGGATTAAATCCGAGCGAGGATCCTCCGCAGCATGCGTTGGATTTGAAATTTTGAAATAAAATCCAAGTAAAATGGAGCACACTGCCAATCTTGCCTGAAGCGTATTCTATACTTGGATACTCTCGTATGAAAAGGGCCTGGAAAATCTAAGGGCTTTGAGAGAACGATCGAAGTGAATGGGGAAGGGGATAAGGCCTCACACATCAGCTGGTATGAATCAGCGAGAGGTGCTCGTTTATTTCTAAAGGGTCTTGTCACACGATGGGAGTGAGATGAGGCGAGAGTTGAGGCGATCGAAGGTCGTGTTATGCAAGCCACGACTCGACGAGGGTGGTTACCATGAAGTATACGATATGGCAAAATAGAAAAAAACCCGAGGTGAGTCTTGAGTGATGAGAAAAGGGTTGAAGATCGAGCTTGCTCGGTGTTCGAGAAGCATGTGTGTCGCGAGGTCTTCGAGTGGGAAAAAAACCACACTGTTCTATTTATTTGGACGCTCGCATATGCGCGTCGTTGGAAAAAAGCAAGAAGAGGGAGTAGCTAACGAAGGGAAATGGGGCTGGGGGAGAAACGTGAGTCAGTCAATACCTGTTGATGCTCGCCGCAAATAAAAATCTGACATTTGCACAAAGTCAGTGTTCCAAGAGGTCGAGAAGAGACCGAAGACGCAAACAGCGATGTAAAAGAAGGGGAGGGAATTTGAGGGGAAGATGAAAAACGGTAGCCATCTTGACGTTTCATTTCCGAGTGGAACCCAGACAAAAGTGAAAGGAAAAAACGGATGGTTCAAAAAGCCGAGTGCGAAAATCCACGAACAAGATGGCGCGAGATAATTGATTGAAAATAAAGGCTCACGGTGTTGCAAAGAAAACAGATGAGCGCCAAGGGGAAGGGGGGAAAGGGAAAAGTGAAAAGAGTGCAGACAATACATGTAAGATAATGGATCTGGAATAAGGAAATAAAAAAATGATGGCTCACCGAGCAGAGCGCATGAAGGGGCATGAAGGGCAGAGAGCGAGAAAAGCTTCTCCTTTTTCACTCAACACGCAAACGTGCGGGAAAGCCTTTTCTCCCTCCGCACCCTTCGGCGTGCAAACTTTGTCAAACTTTGCTGTTGTTCCACATTTCCCGAGACACAACGGTCGAGAAGCTTCCTACTTAACCCGCGGGCTTCCAAACTTACCTCCCCGCGCTTCATTTTTTTCCCCCTTTTGCCATGCGCCGCGCCCGCTCCTCTCCTCTCCTTTGTTTAACCTCATTCTTATGCATTTTTCGTTGTAGCCAAGATGGCATATTTACCCCGGGGGATTGGGAGTCGGCCGTACGAGGCGAAACGCGAAGAGTCAACCACTCCCCTGCCCCCGTTCCTGTCACCGACAACTGTTAGTAATTTTTTTAGAAGCTTCATCAAACTAAACGTTCCATCCGCCATTCGCTTTAATAAGTTTTCTTTACATTCAACAAAACGATCTGAGAACATCCGACGTTTGCGCGGCCCTCGAGTCTGCTTCCGTAAACAAACACTTTCTTGCAGAAAGAAACGGTGGACGACACGATCTAGCCAGCTGCGCCAACTTTTTCCAACATTTTTTAACACATTCCCTGACATTAACAGCTCTACCGCGCTCCATCCTCGCGCGCGGCTCGAAGAAACCACCCAGCCTACATTCTCGTACGAGGAACTCCAACTATTTCGGGCGTGTACACAAAAGTGCAATATCAAGCTCTTTTCGAACGAATAAGGGTGCTCTCATTCCGAGCCTCGTAAAATATCGAGTTCGGTACAATCAAATAGCCAACGCCGAGCTCCACTTGAAAATATCTCGCATAGACGGAAAAACCGTCATCGAGAAAATAAGGGCGCTCGAAGAGAGAAAACTCACGCTCGAGAGCCCAAGTGTTCTCTATTTTATCGAAATTACTTTCTCCAGACTCGTTCCCTCTCGCAAATATCTTGGAAAACTATGATCCACGTGCCTCCATGCATTGTTATTAGAGACATCATATTCGCAAGCTAAGTCTCCGGAATCTCCGGCAAATGAGAACCCTTTGTGGTATTACTCTCGTGCACCACATCTACCGAGGTGTGACTCGAACTAGATGAGGGAGCAGCACGCTCTCATACTTGTATATACGTAAAAAGTTTTGTATTTTATCCTCGTGCATAAATATTTGCTCTGAATCCGTGTACATACAGGACGTTTCAGGAACGACATTCCAGCACCGGGAAAACTCGAATTGACAAACGAGCTGAGCATTCATTGGCGGAGTTGAGCGAAAAGCCGGAGCCGTCAGATGCTCGCATTTGAGTCTCCGCGTTGATTGACGATTTTCAAATTCCAAGTAAATTGAACCCGAACTCCACTAGCTGCTTTCTATTCAAAGGCGAGTTAAATTTCATCGAAAATGTCTTAAAAAAATCATGGAAACTCAAAAAGAGGTTTAAATAGCCTGACGTTGAGCAAACAAACCGGAGCTGACGACCGAAAATTAGAACGAGTTCGAACGACGATAATCCGAATGCGACCAATTCAATTTTCTTGAATTATCAAATAAAAAATGCGTCAACCGGTACGAAGAGAGTGCCATGGGACAAGTTTGAACAATTGTGATTGACAGAATCGGGGTTTCGAGCGCTTTTCTAGCGTTCATTGTTACCTTAATAGTTTTTTTTTATTCCAATGAATGTTGCTCGATCATGGCAGGGGAGGAGGAGGAGGAGGAGGAAAAAATGAAAAGTTTAAAAGAGCGATATCGTACCTCTCTGAATAGAATATGATCCATAAACATATATATAAAAGACGGTACATAATGCAACGTACTTGATATCCACGGGGGTGATGCATGTATAAGTATGCATGAACGGAGCAACTTCCCTCCTTCCTTTCAATCCCTTTCTTTCTCTCCTTTCCTCGCGCGCACACACACAAACTCCTTCCGCCTCTCCTTCTCTTGGTTCTTCGTTCTCTCTCCGCTCTATTCAGGCTTGGTGAGCTCTCACGATTGTTTTGCAGTTTTAATATCCAAGATTGGCGAACGCTCGGTGTTGGCTCACCGTTGAGAGAAACACAGCGGGTTGTTGAGCAAGAAAACCTCGCGAGGGTAAGCCTTCGAGGATTGGTGCGAGGGCGGTTTTACGAGTACAATCTTTCCTGTATACGTATATATTTATATATTGGAAAACTCGGGCGTTGGAAAGGTGGATGCATTTTAATAATCCTCTCGGAACTAACAACTAACCACAGACTGTCGTCTCTCGCCCTCGTTTTCCCGGTACCATCTACCGGTAATTCATCAAGAATACTTGCAATACCTATTGGAAATTGACTCCCCGAAGTCCCTCCGCGTTTCTTTCTGCTTTTACAACACACTTTCTCACTTTATTATTCGATCCGAAAGAGTTATTATCTTTCGAGGGGCAGCGAGGGCTTGCTCCAAAACTGATTATTAACAAAAGACCCTCGGAGAGCTCGTTGGTCGAGGACTCGCGTCGCGAATCACAGAAATACGGAAAAATCGGTTAAAAACGAATAATCGTGAGTGAATTATTCCAAGTGAAATGAGAGCGAAAGAAGCCTGCGACGATACTCCGATGCTCTCGGTCCCAACAGAGTCGTTTCAACCGACAAACTTCCTCGGAGTTGATTGCAGCACTTTCGCTGTCATTAATTGTGTTCTCCTGGATAAATAAAGGCGTGTGAAAGAGATGAATAGAAGTGGTACAAGGGAATGAACATGATTGGGGAAAACAGAGGGGTTTTGAAAGTGCAGGTGGTCTACAGAAGCGACGCATCAACGAATGGGCTGGCGGTAGCGCGGACCGAGAGGAGAGAAGTTTCGAGCCGCGGTTTGCGGTTGGCGGGATGGTCATAAACCTTTCCTCGCGCGTAATCTCGATCGCTTTTATAGATTTCTAATAAAATAACGCGTTAAATCAGGAAGGCGAGGTGAGCGAGAGCGGAATATAACCCCGGACGATATGGGTGTGTACGTATGGGTGGCAAAGCTCTCAGCGTTATATACTCTCTCGTGTGTCCTTCATCTCTCGCTTCTCACTCCCAATTTTTTTCCCCCGTCGACTTGCGGATGCCAGACATTTTATCGGACTGCAGAATTGCGATGCTGCTCTCAGCGAGAAAACGAGGCCGTTACACGCGTGCAGGTCAAGTTACGAGCAACTTTACTAACAAAATATTGCGAATGAAAACATTTAAATCGTTCCCCTATTTATCAAAATAACAACCCCGAGCCCTCCATCAAATCGATAAATGTTACGTAAACTTTGATCGAAAGTCAGGCACGTGTTATTTATTCGCCCGAGCAATAATTCCAATTCGAATCTTTCGACGTCGTTTTACTTCCATTCACCCAAAGCCCATTAACAACCTTCGCATAAAAAACGTTCGATCGAGCCACGATAAACAATTGAATTTAAAAGCGACGTACGAGAAAAAAAAACGGAAGAAAAGTCGTTTGTGAATACTGAATACACTAGAGAAACGAGCCGTTAGAATTTGTTTTCCCGAGAATATATTTATACATTTTCGAAGCACTTAGGTACAAGTGCAGGAAAGAGGCTTAACGCATGAGGGTTCTAAATTGCACGGCCCCACCTTATAATTTTTCTTGCCGCACGACAAAGCGGCGAGGCAAAAAAAAAAGGATCGACCAACAGCATTTTCTTCTCGAGTTGAATTACGATATTACGAATAATTTTGAAAATTTATGCATTTGCAATGAATATTCATATACTTAATAATAATTGCACGATAATTATGCCGTTAGCGAATTATATTTTGAATGCTTTACTTTCTTTCTCTTCTTCGTTTTTTTTTTTATTTTTTTTTTTTCTTTTTTTCTTTTTTTACTTTCCTTTCATAGCTCACATCGCTGCGATCTCTGCGCAAAAAGTTAACTCTCGCCGCTCGGCCGAGTACTCGTACGAGTCATGTATACTCCCCGTGTGCATGGACGTATATATACTCAAATATGGTCGTCGATATGCTGCGTGACTGGGAATCGCGTGTTTGCATATCGCTAACATAATTCACGCGACATATTTCCCGCATATACACAGGCCCCCACACAGTACATACGTCACGTTGAATAAACCAGTATGCATACTCGTACTTGGATCGTTATTAAGACTGTACGTCCAGCATGTATGCGAGCTCGAAAACCTCTCAATCATCGGGCAGAGCATTAAAAAATATACAATTAAAAAATAATTATATAAATGAGGGATAAAAAGGGAGGAAAAGGGGGGTCGGTAGATATGGAAGTTGTATGGTCAGACATGCGTCAGACCGAGGAGCTCGAAAGCCCGTTTGGCCGAGCGGACTTTGGCTACTTCTCTTCCCGGACCATAGACAAATGGCACCGGAAACTCGAACGGGCTGGTGAGAATGAGCGATGGGGGCGAAACCGAGAGAAACAGGGATGGAAGCTCCGGCCGCCGGGGCTATCGCAGTGCGAGAAACAAACGATTTAATTCGCTCAGATCCACGGATAGGCGAGGCTCGAGGGGCGATTTTCCAAGTCCGTAAACATTAACAATTTCCTCGGTAGTTCGTCGTTGCAGTTTTCACCGCAGAGGTGAGGCTAAAAATTAAACGATTTTCGAGCGCTGCGAATTTCAGGGGGAGAGAATCTCGTCTCGGAATCATGATGCAGCTTCGAGCAAGGCAAACTTCATTTCAACGGAATTAAAACTGATGCACCCCTCGCTTCGGGAGCAACTATTTTTTTGTCTCGACCGAGAGAAACGGACGAAAAATCTTCCCCCTCGTCTCGCCTCCTCTGTGCAGCCGCGCACGTTCCTCGCAGACGTGTCTTCGGTCGGAAAAAGCAGGCTTCGGAAACAAGGACAGAAATATCGCCGTCTCGGGAGCTCTAGCCCCAACAGGAACGAAATAATGCGGGAACGCGGCTGCAATCTGTGTGCGCACCGCCTGCTCGTACACACTCATAGTCGACGAGAAAAATAAACTATATATATTCCGCGCCTCGCCGCTCCAAGCCCGTACAAGGGACTTTATAAGTATACACGTATGAACAAATATATATACGTCGGCGAAGGCGGGAATAAATTCGTAGTATCAAGATTCAAATAAATGCATTCGAAGCCGCGAGCAAAGTTGTGTCCCGCGGGGAATACGAGCTAGCAGAGTGGCGTAATACCCACCAACAGCGGTGAGAGCACACGCCAAACCTCTCTCGTGTACTACACGCGAGATTCCCTGCGAATCTATGTGCTTTCTTTTTTCCTCTGTATAGATATATTTGTTGGAGTATTCTTTCGTTCCATTTTCTTCCTCTCTTGCCCTCCTGTCTTTTTCTCTTCTCAGTCTTTTTCTCTTTCTTCTCAAAATTCCTCGTCTCTCTATATATGTAGAGAGAGAAAGAGAGAGAGAGAGAGATACATAAATAGTTGGATTCTTCGCTCGTGCTCTGTCTTTTGCATGAATGCACAACGTTTTCGCTGTCTCTGAACTTTACTCTTTTTCCTTAATGCGATTTATTCATTTGTCTGTAAATCCCTTCTGCACTGATGCTCCGCGGTTTGTGTACATCTATATATACCGATAAATGTGTATCGCGTGTATACAGATAGAGGAAAAGACGAAGGAAGAAATGGAGAAAAAGTAATACACGAGTACGAACTCACTTTCTCACGCGATTCTCTTCCCTCGCGCTCTCGAAGCGCGTGCGTCTGTCTAATCCCAAGTGAAATTTGCCAACTTAAACTATTTCAATCGCGCCCTCTGGCTCAACCGAAGGTGAACGCATAATTCACCTTGCTGCAGCCAGTGAATAAAGAGGGCGGGCTGCACGAGGCTAAAATAGCGAGAGGAGTCGCGGGAGGAGCAGGATATGGCGCTAGATGGAAATACGATGTGGTGTACGAATCGAGTAAGCTTGAGTCGGGATTTGCAGTTGCTCCTTCAACTGTAAAGGAAGATGAGAGTTCCTACGTGCACGGAAAGCAATGAAGCCAAAGCCCAAGAATTACAACTTGCCCGACGATGAATAATTGAGTTGCATAATCGTGTAGAGAAAATTGCCGAAAGTGCATCACCGACCTTGCTCCCTCCCGCCCACCGGAATACGTAAACGTTTCATGCATTTTTCAAAGTCATTCTCGATCGTTAAAAACTTCAAGCGATCAAGAACAAACAGAGAATTATTCTCGATTAATTCCCATAAGATATTCAGCGATCGACTCAGCTCCATTGCTTTCGGTCGAACAGTTCGAATAAACTTCACTTTCTGTCCTTCCTCAAATTGAAACTTCAATGCCCCTCCGAAAGTTTGGCTCCCTATTCGGCGGCCTCTGTGGCCATTCGGAGACAGTGGATGACGAAAATAAAAGAGTTACTTCACGGAAGTTAACAGAAGCGAAAACTTCGTGCACACGCGTGCGTATAAGGCCTGGATTTTTTACTTTGTAGGCGTTTGTACGAATCGCATTTCTTCGTAGTTCAAACCAGGATCGATCCAAAAGTTTGACAACAACGAGTAAGTACTCGATATGTCTTCATTCGTGATGCGTCAGTCAAAGTTGCAAACGCGCGCAATAATTTCATATTCAAATTACGAATTGAGCAACAGCATCTGCTCCCTCTCTCTAGTCGAATAACGTTCTCTCAAGAATATCGATTCATTTGACCACAAACGATCGTACTCGATCATAAAGTACCTGTACTCGGTTTTCAAGTTTCCAGAATCAATCTCAAAATAATTGATTCCGCGAACACTCTGAAGTGGAACGGACATTCTCATTTGTAATAGACAGAAAGATGGTTCAAGGTATTCCTTTCACGAACCCGAATATTCTACAAATAACTGATTTTAAATTAATAGATTGGCGAAATTTCGGGTCGGGTTATCAAACATTTAACAGAGAATCAAAACATCAAAATTCGTAATATTTATACGGGAGTTTACGGAGATTCCATCATCGTCACATTTCTATTCAATAATTTATAAATAATTTATATACTGAATTCTAAATTCTTTATGCAAACTGTCTCACAGATGGAAAAAGATGTGAGAGATCCATAGGGACGATAAAAATAAATTAAAAGAGACACTAACGATAGAAGTTGGAAAAGTGTTAGAAGCAGAAACTTTTTCTACGGAACCGCGACTTCTCAGGGGTTATAAATCACTCCAAATATCGAGTGCCCCAATTTGCACCACCAAAAAAAACATGGTCATGCGAAAGGAATACCTTAAATTCAATTACAGCAGCAAAATTACAGTGCGATTGAACTGTAGACTCTTTTTCTAATAAATGAAAATGGATTCTACCGCTGCCGTGTAACGTGCAACAGTGAAGGACTCTGATTTTGAAAAACATTCTGTAATAACGAAGAATGAGAGAGAAAGAATAAAACGATAACGCAGCTAATTCCTGCGGCGCCTCTCGTAACGTTATTTTCTCAAACATCACCGCATTTCCCGAAATATTTCTCTTAAGCTCTTGAAAACATGTTTAATTATTAGAGAGAGAGAGCGGAAGAGTCACTGAAATTAAATATGGAACAACAGAACGTTACATGAAACAATTACTTTGAAATGTTGTAGATTCTGTCGCGAGAAACACGTCGCGCTTTGCGGACGGTAATGAGTCTACTTTATCTCGGCCCATTAATCTATCGTCATTAGGTTTAGCCCGAAAATTAATGTCTGCAAATGCCTCGGATGGAGAGGAACGAGGCTCGGTGGGGGGAAGCCTGACAGAGGAACTGGCTGCTAATGAGATGTGATCGTTTTAAAGTTGGGGCTACCTGCCATGACCCTGTTATTTCCTGGACTCTTCCCGCGTTGTCCACGTCTATTCTGTGCAGGAATTCTGTTGTAGACATTCCGGCGAAATTCCACGCTCAATCTGTGCATCCAAATACATTCCGTAGCAGGAGTTCTGGAAAAAATATGTTTCAATAAAAACTTACAGCGTTGTTCCAAGTGCCACTTTTCATTATAGGCATCAATCTTATCGAAGCGTGCGAACGCAAAAAAGTTTTTGTCCCCAGAATAAAAAATCTTGATACGAGTAAGACCTCACATCCTCACGAATCTCAAGGCTTCTTACGCATTGCCCATTTTTATCACAGACACTAAGAACATGGCGACTAGAAGCAGGTTCGTCATTATTCGGCATGAGATGAGAAATCATAGCCAAAGAGTTTGTGCACCTGGGTGTGCTCTCGCGCAATATGAGAGGCAGCGTCGAAGCGCGATAGCGCGGAATACCGACTCGTAACTCGAAACAGAATGACCGAGGATGTCGATAGCAACAAAGGTAAACGAATTGAGAGAGAAAGCAAGAATACAATAAAAAAGGGCAAGAGAGAGTGAGAAGGGGGTCGAGGAGGTGGTGAGACGCGAGAGTGTGAGAGAGAGAGAGAGAGAGAACGAACGTGGTGGTATTTTGAGTGCCCAGCCATTCGGTATTGCCGAGATGGATATTGCTAGCATTAAAAACGTGTCGAGTACGTTTCCACCTTGAAACAACAGCAGCTTGCCCCAGCTATGCCACCGTGAATATGACATGCGTTGACATTGCGCTGTGCTTCTACTATTCCATCACGAATCGCTATGCTTCTACACTGCAATTCGAGTTCTCAGCTTCCCCACATTCGTATTGCCCAATTTTGATTGCAGTTTCACCGATAACCAACGCACAAGCAGATGCCGATGATTCGATTTCGCGCGCTTCTAAGTCTCGGAGTGCCGACATTGCAGTGATTGCAAATAAATTGAACCATTTTCTAGGAACAATGAGCCATGAGTCGCTGAGCGAATGAGAAAACGTGATTCTTGTCGAGACTAAAAACTGTAATTGTAGGCTAAAATTCGTTAATCTCGATTTCAGGACGAAGTACTGTACTTCGTCATCTCTCGGTAGAGTTGGTCGTCGTTAGAACCAATTCAGATGCCAAAGTCGCGGACATCAGGCCGAGTCCTGCACCGTTTGATTGAATCCATGCCGACGATTGCCACGAAAATTCGTTTCCATCGCGAAAATGTCTCCGGTTGAAAGGCCGCGGGGAGTAATCTCCTGAAAAAATAAAAATCAAATATTTTATTTATAGGCGAGTCTCCATGAGAGAAAAGTGAGTCTGAACGAGAATTGATTTCAGTGGTTTCCGAATGGAAAAACAGAAAATAAGCTGGTAAAAAAAAAATGAGTGAATTTCGTCATTTCAGTCCGATATACGCGTAGCTCGGGGTCCTTCTCGCAGTAGCACCACCACGGCGAAGGGAGCAGCAATACGAGTATTATGGTCGACCATAACGCGAATTACAGCATTTCTGTACGTTTGCCCGATATAATAATAACACACGTGGAACACTGTGTGGACTAGGCACACCGCGCTATGTATACGTATATTTATACGCAGCCGGTATAGTACTCATCAGCGTGGACCACACGGACCATTTTGCTCGTTGAACGACTGATGAAAACTGGTCGATGAACGCGGTCGAAATTACCTCGAGCGTGGTACGTATAATCTCTACCGGCTATAATAATACCGTGCTTTTGGTGTTTCTGTACGGGATGCTGTTCGTTCGGAAAAATAAGGGATATTTACCGGACCGGCATTGTGGGACAATTTACTTTTCATGGTTACATTTGTGCATTAACAAATAAATTGAAACGCACGTTCGACGTGTTTTCTTGTTTTTCGAACAGCGAGATCTTACAGAAGATGCAAAGTATCGTCCCTGACACAGTCGAGGTCAAATTTGAGAGGAATAAACTCGCTGACCGGGTTTACAGTGGTCATAGAAAACTGAGCGAAATCCGGTGATCATGTTACAAGTGAAATCACTATTTTCCTGGTGCCTCGTAGCGTCACGACTGGTGAATAAATTTCCTGCTTTTCTGCCGAAAGTACAGTCGTTTTCGCTCCAAAGTAGCGTCGACACTGGAACGCGAACGTACGAATTTTTTCCATCATATTATCCCCGCGTATATAACTTTGTTATTGCAAATTAACCGGACTATAACTCACGCTCGGAAAAATACCCCGAGGTCTGAGCAACCCCGCGTGTACGATAATATCGCACACTATTTCTCCAGTGTATACAAATAACACTTAAGCCTTCCTCCAGGTGGCGCATCGACTGTCGTAACTTCCATGTCTGAGCATAACCGTGCCGAATCTACTTGGGCCTTTTACCCTACTATGTAAAAAGCACTTTCCTGCCTTTTAAGAGCAGGCGCTCGCGCCGGTAACTGCGGCAAACTGGCATACCTTGTTTGATATAACTTGCTTTGCACGTTGCCGAGAAGAACACGGTGGCATAAAAGTAAATAATAATAATGACACGAAGTAATCCTGCACCCTTTCATCTTTTTTTTTAATATTCTACGGTTCCTCAGCTTTTGTGGCTCGGCGTAGCTGGCAGCGGGGGATATACTCGGCTCCACTTTTTCATGCGACTCAGTCTCGCGTGGTTAATTCTTCTCGAGGAATTATTATTTAACAATAAAACGACAAAGGCAGGTGTAAAATGTAAGAAATTGGATCCGTTTGTTTCTTTTTCCTGAGATTCTCTTTCGGCTTTAATGCGAGCTCTATGCGGAAAGGGTCTCGTGTGAGCTCAGCGAATGTGAGGAAACCCGAGAGTACACAGTCGGCATCAACATTTTTCTGCAAAACGCAATGCTAAATGTGCGAATAAGTAGCGATATTCCTGCCGTATTTACGAAACGGCCGAAGAGAAAAAAAGCAACGTTTCATTTTGTTCGGCCAGGTTTTCCGAAAAGCCGGACGCATCAAAATTGAAAATGATAAAAAGCGCGCGTAACAGCGACGCTTCATTATCATATGTTTTTACAATCGATCATATTTTTCCTTTTCCTCCTTTCTATTTCTGCTGGAACGTCAATCGTAGAACATGGCCAGTCTTATTCTCGGGTTCTTTCAAGAGGGAAGAAAAACCCCCGTGTTTTTTCAAGTTCTTCACTCAATTGTCTTATTTTCTTTCGTTTCTCGTCTCCGCTTATAGTCTTGTTCAATATCCCCCCCACACTTTTCTTACATCATTTCGTCTCCTTTCGATTCTGCGTTTCTCCGCAATGCCCTTCGTATTACAATACGAAGTTGGTGATGGCAACTTCCACAGGACGATTTTGCGTACGGATACACGACAGCGAGACGACTCGGAGTGAAACTCATAGACGGGAGAAGGGCAAGGGATGCCGAGCCATCGTCGATGGCTCAGCATCCCAATATCTTCGGGTGATATCGAGGAAATCGTAAGGAAATGATGCGCTCCTACATATATATACATGTATATCCTTAGCGAGACGAATCTATCCTCTCGAATATCATCAGCGCGTCGTCCCCCAAACCGATCGATGCTCGATCGATTTCTGCCTGCGTTGACTTCGGCTCGAGTTATACACGGGTTTTAAAAAAGACGGAGGAAGGGAAAAAAGGAGAGGGTGAAGGGAGAGAAAAAAAACATAGAAAAGGGAATGGAGCCACTGCCTTCTGCTCGTGCGGTACGATAAATTTCTTCGCCACGATTTTGGATCAGAGCACGTTTCCATCTTGGATATGGAATTCGATTTGGCCGCGTGTATTAATACATCATCTATGGAGGTCGGCAGCGTCATGCTGCATGGTTGGTTAGAACCGGCGAGAGCAGCGTACAATGAGATTCCCTGGATACAATTATAGTTTAGGTGTGGCGTTAAATCGTCCGAGTTTGGAAAGCAAGGTGAGAAGCTGTTTGCCCCGCGTGTGAAAGATAAAGGTCGAGCGATTGGATTATGGCATAAAACGATCCGGTTAGTGTGAGCTCCAATCATATACGCATACGTACCTCGTAACAGGTATTTAGCGTGTATGTTTATATAGTTTAGTTCACCGTAGGATAGTTTTACATACAGATATATTAATACGTATATAAGACACATAAAGTAATGTATAGGAACGTGTTATCGGATTCGCCTGGGCTCGTGCAGCTTTTGTCTTTGTGCATAGGAACGTGCGGCCAGTCGGGGAGCAATAAATATGTTATTAAAATTACCATAACAGCGAGCAGTAAAACGGAGCATTTTGCAGTTAATTTTCCGGTTATCTTGGTAATAATCTCGTTTACGCCCGGGGTAGTTAACCCTTTCGGGAACGCAAGGATCGAAAGAGGGTGCGATACCGAGAGAGAGAGAGAGAGAAATGAGGGTTGCGGATTGGCTGTTGCTCCCCGGTGGAAGAAGGCACAAGAGAAGAACTCGAGGAGGATGAAAGAGTGTTCACAGAGAAGAGTACCTGCAGCAGCCCGTCATGGAGCTCGCTCTCGATATACATTAATTTGAGCAGCTTACACGAGCAAAATACGAATCAGGTGGGGTGAGATGAGAGATTGTGTATAAAGTAGGGCTGGAAGCTCTCTGGAGTAACGATTCCGAGCTTCGGTACATTGTTTCGAAATTTATTTGAAGAAAAAACCTCAGAGTATCGTGTAAATTGTATATAGGAATGGAATGTTTCGACGCGAGTGATGTTCCCGTACGAACTCGATTGTTTTTTGGAGCATCGATAATAATGTACCGAAAGGAAAGCGAATCATCGTCTCCGATATCGATTCCGAATAAGTGTGTTACTTCGTCGAGGTAGAAAACGACGTAAAATTTGGCGAATGTCATTACATTAGAGCTGGGATGATAATATACGTGGTACGTGACGCAATGGTCGTACTGGAAAGTCGTTTATGGAGCAATTATTATAAGACTCGATTGAAATATCGGTGACGAAGTCTCAAACGGAAAACAATAATTGTGTAGAGAGCAACAGACGCGGGTGAAAGAAAGTTCCCAAGCTCTCCCTTCATCGTCGTCATTTTTTGCTCCCTTTTTATCCCTCTGCCCCTCTCCCCCTTGGACTCTTTGCCGGTTTCTCTCGCTCTCGTACTATGTGTGAACTAGAGCGAGAAGCAAAGGGTAGCTTTCCCAAGCACCCCTCGAAGAACGAACGGAGTTGCTCAGTGTGCAATCGTTCCAACAATTAGCCGGTATGGCATCGCGCCGCAGAGAACTCTCGATGGAGTGCTGGTTGCTGCACTTGGGGAAAGGTAAACAAATTCCAAGAGCCCTTCGTCCTCATTCCAGCATCAACTTTCTCTCTCCACCCTTTTCCTTCTCTCTTTCTCTCTGTTTCTCCATCATGGCCTCACCGAGCTTTTGCACACCGGCAATTTCTCCATCTTTGCTTCCGGTTTCACTCAGCCCCCCCCGCCCCGCCCCGCCCCGATCCTCTATATATACAACAAGCACTCTCTTTCTTGCGCAATCTCTTATTCCGAGGCTTTCACCATTATGCGAATGAAAGGCGCAGATTGGAGATACCTGGACCTTTTTACTATTATTGTATATATACACATTGTGGTTTGAAACTTTTTTCTCTCTTCTTCTTCTTCTTCTTCTTCTTCTTCTTTCTCCTTCCTCCTTCTTCTTATTCCTTTTCGTGAATTTTCGCCATTGTATTTACAGAATTTTCAATTCTAAAGCAAAAGGAAACAGCTCTTTGAATGGGATGCTTCGCATTCTTCGAAGATTGCCGTAAAAATTATCATCAAAAGATATATTGTCCTCCTTTCCTCGGAGAGAGAGAGAGAGAGAGAGAGAGAGAGAGAGAGAGAGAGAGAGAGAGAGAAAAAGGTGAATGAAAACAGCAGGCTTTCCTCAGCAAATATGTTGTGTCGAAATAACATTCTTGGAGGAAGCAGACGCCCCAAAAAGCGTCGGACACTCCTCCTATATCTGTACAGACAAATATATCTTAAAAGTAAGTCGTCTTATCTATAGGTACGTTAAGAAATTCTCCTTTGTTTTTTCTTTTTTCTTGTTTAATACGAGCTATAGATAGGAAATATTCTCCGGAGGCTAAAGAAAAGGAGAGGAAGGTGAAAGAAAATTCTCCGCTCGGGTGTGTCCAAAGAAAGTTTTCACTGGCTTTTGGCTCGCTCTCGCTTTTCGGGCGAGGCTTGATCGAATCTTTTCGGGATCTCCCGTTGCCCCTGGAACAGCACATCTCTGTGTATAACGCGCGAGGGTGTGTACGTGTGTTTGTGCGAGGAGGCAAGCGCTACCGAGGTCACAGTGCCTGAGTGACATCATGGAGGCGTTATTAGAGAGCAGATTGATGAAGCTCTCATCCCTCTGGCTACGTTTCATCCCCTCCACGGAGTACTCTCATTCGTTCCAAGCCTCTAGCTCCGTCAATGCCCCGAGGCTGTGCGCTTTCTAACTATAGCTTTTGCCTAACTCGGCGAGCTAGCCCCCGTGTGGTTATACTATATTCTCGTGGTGATTCTTTTTCTCTCTTTCTCCCTCGTCAACAAAGTCTTTCTTTGGAAGAGTAGAGTCAGTGTTTCAAGCTTCCTTCGACCGCTATCCACCTTCTATATATAAAACTCTCTTTCTACATCTTTCTCTCCGACTTCTCTTTCCTGCGGCTCATCGAGTCCTCCTTCTTATCCGATGCATCCGTGAGATTTTTCAGCACAAAGATTTTACCGCTGACGAGCATTTTTTCCCTCTCCTCCTCCTCCTCCTCCTCCTCCTTTTCATTCTCTTCCTCCCTCTTTTGTACTTGCTCTCTCTCTCTCTCTCTCTCGTCCTTGCGCTCCACAATCGCCCCCTTATGCTGACATAATTAATGAGCTTGGGCGATCCTCGGCGTCCGTTTCTCTATGGCGACGCTCCCATGCCACTTCTCACGAGAAGTCAGTCCACCGCGCGAGCTCCATCCGTCATGTATATAACCCGGTGAAAGAGTAACACGGGGATCAAAATCGAAAGATGAGCTGACCGACGAGAGAAGTTGGGAGGAAAGAGTGCATTGATGCGGGAATGATGACCGTAGCAACGTGATCCTGAAAAGAACGAGATGAGAGGTAAAGAAACGTGGTCGAGACTAGAAAAGAAAAAAAAACATAGTACGAAACTGAAAAGTCGGAAAGTGTAAGAATATCGAATGGAAAAGATGTAAGTGAAGAAGATGTAGATAGAAAGTAAAAGAAGAAATTGTCTCGCCGAGTATGGGAAAGAAGCACGAGAAGGGAGCTTTGCAAACTCGCGTACACATTCGCCGATACTCGCTCGCCATTTGTACATAAGACAAAGCGCGGATGCGGGCATGACGATACGCGATTTTGCCAATTGGAGCTTTGACTTGGCACACTGCTCCGTCGTCTTGCCTCTCCCTTTCTCCTTCCCGTCTCCCTCTCACTCCCTATTTCATGACCTTCTCACTCCGCGTCCTTTTCCTTCTTCAAACCACCTCCCATTATTCCTTTATTCTTAGCGAAATCAAAAATCGTACACGAGACTTCGAGACTCGAAGCTCTCTCGACCGTTTTACAGAATACTTCTCCCCTTCTTCACGGGTCTCGTCCGCGGACGAGACCTCCGCGCCACAACCACGATTCGTCCTCCTTGGCAAACCAGAAAGTTCCGGCCATTATATACAACACTTTTTTTACTCCGTCGCTCTCTTTTTCCTCCTCCTTCCTCGATATTCGGCTCTGGCTTTTGGTGCTTTATCGCATTCCCCCACGACTCCTTTACTTTCCACCTGGTAAACGAGCGCGCGGTGGCCGATTCAGCTTCTTATATCGGGATATTTCAGTTGAGCCCCCGGAGAGCGATCTTTACCCCCGTCATACATCGCAATGCCTGTTCCTCCCTCTCCAGACATGAATTATTCTCATTCGCACAACTCCACGCTTGCGACTCCTCTCCGCACGTTAACCCAATACGTAATAAATTATTAATTCGATCTCCCTATTGATCATCATAAAAAGTCGGTTTGACGTTTATGCTCTCGTGTGCGATGTACCGTTTATTCATAATTATGCATGTCTTGGAGCAATTGAGATGGAAAAAAAAAAATTTAATGAATACTTGAGCCGTTTTTGTGTCATGGCTACATATTTCGTTTGTGTGCGTGTGTGTGTGCGCGCGCGCGTGAGTGTGTTTTATTGCCATGATTTCTTACTCTATTTGCATTCTGAAGCACGTTCAATACTTTCTTTGATCGAAAAAAATATTTATCCGAACGTCCGAAAAATGGACTACAAAGCCTGCGTGCACTGCGAACAAGAGGAAATGAACGAACGAGGAGCATGAAAAAAGTCAAAGATAAAAAGAAAAAAAGAAGACGAAAGGGAAGTGCGAAAAGTGAGATACGAGTGGCCAATAGCGTACGTCAAACTCGTACGTCGAGCAAGAGCGCCGAGGGGGGGGTGAGAAGGAGAAAGCTCGGATTAAATTCCCTGAGATTTATCGTGTCAATAACCCGTTTATTAATTTATGATTCTTCTCTCGGTCGGTACGTATTGCACCGTGCATGGGTACGCGCACGGTGATATGTCAAGGGTCGTGAATATCCACGGAAAATTGTAACTACACAAAAGACATTTCAATGGAAATAGTTGAAGAGAGAAGGAGACGAGGCGCAGGAAGAGGACGAAGAGACTGAGAAGGGGAGAGAATCGGAAATGGTCTGAATGTATAGCTCTCCGGCAGTGGTCACGGTGGAACGAAATCGAATGTGAAGGTGCGCAGGACAGAAGGCTCCGGGCAGATGGAACGGGGGTTTCCATGGCCTCTCGGAGAAACACGACGGGAAGAGGTGAAAACAGACGTAGCAAAAGGACTCCTAAGGGTGAGAAGGAGATGACTGTGGGTATGAGCAGTGGCACATGCTATTGGCGTATCCCCCGCCTAACTTGTATTGACCATTACTCAACATTACGAAACTATAAGCAACGCTTCGATTCCTCGTATACGTATAGTTAATTGCTTTCAGGACCCTACCGTATTTCCATCAGCATAAACGCCCATGAATATGTGTTCGGTAAACACGTCTCTGTATACGAGCTCCTATTTTCTCACTTCTCGTCTCAATGGCCCTCCTTAACTACACGTGTAATTTGTTTCTGTGAATTTGTACGTAAACGGAGATCGTCCCCTGCTCGCACCCTGTCGCTGATGAACTTTATCGCGTCCGACCTTTCGATCGATCGTACTCATCAGCACAAATCGTAGTTTCATCGTGATAAGAAAAAAGATCCAATGACTCCGTACTAAAATGTCTTCCTTGGCCCCCGTATTTGGCCCTTGCAGAGCCTATGTCAAAGTGGAGAAAATTGTCGAGTCATTGTCAGGAAAAATCCATCGAATCGAGGCCTCTGGGTCAACGATTGTAGTTCGGCTGCTCGTGCTCTTTTTGTTTTTCCTTGCAGACCAATTTTTTTGAGGAAGCTCCGATATTGCGGACTAATTTACAGAGGGTAAGCGAGGAAGGACGCTCGGTGAGTTGAAGTTAGAAAATAGATCTCATCGCTGGAATCACGGGGTCGAAAATTCCAGCTCGGAATTGTTTTACGTCTATCTGGATGAACTTGCTTTCTTTTATCATTTTTCCTCTTACGCTCGAAATGGCATGAATGAAAAATCTTCCTCGGAGACTCTCTTTTCCTTAGCTCTCTGTAAAAATACAAAACAATGTTATGCTTAAAATATTAATTATGAAAGGAGCACAAAAGAGGAAAAGAAAGGGCGAAAGCGAGAGGGGGAGGAGGAAGACTCGAAGGAAAATTAAGCAAATAAACTTTCTCTTGGTACTTATGCTACGGGATTTTCCTCGAGGAACGAGAAAAAGAGATTCGACGAGCCTCTCCCTTTATCCTTCTCACTCTTGTTTGTGTACGCGTGCATAGACGTTTTGAAAAGCGGAAGCAACGGGCCAGGGGAAAAACTGAAGAGTAGAGGAAACGGAGGAACTAAAAGGATCTCCACGAGTATGAAGACACTCGGATGTACATCTACGTGAAGGAATTCTTTGTACACGGTGCATTCGAGATAAAACTTCGAATACGAAAAATTTTTGCTCAACGAAGAAAAACAAAAACGTTTCCCAACTGATCGCCTAATTCCCAATAACAAGAATCGATCGCTCCAGTTCCAATGTCTCGTGTCGTCGCGTCTAAGTACACGCGGTTTTGCCGCGCATCATGTCGAGTCTCAAACGCGTTATATTAACATCCTGAGCGCGAACTTCTTGCTTTCGTGGCGTCGATATCGATCGATTACTTACTCAACGCCACCTCTCTCAAGTCCTTGCCAGAAGTGTCCGACTCTTTTTGACTCATTCACGAAGAGGAAAAAAGAATATACATATACGGATCAACTTTCTTGGACAATAGTACCGGAACTGCCATCAACGTCGGCAGCAAGCTCTTGAAACTGTCCGAGGGATCTTGAGCGCGAGAGCGCGCGCGAAGCTTTTGAACCCACGCGGTCGGAGTGTGCCCACGAACGGACAAACTTGAAAAAGGGAGCCGAGCAAGCACAAGCGAGTGTGATACATACGTAAACGTCATGCGGCAAGCTTTCACGTCTTTCATTCCTTTTTCCCTATTTTCCCTTTCACTATTTTTCTTCTGAAAAAGTCTTTCAACCGGGCACTTTCCCATCGTGTATCTCGGTCCCGATTCATCGGACTCCCCACATACGTTGAGTTTTCTCTATACCGGGTGTCCATTGCGATCGGAAGGACTTCTCTGCGCGATCAATGTGGTTTTCGAAGTCATATTCGCTAAAATCTTTCATCATCCACTACGAGCTCGCTCAGTCGATAGTTGTCATCGGAACTTTTGTTACTCACTAAAAAAGTGACGTGGAAACAGCAATATGTGAAAGCAACATTCAATTGGAGTTGATGCCGATCGTTACGAACTTCGATCTCTTTTCGCTCAATTCGAAGGAATTTCCCGTTTGGCAGAGTCTCTTCTTCAAGTAGCAATATAGCCATAATATTTATTGCCATGAAATACAGATACGAAGGTCGAGGATAAATTTTTCCTCGGATTTAGCTGTCTGGCAATGTCCGGAAGGTAGAGGAATTTTCATCACGCTTACCGGATGATATTCTCGCCGTCAGTTGATACTGTAGCGGTATGTACACAGGGGCAGCGCCCCCTTAAAGCGGAAAGGACACTATCCGAGGGAGCAGCGGTGCTGGAGCACACGTAGGCGGCGGGAGTGCCTGGTGGGTGATGATCCCCGTCTCCCGCGTCCCGTTATTCCGTGCGCCAGGGTTGAACGACTCTCGATGCGATACAAGATCTCTTGCTGCATCTCTCTGGCGAAAGTTCCAATACTGGTGTAAGCGTTCCCGGCATTGTGTTCCTTCCTTGAAAACACACAGAATCAGCAAGAAAACTGGAGAATACTAACGACCTTTTACCTAAATATTCATTAAAACTCGAATCTTCGATTCGAGGACGCGTAAGGCTTGAGGGGGCTTAAAAAGCTATTAATTTTAGATCTGACAACGCGCCGGATTGGAATATAAAAAATGGGGGCTCGCTCATTGATTAATTCTTTCATTAATTTACGTGGAAGATTTGGGGCTGTTAAAAATGAATCGAAATGTTTGGTATAATTGAGTAAAACATAGTTTTCTATCGATGTAAAGGTAGCTCTCGTTATTGCGATTGGCAGGACTCGATTTAACAGAGCCATCATCCTAAAATCGCATTTGCTCGGAATTACTTGGGCGAAAGCTCTCACCACGCGTCGCTCTCTCTTTTCATCCCCCCATCCCTTGCTCCTCAGCCCCTCGGTGAGCTTTCTCATTTTCTCGCTTCGGCTTAAGTGACGCGGTTGACTGACTTCGACGGGATTCCCCCTCGAACCACGCTCCGACGACACTTAAATACTTTTTTACCCTCAGATGCGATCGGTTTGGCCAGAGGGTTGTAATATTAATACTTATACTCTCTGGTCGGCTCTCCGATGATTGGGTACGTGCCAAAATGGCTGACGAGAGACAAGCCCGCGCTCGCAGCAAAAATTCCCGACGATTCTTACACTTTTTTGCCCCGCACGAGACAAGATAATACCGAGGGAACAAAAAAATGAAAGAAGCAAAAAAGTCTCGCCGATTCTTCGACAAAGAAATACAACGCCTCCGTCGTTCTCGTCCCTCTCCTCTCAACCCACTCTTTTATATATCCTGCGAATTCTACTGGGATGCTTTCATAAGTCGATGCTCTCGTTCTACACTCTTTCGAGTTCGAAACTTTTCTTGGATAGACGTAAATACAAATGTATTTTTCAAGGTGTCCTATTTTTGCTCTTTTTATCAAATAAATACATTCGCTCTTCTCATCCTTTTTCACCTTCTGAAAAATAAGTTAGATAAATGTGACAACTCTTACAATCAATTGCCAATCCCTGTTCCCCCTTCGTTCAATCCAATCAAGAATTCCAAATGCATTTTTAAGAATAATACTCGATCAATGCCACGCTCGAGATTCTCGTTCCAGTAAAAATCTTTACCGACAGCGTCGCTCGATTTTCTGTTACAGAGACTGCAGAGTCGTCAGAGATCCACAGACCTTCAAATCCAAAGGATATGGATTCGTGTCGTTCGTCAAAAAGACGGTAAGCAACTGACGCAAGTTCATTAAATAGACATTATTCTGATGGCATGACTTCACTTTTTCGAAAAATCTCTTCTCATCGTAACTCTTGGATTCTCTACTCTCATTCGTAGCATCTTGTTCAATCATAAATTAGACAAAAAATGTATTCTTCGTGTACTTACGAAAAGCATCCCGAATCCTATCCAAATTGGTTTATCGCCGTTATTGCCGCGTCGACGGAGAAAAGTTATTGTTTCGGTCGCCATCGGTTCCCCGCGTTGCCTAAAATCATTGTGAATAACTCTTGATTATAAATGTATAATAAGAAAAGCGGAGCGGATCATGCAGTACAGAAACAGAGATAAAAGCGTTTTTACTCGTGAATAAAAAGTGTTGTACGAAATATATAGGATATGAGTGTAAAAATGAAACAGCAGCTTGGTCGAGGAACGAGAAAAGTTGTAGCCACCGTTGAGAATTCCCAAAGCTCATTTCTCGTCCAAGAATTGAGTCAAAGGGGACGAAAGAGTGGCTCGGAGTAAATGAAGTAATAACGATAAAATAAAACATGGCGGAGGAATGTTCGTACAGCGGGGCACGCTCTCGCGAATATAACTTGATGCTGGCTCGTGGACAGAGCGTGCAATCGCGTAGGTTATCACATTTCTGTATTCTAGAACAGACGTATTTCCTAAAATCCCGATTACGCGGACTCATCAAGTGGTTGCATTTTGACGGCGGGGAGGAAAAAAAATAGTCACATTTCTCGGAGCGAGAATAATTCGACGGCATTAAATTAAATTTGCCGCAGGAGAAGAAAGCCTTTTGCCTCGTTACGATCCGGAGCGTACAATTCCCAGTTTTATTTACAGTTCTTCCTCTCGATTTAATATTTCGAAAAAAACTTTAGTTACGTTTATTAAAAATGAACTCGATCATGCCGTGGGACTCGATCCCCGGGCACGCACGTGACTGCAATATGCGAAAAGGCGCGGTAACGAAATAACGAAATTTACAACAAACTCGTTATAGAAATGTGCATTAAATTTGCGAGTTTAGCCATACCGAATGAGATTTCGCGTTGGGTGTATATCAAATTTTAATCATCCATCGTCAATTCAATGCCCGTGCATAAAACATCCGACTTCGTTAACAATCCGCGAATGAGCTTCATATTTATTTTCATTAAACTCCAAACGAGTGTGCGAACGAAAGCTGGTCCGCATAACGCGCCTTTGTAAATACCTAACAAAACGTATCGGGAAGAACGGAAATTTAAATGCGAGCAACATTAATTTATATAACAAAGCCAATTCCAATTTCTGATGAGTAAATCGTGCGCCAGGGATCAACGCTGTACAAGGATACAACAAGAAGACGAAGTTTCGAGTTCGACCAGAATTCTCGACCATTTTGTCGTGAGAGTGAGAGAAAGAGCTCGGCTCCGTGAAATTTATACCGGATGTGCGTGAACTGCGAGCGACCCGACGAAAGGAAGGGAACAAGGCTCGTGCGAGTAACCAGATGAGCAGTGGTCCGCCATGAGGGAAGAGCGAAATCCCACGAATAGGAGGAGCGAAGGGGGAAGAAGAGAGAGAGAGAGAGAGACCGCGAGTTGCCGAAAATCCAGAACGTAAATCACAGCGAAGATAGATAGTAGGGCCTGCTAAAGCAGAAGGCTTTCGTTTCCCACGCTCTCGGACGTTTGTAAAGGGGGTGGAAGCGGGTGCATTAGATAGAACCGGTTGGAGTAGGGTACGGTACACGTCTTAGGAACGTATTAGTGACACACATAAGTTTTCCGCAATGTGTACAAGTGCGGGATGAAAGAGAGAGAGAGAGAGAGAGAGAGAGAGAGAGAGGAAGCGAAGAGAAAATGCCAGTAGTAGAAGCGGCAGCAGGATCGCGGAATGCCCGTATACATTCGGCGGTGGAAAAGCAGCTTGAAGACCTTACAAGCTATAGACCGCAGCGAGCCTAGACCAAGTCCGTTCTAACCATGGCGTTTTAATGCCCTATCGATCTGAGTGAGGTAACAGAAGGAGAAGAACCTCGAAGGAGGAACGTGTGCATGTGTGCGTGTGTGTGTGTGTGTGTGTGTGTGTGGAAGGAGCCGAGAAGCAAGGGAGAGTCTCGAGCTCTCTGCTGGGCATCCACGTCGCGGAGATTAGGTCGGTGCAAGGCCAGCCTTGGACTGGACGCCAACGGCACCACCCCTACTGGGAAAGTATAAATTCTAGCCTAGAACGAGCATTGTATATATAAATGCATGTGTGTACATACGTGTATACAGAGAGCTAAGAAAGAAGGGAAAATGTCTCACCGGGCTTTATGACCCTGCCGAGTGTCCCTTGGATATAAGCCTCGCGGAAAATTCCACCTTTTCCTTCCCCAACGTCGTCCTATATATACGTGTGTGTATATTTATATACACATATAAAAGGTAATACGAAGGGTAGTGGTATTCAGGAGCATCTCTAGCATACCATATACCCACTTTCATCCCCCGATGCTCTAACGTACTTTTTTCTTCTTCCTCTTCTGCTTCTTCCTCGTCTTCTTCCTTTTTTTCATTCTTTCCTCGCTGCTGGCGTACTTAGGGAAAAAAGAACGTGTCATGAAAAATTGTTCGGCACCAAAACGGTGGCGCTCGTTCCTCGCAAGGAAAACCATGAAAATGTTATGGGCCCCGATTCTCCGGGGAATTGTGGACGCGTAAACTCGGACGGCCTCTCGATGTGTCCCGTATATGTATAATGTAATACTCTGGAATTTGGCCATAAGAAATGTTACAACATCCCGGAACGACTTTGACGACGATTTCTCCGGGCTTATCCCAGAGGATCTAATATATGTATAGATGTTATATATATTTACACGGCAAATATTCTCCGGAGCCTTTTTAAACGGAGAAACAAAAAACGAGCGGCTACGAAAGTGCGCCAGAAAGTTGATCGATTTGTGCTGACCTGCAATCGTTCGACGCTCGTGAATATATACTTGTGCTCGCGAATGTATATCGAGGCAAACTTTCATGTCGGGCAACATGAATTTTCGAGCCAACTTTTTCGGCTCCCATTTCCCATCGGAATCGATTATTTTTCATGCACATCTTCGTATTACAGTATCCGTAAAAAAAATTAACCATAAACCCCCGACGATTTTATGCGTGTGTATTTTTGCCCATTTTTCATAGGGGGGGGCTCGGATGATAAATCTCTCCGTGAATCTCTGCAACGTTCCTGAATTTCGAGCCCCGTGTACACGCCCTAATTGACGCTCCCGTCAAATTAGTAAATGTAAATACGCTCGTGTACTTTGCAGGCGTTGGTAGACCGAAAAAATTGACCGAATCACCCTGAGCCGAGCCTCATAAATTTTCATATTTATATAAGTATGACACGCATAATAAATGATCGGTCGGAACGGTCAGCCGAGCTTCGGTACGATTCATGTGCACATGCGAACTTTTGTGAAAGCCACGTAAGCGTACGCGACGGCCACAGGGCGGAGGGAAGTTTGTTGCGTACCGTCGGCGAAGGCCATGACTTAGTAATGGCTATACAGAGTACGGCGTGCGCGCCACCGAGGGGACAGCAAGCGGGGCAAAGTGGTTAAGAGAAAGCTGGTCTGCGAGCGGACTAGAGGCCGACGAAAGTGAGCAAGTCACCGGTGCGTTTGTTCATTCCTAAGGAGGGTGAAGGGACGAAGATGTTACGTAGCTCGGAGGGTGGACAATGGGGTTTGAGTAAAGCCCCCGTGCTGTCCCTAACCTGTCGCGTATACAAAGAACTGGTAACCCCGTAGCCGATGGTTTACATCGACGAGTGAACAAAAAGAGGGCAAAACTTTGATATCGCTGAGGACGCTAAGGGCGCGGAGGGTGCGATCCGACAGAGTGAAACGATAGAAATAAGAACGTTGCCATTCTCGTGAATGGGGGGGGTGGACTCGGAGTGAAAAATCTTGAACAAACGCCTCCGGAAGTGGAGCTGAATGACGGGAGGACTCGGCCCCGACGCGAACGCTTTACAACGAATGTGTTAACGTCCTCGTTTCCCTCACAGACGCTTCGTGCAGGCTCTCGATACACATAGGGGACTGCAAAATATGCGTAGGTATACCAGCCACAAGGGGAATGGCTCGTGTACTTCATCGGCATGCTGGGAAGCCCCGGGAAAAGGTGGAGAGCCCGAGAGACAAAGACAAACGTAAATAGCCGAGGAGAAGAGACTTCGGGAAGTACGCTCACTTCCGGCGAGACATAGCTGTGTCAAATCCTCGCGAACAAAAGGTCTCGATTCTCGCACAGATCCGGAGCAAGGAGCCAGGCACTTGCGTCCTTTTTCGAGCTCAAAGTCGCCAAATGTTAAGTTCTACGTGTGGAAGAAGTTACACGTACACGTAGGTTGGAAGGCATCGGATATATTCATCGCTCGACCTAGGTCTAGCAAAGCATTACACGTTTATAGCGTGCAATATCGATCCCCGGTTCTGAATCGGTGACTAGAGCACCAGCTCGCTTCGTCGCGTGGCTGCATTTCTCCCGAGCCCAGCGCCTCCTTCTCGTGAATCCCGTCACTTACGGGCCTCGGCTATACCTTTGTATGCATACGTGGCTGAGGTAACCGCGCGCGCGAATATGCCCTATCATAGCCAGAATGGAAATTCGAATCGGAAATACTTTATCTCGTGTTGGTATACGGTGCACATAAAGAGGGGCAGGGGAAGCATGGATATATACGATCGGCCACGACGAGGATGCACCGATAATACATTGCAGGTGGAGTTCCGCTTCTTGACGCGAGATTCTCTCCCGGTTGCTCTTCCTTCCTCTTCCTTTCTCTCCTTCCCACCGTCTCGACTTCACTTACTCTTGTTTACCCATGTACGTGTGTATATGCTTCCTCTGGACTTTTACTTCCCTGTTGTTCCACATCGAGTTTACTGCACGTTGGTCAAGTACGTCGCCCCGAGCGAGACTCTACTCTCTCGCCGAAGCTTTCTCTTTATCTTTTCGTTCTCTCTCTCTCTCTCACTATTGTCCGGATATATAGTTCGTCGTAGATACGATATAAAAGTTTCTTGATTGAACCGACGAAGCTTAGCTGAATGGCGCGGGCTGTCGCCGGTGACCTTCGAACCCTCTTGCATTCGTCTAATCTTTCGTACCCGTTTGTTCACCGGATTGCCAATGAACCTCGACGTCCCTTCGATCGCGCACACGACCCTGGTGGGCATCGAGCGAAGAATGCACCGGATCTGTGACAGCTGCAATGAAAAAGATCTCTTGTTAAACATTTTGGAAGTCTCTTCTGGAGAAAAACGAAACTTCAACTACGACAATAAGTTTCCCGACGGGAGTTTTGGTAATTAAAAGAATCCTTCGCCGCACATGGAATCGTTCCGTTCCGCAATTAAAGTTTACCAAATTAATTGCGTTCCCTCAAACCCCATTTGCCTCGCTTTCATCAATTCAGTCAGAGCAAATACGCAAGCGAAAAAGACTATTACTCATGCTTTCATTCTCCTCGTTTTTTGTGCCTCTAATGAAATGACGAATATGAGAAGCGGCGGCAGGAGAAACCTGCTGGGTTTTTCACGGCGAAATGAGAGTTAATAAAAAATTCATAACAACTGTACGACGTGAAAGAGATGTTGACACAGAGGAGATATTCAAAAAAGAAAGTTAAAAAACTTTATTAATATCTAAGAAAAAAGACGCAGACGTCTCCAGTTCCGAACAATTCTTTCCGAAATTACTGAAAATATCGTATATTCCACCCCTCCACTGAAATATGACCTCTTTCGAATATTTCCAATTTCAAACTCAAAAAGTATTTAAAATTTTCACAATCGCATAAAAAAACGAATGCAACTCCGAAACAAGCGAATCGCATACCGAGATTCGTCAAGCACCGAAGACGACAGAACCTCGAAAATAAAACAAAAAAGGGCGCAGACCCAGAAGCGTGAAGAACCGAAGGTGAACTGTCACCTCGAAAATCATAACCGAACAATCGTAATTATTGATTTTGAAGACTGAATAATTCTTGAATATTGATCATTTTCGATGATGTTTGTTGCAGGAAGCGGAAAGTGCAATCTGCAGTATGAACGGCCAATGGCTAGGTAGCAGAAGCATCCGAACGAATTGGGCGACCCGCAAACCACCACCACCGAAAACCGACAGTGAGTCATTAATCCGACAATTATTACCATGTTAATGTCTTTTGCTGGATAACCATGCAGTTTCCCATTGAGCGAGAGTATATACACTCATTATTCATGTGGAAAAGCCGGGAAGGATAATTACGTGCTTTCGTGGTCACAAATTGCTCTCAGTCAGCGATCGATCTTGAGCGAATTTATACATCCTTACAGAAGTCGACACGAATTCAGGGACGAACACTGACAGACGAAGACGCTCACGCACACGAGGACGAATCGACGTATACGTGTCTATTGAAAGTATATAGAATTGGACAGAGTTTGAAGACGACGATTCCTCGATAACTGCTCCCGGAACTTTGCGAACAACTTCCTCGCTCCAAGTTCATCTCACGAGATCTCCTAAAGACATGGAACGGGCTATGTGACTCGTTCTTTCACAAAAACATCTTAACTAGACTCGTAGATTCGATGTAACTGATTCCCGTTCCTACACCTTCACCCTGCTCGCACGACTCGCCAATTCTTTGCCGAGCTGCCCAAAAGCTGCGCCCATCTTTCAACGCTACATTACTCCGGTCAAACTCACCAACAAGTTTTTCATTGATCCTCGCATTCGTCTCTCCGTGTACACAACACGTCGTCGAGTCCACGTATGCTAATGTTGGTGGAAAATGTATGGCAGTAGAGGACCCAGGAGTCGTTGATCATTGGGCATCGATGATTATGATCCCATTTTCGTTTTGAAAAACGATCATTGTGCTCGTGCCAAGTTTTTCAGTAAACTTTCGTTGAACCTCCCTATTTCGACAACTTCTTTTTCTGCTTTGGAGAATTGTGTGGCATGCGGATGAATCCTTTTCCCTGTAAACAAATTACGATTCAAGGAAGATGAGCCGATCGAGAGATTCGAGCGAAGATCATTAGCCGATGAGACGTTCTGCGATACGATTTGAGCCCGTCGATCGAACGAATGAACGCGCGGGATGCCTCGAAAAGTGTAGAAACTTGGAGGCAAAGTTGAGTTGTACGAGTGAAGGAAGAACATTTGCGCTCCGGAGAGAAATTTGAAGGTCCGAACGAGCAGGAAGGAGGAGAGCGAAGAGAAGCGAAGATCCGCGCCGGGTGCCGCAGGTCACGCCAAGAGGGTATAAAGTCTTGGTGGGCAGGATCTCTTCGGAAAGAGATGAGGAGGCGAGGGGGCAACTTTTCTCGCGATCTCTCTTTCCTCGGCGTCGCCGCCTCGTTAGAGCGCGGTAAACCGGGCGAATCCAATTCGAGTTACGAGCGAAACGCATAATGAGCTTTTGAAGGTGCTGGCACCCGAAAAGAGAGAAGAGAAGAAGCGGGGAGGGGGGGAAGCTTTTCGGTCAACTCCCGGTAGTGAAACCAGGTATTATTATTATATTATCATAAGCGGCTCTGCGAGCCCAACGAGCGCATATATACCGAGACGTTGTGGCCCGTCCAACCGTTGGACCAACTAATTTCATTTCGTGGGCTCTTTAATTAGTATTCGTCGCGAGAAGTCCAAACTTTTTCACTATGGCGAAAGAGAGGAGAGGAAGAGAGAGGCGCGGGCGGGGTGAGGACGAACTGCTGCCTTAAGAGGCAGTGCCAAACTATATTATACTTATATTTCTCTCTCTATGTACAGCTATACTCTGACACTTACCTATACGTATGCGTATAGATATTAAAGTACCGCGAGACCCCATGCGAATCTGCGAGATTCTACAAAATCTCTCGGCCTCGCCCCCTCCGCTTTTACACTCTTTTGCTCTCTCTCTCTCTCTCTCTCGTTTTGTTTGTCTTATACCTGAAATTTGCATAGGCCACGAGGAGACACCTTTGGCCCAAACTCCATTTTATTAACTTTTGCTCCTTCTTCGGTACTTCGGAAAGCTTAGGATACGCTAAAGCTTGTACCCTCGTGCTCGCTCGACCGTTCGCCTGAAAAAAGAAAGAAAGACTTTAGTTACTACGCGCTCTTACGAACCCCGCCCCCCAAAAAGAAGAATTTGGCTTTATCATGCAACATGCTCTTGGAGCTTTGCCCCCTGGTGTTTCGACGAAAATAAGTGACGGCTCTGATGATTTTTTCGTCTCTCATTTTCTCGAGCTCTCGGCACTGTTTCAATCAATCGAAAGATTTCATCGTAATTTTAGAGTGGCCAGCTCGTTCCCCCGCGCGTCTACATACTCGCACATTTGCCATTCGGTGCTCCCCTGTAGCTATAACCAATTAGAATCACATTCATTAAATTTGGAATACTTAATGAGAACAGAGAGAAAGGAAATAATGCTGGGAATAAAAGTGAGAGGGTTCGCGAAACATGAAAAACAATATTTCGTAGAAAAATCTCTCGAGATTTTTGAGCAGGGCGTCTGATGCATGACGAAATGGAAAGAGCTTTTGAAAAGCGATGATACGAAGAAAACAACGTAACCACAGAGCCTATCCATCTGTCTCGCTTCCACTTCCTCTCCCCGTCCTCTTCTGCCCGTGTGCTCTCTTCTTCCCTTTTTTTTCTCGTCAGTAAATCGAGTTGCCTTCCTGACTATTTCACTATAACGCGGTATATATGCTGAAAAGTTGAAACGTACAGCGAAGGAAATCCAGCACGGCTGTTTCCGTTGCAGTAGCAACAGCCAACGAGACCTCGCGTATCACACGAGATCTTTTTTCGTGCTTATACCTTTAGGCAATTTGAAATTCAAAATAGTTTACCTCTCTTTCTGACTGGCTGCCGGCGAGAGGAAACTACATCTGCGTTGGAGTAAACCTAGTGTGGTTTTCGTGCGGAAAGAAAGAGTGGGGGAGGAGGGAAGAGAGAGAGAGAGAACAAGAGACGAAGGGAGAGAGGGAAGGCGAACAGTTAATATTTAAGTCCACTCGCGAGTCCCTGTCGGAGTGAATTTTTCAGGACAGGCTGTGTTTCGTTTTGGGAGAGTACAAAAAACATGGAGAAAAGAGAATTCCCGACATATGAGATAACCGCACTGATTTTCGACGTACTTTCCAAAGAATATCAAATACGAAGAGGAAAGTGAACAAACGAATATAATAAAGCTGCTTTCAGTCGGTTTTTCCGAAGGAAATGTATGTGACAGTGCCTCTGATCCCGAAATAATGCGCAGCGAGGGAACACAGAGCTTTCGATCCCATTTTCGGAGCTTCTAGCACGACGATATGCCCTCGCGAAGGTGGCATGCCAATGCTTTGATTTGGAATCACTTAGTATTTCCCGCCAACTGGGTCAATATTTTATGACCACCGGCTGGCAATTAGTTAACTTTGCAGCAATTGAGAGAAAGAAGGAGAGAGAGCCGAAGAAAAAGGGAGAGTGAGAAAGCCAAGCAAAAACTGCAGTAATGCGAAAGGCTCAACTCCGGTGCTTTAGATTAATGTCAAAAGTTTCGTATCGCTCTTTCTGTTTCTCCCCCGTCTCTATCTCCCTCTCCTTTTCCTTTTCGCTTTCTCCCTCGCTCCGGTCGATCATTCGAAGAATCGATCGTAGCCGATAGTCACGACTATTCCCTTTATGTGTACTTTGCCAATGAAAATTTTCTCCAAAATATCTCTCTGTTACGGAGATATCACTTTCCTCCGAAAAAAAGACATTTCTTCTTCGGAGCTTTCCAAAACTTTTTACTTCTTTTGCCTTCCACGGATGATGAAACAACTCCAAGTCAAAACTCGCAAATTACTTCCTCCAAATTTGTCCGAAACTTCAAATCTCCACTATGGCGAACTACCCTCTTCAATTTTGACTCCCTCAAACCGGGGATTTCGAACTTTTAATTTGAACTTTCCTTCCTCCACTTTAACGAAATTTTACGATCTGATTGAATTCGAGAGGCGAAATCCGTCGTTTTTGTGCTTCCTTGATCGATATTTTGTTTCCACGATACTCCAATTTTTTATCGCCTCAACATTTTAAACACGAGGAGTTCGACCAGGAGAAACAAAAACCCCATTCGGTGTCGAGCATAAGTATTATCATCAGAAAAGTATCAATCGAGAAAATTGTGAATGGCGAGATCGAGCGAGTCACATCCGGTGCTTATTACGCATGGATTTTGAAATCCACCTTCTTCACGAACCGTCCGCGTTCATCCGTTTACTATACAAGAATGCGCTGTGAAAAAATCGGAGCACACCGAATGAGAGAGACATCAAAGAGGAAGAGAGCAAGAGAGAGAGAAAGAGAGAGGAAAAAGAATCGGCGAGGCAGTTTTACACTCTCTATTTGAACACACACACACACACACGCGCGCGCGTGGTCGATGTACGTACATTCTCGAATATAATCTCACTGAGTTTGCCATCTCTTCGATATACATATAAATCTTCACCCCTGAGTCTCTCTCGCTCTTGTATTGTTTCCCGAATAGCAGGGATAATTACTTTCACAGCCCGAGGGAAGCGTTGTCCATTTCTTCTTCTGCTCAGTCAACGTTCACGTGTGTGTATGTGTGTTTATTCAAAATCTCGTATGCCCGTCATATTTCGTAGAGCGGGGTTTGGATTGGTCGCGACACCCTCTGGGCAAATTCAACTCTCGCGGGAAAGCAACGCGAACGTTTTCACGTACGTGTAGTTGTGTCTTATGAGCGGGATATATTCGACGTTGAGCTTAACCGTTTTCGGCGAATAACATTGCCGAATAACATTGATAATTCTGCAAACATTTTTCGAATGGTCGACGGATTTCATTAGCAGGCTTTGCTGCGTTCATTATTCGGGATCTCTCGCAAATCATTGGCAAACTTTCAGCGTGAAAATATGAGAGCTGAAGCTAGAAGCGAGCCGAATGAAAATGAGGAGAAAGAGACGATTCGTCCGAACGATTCGAATCTTCTGAACGATTGCACAACTTTGTTTAAAATTTGGTAAAAGAAGAGGGCAACCGGTTCACTTCTCGTCGTTGGGGTCAATTCATATTTTTAAAAGTCAATCAAAGCCAATATCGGCTCGCCGGAAAAGCATCGAGTAAAAATAAAAGGGAGCAGGGTGGGGGGGGGGGGGCGGGCGGGGGAGTAGTGAAAAGAAATAACGGAAAAAAGGAAAATAATCGAAGCGTACCAGCCGCGAGATTTGCCGGAACTCGTTTTTTCCTTTTTATCTTAATAAAAATCTGCCACTCGATTTTCTCGTGGAAAAAGCGGCAAGTTCCGCTTGTTGCGCACACGCAACCAACTCGTCGAATCGAATTTTTTATTCTCACTGCTCTCTTCGTTCCCGGAGCGAGGACCGTTTTTAGCGTATGCTTTTTTTCATCAATCGCACCAGCTCATCCACAAAACACGACGTGTGTACCCCGTAAGGGTCCATACGTTGGAGAAACCGCATGGCAAATCGTCTCCAACTGTAACAGCAATTCGACTGTGTGCGCGGGTATATGGAAAAATTGGTGACACAGTTGGAGACCGCGAGAATATGAATTCTCTCTCGGCGAAATACACAAAGGCGTATATGGATATACACAACGATGAAAAGAATTGATATTCTCTTAGGTGAAAGTCGAGAGACCGCGAAACGTTTAAAGCATTATCGAACACTCTCTGTGCACGACGGTAAAGTTTTGCGACACGGTTACTATAAGTCTCCGCTCAAGAGCGCCACTTTTCACAGAGGAGTACGCGCGAAAGAGAATTTTTCTGAATAATGGAATAGACGTTGAGAAAAAAGGAGGAGGGCGCACCCTCGAAAAAGAGAGAACGACGATTGAGGAATCACGGAAATAAGAGAATATGAATTCATTCGGGGTTTATCTCAATTTAAACAATATTCATTTCGCTTGCGAATGGTGCATCGTTCGATTAAGCGATTGCTCAAACCGTGCTGCAAGGTTTTTGAAGGAATGGTCGAAACGGTCCGTTGATTCGTGAGACTTTTGCGGACTGCTCTGAAAAATGAAGCACGGAAGAGGCGAACTTTGAATAAACTTATTTCATGGCGAATTTTGGTGTTTTAATATCCTTCCAAGGTTTTCGGTGGACTAATCCTATTATCGCGTTCGTACATACGAGTCTGATAAATGTCGGATTTAAAGAGACTGTAAAATAAATGTTCCACGAGCGTCGAAGTGTTCACGTTGCTTTTGAGTTTCAACAAAACTTGATGACGTTTTCAAACTTTTGGAGCAAATGAGTAATGTACCTAAAATTCTGACTTATCTTTTCCCGCAATGTCGAACAACTTGCCCTTATCTCCATTCCCGTCCCTCCCTATCCCCTCCTCCCTCCTCGCTCTTTCTAGCTGCATAATTTTCTTGCATCGTAATACGTTTGAATACCACACGCGTTCGACGACACGAAGGACGAGGCGAGAGGATTAGCCGTATGGCCAAAGACCAGGGTGCTAAGAATTCACGACGGAATTGGATTTCTGAAGCTCTCGCGTAGTTACTACGTCGAGACCCATCGAGAAATTCTCCATCCTTCTCATACATTTTATTTTCACCGTTTATTTTTCTCCCTCTCTGCCCCTTTCTCTGTGCTTCTTTCTCGATCCTTCTCTCTCTCTCTCTCTCTCGATTTCTCGTTTTCTCACATTCGCCATTCCCAGCGTCCCCCTATCAACCCCTTCCGTTGCTCTCACTCCGACGAGCACTCCCCAAAAACTTTGGCTATTATACAAATCGAGTCGATAAACGTCTCTCGTCCCTCGCGAAATTCTCTGTTCCTCTGCCCCTCCCTCGGCGGTCCCTCTCCTCCCTTCGGTCTCTTTGTCACTCTCCCTCATTCTGACACGGTTTCTATCCATCTCTACTACCCTTTTTCCCCACTCTTCGCAAATTCACGACGCAAATCGTCGCCCGTTTGTCCTGTTGACGACATGGCCGCTTTGGAACGATTCGATCGTAGCAGCCGCGGAAAATGCCTGGCTCTCTATCTCTCATCCTCAATCTGCAAAATCTCGCGCTCACTCGCTCGGTACTCTTCAGCCCTCGAGCCCCGTCCCACCCTGAGCCATCCGTCAACAGCAAAACCTTCCTTGATGTTCTCCCCCCTGTCGCGCTCTTTCTCTCTCACCCGCCTCTTCCTCCCCTGGAGCTCCGGTTCCGCGCTCCCCATCCCATATAAACACACAGAAGCTCGCTCGCTCGCTCGCTCGCTCGTCGATATCTCGATTCGCTGCCAAGAAACCAGCGAGGCACGCGAGATTCATAAAACGAATTGACAGCCACGCTTGCGATCATTAAATCCAGAACTTTCGGCAGAAAACAAAAAACGAGAGAATTCTGAATTTCGCCTATGAAAATATATCTACAGACATATCGCTCAATCGTACCGCATGTCAAAGTGAGGTGAGGCAAGCAGTAAATTCGAAATAGAAAATCGATGACACGCTTGCACGCGAGAAGCATTCTCTTTTTCCCCAATAATTTCTAGTTTTTCGTGCCGATATCGCTACGGAACTAAGCCCTATTTCACAGCCCGTGCAAAACGATTATCCTACTTCTTCCAGGACGAACATCGCCGTTTAAATACATCCTCGAATCCAATATTCAATGTATATGTTCACTACCGTTGTATCGTATGAACCATCGACGATGGTTCTCTGTCGCAGTAATAATTGTTCGCGCTAATGAGCTCGGGGGTTGCTCCGCTTCTCTCTCTCTCTCTCTCTCTCTCTCTCTCTCTCTCTCTCTCTCTCTCTCTCTCTCTCTCTCTCTCTTTCGTAGGCCCGCCAACAACCGCGTTCGTTCGAAGGGAAACAATTTTCGTGCGGTTACGGTTAACACTAACACCGTGCGCACACTCCATATTACCGGGCTGTCCACGAGGATAGGGGCGCGCGTATATACTCGCGCGAATATGCGGTTCGAGTCCACAAATATATCGGAGAACGCGGTGGTCATGAGGGCCAGAGTCTTATTGATTCATCAGTATGGATTGAGGGCTGCAACATGGTGTTCAACATTGATGAAGCTTGTTTCGCTTCCCACCGAAGAGTTTTCTGCTTTGGATAACGACCCGGCGATCCCGAATATCCATTTTTCACGGCGATGGCTAACGCTACGAGAAAATCTGCTCAGCCGACTCGTATGCATAACGGGTCGATACAACTTTGAGAAAGAATCACCAAATTTCTAACGATTCTGGATAATGACACGAATTGCTGGAAAATTTCGAGGGAAACTTGCTCACGGAACAGAAGGAATGGAAAAAATGCGTCAATTTGGAGCTGAGAAGCAAACTTGCAATTATTTAGTCCAATTGGTGACCCGCGCTGCTCGCTGCGCTCAGCACGTTGCTATACCACCTTAACTGCAGGTTATAACTCGGAGTCATATATCGGGAGAAACGAGGGGGATGATGGGGGCGAAGGAGACAAGAAGTCGCGGCATGCATTTGCATAAAATAGGCCCCCTTTGTTTTTCTTTCTGTAGTTTCTTTGTGTTTTTTTCTCGAGCTCGCAGAGCGCTGGGGAAGAGAGCCGTTTTTCTTCGCCTCAGCCGTTAGCTGATGGCTCGACGGCTCTCGTTGCGATGTACGTGTTCAAATGCATAGAGCCGGTCGATCGGCGCGCAATCTTTTTCTCCTCTAGCTGTCGGCGTCAACTCTTCTCATCGGACGTTTTTTCTCCTCTTCTATGATTTCAATTGATGTATGTATAGGTGTTGAAGGAACGGGGGTGTAGAAACGCTCGCGGGATTTCAAGCCGAGGGCCAGTGAGGCGAGAACCAGCCCCTCACAACTACCGAACCCCCGAGCCGGGCCTGCTTTGCATGAAATTGTTGTAATTTCGTGGTAAATGAATCGCGATAGAGGAGAACAGGGCGAGAAAGCTTTCGTACTCCGGTACGTACGAAAGGGGTTGTTTCGGTGGTTGTTGGACGTTGAGACTGCGGAATAAGAAGGCCAAGTGATTCCTGGAACGAGAAAAATTCGAGTGTGAGAAAACACGGAAGATTTAAGATTCGTGAGTACAAAAAATAAGGCCGACAACGAGGAGACTCTGAAGTGTAAATGCGAGCCACTTTTTTATTATGCGAACGCGAGATTGAAGGAGGCATTAAATTTCGAGAAAAATACTCGCAGCGGGATTGACTGAGGGAGGAAAACGAGAAGAGAATTAACCCGGTGTGCAATCTCAAAAACAAATAAATCTTCCGGCGCAACTATCCGAATACAAAATTCAAATGTTCGCATCAAACGAAATCTTGCACGTACTTGGAAAGAAAAACTCGAACGAGTCGAAAAAACGGAAAATTTGACCGACGCAAATATTGACGATCCTAGCCACAATCTCCTAAATCACTGAACTTACAATTTTCCACCATTTCCATATGCGCAAGCTCAACGAGCACGAAAATTTTTATGAAAAAAAAAAACACGAAACCGTATCGATGTCGATCTCGGCTTTCCGGGCTTTGACAAATACCGGAAATTGATTGAGTTTTCGAAAATGCACATTTTTTCCATGTACATAACGGAAAGAGGTTTATCGCGGTGGAAACAGGATTGCGGTTTGTAACTGGCTGCGTATAAATCGAGTCCATATTCAGGAGAAGGTACTCCGAGCGAATAGCATCGTCGCGAGGAGAGCTTCCAACATTGTTTTTTCATTGGCAGGACTATGTTGCCGTCGCCGTCGGCCGCTTACTCCATGTGTAGTAAAACAGCCATAATTTAAACGTACCCACGAGGAAAGAGAAACAGAGGAAGAGAACGAGACAAAAAGATGTTCGTTTAACCCACACATACGTGTTAAATGACGTAGTTTACGTCCTGTGGACTCTTAACATTCGATCCAACCATCATATCGTAGCGAACGGTCTCGTTTGTGCTCGCGGTACGCGGTTACCCTCTCTCACGTGCCCCGGGGATGTTTGCATGCGCTCGCTAAATACACTGTATTATTTACATACACGTATTGGCACGGTCCTCGCTCTCACGGGAGACCACCAGACTGCACACACTCGCGCAAACTCGCAAACATCGAGAACACATAGAGTATAAGTTTATGTAGAATTGAGGAAGAGAGAAAAGAAAGAGTGAGAGTGAGCTGGCTGTGGCAGCCAGTTAGGGATGGCCCAAAGCCAGGAGAATGTAGCGAAAATAAGAGGGGAAGGGAACCGAGGGAGGGTGTAAAAATTGCAGCTATAATTGGTCTTTTACGAGAACTGAAATTCTTCTGAATTTTCCACGAGCGTTATTCCGACCCGGACGTTCGGAGCTTCCCTGCTTTTTTCTCTGGTACCAATCGACTACGAGTGAGATAAAAAAATGTTGCGTGTTCTCACTCGACTTTGTGCGCAGGAGCAAAAACAACGAAAGGTTTTTCTACACCGTTGCAAAAAATCGAATCTTTCTACGGGTTGCAGGCGCGAATTTCTCATTGACAGGGGACCTGTTTGAGCAAGTTTCAATCAAACGATTCCTCGTGGAGTTTAATTTTTCACGGAAATTATTCAATTTTACTGTCCCCCCGAAGAATCTGATATAACGAGCTGAGAGGTCTCAATGATTTTTAATTCAAACGCAGAAATACTACGTTCTCCATTCTCTTAGAAACGAATTAAAATGTTGTTCATTTATGAGAATTTGTTTTAGCACACGAATGACCTTTTTTCATGCGTTTAACAGCGCAAAATGTATTTCCACACACGCCTCATCCATATATATGAGATGCTGCCTTCGATAGTCACTTAAACACAAGTTGCGGTCACGTCCCCCGGAAATTCATGCCATGTGAAAAACAGTTTCTGCTTCGAAAGCACCAAGGCTTTCATTTTGATTTTCCGGACTCCATCCATATACATTTATCCATAAATGCCGGTGTGTTCGTGACAGCGATGTGTTCGGCCTTCGGGAATGTTTTCTCGCACTCTCTTTGACCCTGCCCAACACACTTCTTCCGCGCTGTACTAGCCACAAGTGCCAAACGATGTCGAACATCGCTCCGCAAAGGTTCCTTTTAATCGCTTAGTGCCTTTACCAGCTCAAGTCCCTGTCAAGTTCTGTACACGCCCGGACAAACTCGCTAAACCATGTACACACATACCCGTTAAAAGTGCTGACTCCATTCTGCTTTCTACTTTTGTTCAATCCCTTCCGAGACCGACTCTCCTCGAATATTCTCATTCAGCATCGAAATTTCCTCATTTTTCTCATTCCACGAAAATATCCGCGAGCTCCACTGGAAGTACCGAGTCCGACAATATGAATCGTTTCCGTCAGACCCGAATGTCTGATTTCTCACGGCTCGACGATGTCTGATTTCGTACCACGTCGTCCGTGACCAAAATGTTTCCATCAACCGTACTCCAGGTCCTTTTAGATCATCCTATAGCGAACAATAAAAGATCTATTAGGAGCATCAATCTGTGATAAAACATTATTACATACGAAGACAAACCGAGTGAATTTCTTGCCAATTCAATATTTCCACAGATAAACACATAGGAATGGTATGTTTGATGAAACAAATATACATATTTATATTCATTTGAGCACAAGTGAGGCGAAGAGCACACGTGCCCTGACCGAGTATTGGCCACCTTTATTGGGGCCGCCAATCTATTAGGGCGCGCGATCCGGAAGGAGAGAAGGACGAAAGCTCGAATTTATGCCACGACTACAAATCTTGGCTTGGCTCGAGGCTCCCAGCAGTAACAGCGGCAGCAGCAAAAGTAGCGAGGGGTCCAGGGGCCGGGACGAAACGAGGAGGGTCCTAGGACGAAGAAAACCTCGGAATGGGAGAACCAAGAGCGGCACTGTATCGTCTAGAGATAAATATATATAAATTGGGGAAGAAGGAAGCAAACGCTTGCGCTCGGTCAGGCGCGATCGAAGTTGGTTTGAGTGAGGCTACACCAAACTAAACCGTATACTGTTAGGAGCTGCAAAGAGAGAGAGAGGAAGAAAAGTTACTGGACGATTGAGGGTGGCGACTGGGGCTAAGAGAGTCCATCCTCCGCTAGTAACATACATATATTCGTTTATAAATATATGTTCGCATAGGGCTTTTCACGTCGATTTCGTCCGCGTGCGACCCTCGCGATACAATTTTTTTCCTCGCTGTTTTTTCTTCCGCCTCAATTTTTTGGGTTGCCTAAAATTTGGAGGAATATTATTTTTTCACAGTAAAAGGGGAATGTCGACAAAAATCGAGGCGTCGTTGCAACAATGACACAAAATGCCTTCGTACGTGCGAGTACTAAAAGTTTTGATGGCGAAAGAATTTGTTTGAACTATTCTCCAGAACTCAACACCACTGTTAACTTAACAATTTGTTTCAAACTAGTTTTCCAAGGGGAGATTGATCCTTAACGTTACCACAGCTCTGATAGAAACTCGGTACACGTTACCACAGTTTTCTTCAGCAATTGATTACCCAACGCAAACGACCTCGATTTTTACTTCTCCCGTGTTTGCTCTCCGGTACAGCACTGCCAATTTCATCGATTTTTCACGAAAATTCATTTTCAAATAATTCTCTAAAGTAGCTCCCCGAAGAGAAAATTTGTTGGGATTTTTGGATTGATTGTTCGACACAAAAATACAGAGATGGAAAAGGGACGTGGAAAACAGTGGAATCGGTTTTCTTGTGTGTAGCAATGTTTTATAACTCCTAATTTATCGATCATTAAATCTGAAAATTGGAAGTAACAAAATGAGGAGCAATTAGAGGAGTGAGATGAATCATTAGTCTCTGATTGCTTAGGTAAAAGTGAAGCAAAAAACCTTTTGTAGTCGAGTCGCTTAATCCATCCTCTTAACGAAGTTTCGCTACGTATAAAAGGAGTGTATATAGATTGTAGGTATACATAGATTACTACGAATCCCATTTTAATTAGCACGGAAAATAAGCTGGAAAAAATGAAACCATAAAGTAAGAGTTTTCCTTCAAACACGCTTACCGGTATTGGATCAGTCAACCTGTGTATATACAAACATTTTTCCAACTTTGCATTTCAAAGTTCTTTGCATTGTGGATAAAGTTCTATTTAGATCTACTGAAATCATTTAATCATGTTTTTCGTTGCGATTTTATATCTACTAAAACTGAGATCTACGAACATCATTCAAATGCACTAAGATTGTTTATCCAAATTTACGAAATTTATTTCGAAAATAATGTAATAAAAAAAAATGAAGTGAATCGGATTGAATCGAACTTTTTTCTGAATGCACAAAAATCAAGTTTTCGATTATGATAAATGCGGAGTGTTTCCGTTCCCATATGATTTCGAGAATAATGGGATTTCAGAGGCTTAACATTCACAATCGCGGTTGTTTCGGTCCCCCAGGAAATCACCAATCTCACAACTAATATTTTCGAAATCTTTTCATAATCGAGGATATTCTCTTAATAGCGTTTCTCTGATTTTTAGAAATCTTTCAAAGATCGATTGAAATAAAGAGAAACTACAGCGACCACTCAGTTTCATCACAATCTTGAGAATCAATATATCGATGAAAAGTGCTGCGTAATTATCGCACGGGCGAGTGAAAACGGTATTGGATCGTGTGAAAGTGGAGAAAGTACATCCAACCGTAGTTTATATACATACACGAAAGTGGTATATGTATTTCCGCGCAAGACGAGACTCCTTTCGCTGATATAGCTGCTGAATCCTTTGTACCGTATGGGCGGCGCTGTTCTCACGCAAAAGGGCTCAACAGGTGCGCGACTCCCGCGACTTCTCTCTTTCTCTTCGCGTAAATCGGTCCTCTCTTATTTTCTGCTTATACACAGAGTCCTGTCGTCCGTGTGCTGTAGACTCTTTGTGGCTGGTTTCGTTGAACGCGATCGAGAAGCACGTGATCGATCACGGAGACACTGGAACAAAAAATGAAAAAACATGAGAGCGAATTCGTATTTCGGGCCTCTTGTCGATCTCCGTTAGATGCCCAAATCATCTCTTCTGAGGCAAACCCCTCAGCCCGAAACTCTTCGAATATTTTTTACAAAGTCAAATTTTCCAGAATGGAACAGTGAAAAATGATTCTTCGTCGTTCCCGGGATATTGTTTTCCACCTATTCTCAAATCCTCATATCCATTCTACCGCGAAACGGGATGGGGAAATTTTGAATAATACTCCAGGATCAGAGCTATGGGAATTTCGGAGCGAGTCAATCTAACCGAACCCCCAAGTGCGGGTTGCGAGGAGCAGGCGGACTAACGTGAATCGAGAAGTTTATGCGAACTGCGGGGGTTACTCGTGATGCTACGTATTCGTTCACTACCGGATAAGGACTCGGCAGGCAAAGTTGTGAGCCGGTGATATTCCTTTCCAGATTTTGTGCATACAGGGTGTCCTGACAAGTGTTGAAAACTTTATGCGGATTCAAAATCGCAACGGAATCGCGAACCGAGAACTTCGATTAGATTCTTCATCAGAGCTCTGCTGATGACGAGCCCTGAACGTGAATTGAGGACGTTGGGCTCTGAAATACCGGGCATGGATTTGGCTGCAAAATTCGGACGAGAAGCGTAAAAATTTCTGTGACACAATTTGCCACGAAATTGTTTCGCGCATAGGAATTTTGGGCACGTTGACGAGCGAGAATTCGTGCAGCGAATATTTTCGTTCCAAAAACGTTTTTTTTCGGGGCGTCCGATCATTTTTCCTCGCGCGTTCGATTGATTTGACTCGGTTTTTTATTCTCCCACGTGAAATCAGTTTTCCGCGAAACATTCGACGGGAAAATCAATCGTTGGCGATACACCAGAGACGCGTAAGTTTATTCACAGCAAAAATTGAAAAAAGTGCTTCATCCGGATGCGAAAAAACTCGTTTGTATAAATATTTACGGTGAAATATGCAATGCTCGCGTATATCGATCGGAAAAAAACGCAAAGGGCCATAAATTGGCAATAAATTCACGAGAAAAGTAAAAAAAAAAAGGAAAAATTCGAACATGATATCGGCGCCGAGGCCGTCGTCGGCCCGTTAAATTGATTTATTCGTCAAAGGTACGTGGTCACGCCATCTCCCGGAGAGGATACTTAAACCATGCCATTTCCTCACTCTCTCGCATCACTCTCGTCCCCCCTTCAGCCGGCTCTCTGCCGATCCTCTATAATCTCGTGTAAGGACGTAACTTGGTACAGGAGTACTTACCGGTAGAAAGCACTCGAGAAACAAAGAGAATGAGAAAGAGGGAGCGAGACGCAGGTATATAGTTATTTTATTTCTGTAACTTCAGCAACGACGCCACCCCCGATACGGTCTTTAGGTTCCGAACTATTACGACGGTAATATTTCACTCCTCGAATTCGTAATTATCGTTGATGCTTTTATAGCAAAGCAATGAAATTGAAGCTCGCTCGATCGCAGCAAGGAATGTGAAGAGCGAGAGGGGGGGAACGAGGCATCGAGAAAAAGAGAGAATTCTAGGGCAAAATCGGTTAGCCGATAAGCTTGAGATGTTAAGATTTTCGCTCAATGAGAACGTTGCTATTATCGCAAAAACTCGAACCTGCTTATCCCTAATTTCGACCCAATCGATATCGTCTAGTGACGCTGTAAATGAGCAGCTTTTTCTTTTTCGAGTCGTATATATAATGAACTTCGTTATGGATGCACGTAAAATGTGAGTGTGACGAGTGAAATACTGATTCGATATTGTATGTATCGTTGCAGCGAACGCGAAGCCACTGACTTTCGACGAAGTTTACAATCAGAGCAGTCCGACAAACTGCACCGTATACTGTGGTGGTTTGACAAACGGCCTTACGGAAGAGCTCATGCAGAAGACCTTTTCACCCTTTGGCTCTATCCAAGAGATTCGAGTCTTCAAAGACAAGGGTTACGCCTTTGTCAGGTGAGTCTCGTTAGCATTTTCCCTGGTGTACCGTGGGCCTGGAACAGAGGATAAAAAACGAGTAAATAAGAGAGCGAAAGAGACGCGTTGAGTCACAACTGTGTTCGGTTTTGTAGAGTTCTATGAAAAAAAAAAAAAACAAAAACAAAAAAAAACAAAGTAACTTAATCTCTTTGTTTCAATGTCTTTCTGGCATTTCACTTTCCGTGAAAAAGCAACCGGGCCGAAGACAGCTCGAGAGAGATCCCCAATGTTGTTTCTACGAGCACGAGCTTCTACGAGCACGAGCTTCTACGAGCACAGCTTTGTTCGTAAAAATAATATATATTTTTTTTTTGTTGCCGACAGGTTTTCCACGAAGGAATCGGCGACCCACGCCATCGTCGCGTCTCACAACACCGACATTAACGGACAAACGGTCAAATGTAGCTGGGGAAAAGAGAGCGGAGACCCGAACAACGCCCAACAATCGGGACAGGTGAGAATGCAATCAATTGAATCGAGCGGGACGCGCAGCTCTGATAGGAGAGAAAACACAAATGAAAGGAAAAAAAATTGAGGTGTCAAACATCGCCCGAGTCCATTAGAGACAATTGCTTCAATAGTTTTCTCTCCTGTGGAATACAAAAGAAAAGGAAAAGTGTATCAAGCGTTAAAGTCCATTAAAAAGAAAAGCAATCAATGAGTCGAAGACACCCAACTCGTCATCAACGCGGCCGAAGATAACAAAACAATTTGTCATGATAACGGCACGTTGGATCCGGTTGGTATTAGAGAAAAGCTAACCATTACGAGTTCTTAGCACTTGCTTGCTCCAGTTGGAATTTATGAAGGTCGGTGCAGTGATTTGTGATCCAATCAATACTCGAGATGAAGAACAATAGTTCTAAACTTGGTAAATTAACTCGGTGCTAAACGAGCGTGAATTGTCGAAAAAAAAAAAACTAGAGAGGAAGAAGAGAAAAAAACACTTGGACAAAGACAGTTTGCAGGAGGCCGGAAAAAAAAAAGAGGTAAAACTTTAGCAAGATTGATCAACAAAAGTAGAGGAAGGTTGAGAAAGGGAGCGGGGGATGATCTGACCGCGAAAGCTCACATTCAGTTTGGTCTCTCTGTTATCGTTCCAACTTGCTCGATCGCAAGCTCCTGGCGCATTGTGCACACCATGGTTTGGGCTCCCTCAGCAATTAGCGCCGTTAAGACGAGTAGTTACGTCCGATCTGGGAATACCACGGAAGATCGAGAGAAACGACGAGTTAGGGGGAGAGAAACACAGAGGGAGAGAGCGATAGGAAAGCTTGAGCTACAATGGAAAGCCCGTAATACGCTGAAGCCTCCGGTATTTCCGTTTAACCGTTCTACCCGTAACTTTGCCCCGTAGCGGCGCCCTAATTGATCCTTATTCCCATAACGTCGGATCCCCGCGTGAATACTTCCTCTGTGCTAAGAGGGATTGTACTTTCGACTATACACTCCTGTCAATCGTCTTTATTTTCTCGAGCTCCCGGTCAACGTGACTTCTGTTCTGGCCACCAGTCAAACTCATAACTAGTCCACAAACAGAATCGACGATTCCATGAATCCTACTGTCGAGATTTCTCCTTTGCAATTCGTTAATTGATGTTTATTGAGTTTAACGAAGTTGATCGAAGCGAAGCTTCGAACACTGCAACGACCCTATGGTATTATCGTCGGTAATTCGAACCTCCTAAACTTGAAGCAGCAGCCCTAACGCTTAGCAGCGATCTCATGAATCGACTGATAGGCTTTCCGGTGGTATCCGTCAACGAGGGATCTCATCCAACTACGAAGCCCCTCGGCTCGAGGCCATTGTCCTCGCATCCCTTAAACCACTTATCTATCAACTAACTCCTCCATAAGCCAAATGGCGAAACAACGTCGAGTGATAAAAGAGCCTCGTAAAATGACCGTTTTTTTCAGGCAATATCGTCGGCGACGTATCCGTATTACGCGGCGGCAGCGGCTGCCGCGGCCGCAGCGGCGGCTGGTGTCGGTGGTGTCGGCAGCGTGGGCGGTGTAGGAGGCGCCGGACAACTTGGTTACTGGTATCCTCCCCAATCGTATCCAACGACCGCGGCTACGCAGATGCAGGCAGGTGGCTTTCTTCAGGGAATGCAGGGATACACGTACGGACAATTTGCTGGTTATCAGCAGGCTCAGTACATGGGGTGAGTGCGTTGGAGTATTGAATAATACGTGAACCCGGGCGTAAATAGACCATACGAATGGCTACACATGGGACATATTGCCGAAGGATCGTTAGATCGAGACGGGGGGATAATGAAACACGATTTCACAGCAATTAAACCACAGGCTGTTTCGGCATTAGTTAACTCTACTTGGTCATTACCGCGAGTGATAACAAAGAGCTCGAAATAACGCTCGATTGTGTTCCTCGCCTCGCGCCGAGTACCTCCTCCTTTCCAACACCGTAAATCGTTGTTTCCACCACCGTTATCCGGTATTCCATACCGAAATCGTACCTGAACGTATGCGAAGCTGCTCGACTCCGCAGAGAGCTTTTTTTTTGTCATGACACTTCGGATAATGGTTCATCGTTTCTGGCTCGATGCTGATACGATGCAACAACATTCGTTCCCTCTCCTAGAACATTCATAATCGTATTATCCTCCCTCATATATTATATCCTCCCTTCTATCTCACACGCGATATGACTCTGTAATGACTCTACGATTACGATAACGAAACGGCCTCTTTACCTTTTTCATTGAGATATCATTTTGAAATATTAATAAACCATCGTTGCACGATCGTTTCATCAACATAATTCATGCAATATATTCGTCTTAACGCAGAATGGGCATGGGCGTTCATGCGGCAAGTACGGCAGCGGGATGGGGACAAGGATTACCCGGTGGGCCTCAATTACCCCCCCATCACGCGACGACAGTCTCGGCACCTCCTGGTGTGCAAGCTGCTCCGCCACCTCCACCTCCACCTGCCCAAATGATGGCCTATCCCATGCAACAATTCCAGGTAATGTCATTACTTCGAGAATTCACCTTTTTCGATGTCACGTCATTGGTGTTGTGCTCGCTCTGCATCTTGAATTGTACTTCTCCCATGGGCAAACGTCAGAAATGTATTCGCACGGAACGGAGCTCGTGGCTAACCAGTTTCTTTCGCGTCCTTTGGCTGCAGCCCTCTTCTCATCGTTAAAGAGCTGTTATTGGTTTTCACACAAAAACGAGAACAATGCACCACAGTGCAGCTCCAGGCTTGATGCCACTCAATTGAATAACTCTGCAAAATAAAAAATAGTTTGGTTATCCTCGAACTCCGATTCACGCGACCCAATTACATTTTTTACGTTTTTCGTGCGTACGTTACTGTTGATGTGGTTACGTTTACGCATAAAAGAAAACAAATGTGAGCGCGGTAGATTGCTGAGTGAACGAGAAACGAGAAAATGATAAACAGATTGAAAGAGAATGAGAGAAAGTGCGAAAAGTAGAGTGTGATATGAAAGAACGGAAGGGGGAGGAACGATGAAGGGTAGTTTTAGTAGAAGCTTTTCGGATCGAGTCACGTACAGAGAGGGTTAGAGTGCCAATATAACTCTGAATTTTTGAACACATAATGCCGCGTAAAAAAATATCGTTAATGGAAAATATGCGGAAATAACAATAGCAAAATATGGCAAGTAGGAGGCAGGAGTAAGGGTGGAGACGTGCGAAGGGAGGGCGAAATATCAACGGGAGAGAGAGTGGATGGAACGCGTGAATGGAAATGGCTTCGATATAGAAATTGCATATTGCATTGTGCATATTGCTCGGGCTTCGTGCTCTGTCTGTTCGTATCTTTTCGCATGCGAGGCACTCCGCGTCTAGTTCGCCACATATTTTTCATATCGTTCGGAACTGCTCGTGCCATTTAGATTTTTTGATTTTCTTTTTTTTTATTTTTTTTATTATCATTTTCTCAACGGTTGAAGCTGCCATTCAGTTCTTCTTTGTCAATATTTCATCGAGAAAACACGGAATTTTTGCGTTATATTTTCATTTTGCTTAATTATTCAATAGTGAAATTTGCTCTGTAACATTCGCGAATTAACTCAAAGTGGAACTCTGGATTTTTTTAGTAACTTTTTGGGGAAAACCTGAAAAAAAATGTTGCAGACAATGTCCAAGTGTCAACTTTGGAAACTCGCATCGATAAAACACAAACAGCTTGAAACGCACCATCGAAAAAAATGGGCTGTCTTTGCGTGAAAAGTCTCGTGCCTTCGTTCGCGTCACATAAACCAGCATGTTATAGTTTCGATGCGCTTTATATATTTAGTTTTTCATTTTCCCATCCAGCCTCGTGTTTCGATAAACGTGTACCTTCGTCTTTGCAGTAATTGGGTGGGGAATATGACGCCGCGGTCTCAATGACGTCGACGAAAATGGGGCTTTGAAAAAAACGGTGGCGCGTCTGAAGCACTCGAGATGAGATTTTCGGAGTGGGGCCGTTATTTTTTAGGCAAAAACATCAATAGTTGAAATACACTTCGAAAATTATGAATTCGTAAGAAAATCCTTCGTCGTAACGCAAGATTGCACAAAGTTTCTTTCGGTTTTTCACTTTGATTGTAAAAAAAAACGGATTTTCTTCAGCGTAATGAGAATTGGGGAAAAAATGATTTCCCGACTGATAATCGCCGGAAACGTAATTCGGTCAGACGCCATGAATCGTCGATCCGCACAAAAGCATTCGGATGAAAATACACATAGATATATTTGGGCGAACGTACGTGATCTCCGAGGCCAAAGCCACTGGTATTTCTAACGCTTTGCTCCTTCCTCTATCTCGCTTATCTCAGATTCACTATCCCTATAATCGAGTAACTCCCCGAAGGAGCGTCGCCTCTCTCCTCGACGTCCATAAAATTTATTCAAAATTTTCCACCTGGATTACTCGCGGGACCGAGTTGCCTCGGTCCTCCGCAGCCCTCTAACCTCACCCTGTTTGCCATTTATCCCAACTGCCAACATCTCTCCGAATACCCTTACAATCTCTCTCCATGGGCTCTTCCACATCCTTCCGAATTCGTTTTCTTTAAACTGAAGGAAAATCGATCATGACAATTTCGAGATTAACCGAACGCGTGCCTCCGATCATCCATCTTTTCCGCTGTTTTGCCTCGCATCTTCTTCAAGTGCTGAAACGAAATATTCGTTCAATTCCTCTATACCCGAATGCACGAACGGTAATCACTGAAATTTATGAATCAATTCAATTATATTATTAAAATTTAGTCACTTTGACATCCATTCGCTTGGCCTAGTCCAAGTTCTCAGCTCAATGTCTCGTTTCAGTGTCCAGCACTCGTCGCTCCGTGGCTTTGACCCACGAGAAAATGGGAGTGCTAAAACAAACAAAATATTTTTTTAATATGGCGATTCACGAGAATTCATACGAAAAGAGAGGAAAGAACATTTGAATACCTTCGGGGAATACAGTTGACATCGAATGCACCGTGCATGTGTCTGTAAGATATGGGGCAGACTACTTTCTTTCCATCCAGACTGAGGGAAAGAGAAAAGAGATGGAAAGGAAGGAGGCAGACGTAAAATTCCTTGGGGGACGATACTCGAAGTATATCCTTCGTGTCTCGTAGAACAACTAAAATGTTTTCTTTTCTTTTTATCGTGCATGTATTTGCTCCTTTCGGAATGATCGTCAGCTGTATAACGTCGCATTATCGGTTGGAATGTGCATGGAGTGTTATAGATATTTGGTACGTCGATTCGGAGCGCTTGGGATTCCGTGAAATTCGAAGGATTAATGACTGTAAGAGAACATTTCATTAGTGTTTTTTCACGTTGCTGGCTCATCATTTTGTTCCCGGTCTTCGATAGTTGAAGCGCGAAGTAATTAATTTTAATATTCGTTAGACCGTGCAATCTCTCGTTGACTCTCACTCGTATTATTTTGTTAAATAAGCTGAGAATACGATTGTTTCTCTAATTATAAAAAAATCGGGAATGAAACTGGCTCGATAGTATTTTTCGTGAGGCCCCGATTTTATTCGGCTAATAATCCGCCACCGGCCCGATCGAAAGCACGCCTGCACGCATTGTGACACGTGAAAGGTTCTCTCGTGGAAGAATATGCGAGTCAGCCTCGAATAGTGAGCAGTTTTTCTCTCTTTGGAAGCTCGCGGACAGATCAATTAATCACTTGACCCGAAGAATCGTCGGGAATTATTTGAAAGACTGGTCGAAAGTATGACGCGCTAATACGTCAGTATCTTCGGGAAAGTTTCATATAATGAAAGAGAGAGAGAGAGAGAGCGAGAGCGAGCGAAAAAGAGAGATTATCATGATGAGAATTGATATAATCCATAGAGTAGGGCAAGAGTCCCGGTTGAATTTCGCGTGAATTCACCGGGATAAAAGCCCCGAGGAGAAAAGCTCGGTTATTCAAGGCTGAGCTGGCGCCACAGAGACGCTAATCGTTAGACGAATGTATTTCCTATATATCTATATTTATAAGCGTTGTGAGAGCTTGAGAAACGATGACTGTGAGTAAAAAAGGGAGCGTGAGTGAGGAAGATGAAAGTACGAGAGAGAGAAAGAGGGGGGCAAAATGTTGACGTGAATGTGTGCGAGAGTCTGAATTGCGTGTTTGTAGTATGTGATGAAACATAATAACAATGTGTATACTTACGTATATATTTGAAAAATTCCACCCTTAAAACGAGCCACGTCTGACCCTTGTCCTCTGGGATTTTTAACACGCTATTATTATTTCAACTCTTGAAAAACAGTGAGTTTTTAAAATCCCTCGACTGTCGCCATTAACGTGCCTGGTGGGTAATGGCGAAAGAACGAACAGTTTATCACCGCGCCTCTTGCGGCCGCACCTGAAAGCCAAATAACATATACCCGCGTCAAGCTTACCGTCAAGCCGTACTAATGAATAATAGTGGGCTCCTCGGTCGTTGAGATAAATTGTATTTTATGCTAAATTAACGAGGCACATGGGCGAAAAATTCAAAAGTGCACAATATCGTTGAGCCGACGAAGCTCTTTGGCCCACATTTCGAAATACGTAAACAAACGCTGAATATTTGTATAAATACTCGTTGGCTAAATTGGTAAAGAGTACAATGAACGATGACGAGGAAGAAAATCTCAGAGGACAAAGCCGATTAGCGTGACTTTATTTAAGTTTGTACAAGATATCGATTACGGTTATTTTCATCTTTTATCCTCGCCTCGCTTTATTACCGGTGGATTAGCAGACGATATTTAATAGAGCTAATAAAATGGCTCGATCGTAGCGAAATGCGAGGAGGAGGCTATCCGAGTCTGAGAGAATAACGGTAACCGATGAGCTTGGAGTGGCTGATAAATGTGAAAAAAATCTGCATTATAGATAAGAATCATCCATGTTGAAAATTCGGACACAAAACTTAACCATTCGTTTGTGTTTTAAAATGGTAAAGTGTGTTCTTGGTTGCGGTCCAGCTAGCGGATGAGGACTGGCTGACGCCTAGCCTCCTAGTGTGATGGTAAGCAAGCGCCCCCAACCGACAGGAATAATCGTCACCGTCACGACCATCGCCATCAACGACAACGCTGAAGTCGCTCACCTCGACGCAATCATCGACTCGGTCACCGTAACGAAATCAACAAATATCATTTTCATCCTCGTTGTTGTCGCCGTCGTCGTCGTCGTTTTTTTCGTCCTCATCCTCGTCATCGTTCTTGTCGTTTGGGTTTACAAAAAGCCCGCATCAACGAGAGAAACAAATAGAAGAAGAAGGGGTCGAAGAAGGAGCGGGTTAACAATCGACGAGCGTGTTGATAGAAAAGTGAGCGAAAATACATTTTCGGTAGGCTTTACGCGAGTCCTTTTAACAAATAAAATACAAACGCCTATAGCTAATTACCGGCTCGGGAAAATCTCACTCAATAACAGAATTAATAAATCAAGCCGGAAACGTCAAATAAGTAAGAAAGACCGAGAGAGAAAGAGAGAGAGAGAGACAGCAAATAGAGATGAATGAGAAGTTAAAACTTTGAACTATAGCGAGAGACCCGACGACTCCTCCCAGCTCATCCAAGAGTCCTCGTTGCGAGAACTATATATACATATTATATGAACGTCAAACAATCTCATTATCGTCATTTACAAGCAAAATAAAAATAACCGAATGACTTCCCCCCTCCACCGCCCCGACCCCGGTTCGACAAACGCGAACAATCGTAAACACTTCGTTTTCAGTCAAGCTCGGGACACTAGCCAGTTTCTCAGCATATTCAATATAAACAAAGAAATGGCTGATGAGCCGAAACGGGGGGGACACGTAGCGCCAAGTGTTGCGGACCCCGCCACCGCGCGCACCAGCAGCGAACCTGGGGCAATGCATTATTATTTTCCTCGCTATATATTAACGTATATAGCTTCGTCGTGTATTGCCTCTAAATAATCAGTGCAGGATTCAGAATAAATAATGAAAAAAAACGGGATAAAAGTAATCGCTTGATAGAGAAACTCGAGGAACACGCGTACAGCATGCATACACACAATGACACGTACACGCACACACACACAAACACGTACCGCCCGCATGCAAGCAAGATGTCAGCCATTTTAAAACCGTTCGGCTATTTATTTACGAACGATAAACTCCAGCGATGACCCGTGATCGTGTCTCATCTCCTTTTTCACTGTACGATACCCACGGTCTTTTAGTACATGTATAAACAAAAAAAAAACAAGGAATAAAATAAAATAAAAGCGCAAAAAAAGAAAACGAAAAGTAGGAAAAATGAAGAAGACGTACGTACACGCGTATGTACGTACGTCGTTGATGGGAGCTCTGTAAATTTTCCACCGATCCCCCCTGCACGCGAACGCAAAGTGGATCTCCGCTCGGCCAATATTTGCCCGTGCCAAGCGAATCCGTTATTTTTGTATAGGTAGTTTGTAACGTCGACGAGGCCCTCCCCCCCTCTACGTACACATTCGACCGCGGTGTATCTTACGGTTATATCGGGGAGATGATATTTTACTCTACACTCACTTCCATGAGCAAGAAAAACATTAAGGAAAGTGCGAAAGCGGCAATAACATAACGAGACAAAGGATTAAGAGAATTCATTAAATTAATAAGAAATATTAAAAGACGCTCGGGAGCCACACGACACGTCGCCATCGACGATCTGCCCCACTCGCGCTCTGACTCCCCAGCGTTCTCTGCGAATCATCCACGTCACGCGAGCGGACACACACACACACACACACACACACACACACACACACACACACACACACACACACACACACACACACACACACACACACACACACACACACACCCAATTAAATACAAACATGTGTATCTCCGGTAGTTTAGTACATCGAGTGACTAATCCACTTTTTTTTTGGATACGAGAAGGAACTTGAGCCATGTGACTTAATCCTTACCCCGGTCCCTTCGAGCAACGAGGAAAAAAATGAGTTGGTCATTTGTACGAAAGCACGGTTCAAGAGATTGCATATATATATACTCTTGAAGGAAAAAACAAATATTGAAGAAATCAAACAGAGGCAAGATAAAATGAAAAAATTAACTTAAACTCTATAGAGAAAAAAAAAAAAAAAAAAAAAAAGAGGAAAACAAATACAAAACGAAGACGGAAAAAAGGAAGGGAATAAACGGTTTCTGAGACGAATTATTTTGTTCGTTTTTCCTGTTTTTTGTGGCGAGTCTCTCTCCCTCCCCGATATCAAAGGAAACGGGGATTTTTTCGGTGGGTGAGAATCTCGTGATCAAGCGCAGCGCACAATACGTCGTGGAGGATATTACGAAGGGAGGCGTTATCGGGTGTTATTTACTTTCGAGGTAGACAACAAACAACAAAATAACAAAAAAACAACAACAACAAGAAATATATATATATATATATATATATATAATGCAAAATTAAAATGAAAATGAAAAAGAAAAAAAAACAAAAAAACAAGTCCAACGTAGCTAGTTAGATATAAATATCTGTGGCGCGATACAAAAGGAGATCGAATCGTCGATCACGCTGATACGAATCTGTCACTTTTTGTAACTAAAACCACAGATATATGAATAAACAAATGAATATATTATAAATACATTATTACAATGTCAAAGTACATATTGTACCCGCGTACATGAGAGGCTTGTTCCAAACTCGGCGGCGAGTTAGATCGACTCGTATATATTTCGTTTGATACCAGATATTATTGGGTCGAAACTGCGGATCAGATCCGTCATGAAAATAATGGCTCTCCCTCCCTCCCTCCCTCTCTCTCTCTCTCTCTCTCTCTCTCTCTCTCTCTCTCTCTCTCTTCTCCTCACTTTTCTACTTTCTGCCTCTCTCACTCTCGACTCTTTTATTTCTTCATATTAATCAATCAATCTGTAATTACTTTGTGATCCACGTTCGATTATTTTTTTTGACCAAAACGTCGATTGCCCCATAAGTGGCGTTAATTAAGTGGAATTTTCAGTAATCAATTTGATGAGTTTCGATTTCCACATTCGAATTTCATTACAACCAAGTTTTGATTAGATTTTCATCTGTTCGAAATGAATTTTAACGTTTCGATTATCGTAGACTGTTCTCGAGCTCACAATCATCGCTGGAAAGAGTTTTCATTATTTTCAATCACGTTTCCTTGGTAACTATTTTTCTTCCACTTAGCCAATATCCGGACGTAAATACACCATAATTTTTTTCTACTCCATATTCGAAGCGTAGTTTGAGAAGAAGGGAAAAATGAAAGTTGGCTGTAACTTTTAGGAAAGTCCTGGTTACGAGTAATTCGTTGGAATTTTATGAAAAAATCAATCGCACCACTTTGACGTTACGTGTTTTATTTTTAACTCAATTCCCCCGAGTATCGCTCACGAAGAAATGTGACAGACGAAAGATTAGGATCGCGTGCATGCACCGTGTGTTCGAGCTCGTTGACAAACCGTGCGATCGAAGGTACACCGCTTGAGACAGAAGTAAACAGCTTCGGGACAAGAATGTAGACGAATAATTGACAAGACAACGAATGGAACGAGGCTGAAAGCGTGTTTTATAAGGGATTTGCGTCGCGAGAAAAACCACCAAATTTTCGTCAAAAAAAAGAGAAAAGTACCGAGCTTGTAATTCCCGGAGTTTATTCTTAAAATTAATCCACTTGTTAGAGTTCAAAACGTTATTAAAATTCGCTGGGAAAATGTAATGCGGTTTAATTCCATGTGAAATTCTGACCTCCGAGAGCCACTGAAAACGACATTGAGCATGAAAAAAGCTCCTTACATGACCTCACACGATCGAGGGTATCCTCACGATCATACATTAATTGGCTGTCGAATATCGAGTAGAAAAAGAGACGAGAAGCGGAGCATAAAAAACGCAGATCGAAGTGAACCAGACCACGGAGAGAGAAATTTTCAATTAGCGATTAGCTTCTAAAGTTTTTCTATTTTTTTACAAATGCGCCTCGTTATACGGGAATTGAAGGGATACGAAAATTAAAATATTCGAATGAATAATGTGAAAAATCGGAGAAATAGGCAAGATAAATAGAAAATTAAAGCCGAGTTAAAAAGACGATGAAGGATGAACAAAATTCGTGAAGAATGTTTTGAAAATTAAGTTCCCACCAACTCTGAATTTGGCCTCGATGAATCGACGGGAGGGGGAAGCGCGAGGGAACTTTCAAGTGACTCGAATTCCAGCCATTGATTTATCGGGATCGAGATAGGAGCGAGCCTACAGAGCTAGTCTTTTCTAGTACTCAGGCGTGAACGTTTTTGCCCCTTTTTTTAGCCGTTTTTCCCCAGGCTCGGATGAAAATTCGACGGGAGTTGAGGGATGCACGGAGTGAAAGATTTTTCTCGTGATATTGAAGTCGTCGAAGGGCGAAAATACACGAGCATATATTTTCCGCGGAGCGATCCTTCGCGCGAGAACGCGGGAGGGAGGGAATGAGCGCCTCAAAGTGGATAAGTCCAGCGGCGATCGCAGGCACCGATAAAACTCGGCCGGTTCGTGTTGCAGTCACCGGATCCCACGTTTTTTTGCCTTTCTTTCGCAACCCTCATGCATCATTTTCGATCTCCATTCCACTCGCAGTAGCCCCCAAAGGCCCCCTCCAGTTTTCCTCAAATTTTATTCTCGTCCCTATCGAAGGATGACGAATAAAATTGTATGTAAGAAAAGTAAGAACAAAATTGAAGCAGCTTTAACAAGGTCACTGTGACGAGATTGAGAGACGCACAAAAAAACGAGTCGTTTGTACGGAGCTAAATAAAACGAGAGGACGAGAGACGAATAAAAATTGAATGAAAGAACCGAAAAAGAATGAAAAATGGGAAATGGAAAGAGAGTGGGAGAAAGCGGCGAGGGGGGAGGGGTTGAGAAGCGTGCATGCAGATCTCGCTGTCTCGTATAGAGCATAAACTGGTATAAATATATGATTATGGATACGTATAAGATAGTCTAGGCTAGGGCAAAAAGAGCGTCGTGTGTGAGGCAAATGAAAGCAAAAAACGTTAAAAAATGAGTCAAGTTGAGAGGGGAAAAAGGGGGGGACGAAGAAAAGGGAGGTGAAGGTTACAAAAGAGCGGTGAATAAGTAGAAAAAGAAATGAGAGAATGTTGTACATTATTAGTTAGGAGAAAACAATAAAAATCTAGGCAAATTTTGTAAAGAAAAAAAGAGAGATAGTTTGTAAGAGAGGATGCCGAATACACGAGGGCGTATATCGAAAGTCAATCGAGATTTTTATTCTTCGTTATGATTGTCTATTTTTTATTGAATATAATTAATTGTTCGTTGATTCACCATCGAAACGAAGATTCGTGGAGAAGCTCGGCTTGTTGAGAGGGCAAAAAAGGAAGTAGACAACGAAATTGCGTCTCCGATTCATTCGCTTTTTAAAAAAAAGCGATTTCTCCGCGATTAATAACTTGCTTGGGTTATTAACGCACTTTCGTTTAATCGGGAAGGTACGACTGTTCCGAACGAGTGAAACTTTCGATTTGGAATGTACCAGCCCCGCGAATACATACATCACAGCCAAAGATTCGCGATAAAACATGCGAGCGACGGGTGAACTTTGCTCCCGTTCCCGTCTATCGCTCCGTATTGAAACAGGTGAAGAGGGAATAACGAGAAATGCAATGCAAACGCCCGTCTATCGCGATAATCGAAGAAATACACAATAAAGTATATAGATAGACGAAAATTATTGTATTCCCTCGCGTGACGTGCGTTTTGTGTGCACTCTCGCTTTCCTCCCGACCTGTCTCACTCGCAATTGTGAAAATAGAAAATCGATTTCCGGAAGAGCTCATAAATTACTCGCCTCTCGTCCGTCGTATGGGGACCTTCGAGGCTTCGCATCTCATTTTTTTCGCAAATGAGTTCATCGGCAATCATTTTTTATTTTTTTCTATCTGTCATCGAATCTTTTCATTTTTTTTTCTCCGGCAGAAGATACGGAAGAAAAAGCACTCGAAAATCTGAACGATTCCCCTCACAATCATGTACCTTTCTTTCTTCTTTTTTTTTTTCTTTTTTTTTTTTTCTTTTTCCAGAAAAAGCCTGATTCTCACGGATCTCGTTAGCTTTCACAAAACAAACAAGTCAAACCAGAGTTCCGCCCTCCTCTCATTCATTTTGTATTATCCGGTACGAAAATACGTGATAGAGCACGAGTTCTTTGTTGTATAAAATTGTTGGTTATTTCGACGGAAGAAAAGGAAGGACTAGAAAATACGAGCAATCCGAATTGACCGAGCGAAGGAGTCGGTTACAGAGAGAAAGTCGAGAAAACGGGGAAACCAGCGAGCGAGAAAGAGAGAGAGAGAGAGAGAGAGAGAGAGCTGAGGAACCTAAAAAAGAATAAATTAAATAAAAACGTAAAGAAAAATATTAAAATGAAAAAAAAAAAAAAAAAAAAAAAAACACATGACGCCTTAGGAATTAAGGCACGTAGACGTTTTAGTGACGTTTTGTAGAACGTACCGAGTCGTGTGTTTAGTTAGAAAGCGCGCAACGAGAGAGCATGACAATGTTAACTATATATAAGAGATGCGAGAGAGGGAGAGAGATGAACAAAAAGAAAATAAACAAAAATAATACGAACAAAACGAAGCTGACGATGAAAATTCGAGTGAGAGCGAGCGAGAGAGAGAGAGAGAGCAAGAATGAGTGATAAACGTTAAGGCGATAACTAATAAGTAGATAATTAATTGACTTAGGACAAAGGAGAGGAGGAGAGGCGTGAAAAACTAGTCGAGACATTAAGTGTAAAAAGTAAACGGGCGAGATAAAGCGAAAGAAAAGGGGAGCGCGCGATCGTAAAAAACGTTGTTTGGTATCGAGTGTGTGTAAAAGAGTGGACAAAAACTTCAAGAAAAAAGAAAACAAAATAAAGAGAAAATAACAAAAATCAATGAAAACGTGGCAACGACGACGAGCAGGCGGTCAAGTAGGAGGACAACAAAAATTATACAACACTATAGACGGTTTAAGTTTACAAATTTAAGAGCCAATTATATCTTAAGGTGATCCAGGCAAAAGAAGAAGAAGAAGAAGAAGAAGAAGAAAAAGAAAAAGAAGAAGAAGAAGACGGAGAAGATTAAGGAAAAAATAATAAAATAAAAACACGAGAAAAACACCAAAAAATACACGTTACACATTGAACACGCAGTGAGAAAAAATATTCAGAGACAAACTTTACGATTAAGCTAAGGGAAAACTATGTATATATGTGTATGTGTGTGCTACACATATGCACATATGCACATATATATATATATATATATATACAAATATAACGAGAACACACGCCCAACTGTAGAATAAATTAGCAAAGAAAAGAAATAAAATTAACATAATTAAAGAAACAAAGATGAAGATGAAGCAGAAGAAAAAAAAACAAAAGTAACGAAAGGCAAAGTGCGTGTGAGGCGACGAAACTTAAGAAGAAAAAAAAACAAAAAACATTAATAAAAAGCGAAGCTCTAGACGTAGTCTAGTCCTAGTCTAACGCGTCGGACACTAGATTAACTCGTAGCGAAAGAGAGAAAAAGAAACAAGAAAGCCATAGAAGTACACATACACATACACACACGCGCGCACACACACACACACACACAGACAGAGACAAGAAAAACGTGAGAGTTGTGAAAAACAAACCAATGTAATATGAATTAAACGAAGTAACACGAAAAAAAAAAGAAATAATAATAATAATAAATGAAATGGGAAAAAATAGCGATGTAACTATATGCGAGCAGAACGCACCCTGCACCTTATTCACCGTCATAATACACAACAGACACACAATACAAATACTAACCAAATTATACCTACACATCCACACAGAATCATATGGTCCAATTGGGAAAACAAGGGATGCGGTCTCGATTCGAAAAGTCATTCGAAAATGTACATCTCAGAACAGTCAAAGACGTGTGTATGATTTCCTTAATCCTTGCCATACACTTTCATTTATTGTACGCCATTTGCCTGGAATATTCTCTCGTCAGATATGATGCTATGAATGCGTAAAAGGTTTGAATCGGTCATAACGATTCCAACGATCCAATACAACGAAGACGACGTCGAACCTACCGAAAAAATGTCAGGATTTGAGATGCTTACGACTTGAGTTTACTAAATTTTTGGATAGCACGGGGAAAGGAATTTCAGTTTTTGAGAATGAACTTGACAGTTTTGTTAAACTGGAAAATTTATTTTCGTAAAAATGACAGTTGTCGCTGGTTCATAATGAATTCGAAAGCCGTAGATAAATTCGAGTGGGAAAAAATACGAAAGAAAGGTGGTGGGTTTTTTGGTGAACTGGCTCGTCCCAATCCGCCACAAGGAAGCATCGTGCTGACTGCATCCCGCATTTGGCGAGAGCCACGTTGGCTCGACTCACGACTCTCCCGGGCTCGTTCTTCCTCGTCGTTCCAGGGATCTCACACCACTAAAGAGTTATTCCTCCTCACGTCGTTCAAGAATCGACAAGCTTGGCTCTTCGCTTCGAAGCCTGTCTTTTTCTTCTTCTGCTTCCTTCTTCTTCCTTCTTCCTTATATTCGGTCTCCTTTTGCGTTATCGAATCACGGCATTTGCCAGCTACCACGAGATCCAATTCCTCATCTTTTTTTCTCTCTCACTCTCCTCTCCTCCCTCCCCGTCTTTCTTTCTTCTTTTTCGTCCAGTCTATTCGGATTGCATTCCCCGTCGTGGTACGTCGGCTCAAGTATGACGCGAGCTTTCGTAGGCGTTGCACACACCCCACGGACCATTTTTTCCGAAGCAAATTCCTTACAATATTTCAAATAATCGTCTCAACGTCTGATTTCATTTGATAAACGTTGATCATTGATTCCGACGATTTTTAGTGGCTTCAAAATTTCTTGGATTCAAGACCCGTGAAGAGGAAAATTTTTGTCCGAGTCATCGAAATAAAAGGAATCTTTCATTCGCAACGCTTCTATCCTTATAACGAAACTTTCGGTCTCTTGACCTCGGAGCCTCGGTCATTGATCAGGTGACCTTTTTCCCCTCGACACTGTGCGCGGTAAACTACCGATATCTTTTTGCACTTAGCACCGAAAATATTTCAAAGGGGAGGGATTGAACAAGAACTCATTTGCGTAAAGAGAATAAGAGAAAGAAAGAAAGAAAAAAAAAACGCGGAAGAAAAAGCTGTCCACCCCTCGATCATTTGTATTCGGTCGCGCGGGCATTCGCTCGCTCGGCAAAACTTTCGGCGTTTCGCCAAATTACGGAAGCTTGAATTATCTCGCGGGAAAACGGTTCATTCACAGTTACCAATCGTTTGTCTCCCGGTGGGATGGGTCTCTTTGTATTTACGGCGGGATTCTTCAGCGGCTCTCTCAGGCTCATTTATTTTTCTAACAATGCGCCGGCGGCGGGTGCTGTTTTTTTGTTGTACTCGTCTCTATATAACGGGCTCATAAAATTAATGGAGAAAAGAGAATATTGCGAATCTGGCATACAGTCTCTCACCGACGGGAGGAGAAAAACGGAGGCTGCGTGAATGATGAGAAAAGAAGGAACAGCGATGCGGAGCTGTTGACGGGGAGCTCTTTCGCCATACGATTAGCCCTGTTTCCGAGCAATCTCGTTATCCCTATTTTTATGAAATGTCGCAAGTAAGGAGTGTCGTCTGTGAAATGTACTTTCGATAATGTTGTTTCGAGGCAGTGGCTATGGCACCTTAAACACAGTGAGAGAGGTTTGAGAGTTTCGAGCTTTGACTTTGCTCCTGTGCGCTGGATATGTTTGAGAAGCTAAATTGAATTCCCGCGAGGCGCTATGCGGGATGGAAAGAGGCTGAGGGGGAGGAGCCAGATAGACGAACCCTGCGAGAAAGAGGGAGAGAAAATGGGAAGAGGAGTGAGAGATTGGAGAATCACGGGATATTCCCGAATGCAGGAATGACAAGGCCGGGCTTTCATCGTCGCTAGGCTAGAGCAAAACGCATAGAATTCTGAGGGGTGAATATAGTAGCCACAGAGCACCAATATCCAATCCAACACACGCGTCTTTGACCTCGTACAAGGATAAAGACAGTGGAAGGGAGCGGAAGGAGAGGGGACCGGAAGAGACGAAATAGAGCACACGACACAATTCAGACGCAACAGAGAGACTATAACACAAATACTAATTGACACAGAGCACCGCAGAGAATATCTAGGAGTTAGTGCAATGAGATACGAGTTGAAACGAGGCTGAGCGCGTTGCGATAAAGAGTGACGGATTAAATAAAATTTAGATGCCGTAAAACCAACAGAAAAAATGAATAATAATTATTATTATAATAACGAGACTACGAACAAACAAAAAACACACACACACACACACATACACACGCATACACACACACGCACACATATGACAAAAGGATAACCGTAGATGTTATGAAATATTAAACGATTATACATAAACCACGTGTTATATAAATATATAAATATAAGTGGGCGAAAAATATTTATGTATTTATATGAGCCATTATACATATGCATAGAGCGTGAGAATGCGAGAGAGAGAGCGAGAACGAAACAGGAGCGAAAACGTGTGTGTGTGTGTGTGTGTGTGTGTGTGTGTGTGTGTGTATGTGTGTGTGTGTGTGCGTGCGCGTGTGTAAACTGAAGAAAGAGCGAAAGAGAAATAATTAGAGCAAAGTAGGAGAAAAAGAAGAGATATATATGTATATTATATATGCATATAAATACATGTATAAGTGTAATATTAGGCGACGATTAATTAGCACGTGGTGGAGAACGCTGATGATTAACATTAAATCAGATTCGAAAATAATGACAAGGGGCAAACGACTAAGAAAAAAAAGGACACGCGCTATCCAAATACCGTGACGCTCGACGCTGTGTTAATTATCGGATTTACGTATATACGTTTATAGATATACGTACATACATTATGTATCTATGTCTATACATTAATATACGTAGACTTGAGCGACGATGTATGCGTGGGTGTGTGTATGTGTGCGCGCCCATGAGAAAAAGTGGAAACGAAGAATCTCGAGGAAACGAAAATACTACACAGCGTTTTATTGGCTGGCCTGCCGTACCTCGCGAAGCATCTGCTCATCGTCTCGCCTCACATCAATCGTGGCAATGGATGCGCCCGAGGATCATTTGAAAATCCAAATTTCCTTCTATTTTGTTCCTCCTCGAGAAAAACACGAAAGCTGTTTATTCAATCGTTTGATTTTGGATAGTTTTTAAATGGCGCGATGCTTTTTTCACCGGTCCGAAAGTTTCTTGACGAAAGAAAATACGGATTTGCTGCGACTGAGGAATCCAAGTTCGGGAAGTCGAGCCTCGGACGACGCCGGTGACAATGCACCAGTCCTGAAACTCTATCGCGGACCTCTTGGTAATCTCGTCGAGCAATAAAATCGAAAGACGAAAGTGCGTGTTCGCAGAGAGCAGCCTTAAACGCTCCTTCGACGAATGGCGTCCGAGTATTTCTAGCGATGCACGAAATTTATTATTTTTAATTGGAATCTCTCGATCCGCAGATCATTTGGACTCGTTTTACCTTCAGTCGATTCATTTGCTTCTTCATCGTGGGACGAAGAGATTCGAAGGGAAGCGAAAGGGCGATTGGAATTTTAGTTTATTAGTTCATTTATTATTTTGTGAAAAAAAAATACAAATAAACGAAGGAGCTCCGCGAGGTTCGGCGACTGTTCAGATCAGACCGGTGCGCAGAAGAAAGCGGTAGAAAAAACGTCCTGGGTGCTTTCTTCCGCGTATACTCGATCGGAATCTCTGCCGCGAGAGAAAAGAAACAAGACGACGAACGATGCAAAGTAGTGGAGGCAAAGAACGAAGAAAAGACGGGGGAGAAGGGAACCGCGCGGAGTTGTTTCACGGGAGCCTCATTTGCGTAAATAACACGGACGACACACGCGCGCGCATCACACCACCGAAACACACAGAGAGACGGACGAACACGTAGACCTTAAGAACTCGAAAGAATCAAAGCGAAAGATAGATCAAAATAAATCAAACATAAAAAAAAAAAAAAACAAAAAAAAACCAGAACAAACTGAGAGTGAAATACGAATAAAATAAAGTTAAATAAAGAAACAAAACAAACGATAAAGCCTGTATGTAATTTGATACATAAAAAATGCCATATATTGCATACGCGAAAAAGCACACGCCCCTTAACCCCCCCCTCCCGCCACGCCACGCATGTACGTTCGTTGAGAAAAGTGATGAGAGTAAAAAAGTAAAGCGAAAAAAAGCAAATACCGATGAAAAAAGTAATATATAGATATGTGTATATACATATATGCATATGTATATATGTATGAGAAAGAAGAAAAACATACACACGAGCACACTCGCGTACAGTTTCGGCACGACGAAAAACCGCCAAGAACGTGCGTAACAACATGTATGATATTATACATATACATACCATAGCATAAAGTATATATTATAAATAATGATGATGAATATAAATAAATATATGCTATACAAAAATTAACGAGGATAACAAGGGAAGAAAACAAAGAAACGAAGAACATTATAAATATGGAGGAAGTATGTAAACGAGATATACAGGATGATTTAACGAAACAACAAAAAACAACAACAACAACAAAAAAAAACACAAAAAAAAATAAAAGAAGAAAATGAACACAGCAAAAAAAGAACAAGAACACGTTTAGGGATAAGGATATAAAATATTATTATAATGTATGGTTGGTTTATAATGTAAAATATATTATAGAAAATGTACGAAAATTTCGTCTCTGCTCACTTTTCCACTCCACGACCTTAACGAGTTCCAAAATTTATTAGTCATTTTTTGACTCTCTCAAAAGTGCACTCGAGGACCGACAGCAGATTGAAATTCGCTGTTGCTGAATCGTCGCCACCACGAGGTTACTGGCTTTACGTGAATTTCGCTCACTCCTGTTCACACAATTTTCACACAGACAGTCGTGAAGTTGCGCTCTCCTGTGAGACATCGAAGGGCGCCGAATTACCAGCAGGGGTCAGCACCACCACACTCCTCTCTGAATATATTTATTATTATATATGCGTGCGGATCTTGGATATTATACGTAGCTTTAAAGTAATAACATGGGGGTTTTGCGAGCTCGATATATTGGGTGAAATATCGCTCGGAAAGGGATAAGCGCGAACAGGTGAAATGTGGTGTGTTTGTAATTAGGTGTGATGGGAGTTACCAAGCTTGGTTATTTTGCTAGGAGAGTGACGGGCACGTGGACATGACAGTTAACCAAATCCGCGTCCCATCGTATCAGGCTTCCCACATGCTGCTCCATTCGAATATATACGTGGAGACTGGTGCACCAAATTAAAGGATCACTCGAATTTTTGCGAAATTGAAGTCTTTTTTCGGACCCTGCTGCGCCGCGCAACGATACACAATTCTCAAACATTTTTCCACAGCGTTTCCACGCACTGCTCTAAAACTGACGGAACAATTTTCGTTCTACCCAGCATCGTAGAAAAATGTTTATTTTTTAATGGTTTTTCATTTTCTGGATGTCGAGTGCAAAACTGAAAATGTCGACCGTTGGGGATGCTTCACAATTCGAGAATCGGGACTTTGAGATAAGCAGAGAGTCAAAAAAAGAAATTTACAAAAATTACAAGATTTTTTGGTTCAAGGGAAAATAAGTTTGCCTGGCGAATTCATCGAATAATCATGCGCTTGGTAAATGAAAAGTAAAATACTTGAAAAGGTCATCGCGAGAGCGTGAGATGGGAAAAAGCGTCACTATTCATTGTCGATTGTGCAAACGTAAAATTTTGTTCCCTGATTTTCGAAGTCGGTACTCAACGTTGGACATTTCTATGCAGCCGGAAGGCGGATTCGTTACGCGTTGAACGCGTTAACTTTTCAGATCTATGGATATCCATAAACGTCAAGGCAAAATGGAAATGTCATAGATGTATAAAGCGTAAACTACAATTAGCGATAATCCTGCGGAACCAGAGAACAAACATATCCTCTATAACCATTCGCGAATAACGGGGTTCGCGGGTTGTCTCGTAAACAAGGCGTTAATACTTGTCGCTTTTCGGAAATTAGCTCAGTTCCAGTGCGCCATGTCATCAGGGTAATTGGAGATTTTTTTTTAGAAAAATGATCATTTTTCAAATTTCTTTCATGTCTCAACTTTTCGTCGTAAAATTCTCCAAATTGGATAGAAAAGTTTTTTCGTCGGGGCATTTACATATCTCGCCGGACGACATGAATCATCATAATGATAATCAGAGAATTTTGCATAGAAAAAAGTTTTTTTCAACAACTCTGTCACCGCGGTATGTCCGCGGTAACTCTCACGAAATGCGTCGTTTTTCCGTTTGGTTTAATGATAACATAAGACCGAAGTAATTTTACCTTTTATCAACTCGTCAGTGGACTCGTCTAAAAGTTTTCTACCCGGGAATAATCCACCGAAGGTACAATCACGGCACGTCGCAGAGAATCCAGGTTCGTATGAATTTTTTTCATAATCGTTGCGTCACTATAGCGTTCGCGAAACGAAAGAAGAATTTGCACAAAGACGCTGATGACTATGCCGACGAACGTTACGCGGAATTGATCAGCGCGACACCTGCGGAAGCGTCCATGCGTTAGAAAACTGCACCGTCAAACAACGACTGTCGGTAACTTACCGACGTATGGTAACAAAGATATCATCTAAATACGTGGTTGAATCCTACGGCAACCATCAGTAAGGTCGAAATTTTGAGGGGCTCGTAGGTCCAAGAAGAATATTCAAAAATCGATTTTCTCATTACCACGCACTTGCCGAAATAATTTCATGTACACCTGAGCGAGGGCGACAACTGCAGTTCAAAATTTTTCATGGAGATTCTAAACTAGTTTTGGTCCGATGAATTATCCCTTTGATACTTTCATTTGAAGATGCGCCCAAAAAATATTGATTGAAATTTTCCACACATTTCGATGATCCAGTTTCAAAATTCTGCCAAATAATCTTTTTCTAATTTTTATTATATCAATGGGAATATTTTTTCATTGGTAATTTCAAAAATCATTCCATCCCCTAAGGATTTATTCGATTTAGGCGTATCTTTTCTAAAGAACTCTAAAAAACGTACTCTGAGATCTGATTTTTGAAGTCAATTTTATTTATAAAATAGAAACAAACTGTATACAATAATATCGTCGCGCACGTATTTTAAATGTTGAATCATTTTTAACAACGTTAGAGCAACACTTAACACTTGAAATGAACGAACCTATATTTAGAATATGGTTATGACAATTAAAAAAATATCAGATTCGCCTGAAGATTTGATGTCAATATTAATTATCATCATCCTCATCGTCGCTTATGAGTTTCCGACGAGAAGAAATGTTCAACTGTTGCGAATTTTCGTCTTCCACCTTTGATTTATTAGCGTCTTCGTAATCTTCATCGTCGCTGATGATAACGCGACGTTTCTTCAATAATGGCATTTCCGTGTCGGAATCTTGGGAACGATCTCGTTTCGCTTCACCTGCATGAATGAAGACAATTATTAATGAGTGAAGTACAATCAATCATCGCAAAGGTAACCACCGATGATAGATTTTTTTCGGTTGGAAAAAAAATGCATAATATACCGGAACTTGATTCATCCGAATCGACAGCCGGTAATTGATCGCCTTTCTCAACTGGAATACTTTCAACATTAAAGCCAGAATCTTCATCGTTATTCGTAGCAGGAAGTTTTTCAACATTCGACCCCGGAAACGATGTATCTCCGGATGATAACGCACGCTCGATGAGACGGCAACGTTCAGTGATCATCGCAGCGGATATGGAACCAGGAACACGCCAATAAATTTCCTGCTCATCGACCGGAGGTTCAATACTAATTGCTCGTAAAAGCCGTTGGAAGCTCGGCGACTCCATTGCGGTTATGGAATACTCCGTCAGAGGGACCAATGGGACATCGACGGCGGTCATTTCGTCTCGATCTTCATCATCTTCGATGATATCCTCAAGCGATTCTTTCAGCCATTCGAGAGCTTTCTCCATTTCTAAAAATATTGAGTCAAGAAAGTAGATACGCGGTACTCAACATTGCCATTCCAATCGAATTAAAGAGTTTTTCTAGCTTACTTTTATCGATAACGTCTTTCAAAAGTCCGAACAATTGTTCATCTGTATAAACAACCGACGGCTGTCGTTTCTTCGGTTTGCTCGCCTTCTTAAGACGATTTTCAGCCCTTTCGGATTCACTTTCAGATTCGTCAGAGTTTTCGCTCGCGGATTTCGTCTCCCACGACGCTTTCGGAGGCTCTCCATTGCGAAGTCGTTTTTTGCGCAATTCTTTTCGATCATTCGCCAATCCTGTCTCCAAAAGTTTCTCTTTGATGGCTTTCTTGGATCGCTTCACCGTGAGAGCGTCGTGAATCGTATCGACCGGATCTGTTGAAAATTTTCATAAATAAAACCAAACCAGAGGCAATGAAGCGAAAAATGAAATGAAATTTCAAATGGAGCCATCGCACCTTGATCCTCTCGAACTTTCTCCCAAAGTTCAGTCAGTTGAGCAATTTCCTCTTCGGACCATTCTTTCGGTGGGCGATTCTGCGCCGCAGTTTTTTTAGTATTCGGATTCACCACGAGACACATTTCTTTGAGCTTCTTCATGACACCTCGACGAGTACGATTGTCACTTATCAAATTTTCCAATATCCAATCTACCAAATCTTGAACGATATAAAAGAATTTTTGAATTTTCGTTATAACCAGTCATCGTGAAATTTTTTTTTTTCCTCCAGGCTTTTTCAATCTTACCTTGCGAATAATTTTTTGTTTGATGTTCCATAAACAACGTGCGCAATTCGTCTTCTTCAGCTTCCGACCAAAGAGCACGCGAGACCTTTTCGTTGGTGGGTGCATCGTACCCTTCGATCATTTCTGTGACTTCGCGATTACTTTTCCAGAACAATAATTCCATGTAGACTTTTGGATTTCTCGCAGCGACTTCGGTGAATTTACGGATAATAAATACAGCGAATTTTTGTAATTCCTAAAACAAAAAATCATCGAGAGTAAGATATTTCGCTAATGAGTTAATTTCGCGACGGTTTTACGTAAATTTACTTTCAGCTCGGACCTTGTATCGCGATGATTTGGAGTCGAGGATTCTTTGGAATATTCTGAATATCGAAGCTTGAAACATCATTCCGTACATTTTACAGTCGAAGGCAATACGATGAAGCATTTTAACAATGTAATAATTGAGTTGATCGGAATTCTCGTCAAATTGTCGGAGAAGCAGAGCCATCGATTTGACGACTTTAACGTTGGCGAATCTGTCGATCAAAAAATATAGGTCAAGTATTGTTCAAGAGTCAAACAAGCGAATGATCCATCGTTCGCTCGTTTCACGTCTTCCTTTTCCTGTTGTCCGATTTAATTTTGTTATTCCTCTCTCTCAACTGTTTCGCGTGGTATACCTTCGCAGAAACTCGTCAAAGTTGAAATTCGTTTCCTCGACAGTCCTAGCAAGGTTTTCCTCCTCGTCTTCCTCGTCTCCGTCGTTTTCATCCTCAAACTCTTGCTCCTCGTCCTCCGGTTTATTATCATCACCCTTCTCCCGCTGCTCCTCATTTCCATAATCGATATCTGTCGGAAAATTGCATAACATCGAATGAAAACGTGCTTTCAATAAACCCGGAGAAACGGTCCGGCGGATAAAACAAAAGTATTGTTCAAATGCGAGGAGGGAGTAGAGGGAGGAGAAGGAGGAGGAGGAGGCGGTGAGGGCAGGTGATACGAAAAAAAAACGAGGAGGAAAGAAAGAAAGAAAAAAAGAAAAATGATGACAGAATAATACAGTGTCAAGATGAAAAATTCTTTCTCCGTCGGTCCATGCGCGCATCTCAGGTTTGTTTGTACGCGTGCGCTCGCGAACCCCTTATCGAATTGGAGAGAGAAAGTACGTGTGTACGTAGGCCATGGTGTATAGGTCGATGAACAGAAAGTTGGAAAGCGGGGGCGCAGGGACATCAGTTCCAGAGGACTCTTGGGGTCCATGGAAGGATGCGCGCATATTAAATTTCTCCAGTGTGTTAAGCGTGACGCTACGAGCTCGAGGATCGCCCGAGCAAAGTTTGTTGATTAGAGTTTATCGAACTTTTCGTTTATTTGGCTCGGCATGAAAATGTGCAGAATCAATGGTGAATCGGGAAATATATTATCGTGGAAAATACGCGTTATCGAAAATCCGAGGAACTTGGAAAGCGACACGTGAATAGGGCTGCTCGGTGTGATGTGGCAGAGGCTGTCCCTGGTGCTTCTACTCGTCGCCTCCATGGCGAGGAGCAGTAGCAGCAGCGGCTCAACTTCGTGTCCGCACAATTGTCAATGTGTCATCGTCACGAATGCTCAGCTGGACGATCAAATTGACAACAACAACAACAACAATAACAACAACAGTAGTTGGCTGGAGGCACGTTGCAACGGGGCTCCGAGACTCGAGACCTTGCCGGAAAAGACGCAGAGCCTCGTCGTCAGAGAAACGAGTAATAACGAGGCGATAACGAGGCTCGTACTAGATCTTGAGGAGTCCGGAAGCGTAAGTCTGCGTAAACTCGCTTTCGTAAATTGTTCTTTGACTAATTTCAACGTGACAGTGAGTAAGCTCTCGAAAGATTTTCTTGTTTCTCTTGAATTAACGAACAACGAGGTAGCCGATTTTGAAGAATTGAGAATAGTCGATAGCAGGCGCCTCGGCGAGCTCGATCTCACCGGTAATCGTTTGGCTCGCATAAAATCGGAAGCTTTCCTTCATTTCGGTGAATTGTTGAAGTTGAATCTGCGAAGAAATGCGATAGAAACGATTGAGAAGAACGGTTTCGCGGGCCTCGATCGTCTGGAGAGTCTCGATCTTTCGGACAATCGTTTGGTCAACCTGGCCGGGGACACTTTCGTACCGTTGAGCTATCTGAAAAGTTTGAATATCAGTGGTAACAGACTCGGTGTTTTGGGTGAAGAGTGGTTCGACAATCTCGGAGGTTTTCGTAATCTCGAACTCGAGGATCGTCACCAGTTGCGTCAACAACCGGAAACGAGCAGCAGAAGCGAAGACGTCGAGCTCTCGCTGGTCCTCGGAAGTCTTCAAAGATTGGAAACGATTGATGCCTCGCGCATCGGTCTCGAACGCGTACCCTCCGCGCTGACGAGATCCGTCAGGTTCCTCAATCTCGCCGGTAACCGACTGACGCTCATCCGTGGCGGTGATTTCGACAGTTATCCATTACTGCGCGTTCTCGATCTCTCGTACAATTTCATAAGCGTCGTGGAAAACGATGCCCTCGGGCGTCTCGAGATACTCGAAAAGCTCGACATCGCGGGGAATCGTTTGCGCGATTTGCCACAGAGTCTTCCATGCGGTCTCCGGGAGTTGATACTGCGAGAAAATTTTATCGTTAAATTGCGCAGGCACGATCTCGAAGCGTTGACGAAACTCGAGAGCCTGATTCTCAATCAAAACAACATAAGCGAAATTGAGGAAGGCTCCATGTCTCAGCTGTTGCTTCTGAACGAGCTCGACATATCGAACAATCCGATAAAGCAATTACCGGCCGATACTTTTGGAGGGCCCGGTAATATCGTTACTCTCCGTATGTCCTATCTCGTGTCGCTTCAATGGGAATCGGAAAAACGCGCTGACATGGCTTTCCCAGTACCGGCACCGGAGAAACTAGTTTCTCTCGATCTCACCGGAAGCCCCGTTCTCGCAGCTCAATTACTCGCTGACGAGGCTGCGCTCTCCGCCTGCAAGAGCCTTCGGACTCTGGACCTCACTCGCACCAATATCACGGAGCTCAGATCGGATCTTCCATATTTGCTTCCACAACTGAAGACTCTTGGACTCTCGGACAATCGATTAAATTGCACAACCGATGAAGATCGTATAAACTGGCTCGCGAGATGGCTCAGAGAGCACGAGGAAATTTCACCGTCCGGAGAGTGCAGATTTCATAACGGCACTCGAGCGATTCTCTCTCAATTGCCAATACCGGATATCGAGTCAACGAGCACGTCGACGACGACGACGACGACAACGACAACGACAACAGTTTCGGTGAAAAAATACTCCAACGTAAATAGCCCTTCTTCTCTCGATGACCCTCGAGGCTCTTCCGAACAACGAAGAATCACTACAGCCCTCGGAGCACATCCCGGAATCCTCGTTCTCGCTGCCGCAGTTATCGGCGCTTTGGTCCTCGCAATCAGCTTCGTAATCTCACGGAAACGGAGCCAAACGAGCGCGGAACTTGTTGAAAATTACGAACAACGTCGACCCATCATTACCGAGCTCTGGTGAGCTCGTTATTTCGGCTCGTATCATACACGCTCGCTCAGACGCTTTTCAAACATCAAACGACACACGCTACGTGACAATAAATGTACGAGTTGATCGCGTCAATCCTCCTCTCTCATACACGAGTTAAGCATTCAAATAACACACCACACGAATCCAGCCACAACTTCACTCTCCTCTTCACAGCTCTAACAACTTTGCTCTTAAACTTCTCTCCACTAAAATATACAACGGCTGTTTCCTCGCCAAACCTTTTCTTTGCTTCAAAACCTCTGTTATATCAAGATTCAAAAACTTTTCACGATTGTACAAATATCTTAAGCACCGGACATGTTCCAAACCTCATCAGCACTGTTTTCCTCCAGTAAACATGAAAAAAGCTATCGTCGAGATATTTTCTAAACAAAATATTTATCGAAAAATCATCAAACAACGAAGAAATTTGGTGATTTTTCTCAAGGCATATCATTTTTTCGATTTTATCCCGAAAAAACTGGACGAGATCGATGAAATTTAGTTATAAATCGATAAAAATTAATGGCCAACTAAAATTTTAAAACGAGGGTTTGTAAAGCAACGAGCGAGGTTGAATATTTTTCAATTTTTTCAAATTGTCGCTCGACACGGAAATAGAGATGTTGAAGTGTGGGAACGTGAATTTCAAAGAAGAGCTGTAGAGAGTGGAATTGTTGTGTAGTGGTCGCAAACATGCGAGGTCGATGATACAACAAACACATTAAGTGCTCGAAGCACCAATGATGCGAAGTTACCAAAAACGAAGAAAACAAAAAAATGAACACTGAAACACGCACACACACACGCACACACACACACACAAATAAATCTCAGAGTACAGATTAATAATAATGAGCGATAATTTTTATGATAATAATGAAGAGACTAGATATTATCTTTCGTAAATTAACCCAGTGTCAAGCTACGATTACGTTAATAAACCGTTGTACAAAGGTAATTTTCATATATTTATTGCGCACGAAACTCTTTCATGGTCAACTCACCGACTCCCAGTTGAGCAAAAAATATTTCTCTCAGAGCTAAAAACTCTTCTTCCACAGGAATGTCCGGTTTACCGAAGCAGTCGTTCTCTGGCCACACTTCCCTGAAAGTTTGCGAACAAAAAATTCATTCTTTGTTTTGTCCTTTTTGTTTCTCCTCTCACGTTTGAAAACAAGCACTTCGAGTTTAAAAATTTCTCAAATATTTCATTCAACTTTGTTTTATCCCCCCCGGATCAAAAGCAAAGAGAGCGATCACTCTCGCTCTGGGGCAAAATAAATGAAATTCATTACGGTCGAGCAGTATTGCTGCTGCTCTATAATAAAGTCACTTCCGCAACAACTTCATTTAATTTTATTCACTTTTCGGAATGTTTTGATGTCCAACAATCAGTGAAATCGTTTGAATGCTCGTGGTTATTTATGAGCGAAAAAAAGGAATTAACACGCGTGCTTTAATTAAAATTCAGAGGCAGCAGCAATTTTTTTAATATCGTTTTGTACAAGCGTCTAGACGCTTTCGTGTTGAAATTAGCCAACACCCCTATTAAGGGCTTCCCTGAGGTACACGCTTTATTTGCATAGTGGTTATAATCGTTAATTACCTCGACGCGCGCAATAGCCCGACCGCCCGTTCGAATTCCCTTTTACGTAGAAATATTTGTATTTTCTTCATCGCTTCGCTTTTCTGCTGGTCTATTGGAATTTCGAGGGTCGCGTCGAATGGCACGACTACGGGTATTGTGCCCTCTCTCATGACGGCTGATATTTCCGGTGCTGCCTCGTCCCAAATCTCCTCCAGCGATTTCACCGGCAATGACGTCGCTTGTGACACTTCCTTCCGACGTTTCTTCGCTTTCCCTTGCGTTCTCCTCGCCTTCTTTTTTCCGACCACCAGCGTACGGTTATGCCGGCAAAAGTCTTTCAACATTTTGAGAAATATGTGAGCCGTCGTCAGGAGATCGACCAAGTACCCTCTGTCAGGAAATTAATTGAACAAACCTTACTAACGAGATAAGCGCGACTAAAATAATGAGAATTAACGAGAACGGAAAATCATTAATAGACTTTTTTTACAAGTCCGCTCAATTTTTTTTTATTCTTTGCTGTTATTTCTTTTCTTGTAATCCCATAAAACTATTATTACAAATTTATTCAAAATTTTTCTTAACTAATATTTTTTAATGAGTCAAAATATTTTTAAATGTTTTTTCATGAATCTTCCGGTGTATGAATTACCAATTATGAAAGTTAAAAAATACTTCCTTTTATTGCGCAAACTGCTGAAACGGTAGAATATATAGAAACGGTAGAGAGAAATTCTATAGAACCAATTCTGTAGAGCATATTTCCTACGGGAAAGCCCTAGACAGCACTTTTCTATCTTCAGTAGTTCAGTCCCAAGAACTGATCAAAGTAATACCTGTTTTTCGCGGGTCGCGGATAAGGTAAACTTTTTCAAAGTATTTTTTCGATCCCATCTCAGAAGCAAACTACTCAAGATAGAAAAGCACCGTCAAAGGCTTTTCCGTACGAGATTTTCTGCTCCACGAGCTTTGTTCCGTGGACTTTTTCTCAATCTCGAACAATTTCAGCAACATGCGCGATGGAACGACACGTTACGAATTAATTTAAAAGAATTGAAGAGTGTTATCGAACTTTTCAACTCAAAAATCGGTTCTGAACATTGTAAAATAGTGAGTTTTTATCGAGTCAATTTATTAGTAGCTATGTAGAGTTTTAAATTACGACCATCGACTCTTTTTTTAAAATCCTTCCAAAGTGACATGGAAAAACGTTTTTTTCACATCGGTGATTATCACTTACCTCGACATTTTGACGTCGTCGTAGTGCAATAACTGAGACAGAATGGTTTCACGATACTCAGGAACGTAGAAAACGTTGCTTTTGATAATTTTGCTTGATTCCCTAACGCCTTCGTCACTCGTAGCGTCCATCGCAGCGAGAGTATGCAACAATTCTTGATAGGCTTTCACTCCCAAATGTAGTTTTTTCGACCAGCTCGGAATTTTCTTTTTATCCGTCGTCATCATCTCGTAGAAAAATTCCATCCTCGTTTGCACGAGATGAAAAACTTCGGTCGAAATAGTCTCGCTGGTAAATTTAACGGGGAAAAAGTTTCAGGTGTGAATTTATTCGATCAAAATGGATCATTAGCCCAACGTACCTCACAAATTTCACTTGAAACTTGTAATGACGATTGAATTCCATGAAGAAACGCAAAGTCCAAAGGTAACAGGATGCAATTTCGGAAACACCGCCACCATTGATACACGATTTTGCGTATCTCATAAGCGGATTGTAGGCGCCGTTCAGAAATTCGACGCAAAACTCTTTGAGAAAAAGTCGAACACTCAGAGCCGATGTTCTCTCGGTTCGCGAGTCGCTCATGGGCATTTTCCTCTGCGATCTCTTAACTTTCCGCTAAACAACATCCCAAGATGATTACCAAAATCTGTTTGCCACATTGATAAACGAATATTCTATACTTTTGACCACATGAAAATAAAAATATTTCTATACCTTCTCCTGGTTGAATTCGAGGGCCTCCAACTTCTGATAGGGTTTGTGACATAAAAGTTGATTATCACCAATTGCTTTCATATTTTGGATGACAAATGTTCCGCCGAATCGTGAATGTCTATTAACATTAAAAATTCAATCGTTTCAATTTTTTAGAATATTCAACGGATTATTTCGGGAAAAATGAAAGACAAAAGTATGCGTCATTATACCAACAAGATTTTCTGAAATTTCATAATTTTATTTCAATCGAATTTTATTTTTTGCTTTGAACCTTTCATTCCGAAAGTTTAACATTCGAAAACGGAATCTTTCGATTTCTCGTTCGAAGAAGAATAACAGCAGTAATGCAATGGAAAGTTCTGAGAATACGTACCTGGAACCTGCATATTTCTTGATCTTTTCCATCCTCTCCTTAATCTCCCTATCTCTGATGATAAGTAATTTGTCGGAATCTTCGTTTTTCTCGCTACTGCTGCGCTGTTGCCCAGCAGTTGCCAATTTTTGTGGACACTGTTCTCTCAGCATGAGCGTTATAATCTTTGAACGGAAAAAACCATTCAAGTGATCAAGTTGGATAGAATTTGGGGGGAAAAAGCATTAGACATAAATATCAACGGTAAATGTACCTCAAGAACTTGAATGTGGTACTGCTGTTCAGATGCATTGCTGGCGAGAAATAAAAGCGTGTCAACGAGCCCCGACGTGTGAAGTGCGAAAAGTACCTGCAGCAAACAATCACAGCTAGAAACGACCGCAACAGCTTTTCACCGTAATTTCTGTATCTTTCTCACAACTCAAGAGAAAACGTGTTTTCTCATATTTTGGAGAGAACTGAGTGCTCTAAAAATGACGGAATTATTTTTTATTTTGCTCCTCCAGCTGCTTTTCAGTCAAAGACTCGTGCAGTATTTTTTTCCAAGTTTGTAGTCTGAAATATTTGTACCTCGTCGTGAACAGTTGCATCGTTTTCAGCTCGTATTTCGTTGTCATTTGGTGGAACTTGAAGGACGTTTCGTATAAGCGTTAAAATTCGTTCGAGGATCATTTCGTTGTCCTCACCTCTTTCGAGTGGATCCTGTAAAATAAATAATGAAATCATATTGTTGCGAATGATAGAAGTTCGTCTTTTCTTGCGTCGGACTTGCCAATTATATTTTCTTCTTGTTCAAGTGTTAAAATATATTCAATAAAATTACCATGTTAAGAATACTTTGCAGACGTTGTCCGACAACAGACCAAACACGATCATCGGCAAAAGCAACCTTGTAATTTTGCAGGTAAACAACCAATTGCTCGTAGGTACTGCGATTCGTCTTTTCCGATGGTAATTCCTCATTGTAAACTATCAACGCTGGACTGGTCAGGTTAATAAGAAGTCTGGTAAAGAGCAAGGATACAGAAAGTTATCAAAAATGAAACAAAAAAAATGTTTTTCACCATTGACAATGAGAACCTTGCACATTTAAAATGCGACCGAATCTTTATCTTTTTTCATATTTTATGCAGTGAGATGATAATCCCAGAACAAAATGATTTGCTTCCAATAGTGCAAACGTCAACACTGTGGACACCGTGGACCTTACCTCAAAAGAACATCCCACAATTCCTTATTAGCATAAAATTGTATAAAAATTTTCTTGAGGTCCGTTTCCAGCAACTTGGCATGTCCAAGATATTGTCTGACCGTATGGCATTCGTCATCACGTTTCAAATATTTTATCAGATCCTTGATAACATCTGTGAAGATAATAATAAAAGATAAACAAACTATTTAAATGTTCATAATAATTTTGATCCGCGAATACAAATATTTTTTGTAAGTGTCAAAATAATGAATAGTAAGCTATTTTATTGCAAGTAAGTATTTTGTAGCAAGCATTCAATTATTTATAGAAAAAAAAAACAATCAAGAAATCTCACCTAAAGCATGAGGTTGCAATCGATAATCGGTACCACAATTAAATCCAAGAGCCGCACAGGTAGCAGCAAGTTCAGCAGATATCATGTCTGCCATAGTTTTTATTTTTAAATGTCCCAGTTATATCGCAAATGTGAATTCAACGATAAAAATTCAGAATAGACAAAGTTATAACAGTGTTTACTTGATGACAAGCGACGCAGTGTTTAACCTCAAATGAGACTCCACTGGCATCTACGTTTTTGAAAACAGATTCACGAGATGGATTAAAAATGGGTCATATTGTTGTCACCGTCACGAAGCACCCAATTACAAACATCGATTAGGTCTAGAAAAAGTTTAGCGTCATCGTTTCGTAATGAATTGGTGTAATTTCAGTGTATAACAAAAGAGTAATTTTTTTTCCACAGAAAGTAAACATACAGCTGGCGCGTGGAGTTTCCCGCGCGGTTTGCGCGCATGCGTGTTACCCGACATTTTCCGGAAACACAGTAAATGTACGTACACTTGTAGATACTGAATATTTGCATTTTAATTGTCACGGTGATCAGTACCAAGTGGATGTATAAAGTGCACTTCGCTGAGAATGTTAATGAATAGAAAAACGGCATATAGAGAAAAAAGAAGATATCCGTAAGAGCGACGAGCTAAAAATCCAGTAACATTTAAATAAATTAACGATGCTATGAGAGAAGCCAGCAAAAAAGTAAGACATCCAGGCATCATATCGCTTGTGCGTATTTTTGTGCGATAATTATCGTGGCGTGCTGCAGCCAGTGCCCACGAAAGTCCCAGTCCTAAGAGTGTGTTGAAGAGCGGTCCACCGAAACAGGCCGAATAACCCATCCGTGGAAAACCTCGTCTTGCTATTGCTACGTTCGATATCAAATCTGCCCGCAATATTAACATTCTCATTATTATCATTTTTCAGTAGAATCTTTCGCTTCATCATTTTAATGACTAATTAACTAATTGCTACAAACTTACCCCCTATACTGTTACCCCAAGCCAAGAGAGTTATACCAAGCATCGCATCAGTGATTCCGCTGGCATATCCAAAACAATGAAGCACAGCCATCACCTCGTTCGCAATAACGTACACAACGAGCATAGCCGAGCCGAATCCCAAAAAGGCAAAAGCCTTCGAGTCCACGATCATTAGTTTTTGGTAAGAACAACGAAAACGAGCGTTCACATATAGCGCGAAACACTCACATTATGATACTTCGGACTCTCATTGACGTTCGTTGTCCAGAAAACATAAGAAGCGGCAGCAACACTCAAGATGAAAACGATGAGGAGAATCGGCATGGGACCGAGAAAGACGTGCCACACTACAATTTTTTGTTCAGTTTCAATGGAATCAGGAATAAGCTTTTTGCTGTTTCTTTTAATAAGAAAATTTCACGGAACTTCGGATTGTTTCTATTTGACAGTGGCATCGAAAGTGTACGTTCTGAATAAACTGCGACAGTTTCGAAAATTGTTCCGTAAACAAACAAGAGGCTTCTGACACCTCAGTGTACTGATGATATAGACGATAAAATATATTAGTGATGTGCGTGCATCAGGTGTTACCCTCTAATTTGACGAGAGCTAGAGTCGGGGAGATGACAAGTTGAGTGCAGTTCAATAATTTCGACCAGCCTCTCTTTTCTGCGGTCTCGTTCACGACGGGAATGATACATTGAAGGACAAAGGTGACGGGTGCTCGCAACACGAGAATTATTTTGACACAGACGTTAGCGTCCGCCCATTCTTGAGCGGTTATCGGACTAATGTCGTACAGAAATTCTCGAAAAAGTCCTGTGGGCCGATGCGACGGGGGCGGAGCTTCGTCATCCTCGTCGGCTGATCTTCCCGCCGCCATGTCGTCCGTAACACCTGCCATTCTTTTTTTCATTGCCATTTCCGTCGCTATCGCCACATCTGCGCGTGGGAACACAACAAGTTTCCGAGATATTTATAATTGCGAATTTATCGTTTCGTTACGGCCATGACAACTGCCGGTGGAATCGCGATGAAAATCCACAATAAAAAATAGAAAATTTCCTTCAATTGAACAATCGCAACCTGTAAATACTGCAAAAAATGTAAAAATGTTTTTTATCCCCATACCACCAAAACTAGTGATTTTTTTTTCTAGTCTCGATACCTCGAAAAACACTGCAAACCGCCATTTTTTTATTTACCGAGACTACAACCGCGCTTAATTTCATGTTTAGTCGACGGATATTGAGAGAATAAATTTACTTCCAGTTGCTGGATAAAAATATAAAAGTATAAAATAGTTTTTATTATACCGAGTTTGGCTCGGAGACTGTAAGCGCGGGATCGAAGAGTAAGCCCTGCGCTCGGACGTCTGTTCGACTGTTGATTACCCGTGCGGTAAGCAACGTAAGTTCTCAAAAGTTCAGGATCTTGCAAACGTGGAATTCTCCCTATAAGTCAGACATGAATCAAAGTTATCGCGACATTAAAAACTCTTGAATTCTCCGACCAAAGTTGGTCCTCCTTTCATTAATCACTTTTACGAATCGTTTAAATTTTATGGCGCCGCAATAAATCGTACCTTTTAGCATCTCTTCTCTATTGTCGTATATCTGCATCGCAATGACGACCGCGAGAAACATTATGTAAATGAAAATAAGACCTGCCGAAATCAATCGAAGTGGATACAAAAACGATTTTTTCCAAGGTAATCGGAATCCGATAAATAATAATAATAATAATAATGGAAGAAAAATATTGTTTACTCGCAACTTGAGTGAAAATAAAAGTGACAGAAATGCGCATTGCGATTCGAAGATTCGTAGCGAAAGCAATGGAATAATTCGGGGCAATAAATTCGTGCGAACACATCGAAACTAGTTTGCCCCGAGATTGAAGAACGGAACGGAAACTCACTGAGAGCTTCCCAGAGGTGAATAATTTGGTCCTCGCTCGTATAGGCTATCCAGGACACGGCGATAATGTAGAAGCAACAGTCCCTGGTGAAGGACTTGAAGGGAATGCGACAAGGAGATACGAGCACGACCGAGCCTGCTATTATCGCAGTTACGAATATTCCGGCTCCTATCAACTCGGTGAACATAATTATCATTTCACGCTCGTCGGACACGAGCGATGTGAATATGTCGGGCGCCCCGTTTCCAAATGCCAGGATCGTAACTCCCGCAATGTTTTCCGAAAGGTGCATAACTTCGGCAATTACGCTCAGCGACGGGCAAAAGCTGTTTTCGTGTTGGGCCCGGCCGGGGGGAAGGGGGAACAGACGAAAATTTTATGTTCGTGAGACTGCGAACAGTTTCTCGAGCGAAACTTTGTCTCAAATTTTCAAGAACTAACGTTTCCGCCATTGTTTTTTTTTCCAACTTTCGAGATATTTTGCGAAACGGCCCAACGTTTTCCAGGCTTCAGCCCCGTCCGAAAGTCTCAAATTACTTCGAACGTAGCGTCGGTTTCGACCGAGCTGCAAAAGCGCCGCGCGCGTCACGCGAGAGAAACTCGGAAGGTCAAAGCGCCGCTCGCGCTCGTCTCGCAGAAAGAGGTAGCTTCGAAATTTCAGGTTAAACTTGGTCGAGCGTTGGGCCGAAATCTCGATGTCGGTTATAAACAAAGCGGGGAACCGGGGGAATGTGTCGAGGGAATGAACTCACAAATTGTCAGCGGTGGTGCCGAGGATGAGGAAGAGGTAGAACAGCCAGAGAACGTTGAGAATAAGTCCGAAGCCGAACAGTGCACTTCCAGAGAAATAGCAAAAGAGAAGTTGCGTGTATTGAATAATAGAGTCGGTAATGCAATTTTCCTGATTCGTAACCCATGTGCAGCGCTCCTCGGGCGCTACGAGCCAAACGTACGAGCAATCGTTCTAAAAGTCAAAGAAAAAGTGCACGGACAGGAAAAAAGTGATTGGACTCTGGAAGAAAAGATGAGAATAAATAAATTAGCGACTTACGTCTCTGATTTGGAAGCCCCCATATTTCGGTACGGGTTTCGGCACTCTGCTCATGTTCGCCGTCCCCCGCGCGTGCTTAACCAAAAAACCAGAGTTGACAGCAGCGAGCGAGTCACGATCGATTTTCATCTCTTTTCCCAAACATAAATATCCATTGAAATAAGAGACGCGGCGCAATGCAAAACAGCACACAATAATCGTTATAAATAACGTTACGTAATAATGATTTATTAACTTATTAATTCTCACATACAATAGTATTATGCGTGAACAATCAAATATTTTATAAACAAAATTTACAAAATAAGATTCGAGTCTTTACAACTAAAAGCTACTAGTAGTATTAGTTACGGATCACATAGCTTTTATACTTGTATATAGTATTTTATTAAATGTTATTTATCCTCATTTATTCTGTCTCTTATGTTTACATCGACGAACGCAAAACACAAATCGTGCCCGCGAAGCTTCGACGCTATCTTTCATTTGATGCTCTCTACTACACCTCCTCTTTCCTCGCCTCGTCTACACATATATTTATATATATACGCGTGTAAACACGAGCACGTCAATTATTTTGATATTTTCATCCATACAAAGATTCACGTACGTGCATATATAAATATAAATGTATAGATTTTATATATAAATTATTAAACTAAATGCTATTCAAGATTACACAGATTACGATCCGCGTAATCGAGCAGGACATGATATATGAGGGGGAGGGGGGGGGGGGATAAGTTCGAGGACATTTTCGTTATTTAGTTGTTGTTGTTGTTTCTTCTTGTTTCCAGATACATACTAGTAGTATAATACATTCATAAAAATTCAACTTCTCTATGTGTGTAAATATAAAATTATCATCTCTTAATCGTTACACCGCTGACAGTTGATATATAATATGTATAATTGCGTATCGATAAAACGAATCACTCGTCGAATATAATATACATATATATGTACGTCTCTTTTACCGATGCATCCTCGCGTCATCAACATCAATAATTATACTATTCATTCATTTATATTTTTGTTTTGTTTCGTTATTTTCCCCCCGCCTCTTGTTGTTGCTATAAAAGTGTGGATATTTGTTTTATCGCGCCAGTTTGTTGTTGCTCTCTTCAATTTGTTTCTTACGTTCAAATAATATTTCCTAGGGAAGTAATGTTTCTCGGGGGACACGAAAGGGAAAGGAGATGTAACTGAGAATAATGAAGCTAACACAACGTATATATAGGCCAAGCACACCGCAAAATTATTCCATTTTCTTTCTTTATTAATTTTGTTTTCATCTGGAGTGCTGCGTTTGAAAGTTTGCGGAAAACTCTTCAAGCCGTGCCCTTCTGCGTCGATAATTACGGGGAATTTGAATTATTTCGGTAAAGAGTACCACTCGGCAAAGAGAAAATAATATATTCCTTGGCCCGGCTCTCCCTCGTGCGACTCAACACCGGCTCTCTCTCTCTTTTTTTTTGATTAATGTCTACATTTGAATGTTTTTCTTTGAATTTCTACAGTCTTCCGGGAACTCGGCGCACCCGGTCACGTCTCTGGCAAAGTCACTCCCCAATCACGCCACGCCTCTTTATTTTGTTTATCCCCTCGGCTTCGTTGATGATGGGGCAGCTCGACCCAGCGCTACTCTCTACTGTGTCAACTGTGCCGCGCAACTCGTTATTGTTCAACTCTTCAAGCGTAGCAACTGTGCCCTGTGCAAAACGCCCAACCGTGTCAACAGCAGCTGGCTGTATCTGGAGTTTTGTATCTGGACTATCGACGACAGTGCCGACACAAAGATGTCAGTAAAATATTGGAAACAAGTCCTGGTGATGGAGTCGCAGCGTCTCAGCAGTTGTTAGCCATCAGCGATTCGAATTGTATTGAAACAAGAACTCACTCGTCTAAGAAAAATGTTACAACGAAGTTTGCCGATGCTCCGATACTCGCCGAGCACAGGAAAGCAAAGGATGAAATTCCAAATCCTCCTGGCCGATGAAAAGTTGCGAACATGTACTACAGGGGCTTTGAAGGTGCACTAAACGGTCGGAAAATCCAAGAAAACCATCTCCATCGGAACGATCGAAACAAAAACTTGTGTATTATATCTCTAGTAACAACGAAACGACCACGAACAAGCGCACAAGAAACAAAGAACGCCGAGCCCGATTATCGGATGACGAAGGTGACGATGGAAAAGAGGAAGAAATTAAACAGCCCAACGAGTATCGCAGCATCAGCAAACTTTGTTGTAACATTTTTCTTAGACAAGCGAGTTCTTGTTTCAATACAATTCGAATCGCTGATGGCTAACAACAATCGTCGATTGTTGTTCACTTTGCACAGGGTACAGTTGCTACGCTTGGAGAGTTAAACAATAGCGAGTTAAGCGGCACAGTTGGCACAGTAGAGGGTAGCCCGGGTCGAGTTGACACCCTGCCGATGATGGGCCCGCTCTCCGTCCATCGAGTGATACTTTTGATGCTCGCTAGTAATATATATCGTTTTTTATTGTCCGTCTTTCATCATATATGTGTGCTTTATCTTTCTTTTTTTTTATATATCTGGCCTACGCACTTTTGCGCCACGCATCACTTTTCTTTGTTTTTTTTTGTTTTTTTCCTTTACTTTTTTGACTAATAAATTTAGCAGCGCGTAATAAGCAACCGATTTCGATCGAACTCATAACTAACGTGGCTTTGTTAGAATCGAAAAGCTAACGCGAAAATCGATGAAGAGGAAAATCTCTTGTAACATGAATGATAAAAAGGATTCCTCCGCCGCTCTCTCACTTCCTTTTTAATCACTATGAATTTTTAATATATTCATTTTATAAGTGAACTACACCATTCGCAAATGCTTCGAATCTTCACTTCGAAATTCCATAATTTTCTTCATTTCTTAATATCTTTTCAGCGTAAATTTACAATTAACCAGAGCACAAACGTACCGAACAACATTTTTCCAGACAATAATCATACCGGAAAAAACAACTTTTTGAAACATTAACCATGCCGGCAGCGAACAACTTTTACGAAGAATAACTTCACCGGAACACAACGCTTTTTTTTTTCACAATATTCCAAAGTTTTGGTTCTCGTCTCAAATATTCTTTCATCGTCAACACGACACTGCTCGAAGTTCGAAATGAAATGGAGCTCAAGTCGCATCACAAATGCTGTAAACCACTTGTCACAAATATCTTACGACGAATAAATAAATTTGATTGGAAACAAAAGAGTGAGTCTGAACTCGCGATGGTCAGAAATGCGTAATCGTCGGTCAATCTTGTTGAATAACAAACCCCCAGAACTACCGATTGATACTTTCTTCAGAAAAATATAATTTTAGTCTTTCGTCGTGGCGGGTTTTGTTTTATCGTGTTTCGTGTAGATTACTTTTACGTTTATGTGGGCGAACATGTATTTACTTTATATATATATTTATATATATATATATATTTATACATATGGGATAAGGGAGATATTTTGATGACATGATTTTTGACTCGTACATATCTCGTAAGTGGAAAAAAACTAGAGCCAATAACGTCGATGAGTTGTTGCGGTTATAATAATAAATGCTGTAGGCCTATATATGTATACTCGTAGAGCGTATCGGTTAGAGACTTGGAAAACATCAATAGCCCACAGTACTGATTTACATTTGTTCGTTTTTAAAAAAATTTTTTATTTTTTTTTTATTTTTTATTCTTCACTTTTTATTTTATTTGTTTCATCGTCTTTAAAATGGTGTTTAGAATAGTTGTGCGAGGTAAATACGGAGTCCGAATGTATACTATACAAATATGATTAGTTTGTTTCTTTCTCGTTGGAAGTGATGTCGTCGTCAGTCAATAATACAATGAACGCAACAAATAATAATGATAGATTCGAGCTATCGTATTGTTGGTGCACAACTTGCGAGCCGCCTGTCGGTCGGAAAAGGAACTATCCCGCGCGGGGTAACGGCCTATTAGAACGCACCGAGGTTCCCGCTGTTGACACGGGGGAGGTGGTGTCTCGACCGGGGCAGGGTAAACATTTGTTTTCTTTATCTGAACATTTGAAAGTTTGTATATTTTTTGTTTATCTTCTTTTGATTTTGATTTTCCTTTGCGACGAGTTAACGAGACGAAAGGGGAATCCGAAAAATATATTTCGAGATTTTCCCCGAGTCCCATCACCTGCACTGTTTTTTAAACGACCTAGCGGCAGGTGGCGACTCCGTTGAACGAACGTGATGATGCTGCTTCGCTGACGTGCGTTTAGACGACTGCTCGACGGCGCCGTCACGATTCCGCAGAGAGCCACCGCTGCCGCTACTGCTGTTGATCGGCATCGCCTTCCCAACAATCTTCGTATTTCCTCCTTTTTTCACTACTTTCCGCGCTTTAACCGAAGAAGTAAGACACCGACGTCGCCCCCCCGATGGCTTCTCGCTATATCTGTCTAGTTCCGTCATTGCCTCTTGAATCGCATTTTCCAATTGCATGTTCAATTTACGACTTCTATAAAAGACAGGTCAAGTTTTTCGTTTCAAATTCACACGATATCAGTACAAGTCGATGGATTTAGCGAATTTGTCCAACTTTCTTATTATTATTTTATTCCGAAATTTACTCAGTGCATTTTCTCCCTTCTCGTTTCTTTTTTTCTTTTTTCGTTTTTTTTTTTTAAAATATTATACATCGATATATGTGCTGTGCGTGCGTGCGTGCCAACGCGTGTCGTGTGTGAAATACTCTCTGCCGCTACGACTACATAATATATTTACATAATTCTATACACAGCGAGGACACTTGACACACACGGGAATTATTGATGAAATTTTTTAGTTCTCATTACGATGATTTTGAAGAGTAAAAGTTGATGGAGCGTGGTGAGTTATTAATGCATGTTCGATTTTCTCCGTCAAGCAAATTGTAACGTTATCCAGTACAAAAATTATACTATTCGGTACGATACGCGCCGATCTATTGTGAAGGTTTTAGTATACAGAACGATATTAATACCCAGTCAAGACAATATTTGCTACAGCGACACCCAAGCGCATTATTACAACCGTATTACACTGCTATTGCCGATTAAACAACAGCAACGAAATACCAACAACAAATTATACGTTTCAGTATGATTCGGATAGAAATTAACCTCTCAACAAACAACCCAATGTAATCAAATAAACGGATTAAGTTTGCGATATGACAGCAAAGAGTTGCGAGTGGAAAGGGCAAATCGTGGAGACTATAACGGTTCAGTAAATAATTCGTGACGATTGAACGCGAAAGACGATTCCGTTTTAAACCATTTCAATCCACGGTCTTTCCATAGTAGCGAAAAAAAAAACGCTTTTTCCCATATTTTTTGAATGTCTCTGATTCTATTTAAATTCAAAACCGCTTTTTGTTTCGTTAGCCGTTGCGTTAGTTTTCAATTTCCGTTAACAACGATATCGAATTCACGGATACACGGTCCCTTCCAATCTTCGGAAAAGCGTAACCGCTGAACAACAGAATTCGAGACGTAAAATATAACGATGTGCTGTACAGTTTGAATATAACATTGAAACGACATGCGGTGTACACTGTGACGCGAGAATAACGGATTTAAAGATCGGAGACACATTTTATACGAAATAATGGATTTTTCAATACGGACGGATGTTTAGGCATTCTGTAAAATTTAAAAGACTGTGGCTAGTCGCCCGGAAACCGTACAGGTTATGTTATTCGTCCGAAAATGAATCATGGAAACTTATTTCCAAGCGTGTGTTACTAAAACAGCACACTGTACTGCTACAAATCCGGAATCCGGACGAATAACATAATAATCCAGATGAATTTTTAATGCGAAAACAGAGAATAATGCGTAACCGACCGAATAAAATGTATATTGTCGTCCAGAATAATGACGTATCTTCAAGTGTCATGGGAATTCGTATATAAATTGCAAACTGTAGCGGCAAATATAGCATCATAAAATGAATTCGTCAAAAGCAGTGTCACACGAGAAAAGTACACACGATAAAAGATTTGAGCAATAGATAATCCGGACAAATTAATTAAAGGTACGGTAACCGGACGAATGGATAGTGCAGTTTTAAAAATGTATCCAAGTTACACACACGTTGAAACGACGCGACATAATAAATGTTATTACTGAATATAAATTCGAAATACTTGGGCGGATAACTTACTTGCAATGCTTGCTCGTGATAAAAAGTTGTAACAAAATGTAATATGGTGGTGCTGGATGATTGTTATTGAATAAAGAGAGATAGAGAGTGTGTGTTTGTTATTGGGGTAGAAATTGAGTGGTGTGAGGACTCACTTCCTAACTCTTTTGCGCGCCCGATGATGAGCTTCGAGGCCATCGGAGAGAGATTTGAGGGTTTTGATTTGAACGTGGGTTAAACCGCTGGCAGCTCCGGCTCCGTACCAGCGTACGCCAACGGTTAAACTTCCGGGCGGACCAACAGTTTCGACTTTGCCTGGCCACGCCGAACTGCCGAGCGCTGCCCCCCAAACGAGCTGTCCAACCTCAAGTTTCCAATTTTTGCCACGCACGTTGTCGGCGCCCTCATCTTCTTCTTCTTCTTCTTCGTCTTCGCCATCAACCACGCCTGATACTGATGGGCCAAATACAATTTCAACTCTTAACGCTCTTTCGGATACAGACGAAAAAGGAAAAGCAGCGAATCACAGCGCCCTCAATCTTTCCATTTTTTGTTATTTAGAAATCTCCTTCTCCTTTTCTTTTATTTCTTATTATTTTAATTCATCCCAGATTTTTGAGCGATCCAAACCTCGCGCGCTCGCTTTATTCCACTAGTACGCCGTTATTCACTTCTCGCTCTCATCCCTTTTTATTATTTATACACTTGCGATGGTAGCAGCAGTGGCAGTTGTTATAGTAGTAGTGGAGGTTGTTGTTATGGGAGTGCCAGTTTTAGCAGCGTACACGCATTCACTCTCGACATGTGTCATCAATTTTGCATATGCGACGATTATTTTATGTACCGCATTGTGCCGGTGACGAATGTACGAGTAAATAAACAAATGAATAAATTTGTGTGTGTGTGTGTATGTGTGTTGTACAACGAGTTAAGCTGATGTTTTGAGCGTTATGGCGAATAGATGTGAGGAGACACGGTTAAAAATATTTACAGATGAGTCTCGAATGGATGTCAACGATTCGTCCCTCGCTCAGTCGTTCACTGGAAATTCATTTACCGCACGTTCGTACGATGATATTCTGTGTTTATACATGGGTTAGAACCGTTCTATTTATTTGCTAAAGAGGATAAAGAGGATGTGACGAAAAAAAACATTTTTCTTTACACCTCTCGACCACGATTGTACTACGTACAAACGGATTAACGACGAGCAACGTTCTGTGCAAAACTTCAAAAGCTTCGATGCATCATGCACGCCCAAACACACGTCAAACGTTCCTCCGAGTCCTGAAGACAAAATTCCACAAAATACTTGTCGGTATTTCGCATTACTGAGTGGATTTTTTTCAACAGGAAACCAACCATTTTCGTTAGTATTATTCCAACCAGAATTACAACCATGCACCAAGCATACCAGAACAGTGAAAAAAGTTGTGATTATTTACGTAAGAAAGCCCCAACCGCAATGAGAATACGGAATAATTAGTTTGAATCATGCAGCAATTAGATCGATAAAAAGCACGTGATAATTTGAGCGAGGAAAACGTCATACTTTGCTCTTTTCTCCTAATTTTTTTTTTCTTTTCTTTCTGTATCAAGATATTACATAACAAAATACTGACCATCCTGGTCTTCATGCAGAATCGGGTGCATGTTGTGTACGGAGGTGAGCTTTCGCTTGATTCCCCGGCTCTCGCACCTCACCGTGCTCATCACACCCTCGGTTTGTTCCGACGTCTCCGAAGCAAAGATCTGTGTTAAAGACAACTCGATCATCTCATACACAATTCTACGACAGTCGCATGCTATCGATTATTCATTTTGATTGTTTAAATAGCCCTTAATAAATCGGGCATTGGATCGAGCTCAGAAGTGGCGAATGACTGGGAACATACGAATGGTTGAATAATTCGAAACGCGATCGAAAATTGGGCCATTGAAAAACACGGCATGCAAATATAATTGTCAAGTTCAAGAAAACAATAAAAATAATAATAACAGGCTGAACAAAAACCCGAATTACACATGCTCTCGACGACGCATTTTTATGGCTGAGGAAATTTTGTTAAATAATCAAATCGAAAGGGCAACAAAATTATTCGCTTGAGCATGAATTTATTGAAAACATTGTGAGAAAACGCGGGACGTATAAACACGTATATCGTGAATATATTTCCTGCGAGGATCGTTCCCGGCGAAGGGCAACGATCCCCCCGATAATCTTCTTCATTATTACATTATTGCAATGTACGCTTTTTCTTTTAAATAATAATTTCTAAAGACGATTATTGGATACTCCTATGGAGAAGCTGTGAAAACAATGTTAAATACGAACTAATTACAAACTTAATAATATATGAGTCGAGTACGTATTCGTTGATTCAAATTATTATATATACCTATAGATCATGTGAGAGTGTAATCGTGTATATATATATCATTTGAAAAAGCGTGATTAAGCTTCGATAAGATTTAAAATTGATGGAAACTCGTTTCCATCGAGAAAATGTACAATTGATCCAACAACTCCGTGACAATGTTCACTTTCACAGCTCGGGCCATGATTTTTGACAAGGGTTCCCCCCGTCTGACTCGCGATTTTTTATGTACCCGGTGCCGGTGTGATATTGCCATTGGTGCGGGGGAGGCGGAAGACGTCGACTGCACGAGTCGGAATTGTTTTGATAAAGATGGGGATAAAGGGAGGTCGGTGGCAACATTTGTGGGAGGACTGGGACATCCGAGCCTGTTACTTTGTCGCTCGAGTAAGGTAGCGTGGCCGAGAAAGTGAGGGAAGCTGGATTCTCCGATTGAATGATTTTGGCGAATTTGTTGTCGAATTGTCGAGGTGCGTTCAATTGGGGATTGAAATGCGAGACGTAAGCGCGATCGTCGCTGTCGGCAATGTCAGTGTCTCCCTCGTCTTCGTCTTCGTCTTCGTCTTCGTCGTCGTTGTCTTCGTCATCGTCCTCCCCCTGGACGTTACCCGGAGGAACGAAAGTCGAACGATAATATTCGGGGACGATGGGAGTGCTCGCGGATATCGATAAAATTGGCTGACGCTCGAGCACCGCTCTGCTCTCTCTTTGTTCTGTGTTGTGATGCTCGTAAAGTGTTGGTACGTATTTACTACGAGTGTATAATGAAAATGTGTTATCCTTGTACTCGTCGTACGAAGAAGAAGAAGAAGAAGAAGAAGAGGAGGAAGAAGAAGAAGAAGAAGAGGAGGAAGAAGCGGAAGAAGAACGATCGTTCGAGACTAATATCATTTGAGCTTTATCGACGACTGGCTGATCCCCCGACGCCGAAATTTCCACTCTGTCTGAATATACTGAATGATTTGGTGACGAGGTGTCCATGTGCTCCTGCCCCGAGTCAGGGTGTGTGTATTCTGGGTGTGTCGTATCGGCCCCTTGTTCCGTATCTATTAGGGTTAGACGAACCGCTTCTCTGCTGACACCATTCTCTACGGAGCTACCAACCTGGATCCCTGTCGACACGGTAGACTCGACGTACGTTTGTCCGTCGTGCTGATGTTGTTGCTGTTGGTGCTGCTGTTGCTGCGGCTGGACTCGCCGATCGGATTGGCTCGGTGTTATCATCTCCTTCATCGTTACCATTTGTTGCATCCTCCAATCGTCCGTCATTGCCTGGAGATCTGCCGAGTCTGGCTCGCTACTCGTTATGCAATGAACCATCGGCTGTTGAAAATGAAAATGCAATGCAGAATTAGCCTGAATTGTGTGACGCAAGTTACGACTGTGGATAATGAACCTGATTTCATCAGTCTTTCACAAAATGGTGAAGCAATTTTTTTTCGTTATTGTGATCTCAAGATTAAATAGTACCCAAACAACATTCCGAGAGTTTTCATCATGCTTCGTGCAGAAATGATTTTTCTCACTTTTTGCTACCAAAAAGCTTATTTATTTAGGAAAAGCCTAGCAAAGATGAATATTTCCTTACTGTGGACGAAGAGTGGCGATGATGAGTGAGTTGCGGTGCGGGAGAAGCTGCTCCATGCGTAGTCGTATCGACGGCGGGACTATTGGAACGTTGACTGTTACCAGGACTGTGCGTGGTCGTATCAGGGGGCGAGCCTCCTTGGCCGGTGAGTTTGGAGTTGTTAATTTGATTGGCAGCGGCTGCAGCTGCTACGGCGGTTTGCGTTGAGACGGAATGTCTGACCATCAGTTGATTGTATCGCTGATCGTCGATCTGTTCTGCTTGATTTTTCGCGAGGTTCACTGAGCCCGCAGTGACTCGAAGATTTTTTGCATTGTTTCCGCTCGTACTACTGAGAACGTGTTGCTGTTGCTGCTGTTGTCGATTAGCGTTGTCGTGAGTCTGATCTTGGTGACGATTGTGATGATTATTATTAACATTACTATTATTATTTGTATTATTATTAGTATTAGCGTTACTATTATTATTAACAATATTATTATGACTATTATTATGATTATTGAGAGACTTTTGCTGATGCTTTTGTTGTTGTTGTTGTTGTTGTTGTTGTTGTTGTTGTTGTTGTTGTTGTTGTTGTTGTGGTTGTTGTTGTTGTTGATGTGGTTGCAATTGTTGGTGATGCTGTTGATGATTTATATCCGACTCGGCGGACTGTCCAAGATTTTTGGCTTTGTTTATAATAGCGGAATTGACAACGTACGACTGATTGAGATCGACGTTTATGGGGGATCTCTCGACTCTGTTGGCATTGTTTACCGGCGAAGGGGCAGTTTGAAAGCCCGATATTTGGCTGTTCGATACCATGGTAGTCTGTTGTTGAACTATCGTAGTGTTCTGTTGTACGAAGGTTGTATTTTGTTGATTAGCCGCCGCCGCCGACGATACAGCTATGTTTTGTGATGTTGCGCAAGGGACCATCAACGTTTGCCCATTCATTTGTATGAATTCTTGCTGTGCTTGGAGGCCTTGGGCAGGACGTACCTGAGAAGCGTTGAAAGTAATCTGCTGGTTGGGATTGACACTGGCGACGATCGGGCTCAGTTGATTACCGAACGAGGTTGAACCGTTTACGAGAAACTGGCCACCGTTGGGGGACAAGAATTGTGCTCCGGTGCTGTGTTGCTGAATTATTTTTCCACCGTTCGCTTGGGGCGCGCGGATAACCATACCGGCAGGTCCAGTCGCGAGAATTCCTTGTCCCGGACTGAATATGCCGGCGCTGTGACTCTGCACGGGTGTCAAAACATTTTGTCCATTGACGTTTTGTATCTGGAGCTGCATACCAAGGTTGCCGGTGTCCTGTAACAAGGTCGCGGTTCCGTCGGTCGACATGACCATGCTGCCGAGACCGGGCACGATGAACTGTTGGATGGTCGGAAAATTTTGCATCATTCCTGTCGTTCCGTTCAACAGATTGACCGGTTGAAGCAAATTTATTTGCTGCGAAGGTTGTGAATTGGTGATTATTTGTTGGGTGTTGAATTGCGCAGCTTGGGCACCTCCGGCTTGACTGTTCATAACGAGCTGAGCGGGCGCGCCGCCCTTGCCGGGAACGATGGTCAACGCTTGAAGCATCGATCCGCCGAGGCCCGCGGACTGGAAGTTTTGCTGTGCGAAATTCGACTGGGACTGGAGGAGCATACCCGTAGTTGAATTCTGTTGGGACGAAGCAATCTGCAGCATCGAAGCGATCGTTTGTGAATTGTTTTTCCGCTTTTTATACACTTTTTTCTTGTTCATGCTCGACTCGACGGGCGACAAGATGCCGCTCGACTGTCTGTTCATCAAGTTCGAGCTACGGTTCGCATCTTGTTGATTAGCGTCGATAATCGAATGAGCGTTCTGCAATACGTTCCCAGTGGCCATCGTTAGATGGGGGATTTGAACGTTCTGCCCGATTCCGTCCATCGTCATTACTCCAGGTTGAATCAGCACCGGGGCTTGTATCGTATTAACCAATACGGTCGGCTGACCGATCATTTGCTGGGCGACACCGACCGGTGGCATCACTTGACCGGCGCTGACATTCGTTACGATCGGAGATACCGAAAGCGGAGGCATCGAGTTACCGTTTTGTAACATTTTCGTTGGATTTTGAGGGGGTGGCATTACCCCACTGATGTTCGAGCCCCCCGTACTTGCCATTATCAGCTGACCACCGCTCGAAACGAGGATATGACCAGGCGGGAAGGACGCCGCAGCGGCAGCGGCTGCGGCTGCTGCGGCCGCCGCTGTATTCGTTGTTTGCTTAAGCATGCCGCCTCCCGAAGTCGTGAGAACGTTGTGAACTTGAATATTCGATTGCTGTTGCTGTTGTTGTTGTTGTTGTTGTTGTTGTTGTTGTTGTTGTTGCTGTTGCTGCTGATTGTGATGATGATGATGATGATGGTGTTGGTGATGATGATTGTGATGCATTTGTTGACTGTGTTGGACCGCTGGAGCAGTACTCGTTTTAGGCACTTGTATGCTGCTCACTACACTCTGGACCATCTCCAACGGTGATTTTGATACACTTGTATTATGACCGGTATTCGATGGGGTGATCGAAGAATTAGCGACGTTCCCGGCTCCGCTAGCTGAGGTGGGTAATATCATTCCGGTAGTGAAATTGTTTATGCTGTTAGAATGATGTTGTCTCTGGGATCGCGAGCTCTTGACGTGGCCCGCAATGTTTGATATAATTGGATTGACCGACGAGGAAGCGTTGATCGATACAGTTGCAGTATTCGCTCTTCCGGCAAGAACCGACGTTATGGTGTTGCTACTAAAGGTGTGCCCACTCGCCATCGTAGTAACTATGGTGCTCGAGGCAACAGCACCGCGCTGAATCACGAGATCTCGCTGATTCGAATGATCCTGTTGTTGCTGGTGCTGCTGTTGCTGTTGTTGTTGTTGTTGTTGCTGCTGCTGATAGAGCTCCAACGGATTTTGGGACGGATGCGGGTTCGTATGCACCGAGAGATGGGAAGGCACGTTTTCGGCGGATGACAGTGACATTTGTGTCTGCGAGGACGACGGAGCGGGTGGCGGACTCGGTGAGATGCTGCTCGAGACGGTGGTCGTCGTTGGATAGCGATTTCCGGCACCGCTAATATTTTGCTCCTGAAGCCCTCCGTGGGCCGGCTTATTGCTCCAAGTACCGAAAGAAGTGGCCGTAGAATTGTTGTGAAAACCAGGGCTCCTCGGCTCGAGGGGAGGAGTCGGTAAAGAAATGGCCGAAGTGGAGCAAGAGTAGGGAGTCGTCGGTTGGGAATAACAACTTTGCGGAGTCGAAGGCTCGGACGAGTTCCGAGGCGTCGGAGGTTGCGAAAGAGCTGAATTCGAGCTCGGTGGACTTTCCGAATTAGCCAAACTCCCACCGCTGCTGCTACTGCCAGCTGGGGAACCGTAACTCGTGCTAACCGTTCCACCCTGTATCGGTCGCGGATCGACTTGACGCTGAGCTTCGTTGAAGGTAAATCTTTCCGCAAAGGTCGAAGATGTGACCGGATCGTCGGACTGATCGGTTCGATATGCGTCTCGCTCGTCTACGTACTGGTCTTGGATGTAAGCGGATCTGGTATCCGGCTTTTCGGCACGAACTGACTGGTTGTAAAATGATAAGGAATTGTCCGAGTTCGAAGGGACGCTGCTGCTGTGCACGAGCACCGGGGAAGTCGCGTGATTCTTGACCGAGTCAGAAAGCGATGATGGCCTCTGTTGTTGATGCTGCTGCTGTTGCTGAACGTAAATTTCTACACTTTCGTTGCAAATAACTGTGTCAGGATTTTCAACTTGTTCGACGCTGTTCGCTGGGAAATTATTGTTGATGCGCGAACTGCCAACGCCAGTTTGTCTCGATATCGTGCTATTCAACAGCGCGGTTTGCTGCGCGAGATAACCGCTCGGATCCTCGAGAAACGACGGACTACTTCCGGTGGTGTTAGCGACCGATGATATTTGGGTATCTACGCGATTCTTCGAGTCGTCATACTTGTCGGTCGAGCTTGGCGCTTCGATGCCGATCGCGTACCTCGTTTCAACGAGGTTGTGATGCTGTCGTTGCTTCTTATTGGTCGCTTTACCGGGCTTGGATTTCTTCTTCGCCAACTCTTCGGTCCAAGCGAAAACTTGGGGAATGTGGTGATGCAAAGGTGGGACGCGATCGAAACTGTTGCACGAAACGTCGGGAACTGGGAGCGCACAATTGCCAGGCTGAGCTTTGTATGACGAAACATTTCCGGGATTCATTCTCATTTGATGTTGTTGCCACGCTGGCAAATTCGGCTGCGGCTGAGACGCCTCGTTGTTACGAATCTCGTTGGACGCTCTTCCCACCTGGGGACATATTTCCAACTGCTGATGCTGCGGAATCTTACGATCCGAAGTCACCTTGCTTCTTTCGGTACAACTTTGTCTCGTTCCTAGTACCAGTTGTTCGTTTATATTTTGAGGCAACAAACCATTTTGAAAGATCTGGTGACACGGCAATTGATTCGGGATCATAGATACCTGCTCCAAAAGATCCCCCCTTCTCGCCAAATCATTCTCTCCGTCGAGACAAGATTCCACTCTCATGTTATTCCGATGCATCGTACTTTCGATATTGCGATCGTCTGACATTTGGGTCGAGTATGCTTGCTGCGTCTCGTAAATTTGACCAGCTTGATGATTGATCTCGATCTGAAACCTGCCGTGAGCATCCGCCTGTAAAACGTGCTGTTGAGGTTGACGATGCTGAACTTGTCGCAGTTCCGTTTGATGAAGAAAATTTTTGTTCGGATCACCCATCGTTACACACTGCTTCGTCGGCATAATATGCTCCTTCGCGTTGTTGTGGAGGGTGCGAATTTTTTGTTGATTATTAATGATCTGCGGTTGTTGTTCCAATTGATGATTGACGTAATGCTGCTGGGTCAATTGATTCGCTACGATATTTTGCTGTTGCTGACAATGAAGCAGTTGCATCTGCTGTTGCTGCTGCTGTTGTTGTTGTTGTTGTTGAAACGACGATTCCTGCTGTTGCTGCTGCTGCGCCACATTGTTCACTCGATGCAAACCCCGCTGATTTATTATCAGGGGATTTCCCATTAATACGTTCGTCATATTTTGTTGATTAAGCCTCTGTTGAGAATTCGCTACACCGCAAACCCCCGTTTGCACGCTCACCGGGTTACAAATGTCGATCGAACGGTGACTCGCCTCGCGGTTGCTCGTTCGATCAACCTGCGGCGAAGCATTTCCCGATTGCCACACCTGAAATTCCAGTTGGTTATTATTATAATCCTCGCACTCCGATAATCCAATTAAATCGTTGATTAATCTATCAAAATATCAGCAAACTCGATTGAAACTCGAGTATAAATAAGAGTAAATCCTTCAAGTGAATGAAACGAGTTGGAAACACTGTCATCTATTTTTTCGCCTCTCATCGGTTCCAACTATGAAATTACTTATTAGCAGAATAAGGACAATGACGGAACCGCCTCGTTAAAAATTTCCATGAAAACTCAAAGCTTGAAGAATGTCGTTTGAATTTATGTGAAAAGCTACAATACCTGATTATTTTTGGAGGTTAACGAGGATTGCATTGAATCAGCTGTGGCTGGATCGATGGCCTGGTTAGGGAGTTGTGTAGTAGAAACGCCGGAGTAAATATTCCCCGTCGCTGCTAATTTTCTCTTTTTCTTCTTGCTCAGTCCATCTGTGAATAATACGCGCACAAACGTTGAACATCGATAGAAGCGAGTGAAATGGTTTTCAACTAAAAAAAAAAATCGTTCAATCGAAAAAACGTCGTACCTTTTCTCGATTGTTCAATCGAGTCTGTCGAATTGGACGAAGGAGAACCCACGTGCATTGTTGATATCGGGGTGGCGGCTTCGAAGGAAGATATCGGGATATTTGGGGTCGAAGATGCAACCGGACTCGCTGCACCGGTAGTCGACAAAAGTTTCCTTTTGTGATTGCAGAGCTTGTTCATTTCTCGCCTTTTACCTCGCTCCGGGCTCCAAGGACGTGTCGCCACCTGACAATGTAACAATGGACAATTCATAAAAGGATTCAACGAAAGAATATGGAATCTGAAAATCTCTCGCAGAAGGATTTTCATGCGACAACATTCCCCTTCCCCTTTAGCCACAAAGTTTGAACCGAACGAAACCATGAGTCATTATCATCAACAATAATTATTTGTTACTACTGGCACCATCCCAGGTCTACTGCTCCGAATGTTCTCCCTCAGTTTCGTCTTTTGATTCGTGCCAAAGTATTGAAAGGAGTTGGTCATAGTTGTAATATATTATCTTTGGTTCACCTTCGACGCTACTAAAATCTCAAGACACGCACCCTCGGGGCTCTCGTTCTCGTTTTTTCTTCTCTTCCTCTCTCTCCCTCTTCCTCTTTCCTCTCTCGCTGGCGATTCCCGTGTGTGTATACATAAGCGCAGATGCTCTTCGTCTCTAGGTAAGCCCCCCTTATACTCGTGTATTCGCACTGTTGCGCTTCAATCCCCATAGGTATTTTTGCGAACCGTAACACGATGGACCGTACCGCCGCGATATCGAGTACGTACGTATGTCGTAGTAAGTATACACTTCGCCAAGGAATCTCGTTCGTCCGCGAAAGCAACAGGGGTGCTCACCCCGCGAAACCGTCATCGCTCCAATTTCCATACAAGTTTTTTTTCAGGAAAGAGATTTGGGAATCATTCCCCCAGGGAGTCTCGCGGCTCCAGGTCGGAAAATAAAATCCCCGATTTTTTGTAACGAAAATATTGAAAAAACTCACATTTTTCTTGGCTCGACGTTCGTTGGAAAAAGTCGAAGCTACTTGCGCGACGGAGTGACGTGCAATTTAAAATGTGGGTCCCCACCAGTTATGAAATGATGCGGATAAAATGAGCGATGGGCCATTGCCAGTGGTTGAATTTAACGAGCATATTCATACGTCGCTCTTGGGTGGTCATTGCTCATTTTCGCAATTTAGTTCAGTCTTTTTTTGAGCTAATAGACTCGCTTGTTTTACGGGGATGTTTACGGTGGCGGGGTCGCCTCTCCAAGTACGTAATTAAGGATCCTCGTCCGGCGCGGGGGGGAGCGAGCCCGGAGTGGAATGACTCCAGCGGGTTCGAGTACTTTTTCGAGTGGGCCGGTTTGTTTAAACAATTCCAACTCGATTGGGATTAGCTCTCGATGGGAATTTCGTCGTCGAATCGCTATGCAAATGCGCTCGCCTCATCTTCCCCGAGGATGCTTATGACGAGCATAAAAGGAGGCACGAACGAGATGCGAAACTCGTTAATGAGACGAGGACAGAGAGGGCGCGCGATTCCCAAGAGAGAAATATTAAATGGTTGAGGAGTTTGAGATGCAACGAGTTGGGAGCCGTCGCATGGATTCCTCGACCTCCAGCCAATGTCTCGGAGGGCATACGTGTTCTGAGTATACGCGCGAACTGCGTGTACGTAAATTCTGCACGCTCCGCGACTCGGTGGCCTTGAGTGACAGGCCGGCAAGTACTCCGGCTCTTCCTTTTTTATGCATCTTCTTTCATCGTTTCAATAATTCCTTCAATCGACCACCAACCACGTAGCTAAACAATCGCGCTCTATCGAATCAACCTAATTATCGACCAAGTCGGATCAATCGAGATTTACTACGTTTTTTGACCGACCTTCGTCCCGATCCAAAATTTTTTCATTCCGCATATTTGTAGAGCAACTTTTCGAGCGTCGTCGCCTTTGTGGTCAGAGAAACCATCACATTTTTTCATCGAAAAATGTGAAAATGCCAAAAATGTTGAGAAATCTACATTTTTCGTCGTTGAGATTTCCGCTTCGAAATCACTCAGCTCGAGCCAATTGGACGTGACTTAAAGCTCCAAGTTTTTGGGAGTGAAAATTCACAATTCGACTCTCCGCACACGCTTTTAGTCCTCCGCGAGTGATCGAGGGGGAAAAAGCTGAAAAGAAAGAGTTTTTCTTCGATCGACGTCGGAGAAGTGTGCACGCGGAGAGGGGAGTGTCCGAGTGTCCCGGAAATGGGGAAAAAAGTGAATTTTAATTCGAGGAGGAGAAGAATAAGTTGGGGCGATTCGCATACGTAGTTGGGATCGCGGCGAAGCAAGAGCGAGCGAAGAACGCGAAGGGAGCTGCGTTGTGAAGCGGAGGAGCAGCGGTCACCAGCAGGGTACAGAGCCAGCACGGAATGCAGTTCTATAGTGGCGCTCAACTTGAATCCCAGCGATCTTAATTCACACGCTACCCACGTACATGAGCTAACCCTGCTCTCTCCCTCCCCTCCTCTCTTCCCGCCTTTTCGACTTCCGACCCCTTTTTCCTACGATGTCTATTCGCTTTTCCAGGCTCCACACGCTCGACCGCTCATCAAGACGACCTCGTTGCCTATATACTCGCAATCAACCCCTGCTATATATAATCTCCGCATAAAAAGTGAATTCTCTTTATATATAAATCCGATTTTACGGCCGCAGCCACTGGAAGATAAAAGCACTGCTCTCATTAACCTCAGCTAATAATAGATTGATAGGCCACAGTTTTCATTGCTCGCGAACGTTCCAATTTCAAATCGTCGATCCATTCCCATCCTCATTATCACAGCTGATAATCGTTTGACGAAACAAAAGCTCTGTTCGATTATACGCTCGATTCATGACCGTTGAAGATCCGACGAAGAGCACTCTTTTTTTTCGTTCCCTGCGTTTACCGTTAATCCCAAGTTTTTTTTTTGCATTCTTATTTTCGGGGGGAGATCAAAAACTCGTTCAAATCTATGACTACGATGCGAGAATTCAATGTTTAAGAAAACCATCAATTTGTCGATGCAACGTAATCGAACCAGATTTGGAAATCACTCTGAAAAATGGTTTTTTAGCGTTTTTCATTCCGAAATAGCCGCATTGTAAGATAATGGAAAATTTGGACATTTTGCTCGAGCGGGAAGAACTCGATTCGGGAGCCAAATCAGATTCGTTCGATTTTTTTTATTGGGCTGCCCTCCTAAGTGAGTCGGTTTTACTTCGACTGATTTATAGTTTACTGATGGTGTATTTTTGGAAATTTTTTTACCACTATATGGAAATATCAGAGTGTGAGAAATTCTCAGCAACAAGAGTTTCGTCCGTGAAATATTCGTTGGAAATATTTCTTATCTTTCACGCTCGAACGTAGTGAAAGAGTAAAAAAAAGTAGCCTCGCAGATCGGAGTGTACGAAGATACACGAAGAGAATTAAGTCTCGGAGCGTGGTGTATAATTGAAAAATGAATAATCGTAACTGGAATAGCTGTTCTGCAAAGCTTCAATCGTTCTGTTATGCGCGAGATCAATTGCGGTTAGTTTCACTTTTCACCTTCACCTCATCCAGGCGTTCTCATTGGTTGCTTTATTCCGGTCGACCAATCACGATTATTCGGTGACGCGATATGAAAGTGAAAAGTGAAAGTAACAGTGATTGATCCCCAAATCAGCGCACGTTTTATTTATTCGATCGTTTTGTGCGCTTGTCTCGGAATTGTCTCGTTGTCGACGCGAGACAACGGCGTTCCAAATGCGCATCCACAAAAATGACCTTGCCCGAATCGGCTTTGTATTTTCGTTACGAATAAAACGCGAACGGATTGAAAAAACAGAATCGAATCGATGTTGATGGATCAAATTATTTTTATACCTCGCTCCTTCCCCCCCTCGATTCCTGCTCTCTTTCCCTTTCGAAGGAGCCTCTTTATCTTTCTCTAACCGACGTTAAACTGGTTTTCGATATGTATATAAGGGGGTAAACTCGATCAGGTTAACTGTATGCACGAAGATAAAGGCATTTTTTTCGTCCATTATGATTCGAATCGGGGCTGACCTAGCTCCACATTTGGCTGACTGGAGGCTTCTCTGAAAAAACTTGAACGACGACGAGGATCGTCTTGCCATTCCCACATTTCGAATTATACCCGTTAATTCTCCTTCCCCCGAGCATCATTCCGTCTGCGCGACGAAGTGTATTCCGCGCTCGAAATCGACGAGGAAAAAGTGCTTCGAAAGGTTTCTCGTTGGCTCATCGGACAGAGTAAAATTTTGAGCGGAACGTCGTCGAAATTGCGTGCTCTTCGTATTCGCCAGGAGGCAAAGAAAGGTGACGACGAGACACGAGCCCGAAATCGCGAGTTCCCATCGGGAGGCAAAGAGGCTCAAAATATTATCTGTTTGGCCCGATGGGAATCTCCACTTTCGTGCATAAACGCTCTTCTCGGCACTTGAGCGAAGGAGGGGGGGCTTTAAAATAATAAAATAAAGGAGCGATTTGGGCGGGGATAAAGAAGCCTGAAAAGTGTGAAAAGAATGAAAACGGAAAATAGGATCGGCTCCGGGGCGGATTCGGGATGGGCACGGGGGCTTTGGAAGCAGCACGTATAGGAGAGTCGGAGCAGGCAGCCCCAAAGAAAGGGGTTGATGCGCGAACTGGTACAAGTTCCATTACCGGGGAGAGAAAGAAGAGAAGAAAAGAGAGGACCCTCGTGAAGAGCATAGCGCAGACGATGCCAGAGCAGTTACGGCTGAATACGAGAGTTACTGTATACCCAGGTCGATATCAGGTTCGAGCAGTCACCAGACATGTACCGACCATTCACAAAACATTCACCTCAAGTGCCCCCTCCCCGGGCCTCTCTCCTCGCCGCTGCCTCCCTGCCCGCCTCAAAGTAGCGAGGCTACACAGCCCGCTGAGCCCGCGCTTGTCTCTTACGGCTCGCGCACGTATACTCCTCAATTTTAGGACGTGATCGCACCAGAAAATACTTCTCTGCGCTCCGGACACACGCTCGCACACACGAGCTCCTATTACAAATGCTATTCGAGTAGTCCTCGTACTAGATTATTCAAATGACTGACTGTTTTAGCTATAAAGTCGTTCGAGCCAGCAGCTGTTAAATCTGATAACAAGTAAATGGCTCTATTAGAATGAATAATGAGAACGAAGATGTATAATGGAATCTCGCCAAGCTTGAATTCACGAGAATTGTTGCGAGAATAGTGATTTAGTTGCTGCTTCGAGCAAATCGCTCCAGCCGACCTCCCGCTGCTTACCAATCTCGGATGCGCGTCCGTGCGTTCGATCAATAAAAAACTGTCGAGCCTGAACTGCACGATTCGATGATCGGGATCGATGACGATTCGAGCAGCCGTTTGCCATCTTCCCCGCACCTTCGAGGTACTCGAGCTTGCGTCGTAGCTCGACCCCACGAGAGAGAGAGAGAGAATCCCTCGATGCTCCGCCGTGGACCGAGAGGCAAATTTTATTCGGACACTACGCTCCCTGAGAATGCCATTTTATTGTAGGGCTTTCGAGATTCCGCTCGCCCGAGCTCTCCTACCAACTTGTTTACTCCCTCGAACTCCCTGCCCGAGTTTTCTCACTTTTTTAACCCCCGCGCCGAACAATCCGACGATCCCCGAGCATACAAACGGATGCAAATACGGACACTCGACGACTTTATACAACCGCTCAAAATTCCCAAGCAGATTCTCATCTCACCTTTCCCATCGTTACTCCCCAATCTACTTAAATAAACATTTCCACTGACCTTCGGGTCGAAGTTGAAGACACGTTCCGGCCTAAAAGGGCACTCGAGGCCACACTTGCAAGTCCCCGGAGTCGTCAGATACTCCTTCAGTTGACTGAGCGAACCCAGCGCCGTGCTGCTCGGACTGAAACATCATTTACATTTCTTGTTATTCTCCCATCTCTCCCAAGACCTTCGATGTCATTTTTTTCATTCCCACATCCGTCTCATTCACTCCAGTATTTCGTTATACCCTTTTTTCTCTCATGTCCGTGCGAATCATTTTGTTTCGTCAATATTTTAATATGCTACTCAACGCTTCGCTTAACTCCAGAATTAATTCAGCCAAGAAAAATGCTGAAAAACTTTCAATCCCGGGGATGGAATTGGCAAAAATTATTATCCGTTTTTCGACGATTTTTTTTTCATCCTTCATCATACGGACTCGTCCATTCTTAATTTTGAAAATTATTTATTTTGTTACAAAATTTTCCTTTTTTTTTGCCCTTTTCAAAAGGTACTCGTGGCATTCTTCGATCAATGTTTTACAAATTTGATAAATATGCCGTTGAAGAAGCTTCGTACGTAAGTGAGTGCAAAATTAGGGATTTTCTAACAAATTAATTGATAATAAGTTTACTCATTGCTTATGTTTAATTGTAATGAATAATTCTGATGATAAAATCATCGTTCGATTATTCGAATAGTCGAATAATATAGTTATCGGTAAATTCGTACAGTTTCAAAGGAATGAAAAAATGTGCAACATATCTCGAAGAGTATATTTATTTGAAAAATGTTTAAAACCTCAGAATTCATCGATCCGTAAGTCGAAGTAAAATTTTGAAAAAAGCTAGTGTCACTCAGATTTCGTTTGAATTTCAATCCGTAGATAAAATTCGGAATAGAATACGTTCCTCGGTCTATGAATATTGGATGGTTCGATGCAGCGATTAAATAAAAGTTGCATCGAAACGAGGAATCGCATTAGCCTTGGTATTTTTGAGTGGGAATAAAGTCGCTTCGGGCTTGGAGAGTCGAGCCGACATAAAAATAGTGTCGGGAAAAAAGTTGCATATGCCCGGAGTAGTTTGGAAAGACTCGCGGGAGTAAAAATGTCGCAGTCTGCCATTGACTGGGTTTAAAAATACTTTATCAGAGTCTGACGGATTCTCCTTTATTATGCTTGAGAAGAGAAAGTTTGAGGGAGCCGAGGAAAAAAAAGGACATTGAGGATATAACGATTGAGCAAACAACTCAATATTTCGGGCGTAATATAAAAACTTTTGGAGCAAAGAGGTCGAAAAGTGAGGCCGAAAGTTTTCTATTGGCTGGCAACAAACACGACGATAAATTATTGAAATCCCGGGGAAGCCGAAGCGTCTCCATTCCATTCCACATCGATCATCGTGTTTTCACTGCGAGCGTTCGATCCTCCGAGAGAGCCATAACGCTTCGGAGGGTGGAATGAAAAATCGGCGAAAGCCCAAACGAGATCGAATGAGCCGCAGGAAAAAAGGGTGAGGCTCGCGATAGGTGTTGCTGTGATACGCAAAGGACAACAGAGCAAGTTGCTTCCGCAAAGTGAGCGCAAGGCGAAAGGATGTGGCTAGCCGCAGAAACCAGAGCCCGCATGCACACACGTACGGGGTGTGCATTATGTCGGAGTGTGGACGTAAAAAGCTTGCCTGTGCGAGCGCAAGGGCGTGCAAAAGTCGATAAAAATCATTTTAACCACCGGCTCGTGTGTGCCGAGTGAGATTTCAGGCGGAATGACCTCTGATTTTACCATCAACGGGAATCTCGTTGAGCCGCGATAACGACGCGATCAAATGAAATTTTCTTCGAGGCCAGGGCCTGCCTCGCGGGATGGAGAAAAGTTTGCTAACGGAGCGAAAAAATGAGGAAGAAACTTGAATAAATTCCAATGCCCCTACGAACGAATGGCATTTTAAATCGAATGCGTTTCGAAAAGGACGAAGTAGCGGCTCGGACCGGAGGTCGTTTCCGAGTATTCGCGAACGTGGCGCGCAAAGCGTCGCTCTCGGGGTAAATATTAATCGGGGAAAGTAGTTAAAAAGGGCTGTAAATCGTTTGGAATGAAAAGGCGTTGATGGAGGAAAATTCAGCGAGGTACAAAGACAGGGGAGTCGCGGTGGGAGCAGAAGCCCGAGAAGTTGGTAAAACTTGTTTCCGTTAAGAATTCTCTTTGGTTTAACGATGTAATTGTTGAGCGGAGAGAAGATGCAGAGAAGTCATGGAAAGAAGGGAGCGGGAGAGAAAATTCGAGGATAAGTCGCGGAGCGAGAGTTCGGGGCGAGTAAGCGCGCGCCTCGAAGGAAGGAGAGAAAACCACAAAAGGTTGGTGCTCGGAGGCGCGCGAGTGTGTATTTTTGCCAGGGAGGGCTCGAGGAGGGAAAGTCGGACGGGGTTGCCCGGCGGTAGAGCTACGGCGGAGGGTGGCGGTGACTACTGCTGCGAGAAGTTATTGATTACCAACTCGGACACGCGGCTGGGCAGGCGGGTGAGTGGCCCGAGTGATGAAGGACGCCGCCTTCGCCGCAACTGGCGCCGGGGTGGCTTTCGTCGTTCGCGCAAGGGCGCATACACACGCGCGCCTTTGTATACGTAAGGAGCAAGGAGAAAGCGAGTATTATTAGGCTGGCTGATCGTATCGTATACACGCGGCACAAAACTCGTGTTAAACGATGGAGAACCGAGATTAAAATATAATCCGCCGATAGAGGGCCGCTGATCCGGGGCTAATTCTCGAGGGAGCCGGAACTCGAATCAAAGACGTCGCGGCGGCTGAGAGGCGAAAATGAATATTGATCCTTGAATTAGCCGAGGCCGAGGGAGAATTCCAAACAAAAATCACTCTTCGATGCATGCGAATTGACAAGCCTCGCGCGCTCACTAATCAATTTGCGTTTCGAGCTCTCTCCTCCGAATCTGCCTGAGATCAACGAGGACGATTACGAGCCGTGATTCATCGACGGCGCACTTTCACGCGCAACATTCAACAATCCGGGGAATAAAAAAATTACGTCTCCGACTGCAGTTACGAGTCGTCGGATTTTCGGGCCCTGGAAGTATCTGGGTCAAGAGAAAACCGATCGGACCCGCCGCCGAATCTCGAGGCTGCACGTGGTGGCCCGGTCCTCGAGAGCATCCTGCCTCACCGCGAGCAAATGTTTCCTCGCGCGGAATAATAACGCGAAAAGCAATTGACGCGCGGCCAAAGGTCCCGTCGAGAAATTCAACTTGCCTTCAATGGCACTCTCTCTCTCTCTCTCCGACATTTCGAACACGTTGATCAAAGCATTTGTTATTCCGGCGAGAATTTCACAATGACGTTTTGGGTCAACCAACCGCTTGGCGCATTAAACTTTTCGCGGAGTTTAATAGCTTCGCAAGCTCCGAGAATAGAGCGTCGTATTTTGAATAATCGTGTCAACGAGGGCAGTTTATCCGCGTTATTGTCGTCGGAACGCTCGGCGTTTTCCCATCCATTTATTTTTCATTCGTTCCCCGATGCGCGCCCGTTCACTTTCCCTCTTATCATCATTATTCGCCGTGATTCATGTTTATATTTGTGAAATGATCCCCCTCGGAATAGGAATTCGGCCGGACGCGTCCCTTCCGCGCGAAGCGGCGGCGCGTCCCTCAGAATATTCGTGTCGAACGAACCGACGACCTTGAACTCCTTTGCCGAAGCGAACTCGAGTTATCCGGAAAATCTGCGAGCGCCATTCGCGACGCCAATTTCCAGCTGTTTCGAGTTATTCAATTATGCGACGAGCAAACAAGGAATTTAGCGAGATCCTTCTGCGAGCCCGTTACTGGAATTTAATGGCTTCTGCGTGACTGAAAACTTTATGAAGCCCTGAATCCGGGCGAGAAAGCGAGCGCAGGCATTTGAGGTAATCCGTGCAAGGATTTTTCGAATCGTCCACCAATCTTCGGACACTTTTTTTCTCCGCGTTTAAATTCTTTTCGTAGAGAATTCAATTCCGCTATGAATTTTTCAAAGAAAATGCCTCTCGAGCTCGAAATTGAGGCGCGATTGAAAAATAAATAAATAAAAAAAAAAATAAAAAAAAAACGGTCGTGAAGGGCTTCGAAAAAGACTGGAGCCGACTCGATGCTCGTACAATGAACAGGTTCACACCGAGCACTCGTGATACTCGTTTAACAGCGTGTCGACAGTGAACCTTGGAAATCATGTCCGCCCAAGCAACAAGCTTTGTGCGGGGATTTCGTGGGATTCGATTCAAGGATCGCAGGTCGAGGCCACCGCGGTTACAATTGCCGAGAATTGCGAAGCCCCCGATCAAACTCGCTGCTGCATGCGGACTCGTACTCAAAAATCTTTAACTTCAGCAAATAATGAGACGACGTCTGGCCAAGAGAAACAAGCGATCAACGGAAAAAGATAAACCCGTCCGTGCGGATCGAACGACGTTACGGTACGAGACTCTTTCGGGGTTATTCGACGATGAGAATTTCAACGAGCTTTTTCAGCTCGATTTTTTTCGTTGAAAATCCATTCGTCTTTAGGCTGCAACTGTTTTCGTTAAAATCCGAAAGAAACTTTTGCACAAATTCGCTTCTCTCTGGATGCGGCGCGGAATAATCGAACGTTGAATCGACGCTAATAAGAGACGCGGCGCAAAGCGGGCGAAGCGAAAAATCATAAGTCATAAAATGAACGTTGGAGCGAGAGGAGTAACGAAGCAATAAAAGTTGGAAACTCATCGCAGCGGTGTGAAACTGGTCATTAAATTTGCCTGCAGTACCGGCGAAGATTCCTCTCGTACAATCTTCTGATCAAGTTTGTACGTAGTTTTTTCCTTCATTTAATGAAAAGTCTTTGCCAACGGGAAAAGGCCTCCGTTCTCAGGAAGATGAAAAAATGGTGCTGGGAACGAAGCACCGAAAATGCAGTTCGAATTTCCGCTCATTGGCCAATTAGAAAGTAACATTTTCAAAAACGTTCTTCACAGTAACCGAGAATCCAAAAGTTTGTCAAAATTTTAATCTTTCTGCAATAAACTGCAAAACACTTGTGCTACATTTCAAAATGCAAAGTCTCCCCCTATTCAGACTGAAACTCAGTTTGATAACATCTTAAAAAGGACTCTTGGCAAAGGGGGTTCCAGAGAACGATGAAAGCCCGGAAAAGTGATAAATCGAGGCTCGCGGTAGCAACCAGAGACGTTTCAAAAAGCTATTCGCACTTAATCAAAGACGAAAACTAGAGTTCCTGGCGCGTCGTGTCCAATTGTTTTCGCCTTCGTTCAGAGTCTTTTTATTACGCATTCGATTGGAAAAGTTTTGAGAATTTCTCAAACTCGCGTATTTAAAACTAGTTTTTTTTTGCATGAGATTTTGACTCGGAATTCCGTAGACGGAGGCGTTCGAGAACCACGAATTTACCACTTTTTCACGCACGCTTTTCGACGCTCATATTTTTTGCATTCCGTGTCTAGTGATATCTGGTGATATTGGTTAAAATGTGGTGATATTTGAGACAGTCGTTCGTGACTCGCACTACTTTAGGACACTTTTGTCTTTGGGTTCGTAGATCGTCGTGAGATTGGAGAAAGCCAATGCCTGGTTAACCTTGAGAAAGATAAATTTAAGTGTGGAAAATTCGTTCTTCGGACTTTCGTAACTTGTGACATCTGCAAAGTTGAGAAATACAATTTTGACAGGTACGTTTTGGTCGTTACCGATGTCGAGCATATTCGATTAAAAAAACATCTTTAAATCGCTCAGTTGCGAATTGAAAAAGGTGCTACAGGATGCTGAATAACTCTCTGGAAACCCAACGCGAGTCATTCTTGTCCAAGCGAAATGATAAAAACGCTCAAAGTGGCATTTTTCGGGAGAAAATCATTGAAAAACATTTTTCTTGGGCGTCAAGAATTTCATCAAATTTGTTCACACGAGACAACCGAATTAGCAGCGACGTTGGGGTCCCAGGGAAGCATAATTAATGACGCCGAAGTTTGCAACGTCGGAGTCCAGCGAAATGATGTAAAAAAAACGCTCAAATAACTACAGTAATTTTGCAATCTTGTTTTTTCGTCCATTTCGTTGGATTGAAACTCCGCGCAAAGTTCAGCGTCGTGTACGATTATAGCGAAAGTGCTCGACGAGACTTGCCTGATGTAAATAATGACATTATTGGTGGATATCCTTTTCCATCCGCGTGGTTCCGGGATGCTCGTAAGCTTGAGATTGTTGTATTGTTGGGAGCGGTGTTGATGTTGATGCCGATGGTTGGGATCGGTCTCATTGGCGACAAGACAAGTAGCGTTGTTATGATTTTGGTGTGTGACGTTTTGATTGATGGATCTTGGTGGGGGAGGTTGTTGTCCTGGGAAAATATTGGGGTTGAGGGGATCACTGGAAAGCGTAACTTGACACTCATTGGGACCGTCGAGTATGCTGGCGCTGCTTCGCCCGCTGGCTTCGCTGCTATTACTACTATTGCTACTATTGCTAATGCAGGATGATTCGACGATGTCCAACGTGGCGGAGTGACAGCGTCGAATTTGCGTGCTAATAAGGTCGGCGTTGAGAGAATCGCTATTTTGTTTATCGATCATGAGGTCGTTATGATCGAGGCCGAGGCTGGGTACGCGATTCGCTTTGGAGCTGGTATTGCGCCTCGAGTAGGTGGTTGCACGGGGATATGGATCGTTGGTAAAGACCGAAGTGGGGTTCGTCGAGGGAGAGGACGACGCGGACGAGTACGAGGAAGAGGAAGAGGACGAGGAAGAGGAAGCGGAGGAAGATGAGAGAGATCTGGGATTGCCGGGAGGTTGGACGGGCGGATGATCGTGGCAAAGGGACGAATTCGAAGGAACGGGCTCGTTGTAACGAAGAATATTGGGAATATTGGGAGGCTGCGCCCGAGTTAAACTCGTCAGTCCAGCGGTGACATGCCGCAACATCGTCGTCTCGGAGTCTCTCGAGTCTTTGTCACTGTCCTCGTTTTGGGACGAGGCAACGCCAGCGTTGCCAACGAGCAAAACGCGCGAATTTGATCGTTGCACGGTCAAACCGGGGCTCGAGAGGTCCTCGTCGTTTTGCCCGGCAGAAGAGCGCGCGCGTCCGGACGCATCGTCGCAGCACTCGAGGCGGAAGGTACATCGAGCGCTGTCGATTTCTCCGACGTTGCTCGATATCGCACCTGCGATCGCTCCTTCCTCGCGATCCTCTTCTTTCCTGCTGTAACGGCTCTCGTCGGCCTCCTCCTCGACGGACGCGAGCCGCTCTCTCCGCTTCCGTTCCTCTTCATCTTCGACCCTTGATTCGCTCACCACTCCGCCTCCTCCTCCGGCGCACTCGACGAGCTCGCAATTCTCCGCTGACTCTTCGGTCTCGCGCGACGAACCGCTCGCCGCAAAATTGCTCCTCCGAGACGAAGCTTTACCGAGTCCTTTGTCAATCTGGTGGTTGAAACCGACCTGCGGCTCCACTCCCACCGGCGACGATCTCTGCTCACCAAAACCTTCGCAACTCGAGACCAGCGCCTCAGCATTGTTGTTTACTAGTGTCCCCGGATAAAGCAACTTTTCACTAGGACCGTACACGAACACTCCTCGATTTCGAGGCAAATTCTGTTGTATCCCTCGCTGCTTCGTTCCCCGATTCTCACGCACATGCTGCTGCTGCTGCTGCTGTTGCTGCTGATGATGGGGATGATGATGAGGATGATGATGATGAAGATGATGCTGTTGCTGATTCTGCTGACTGCTGTGATTAAGTTTCTGTTGATGCTGCTGATAAACGACGCGATTCGGGGGAACAGGGTGAGAGATCGGTTCTTCAGGCTTGCCGGCCATGATCCAGGTCCAGCAGTGCAGGGCGCCGCGCCACCGACATCACTGGAACACACGGCGATCTCCTCCGACCCTCCACTAACCCCTGCTGCATCCTCTAAACACACAAATCAATCGGTTAATCTCTTGTCAAACGATGGCAAAACAAATCTCGGTTACTCAATATTTTATGACGCTGAAGTTTCCAACGTTTAAGTCCAACGAAATGATCGATAAAAACTCTCCAATAATTCCAGTAATTCTCCTATTTTGTTCCCTGCCAAATTTGCGATTCGTAGTTTTTCAAGCTGCACCAACGATTCGTGAAACAATAAATTGGTTAATTACAAACGTTTTTTTCGTTCATTTCGTTGGACTCGAACGTTGGAAACTTCAGCGTCGTAATATTTTCCTGTTATCCAATCCCGCATCGTTCGAACGCTTCGAAATTTATTCGGATCCGTCCTTTCAAAAGGTAGAAAAATAAATAAAATTGCTAAACGAGCTGATTTCAACACTCGACAGAATCACGACCGAAAACAAAATTTCGTTGCGTTCCCTCGATGCGAATTTCGCTTAGAGCCTTTTTTTCTCACATCGAACCTCGTACCAAAAAGCGACCTTTGCACCGAGCATATTTACTCGATCGGACACCCGAATTTGGCCACTTTCCGACCTCCCTTCGTGCCCTAACCGTGAATCTTCAATCGCTCGATACCGTTCGACGCTCCTCTTCGAATAGCATTGCAACAAAAAAATCGAACGTTTTCCAACCGCAGTCGTATTCTCACCGACGAATCGACCACAAGCCTGATAAAAAGCCGGTCCGAATGTTCGACGAGAATAATTATGCGACGATCGACGGCAGACCGCAAAGTGCGTAAAAACTCGTCGGCATTTTCTTTACGAATGTGTAAGGAGGGTGGATCACGAAATTAAAATAATCAAAATTTCATCAAATTTCGTTATAACGTTCTTTGCCATCGAGTACACAAATACAATTTTTTTCAAATTTTTTTACCACACGGTTATCGAACGAAATGATATAAAAAAAGCTCTCAAATAATTCCAGTAAATCTTCAACATAGTTTCCCGTCGAATTTGAAACTTGTAGTTTTTCAACCTACACCGATGATTCGTCAAATAAATAATCGATTAATTACAAATCTTTTTTTCCTTCATTTCGTTGAACTCTAACGTTGCAAACTTCAGCGTCGTGAGATGTATAGACGTCAACTTTAGTGTTCAATTGCTCGAGAGTTGTGTGGTAGAAAAATCTAAAAAATTTATATCGTCTTATATATTTTCAAAGAATAAGTTTACCAAATTTAATGAAATTCTTCATATTTTTAACATGCTTTGGCAAGGCAACATTGTGTCCTCGCGATCCACCCTCCTTAAGGAGTTTCGGTACAGGCGATACAATATTGCTAAACCATGCTGAAAACATAAAAAATTTCGAAAAGTTGAGAATTTTATAAAATATCGTGAACATATTATTTAGTGCCAAATTTGACAATACAAATTTTCAAAGATTTTTCTTCTGCACAGTTATCGAGTAATTGATCACTAAAGTTGACGCGTTCACATCCCGGGCATAAGAAATCTGCTTTAAGGAAGTTGAGGCATTAGAATGAAAATAATGATGTCATCGCTTTTAAACCGAGTGCATCTTATAAAGTGAAGTGTCAAAAAAAACAGTTAAATTTTCAGACAGTTTACGAGCGTCGTTGCTGAGAAAAATCAATAACAATTTGAGCCAAATAACATGTAATCTTATGGAAGTCAAGACACATTCAGTGATAGCTCCGTTAAAAATGATGCTAAAAATATGAAATTTTTTGGGCAACATGAACGAGGCTTGCCGAATAATGTCAATTTTTTTCAGATTTATTAGGAGATTTGCTGAGATTATATTAATAATAATCTGTTTCCCGTGCAGTTTTTTGAGGCTAGGATCGTCACCGTTCGTGTTTTCGACCGAGCTTTCACCAGTTTTTCGTCTTTTTTTCCCAAACTTTTCTTCAAAGTGTATGCAACATTGCCAAACTGTAAACTGGCCTAACTTTTGAAAGGTACAGGTGATAACTTTTGGATAAAAAAAATGACTGTACAGCCTCAACTTCCTCAATGCGTAATTACTCGATAACTAAGTAGAAGAAAATTTTGAAAAAATGTCGCACTTGATGTCGAACAACATTGTCACGAAATTTCATAAATTTCTTAATATTTAGACTTCTGTACCGAAACTCCTTAAAGCGACCGAAACGAGAGCTCAATTTTGTCCGAGCCTGTACAAAGTGCCACTTGCGGAGGATAACAAAGCAACAAACTAGTTGCGCGCGGCGCAGCAGTAACAACGTGAATTTTAAAAAAATGAAGGAAAGCTCAGTCCCGAGGTGCGCATCTGCGTTTGTACTATTTAGCCCCCTCCCTTCGACAGACGAGCGCTTTCTCCGAGTCCATATGGGAATAAAGCTATACGCGAGTCGTTTGACGGTGGACTATCGCGTTCTATGGCTAACTTTCCGCCCGAGAGTCGTACCAAACTCGAACGTGTGCGAGGCCATGTGCGTGTGTGTGTGTGTGTGTGTGCGAGAGACACATGGACACGCGTATTCAGTCACGGTCAATGAACGATCGACGAGTCGGGGGCGCTCGTGGCCCTCGTGTGCTTGTGATGCCTCTCACTACCTACACGTGCGTCACCTCGATTCCCAACATTTTATCCAATCCGATTTGTCTCTAACTTCGAACCGACGAAAACACCAATTTTTAATCCTCCGACTCGCTCCCGGGCGAGTCTTGCTTCAAAACATTTATTCTCCCCTCCCCGTCTCTGTGTGCGTGTACGCGTGTTTATTTTTTCCATCGCGCCGGCTTCGTGCGCGACCTCCTTTCAACACTTTTGTCCAAACGAGCGTGTTTCCACTCTTACGTCAACGAAAACATGGAGGATTTTTATTATTTTCGTCGCTTCTTACTTGAAAAATGTCCTCGCATCCTCCTCGTTTGTATCAATATTTTTCATCACTTCGTTTGGATGACGTTGAAGTTTGCAACGTTCGAGGCCAACGAAATGATTTTTAATAACTCCCCAATAACTACAGTAATTCTCCAATTCTGTTATACCCGCCTAATTTGCAATTCGTAGTTTTTCACAGTCTACTCCGGTGAACGGTGAAATAAAAAATTCCTTTTACAAATAATGTTTATTTCGTTAATGTCGTTGGACTCGAACGCTGCAAACTTCAGCGTCGTTTGGCTCATCGATGCTCCAAGTTCTCGGCAAACAATTTTTTCCACAGTCAATCATTCCCGGCTGTGAGATTTTCTTCAAATTTCGTGTCTTTCGTAATCGATTCTTTAAAAATCGTTTTTTCATTACGAATTCGGGAGAGCGAAATGATAAAGGTTTGAGGAGAGGCCCCCGAATTTGAAGAAAAAAAATGGGGGCTGTTGCACAGCAACCCGGAATTGAGCAAAGCGTTTTCCTAAAGTTTCCCCAACTTTGGATGCCTCCAAACGTCAATTTGCGGGCGTCTATTAAAAAGCAGACGAAACGGAGTCTTGAATCGAGATTTCCGTGAAGTTTAAACTGAGAGAGGCTAAAATCCGAGTCGTCGAACCCTTCGCCTACTTCAACGGTGAGAGGAGAGTGTACATTTGAAAAAATAGCGCATACGATTTCAAAAGCAGTGATCGTTGTAATGAAAAAGTCGAAAAGTTGATCTTGAAAATAGTAGATGTAACAAGGGCCTGTAATTTGATGCACGGGCAGTGAGGAACGACGGAGAATCGGTAAACGAAACCTGTTGTCATCACACAAACGTAGATGCACACAAACACGGCGCGCGCACAATCTGCGAGCGTACGGCAAAGGCGACAGAGGCAGAGTGAAAGAGAGCGAGCGAGCCGGAGGTCGGGGAGGAAGGGGAGGGGGGAGCGTAGAGAAATTTCGATAGGATAAAAAAAAAGAGACGGGTGGATGAAGATTATTGGCGAAGGTATAGAAGCGCCGTTGGAGGATTTGTAGCGTGTATGGACGAGAGATTGATGCGGGTCACTTGCTTTCTCGGGCGTCGCTCGTTCGCCGCAACAATAACGAGACGACACTTGCCTGGCACGTTCGAACTTCCCCCGACAGACAATCGATGCTCGTACACGCATCGGAACACAGGCAGGCAGGCAGGCAGGCAGGCGGGCGGGCAAGCACGCACGCACATACACACGAAAAGAGACGTCCAAGGTCCGTAAAGCAGAGAGCAAATCAGCCAAGTGCAACGGAGTTACGTCATCGTCCACAACGGCGCTGATCTCGTACGTTTCGTCGGTGATTAAACGCAAAAACCTCCGAGATATTACGTATATATTGTGGCGCGATCATTCGTTCATATGGAAGGAAGAAGACATCGGTGGAGGAAGGGAAGAGGGGGGGAGGGAGGAGAAAAATCACCGAAACGACGACACACACAACGGGCGCGCGCGTTCTTCGGCCTGGCTCGAACGATGTTTCGATTCGAGTACGCGAAGAAGCAGGGAGGAGGAACGAGGAGCGAGAGAAGGGAAGGGGGGACAGACTGAATTGAAGATAGTCGCGATCGTTCCTCGTAAAATGTATGTTATGTTTGTGTATTCGTCGATGTGAAAATATGAAGAAGGTAAAATGAGGAGAGAAGGTCGGCTCGATCGAGTACACGAATGTGTGCTATAGCTCGTCTCTCGTATGTCATATTGCACGAGGTCCGCTCCCTCGCGCGCTAGCCTCTTTAGAGCAGGGAGAGAGAGTGTGCCAACTTCGTCCCTGTTTTCCGCGTTTCTACAACGTATTTAACGATTTATTATCGCGCGTAATAATGTTAGTGGTACAAGTTGGCGGTAGGAGCTATATGTATCCAAGTATAGAAGGAAATAGACGGAGAGAGCCGCCTCGTATTATTTCGTTCGTAGCCGTAAATCAAAAGTCTAAGGTCGTCCCGTCCCGGAATTTACGTTATTTTTTTCGTCTTGAGGAATCATTGAAAATTTTTTATGGACAAAGTATACCGGTCGTGTCGTCGTACGACAAACGTGTGCTACGCTTTTACGCACAAGAATCACAAATCACGTATACACTACATGATTCGCGCACGCACCATCACCGATACGACGACACAAGCTGCTCGACAGATTTATACGGATACGTATAAATATATATATATATATATGTTACTCTGTTAATCGAAATGGACAAACAACGATACACCACGCGTCACTCCCGATGATTATTATCGAACGAATACAAATATTGTAGACGGATGGGAAAACAATAGTAATCAACAAACGACGATAAAACGAAGAACGAGAGCGAGCGCGAAGTATTTTTTTGTAGTACAAGTTCAACTCACGACAGGCACAAAAGAGCAGCGATCGCCTCAGTCCACACGATTCGTGGTGGTATACATATATCCAGGGATATAAAGAAGCCAATAGCGTTACTCGATGCTGCTTTTTCGGGAGTCAACACCTGCCCGTTTTTTAGCGGCCCGAACGACTGGCTAATTAATGTCTCGTTCCGCGAGAGTACACTTAACGTGCCACACTACACAAGGGACAAGAATAGATGTATATTTCTCCTTATCTTTTTTTTTTTTTTTTTTTTTATATATTTTACAACTTTACGTCACTTTTCTGTTAGAATTTTCACAATTCACCAAATATATGACACTTTTCTCGTACGATATACGTGAATTTCTTTTTAAATATCGCCCCACACTCATGCCCATTTTATTTTATTTATATTTTCTTCCTTTTTTTTCTTCGTAAGAGCGAAAAAAAGTACTATAACGCTGTTTACGCCGCACCACCAGAGATACCTACGTACACTGCTGTTGTCGATGTTCCTTCTTCGACGACACTACCACTGCCGCCGCCCCTACTCTCTCCAATCAACATCCACACAAAACACTTATCACCGATCATAAATTATTATCCACGACATCCATAAAAAATCATCTCCTTTTACTGCACAACTGCGAATCCCTATATCCACCAGAAGGACGTACGTACGTACGTACTACCGCGCGCCGTACTGTATATTTGTGTACTACGCTCTCTATTCGCGTAACTGATATTGGGAAAATAATGGCTCCCTCTGCATACCCAGAGAACACCGAGAGACTAGACGGGAGAGAGAGAGAGTGAGAAAACCTCTGGGAACGAGAGAAAACGAGAAGGAGTGAATGAGAGAGAGAGAGAGAAGAGAAAGAGCTTGTGAGTCAAAACTACATCGATGCTCCCGAAACGACATCTCCCCGCGCTTTGCGGCGTCACTGCTGAACAAAATGTTTCGAGTATGAGCTTCTTCCTTCGGCCGGCTGATGGCGCTGTCAATACCGCCAATTTGGAAATATATTTTTTCATAGCATTTTTAGAACCTTTGTTTCCAACAAAAATAAGTGTGGCACATGCCCTCAGTGGGAGATAGCCATTCAGGAAGAGAAGAAGAAGAAGAACAAAAATAAGCTTCTAGTTGCTAGTGGTTGTAACACGAGAAAAACATAATTTTTGGAATCTGTAATCAGAATAGCTTCAATGCTGAAAAAGACTAATTAAAATTGAAAATATGGAAAAACATCAAAAAGTAGTAAACTTCACAAAAAGAATAGTGACGAAAATTCTATTCTGTCATAATATATTGTTAACTTTCAAAATTTCACTCAAACTTTGATTTGCAATTGAAACATGAAAATTGATAATCTTGGCGGGCATTATTTTCACCTGTGAGACAAGCTTGCATAATGAACGAACAGTGACGAGGGAGTTATTGAATTCCTAATTAAAAAAAAATGAGAATCGATGACTCATATTTGCTCTCGTCAAATCACACCACGTATTCGGCTCTGACATGGAGGCATGAGTAAGCAAATAAAGAGGCGCAGAAATATATTTAATTGTCACATCTTCCAATGATATGTGAGTCTTTCGTTGCCGTGTACACCCTTCTTTTAGTTCGAAATTAACACTACTCGTATAATAAACTTTTGTCAAAATATACGTACAACTTTGTATTGTACGCTGATTCTCGCGTTTGTCGGTAGGTGGTGAGTTGTTAAATTTACCACGTATTCGATATCAAAAAGCAAGTACAGTGCGTACAGTCGAATGGGAAATCGAGGACAAGATTCGCCGACGAGTGAAGAAGTAAGACGCGAACAATCGTTTTTTGAACAACACAATTGGTCAAAACGCACAAACAAAGAAATCTTATTCGTTGTTCAGCTTCCTCCGCGAATAGCCATATAATCTACTGAAATCGAAAAAAAAAACAAAAAATATACACTTCACCATGACGTCATCAACTGGCGAAATTTATTTATAAACTCGTCACTCGTCACCGCTTCTCGTACTTTGAGCCACATCTACGGGATTAGCTACGTGTAACATCGAACTCTCTTCATGATCGTAACCTCGAAATACATCGCCATCGGAATTTAATCATTTTAAACGACTTTTACTGTGTCTGGACGTTCAGTTATAAATTCGGAGTATTTTTCTGTGTCGAGCACGAAGTACGGCGATTGCGTCGGTAATTATATGATAACTATTGTGGTCGAGCCGGGTAGTGAAGCGAAATATTCTCTAATTAGCCGGTTTCATATAAATATAATAGGAGCCTAGTGTACATATTGGGAATCGTAGAAATAATAAAATTCCATGTTTTTTTTTTTTTTCATACTATATACTGTTTTGGTTGCAGCAGAATAAAAGTTGGAAAAATGAGTCTCCAGTGGACGTTGATCGCCTCCTTTCTCTACCTCGAAGTTTTCATCGTTTTGCTCTTAGTACTCCCAATAGCATCGCCGAAAAGATGGCAACGACTTTTCAGATCGTCGTTCCTTCAAAGCATGAGTAATCAAGCCTCCTTCTACTTCCTCATGCTCCTTGCGATCCTCGTTCTCTTCCTCCTGGATGCCATAAGAGAAATTCGTAAATATTCAACCGTCGAGCCTGGAGACCATCAACATTTGAATGTCGAAATGCAAGGTAATTTTTTTTATCTCTTTGCTTTTCTGGAATGCTGAAAATTTAATCGAACCGAGCCAAAACTCCTATTTTGGAGTCAAGAGAGTATAAAAGATTTTCCTATGAATTCTGGATTTATGTAAATTGACTCATAGAAATTTTGAATGAAATATTTTGTTTGTTGATATGGATCGAATCACAGATCGACTGATGAAACTGTCTATGAAATTTCACTACAACAATGGCTGATGTAATTACTTATCGAATTCCAGGTAACATGAGACTCTTCAGAGCACAAAGGAACTTCTACATTTCGGGCTTCGCGCTATTCCTGAGTTTGGTGATTCGGCGCTTGGTCACTTTAATTTCGACCCAAGCAACTTTGTTGGCACAGAGCGAGGCTGCTCTGCGCCAAGCGGAGTCGGCAACTACCACAGCGAAGACCCTTATTTCTGAGAAGGAATCCGGGGAAGTTGCTCAGAACGATTCCAACGAAGCTCATGACAAAGTAGCAGTTGAATTGAAGAACCGGATAAAAGAATTGGAAGGCAAGAACAAAGAGCTGGAGACTCAATTGAGTACAGAAAAGAAAGATAAACAAGCACTCAAATCACAAGCCGAGTCTTTGACCAAAGAGTACGATCGTTTGAACGCTGAGCATGCAAAATTGGTCCAAGCAGAAGGCAGCAACAAGAAGAGCGATTAGACGAAGTTCCAACAATTTTTTGCTTCGAGCTATTGTTCCGGTGATATTTGTCTCGCGATAATTTGTTACTTCCAAAAATCGCATTATTGCACCTGTACGTTTAAGATTCTTATCATGTTTTATATAATTATTCGCAAAAAGCGAATCGAATTAATCATTGATGGTTTGCCGTATAGAAAACAATATTTTCGAGGAGGCGGCGAGTTCGCCCGTGCTAGCTAACCCCTCGATTCTCAATTTCTCGTTCATTCCCCCCACTTCTCGACACGACTTGACACGGAGCAAACGAAAATAGCGGCACTTTGCTGCTGTATCTTAAAATACAAGCTCTCCTCCCAAGAATATTTCGATAATTCGAGTTTTCGGTGACGGTCTTTTTTTTCACATACCGTTTCAACGATCGTTGCATTTTCGCTTCTCGCTGCTCAATTGTGTATGCATCAAAGCATGGATCAAAATACGTACTCATGGTAAAAGATCAAATTGTATTACAATCGCATGGAGCTGATAAATTTTTTATGATGATTCATCGTGATGTCATTAATAAAGCACTTAGTTTTCTAATTTAATATGAACGAAAAACAATCTATTATATGGGGAATACAATTACGTTCTCATACAACAATCGAGATTTTATTAGAAGTTGCTGTACATAACTTTGACCTTTTCTTCTTGGTTTATTCAAGTACTTGTCCTCGTTGAGTATCCATCTGCGCTTGCCATGTTTGGCAACAACATTGTTATTATATCGCGCGCAGATAATAAAATAAATATTTATTTCCTATACATCATTGTGTAGTCTGTACTCGATAGACAACTAATATATCATCATTATTCCAACAAAGGAACATCAAATTCCTCTTTTCAGCAACATTCCATTTACCGACTTTTATACTAGCAACGTGCCGCTATCAAGCCGGCGCGTCGCTGGTCTACGCAGTTGCTGAACTCTTCCACTAGGCTCGAACACTTCAAGATCTCTTTGGGATGATCCTGGTAACAACGAAGTACTTTTTCCTTGTTCTCTATACATGGCGGCACTACAGAACTCACATCGATCTTCTTTTTGCCTGTCAAAAATATTAAAGATGTTTCAATAGGAATGAGAATAGGAACTTTAAAGAGGCTTGACAAAATAGATGTATAATTCTTCTTTCCAAATTATTGAAAATTTTGTTGTGAAATCAATATTCTCAATAACATTTTTAAACTCTATACTACTTTAAAAAAATTGTTATTCTGATTTTTATAAGGATTGCATGACATTGATCATTCCTGGAAAAATCATAAATATAAGATTTAAAATATTTTATAGATTCTTTTATAGATTTTTATCATTTATCGAAATTGAGATAAGTGACAGTCAAGTTTGTTTGATTTTCCTGATAAGTATATATTTAACTGCCGATTGGACAATATTTGAAATAATAAAACTGATGTCCTTTAATGATTTGAAATTGTTTTTCTCTGATGATATTAAACTCAATATAACGAATATATATCTAACCTTGAGCAGCAGCAACTTGATCGACGGCTCGTTGATATTCGGTTTCCAAAATTTTATCAATTTTTGCATGATTCTCTTTCAAATTTTGCATACGTCTCTGCCAATAAATATTTTGATCCCTAAGTTCTTCCTCCTTTAGCTGCTGCATTTTGAGAGCCGATATTGTGTATTCGGGATTACTTTGAACCGGATTAACATTATAAGATCTAGAAGGAGGAGGAGTAGGCTGTCCGTAAATTTCTTCGGGTTTTTCGTTTTGTTTAACGGAACTAGATTCCCACTGTCGGCCAGTTTTCACTTCCTTCGGGGACGGAGTTTCCGTCTTAGGATTAGCAACTCCTTGAGCAAGACGTTTTACTACTCCTTCCGAAATATGAATAACGTCGAGTTCCTCATCGTTCGTGATGGTTAACTTTCGGGTACTTTGACCAGAGCCCATGCTCGGTGCGATCTAATTTATCAAATAATATAACCTTGTCAATTAAAGTGGATTCTGGAAGAGCTAACTACTTTTGTGGTTAGCTGGGATTTGACACTTTTTTCAATCCGATCGAAAACTATAATCAAGAACCTCTTGTCTCACAATTTTTAACGTCAAAGCTTAGCCATTTATACGAATGCCCAAAGGACATTAGAAAATTACTTTATTTTCTTGTCGTCACTCGTGATTTTACATAAATAATGTCAAGTTACATAAAATTTGATAATAGTAGTGGACGTCGTCCACGTAGCGGACAATTGTAGAATTATATCCTGAAACACATGTTCGCTACAGTAGAGGTCCCTAAAGTCTCGATTTACCGATCAAAAAAACATCTCCGTAAACAATACTTTCGTGCCCGAATCCTGTTTTTATTTTTCTATTCGACTAATTTCTGAAAAGCGTCGATGATTTTTGATTCAACAACCAGCGACAATAGCCCGAAAAACGAAATCAAAATTTGAAATCAATCGGCTAGGTTCACGAGAGTACCAACAACGGGCAAGGAGGATCCCGATCTCGGTACTTATTGTACATGTCACTGTTTTAACCTCACTTTGTTAAACGTCAGAATAAAATTCGAACATGACATCGTCAGTGCTGATAAATTAACGGACAGCTGATAAAAATGTAAAACAAAATCATGATTTCACCGAAAACGATGGAGTGACAACAATTCTCTGTAAAGTCAAAAGCTATCAGATACCCAAACCCAATATCGACGATAACAAGATTGTGATAGCAAAACTTGGACGATGTCAGAAAACAATACGATATTATCGGGAAGCGATGGGAAGGATACGTCAGATAACACGAATCTAGGGCGTTATTTCGACCCAGCAGTGCGTACAGTGTTCGACGAGATAGTGTCTCCCAAAACTTCGGACCCAGCTATTGTATCATCCGGTGAAATCGGCATATCTGAGATGAATGTTATGTCAGAATTGTCATCAGGAGATTTTTTCCACGATGATAATTTATTGACAGCAGAGCGAGTGTCTGACAACGTAGCAAATGACACCCACAGAGACGCATGGATAGCTTCTGAGAGTACACGAAAAGTTTTGAGATCGATTGCGACTTCCACACCAGGAAGCAATTTTCCTGAGAGAGAAAATTTGACAATGCCAGGCTTGACGATTCAGAGTGACATGACTGATGCAACAAAAGAGACTGCAATACATTTTTTGGGAGAGGAAGAAAACATACATCGAAATGTATTAACTGCTTCAGACGTCACTCAGGATGAGAGAGGCCTGAGGAATCTTATCCAAGCTGGTTGTTACAGAGCAGCGGTCAATCTTTCTGGCAGATTGATAGCGATTTACGGCCAGGGTTATGGTAAAATAAATCATCCCAGCAAGCACACTCCTCATTCTTTACAACTGTGGTACACGCGTCTATCGCTTCTAGCTAAACTGAAGCACTTTGAAGTGCTCAGAGCAGAATCCCAACCTTTTGGCGACTTGGATAAGCCGGATATGTATTTCACATTTTACCCGGAATTGTACGGTACCAGACCTGGTTCAATGGCTTCTTTCGCATTCAGACTGCTTCTAGCTGAGATCCCTTCATATTGGGGAAAGCCCAGAGAAGCTATTGACAGTTTGCACAAACTTCTTTCCACCGTCGAGCAATTAATCAAGAATTTATCCTCCGGTTTAGCCGAAGACGGTAGCCCTTCGAAATTTAGTTCATCGGAACGACAAGACTCTGTCAGACTCTGGACAGGAAGACGATCCAGAATTCTTATTTCTATTGTGAATTGTGCATTGACAATGAAAAATTTTGTTCTTGCCATCGACGTGCTGGAGGATTTACAGGCAATGAATGATTGGAGCAAAGAACAATCAGAAATTTTGAGATCAGCCATCGGAAGAGTTCACCTTTTTCTTGGTGATGTTTCTGCTGCAGAAAAAAAGTTTGCCGTTAACAAAGAAGATGCTGGCAAAACGGCGCTGACGCCCAGAGAACTTATCGACCGGGGGCTCATGGCTGTTGCTCAAAATGCTTTTCAAGAAGCTTTCAATTGCTTCAAAACCGCTTCTGGCCTGGATCCTTCGAATATTATGCTTGTCAATAACATGGCTGTTTGCTTATTGTATACCGGACAGCTCAAAACTGCTGTACAATTACTTGAAAAAGCTGTCGCGAGAAATCCTCTAAAAAGCTTGCAAGAATCAGTTTTACTTAATATGAGCACGTTGTACGAATTACATACTATTCACTGTAAACAATCGAAACTACATTTACTTAGACAATTGAATAGATATAAAGGCGATGCTATTGATGTACAATGTTTGCAATTGTCTTGATAGAACGTTAATAATTTGAAAAAATAAAAATGTTAATTAATACTAATAATCATTCATATGTTTTGTTTTATTAGTTTTTCCAACTGCATTTTCAGACTCGAGTTTAACCATACCAAAAACTTATTACGAAAGATATACCTTGAATGCTGGGTGTATCTCTGAAAAACTCTCGTCACTCTCGTACTATTTACAAAAAATGTTTTTTCGCCATGATAATTTTAGTGACATCTTTTGATGCATATATAATTTCCTGTGAAAATAATTTGTATTTAAATTAAATTTGAGAAATTCTAAAAAATTCACAAGTCACTTGTGGAATAAGAAAGTGAAAAACAGTGCATGAGGAAAAAAATTCAGAGGGATTCTAGAAATTATACAAGGTCAACTCATTTGACGAAAAAACAACAATATATAAGGGTAAACAGAGAAAGCGATCGTAACAGAGGTTTATTTTTGAAGTAAGCGCGCGCAATCTGTCAAATATGTCAAACGAATCTCCAGATGTCGCGCAACGGAATATCCACGTATGCTTCCCTGGAATCATGCAATTCCGCATAACCTGCAATTTCAGCTGAGTCTATTGCGGTAGGCGGAAGGTTTCCTTGGAGAAGGTATTTGTTGTATCGCGTTACGTTGTTAGTGGTCGCGTCGTGTCGTGACTCAATTCAACCTCAATTCATACTTGTCAAAACTCTTTTTCAGTGTACCAAAGAAAGCCGTCCTGATTTACAAAAATGGTAATTTTCACACTTTAGTAGGAAAGCTCGAATCTGTTTTCAATGATTCTGAATAAAAACTAAAGTCTTTTAAAATCATATATTTCAGGCTCAAGAAGTCGAAGAGACTATGAAGCGAATCCAGTCGCATAAGGGAGTCGTTGGAACAATCGTTGTCAATTCCGAAGGTTAATTTTCTTTTTTTAAAAATCTTCCTCAAAATTCGTGCCCAATCAATGTCATTTTTTCTCGAAAACAAAGGTATTCCCATAAAATCAACACTGGACAACACCACAACTGTCCAATACGCTGGACTGATTAGTCAACTTTCGGACAAAGCACGTTCCGTCGTTCGTGATCTCGACCCTACCAACGATTTAACGTTTTTACGCATTAGAAGTAAGAAGCATGAAATAATGGTAGCGCCCGACAAAGAGTTCATATTAATAGTTGTGCAGAATCCCGTTGATTAACATGAAAACAAATTTTTGGCTGCAATTCCTGTTGAACAATGTTTCTTTCTGCGGACAGGCAGAATCATTGTTTTCCTAAGATTAATTGTTAAACACTCGTTTTATTTCTTCACCATAACAGCGATTAATAAATTTTAAGTTACAATTTCCTTCTGGTACTTCAAAGAATATTGTCTCTGATTTTACAGGCGCATGTATTCAATGTCATTCACTTTATATTTGCGTGTAGCAAAAATCACTGACAACGTAAGATTATTGCAATAAGAGGAAGTTTCTATGTACCAATGAAATATGATTTTAGGAAAATGAAGAAAAAATCACTTTTTATGCACGACAGTAATATCACTTGTGTATAAATTTATTTATTGCCTAAGAGAAGTATAATATATGTAAAAAATATTCTTTATCACAAATATTAAACAATGAATCTTCATACAAAACTTACTATTTTATAAATAGACTAAGACATCAAAGTGTTTAATATTATTTACAATATACTTGTTGTAAAGTTCATACAAAAATGTATATTCTTTCAGATCAGTAATCTTCCATAGATGGATTTTAAGCTTTGTTTTTTTGGATTCAGAGGATGAAAAAACTTAAAGTTGAATCTGAAGTTCGAATCATTTTTTGGATTCCGATCCACAATTGTTCACTTTTCGGCTACAAAAGTAAGAAATTGATTTTCTTTGCTATCATTGGTTGGCTATTCGATTACGAGAGCGGGTGATATTTTATTGAAATTCCTAGTTTCAAAAATTTTGAGGCAAATATTCTCGAAAACTATTCACAAATCTCCATACATTCTAATTCTCTATAAAAAAAATCTCAAGTTCCTCTGCCGGCATTTTGGGGATATTTCGAAATTTCATTCGAATGTTATTCCCAACTATATTTTTGGTGGTTTTTTAAAGATTGTAGAAAAAGCCTAATTCAGGTATGTCCGGAGCCAACATGAGGATTGAAAATTGAGCATAAGAAAAAAGATCTTCCGTGAGAATTCATGGTGATACATGGTTTAAAAATATATGGCAGTATTTCGAAGAGAGCAAATTCTGGAATGTTTTTTTTGATTCTCTTGTTGAATTGACGATAGATGTTTGCAACGACGTTAGCTATTTTGTAAAACTGGCTGTCTAGTCATTTTCGTTGTAGGATGAAAGTATTTGTAATAGAGAATCATGGACGTGGCACCGATGACAAACGGTACTATGCACAAAGCTATGAGAAGCTCGAAGTACCAACGTTCGATAATTTCAGCAGAAGCAACGAATGCCCATAACGAACAGGCTGCAATGTTTTCTATCAAACACAGCATATAATAGACGGAATGCCTGAAAAACGTTGGCCCATCGGTTGGATTGAGATATATAAAAATATAAACTACACCGAGGACCGAAGCGAACATGAGAGACCCTATACGTTCGCGAATCGTTAGAGGTGTGTGAGGTGGCCGTCGTCGATCGCGACAAAATTCCGTTGCTCCTGAAGGCTCGAACAATAACCAAATAGTCATTGCTATCCAATGAAGACCGCAGTATATTCCGGTGTACACAACCCAAACACTTGCTATGGCGCTTATCGAAATGATTCGTGACACTGAAACAACAATTTTGTCAATTTTTTCAGTTGTTTGATAAATGGTGAAAACGCCACAAAAATATTTATTGTTTTTCAAAATTAGAAGATTTTCAAGAATACTTGCTCAACGTATTCAGAACTCTGTAAAATTGCTTTTCATGCGAACGCGTCGCATAAATGTCGCAATAAAATATTTCATTACTCAACTTTTCACTTCTAAATTAAACTTTTTACAAATTTTTCTAGAAAGGTATAGGTCATGGAGAAGCACATGGTAAAATTTATTCAAACTTAAACTTTGAGCTTTGGGTTCTGGAGCAGAAGCGTTCATAGGGAAAGTCAATATTAGTAATATAAGGGAATTTTTTTCCGCGAGTCTCATCTTTGTATGGATTGATTTTGACCTCCTTATGAGACATGACTAAAAATTTGAGGATACTTTTCAATTTATCCGCGTTCTATATACTGAAAGAAAAGTTGACTTTCAACTCTAAGGTAAAAACCTCAATGGATCTTTAGAAAAATTTACCAGTTATCAAAAAGTGCCAGAGGAATTGTAGCAAAGTTCCAACAACCCCGATGTTGGATTTATCCCATTGTGCAAGTCTGATGCTTCGATTATAGCTGGCCATAGCCCACCCCATGCTGACCAGAGAGCTGCAGATACTGCCGACTTGATGTAGTACTTTGGAAAAAAAAAAATTTTCATGTTTTTTTCAGCGGTATGATGAAAACAGGGCAATTGAATTTGTGGATTCTACTTACACTGCATAGTGAAAGACTGATGATAATTTTGGAGCATGATCGTTAGTTGCAGGATTTGTTGAGGCGCCGCTTCCAAAAAACACTCAAAAACTCTGAGCAGAGCAATATCTTGATCTTCTTTGAGCATTTTAACGTAATATCTTCTTTGTTTCAATTGGTCCCCTTCTTTTTTATACTTTCGAGATTTGAGGGCATACTTGAGGCCATCTATATGACGAAGGACTGGAGCTAGTTGAAAAATCAATATGAAAATCCAGTAAAATTTGTTTCTAATAGCTCGACTAGCAAAACCTTTGCGCTTATGGATCTCCGAGCCTGGATTCATCTGAAAAAATATACAATAATAAAAATAAAAAGTTTTAAAACTAATAACGAAGAGGCGAAGCAGCAATAAATTTCTTACCTCTATATCTTGATTGTACATCCTTAAGCTGATAACCATGTTGATAAGCGACGGGATAAAAAGAAAAGCCATTGTCCAATAGAAATACAAATCATTACCATCCAAGAAATATCTGAGGCACAGACTGAGATCGAAACACACATCGACGATGTGAGTCAAGATGGAAAATGATATGAAAAATATATCGAGTTTAGAGACTGATCCTTTGCTGCTTGGGATATCGTTAACGTCGGCTCCGATAGTCATCATTGGAAAAACTCCCATTATATCGAAAATGTCGTCAGTTTCTTCATCACGGAGCTTCGATTCAGGGTTCGAAGACATGGTGGGATTTTTTTCTTGCACGATGAATCCACCTATATACACGATGAAGTGCAGTTACTTCGTGTCAACGACGCTTTATTATCATTTTCGCACACATTTCATAGTGATAAGTGTTTTAGATGTGTTTTTGTGTTGAGAAAAACGTGATTTTTTTGCGGATTTTGATAGTATATCTCACAAACGATCGATTTCGAATCATAACTGTTGTTGTTTGTCAAGCATTTCTTAATCTTATAAAAATATTGTCATCGCGGAGCAGGTTATGTTCGTTGAATCGAGGGAGCCTGTTCTGAAATTCTGGAAAATGGAGTCGTTGTCTTTGTTATCGACATCATAAGTTGAGATATCGGAATTACTTTTGTATTTCAAAAGGATATGGGACATTTTCTCGACATTAATGGTAGAATCAGAGAGTTGCTCCATCAAGCATAAATCAGGCGAACCCTGTTGACAGAAACACCCCCGTCCTGACGTAACCTAAAAGCTGTGGCTGGTTGTCAATAAATTAGGTCAAAATTGAAAAAATAATGTGATCGGAGAAAGAAACGTAACGATTCATAATTTAATTGCTACAATTACGTATAATTTTCATTAATAACAAATAGAAAAAGATCAATCAACGAATTTTTTCAAAAATGAATTCCAACGAAATGAGTGATTTACAAAAGTTGGAAGAAGGTGCAAAGGCCACAGGTACGAAACACGTAATAAACATGCTTCAAAGACCGGGTCAATTGGAAAAGGTCGAGCAGTATAAACGCAGAATAGCTCGTAAAAAGGCGTCGGTTGAAACAATGTTAAAAACAGCGATGCAGAGTGAATTGGACGGAGTCAAAGTAGGATTTAATCAGTTGCAAAGTTCCCTGAAAATAATCCGTTCGGTCAAGGAAGAGCTCGATTTGATAGGCGAGTCGTTCGGTGCTGCGCTAGAACTGAGTACAAAGTTGCAAGCGGTTCAAGACGAAAATATGCGTCATTCACAGTACGTAACCGCAAAAGAAAATCTAAAGCATATATTCACAGTACCGGAGAGCGTAGAGAAAACAAAACAGTGGATAAACGATGGTGAGCTCTTGCATGCTCACCAGAGTCTTATGGATTTGGAAAATTCACGAGATGATTTGCTCTATGAACTACACAAACTTCCCAATCAATCGGTACCGGATACATTGATGTTGAAAGCTTATTTTGAAGATGTAGAAATGCTCTCCAAACTCATGGAAAAACAGATTAAACTTGTACTTGGACGTACTCTCAACACAGTTAGAAAAGAGCCAACAGTCATTGTCACTGCTTTGAGAATCATTGAGAGGGAAGAGAAATCCGATCATTTTGCAAATCAAAGACACAAACAGAGTGGTTTTATGCCACCTGGAAGGCCCAAAAGATGGAAAGACATGGCTTTTGAAGTTCTTGAAAAAGCAGTGTCAAATAGAATAGAAGGAACACAAGTAGAAGAGAGAGCTGACAACAAAATGTGGCTAGTCAGATATCTCGAATTGACAAGACAACTAATCCTTGAAGATCTCAGAGTCGTTAAAACCCTCTGCCAACCTTGTTTTCCACCAAAGTATGAAATAATAAGAAAATTTGTTGTTATGTATCACAACAGCTTATCCCTCCATCTCAGGGACATAATAGCAGGTGGATTGGAAGGAAACGAGTATGTTTCTTTACTCGCTTGGATAATAAACACCTATACTGGACACGAGCTCATGAAACACCCTGAACTAAACATAGACACCAGTGATATTGGACCACTTTTAAGTAACGAGATAATCGACGATTTACAAGAGAAATATTTGCGAAACATGTGTCAGAACTATGAGGACTGGATGAAAAAGACACTGGAGACAGAAAAAGTTGATTGGTGGAGCGGTATTTTGCCGGAAGGGACGAGTCAGGATACCTATTACCACACAGCCGCTCCGGTCATCATATTTCAAATGATCGATCAAAATCTCCAGGTAACCAAAACTATCAGCAGTGATTTAACAGCTAAAGCTCTTCTCTTATGTATAGAACAAGTTACCAAATATGGAAGTATGTATCGTCAAGCTATACAAGATTTCAAAGCTAGACACTTTGAGGATCGCAGTCAGGTACCTTATTTCACGCATCACATGATCACAGTCGTCAACAATTGTTTACAATTCGTCGAACTGGCACAACAAATGAAACAGCTGTATTGGGTTCCTACAGCCAGTGGTGACGCGGCGATTAAATTCGAGAGTTTACTCGCAACTTATCAGCACTTGAGAAACGAAACTGCTGCTATTCTCCTTGAAGAATCTTTCTTGGACCTCGAGCGTCAGTTCCAGGATCTTCTCACACCAAAATGGCTCGCATCTCCCATTCCGGTTTCCACTATTTGCGTCACGCTCGAAGATTATTTCCAGGATTACAATCATCTTCGTCCCAAAAATTTTGAATACATCATAACGGAAGCTCAAAATTTGATTGCGAAAAGGTACATCGTGGCGATGTTGCAACGGAAAATTTCGCTCAAAACTTACGAAGACTGCTTGACCTGCACCTCCAAAATAATGACCGAAGCTGACGAATTGAAGAACTTCTTCGTTCGCATCGCACCTAAAGTTGGCAACTTTGATTGCCCCTTTGAAATTATCAAACGACTTGCCGAAGTTCTCCGCTGTGAAGACTCGGAAATTTTATCTCTTGACTTACATTCGTTGGTCGAAAAATATCCCGACATGACCGAAGATCATTTGGTCAGGCTACTCAGCCTCAGAGGCGATATCTCACGCAGCGAAGCTAAAGAAAAAGTCTCATATATTCTCGAGGCACAGAGAAATAGGAAAACATCTCAGCCCATTTCGAATAGTATATTTAGGCATATCGTTATACAGGATAGTTTCCTTAATTGGAAACCTTGAGGATCCTAAATTTTTGTGATTTCATTTTTAATGGTCACGCACTGAAACACAAATTCACTTGACAAAAAATGAAAATATTAAAATGTAACACGATGTCGTGAATGATATTTATAAATGTGTGTATAAATGAACGCTTCATGTACAGCATAATATTTAAAAAACTGTTGAAATATGTTGAACAAAAATGTATATAACAATTTCTAAATATAGGTTAAAATAATAATATGTATGTCACTCAAGACAATCGGATGGCTATGATATATTCTGAATAATTTGGAACTTTCCTTCCCTTCCTAGACGCAGTACTATTGTTTTATATGGAAATTACTTCTACAGTTTAATCATATCAGATTTTATCCTCCATGAAATTTTTGGGTCGTCAATTTCGTGTTTCAAATATTCGAATTTACGAATTACGACTGCGGCGCTTCCAGCGGACAAACCGACAAGATCATGTCATTCATGAATTTTGTAGTCGCAGCGAAACTTGGCGCGGCTGTACTCGTGAATCACAAGAAAATTCCTAAACGATCACGTCTCGATGATAAAGAGCTGGCCGATCGAACAAATTTCGTATGATTATTGGATGAATAAATAAAAGTTACTGCCAAATGTTTGCGACTCGTTGTTTAACACTGTCATGCGGTAGGATTTTGAGAAATCAATTTACAAGAAATCTAACCTCCAGTGAGGTAGCTCCGAATGCCGGAAAAGACGAAATCGTTGAGAAAACCGAAGGTAAGAAAACTTTATTAATAATTATTGAATGCAAAAATTTTGGAAATCTGATTAATATTTTTCATCTGACATGAGAGTTTGTCGAATGGAATGAAAAATATAAAATGACTAAATAATTTTCGATAAATTCTCTAAATAAATTATTTTTGATAATCTATTTTATCAAGCACTTTCATTGTCACTAATTTTTCAGAGAAAACGATTGTCGTGAGCCAAGATGGTGCTATCAGATTAATCGGAATAAACCGACCTGCAAAAAAAAATTGTTTGGATGCGGCAACTGCCCAGTTACTCTCCGAGGCTTTAGATGATTTTGAGCAAGATGAGAACTCCACTGTTGGTATTCTTCATGGCATCGGAGGAAGCTTTTCCTCTGGTTTTGATTTGGATGAGATTGCTAAATCTAACGTAGATTCTGAGGAAGGTTTCCCTCACTTTGGACCATTGGTAGATTCTTCATTTTTTTCTTTATCTTAACTTCACGTTACGCTGCAATATCTAATATCTTAATATAAAATATAACCGTTTAAAAGAATCAGAGACATATTAAGATCAATGAATTAAAGAACGGTCCAAATAAAGCAAAGGAATTCTACATTGCATGGACTGACATTAAAATGTTTTTTCTCATAAATCTAAATCTCTCTTTTCAGATTTATATTGTGTAGTTTATATGATAAAAATTTTTAAAGAAAATATTCAATTTTCCCGACAATCAGAACACTAACAATACTTTTTGTAATTGTAGTCCAACAGAGACAGTCTTGTAAAGAAACCACTGATAGGATCGATCAGTGGGTATGCGGTAGGCGCAGGTTTTGAGCTTGCGCTAATGTGCGATTTAAGAATTGTGGAAGAAACTGCATCAATGGGATTTTTGAACAGGAGAATGGGAATACCAATAATGTCTGGTGGAACAGTGCGTTTGCCTGCAATTATTGGTTATTCCCGAGCAATGGACATGATTTTATCAGGAAAATTAATAAACGCAGATCAGGCTTACCAATGGGGTTTAACAAATTTGGTTGTTGCTTGTGGCAGTGGTAAGCAAAGATTCATAAATTGAATATTATTTTATTGCATTGAGAGAAGTGAATTTTTTAAAATCTCTACATCCGAATGAATGATTGAAATCATTGAATCTTCTTTAAAACAGCCCTCGGACAGTGCATTGTGACAGCGCATACTTTGATGAAATATCCTCAAAAAGCTTTGCTGGCTGATCGAATGTCAGCACACTATGCAGCATTTTCCTCCAAGCAAATTGACGAAGCTCTGCAATTCGAGAAGGACAACTCGTCGCATATACTCCTCGAGGAGGGTGTCGAGGGAGCCCAAAGGTTTGTTGATGGATTCGGCAGGCACGGAAAATCGAAAGATATCAAATACCACGATTATACGAATTTTCGAGAGTTGAACAAGGACATGGTTTGAGAAAATAGTTTTTATTATGTTTTATTTCTGAAAGTGTACATAATTTTTTCTGACTGTCGATTTTCATTGATCAAGGAAATGTGAGTGACGAAGGAGAACTTGTATTATTAAAAAATTTGAATTTGTACTGTGTTACAGGTTCATTAGCGAAAAAGCGAAAGAAAAATCCTGAATTTGCTGAGTAAAGAAGAAGCTTTGTACAGTAACGCATTAAAAATGTTGTCGATATTTATTACGTATTGAAAAAAGGATCACAGATTTATTTCGATTTGTCAGAAATTTTCTTACGTCCGCCTTTGTCCCGTATTAGAGTTCCCGTCGAAGACAATTTTTTTTTGCTCTGTTTCCTCGCTTTCGTTATCGTTTCCGCAAGAGTTCGCGGCAATTTTCCTGCAACGAGGGGAACGTAGTTGACCGCGTTCCCGTTGAAATTTCCTGAAAAATTCACATTTTTCTCGCATCTTGTCTCAACAATAGCGATCGTAAAACGAGGGGACATTTTCCGGCGACTCACGCTCAACAAGAATCAAGAAATACGTGTCATTGGACTTGAACACATCGAGACCCGATTCCCACAGCTTTCGGGCTACCAAATCCTTCATTTGATTGGTTGATTCTTCCCACAAATCAAGTTCCTCTTTAACGTACAACTTTTAAAACATCTTTTCGCCGGCTTTTTCGTGCTTCGGCAGATTGATTCAAAATTAATTGCTTTTGTACCTGACGATTCTAAGCGACTACACTCTCGAATATAATTCTCTATAAGCCCGATGTTACAGTTTATGTTAACCAACAATTCCTTGTTGATCGATGATAAATCGGACGAAGCTCTACTCGTATTGTCACTGGCTTCGTCAGCCCTCGAAACATTCTCTAATAAAAATGACTCTTTTAAATGACTTTCAAGTTGGAGTATTTGAACAATTACCTGCAAACTTGACTTTTATGATCGTCGACATTTCCTGTCTCGTCGTTATTCTTGAAAAACTCGAAAGAACAGAGGTGAAAAAAAACTACATGTTTCATGTGGCACAGACTTTCGAGGTTAGACTGCGAATGAAATTCGTCAATTTTTCAACGATATATTTTCCTATTATTACGATTCGCTATCAGCTGATATAATTGTGAGTATCAAGGAAATATGGTTCGTTGAGTTTTAACGGGACTTCCGCACCATCAAGATGAATGTGCAAATGTCTTTTTCGGACTCGTCACGACTCCGCCAGTATATGCGAGCGACAGTCTGCCGCTTCAATCAGTGTGAGTTTATTTGTGTGCGTGACCCGTCTGTCTGACGGTTTCCAATCAAGTGTCGTACAACACAATAACCAATAAGATTACATTTCGTCTTGCGTGACGATCACATGTGCTGCAGAGCTTAGTAATTTTAGTATATAAATAGTACGAATAACTTTCGATGTGTGTACACTACCATTTGAATATTTTCGAATGGATAGTAGCGAAAATAAGACATTGCCAAAATGGACACTGACGTCGGATATATAACTATTGGACAAATGAACTCGTGATTCGCGAATTGATAAAAAAAAACTCGAGAAAACGTTCAAGTCGATGAATAACTTTGTTATTTGAAACGAATCGATTTCTTCGATGAAAGCAATTATATTTCGAAAATTATTCTAAAAATTCGAGGATTCTTGTCGAGGAGTCGACAAGAAAAGAGAATTTCTCGTTCACATTGCCGCCGACATTTTCTTCCGGAGTGACGAGTGATTTTGGATAGCTATAGAAAAAAATATGGTGGTGAATGTCAAGTTTTCGCATCGCGAAAGGGCAAATTTTACTCGGTGGCTCATAATTCCAAGGTTGTAAAAAAAATGTTGCGGTGAAGCAGTTTTGATGAAAATACGAGATTCTGTGCGGAGCCTTTGAGAATTTCCCAAAAGTTTCCGATCTTCCAGAACGCTTTTCATTTTTCGTCAGTTATTATTTCAATGAAAAGAGAAACTAAATTTTTCGAATTAGTATATTGAAACTAGATGAAAATAAATACGTATCGCAATGGAAATATAAGTATTTGAAGTGTTTAGCAATTGAAAAGAAAGTTGAATACAGACTGGTCGGTTAAAAGAGTAAAAGAGACATCAAATATAAATGATTGACAAGGGTATTCAAAGTGTGAGCAAAAGGTGATAGTAATGGAGGGTTCAAGCGAGTATTTATTAGTGAACTCATCAAAAGTCGAAAGTTTAAACCCGCATAAAAGTAGTAAAGCCGTTAGTCTGACAGACAACCTTTAAATAGAAAAGACTAGGGGAAGGGGGAGAGGGTGAGAATGGACTCGAAGCGATGATGGACGCCAGGATGGACACAACAGGTCCTGGCGTGTAGCTCGGAGAATAAAAAACGTGTTCGAGCATCGTTGAAGGGGAAAAGTGTTGGCAGAGCGGGAGGAAGGTCGGGATTTATCGAGAGGGAAGAGGTCCGTCGGGTTTCACAGGGTGCTGAATAATTTTCCAACAAGACAGGAGAATCGCCCGCGAGAACTCACATTCACCGGCATTTCATATTAACGTTAAAGAAACGGCAAAAGTTTAATTGGCGAAAGTAACACGGAGAGCCGGCACGGACAACGAGCACTCTCGAGCCACCGGTTAAAGTGTAGTGACGAAACGAGTGCAGGTGGCAGCACATTGTTGCGCAACTCTCGTCTCTCTTTCTTTCACACACATACACACATACGTTTCCGTGCACCATACCTTTCCGCCACAAGCAAATAAAAAAATAACCTGTAAATGTGTATTGAAGTATTTTTTTTATACGTATCGACTCGAAACACGGACAGACATTACTGTATCGCATCCCAAACGCCCCAGTGAATGTTGGCGCTCGCTCTGCAAATCGATTCAGCGCCCTCGTGCTTTATCCTTGCAACGTTTTTTCCTCCTTCATTCGGCATTTCCTTTGCCCTCCGCTCCTTCACATTGTGTACGACTCCTGCACAATTTCAGTCAATCTCCTTCGGAGATTTCAGAAAACTGACAAGGGGACCGTTTCGACTTGAGGGAATGCCCTGTTTTCGATTGAAGGTCGAATAGTGAAGAAATCACGAGACGCAGACATTGAGAGTAATTGCTCCGTTTGAATAGTCGGTGGACATGCGTTTCGTCTGCATGTCTGTTCTCGCCACCAATTACGTATGCTTTTTTACAATCCAACGGTTTTCATCGATGTTTTAATGAAAAATTTAGTTTTATGCTCCCAATGTCATGGGGCTTTTTTTACTATTTGTGGATTTGACCAAACGCGGAAGCCTCTTCTACGATAAACATTCGCAGATTGGGATTATTGTGCTATAACGAATGGCGGAGAAAAATTGGTGACGGCGCGCTCGGATGTTTTTGCCCGCGTTGGCCACGTGCATGCGGACATTGTTCCTCTTGCGAGCGTACTTCGTAAGCTGCGCGTGCGCGGCGATCGAAGATCGAAGAGATTTATATCTCCCAATAAGCTCGCAGCAATTTTGTACGCGTCGTCGCGTCGTATAGAAAAAGATTCGGTGAAGATTCGAGTCGGTGTTACCACCAAGTGTCGGGTTATTTATGTTGTCGGGCACTGAGAAAGGGGAATTCTCACGTTCTCACACCGATGCATCCTGCGGGAGTCGATACGGCAACAGGTAGCAGCAACGAAAAATCGATTATTCGCTCGGAGGACAGCATTGAGCAATGAAAATAGTCGCACGTGTTTAACCTCGAATATAATTCGTTCTTGACGGTGGAATCGTATCGGAATAAAAATGATTCAAACTCAAAATTAATATTTCGTGAATATATTAGATAATTGTACAAAACAACTTTCTAACCTACAATCATTTCGGATTTTTCGAAAGACTCGAAGTCTGAGCTGAAATATTGATGACTTAGTTTTTTATTTATGTAGTGAGGAATAAAAACTTTTCGAAAGAATTCATAACGAGTGGCGTTTCGACGCGACCGCTCTTATACACCCACGCCGAAAGCCAATTAGTGACACTGTGCCTTAATCAGTAACCATAACTCCTGTAGAGTTAATTTAACTCTCAAGTTTCCACACAGAGCGAAATAGTTTGTGTCAATTTTCCGAAAGCTTGTCTCGGGTTTTCGCGAAAGTAAAATTGGGCGAGCGCGCGTAATGTAACGTCGAAACGCGTACGCGAGCCGTGCATAGAGAATATATGGAAGTACCGAAAAACAAGTTTATGCAGAGCGAGTTCTCGGAACAAGAGACGCCGGAGAGCAATTATCCTTACGAGGGAAAAGTTTGAGTGATGTTCTTCGACGTGTAGAACCAGCGCGCGCTCAGTCGGATTATTGGGAAACTCGATGCGAGTACTTTATTATTCGTCGCAATCGAGAGCGACGTCTCGAAGAAAAGCTGGCAAAGAAAAATACACGAATAGGAATAAGCAATTTTGGGCGCGATGCTTCCGGGCGAAAAATCTTTTGTTGGGGGATTCGTCAGTGTGCGTGGCCGCCCGAGTCTGTTATTTATAAAAGCAGCTTAAATCTCCTCGCACCCAGATCGCGGCAATAGAAAGGGCCGGCGATACTGACTTGTTTAGCGGCATAGCAAGGTATTCAGGCCGCAGCAAGGCCGCCCATGCGGCCGCGGTGCACACGCGCAACACACACGGCGGAGTAAAAGTGCAGTAAATAAAATGTAGGTTGTTACATGGCTTGAGGCGAACCACCGTCGTTCGCTCCCGCCTCCGTCCCCTTGTTCTAACCTCACTTACTCGTGCCTCTACATCTCTCATTATTATATATATATCTATGTCTTATTCGATACAATACAATTACGATATGCCACTTACTTAATACTGGCTAAAGATCAGAAAGCAGAACTCGATGCTGGTTCGTGAATTCTATAATATTTGCTTCTTTACTGTACCTGCGCTGCTGCGGTGAACCAGTGTCTCGTGTAAACCGTTCAATCACACGCTCCTGAAATGTAGTAAAACGGGAGAGGGGACCTTTCTTTGTCACACTAATGAAAACTATTGTCCAGCTCAATATTTTGTCGCAATGTTTTATGAGAAAAAACTTGTTCGTTTATTTATTTCAATTTATAACAAAAAAAAAATCGTAAATCGGATGAATGCATTCGTCAAAACTTGACGACGTTTCGCTGAACTTTTAATCCGGCTTGTTAATCGTACGATAAATAAGAATTAGAAAATATTCCCAGATTTTTAGCGGCGAAATTAATCACTATTTTCATGAGGCGAACTAAGATAACGGGTAATGGAAAATTAATGCGTTTTCAATCACTCGCGACTGTCGGACTCGCACGCGCGGTCTTCCGTATGCTGGGAGATGTCAATATCGGCGGTGGATCCGTAGAATGACATAACACGCATAACTGTCATGAAATACCATGAATATGCAACGTTAGCAGGTTTCCATAGAAAGTTCATAGCGCGAACGAACCAGGCGATCTATTCAACGAGGTTATGTGAAGTCTTGAACATCGAGAGGGAATTTTGCAACGTCTGTAATTCGGTTTCGTGCGTTTTTCTTCAGTTTACGCCACTGAGAACTGCCGATCGATCGATGAATGATAATTGAAACTTTATGGCTGTTTTTAATCAGAATATACACATGTAGTATACGATCGAAGCAGAAACGAACACGCATTAATGCGTCCCGGTACATTTACAAATATTTGAAATTTAATTTCTCACTCAAACCGCCGATGCGGTTTGCTCAACGCGGTTATCTCACGGTTCGGATACATTTTCCAGCCCCCAACACTCATTTCAGTTATGATTTCATTTCACTTTTCACGTTGGCTTAAACTCCCGAAAAATAAGAATCTTCGGAGCCTCGAGAGGGTGCCAGGAGTCCATTTCCCCCCCACTTATAATACCTGGCAGCATGATCAAATAGATGGCGCTCAAAGCCTTTAAGAAAGGAAGACTTGCAATACCGAAATTCGTCGAAATTTTTGTCAACCGACAAAATTATAAATGACACGAAAAAGTTGGCGAGCTTGCCCCCACGAAGCATTCGATCCTTTCGCTCCTTCTCCCGATAAGACCGCTGAAAGACTCGCTTTGCATTATTTTGGTAACCGAATGCGATCGCAGCGGTGACGATTTTCGTTGCATCTTCTTTGTCGGGATCGGACGTGTATTGGAAGGAGCTGAAACCTTGATAAACCAGTCTTTCCTCACTCGCGGGTGCTTAAGCCCACGAGCAAGGGAAGCGAGATGAAAAATACCGGCTGCGAGGAATCCCGGATCTTATAGTAGCCGTGAGTAGTTTATATACACAGGCTAAGTTCGTACGTATACGAGATCGAGGAGGTTCGCTTTGAGCGAATATGTGCAAACGAGCGAACGCGGACGAGCCCTCCGCGACTCGACAGACCTCGCACGTGTACCAGCCAGCGTGTCTGTGTCTCTCGATGCACTTTTCTCGTGCATCCGATGCAACTGCTTTTTTTTTATATACAGGGTGTCCGAGTTGTCGACGAAAAAAATATTCAAACGTTTTTCGTTTTGTTTCATAGGCAGACAGCAAAACTTTTATCATGCAAAAAATCTGCGTCATTTCGAGGCGAATTAAATTCGCAGATTGCGATACTTAGCAAATTTAAAAAAACCTCTTCGAGACAAAAAATTGATCGGAAAATTAGTGAATTACTGAAATTGCACAATAATTGACACATTAATTGGGTTAAAATTGTGTCCGTTTCTGAATACAATTCGCTATAAAATCGACGTCGATTTTTTCGCTATTATTCTCGTTTCTTCGGCTTCAATTAAGCAGGCAGATTATTTCTTGTGGATTTTTTTTCAAGCAATAGAGAGAAAAAAAAGTTTTGAGTGAACAAAATTCTCTGTTCTCTCGTTAAATTTATTCCCAAACGAATTTAGGAGTTGACTTTTCGTATCTTCCTGTTACGACACCCTGTATATTTGCACATATTGTACAAATAAAAGATTCGCGAGCTTCTCGCAAGTCTTTCCTCGTTAATTCCGCGAGGTTTGCTCTTGTAACGCGATCGCCGTAGAAATCTCCTTGGAAAAGTGTTTGCACGCACTGACAGCAACGATCGTCGTAGCTAATAATAGTTCATTCATGCATCTTTTATTGCCTTGGAGAAAATGCATTTCCATCGTTTTCGAATTACGGAGACTCGGAGATATTATTTAATAAGTTGATGATGTAGTGATAAAATAGCAGCGTGATTCGGCCCGACTCTCGTTAATTATAATGAATCAACGACCATTTTTTATTGCTGGATGATAAATCGTCTGCGAGCGATCTTGGGGAGTGTCAATTTAATGAAGAAATTTTTCATTTCTCCCATTTCGATGCGTCCCGGCGGCATATTATTTTTCCAAACGATCGCAATATTTTTACTAAAAACAAGTCAACGGAAAATGGAAAAAAGGGGGATCAAGCTCTCAACTATTGTCGATCGCTCAACGCTCATATTTTCGACTTAACGAGATGGAAGATTAAAAGAAAACAAGTTTGGAATCGAGGTGAAAAATCAATCGAGTTACAAGCACGAAATCCATCGACTTTGCGAAGTATGTTTTCTACCCGGGGCTTTATTTACATTTGAGGAGTACGTTGACGCTCTCGCACGCTCATAAATACCTCAAGCTTGGCCATGAATGCGCTCTTATTCTCTGTATTATTGTTGTTGTCACAGACGCGAACGTGTTCTCCCGCTTGGAGCAGCACAAAACACCCGCAGATACGTTCATGGTAGTGACATCTACGACGATCTACGCGAGAGATATTGAGAACGAGAAGAGGTTAGGAAAGACAAAGAGGCACGGCGGGGTGGGGGGTGTGCTGCTTCTGGATTGGATGGCCCCAAACTTGTGGCACGCTTTGGACAGAATTCCGAAAACTTCAAGTTCGCGATATATTTTCTAGGAAATAACGGACCGAAGTGATTCCGAGGACGTTCAATCGTCAAGAAACTCGTCTAAATTTGTCTTTTCCCGGCTTCTCTCGAGTCAAGAATAAAAAAACGATTTATTTTTGTTTTCTCGTACGTATCTGGGCGAAAAAACGATCGTAAATCACACCTTAATCCTCGGATCTTTCTTTACATCGTGGAAATGAATAATAATAATAAAAGGTTCGTAACTTGGCGAAAGAAACACCCGTACAAATAAATATACATGATTTTGTCAGCAAGGTTTTCCGAGGGAACGAGCGAGTCTTCGGAGAGCCGAAGAAAAGTAATAAAATTCGTGGATGCGAGCTTCGCCGCCCGACTCCACACATCGTTTTATTCCCTTTTTTTCGTAATTTTTACAGCTTATTATTTGACATATTGAGAAAAACATTTACACTTTTAGTGATGACTGTCTGTAAAAATGACAAATCCCGGCTCAAAGTAATTGAACTTTAGATGGACAAAGAATAAAGCAGAATCGCTCGAGTGACTCGTGGGAAATGCTATAGCACACGGTATTGCTTTACGAAACTTTTGTCGTTTTTAATCTTTCGGTTGTTATCGAATAATTATCTCGAGTGTCGTGGAAGAAAAACAAATACACAGGCGGATCGTTACAAATGGTCATCAGAAAAAAAATGTCACAGCGATAGAAATATTGAAAATTTATGCCAAAGGTGAGTGAGCCGGAGAACTTGTCACTGTGTACAACCGCAAAATCGAGCTTGAATTTCATGCGGTATACGATTGGTTCATAACTCTCTTGACAAATGTCTCAAACTAGAAACGGACTGAAAGTTTATACCGGCGTCCACCCGTTGTCCGTTGAAACAAAATTTAATACTGGCAGCTGATTGCGTTATTTCGAATATCAATTATTACACTTGATGAAAAAAATAAGTAGGGAGGATTGCGAGTTCGGAGTACCGTTCTATACCGATGGAAATTTGATCAGCGATGATTCGAATCGCGATTCGACTCAGTCGACGAATTTCCGCACGAACACTTTTCGAGCTCGAATGTTTTTTGGGATTCGAAGCGCCGACTCGAATAACCTCAAATTATCTCCTCGCCGCGTCGTAGTTCGCGTCGTTTCCACGAGAGGGACGATTTTCTCACACACGATCGAACGAAAAATGAGAAAAAAAAGTAGTAAGAGATAAAGAAATATTGCGAACGGTTTGCATAACGAAATTCTGCACAGAGTTTTGCTCGGTAATATAGAGAAAAGAAACATAATAGAAAGGCTCCACCCGGGAGAGCGTCCTTCGTTTCTCTCGCTCGCAGAAAGTCAATCTTGTATATATGTATATGTGCGCGAGAGTTTTATTCCCAACACGGGGATATAATAGCAGTTCTCCGATTACGAGGCAGCGAGCGAGAGACCGCGCTCGGTTTTTCGATGCCCCCAAGGCGATAAAAATAATTTTATGTATTCGTAAAATATAAATTTATTTTCATTAGACTGCGTCGACTGCGGTACATTGATAAAATAAAAATAAATTTCGAAAAAACGAAGAAAAAAACGAAGACTCATGAATTATACATGACTTTGACAACTATATATTACTCCTCAATGAATATTTATTATGGACGAAGTAAATGACGAAAATAGAAATAATCTTCAGACTCGAGCGCGTTAGTTATTGGAGAATAAAACGAAAAAAAATCCAATTGACACCGATCGATTCTTTGTAAGAAAAAAAGAAGACGTGACGTGCGCGCGCCGGTTTAAGAATATATTCATAGATTTTTTTCTTCAAAATACCCAATTTTTATAGGTTATTGCTTGAATGTAGAACGATAATCCTGAGTGAATGTCACAACACTCAAACGGTAATGTTGTTTTTCTCGCAATATAAATGTCGATGCAGAAACGTTCAAAAATAAGAATGGTATTTTAGAATAAATTTCCGTTAAATTTTTTGACAGGAGATTAAAATTTAAATGACATCATTTCATTCATCAGTCTCGGAGTCTTGCCGGCGGACATTATTAGTCAACGAACAGCTCTCGTTCGTAGAAGTATTTGACTTGGAGAACGAACATTCGATTTCGAGGTTAAGCGTTGTGGGAATCGATTCGTTATATAACCATGCAGGAAGAGCTTTTGTTGCAAGTTCGAAGCCTGAAGGTTCTTCTTCAGACTTCACGAGAATTCGACGGTAAAATACTAGCAGTCCAGGTTTTGTGTACAGGAATCAAAGGAGCTCAACCGGTCTTTCGCTCTAATAGACAACGAATGCAGTGTGCCGCGCGAGGATGTTTGTACGTCATCCGAGCGCTCTCGCCGCGCCCTTGGAAGGTTCCTTTCGACCTCTACGTCGGTAAGTCAACGAAAACTATTCGTATTCGATGGTGATTCGTATAGTAGGGAAATAAAAAGTGACCGCCGCTTGTCAACAACTCGTCGAGTCGTGACAGAGGTGAAATTGAGCACAAATTTAAAAAATCGAGTAATCGCGATACGGCTGCTGCTGTTGCACGATGTACAAATTTACCAATCGAAAACCTCTTCCCTCGCAACTTCTGTCCGTTAGAAGAATATATTTTATATAATTAAATGTTGCATCATAGATCGAAACGAATGAATCTTCCTTGATGGGTTACAATTTCACAACGATCTAAGAGGGGAATTAGCAGATCGAATAAATCGGTGATCGGGATGATCGCGTTCTACCAAGCGGTAAAACGTTCCATCACGTGCTCTCTACTTACGAAATTTTCTCTTCCAACTCCCCCCGCCGTGCTCACATTTTTCTCGTACTTGAAACTTTCTCACATGACACCGTCCAACTTCATTTTCGCAGCAACAATGCCTGGTCGTTTTTTGAAAATTCGATAATTAGAACAAGATTAAAACTAATGAAGGTTAACTCGGCTTTTGGGCGCTGATGGCGGAGAATCGAGAATCACGTGACTCCGTAGCTGCCGTGTTTAACCTCTAAAAATGCACCTAGCGGTTCGAGCTTCATGAAAACTAAACGAAATCAGTCTGCGCGGTCAAAAGTATTCTCGTTCGACAAAAAAATTGATAAAAGTTCGACAACATCGCGGCGAGTATCGAATCCCATTTTATCATCAGAATTAATTGCCGAATGCCTTGAGCAAAAAAAAGATTTAGTGTTACAACGAACTGATAGAAATTCATAAAGAACGATTGCTACGGTAAAATACTCGCGTTGAAAATCCTCCTTTTTGACATTGCAGCACGCTTAATTAATACGCGACCTCGTCCGTGTCCTGTGTGCATAACCAGCAAAGAGGCATCGAAGCATCGAGAGAAATGCCAGGTACCGGCAATCACGTACGTGTTTATGAGACTCCCTATAAATCTCGTAACAACTTAACTGGCCCATCCATCCAACTGTTATAGTTGTACATATACGTATTGAATACAGGCGTCTTCGTCAGTGTGAGTATAAACTATGGGACATTTTATGCAAATTACATCAAACTGATGATCCAATTTCATTTTTTTTTTCTATTTACATTTACGGGATTTGATTTCTGACTCCTACAATCTCGTCTCTCAAACGTAAACGCCAAACGACCGCCATCTTTTCGTCAGGCCCACATAACCTATAAAAAGCTTGATTACAGAACAAACTCTTCGTTTTTTTAAACGAAAAAATGGTCCTATGAAAAATGGTGTTCGGTGAACTATTCGAGATAGGAAAAAAGGAAAAAAATATCCGAAAAACCGAAATTTTTTTCAAATTCATGAGTTTCGGGATCGGTCCGAATGCGTTTCGAGCTTCGATCTCATAATTTACCGTTGCTGTCAAGCGAACTGCGTAAGCTTTCGCACAGTGTGAACGGTAAGAGAAAGTGATGGAAAATTAGTAAAAAAAATTGATCGAATATTCGGAAGCGGGCTCGCGTCCACTGGCACAGAAGGTCCGGTACGTACCGAGACGTGTCTATGAGCTTCGGAATGAAACGTACGAGAATGGAAAGAGGCAAATCTACAGAGAAAGCGAAAAACATCTGCGGCAAGAGTTGTTCGCGTGTGCTCATCCGTACGGAGGATAGAATGAGATCGAACGAGACGGAGAGTCAGAAATAAGGGGCAGAATCGTGCGAATATACGGACGCGGTTGAATACAGTGGAACTCTCATCGCGTCAGAATGAATTTATGAACCAACGTGTTTCGTAGCTTCGCAAAGGTGCGACGATTTTTAATCGGTCTTTGGACTCATAAATCTTTTTTTTTCCAGGCGACGAGTGTTCGGCGCCGACAACTGCGTGAGGGGTCGTAAATTTTGAACGAATGAGAACCCGCACCGAAAAACCGGAACTTCCGCACGAGATTGAATTCCGCGTTGACGTAATTCAGGACCGAGAGAGGCCACGAGAATTTGCATTCGAGTGAAAAATTCAGGAATCGGTGCTCGACTGTACGCTCCGTGAACCAAGGAATGAAGTGCGCACCGCGGTTTTCCTCGTAATAAAAGAGTAAGAGTGATTGCGGCTGACACGAGGAAAAAGCGAGATTTCATACCGTCGAGTCGTAGGTGCACTCACACACGGGGACACTCGATAAAGCTTCGTACCCGGAGCGTCTCGAATTCTCGTTTCAACGGGAATCGAGACCTGCAAAATCGTCGGAGACTTATCTAATCCGGGCTGATGGGGCGAAGGGAATTCACCCGTCGAAAGGGCTAATCCGATCAAAGAGCCAGCCTCGATCGATTCTCGAATTTCCCAATTTTTCTCAAAGTACATAAAATTATGTATTTTTCATATTTTCATGAGGCTGAAGTTTGCAACGTTGGAGTCCAACGAAACGATCTAAAAAAATTCTCCAAAAATTTCAGTAATTCTCCAATTTCGTTTCCTGTCGAATTTCCAATTCGTAGTTTTTCAACCTGCACTCATACTTTTTGAAATAAAAAATTGGTTAATTAAAAATGTTTTTTCCCTCATTTCGTTTTGGATTCCAACGTTGCAAACTTCAGCATTGTATATTTTCTAGGTGGAGGAAACGAGCCAGGAAAGTAGCGACTCTGCGACGCTGTTGTTCACCGATCTACGAGGATTTGCTTCGAATAAATGCGAGTCGAAGGATTAACGCATGTTTATCTTGTTTACAAAGCGACTTCGCAATGGCTCCGTGTGCGACTTTCGGAAGGCCTCTGCGTAGAAGCTTATAATCTGCGGTGAATCTCTCTCTCTCTCTCTCTGGTGCTCGGTGATCTCGTGCGATATCGAACGTCGTATTGGCTACAGGACATGTACGACGGCACGTGCATATTCGAGTTGATGTACAGAGTATTGCCGGGTGAAAGTGCACATTAGAAAATAGCTATGCATTCCTTCGATCCAACACAATTTGTATCGCAACTCTGGGACGGAGAAAAAGCAGCATCCAACTACCGCGGCTATATTTTTCATGAAATGTTCGGCGACTCTGCCGAGGAGATACTCTGAAATGGTTGCTCTCACGCGGATTGGCCAGACGCCAGTGCTCGTCCAATTATTTTCATGCGCGGTGATTCTGCGGTCTATTCGCAATGATAAAATAATCGATTCCTCCCGCGGCCCGATATTTCATTCGGTCAAATTATTCGATTGAATTAGCCTCGCTATTCGATCGCACGCAATTCCCCCTCTCGATAAACCACTTTACATTTATTCCGGCTCCGTCGTCCCTAAAAATTCGAGTATCGCGACGATCTCAGCTTCCAAATCGTTGAAATAACCGAAACAAACGGAAATGAAAAATTAATTTTTAGCTTTTCGAGATTTTAAGCCTCCCGATTCCACTCTCATCTCGACTGCTGCAACCCTCTAATTTCATCTTAATTCTCCACTCTCTCTCTCTCTCTGCCTCTTTCTCTCGTTTGTACTCGAAGACTGCAATTGTCAATCCCCCGGTTTGGCGTGAAAAGTGAATTTTACACGTAAAACGATAAGTTTTTTCTTTCGCGTTCGTTTCCATGCGCATTCCGTAGGCAACTGACCGCGGAGAACTCTCGCCTGGCGTAACGCCTCCGATCTGAATTTCGTTGCAACGGAGATCTGTCGCAACGTGCGCGCGGGCGCACCAGACACCGGGATAATCGGAGCTCTGCAATCTAAAGACATGTTTTCCAAAAAGAATATATTCGAATGAAATTGTTGGCTGCGCTATCGTAACGCGTTGCGAGCGTTTCTTTCAAACCGTTCTACTCTTACTCTTATTCAATAATAGGAAACGCTCCTTCGTGCTCCCGGAAACGATCATCCCTGAGGCAATTATTCATCGAGTTGTAACAACGAAATCGATCGCGTTTTCGGCTCCTCGGGAAGCTCGGAAACGAGGATCAAGGATGATGATGGTTTTTTTTTATTTGCCTTGGCGACCTGTTAGGCAATTAAAAGCAGAAAATAATAATCCAGCTCAGTTTAAAAAAAATCTGAGCATGGATAATGCGTAATACAATGGTGTGTGTAAAAATTAAAGTAACTTACAATTAAGTAAATAATAGGAAAAAATATAGACTTGCATAATTAGTAATTAACATAGCGAGGTTTCAAAGGAGGGTGGATCGCGAAATCAAAATAATCAAAATTTCATCAAATTTCGTGATAACATTCTTTGGCATCGAGTATAAAAATACAATTTTTTTCAAATTTTTTTACCACGTGGTTATCGCACAATTGAGCGTTAAATCGAAGTTCTTATGCACGAGATGTATAACTGTATGTATGTAAACTCTATGCTTATACACGTGAACTTTAGTGTTCAATTACTCGAGAACTATGAGGTAGAAAAATCTAAAAAAATTTATATTGTCTTATGTATTTTTAAAGAATACATTTACCAAATTTTATGAAATTGTTCATATTTTTAACATGGTTTAGCATGACAACATTGTATCGTTGCGATCCACCCTCCTTAAACTTTGAGATGAAATTGAGAAACAATGCTCGACCGGTTCCTCCAAACGATTCACCTCATTCGGGCAACGAAATATTTCTGAGATAAGAGAAAAAAAATCATTTGTGAATGCTCAGAGAATTGGTCGGAGCAACGAGGCTTCGATATGGCGACTTCGAATTGAGGCACAAAATATCGAAATAAACTCATTCGTTCGTTCACCCGAACGATTATTTTGATCATTGACTTTGAGTCAATTTCGTAATTGAGATTCCAACAAATATTGATCGAAGGAACTAAAAAGTATGCACGAGCATATCGAACAGAATCGTTTGAGACACAAAAATTTCCACGATTTTGTTGAATGAATCGAATCTTTTGGCAAAATGAAGAAAATAAGAGTTTAGAAAATCTTTTATTCTCAGTGAAAATGGAACGTTCGTATAAATTTGAGTGACAAATAAATTGCACGCTGGAATAATAATTCACATACAATTAATAAATTCCCCCGACGATAAAATAAACAGACGCAGAGCGAGAGTTTATCGTTGCGATATTACGAAGAATCGTAAAAAATGTGCTTAACCAAATCTTGTTTTCGAAAATCTCGCCTCATTGGCAGTGGGCTTTACAAATTATGTATTTTCGAGATTCTGACGCGCACTTTTGCGATAAACTTGCATGTGCATGATAATTCCAGCTTACGCATATGGGACTTTCAACGTACCGACAGATAGCGTTGGCATCACTGTAGGCGTATTAAATTGCTATTTGCATAGGAAAAATCGTCGGTTATTAAATTTCCTGATGGATCGCTCCTTCATTCGGTGGTTATTTATTTTTTCGCCTCGCTAACTTTACGTTCAGATTATCAACGGATTTTAATAATTAATCATTTGAAACTGTGTGCTTGCGACATAATTCGTGTTTATCGTGTATTATAAAAAATGATCACATGTCATTATTACGCGTTATTCATGTTATATACGAGAGGATTTTTCAGTCCTTCATTATTCTTCGATTATTTTTTTTTGTCTCTATTTTTTTTTACCAATTTTGATAACGTCGGGATTTGTCTTCGCGTTGAGATCGCGACCGATGTCGTTGGATGTTTCGCTCCGCCACTTTGCATCGTTCGCGACGATAATCACGGGCGATTCCTAACCTCGAATGGCCCGTACGTTATTTGTGTTCGATTAAGTACGCAAGACGTTCACAACGGCGGGAGTGCAAGAGAGGAAACGATAGAATGTGATAAGTGAGACCAGTAACGAGAGTAATTGCAATTAACGCGTTCGTAAAATGAAGGAAGAAAGGAAAATGAAAGAAAAAAATGCTACGTGCAACGCGCGGAGCCGTCGATACGAGCAAACATTTTTTTCAGTATCGATTCGTCTCGCTCGTTCCCAACGTATACCAACGTTCTACAGTCACTTTTGGAAGCTGCAACAAGGTCAAAGGCGCGTTTCAAACGGATTTGGATATCCCGGCAATCGGTCAGTGTACCGAGAGAAAGAAAAAACAAATCGTATATGCATCTCGGTTTATTGACAGTTTTTATTTTCGAAATTCCTGTCTTCAACGATTCATTGGTTCCATTCACTATAGTCCGATTATACGCAGTTACAATTTCATTGACGAAAATTCGATGAAAAATTCGACGATTTGGAGGCATTGGAATTCTGTTTTTTATTTTATTTTCTATAAATAAAATGTCAGTTTTGTCATCACAATTTGCGTGAGAATATCCCCTCCTTCGAAAACTCGATCGTTGCGTCAATTAGAAATCGTTATGTGCAACCTCGACGAAATCCTTGTCCATTTTCTTTCCTCCTCTCCCCCTCACTCTCTCCTCCCGTGGATTCAGCGTCGTATAATGCCTCACGGACTTGAACGAGCCAAAAGCAAGCGTTTGCAATAACAGCCGAATGCTCGTTTCTTATCTCGTCTCGATAGTGCCCCACGGTATGATAAAACGTACTTTTGCTCTCGTGTAAGTGCCTCATGCAGGAAAGTTTCGTCGTTGTATCAGACACACTTTCCCTCTCGCTCTTGCATGCGAATAAGGCACACTCAAGAAAACACTATTTTCACTACTTGAATTCAATCAAAATTCACTTCTGATGAGACTGAGCATGAGTCCTGCGAATCTCGTTTATTCTCTACGAAGAGGCTTTTCCACCTTTCTAGTTGGTCGATAAAAAAATTTGTTTTCATTTTGTAACTTCGTAATTTTACGCTCCGACAGAAATAACGTGGTTGGATCGACCGTAGCAAAAATTTGAAAATAAGATGCAAATTTCAACGCGAAATTCCAACATCGTCGCAGCTAATAAAACATTCATCAATTTTCTGTCAAAAGATTCAATTGGTGAAGATGAAAAAGTCGTTAAAACCGTAACGACTCTATTAATACAGTCGACAAAAAGTACGCCGTGTCATCTCTGCGGGTTTTACGCAAGATGCAAAGGAGCGAAATATCTTGACACCCGCAGACCGACAAAATCCCGCTGATAGACCGAACTTACGTGAATATAATCGGCAAAGTTGCTCGTCACGAGAAACGTGATCGCTGCTATAACGTGAAAGCAAGGAAGTCGTCCCGCGCTACTTGGTTTATATTCTTCGTTGTATCTCTCCGTCGGGCTCCCCGAGAAGCTAATCTACCGTCCACCCGCGATCCTAACGATTGATGCCACAACGGGATTTTGTAACAACGTATATGGATCCACTGATCCGACGCTTACGCGACAACGAAACTTTTCGCAAATAAATACGCGAGTTTATTCCACGTAGTAGTTGGCGGGACATTAAAATAAATAAAACAAAATAAAATAACCTCAAATGTACCGGACCACAAAACGTTTTTAATTGTTAAAAGTTCTACGAAATTAATATTTTTTTTCAAACTAGAATTTTCGGGAATTGAGTTTATCAGTTTCCGGCACAACGAAAAGTCGGACCTAACCTCATTCGGAAAGAAAACGTTCCATATATTGCCGGACTGTAAAAATGCTGCGAGAAAGGATAGGAATGGTTTTGTAAATGAAATAAAAGCACGAAGTATTTGATTATCAGGGTTTACATGATATTTATTTTCACTTTGTATGCATATTCATCGTAACATGATGTTTTTTTCAGTTGCTTGTATATATGATAATATACACGAATATGGGCAAGTCATAGAAATAAAAAAGTGAATGAGATTGACGCCCAAACATTCGTACACACATTAATAGAATCTTTATTTTCTCAATTCGTATTTCTTCTCTTTAAAATATACTTTTCTCTACAATCATTCGTTCTTTTTTGCACTCTTAGAGCTCGTTAATTATCGTCGACTCTCGCTCCCTCTTTCACACGCTCTTTCTCGCTGCTTACATATTTTTTTGTATTTTTCACCACGATATACAAACGGATTATATTTAAATTCTAAAAATACAATTACAATTAATATTATCGATGTATCAGTAAATAATAAACGGTATCGTTACACTTTGTTTTTATAGATATAACCTCTTATTTCTTTTTCCGAAACTTGGATGCACACGCGCGATATCGAACGTGCGTCGTTATTCGCGTCGTGACTTTTACTTTCCGGTGTTACAATGCTCTAAGTTTTTATTATGTTTCTCGATGTGTCAGTTTTCATGGGTGAGTGTAACAACATTCAAGTGAGTTTTGTTTGTTTGCTGTGTGAGAGATGACTAATCATAGCGTTTGTTTCATTTTTCATTTACGTCGATCAGACAGTGTTTGTCGAATTTCAATGATTTTTATTCTCCGCTATACACATATACATTATCGATAAAATACATATGCTCGGAGAGGAGCGAGTGAGAAATTAGATTAAAAAAAAGACAACTATTCTCACAGCGATTTATAAAAGTCTTTCTGGCGTTGCTCATTCATATTCCTGATATTCTGGTCCGGACGGTCTCTCGCGAGCTCGACGAGGCGTTTCAATACGTCATTTTCGTTATTTCTTTATATTACGTTTTTATTGTTTTCACCAACCTATTTTCATACAGTACGTTACTCGATATCACGACAAACAGATTTTTTATTTTATTTTTCACATTATTACAAATATGTAGAGAAAGACAGATTGGAAACACGACGAGAAAAGAGGCTTTTCCTCTCACTCGAATCTCGAAGCGCAGACTTTTAGGAAACTAAATTACTATTTTACATATTTTTCGATCTCAGTGTGGCGTCTTTCTGTACCTTCCCACCCGATTCTTATTCTACTACTTTTCTTGTTCTTCGAGCGAGGATTTCGACGCTATACTCTCAATAGTCTTTTTTGGACGTTTTCTTTTCTCACTATTCTCTCTCTCTCTCTGTCGCCAAACATGGCGACCGCCGAAATGGCACACGATTGGCCGCTGAGCGCTGAAAAAAAATGGGGGAGCCACTGGCGTTTTTCTTTACTAACGGTCGCAGCAGGAAGAGCGTCGCTGTGACAAAAGTGTTTATACTTCTGGATCCTCGTTGGAACAGCCAAACTCTTACTCTTTCTCTCTTAACGTTCAACGAAATTGCGTTAACTTTATCGCGATCAGAGGAGACAAAAAATGATCGAGCCTTTATGCCCGCGGGAACCGGAATTCACCAACGTAATAAGCCACGAGAGAGCGAAAAAACACGTGAGTACAAAAAATTCTCAAATGCGAATAACGAAAGCTGAAAATCGTACATTGGCAATGCGCGATTCGTGAATTTCGTCTAGTGAATTTTTAGCTACGAAGCGATGCGACTGCACTTTTTTCGATTATATTTATGACCAAAATTATCTTTTTTTTTGGATGCATGTCTTTCTGCGCATCAGTCCGTTGAAAAATTAAGTACGCGAGTGTGATGTGGACTGACTTTCGAGCGGGGTAACCTCATTTTTTTCATCGCCGACATTAAGTACGAAATTTGCATTTAATTATAAATCCTGGTACTTCAGAACGAGTTACACGTTCTGAAGAAAATATTTGACGAAAAATATACTTTTCGAATAAATATTGGAAAAACCCTGTTTAGTGTAGTTCCCGAAAAGAATTTCAGCATTCCCGATTCTTTGTTAACGGATTTCGTTTCTATTCGAAAATTTTATTCGAATGAAACCTTTGGTGAGCTTGTGTATCGAAGAGTATATGATATTGGCTCGTAGCTCGTTAGAGGACGAGCGGCTCAAGCCGGATCACGTGCCTCTTGAAAAAAAAGCTTGGAGAGCACGCGTTCTGTCGAACGATTTGACGTCACGTGTGCCCGAGCGTTGTGATGTGCATTCGTTTTGTTATCACGGTTGGTGAACTCGGTGAGAATTGTTCTCAGAGACATTTGACGTGTCACAAAAATTCCTCGATTTTTTTAAGCAAGTTCGTGCACAATTCGGTCGAGTAGAGGGCGTTCGAGACGCTCGCGGTTGCGCGATCGAACACGACGTTTTTCTGTCGCCATCTTGCTTTATGGTTCGGACACTTTGATAAAAATTTCTAGTTTGATTGATCGGTTCTTTTCTGGCTGCAACTACGTGTCGAAAACTGAGTAAACATTCGAAAAACCGCGAACAATTTTTCACAAGCTGGTCGAAAAACATCGTGACAAATGATCGAAACTGTCAATTCGACTCGAGATGCAACAAAATTCAGTTACGGATCCCGTACTTTTTAAACGCTTGTGTTAAGAATCGAGGCCATTCGAATAAAAAAGGTGTCGTCAATCTTCGTTTGAATACACAACGATAAATTTACCAACTAGTTGCGTAACACTATCGCAAACGGAGTTTTAATCCTCTTTAATTTTCTATTCTTGAGAGAAGCGACTCTTTCGTTACGGGTTCGATCCAAATCTGCCTGTTAATCACGTGGCGAGAATCCTTTTGTTCGTACAATCGTTTCCCCGTTTACCGACAAAACGTTTGCGAATTTGTCATCTCTTCTGACGTTTTTCCCTTTTTCGTCGTAAAGCCCTCGAAAGTTCGATGCGCACGCTTTTTTTTTCGTTCGGCGTAACACAAATTCTATCGACGCGTTGAGACTCGCGCCTTCGAGTAACAAACGAGACGAGACGCAAGATTCGACGGAGCGTTTTTGAAGGGGAAGGAGGATCTCAATCGGTGCAGACACAGACTTGGAAATTTCATAGTAAAGTCAACTCGTATTATCGTTTCCATTCGTTTTTTTTCTCCAATAATCATAATATATCCTTCATTTTATATTCGTACAATGATATTAATTAAATATGTCGTAAAATGATACAATTTGTTACATAATTTCGGCGACAGAACTGGGAGTTTGTTTGTTTTATTTCGTTATCTCTCCGCATAAACAACTTAACTGTTTCTTTTTTGTTTTTAGCACATTGCAGCCTGAAACGCGCGCTATTTTTTCGCTCACGAAGAATGTCTCAAATCTTCGGTGAGGCACAATTTCTTTTCTTCCTTTTTTGTCTACAAAATCGTATAAAAAAAACATCGTGCATCGGATTGAATAAAAATTTAATCGATCGATCGTTTTTGAGGAAAAACGATCGATTCGTTTTTTTAAGGATTTTCGTTACATTTGTCTACGGATAGAGTGAGTATATGATTCGGATATCGTTCGACGTGCAAACGCTTCGAACACCGACTGTTACAAACAACAGCGTCGTCGGACGATTTAATGACTTTAGATTTCAAGGGCGATGTGGCTCAACGTGAGAAAGAGCGGCAGCGGGGTGTCATCGGAACTAATTAAAATAATTTGAAACTAATTTGTAATTAATTTTGATGAGAATCGTTCGAACGAAAACTCGAATTGTTGGACGTGAGTGCAATATTGAATTTTCTCTGTTCTAATTAGCCAACTGTACGCAACGGAAATTAACGGTTTTATACAATCCAGGCAATAAGGGAGGTCAGAACTTGAACTTTCGTGATAAGGACGATCGTATTTTCGGTTTTTTGCATCGACCCTCACTCCCGTACAATTTCGTCGAGCTTCGTAAAAAGTCTCTCGCACGCTTTTCTTTCTCGTTTTTCACGCTCGACGAGTTTGAAATATTATTTTCGAAAGTTTTCACGCAGTCTTTGAATGTAGAAAATAAGTTTTCCGAGAGCCTCGCGTGCTCCCGTCCATTTTTGGCGCATTACAAATCGTTCTAAATTCTAATACATATTCACGATGGCGAATGAGAAAATGGGTGATAACGGAAACGATTTCGGCTCAACTACCTCGCTCGCCGAGCTTCTCAGTGCCTTTTTCTTTTCACCTTTATTTTCTTTATCGCTCTTTATCAACCGGAAGCTCGATCAGCGGGGGCTCGCCGCCAAGTGGAATTTTGTTTCGACTTTCCATTACGAGCGATTATAAAATTCCATGTCAAGTGCATGGGATTAAATTTTGAAAAATTTTTATAACCGCTCGTCGCCAATTTGTGAATTCAAGTGAAAAAGTGACTTTTTGTATAATTTTAAGCTCAACGATCGCACCGAAATTTCAGACCCTCGTTTCGTTGATTGAATTTCCGAAAGAAAATGGATCGTCCGTTTCCTCGAAATTCGCACACGCGGAAAAATATTTTTGTTTTTATAATTTTATCCTCATTATTTACTGGGATGAAAAAAGAATTGAATTCGTGGGGAGAAAATATACGAAAAGCGAGCCTTTTGGCACGAAACGTCTCGAACATTCCCGCGCACGAGTAAGATCCGTGTGCATAAGATTTGCGCGAGTTATCAAACGACTTTTTTGTTGGTCTTATCACGCGACAGAACTGCTCGTATCCTCGCCTCGAGCCTCCTCATCCTCGAGCGGACATTGCTACCGGTTGCGAGCGATAAAAAAATGAAGAGAAATGGAAAAAAGCCGGAAAACTCGTTTCTGTGCAAATCTCGGAGCTCCGAGTGGAGTTTGCTTGCAATACGGTTGGGGATTCTACGAGTTTTATTGCGTGACGTAAACGTATACGCGTGGTCGTTGAACGAGGAGTTATTTCGCCATATGGCAATACGAACTTCAAGTTCATCCACGGATAAACGACCTCGGTCGGCCTGGAAAAGTAAATGAAAAGCTTTCCAACCTCATCGAATCTTCCAAGACGTTAATGCTTCCTGGTTTGACGAAATTTTTTCTCTCTCTAAAAATAAACATTCGATGCTCGGAACAACGCGAGAGGGAATAAAAATTCTTCTCTCTCTCTCTCTCTGCCTCTCGACCATTATTCAAATCGAGAACGAGCAATTTTTCACTTCTTTGGAAAAAAAAAATGAGTTTTCATTCCCTCGATAATGAATCCATAGATTCTTATAATACGGATTCAGGCTTCCGCGGCGCGACGTTTCTGCTTCCCGACTATTAATAATTTCCGAGAAAATAGCGAGGTCAATTAATCGCGTGCGATAATTTATTTCGCATGACAACTTTATTTTGTTTCCGCGCAAACAAAAAAGTAGTCAGCCATTCGGATGTGTCAAAGAGTTATCATTATTTCTAATTATTCTTCTTCTTCTTCTTTTTCTTGTTTACGGGACTCTTAAATTGTAGTACTCAATCATAGACTATCGCGTGAGTTTTTTCGAGCCGCTCCGATAATCGCAACAATCATTGTCATTTCGCCAAAAAAATGGTTGTACCCACAATGAAATAGTGTTCTCGCCAGAATCCAGAATTCCGTTGGCTCCGGAGACACGTGAATATGCAAAAGGCTGCCTCTGCGAGAACACATTGCAGCGGGAAAACCAGTTTGTCTGTCTTTTTTTAAGTATCGGATCTGACTTTCGCTCGGTCAATCGAGAGGAAGAGCGAGCCGAGAGGAAGGACAGTGCGAAACGCATTAATAGAGCAGAGTGCGAGTACGAGACGTCAAATTAAATTGGAGAGCAAGAGCGGTGGCTCCTCGAGACTCGAAAAATTCTCGAAGGAGCTTCGAATCACTGGCTGAGCTCCGCAGAACGTGCTCAATTTATGCTTAACGCTTCGGACAAGTTTTTCGTACGATTTTTCCTCAAAACTTTGATTTTTTTGGAAAAAAAATCAAGTCTCGTTACGACGCTTTTCGCGCTCCCCTTTCTCTCGCTCTCTCTGCCTTTCGAGGTTTCAAAGTTTCTACAGTGTTTTTAACGTCAATAGATGTTTCTATATGTCACGAAGGTCATTTTAGTCTCGTGTGTCTTTGACGAAAGGTTACGCAAACGGAGTTTTTCTCCGAAGACATGGATGAGTCATGAAGCCCGTTGAATATTTTTCTCGAATAAATGATCAACGAGTAGAAATATCAATATCGTATATAGAGTTGTTATCGCAGTCAGATTGTTAGCAGGTTTGAATAAATTTGTAGTTATGCTGCTCATGAGCTTCCAAATTTTCCGCGTCCCTTAGTTTTGTATTTTTTATATTTTTTTCGGACCGCTAATGCTCGAAAGGTCGTTCACGTTATATTTGTTGATCGAGTGAAGAAATCGAACTTGAATTTAATCGTTCGGTTACACGCGGCGAGTCGAGTAACTTAATCCGGTTCAACGAAACGTTACAATGACTTTTGAGTAGGGGGGATGAAAATATCGTTCGCGAATGGGTCTTTCTCGGCTTAGAGCTTGCGTTTTTTCTCGCGGCTTTCGGGCTGCAATGTACTCTTCTTTTGGTAAATCACACACTTGCGTCTCGTCACATCTAGCCATAAAGCGATCGAATTCCGTCCTCTCGATAACGATGGCCGATTTTTCCTCCCTTCATCTCGCGCATGTGCTTTTCCCTTTTTCTTTTCTATATTTGCACAACCGTATTTTCATTTAATCTTACGTCTATCTTAATGAAATGTGATCACAGCCACACATTAATATATTTAAACATAACGTAATATTGTATTTATAGTTAATATGTATATATTTATAACGCCTCGTCTCGCAATCTTTTCATTATTTTCATTCAATCGCGCTCGCGCTCTCTTTCTCTCCCACTCTCTCACTCGGTCTCGCTACCTTTCCGATATTCGTTTGTTTCGCAGCTTCGAAATATCGGCGAGCGCACAGGACGCACAAGTGTCTTTTCCATAAAGTCAGGCGATCTCGACTGACACCTGTAATCAGCATAGCGTCTCACAGATTCATTGTCGTAATCTTTCACTTTCCCTCAGGATCTTCTTAACAATTTTTTCTTTCATTATTTCTTGTTTTTGTTGTTTTTGTGGGGTTTTTTTTTCTTTCATTTATTTATTATATATATATATATATTTTTTTTAATATTTCCTCGCCGTAGAGATTTTTAATGAATTTTTTTATTCGACTTTTCGTTTTTTTTCCTATTAGATTTTTTTTGTATCTTTTCTTTGAATATTCCCGCATTAATTCGTATGAATGAAAAGATTCTTTTCGTATTTCGGAATGACTTTGAAGGGATGCTGCTTAAGCGTCCCCGGCGTCGATCGGGGGACTTTAGTTCGACTTGAATCGTTACAATTATCGTTTAATGTATCGTTCAATCCCTGCCAAAGGGGATTTCGCAGTTAATATATTTCTCGGTTGCTCTCTCTTTCCTTTAGTCCTCTCTCCCTCTCCCGATCTCGTTGTTCATGTTGTTGTTGTTGTTGTTGTTGTTGTTGTTGATGATGATGATGTCGGTACGTTTCGTCTTTACAAACCCCGCGCGGTAATCGAAACGCTTAATTTTCCCGGTTTGTCCTCACAATGTTTCGATATTTAGGCACAGCACTGTTTTTTGTTTGTTTGTTATATTTTTACAGGTCGCGTAGTATTGTCCCCCAAATAATAAGAATGCGAAGGTGAAAATAAAAAGAAACGAAGAGAGAGAGAGAGAGAGAAAGAGAGAGAGAGAGAGGAGAAAATAAAGAGAGAAAGAAAAGAGAGTAAAAAGTGAAGAAAGGCAAAAGGTCTCTCTCCCTCTCTCTCTCTCTCTCTCTCTCGTCTTAATTTTCGTCCTTCTATTGTCCTTGGTGCACAAGATGACAGTGATTATCGTGATGATAGTGATGGTGATGATAGTGGTGATAATGATGATGATGAAAGTGACGATTGGTCGAAGAGGAGGCCCCGGAGAATGGCGCACTCGTTGATTCCCAATCGTCCGCGTGTTCGCGAGGATAATAAAGGGCCCGTTGATCCGCGGGGTGGTCCCCTGTCGGAAGCCCGAGAGGAGGAGGAGGAGGAGGAGGAGAAGAAGAAGAAGAAGAAGATTGTGAGGAATCGAGTTTAGAGTAGACGAGGGTTTGATGGTCGCATCACGAGCTGCAAGCCATCCACGAGGTACACGTGCAGGTATAACACGCGGTCGGGACTACCGGGGCGTAGTAATAACCGGGATTTGGATAGGCCCCGTTCGTTGTGTACAAAAAGGTGGCAGGTTGTTGCTGCTGTTGGGGCTGCTGCTGGGGCTGCTGACCCGAGAACTTGGCTTGTTCTTGGCACAAGACTTGAAAAGCGAGATTCTCGATGAGCCCGAGAGTCTGTCTTCTCTCGTGTCCCATGAGGCAAACGGTCGACTCCTCGACGACGCTGTGGAGGAGGGTCAGATACTGATATTTAAGTGATTCTTCCTCCTGGCCGACAAAGTGATTCCAGAGATAATTTTCGAGCTTAGCCTGCTGCTGGCCGACGTCCGGAAAGTCGATGAAGAATCTCGAGCACATGTATCTCTCGAGGGTTTTTATGTAATCGGGTTGAGCCGGTTTGTACATTTTGACGAGCAAATTGCAGTATTTTAGGAGGCCGCCGCCCCTTATCTCCTCCGGATGCCTCGTCGAGATGAGCTTCTTGTGAAGGTGATAAAGAGCTTCCTGGAAATCACCGTAGACCGATTCCCCGACGACGGTGGGATAGAAATTTTCGCCAATCGGCAATTTGCTACACTCGTAAAATAAGAGGAGAGAATCGAGCACGATTTGAAACGAATCGACCGAGAATTCGAACTGACGTCTCATCGTGTCGACGAATTTGAGCTCGACGTTTCGATGCCCCCGAGAATTGCCCAGCGATATCAACGACCATCGGTCACCGTCGTTGTTTACTTTTACCATTTTACTCACGTAGGCCTCTTTTAAACTGCACGTCGTGATACGCTTCCGGGATACACCCTCCGGCAACAAATCGAACAGGGAACCCAACACAGCCGCTTTAACCCTGTCGTAATTTCGACCACTCGTCAGCTCGACCGCGAATATCAAATCGAGATCGTTGTACGGCTGCGATTCGGTCGCCAGCACGTGAGACGCAGCACCACCGTTCAGCCTTATGTCTCTTACTCTCATACCCGCACCACCCGAACTCGGATCCGCTTCCAATTTGCTTCGAACCACCGTCACAAGATCTCGCAGTCGTACTTCCAGCGTTGGGAAATTACCGCGACCGTGAATGCTCACTACCTCGTTCATCACGTCGTTCAAACGACGCACCTGCTCGAAACTCAGCACGGCTAACCTCTGCTGAGGATCCGAATACTCGTTGTTGTTGTTGTTGTTGTTGTTGTTGTTGTTGTTGTTGTTGTTGTTGTTGTTGTTGTTGCTCTCCCGATGCAATTTGCTACTGCTGTGAGTTCCACCCCCAACGATACTTCCATTGCTGATGCTGCTCGTCGAACTGCTCAAACTGCTTGTACTTCCGGTACTGCACCCGCTGCTGCTACTGATGCTGCTGTTGCTGCCGCCACCCCCGCCGCCACTCGACGTCCCCTTGCCGTTCACCTGACAGAGCGACTCCATCATGGCGACCCGACGCTGACGTTCCTCGTCGATTTCCAGGGAGCCACACTGTCGACAAAAATCAACTCTTATTAGCTCTATCTATTTTTTATTTAGGCGAAAACGGAAATTCATTCGTCATGGGAAGTTGAGAAACCGATTTTTTTAAAAATTAAATCTAATATCGTTCGTTCGTTTTTATTTGATCCCAAGAAAACCTTTTTCCTCGCGTTAATTATCGACGGCTCATCGAATTTTCTTCATTCGTTCGAATCCCTTCGCGATATGTCGAAATCTCTTCCAACGTGTCGTTGCTACTCGAACGCTATCGCTCGAGTTTACACGTCAAATGTGGTTATACGAAAGAACGAAAATAATGAAGAAAACATGCATCAAGTTTTATGCGGAATGCCGCTCTTTAATAATATGCAAAAATACGAAAAGATTGTAGCCGCGTCGAGTTTAACCGGTGAAAAAAAAAAAAAAAAAAAAAAACAGGCATATTATCGCGTCGACCAAGTCGCAATACTCGCTACCCTGACGCAATCCGCAAAAATCCCCTCTCCCCTCTGCCATTCTCTCGCGTGTAAATAACTTTCACTCGCGAAACCCACTGACTCGAGCACCCTTTCGTTCGAGACCTGTTGCTCTGGTGGTCCCCTTTGGAAAATTCGTTTGTACTCATTTTTCACGAGAGCTAACTACATTTTATCAAAGTTTAGCGCACCTCATCCGGGGCGTTGGAAAAAGTATAGATCCGAACACTGAATTGAAAATGTGCTCGAAGACAATGACGCGACTCGATAACGAACACGCTCCGAACAATCGATAACCTCACTTTGACGTTTCAATCCTTGGTACTAACGCGTTGGTAAAATTATTATTTATTAATATATTCTTTCCCAAACGTATTAGACTCGAAAATTCACATCGATTAATCGCGTATCAGCGACGAAAAAAAAAATTTTCGATTGCGTTCAAGATGGCCGATTGTCATAGGGCTTTCATTTCCAAGGCAAGGCACTTAAATTTCCAATGAATTTCACTTTTTTTCATTCAAAAGTTTGTTCCATTCACACTGTGTGGGATTGATCAAGAGATTAAGATAATTGGAAAATTGAGGAACGATGAGTCGTTGTTTCGTGTAACATGAAGAAGTGTTCATATCGATATCCGTTGTTCAAACTAATTTCATACAGCAATAAAAGCACCGGTGTAACGCGTAACGAGAAAAACGAGCGATAAAAACCTGCTTGAAAATAGTGAAAAAACAAAAGAAAAAGAGGCGACTTTACGATGCATACGTTAAACGACTGGAACATTACGAGAGGAATGATTGGCAGAGACGATAACGCTCTGTGTGCACATGTTTAACGTACTGTCCACTTTTGCTTCCGCTTTTTTTAAGCGCACACATACAGAGGCACACGCGAACACAAGTGATTTGAGAACGCATTTAGTCGGGCGAACTCATCGTATTCGTGCTTCGTAATACAAAATTTATTGGATTTCAGACCCGAATATAAATGAATTGAGATCGACGACGACGTGTCTGTCACATGCGTAAAGGTAATTGCTTCCGAGTTCATCGCGACGGAAATAAAAATAACTTGGGAGACTAAAGTTTTCGTGGACGATTGTCATATCTGTGTTTTTATTATAGAATTTTGGGGAAAATGAAAGACGCATTTTGGTCCGTGGACTTGAAAAGTTTCAAGGTTCGCCGACTCGATTCGGTATAGATTGTAAAAAGTAACTCGCTCGTTATCGATTACGAATGGAAAGTTGAAAAGTGATTCGGAAGTTCCAAACGATCGGAGAGAGCTTCCTCCAAATTTCGCTTAGTCTTGGCACTGCGTTATTTTTTTTTCCTCGTCGACTCGAAAGGCGTGTTTGTGTATCCGATATGCTCTGCTTTTTTGAGCCTGGGCTCTCGAACGCTTTTGATATTGGACTGCCGGAAAATGACGAATGAGAATTGGAACAATACCGCGCGATCGTTTCAGCGACGTGCGCTAAATTCCGCTGTTTTTTTTTCTCCTCGCTAACGGGGAAACGGAGTGAAATGAATTATATTTCGTACCCGTTGGTCCACGAAACGAGTAGACCCGTGTTCTCCCGCTAATTGAATAACGACGGTCACTGTTTTCCGAGGATGAGCCGCGGTTACGAAACGCTAGTGAGTTCGCGAAAAAACGTGCTTTAATCGACTGTGATACCGATCCCCGCACTTCGCGTCACTCGTATTCTTCGTTTCGTTTAAAGTTTCGTCGAACTGCGCGGTTTTCTCGATAAATCGCGCGACCGTCCTCGTCGAGCGTCGACGGTGAACTGAGAGACACGAGTCGCGCGGTCGCGCGCGCGAGTGAAAGGCGAGTAGAGCCAACGAAAAAACGCGTCGACAGCGCCGCTGGGCTGTTGCGACCGGGGCCACTTTGCACAGCGGGTAGCTCCGGTGACGACGACAGCGACGACGACGACGACGACCGAGTCCTATATAGAGGACTGCGAGGAACGGATCGACCGAGAGAGAAAGAGAATAAAAGGAGAGGGAACGAGAGACAAGTGGAGAGTAAATGAGATGCTGCGAGACTAGAGAGAGGGTGGGCGGCGAGGGCGCAGAGCGAAGAAGGGGACAGGGGCGATACGCCGAGGAGAAAGAGTAGTCGATCCGCCGTTCGGAGGGTGAATGAATATATGCACGCGATAAATGCGCGAAAGCTTCGAAAAAGAGACTTGTTGCTGATAGCGGAGCATTTGCATTGAACTTTGTGAATGAAGACTGCGCTAAGGCATATCGAAATGTGACTCTTTCATTTGCAGCTCTCGCCTCTGCAACGCTCGTCAGTGCATTTTCGAATCTCGAAAAGACGCGATAAAATTAATCAATGTCAAAGACCTTCGATGCACATCCAATTTTACCCTCGTACGATTAACTCATTCGCCACTTTCGTTGATTTTAGTCCTTTCGCTTTCGCGGCTCGGGCTGCTCGAAAAATTCGATAAAAGTTTCCTTGCCATGAGACGCGATTCACTTTCGAATGGAGTCTCATGAAAATAACTCGCACGAATTTTTGCATCAACGTGGCTGCTTCACGTGGCACCTGACGAAAACGCTGCCTCCCTGCCGGCCGCTTTTAAAACTCGATTGAAATTTCAATTAAATCGAATTGTTTTCCAAAATACATTGGAGAATATTCAGTCACTGTGAGTCGTAATTATAAAAAAATAATTTGGATAAAGTTAGCGACTGAAGCGGACAGGGACGAACGCGGCGATTGGTTCGTCGGTCGGCCATTTTTCCGAAGTGTATTCTCCCCGTAATCGTTTCTACCGACCACTGAAAATTTCCGATAACCAACAAATTGGTTAGTGTTAACTCTCGACGGATGAAAATATAGCACAGCGAGTGGAAAATTCGATTGGAAGGCACTTATCACGGCATCACAAACTCGTTGTTTTTCTTTATTATTTACGCTCCGCTGCTCGCAGTGTTCGCCGCGCGTGCGCGTACGCGACGTTGAGTCGTCGATTGTCCGGCAGACGCTCCGCAGCGAGTGTGTAAACAAACATCGTTGATTAGTGTCTCGCAAAATGATTGGTTGTGTCGTCCACAAACTTGTATTCAGTGCGGAATCGTTGGCTGAGAATTTCGGTGTTTACGCCGCTAAATCCCTTCGCTTTTATGGTGCTCGCTGTCATCCTCGTTGTTCCCGCTGTGAAACGATCGATTCGAGGTTGAGTTTACGAAAGATTCGGAAGCCGACATTATTTTCCCGTGCGATATGTATAACAGTTTCTCGAAATATTCAGCAAAAAAATGAAACTCGGATACAACGAATGCTCAAACCGCGCCCGTAGGCTCCCCAAATCGATTGAAAAATGAAAAAGAGCTCGCTGTGTCCCGTCAAAACGGATTCGGCTCGAAATTCCACCGCCCCGTATCTCCGAACGGGCTTTCAGCCCGCTCTTTTATTTTTCCCCCCGTTTACAAGCACTTTCTATGACGTCACGCGATCGCGGAGGTTCGTGGAAGAGGGTGAGCAGCGACGCGTGGGCGACAGTGAATGAATGGTAAACGGGAGGGTTCTCGTGAGTCGGTCGCCATACAGATATACTTTTAACACGCTCGCACCGCTCCTGAGCCCGGCATCGGAGAAAGGTTAATGCGGGGGCGGCTTTGCGTTGGGATCTCCGCGCACCACTGTGTCGCCGTCGCCACAGCCTCCCTGGGGGCTGGCGCGGCTTCGCATGACGTAACGGGATGTCAAAAAATTGGCTAATACTTAATAGCGGACGGGGCTAACGTACGGCTGAGTTTGTCAATATCTCTTTATCGGAGTTTTCGTATTTTACGATTTTTACCGTTGCAATCGTAGATCAGAAATTTCCTCTTTTAACGAAACTTTTTGAGGCTGAATCAAAGCCGTTCGATGCATTTCATTTTCACGGAGCGGAATTCATTCTCGTCAACTTTTAAATTCGGCTCTTCGAAAAACCTTGAAATTTGTCAATTCGATATATTAAAATTCGATCAATTGTTGAAAGCGTTCGACCGGATTCGCAGAAAAATCTTCAAATCTTCATCCACTCGAATCGCAATCGTCGGTCCGATTCGATCCAACCCAAATCGATTGTCGCGAACGTCCGAGATCCTCGGAAATATTTCAAATCCGTCGATTCGAGCATCGAGTACGAAATTCATGAGATTTCGAAGAAAAACAACGTTTCAACGAACTTGCCGCGAGCCGTGAAAAAAGTGTGAGCTCGCGAAGAAAATCGCGATGAAATATGTCGGAATGTGGTTGCTTTTCGCTCGATGTTTGGGTGAATGAATAAATGAGAATAGCGGCGTGAGTTAACGCGAAGGAATTCGTACGTGGAGAAAAGTCCGCATATAAAATGTGGTTCGTATTGCGTCGCGGAGAATACAGTCATTGGCATATTTCCGTGTCTGCATAATCAGCGTGAATAACATTTTATCTAAATGGAGTAAGATTTAATTGAAGCTCGAGACTGGCCTCCGACATGATAATTAGAGTTTGATCAATCTACTCCGAATCCCGGAGTCTTAATGCCCTCTGTATATGTACTTGATGCTGCAGAGAAGCAAACGCTTCGAGCGATTACGGAACGGCCGGTCTCGCTGCTTTATATCTCGCGACACCTCTGCGGCTCTCCTCGGTGAGCGAGTTCGCTTCGTTTTGGCGCATTCCTCGTCGAATACCGCGCGAGCGACGTAAACACCGGAGTTATTTAAATGATCGTAACACGTGCTTCGGGATAAAATGCGCGCGATGAAAAAAGCGGCAAGTAATTCGCTCGCCGGACCGCATTCGTCGGATTCGAGGCACGCGGAATATTTGTCGACGCGTTTGCACGGGGGAATGATTGAAATTTTCTATTAAATTGTAGCACTTTACTGATTTGCGAACGGGTCGTGCTCGTTTCGGTGGCCGGACGTGGCCACGTGCAAAACGGCGCCGAATGGCGACGCACGCGGGGGGGACATTTGTGGAAAGCGTTCTCGTTCTTCCGCGATGAAAGCGAGCGCGCGAAAAAACCGGGGGCGGGGATGAAGAGCGCGAGGGAATGCTTCCATATGGGCTCGTTAACGCGCTTGCGACACTTGTAAGGAACGTCGAACGATCCTACGGGAGATACATCCGATATTTTGAGCTCGAACGGTGCGCTAGCTCGATTTGAGAACGTGCTCGGGGATAGTCGACGCTTTTCCAGACGCTTCTCATCACGAACCGCATCGATACGAGATGGAACGTGCGGGAAACATTAATTTTCCGGGCGATTGCGCTGCAGTCGCGCGATTTATATGCATCTTAACGTTCATCGAGGCTCCCCGGAGTCTCCTCATCTTTTTTTATATTATTTATGCAGAGGGCTCAATTCGATCGAAATTCATCGATGAAATATGCGGGAATCTACGCGAATCGTGCGCCCCCCCCCTCCCCGCTTTCTCAATCCGGGCAATCGTCAATTGCGACGTTGACGTCGGTCGAATAAAAGTCGTCCGACGTTTGCAATCTTCCCATAATCTCTGGCACACGAGAAAAAATTGCTCCACTTGGAAGCCAAGAGGGTCGAAGCCCCCGAACGACGAACCGCTGTAGAAATAGGCCCGATTCGGAGGTTTAATTCGCCTCCGTAGATGGGAAAAAGGAGTGAAAATAATCGCTCGGAAAATGAGAAGCGGGGCACAAGACACGTTGTTCATCATGAGTCCATATAAGTTACGTCGAACCTTTGAGAGACATTCCCGAGAGTTCAACGTGTAGCGGCATTATTTCTCTCTCGAATATGTCTATACGCGCTCGAAGCTCGACGTCGGTGCACTTTCCTTTTCCCTATAAAATTCGCATTTCACTCTTGTGCATCGGTAATAACCGCGATCTCGTAGCAAAAGTGTCTTCACCTCCGCCTTTCACTCACGCTCCCCATTTTTTCGTCTTTCCTTTTTTCTCCTTTTTTTCAATCCGCTACATAAATATATGGCTGTTTTACGCGTACTACTCGAGATCATAACCTCTCGGAGCTATCGATTTGCGAGGGACGCGGCTGCTACGCCTCTAAAACCTCGGAGGATATTCCTCTTGGGAAGAAAGAAAACGCGCGAGATCCCAGCACCTTCGTCCCCTCTCTGTTGTTCGCTTCTCAGCATAACTCGATCTATCCCGAGGTCGGCAAATAGATACGATAAAACATCGAGGATCCTACACGTTCTCCGCTTTACCTTCCTTTTTCCTTCGGAGCAACGACCCCCGCCCTGCCCTTCTCTTACCGCGAGAACTTGCGAATCCTTCGCGTCCTCCGAGGCACCAATGCCTCGGCGTAAACGCGATTATTGACTGAGAATTTTATCGCCTTTGTGTCCCCGGTAGAATCATTTCCATCGAAATGAAATATTTTTGAAAAAAATTGCACTTTTGTCACTTGTGAATTGAAAAATACTTTCGACGCATGATCCAGAGATTCGAATTTTCTTCGAGCCTATTCGAAAATCGATCGGAATTTCGAAGAAATCCTCGCCTGTCGCTGCGCATTTCGGCGTTTCAAGAGTTCGATTCCCTTGCGAATGACGTCGGAGCTTTACCGTGGCGAGTGACGAAAGCGAGTTGACAAAAGTCGTACGATTTGCATGCCGGATTAAAAATCTTCGATTGAACGTTATCATCGGAAAGATTGAACGAGATTCGTCGCACGCTGCTCGAGACGAGGGCACGACTGCGTCGCGTCCTGATTCTTTTTGTGACGTAACGCGCACTGCGACTGACGAGAGAGCAACGAGTCACTCTGCATGCGGGATTCGCGTGTATACACGTCGATGCAGAACGAATCGAGCGTTCTGCGGCTCGAGGGAAAAGTTTTTTTTTTTTTTCAAATTTGCCGCGAGGTTCGAGCTGAATCCGGTAAACCGGAAGTTTCGACTTCAAATCGAGCATTTCCTAACGCGAGTTTTCTTTATTTCAGATAAAAATGGTCGATCTCCGAGAGCGATGATTTTCCGCCGGTTTTGAAGTGGCCTGTACGGAGGCCGAGCACGTAATAACGAGCATCGGCGATGCGATAGTAAAATGACGTTGTACTAGAGCCCGGTTACGTCGACGAAGATGACGAAAAAGAGATGAGAAAGCAAAACAACCGCGCGAGGCCTTGCGTTACGTATCCGCGGGGTTTGGAGCTCTCGCATGTTCCTCAGAATCGAAAATGCTGGCCGAATGAATTGCATTTTTTCGAGAGCGTGCGCCGACTCCGGCACCAGGCGAATCCGAAACTCATTCATTCTCGCAGCTCGATTTTCATTGAAAGAAATCGTGAGGAATGATGCTCGAATGGATCGGGACGCGAAGGAAGATTTTTGCTCCTCGATCTCCAAGGTTTTTCAACTTTTCCTCGTAACTCCGCTGCTCGCGAGTTCGAGCGACGCGCAAGAAAAAGTTGGACCCATTTTCGGGGTACGCGGGTATGAAAATCTCGTAAAAAGCGCTTCGTCGCGCCCGAGCGTTGAAAACTTCAAACGCATCGGTGACGGAGAGCCGGTTGATGGGAGAATGTCACTGCAGGATCGATCGATCGAGCCTCGAACCACTAAAGCGTATCTCACCGTTGCTAACCGCGGATTAAAGGAGCGCCGAGAAAGAGATCGCGAGGAAATAGGGAAAGAGTACTTAGTTCTGTAGTATCTCGCGTGTCCAGTCAGTGTTAATGGCCGCGTTACTCGTCAGGCCTCGTGCTACGTCACACAGTCGCGACGTGTCGGACGTGCGAGATTACACGCCGACGTCGAGACGCAGCGGTGATAAGCTCCTACACGAGAGTTCGAAAGCATACAGGGTGTCCCGATGCCTTCTTCCATGGACTTCGTATCCGAAGGGGATCCAAAGGGGAGTAACGAATTCCGGGTAAAGTTTTACATACTTCGGGGGTTTTTAATCTGGAGCAATTTCGTTCTGACCGAACGACCGGGACTATTCCCCGGAGACGTAATTTCACCTATAAATTTTCTTCCCCATTCGAAAAAACCCGAAAACCCTTGGTATTGCAGCCGAAATAATCTTCTCGACATTTTTCTCTCACGAGTTTACGAGAAGCGACAAAACTAGACCGCACCAAAGCTCCGCGTCGACCGACGACACCTCTGTTCTCCGTGCACAGCAAAGCTGGCGGGTCTGACGTCGACGTTCGATCGTTCTTCTTCGACGACGATACGGCGCCATACGATCCGTCTCGTTAATACTATTCGCTGAATACCCTCTTCTCTCCGTCCTGCTCGCCCCTCTCTCTCGAACTACTGTCGAGGGACTGCCCGCTGATAATAAATAATAACCTCTAGTTGTTTTTTTTTTCTCTCTTTTCCGCGTGGATATTTCTGTTTCATTACCCATCGCACGCTGTGATTCGCACATTTCATCGACGGGGGATGCTGGCTCTACCGCATTTTATCTCTTTACCTACGCTCGCTATTCCATTATAAAACTCTCGTGACAATGGAGATTTTCGTAGAATCTCGTGCTTAAAATAGCTGAGGCTTTTCGATTCTTCAATATACTCGAGTTACTTCGACTTCTTTTTGTAAGAAAAAACGATCGTCTCTCGAAGGCGAAAACCTTTCGATGTAGTCGCCACAAACTTTGAGCACACTTCGCGTCGAGGGAAGTTTCTTTTATACATTTATTAAGCTGCCTCGAAGAAGCTCCGACGTCCGAGAGGATTAGTCGGTAAAACTACATAAATATGGAAATATCGAATCGTATTTTTTTATGTACCGTCTCGAATATTCATAACGCATCTTTATGCCTCACTAACATGCACAGTCAATCAATATTCCGATCTCGCCGGGAACCTACTGGGATATTGAGCACTTCTAACACGATCTTCGCCGGGAATTTTAGATTCGGTTTCCATAGATTCGCTTCAATGCGACGAGGGCTGCCGCGGCGGATATTGAAGTCTGATTAGAATCGAGTAGCAGTTTCAAGATCGTTCATTCGAGGATGGACAAATTTTTAATGTTTTTTTTTTTTTTTTTTTTTTTCGTAAACAGCACGAGAAACGGTGGTTCTCGGTTCCCTGAGATTTTGGTGGAGGGAAACTCGAAAGAAAGTTCTGCGAAGGCTCTGCGAATAACGAATTTTGACAAACGTCTTCTTGGCGCGGTGTCGGGGATCGAAAAGACGCGGACATCGATCGGCGACCTGGATTAGGGTCCCTCCCCTCGAGCGTGTTTGGCCTCACGATGGAATCGTCGTTGAAATTCGCTCTCCCGCGGCTTCGTCAGTGTCAACAGTCATTTTGAAAGATGGCACTGACTCGGTGAAAAATGTGTGTGTGTGTGTGTGTGTGTGTGTGTGTGTGTGTGTGTGTGTGTGTGTTCTTTCCCACTGCGTCAAACGAGTCTTGCTGTTAATGCGGATTATCATCAAAGCTGACGGCATTCCAGAACGAAACGGCCGGAACGGAAGAGTATAATTTGCTCGTTATGTCAGCGCTCCATTCGCGAATCGGCGAATGTTAGTCAAGCGTTATCGGCGAATGGACTCTCGAGAATAAATTTTCTTCGATTCCGACGGAGTTTCGGTAGCGAAAAATTTCTCGACCGAAAAATTTCGACTTTAATTCCATCCGAAATGAAGTTGGCTCGAGTTCCCGTCCGTGAAACCGCCGCAAAGAACGCGATTATTAGGCGAAAATTACTGCATAGCTGCGGATCAAACGTCTCAGTTTCGTGTTCAGTCAAACACGGGGAAGAGCTTCGGGGCGCGAGGGTTAACAAGAAAGAGGGGGAAACCCCAGAGGCGCTGCAAAAGCAGCGCATCGCGTTCGTTGCCGTTCCTCGCTCCTCGCTCTTTCTCTCTTTCTCCTGGCTCTTTGGCTTTACATACAGACAAAAAAGCTCATGACCTTGTGGAAGTGAATCCTTGCAGGCATCTGCGTCATCGGCGCGACCAAGAGCCGTTATCTATCGCGACATTGACAAAAGCAAATCAGTCGCTGATGCTTTTATACGCGCGCATCGACGCTGCGGCGTTGCACACACATCATGGAAAACTTTGAGAAAGTGCTCTCGACTGCGCTGCGAATCGATGCGAAGGAAATTAAACCCGTTCGACGATGTTTCAGGGTGTTGAATCACTCGAGCATTCTTCGATGAGATATTTCAACAAAAGCTCCCCGAATCGAGGTCTTTCGTCTTCTGGAACCATTGGAAAATCTCATTCTTTGGACGACGCTCCTCCAATCGTCGGTCGAATTCGTTTTCCGGTCAAACAAAACCGATACTTTGTCAATGAACGTTGAAAAATCACGCCGGCAAAGCGATTTGTGTTGAATCCCTGAAAACCGTACGCCTCCGTTCGACTCGATTAGCCCAGTTCCCACAAAGTAACGCGCGACTCGAGCAACATCGAGAGACAATTAGTCACGATAGTTGAAAATTTATAGAGTCGAGCGATCGGCGAATATCGATTTTTCCAGGCTGTTGCGTCACTAGAATTGGCGTCGCACAGGTGGGTTAACGTGCTGTTAATCCCGATGTTCGTAGAACGGAAATGTACGGACGCGGGCTCTACGCAGGCTATAAATTTTCGTCACTCGCCGATAAAGTTGAAGTGTCGGCTCCGGAGACTACGAATTCTGGACAGTGACGTCGCTCTCACTCGGATAATGACACGCGATCTAATGGCTTGGAGCGGGCTTGACGTCACAGTGAGCACCGCAAGGTTCCTCGGGTTTGGACGCACGCGAGGAGTTTCGTGAAAAAGTCTTCTCGTATATCCTCTCGATGGAAGCTTTCACCAGGGAGCCGTTTCGTCTTCATTTTTTACATTCCATTTCGTCCAAGGATTCGGACTCCTACGGTCAAGATCCTCGCGTCACAACGCCTGAGAAAGTTGCTTCGGGAGAGCAATAACTTTGTCGGGATAAAAAAGCAGCTCGCCGGCGAATAATCATCGGCAATTTAATCAATTTTCATTCTCATGCCTACCCACCATTCAATCATCGAAAGCGAGCGTCGCGTTCGTCAATATTTGCATAGCTCGCCGGGAGCCGAATTGACCAGCGAAACCGAGCGCGTGGGCCGTCGCTGCCGCACGTCCGCTTATCGCGACAACTTTTTTCCTTGGATTTACGAGGCTCAGCGGTGTGACCGAAGGTTTCATATCGGCGCGGCGAACGCGCAGGGAAAAAAGCTTCCGAGAAATCCCACGTGCTCCCTCGTGTCACATGGAACTACAGAAAAAAACGATTCACCCAGTTTGCATGCTCGTAGGCTGCGTGAACGGAGTCTTGTCGCCCACCAGTTTTTATCCGGAACCAACAATTCTCGAGCTTTTGTCCCGCAGGATTAATTCTTTCCTGCGTCTACCCTCGCGGCTCGCTCGACGACAAATCGCTATGCTTCCATTCGAGGGGCTGACTCGATTAATAAATGAACGCTAATGGAGTGCAATCGCTCAGGCGTCGGTTTACTTTTCTTGTAAACGCTCGTTTCTCTTTGGCTTTCGTTGTTGATTTCGATACGAGAAATTTTCTTAGTTTAGCCGAGTGAACTAAAACATTTGACATTCAACTAAAAATCTGTTGGACCTTCGGAATTATTGTCCAACCGAATGGATTTGGTTCAATGAAGAAAAGTGCTTAATAAAAATGTGCTTTTCAACAGTTCTTATTTCATAAACTTGACTGAGTAGCTCAGAAACGAATCCAACGATAAACTGCGAGTCGTAATAACTTCGCGTCAACTGGGATCTTTTCGTGGTAATGCGACAGGCTGATCGTGAGGCTGCGACTGGTGGAGCAGAGACGTAAAAAACACTCGGAGGCATTATTCGCATTGATGAATATTTGTACGTAGAAGTCGAGCGAAATACGCGGAAAAGAAGAGATCATTTGGTCTCCGTGCTCGCGAAGGCTGATGGGTGCGTATGCAATCGTCTCGTCGAGTGGCTCAGTTTTGTAATTTCCAGTCTCCAAGAACGAGTTCTCTTTCCTAATGGAATGGGCGAGCAAAAGTGGAGAAACGGGCTCGAGCCATTCAGGGGGGCTGATCGCGTCGAGGTAGCTCGAAAAAATCGATTTTTTGTAAATATTTCTGTGTGAAAGTGCTCTCCTTTATTTGTATTATTCCGGAGATTTATACGCGCGAACGCTCTTCATATTCACGAGGTCGAAGGAGTTCTCGAAGCCGAGTCGTTTCCTGACATCGCTTCGCGTCCTTTCGGCGGCTTTTTCCCCTCGAAAAATCCTCCCGGCACAAGTTTCTCCTCTCTCGAAATGGACTCCCTGTGCGTCCCTCGCCACTTTATTTCGCTCCACGAGTTCAAAAGGAAACGTCGAAATTGTGTAAATTCGATAGGTCGAGGCCCTCTCTCCTTCGAGCACACACGAAGCGAAGTTGGATCGAAAAGTTTCGATGCAAACAAACGAATTTCGGGATGCACCTGTTGCCCGGTTCGTCCTATATTTAACCAGCTGTGGGTGAGCGGGCTCTCAACGCGTGCAGTATACGCGCCCGAGCATACGGAGTACGTGGAATTTCGGATTATCGCGAGATGAAAATGCTTTCGGGCGGCTCTCAACCCCAAAACCGAGGAAATTCCTCGCTCCCGTTCCCCCCCCCCCCCCCCGCAGCAGCCTCTTTCTCATCGCGGAGTGTGTCAGCACACTCGCTCGCTTCCAACCCGGTTAAGAGCGGAGAACTCTGCGTTATTTATCGCCACTTCGTGTGAGGAATATTCTCGACGATTTGGCCTACGCACACTCGCATTCAAATTTTATGAGCGAGCTTTTCTAAATGGATTTAGCTCTCGCGGTGAGCCAGCACATCTCATACTCGGTGCTCGGGCGGATGAATCAGACGAGAGAAAAGAGAGACGCGGAGCAATGAAAAGGAACGAAATATAATTGCAGCTTTGAGAAGACGACTCTTTTGGCACTTTTCATCGACACCGATTACAAACGGCATAAGTATTTATTGAATTTTCCATTATTTCGTCCCTTGAATTCATCCAAACAGCTTTCTGCGGGGATGGCAAAAAGTGTTGCACTATATTTCGTTTTGTTTTCGAGCGTTGTTCATCATGACGGACTAGAACTTACTGATATAAGTGAAAATGTATTGTAAATCACAAATTTTGACTGTCAGCATAGTGAATTATTTTTTCAGGGTTGCTCGAGCATACTTTGCACTATAGACGTTAATTTGAATTTACTATGCTCGTAGAGAGAAACAGTCTCGAGTCTTTTGAATAAAAGGTACGGGTCTTTTTACTATGGCGGATAGAACAATTTTTATTGCTGCTCTTCGAGTTGATGCTGCAATCGAGTACTGTCCCCGAGATACCGTATTTCTAGTACTTTCCTCGAGAATTTTCGGCCTCGTTTCCTCCGCGCAGTTGCTCATCCGCATGTGCGAATCAACGAGGAATAAAATCATGTGATAAAGCTGTTTCGGATCCTTGTTGAGTGATCTCGTCGTAGAATCCGCTCGGGGAATGAAACAACGTGGATTTTCATAGGAAAAACGAGTCGTAATGATTTTTCTAGTCTGCAGAGCACGAATGCGATAAGGAAAATCCGGCAGGAGCGTGATTCTATTGTGAATACGTGCTCTCACGAGGAATACGACTTAGCTCGGCGTGACCGGACTCCCGTTTTCTCATTTATCCTTCTTACACTTTAGCGATTCTTTAGAAAACCGATGCGCTCTGGATTCTCAGTTTTTTTATGATGGACTTTGCGAGACAACATTCCTGAGCCGAGATTTTTCTGCTTTCGTTCTCCCCGTGGAAACGATTGTCAATTACTCCGCGGGTACATTGTGCGTGAATGGAAGCGTAAATATTCACTAGAAACACGAGTTCAAATCTATTTTCGTTGAAGCAACGAACTTTTCGGTAGTTTCGAGTTAATATTTACCTCGCGCATGATTCACGCGTGTTTGCCGAAGCGGTGGGCTCGCACGGCCCCGCCGACCGTGACCCACATCGAGAAAAATATCGGGGAGTCTGGAACTGCCGAATAATCAGAAACGATTAATGAATCGTCGTTAACAGAAGCGAGATTAAAACGGATTCCGGTGAACTTTCGTCGAGGAATTTTAAAAAAGAGGAAAATTATAATTTCGACGAAAAACCGATCTAACATTCGATTATTTTCGAACAGATGCGAGAGTTCATAAAGTCGTGTCCCAAATAACTTGGCGTATTAAGCGCAGTTTGGATGTTGCCCAAACTCAATATCCAGGAGATCAAAGCTTCGAGGTATCGCGAGCGTCTCTAAGAAAAGAGAGGAAGCGCAGATGTCGCTGAAATCCTTGGCCTGACGGGATGATCGTGGCTGGATTAGGGCGAGTCGGAGCAGGGCTGGAAAGTTGTAGGCCAGGCCGGAGGATAGTCAGGCCAGATGCACATAGATATATCGTTCGGTTATAAAAGACGATGAAAAATACGGAGAGAACGACGTTGAGGTCAGGGCGGGATGCTGCTGTGACGTAGATGCGCGAGTCAGGTGTTCAAAGACGTCGGAATAAACACCGAGCCATTTCGAATGGACTCGAACGTGCAGAACAATAAAATAGCCGAGCAACAGAGAGAGAGAGAGAGGCAAGATTTTGTTCTCGAGCGCGATAAGCTCGCTTCCTTTTAAAGCGGAGTCTGCCGGAGGAGCGAATCTACATTTCACTTTTTTCGCAACAGGAAAAAGTTTCCTCGGAAGTATTGCGGTGCGCGGCATCAAAGCCGCAGCGTTCTTTCTCGCACGCTCGCAATGTCGAAGATAAAGTGAGAAAAAACGGGATATCGGATCGTCATAAACAACAGTCATCTTTCGAGGAATCGTTAAGTCTCGGAAAGTTGCCTCAAAACATATTTACCCGTTTGTGTTTCCGGTCAGGTTATCTACACGATCGTCCCATCGAGTCGTCACCAAGTTGCGGACGATTCTGATACGCTGCTACGTAACGAAAACATTATTCAAGTCTCGTAACTACCGCGGTCAATATTTGCTCGTGTTCATTATGTTTTTCTATATAAATGTCTCTCCACGCGATTCAAGATAACGCTCCTCCACCCCGTAGATAATGAATAACGAGCTGCCGGACAATATCTTCAGTGTAATAATACAAACTCAATTCCGTTTACGTTCTTCCGGATGCTCGGACTCGCGAGACTCTGACATCGCGATGGATCACGTCCACTCGAATGACGGATCGACCAAACGCGTTGACGACACATTGTTTCGATGTCACGTAATCTACTTAGTCCGAGCTCTTCCAGATAGAATGGGAATAAAAATAAAAGTTGGAGTCCGTAATAATTTGACTAAAATATTGATCCGAGGAAATGGGAACGTTTTTTATAGGGCCTGAAAATAAACTGTTGAGTGGAAAGGCCTCGCGTCGATAAAAAAAGGATGATAAAGTGATTAGAGAAGTTTTCACATTTGGCCTGACGAATGCGAGCGCGGTGTCGTGGGGGAAAAAAGTAGAATAATAAAAAACGCACGTATTCGGTCTCGTTTTGATCGAGGCTTTATAAGAGCATTTAGCGTGTAGCTATTCGGTATTCGAACAACGATAAGCACGTGGAAGATTGAGAAGTGAAAATAGCAGAAAAGAGATTCGAGCCGGGGGTTTAATTAATCGCGAGAAGCCTCCCCATCGGAGTCTCCTGGTTCGAGTCCAATCGGCGAATTGTGTTGCACCGTTTGGTATTCGGGTAATGCGGATCATTGAGAACTCAAAACTCGTTCGACATAACTCGCGTTTCCTCACTGCGTATGCGCGCAAATGGAATTTTTACGGCGTTACCGAACTCCGCCGCGCGGCTCGCCGGTGACTCTCGATGCTCCATTTATCGCGGCTTCTTGTCTGGTTTTTCCTGACTCGGTGAAGCAACTCTCCTCCCGAGCAAACCACCGAGTAAAAACGCACACGAGAGAGAGAGAGAGAGAGAGAGAGAAATAAAAGAGGAAAAAAATCGTTGCGGAGCACTCTGCTTAGACGCGACGAGGCGAGAGAGTCCGATCTCGTTTCATACATCTCGAGGCTCGACCGTAAATAGCATTCGCGTGGCATTCGTCGGTATCGCCTTTCGGGTAACATTGTAGCCATGCACCCAGCTACGTTGTCACCCAATCGTTCGAGACAATCCCTCGCTCGCGATTGCGTTATGTTGCGTCGCTCGCATATTTTTCCTCCTCCTTTTCCTTCAAACCCCTCCGCGGCTGTACGATCTTCCGAGCAGACAATTCCATCGAAAACCGTTCTTTCGTACGATCCCGCGAATAAGACCGCTGAGAATGAGCGTTTTTCGGTCTGCGATATCCCGCGATGCTTTCTAAAGAAATTCTCCCAAGTCGGGCCCAGCACCGAAAATGAAATTTCGATGAAATATTCAAAATTTTCGAAATTCGAATGCTCTCAACGATATATTTTATAATATTTCAACCAAACTTCGTCTTCAGTATGCGGAAAAAACTATCGAAGCCACTGAGCTGTGCCGATTTCGATGCGATCTTGTCGACGCCTTTTGACGTATTGCACAGAGAAATGAGCAAAAGCAGCGAACTCTACGAGATTGCACGAAACGTTGAAAAACGAATCTGTAATCGAAGTACTGCGAAGATCGTAACAAGCGGTGATGAAAAATCTCGCAGCGGGTCGATGATTGGTTCATTGGTACGCGACACGATATTGAGTGGTACAGATCGTGGCATGAATGAGGCTCGAATGACCATAACGATCAATATGGTCATAACCAATGAGGATTCTGATATCGACAATACCGGATCGTTACTCGCTCGCGATGCTTATTCAATAGAGAGTAACAGTGCCAATTTAGGGATTTCTCATTGAGAATAATCAATCATCATTCTCATCGGTAATAGCGAGAGCTGTTCGTTGCTCATTTCTCTCAAAACGTTAATCAGCTCGGGTATCTCACTTTTTTTCTGAGTGTGCACATCGTAACTTTTAGCCCGGAGCTAGAATCCTTTTCAAACGAGAGGCTCGCGAGTGTGTTTCCACCGAGAATAAACGATGCGAACACTTTCTCCGACGAATGGATCTCGGCTGCTTCCATCCTTCGCAAAATCAAGTGTACGGATTAGACCTGCAGCTATAAATCTCCACAAAGAAACGCGACTGAAGATTTCTTGACCTCATATAAATATTCGCATGCCAATCGCCGCCGCAACTGAACACGGCTCGGTTCCCTCGTGGATGGATTTTCGCTGCAGCTTATTGCCGCGTATTCGCCATTTTTTCGTTGGAGATTCGTATCGCTCTGGCATTTCTTTCATTCGCTTCATTTCGGTACGCGCACGCAGCTGCGAAGATCCGGGGATATCGGAGGCCCGCCGATGATCCCCGCAGTGTGCGAACTCGTCGCGGCTCTCCTATAGAAATTCTCATTTCGTTACGTAACGTCATCAGCAGTGCCTCTTGTTCTCGCGAATGAAACTTCTTCTTGTACCAAAGTTCCATCAATCGAATTATTTATTCGCAGAGGTTCACGAGAACGTTTCGTCTTTTTGAAACAACAGCCCAGTCTCGTCACGGGGAGGATCATGCACCGCGAATTCAACTCGATAGAAAAATGACAATGTTTGTCCAACGCAGGCTTCCAGATTTTTATCGCAACGTTATGAAATTTGCTGCCATCCACAAATTAATAGCAGCACAGGGACGAGAGAGCGAGAGAGCGGGCGACACGTAACGTACAATTATAATGATGGAGTCTGTAAGTGAAGCAAACATCTCTTCTCGTTTTCTGCTGTACACAGTTAGTTATTACGAAACGCTTGAGACGGCACGAAAAAAGAGAATTATTTCTCTGGATCTCTTGGCCTGGCAATTTTGAGCGATTGTGCATGTGGGGGATCGAGTCGCACGTACGCGAGATTACAAACTAGTGAGAATAATATTAATTCGGCGTTTTGACTCGAAATTACGTAGATTCTCTCGAGTACGTAGGGTCGCGTCGCGTTACGCGTGCGATCCTCCGAGTTGATTAACTGGCTATGCTGCGAGGCGGTTACATCGTCGCAGATGCTCCTCGTCTCGTTCGCCGGTTGCACAGACTGGTGTCTGCTTCCGCGCGACGACTCGCGAGGAAAAATGATTATTGTGAGATAGAGACATTGCTGGTTATCTCGGCTCGTCTCTCCCCTTTTTATCTGTAGATGCGGCTACGCACCGAGCAACAGACTGCGCGAGCTTTGCGTGTCGGGAGCTATTAATTTGAGGTTGTCGGGATCGCGGAACGCGATTTTACGGAAGAGCTTATCTCGCCGAGAGCGGCGTGCGAGCCTCGAGTTCTTTCAAACTCGTCGTCAATCACATTTTTTCATTAAGCTTTTTCAATTCGTTTCTGTATATAAAACGAGCAACGAGTGCTGGCCACGCGATTGATTATGGAAATGAGTTATTATTCGTCGCTCCTCGGAGGTTGCATCAACTTTTCCGAGGATCGTTGTTCGCACGATTCTCAAGAAAACCAATGAGCTCGAAAACGAAAATGATAAAATTGATTCCGTTATCGCTGCAACGAAAACGTGAGACTTGAGTCTCGCCAGATTCGTACGAAGAGATGACTGAATCGGCGTTGCCACACACCCACGGACACACTCGCACACGTGGCAACTGTTGCAGTTGGAAATTCTCGAGCACGGATGTCACAGACGAGAGTGTCGCATATACGGGTGGACCGCCTACGCTGTATACGATCGCTCTTTCATCTCAGTCAATCACGATCGCGATTCACGAGGCTCGGGGACAAAAACGTCCGGAATGAGAGGCAATTCAACGTGAACGACTTACCACGAAAGGGAATTAGGACCCGTATGATTTGAGCGGAGGCGCAAACTCGGGGCATTCTTCGAGTGTGGGAAAATGTGAATTCGATGAAAAATTATGGGGCTTCGTCCAACGAAACGACTCTTCGAGATTGCGATGTTTTCGTCGCTGTTTCCGTCATCGAGCATAAAGCAACATTCTTACTGTTCGATCTCGGCGAGATCGGGATCGCTGTGTGGGCAGATATCCGCGCGACATTTATAAATACCCAGGGAAATCTTGAGCAACGACCAAACACGTTAAATCGTTGTCCCGATCACTTCCAGCTCCGCTGGATTGTCACCCGCGACTAAGTATCGACGGGAGAATTACCGGCGCGACTTTCGATGCCTATCGACGCGAATAACTTTCACGGATATCGCGTTACGACCTCCGACACGTTGACGTCCCCCTGCGCACTCGACAACGAACGTCATTTTTTCCAGCTCTGCGAGATTCATAAATGAACGAGCTATCCGCGAGTTTCAATCGCAAATAAACGTTCCAAAGTACAGCAGTTTCTATAATTATCTTTCTAACGTTTGTACCGAACGTTTATAAACATTATGTCACGAGTATCTTCATTTTTTTCATCGAATCGTCCTCATCCGTGCTTCGGCGTTTATACTGCACACGAGGATGGCCTTCTCACTCACACTCTGCTTCACTCGATATAAGCTAACGTATGCGCGAGATTCAGCGACCTTGACAAAGCATACCGCGCGACTCCCACGAGTACAGCTCGATTATACAAGGCCTGGCAGAACGATGCGCGCCAACTCGCGGTGCGCCGATCGCTGCACACTGTTTTTCTCGGGCTTTTCGACTTTTCCGAATTCATTTTTTCCAGCAAACAATTTCGTGACGACGAAGCTTCCAACGTCCGAGCCCGAGTGGATTAAAAAACATCGATTTTCATATTTTCTTCGACGAAAAGTTTCAACGCTCGAAATATGAGGTTTTGTAACTTTTTCCTCCAAAGATATCTTCGCACTCTCCTCCGCCAGTTCGCGAAGAAAGGGCCGAGGCGCGTACCAACTTCTGATTAATTAGGAAATAATCTTCCCACTTGGAAAATTCTTCTCAACGCTCTCTCGCGTTGGCAGTAGAAATTAGTCAAGTACAAACGAACAGCTATTATTCGATATTCGACAGGCGGTTGTGGACCGTGATTGAAAGTCGCAAAGATCGTGAGACTTGGGAGCGAGATCGGACGCCCTTTAACCGCGTGCGGCCGCACCGATCGAATCTGGAGCTGCGGAGTGCACGCGAAGCCTGAGAAAGGGAGGAGAGGAGATTTGCTTGGTAGCACCGTATTTAGTAAGAGCATTACTTATCCGTCGTTACCGTAGACGGTTAGTCACCTGAGCGACGCACTTGCTCCTCTATATCAGAGCAGCCTATTGGCTCTAAAGAGCCAACTTCGAGGTTTCCGACATTAAGATAACTGGTGCGACGGACTTGCCGACGTGATGCGCGCTTCCAAAGAGGGGAAGGACGTCACGTGGGACACTTGTGTGAATGTTTGACAGTTTCGTTTTGCAATAACGACGTCGCTAATAATAAACGCTCGATCAATTTCAATCGCCATTGTTCTGAAGAACAAAATGCTCGTTTATTCTCTATCGACTTGCTTTGCCGGCTTCTGGCACTTTTGCGTTGCTTCGATCGCGAGTCGGAATTTGCGTCGTCCAAGTCCAGTCATAAAATCATCGATTTTTTTTCATTTCAGCTCCGTTAAGGTAGTTCATGCACAAAACGATTTTCATCAAATTTCAAAGGGTATTCGTCTCATCGGTTATTTAGATGAACGTGTTTAAATATGAAGAAAAATGTACAGAGTTATAGAAACTATTGGTAAAAATCGTTCATCTTTCCAGCATATAACGAATGAACGCTTCTTACCAAGTTTATGAAAAACGTATACAACGAAGGCTTGGGGAAATATTCGAGACGATTGTCGCGCTAGTAATAAAGACGTTAAAGATTGAACGAAATTGGTAACGAGCACTCGTACAACCTCACATTTGCTTATTTCGGCATTTTGTTTCTTATTGACTTGGCCCGCACTCCTGTCTTTTTGTTGATACTTTTTCCTCGATCCATTTCTCGTTATCGATCGAATTTAAACACCCATAAAATGCGATCTACCTTAAATCATTTGGAGAGGAGTGTCTCATCTTCGAATTTGAGCAATCAGGCAACATTAGCCTAGAAACGTTGAGAATTTAATAAATCGACAATTATTTCGATTCTTCGTTGGAATTCGGTGACAGAGTCTCCAGTAGAGTTTTTTTTTTAAAGATCGATTAAGTTCGAGCTCTACGTACATGTTCGGTAAAAATGTAGCCTGAAACTCTGCAATGATCGAACGAACGTCAGTATGTCACTGGATATGGTTTGGTTTCGTAGTAATATTTGCAAATCGCTTAATATCGCAAGCCCCCGAGTATTCATTGTATCGCGCGCTCACCAGGTCACGTCGCTATAGACTTTTAACTCCGTGCGTTCCAATCAATCGAGTTAACCCAATGCTCCAAATGCAGACTCTTGATTGATCGAGTTTACGTACGAGTTTCCCTCTCGGTCGGTCTTTGCCCGTCCGGTACGGCTTATCGATCGCGCGATACGTTCTCGCTCTTTCTTACTCTCTATTTTATCCTGTCTAGGCATCGCGAGTCTGTGTGCATACTTGCCTCGGTATATAGGACAGATGTATAGTCCGCGCGGGCTCACCCTGAGTAAAGATTGTCCGTAGAAATGTTGTCATACTCGCGGTAAGATTGAATAAATAATTGCGTTCGAAATAAAAATCCTCGATAAAGGTCACTCCGCGGAGAAGGCTCGGCGAGTTCCTGGCTCCCGAGTGATTGCGAATCGTGGGGATCGGGAGCTCTCGACTTTTTTAAATTCTATTTATATAGCGTTCGACTTGCGTCGTCGGTGTGGCGGAGACACAAGTCGTTGAGCGAGTTTGATAACCGCGGGCTATTCTTTGGCGTTTATTATCAGTGCATCCGGAACATCGGAGGCAAACAAGCTGCTTTGTGGTTACGATAAAAAGGCACGATTTCGAGAGCAGTTTTGCTCTTTTTCGGGGCTTCGAACGCTGCCTTATCTCCCGCTTTTATCAATGCTGCTCGCCGTAATCTCGACTCGTGTAATCGCGATCACGACGACCTTTCGCCCAGTCTTCTCGTCATCGCTGCCACGCCAGTTTTGACAGCTGAGATAATCGCAGTGCACGCGGAAAAACGCTGGAAACGATTGAAAAGAGTGACGCGAAGGAAGGACGCGGACTATTGAAAACGCTTCGACAACGTCGAGTACAAACGCCCGACTCGATCCACCGACAAATCTGTTTCAATGGCATATCGAACTTTGTAACTAACAAATGAAACCGCCCGAGCAACTGGGTATGAATATTCGCTTGAATAAACATTCGAATAACAGGAAGTGGCCGCGAGGGCCCCTGCGATGTCAACTCGCTGACGCGGTTATTATATTCGTCCATTGACCAGCGAGCGTCCGACAACCGCGGGACTAGCGGGATGTAGAAAAAATCGGTTGGGATCGCGGCGCACTTGGGGTTTTTAGATAATTGCTTTTGCGGTGGTCACTATCGTGGAACGAAAAAATTGTTAAAATTGGGTTATTCGAGTGTTTTGTCCCGTTGACTGTTCGAACGAATGACCGAATCAGAAGTTTTTTCAATCGGAAAAAAAGGGTTTCTCGGGTCCCCGAGAGATCGCTGGTAAAACCGTGGGACGAAGTAGGGGAAAAACATTGTTGAAGATGGATGCGATTTTGAGGTTTTTATTTTTGTATCCTACTGTCGCTTTGCTATGGAAAATTTGTTCAATGATCGAGCCAGTCGCAACCAATTAAATGAAGCTGCGACGAAGCGACGTTGACGTCTAAGAAAAGGAGCACAAGATCAGAAAATCTCGACATTTTTTCCCCTTTTTCTGGTGCGCGCGTGGTCTTGACCTGGGGGAAATACGGCCGGGGAGCCAAGCACGTATTTACTGTAACACAGGGGACTAACAAGAGCCAAGTAAACGTGGCTCGTGAGCTCTCGTCTAATCTTTTTGTTGGTACGGTGCACGTTCTTTTGCAGTCACTATAATTCAGGGCTTGTGTACAAGAGTTGTTTGCAGATTTCATACTCGAAGAGCCAACTCCGAAAAACTCATTAAACCCGACACCGAAATGTGCGATTATTTCATCAAAAGTGCTCTCCTAATATTTTATTGCAAAGTTTCAAAAGCGCCCGATTTTTTTTAATCTCGCAAAGCTCCTGTTGAAGCAAAGCTCCGCGATCGATCGAGTAACGAACAACTCGAGATTTTAGTATTGAGAATGAAAAACTGAACACACTCGGCGTATGAGAAGAGCTCGAAACGCTCTGCTCGAACGAAGCGATTTTCAATAGGATGCGAAAGGCATGGCAAAGCGTGAAAAAGTTAGCGCGTATTGCCACGTGGCTGCGACGCTCTTTTGTTCGGTTTCAGTCGATATTATGCTGCAGCAATTATGGCCGAGTCACAGGCTTTGGATGAAGGTGTGTTAATCGAGAACGAAGGAGGGAACGATCCGTAGGTTTTTAATGTCAAGGGAGCAGCTAAGGTTTTGCAAGAAGTGTGCGAGCAGCTCGCGCTAGCGCGGATTACCACAATCGAGCGAGAAAGAGAAAGAGGGAGGAGAGGCTTATGAAAGTGGAATTAGCGCGATGTCTAAGATCCCTGGATCGAGGGGAGCCTCGATATTCATTATTTTCCATGGATTCGAGACGAGCCCGTACTTATCATGCGTTTGAACGATTTCTAACCAAGTGTCCCTGGATTCCAAATGAAAATGCGGTCGCACGTACTACTCGGTGGAAAATTAACGATGCGTTTTACGCGAGAGAGCACGAGTCGGTTCCAAGAGGGTGGGAGCTTTATCGACGAGCTCGAACGCCGAGAATAAGTTTTTCGTCGCAGGCACAATCAACGAAAAGGGGGATAAATCATTATGCGAGTATCGTAATTAGCCACGCACTCTCCTTTCGCAAGTCTGCTAATTTCGTAAAAGTTTCGAATGCGCCAGAGCTACTTTATGCCCATTCCGCGCTGGCGTATCAGCATTCTATTCCAAATGTTTTTTCTCTCTCTCCACTTTCGAGCCCAGCATTGAGACATCAGAAGTAAACGCTTCGTTATCAGCCTCGAACATATGCTAATGAAATCCTTTCCAACTTATCGTTACGCAGAGCTTTATCTACAGAAATACACTTAAGTATTAATAACTCGAAACCGAGACATCGAATCGATCCGATTTTTGTCATCCTTTTTCGCGAAGATAATCGATCGGCGTTCCTCACTGTCCCTCCGAAAATTAAATATTTTCGATTCCTCATCGTGTTTAGTCTCGATTCAAAGTTTATTTCATTACGAGTCCGCGGCTCTCGATGAAAAATCTGTCATTTATATTACGAGGGAAAACGTGCAAGATGTACGAGAGCCTGTGTATGAGAGTGAAGATTAATTAAGTTTTTATTATTCCCCAATAACAGCGAGGTTTTATCGCCCCTCCCCGATAACCCGCTGGTCGAGGGACATAAATCGCCCCAATCGACTGTCGATATTCGTATCGTCTTACTGAATGTCCGATAAGTACGGCGCATAGTAATTCTCATTACGATTATACTAATTATCGTGGTCGCACAGCTCCGTGATTAATGTTCGCTGTTTTTCAGTCCAAAAATGCGTCCGATTCTCACACTTATCGAAAGTTATCAGGAGTTTTAGATCATTTTCAAATCTTCCGTAACGATAACCTCACGCTTGTTTTCGGAGACGATTTTACAGTCGAAAGGAGCCTCGAACGCGAGCTCGTCCGCTTCGAGCGTGTTTACGGGCACGCGTAGCTTTTTACATTCGTGTTTGAGTGCTCGAACGATTTCCTCGAAGAACGATCCTCGCCTGGTAACGTTTTTTCCCCGAGAAGAGCGTTATCGCATCGATCACCAATTTCTCCCGTTTCTACATTGACGTCGATCAATTTATTCAAAATAAAACACGAAAGTACGTCATGGTCGATCGGAGTTACGTAGAATTTGTAGCACATTTCGATCGAGTTCGATTCCGCATTATAAAATCGCCGTCCCAATGACGTCGAGCGTTTGCCAAACGTTCGTAGAATCTTCGAAAAAAACTTGACAGATTTACGAGCCATTCCCGATCGAATGGTGTTTCATTCGAATGAATATTGAGTCTCCGACGAAAATCGATTGGCCATAAATAAGAAAAGCCTTTTTTTACAGACGCGTATGAATTTGCTTTTGAAAGGAAGTTCTCTGTCTACCGTTGCTCGCAGATGTGTATCAAGCGAGCGATACATCGATAAGGGTTAACGTCCTATCGCATTGGATTTTCCCGCGAGGCTCGGTGAATCGATAAACTCTCGTTGCACCGGTATACTACGCGCGCGAACGTTCTCGAGAGCATTCCAGAAGCCGCGACAGCGGGTCACCATCAGCCGCGCATATAGCCGCGCCGCCACTGACGACGTTCTATATATCGGTGTTCTTGTTTCGAGAGCCTTCGTGAACTTTCCAGACATTTCTCCACGTTTTTTCTTCTCCTCTCTCTCTCTCTCTCTCTCTCTCTCTCTCTCTCTCTCTCTCTCTTCAGAAATGTGTGATCTTTTCTAGCCATTGAATCTTCACTTTCCCAAGAATATCTTGTTTGCTCTCGTCATCCCATCGGGCTTTTTTCACGACACGTTCTGCTGCCGATCATTTTTCTTCGTCATCTTTTTCTCCAATTTCTCTATAACACCAACGTCATTCGAATTTCTATACTTTTTTTCAGTCAAAATCCCCTCTCTCAGCACTTTTATCGGACTAACCGTCGTCAAATATTCAAAAAAATATCTTCGCTACGAAGAGTCTTGCGCGTGTGCTCGTATTTCGTAATCGAGTCAGCATTGAAAGGAATTCAACAGACTTTTTTATACGGCTCACAGAAAAATATTCCAATAATATTTATTATGAAATCTACTCTGAATTTAAAAAAAAATTTCGTCTATACAAGCATTCAAAATGCGGCCTATTACGCTGCTCATCGTTCTCGGAGTAAAAGCGGGAATTTATTTCTGTCTGGGCGTAAGTCGATCGTGTTTGAAAATATTTGATCAGCTATCCCGCGCAATTACGGTTCGATTGACACCGGAAAAATGATTGTTATCGATGAATTATGAAAAAAATATCCATATGTTAATTGGTCGCTATCGCTGAATTCGAAGGCGCTGGAAAAGCTGTTTTCGAGGATCGTCTCGAGTGTATACGCAGACCGAAAATTCACCGCTTGTGTAGAAACACGAGAGAGCTTTCAGATTCGAGATGGCGATACAACTAAGTTAATTCGATGTTAGAAAACATCCAAGTGTCGAAGCGATAAGCTGATCCGGGGCTGACTGATCCGATCGGATTCTTTCGGGGTCACGTTAGGTCCCCATCGAATTTAGTGTCGGTTGAACGCTTCGCTGCCATTTTTTATGGTAGTAAACAGTCCGGGGATTTCCCTCGCAAAGACGATCGACGGGGTGGTCCCCGGGTCGGGATAGAATGAAAAAAACATCGGGAGAAAAAACTCCCTGTTTTTGTCAACGCATGAGTTCATTCTGGAGCTAAACGTGTCCTCGAATGTTTGGAATAATCCGGAAATCACTGGATCCGAGCGACCGTTTGGGACTATATACGCATCGCGACCTGGAGTTATCGGTGAAGAACTCGGAAGCGCGGGAGGAAAAGCAGCAAAACAAAAACATACGAAATCCGAAGATTTCAAAACCCGCCTCGAAGGCGGATCCGTGTTTAGGGTGAAACGCGGAGCAATTTGGGCTAGAAAGAAAAAAGATAAATGCTCGACCTTAACCCTGTTAATCACTGGGCATTTGTAAGCACTCGCGATCGCGTTTTCTCATAATCATAAGAATTCTTATCGTAATGAGCTCGTTGAATGATTTTGTTTTTCTCTCGCAATGTTTTCTTTCCTCGCTGCGTTAATATTGAGATGCCGCACACGTCTGTACGCGAAACAAAAGAAGAAGCGGTAGAGTCCCGCGGCCGAAAGACGTCAAAATGTATGAAGAATGCGAAGCATTTCGGTGTGAGATCACGAGCCTTTCACTTTTGCTACGCATTTTATGTTCCGTATGGAATTTGCTCGTGTGTTACATCGCGCGCGCGGCCCGCGCTCACCGCGCACACATATTCATAAGATCATTATTTTTCTACTTTGTCGACAAAGTAGCGAAAGAAATGCTACTGCCGCCTGCTGGCCACCCGGGCGAGATCGTGGCTATCATTTAAGATTGATTAAACCCTCGCGTTGTTAGAGCATGACAATGTTCGGTTTGTTATTGACACAGATAAAACGCTCGAGCCTGGACTCCACCGAGCCAATTACGAAACGATAACGACTGCGACTGTGAAAAAAAACGAACATTTATCTCCGTCGAGATATTTATGTTTCGAACAACGTATTTACAGCAATGACGACAATATGGAAAATCAACGAGAGCCTTTTCGATGGAATGCGACGATTGTCCGCGCCCGATTATTCATCATCAAGGAAATTCAAATTCTCGTTTATTTTGTCACCAAGTTTACTCGCAGACGCTCTCGAGTTTCGCCTCAAATTAAGTGGCCAAACTCCCTCGAATATTTTCCTCTTTCGCATCGAACTTGTTAAAAAACATTTTTCACCCGATTTTGCTTTATGTGAAAAATGATTCCGCACAAATACGGAAAATCCGATCGCAACTCATCCGAATATTCGTTCCGAGGGCAGACGTCGGTGCTGCGAGAAATCGATCGAGCCGAGCCCGAAGAAGTTGCTCTGAAAAAGCTGCGGCTCGGAAAAAACGGAAAGTGTGCGCGTGGATCGGCCGAACTCCGAAGAGCGCGGGGTCTTCCGAGACCGCAGTCAACCGAAAAGAACTCGCCGGCAAAGGTCGCGCAGAAAAGAGAGAAAAAAAGACGCTCGTATTGTGCGGGGAGAGCAAGTTGGTCCGATTCTCGCGCGCAATAACTCTGGCGTCATTGTCTCATTTACAAAAGAGAGAAAAATTACGCAATGAATATGGAAAATGAGAAAGAATGAATAAAAAGGTGGAGTGAAATCTAACAAAGAGAACGAAACGGAGGGAGACGGAGGTGAGAAAAGCGGGGAAATCCGGAAAGCTCGCTCGCCCCATTCGTGTCAGCATTTTCAATATTTCTATATGTATACATACCGCGAGGAGCGTGCGCACCGCGAGCATGTTCTAGAAACGACAGAATAACGACAAAGCCAGCTGCTCGCGACGCTCGCTTCTATACCTATGGAGCTCCAATCGGGTTATAGTACGTTGTACTATAGCCTGAAATGCGTAATAACACGTCGAGCGAGCGTATTTGTACGAAAGGGGAATAAGCACCGCTGACTATTCGTCGTCGCGCGTCTCTGTTCTTTTGGCCATCTTCCCTGTTTAATTCTTGATCTAGCTCGTCCGTGAGAAATTTTTTATCACTCGTTCGTGTGACCCTTTGCATTTCGTATCGAACGAAATGTGTCAACTTCGATTATTGCGGTGGCAATTCCATGCTTTTTTAATAACGTATAGAGCCCTCGACAGAAATCAATTGGATTGAAACTGTCCGGTGTGGCTTTTTTCCACTCCCATTTTTCGCAAACTCGAATTAAAGAGTTTCTCAGTACGTTCGCCTTGCGAGTCTTTTAAATACTTGCGCGTCCTCAAGGTCTGCTGCTTTTCCATCGATCTTTCTTTTTCGGTTTTTTTTATTACATTCCTCACAAGTTTTCTCGCATGCTCAATCGACTCTTCATTTTTTCGAATCGCGGTCTCTGCTGACAGCTCTCCGCGGATATCGACCCGAATAATCGCTTCGTCACTTTATTTTTTCTTCCCAATTGACTTTTACCGTTTCTTTTCTTCGTCGATCATTATTTTCGCCGCGTCAATTTTGATCAATCGATAGAGTTTTTCCAGTATGGAAAGCGCCCGGGGCTCGCCGTACTTTCGAAAAGCCTAAATCGTATGCGTTCAAACACGTGCTCGGTAACGTGAAAAGTTTTCGAGGCAATTCGCACACGATTCGGGCCACGCGATTTCCGGCAATACACATTCGTCCCAATTGTTTCGAGCATGAGATCATTCTGCGCATCTCTCATTTACTGGATCACGAATTGGTTCGACGAGAAATCATTAGAGATCCAGTGAACGATAAATTACAAAAATTCAACCACGAATCTGAGCATTTTGTCGAGGAAATAATTTTTCCTTTTTTTTTATCGTTTCCACTGCAGTGCCGAGATTTCTATTCGAACTCGGAGCTAAAAGCAATGAAAGTGAATGGAATAATATTCTTGAAAAACGAAACCGGAGCTTCGTTGCCTTTGATTTCTTTTCGAGTCATGCAGCCATAAATTCACTTTCCGGAAATTATCAACGGATGATTCGAAATGAGGATAGTTTTGAGTTTCTCTACCGAGAAAAGTGGTTGCAGGAATATCTTCAGACATTTTATTTCGAGAAAATGTTTTTAAAAAAAAAAAAAACAGTAACGACGAACGCGATTATTGCGAAAGAAATACAAAAGTTAATGCGCAGACTATGATGAAAAGGAGGAAACGAGTTGGCTTGTACGAGTGATTACATTTTCCCCTTAGATTGTTCGAATGCGAAGCACACACGAGCGTTCAATTGCCGCATATTGTCGAGTGGCGAACGAGAGACGATGAGTTCGTTGGAGCGTATTATTTAATAGGAAAATATTTAGACCAGTGATATGTAGCGAAGCTCCGTTCGAGTGTGAGTACAACGAGGGATTTCATAATTCGTCGAAGAGTCGATTATAAATATTTTTCAGGCGAACACATATTATTTTTCAAATTTTGCTTGCTCTCACAGATGAGCGATCGCACACGCTGGCGGACAGAGCTATATCTGTGAGCTAAATTGCTGACATTTCAAATCTCGTCGTTGAACGCGAAGTCCGCGAGTATTATTTCTTGCTTGAAATTCGTCGGGAAGTAAATCACCGATTCTCCAATATTTTCGTTCCCTGAAAAGCCGCGTTTTCGTTTACGCTTTCGACAAGAAAATTCGACATTGATCGTATCTTCATAAAATTCATAACGAACGGAAAGGAAAATATCATCGTTAAAAGGACAAAAGACCAGAAAAATGGGAAAATAAATTAGCCCTATGCGAATGAATATTTTCGAGGCTCCACATTATTGGGAAAGTAGAACGAAGATAAAAATGTTTCGAAAATACTCACGTCTCGTTCCTTGTCTCCGATTGGTCGTAAGGACTTGAGTGAGCGTCTCGAAGAACGTCGCAGATATGACAAAGGGATTCGCGAGGTGAAGGGTGGCACTGATCCAGTGCACAAAAGTGCACCACCGATTCGTGGTTTCACTACTACTCTGTCTCCTTTCTCTTGGAAAGCAAGAGCGAAGCGAACCGGTTCGTTTTATTGTTCCGAGCAGTTATGTTCCTCGCGAAGTTGCGGATTCCTCGTTCATCTGTGTGTGTGTGTGTGTGGATGGTGTTTGTATATACGGAGGGACGGTGGCGTCGATAGTTCGAGAATCACGTCGAAGTAGTTCGCGTGGTTAGTTGGTGGTATTATGCACTGCCGGCCAATTTGTCGAGGGAGTAAATATGCGAGTGTTTGGACAGTTGCAGGGTCTTTTGGAGCGGAGAGTTCTAGCGCGTGTGTCTATCTCTCTGCGACTGAAAATCCACCGGCGCTGAATAAGCGGGAGTAAACACACTCGTCGCGTGAGTGCGTGCGGCGATGGGCAGCACTCGAGCGATCTTACGTCGGCGTTTGTTTTCTTTCGAAAAGTAATAAAAGTAGAGAGAGAAAGAGCAATTGAAAACAAAGCGAGTTTATTCGCGATTTCGTTCGATTGTTCACAGGTTACAAAATCCTATTTTGTTTTATCGATGGTGAGTGCGCGCGCGCGCGCCCCTTTATGGGAACGCGTTCGAGTTGATCGGGGGGAGAGAGGGGATCGAGCACAGGGAAACCGCCGGTGTGGGAGCTTGATCGAATCAGTCTCGGTTCGCAGCGAAGTTGAGTAGATTTTCCCGAAAAGTTACTTCTCCCTTTGACCTCGCTCACTGGAGAACCACCCCGAAACCGCGTTGCCCTCGAGACGAGAGTCGTCGCGTCCCGATTGCTCCCTCTTCGATTTCCCACGATTCAAATATTCCTTCGTCCCTCGCGATCCGTATTATTCAAGTTCCTCGTTCCACGTGAAACGCCGAAGATTCGAAGCACGCTTTTCCCTCTGTTACCGTTGCTGTTACGATTTTAACGATTTGTTGTTCATTCGCAATGCAACGAGATCACAGGCGCGACAAGTCGCCGCGGCGAACCAACTGACACTGACAGAGCCGCCCGGCAATATCGCGCTTGCAGAGCCCTCTACCTCTTCCTTCTCTCTTTCCCTCTTCGTCCCTCCCTCGCTCTCTCTCTCTCTCTTTTCCTCCTCCTCCCGCCGTCCGGCCCCCTCGCGTTCTCTCGTAACTCTCAATACTCGCCATAGCCACGTTGCCTCCCCACTCGGGGGCCTCTCGCTTAGTCTGTCTTTTCCCTCCCTCTCTCCTCCTCTTTCTCGCTCTCCCTATTGCCGCAGACCTCTATACAAACTAGTACGCAGTTTCTCCTATTTTCCTGTGCATGCACGTTCGTCCTCATCGGCGTCATTCACTCCCCCCTCCTCGCTCCGACGTTTCCACTATTCCTCGCCGATACAATTCATTGTAAATATAGCTACATAGTTCTCATATCGCGAAACATGCACTCGCGAGTCTATACGGGGTGTAGTCGGCGTCTCATCGTCATTTGCGAATGCGCTTGCGCTCGTTTTCATTTTATTCGCAAACGTCATCGAGCATCGCACTCTCTCCGCAATGTTCGACGTCGATCGACCCCCCGCGCGCCTCTTGCACCCTCCGCGCCTTGCTCGCCACCCTCATCGCGCCCTCTCTATTCATCGGGCCTCGCCTACGCGAACTGCACAGCTGGTGCACATCGCCTGGTGTGCTCGAGCGTGTGCCAAACACTCGCGTCTCCCCGATAGCGGGTCAACATCGCTTCGACCGAGCCATAAATGGCTCGTATATGGATCGCGAAGAAAGTGAGGAGAATCGCTCGTTAGCCAGGGAAGTCTGTGCTGCCTCGCGAGAGCCGCGAGCAGCGACGATTCTCTTCCAGTCTTCTATTCGCAAAGGCTCCCTTTTTTATTGTTGGAGCAAGCTCCTCGCCAATTCCTGGTTCCAGTCGCTCCGAAATCGATCTCGCGCGCGGTTCAGCCGCACATTTTCCACCCCCCGCTCCGAGCCGTCTGTTGCGTTATCTACCGCAATACATCGCAACGTTCTTCACTTTCTGGCTCGTCTAGTACGACGACGATAAAGTAGCGCGTTGATCGAGAGACTCTTGTTTATAGAACAATTGCCAGTCTGTGCACCGCTGAAATGAATCGAGATACGCGATCCACGAGGGGGAATTCTCGCAAACGTCTTCCCGCCTGTCTCTCTAACTGGTTCATGTTTTCCTGTCAATAAAATCCACTGGAAAAGTCCTTCGCTCCCCAAAGAAACTGCTATTGAAAATGTGTAACTTTTTCGTAATTAAAATTCGAGGTTACACACCGCCTTGCTCGCATGATCCTCGATAAAAGTTGCGACGCATATCAACGCGTTCAAACCGTATTAAAGTCAACTCGACTGCCCATTACAGTAAAGCGTTGCAGCGCTCAACCGAGGCTCTCTTTCGTTACGGTCCCCTCGAGAACAACAAACACGACGAGCGATGCAACAGTTGCCATCGAATCGAATAACGAATCATAGCTTCTCGAGCCTCGACGGTCCCCACTTTTTCAATCAAACTTTTTCCTCCCACTCGCAGAACAAACGCACACTCTGCGTTCTCCAGTCTGAAAATTCGCTGCTCGAATTTCCCCCCTTCGAGCGCTTTCCTGCTTTTTTTCTCTAAATTCACTTCGCATCATTACCAGCCTCGTCGTTACGACCATCGACGCACTCGCCCCATGCTCGATTTATCATTGATATCTCCATTTCCAAGAAGTCATCCAATGCCCGCGGTTATTGGCTCAGTCCAGTTGGTTTTTCGGTCAAGGTTCCTCCGCGACGTCGTCGTCGTCGTCGTCGTCGTCGTCGCTGTCACAGTGCAACGCGTACATCATCCGAGTGCCAATGCTAATTTCAACAATCATTTTATTCAGAGCGACGCTGCTGTCGATGCCCACATTTATTCCCAGTCCGAAGCGTCCGAGGCTCGTTTGATGAGGTTCTAGCGAGAATTCGGAGCAATTCGGACCAGCGAGTCCTGCGAAGTTTTTTATCGAAACTCAGCAACTTCGTGCAGGATACGAATGAATATTTTTGGATCGCGATGTTATAAAATTCTTTCTGGAAAGTACGCAAACGCAGAAATCCTTTGTTTCTCGGTCTTCCTGCATCCCCGATCTCCGCGGGGAGTGTCATCGAGCCACTTTCACTTTTGATTCGTAATGAGGAGTGCGAACCAAAGCCGAGATATCGAAAGATTTATCGAGAGTCGCGGCTTCACAACGATTCGACGATATATTCGTTGCGCAAATGCGCTCATCGCACCATAACGCTTTGTGCCCCGCTCGCTTCCTCGGAACATCATCACTTTTTCGTGATTTATTGAATTAAATATGTATCTTTGGAGGTGTACGAAATCTGCGATGATTGAGAGCGTGGCATAAGAAGCCAATTAAAAAGTGTCGGACGAGGAAACAGTGGAGGGCGAGGCAGAAAGGCCGAGGGGAGTGAGAGGTCCGAAGATGCCCCCTTTCGAAGGCGCGGGCAAACGCCGTTCACTCTTTCGATGCTTCTTTTCTCTGGAATCTTCGTACGTATATCCTCGTAACATATACTTCGATTTACTCGCACACACACACACACAGGCACACAGGCGCTTTCGAGTGCAGCCTATGAAATATGCACGCGAATATGAAGCTGCAAATCGATCGTATTTCATCGAAAGAGGGCGTAATCGGCGCAAGTTAACGGGCAAAATCAAGTGGATTACGACCTTATTGTGAGCCTCCGAGCGGCAGGAGCCGCCGGTGAGCTCGCCTAACGTTCTGCGAGAGAGTTAAGAGCAAAGTGAAGGTGCTTGAGCCGACTGGCGATGACGTAAGGCCCACACAGTGCTATATTTCACTGCACAACCGCATTGATACGTTTTACTATGTCGGCAATCCCCTGACGCCGTTATCGCCTTCCGTCTCTTTTATCCATACATTTCGAAAATATGCGTGCGCGTATTAACTTGCGATATTAGCTGCTATCGCAACTCTCAGTCGAGCCTGATCAAATGTCCTTCAGAGTTGAGACTTTCGGTTCGAAATTTGCGAGATTTCCAAGAAATTTTCAATTTTTCCAAACTTTCTCGAGAATTTCGGTTTCAATCGTCGATGTTTTCACGTTGGAGCTCCGAAGCACCGTTTCACCGACCAAATGCTCTCGTCTCTTGTGCCTCAAATACGCACGCGATCGTTAGTTTTGTAAAAGTGATCGAAGGGAGAAGATTTTCTCGTCCATACAACCTACGCCAGATGCAAATGAAACACGAACTATTTAACTTTCACTCGAGTTGTCACGCTGATCCGCAATGAACTCGAGTAAATAGCCTTTTTCGCCTCCGAACGGCGCCACGTACTTTGACGTTCGTTTAAGAAGATTCTCATTTAATTATTCTCTCCGTGATCCCACTAAATCCTGATGGAATTCAATTTTTTTTCATTTCCATTCTATTCGTTCGTTTTCAATCACCTTTTGTAGGATTTTTTTTACTCATTTATTCATTTTTTGTCCTTTTTTGCATAGTTTTTCAAACAGTTTTTTGATACTTTTCTTAAAATAGTTCGACTGTTCGATAAAGTACGCGGAGAAGGTCCTGTTTTTTTGTGGTAAATTGTAGTTTAAGGTCCTCTGATAACAAAATTTTGAATTATTTTATTAACAATTTGAGTTCTTAAAGGAAAAGTTTGTATCGTGAAGAAAATTTATCACAGATTCCGTTCCTTTTAAAAAAAAACATTACCTCACGGGACTTTCAAGAAAGAAAACATGAAAAAACTTTAGTTTTTGACGTGTCGAAAACGGATGCCGCAGTCATTGCGTTGCACTACTGGCAACTGCTGATTGAACTTGGAGCAAATACGGGAATCGCGGAAATTTCATCAAATTTTTTTTCGAGACTGACTCACGTGCTTTCACTCGTCTAGTAGCTTCGTTTTTTTAATGGATTGACCATCCTTTTTTCTCAATCATAAAATAGTCAAGTTAAAGTATAATTTTTATCTTTTATGATATTTCTAAAGCATTTTATTACAATCTTGTGATAAAAATATCCTTAATGCAAGGGTTTGTTAATTTTATTAATAATTTAGACTTGAAACGAACCAACATAAAGTAGGAGGAAACTTGTCTAGTCATGAAACGGCCGAACTACTTTGAGAATTAGTTTCGCTCTTTACTTTTACAATTAGCCATTAATTTCGATTGGAAAATCGAGTTAGTTGGGCATTTTCATTCGATCGATCCGTCGCAGCGCTGCTTCCCGCTCAAGGAATGCAACGTTTTATTATCTTTTTAATAAAAAGTGTTGTTTATAAAAGCGCCGAGCTACTACGCTTCGCTGATCGGTTGGGCGCGCTCGAACGTATATACAACAACGACGTAGCTCACTTTTGCTTTCCGGCGTCGGTGTTTGAGAGTGTCGGAGGTGGCGCTGCGCGACCATCCAAGGACGTTCGTGCCCGGGCTCTGCTCACTGGCGTGTTGACCTGCCCCACTAGCGCGCGGCTCCGTGTGTTATTGCGCTTTTCCTTTGCTCTACGCTCCGTGAACTCGGATCCGTCGGGGACTCAAACGTCAAACTATTATTTTCTCCTCTGTCGTGGATCGCTATTTTGGCTTTTTTTTATGATGAAAAAAAAGCTCGAGCAAATAAGTCGATAAACTTTAGCGCCGATTTGGAACTTTCGATTAATTTCCCACGCCGACGTGGCCATCGACTTTTTTATCGACTTTGGATCGACGACTTTTTCATCGGGAGTCGAAAACGCTGAGCGGAATCTTTTGAGATCTTTCGAATCAATGCCTCTTTTGACCGGCCTGAGATTAGCATCTTTTTGCTCGATCTCGAAGGGGAAGATCGAAGGATTCGAGTCGGAGAAACCAATCATAATATTTTGTGAATGTAGTAGTTGCCAGGCAATAACTGAGGCTACAACACCAGTCTGCATCCGGCCTCGAGCGTCCTTGGATGCCGGATCACATCGACGATCGACCGAGCGTGTTCTCGTTACACGCCAACTTTTTCCATACTCTTTTTACATCTACATACGAATTTACAGATATTCGTGTCTTCGTAATTCATATCGATGACACAATCGCTACAGATTCTCGTTTCCTGGGGAATCTTTAAAATGTCATTTTTTTCGAACCCCTTGGACAATGCTTTTTCATTGCAATTTTAAGTGGGACCCTTAAATTATCCCCGTTGCTCTGATTCCTCGACCTCTTCAGACGAAAACTCCCGTTCCTCCGTTTCTCATTTTCTTCGATCAAAAGTCCCCAACGATTCTAACTTCCAGTAATTATTCCTCAAGTAAAGAAAACATCCGTAACAACTTTTTTGTCGATTAAACACGCTTTTGCAGTTTGCCGATACGCGAATAGTTTCGGTTCCAGGAAACTCTGGCGAAAGCTTCGTCCGCACGCGAGCTTCATTTTCGCTTCATAAATTATCGAATCGTAAAATCGAAACGGCAGGCAAGATTTCCCTTAATATAGATTAGTGACCTCTTTCGCGTTCTCACAACTCGCGTACAGTTCTATATAGCTCGTAATCGTACGTGCTATATGTATTATTTACCACAATAGCTATCGAGAATTTCTGATACTAGAGCACCTTGACTGGCGAGAGTGTAAAGCCCAGAACTGAATGTACCTGTTACCGCTGCGACACCGCAGCAGCAGCTTGTACGTATACTTTTCTGTTTGCCTATTACTGTTGAAACACTCTTTTCACATGCTTTTCCATATCGCTATACGTACAATCGTAGTTGCGCAGTTGTCGTTTAAATTACGTCACGTTGCTTTCGTCGATCATTAGTTTCGACGATACTTTTGATTCAGCTATCTCGCAACACTTTTAAAACGCTGCTGCACGAAACAATGGATTCATCATCGCGCGCGCGCGCGCGCGCGCAGTAGCTACGAATTGGGAGCAGAAACCGGAGAACCGATGACAACACTTGCGGAGGAAAGTTGTACAAACACTCGGACGAGTGTTGGAAGCTGCGTCGTTTTTTTTGTGCTTTTCGACGATTCGAACGAACGATTTTTCTTCATTAATGGTATAAAACGGGCGTTCGTTGTACGGGGAGAAGAAAAAAAGATGATTTTTCTAGAGCCACTCGAAGTTGGAAGCTCCGCGAATGACGACGGTGCTCGATTTCTCTGGCGATACCTCGAGACTCTCGATATGTAGTCCGTGACACAAGGATACACGGGAATTATTGATATTGCTCAATCACTCGTGGCGGAGTGAACTCATTGGGTTCAGATCGAATTACGAGTCGATCTGAACCCAAAGTCAGAGGAAAAAGAGACTGAATAAAAAGATAAATTGAGGATGCGATGAAAGGGAAACGCTGACGATGCTTCATTTTATAGAGTGTCTCTTTCCTTCGCGCTCGATAACTTATTGCGGCCTTGGTACGCATATACGTGTGTGAGCCCGAGAGATAATACGATCGCAGGGGAGAATTTCATGCGAAAATGCAAACAGATTTGATGAGGCTTCGCCCATGAGAAGTTGATCGATCGTTAATCCTGCTCCCAACGAAATTCCTTCGTTGCTGCGCATTTCATTTGGATTAATACATACGAAACAGGATAATTCAAATTAATCGAAGACTCAAAAGCCACTGAAAAGCTGTTTTTGCTTCGACCTGCTGAGAAACTGGAATAAAGAACGTTTTTTTCATGGGTTAAAAACAGAGTGTTGGGCTCTCGAATGATCGTGCAAACTCTTTTGTTTCTCTTTAATTTATTGATCGTCGAGGCGCTCTTTGTCGGCGACGTCCCAGAGGAGCCAGTCGATAATAATGAACGTTCTTCTCGCTCGAATGATCTTTTCTCTCGGTCTCTCCCCCTCTCGCGGTCTCTTTCTCTCGCTACTTGCAAAGTGTCTCTCGCGGGTGTTACATCGGCGCAAAATATTTATCGAGTTTGCGTAAGCCGAGAAAACCGAACGACTGAGAAATAGCATTGTGTTTCGTGTTCGAGCGAGAGCACAAAGACGCGAGAATGCTCGACCAGTTTCTACTCCCAACGTTACCGTTTCAGAGCCCCACGTGTTTGTGCGATTCGTGAAAATGTGTTATTCGAGCGGTGAACTTTAGATCGAAATTATTTTGGATTCGATCGCGATTGTTATCTCGCACGTTTCTGAGAAATCGATAAACCTCCGTTCAAGATCGCAGAGCAGAAAATTATCCGTAATTAAACCAACGTAACAATGCGTGAGGCGAACTTGCCGATCGTGAAATAAATTGAAAGCGCCTTTTTTTCTGCTCGCAGCAAGTTTCATCGCTCGCCTCAGCAGCTGGTGATGGAAAAATTAAATGGTTTTATAACGCCGAGCCAATTATCTCTCGCATTCAAAATCTCAATAAGGAGACAAAAATGAGGAATTTATTTGAAATATTTTCCTTCCGAAACTTTATTACTCCCGCAGCAATTAAGCGTTCATTCTTTTTCTAAGAAGCGCACGCTCATTGTCTTATAGATTTTCTAGAAATTGTCCCACGATAACGTTCGGCCCCGCGGAAGCTTCCGCGCATAGATATTTATGACGTGGATTTCTCTCGCGAGATTCTCCTTGAATCTCGACAAACGTTGACTGATTATTATACGAATGGAAAAAATAACATGCGTCGCCAGAGAGGAAAACGATTCTCAAAAGTTTAATGTTACACGAAATCGTAAGTTGCGACACAGGTGAACGAATAATCGATGCGAATCAGCACGAGTTATTCTCTGAACAAATGTCGTCTGCAAACATTAGCTTCGTCCAGATGATAACCCTTCATTATACGAGTTCCTGGCACATTGGAACGAATCATGAAACGAACGTGCGGAGTCGTCGTTCGAAATATTGACCCCGCGTACGTGTGTGGGGAAAAAAGTGTTTGTCATCGCGCGACGGAGATGCACGTGAGCATGATCCGACAAATTCGTACCGAAGTACGTACGAAAACCTCAGAGAAAAGTAAACTAATTCGACGACTGTAAACATGTTTGTGGATCGAATTTTATATGAACGCGTTCGTAATGTTGAGAGCAGCGCAGAGCTTCGTGGCTTCATGTTTTTGTAATGATTCTTTTTGTAAAGATGAGGAGAAATTGAAATTGCACTTCCGCATACCATTTTCGTTGATTTTCTCAACAGTGATTTTCCTCAGTTTTTTAAATGCTACGAAATCTACTGGAACGTGCTCAAGTTCAGTCGCGGAGTTGGAAAGCAATTTCGTGGCTTTGAATTCTTATCTTACTTCGCATTCGTATTGTGCAAATAGTGTTGAATAATAAAGTATAATTACAGTTTCGATTTTGATGCACGTGTTCGTGAAGGAACGCGGCATAAACGAGGAAAAAAATACTCGAACGATAACCTCGAAGTTTCGGTCAATATTTTAATTCGTTCGTTCTTTCAACGTATCGCTCCAACCGCTTCCCTCTCTCCGACTCTCTTCTCTTGTCTGTCGTTGGCTTTCAGCGATCATTTTTTAATCGCGAACTTTCTTCAAAGTCGTTGAAAAAAATCATGAAATTCAAATTTGAACCTTGTCTTCATTCGCTCGATATACGAGGCCAAACACGAGGGAGGATAAAAAGCAGATTAAACGAACCGAAAATTCAGAGCGTGCGCACTGCGGAACGAACATTTTTGATTCGAACAAAATTTTTGTTGGATCTAGTTTTTTTTTTCGATATTCCGGGCACTTTTTTACCTCTTTTTTCCTTCAAAATTTTCAAAAAGTAGTTGGTTGAAGAAAAAAATTTTTTCCTTACGAATTTGAGGCGTCAAATGAAGCAGAAATAAAGTTCTCAAACATCCCTCAATGGATCACCGATAAAAGGTCGTTTCCTCGAGGAGAAGAGCTTGGGAACGGAATAAATGCTGTTGCGTTCGAAATCATTGAAATATTTCGTTGAGATGTGATCTCGCCCATATAAATCTCGAACGTCGCGCAGTTTATTTATCGCGGAGGCTCATAAGTCTTTGCTCACCGAAAGCAGGTGTGGTAATTAAGGTAGAGTAGATGGAAATGGGAGAAAAAATGGGAGAGGGAGGAGCTCGCATCGAAGGCGTGGATTAGTGCGGCGTCTACGCGAGGATATAACGAAGAATTTCAATTGAATGGAATCGCCGCGCGACACCTTCGTTCCGTGCTATTTATACTGTGCGCGGCGATCCTATCAAAAAGAGGGGGAAATAAATAAACCCGATGCTTCGTACATTATGCTCGGATTAACCAGCAGAGCACTCTGGCCCGGATGCACCATTGCTTCGATATCTCCCGACCCTCTCTCCTCGGTCTGGCTCCACTGAGAAAGGCACAAATCGAGAATGAGAAGAGAGAGAGAGAGAGAGAGACTGAGGGGGATCGAAGAAAAAGAAAATCATAAGCGTAAGAGCATTGTTTGTTGCACGTGGCCTTCGTAACCGGATGACTACTTTTACGGAGTGTGGACAACTTTTACACGCACTTTGGGTCCTTCGTCGTCAGATCCTGTTACCGTTTTCGTCGTTTTTTTCCCTCCCCCCTGCCCCGAGGAATCAGGTCTCGCGAAAAAACGAACGTGTCCGAGCATTGAAAACGAATGAAAGCGCTCGTGGGATCCTTCGATCGTTCCTTAATCACGCTCGATTATAATGAAGCGAAAAAGGAATGACGTTGATGGCGAAATTCCGCATGTTACGCTTTGATTTTTCGTCGGAGACGTACGAATGGATAAATTACGAGAAAAAGAAGTAGGAAATTGAGCAAGGAAAGTTATTCCATCGGCCAGAGCTATACGTTTTTGGTAAATCGTTTATTTGCATGCACAACTCACCCTCCAACAACTTTCTTATTTGACTTACGATATTACTTGCCCACTTGACTCCGGGGACATAAATCAATCGGCGAGGCTCAGATTCTCGGAGAATCTTGACTCGACGAGCGCGAATGTTACAATGTGAGAATAAAAACCTCAAAGAGAAAGAATCGGGTAAAAACGTTGCAGCGTCAGCCGTCCCGAGTCGAACGGGCTTTTTAAGATTCGTCAAATACAGCGAGGGTCATTGATCCTCGAAGACGCGTTTGAGCGTTGCCGGCAACGTCTCGGATGATCAAGGAGCCCGCATCGATCTCGATCAATTTCATCCAACGCTCCAATCGCCCTCGCGATGAGTGTGATGAGGAGTTTTCAAAACTCATTTCACCTCAATTTTCAAAAATTTCCACCTAAAACGCTGAAGTTTCTTTGATGCTTGAACGCTCGGAGAAATGATTTCTCTGGAGGTGAAGCAAATTGAATTTCTTGAATAACCGGCTAAATGACTTTCGTCACTTCGATGCAAACGAACAAAGAAAATCTTGGAAAACTTGAAACAACATTTGTATGGGGAGTCGCGGATTATTTCAGCGGTAGATCTCTTCACGAGGGTATTACATTGCGCACACACCCGATATCGCTCCGACAATAAAACAAGCGATAAAACAATAATTGCGAAATAATCGTTCTCTCATTTGTTTTGTCGTAACATACACACACACACACGCACACGACCGTAATCTTGCACGCACGGTTGAGTTAAAAATGTGAATAAATTCGTTGTTAATATCAAGTTCAAGATTAACCTCATTATCTCTGGTGTTTCGTAGTAAGCGCGATTGTAAACGCTGAAATGGCAGATGTTCGATTCGTCATCGTCGCAATCGTTCTCACGACGACGAGAACGACGATCGATTCGAAGGAAAATCGTCAACCTATTTGACGATTTCTTCTCTTCTACTCTTCACTCGATAATCGTCGCTGCTGAGCGGCTTCATTTGAATGGGCGGAAACTTTCGTGCTGAAAATGAGAGTCCGTTTGTCGGTCTCACTCTTTCCGTTGTTGGCAGAGCTAACTAGTGGTAGAGTGAGTTTCCTTGGAGAGATAGTACCCCGATAGAGTAATTGATCGTGACATATCACGTGTGTTTGCGTGATATTGAAGCCGCGGTAGATAAAAGTTGGAAACTCTTCAAGGCTCGTTTTTTAACCTGTTCGTATGAGGTTTCGAAGCGTACGAGTTGGTGCGAGTACGCGATCGAAGGAGGAGGGAAAGCGCGGCGGAGATTTAATTGAAAAAGAGAGGAAAACACGCGAGTTCTTCGGCCGATTATCCTGGCTGGGAGCCCCACGGTAAAACTCGCCTCGACACCTGTTGCTAATGGAAGTACAAACGATCCTCTTGTACGAGTGGCGAACCTTTTGCAACAGCGACGAAGCCCAAACTTTACGGTCGGAACAAACAAGTTGGTAGTTCGCGCAAGGACGGGAAAGCCGCCCACGCCTTTCTCCTTCTAGTTTCTCGAAATAAACGTCACGCTTCTTCAGCAAATTGGAGCCACTCACCCAACATTGTTTTCCTCCGATTCTGGAGGGTTCTCAACGCGTCGCTTTTCTTTTTCGATAAACAAACCCAAAATTATTCTCTCTTCGTTTGCACCTCCGTGTAACGAACGATTTTTTTTCTTCGAGAGCGAAATAAATGTCCGTCATCCGCACTCGGTCGTAAATTCGATAAAATCGTTGTTTTGTCATGCAAACAGCACGACAATAGCGAGTTTCCGGGTTTTAAAGCGACGTCGGATATGAGATTATGCGCCAAGTGCTCGGTTTTATTGAATCTTTGATCGTCCCATCCCGGCTGAACTCATGTTCGACATTGCTCGTGCTCGAGACGCCGGGATTCATTCTTATCCGACATGGAACGTATCGCGGCGATACATGCATTGCGAATTGCGAGAACGAGCAAGAGAGATCGAGACTGGCCGAAGGAGGAGGGAAGAGCGAGGGGATTATGTATTGGCGGCTCGGTTGGTATGCATTCGAAGAAAAAGAGAAAAGTTTACACGTCGACCCGGAGCTAAGCTTGCACGTGCTATAAAACTCAGTACGAGTGTTGATGTATCACGCGAGCATGCACGTATTTTACGACACTGATAAGAAGAGACCGGAAACGAGCTCGAAGAGAGCGATTTTCCCAGAGACAATGACATTTCCTCGCCTGTTTAACCAGCCAAGAGTTCTCGTCTGGTTTCCCAGGTCAGAAAATCCTCGGGACCATCGAAAAAGTAGTGTATTTCGCGACGAAAGCGATTACTTCAATTATTCCGAGTACCGGAACAAGACGACGCTTCCACTCGCCGATTTAAAGTGGTGCGACGATGCTCTCCATAATTTGACTTTCTTTAATTATTTTCGACGTATAGATGCGGCTTTTAGAATGTGTCGTTCGCGAGGAGAGTTCGATCGACCAGCTGAGGCGAGGCGAGACCCAGCGAGCACGGAGTACTCGACCTTGACACCGTCAGCGATTATGTCCCAGTGACCGGAGTTCCTTGGCGCATGTAGAGGAAGCCTCACTAGGTCCGCGGACGTAACATCTATCGAGCGCAATGTCGCTCTATGCCGTTGGAACAAAACACGAAAGTATCGCGAGGATGTATTCGCATGAGGATGAATACATGCAAGTTCGACCGAGACGAGAGGGTTACATTTTTTAAAAATCCTAGGAATTTACTGCTCCGATGGATCGGCCGTTGGTACGCGAGGAACGTCTGTGAAGCTCCGTCATGTGAGATGCTCGTGGAAGATTCGGAAATCTTGCTTTCTGTGGGCTCGTATCAGTGCCGCGAGATCGGGTCGAAGGCTGCAGTCGCCTTTGAAAAACCGAGAATTTTATCATGCCAATTGTGACGTAGAATTTCACCAAGTTTTCTCCGCCCTCGATCACAGACCCCTGCATGCGATATCCGCTTCATATAGAAGAGGCAATCGGGAGTAATGAAAAAAACGGTGGTGATCGAAGCCTTTTCCGTAGCAGGCTCTCCGCAATCAAAGCGAGAGATCGATCGTCGCGTCGCTTTTTATAAAATCGTAAACGCGCGCTTGCAGACTCGTGGAAAGAGCGTATCTACGACGAGTTAACGCGACTCGTCCTTGTTATTATCCGCGATGGCGAGCGTGCGATAAGATATTGAGTTGCAGCATTAGCCACAATCGGTACATCAATCTTCGCGCTTATGTAATACTTTATTTTTTATCGATCATTCGGTGACTAGTTCATTCATAATTGAACGGGGAGACTCTTGATCATTTCATTAAAGCATCCTGCGCCGCGTTGAAAGGTCTCCCGGCAGAGGTCACCGACTTATCTGCGGTTTATCTGCTCTTCGAATTCGTTCGAACGCTGCGAGAAGCTCGTTTCTTCACTCTGGCGTGCATCTCGCTCCGAAACTGGCGTCGCCTCCAGCAGATTTAATCATCTCAAACTTTACACTCTTCGGGCGTAATCATTTAATCAGTATTTTACTCGGGGGAATAATAATACACTCGTGTATAAGAAACGCATGAATGAGAGGGAGCATAAAACCGCGTGTATTATCGTGCAGCAATCGTCATAGTTTCGTTCCAATTATTTACGTTCACAAAAGCCCAGAACTTATTCCTCCAAATTGAAGTCTTCTTTTCTCGCGTTACACGACAATAATCCTCCAATCCCAAGTAAATGGTTTTACAACCATCAATAATGTGTTGGAAACGACGAAGCAGAGGTTCGCCGCGCTTCAATGGAACTTCGCCGCTCGTTCTCCGCGGCTCCGCGAATCGATATAAATCCCGATGTAAGTACGCGTTTGCTGCGCACGTTTTAATGAAGCGTATTGGGAACATAACTAAGTTGATTTAATGGCCGCAATGATAATGGTATTCGTCAGGTGGTGGAATATTTAGATGCACATTTGCACGTGCACAAAGGGAGACCTTTGCATTCTATCGCGATGCTGGTACATTGGTGTAACGCTCGGTAAATTTACGGTACGCAGGCTCCTGCGCATAACTTTGATCTTCCATGTTGACGCGGGCATACAGGGTGTTCGGATTGAGCGCGTTAACTTCGTACAGGCAGATCTCGATCTTGGTGCGACGCGCGATCGGAGGAGAAATCAACGTGCGGAATCCCCAGCAGCCAACGGGGGGACTCGTCGCTTCGGCGGGATCCTCCTTCCACCTTAAAGAGGATGTAGCTTTCGATGTCCAACGAGCCGAAGCGGAGACACCCAATGCATGGCGCACGAATGAAAATAGCAAGTGCAATCTGCACCCACGCGCGGCAATACCGATTGAAGTTCACGGCGGTGGGCATACCAATTTTCCTGCGAGACGAGAGATGGGGAATTTCGAAGCGTGGGAGAGCGCCCGCCGCGGGAGATTCCTTATTACATGTAAATCTATGCATCTATTTGCCGCTTCTCCCTCGCCCGCTCCTCTGCAAAATGGTATCCTCTTTTCTCTGGAATTTCAAAAGGTCCCGAGCACTTTGTCGAAGTGTTATACAAAACTCGCGTGACTTTTGAGATCCCGGGGATCATCGAGATGCTGCGGAAAACTCAATTGCCTTGGGGATTAAATTGTTATTTTCGTTTCGCGATGCTTCTTTTTGCAATTATCGAGGAATCTCGTTCCCGCAATTCACTGATTTTATGCAGGGCCGGTGTGTTCTCTGGTTCGATCGCTCCGCTGAAATCTTGATGAGGAAGCATGCGCGCGTATCGAAGTCGCGGACTGTTGATGCATGCAACCGGAACACAAAATCCCAAATGAAAGCGAAACAGTTGAATTCGCTTCGTACCTGCTTCTCGTTACCTCGATTATTTTATTGCGGAATTCAAACGTCAGTGCTCGGACGGTTGGGACGCGTTGGAATGCAAAACTCGGATTTGTACGGTAAACACGAGCTAGTGTATCTTTGACATGATTTTGAAAAACTTGTTTTCCCCATATTTTATCCGGCCAGTAATCGCGTATCATTCGTCTCATCGCTTTCTTTTCCCCTCAGTAATAATTGATAACGTTTTGAATCATTCGTACGCTCAAACGTTCCTCCCTCCCTCCCCGCGCGCCCCTTTCTTTCTGCGGTCTCTTACCGCGTGTGCATGTGTGTTTATTCAACGACGAAGGCCTCTCAAGTGGCGGTAGCCTTGCCACACTTGTCCTCGTTGAGGGTCGATAAGAAACGCCGCATTAAATAATCCAGCGTAGCATCTCGTGGGATTTACCGGGCAGTGTCACCTGCGCTCGAGAAATTTCTATAAAATGCCAAGTCTGCATGTCTCTTTCTCCGTTGTTCGAATCAAAAACCAAATGGCCAGCACAACCGCGATTCTAATAATTCCGCATGGGAGGTTCGAGCATCGGCTGAGAACCACTTTTTGCGACCTTTATGTCCTCATCGATGTACGAGCGTGCGACAGATGTCCCCGCGGCCCCGTTCCTCGCGCCACCCCTCGTCCTCGTAGCTTCGAGTCTATCAAACTTTCCTAACTGAAACTCTTGCCAATTCCGATACAGATTCTCGGGATCGTTTCATTTCGACACTTTCGGAATGCAGGATTTCTTTTTATCTTTTCCGCATCGTGCTCGCCGGAAATGTTCCCTGCTAATTTGCGAACCCGCATGAACGAGCCTCGAAATATCAACTTTCACATGTGCGTTCGTTCGATTCGGTTCAGAAGTGGCAGAACCTTTCGTTCATTCCCAGCGGAAAATTCATCGGTCAGAGTTCCTTCGGCGGCCAAAGTACGCTCGTTTGTGTCCAGCAGGAAGACGAGAATGCTTGGAAAGTTGTAACGGGGAAAAGAATTGTCTGCGCTTCGCTTTATTGATTCAACAATATGGTCAGACGCGAGGTATTTTTGTTCGTATACAAAGGAGCCTCGTGAGTAAGAATCGCGCGCGAACGCGACAGCCAATAATTACCGTTATTTCTGTCGTGTAATTAATCGAACGGTAATTCGAGCCAGTTGCCGAGGCTCAGAATTGATGCGTGAAAAAACATGAGGAGCGTAGTATATCGATGAGACTGCAGGAGAGTCCGATGGATTGATCAATAAGGAATCGCCGAGGCGTCCCGACACGCGTCTATCGCCGTAAGGTTATCGAAGCTACAATCGTTTCTCGTGTGTCAGTTGAGAAGAGCTTGGAATCGCAGGTACTACGAGAGGGGACTCGCCTAATGTCAAGAGCAACCGGTGTCATAATTTACTCGGTGTTTGATGGAGAGACATCGCGGGAGAGTCGATTTATTAAGGAATATGTTCATGACTTTTACTCGCGGGAATGACTCCGCCGAGTAAAGGTTTCGCCTCGTACCTTCTCCGTCTTGTTTCCAGTCTTTGTAAAAACGACGACATTTTTATTCCACCCACACACCGTTATTTGTCCGAGGGGCATTTCTTATTAATGAAAATTATACGAAGTATTAATTGCTTCAAGAAACTCGAAGAGTAAGCGGAACGAAAACGTCGTTTAGTTTGAAAAAAAAAACTCCTCGTCGATCGAATAATTTCATAAGAATGTGAACACTTTACGAACGATTACATCGCGAGTCTCTGCCTTTCGTAAACGCCATTATTTTCTCAGGTACTTTCGATTATTCATCGCTTTGAGCGAATGCTTTTTTCGGTCTAAAATTAAGCTGAAAAGTCCGGCTCCAATGGGCCGTTGCATTGTTATTGCACAAGCAAGAAAAACCTCTCGGTTCGTTCTCAGTCATAAAAGCCTCGACGGGGATTCGCGTCAGTTCACCAACGTCAATAATTCCTGTGAGCTCATCTCTATTAATGGAAAAACAAAACTCTATTCATTATCCACGGTCAGTGGACTGGTGGAATTAACGAAAACTCGCAACGATGAGTTGCGTTCACTTGCGCTGCAAATATCGCTTCCTTATTCGTTAACACCATCGTATTTTCTCATCATTCCGTATTCTTCGCTATTCTTGCGTCCAATTCACACTCAAACGATCGGGCACGTTATCTCAGATTTTTTTATTCTTCGCACTAACGCGACAATAGATTATATTTCAAATGTCTCTCAACCCACGACATTAATGAACGGCTTTTCCTCGAATTAGTTGCTTTCCGATTGGCCACTCAAGTGCATCGATTTGCATTAAATTATAGTACAGGATTCGTAGAAACTCATGTTTTCTTTCAACACTTTTTTCTCCATGTTTTTATCGAGGTAAACGCTTACATTGTAGGAAAACGAATCGACCCCTCACCGCATTAATTACGCGGATTAATCAATCCGTTTCCACAAAGGTCAATTTCTTGACATGACGCGAGTGGAAAAAACGGGAAGAAAAAAATGGCTGAAAATACTACGCGAAGAAAGAAGAAGGCAAAGATCCGTTGGCCGGAATGCCATAATCGGATAATTCATTGCTTGTCAGTATGGTCCGCGCGCGATAAATACAGTCGTCGCTGCGAGTGCGGAGATCGTTCTCTCGCCCTTTCCACACTTGGATCATTTTACTTTGTCTATCGCAACTGGCTATTACAATAAAGTACACACACGGTTAAGTATCTATCGAGCGAGGTACTATTACGCGGTGGTTTCCCGCATATATTCGTTGCGGATAAATGCACGAGTGTCGAAAGTTTCTCGAAAGCAAAAGTGCACACCGCGCCGATTCTCTCGTGTAAAATGGTAACAACGTTTCGCATTAATTTTAACGAGTTCGAAGACGTTAATTACATCACGGAGGAGACGCGAGTCTATGGACGATACGCGCCCCCGACGTCAGCCCGAATTAGAAAAAAATACCATTTCACCGCTGCGAGAAATATCGTAACAATTGGAGGATTGCGAGGTCGCGCAAATTTGTCCGATTCTCGGGTTTTGCGCTCCTCGAACCGTGAGAAAATTCGTTCCTTCTTTTCCGAATAAGATGCGAGCGCGTCCCATCGCCATTTTATTTCGAGTCAATTCAGCTTGCGAAACCCTCCGTTTATCGATCCTTAATTGCATCATTAAACCACCAGCTCGTCTAAAAAGTGGCACGAGGAAAAGCAGGGTACAATGTTTTTTTCAAAATTCTGTCTTCCACCAGGGAAATCGGTTTCCTTTCGAAACACTCGACGCAGCCGCGAACAACGATCCGAAAGAACTTTTATTTTTGCCGAGATGAGTCGCGCGCGTGGAAATTCATCGCACAGAAACAGAGACGATTTGCTTGAATGCTAAAAAACAAGTCAAAATAAACGGAACGTTTGACGAATACTCGAATACACGTATCAGGAGCAAAACACTTTTTGCTACATTCTCGGCCAACCAACTGTTTACCAGGCTTATAATCATAGAGTCGTAAAAAGCCTTCGCGATTTCTTCGAATTAGAGTTAATTGCGCAATTGGAACGACAGACGTACGTAAATGGTTAGTCGCTGTCAAACCTCCCGAGAGAAGAGACGATGCTGACAAAGCTCGAACGTTTCGTTACTATTAGTAATAATAAAGAGTCTGCAATGCTCGAGATCCAGACACAATGACTCAGCCTCGTAGGTCGTTACATCTTTCCTAGATTTGTCGCTCCGTCGCGTCACAGGCTCTAAGACTAAAAGCAGCCTTTCTATTGCTCTCCGCTCAACGATTATCTTGGCTCATCGCATCGCCGGTAATCGATCTTACGCGCACAAAACATTCAATTCGAGAAACAACTTTTTGTCCGATCTCTTACTGCTTCTATAACTGCGCCAACGACACTTTTCGTAGAGTCGTTTTTACGTTCCATTCAAACAAGTTCGCCATCAATTCGCTCGTACATTTTTTCACTCAAATTTTCAAAATTCCGGAGATAAAACATCCCGAAAATGTGATGCGAACGATCCTCGAAATGCCATTTTCAAAGTCACGTTAATCAAAAGGTTTTCGTCTCTCGAACGATTCTGAAATACCTCAACCGACTATACGAAGGTAAATTTATGCAAAGATTACATTTGGAATGTCATAAATGCATGTCGCTTCCATTCCTGCATTGCTACCGGAGAGGACTCTCCTTCTAGCCCATCTTTTCCGATGAAGCAGCTTCGTTCTGACAACAACAAACATGTGTCGAAAGCCATCAAGGGTCCAGGAGCCGCCCAGGAATGTGGAGAGAAAAGAGGGCGCAATAAAAGAAAAGGGTAAAAGAGAGGAATATAAATTGCTCGACGAATTGAAGAGACGAAGAAGCTCGAGGATCCAATACCGACAACACTGAAAGGATCTGGGTCATTCGGTTGCCCGGGCAACACTTAGCTCTTCCCACGCAACATCTCTTACTAATTCTGAATCCAGGCTACACAGGCTTTTCTATTTTAAACGAGTCATCCAAACATTAATGAACATTTTTTTCTCTGTAGAGAAACGTCCATTTATTTTTCCAACTCCTTTCGAGATTGCGCGTCATTGAACGTTTTTTTACTCATTTTTTTCTATTTCTACTGTTATCAGGTCTTGTCTGATGCACGGGGGGAAACAGGAAACGATATTTTGAGGTGGAATCGGACGAGGTGACGATGGATTTCGAGGTGAAACGAATGGAAACCATTGGAGTCCTTCGAAGGGCTGAAAGTTGTCTCAAAATCTTGGAAATCATTTCACTGACGCAACATCGAGCTCGCAGCTTTAATTTGGGGAATTATTTTCAAGGTAAATATGAAGTTTAACGAGTGCAATACGGCACACCCGGTGTATAAAGTGCACCTAAATTACGCCTTGTTTCGAGGGTTCTACAGAGCCTGCTGTTGAACGCCAACGCGTTGCCGAATGACAATGCTATCCAGTTTTTCATTTGTATGAATGTACAGAAAGGTGTTACATGGGACATAAAAGATATGAAATATAATTTTGAAAATTATTATGATAAATGGGTGAAAAAGGTGGATTTTTTGTTTTTTTATTTACGATTTCAAGATAATGTTCCACCAATTCGCCCCTATTTTCATGCTTTTCCATTGGAAAATAGTCTCGTGAAAAGTTTAGTGAAAAGTTAAAAGTCTCAATAAAATATGAAATTGGAGTGTGTCCAAATGAAATGGAAATGGAACCTCGTTCGAAAGTGGTCCGAAGCTCATCAGGTAACTCGAGTTGCTTCGTAAGTCTCAATTTTCGGAGTTAGTTCGCCGGATAGTTTCCAGAGTCGGTGGTTTGTAGTTCGTAAGTGTTTAATCGGTGTGACATGTGCGAGACGCTCGGTTGATTGGACTTTGGATTGAATGGTAGTTAAGCTCGCGCGTAGATATATCCGTGGATGAAACGCGAACGTGGGTGGGCCCGCGTGTCCCATTTGTTCGCTCGTCATCGAGGATGCGTTCGAAAGAAAAATGAGTGTTATCCGCGTCGCCGGATGTCCAACGGGACGATAAATCCGGCGTCGAATTCGCCATACAAATTCGTCGCAACTGAACGATGGAGGCTTCCCCCCAATTAGCTTATCGGGAAATTTTCTCCAGCTGTGAGTAAGCATCGTTCGTGTTCGATATCAAATTTTCGTGAAGGTCTTCGTCACTTTGGGACAATTTCTTCTTCCGACACGAGGCATGCACACTCGCGGTCTTACTCGAATCTTCGCTTTTTCCCCATTCAATTTCACCCACAGTCCCATCGCTCGGATTACGTAGTCGCGGAACAATTTTTCTCTCACCCACGCTTTTCGTAACGCTTTTCTCTTTCGTTGCTCGCCACTCGTTCGCTTCCACTTTCATCTCATTCTTCCTTTCTCAGTCTTTCTCTCCAGCCCAGCTTCCTCTCTCTCTCTCTCTCTCTTTCCTTTCCGATCCTCCTCCTCCTCCCGTACTCGCTCTCCTGGAAATTCTCTCCTCTACACAATCCCGATTATAATGCCAGCCGCGTTACCATGGCGACCGTTACAGAGTGCTCTCTCACCGCCTTCCTGGGGCCACTGAACAACCTGCCGATGAAAGCTTCTCATACACCGCGTATGTATTTGACCACCGTCCAAACTTCCCCTGCCAGCTTTAAACGCCCACGTTTCCTTGTTCGCGCGCTTGTTCTATACTTATAACCGCTCTTTTTTCCCTCCTCCATCCGACCTCATCCTTGATCTGATCGCGCGTACCTGCACGTATATCGGTCTCGCTCATAGTTCGAGGACGCGTCCTCAACCGAAGGTTCCGGCGAACCTTTCCTCGCTCCGATACTTTCCATATTCCACACGATTCTCATATTTTACCTCAAACGGCGATAAAAAATGAGAAAATAAAGAATTCGATTGGATATTTTCGGTTCCTCTGGGTTTATAATTTACGAGAAAACTTGACGAAACTTTTTGCCACAACTGCAGTGTTTTCTTTCATACCAAATCATTCGAAATTCGAGGTTTTTCAACAGCTTTAACCTGCTCGCAGTTCGAGCTGTCCCGCGGTCAGCAGGAATGAATCACCTTTTCGTTCCTCCCTGCTCAGGATTTATACTCATCACCACACAACGGTTATTAGTTTCTCATTTTGCAGGAGCGAATAAACACAGACGAATGTATGAAAATTCATCGCCTTAATAATACGATTGTTACTGCAGAAAAGGGAGGAAAAACGTCGTTGGATAGGATTGTAGAAAAGCTTTTTCGACACGGAAGGAGAGCGAATCGATTTGCATGAGAAGTAAGTTATTCGAGTTAAATAATCCGTTATTCTCGGCAGTTTACTGCACCGATTAACCAAATAAGTGGTCATTTCGAGTGTGCATACACGTTCGCCGATACCGAGAAGGGATTTATAGCGTTACAGCGTCGCGATTCTATGCACACACCGACGTTGTTTATTTATTTAGTTGATTCTTTACGAGCGCTTCGTTATATAGGAGGCATAATTTTGAGCTCATACATGCACAGAACGTCGATTGTTGCACACGATTGTCTCTGATGTGATAAGAAAGTGCGGCGGGATTCGTCGGCGCGTGAGTGGACGCGCAGATTCGCACGCGGTTGCATAAACTCGTCCGCCTCGTTGCACCGCGCTTACTTCCGGTCCCAACGTACGCGTTGTGCGAGCCGCGCGCGCACACAGCCCGTTTATAGTTCAGGCAATCGAGAAAAACAAAGACGACGAATCGGGAGATGAGAGATAAAGAGAAAACGGGAAAGGGAAAGAGAGGGACATTCAGATCGTGCCAGTTCCACACGATAAGTCACGGAAAGCCTCCCACACTTTCGAGAATTTCCGATTGTGATCGCAGCGCAAAAGAACGGGACGCGGAGAGATCGAACGAACGAACGAGCGCGCGCGATCGCGTTTGCGGATTTTTCAAGCTCGACCCGCCGCTGAACTCGCGGCCGATGAGCCCCGCGCGCGCACTCACTTCGCGTCCATGAACACGGAAGCAAATTCCGAATGTTTGCAGATCAACTAACAAGATAGGGGGAAAGAAGGAGAGAGACGCCCACGGAGCAACGCCTTCGCGCTCCTCCCTGCAAAACTATTGTGTGCGTTTTTCACTCATCGTTTCCTTCTCGCCGCGCGATGGACTTTCCAGAAATATGCAGAATCATCGTTTTTAACGCCTTCCCGCCCAAGCCCCACTGCGAGTACCGCTGACTCAGTTTCTCTTCTTCGCGCGCTCTGATCGCTGCGCTACGATAATGTCAAACACCATCCTCGACTCCTTCGCTGTTGCCTTTTAACACGCGCAATCTTTCGTAATGATTATCTCTCGAGAATCACCGCTATCGTACAAGCGATCCATCTATTTATAAATTATGAAATATCTCTCCGTCCGAATTATCGCTCTCCGCGGACGAGTCTCAACCGCAGGAAATCACGGACCATCGACACGAAACGCCGACAGCTCGTTCAGCCAAAATATCCACCAATTCGGATATCGAATCCCAAGCCAGGAATCGGAGCCTCTTAAAAATGTAGTAGCATCGCCGAATATGGAGCGAGTCCGGTCCACGAAGAGCAGGAAAAGCTCATTGCAAACGGCGCGAATGTGAACTCTGTAATTAAAGTCGATTAATCGCTGAAAGATAGAGTTAGATCATAGCGGAGACTGGTAAAAAATAAAGCGAAAAATGTCCACCCTCTTTGAGGCTGCGTGCTTCGCAATATATCCATTCTCCCGAGCTCATACGGACTGAGGTAAAAAGTATATAGAAACGTAAAAAATAAATAAGAAATTAAGATTGAAAGTGAGAACTGGTTTGGAAGTGGGCGCGATCGCGTGACACTGCTCATACAGTGCGTCTGCGTCTCCCTTGCAGCTGTGACCACTGACCATATAGTTGAGAAGCTGAAAGTCGCGAGCGACTGTATTAGTACAGAGGAGAGAATACGAGTGAAGCTTGTACGGCAACTCGTCCACGCTACGGACCGAGTGAATGTCCTCGAATCGTTAGTACACCATATAACCTGTGCTCTATATATCAAAAAAACTATTATGTATAAGTATGTACGTACGTTTAACTCCCTCTCTATGTATCTACGTATATATATATAGATCGCATCCTGCGAAACTCGATCGTGAGTTTCGAGCTCGAGGATACAACGTGTAATTTCACTCGAACAGGAGATAATTGTCGGTGACCGAATTTTTCTCATGATCGAAACTCCGCCGCGACAAAAAACCTCAATAAAATACGTCACTGAAAAACTGCTCGACGCGTACGCAATGTGGGAAAACTTTTATCGCGCGGTGCGACGAGTCTTTAAAAACTTATTCGTTGATAAACTTGTTCGATATATTTCTGCTGGAATTTTAATAATCACGTTGACCCTTGAAGAACCGCCATTTCGGCAATTTCGGACCCCGTCTTTCGCGCGGCTCCTCCGACTCACTTGCAATTTTTCATTCCATAGATATCCTGTGGGATTTCAAACTCCGTTTTCCCGAGATTTTGGATTTTTCGCAATACACACTCGCTGCTGAGCCTGTCAAACTTTTCTTAGCTTCGAAATATCGAAATCATCGGTCGAACCGCGAACAGCTTGAACGCGTCAAAGTCCAACAGCCCGGTAAAATTGGACGAATTCATTGATACGCTCGTGAAGACCAATATGGAACGGATCTCGAGTGCAAATCACGAGACCGTGTCGCAACCAAGTGCACAGAAGAATACATAATACATAATACATAATATGCGACGAGTCTCTCTCAGTCTCTCTCTCTCTCTCTCTCGTGGTCGTCGTGATCGTCGTCGCGGCGCCGGGCGTCGTTCCGGGCTCGTCGCTCCCTGGCATTCGTCCACGACCTTTAAAACGTCGTGAACAAACAGCTCCGAAACGAGTCTCAGGATACCGTTCCCGATGATGGTAATTTTTCAACGTTGGAACAACATTTTTCAGTGAAATTGCAACTTGTTTTTCGAGACTGACGCAGAAATTGAGTCGGCGATCCGATCGCTGTTCGCTCATGAATTTGCTGGTGTTAACGCGATTAAATCGGTGTCGTGTGAATTGGCAATTTTCACCGGGATCACCCTCGAATGATTTTCGACGGAATGAACTGAGAAAAAAGACCTGCTGATGCAACTAGATTTTTGGTTGGTCCAACAAAACTTTTGTCGATTCCTCGACGCTTCGCCGTTGTCGTTAGAAACATTCATTCGAGCCCACGAATTAAGGGGTTTGACTCAACAAATTGATTTTCCTCGCCGACAAAAATTTCGTCGGTTCAACGAATCTTTCGTCTCAGAGATTTTCCCGAATACGTTTCGTTCGACAAAAGCCCCATTTTTGGTAATTCCATCGACTTGACGCACGGGGAGCCTCGGAGTGAAAAAATAAACATTCGACTGCGGAAACGCGCGGACGATGTGAAAAGAGAGCCTCGAAATAAATTAGTCTCGCTTCGATGCGAGTGAGTCGCGAGCGACGAGGATTGCGTCGCTGCTCCGTTCGTCTGCAGTCACGAGCATTAAGATCATTGACGCACCGCGAAATAACGTGGCCGTTTTTTTGACCGGCAACTTTTGCATTTACGGTGAAAAGAATATCGTTCGATCCTGGAGCGTGAAGGGCACAGGTCCGACTTGAATATCCGGTCAGCTTTTGGGGAACGAGGGAATTCACTTACCTGCGGAAAATCACGTTCAATCATCGACGAACGATCGAGGCTGCGATTTTTATCGGATAACCAAGCAGTGCGTCATCGCTCGACGACCGCGTCCGTCATTCACAACGTTTTCACACGGAGATAATTAAACGTTAATATTTAGCGTGAAATTCACTGTAAAACTTATCGGATGTGTTTTACTGCGGGGACAAAAGTTAACGAAAAAAAATGCATCCCTGTAAAGTACTGCAAAATTTTCACTATTTTGCCGAATTTTCAGTTTTATAATAGTAAATAATGTCGACAGTGAATTTTACGGTGCATCGCAGTAAAAAATGTCTTTGCCCCAATGTACGTATCGATCACTCGCTTCCGAATTCCGTAGCACACTAAATCGTCGATTTACACGCTTCAACGGAGGGCTGAGCATATAAAAACGATGGGGAAATAGGTCGATACGGCGACAACATACCCCTGCCGTGTCCCTATCATCGCCGCATCCTGGCATAAACATTGGCAAATATTTCGAAATAATTATTGAAATAATCTTCAAAAGTACGGCACCTTTAAGCGGACATTTCTTTTAGACATACCGTTAGACGCACTCCGGTAAAAGTTCCTACTTTAAGCAATGAATATTATTTAATGCATAGGAAAATTGAATTTTTTTCCATCATAATATCACGAATTGCAGCTCGTCACCGCAGTGTCGTTACTGGAGGGTAATTTATAAAATTTGATTCTCTCCGTGCAGACAGCAAATATTCCTGCTCGTTTGACATCCACACTGATCGAGTAGTTCCGTCATAACTGCTGTTTGCGAGGATATTATTTAGGAAAGGCGTTGTTGCTCGAACTCTCAGACAGGGCGCCCTTTAATGGAGAGCTCGGTGTCGAGTTTGAGCGCGTCGAGGACGGGGACCCCACAGTGTATAAATACAAATAGCAAACGACGTGTAAATAGGTCACAGTCTCCAGAGTCGCGAAGCCACAAACGTGCTTAAAATAAGACAGGCGGTCATTGAAGTGCTCATTTTTGTGCACGAGCCTTTGACATCTTTGGTCGGTTATAATAATCGCGGATAAATAATGGAACTCTAATTATACGCGGTTCAATTAGAGCGAGAAGATCGCGTGGCTGAGTCTTGCGAAGCCTCCCGAAGTTTCGCCCGGTCGGGGTTCTGCTCGCAGAGAAACGAGCGCGACGAGCTTTGTACGGATAATACGAATCCACCACGGACGCGGAACGCGATTCGAGTCCCGGTTTTATAAATAGCATCGTCGCGGGAATAAAGCGAGGGAGAGAGAAGATGCGAGGGCGTCGAAAGCACGCATCATTCTCGCATGAGTCACTTTGCCAAATTCGAATCTGTCTCGAGGAAGAGCCCTACTCGACTCGGAAATCTCCGACAGACTTTGAGCCTTCGCTTCTCTCAGTTTCGCTCAAACCGGATTCGAGTCGTCGCTGCGACGAGTCTTCCCAGTTACGCGCTTTCCAGACTCGAATCATAACTCTCGCCGGCTTTTTCGGCGGCGTTAATTAACGAGGAAGAGTCGAAGGAACAACCAATTCGTTGATCGTTCGGCTCGCTCGGAGATACGAAGTTTTTATTGAGAAATTATTGTGCTCCGCCTCTATCAGCTCATCATAAATCTCGAGCAATTAACACGAACTTCACGTCCGTGAATCCTCGTCAAGGCTTCACGACGTCGAGGACCCACATCCAGCAATGAATACTGAGACCTCCGATTTTTCGATTCGACTCTTCTTCGTTAAAAATCACTTCAAATGAACGCTCGCGCAACATGCTTGACGATTCGTCGTTCCATTATTGATGCCGTTATTCAATTTTTCAGGGGCCGTGAGCTTGTCACGTTTCATCGAGTCGTTGCAGGCCACGCAGTCGTTGTTCGATGAACGTGAAAAAAGAATTGCATAACACGAATTTCCACAGTGATGAGGAAAAACGACGTTTTTGTACTTTCCACATGATTCTTCGCGACGAGAACTCCCCGTTACGGATGTCACGAAAGCATAAAAATAATGAGGTGTGAATTTCACGGCCCTTTGAGCCATTTACCACGAATGGAGGTAACGAATTTCGTGATTCCAGCATCTCCGAGAGGAAATCCTCGCACGAGCAAACAAATTCGGCGAGGAAAGCTCTGCGCTGCGTACTTTTGTCTCACTTTTTTCGCCCTCTGATTTTTAATATTTCCTCGTTCCTGAAACGACTCGCATAATGATAAGCCGAGAAGTACCCACGCAGGGCGAGACCGAGGCATCGATGTAAGAAGAGAAAAGGAGAATGAGGGCGAAACTCGCGTCGCGACGCCGATATTAGGTCAACCGTGACAATTTTTGCCTCCCCAGTTCCTCCTCCAACCTCGACCTCGTCTTGCTCTATTCCAATCTCCTTCTTCCGTAGTAAAGCAACAATATCCTATCGCAGAGCTCAACCGGTTCTCACCGAGAAGCTCGGACATAATGCCTCGATTATTATGCAGTCTCTCTTCGTTCATATCGATTGAGTCTCACGCAGAAGCACGCTCGCGTCCGTGATTACATCTCACGACGAAGATTCTTCCTGCTTTGGAGAAAAACACACTCCGAGGCGCGGAGGTACCTGCTTCGGCGAGAATGGCATGAATGAGACGTCAAGCGTTGGAGCTCGCGATGCGATGAGGAACGAGTGAAAAGTCTGCGGTGCTAAAAAGTGGTTGAAACTGAAATTACAAGCGGCGCGGAGTGGCCGTTCGCAAAAAAAAACAAAAATAAGAGTTGATTGCATCGTAAATTTAACTCGATGATAAATTCCGGGCGTTCTGTATCGACCGTAAAATCAAATTTTATCGAAGCACCCAAACACGTAAGACGCGAGCAAACTCCTGATAAAGTTCTGCTGCATCTTTGCCTGTTTCTTTTTCCCTCGATTGCCTCACCCCGGCGACTAACAAGTGTTTATGTAAACTTCTTTTTACAATCTCGAATTGCAATTGGACTCGCGGAAAAAGTAGGAGAGCCGCAGACTTCGGTCTACAGCTCCTTCGAAAACGGCGAGTTTATAAATTTCATATAAGCGACATTCTTCACATGTCAGGAGTCGAGCAGTCGCGATAAATGTAACGCAGCAATAAAAAAGGCCGACTTTAAAACTCAGGAAGCGTGCAGATTTGTAACGCGTGTTATGTCATTTTATTCCACTATTTATACGAGTTTTTCTCAGCTTTCAGTACGTTCCTCGGAAGCGAGAGGCTTCGGGCCGAAAACCACGCAGGAATGAAGGGCCAATTAAAAGTTTTTCGTTCTCTGAGCTTCCAGGACCCTCCAGTACCAAAAGCCTGACAAATAAAAGTTTCAATGACTTTCAATGACGTATTATTGGGGCCACGGAATGCCCTAATAACTTCTCACATCTTTTGTGTTATATTTACAGCGCGCGCGCGCGCCGCGTTCATTCGGTCCTTAGAGCATGCAGAGTTCCCCCTCGCAAATTCCTTTATACACGCGGGGCTTATCTGCGACACATTTTGAGCGCAGTCAACCCGCGGGCGAGAGTTTTAGAGTTTCAGACTGCGATACACGGTTAGGCGGAGAGCGCGTTGCTCTTTCGTAACCCGGTCGGTCTGTCACCGCGGCTTCGTGCCGCACGCGAAGAAAGACATTAGCACAAATCGCACATACACACCGCAGCGGGGTGTTCGCGCCCACCCTGGCGACTAGACCGCGACGATGACGGTTATCACGAAATTTCACTTGTCCGCGGGCTACTAAATTCCTCGTTTCGGAACGGAAGTCCCTGAAGATTCTTCCAGTCCCTCGCTTCGCGCAAAAAGCGATAATCAGCGAGCCTTTCCTTGAACCTCTTTTTCATTTTGACTTTTTTATCGTCCGGCTCAACCGAAAATGTTCATCTGAAAATATTCATGGTTTATGAAACGAAAGAAGAAAACCTGGAAGAAATGCGTCGACTGTGATCAGAAACGTGCAGTTTAAAATTCGATCACGATTTATTCGAAAAAACGTATTATGAACGTTTTAAATCATCCTGCCATTAATCCAGTTTTGAATAGAACCACATTTTTATCCAAACGGTAAATCCGATCCGTACAAATCAATTTCCTTCCGTTTCAGGTTCAGTCGTCGTACCCGCGATCGATCTTTTATTTCATAAGGATTTTATGCAGCGCGTAAAGGGGAGTGAGAGACCCGTTTTTCCATAGCGTGGGTGACGATTGCGCGGTGAATATATTTATATATTTATCTCGTATATTTATAAGCGTGTATTCTCGTGCCTATTTATCTCCCCTTCGAAGATTCATTGCAGCCGCGGGAGCTCGTACGCGCGCGTAATAATATGTGCATTGTACATAAGGCTGCTATTACATATGTGAATTCCAGAAGCTTGTTTTTTAGTCTCCGGAATAAGCGCTGTTACGGTAACGCGATTACGCGTTCAAATTATTCCATTAACATGAATTGTGCAAACGGAAAGAAAGAAGGAAAGTAAAAGAGAGAAAAGGAGTAGGCGAGGAGTGCGGAGGCGGTCCTTATCGAGCGAAAGAGTGAGAGAGGGAGAGCGAGGGGGTGGGGATAGAAAGAGGTTTCGTAAACGGAAACGACTGAGCATGACACTTTGTGTGTTGATGCGTCAAATAGCTAGAAAGATAGAAAAGCTGTGAACACGAGGTAGGTCAGTATGACAATGTCGATGCGAGATAAGGGGGCTGGAAAATGGAGAACTTTCAGTCGCATTTAGATTAAAGAAAAACATGATTTTTCATTAAAATGATTGAATTCCCTGTGTCTTTTCGGCTTCAAGCAGCAATTTTACTCCGGTTCGAGTAAAGCCAGTTTCATATCCGAATCCCACTGCGAAGGGGAGATAATGGGAAGTTCATTTAGTTTTTTCAACGTACGAATCCGCGCGCTCGTTCAAAGAGGTTTCAGTTCGAGGCTGGCAAGAGCGGTCTGAAAAATTAGCTTTATCCTTTTACTCTTCGCGGACCTCTGTTTCTTGCCACTTTTGTGTGCAACGAGGCTTCAATTAGGTTGGATGTCCGAGACCGCAAAGAGCGAGAGTAAGCTCGGGCACATCGCGAGGGAGAGAGACCGCGGGAGCCAGAGCTTTACGAACACATATCGTAACACGGCTCTGTGTAATTCAACTCCGTCTGATTTCACGAAAGGCGCGCTCTCGCTCTGTTATTACAGTGTGGTGTTGGTCCCCGGACAGCACTCTCGGTACTGCTTTTTTTGTTGTCTCTCGTTGCCCTGATATTAGAGAAGGTGAGCGAGCGAGACAAAGTCGGAACGAGCAGATGGAGAGGCAAAGAGCGAAAGAGAAAGAGAGCGACGGCGGCGGGGTCGAGGGAGCAGGGGGGTGCACGGACATCGAGTTTTGTTTCCAAGTTATTTCAGCCTCGTTTATCCGTTCTTCAACAATTGATTAATGTTTCTTCTAATCATTAATGGCGGTCTAATTGGATCGGAGATCCGGTGGATGCCGAAACCGCGCCTGGTAAGATGAAAAATTCAAATTCTGTTCAAGCTTCGTATCGAGGGGCAAACAATTGTGCTTTTACAAAAAGAGCCGATATTAATGGAGTCGCGACCCTCGTCGACGTCGCTTAATATCGTCTGCGAAATTGTTCCGGAATATGATTACTCCGAGCCTCGTCTCCTTGTTTGCTTCCTCGTCACTCAATGAGGGAGCCTCTATCTTTATGAGCTTTCCAAAAGAATCTTTAAACCTCGAAATTTATTCATTAATTCAACAAACACAAACATCGTACGCAACCGAATGGTCGGTGAACAGTCAGCTTTAAAAATTACTCGTTCTTCTCAACGGAATATAATTTTCCTTAATACAAAGGAAAATCTTCGTGTATCAATGAAAGATTGTAGTAACGTTGGAATGCCAGTCGTTGTTATCAGACGCATCATTATCATTAGACAGAGATTTTGTACGTATGTGACAATAAGCACGGGGAGGGCGAGCAAGAAACGCATTCGCGATCGTCTATTTTTCGTACTGGCAGTGCATAAATGCGCGCACGATACGGCGCCATTAAACTGGCGTTATGGGCTTTGGATTTTTATTTCCCCCGCGCCGAGCAACGACTCAATCGAAATTGTTTTTCCGGAAACTTCTCAACTATTAGAATTTTTAGAAGAGGTATAAATAATTGGAACGCAATATTCTGCGGGATGGGTTTTGTGGGAGAGAACGTTTGGAAGAGAAGTTTTCCGACGCGGAAGAATTCTTGGACAAACTTCACTCGTTTTTTTCCAACACCGCGTTCCCTCGATAATGGTAAATACTAAAAAGCGAAACGTTGAAAAAAGAAATAAACGACAATAAGGTTAGCTCTGCAAAAGAAAATACAAACAGACATTTATTGCGTGACTATTTTGAGTGAAAACGTTGCGAATAAACTTGCAAACGTGACGCGATGTCTTCGCGCATTGAGGATAATGGACAGGTGGAATGAGGAGATAAAATAAAGGAAAGAGAAACTTGTTACCTTCAATAACGAACCAATAAAATATCCACGACCGACAGACTGTTATTGCTTCCTCCTCCAACACACGCGAGTCTCTTATTTTTCAATTTTCATATGCCTTCGTTTTTTCTCTTCATTTTCATTTAAATTTACATCTTCCTTATGATCGATCCATCAACTTCCGCGCACGTGTATCCGTGCCTTGCTACAACACTGAGATAAGCGACAAGCTGGCAGCGAATTTCAGAGTTCGGTAATGAAATTATATTCCGTTTTGTTTGGACTCGGAAGCAGCGAATTACGTAAAAATAGAAATTTCATTTTGTTTTTACTCGCCTTATACGAAGTGTGTTTGGACAACGGAATTGGCAAGGTCCCTAAATATTTTCCGACACCCTCCAATGGCATTCGTCCTCTATCCATTCGCGCACGTATTTTCAGTCTCGTATCGACACGCGAAAACGAGGTTTAAAGATCACCGCTGGATCGAGAGTCTCCCGAGGTTCGTCGCCAAAATAAAATCGGTATTTTGGTTTCGTCCAGCCTCGCCAAGGCGCTGGTAGATCCTTCGGAGCTTCAACTTCGAACCTCATTTAGTTTGAACGATGGATCATTGTGTATAAAAGAGGCTGAATACCCGTATTAAACGTTCACCAAGCATACGCGTTCGACAAATTGATCATTGAACCGAATAATTCTGCTTGTCGTTCTCCGCCTTGAATTACGCAACTCTAATCACACTCGCGGGCTCGCTGAACCGATAAGTCTCCGCACGCCAGTCCTTACTATGCGTTGTCGCGGTATAATAATATATCGATTTTTTTATGTACGCGCGTTATTTTTTAAAATTTTTTTCATACAAACTCGAGAGATTTATGATCGGCCGTATAGATCGGCTTTTATCGTTGGGAGATCGTCAACTTCTCCCTTTTTTAGTCGGGGGAAAATGGCATGAAATAGCTGCAAAAAGAATATACTTTGCTGTAAAATTAAATGAAATATTCAAGTCCTATTATAACGCCCGGACGAGATTCGATCGCGAATAATTATCATCCGCTTTGTTGAATACCAAAAGAACCGAAAAACAACAAGATTCGCGCTCTTGATTGCCGCTAACGAGCTACAGAAACGTCAACCCATTTCCTCATGAAACTCGATTAAAACTTATAATCCAAGATTCTTCGACGAAGATTGAGCCTCGTTTGCAAACGTTTCGGCTCCCTCGCATACGCAAATTTCCACCTGAGCGAAAGTGGAGCAGCACACCATTTCCAGTTGATCAACGTTTCAGGACATCATTGATGACGAGACGAATCGAGCTCTATTCCACCAGCCTGCTCCTCGCTCACTTCTCCTCAAACCGATGAATTCTCAGTTCTAAGAAAATCCAAAGCGTTCCGACGTTTCGAGAATAAAAATCAGAGAAAAGATAGTCTCGGCGAGAGCCTCAGGCCAGCAGACGACAGAGCTGTCAATGTACTTGTCCCGAGACTCTACCGAGTCTCTTGATACGGAAGCGTTTCTCCTCGAGGATCCTTCTCGCACAACTTAAAACGCTCATTACACCGAATTAAACGTATTTACAAGCTCCGTTTACGATGCCGAGGAAACGGAAAATTCTGGAGTGTCAAGTAAGCAGCGAAGCAACTATTGCTGGCGTTTAACAAGACTCGCATATGATGTTATGTCCCCTGCTGCTGCCTCGCTGTGTAATAATATCGGTTCATGCGTGTACACCTCCACGCTCGAGCATTTTATCAATGTATCTTCGTATCGTGGAGCTTCATACATAAATGCATCAATAGTAGACGATACAAGCGTGCCCATTATTCTTATTATCGTGTTGTTTTGTTTTCCTTGTTCAGCTGGTGTGCCGATGATGAGTTTGTGGTACATAAGTAGAACATGCAAACACATTGTTTCTCTTGTTCCCACATCCACGACTATTTTAAAACGTGTACGTAGTAGATCGGTGGGTAGCAATTAGAGGAATAGGCGAATCGCGCGTTTTCACACGTACCTCCGTGCGGGTTCGATTAATTCCTTCGTTCCCTCTCGGCTGCATGGGCAGGAGAACGCATATTTTTGCTCCTCGGTGGTTTTACGATCGGAAACGCATCACTGTTCTTTGGCTCGAATTTCTGGGAAAGAAATCCCGACAGAAGGAGCAAATCGTTGCGACTTTTTTCAAACTTTCTCGCAGCCTTCAGCTGCGACATTCGATGCGCCGTTGGACTTTCGAATCTGCTGGGAAACTCGGAAGTTACACTTCCGAGGAAGGAGCGAAGCGCCGAGCGGTGCCGAGCAGCAAACTTAGTTTCAGCGAGTTAATGCTCCTGTGTTCGTTCAACAATTCTTTGAAAAAAAGCGCTCTCTGCTCTGTTCGCTGATCACGCGGACTGCTGGTCACACAACCCTCATCGAGAGCCATTAAATTGATTGGACTTTGGGCATTTTCATCAATACCGCTCAAACATTTGGACTATCGCAAATGGTCGAGCATTCGGCCCACGCAAATTCCTATCACAAAATGTCAATGACCCTTGATAAAAGCGCTGAATTCAATTCAACGTCGAAGCGAAGAATCCTGCTTTTATAGGTCAACGGTAGTGCGATTGATTCTCTGAGTTGCAGAGGATTTTAAGTGTTTCAACCCGTAGACACGACACTGGTGCAAATTTGCACCCACAAAAATTTCAAGCCCCTAAAACTTCGAAATTCCTTTCCTCAATTTGCCTATTTTTTTAATAACAAAACATGATTTTTCAATTTTTCCAATGATCGTAATCGATTACTAAGGAATTTTTACCCCTAAAAAGTCTCGTTGTAAGATTAATTCCATGCATTCATGGATGAAATAAAAAGTATTGAAAAATCAAAGTACAAATTTGCACCAGTGTCGTGAGTGTGTAATGCCAAAAAGGGACCAGCCCTTTTTTGGTATTTGATACAAATTTGTGCACAAATATCCACGAAAAGAGAGAGATTTGTGAGAATTTTATTGAAACATTTCAAGCAGTTTTCACTTTACGCAGACAGACCGAAAGACCGAGAAATTTTTTCTTCTCATAGATTTGAATATAGAAAGATAAAAGTACAGAGATTGTACGTGTGCCTGTTAATATAATGTATATATCGACAACCGGATTGGCGTTGTGCAGTGAGAACTGAAAGCAGGCGTATTGCACGAGAGTTTTGCCGCTTTGCCAATCCCGTCGGGAGATAATATTCTCTTAAGGCTGATTATACGAAATATCAAGGCCTCGCGAGGCGCCTTTCTACCACCGTTTATGTACTCCTACATTCGCGCCGCGGTCTCACCGCGACTTTATAAACGCACTTTGTGCCCGCGTATGTTTCGATTGAGCCGTTTTCACTGCTTCGGAATTTACAACTAAATTTGAGATTCTACCGCTCGCCCAGTTCGCACATTTACGGTTGCGAGGCGATGGAATTAAATTGAGGGTAACATTTGTCAGTTTAATATTCGACGGAAATTGCTCGTGGCAAGGAGCGAGGGCTCAGCTCAAGCTGGTGAAAGATTTACCAATTTTTTTCAAATCTCTCCAAACTTGGCCCCGAATTTCGATTGGACGATTCTCACCATTTTTTTTATGAGGTTTTCTACTTGTGAGTTAATTATTACGAAGTTGGAGTTCAACGAAAAAAACTGAACGGTTTAATACTTCGGAAGGCCTCGTGTGCGTGGCTTCTGGAAACCGGTAATCTTTTGAGCACACATTCAGACGATAACTACTGAAGATGAAAAAAATTGATGTGAACCTTTTTTGTAGGAAATTCGACGCTCTAGAAAACTTGTTCAGTGGACTTTCGCGCTATCTCCAAGCGTTTGGAAAATATGCGCGGTAGAAGAGCACCCATCTTCGAGGTGCAATCTCATTTCTGATAAAATCTGAAATTACAACGATCTCCGAAGAATCTGCAAATCGTTTCAATCAGTCGATCGAAATTAACGTAATTGTTGGGGGAGCGTAAAAAATTGAGGGAAGTTTCAGTGTGCAAGCTACAAACCGTAGATTCTCGCTAATTATAAATTAGCGTCGTCGCGTTCGGAGAAAAAGAAACAAAAAAGAAATACTCATTACGATCTTTCCTCGAGCAAAAAGTTGACGAATGTATAATAATCGTATATGATTAATTTTAAGGAGCATAGATGAGTTTTTTCTCCCTGCACATGAGCAAAATTCAGATCGGTTAGATTGTTCGTTCATACGCGGCAAACCGTTTCGTCTCGCGAGCAGGCGAGACTGCAGTAGATCGTTTTCACACTCGAGGAGGAGAGAAAAATAAAAAAAGGCCTTGATTCGTTAATAGCCCTCCGCAAGAAGCTGGAATCGGAAAACGATGAAACCAGAATTCAATTCTTTCTTGCTGAGGCACTTTTTATGATGGCGCATAATTATCATGCCAATAATATCGATTATGCCAAAATATTAACACTTTTCATGATACGTAAAAGCAGTGTCACCGTTTTTTTTTTTTTTTTTTTTTTTTTTTACTTCGGAAAGTATCTGTTCCAAGATCTTCCGTTTTTTATCAGCGCGTGCTGTCATTCCTCTCAGAAATTTCTGCAAAACGACATTATAATAACATTTCGTCATTCATTCCGAGTGTGCTAATAAAGGTCCAAGAGGAAACTTGATCCGGCGAAATGAAAACGATGATTCGCGATTTTTTAATCGACTTGAGATTTTTTTACGAGGAAGTTAGAAAACTCGTTGAATGCGACGTGATAAAAAAGCAGTGGTCACACGTGTTTTTTTATTAGCGCGTCTTTTCTCTTTCACTCCGCCTCATATTTTCGCGGTGCGACGCATCTCCAACGGCTGGAGGGCATGAATGACAATTTTTTATTCGTCGACGTCCTTGGTGGCGCATCAGGTCGAGCAAAATCATGTGAATAATGCACCAGGGACGAGAGCATTAGGTATACTCAATGGCAACGGAGATTTATGCTCCTTTAAACTCGTTTTGAGGATGAAGGATTCTCCGCGGCATACAATCGACGCATTTGGGACACTCGTAACGGGAAAAACATTAGCGAACCTCTCGTTAAAGTTTCTGCAAAAATGTCTTTCCCTGCTCCGGAAACGAGGCGGTTTCGTCATCGGGATGAAAAAGAGAAAGACGATATAAGAGGAGAGCCGAAAAAACTAATGGCGTGTCCAACCTGCCGCTATAATCCTCTGCAGACATAACGGATTCCGTAGTGACCGCGACGACGAAAAAGCAATTACTCATTCAACGCGCTCCTCCGTGCTGGCCACTTCCTATTCTCCGATCGAACCGATTCGTATGTGGGCAGAAGACCGCGTCATTATGTCATCGCACCCACCGTTTTGAGCGTCGGCAGACTCGGAGGAAGGATGATTATTTCGAACCTGACTACACAGAGAACCCCCCATAACCCCCCATGACCTCGTTACCCACTGACCCGGTGGCCTATCCTGCAGGCCAGAAGCAACGGCATGTCTACCGTATTCGTCGCGACGATTCACTACCAATATTTTGCCTCGCACGGGGACGAGGACGAGAAGAAAAAGTATTGAGTTACTTTCGACTTCGCGCGAGCCGCATACCGGAACGAACGATCGATTCGTCTCCGCGCGACCGAATTCTCCGGTATACGGGGACGTACGAAGACAAATTATTAAAATGGATCACGTTTTCCGTTGGTCGCGCGCGGAGAGTCGTCGCTCTTCCGTCGAGTTATCTGTAACTCGGTTTTCCATTGCTGATTCCCCGAGTGAGGAAAGAGCGTAAATTAACAAAAAGGGACGGGTTTCGAAGCCCGCAGCTTTTCGCTCGACTCTATTAAAGCTGGACTTTTGTTCTTGCCTCTTGAAGCGCTCGCTGCATTTTTGTACAGAAGCATTTTTAGCTTGCTGGAGAATGGCATCGCTCGCTCTTTTATTTCCTTTGGAACGAAGATCCGCGGCGAATGAAAGGAATTTGAGCACAAGGCAAAATATTCTTAAGCTGCGCTGTTGTGGGGAGGATTATGAAACAAGAGGCGAATTCTCGTGCTTCGGGCGCTACTCCGCGCCTTCCTTTTGGCCAACGCGCTTGCCAAAGTGCAGAGGCGTATGTATGTACCGACAAAAAAGAGAGCTTCGGTGAAATTTCACTCGTTTTATATACATTATTAATTTCATACTAAAGTTATGCAATGCTTTTTTTATTGTCAGAGTCTCGAGTGTATTCTAGGCATTTGGGCATCTTTTTTCAGCGTCCTCTTTTGTGCCAATATAATAGAGAATTCGGGGAGGAAGAAAAACTTGGCTTTTTATATTACGGATATAAAATTCTATTGCTGATCACGTAATTCGTCAGGTTTCGCAACTGACTTTACTATGACCAGTATCAAAAAAGCGATGCTAAAATACACGAGATTTCTTCAATTCCACGCATCGCATCCGCAGACGCAATAATAAACCAATTTGATCTTATCCCTTACATCATCCCTTCGGGTCATCATCCACTATTCGCTTCCCGTGGGGCAAGCTCCCAGGCTCTCGGATCGATGGGTCGTTGCACTCGGCCGCGAGACGACGCGTTGCATCAGCTGCACCACCCGCAGTGTCACGACCGCTTACAACGTTCGGATCTTTCGAGACGCTTCGATCTCGCAAACTTTAATGCACGAGACTATCAGCAAAAAACGTAGCTTTTAACGAGCTTTTCCGAGCCGGTGAAAACCGGCATTCGTAATTTCGAGTTTTATATACGATGTGACATTCTTTGAATTAGAAATTCCATCAACTTTTCTAAACTTTACTCGACGAAATTATTCTCCGGCGATTATCGTACTCGGAATCATTCGCTCCGCTCGATCCATTGTGACCGATCTAAACTCATCATCCGCTTCAAAGTCCTGGACAAAGCTTTCGTTTCCGGTCGAGTGATTGTTCTATACAGAAGAGGTTCATTGTTTTAGTTCCAAAGTTCTCATCGCGTTAAGAACTATTTTGAAATACCATTTTTCCGGAAGTGCTCCTTCAACCGAGTGTTTTCTGAACAATCATCTGCGGAGCGCACCGCACTCATATTTTCGAAACTGAGCAAAAACTTTGTTTATCAAAGAAAATCCACTTAGTTGCACGAACAAAATCTTTCTCAGTGCATCGATGTCGGAGCTCTCGTATGGATGCCAGAAAAAAGTTAAAAAGACAAAAGTTGTCATTATTTAATGAAAACAAGAGAAATTTCGCTCGGTCTTGGAGCGAACTCTCGTTTGAAAAACGCATGCACTTGTCTACAGGATAATATATGCACAGCTCATAACGATAATTATGACAATGTTTCGAAGTGGGGTCTCCGGGGCCCCGGGAGAGTGAAGAATGCATCAAGGAAAGCAGTTGGAAATGGTAAAAAGGGTGGAGGAAGAGCAGACGTCATCGGGTAATCCTCTTTCACTAGTGCCACTAACTCTCTTCGTTACTTCGACGTGTGCACACGTATGGCATACATTATTATAGAGGAGCCATATGCCTTGGCCGTTGTCGTCGTCGTCGCCGTCGTTTGCGATCGTCGAGAGAGCGCGCAAGCACATAACTCAATTACGTTCGAGGCAAATTAGAACAGTCGCGAACTCGTGACCGCAAATGTATAAAGTTCCAGAGGAGTATACCGCGTATATCTGCGTAAGTGCTTTCGAACGTTGTTGGCACATATGTGCGTAAACTGATCCACGGGAGATCCATTTTGATCTATACGAGCACAAATATTATTCCGAATACTGGTGAATGCGAGGAAAGTTTGCGACCCTCTTTGACGGCGGCCGGGTTCCAACGTCATGCACGAAGGAAGATAACACTCTTGCTCGTGTACTTTGACATTTTTTTTTACGATTATTCAACGCTGTTAAAGTCGTGCAAATAACACACTGAATCGTGGAATAAAGAAGCTCGCGGGAGTTCGTGCTCGCGTGTATGATGGATAGCTCGATTGACGCAATTATCGTAGAACGTGTCAAAGTTTCGAACGTTTATCACCTTTTTGAGTGATAAAAATTCACATTTTTATCAATTCGATTCCAATTTTGACAAGGATTTCGAAGAATATAAGAAAAATATGAGATTCTTCATTTCCGATGTTTACTCAAAGCGTGAAGTTAGCCTTGTGAAAAAAGTAGTTTGAATAACGAGTTTTCTGGCTCTTCGCATTACCATCCGTTGGCTTATCGATTTATTGAATCGATCCATCTCGCCTCCGACGTCATACTCGCAATAAAAAGTAGAGGAACAAAAGAAAAAGCGGAGAAGGAAAGTTTGTCTTTTCGTATTTTGCGCAACGCGCCTGTTCCATTGGTCAATCTTCGCGATGATGTCATTCCTCCGCAGGGGCCAACGACTCTTAGAACGTTTTATTACGAGCAGCAGATGCGATAAATTGTCATCAAAGTTCCACGTGCATCCCTCTCGCCCAATTGTCAATTTTACTTAGGATCGAATATATTTTTGCAAATTTATGTACGCACATTCGTGTGAAGAATTGTAAAAACACTTGATTTATTACGAAACTCAGCGAAAGCGACGATGCTGGTTCAACGACTGAGCGCATAATTCGCAAATACTTTAACACGCCTCTGGATATCCGCCTTTGAAATTACCATAATACTGCTGCTATATCGGGTGTCCGAACTCCGAGTGTTGTAACGTGACGTTTTCGTTCGCCCCGGACGTAAAGACCACAACACGAGAGAGTTCTAAATTGATTAATTTTATTGCAAAAGTGAAAATTCCGAAGCGCCACTCCCATCGGAGCTTTTCGAATACCTTAAATTTGGTGCTCACACTCCGGACACCCTTTGCCGGACAGCTTTGAAAATATAACTGTACTTATTTGTAAGGTTTAGCGTCGACATAAGTGCATGTCTTCGAATAAAAGTCAATCGATTGGCAATACTGGAGTTTCTTCGTCGTTTGGTAAAAGTAAGGCCGCATGTGTCACGCACGAGTGAAGCAAATTTCCATTCGGAGCGTGCCAATAAACGATCTGTCATACAGCCACCGCGTAATCCGTTTTAAAAAATCAATAAAAATTCGTGCATGCATAAATATTGACTGCGCGCGGCGGTAAACGTAAAGCCTCGATCGCGCAGCTCAGCCCGTTGAATTATGTCGTTTGCGCCTTTCTGGTAGCGAGAGGTCGGTGCACCTCGACTTCTGTAGCTCTCGCGTTCAATGATGCCAGATATTTGAAGAGTTATCCCATAGCAATTTACGTCGCTTAGTGCAAGCACGCGTTGCTAAGACCGAAGGAAAGAAGGATTTCATCCGAGGGAGGATATTTCGTAAGCGATCGAATGAATTTGTTCGATCACGAAAAAATACCTGGCATACAAGTTCCTTCGGGCGTTCCTGACGTCACCCGTCATCGGTTCTGCCTTCAACTATGCTTCGCGTGTTCAAGTTTATTCAGATAAAAACAACGTGTGAGATTCAGGATACCGAAACAAATACGAATGACGTTTGTATTCAGTTGACAGTGCGCGTCTAATCTCTTTTCTTTCAAACGCTTTCGTTGCAAACGAAATAGATTTATGCGCCTCGGAGATTAAACGATCTGCTCCGATAATGAGATTTCCCAGCAGTGACAGACGATTTATCTTCGTAATTAATTGTTCCTCATCAAGAAATACGTATCTTTCTATTCTTTTTGTCCGCCCTCCCCCCCTTAAAAACACCTCCTTCCGCATGTATTCTTGATCGATACTCGATCCAAGCATGGAAATAGCTTGTTTTCATTTCATGGGTCAACGCTCAGTTCGCATACGTCATGACAGATTCGTGATTTTTTAATTTTTCTATCAATCGCTCGATTTTATCGCGGGTGCTTAATTTCAGACGTTAATTAATGATTAATAATTTGCAAACTCGACACGGTCCCTCGCATGCATTTTTGTGATTTTCCTGTCGCTCAACATTTAATTCGCAGGCACTGAAGAGCAGTTGAGAAACAAAACTGAACCCAATCGAAACGACGTTTGTGCGTGGCTTCGTTGACGAATTCGTTCGATACTTATGAGGTTCGGAATTCCGGAGCCGACTACGCTAGTCGCAACAGTCTTTCGTTTCGACTCGCCTGGCACTCCTTGAACTTCCTCAAACCCTTTTTTATTTTTGTCACTCTTTTCGCGCCCAGCGTTTTTTAGCCCGAAGATCATTAATTATGTGTTACGAAAGTCGAAATAATTGAGGATTCCGTACAGTCCTATTGGCAATGCGTCGATGCGCTCAATCAACGCGTGTCTCTCTGGCATTGAACTCCAGTCTCTTGAACTCTTGTCTCCAGTCGTGCTCTTGAACTCCAGTCGTACGGAGCCATTACAGAAACGTCCGGAATACCCAACGAGCTTTCGCCACCCGGACAAGAATAGTTCAGAAGAGATACGAGCGCGATATTAATTAGATCAAGTTCAGCGAGCGGCTCGGTCGATGAAATATTCAGCCAATTTTCCAGCGCGAGCTGAACTTTCGTCCCGAGCGCTTCGTTTGTCACTCGGCTTTTGAAAGTCTCTTAAAACTTTGAATTTTTATGTGAATTATTAAAATTTGAGTTTGAAAAAATGGTGTTTTGTAACCGCTCCATCAAAGTCGATGCCACCATATTTTTCCTCGTGAACGGACGATGCTTTTTTATTTATGCGCCTCAAAAGCAGCCAGCTTAATGAAACAGCAGCAGCAGCATTCGATGAGGAGAAGGCAATAAAGACCTGGATACCGATATTTCATCCGAATATAATTCCCAACTTCTGCAAAGTGTCATAATCGTTTTTTTCTTGAGTTCACACTTCCGGTGTTACCGCGGTCCTCGTAGATCAGTGCGAGAAAAAAAATTAGAATCGAAGGTTAAAAGCGAGACTGGCTCACCTCGTGAGAGATTGGAATTTCAACGTGAATTCGTCTTATGGATCGAGACTCTCGAAAGAGATGAATGTCCTGTTACGGGACGCTTATATATATACTCGAGTCTACGTTACGCGAACTAACCACGGAAAAAAAACTCGCAATCTCGATTCGGTCGAATCTATTTCGGGAATCCTATTCATAGATTCAGTGCAGTTTTTCTCCCAAATGCTTTTTTGTCCCTTGCCGTTGTCTCATCAATATCCCTCGGCTCTTCCCCCTCCAACAATGGACTGTAATTGCACGAATTCTGCTGCCCAAATATCAGGAATCATTCGATGCGAAAGTTCATAACAAATGGGGAGGCTAATAATGAAAAAGTACGAAGATCGATCGCTCATCCTCGTGTCGAGGCGAATGATTGAAAATGGCAGAACAGTGAACACGTATTAACGGTCATTTGTGTCAATGATAACAACTTGATTATATCGACGACGCAAGCTAATGCCACCAGTTAGCATAGTAAATAAATTTCAAAATGTCGAAGCCGTAGAAACGTGACAGGAGTTATGATGGTTAATCGGGCTGAGGATCAGTGGAATCGAGTGATGTTAAATTTTTTATTTTGTGAGTTCGAGGATCCTGATTGAGGCTTTTATCACGAGGCGAAATATGGGAGATTTGAAAAACGAAGATTCTAATTTTGAGCCGCGGTGGGATCGGTGCCTTGTTTTTCAGGATTCGTTGAAATTGTGCTCGCGATGTTTTTTCGCCCCTCATCGAAGCCTTGAACGCAGAAAAGGAAGGAGAAAGCAAGAATATTTCGCGATCACTCTAAAACGTTTTTCTCTCTCACACGCATGCGGTTCCCTTGACACGCGCGGGCATCTCGGCATTTATCTTTTTTTCCCCCGAGAGGGCTTTCTCTCTCGCTCTCTTTTGCCTCTCACGCTCTGGAGCGACGTTTAAGCGCTGAGAGACCCGGTCAAGGCCGAAATTTAACGGCCCACGATACGCAACAAGTTTTCGTGACGCACGCGCCGAGACACACGGCAGCGGGCGTGCAAAAAAAGCGAGTATGAACAATAATAAACGCATAAAAACGAGAAAATAAAATTGTAAAAATACATTTTCACGGAGCAGGGAAATAAGTGCGGATACACATCGCGAGAGTCCGCGCGAGATAAGCCGCCTGCACAAAAGATAATTTGCTCTCCTCGCGCATTCGGCCTTCGTTTATAATTCACAATTGCTATACGAAAAGAAAAGAAAAAAGCGTGCTCCGAAAGTCGCTCGCATACGCGCGAGGTTCTCACTCGACGAGCATTCACTTTGGCGTCAGTTCTGACGGAATTTTAATGGCCAAACGGCAAATTTTTTTATGCACAGAGAGGGAGAGAGAGTTTGTTACTCCAACACTCATGAATATTTAATCAGATTAGAAACACTTATCGCTTTTAATGATCCGTAAATGATAGGATCGTAGAAAGCTGCGGCCGTATCGTCGCTGACAATGTAGCGTGCCCTTTTTCTCCTCGCATTATATTCAGTAGTTAGAAAAATCATGATCAGTCTAATCACCAACAGGAACGACGAGAACTAATCGATCGACGGACCCCACAGAAATCATTCTTGTTTTCAATCCAATGCCTACTTCAAACTCGTTTGTATTTGACGTCACCGAAGACGAAACGATATCCGACGAATGTTATCCGCAGAGAATCTCATTTGATCAGCACCTTTCCATTCGAAGAGCGTTTATTAGCATAAAAGGTGCTGCGACGAACGCGAACCGAGGGCATATCGTTTTATTTTTCGAAATTTTATTTCTCCCTTGCATACTAAATTCGGCAAGATTCTAATCCTCACTTCCTTCGTTTTCTTCACCGCCAAATATGTCGAATATCGCTCGAGGCTACAACGGCTATCGCATTGTCGAATGTTATTTCACATTTTGTTACGCGGACCTTGAATCAGCTGGGAATATTCGACTCGTCGTCGAATTTTATTTTCGTTCGTATTTCTAATCGTCTCGCTGTTTATAAACAGACCAGTGGACCAGGGAGAAACAAGTCGACGAAAATTTATGACCGCAAGGACGCGATGTTTCGAACACAACACGCACGTACCAACGCATGCCCGAGGCGCTCCAAAACCATTTCGTATTTATCGCCCGAATTAACCCACGCTCTCGTTTCTTTTCGACAACATTGTCAAAAGATCGCTTTCCCAGGGGATCGTTGCAATTTGGCGTTACGAATTTTTCGATAACTCGATATTTCTGTTACTTCCGCTCGCATATCGCTCCGGACACATCGATCAACGGACGTGTCCGAGAAGAAAATACTTTTCTTTTGTACGATCACCGACAAATTTGTCGTGGCTGGCGAGTGTGCAAATTCGCATCCCACGCAATTCCCGCTTGTCCATCTCTGTCACTTTTATCGCATCTTCCTCCATTTCCCTCGTTCTTCTCCGTCCCTTCCCGCTTGTTTGGCCCGCCGCGACTCTATTTTTGTCTCAGTTTTTTCCACCTTCGATCAGACTCTCTTGTATCTCAATCACTCTTCTATTCGGTTTGCTTCATATCGATTACGTCAATATAATCGACAGCCGTAACGCCACCTGGCCCAAACAACCGGAAGTCATTTCGAGTCCGCCGCAGCCTCCCGACGCTTCTGGTGCCTCTCGCAACATTGTTTCACTCACGTGGGCGGACGCGAAAGACATTTGCACACGTATCGAGACGCGCAACCCTTCGGACTCGCACATCACTCGACGGGCACCTGTTTTTTCATTCGAAACATTCTATCTTTGCGAGCTTGAGTCTCCGCCGTACATTTTTTCATCCCAACTCATTCATTTTGAACACCAAAGTGTGGAGGTTTCAAAAAATTGACCAAAAAAACGTCATCAATGGAATTTCCAATTCGTCCGATCCCACCATCAAGAAAATACACAACAACTGTCAAAAAAATGATAAATTTTTAAAGTATTTTAAGCCCAAGCTCAAAATCATCAGATTGAATAAAAATAATTGATTTTCTATTCCATCACAATTATATAAAGAAATTCCGAATGCTTTCTGACAATTTTTAAGTGCCTGAATTTTTTTCCAGCTTTCCGGTGGGTGTCCCACTTAGTCAGGCCCCTTCCCTACGTATAAAATACGTAATAGGTTTTAGAATAACAAACTTGCGATAGGAGCACGAAAACACGTCGTGGCTAGAACGTGACTTGCCAACGCGAACCGACAGGCGCAAACAACCATTGAGATATCAACATTTAGTTCAATCCACAATTGCCTCACTTACAATTAAATAACAGTACACAAATCCGGTCAATTTTGTAATAAATTTATATTTGATTATTCAATGATCGTGAAACTCCATTTTTCCAGATTTCGTTCTAATAAACCGTTTAGAATTCTCATCGGTTTTGATTCTCGTGGCTTTTGCGTTCCGAAACAAAATAACTTTGTGCACTTGACCATTTTTTGGTCAATTTACGGTTTTTTTTAGTTCGTTAACAGGAAAAATATGCTTTTATAGGCTGCATGGGATTTTTGCGCGAGTTTGCATGACTAACATCGTTATGCCAGCATGAAATGATACCAGCCCTCGTAAATTTGGGTGGACCTTCCTCCAAAACGAGGTACAATAACGAACATCTTACCGCGAATGAATGAAAAAAGTACGAAAAAAATGTATAACGATCTTTGGAAAATTAATTGAGTTTTTTGTAGAAAACGTTTCGTGTCTTCGATCCTTGATATTTTAAGGTAAATAATTTTTCGAGCAGACTATCTTACTAGCTACGAAACTGAATCCATGGGATTCATTACTCTTGTGTGAATTTTTTTAATGAAAATAAATTCATTCCGGGCGCTGTTCATTTAATTTTCAGGCCAAGTGTCGCAGAACGCGTTTTGCCGGACGAGAGGTCGATGATAAATCCACACCCATTCCTTCGTTGGAACTGGATTTTTTCGCCGTTTAAACGTTGAGCCAGCAACTTTCTTTTTTTTCGAGGTACTAGAAAAAATTCAAATAAACCCCATTTCGTTATATTACCGGCGCGATAAGGGAATTGGAAAATAGTAGAGATTAAGGCAGTAGCGAAAACAGCAACGACAAATTTATCGTTCGATTTTCTCTTTGGATTAAAATGGCTCACCTTTTTCTCTTGGAAAATTTACGCGGGATCAGTTCACTCCTCGATCTGCACAGAATGGTCCAACAAATTGAACTTTTAGCTCCTCCACGATCCGGAGCGCTCGGATTGCCCCAAATTTTTCTTTCGTCGCTCTTCATACGTGGCTTTTCGAGATTTTTCTTAGATTCCTTCGCGTCCTGATAATATTTCGAAAAATAATCATTCTCCAATAGAATTCGTGACAGAATACAAAATCGAAGACGCCGACGAAATACGGTTGTTCGCGAAGGATCGAGAATTTGATAAACGGACAAAAATATTGAAGATTTTCCAAATTATTTGATTTTTTCTTCGTTCCCACGTCATCGGACGTCCCCGTACTTAAATTGATGCTTCCTATGCGTTATTCAGGGTATACGCGACTATTGTGGCGCCTCGAGAAAAGCACCCAGCGCCGATCTCGAGCCACGGAGGCACGAGTCTCGAGCCGTATGTGGTCGGCTCGTAGATCAGCTGTGACTAAGCAGATTACGGTGCCAGAGACGCCAGTTTTTTTGTATTCATTAATTTTTTATGAACATTCTTCGATTTATTTGAGCAATATTTCACTGAGCGAAATTTTTCTCATCGGAGGAGAAACGCGAGCCTTTCGAGAATCCAAAAGGAGCTCCAAAACCTTGTCTTCGTCGAGATTATCGAAAAGTGCCTCCGTTACGTCACGTGTGACAAGCCAAAGAATCACGAATCGAAACTTTTGTGCAGGAAATCGAAAAACAGCGATTTTACTGCACTCGATCGATTCTCATACTCTGATAATAAAGTCGTTGTTGACGGTCAACGGGACAAACTCGAAGACAAGAGAAGACGAGAAACTCCCGGTCGTAAAAAGGCCAGGTAACAGTCTTTGAGGGGTTTCCTTCCGGGTTTCTTTTTTTCGCGATGGCAAAGCCTCGTGAAAGTCGTCGCGTGTTTTCGGTAAGCTCTCGAGCACAATGCCAGCGAGTTGGTGGCGCACGCGCAACGTTCGTCGTTCCAACACAGTGATGCCGAGTCATAGATAGATCGAACGGTCGCGTAGGGACACATTTCGCTTTTTTTCTAAAGAGAAATTATTTGAAAGAATTTTATTGAAGTTGAATGGATCCGGCCTGGGTCCTCGCTGCTCAGCGCACTTTTCCTTCACAGTTTTCGGTGTAATTTTTTTTCATGTTTTCCAGAGGATTTGTGCTGGGTACAAGAAAACCGACCGGAAGATCAAACTCTTATGACACAATCTAGCTCCGGGCGAAAATCGAACGAGGGTGGATCACGAAATCAAAATAATCAGAATTTCATCAAATTTGGTGATAACATTCTCTGGCATCGAGTATACAAATACAATTTTTTTCAAATTTTTTTACCACATGGTTATCGAATAATTGAGCGTTAAATCCAAGTTCTTATGCACGACACGTGAACTTTAGTGTTTACTTCCTCGAGAGCTATGTGGTAGAAAAATCTAAAAAAATTTATATTGTCTTATATATCTTTAAAGAATACATTTACCAAATTTTCTTAAATTCTTATAATTCTGAAATTCTTAATATTTTCAACACGGTCTAACACGGCAACATTGTATCGTCGCGATTCACCCTCCTTAACTCGTCGACTGGATTTTCCGCCCAGCGTATAAATTTCGTCAATTGTTTCGCCCTTCGTTCTCGCAGCAATCGCAAGTGATTTTTTCTGCCATGGCGAGAATGCTCAAATTTATGACTGCGAAGTTCACTTGAACGCGATGTTTCGCGTCTTTAACGGATTCTCCTAAGCATAAGGGCGCAAATCGTGTGAATCACGTCGTCAGCATGACGTTGGCTACATCGTGTTCTTCAGTTAAAAAAAAAAAAAAAAAAAAAAAAAAGCGTCAGCTGCAGGTCGAGAGCGATGGCGTGAACAGGCATTAACAGCAATGTGCGGCGCTAGAATAAATTTTGTAACGTGTACGTATAGCTCATAGGGAAAAGACTGTCGCGAGTCATCGAGCGACGTTGGCAAACGCGTTACATAAGCGAAGAATTATCGCTCGAACCAGAAATGGCATTAAACCTTGTTCAACCTTACCTGCATCAAATTGATCGTCCCGGCACGGTCTTTCGATGGTTTTTTTTCGTCTTGAGATTGGCAGCTTCTCGAGTCCGAAGTCGCAGAATTTTCATTGATGATTTTATCGTTCGTGCTTGCAGCGACGTTTTCCATTCGGGTGATTATCTCTTGATCGGCGTTTTCCTTTCTCGATTCAATGTTCGTTGTGATTGTCGTTCTCTTGGTCACTGCTTCCTCCTCCATCCTCGGGGGTTCTTCCTGCTGCTGCTGCTGCTGCTGCTGGTGCATGCCTTGACTGACGTTTTCGCGAATCGCCTGCTGGCAATCGCTCGTCGGCGAATAATTATTCATCATGGTGAGCGCCGAGTTTGAACACCGCGGCGATCTTTCACTCGCGATCGCTGTAGTCTGTGCTTCTTTGAATCTGAGACACGACGATCAATGTTTTCGTCGAAAATCGATCCCGAGGGCCTCCGATTCGAACGAACGTGCCGCTTATCAGAAGCAAAATAGCGCGACCGACGGGATCGAATTCACTTTCCGTTTTTTTTTCAGTTCGACGACACTTTTCAAATTTTTCAACAAGTGTTCAACACACAATTTTCGCAGAAACGAGAACTCCTGTAAGTTTGCACCGAGTACACGCTTCGGCGAGAGAGGAACACGGAAGAAGAACCTGACCGACGACGACGAGGGCACGTTTTGGTACGGCACGTAACACACGACGAAGACGACGCGGAGAGCACGACGAGGATGACGACGAGGGCCCGATGCCGATGATAATAGTACGAAAAAGGAAAGAGACAGAACGAGAAAAAGGAGAAAGAGAGGCGGTCACGGCTCGTGGTTTCGAGGAGAGAGACTCTCGCGAAACTGCCAACTGTACTATCACCGGAGTCCCGGCAAAGCCCAACGCGGATAACACAGTGTTGGTCTCCTCGTATCTACAGATATAGAACGCCGGGCGGAGCCGTTTAGCAAATGCGATATACTTAGCACCAAAGCATCCGCGCGTGTATTGACGAGAACTCGCTTAAAACTCACACACGTGCTCGAATTTTACTCCTCGTCGTCAATGACAAACAGGAAAGAAAGAAAGAAAGAGAGAGAGAGAGAGAGGGGGGGGGGGGGGAGGAAGGACGGGAGGCTCGCGCAGTAGCAGCTGACGGTACAAGTAAGACGGTGGATCACGTTCACGGCTGTCTCGGTTTCTCGTCACGTGGTTATGAGAGCACTTCGAGAACGTCGGGAGAATAGGTGTTCGCTCGTGGCCAGTCGTCTCGTCGTTGCTCGTCTCTGCTCGCTCTCGGAAAAGCTTGAGGAACGGGGCCAAAGGGGCTGCGCTGGTCAATCGTACGATTCTCGGCAAGAGGTGGCGCCACGAGTAAAAATACCGACGACCCGCAGTCTTTTTTTCATTCCTCTGGTAATTTTTTGTAGCTACCGCGTCTCCCGATCGTTTTTCTCAAGATTCACACTCGCCGAAACCCTTTTGCGTGCTCCCCAGATTCACTTTATTAAGGATAGTCGACTCTGGGAACGTCGGCGTTCCTCTCGTTTGCCTTTGCCAAAGTTTCAACATCGAGATTAAAGAATTTCGTTTCTCGATGGACCCATCTAATGTCATTGGCTTCGATGAAGCGTTTCGACAGGCTCGAATGAAATTGTTCCTCCGCATCGTCCGGCGCGGCACTCGCCCGTCCTCTCGATCTCTCACGAATCTATATTCGCTGTTCTCGCTGGCACATCCGACGCGATTCCACACACCTCCACGCGCAACACGAAAAAGTGTGTGAGACACTCAATTTCGCTCGTATTGGTAGCGCACGAAGATAGAAACTCGACGGCTATTATTGAGGCGCGAGGAACAAGGATACCGAGACATGAAACGTCGAACAGGCACGCGAGAACCTCGCTCAGCTCGAGAGACTTTGGCACCGACGATCAGCCGACAATTCCTCTGATCGAGAATCAAACTCTCAGCCGTGGAGCATCCAATTCATTTGAATCGAACATGCTCCGATTCCGGGATGAACGAAAGCAGTCGGATCGAACAGCGAGAGAATCGAACGTGAGGAAACCGCGATCGATTCATAAATGGAACAATTCAAATATTGAACCATTGACGATTTGATGATCCAACGAATCGACGAGCTGAAATTTGCTCACCAAATATTGTACTTGATCCTCCAGCGAGGGAGAATGCGCTGTGAAGTTTTCTGCTGTAAAAAAAGGACCACCAAATGAGTTCAAGCTCGTTCGAGTCTGGATCGCCGCGTTCCAGAGTTCCGAGCAACCCGAAGGGGGTTTGCATGGAGTCTGACCATCACGGGGCGTTACTACTGCGGTGTGAAGCACCTCACCAGAGTAAAAATTCTCGCGCGCACTTTTTTCTCCCGTCAAAATAGTCTTTCGATCACTAAAATCGAATAATTTATCGGCGTTCAAAACAGCAAATCGAATATAAATCGTGGGTGTCTCGATCCCATAGCTGGAAAACTGTAAAGATTTTTCGAAAAACATGGCTGAGCTGAGATAGTATTGAGCCAATATATTTACAGATTTAAATGAAAGAAAATTATGAAAAAATGGGATAAGAAGTTGAAGTGATTGATGAATAGGAAGGAATTGTAATATGTCAATGGCTGAGGGAATGCGGCCTTGTAAGAGCGGATAGGAATGCGTGAAAAAGAGACTGGAACCGTTGTTGATACCGCGCGTATCTCAGCTCTGTCGTAACTAGAAGGTGTCACATATACGTAGCAGAGAAATATTTTCGCTATAAAAAAAGGCAAACATTAATATGTAAGCGCGACATGCAAAATACCGCGTTCGTTTCGATTATTACCGTTGTTCGGACCTGACCGTTATATACGAGGAATATTTATCTGTTTTTGCGCGTATACTTTTTAGACCATAACGGCCTATGAACGACTCCGAAAGATCGTTAATTTAGCGCACTATTTTTTATCAGCGCTACCGATCGTAAGATCGATTATGAATTCAGTTTTTCAGATACTCAAACAGAAAACATTTGCTGTACCAATTCCAATCGCGTATCAGACCATAAATATTCAACTTTCGGTACTCAAGCGCGCAATAAAATCGAAAAAAACATTCGGCGTTTTCTTATCTTCACTATTTTTATCTCCGAAATTTTCGTCTTTTCTGCGTACCTTTTTTATTCGATGGAGCGATCGACTTTAAGCATGAAAACTCCGGCTTTCGATATGTTTGCTCGCTTCTCTGCATTCCTGTACGAAATTTCAGACAAACAGGTAAGTCGATTTCACATGTGCGTTGAGTGAATCTGCAGAGAGCAAAGGAGTAAATAAGTTTCATGATTTTTGCGCCCGTTTTCGCTCTCTTTCTGCTTCTGACAAAACCTCAACGTCAGGTATATCCAATGATTTTCCAACACGCGTACCCGGTGAAACGTACGAGAAACGTTCATGGCTGATCGTTAACGAGCTCGAATACAAATGCTTCGTGAAAATGACTGTAATCGGGAAGTAACGTTGAAGCGGCCTTACAACAGTGTTTTAATTAAGAGGTGTCCGTGGAAACGAGAATTTTCAGTGAAATCGAGACGAAATTACAGGCTATTAACTCATGCGCATGCGGACACATCCACGCGGTTTTCGTATTTGGCTTGTCGACGAATCAAAAGTCGTGAAACACTGGAATTTCGTTGATCGTGTACGGCTCCAATAACCGCGAGAGGATTCGAGTTATGTAACGACAAAATATTGTTGTCATCGGAGAGGTTCGATAGGCGTGTATTTCATTGGACAAATAAGAAACAGTTGCTAACTTTCGAAAAACATTTCTACTTCGGTCTGAATCGAATTTAAAGAGGTTTAAAATTTCATGTACGTTTCCAGGGCGTTGAAAGAGTCGTTCAAATGATCTTGACACTCGTTCGCTTCGTTGGGTATCCGAATTCTCAGTTGAGTCAATATTTTTGAGCCAACGAAGAGGAAAAAACGATCACTCGAAGAGCTGGGTTTTCAGCAGACGAGAGCTCCGATTGGCGGAAAAATTAATGATCTTATCGAAATTTATCAAACAGAAAATAGTACGAGTTCGCGTTTGCTCTTGAAAATATGAAAATATTAGCCTGCGATGTTTTTCATGCGAGCGTGATCCGTTACGAGACTTTTGTCATCGAATTTCGGAGCGATAAGTTTGCGCGGTTCATTCGTCCTTCATTCGACCCCGACACGTGTATTTTCCTTTAATTTTTATTCTCTTTCTCTCTACGAAAGGTTTGATAGTTCGAACACCTGTGCAATACGAGAGGAGCATTAATTATCCTTTGTGCCAAATGATATTTCTACTTTCACATATTAGATGATCTCCGCAGCTCCTTTTACCGGAGCTCTAAGACGAGAGCGCGCGCGCGGTGCATCGTGATCCGAGAGTTTTGATCATCGATAAAAGTCCTCATAAAATTATCGATATAGTATTGAAGCGATGACCATGAATCGGCACTATCGCGGGTACGGGCTGCAAAGATTAATTAATATCTCGTCACGGGCCGATCGGCGATGACGAAAAAAACCGGTTGAGGATTTGAAAGGGCATTTTCAGATTAGAACGTCGTCACGTTCCTTCGCGCGGCTAATATCACTCGTTCGCGAACTTCTGGGCTGTGGACAGCAGCAGCCCGCAATTATTTTATCTCGCCTCGCTTTCAACGCCGGTTCTCCGATCTCCCCCCCCCCCCCCCCACCCCCCTCTCAGCCCCCCCGCCCCTGCCTCTATTTTTCTATGGCTAGTCCAACGACGGAATATTGATGAAGAAATCGACTGGAAATTTATATATGAAATTATACTCTCATAAATATATATCGCCTCGTGATATAATAAAGCCCGATGATATGCTCGCTTGAGCTCACAAAAGGCGCGATTTTCCTTATCTACCGTTATGTTAATTGCGGTTACACCCGTTATATTCGAGAGCAATAACCCCGTAATCGTCAAGGACTCTTGATGCACGCTCTCGCCTTCGTATTTTCGCAAGTATTAGTACTAATTTGTTGCTATGTTATGTAATTATCGCTTATCATGATTACGAAGGTGACGAGTCTGCACGCGTATTTGGACGAGGCTGGAATGTTGAGCCATCGCATCCGTGTGCTCAAGCGTCGTTCCTCGTTGCGGGCGCACGAATTTTGGCAACGTCGTCCGAATGACGCGCACACTCGAGCTTTTCGGCAAACAACTTTCTCGAGCGACGCGGGCAGTTTTGTGATTAAATTGACGAAAAGATCCGCCTACGAACTTTGAGAATGGCACTCCATAGAATTCATCGAAATAACGATGAATTGGCGAGCTTGTCAGTGGGAGAAGATGAAAGGACGCCGGTTCGTTTGTCACTGCAAGTACAGACATTGCGTTAGGTTAGTTCGACCGGAGACAGTCGTCCGGAACCCGGCACGATGAATCGGTCTCGCCGGATGATTAGACGACAGGAATTTTTCCGATCAATTATTCATTCGTAATTAGCCAATCAGCAATGCCGTCGTCAGAGGCGATTCTTCGGTAGAATAGACGCTTTCGTAGGTGCTGGAACGTCCAGTGATTTGTGGCGATGCTTCCAACAATCAGCTTCGCGTCGCGACAGAAAATATGATGATTTTGTCGAGAACAATGGGCTTTGGCCGGAAGCGAGTACGAACAACACAGCGAAACCGATAAAATTGCTCGTTTCCATGGACGACTTGACATTGCAACTGCGGTCGAGAATTTATCGAATAAATCCGAAAGCAGTCTCGGCTCGGTCGAAGATTCGAGCTCCCCATTCGAGTCCCTCCTTTTCGGGGATGCGCCGGTCCATCAGCGAAGGTCGTTTGGCGCCATTGAAAATCCTTTGACGGTCGCGCAGCGAGAATTTATTGGCACCATATGTTAGAAGGTACGAGCGTGCGCGTAGCCGCTCCAGGCCGTTACTACTGCTCACTTATTACGCACGCAAAAATCAACGTATAAAAATGCAACCGGTCGACCTTCGATATATAGCCTTTATGCAGTTGTGTGTACAGGCGGCGTGTGCACGCGGCAGCCAACGAGACTGCCTCTCTTTCGCTTCTGCTGCGCTATCTTATAATAAAAGCTGCTTTTTGAACAGAAGGCGCTGTAGTCGTTGATCACTTAACAAATTTACGCACACAGATATACGAGCTTCTCGCTAAGAACGCATTAAATAATCACAATAATCAAAGATCCATTAGAAAAATCATGCGAACGTGTAATAAATGACACGTCAGAATAATTGTGACAATTTCTATTACTTCGAAGCGGACTGGTTCGAACGACTCGGAGTTGAATAATCGTGTCGGCCGCGATAATGATTCAAAAATTAACGACGTCAAAGAAATTACGATCTTCCATTAAGATAATTTAACAGGCTTTCGTAGCAGAATAATAACCATTCGGAAGAATGATTCTTCAGAGTTTTACGCAGCGTCGATTTTAATTATGAAAGTTCCTCAGAAATGTTCGAACGTTTTTGCAGAGTTTAGTTCCCCCTGACGAAACGACTCGACAATTGCTTCGAGTATTCGTTCGTCGCGGTTAAAATAATGCATATTTATCGGTACCAAGAACCGAGATGATTCCAAGCGATGTTCCAAGTCCAGGAATCCCTCGGTGCAAACACATTTTTCTTTCGTTCATTCTGCTCAGCTCGACCTTCTCAATATACTTTGCCTCAAATCGCAGCGGTGTCTGCTCTCGCCATATGAATTTCTCCGTCCGCGCATCGATCGGTCCAAGACGACAACGACTAATTTTGACAAGTTGCGATTGCTCAATCACCTCGTTGCAAAATCGTCTCAGAAAAAAACAGATCCATCCTCTCCGAATGCACGCTTGTCGTAACGCGTGCGTAGATTCCCGCTCGCTGCTACGAACTGGGTTACGCGAATTCATAAAGGTCTATCATTACTTATGAATCCTAAATCGAGGACAAATTGATCGACAAACTCGACTCGATGGATTAAAGTGACTTATTCACAGCTAAAACTACACGAAATTGTAATATTATCGCTCGCGCGAGTGCGCTCTCGTATCGGGCGAGCCTCCGCGTAGATTCGCATATTTGGTATCTGATACGTGGACACAGTGATCGACTGTTGGACAAAGTGCGATTAAAAGGCGTTCGGTCGATTTCACATGCATCGCTATCCGTACATATATTTCTCGATAATCGTACGAACATACGTGCTTAATGCATAAATATATGTGTGTATAGACATAAATAAAATCGCACTATGTTAGAAAAGACCGCGCGGGCGCACTTTCACGTATCATAATACTACACACAGTGAAAGAATGTGGTTTCCCTTTCAAATTACAAAATACCGTCGAGTTCTCCGCCTCAGCTCTGAACCGCTCGGCACGGCCGCGCGGCGAGTCGCTCTGTTCGCCATCGCCGTGGATCTATCTCGCGACTCGCGAGCAACTTCCCCTTCGGCGTTCGGCCCTGTTTTCTTTTTAGTTCTTTTTCATTTTATTCGTGCGTTCGATGAAACTTTTTAATCTGTCAGTCAATGGCTCATTCAGCGCTCTCTCGCATTCGCCTCCGACGCTCGGGCTCGAACGCACCGCCGCGTATCCTTCCGAGTTCGCTCGTTCTGCCTACAGCCTCCGGCATTTTCGACCAATTCGAGTCGATGGAGTTGTTCAGAAATCGGACTCTACGAGGGAATTCACCCTGCAGCGGGTCCAGCCGCCTGCATCGCGAGCTAACGTCGCTACAATGCCGTTACCCAATCACCGCAGCTGTCCGGAGGCTCGTGAGCTCGAAAAATCCACGAATATCGTCGTGGATATACAGAGAGAGAGAGAGAGAGAGAGAGAAAGAGAGAGAGAATTCAGGCGCTGAATCGCGGGTGAGATTATCGGCTCGCGCTTAAATCCTCGTGAATTTATGAAAATTGTTATAAAATCTTGCAACAAGGCTCATCTCGGAGGAACTCGTTTCAGAGGAGAATTTCACAAATTTTCTCGAATAATTGAATCGATTTGAAAAAACGCGACGAAGCTCTCGTACCTTTGCTCCGCTGGTAATCGTTCGGGCCTTGACTTTTGGGAGGAAAGGTCAATCGATGGGGAATACGCGCGATACGAATTCAGAGAATCGGGGACTTTCGAACGGCGCCTTCACGGTGCTTCTTCGAAAATAAAAACTGATGAAATCTTGGCTAATTTTCGCTCAAAATACTTTCCGACCCCTCGTTACTGCACACCGCGCCGAGCTCCGGTCTCCCGTGCCCATCGGACGGTCAAAGGTCATCTTCCCATAATTATCCTTTATGGTTATCGCTCTTCCCTGGCGGAATATCGATGGGCTCTCGCCGATATTTGACACGATCACGACTTCCAACGAGTCTGGCTCATCTCGCGGGTTATTAATTTTGAGAGAGCGTGTAATTTATATAGGTTGGCCTTCGATAATCGGGACAGGGTCGTTGTCGTCGTTAACGGTTACAACGCACATGATTCTGTACGTATTATATGTCTTCGGTAGGTATACGCATGTACTACGATTTGAATAAAAGCGCGTCGAAGAAGGTCTGCTCTCGTGTCGTAGCATCCGCGTGTGCAAAAGCGGAGCTACAAGACCCCTTTACAAATCTCGTAACTGGAGCCTCCGGCGTATTTGCGAAAGTTAAATCGTCCAACTGACCCGCCTCCTCGCCCGCATCCTCCGCGCCACTTTATTCCTCTCTGAATCGTCGTCACTTTTTAACGGCCCTGTACACATCTGCGTTGTTCGTTTTCACGTTTTTTCTTCGTCACCTTCGTCCATATCCTCCGACTGTCGGTCGCATGACCGCATTGTTGAGACGTTGAATTAGGTTACGGATTAATTGCGCAGTGAAAACTTGAGAAAATCTTACGTTAGGCGGGGTGCAGCGCTCGGTTCGCTAATCTTTTATATCAACGGTTCTCGTTCGAGATCGTCGGCGGGGGACACAGACGAAAAGATGGGCGCCTTGATTTGATTATGCGAATGGTCGTTTTGCTGTTCTCCGGAGTTCGATAGGATTTTTTGAAAAAACTGCTAACCGAGGGGCGTGGATGAATTTTGTTCAAATGCGGTTGAATCTTCAAGAAATTTCTTGCGACAATTGAGTATCGTCGCCTCTCAGAGACGATGAGACGACAGATTTTTCTGTTTATTGCTCGAGGGTTGACGGGGAGCTCTTCGATAAGCGGAGTGGAAAATTCGTAGAAGGAAAAATTGATAATCCGCAAGGAGGCGAAAGAACTCGAGAGATTGATATCGCGGAATCGCTCATTTCGTGCGCGCAGCTCGAATACAGCTCCATCGAAGCTTTTATTGTTTTCACAGTGATGAAGAAATCGAAAGTCGAACTCGATCTAATTATGGCGCACCGGATTTTCTCTCCCGATCGGCCACAAGAATCGCGATTGAGCCTTATTCCAGTTCAGAGAATAATTCTCGTGCTCCAATTCAAATTTATTTGCCAGAGGAATAAAAATCTCATTGGACCAGTTGTTGGGCGGCGAAGGCGCGCAAAGCGAATTTGTACCGGAGACAGACAGTAGCGACAGTCATATACACGCGCCTCGAGCCAGATTGACGAAAAAAAACGAGAAGAAATCATGGCAGGAGAATTTATATTTCACCTTTAACGGCGCGGCCGCTCCCACTAGCGAACTGGTTTTCATTTTCTTCGAATATCCTGCGGCTTTCATGGAATAGCCTTTTTTTAGGGGCTACTTCGCGATATCTCCAACTTTTCGCAGGATTACAGTTTTCACAGTAGATTTCTAAGATACTCTAATTCGACACCCTCGAGACGTTCGGAGCTGGATAAATAAATTTCTTTTATCACGAAATATGCGCGATGACAAAAGCATCGGACGAAAACGCAGTTATACTTCGAGGGCTGGTAATATTTATTCGACACTTTCAAATTCGAAGATCCCAGACGAGGATTCTTCGATTTTTTCAGTCCCGAATTCTCAATCACTTTTGAATAACTTTTCAATATTTTTTATTTCACATTCCCAACGTACAAAAGTCTTTCAGATTCATACATTTCACATATTTTACCCAAAGATTACGCTCCAATTGGTTTTACTCTCAGTAATTTAGAGCGTTCTTGATCGCTGCGAAACACCGCCACTTATCCGGCAAGTAGAAAGGCTCGAATACGTGGGGGAACGGCGTGTCCCATCCTGTGACCCTCCGAACCGGTGCCTCGAGGTGCAAGAAACATTCCTCCTGCCAAATATCACAACAAAGACGACATACAATTTCCGATCATTCGATATCGCACTTGAAGGAAAGAAAATCGATGCAAAATGCCAGTCTTGACGCTCGTTCGAAAGTTGGCTTGAAACGCTGACCGTTATTAAGAATACACGGAGAGAAAAAAAATCTATATCGCGCCCATTTTGAAGGTTTTTACCAAAAATATTGTAATTTCCAAGTAAATTCTGAATGAAAATTTTTGAATTGCGTATTTTGCTGTGACAAAGGTTTAAACTGTGCTATTTTTTCCTAACATAGTTCACCAAGGAAACGTTGTAAAATTTATGTTGACTCGATGATGAACTGTCAAGTAGAATTATTATGCCGTTTTGCTATACTTGGTACTGTTTTCACAATTGAAATTTACAGTTGAACATAGTTAAATTTGAGGAGCTCGAACACAAGCATCGATCATACGCCAAAGTGTTTAGAAATGTACTATGGTAAATAACAGAATTTCATTCGCGATTGTACAATAATATACCGGTATACATGTGTACCGATGTATTTATTTTGACATCGCTCATCAATTTTCATCGTTCATATGTTCGTAAGAATTAATAAATATTACCGATATAGAACCCTACTTCTACGGCACCATGGTAGTTTTTAGTGAAATTTTCTCTCCGTGTAAGAGAAACGATTTTTTCACGTTGAAAAAGTAAAAATAGATGAATCAGCGATGATCGCATAGGTCGAAGCGTCCTCGAGTCTTTTTAATCTAGAATCAGCACGTTTTTTTCCGTTTTCAGTACAATCAGAACGAATTTTAGATTTCTCGGAAATCCTCATGATTTCTATCTGCGATGATCTCAGAAGAATCGATTACGATACAAAATGACGAACATTCCCCCGAGCGTCAAGATTACGGAGGATCATTCGATTTTGTTTTTATCGATTTGATCCTACAACTCGGTGAAAAAAATGAGTAAACACTTTACAGTAATTGCCTCGTTATTTTGGATTCTCACCTGAATCGTGGCTGCGATTTCACTACCAAATCCGTTGGTGAGGGGTGCCTCGTGCGCGATGACAACGCGACCAGTTTTTTTAACGGACTGAAACAAGCAACAGATTTTATGTCGGGGGTCATCAGGATTCGTCGATCCCAGAATTCCACTGAAGAATCGAAAAAAAACCCGACATTTTGCGTCATTGTCAAATTGTATTCGAAGCCAGGTAAAAGAGGATTGCTGGAGCTCGGAAAATCAAGAGTCAGAGAAGGCAATGAGTCTGGAAATCGTTGAATTTCGAAACGATGATCGTTCTTCGTATAATTGATCACGTCGAAGAGCAATTTATTTTTGAAAAGCAGATGCGATGGCAATAAATTGATGAGAGAATTTGATAAATCGGTGACTCGTTGTGGAGTACATCGGCGGGTGAAAAGGCGACGTGGCACGTCTTGTTTTTATTGACACATTACCTCTGGATTACTCCTCGATGTAGGAGAATCGGGATATCTGTGCGATCGCGAAAACCGATCATTCGATAGTCCGGCTATCTCGGAACGTCAGCCTCAATTAAATGTAATATCTGCGTTGAGCAATGTCGTGGATAAACGTCGAAATATGCATGCACACACGTGACGTAGGTACGTGCACGTTGTTTGGAGAAGCATGCAAGAGATGGAGAAAGTGAGGAGATGTAGAGAAATGTCGTTCGGTCGCAGGTACGTCATATAAGCGCGTATTAAATCGATTGGATGCAACAGCAATCACCTGGGTATTGGCTCATTTTACATGCATTTACGATGCCTACCGCGAGTCGTTAAATATTTATCTAAATTATCCGAAAATATGTCGATTTATTCTGAAGCAAGATTTTCTTAACGAAGTTATAAATCATGCGCGCGAGCGAAATAAAATATGGCGAAAAAATATAAAGTAATCTTTCAACGAGCGCGGTATAGAGCGTTCCCAACGATTTCTCGATGTTGGATTCCACTCGTTTGCGCGCAGGCACCCGAATCACTGAGAGCTTCTTTGTCCTAAAATTCTTTATCGATTCAGGTTTTGGGAGCAAAAGTCAAAGACTCGAAGCTCCGCGCAGTCATTTACTTTTATCAATGATCGCTGCAACTCGAATCCGCACTGACGTTACATTCCGCCTCATAAGCGATTGAATACGCGCATAAGTGGGAGTGCACGCCGCACGCACAAGTACACTGTTCAATGTTGTACTCTAACGAAAGATATTAAATAGATAACGCGAACCCTACACAGAACATTATGCAAATTGTCCTCGTCTATAAGGAGCCTGGCGCATGCATGTTCGCTATACCCATGGATATCCGCGTGAAATCGTCCGCATCGCCAATAGTTACGCGAAACGAGTTGCCAATTATGTACGCTTATGCAGCCGTAGCAGGTCATTGCGTTGTAATATTATCGTCTCCGAGAGCGAGAGCCGTTCAATATAGAAATATATAATATATGAATTTTCGATAAACGTTACTCTCTCGCGTGCACGTATACATGTACAGGGTGTTCTCGATCGCGAATATCAATAATTGGGAAACACGTTGTGGCGAAGCAAAAGCCATAAACATTATTCCGGGACTTTGATCGCGGTTGTGTCTTTTTTGGAAAATCTTCTCGCACTATTATCTAAAGAAGTTTTCTGACTCAGCCGCGATAAGTGGGAGTTGAGCACTGACGGGATGGAGGGACGATCGGACTTCTCGTGACTTCGGACCCTCGAGAGCAGAGAGTCGATTTTCATTTTCTGAAGATTTTTTGGGATTAGGAGTCGTTCGGGGCACCCTGTGTGTGCGCATGCATCGTTCATAGGCGACAGAGTTCCACTGAGAGCAGAGAGAGAGAGAGAGGATTGAGTGAGTGGCGCATATAATTAGTGACTGACCAACGGTGACGGGAGCAGCGTCAGCAACAATTAGCATAAATCAGCGTTATTAGTGATTAGTATTTACGAATGGGCTCGGGCGATCGATTGTTATCTAATGAAACGCTATTCTCGTTTTTGATAATAAGATTGCGTGGATTTGTTGCATTCGGCCTTAAAGAGCTTTCACGTGGGTATGCTCAGGATCCGGCGAATTAATGAACGTTCCAATGGGAGCTATACTCGTTGAAGCGTTTCGCGATGCCAGTAAAAAACGTAGCAACGCTGATACCATTTGTCGGATCGCCTTAACACGAAATCACGAAATCCTCGTCGGTGCAATTGATACGCGCGATTCAACGTCCAATCCAATAATCGGTGGCCCAGCACCACTGCTCGGGTCAGCGTACCGATAGCCCGTTTCTTCCCACCGGCATGCACCACTACCGCCGCGAAAGAAAGTGTTTCAATATATTTCCTCAAAGCTTTAATCGAGCTGCGCGACAACCGAGACATCCCGTGTCATCTTTTGCAGTACTTGTTTTCATCACCGAAGAGAAACCCTCGGGCCACAGCGCTTTCAATAGCTCTCGGTCATCCCGGGTCAACTTAGCCGCGCGTCGATTGCAAATGCTTCCAATTCAAATGGACGGCGGTACAACGCTCGCAGCAACGGCTTATGTAATTGTTAAATTTGTTTGTACCTCGGAGACGATATCGACGTCCCATGGCAGTATGGACACGAGATCGATGACCTCGCAGGATACGTTGAGCGTCTCGTGGACGTAGTCCGCAACTTCGAGGAGCACGTGCACCTGACTACCCCAGCCGATCAGCGTTATTGCATCACCTCAAGAAAAAAACAAAACAACGTTTTATCTCCGCACAGTTGTTTATTCTTACCGATCGCTCAGAAATTCCCCGAAGATTTTATAATCTTCGGGGAATTTGTGTAACGATTATTCGTTACACAAACCGCACTCAATCTATTTCGACATCTCTATAGCGTCTCGCTCGATTAGCTCTTTGTTCATTTCATTTGACAGGCTCGTGATTTGGAAAAATTATATCTTTACCGCCGAAACTCGTCGAGAAATAGGAATCACACTAGATAAACACGTGCAGAATTCGATCGTATTGATTATCTTAGTCGTTGGATATTTATGAGAGATTCGTTGATTTGATGGAACTACGCGACGTTATAGCTGATTTCATCAACTCGAAAAAAGACGCCATGATCGAGGAGAATTTTAAGTCGTAATATACTTTTAAGGTTCATGCACGAAACGATTTTCTTAAGAAATTGTTGAAATTTACACAGAGTTTCAATGGCTAGTCGACCGACACGCGAGTATCAAATTTTAAAGGATTCGTCTCATTGGTTATTTAGATAAACGTGCTTAAATATGAAGAAAAATACACAGGGCTATAGGGACTATCGGTAAAAAATCGTTTACCTTTCCATATTACGAATGAACGCTTCTTACGAAGTTTATGCAAAAGTACACAATAATAATGAAGCTTTACAATAGAACGAAGGTCCGAGAAAAAATTTGAGACGACTCTGTCTTATTAGTAATAAAGATATGTTACGTTAAAGATGATTGAACGAAATTGGTAAAACGAGCAGTACTCGTAAACTCACATTTGCTTATTTTGGCATTTTGTTTCTTCTTGGCTCGGGCCATTTCTGTGCTAGCTTTCTGTCTTTTTATTAATACTTATTTTTTCTTGATCCGTTTCTCTTTGTGTTTTTCCTTTGGACTCTCCAAAGCGATTTTTTACATAAAAAACTGTAGTATTTTAGCCAGGGACGGATGAAATTTTGGGTTCTGTCATCGATAAATCCCCGTTAAATAAATGGCTCGTAATTTCATTCGCCAAAAAATAAGTTGAAAAATTGTATACACAATTTTGAATTAATAACCCTGACATTAATTTAGAGTGCTAATATCTTTAATTAAGAAGTAAAAATCGACCTAATTCAGACACCCCTAAAATACGATCCTACCGGCATCGTCTACCTTAATCACTTCGTTTTTTTTTCTTTTCAAAATTATCTACCGATGCTACACCGAGCGGCGAATAAAATGATTCAACCAAACTTGCTGATTGAACAATGTTTTCGTCGTAGAAACGCTCCGTGATAAATCGCTTCAGATTTTCATCGAATCTTCTCGCATTCAGAATGTTTGATCCTCCGTAAAACCGCGAGTCTCCACTCGCCTCCCTCGCGACTCTATTCCTTCCGATGGAATCGAATAAAGAGCAATATTCTATTATCGATCCGAGTATCCTTGCATGTTAAATTCGCATATAACATGATAGTCAGTACACCAAAGCTCGATCAACTCACTTAAAACTTGCGTAATGACACCAACTTGACTTAAACTCGGCTATCTCGTTGGAAGCTTAGTTGTACGCGTATCCCATTTCAGGATCTAACGAGGGCCAGCCGTATCCGCCCCTCTGCTTTATACGAATATACATGTATATTATGAGATGAGGGAAAGGCGAGGTCGTTCTATTAACAAACTATTATACGCCGTTTTGAAGGCGTTTGATATCGCTGCACAACGTTATTAAGTCGTCGGTATTTCGCCTGCGCTTCGGTTCTCATAATCGAATCGAGAAGAAACTTGATGTTTCGAGAATCCAAAGATCGACAGTGGGAACACTTACCCTCGCGCAGAATTTCGGCCTTGCCGATCGGTGTCTTGTAATGCCCGGATGGAACGTCGTCGATGGCCGAACGGTAGAGAGCTTTCGGTTCGAATATTATGCATGGATCAGGCTCTTCGATGCAGCTGAGCAGAAGCCCTTTGGCCTGAATCGGGCCTCGAGGAACGACGATCTGCAACGGGACGCAATATTTTCACGCTCTTTTTCAATACTTTTCATCGGGTCTATTTTGGGAGCGGGTTTCTCAAATTCCTCTCGCTTTCGACGTTGAAAAGAAAAGTGAATAGACGTCGATCGGAAAATATCAGGGATCGCGGGATCCTGGTACACTCGAATATTTTTAGCACACCGCGAGGCGTCAACAAAAAAGCACGTAACGCTACGTACATTAGTCAAACAAATGCGGGTAAGTTGGACAATACTTTGGAGCGAGCATTGACGAGAATAATAAACGTAAAAGCTGGGGAGGGCATTCTATTAGTCGCGAATAGTTTAAATGTAGCGTAATATGTAAATCTGTATTGCGGTGCGGTGTAAACGTAGGCGGATTCTGTGCACACTCTCGTTCCACCGAGATTCCTGTCCCCATCGGCGTTTTTGTGACCTTTATCTTTCTCATTCTCAATATTTTTTACACGACGCGGAGAAATCATTTGCGCACTATTCATCCATCGGGAATAGATCCCGGCGTTTTCGTCTTGTCCATTAATTACGAGATCGCCGACAGCGAATGGTTATAATCTACACCTGTGGCCTAATAGAGTAGCGTGCGTACTTCGCGACGTTTCTATATCTATTGGCTCCTCGAGCGTGATTCATGCACCGAGAATCTCGCTGTTCTTATTTGATCCGGGTCACGCCATCTCACTCTCAGACGGTAAAACTCTCGGTGAAGTTTACCAGCTTGTCAGATACCAGATTCGTGGTGAAATTTTTCGACCTCGTTGAATCAAGCGGCGTTGAAGAGTTTTTAAATAATGATATTCAAATCACAAGATCAAAAAGGAAGAAAAGAAGTCGATCTTTCTTGGAACGATTTTTATAAAGGTTTGTTACCGGCTCTGGAGCGACGTTACCTTAAGACCCGGAGTGTGGGCAAAATAGGCCTCGGGACTCTGCGAGTGGTAAAGAGCGCCGTGTCCGACGGCCCCGCAAGGTGCTCGGATGGTAAGTTTCCCACAATCGAATGAGCCACCGCTGCGGTACCTCATTTTAGCTGCCTCGTTTACCAACTGTCGACAGAAACGTGGCGAGTGACAAAGTCGATTAACTGCAGTTTCCTGCTTTTTTCTCGTACCTGATCAAAGGCTGGGAAAATGTAATCTGCGAATTGTATTTCCGCAATCGCTGTTGCACCTGCGTTCGCCAGTCCAATGCCAAACCCAGCGATTCCTTGCTCGCAGAGCGGAGTATTGAATACTCTGTCAGCTCCGAAGCGTTTCTGCAGACCCATTGTGCAACGGAACACACCGCCGAAGGCAACATCTTCTCCAAAGATAACTATGGAAATGATATTTTTTAAGCAGCTATTCATCAGCTTTGGTAAATAAATTGAGCGAGCAAATAAAGCCTCGAATCAATCAAATATTTCTTGAGCCAACGAGTTTCATTCCGTTCGCCACGATCCAAGATAAGCTTTGTCGCATCAACAAGAGTTTCGAGTCGATTTTAAATCGATCAAAAGTGTTGTCAAATTGACGAATTTCTTTTCTCAGCCGAGCAAAAACTCGAGTGGGTTCTCCTCGCTCAATAAATCCACGGAAACGGATTGAGCCTCGCGTGTTTCATTCGATTCGCCACACGTTCAAACCGCTCGGCCGAACGCGCGTCACGAGGATTGTAAATAACATATGGAAAACTGGTGCTCCGCTCGTACGAGGGACGATCCAACGATTATATGAATATTAACGTTATCGCGACGTTTGACCCGATAAGATAAGCGGGCGGAGAATTTTAGGTGAGCTCGACTATCAGAAGCGACGGACCGTCTCATCGAAATTTCTCAACGCCGTCAGCGTTCATTCGAAATAATGATTTTTTTCAACGAATCTTACCAGCGCTCGGATCCTCCTCCATGGCTAATGACAGACCATTGTTGATCGCTTGGAACATGTTCAGCCTTTCGGTCGCTCCTTCGAGAAATAACGGGAACAAAATCAAGATAAATATTGATTGGAGCAACGTTTTTAAGCTCGTTGAAAATGGCAGTTTAATGATCACGAAATTGATAAATGTACGCGGTTTTGCCGACTTATAATCTCATTGGCGCCATCTAATTACCGGTCTTTCCTGATGGTTTGTCCGGCACGAAGGAGAAATGTAATCCACGAATTCCAATTGCATTTTGACGTGTGGCACTGCTCGCGAGGCTGATCGAGACGGATCGTATCCCAGTGTAGCGAGAGAGCGCGCACAACTTACTGAGCATCATGATCGTCGAATACTACTCGTGTGAAGAAACGATCCGCGTTGTGAGGTTTGGGAATATCAATCGGATGAGATATTTACATACAACGTGTTGTTGACCTCTTTCGTAATTGGCTCTCCACAGACATACGTGTCTTAATAAAAATATGTACTTTTTCAAAATAATTCCTTATTTTCATGCATTTATTCATCGCGATCGGCCTCTCTTTTGCTTTCGAATTTCCACTGCAATTCCTTTCCACCAAAACCCCGCCTCGCGACCGCAGCCGCGACTTGGCTCTCTGAATTGCGTTCACCATGACATTTTTTTAGTGATTATGCATTAGCGCATTTATGCGTGTTTGCGACTCTCATGAAGCAGTAAACACAGCCTTTGGACAACCACTTGTTTCGTAAGGAATCGTGCCGCCGTGAGTTTCATGTGTGCTGTAAACGTCTTTTTTTCATAACAAAGTAGTAGCGTTCGAGTTCTACAACAGCAGTTTTCGCTATGAGGAAAGTCGACTCTTGTTTGTGCTCTGATAACAGTTTTGAACGTTTTTTTTTGAGTGTTTAACTATCGTCGTTCGTAATGTAGTCGCTGCGACTAGTTTTTTATCATTCATCTATTATCGTGTTTGTAAAAACGTTTGAGGAAGATCGACTTCGACGTAATTGCTACTAAACGGCTTACCTTTCGTGCACGCGTTTTTTACTTGGTCCGGAAACATCTTTATAAATGATTATAAATGAACGAGCAATTTTTTAAATTTACTCAGTCCGGATCACTCACGTGATCGAGTCCTCCCTCCGCTGCGCTGCTCTTCCTAGTGGGGGCAGCGAGGGCTCCCTACCACTCGGGTTCCCCAACCCCCTCTGCTCGCCGTCGCGGTCGCCATGGAGACGAAACTTGGCGTCGGTACAAACTAAAAGCAGTAAAACTCGTGAAACGTCAAAGGTAGCCCGGGTCGAAAGTGTCTAAATGTTGATCTCAGTTAATAAAACTACTGAAAATGGTTCGAGTCGACTGGGATCGCGTTCTCTCGATAAAGGCCGAGTCGCTGACGGACGACGAGATCGAGGACCTTTTCCCCATGGTCATAAGATGTGACATCGACGATGTTGAAGATGTAAACAATCTTCGAGCTCTTATGAAACTGGCCCAAGAGATGCTTCAGCACAAAGATAACCAAGTCGGTAATTCGCGGTCCGTTGACCAAATCGATTGAAGAAACGCACTAAATTCTCGACCGATTCTCATCCGTAGGTCGAATCGCTACTTCTGGAGTGCGACGAGCTCAAGGAAAAAGTTGCTTCCGCTCATTCCGCTCCTGTCAAAAGTCAAACAAAACGTAAGTGTCATCGAACTTCAGACTTGACTGGAATTTTCTCGTTCCTCGTTCTGATTTTCACGACGCGTTTGCAAGGGGAATAATATTACAATTGATTTTACCGCACAGCAGCAGAGCTCGTGTCGCCGGACGAAATCGAGGTCGAGAGCAGCTCCAAAGTAAGTTAGATTCAACCGCATTTCGACTCTCTCGCGAATCAAGTTCTCTCTTCTCACTCTTTGTTTCTCCAGAAAACTGAAGTCACGAGGACCGATACGTACAGCGAGACGATGAGGACGAACGACAAAATAAAAACGCTCTTGAACGAGCTGGAGGTTGGTGAACACCGCCAACTCCTAATTTCGTAAAAATTTTCGTTTTTTCATTAATTCGTGTTTACAACTTCGCGCACAGGGGATGGAGGAAGAGAACGACACTTTGAAAAGAAAGCTGGAAATATTGAGAGAGGAAATGGAAGATGCGACCGAGAGCATGGACGAGATGACGGAAGAACTGGAGCAACTCAGGAGCAAAAATCTATCCTACAAAGGCACGATTATTTTGTCCGATTGTTTTATTCGCCATGAGGTCGGCGTGTTCTGTAATATTCGTTACTTCCAACAGAGGAGATCGACCACTTGCAGCTGGAGAATGAAACTCTCATGACGAAATTACGAGAGCTCAATGCTGAGCAAGAGGAGAAGGACAAAATGATCGACGATTTCAGCGTCGTGATCGATTCCAGAGTCGGCGAGTGGAAGGTACGTAGATCTCCGAGTAAAAATGCATTGCTCCTCGCCAAACAGACTTTAGGTATACGTTTTCTAGAACATATTAGACGAGAGAGACGCTGAGATAAATCGTTTAAAAAAAGAATTATCACACGCGTTGGAACAATCAGTTGGGTCGGTGGCGGAGCAAAACAAGACTGAAATAGCGCAACTCAATGAAGAAATCGTTGAGGGCAAAAGAATCATAGTTGATCTCCAAGAAAAGTTGCTCGAGGCTGCCACCGAGTTGAACGAGAGTGCGGGGCTCATTGAAAAGTTGAAAAACGATGCGAAAAGGTATTTCGAAGCCGCGGACACTCCGGCGGCCCACGATCAAAGAAAACTCTACTCACGGGCTATCGATTTTTACAGAATTAACAAAACTGGCAGACGAAAAGAGCAGAGAGACTTGTTGAGGAAAATTCAAGAAGCCAACGAAAAAATGGCTACTCTCCAGACCGCCCTCAGGCAAGCGGAGGACGAATCCGCTCTGAAGAGCCAACAGTTGTGCGAAGTTCTGGTTGATTTTAAAAAGTACGAGGACCGAGATCGCGGATTGGCCGACACGATAAAGGAGGCGAAAGAACTCAAGGAAAAATTGACTTCGAAAAACCAACACGTGAAGGATCTCATCACGGTTATCAACAATTTAGAAATGTTGAATTCCTGCAGGGAAATGCAGATTTTGGCACTCCGGTTAGTTTCATTAGCTCGATAAAGTCGTACAAAAAATAGAGCGATAAGCTGATTTCTGATTTCAGAGAGAAACTCGGGATGCCAGAGGATGAGGAGATTTCGATTGACGGCATAGCATTAAAGAGCCAGGAAGACGCTCGAGTGCGAAACGAACTGATTAAAAAGAATGAGGTCTTGGAGCAACAGAATTTGGAAATGAAGTCAGACGTAAGAATAACTCAAATCTACGCCGCTCGTGAAATGTGAAAGAAATCAACGATTCTCTCAGCTGATCTCTCAAACTCATTTTCAGATAAGAACCTTGCGCTACAAATTGAGCAAGTTGGAACAAAAAATAAGCTCGAACGGCGACACGATTCTCTGCCCCGGCGAAGAGGATGCGAGCCCGAAAAAAATGCTCAAGTACCACGGCATTGCTGACGAAGAAATAACTTCTTTACGGCAAAGGGCCGAGCTCGACGAATTGAGAGAAAATGTAAGAATCGTCATCGATGAGAACGAAGCCCTCAGGAAAGGGATGCACGAGATTTTGGACAGCATCCGAGATCAAGATGGTAATTTTTCGCTCGTGCTACCGCAGCTACGGATTGAATGAACCATTTTTGAAAATAGTAAAAAAGTCGCAACGTCACGCAGGTAAAAGCGAAGTCGAAGTCCACTCCGGGACTCTGGAAAGGCTACTCGAGGCTCTGGACGTTCGCCACGTCTCCGGGTGGTATCATCCAGCGATGAGGATTCAGGAGCGTCTTAATGTCGTTCAAGGCAGTAATTCGGAGCTGCGTTCGCAGCTGAAGCAAATGCGGTACGATATTTTTCTTGTTGTTGGCAAATTTGGCGTAGACGAATGTCGACTCTTTGCCTTCGTTAGTAGAATTTTGATGACTTGTCGGCGATTCCTTTTCTCATGCTTCCAACACTTTCGATACTCCCACAGGAAAGATTTGCAAAAGAAAGACGCGCTGCTTCGCAAGTACGCCATAAAAGATCCGTCTCGAGAGAAGCTCAGCGTGGAAGATTCCGAAAGCGAAGAAATCACGATGAGAGAGTTCGAGAAGATTCAGTCTTCCTTCAAAAAAGAGCTGGCCGATTGTCAGAGAGAAAGAGAAACTTTGAGCGAGGAGAACCGAGAACTTCGGGAAACGACCGAACAGCTCACCGGGCAGCTGCAAAAGTTGGACGAAGATTTGAAGACCTTGGAAACCGACGAAGATGAAATGAAACGCGCCTTCGCGTCCAAGAGCAGAGAATGCGCGGAATCCGCGCTCAGCGTCCTCGCCATGAAGCGGAAATGCACGACGCTCGAAAGCCTCTTGAACGTCGAGTCAACCAAGTCGTATAAAATTCGCAAAGAATCGATAGAGACGGAAAATGCGTTGAGGAAGTTTCTCACCGACATGGAAAAGCGCAATAAAATGCTGACCAACGAGATTGCCGCGTTACGAAGTAATCTGTCGAACTCCGTCAGTCTCATCGAATTCAACGAGCTCAAAGACAAGTACGAGGAAAAATGTATCCATCTCCGTACCAGCTACGAAGTGGAGTTGGCTGCAAAGTTCAGTGACGAGATTTCGGGCGACGCCATTCGCGAAACGGAGGAACGAGGGAACGCTGCGACTCCTGAAACCTTCGACGAATCATCGCCGAAAAAAAGTGCCAAATGTGAAGCTTCCGTGGAACAATTGACGACGATAAACGCAGAGCTCCGACAACAATTGGTAGATTTACAGAAACATTTCTCCGACTTGATTAGACCTGGACAGGTGACCGGTGACGAGAAAAACGAAAACAACGAGAAACACGAAGAAAAAATTCGAGCTTTGACCATCGAGAATGAAAGTTTGAGGAGAAACTTGGAAATCTCTCGAGAAGAAATCGAAATGCACTCCACGACGAATTCACTCAAAATATTTGAATTGGACAGCCTCAGACATCAGATTCTTGACCTGCACGCTGTAAGCGAGGACAAGGAAACCATCGCGAGATTAGGCTTCGAATTGAATATCTGTAGAAACAGCGAAGTCGAACTGAGCAAACGGAAGATTCAACTCGAAACAGAAATTCTGCATCTTCGAGAGGACTTGGAGGGCGTGAACAAGGAGCTCGACGAGACGAAAATGCAGTTACAGGATTGTCGAAAAATTTGTTCGACGCGCTGCAGGTATTATCGTTTTTTTTCTAATTTCGATTATTCTAGTTTGATTCGTTTCCATCTGGGATTTAATTTTTTGCAGATGCTACGAAAACGTGATTGATTTTCTGCGATCTCAATACGCCGGTTCCACTTCACTGACCGCACTGCAAAGATTCAACACGATGTTGAAAAACGTTGTTGCCGATCGCGTTGAAATCGATAGGAAAATTGCCGAAGCTGAAGAACTGAGAGAAAGTGCGAAACTGCATCAGGAATTGTTGACCGATCGTTTGGCAATCGTTGAGAGATTGAGAGACCTTCTTGAAGACCAAATCGGCAGCAACGATCTCGAGAGCATGATGCAAAGCTTTTCGGAAAACTCTCAATACACTCTGAATGTAAGTTTATATTTCGAACAGCAAAAAAATCATTTTCGTGTCTGTTCCGAACGTCCAGCATGCTTTTCACGCGATTCACTTTTATCTAACTAAAGCGAGCTGATTCCAATGATATTTTATCAGGACATTCGTCTCAAACGACGAATAACTCAGCTGGAGAACGAGTTGAGACTCTCGAACGAGAAGTTGCTGGAAAATCAGTCAACGATGCTCGGTATGGAGCACGAAATGATAAACATCCAGAGTATTTGGTACAAAAAGCCTGAAACGACTTCGTCGGCTTCCGAGCCTAGAAGCGAGACGAAAGTCGAGCAAAAAACGGTTTCCACGCAGGCGGAAGTGGAGAATCAATCGAAGGAAGTTCAGAGTGAACCCTTCGAGTTTGGTAGCAAAATCGTGGTGCCGAAGTTGCCGGAAGCGTCGCCGCGCCGCGAGATCCAAGTGACCAGATCGGAGGACGATTCGACCGCGGTTCTCCGGGAACAACTGGACCAGGCGCTGAATCTGGCATCGAAACGGTCGGCCCTTTTGATAAAATACGAATCACAGATGGTCGAGTATCAAGCCAAAGTCGCCGCTCTCGAGGAAGCGGTCGCAAAAAAGAATTTCCAGCTCCCCAGTCCGGTCGAGCATCGAACCGATCGCAAAGAAATCGATCAATCCGGCCCCGAGAGTGGCGACAACGCTGCCCTCAAATCGACCATTTCGAGCTTGCAAAAACTGCTCAATCAGAAGGAAGAGACGATCGAGCGCTACCAAAATTTACTGAAGAATGACCGAGACGAGCACAGCAGTGCGGCTGCGCGATTCCAACAAGAGATCAAAGCTCTGCGCGAAGAAATGTTCACTCTGCAAGAAGAGTCCGAGAGGAAACGAGAACACTTTTTTAGCGTTCCGCTGACAGCGAGAACTCTGGACGACCCGATCAAAGAGTCGAAAGCTGATGTCGAAGCTGAAGAAAAAATGGCGAGATTGGCCGAGAAAGCCTCGACTCTCGAAGCGGAGTTGAACGTCGCGAAAGAACTCGGCGAACGCTGGCATCGGCTTGCGGAAGAAAGGCTCCAGCACATGGATCACATGAGAGAAAGGTCAGTATTTTTTTTAAGCGAGACTTGAAAGTCCGAAGAATTTAACTGCAAACAAATAATTCGCGCTCAAATCTCAGGTTGGAAGAACAGCACAAAAACGAATTGGAAAGTTATCGATTAGAATCACTCAAGTGGCAAACCGAAGCTGACACGCTGCGGAAACAATTGTCAGACAATCGTATGCAGTTAGCCAAAGGAAATATTTCTCTCGTGAAAGAGCTGCAGGAACGTGACACTAAAATCCACGAGTTGAGTGTGGCGTACCAGCAACTGCAGGTTAAGAAAAAACCGGATATTCGACGGAGGCTTGATAATTTGATGGTTTGTTTACGCTCAGTTTTTATTGTTTAGAGCGAGTTCGAGTTAATGGAAACAATGACGTTGAGCCAACCGCTAGTCGTGCCTGGAAGCGTTTCGACAAAGGTTCAGGAAATGGCGCAAACGTTGACTCGGGATCAGGCGAATCATTTTCAATCTGAGCTCGATCAACTGAAGCGTCAGATAAAATCGCAAAGCGATAAAGAAAAAATGTACAAGGAGCAAATCGCCGACCTCAAGCAGCAAATAAGTCGTGGCTACATGGCGAAAAAGACGGAAGAGCGGCGGGTGTCGAACCGGGAAATGCAATTAGAGAAAAAGCTGAAAGCTCTGGAAGAAGAACTCTACAAAGCTCGGACGCAACTGGACCGAGAATATCGAGTGCAGGAAGCGAAGAGAGTCAAGGTAAGATTCGTCAGTGTTTTTCGCTACTCCTAATTACGCCATGAAATTAACTCCCGAAAATTGTCAAAACAAAAGACCGCTGAGGAATTAGCTCTTTGGGAGAAACAAAAAAAATGGCAACAAATTGCAGAGAGGACGAAGAGAGAGCTCAGAGAAAAAGTAGAGGAGTTTAAAAAACTGACTGGCAATTACGAGAAACTCAGAGCCGTTGTTTCGTGCATGGAACGAGAAAAATGGTACCTTCGAAGTAAATTGAGATCGGAGAATGCTTGCTTCGCCGCTGGCCTCAATCCTCCTAACGATGTACACCACAAAATTGTCGAGAGTCTGCAAATTGAGTGTCAGACACTTCGCGATCGGGTTAAGGAACTTACCGATCGATTAGAGTCCGAAGATTCTCGTCAGACCGTCTATCAACTCGAACAGCAGAGAAGACGAATCGCTGCACTCGAGGCTGTCGCTGAGGTTTTTCTCAAGTTTTTATCTCACTTATCCATCCTTAATTTGGCGTCAGCATCGCTTTATTTCCAAATAGCCCCAATTATTCGAATGTAATCAGACTTTTTGTAACTTTCTCTCTCGTTAGGGCAACACATTTGTCGTCGATCAACTCGAAAGACTGGAGGCTACCAAAGCGACTTTAGAGAAATCGAACATTCGTCTGGAAAGTGAAAATTTCGAGCTTCGGATGGAGATCGAAAAGAGGAACCTCGATACTCCCCGATTGAGAGAAAAAGTCGAGCATTTGGAGAAGTAAATTCATCGTTTTAGAAATTACACATTTATCCATTAAAAAATGGAGCTTACGGTTTTCTCGTTCTCTTCTGCTTGACAGATACGTGGAACTGTTGAAGAATGAAAAATCCTCGGAATCGTCACCCCGTTCGACCGACAAACAACCGACGGACACGAGAAAATCGATCATGGAACTAGAAAAAACAGTTTTCATTTTGAAAAGAGTGGTGGAAAAGCTGCAAGTTGAAAATAAGAGATTGAAGGAGTCGAAAAAAGGTCACCAGCATCAGGTGAAAATGGTGGGCGAACAATTATTATGAGTGTACGAATTTCTGTCGTCGATAATTTTCGATATTTCACCGCTAAAATGAATTTTATTACAGAGTAGAGAAATCAATTTTCCGAATGATTCACATTTGAAAAAACACTACGAACTGGCGAAAAAACGAGTTGTAGCTTTGGAAACGGACCTCCAATTGGCCGAGCAGAGAATATTGATGCTGGAAAACGTGCGAAAGGAGGAAGACAGCTCCAGTGAGGTCGCAATTCTGAAACAGCAACTCGCTTACAAATCCGAGCTTCTCGACAAAGTCAAACAGTTGCTGACCCGAGCAGCCATCAACGAAAAAGCTCTTCGTCAGAAGGTGAACCCCCAAAACAGTTTTTTCTTCCTCCGCAGACAAAAAAGTACGCGCTACAAGAAGCTGACGAACAAATTTTGATGCAGATTCAACAGATCGAATTGAAACAAACGTTAGCCACGATTCCAGAGTGTCCGATAACCCCTTCGCCGACGAATTCATCATTGAGAGGAAAACCGTCCGTCACTTGATTCCTGAAAACGCTAAAATTGAGCATCGTCTGGTCCGTATCATCACACGAATAAGTTCCTGACTCGAATCGAGTTATTTTTCAATTGCACGAGATAAAAATAACTCCGAGCAACGACAATAATTAATTGATAAATATTGATTTAAGGGGTCGACGAATAAAGGTCGAAAGTTGAATTATTGTTTTCTGACATGATTTTTTTCGAAGTAAATTAGAAGGAATGCCGAGCGCCTTATTTTGAACTTTTATTCAGGTTGATCGGACATTTTAATCCAAAATTTCAATGCGTATACACAAGTAACTATATTATTATGAAGAAATTCGCTGTTGAGTAAATCGAAGAGTCGTGCAAAAGCCGGCTCGTAACGCAGTTACATGTACGATTATATATGTGTGCCTGACGGCGTTGTGTGGAATGCAAAATGCGTTTATTTCAATGCTCGAAGTTTCGAAGCGTTGCGTATGTGACTAGATTCATAGGCCAAGTTTCTATTTCACACTCGTCTCAAACATTGCCTATATATTAAAATGGCGAATCAATCGTAATTGACAAATCTCGAATAAATAATCAGAGTCGTGATGGAACGTTCGGTCTTCCAAAAGTCAATGAGAACATGCGTCGTCGTCGTCATCCGGAGTGCTGTTGGCCAATTTTTTCAACGGAATCTCATCTAAACGTCGTCCAATCTGTTGATGAAATCGGTGATCGAGTTCTCGTCCTCGCAATCCGGGATCATTTTTCCTTTGTATTTGACGCAAGTATCGGCACACAGCTGACCGTCGAAGTAACGTCCAAACATCTTCGTACACTGGGCACAATTTCTCAGACAAGTACCTGCGTCAATTCGTATCATTCGTGTCAAAGTTTATCGAAGAAAAAAAGTGTTTAAGCATTTTTTCATCGACAAAACTTCGAGAAGTTGAAAAAGTTTCAAAGAATTTGCTAATTTTTCAGCAAAAAAAGTGAACACTTAGTTTTTTAACTGTCACTAACAATGAGGCGATTTTAAACTTTTAACGAACGAGAATTTGACACAAATTTATTATGAAATCGAAATTTTACTAACCGACGCGAGTAGCAGTTGCCGGTGTCGTGAGGACCGTAGCGAGGAGAAGCGCACAAGAGATGAGACCGAGTCGGATATTCATAGCTGAAACGTGGAAACAGAAAACTTTGACTCTCTCGACAATATATCGAGTGAACAGAAATGGAAAAAGAAGAAAAAATCACTGATTAATTAGCTCTCCACTGATTTCAAATTTACCGATCGTTTATTTCGATTTTAATCGTCACACTTTTCCGAGCACATTCATTATTGTGATTATCGACGACCCCGATATTGCGTGGATAACGATTTTCGAAGTTTCGCACTCTCGCAATGACAGTTGATCCTGCACCTTCGTCGATTCGGATTTGAACGAACGATTTTGGCGAATCACATTCTCGCGGATAAAGCAAACGACACGAGGGCGCTCGAGGACTCGATCGGAGCAACTGAATGAAGAGCGCGAAGATTCGATCGTTCACACAGTCCGGGAGAGCTATTCGAAGGTTCGACGATACTTATCGTTTTTATCAAGCCTCTCAACGCCGCATCGACCAATATGCTAAATCCCACTTTTGTGTATATATTTATACGTCAAATATATACTCAAACTGTATATATTCACATACACACCCGTATGAATATATTTATACATATGGGCCATTTCACGTGATTTTTTCATTCGCAAATTTCTACCAGTTTTCATTTCATTGCCATTTTTTAACGTTTTCTGATATGGAAACAAATCGGCAAACTTGCTTTTTCGATTTTACTTTACCTCTCTGGATTCAGGCTGCGGTGGCACAGAAACTACGAACGACTAGGAGGAAAATTTTCAGTGAAAAGTGAATTGCGAAGAAAAAGTATTTCGATTTCCACGATCGGGGGTAGCGATCTTTGATAAACTTTTTTCGAGTACATGGTGACTTCGTGTGATTTTTAAATACGAGCTCCAAATACGAGGACTGTTTTCAAAGGTTGCGAGCTCTTAAATTTCGCCTCGTAACTCGTTTTTTTAAATAATGAACAATGAAACCGTATCGCGTCTCTGTGCAACGGAAAGTGGCAGTTTTTTCAACAGTTTTAAACGAAGAGCTGTGAATTTTTACACATGTATTTTATGAGAAATATGGGACGACGCGAAAAAGCCCGAAACACGTGTCAGCTCGTTCTTTGTACAGAAAATAATGCGGAAAATTGAGGAGAATTGAAAGTTCTGGGGCCCGGGTTTGAGGAGCGTAAAAGTGAAGCGAAATGCCCTGTATGTAGACACACGTAATTAAAAATTCGAATATGACTGTCGGTAGGATTCTGGCCGAAGGCTATTTAGCAGTTGTACTCTCGCCTCGTCTCACCGGTACGGCGCCTCGTCGTAGTCGTACGTTTATTTCTCTTTTTTTATTCATTCGTTTCTTACAACCGGAATCTCGATACTTCCGCGTTCTCTTTGTGCAGAGGTATTAATAAATATGGATTGAAACGTTTTTTTTTCCACATTGCACCTGTCGAGACGAGGAGACCGTGGGGAATTTCACGACCAAGAACATTGGGAAGAAACTCTGTGCGCTCTTCCACAGAGCTGACAATTTTTTAATCGACGTCGTGGAATTTCAAGATAACGAGCTTCCATCGAAAGTTTTATTGGAAAGCGGATATTGCGTGGACGTTCGCACAAACTTACCCCGATTCCACAATGCTCCAACAATTTTTCAATGAAATTACTCGATAAATAACTTACCGATAAATTCGGGGAACTTCTTCGCGAAATTCAAGCTCGTCGATAGTCCTCGAAGGAATTCGAATGATGCTGGATTCTCGTCGATCCAACCTTTTATACTAGCTCGATCTCCTCTCAACGACGCCCTACCGTTCACCCTTCGTTCACAATAACTTCATTTCCTGCACTCAATCAACAGAGAACAGCCACAAATGGATCCAACAAAAGTACCAACTATTTTGGAGCACATTTTTTTATTTATTTACTCAATCAGCCCAACGATTATCACATCGATGAGAAAAAATATAAAAATTACAATTCTCTTACGATACGAGAATGAAATTAAAAAACAGGAAATTCGATATTAAAATGGATAATAATTTTTCTTATTCGCGGTAACCACTTTCTTTACGTTCACATTCGACCACTTTTTTTCCCCTCAATCGAAACGATTCTTTTGTTTTTTACTAGACAAAAATTTTCTAAACTCCCAATACTGATCGCGCGATAAGTTACAACTGGATTCTCCGATTTTCAACGTGCCGCGTTATGAACGATGAATATATAGATTTTTCTCTTATATGTATACATCGGAACCAGCAGGATGAGCTCCCACCCGGTAGTCGAATTCTCTAGGCCGAAGAGAAGATCCACGTTTTGGATAGTTCGCATGAAAATCATGTAGGCCCCTGCCTTGAATATATTTATATTCGCGTGAATGTATCACCGAAAATAGCTATCTTTCGATCTTCCTCGTACGGAAATAGACTCGAATCCTCCAAACTAATAACGGTCGTCGTTAATCTCGGTACACGTTGACCAGTGACATTCCTTTCTGGGGTGGGGAAAAAAGTGAGAGACAACTGTACGAGGAGTTTTGTTGACGATTTTTCAAATTGGATTATTCGGAGCCTGATTTCTCAGGGTTTCCGAGGGCCTTTTACAACTTTCGGGACCGAGGGTGATTCTGCTTTTGGTTTTCGTAGTTTTCAGCTCTCTTTGGAGGGAAACTGTATTCGAGAGTCCAAAATTTTTTGTAGTCTCTCGGTCCATCCTTTTTGGAGACTTTTTCGGATCCCGGCTCACTGCGATTATTGTTCGGCAAATTCGTTGGCGAAGTCTTGTACGATTCTTCTTCCTCTTCCTCGGAAGCGGCCGGATATTCTTCGCCGCGGAGTTTCTCGGAAGCTGCTTTGAAATGGCCAATGACGTCGGGAGTGAAATATTTCGCCAAGAAATCGGATTCCCCGTCAAAATTATGGGGCGTGTCGTGCTCGTGGTCCAAAATTGGCTGGAAAAAGTCTTTGTCGTCGAAGTGAAAATCGTCCAGTTTGGGAGCCACCAGTTTTTCGTATTGCTCGGAAAACATTTCGGGCGACGATTCCGGAAGGTCTTCACCGATGAATTCACTCGCGCTTTCGTCATCGCGGCTTTTCCCATTTGTGAATAATTCATCATAGTCATTGTACCGATCAACTCCACCTTCGATTTTGTCGGCTCCGTCGTCCCTTTCATCGGAATTCTGTGGACTTGAAGATTTTTGTAAAAGTTTCGATTCTCTCTCGGTCTCTTCGTCGTCGTACTCCGACGAAATTTCATCGTTTCTCGATCGATCGTTATCCCCAGTTTCTTTGGTTTCCCCGGACCCCGAATCCGAGTTTCCGGTCCGACCGGATCGCCCGTCCTTGGACCCGTCCCTCTCACTTTTATCTCCGTTTCTCGAACTTTCCGGGTTCCCTGGCGGATGACGCAGCGTTTCGGGAGCTTCCGGTCCATCAGGGTCAACGACATCGACGTCGCCGTCATCATTGACATTGGCAGTCGGCTCGCCACGGTGTTTCTCAACCGTCGAATATTTCTCTTTGGCGAGCACCAGTCGATCGTGCTCGTCCAAACTCTCCTCACGTTGGTCCGTGTAATCCGGCACGTCGACGTAAGGTATGATGTCAGGATTGTACGGTTTTATGTCCTTCGGATATCCCAAAGCCGACAAATCTTTTCCGGCTTCTCCCGTCTCATTTTTCTTTCTCGATTCTTCCTGATGATCTCGAAGATTCACGTAGCCCGATTGTTTTGCAGCGAACAAAGAATTTTTCGACGACTTTTTCGTCCCGCCGGCGTCCCCGAGCGCGCTTAATTTTCTACTCTTAGAGTCGATTTTCGGGAGATCGATTACCTGCTTTCCAGCCGGAGGACTCGGAGGCCTCGAGTACTTCGAGTGGGGCGGAATGACGTTCAGATCGTCGACTTCACTGGCTGCAGTCGTGTCGTTGCATTCTTTCAATACCGGAGTATACAGGGGTTTGGGATTCCCATCGCGGCGTTTGTCGCTCGCCCGAGCCCTTCGATCTCTCGATGTCGCGTCGACCGCCGTCGATCGACGGTGACGCCGGGAAGTTCGTGATTCTTCGATTTTTTCGGCGTTATTTTTCCTGCTGAAAATACTTTTCTGCAGATTCCCTCTCCTGCGTTTCGACTCCTTCGATCTCGTACGAGTTTTCGATGAATTTTTCTTATTCGGTGGAGCTCTCGCGTCGATAAGAGATCCTGCATAACGTTTCGATCGTCTTCGAATGTGCTCCACTATCGTTGTTATTTTTATGACGTCACGATCATCCTGGCGCGGTCGCAAATAATTTACCAATTTACGTAAAACAAATGTCTCCTCGGATGGTCTTTTTTTATCATATTTTCTCGTGTTTCTTTTCAAATGGTGAATTCTATCGATCATCGTTGTTGGAGCTCTGAAAAAATCGTACGGTTTCCCACCTTTCGATACCCGGATCCAGTCTACGCGGCTTTTCTCCGCACGCACCAACGGCAAGGGGAGAATTTTTTTGAGGGTCGTCCTCTGCAATGGAAATTTCGGCCTCAATGAAAACACAGAAAGTTCATCGAGAGCTCCAAATTCGAGGGGTACAAAAGGTGTTCCGGAAAACATGCTTTAGAGGCAATCTTCCGAAATAGCTTTCAAACGTCCCGACTCGATTTTTATCCTTTCTTTTGAACCAACGTGTGGAGCTCTCGTGGAATGATCACAGCGACCCAATCGAATCAAACCGGTTCATAAATTCCGTAATGCCATTTTCACGTCAACGAAAGTTTCTTGTTTCTCCCAACTCAAGAATCGTTACACTCATTTCCGTAAAAAATTTCGGCACTAAAAAATCTTCAAAATTCCGAAAAAATTCAAAAACATTCCGATTTGTTTCGTCTCACATCGCGAGTGACCATAATTCGTTGCAATTCGTAATAAAAATACATCTGAAATAATTCTGATACCTCTGAGTCAGCTACGAGTGCGAAATCAATGGTGTACGTCGAGAGCCAATAAAACGAAATACCTTACAGTGCTGTTGGATACTTGTGGGTATATGGGCTTAGCGATAAATCACTGCGGGAGTGTATCTGCAGTGCTTGAGACACATGAAGACGACGAAGATCGAGAAGAAGATAGGTGAATATTTGATTCATGGCACTCTTGCGAAAGAGACTTTATTTCTATGAGAATATTATTATGTACAGGAGCATGAGTATAAAAAAGATAAAACTACGCTTATTTACGTTGAAAATGGGAATTGGAAGAGCCCATAAGAAAATACGACGAGAGGGAGCGATGAGACATTTTCGTTTTATGGATAATTTACTAAAAAGTAACGAACAAAATTCTTCTGCACGAAAGAAACATCGTCTCAACGCTTTTGTGCAAAAGGAATTTTTCCTCTTCCCACTCCTCGTGTGTGTGTATTTACATAAAATATCATTTAAGGATAATACTTTTATTAGGTAAGTTAATCACGATGTAGAGAATCGAAAGAAGAATTCTCAAGAGTTCGTTTCAACACTGAAGATCCCACAAATCTTTTTTTTTTTTTGCGAAAATTTAAGCATATAGGATCTACAAAAGTGTATAAAAAAGTACGTCGATGAATATCGCGAGTCGAGCCTCCCAAAATTTTCTCTCGATCCAGCCACATCATGGAGTAACACGTTTGTGAAATAAACTCGTTGATTTTCTTATTCGTTAATAAGTAGTGGCTAAGTCTAGTGAGTCGTGTAGTGTTGATGTGTGTCAAGTGTTCGGCTGTCAAGCAGACTGTGGGCATAGCAACTGCAACAATTTCCTACTCGTCCCCGAGCCCGAGAAACTTTTTAATCTTGTGAATATTCTCGTGGAAGATACGATATGCACGCTCGACTTTACCCTCCGATGGTTTATCAGAGACTTTCACTGGTCTTCCGGCTAGCAAATGCTCGTCCGTCAGTTTCTACGGTACAAGACGATAGATTTGGAAAATTTTACTTGCGATTTAAGTAGTGAAGAAAATGAAGATTTTTATTGATGGCAATCGACGAACCGACGGTTGTTAACGAATTTCGTGTTAAAAATTCAGTTCCACGACACTGAGAGACGATCGTTAGACACGGTACACGAGCAATGAGAGTGACGCGTTGCTGAAAATGTCTTAAACGTTAGTGAGAGAGCAACGTTTTCGAAAAATCAAAATCGTTAGTTGCTACAAGATTTTATTTTGATTTTTTTTGTTTTTCAGAAGCGGAGTATTCAACAGGTATTTAGTGTCGTGACACTTTGTGTTTTTACGTGTATTACGCGAGTACAATGCATTATAAAACTAAGCTGAAGAGGGCAAAATTCGAAGGGGAATCGTTCGAAATAATTTCTCAGTTATTCAAAAATACTCGAAGTTATTTTTTGATTATTTAAATTCCTCTTAATAAAGGTGATTCCATCGAGGGATCCGAATGTCGGAGAGAATATTTTTTGGATTTTGCTTCGAGACGTTAATTCACAATTGTTCCAGCACGAAATAACGTTCGGTCATTCTTATTCCGAACAATGCCCATTCGCGATTTGAAATTCATACGTGAGCTCACGATGAATTTTTCTCATGCACGAAAGTCGAATGTACGGATAATAGTTGTTTTTTTAATGACATTCAATTAGTTTGATATTTACGACTACACCTGCGCCTTTGTTTTAACAAATACTGTTCCTCGATCAATATTTCCGCACAGCAGATCCACGTGAATTCACTTTAAGGGGTCTACCCTAATTAGACGGGCTAAAAAAAACTATTTTCACGAATTGTTTTCACTGGTATGAATTATAAATATGAATATAAAAAGTGTTAGGCCTAAAAAATACACTCTTAAAGTACACAACAAGTTTTTTTTATTTTTATTTTACTCAGTTTTCATATAGAAAAATGGGGAAGAAGACAGGTTCGAAAAAAGATGGGTGTGCGCCGTTGATAAAATCTTTGGAATGGATAATCGGAAAAAAAAGTAGTTTTTGATTCAATAGGTAAATGACTGTAGCGCAGGTCATACGATTTTTTATTTCTTCAAAAATGACAAAATGGCGTCCATTTTTCCAAAAACTTCGAAAAAGCACGTTTTTTCATCGTTTTTTGCAAAAAAAAAAAAATATTTCCACTCAAAATTTCAAAATTCGTATGATATACGCTAAAGCTACAGTCACAAAAAACGTGTGGTAAAATTTTCACAATGATCGGTTGAATAGTTTCGAGATTTTATCAACGAGTCGTCCAAAAACGTGATTTTGAGAAAAACGCGTTTAAACAAGGGAAAGTTAACCGCACTGTACGGCGCCTATTAGCGTGCTCAGATAGCCGAGTAAACGACGCTCAAAAGTACACTTGGACTGCTCAAATATTTATAAAATTTAAGTACGATACTTTTAAATATGTACACTTTCGAAAAATGCAATAAAACAAATCAATTGTTTGAAAATTCTAATTTGGGCAGACCCCTTAATGGTTGACACATCATATTCAACTATACTTAACAGTGTATTTCTTCGAATGTGAATCCTCAACGAGGTTGAAAATGAGCCAAACCTTCCATTGAACATAAAACGTTTCTTACAAACGATAATGAAGTTCAACCACACATTGAACAATGTATGATAAATTTCATTCGAGTCAAAATTCAATAGTAAAAAACTGCTAAAACCGAAAAAAGTTTGAAGAACGCGCGAAGCGGAAGATCTTAACTGAAAAAATTGGCTCCATTTTCAAACTCCTCGTTAAGGGTCTAAGGTTAATAACTCTGGTTGCCAAAAAGCATGGACGGATTGTGAGACTTGCATGCGTGCGACGACGAGAACAATATTCCACTCTACGCTGTGTGCTACGGTGGTAATGCTGCTTAAAAATACTCCCCCGTTTCTCTTGAATTGCTACTCCAATTTCGAATTATTTGACGAAGAGTTACAATGCTTCGCTACGTTTTTTCTCAACTTTTCATCAATCTCCGTAACATCTCTCGCGTTAATTACGGTGACGCACAATAACGTTACAGACTTATTTTCCCAATTGCCCGTACTGTTCGGCAATGTTACTCACGTATTGAGCCGCGTGACTCGCCGCTGGATACTCGGCCCATTTGCTGAAATCGATGCCCGGCAACACTCCGCTTCGACAAGGAACTCGTGGATTTCTGTGAACATTTAAAAAAAGTTCATCTTTGTTTAATATTTTTCAAATTTTTTCAGCATTTTTTCAAAACTTCATTTCCGCTTCTCGCGATTACGGTTTCCGTGTTTTTTTTTTTAACAGAAATGAAAAATTTTCTCATTCGTCGATCACGCTCGTCGACTCCATGAAAAGGGAGGACACGAATAGGAAAAATTCGCGACGAACTTACATCTCGTGATCGGGAAGAACCATCGGATAAAGCTGTATCGTGTCGATGAGGTCGGTGTTGTCGCAAATGAGCCTCGCGAGTCTGGCTTTCCGGATTTCGTTAAGTTGTTCTGCAAACGAGAACGTTTGATTGGAAAGATCGTTGGAATAAATGAGTTTTTTAGCGACGTTGTCGAACTGGAACTCGTTTCGATAAGACATTTGCAAGTGTGAGCTTTGACCTCGAACATTTGTGATCAAATAGCTCGGTATAAAATGAGAAAGTTTCTTACCGAGAGTGAAGGACGATGGCTGATTCGGTAGTTCGTACCAGAATCTGTCACCGCGACGTGAATAACTAAACTGCGTTGCTATTACGCAGGCGAACGTTGGCCCGAGCATGCTGCCCGGTAACGGCCTTTCCGAAACTCCGCCCGACCACAAATCCACGTCGGAAGGATGCCTGACGAAGAACATCGAAGATTGTAAACGTTTTTTTGTTAATTTAAAAATTTTTTCGGTTTTAGACTCAACATTGATCGAGGATCGATGGGCAATTGGCGAAGGGATCGAATGAATCGACAACTTACTGGAATATCGAGCTGTAACGTCGGATCGTCTCGTTCGGCATTGTGTCGAAAAGTTCTTCAAACGTATCGGCTCCAGGCAAGCCACAGAATTTTCTAAAACCCAAATTGAGTCAGTAATGGAGTTCGTTCGATGTAGTTTGTTTGAAAAATTGTGAGAAAACTGGCGATTGAAGACAAACCGGAACTCCATGTAACTCGGTATGCCGAACTCTCGTCCACGCTGCATGTTGAAGGACACCAAATCCATGCCGAATCTTGCGCCGACTTTTTTGAACAAGTGATTCGTGACTTCTTGGGTTATCGAGTCGTCCATAGCTTGGGCAACTTGGTTCATCAGGCCCATGAAATATTCGTCGAGAACTCCGGCTCGGTAGAGATCGTAAGGCCTTCTTATGAGGTCGGACAATCTTTTGGATGCTGATTAATCATTGGATTAGAAAAATTGAATTCTAAGCGAGTTCGTACGATTCGACAATATTGTAAAAAGTTTCGTTGAATCATCGTGGCGAACGAATTTCATTTCGTTCGCCATGTAATAGGATTCGATGGTCGAACAAAAATTTAGTCGAGTCAGCAATTAATTTCTTTCCCTCGCTCATGCTCCAAGCGTTAAATTCGTGAAGTTCAACGTTCCAAAACTGTATGAGTGTTATAAATTTTACCAATAAATTTGTGCGCTTTGCTCCACCGTTCAACTGCAGTTGGAAGAAGCGAATGACCGAATCTGAATGCGGCAGCGGAAAAAGCGTCGATCACTCCAGGATTCACAGTGGAATCGTATCCGTCCCAGTAATTCTAGTTCCGGATAAATTTCACACACAAAATAAGTGTGATGATTTTGTGTAAATTGTGAATAAACATTTTTGCGTACAGGAGTATCCAAAATATTCGATCATTTCTCATAATTCTTACGTGCTTCTCGAGAAGAAGACCAAACTTCTCCATGACGTCTTTGCCCAGTAAGATGGGAAGGAATTCGTTGTAAGTGACGTGTTGAATTTCAGCGATTACTATGCGTCTCGCTTCCTGGAAGACCGTCTCGTCGTCCCAATGGGGATTCACTTGGGACAGTGACTTGGCCACTCTGTTGTGTTCACGTGCTAGGAGGGTGTGCATGCAGGTGAGCACGAGTTGTTCGTTGACACGAATTTCGCCTGAAATTCAAAAGTTTATGAGAATCAATGAAATTTTCCCCAAGCGGAGTGTCGAATCGCATTTTTCCTGGAGTTTACGTCATTCAATTTTTCATTGTCGTTACAATTCGAACCGATCCGTCCAACGAAAAGAATCGAACCTCGAGGCTTGAGCCAGCTGAAGATTAAGTTCGACCGAGCGTCTTCAGAATTTTTTCATTTTATTTTTACTCTCGTTTTGCATGGATCGCTGAATTGTTTGAATTTTATGGTCTCACGGCGTGAAAGGACAAACATTGAAGACTTTTGTTAGTTACGCTGACTTTCATCCCTGGTGAGAGAGCAGTTCACCTTGATATCGGTACGAACGTTATGAACGTAGGCTCCTAATGAATCTATCAAGCATTCGCGACGTGCAAATTTTCTGTGGCCTTCGGAAGAAATTGGAATGGATTCTGAATTCTATGGTTACGTGAAGTCTTCGGGACAATTACATTCGCTAGAAAACCGGATGACTGCGCAGAGCTCATACGAGGAAAATGGTGATTGGCTAATGGAAGTGTCGAACTGCTTCATAGTTGTGGTACTCGAACGTTCAGTTTCAAGAATCCCTTCGATTTTTCCGAGTCCATTCATCCGTGAGTGATTTGTAGAATACGTTTCTTTCGCAGGTGATGCAAACAACGTTGAAAATTGCAATGGAACCAAATTCATTCATTTCGAACCAGAATTCGACTGTTTTTTCTCTGGCACTTTGAAAAAGTCCTATTTTAAAAAACTGTTGACTGCGAAAAAATCCCCATATTCCACTAAATCCATATGTGATTGGACAAAAACTTGGTGGATTGAAAATTCGTTCGAATATTCGCGATAAAATTGACTGAAAAGCAGTCGTTCCAATTGGTTTATTTCAATGGTCATTTTTTGCCTTCACTCGAGATAGCCTGCACCAAAACTCGTCTCAATTTTCACAAATTATTTTTTTTATCTCCCAAATACTTGCCCCTATCAACCATCAACCAAAGCACTCGTGCTTTGGTTGAGCGACGAAAGATTTGTTTGCATCCGAGGAATTTTTTTCCAGTGATAGAGCAATCCTTGTTCTTTATGCCTCTTTAATCATTATGATAATAAATAGTCCGAACAAGGGTAGAGGAATTAGTGTACCAGTTGGCTCGGTGGGTCTCCTAGTAAGAGTGAATTGCGAAACGGACACTATCGGAGTACCTAAATAATGGTTTGCCTGCGCGTGACTGCGTTAATGCATTTGCACAGCGTGCGGTGGGCCTCGAGGCGAAGTAGACGCGGCTGCAACGAGTCGGAGCGTCGATCGTTGCATCGTTCACATCTCGAGTGTACTGCGCGAATCAGAAGAGGATAAATAGGACAGTGAATTGCACTGGTTATCAGCTAATTGTGCTTTTATGAAAATGGCGGATCGATTGGAGCTGGAATGAAAGGAAACAATGGAATATCCGTGCATGAATCTCTCGATGGAACCGTCACGATCGGAGGTTCGCCACGGCGAGTGCGCCAATTAGGTCAGTGCAGCTCCGAAGAACTCACTAAAAAAAGTACCACACGCGCGTTTACATTTAGGAACGATTATTCGATCTAATATCCGACGATTCAAAGAACGCGATATTCGAGTCTCTCTCGCTGCTCGCTTCACATCGCGATCTCGTTCGTGGAGTATGCATTTTTTCACCCGTATAAGGTCCGCGTGTATACGTAGCGAAGTGAGTGTCCAAAAGCGTGGCACGGTCGCGTGTGATTAGAAAGTTGGCTGCTTGGAATATCTCTCGGTACATGGACGAGATTTTATTCGATCTTGTGCGGAGAGGCGCTAAAATTCGTCTCCTGAAACTAAAAACTGAGGAATTCCAGCTGAATTATACGCCGAAAGGACGCGCCTGATGGGACTTTACGTAATCTGGAAAAGTTCATGCGTTCGATTCGTACGAGCAAATCTTGCGAGGGATGAAAAAAAAATTGGCGAATTTTATCTCGCTGGAAAGTTGCGTCGATAATCTCGAATATCTTATCGATTCACAGGGTGTCGAGACCGTGAACGCAACAGACGCAAACTGAACTGTCGCACGAACGAGTGAGACCCAGAAAAAAGTATCGATTTTGTAACAACGCTCGAACTGTCGATAATTATTATCCGATAATTATTATCTCTGTCGTCTGTTAAATCATTGTTGGCTAAGAACGACGGTCCAAGACTCGTTTCAATCCTCTATTGCCATTCTCGCAGGAATTAGCAACTGGAACGTTTGTCATTCTGTAATGGTGGCAATAAGAAAAACTTAAAACCGTTCATTAGAGTTTAATGAGATTTCGGATCGATTATGAAAGTTGTTACGCTTACGGAGCGGACACCCGATGTGCATTAACTCCAGTCCCGTAAAACGGTTCGAGCGCTTGATTGCTTGAAATATTATCACAGTCGTTGAGGCAGTAAACTTGCACCTTTGTAGTTGCCGGAGTCGTTTGCATGAACCGGGAACACTTCGCACAGCTCATTCACTCACTTTCTTCGAATGTTGTGTATGAATATTTATATTTGAATGGCACCGCGTGATGGTTATTTCGTCGGCGATGTATCGTCGTACATTGCGCCGGTGTTTGAATTATGACCGTCGCCGTTACGCTCGTGAAAAATGTATTTGCACGTTAAAATCGTACGAAAGGTGAGCACACTTCGATAATTTGTCAGCGACAAACGCGCGGGAATACTGTTAATGAAAAAGGCTCGTACCAGCTTCGAAGCAGTACATCGAACGGTTCGGTCGGGTGCAGCCCTCGTCAGGGATGTCGAGCTTCAAGGGGAGAAGATCCTTCAGACCGTACTCGGAGAAGACTGGATTCATTCGCAGCAAACCGCCGTACCCGGTTCGAAGTTTCCTGCAAAAAATCATCGACATTCGCGTTAAATGCTGCTCACGCTCGTTGGCTGAAATTTGCATCCGGAATCGAAATCGTTATCTCCCGACGTGCCAACAGTTGGAGGAAAAATCTCATCGCACTCAGAGTTTCGTAGCGCCTCGTAAATTTGTCACGAAATAAAGGCCGATTGAGGGGAAATAATTCAACGGAAATTCTCGTTTACGATCGATGTGCCAGGATCGCGGATGGCTCAGTCACGTGGAGGGATTATCTCCGGAGAAGCGTTGAGCAACGCGCGATCGATGCTATTGGAAAAACGGAGCACGTAATTCGACGTACTTGCATCGAGAGTGGAAGCTTCGCGTGTGTGTTTTCTGTCTTTTTATTTACTCAGGAGGCACTGAAATGCATGAACGCAAACTCGAGCAAAGTATCCCGAGTCATACACCGTGATTTATTGTCGGTGGTCTGCGCTGACGTAACTCCGCTCCGAGACCAGTTGAATCTTTGAAATTTCGCGGGAGACACACAGTCGGGATAATTGCGTCGAGATTTAACGATTTCCAACGCGTGACGTCACCGCGCGGCTGTGCTATTCATTTTCATACTTGAGAGGTCTCGGACCTAATTATTAGAGACAATATCGATAAACATCGAGCTCAACAGGAGGCAAAACACACTCGCGATACTTCAGTGTGCTCTTGAGTGATTGTTCCGAACTTTAGCGCCACGCGAAACTCGCGGGTGGCTCGCACTAACGAGCAAACATTGCGAAACACGCGCGTATCCACGCTTCTATTCAACTCCATCTACGGACACCCCGGTGCTCGGATCGATCTCGATCGGTCGTTAAAGTCAAGAATAAACTTGTTTATGATCTCCGTTCCCCAAATCGATGATAAATCAACTACGAACGCTCGCATAATTGAATCCAAAAATCGCCATTTCCCTCTCGAATTCTGGCGAATAATTCTCGCACGAAAGTTGCCAAAATTTTCCAAATTCCTTAAAGCGAAATTTGGGGACGAAATTTTGCTGAAACTTCAGACCTTCGTTCTGGACAAAAACGAATTTCCTTCAGGGAACAACCTTTCAAGTATTAAGGTAACTCCTGTAATGCATGCTATAGTCAAATGAGTGCTAAATTTTCAAAACGCTTTTAGACCAAATTTGACCTACCGATTAAACTTATTATTATGCATTCAAGCATATTTTATTAACGTGAAAAAATATGAAAAATTATATAGTTTTGCAAAACCATCAACTGATGAGTGCAAATTTCTACGATGACACATTTTCACAGGTATTTTTCAAAGAATCATCTGTATTTTTTAACCGACTTTATTACACCAAGTCTCATTTTGTTCCTCGGCTGATCTTCTACGAATTCACCACGCAGATTTTTCTTTAAATTCATTCCTTCAGAAATTATAAATGAAAAAGTTTTTTCATTTAGTGGACAATTAACTGCAACAGTGAAACGATCAAGTTCAAGAAACAACTATACATGGTGGATTCGTAGAGGACCGGTTAGAAAACAAAATGAGACTTGTTGCAATAAGATGGATGAAAAAACGCGGACATTTCTTTGAAAAGTACCAGTGAAAATGTGTCATCGTGGAAATCTGCATTTTTCATATTTTTACATGTTAATAAGATATGCTGTAATGCACATCCACTAAAAATACATTTAATCGGTACTTTAAACTTGGTATAAAAGCGTTTTGAAAATTCAGCACTCGCATTTGATTAGCATATGCAGTACAGTAGTTACCTAAAAACAATTCTTTTTTCTACTGAACCGAAATGTCAGTGAAACGAATAAAAATTTTGTTGCTGGGCTGAAATAATTTTGATGAATACCTTCAACATTTCGTCTCTAGCGAAACATCAATTTTTGTGAAACCCTGTCAATGTTTACCTGGCAAACGTCTCAGAGACGCCGTAGACCGTATTTCCATCAAGAACTCCGGTCAGTAGGTTGAATGGTACACGCGAGCCGAGACGACAGCCGGGTCTCGCGGCCGGAAAAGCCCTCACGAAATCCATGCATTTAACGCCGAAAAGTCTGTAGAAATAATCGTCCTCGGGAATGAGGATTTCGTTGCAGTACGGATTTTTTCGATGGGGCGGTCGTCCGCAGCATTCTTCAGGATCGTTTCGGTTCATTGGATCTAACGATGCGAAAAAATAAAAGTTTTTTATACTTTATGCGAAACGATCGATCATTGTGGACACGAACGAAATGTGTCTCCAAAAAAAACCAACGAATATTTGCACCCGGAACGAACTGTACCCAGAGGCGTTCCTGTGAGCGTGTAATCGTGATCCATGAATTGACCCCATGCGATCACCATAACGGTCCCGGCGTGATCGTGAAAACCTTCGTCGGGATGCATGGTCCTCGAGACGACGCGGGCGAGTGGCAAATCGTTTCCGGTGACGGATATTCTGGGCGCTGAGAGACCATCGGGGAAGGCTGGGTTGAGCAACCTGCACGAATGAAATTGCGGTTCAAAGACGCGGCGAGCTTCCCTCATTCTTTTTCGCGTCCGTGTCGATTCGAGCTCAATTCTCAAACTTGCAATTACAAATAAAAATGGTAATCTCGCTTTGGGTCGAGGCGACAAGCAATTTTGAGGATTCGCGTGACTCCGAGGCCTTTGAGGCGAAAAAGGATTGCTCAACAGCGAGTTTTTCGTTTGCAGCCCGATCAGGGCGAGATGAAACCGAGAGTATTTGTAAACCGGTAATTTTTATTGCTCCACGTGAGGAAAGAGGGCAGTAGAGAGCCCCGGAGTACACGCCCTTACACCGAAAATTGCTCCCACGTGTTCCTTTCCGCAGCGAGCCGTTGCACGCGTGCCGAGATCTGGGTCATCGGCGAAAGTATTAAACGTCTCTCACCGTTTCGAGGTACAAGAGCGGAGCAGAGCGAGGGAGAGAAAATAGTCGCTGTGCGAGAGAATCGCGGCCGATTTCGCGGGAGGAACTATCCTGCGAGCTCTCGCGTATGCCGCTCGGTCATGAATATTCATTATTCTCGTACGAGCAATGTCTCAACTTCGTTTATTTATCCTTCGGAGGTACAAGAGTCTTTCAATTAGGAGCAAAACACTTTCGTGCTGTGAGCAAATTCGCGAGACGATTAGCCTCGTGGTGCTCAATTTTTTCCATCTCGTACTTCAGATATTTCGCGAAGTATGCATTTACAGAATCAAACGTTTTCCTGTACGCTTTTTCTCGCAGTGAGAGCGATTTTTATGCTTTTCCCTATAATCACTTGAGGGAAAAAGTGAATTGGAAAATCCGCGATTTTTCACCGTTCGTGCAGCTCCGCGTTTCTTATCGTGATTATCCCATTTTTTCGAGTATAAATACACGTTAGCAGAGGGAAAAAAAAATCTTCAAAGAAATGTGATAAGTTTTCGCTTAGAGAGAGATCAAAATAAGGTCGATGGTTCTCCTTGTTGCTCGGAGATAATGCTACATCAGCGGATCACCATGAAATTATATCTTTCGAGGCCCCATTAAAATACACGTCCACCCCGATGCATTCGATCACGGAAAAAATTTACACACAATCACTCCGTGAGTGCAGGCGATTCGTCGGAAAAAAATCCATGAGAAAGACTGGTGGCTGCTCAACGATCACAGAACCAGCGAATTTCAGCTTTACCGCGGTTGCTGCCATTCTTCACGAGAAATACTTCAAATGTAAACACGCGAATGAAACGTTATTAATCTGCTTTTATGCACTCGACAGGAAAATCTCACGCGTATGAAAGAAAAACTCAGTCTAGTCGCTTTATCGGAATAACGGTCGATCTCTGCGTCATTCGATCATCGAAGGTCGCGATCAATGAAGTGAAAAATGTTGAGATATTCTAGGCTCGTTTCTCCACCAATTTTCTTAATTTCGAAACGTCTCGTTTCGCCTCGAACGTTCTTCCCATCAATGTTCCTTCTTCCCTTCCCGATCGTCACTAATTTACATAAAAATTCAACCAATCATCGTTCTTTTCATTCCGTTTAACATCGATTTTACTATTTTCAGTAAATTCCATCCCCGCGGACTTCAGAATCGCCCTGAATACTGACTCATCGTAAAGTTGTCAACTGTCAAAGCAATCAGCCTCCTTAATCGACATTGGACGAGATTTATCCCATCCGTTAATTTTACACTTGAGATTCCTTTTGCAAATGCTAGCTGAGTGAACTTTCATCAATTATAAAACGGGTTCGTCGGTGATTATATCTTCTCGGGAGAGAGTCCTTGGCGATCTCAATTCGAAGGATAGCAGCACAATTAGCCCGAGGTGTTAAAACTTCACGTCTCTAATCGTGTCGTGATATCGTCATTATTCGTATAGTTTATTCCCGAGTTCGCGAGTGAGCGATCCTAACGGTATATTTATAAAGCGGACTTGTTTGAATAAAATGTATGGCGAGTGAGAGCAATTCTCGTTTCTCAGCTCCGAACGATCGTCAGGAAATGATGGAAAGTTTCTGACGTGGGTGCGCGATAAAACAATGTTGTCGATTCAAAAAATTGAAAAGAAAAGGAAGCAAAAGAAATTAGACGGAAAATATTGAACCGGCGTCATTGAATCGATGATCTCGATCACTGAATGGAAGAAGCAGAAACAGAAACTTGCCTCGTAAACGGTGATAATGTCGCTCCCCAAGTGGGATTCTCCAGATTGGTGCAGAGGCCGTCATAACGACGGTACTTTCCAGGACGACATTCCACGTCGCTGAGAAACGCAGGGCAGACCTCCCGAATGAGGGTCTTGGACGTATCGATGAGTGGTAAACTATTCTGGATTTCTTCATACGTCAATCCATAACTGAATCGAAAGATTGATTTCGCTCACAAATTGTGTAAAATAAAAATTTTCCTCAACAATTATTTTTCAATATTACAATCAGAAGCAAATTTGTTTTCAACGCTTCTGCACTGTTCTCTCGGAGTAGAAATACTCACGTTTGCGCGAGGCTCGTCGAAATGTCCAGAAGCAGTTCACCGACTGTGGCCAAGTCCTCCGGTCTCCATGCGTCATTGTGCGGCTGAGCGACGTCTTGACAAAATAGGGAAAAAGGGTTACTCAATTGCCACTAAAAGCAACGATTCTCCAATCTAAACACTCGCACACACGAGTCAAACAAAATGATCAAGAGAGACTCAAAAATTCTGATAAATTGATAACCCGGGTTCAAACGACCCAGCGAATCTTTAACGAATGAAAAAAAGCTTGAATGACTTACTGACTCGTTTTCGCGCCTCGATGTAAGCGCGATTGACAGCATCGTAAGTGATACAAGTGTGCGAGCCGGCAGACGGTGTACTGCGAAAGAGAAAAGAGGAAAAAGTGCTAATAATCAGGTTGAAAATGAAGAAAAACCCGATCCATAAACTCGTCCGTATTAAGGAGACTTCGGGAGGAGAGTTTGTTCGCGTTGTATAATCGTGCGAAGAGATTTGTCCGATTATCGACAGTTTAGGTTGATTTTATTGGGTTTTATAGGGTACGAAAATCATAGTTACACAAATTGAGTAGTGCAACCGCGAATATAATTACAGCTCATATGTAAAAGGGGCGTAGTTCTCGAGGAGCGAGAAAAATCAAGAGCTGCGGACCGGCGGAGCTCTTGCCCGAGACAATAATATCCCTAGCGAAATGTCGGACTGATACGAGCAACTTTCACGGACTCTCGCCGAGGTAGGCCAAGACTAAGTGTAAAATTATACGCGAAGCTGGAGTGTAATATGTAACACGCGGATATTGCATCGCCACTCAGTAATTTGAATCGATCCCGTATTTCTCTTTCGATCTCGCGTGAACTAAAATCTCTCGTTGGAGCGGCGAATATCCGTGTCCGTCGTATCCGGTATCCAGGTCAGGATACCTTAACCGAGAATTCGCGGTAACGTCAGAGAATAGTGCTTGTCTCAATCAGTGCTCAAGCTTTCGACGAAATTTTCTTTCGTTCTTCGACGATGGAAAAAATTGGTGGAAAACACAATGCGAATGATCGATGGACGGAAGCGCTGGTAAAATTGATCGATTGCGCTTAACCGATGGATGCGGATTGAGGTTAAAAAATTACAGAGGTCCGTGCGTCGACGTCCGAATGCGAGAGAATCTCGACTTCGTTACAACGCGCAAAACGCCAAGTCACGAGACCCGCTTCGTCTAAAAAGGTGCTAGAAAGTCATCTCGGGACTCGTCCACAATTGGTTTGGGTTTCGATTACGAAAAAGCAGCAACGAATCATCGAAAGTCGTCGACTTTGATCATCGGTGCGTTTTCCATCTCGTAACCGCGGTCAACTTTTTCAGGACTCGTGGCAACGCTCGTTCTTCGAAGATCTTTCGCTCTGTGTGAAATCTCGTAGCGCGAAGGAGTGCGTGAAAACATGGAAATCTACGATTCGGAGAGCTGGTCAGTCACAACAATCGTGATGTCGAGGCGAATTTTACACCTGACTCGGCTCCAGCTCGTTGAGCTCGTTGCAGGTACGATGAATTCGAGTATAAATACAGGTGCGAGCGTAATGACTGGAGGCTGATGAAGACAGCAGGTTGAAAAATGCCTCGAGGCAGCGAGAGGAGCGAGTCGGGAGGCTGGAAGACCGCAATCTCGTTCATAAACTCTCTTCATTATATTCTCCTCTGGATCTCGCGGATCATGCTCTGTGATTTTGAACAACCGACATTTATTAAGCGTCGGTTCACTCGATCTTTGGCAGAGCAGACGATTTTGATCTCGCCGCGCGGCCAAGATATGTGTCAGGCTTTTAAAAACCGTTTTGTTTTTCTTTCTCAATCACTTGCGTAACTGCGCCAAACAATTGACCTCATAAGTATATCCTCATAGCCGGATGAGCGTGGCATTGGGCGAGCATTTTCCATTATTTCAATATATTCTTTCTCCGCGCGCACGATAACGAGACTCTAACGGTCCTCGAGGCACGAGCGATTTTCTCGTTGAATTGCGTAATCGAGTAACGAATTTTGGAGCCGAGTGATTAATGGCGCGAAAGCTCCATTCGCCGGGCGAATGTTTTCGCTTTTTTCATCACCTCGCACAAAAACGTTGACGTCGAACCCACAATAAATGAGGTGAAATGAATTACGCGTTCCACAAAATATTCTGCGGCCAATTAATTCGATGATTAATCAAAAGTGTTCAACAGCGCGAAGCATCGTGACAGGGAATTTGCACGGGCGATTGGCGATTGGACCGGTGGACTCGCTCCATCGGCGTAACATCCCAGCCCAGATCGGCCGATCGATAAATCCACATCCGGACTGTAATAAGCCGCTCTCCCGTTTCGGACAAGGGTCAAACAGTCTGTTATGATTGTTACGAGATTCGAATCTCCGCGGTAGGGCGAGGGGAGGCTGCTGGTCAGCGACGAAAAAGCGAGAGTAAAAATGAAAGTTCGGGCATCTCATGGTCGCCGCGAACTAAATATTTTAGCCAACTATACCGAGACTCGAAATTCGTCTAAAAAAGTGAACAGCGAGAAAAAAACCGGTTGCGGGTCCGTCTGGTTCGACATCCTCGATCTCTGCGCCGAACCTCAAACCAAAACAACTCCAAGCATATCCACCATAATGATTATTGATCGTTATTTTCCGCGCTGATATTCCATCATCCTCGTGCAGAGTTTCTTCAGGACTTTCGAGTCGAACTTGCGCTAGGTGTTTGTGCAAATCATGCTGATTTCTCTCGACAATTGTCGCTTGTTATTTTTTCAATAAAAAATGGACGATCGGCCAGTGTCCACTGCCTCGATCTCGTCCGACGTCGTCGACGACGACGCTTTCACCGACAAACCGTGACAACGGAGAGCTCGCAGGGCTTCGATCGGGTTCGCATTATTCCAACAAGAGCTCCGATCGGCTGTCATTATATCCTCGCCCCAGGCACGCCCGAGCATTCATTTTTCCTCCCTCTTCCCTGCCGCTCTGGAACCACGTGCCGCTATCAGCGAGGGACTAATTAATTCGACGGGGACGTCGCCCCGGGCTCAAAACGCGCCCTGACGGAGAAACACGTCGATCGCTGTACGCACTGCGCACTCGAAGCTACGCCGGGCTGTGATCGACGAGTTTCGCACGCTCGCAAATAGTTTTCATCCAAAATATGCCTCATTGTATACGTCGAGGTGTTAACTAAAGAAAAATAAGGTAACCCGCGTCAATTAACTTGTTAAATTCCCCCGCGATTACACTCTTTTCTCCAACAGCCCATATATCGACGACTCACGCTCTCCGGCCTTTATATTTACCGTCACCAAATCATTTTATATATACAATTACGCAGCCACATATTATACGGTAGCTCCCTCTGGGCTACGCTTTTCCTTCCTAATATCCACCTCTGACGGCTAAACGACGATAACTTTCCACATCGAGAGACTGGAATTATATCGATATAAAAATCCGAGCGAACCTACCGAAAGTCTTTTTCTCGAGAAATAATCGTATCTAGTTTGAAAGAGACCCTGCGAGTCCTCGTTACACCAACTTTCTCGTAACGAGACACGTTTTCCTTCGTACAGTTTCGTCCACGAATTTCTCGTCATTCTCGTCCTTCGCATCAGCATTCGGAAAACTCGTTGTAACGCCATTTTACGAAATTTATTGAGAATAATTGTCCTGTGCAATTGGGCTTCCGCATCCACGACTCGAGAGCAAACAAAATGTCACAGGGGACCAATCGGAATCGCAGAAAAGCGATGGCAACGAAGCACTGATTCAAGCCTCACAACTCTACTCAGCAAAAAGCGAGACGAATTTGTTTGAGAAGAAGAACAGAAACGTTTGAATCGTAGAACCTTAAAAAAAACACGAGGAAACGACAAAAGTTTTTGCTTGCCACTAATAGATTCGTTTCGTTTATCAAAAGCAGAGTGCAAAAATGACAAACAACGTAGGAAATCGTTCCGATACGAATTTTTCAATTCCAAATGCTCCATTTATCTCAAGCACGGACATAAAATACTCGGAGTATTGAATAATCGTTAGAGGCACTTTGGACGAGAGGGAATATATGCAGCACGTATTATTAGTGGCGCAGAACACGGTCCGCCGAGCTTATCAGCCTGTTAGTCAGACTCTCGTCGTTTTCTCGCGAAATACAATATTCAGAATGTTGAGAACATTCGCGGATAACGTAGCGCGCGGGGAACACGTGTAAGCGCAGTGGAACCGTGCCTCGGAGCAGCCCCCGCGATTGCGTCACGCGGATTCAGAGCCGATGCAACCGGTGTCCCGATTTGTAATCGCTCTCGCTCTCTTTCTCGCGGCTTCTCTGGGTCAATCCACTGCCGGTTTCCTAGTCGTTACAGTCCTTAACAGGCGAGGAGTCGGCGCCATCGAAAATACTCGAGTTTCGCTATTTCGCCATTTTTCACACCCTCCTACGCATTTTCATGCGTTCTCTGACTATTTTCGATCGACGTGACGTCATTCCAATCCCCCACGTTGAAAATCTCACCGAAGGAACAGTTTCGAAACCATTTTTCCAAGCTCCCCGTCGTGTTTTCTCTTCACTCGTTTTAAATCAACAATTTTCCCTCATTTGCTCCCCAAATCGATGGAGCCGATGAACGAGCGAAAAGAGCTTGTAAAATACTCGAAATCCCACTTCCAACTCTGCCGCTGTACTTACACACTTCCGCGCAGCAAGTTGTAAGTGTAATCGTAAGCGCTGCTTCTCCCCGGGCCTTCGAGAGCCAGAGCACACTCTTCGGTGGTCGCATAATTCTCGAGGTTTTCGAACTGCAGAGCCCGGCAGACGAGACCCTGCTCATTTCCGCTCCACCCGATCGCCAACAGCAGCAGGACCAACCGAGTCCTATTCACAGCGAAACTGAAACAGCGCAAAAATCAAATTTATTATCTCGTCCCGGGCGGAGTTAGATAGAATCACGGATCTCCGGGATTGAGATCGCCCTTACGTTTCATTGTGCAAGATAAAATCTATTATTCAGTCCCTGCCGCTCGATTCGAACACACACGAACAATGTTCTACATCACGAGCACCGCCGCAACCGTAAAGTGTTTCGTACCGAACCGCATTACAATGGAGATAACGCTCGATGCTGATTTTTTTCTTCTTTCGTTCGGTGGACTACTCGACATCCAGAGAATGTCTGGAGTGATATGGCGAAAACTAACTCCGATTAATATCCATGTTTTACGAACCGATCTCAACAGATAACTCAAACACGGAGAGAAAATTTCACTAAAAACTACTATGGTGCCAAAGTATTTATTAATTCTTACGAACATATGAACGATGAAAATTGATGAGTGATGTCAAAATAAATACATCGGTACACATGTATACCGGTATATTATCGTACAATCGCGAATGAAATTCTGTTATTTACCATAGTAAATTTCTAAACACTTTGGCGTATGATCGATGCTTGTGTTCGAGCTCCTCAAATTTTACTGTGTTCAACTGTAAATTTCAATTGTGAAAACAGTACCAAGTATAGCAAAACGGCATAATAATTCTACTTGACAGTTCATCATCGAGTCAACATAAATTTTACAACGTTTCCTTGGCGAACTATGTTAGGAAAAAACAGCACAGTTTAAACCTTTGTCGCAGCAAAATACGCAATTTAAAAATTTTCATTCAGAATTTACTTGGAAATTTCAATATTTTTGGTAAAAACCTTCAAAATGGGCGCGATATACACGGAGAGAAGAAGATAGTACTGGTTACCAAGCCGGATAGTACTCAGTGCTATCCGAACAAAAATAAAATTTCAGATTCTACCCAATGCTATGCGGATAGTACTGGCTACTATTCAGATACAACTCCGTACTATCTCAGATGTTACTCAGTGACATCCAAGATTATACAGCGTCAGATGGCACTGAGTACCATCCAGATAGTCACCAGTAATATGCCACATAGTATACGCTTCTATGTGACGATGTTACAGAGTCGTATCGTGTTGACTAATTTCATACGCTTGCGCAGTTCATATGCGTAAGTTTACGTGTTGTAACTTACGTGCAAATACTATATGCGCATGCGTATGAAATTAGCCAACAAGATACGACACTGTAACATCTTCACATAGAAGCGTATACTATGTGGCATATTACTGGTTACTATCTGGATGGTACTCAGTGCCATCTGACGCTGTATAATCTTGGATATCACTGAGTAACATCTGAGATAGTACGGAGTAGTATCTGAATAGTAGCCAGTACTATCCGCATAGCATTGGGTAGAATCTGAAATTTTATTTTTTTTCGGATAGCACTGAGTACTATCTGGCTTAGTAACCAATACTATCTTCTTCTCTCCGTGTAGAACCCTGAAAACATATGGCAGCATAATAATTCTTACTATTTTTTTCTCTCCGTGAATACGTAATTATTCTCGATCTATTATGTCTCACATTTTCCAATACTTTATGGAGGCGTCAAGACTGAACGAGAGCTCATTCGATTCCCTTAACGATTCTGTCTCATCGAGCTTGAACGACGCTTTGTTTAAGTCAATGCGATCAAACATTTGTTGATCGAGAACGGAATTTTGGTGAGCTATCGAAAGACGTCGGACCTTTTCGACCAAATGATTTCGTCGACTCTGAAACACAACTTCGTTGAAGCCATTTAAGTGTTGTCGCAAGTCGAATGTTTTGATAAAATTGAGTTTTCCAACCGTTTGGAAATGAAGAAAGTCGTTTTGTTTAATGGATCGCTGCCAGTTTAAACGGAAATTCCACGCTTATCGGCCCCTTGAATACCCGAGAGTTGCCGACTACTTGGAGTGGATCGGTGCTAATTGAGTTATCAGCACGCCGCGATGTGATTCATTTGGAGAGATTTTTTAATCTCCGGCCCAAGAAAGTCTCGGTTTAAAATCTTTTGAAAGCGTATATTTAGCGTGAGTCATCGGATACTTTAACGCGGCTGGTACGTGTGCGTATAAATCAAGTGTGAATTATACGTAAGCATTATGCAAGCGTCATAATATCGAACAGTTTACTTCAACTCACTAATAAAGTGGTTTGCCTTGTGCCTTAGCCCCGCGAGATCGCAATTTAGAATGTTTGAGTTCACAATTCCCTGGCTGCTCTCGAAATGTCTTTAATTCAATAGGGCGCTAACTCCATTTTTCACTCCAAGACGTTTTAACTACTTTTATCTCGCTTGGGAATTACTTCAACGACAATGAATCGCGGCGTAGCGAACTTGTTACTTTACGCTCCGCTCAGCAGTGACTGGATGAGAGAAAAAAAAAAATACTTTTTTCTCGTTTTTATTGATCATCAACGTTCATGAGGTCTATTAAATTAATGTCGTTTGATCTCGACGCCGAGGCTCCTTGACCGTCAATCGTCAACGATCAAGTTCATTGAATTTCCGAGAGACGATTTCACGTGTATCCGGAAGATTAGAAAACAGGAAGCTCTCAGGGTCGTAACGTTCTTGGAATGAAGCGATTTTATGGTGGAATTTTCCAAAATAATGTTATCAAAATAATGTGATTTAATGGATTGCTATAAGTGTGAGGAGGAAATTCGGAATTCATGCTCACGATTTCTACTCGATTTCACGATTGTCCGATGTTTCCGTGTCGAATAATTCAACGACGAATCGCAGCGACGAAAAAAAAGTCAGTTTTTGTACAATCCCGGAAAACGGTTCTTGCTCCGGTCGATGCTGAGCTCGCATCGTTGCTTTTGGAAAGTATGCGGGAGTCGCCTCGTCATACGGCTACAAAAACGTGCCGGTGCTTGTGAAAGACGTGACAAAGAAAGAATCGAGTATGAGAAGAAAAACGATCGCAGTTGTGGGGATCGGGGACTCGTTGGAATGCGATCGAAGAATACGGAGTTTGATAAACAATTACCAGGAAACTTCTGGCCGTTACTTCCGATCGAAAAAGCATCGAAAAGATCGAAAACGAACGCTGCATCGACTGCATTCTGCTCACCGAAGAGGCGCAGTCTCAGGAACTAAGTGCCCAACGAAAAACGTCCACTTGATCCCGCGGTCAAGCAGTTTTGCGGTTGCGAGCTAATGCATGGGGGAATCAATGGTTCTGTGATTTTGTTCCAACCGGTGAAAGTTTCAAGCCTCGTAGAGTGTTCGTATGGTTACGGAGACAGTAAGGAACATGGCAATCGATAACCGATCGAGTTCGATGATCTCATTTCGACACATTTTACAGAATGAGACAAAAAATGAGTTGGCTTCACTTCGGGGATCCGTGACAGAACAGCTGTTCTGAGCTGGTTTTAAAGAGAACAGTTTTCGTGATTTTGTAAAATGTACGCTGAGATGCTCGCATGTGGAACTCGAACTTTGTCTGGAGAAAGGAAGAAAAAGAATTGACAAGCTGTCAACGAGACACGCAAATTCTCTGTTTTCCCCCTTTTTTCTTACGAGCGATAAAATGTGATGAAAAAAAACGGTTTAACACGCATGCACCTACATACGTTTCATTTATTCTCTCGTCGTACGTGAACGACTGGACTCCATTATACTTTCACCCATTACGAACCGTTTTTATTTCCGTGGCATGTTTGCCTCGTGGCGTGCCACAAAACGGGAAAAAAAGTCACGAAAATCCTCTCAGTTTGTTCGTTCCGCGAGATTTTCAAATCGTTATTTCGCTCAAGACACCACGCACTTTTATTTTTCTGCAGAGAAATGAGTTGAGTTACGGGACGCGGATGAGCTTGCTCGTCTCGAACTTTTAAATGACTTATCATTTCTTATTTTCAAGTCTAAATAGCTTGACTTCGAATAAGGACTTTGAATTGATGGGAAACATGAACCGGCTCTTGAGAGCAATTAATAAGAATTCGTGTGTCAGTTTCAGCGCTAACGTGGCACTGTTTTTCTGGCGGATTTCGTCCGGCGAAGTGCTCACATCTCTGTGGAATGTCGGAGAACCATAATCGAGGATTTTATTGCCAGGTGAAATGGCCCCAACAATCGACTTAACGACGTAGGGCTCGGTGAGCTCATTGTGTAACGCTCGTCCGTGGAAGCTCGAGCGTGTGTCCGTCGAGGATTTCGTTAGCCGATCGAGTCACGAGTCGTCATTGCAATCGCATTACAGCCCGAAATGCTGGCTCGTTCAGAAGTGCCTCAAGTAGCGGGATTCGTGTCAAAAAAAATGGGAACCAAACCCTCGCGGTGGACGACTTTTTCGTTGAAGACTCCGGAGATTAATCGCGCTCAGTTTTCAAGCCCATTCACGAAATTTGCGTTCTTTTAAACCCCGACGATAATGTCAGAGCGCGTGCCCCATTCAAAGTCCTCGAGATGAACGAAGCTTCGATTCATCGCTGTTGGCACACCGATAAATAACACCCACTGAAGAAAGGAACGGGAAACTGAGAGAATCACAGAGTTTCCAGCCCTGATCGCATCATTTTTTTCTCATCACCTACAATCTCTTGTTCGGAACAAGTTCTCACGATAATAGAGAGAAGAGGCGTGAGGAAAAGCGAGTTACGATGACCGACACGACCACACGTATCGTTCTATTCATATATTATGCTCTTACGTAATTTCTCTAGAATAATTCCAAGTCGAACGCAACGGAGTTAGAGAAGTGCGTGTATTGTGCTTTCCAGTGTATCTGTGCCGAGTTGGAAAGTCATTTATAAACAGACCAGCAACGTGAATAATTCTACTAATCGAGTAACAAGCTTGCAATTATCTATTCAGTGGGAGGATGCTCGTACTTTTGTACTCCGAAGCGAATGATCGCAACGGCTCGTCGGACCGTTACATTCGAACGTGACGTCCGAGGCTCTTTCTTGAACGCTTTTTCGGGATTTAATAAAAATGAATGGCGAAAACGATTTTGAGAGATTCGCTGAAGCGAGAAAAGCCGACGAGATTAGCGTTTTTGTGACCGTTTTCTGAGACCATCCTGCGCTCAGGAGCGCCCCAAAATTCATAAATCCTCACGATCAACATGTCGTTATGCAACTTTCGTGAGCTACCGTAACTTTCAAATGCTGCGCGCTCTCCGAGGGGAAAGATGCACGCGTCTCTGTTTCTAGATCGCACCTCTCTCTCTCTCTCGTGCTATTTATGTTTTATGATGCGCGGAACGATGAGCCGCGAGATAAGATCCTCGATAGAGAGACCAAATTAAAACGAAACTCTATATCATACTTTCACGTGATCCTTTCACCTTCCCCGGCGAAATCTCACCGGATGGGGCGTCTCAGAGTCCTGACAGATTCGTGAAAAGTTCATTTGTTATGAGAAACGAGAAATGTTTTTCCAGCTCATGGAGCTATCGCGTCGTCCAAAAATTCAAGCGGTTTCTGCGATTCGATACTTTCCCAGAAATTCTCAAATCGGATTGGAATTTCATGAGAAATGCCGGCACGCATATTCATTATGACTAAAAATAATTAACGCTCTGCTTTTATTTACGTTTATCCTTCATTTCCTGCTGGCATTCGAGTGGCGAAAAAACGGCGAGCGTTCAAACCTGCTCACGCAGCTTTTCCCTGACCCAACGCAACTCGCTCGTTCCGTGCTCGATCTCATGCACATTTATCCAATATAAACAGAGATCGATAACTCTAAATGTCCATTCAAATGGCGTAATCGAGCGAGATCGCCTCTGAGGTGAATATTCATTATTGTTATTCATTGGAAAACCTATAATAACGTTCAGACTTTCATTTTCTGTGGAGCGTTCAATTTGCTGAAGGATTTTCCAATGTTTTGCAGTAAACATATTTTCAGTGAAATTGCTAAATTTTTCGGAAATACGAAACGTTGATTTAGAAGCCGCGGAATCGAGAAAACAGAGCAACCGGGACTCACCTGCGGCCCATTTTGTCGCCGGAAACTCCAAAATCTTCAAAGGCTGAAGTCGCGACGCGTTTTCGCCAAAAAACGAAGGCGCTGCGTGGGCTCTATCATGAGCAGACGAAATTGGAGCACAAAACACACGCGATCACTGCAAGAATCGAGTACAAAAGAAAAAAATGAAGCAGAAAAAATAAGGAGCTTTTTCGCCCGTCGAAAAACGCGAGGGATGAACGAACCAGTGAAACAACTCGACAATAGTCAGCCGCGTGTCTACAAAACAGTCTCGAATGTAAGGTCACGAATCCAGCGGCTCCCGCAGCTGCTGGTCGTTGGTAGCTCGATGGTTATTCGACGACTCTTGCTTCTCGAGTTCTCGCTCGACCGTTTGATCCAGACACTCTCCCTGCTCTTTCTCTTCCTCTCTCGCTCACTCTCTTATTTTAATCCCTAACTCGCGACTGGCCCAGATTTCTCGCTCTCCTCCTGTCCCTTTTTCCTCTCACTTCTCTTCCTCACACTCCGTGCTCACTTTCCTCCGAGCTCGAGGATTTCTTATCATTAACTCCCAACCGAAACACTACCAAGGTCCCGAACACGCGTGCTCTCATTCCGCCACCTCAACTGTCCCGAACTGTAGAATTTTTATTACTGGGGTGACTACTCCCGAACTTTACAAATTCTCAAAATAATGGGACTTTCGAGAGCGGGGAAGGAGATCTGATGGCTGCAAAAAGTGAGAGTACGTTCTTGGTACATTTTGTGCATGAATTTCTCACGTACGTTTAGTCTCTTGCGTCTCTCTTCGAATTCAAGGATTCCAACACTTTTTTCACCTTTTTTTCGTACTTGAGGAAAACAGAATTTTATTTGTACGACGAGGCATGAAGCTTTCGTAAGGGCTCATGTGTTAATCGAACATTTTTTATTAGATATTCTTCAAGTACAATGTCTGAAAAATATTCCCACAAAATGTCATAAAGATCGGAGCATTAAACGCGATTCTCTCAGAATCGTCTTTTTTGAAAAATACCTTTGCGGTGGACACGAAAACTCTTAATCATAACCATACGGAATGTATACCGCTTATTTATTATAACAATAGCTGGGGCCTGGACGAAGGATTTGTAAAAATTTCGATTTAAAAAAAAATTCTAACATAAAAACCGAAAATTTAGCACCTCAAAAAATGAATTTTTTGTTAAAACTGTCGCCATTTTTTTCAAATCAAAATTTTTACAAATCCTTCGTCCTGGCCCAAGCTATTATTATAATAAATAAGTGGTATAAATTTATATTTGTACAAGTACACGAACATATGTACCAATGAATCTCGTTCACAGTTTTTCAATAAACATTTATCTTCTTGCCAAAAATCACGTTTTTTTTGGCCACTGCAAGTGTTTATAAGGTCTTAAGGAAGTTGACGGCATTAGAATGAAAATGATGTCATCGCTTTTAAACCGATTGCATCTTATAAAGCGAAGTGTACAAAAAGATCAGTTAAATTTTCAGACAGTTTAGGAGCGTCGTTGCTGAGAAAAATCAATAATAATTTGGGCCAAATAACATGTAACCTTATGGACGTCAAGACACATTCAGTGATATCTCTGTTAAAAATGATGCTAAAAATATGAAATTTTTTGGGCAACATGAGCAAGGCTTGCCGAATAATGTCAATTTTTTCAGATTTATTAAGATATTTGCTGAGATTATATTAATAATAATCTGTTTCCCGTGCAGTTTTTTGAGGCTAAGATCGTCACTGTCCGTGTTTTCGACCGAGCTTTTGCCAGTTTTCCGTCTCTTTTTCCCAATTCTTCTTTAAAGTGTATGCAACATTGCCACACCGTAAACTGGCCTAACTTTTGAAAGGTACAGGTCGCAACTTTTGGGTAAAAAAATAACGGTACGGCCTCAACTTCCTTAAAAGAGTGCGTCAACGAATTCGAGTTAATAAACCGATAAAGCGTGAGAGAATGGATGGCGAGTTGAAAATAAATTGGGCAACGATGTTACGAAAATGTTCTATCAAATTTATACTTTTTCCCCCATAAAAGAAGATTGCAGATGAGAGTGTGCTGTACGGAGGGCAAAAAGGGTAATTAATCGATGCACGTAGGAGAGCGAGAAATGATGGTATTACAAGAATAACGAGGCGTCTCGTGCTCGATCGCGCGGATCGTTCGGTACAATTCGAAAGAACCTTCGTTCCCGAGCCGGTGCAGTAAATTTCACGAGCGTCTCATTTGATACGAGAAAGGCATAAGTTGGATCCACCGCTCGGGAGAGAGAGCAAGAGGAAAATATGTGTCCCAAGAATCCGGTAAAGATTTCCATTGATCGCGCTGGTGCATTATCATTGCGTCACCGATCTCTTTGCCATTGGAAACTTCTCGATGGAACCTCACGTTTTGAATTATTCTGTGCTACAGCGGCACGAAAACACGAGGAGAACCAGCCGCGCGATGGACTCGTTGCAAAAGCCACTTTATCCATTCATCAGTCATTTTATCGAGCGTAAACTCTTCCAAAAGAAGCGATCGATACATCAATTCACGGATCACTTGAACTGGAATTCATGACTTTCGTTCACGGATCCGAACGAATCGAAATTGACGAAGCGTTCGAGCATCGTGGGGCCACTGATCATTTTCTGATTCACCGAAGTCAACTCACCTGTCAGGAAACACTCAAAAAATAACTTCAACATTCAGAGAATGAGAAAAGTCCAACAATCTGACATTGGCGACAGCCACTCCATCAGGAAATGGCAAAAATCGTTGGAACGATCAGCGAACGACGGGAGTCATTCGAACAATGAAAAAAATTCCTTTCGAAATGTGAAATCGACGAATGTCAATTAAACAATCAGACGTTGAACGGACTCGCAGCAATCATTCGATCGCGAGTTTCGTAACGAAGGAACGAAAACCCAAAGAAATCTAATATAATATTTTCTGCCCACAACGATTCAGTTACCGAGATAAGATTGGTTTGGCTATAAAGAAAAATACGTGACAGAGTACTTTTGACGGATGCTGCATGTGTGAGCGAAGAGAAAAGGAAGCTTCGAGGATTCGCGCGTGCAGAGCTCTCGATCCCGAGACCGCGTCGCGGGTCTACGTCCCGGGAAGTACGAGAGCGCGAGTCACGAGGTTCTCCTTTTTCTTTCTTCGCCTGGGAATAAGACGGTCTAACTGTAGTTATAAAGTTTCAAAGTAAAAGTATAAGGCAGTAGCATCACATGATCCGGCCGTATCGTCTCGCGTTCCCTCCGCGCTCTCGTTCGCTCAATCTCCGCATCTGTGCAGAGCCTCTCGTCTCTCTAGTCACCGTGCACAGATCAACTCGCGTACGCACACGAGCAAGCGACGAGAGAGCGATCGCTCTCAATTTCAGGGCAAAGTAACGACGCGGAGAACTTTTTGCAGTGGCAGCTTCTCAGCTGAGAGCACGGAGAGACTCGAATGCGTTGTGCATTTTTATGCGATTGCGTTCGAATTAGTTTTCGACGTTTCATTGACGATTATCGTCAAAAAAGTTGGAACGAGTGAAGCGGCCGCAGCCGCAGCTTCGCGCTCGAGGGGGATCGATTTTTTTCTCGCGCGTATTCATTTTGTTTCGTTTTCACGGATCGCGCGATTGCGATTTCCCGTTAGTATCCGCTGCGACGTTCGTCGACGAATGTGACGGCAGAAAGAAATTTTCGCATCGGTTTTACCCGCTGGAAATATCCCGATGAAAATTCCTCCGATACTCGATGTTATTGGCGCGCTCGCGTCGATTAGACACACATGGAAGCGGTTGACCCCGTTTTATTCGAGTTTGCACTCGATCACGTAATTTCTCTGATGACGATCGCGCGGTGCAATGGCTCGATAAAAATGTCCGGTAGATTTACGGGCACTGGAAAGAAATTAGCGAACCCTTGCGGCTCCTTTCCCCGCACGAAGCTCGCCTCCGCTGCTCTGCTCCGGAGATTTAGATAGACTTGAATAGTCACGAGTTGCGTTTAATCGCGCTATCTCCCCGTAATAAACGCCGTTGTGCCTTAAGCGAAATCTCAAGGACGAAGCGCGCACAAGTTTCCACAAATTTCACTGAATCGTTGCTCAAGCTTTGTGGAAAAATACTTTCGCACTGTTCTCGCTCCACTTTTTTCCGGACTTTGCGTTCCAAAGTCGCTTGATTTTCAAAGAATATTCATGCGATCGGCTCATTTTTCAGTGCATGGCTGAGGATTTTGAATCCCGTGAAAATCTCGCGTTTGAACTGGAAACACGGACGACGCTCAAGCCGAGGAAAAATTTCTCGAAAAAAATGAAAATTCCATACATTTCGATGAGAAAGTTTGCTTCGAAATTGTTTATCGTTTCCTCAATTCAACGTGCTATTTTCCCGCGGAAATACGAGGCTTGTCTAATGCGATTTTCTTTAGGCACCTTCGATGTTACAAGAGAAAGAGGAATAACATGAAATATGCTGAGGTAATGATACGTGTGGATAGAACACTCGCTCGCGGTTACGTGTACGCGAATATGCAATCGGTGCGAGCGCAGTGATGATCGCATTTTTAAACGCATTCGGTGAACGCAGTCCCGCGGTGAGAATTAGAACTCGAGCTGTGTATATCTTCTCGCGGTGAAATATTAATCCGGGACGGCCTTGTCGAAGGTATTCTTAGTGACGAAATGCCAGCGCTACAATGGAATATTCTTATCATTTATTTCGGAAGGATTGCGAGGCTTAAGGAGGAACGTCAGCTTGAAAAAAATGGTGATGGCTTAATGAAACGTTAGAATATACATTTTTGAGTATATTTTCTTCTATAGCCTCTCCAAGTTTTAATGCATTTCTTTCAGTCATTTTTTAGTAAATAATTTCTAAACTTCGAATATTTAAGGTAGTTCATGCACAAAACGATTTTCTTAAGAGAGTCTTGAAATTTACACAGAGTTTAAATGAATAGTAGGCTGACACGCATATCAAATTTTAAAGTCTTATTGGTTATTTAGATAAACATGTTTAAGATATGAAGAAAAATAGACAGGGATACAGGAACTGTGCGTGAAAAATCGTTTATCTTTCCATATAACGAATGAACGCTTCTTACGAAGTTTATAAAAAAGTACACAATAATAATGAAGTATGTTATGAAAGTTTGGGAAAAAATTTGAGACGATTGTCTTACTAGGAATAAAGATGTATTTCGTTAAAGATTGAACGAAATCGGTAATGACCACTCGTATAACCTCAAATTTGCTTATTTCGGCATTTTGTTTCTTCTTGGCTCGGTCCATTCCTGTCACAGCCTTCTGTCTTTTTATTAATACTTTTTTCTTGAGCCATTTCCCTTTGGGTTTACCCTTTACGGGACGAATGAAATTTAGGGTTCAGTGAGTGTGATGGGTCCCCGATTAAGGAGGGTGGATCGCGACGATACAATGTTACCATGCTAAACCGTGTTAAAAATATTAAGAACTTCGAAATAACATTTGTATACTTGATGCCAAAGAATGTTATCACAAAATTTTATCAAATTCTGATTATTTCGATTTCGTGATCCACCCTCCTTAATTAATGGCTTGTAATTTCATTCGCCAAGAAATAAATTGAAAAAATGTATTTACAATTTCGAATTAATAACTCTGACATTAATTTAGAGTGATTATATCTTTAATTAAGGAGTAAAAATCGATCGAATTTGCGGACACCCATAAAAAATACGATCCTTCGGACATGATTTACCTTAACACCCACGCATAGGAAATAACTCCACAAGCCCCATCTTTCCATACTCAAAAACAAATAAAAAAATGTTGACAGATTAGAAAAAAAATACTATTCCACATTTTGAACTCTAAAGAACATGTGCGCAAAATCGAAGGTCGTTTCATTCTGCCATTTTTTAATATTTCACATAAATTTCACCCAAAAATGGCGTATTTTTGGGGTTTAATTCCCTGTGAACAAAGCAAACAGGGCTTACAAAACTTGGATAAAAACATTACGCGAAGCTGATGTTTCTCCTTAATTGAGAAATCCTGAAGAACGAAAACCCCTGGAGCGATTATCGCTCGCGTTCATTTTCCAGGCAAGTAACAGCTTTTTGGAAACTTTCGATTTTTTCTGCGTTTCGTTTTCGCAGCCTCCGCAATTATCCTTTCCACTCGGGCCAAAGCGACGGAGAGCGTGCCTTGAGGGACCATTTTTTATCCGGCAGCAAAGAGATTGTGGAGGCGGCGATACTTTCTCCGTCAACTCGGACGAGTTGGAAGAACTTTTGTTCTCCCTTCGTACGAATACATTCTTTTTTCCGCTCTTCAACGTGAATGCTTCATCGGAGCGACGTTCGGTGTCGCGAGGTCAACCGAATCGGCGTGGACACTTCCTCGTGCACCTGGAACGAGCGATGCGCTCGGCTTCGACTTCGAGCTCGGGCTACGCGAATTCGCATTCGTTCTGCTGCCGGAAACAATCGCTTTTTGGGTGCAGGTCGTTTCTCTAGGAAATCGGCGAACAAAACCGGCCTCGCGGCTCGAAACCGGCGATCTTTTCATCGAGATCGAGCTCAATCGAGTTGTCAATTATTTCAACGATTTCTGCGTGAACGTGAAATTGCGCTCGCACGCCGACGCGTGATCGATCAACCCGGAGGTAAATGGAACGTCCAAATTTGACAAAAGCGCGATGCGAAGGTCGAACGATCATTTTGATTTAGCACTAAAACGCTCGGCAAACGCGATTCATTAACCTTCGTCCGGAGCAGATTGATTTTCGGCCAATATTTTTTGCCCGCTGGATATTCAATTGCCATTTTTTGCGGCTTGATCCCATTTCGCTAAAGTGCGATATTTCTCCAAGGATTTTTATCGCCGCTTCTCATTAAGGAACGCTGCAGTTACGAATTATCGGCAACAAATCTGTTAAAGTATACACCGTCATAAAATCAAGACACGGAGTTGCTCTCAGAGTCCTTAAACTCGCTCTCGAGCTTCATTGTAAATGCACAGGTACGACGTGCAATTATTTTAAAACGGTCATTCATTACAATATCCGGTCCATGCGTTCTCCTGATCGACCAACATTTTTATCGATGTATCGCCTCCGATCGAATTTTTGTCGTTTCAACTCGACTGCCACCTTTTGTGATCGCATTTTGAGCCCCTTGACGCAGAGGCCATTGAAAAACCTCACGAAATCCGGACCTTTTCACTCCTCCATTCTCTCCCTTCGTTCATATCGAAAACTATAAAAAAAATACCGAAAATATCAGGCATCCGGCACGTTCGGAGCCTTCGCCGAGACGATAATTTCTGTCGTGATGCAATTCCATTGTAAATAAAATCGATTACCTTCAATGACACGGATCAGCGAAGGAAATTGATCGAAGGGCTCGAGCATAAAAATGGAGAGGGAAGAGAATCATCGTGGGATCGATTTCAAACAATGAAGAGCAGCGACGAAGGGGATCGAAGCGAGAGTTTTCTAAGCATCTCCTGTGACAATGAGACTCCGAAAGCGAATGAGACAGAGGCCCGACGTCGATCGACATATGAAAGTTGTTGCTAAGCAATACCGATACTCGTTACATAAGTGCGTACCCTTGTCCGGAGTCATTTTTATTCATTCGTTTTGTTTTTTATTCGTTGAATACGTCACTGGTGAGTACCGGCTCGAAATTACGCAACTTTGAGTCCAGAAAGCCGATCGCTTACTTTCTCGGACGAGAATTATGCTTCATCCACCTCGCGAGCAGGCGAGCCGGGTTAACGAGGCTTCCAACGAAACGAAGTTTTCGGTAAAAGCCTCCGCGCCACACGAGCACCGATAAAAGCACTTGTCGCTGCGGAGACTCCGAAATAAACGGGAGTGCGTAACACAGCGGCGAAAGGCATATCCAAACCTCGATTCGCACTGGACCCGCCGAAAAATTCGTGAAACGTGATAGCCCCGGGGACCGCGGTGTGCCGACGCTGCGAATCGACCGCGGGCCCCAGATGTGCCTGCTCATTATTTTCGGATCGATATTAACCATCTGGATTATGAATTTCGTATGCTAATTTATCAATAAAATGATCTCGTGAGAGATTTCGACACTCGACGATCCTCGCACCACTTTCCTCGAGGGTCCCCGCGTCAATGAAAACAACTCGGAACGAACCAACGACCATTTATTATTTATCGATCATTCTCAAACTTTTTTTTTCGCTTTGCGAATATAAATCACACCCACGCTTACACTCGGGAAGAAAATTACAGTGGTAAAAAAAATTTGCTCCCACACTCCTAGCTGGTGCGAATCTGCACTTGGACTTTTCAAAACGTTTTTATTTCATCCACGAATGTATGGAATTAATCTTACAACGAGACTTTTTAGGGGCAACAATTCCTTAGTAATCGATTACGATCATTGAAAAAATTGAAAAATCAAGTTTTATTATAGAAAAATGGGCAAATTGAAGAAAGAGATTTTAAAGTTCTGGACACTTGAAATTTTCGTGTCTGCGGGTTAATTCCCAATCGCCAATCGAGTCAGCCAACCGGTCACTTTTTATTTAAATTCTACTCCACCATTCCTGTGATCACTCGAATGGAAAATGTTGGCTGTTCCGAAGTATACTTTACTACTAGCCAGGCGAGAACTAGAAATCTTTGGATATTGCAGTGTGTTCTCGAAGCTTCGTGTTTATTAATCCAAACTTCTGCACCCGGCGGGTCGATCGCTGAATGGTTTCACAGTTTCACTGTGGTAGAATCCAGTTTCGGAGGTGATTGGCTCGTCGATGTCTGGTTCCCTACAGTTCCTCCCGAATCTGGTTTTTCCGAAGGGTTCGGACGCAATCCGTTCAGCAGTGACGCAATGTCGTTGGGTGAGATGCCTGAGGGGTCGCCAAGATTCGTTACTGGTGCTCGTGAGCTACACTTGGCGGTACAAAAGAGTCTCAAAAGATGGGGAAAGGTCATGTAGGTCAATGGGGGGCACCACCGATCGCACAGAGCTTTCCAAACGTTGCGCCATTTGTCCAGTTGGTCCAAATTCACTCGTCCACTTATTGGCTCGGTCGGCGTATCGTCGGATGGCCCATTGATCTGCAGAGTGATTTTTACGGGGGATTACGAATCTTTTTGCGTCATCGAATCGGAAGAAAATCCTGGAGAACTTACTTGGCCCAATACTGAAGCGGGGATAAGAAGCAGCAAAATAATCTTCATTTTTGTGGAAATTTCGTCTCAGCTTGAACTGCCGGAACTTCGGATCACGCGCGACTAAGTTTTTACTCACATTTGTTGACCGACAACAACGGACTCGAGAGTCTCCCGGTTTTATACTCGGCTCCGATCGTCAACGCTGGCAAACCAAGAGATCCCGTGCGTGCGGAAGCATAATATTTCGTCTTATTTTACAGTAAAACCACTTTTAAGCAGGCAAATTCGTATGCGAGTATCTTATCGGATGGGACTAGAATTCACTCTCCATTTTTCCCACGCCTCAACGACCGCGTTCTAACTAGCGCAGCTCTCGCGTACTTTTTGCGACAGCCGCTCTTCTCCGGTTCTCACATTGGTCCGAAGTTTTTCAGCATCCAGTCAACTTTGATTTATTTTTATTGCTCCGTTGAAATACAAAAAAAATGCTCAAAATTGGGTAACTGAAATTTTGATTAGACTGAAATGGATCGAAGCTTTTTTCGAATCGTATTTTCAAACTCTCGATTGGAAGAAAAATGTTGCGAAATTGGTGGCTTCGAAAACAACGAATTCACCATTTAGAGAGGTTTCAATAAAAATGTGCATGGAGTTTTTTAAAACTTATTAGAGCTTTGAGTGAGCTGGTGCAAAAATAGGGCACTTGGAAAAGTGAGCCCGCAGCCCTCGAATAATCATGTAGCGTTTCAAGCCGGCCAACAAGTTTATCTTCCACTCGACTGATCGGTTTTCTTCTCGCTTTTATCAGGCATTATCTCTCCTGGTTCCGATGCGATAATTTTTCTGTTCTAGATTACATTTTCTCGTGGGGAAACAATAATCTCACTTCGACGCGGTCGTGTTTACTTGGAAGCTTCAGAGACACGGTTCTAAGATGGGTGACCGCTTAGCCAAACGTCGGAGTTGCCCCGTCGAGCTCTGAGCAGAAGCAATTAAGGAGGGTGGATCACGAAATAAAAATAATCACAATTTGATGAAATTTCGTGATTACATTCTTTGGCATCAAGTATACAAATCCAATTTTTTCCAATTTTTTTACCACATGGTTATCGAATAATTGAGCGTTAAATCGAAATCCTCAAGCACGAGATTTATAACTGTATATGTGTAAACTCTATGCTTATACACGTGAACTTTAGTGTTGAATTACTCGAGAGCTGTGTGGTAGAAAAATCTAAAAAAATTTATATAGTCTTATCCCTTTGCCCTTTTCATAAAGTAAGGTTGTGACGCGTGAATTAGCTGTTGATTGTCATCGCTTTTCCGCGATTCCGGTTGGTTCTTGAAACACGACCATTATGGGGCTAAATTCATTGGGAAAAAACAACGTTCATTCGTCCCGTCAAAATGACAGCTTGGAATTCAAGTCATCTTTGACATTTCGTCGATATCGTTTCGCTCGACTCGATTTCACGAAAATTCTTCGAATTTTGTTGAATGATTGTTTAATTTAATAGTTATTAATGAATTGAATTATTAAATGTAAATGAATCCTGGTAAAGATAAATAAAAAGTTACTCTGTGTAAGAAGAGTGAGTGAGACGCGCTCCACGCGCGTCTGTGACTCACTTAGTATATTTTTAACCCTTAATAGTCACACGGGGTATATTGTACCCCAGCCGTTGTTTTTCGACCGACGATACCAAATAGAAATTTCGAGAAAATGGGACTTGTAGTGTCCTCGGTCGATAGTTCGAACCTTTGAGAAGAGAGCCTCATCGTTATTATTTGAAAGGGCCCATTTAAATTTAACTAAAAGCCTGAAATCACCTGAAAGCGTGATTTCTCAGGTTTATAGAACGAGTTGATTTTTTTTTTTTTTTTAATGGAAAATTGCGATTTCTACATCAATTTTTGTGAAAAAAGCCATTTTTCCTGCATTCTTTGCTTTGACATTTTTTTTAATATTAAAAATAACACGAATAGAATAAAATCGTTCTGGTCGTTTTTTAAAGGTTCAAAATACATTGCAGTATTTTTATTTTATTTTTTTTTACAGTTTTTCAATTATTTATCGTCCCCCAAAGTGAGTGGGGTACTTTGGACCCCGTGTGACTATTACGCCAGAATCTTGAGGTGTGACTAGTAAGGGTTAAAGAATACATTTACCAAATTTATGAAATTCTTATAATTCTTCATATTTTTAACATGGTTTAGCATGGCAACATTGTACTATCGTCGCGATCCACCAAAGTCTAAATATTAAGAAATTGATCAAACTTGGTGATAATGTTATTCAACATCAAGTGCAAAAACACAATTTTTTTCAAAATTTTCTTCTACTTAGTTATCGAGTAATTACGCATTAAAGCAGATTTCTTATGCCCGGAATGTATACCTATATATATGAAAACGCTATGCTTATACACGTGAACTTTAGTGATCAATTACTCGATAACTGTGTAGAAGAAAAATCTTAAAAAATTTGTATTGCCAAATTTGGCACTAAAGAATATGTTCACCAAATTTTATAAAATTCTAAACTTTTTGAAATTTTTTATGTTTTTAGCATGGTTTAGCATGGCAACATTGTATTGCCTGTACCGAAACTCCTTAATTCGCTAAACTGTCAATTGTCTGTAAACTCCAAAAAGTTGAGCATCGACGACAGCATTTTTTCTGAAAATTTCAAAATATCGCAGTTCTACGGATGCTTCGGCTTCATAAAAACTCAAAAACGGTTTAACAGAAAAAAATATTACAAAATTTCATTGAAGAATTTTTTTACAGTAAATAAATTTTAAAAAATTGTTCGAAGAACGTGGCAGCGTTCTCGTCTCGATTTATTGAGGTTTTCTGGGTCTTGCGAGCTGAATAAATTGCAAGGAAACGCTAGATTTACCGAGTGAATCGAGAATCGATGAATAATACCCAATTATAGTAAAACCGCGCTGTAAATGACTGCACATAGTGAAAATCAGAAATTTATCAACTGTTGGACATACCGACGAGTTACTTATCATGTGAGCAGCCGATAGTTTTGCAAACTCCCGGTAGATGCCGCAAGTAAGATTTTCTCGCTCACGAGGCTCACGAGTACGTGGCTTAAAAACAACAAAGCGTAAAAATTCAAGAAATTGGAATTATTTGCGATTATGCAGAGAAGCATAATCGACTCGGAAAAAATTCTGCTCCACCTTTTAATAAAAGTTTTTATGTCTCGGACTTTTGTAGGAAGAAAAACGATGTGACGATTTTTCAAGAGTATATGTGTTCCTTCGTGTTCATTTCACGGTTATTTTGACGGTTTACGGTGATTCGTTGCACTCGAAGATAAGGAAACTCGATCATTTCATGCTGAATAGAAGAAATAAACTTTACAGAATATTGTTATGTATATTTGTAAAGTGCATTATCTACAATCGGTAACGCCGGGACACGACGCAATCCACGCGTTTCCGCATAAAAATACCTCGGCTCCCCCGGATTTCTCGCTTTTTTCTAATACACGCTCCGAGGCAGAGATATCTGGCCGTGTACATACATAGAAAGAAAATACTCGTGTATATATAAAGAGTAAATCCCGGAGTCCGGAGTCGAATGTGCTTGACTGGGGTGTTTTGTTGTTTGGCGCGTCCCGGAGTCCATAGTCCGTCGAAGACTCATTCGCACGCCGAGTCGATGCACAGTGACGCTTTTCTCGCGCTGTATTTTTAATTCTATCGAATATTCAACAAGTTGTGTTTTTCGTTTAGTCGAGTCTACACAGAATTTCGCCGGTAAACTTGTGCTCCGATATTTATTTCCAAACAACCCCGATCAATTTTTCGCTTCGTCGAAAGAGCGAACGAGAGCAAGGGACCCTGGAAAAAATTGTTTTGGAAACGACGCCACTCCGCTTTTAGGGTTAGGGCACCCCTTTTACATCGCACCACGTGTCGAACGTCCAAAAAATGATTTTGAGTCCTTTGAATTTCAAATTTCACTTGACTCTTATTGTTGTGTCGCAGGAGCCCGATTTTTCTGTTAACCTTAATGCGAGAGTGTAAAGTGATTTCAATGGTGTGAACTTTAATTCAACTAAATAAAAAAAATGTCAATTCTTTCATTTTCACAAGAATGTCGGATCACCACACTTCTTTAATCTCCATAATCTCATTGTCCCCATTTTTTTAAACCGTTGTTGGATAAACTATCCGATTTCTCGGGATGTGAAATGAGTGGCATACAATTTGCAATTCGAGCTCGAAAATGTAGACACCTAATTACATGATTATCAGTGTGATATTCACGTACTCGTGTTTCCACGTGCATGTCACTTTACATGCAGGTACTGTGTGTTTTGCTTACAAAGAAGATAGAAGATGCTTCCGAGGCCTTCGAATGGCCTTCGTTCGTCGTTGCGAGCAGTGTATCTATGTTGTGCACGTAACGCAGTTTATTTCATTCGATACTATTGCAATTATTAAATCGATTTCATCTGCCTTGACGTACAAATACTCAAAGGAGAGCTCCGAATCGTTCGCGAGTTTCGTAGGTCGCTGGTGAATTCTTCGCTTCTTTTCCCAAAAGTTTGTAATGAAATTGTCAATTTTTTTTTTCCATCACCAATTTGAAGCTCGAAAGTATTCGCGGCATTGAGGAGAAGCGGAAAAGTTTGAAACATTCATCGAACTGTTGAATCTATTCGTCGGTGTCTTGTAAGAGGACTTTGATCTCTTTAATAACGAAACACCTCATTTTTATGAATAATTAGGAACGAATTGGATAGCCTACTTAATATACACGTTGAAAAATCGAACGACACTAAATGCTTATCACTCCAACTTTTTTTTGTTTGCGTAGTTGTATTTGGGCTGAATTCGCATCGGTTACGTTGGTCGATCGAATTTTTCGTATTTCAAGTAACATTCCGTTATCTCCGTGCCTTCGTATAATGTTATCGTTTTAACGGAAATTTTTATCTCCCGGTAACGATAAGGGTAAGTGAAAAAATATATTAAGCGAAATAATGAGTGACGCGAATTCTCTCGGGTGGAAATAAAACGCACGCTTTCATGGGGTTGGACGACCTTGTTCGACCTTGTCGATATACCTTCGCGAAAATATGTGCTCCTTATTGACGGATCAATACTCGTCCCAAACTGCGTTTCGCAAGATCCGGGAAACATTGCAAAACCCGTCGAACAAACATTTCGACGATCCTGTCTTGGGGAATAAAAAGGGCTTTTGTACGGATCAGCTGTACGGTTGCGACACATGTCGACTCGTGGTGCAATTGGGTGATGCAAAATGCCGAGGATTTGGCGGGAAAACGCGAAACTCTGAGTCCGATCGGATCTTGAAGCCAACGGTCATGCAATGAGGAATAATCGACGAGTCTCGAAAAGAAATTTTTCTCTGTTCAGTAAAACCGATGTTTCCTTTAAAAAATCGAACATTCGATAGTTTTCCCGATGTTGTTTTGAAATTCCACTGCGAAAATACATCACCGGTAAAAGAAGCAGCGCGCACGTCACGCACAGAAAAGAGGGAGGAACACGCCCACGCCGGCCACGTGAAAAAGACATGTCTGAGTAAGAAACGAGCTCGAAAATCACAAGCAGGAGAATTTCACGCAAATGTGAGAATAATCTTTTAACATTCGGAAACCCACAGTTGAGGGTCTCGTATGTCGAATCAACTTCTCGCAGTTTTTTATTCTTTCTCCCTCCTTCTTTTCCTCTCTTTCTCTGTCCCCTCATTTCTCTCTTTATTTGGCCTTTTTCTATTTTTCCTCATCGCTCGCTCTCTCTCTTTCTCTTCTTTGCTAGCTCGATCGCTCTCGCTCGGGAACTCGCGTGTTTCGACGCACGACACCATCCACAAAGATTCCCCCCTCGAAGCGTTAACTGACCTCGAAGCATTGGCGGCATTGGCGCTTCAGTTCTGACTCGGCGTCGCGCTCGGACGCCCGAACAATTTTTACCATCCCCTTTCTCTCGTTCGAAAACCAAACACTGGAACAATAATAACGTGTTTTACATAACCTCTCATTTATGAATATCTCCGTTAGGTGTGGTGCACAAGAAAAATAATAATATAAAGAAGCAACTGGACAAAACATCGAGGTTAATTATTCAATTTCAGTGGAAGGAATAACGCCGAAAATTCGAGGGAAAAAATATCAATGGTGTCACTGAGGGAGTTAAACGGTAAGTTCGAAAGAGTTTTTCTTCGTCTGTACGATTGGAAAATAGCTTTTTCTTTGTGCAGATTCATCGAGTGTTTTTTTTAAATTTGTTTTCCATAAATTTAAAAAATGATCGTTGCATCTCGTTCAAAGCAATCGAGAATATATTTGTGATTGAAATTCTTTTCTATCGACATCGAAATCGGACTAGAGATTGGTCGAGGTTAAGAAAATGATCTTTTTTCCGACACCCTCGAAGGGGATCGGCTTTTTCGATGCTGCACGTGCGATCGTAGCTACCTGTAGCTCAAATCTTCAACGTCGATCAATGGAATGTTATTGATGTGAAAAGAAAACCGGTTTAAAGAAAAGCCCAACAGTGGAAGCCTGCGCAAGGAATAACAATAATAACGTCATTCTCCTTTCGACGTTCCGACGCGTGCTGTATTTTTTTTTGTGAAAAATAATTCCCGCAGGAAAAGATGAGAGCAATTCAACAGATTCGAAGAATCTTCTGTTTAAAAAATTCCAATTTCTCATCCGCAACGAGTTTTTCTAAACGAAATAAAATTTGTACGTCGTTAAACATTTTTGAAGCAGTGGAAGAAAAGAAAATTGACATTTTCAGCGATTCCTGATCAGTGACGAACGGTCCTTCAATTTGTAACAGCCCATTTTCAATGTCTTTGCGAGTGTTTTTAAAGTGTTTTTTTATTAACCAACGCGAGTACGTGTTTTCACGAAGCTTATTTTTCACAAGCGATTTTTTTGTCTTATCGGCACGTGTGACCGAGAAACACGTGTACAGCAGTGTCATAATTTACATAAAATGAATGAAATTATAATTATTCGCGAGTTTGTAACTTATGACAAACGATTTCATTTTTTACCGGTTGAATACGCCTCTGACACGGTTTCAAACACTCTTCCAAATGCACACGTACATTTGTGTACATTTATCCGTGCTTTACCGGGGATTATTACCTTCATCCAGAGACACACGTCAAACAGTTGGCTTCGGTTAGTTTTGCCTCTCGTTTTTTCTCTATTCCGGTGTTTCTCGTGTGCGTAATTGGTGCCGCTGTGTTTGTGCAGTCTTGTCCATGTTTTAGAACACACAACGAGATTGCGTAACGTCTCGAGCTAAAATATCCCCCGTGCTTTTGCAAAAATATTTCTCACGCCAAACGCATCGAGGGCCAGCGTGGACGGAACTGAAGTTTTGACCATTTTTTCGGTCGGTCGACCTCTCCGGGGCGGAAATGTCATTCGAACGATAAACATTTTCACACAAAAAATAGCATCGTTCCAACGATCGATTTTCGACGAAAAACAATGTCTTTTCCTCCCGCTCGAACATTGCACTTTGAGTTGACATTGGACCTCGTTACACGTGATTTAATATTCCGTCGCGACGACAATCTCTTGTGCAATAATGTATCGCGGTTCGCATGCACGCTTCGAATCTGACATTTTATCTCTTCAAAATGTTTTCATTCTCCTAGCCAAAAATCTTCATTTTATTTAAAGACCTCAGGATTTTCATGAAATTTAAGATTCTCCGATTCGTATTGAAATGCATTTATCTTGAAGGGGATTTTTTCAAAGTTAATTCGGAGAGGCCAAAAATGACTTTTTCTTCAATCAAAACAGATTTTCTTCCTCATCCGTTGCACAACAAAATTCCTCTCGTTTTCTCCAGAGCGATGCAGTTGATGCGTCGATGATCTTTTATCAAATGGAAATTCGCTGTTGGAAAAATATCCTGATAAATCCGCTTATACGAGAATTAAATAAAATATCGAATTCCCTCGAACAGTTCCAAAAGTGCACGGTCTAATGAGCCAGAACCTGTCGCTCGTCTCACGAGAAATTTGTGATAAAAGAATAATTACTTGAACACCTTGAAACGCACTCGAACGGACAACGCACCTACTCCAATAAAAAATATTTTTTGCCATTGGAAACACGCTGGAAACGTTGGTACGAGCTCACAATTTCGTATCTTCATTTCGAGTGTTCGTTTCAAGTTTTGCTCATTTTATACGACGGATAAGGGTTGACAGATTTCGTAAAAAAATATGAATCTTAAGATTTTTTTTTCGCTCCTCCGTGCAAGAGATTTTATTCTTTATCTCCGCCATCAAAATAATGCCACGATAATCCAAAAAAGCTTCGATTTTATCTCGAAAAAGGAGGCTCTCGAATTTGGATTTTGAGGTCAACCAAATTTCCAGACGAAGCAGACGAAAATTTCAGAAGATTCATTCATGAAGCATTAAAAGGGGGTTTATGAGCTCACAGAACTTCGCGCGGCGTTGCCAGATTTGAAATCACTGACGTTATCGCCCGGATCGATTTATTTACATTACTCGAGTCAAAAGTTAATGATCGTTAAACGGCGAAAGACTTTTACTTCTTCTTCTAACAGCGAATTCGAATTACCAGAGTTCTATCGATATTTTCGATGAAAAAATTTCTGAACTGAAGCCAAAAGAATAAAAATCGACGATATTTTTGTTCGGGAAGAATTTTCGAAATTTCATCATTTTTTGCAACCAGTCAAATTCACATTTTGGAAGAAAACAATTCTCCAGACCCATGCGAACACGTTGTCCCGGCAAAACCATAAAAGCGAAGGCGCTTAGGCTAAAAATAGAAAAAACGCGATAAATGGGGACAGCAGGACGAGATCGTCACGTTTTTTCCCACATGCGAAACATTTTATTATTCGCTAGTTCGGCGTAAACAAATAGGTGGCACTTATGTAAATGGATCGATCAAGGTTCGCGGTGAAAAAAGACCCGTGACCCGTTTCCGGTCGTTTCATCATTATTTTTCCGGTTGCCACGCGCCGGCGGTTCCCGGTCGGCCCGGTAATATTCGCCATCTCTTGGAGTATTCCGCGCAACTTTGGTCGCGACGAAAAGATCGATAAAGCAGTAGCAGCCGCTGTGCATAAAAACGATTTTCCTCGGCAGATCGATCGTTGGGCAGATTCCAATCAAATCTGCGAGTACGACCTCCGATGGAAACGATCGTGAAACTGCTTCGAAGGAATCAAGTTCTCCTCTCATCATCCGATTATTCAAATCCGTTTAAAGATTAGCAGATTATCAACGCATCGAAGCTTCCTTTCCCGCTGTCAGCTCGTATCTCGAGTACACTCGAGAGAATGCAACGATAAAATAATGATAAATGATATTCTCCGATGCGAGCAGGCGACTCCTTTGCATAACGCGTTCGGTTAAAAATGGAAGAAAAGCGTAATGTTTGCTCGCGCTTTGCGACTTTATCTATCTGGAAAAAAACGATTTGGTATCGAATTAGCATTCGTTTAACACAATCGCTCGGTGTCGCATTAGCGAAGGATTTCGTTATTGATGTGAGAGCGGTACGAGACATTTTTCACTAATTGTAGCCATAAATATCACGACGTTTCGCCTTGAAGAGTCGAAAAGCCCATTAGGAAACAGAAAATGTTAACTAATTTGTGAAAAGAGATTGAAGTGAATGCCGAATGAGGGGAAATTTCCACGTCGATTCACTCGAAAATCGTTTTATTTCATTTTTTTTTTTTTTTTTTTTTCATTCTGACAGATCCAACGTCGTTGCACACGAAAAGAGATTTATTCCCATTTTTTAACAACGAAAGTTTATCTTCGTCTTATCTCTACAGCGTACGTCACAGGAAAGAATTCGGCTCCCAAAGACATCGATTCACCGCGAGCAAACATCCTCTCCATTCTTCTCTGCCAACGCTCGACAAAATTTTCAATCCTGCCACCGATATTCCGTAGTCAGATTTAATCCCTTGCAGCGTTCATTCACAGTGCTATTCAGTCGCCCCACGCCCGGCTATTTTTATTTATTCACTTAAATCGAGCCATTCTACGCACGCCCCTATTTAGATCAATTGAAGATATGCCCGTTCCAATTGTCCGCAGTTAAATTCTCACGAACGGAATGCGATTCGTGACATGGGCCATCGAGTCAAACAGTAATCACCTACACAACGATACTCGGTCGTAAAACGCCTCGATATTCGTCCTTATTCGTGTTTCGATATCGTTTCAAAATTCCTCTTTTATATGCTGAAAATTTCGTCACTCGTGAAAGAAGCTTCGAGTGCTCTTCGTTGACGAAAAATCTATAAAATTTTGTGCATACTTTGATTTTTTCGGGACGACGAAAGATCGAAATATTTTGACTTTCGTTGCTCGAAAACCGCTCGTGGACTGTCGCAATGTTTGGCCAGCACAGATTCAGTATTTTTCGAACGACTTATGCTCCGCGTCAATATTTGCGGGGTACAGTCCATAGAGATAATTCGTACTGCGCGAAATTGAGGCCGAATACAATTTTTTTTAGAAACTGTGCGTGAAGTGATTTTTTTTGATTCGTCAGCTTAAAAATCGTTTTTTTTTGTTTCAGAGAGGATACCTCGTCGAGGTATCCTCGGAGCCCTCATGTTTTTGGCCTGCATGTTCTCCTACGTCATACGAACAAATTTGTCGATAACAATTGTTGCGATGGTCAGCGCTCCGGGTGGCAAAAGCAAGGAATCCGACGCTTGTGTGCATCACGAACATTCTCACAACTCAACCATCAACGGGACCAGAATTTTGCCGGACGTGAGTACGCCGTTTTTCAACGAGTAGCAGCGACGAAAACTGCTTTTTGCGACGCACCATGTTTTTCAACTTCAGGACTTTCCGGGTTTATAAATATAATTATTTATTGGGACTCGAATCGTTCGAAGGCGACGAAAGACTTTTTTTTATCTTCCTACAATTTTGTTTTAAATATCAAAATTGGTAGAAATTTTCTTACAATTTTGTCCGATTCCCCTAGTCAAATTCATCGGAATTTGGAGTTCGAAATTCGGCAGAAAATGCTCAAAAAATGAACGAACTCGAAAAGTTTTTTTCTACTGAAATTGATAAAAATGTCTTTGCAATTTTACCCCATTCTCTATTCACTCTTTTAAAAATCGCCATTTGAATTTCGATCGTAAAATATGTCAAAGAAATAAATAAAAAAAAACTGCACATATTTTGGAATCGTAAACAATTTTGGGAGCATACGTTCAGCGTTGTATCGAAACGATAATTCGCCACCGAATGTGTAGGCGTGAATAGATTTATTGGATCAAAGATCGAATAAAAAGCATTGAAAGAAAATAATCGTGCCTATGTTTAGCCAGGAAGGCATGAGCAAGTCGATCACTCGATGCTGTGTAGTCTCGCTGAAAATAAAATAAAAAACATATTGAACAAGTCACGAAGCTTGGTATATGTATGCGCAACATTCCACGTCAATTGGAATTCGACTCGCGCCCACTGTCATGTGGTCCAAGGCTTTCGTGCATTACCGTTCAGTGTCTTTTTTATTATTTCGCTGAATTCGTTTTTTTTTCCATTGCTCATTATGTAATGTCTCGACACGATGAATTTTCAGGAAAAGCTTTTTTGGCTCTGCGGTTAACATATTTTGCTATAAAATGCTGAATCGAACGAGGAATAATTTTACAGCCCTCAAAAGACATTCAAAATTCGTTTATCAATGATCCATAATTTGAAGGGATTAAAAAAACGCTAAAATTTTTATTCCTCCAATACCAAATGAACGTGATTCAAGAACCTTGGCTAATTGAAGATTTCTTTAATTCCAGTACGGAGAACGTTACGAGTGGAATCAGCACATCGTAGGAGCTCTATTAGCGGGATATTTCTATGGAGTTTTACCAGCGAGTATGCCCGCTGGAATGCTGGCTGAAAAATATGGTGGTGCGAAAGTAGTCGCGTGAGTACTGATGGAACTGAAAATGAGAAAAAATTAAATATTACAACTCTTCAAATATTTATGGAAATGAGGCTTTTCCAGTCTTATTCTCAATTCTGTATATTTTGGTGAAAATAAAAAAACTAATTGGTATCCGATGCTCGTTTGGGAAGAAAAATTGACCGTGGAATATTCACAGATTGAACGTGTTCCGCACAATCTTTTTGTCAAATACTATGAATTGATCATCAATTCTGAACATCCAAATTGATTAGCGAATAAATTTTCTAGTAGAATCGTCGCACACCCGATCACGTAGCCTTAAATTCCCACACGAGATCATAGAACTAACAAAATGTATTTCTCGATCGTATTTAGATTTGCAACGCTAATTCCTGCACTGTTGAATCTTCTGATGCCATGGGCTTCGGGAGTGCACTATGCCTTTGTATTCGCGCTTCGTTTCGTTATGGGTTTCTTCGGGGTAAGTTTACCCAACGCTATCCCCACGGGCCACACTCGCTCCGATATTCCCAAGTTTCTAAAAAGCACTCACAAAAACTATTCTAAAGCTCGCATTTTTCTTTCTCAGGGTGCCGTTTATCCAGCGTTACACGCGATGATCGCGAGATGGGTGCCGCCCAGCGAAAAGGGCATGTTCGTTTGGACCATGCAAGGCGGACCTTTTGGCACTTTCGTCACACTCACACTCTGCGGTTGGGTTATCAGTAGTTACGGATGGCAAGCCGCTTATTATGTCACCAGTGGGTTAATGCTCGTTTTTTATGCCTTGTGGTTCTTCCTCGCCTACGATACACCCGATGTGCATCCGACGATAACCGACCAGGAAAAGGCGTACATCAAAGAAAAAATTGGCACAACTGTGTCCAAACAAAAGGTTGGAATATTGATACTAAATAAAAAAGAGGATAAGTCATAGTTTTTGTCGAATATAAAGAGAATACCGAGTGCGCAATTTGAAGATTCGAAATTACGATAAAATATATTGAAGATCATTGCAACATTGTTTACAGCAAAAACTGCCGTTTTTGGCAATGGCTACTTCGCCCCCATTCCTCGTCCTTCTTTGGGCTCACTTCGCCAATATGTGGGGAATCTACTTTATCGCGACTAATGGCCCAAAATACACGCTGGAAGTGCTAGGGTTCAATATGAAATCGGTATGCTAATATATAATCTGTGTGCAAGAAAATCGTGTCGAGTATCCAACAACACGACGCATCGCGATATTTCAATCGTGATTTTTTTGCAGGGTGGATTCCTCACGGGCTTACCTTACATCGCGCGTCTTGGAGCCGGTGTTTTGTTCGCTGCTGCCGGTGATTACGTGAGGAGAAATGAAATACTCACGGTTCGGTGGATAAGAAAGATATTCATGATTTTCTGTAAGTTTATTTCAATATAATTCGTTGACGAGAATCAAATGTGGGTGAAGAATGGAAAAAAAATCATGATATTCGTTGAAACTTCGGTCACTCAAACAACAATTCATTTTGCAGCCCATGTCGGACCAGGAGCTGCTCTGATAATCATGACTTACGTCGGCTGCGATTCAACGGTCGCCATAATAATGCTCATCTTAGCGTTAGCTCTGAACGGTGCTGCGTGTCAGACCAGTTTACAAAATCATCAGGATCTGGCGCCAAATTATGCCGGATCCCTTTACGGAATAATGAATACTTTCGGCAGTTTTCCTGGCTTCATCATACCGCCGATTATCGGCGTACTGACCAACGAAAGGGTAAAACATTTTTGAAACCATTCTTACCAATAGTTTTCCTTCGACTCAAAAAGTTGGTAAACGAATATTTTAATCGGAGATATTTTTTAAAATGATTATGTCGAACGTGCCGAATTGGAATGAAACAATTTGGTGGAATGAATTAAATGTTTCTTTGTCTCTTACAGAATGGTGTTGAGGAATGGCGCATTATGTTTTGGATTTCGGCAGCAGTGTTTTTCTCTGCAACGGTATTGTTTTGGCTGTTCGGTTCTGCGGATATCCAACCGTGGAACGACTACAGTCAAGCTCAAAAAGTAGCCAACATATCTGAAGAGGAGAAGCAGATGAACGACGTATCGAGGAAGGAGTCTGCTACCGAGGACGAAGCCGAAGAAAACGAGCGACTTTAAGCCTTTAGATAGCAATTTAAAACAAGAAAAATATATACGAGACTTGCTAGAATTTACAAGTCGTCAATTAATAGTTTCTACAAAAGATTCCTGAAACCCCTGTGGTTTGAATCGATTCAATGAATCGATCGTTAGATTCAGCGAGATGTTTATGCTCTCGCGAAAACAGCCGATTATTAGAACAAAAAAGAGGCTGGATAATTATAATTGAGTACAAAAATATAAATCAATGTCGTATTCGGTGTTTCGCGAAGAAGAGAAAAGATTCGTGCGTCTTTAGGGCTGAAGAGTCTTTGCAAGGATCTTTTCCATTCCGCAATTTCGTAGCGCAGGCTCCGAGACAAACTGCAATGCCAAACAGATATTTTTTTGCCAAAATTTCATCGTAAATCATGCTCTCATCACCTCGTTCACATTATTTTCAACCCTTTGAGTTTGAAGTCTTTTTCGAATGGAACCTCGTGAAGGGGATACTACAAAGTTAAGGGGTTGAAGAGATACAGCAATACACCTGCAAAAATCATCCTTCAAACCGAATAAATCGTCAAAACAGAATGTGCAACTCTGTTCATCGTGTCATACTCTCGAGAACCTTGTTGGGATAACGTCCCTGAAAACTATGTTTCCGTTTGGAACGATGCCAATGATAAAAAGGTTTTCTCATCATTAGTTATAAATTTTACTCTATAACTTTAAGTATTTATTATTAAGTAATTCAGTCTCACAAACAACAACAAGAACGCACACCAAAAACGACAAATAGATTTATTTTCATGCATCAGTTTATCCTACAGAATAACAAAGAATAAGCAAACAAAAACGAGAAAACATGAGCGAAGAATTTGTTCGTGGGGAAAAAAAAAACAAACCAATTTCCTTGGATTTGTCATATTTTTCGAGCTATTTTACATTCTGCTACTTTCTCCGAAGAGAAAACTGCTTGATAATCTGTACTGATGTACGACAAGAGGGAAGAACTCTTGCTACTTTTGCATTTACTTGAGTAGAGCAGAAAGCCCATAATTTTTCTAACAAATTAAATAAAAATGATATTTTTTCTTCTATGAATCACGCATACGTTATCGCACTACGTACAACTTTTTATTGTGACGACGAATATGAATTGTGGAAACAAATGTATCTGTGCGTACATCGACTCGAGAGTTATTCTGACAATAAAAAGAATATTCCGCTGATGAACATTCTCTCAAGTCATTTCATCTTTTGTAAACAATTCAAGTTGAGTAGATTTTGCAATAGTTTTGCGCAAATTACAATTTTTTTACCACGACTTCTGTAGTAAGATTTGAGTGACCACGTGGCAATCTTTTGTTATTATATTCCATGCACATTTATTGAATTATAAAGAAATACGTGATATATGTTAAGAAAACGTAACTGTAAAATGGAAACGGTGAAAATATTTTTTTTCTCGTCAACAACGAGGAAGAAGAAATGAGCAAAAAATTCAATACTTTGTTTTCATAAGATTTCACTCGGAGGCGATAATTCTCGAATTTTTATGCATCTGCAAACATCTCGTTTCGGCAATCGATCTTCCGGGCCATTCCTCGTGCAAAAAGTGTCTCTCAACAGTCTCAAAGCTCGCTCGTCATGAGCTGGTAAATTTTGTTCACATTTCACAGGGATTTGCCGACTCGTTCTCGGGCTTAACAGGGATGAATCTATTGCTTCGTTTTCACTACTGCTTCTTATGCTTCTTCTTGAGCGGATAGATTCGCGGGATGAACATGCAGGCCTTAAATTCGGATCTCGTGCCGCTTCGTTAGGGTTTCTCGAAACGTAGGAATTAGCATCCGCTAATAAAATGCTCTTCGTTCTTTCGTTTTCATGTGTGAAGGACCTGTGATTACGGCGGGGATCTGATAACCCGCTGGAAACGGGAACTCTCCATGAACTTCTTTCTATCAAATCCGTTTGCGAACTTGACTCGGCCATTTGTTCGCCCATTTTCGTCCCAACTACCACAATTTTCTCGGAGCTTTCTCCACCGAAATCTTTCCTCCTGATATTAGTATTGTCTTTTTTTAAATTTGACTGGAAAATTTCTCGACCCGAATCTTTTGCGGCGATATCAGTGTCCGTTTCGTCTGATTCGATGGATTTTTGACGAAAATCAATCGCCTCGATCGCCCTGTCATTTTTTGTCAAATCTGACGCAACGGTTTTTCTATAAATACTTTGAAGCTCGCTAACGTCAACTCGGATATCAGGAACTAACATCAAATTGGTTAATTTCGGGTCGCAACTCAATTCCGTTTGCACTTCTTGATCAGTCGTCAATCTTTGCAGCGCGTGATTAAACTTTATCATCGTCTCGACCTCTGCCTCCTTCGTTTCGGCCTTCGGAATTGGCACTGCTTCGGACATCCAAACAGCACGGTCGACCACGAAATTCAACGCGTCCAAGGACTCGATTGCAGCCGATGGAATCGGCTCAGATTCCTCCGGATCCTCCTCGGATCCGAGCTTCTCCAAATCGCTTATCACATCGGCCAACGACGTTTCATTCGCGAACGTAATCGTCGTTTGGACGTACTGACTTTTCCTCCATTCGGGCAGTGGCTTTTCGTTCATGACAGCTGAAAATTTGCAACGACTCATCAAAGGCATTCCATTCAAAGATTTTCCAACGTGAGAATAACTTTTACTTTTTATCGAAATTCTATTCCATCCGAAAAGTAATTGCAAGATTTCAAGGTCCGAAAAAAAAATCATTAATTCCACATGAAAAGTGGCTAATTTTGCAATTTTTTAGTGACAGAATTTTTACAGGATTGAGGAAAGTAGAGTCGATTAATTTTTCATTAAAATAATGGCAAATCGTCGCTCGATTAAAAATTCAACATGAATAACGAACAATTAGGAATCAACAGAGAAATTGTGGTTTCCAGAAGTTGATTTTTGTAAGTAAATTTGAAAACTCACTGATTATGTCGTCAAAGACTTTTTCGGTGGGGCACTTTTCATCTTTTCCCATGAAGAGCGTTTGCGTCGCTTCGTCTCGATAAGCGAGAGGTAAATCGACTCTCGGGACGCCTTGCAAATAAGTTTGAGTTTCGGTAGCGATCCGCTCCGGTTTTTCCAATTCCTTAGGATCGATCAAGTTTTTCGTCGTGTTCAGAAGGGATCGTCGAAGTACGATATTCCAGGTATCTAAGTTTAACGGTTCGTCAGCTTTCCCCGAGACGACCGCGGTATCCTCGATTTCACGAAGAAATCCATCGTCTTGGGGCGTGACAGTGAAGAAGGTCTGAGCCCATGACGAATCTTCCTCCTCCAAATGTGCAGTTTTCGACATTTTCCTTACTGTATATGGTTTTTTTTTTTTGCAAACTGAATATTTTTCTGTCCGCGAACACAACAGGTCTGGATCGTCGCTCCGGACGAGGAGGAATTGTCGAGATTTGTTTTGTTGGTTACGAAAAACAAATAGAAACAAAAACGAATCGAGGTTGGCAGCTCGCTTTTGTTCCTTCATTTTCACTTGCTAGGACAGTCGCCAACGAACGAATTTTTTGGGTGCACGAAATCTTGAAACATTTGCAGTGGCTTTTCAGGCTTCATTGCAACTGAAGAGTCCTCGAAAAATCATCAATTTTTTATGCATTCGATGATTTTGCGGTGTGAAACTTTCGACTCGAGTCGAGAAGGTTGAAACATTGTAACGCGAAATACTTTTCTTGGAATCTTATTTATTCACTTGTCCAAAAATATAATTTCTCGAGTCCAACATTTCGCACGTTCGTAAACGAAAAAAGATTATCGGTCACGATATTTGTAAATCTAGGAATAAAAAATTTTCCTAACATTGATTGAGCAAAGAGAAAGCTCACTTTCGAGCCACCTTAATAACGAAGGTTCTGATTTCCATCGGTTTCATTACAACATTGATCTCAAAGTCGTTTACTGATAACGGTGACGTGTAATTTCCGAAGAAACCTCTATCGATGTCATTGGATTCGGGATACCATTTGAGCTTGTTCACGTCTTCGATCCATTGATTTCCTCCGAGAGTAGTTTCGTGGATTGAAAGCAGCGTGAAGGGGGCAAACAAGTCCTGAAAGAGTAGAAATTCGAAAGGTCAAATTCAAAATCAATCAAATTCGTATTCAAAAACTTCTTTTTTTCGGATTTGTGTTAAAACTCAAAATTGGTGTTAAAACTCGAAAATATTTTAGAAAGTGATAAAAAAAGTCAGTTTCGATGGCTTTGCGTCAATTAAATATCGAGGGACAAACCGTATTTTTCGAAACTCCAGAAATCTCAAAATTTCGAAAAAAGAGGACGAAAATTTCGCGAATATTTCGTGCAAGAATGTGATGCTCAGTTATTTAAACGCACCTGAATGTTGATCGTAACCGGCTCCGAAAGCGTGGCTGCTTCGTTGGCTTCAAAAACGTGCTCGAGTCTCAGCAAAATGCTATTTTCTTTCCAGGGTTCGAGAGTCAGAATTTGTACGTTTGGTGGCAACTTTTTCCAAAGACCATCGCCCTGTGCGATGAGAAACAAATTTTCGAAGTAAATTTTTGGTAGAAATCGGAGTAAATATTCCAAAATAAGAATGCATTTGAGGAAATCAGTCCGCATTCGGTCATCGAACGAAGTACTCGCCTGCATGGTGTACTTGTTTCGCCAGTCCTCGAAAGTTGCGTCGTTCGCCGGAGTTACCAGAGTCCAGGGACGCAAGGCCAATTCCATCGTCGCCAGTTTTACGTCGAGTGCTGAGCCGTCAAGGTCAGCTGCATCGCTGACGAAAACGGAGTGTTGCCCCCGGGCAATGAGCCCTTCGCCGAAGGCTGTTTCGTTCAGAGCTTCGCCAACACCGAAAGCGTCGTCTTTGAGCAATCTTCTGTGAAGCTGGAGTAAATTTTTATGTTAAAATACGTGAAAAAGATGTTTTTATGGCTGAAAAATCGTTGAGATTGATAACCATAAGTTCGATTTCTCCGTCCCGCAGACTCGAGCCTCCTTGAGCTCTGTCGACGAGCACACTGAGCCTCAGATCTTTGTCTTCGTCCTCGAGACTAATTTTCGAAGTGACTGGATAGTAATTTCCGGAAATCGGTTCCTTCAGTTCAAGGTTCCAGGATGGACGGTAGTCCTTTTTACGTTCGAGCATCTCTCGGGCGTTGCTGTCCGTGAAGAACGTTCCTTTCGATACCAAAGAACTCGAGTACCTCGTTATTATCTCCTTTCCAATCTTGTCCCTAGAAATCAGAGGCTCAGCAGTTTTTCTGCTAAAAAAGAAGCTTGGACGTTGAGCGACGTGGGAAAATCGACTCACGAATCCGTCGGGATCGGACCAACCATCCAATGGAACTCGATTCTATCCTGATTATCGTAGATTCTCACTGTTTGGCTGACCCAGTCGTTCACCGACAAGTGCAATTCTTGTACCAAAGGACCTGCAAAGTACTGGAATTTGAACAAAAAATTCTTCCCTCCTGTGGAAATGAAACTCAATTTTTCAATGAATTTTATAATTGCTCTGCGTTGAGAGATTCGAGTGAATAAAAAATAATGTAAATTGCTCAATTTTTGTGGAAAATTTCTCTCCTTGGACCAATGGAACTGTTGTTTTTTAGGATTAAACAATCATTGGTCCTCGTACCCTTATAAAAGTTTTTCGAGAGCGCGTATTTGATGTCTCTGGCACTTGGGTTTTTGGGCCTAAAGATGTAAGCTCCGGAAGATCGATTCTCGAAAACTTCGTTGTTGCCCTCAGCTCCTTCGTAGTAATGGAACGATTGCTCCAATTTTATTCCCGTTCTGTTAATCCATTGGATCTCAACGTTTCCAATGTCGTTGACCGTGACGTTGTACAGCTGAAATTTTTATGAAAAATATGAAAAAAAGTTAAAAACTTGGGATTAACGAGAGAAAGTGATTTTTTTATGTTCATATTTTGTTTTCTTTCGTTTCTTGACATCGTACCGGTCCGCCGATCGACGAAATTTCTGCGAGCGAATCCTCTCCGTGGCCTTCGACGACGTTCGGTTTTTCACTGACGTAAAAAGACCGAAAACCCAACGGGCCAACGTTGTCGGCACGAAACACTAATTCATTCGTAGCTTTGCTCACTCGCCCGGCCATTTTTTGAACCGGAGCAGGGACTGGCACGAGCTGAGTCGTAACTTCCTCGCCTGGGAAATAAAAATTCGAAAAATCGTTGCTTTTCCTCAATTCCTTTTTTCAACCAACTGAACGGATTCCAAATTCACGGAAATTCTGAAATTATTCTCAGCATCGGGCAAATTCAGGATTTAAACAAAGCTCGGAAAAAATTGGTTTTATCTAAAGTTATAGAGATTTTCGGAAGCTTTTACCGTCCGGATCTTTGACGCTGTAAGCTTCGCCCTGAACTGGTATCCGGACGAACGGCGAAGCAGTTTGGCTCATAGGATTGTAAACGGTGACCACGAAATTGCTGTTGTCTTCCGTGACATGGCAGGCGCTGATGTTAAGGAGCAGACAAGAGTGGAATTTCGGCAAAGTCACATCCTTACTTGCCTCTTTAGCCGTCCATTTTCTGGAAAAACGATTATTCCCAAAGTTCAATAAACAACCAACACGAGGGCTCGCATTCCGAGGACGATTATTTCCCCATTTCATCCGTTCGAAAATTACCCAAGAGCTTCGGACACAATTTCAGCTCCTTGGCTCATGCTCGTGTGCAAAATTCTCGCGTAGTCATTGGCCACGTGCTGCTTCTCGGTCCCGGTCACTGCATCGTGATGCTGCATGATGCCCATCGCCTCGCGGAAACGCTCAATTTTCGAGTCTTCCGATTGGATATTCGTCAGAACCGCCAATTGTTTTACGATCTAAAAAAATCAATGCCCTTCAAAAGACCGTACCAGATGGTGAAAAACTGAGTTTCAATTTACTCGAAAAAGCGATTGAGAGTTTAAGTCCTTTCTTTTTTTCTATGCGAATTTTATACAAAATTTTGTCGGAGGCGAAAAAAACTTGCTTGCAAGAAATTGTTTCCCATTCTCTCGAAATATTTGAGCGTTGGCCTCGACGAGAAATATCCGGTCCAATAAGAATGGGGGTCGCTCGCGTAGGGGAAGAAATCGTCGGATTTGGTGGGCCACGACGCGTTGAGATCGTTCAATGCCTTGAGATAGCAGGACGGAGTCGAATAGAAGACATTGAGCTCGCTTCCGTGCAACTGGTTCGTGTACCTGGACAAATAGAGCAATTATAAAACATTTTCCAAGTCTCCACGTTCGATCGTAACGCACATTCGAACTGAGGAAAAAGCATCGACGAAAAAAGCGAAACAGTGCTTTTCTGCGACTTCACTGAGGGTTTTCCTTCTTTTAATCGATGTCAATAATAACGAGCACACCCGTAGCTCACCTAATGAGTTTATCCAGGTTAACAAACCACATTTGAGCGTCTTGATAATTGAAATCTTCGCCCATCGTGATAATAATATTGTTACTGGCGTAACTTCGTGACTGAACTTCGCAGAAGGCACGAAACAGCTCCACCTGCGTTAAGGTACACGAGTTTATCGAAACGAGGTTTTCGATGAGTGCCTTAAAATCGTTTCATGATCTTTTGAATCTCGGTAGAGCGTTCGTGGGTGGCTCGTTACTCGACAATTAATCTCGCGAAAGCGAAGAAAAGCTACTGGAAAAACTAAGCTCGCGATCCAAGTGACGTTTTCTGGTACCTTATCAACTTGTCAAGATTCGTGAACGACATTTGAGCTTGCTGGTACGTAAAGTCTCCTCCCATCGTTACTATGATATTATTCGTTCGAAAGTACTTTGCTTGTTTGTCCGTAAAATTAGTGAACTCTTTGACCTGTTGCATGGAAAATAAACGATTGCGTTAGTTTCGGTGCTGAGAATGAGGAAACGTTGATTTTTCGACTCAAGTTTTCAGCCACCCACTGAACGTGCTGCGGATTCAATGAAATTTCATTCGACTTATGAAAATAATAAAGGCATGTCGATCCTAGTGCGGAACTCGCACAGCAAAAACTTTAGAACTTTTGAGACGCAAACGTTGGCAAGAAAGTGCCACTTGGACGATTTTCTTCCATTTTTGCTGGCTCATTGCTTGTTGCTCATTGTTTAGCAGCTCACGCGAGTTTCGATGTTGTACTCCGGGCTTTCTGGGTCGTCGATCATCGGGTCGTCGGAGCAGAGAACATCGAAGCAGAATCCTGGAGGGGGCGAGTAAGTGTTGTACATCGCGACCGTGAACAGGTCGGCTGCGCTGCCTGCGAAGTTGAGAACGACTCAATGAGTGAATTGTGCGAATTCGGATCCGTTGGGACTGTCATTCGATTATTAAAAGTTGACTCAACCCAAACTCGGACTCGCTTTCCAAACGAACTCGGCCGTTTTGTTAGCAAGTCGAGTCTTCTTGTCCTGGTAATCCAAACGTCCGAACAGCATGCCGTCGAATCCCATTTGAGCGAACATCGAAGCCTGCTCCCTCGAGTGACCGAACGGGTCAATCTGCCAACCGATTTTTGGCCTCGCACACCCGCCGAGAGTATCGTTCAGGCGTCTTTGATCGAGGGACAAAAAATCAAGGAAGTCAGAGGCTTTCGAAACGTTTCCATTTTCTTACAATTAATCGAAGGGGAAAACTGAGATTTTCGAATTTCGTGGACCAAAATGATGTCAAGTTTTTTCCCCTCGTTTCAAAGTTGCCCTGCATACCGGAAGCCCCAAGTGTACTGATCGACGAGGGAGTGGTAGTGGGTCGTAGCCTCGTCGTTCATGCTCCATCCTCCTCCGATGATTTCCAGTCTCCCATCGTTGATGAACGACCTCACCTCCTCCTTGATCGCTTCGTCTTGTCTGTTCCACCATTTCCAGAAGTAGGCAGTCTCCACGTAGATGAATCTGCACAGTGAACATTGAATTCGACGCTTTTCATCGACCAACAAAGAGGGGGGCTCGAGTTGGACCGGAAGTGATTTGAAAATAATGGCAAATTCCTCGCTCCCCTGATTGGCAATCCAATAATTTTGTTGTACTCGAAATTTTTACACAATAAACATTGCGAAAGTGCAGTTCACCTCCTCTCCGGATGCCCGCGAAGCGCGACGATCACTGTATCCAAAATGTACTGAACTCCGGCCAACTGCTTCCTCGTATTACTGCCATAATAATACTGGTCGACAGTTTTCAACCACCCAACGTCGTCGTGGGTGTGAGCGACCAAATGGACGTTGAGTTTTTTCGGATCGACTTTCGGACATGACTGTAGAAACAGAAAATTCAGCCTTCTGAGAAACGTAAGCTGGATGAATGGCTGAGAATATTTCCGATCCCAACTGGGTGTTGGAACGTTAAATCGTCTCGAAAATTTTCAAGTTCTGGTGATTTTGAAGGAACGAATATATTTAGAAAATCGATGCATCGATGCGTTTTCACAGCCATTTTAATTAAAAACGAGAAAAAACTTCTATTCGAATTCAGTGATGAGAAATTCTACTCGAAAGTGAAAAAAAGTGTTTTGTCATTTCTGCAAGGAACTTACCTCGTAGCCGCACGTAGCTTTGTTCACGTTTTGCGTTCTAATGTGAGCGGTATCCCCGTACGAAAAGATGTGAAGGAGCAAGAGCAAGAACGAGACCGATATTTGACGTCGCAACATTGCGAAGCTCGCCGTCCACGAGGCTAGAGCCTAATGAGATAATGGCAGTCATCCTCTTATATTTATACCATTTTCTCTTCTTTCTTCCAGTGCGTTGGAGTAGGTGTAGAAATAGAGAGAGAGAGAGAGAGAAAATTCACATTGACCCCCTCGCCTCGTACACACAACGACGAGAGCCACTCGTGATAATTCTGTGTGGTAGATTTACTCGCTTCGATAAATCGTTCGCTATTGAAAAGCGAGAAGGAAAGAGGGAGGAGCGAAGGAGAGAATACAGCTGACGTGTGAAACCAGAAACTCTTTTGTGCTCGATTAACATAATCGTTGATTTATGCACGTGTAATGTTTGATTTTGTACACGTGTAAACAAACTCATCGAATATAAATGCAAGCAGAGTATTTTCGAGCGAAGCATTTTGTTATAAATTCATTGAGATACTTCAGCGACTCATTGGACACGCGATATTATATCAGTGGAAAAAAAGAAGCTTTGGCCGAGCCTCTAGAAAACAAACGTCGTGGGATCGAATAAAGAGTTGGAGATTAAATTACGTCCGATTCGAAGAGTGTCATGAAATATCTGCGACCTTTGAACGACGTTGTAAAATTCACAAATGTTCTCTCATTGTTTGATGTTATTTTAGAGGAAATTTCTATTCGTTCGTTGATTTTTCGTTCTCGATTTTTATAGCTGAATTATTTATTTTTAATGATTTTGGAAATGCTTCCTCGATGTTTTTTGGCTCTTCTGAAAACTTCGCTGCGAGCGGCGAGACACGTCGATCGAAAAGTTCGATAAGATTGGCTCTCCGCTCGCGGTGGATCTCCAATTCAAATAACGATAAAAATAAATGGAAAAGGGTAAAGCTCTGCAACACAAACATCGGATGATACAAAATGAGATAACATTGAATCTCTGGTGACGGCATTCACGAGTTCGATTGTCCGCGTGTGGTCAAAAGCGGTCGAGAACGTTGAACAACTCGAGCTCCTCGAGTCCACTTATCGGAAAATGGATCGACCAGACAAACTCTCCGTGCTTCTTTCTAATTTCGATTCCTTTCATGTTCAAAGATTCGTAAACCTCGAGCTGCCACAAACTGGGCAATTTTCAATATTTTTTTATCCATATGAACTCCTCGATCAGCATTTTTCGGTTTAATTGAAAAATTCATTTCCAATAATCGAATGAACGGTTCGTTGAAATTTCCTCACAATCATTTTTCACCGGATGGCAAAGATTTGGACCGAAAAGTCAAGCTCCCAACTCAAAAACAGCGCTTTTCTTCATAACGAAAATTTTTCATGATCTCGTAGTAGAAGGTTCAATTTTTTGTAAAACCCATCGACAAGCGCGACTCCGTCGAATGAAAATTCGTTTGAAAATTAAGTTTCGTGTCCGCATCTCGTGAACCTGCAAGTCTCCTCAATAATAATGTGAAAAAGGAGATCGAAGGATGAGAGAAAGAGGAAAACTGCGACAGAAACGTTAAGAAAACGACATTTTATTTGTATATAATAGACAAAAAAAATGCAATAACGTAGCACAGCGAAAGCAACATTTAAATAGGCTGTGATAAATAATATACATCGTTAATATATGTATGTAAATATAATATTTATATATATATGTATATTTGTGATAGGAAGCGCAAAGAATTTTAAAGCCATGTAATACAAGTTCGTCGAATATCACCAAATTCACACATCATTTGTATCGATCGAGAATCATTTATCGTTTCTCATCGTATATCGAAGATACGGTTCGGGGCTATAGTTGGATGGAAGAAAAAATAACACTTTATATCGAGGCGTTTTAATAGGAACACTGCAAATTGTTCGAAAGTCGGATTCAATCCGAAGAAATAATACGCCGGGTGAAGACAATCCAGTTTTTTTTTTTTGGTTTATCCAATCAATTGGTTACACGTTTTTTCAAAAATACGATCGGGTTTGTTCCCCTGTAAGAAAGGTTGAAGTTCTATGAAACCGCAGGAAAAGAAAAGCGAACGATTTTCCCAAGGTGTTTTTTTTTTTTTTTTTTAATTTTTTAGCATTTTTTTCCGACTCACCATCTCACAATCGCGACTCCTTAAAAATCCGAGTACGCGATCGGCTCCTGCTGCTTTCCAAACGTAACCGGTCGATAAAACGTTTGCGTTTGGTCCCAACCGCGCGGAGCCGTGTTGTAATTCGTCAAGGTTTGGTAACTTGCGATTTTTGGCCCTTGATAAGTGATCTCGCACGGTTTTTCGTTACCTGCAATTATAAACCATGATCAAACCTCTTTTTCTTCACTTGTTCGACGACTCTTTGTCCGCTCATCTCATGAAACCTATTTTTCGGTCTACGAACCTTCTTCTCCGTGTGAATGGACAGAAAAAAATGAATATTTCACGGTTCGTTGGCACAAAGACGGGTGGAAATTGTGAGGAGGGAAAAAGCAACGAAAGGTAAAGCAATTCTATTCTGAGGACAAAATGGAAATATCGAAATCAAGTATTTTCGAACTTGTTTCTAATTAAAGGGTCTACCCTAATTGGACGAGCAAAAAAGACTATTTTCACGAATTTTTTTGACTGCTATAAATTATAAATATGAATATAAAAAGTGTTAGGCCTCAAAAATACACGCTTAAAATACATAAAAATTTTTTGTCAATTTTTACTTTACTCAGTTTTCGTACAGATAAATGGGGGAGAATGGATGATCAGAGAAAAAAAAGTGGCTTTAGAGCATGTCATGCGATTTTTAATTTTTTTCAAAAATGCCAAAATGGTGGCCATTTTTCCATAGACTACGAAAAAGCACGTTTCTTCATCGTTTTTTGCAAAAAAATAGTTCCACTAAAAGTTTCAAAATTCGTATGATACGCGCTAAAGCACAAAGAACATGTGGTAAAATTTTGGTAAGGATCGGTTGAGTAGTTTCGGAGATTTTATCAACGAGGCGCCGAAAAACGAAATTTTGAGAAAAACAGCCAAGCAAACGTCGCTCAAAAGTTCACTCGGAGTGCTCAGATCTTTGTAAAATATTAGTATGATACCTTGAAATATGTATACTTTTGAAAAATGCAGTAAAAACAAAGATCGATTTTTTGATGATTCTAATTAGGGCCCCCTCAATTCGAAGCACTAATTCGAGTCCTCTATAAAAATGATTTGAAAACTCGAAAGCTTTTCAAATGCTTTCCCATAACGAAATAACGAAGCTGGCATCGTTTGACGAAAAGTCGAAAAAAACGGATGAAAGTTAGTGCAAAAAAGCATCGGAGCCAGGGGTTAGTGAGAGTGAGAGTAAAAAAAGCTCGGCGAAAAGCACATGCGGATTAACTTGCCTACGTCAGCAATGAAATGAGGCGAAGGAGCACCGACGAGATTCTCGAGAACGGGAGTATTTCGCAGGTGTTTCATGGTATCGAGGATTTCTTCCTGAGAGGCGACCATGGCGAGAACCATTGCTTTGGGGTCGGAATCGCCGTTGGTAGCTTTGCTAGGAGCGAGTTCGATGTCGGCGTTCCGGAAGCCCGGAGGAGCTTCGAAGAGCTCGTTGGATTCGTCGAATTGCCTGACGTACATTTCGTACTCGTCGATGGTGCGATTGGAGAGCGGGCGCGCGCCGTTCCCGTTGGTAAAGTTGTGGCCCTCGTCGTAGACGTCGGAAAGATCGGCCCGACGGTAGTTGACTTCGGATCCGGACTCGCCGAAGGAGTCGTCGATCTCGTCCTCGCTCGAGTCGTACTCTTCGTAACGAACGGTTTGTCCGACGACGTTTTGAGCCGGTTGACCGGCGTAGATCGGCTTCGAGCCGTAGCCGTTGCCGTTGTAACCGAGGCTGCCGTTGCTCATCTTCGTCGGAGGGTTGCCGTTCCTCTTGACCGGAAGATCGTGCCCGTTGGCGGAAGACCTCGGCGCCCGTTGCTGCTGGGACGATTCGAAAAATCGAGAAAGATCGTTATCGAGGGGCGGACACTGCTGGACGATCGGGATTACTTTGGGGCTGATTTGCTTGTACTGCAAGGTCGGCCGGCACGTTTTTTCGAACTCTTGGATCAGCTGCTTCACCGGGACCGGCGTGTACTCGCTTTCGTCCCGCATTTCTTCCGCCATTTGCTGCGATTGATCGCGATACTGATACTGCTGCTGCTGCTGCTGCTGGTATTGCTGATGATGATTATGGTAGTGATGCTGATGGTGATGATGCGGATGGGGATGAGCCTGGCGCTCCGAGACCCGCCGCGAGCAATTGTTGTTCTCCCTCCCGTTGCCCATTTCTTGCTTCGAATTACCGTTGTAATAATAATTCCCACCGCCGTTAATATACGACGACTTCGCTCGCCGATTCCCGTTGCGAGTCTCCCCGTTGCTCGCTCCGGAATCGAAGCACATCATGCGCTTCGATTTCTCCACCGAAACTCCGCGATCCCCTTCGTTAACGAGGGCATACTCGGGCTCGGTACCAACCGCGACCTCCCTCAAATACACTTTTTTTACCTCGACGTACTTTCCCGAACTGCTGTCCGATAAAAGAGAACCTCGTCTCTGATCGTTTCCTAAAACGAAGTCAGTTTTCTTCCTTTCTCATCTCTTACTCCTCGCCTCCCAATCTTACTTATTTCGTATTCATCTTTTTACTCTTCGAACCCTCATCAAATTTGCGGCAGACAAACGTTAATGCGATTTAAGCTTTCAAGCGCCGAACACGAAGCATCGCGTAAAGCATTGCATAAAGCTTCGTGCTAAAACGTGCTTAAACAGCTTTCCCGAAGAAGCGGTAGGCAAAGGAGCAAAAATGTTTCCTGAGTTGAGGGCTTGTCAGATTTTTCCAAATATCCCTAAATTATTGTCTTTTACAAGCTCCAGAATATTTGCTTCAATTTTTTTTTCATGGCTCTCATTCAACGGTCAATTGCAGATTGATCTCTCTCCTGTTCCGCGTGAGCGATACCACAATCGGCGTTCGATCTTTGCCTCGAATAACAAAAGTTACGATGAGTAAATTCTCGTGTTTTTGTTTCTGAGATTTTTGATAAGAACGAACCTCGATAACGAAATAATCGATTACATCATTATTGGATAATGAAATTGCTATTTGTGGATTAATTTGGTTCAATCGAAAATGGCACGTTGATTGGGGATGAAATAGTGCGAGAATTTCAGCAGAATCCATTAAAAATGACGAACCTGTTCGCACTGTGGGCACACGTGACAAAACTGTCAAATGATGCTGAGAAAAATAAAACTGTGAAGTGAATGATGGAAGAGGTCGATATCAAAAGATTCTCAAAGACTTTGCCATTTTCTGCGATATTAATCATCACAGAGATTACAGTCTGAACCGAAAATATACAAAGGTTTAAACGCACGTTTGCCAACTTTTTGTTCTTTATAATGCACCAGACGAGCCAGAAAATTAGATCAAGCGAAATACTCAAGGTGGTTTGACATTTTCTGGCGAATCGTTTCGCACACTCTTTGATTCATCCTTGATTTATCCATATAACAACTCTGCGAATTTATTAGCAGAGAACGTACGATTCAACGAAGTATTCGTGCACTTTGACACGAGGTGGAAAAATCCGTTTGGAAGTGATAATTTTATCAAAAAACATCTGATTTACTGCACCGAGAATAGAAATTTCTTCATTCAAGCACACTTTTCGTTGGATCGATAAATCACGAGGAGCAAAATAAAGTTTGTTGACTCAACATTCGTTCAACTTGGCAAGTTGTGTTGCTTCAATTTCATTTTGATTAATCCCAAAAATGGAGATTTATAAACAACCAAATGTTTGTTAGCGAATTCGATTTCGTTCGTCACGATTTATCGATCCAACGTAGATCAACGGTTTTTTTCGCAGTACATCGTGACGATTCGTCTTGCTGAAAAGTAGACTTGCGAGTGTTTCCTCTGACGTTGTTTTTGGTACAAGTTAGACTGACCTGTTTTTTGGGGAGGTAAACTTTCCAAGGAGAGATCCAAAGTGAATGGGTTGTAGAATGGTTTGGCGTCGTAACTCTGGGTCGGCGTCGGCAGGCTCGTCAAGGGCGGTAGACTCGTGAATTTCGAATTCTCGTTCGATCCGTTATCGAGGTTGTTCGAAAAATTGGGTGCTTTACCGAGGCCTGTAGGGGTCGCCGGATTTTGACATTGTTCTTTGTCCACCACCCACTTTTCCGAGCGTTTTCTGCGCTTCGCAAAGATCTCAGCACCTTCAGGAGACAAAGCGGACGACGAGGATGAAAGTGTTCGAAAAACCGTGCGCGAATTCGTTATTTTCATCTCGAGGGTCTTTACCTCGCCCCTTTTGATTGTTGAGGTCGCGAACAATGTCGAAAAGCTTCTCAGCGTTCAGTGGACTCGTGCCAACGTTCACCTCTTCACCGAGAGCTTGTTGAACGCCGTGAATGTCCATAACTTTGCCGTTCGGATTCATCATGCATTTGAGAGGGAGCTTGTCCTTTGAAACGAAATAAATTTAACGATTTTTTTCCGAGGCTCCTCAGAAATAAACGGAGCAGGGGAAAATCGAGGACCGAACCGAGCGGATCTCTGGGTCGTTTTTCCCACAACTTTATTCCCATTTTAGTGAGAATTTGCCAATATTTCAATCGAATGATTCAATACCTTGTGGATCGGCGACGAGGGTTCTTCCTCTCCTTCCTCTCCTGAAAATCGAAAATTCACCGAGCGATTAAGAAGCTTCGAGAAAGCATTTCGTCATGGATTTTTAGTGGCATTCGAAGGGAAGTTAAAGTTCAAGAGCTCTTGTGTCTGCAAAACGTTCGTTTGGAAATTTATGATCGAAGGATTACCATTTCCATCGTGGATCCACTTGACCGAGCGTTTCTTCCGATTCACGTACATGGATTGACCCTTGCTCTTCATGTTCTTGACGTCGCTCAACGAATACGAGATTCGGCGAGCGAGTTCGACCTGATCCTCGACCGTGGGATGCGTCGGTGCGTAGAAGCAGGATGACGCGTACATTTTCTCTTGAAATGACAAAATATTTGAAGCTTTGATCTTCCTAACGAATCAATCTCACGCGACGTAACTCTCGTGCCAATAAATCGAAGCAACTTCATATTTTTTGTCACCGAACGCTCGCTGGACACGGCAAGTTAGACTTTAATCAGTTCCAATCGAAAGTCGAATCGTTCCCCCGAAAAGTTGCTCGGCTGGCCGAAAATATTTTCGAGTTCTACGACACCGGTTTTTATCTTGTTATTTTTTCTCTTGTTCTGCGCTTCCATTTCAATTGACAAACCGAATCTCGAGACACCGTAATTTCGGATTTTCCAAAAACGTTATGACTTGGAAAAAAAAACGAATCTCTTACTGTTCCTGATCAGCAGTTCCGACGAGTCCATCGCTGGGGTGAGCAATTTTTGCAAATTGATCGGTGTCGCCTCGCCGCTGTCCTACAGAGCATTTTCAGAAAGGAATAAATGTGAGAATGGCCACGAAAACAAACGTATTTCATTTACTTTTTTACTCAAACTGTTATTTCTTGTGGCAGCGAAAAAAGATGTTAATGACAATTATCAACAATTATTTCGTCGATGATCCAGCGATTAAATGCACACTTGGATTGATCCAAAAAATGTCTTAGTTCCCAAATCATTAAAATTGTACTGAGAAGTTCAAGTACAAATTTGTTCGAGTTTTATTGAACGATTCGAGTAACTGAAATGTTTTTGCATCAATCTCTCGATTTCGTTTCGATATTCGATTCCGTAAACAGTGAAAAATCAGCAATTACGGTTTCCAGGAATTTCAAGTCGATGTCAAAATAGCAAAAAAAATTATTTTCTCTAAAGCACTTTTAATCTCTCAGCACGCAGCACACGAAAGAGAGCTTGAACGAGGAGTGAAGAAAAAAGATCCTCGTACGAGTTGGACTAAAGAGATAGAAATTCGATAGAATTTCGTCTGCGAATCTGAATTTGATGCGGCGTTTGAAGCGAGGGAAGAAATATCTGTGGGTTAATTCGATCGGCGAATGATTAGTGGGAGCCTCGAAATATGAATGGGCGAGTAAAGCGTTTTCTGAAGAAAGTGTTGATCTCGGTGTATTTTCGCAAGAGCGTGAGGAAGCGAGAAGGCGCAGCAGCTGTTGGCCACAAGTTAAAAGCGTTGTTGTATTTATCGGAAAAAGTCTCGTGCTTTTCTTTCGTCCTCGTTGATCGACTCACCATCTCGAAGTGTAGTATTTTTGAGGTCAAACTTTCGAGGAAACTTCTTTTAGCCGGATCGTGTCTGTCGGAGGGTTTGAATCCGCGTGAACGAATTACAACATTGTCGGCGGATACGCTCCGCTGCAAATTGTTCGTCCCTTGAGAATTCGAGCTCAAACTTTTGTGATCGACATCTTTCGTGACGGACGATTTTGTCCCGTACCAGGCTTGGTTGTTGGCAAAAGTTCGCTTCGTGCTACCACCGTTTCTGTCGGATTGGGAGATAAAAAACGCCGTTCGTTCAATCGTCGCATTTATTGGGTTCATTCGAAAGGAAAAATGGTTTCAACGATTTCGAAGCTTCGATTGTTCATCGGCGTGCGAGCAGAATTTAATCCACCGCGAGCTGCCATGATCGGCAAAGCCATCGATCGAGGCACGATAGTTTCGTGAAAAACAATCGAGTCCAATGAAAATAGAATGACGAATGATAATTGCAGAGCGGAGGGAGATTAATGCCCCATGGGAATGAGGATGAAACGAAACGAGGAACCGATCAGGACACGAGTAAACCAGTTATCGCGAGTGGCGCATCGTGTGCTGCCACGATGAAAATTGGTTACCTTCCAACATGCCAATTAATTCCGCGTTGCGGCATTGGCACGAGTACAACATGAGGTTCTGTGCGAAAGAAATGCTAAATTTATCTGTTGTAACGTAATACGGTGGGGCTCCTCGCCTCCCCGGACCGCGCCTCTCATCGTCGAGGCAGGCTATAAGCAAAGAGTCAACAGAATCGTGTCTACCTCGCGGAGAATCGAGATCACGTAGTCCTCGAAGCGATATCCCGAACGGGAAAGCTCTGACCGAATAAATCAAGCAAAGAAACCAACTCCGGGCCGAGTCGCTCTCTCTCTCTCTCTCCTCGTCGGAGTAACGCTCCCGAAAACTTCCCTATCGAACTTGTACCAGCCTCGATCGACAGTTGCCACTTTCAGAAATAGATTCACCGATACTCGAACCTTTTAAAACGACCCTCAAAATAGATTTCTTTTTTTTCATTCAAGCCTTCCTACGACGCATTTTTTTATCTCGAACTCTCAGCGATCGTCCTAATATTTTATTTCAAATTGTCCAACGCGGAATCAACAATTTATTATTCTTATTATTCTTTATTATTCGTTCTTCTCAACCTTTTCGTTTGACGCTATTTCGGATGGGAAGAAAAACTTCAACGTTTCGTCATTCGCCTTTTCAGCCTCGGAAACATAAATCACAATATTCATACAGTTTAATCAAGTTATTCTTAAAAAGAGGTCAAACGAAATTTTGATGCGACGCAAAGCCTTTCTGTTCACTGGTAAGCTCGTCTAAATCGTTAAATAATGACACAACGATGAAAAACATTCATCATTATAAAACGGAAAAATGAAAGATTTTTCCAGCAATTGGAAATATCAGTTTTCTCACTTTTCAAAACAATTATTTACAAAATAATTAACAAATTTACGAGTTACACAAAATGACGTACAATCGTATGATGAAAACAGGTGCTCACACAAAATTGACAATTCAACGGTCTAAAAAAACTGATTTGTCCGTGAATTTCGTAATGAAAGTTGCCTCGATTCCTTTTAACTGTGATGAACAATCGTTTTTCAATCTTTCATATTAATTGGGAGTTTATTAATTTGTTGGCTCAATCGATTCGAGCATTTCTCGAAATAAAAAGTTATTTTGTTATCGCAGACAGGATAAATAGTAGTTGAATAACAAAATGGCACTTCGTTGATTCATAACGAGTCAAGATTGGTGATCGATCGATTTTACAAGAGGGAAGAAATCTTCTACGTCTCGAGCACCACGAACATAATAAGTAAGACGCAATATTGCTCGTCGAGAGTTCCAGAGTAAAAGGCGAACGGATTGGTTTATCGTCGGGGTTTTCCATGGTTATTTTCAACCACCAATTTCGTTGAGAATCGTTTTTTTAATGTCCCGTACATGTCCCGAACGATGTACAGGTTCGAGTGTGCCTGGGTCGAAGCACTGAACGTTCTCCAAAATTTCGACGTTCGAATAAGTGACGAGGAGCGATGGAGGCTTCGAAAAACTTGCCAAATAGAGCGAGAGAGAGTCGGTGGTCGTTTTAATGACCGGATCCACGTCACGTCTAAAAATGTGCGTTTTCGGTAGCAAAATTGCAAAGTTAACAAATGTATGGAATTGATAAAAAGGGAGTAACGAGACGAAGATGAAATCGCGCCGAAGCGGAGCTCGGAGCTGCGTGATTATCCGGAAAAAAGGTCGATCGAACGTACAAACAGAGAAATAATCGTTGGGAACTTTGATCGTAAGATTTGTGGCGAAAAAAGGGGGATTGTCGATAAGAAAAGAGCGCCGTTGTGCTCGAGGATTAAATAGAAGGATCTTGAAATTTGTTGCAACTCTGATTTACTTATCGAACGATGCTCTCCTCATTTCCGAGCCGTACGTCGATCGCACGTTGTTTTTTGTTTATTCGTTCGTAGTTATATTTTATATCCGTTAAGCACACGACGCGAAGGAGAGAAGAGAAATGAATGATTAGGCGAACTCGGCAGCTTGAGCGCGAACTGCCCGCTCGAACGGGAGCGAAAAGCACAAAACCACCGGGAGAATATCCACGAAGATTTGCATCTTGCAAAATATTCCCGCTTCTACGTATACGTGTAACAAAAATAATAATAACAATAATAATAATGGCTGAGGCGTTCGCTCCCGTGAGCGGGGCACAAAACCGGGCGGATTTCAAAACCGTTTGCCGGGATACCAAAACGATTAGCGTTGAATCAACGAGACGATAGAAATGGAAGTTGTCCAAAGAAATGTTTGTCTCCCTATTTTTTTCGGCTGTGATATCACGACAGATGTTTTTCATCCGTTCGAACAAGAAAACGAACATGAAAACGTGAAAGAAAAATAAAACGGGAGAAGAGCATTAAATCGGGAGCTCAAAAATAGCGGTTTTTTGTTTACATTTTTGAAGGATCAATTTCTAGCAGTTTAGAAAAGTAGTGCCATTTTACGACAGCATTTTCGGACTCATATCGATTAGTCGATCAGTTCACGAGGCGTTGCATTGAAAAATGGAGAAATTTTGAGGGAAACTTTTTTTATCGTGGTTCAACGAGTCTCTTGGACAAAAAAAAAGAAAATTAGAATCGAGTAAATAAAATTTCAAGGCAAACGACGTGTAAAACCACTTCTCGAAAACCCGAATAACACGTTTGAGAAAAATAAACAGAGAATGCTGTTTTTAATGGATTTGGACCACTTTGCATAAATATCTCGAGCACGGTAACATATTCACGAAATTTCTCAGTCCGGAAGGATCTCTCGAGAGTAAATCAATTATTTACACAGCACTTTTCGGACGCTTTTCCTCAACGTCACGTTTTCAACATTTTCCGGCTTACATCGAGTTCGTGTGACGTTGTTAAATTCGTTGAGTTCGATAAGCGCGATCGTGGGTTGCAGAAACAAGAAAAATTTGGCTAACGAATCATCGAAAAGTGTATCATTCTGTACGTACGTGAGTTCATACATAAAAATGATTTCTCTTTGAATTTTTCAATCGTTTCGAACCTCCACGAGCCGAGGATTACTCATACACGACAAAAATTCTCACTTCAACGATCCACAATGGCTCGGGTCGTTGACACAACGGACATGTTTTTAGTTCGTTCGTTTTTTTATATAAACTTAAAAATTTCGTGAATCGCTCGTTTTTCCGACTTACATACAGCTCTAACTCTACAACCACGAGGATGTGTGCTTTATAATAGCGGCTCAGTCGTCTCTACTAACTTCCCGACTGCTTGGGTCGCGCGCGCTGGTAAAAATAGACCACCAGAAACAGCGACACCTTAGATTTGCTTCTCGCTCTCTTTTTTTTTCTCCCTTTCCCTCCCGCTCTTTACTCGCTCCGAACGAATAGTAGTTTCGTCCGAAAACTCGAATTTCCAAGTCGCGCACCATCGACGAATCGTTGCTTCGATCTCTCAAGGACGTTCGGGCTTCGGCTCCGATGCAATGAACCCGGTGATACTCGAACGACGACAAACTCGACCGCGTTACCTTCCAAATTCTCTGAATCGCTTCCGCCACTCCCAAATATTCTTCTCATTCAATTTTCCTTCGATTTACCTAGAAATTACGATCAATTATTTTCATGAATTGCTGGCACAGATCAATCGCTTAATTCTCTGCTACTCCGCGATATAAAATTTACTCTTTCATGAGTGAATTCGTGGGTTCGATCATTTTTATCTCCACTATAAAGTCAAAAATTAACGAGAACGGTAACTCCCCTTCGATCGAAAGCAAATTAATGAAGAAAAAAGGTAACGTTACAGAAACGGTGACGAGAATTCTATTGAAAAATCATGCAACCCACTAAATTATGGAAAATGAACCATCTAAAAGTTGTTGAGCAATGATTCTTAGTTCTAGCAAAACTGATATTAAAATTTTTTTTAACACTATCTATTTCCTTCGTACAAGAGTAAAATTGAAACATAATGCGCTTAATCCCAATCGTCGATTTTGGTATCTCGAACAATGTCCGTGTTATCTCGAGGAAGTTCTTCGCCATCGTCCTTCGAGGAAGTTTTCATTTTCTTCTGTTTCTTTCTTTTCTTTCTTTCTTCGTCTCTCTTCAATTTCGCGTCCAATACTTCGACCGGCATATCGAGATCGCTATTTTCACTGTCGTCGTCATTTCTCTTGTTTTTCTTGGATTTACGCAGCGCAGGCAGATGGTAATTCGCGTCTTGATCGTTTTGGGTGAGGAGCTTCAATTTCTGAGATTGGTGAAGCTTGTACCAAGATTCGTAGAACTTAGTGAGAGGTGTTTGTTGACTCTTGATGCCGTTTTCCCAGTTACGGATCGCCGAGAGGTCCTTCAGGTCAACGATTATCTTGTTGCGCTCACGCTCGATAAACTCATGATTTTCGTTTATTTTATCAAGGAGTTGCCTTATTTTTCGACAGAAATTCGCCACTTTGCATTTTTTCAAAAACGCCTTCAGCTGAAAGATCACGTTCAACGATCGTGTTAGCTTCGTACTACGCACAAACTGGTATAACTTTAAAAAAGGGAAAATCAAAGCTCGCCAATTACCTGCATGATACACGGGACGTAAAGATCGGGAAAGTAAATTGTACTGCTGTCTTTAGAAGCGTTTTCTAATATCAGCTGATAAATATTTTCGATAACCGAGTCTTTGAAGCCATTTTCCTGTAACTGGGACTTCGACATTCGCAGCAAACAAATAAACGATATTGGTTTCATCGTTACTGTTTTATGTCGTTTGTTGAAATCGTACGCATTCAAAATCTGCGAAAGAAAACAGATTCGAAAAGTTTTTCATGGAAAATTCTGATTCACCGAAGATAAATATTCTCTCTAATTACCTCCAACAAATACGGCAGGACAGGTATGAAGGTATTCGTATCTCGCGAAATGTTTATCAACATTTGAGAACAGTGGAATCTCAGGGGATAAAATTGTGCGGTTGGTATCAATTTTATCGTTCCGGTGATAATCTACGTAAAGAGAAAGAAATCGATGTTAAAATTTTTACGGTTCTGACATTTCATAAATCCTCATGCTTTTATATTACTCACTTGAACTAATGGATACAACAGAGAACGCAACATGGATTGTTGTTTCGAATGAGTTATAAGCTCCGACCAAAACCTCAGAGAATTGATGTACTGCCAGTTATAAACCGCTTGGAAATTTTCCTGTGCAACAAAAAATCTGTATTCGTCTAACAATATAATCCATTAAAAAATAAATCAATTTTTTAATTGTTTTTGTTTTTCGTCATTTTTTATAAATATTCATTCCATTCATGATTATTTTATTTTTCTCTATATTTTTAAGACGTTTACCTTCTTTTTCAAAGTCATGGCATTTCTGAGGTGAATGGCCAATTGTCGGATGTACAAAAATGAATGATTGTACGCAAGATTGTCGTCGAGGAGATAAATTTCGGCAAGCGAATGTCTCATAAAATTGATTCCTGGTAAAGTGTTCGGCGAGACGAATTTTGAATTCTCTACGAACTTGATATACATCGTCTGTGAAGAATGAAAGCCAATTTCATTAGAAAAATTCCTGAAAATGTCGATACTTCGAGTTATCGAAAAAAGATGGCACAAGAACTCACTTTCATTAATGTTTCGAGAACGGATTCCCGATGACTTGTTGCAATTTGCAAAATACTCAAAAAGGCAACAACCCGGACAGTTTCCTCGCCTGTTGACCAAAGTTTCAACAATATTCGCAATAGCGGTTTGTTCAATGACGAAAACGATTGTGTGTACGGTAACATTTGATGCAGGTGTTTTAACAAAACTGTTAGAATATCGGACGATGTGACATTTTGTAGAATCTGAAAACGACGTTTTTAGTATTAGTTAAATTCTTGATTCTCATATTGTAATTTTCGGTAATAGTTCTTCATATAATTTTAATGAATTGAGATACTTTTATCAAGTCGGTCAAATAGGCTTTCAAGACACCCTTCACTTTGACAAATCTTTTGGACTTGTATGCTTCGAATCGATTCTCAGGGCCGAGTTTCAAAAACCGTTTGAATGCTTCCGGTAGTTGCATTATGCATAATTGTACCACGCCGTTGAATACTGAAAAAGATAATGGAAATAAAAAAACGTGGATTTTCATTGTGTTCCCACTTTTTCATGTAGAAACAAATATTTTATGCAATTGTTAAATTTGACGAAATGGCACCTACCTGAACTTCCTTCAACACGATAACGCAGACTTTTCGGTCCATCCGGATCTGCCACTGTCAACAAGGCAGCGTGGAAAGCTTCCACTGCACATTTTATCGTTCTCGAAGAACTGTGAAAAAATCACATCCATTAAAATCGCTATTTTAATGCAAAAAATGATGGCACTTGAACCGAAAAATGAAAATTTTGTTACCTGTCTTTTTGTATTTCCTCTTGCCACTTTTTGAGTAGCTGTAAGGTGACCTTGGTAGGACCAGAAGATTTAGCTGTTTTGTCAGCATCGTCTGCTTCATAATCACTCTCATCGCTTGCCACCTGACAAAGTCAAGTCAAATTATGAAAATCATTAAATCCATAGATTTATTAATCATGTTCAATTAATTAACAAATGTGTAAATTAGTTATTGCAATTTCTTATTTGTAATAAATAGCTCACCTCCAAATTGTCATCCAAAGTATGTTTCAGATCTTCTTCATCAACAGACGCTTTGTCTTCTTCATCTGACAGATTGAATTCAAGCAATTTCTTGTCATTTTGTTTCAAAAATGCATAAAACTCAGGATCTGTTTCTTTCAATTTCATCAGTGATTTCTTATGTTCAGTCGGATCCATATCACTTTCTCCACTGTCAGAATCTTCTCCTTCTTCTTCATGTTGCTTTATAATTTCTGGATAAATAATTTTAAACAATGAAAGTAACAGATACTATTTTTGTCATGGAGATCTCGTCCAGAAAGCCAATAGTTGCAAGTATAATTTTTAATAGCTACTTTTATGAAAATATTGTTTCTTTTTTTAAACTTACTCTCGACTCCATTTTTTTTAGTCTCAGTAGTTTCGTCATCACTGTCAGCATTCTCAAAATCTTGATCAAAAAATTCACTCGTGCTAACTGTACTCAAATTTTTTTTTGTCTTTGGTACAGTTTTCTTCCCTTTTTTTGGAACTTTTTTTATGCCCTTCGTCTTCATATTAAGGGCACTAGTTTAAACGGAAATTGTGAAGAATTAGACATGAGAATATACGATTCACAGGTTTCAAGTACACTTATGAAAGAGAGTTTGCTCTAAAACTCTGTACCGGAGAGACAGTGTTTCAAGGTTTGCTCAGAAGTCAAGTAAACAGACAAATCACGGAGTTGAGTGAAATGAAAATTTTGAAATTCAGTAAAAATATCGATTGACTTTATAAGTGAATAAGACATAACAACTGTGTACTAAAAAGTAATAAAATTGATTTTTACAAAGCAACTGTCGATCCAATCGAGGAAAAGTAAAGAAAATTTTGAGGTTAAGCACACACGGCTAACCTTAAAACATCCAACACAAGACGATACGTTCAAGTATTTTGTCAAATGATTCAACGATATTACTTGAAGAAAGTACATACCTAGGGACACTTTCTACAACTTAATCGATAGATCAACAATCAACACTTTATTCCGCTAGCAAGGGTGTTGAAACACGCTCAATAAATCGCACGTGGAGTAGCTTGTCGCTGCGATTGCTCCGATTTTCCCGGTCAACGATGGAACAACAAACGCTGGCCTTATTCCAAATTCCAAAACTTGCTGTCAGCGCTGTGAGCACTCTCAGCACTGCGTTCCATCCATGCATGATACTGCTTACTGCTTATTACGTGCTTACAGGTTTACATGCGCTGCGAGGAGGCGGGAAGAAGGAAAGATGACATGCTGCGTCGGTCAAATTAGAGAGGTCGGTCGATAAGCCATAGCAGGAAATGACAGAACCGATCGAAGGAATATTTTGTGAGAGCATCATTTTTTCAGGCGTCTCGACTTCGTACGTTGAAAAATTACCTCATGGCAGTTGGCAGTTGTACCAGGTTGTACCGAATGCGGGAAAGAAAAATGGGAATCGTAAAGCAGGGTGTCTGCCTGTGAACATTTATCATACAACGTGAATATGATAATTACATTTTCGTGATAAATTGCACTTGCACACTCGTTCCATCGTCGTCGACCATTATTTGTTCCAATACAACATGTACAGTGTAAAGAATCGAACTAAAAGAAAAATAAATTAGTCAATAACATTCGTCGTACCCAAGGGTGATGAAACCTTCCACAAATATTGCTAAGAATATTTGCTATTAATAAATCTTTCGCATTAAGATTAAATTACGTTGAAATACAAATGTGCATTCGAGTTCATAATATATTGAGAACACGGCCCCGCTCGCACACATGTATTTTCTTCCCCGATAATATTCATGACTACAGTGATCCTTTTCACACTTTTTCCCTTTGTTTGAACAAAGGCTATTTTTCATATTTTATAGAGCACACTCGCCATAATAACAACTAAAATCATAATGAAATCAATTGATTTTCTCAAGTCGTATTTTACATTATTTTCCACTATCATTAAAAATGTATTTATTTTTTTATTTTTATAAACTGCGCCAAGCAATTTTCAGGATTTCGTCAAGAAACGAAAAAAGTGAAAAATTATCAGTGAAAAACGTTCGAGAATTCATGGGCCGATGGTCATCGTCGGGGATCATCGAAAGTGCGATCATGAATTTTGCTCCAGTAACTTACATCTCGCTCGCGAGCTATTTTTACATATTTACGATCGTCGCGTGTGATTCTCAGTTTGAAGTTCAATCGTCCTTTCTACATACGCACGTTGCTTTTCAGCTGCTGCGAGCGTGTGTTGGCCCCGGGGCCGTTATCTCGCGCTGATACTATTACGAGCGAGAATGTTTGTTGGTTTCTTACAATCGTTCGTTTATTTTTTTTACATTTATTACAGGTGGCGGCACGTACCTCGATTCAAGCATGCTTTCGTATTTTACGAGAAAATGTTTTTACCAGAATCTCGAATCCGTTGACGGATTATTGACGGATATTATGAAAAAATATTGTCATTTATGCCATATTCGTCTCAAATTTTCACGAATTTTTTTTTTTCCTTCTTTCTTTTTCTAAAAAAATACTACCGTCGTTTTCACGTTCGCTCGAACTCCATGAAAAAGGGGAATTTACTCGTAAAACGTCTCGTTGCAGCGCGAGGACTTTTTTCCATGGAAATGAAACGCGGCCTCGTTTGAAATCCGCGAGTCAAACTCAAGAACAAATTTTAATTTACAACGACGTACTATGCGAAAGCCGAGGCAGTGAGCGCGAGTTTACGGGCACTGCAAAACGATAAATCGTAGCCAAGCAGAGTTGAAATGACAATAAAATTCTTTCGCACCGGTCTTGATAAGATAACTAGAAATTTCTGTCAATGACATCCTTCTAATTATGCAGATTCGTAGACTCGAGCGTGCCCTTCCTTCGTGACGATTTCACCGGAGAATATCAACGAGAAAAAGATCGGGAAGCGAGCCAATTTTTCAGGTTTTCGCGCTCGATCAATCGCCAAATTTTGAATCCAATCGATCGCGCGCTCGCGAGAAAATTTCGCAAGGTATTTTTTCTTAAGGTATTATTCCGATTCCAAAAATTTCTACGAATTTCACCAGAAACGAAGCGTTTCCATTTTCAAGATCCGCGTCGTTTTTATAGCTCCCGAGAAATTTCTTTCCTCGAGAACATCAGGGTTATCGTTTCGGACGTAAATCAAACAAAAAGTGAGATTAGCTGACAAATTGGAGTGTTTCTCAGTGAAAGATAAAAAAAGGCATGCGGACATCTCCGTTGTAAATAACAACGATATTTCGGGCGATTAACGGATCGTTCGGAAGAGTCGATAAGAAAATCCGATGAGAAATTCGTCGATTTTAAAAATTTAATAATTCTCATCGAAAAATATCGATCCATGCTTCGAGCAAAACCTTAAGCAGATTATTCCCGTAGGATCGTATTTTATGGATGTCTAAATTGGCTCGATTTTTACTTCCTAATTAAAGATATTATCATTATAAATTAGTGTCAGAGTTATCAATTCGAAATTGTAAATAAATTTTTTCAACACATCTTTCGGCTAATGAAATTACGAGCCATTTATTAATCGGGAATTTCATTCGTCTCTGGTTAAAATACTACAGCTTTTTAAATAAACAATCGTTTTGGAGAGCCCAAAGGGAAAACACGAGGGGAAATGGATGAAGAAAAAAGTATTGATAAAAAGACGACAGGAATGGGCCAAGCCAAGAAATTATACAAGTGCTCATTACCAATTTCGTTCCATGTTTAAGGTATCTTTATTACTAGTAAAAAAATCGTCTCTAATTTTTCCCAAAGCTTCGTTATATACTTTATTATTATTGGGTACTTTTTCATAAACTTCGTAAGAAGCGTTCATTCGTTTTGTGGAAAGATGAACGATTTTTAAGGGGGGGGGGGGGGGGGGGGGGGGTAAGGTCAAATCATACGAAAAAAGCCATGTTTTTGTGAATTTTTTACTGACGACACAGTAAAAATATCTTTACTTAACCAGTGGTACATTGAAGTTTGATATTTGGAGAATATCTTCTCAAATTTTCCGAAAAAAATATTTAAAAATACGGCAATGGCAGCAATTTTTCGGTCGTATCTCCGAAAAAAAGTTGGTTTGCGGTGCCCCTCGTAACTCGCCGCTGGATCATCCGAAATCAAAAAATTAAAATTCATTCGTTAGATAATAGTTTTCCCCAGGTAACGCTCGGAGGGTTTTTCGAATTTCGAATTTTTCAATTTTTCCGACCACTTTGAAGGGAAAATCACAATTTTTTGAGAAAAAATCGGCTAATTTCTTATTGCAAAATGAAAATTATTAACAAAAAAAAAAACTCTCCAGCGTTACCTGGGGAAAACTATTATCTAACGAATGAATATTAATTCTTTGATTTCAGATGATCCAGCGGCGAGTTACGAGGGGCACCGACTTTGAAAACGTGAGTTGTGGGAAAAACGCTTTAAAGTTTTGAACACTAGATATTATGCATTCAATTTCAAAAATTAAAAAAAAATGAAAAAAAAATTAAATACCTTACCCCCCCCCCCCCTTAACGCACAGTCCCTGCACCCCTGTCTATTTTTCTTCATATTTAAACACGTTTATCCAGAGAACCAATAAGACTTTAAAATTTGATACGTGTGTCAGTCGACGACCCATTAATCGAATAAGTGCTGATTTTTCAAAACGCTTTTAGACCAAGTTTAACGTACCGATTAAATGTATTGTTAGTGAATTTGTATTACATCTTATTAAAATGTGAAAATATTAAAAACGCTAGTTTTGCAAAAGCATCAACTGATAAATGCAAATTTCCACGCTGACACATTTTCACTGGTATTTTTCAAAGAATTATCTGCGTTTTTTCATCGATTTTGTTGCAACAAGTCCCCTTTTTGTTCGTCAACCGGTCCTCTATGGATCCACGATGTAGTTATTTTTTTAACTTGATCGTTTCACTGTTGCAGCTAATTGTTAATTAAGTGAAAAAACTTTTTCATTCATAATTTCTGAGGGAATGAGTTTAAAGGAAAATCTACGTGGTGAATTCGTAGAGGATCGGTTGAGGAACAAAATGAGACTTGGTGCAATAGAATCGGTTAAAAAATGGAGATGATTCTTTGAAAAATAGCTGTGAAAATGTGTCGTCATGGAAATTTGCATCTATCAGTTGATAGTTTTGCAAAACTATCATTTTTAATATTTTTTCAACAATAATGCGTTAATCGGTACGCTGAACTTGGTCTAAAAGCGTTTTGTAAATTTAGCACACACTTAAGTAGCATGCAGTACAGGAGTTACCTTAAAACTCTGAATTTCAACACTTTATCAAGAAAATCGTTTCGCGAATGATCTACCTTAAGAAGTTTCATAAATTTAGTCAGAAAAATTGAATCCAGCGAATTTTAATTCCGGAAATTGCGAAATTGGGACCGACCAAGTTCAACTTTTTGCTACGATCAAGCTCCAGCTCATTTCGGAGACTTTTCATCGCCGCGCCTCTCCGCCAATAGAAAAAAGCCTATTCGCTCGCTCGGAAGGATCGTGCCGTCGTCTATCAATCACAAACACTCTCTGGAATACAAAATAATGAATTCGCTCGAGTATATCGTGTTATGAAACGTTCTGTAATGGGCTTTTATCGCTGCAACGCTGGGAGATATCTCTTCGCGATACACTCGATAGTCCACATGTCTCAATCGCATGCACACAAAGTGCGTGAAAAAAATCGTGCAAATAACGAGTTGCGTGCGTAATAGTGGCGCGCGGAATATCTTGAGAGTGTGAGCAAACACTTTTGTTGTGTTTAATCAAAGTTCGCCATTTTTGTCAGACGCACCAATTTTATGAGAGCGATATAGCGCGCACTTTTTTCTTTTCTACGATTAATTGCGCTGTTTCGCAAGTGAAACGACTTGCGAATCGATTGCGGAATCAAATTAACCGATTGTTCCGCTGCTTGCTAAACTTTTGGTGCACATTTTCGCAACTCGACGATCAAAACTCTGTTGCGATGCGCAGAACTTTTTACTGGCGAGGTGAATTCACCAAATTTCGTCACTCCCCTTCAAATCGCTGCGTCGCTCATCACATTCGTCGATCTTCAAAGCGAATGAGCCTGGAAAATCGAGGAACGAACTTTCCTCGCATTTTCTGTCATTGTCATTAGCGTGAAATTCACTGTAAAATTTACCGCATTATATTTGACTATGCGGAGACAAGATAACGAGAAAAGCATGCATTCCTTCGAGACACTAAAATTTTAAATGTATTGCAAAATGTTGAGTTTCGTAACAGTTGATATTGCGAAAAGGACGTCAAAATTAAATACTCCCATAAAAGTTCCTTCTTGGAACAACAAATATTATTTAATTTATAGGAATATTTCATTTTTTCCCATAATGTCGTGGATTGCAGCTCGTCGTCGCGCTGTCGAGAGGAAAGAAAGAATTTTTGGCGCAGTTCCTCACTTCCGAACGGAATGTAAGAAGCATCAGCGTATCTCTGGAATGCCTCCCAGCAGAAACCGCCTTAAACTTAGAAAAAGGTTATTTCCGTAGATTGTTAGAGAGTACATGGAAAGATTAACTTGGATCAATAAATATTATCAGTATTCATTAATTAATTGCGTACCGATCAACAAAACTGTAGAACAAACAGAATTGTACGAAAGATGTAAAATCGGCTGTGCGCCAAAGGACAAGTCCTAGATTCTTCTATTAAAATTCTGTTCTATCTTTACTCGGGATAAATTTACAAATTTAATTGGCTCCCTGTAATGTTTGAAGACTTGAAAAAAACGTTAGTTTTCAGCATTTCCGGTGAGCATCGATCCGGTGAGGTCTGAAAACCAGCAGCATCGACGCGAAGTGATAAGTTTTTCAGAAAATTTCCGAAAAAATGGGGAAAAAGGATAAAAGCTGGTGGAGAAACGAGCGAGGATCGTGCGCACCGCGTAAAATTTAAAAGTACAGAGAGCGTGTCACGCCGTCGAGGAGGAGCGAACTGCGGCGCTCACGTGTTCATGGGGTCACACACGCACTCTCGTCGTACTTATATAACGCGTGGCTCCTCCGGTTGGGTGCTCCAAAGAGTGGCGAATGCGGCTCGATGCACGCGCCCGGCGAATATAATCAGCTCTTCGATATTTCGCCGCGTCATCGTTTATTTTCATGTTGTATTTCATTGTTTAAGGATAAGCCAGCAAATAAAACGGGCGCGTGTGCGCGCGTGAGATGCTCCCGCGGCTGAGCGAGCCTCGCGTATCTCCGCGCTCGCGGTCCCTGCCTCCCATTCCTATATCTATATTTCCTGTATAAAACGCATAGTTGCAACGCTGCGGCGCAGAGCGTCGCCGACGTCGCGGGGGTTCGCTTCTTTTGGTACGAGAAGCGCGCGCTAACCGCGAGAAAATCGCAGTCATGAATGAAACTTACGAAAAGCAAGTCGCACCAACTTGCCTCCTCGCAACCACCGCTCGATCTTTCGTCAATAATTTCGCTAAGTTCTTCTACGCTATCGATCCGAGTGACACCACCTACGAATTTTATCACCGGGTCCCGGATTACCAACAGCAGGTACACACCACTTTCGGTGCCTTTTTTTGTTCACCTTCTTTTATATTCTACGCGCTTCTACACTGCTTCGAGTTAATCTATTAATAATTAAGCTGCGAATGTCCCCGATCGCTTTCCAGCCTCGCTTCGCTCTGCTCGAGCCTTTGTATCGCGGTGCTAACGCTCGCCGTTTATCCTCGGTGCGCAATACGATTTCAAGCCATTTTCGAGGCACCGATTTCCGAGAGGGAAAAGACTCTTTCGGTGGGACAATTTATCTGAAATCCTGGTTTTATAGAATTTTTGAAATATCGAATCGAAGATCAATCTGGACTGGAAAAGGGAATTTGGATATGACAAACGTTTGAAAATGATTTCTCGCTCGTTTTGAACATTTTTTTTATTCCGCTGATTTCCCCTCGTCTTTTGTCCGATTGGTCTGGCAAGGGAACGATTTACTTGCTTATACGAATCGTTGTTGGCGCATGGAAGCGTATTTTCATCGAGTTATTTCCCCTTTGACCGAGAATTTGATTGCTCACATTCGTAGGAAAACCACGAAAATACACGGAGCTGGAACGACTTTCGTTTTCATAGCACAAAAAATGACGAATAATTTGTAAAAAAATGTAGAAAAAATCGGGTATTCCTGACCGGAAATTCGTGACGAAGGAACGTGAATTTGGAGAAGTGTAATTTCTTTGGAAAAATCATCTTCCCGCTTGATAATTTGAAGAACTTGCTCTCGATCTATTCGAATTTCGAAAATACTAATATTTTTACTTGAATTCGAGCTCTCGAGAAAAATCTGAAAGTGTAAACAGAGAGAATGCGGACCGACGAATGCGAGCAAAGAGCGTCGCTATCAGAGCGCATTCACCTCGAGTTTGCATTAAAAAATCGCATTCGCAAGCATAATTACAAAGTGCACAAAAGTATCCCGGGATCCGTGTTGATTCAGCTGATAAACTCGTGCGTGCAAACACTCGTTTACCGAAAGAATAATCATGCGAAAAGATTTGATCGCGCGGTTACTTCGCTTCGATTATCCAAGTTGATGTTTATCGAAAAATACCCGAGCTTCGATTGCAACGAAAATAGAAACGGCGAAGAGCTTTCGGGGACGACGGAGCGTCGATTTGTTTTTTGCATCGAGAAATAACGCAACGCGTTGAGATTGCTCTACATCGAGCGACGAAAAATTATAGTACTTTGGATCCTTGTCATACTTGACTGACCTCCTTAACAACGCCTCTATCATTCGTTGTCTTTTATCGCTGACCTACTAATCCTCGCTTATACTGTTTCAAATCTTAGAGCCCGTCAATCATCATCGAACATTTGTTGCCTCGTTCATCATTATCAAAATTAATGTTCTTTTGCTCGACGTTCGTGCCGCCTCTCAAAATCCCCACGAACGAAACGAGTCGAGTGAAAAAAACTCTCGAAATAAATTTCTGGGTTTGGTTTTAAACTTTGAAAAATCAGCGCGATGCGAAGAATTTTCCTGCGGCTTTGGTTGGCTCCTGAAAGTTTTCTGTTCCTTAATTATAATCGAAGCACGATTAAGAGCAATTGATACGATTTTCACGATTCATTAAATGGCACAATTGGATTGCGCTTGAGGGAAAATTAATGGAAATAAACACGATAAAAGGCAAACGCAACAAATGTCTTTCCCTCTTTCATAACGCAGGTCTGGCTGTCTTTCTTCGTCCTCATTATCCTGGAAAATGTGATACTGTACGCTAAAAAAGAAAACTCCTTTCGTCTCAACGATCACGTCACGTCTCTTTCCCACTGGATATTTCAAGAATCTGGACGGTAAGCGTAGGTAACGCTTTGCAATTCAATTCATTATATACGCATACGTTGTACACTGTATAATAATAATTTACATAAGAACATCGTTATCGTCACTTTTCATTGCCGTTTAAATTCACATCAGTATCGACTCGCCGGACTTGCGGCTACTTTTTTTACTGGCGTCATTATCTTTCACTATTGCACGTGTCTCCTCCATTCTATTTCGAGATGTCAAAAAGTGACGAGAACTTTTTTCTCATCGGAGAGACGACGACGATTGATTGAAGGAACGCGGGACCAAAAAATCGCTCGAAATAATATGAGAATCGAAAATAACTTAGAAAAGGAAAAAGCTAAGAAATTCAAGTCACTTCCTGATTCGTTTGGTCCAATTTCTGCGCTTCCTGCCCACGATTTCGATAGTGAAAAAAATAGATGAATTTGCAATAATGGAAACTTTGAAAAATTTCAATGATTCTTTTCCCTCATCCAATGTATTTATCCAAAAATCATAAAAAATGGGATTCTTTTCAAAATTTCTTTCTTTTTTACATTTCCCGATTCTCCTTTTTCTCATAAATTTAGTTTTCACGCTTTTGAACAATGCCGTGTATGTCGTGCTCCGTTTTTTGGGCAAAGAAATATTTTTCCCCCAATCCCTGAAAATTCCTGTAGCCTTCTTCGTCGCTGAGATGAAACACGCGAAGTTTTCCAAGCTTCTAAAAACCACAATACTTCCTCAGGTCCCCGTTTTGTCTCGGCCTTCCCCTAATCGTCGATGCCAATTAATTTCAGCGTCCTCTTCCGTGGTGCCGAGTACTGCGCTTATATTTATCTCTACGAGAACTATCGGGTATGGAGCCTGCCTTGGGACTCTGTGTGGACTTGGTACGTCACTGCAATCGGGGTGGATTTTTGCTACTACTGGGTCCACCGAGCGAATCACGGTACACATTTATTCTGCCTTCGAAACTGCGTCTTTGCCTGGGGAGAGGCTGAGAAAAAGTCATGAAAATGTTGGTTTTGTGGTTCTCATCCCTGCCAATCGGCACTGTTCGCAGAGTTGCACTTCCTGTGGGCTCATCACCAGGTCCATCACAGCAGCGAGGAGTTTAATTTGGTGGTTGGGCTCCGGCAGTCCGTGCTGCAGCATTGGTGCAGCTTCGTAAGTGCTTTCAGCTTTTTTGGCAAAAGTTTCGTTCCGTAATAGTGCTCGATTTGCTGTCGAACGAAAATCACATCGCTCGAGATCGCAGTGAGCTTTGAGAAGAGAGAAACCGAGCTGAAGAAAAAAGTTTCGAGCAGAAAATAAAGTTTTAAGCAGTAGCTTCGAAATGATGTTTGCAATTGATTGCGAAGGGGAATATTTCGAATTATTTTCAGGTATTTTACCTACCGCTGGCACTGTTCATTCCGCCTTCCCATTACGTCGCTCATCACCAATTCAATTTGATCTATCAACTGTGGATCCACACGACGCTCATCGACGACCTCGGGCCCCTTGAATTCTTCTTCAACACGCCGAAGCACCATCGCGTTCACCATGGCAAGTGCCTGTGCCCATTTCGCATGGTTTTTTCAACGCGTTTCACTTTGAATTTAGATTCGATTTTGAGTGAGATTCGATTTTTTATGAATTTCATTGTTTTGACAGGATGCAATTTGTATTGCTTGGACAAAAATTACGGCGGCGTGCTCATCATATGGGACAGAATTTTCGGCACTTTCATGGCCCCACGGGACCAGAAAGATATTATTTATGGACTTGTCGTCAGCCCGAGAACTTTCAATCCACTGTACTTGCAAGTAAGGGATGAACGCGATTTTCCCTTTTCAATTCACTCGTCGAAATAAATTTTATCCGTTCCCATGACTCTTTGTTTCTACTCGTCGTTTAAGGGAATCTCGATTTTCGCTGCTTCACTGTTCGATCTGTTTCCGTAGATATTTTACGCGAAAGCGATGATCGAAAAGAGCTTGAGCCAAAAAACCGTGGAGGACAAACTGGCCGTGCTTTGGAAGGGTCCGAGTTGGTTTCCCGGAGCGCCTCGTCTCGGTCTCGACGAATTCAAGATCAACGTGAGTGTAATATTGCCTCGAAAATGAAATCCGCTTTCCGAAATTCGACGTCGAGCGATTTTTTTGAGCGGTGCGTTCTCAGAGTGCTGTACGACGAATGTACGAACGCGCCGCGCGTAAGAAACCGTGGAAATGTTTCCACGTGAAAATATTCGCTGACATTAGCCTCCGCGCGTTATTTTTCATTAGAATATTAGTGCGGGAATGGTGATCGCTAAAAAATGTTAATCCGCAACGAGCCGACTGACAATTATCGATTTGACAAATGGCTCAATTAAAATGTGAGCCACGCACGTTACGCGGGGAAGCAATTTAGGAATCGTTTCTCAATATAAAGCAAAAAATGAGAGTGCATTAGCATTAAAGTTGACCGCGTAATGCTCGAGCAAAAGAGCGCCGACTTGAAAATATCTTTGTACAAATAATTACGTGTTTCGAAGGATTTATACTTGTTTAACTTTACGTAATTCTTCGTGTATCAAGAACGCAAATGCATCGGTGCATTTAATGCATAAATCCTTCGCTGTTTGTCCCACTCCAATTATCTGGTCTATCCGTTCTTGTTATCCAAGTATAAAATTAGTGCTTAAACCGGTTCTCGGCGACGATGCTCTTGACAGCGAGTACTTTGGTGAGCTCTTCAATCTCGTATCGAATTGCTCGAAAAATCGACCTCCTTGAAATCGAAACTCGACAGAATTCTCACCATCGTTTCTCTCCTCAGGTCACTTCCCGCATCAAATACGACAGGTATTTGCCATCGTGGCAAAGTTTCTACGTAACTTTGCACTTCTGCATCGTCTTTTACGTGCATCTACAATTTTACGAGGAGAGGCGGGTAAGTTCGATGACCCAGAGAGCCTAGTCCTTCGGTGTGCTTTGGCAAACTCGTTTCGAAAAGATCGCGGATCGTTGAAGCTTTCTCGTCGGTTTATCGTCTTCGAAACGCCCATTGATTTTACTCCTCTTTTCAATTGTTTCTATCGTCATTTGATTATGAAATAATTTAACCGAAAATTCAATCGAATCGAGCGTGTGTTGAAAAATTACTTTTTCTCAGTGCGATTTTTCGGGACTTTTTCTGAATTTTCTTCTGGTACTGGAGGGAAATTCATTGAACCGTTTTTGCATTGCCGAATCGCGGTTCTCCGATCATTTTTCATCTTTTTTTTGGGCCTAAATTAGAAAATAGATAAAAAAAAAACTATTGAAGCAAATCCACATTGAGCGATCGATTTTTTCTGACGATTTTTTGCATCTTTTATTCGAACCTGAAGAGCAGCAAATGATTTCAGGAAATCAACTTGCTGACCAGCCTCTCGATAGTGCTGAACAACTTGTTCAGCCTCACCGCAATTGGTCTCATATTCGACGAGTACGAGCACGCCGATATCGTCGAGTTTATACGATGCACAATCAACCTTTTGCTGTTCGAGAGCTATCGAAGCGTGAGAACCTCGAACGACATTATTTACTACGTTTATCTGGCATCGTGGTACCTCTGGATCGCCCATTTCTTTCGAAGGATTAAACGCGATTAGGTCGCTCTTAAGTTTTAAGCAATTCGTCGATCCACCGTTAGAACAACCTCGCAGATCCTCGTCCAGATTTCGAACTGGAAAAACGCAGTCGCAATTCGATGGACCTGTTGCCAAATCGAGAACTGCGTTTCGATTCACCTTCCCGTGTTCGGTAAGCCACTTGCATTCAAATTTTACAATCCTTCAAATCTCTGGTCAAACAAAATCTCCGAAGTTTTTTCACGAACTTTGCTTCCAATTTTCAACAATTTATTGTCGTCGCTTTTATGCAAAATTTCGCAAATTTGAGAACGTTGACAGCCCGTGGAATTCCGATTTTGATTAGTTTTTATGATTTCCATCGAATCATTCGTTGTCGATCATTTTTTCTGTGAATTTCAAACCCCCCGTTATAAAAAATAAGAAAATTTCAGTGAATCAAGTCAAATTTTTGTTCGATTAATTCTCTTTCGAATGAAGATACTCTGGAAAAGTGATGAGCGTATCAAAAATAAAAATCCGTTTTTTTTCAGATAAATTTAACCCGTTTGGCGTAAGACGCGAAGATATTCGAGACGAGGAATCGTAAAAGTAGGAAAAACCACATAACCACATTGGTGCGAGTTACCGTGCACGCAGTTTTATTTATAAGTCGAGACTGTCTATATGTAAATACCGAGTGTGAGTGTTCCGAGTGTGTGTGTTCGATTCGAGGCTTGGGAAGCATCTTCGAAGAGCCTCGATCAAATATAAGAGTGATTATTTATTGATAAATCGATAGCGAAGTAGAATGATCGTTTGCGATGCGGAATAATAATAGTGAGTGATTTTTTACTGTGAATAAAAGAAAGTGCATTTGAGAGATGTTTGTGGATCGACCTATAACCGTCGATTACGAGCGACGAGGTCGACCGAGATAAGAGCAAGTCGAGAAAAATAATGAAAAATAAAGAACTGTAAATGTTTGAGCGTTTTCATGAAATTTATTGAATTATCTTTCATTTTTTACCAGCATCGTAGCGTATCGAGGGAAACGGAGCATAGTTTCTGGGGTCAAATAAAACCGACCCCCCGGTCGTTCCAGGCGTCGAATCACTTCGCTCGTAACTCTGATCTCGGATAATAATCAACTTTCATTTTATTATCAGATGTACAAAATTAATGTATACTGCGCGCTGGAATCGTAGACGAAGACTGCATTACAACTTGATTTCCCTGAGATAATTCTATCAAAGGAAAAATCTACTGATTCTTCACATGGTACGAAAGAGTTGCTGAATTTACGTTCTACCATCCAGAAGTATTGGAAACGATGATTAAACAAGCAGCGATGAAAAAATTAGCAGCGATTATCTTGTTCTCTTTCTTCAGCCTCCGTGCACAAGTCGAGCAAGCATTTTTCAAAGATCATACAAACTTTGCTATAAATTGGAAAGAAAACAAGAATCCAATACGTTTTCGTTCGCCACTCCCAGCAACACTTTTCTCACCGATGCACAAAGCGATAACACTACCGAACAAAAACATGAGCAAAACACGATGATTTTTTTGTCTCCTGGCTGCTATCCGGCTCGGTTATAAATCGTCATTTCAATTTTCAATAATTTCGTTACGTTTACGAAAAACACGGAGACTCGAGAGAGTCTCGCTGCTCTCATATTTTTATCATTATCGTACAAATAGAACGTCCGTCGATCGCGTTTTTAAAATATAAACATACAAATGCAACGTAATAATGCTCGGTAAAAAGTTTTCAAACAATTAAGCAAAATATTGCGACGATAATTACTGTCGTAAACACACCGATATTCGTTATATTATATATATATATATATATTTATATATATTTCATATATATTTATCTAATATATATATAATACCAGAATAGGATACAATGCTTAAAACTACGAGCCACTTTCATTCCACCTATAATCTCATTTGCTCAACAATTTCTTAATATTCTCAATATCGTAACTATCATGAATTTTCGTTTCTCATTGTTCCAAGCATTTACGCGGATTTAGAAGTATTTATTACGAGGATTGGTCACCTGCAACGTCACACGTCAGGACTCGATCCTCCCTTACGATTCAAATCGAACGATGATAAACTAACGCATTAGTGTTAATAATATCGTGTAATAAAATCCTATTTCGTCGTGAATCTCGGACGAAATTCTTGGCTCGTTCGAGAGCCAGTTTCTCGTCGCGTTTCCAAGCTTTAGCCTTCGCACACGTGCACATAAGCCGTTGATTCTTCTCCCATTTTGTAGTTACCACACACATTGAGAGCTTTTCTCGTATATTCTCCTCTTGAAAATCCTTTTCATAGTGCTCGATCTGAAAATGATAAAATAGGGTAACAGTCCGGAGTCGAACGAGGCGAATTTGGGGGGGATTAAAATGAGGAAAAACAAACCTCACGGGCATTTTACGATTCACTCATCGACGGTGACCTCGTTTTGCCGTTGTTGGTTATTTTTGTATCGGTTGTGGAGCAAGTTTGCTCGACAGAATCGTCGAAAGATCCTTTCAAGTGATAACTGCCGTTATCGGAGCTCTTGTCGTGCGAATCCGCGTCCGGCTGTTGTTCGACGAGTGGCATTTCGAGGGAGTCCGAAGAGATTCGTCTGTTGCTGCCGAACCGATCGTTGCTCGTTTCGATTTGAGTTTCCCGCGGGTCTCTGACGTTGTTCAGAGAATCGGAGCTCAAAGAAGGGAAATCTATGGTAGTTTTCATCTCCAGAGAATCGGAGCTTCGACAGAGGGGATTGTGCTTCTTGTCGACGTTCTCCTCCAGCTCGAGGGAGTCGGTGCTGGTTTCCATGAGGTTGGTGTCGCCCGGTCTCGGTGGCGAGTCCTCTCGCTCCGGATCCGGCACGACGCTGACGACGGCGCTAGGAACGTTTTCAACTTTTTCGGCATCAGCGGTTATCTCGATTTGGGATATGTCTTCGGTGGTGTCATCCTGGCGGTCGAATTTCTCAACGTTGGCTTGCGCTATTCGTATTATTTCGTCGATTTCCATAATTCTCTTTTCGTAATCGTCGGAGCCGGAAGTACTCGGATTGAAGGAGCCGGTCGCGCTCACAGGCTCGGCCGCTGCTTTCGGTCGCGGTAGGTTCTCGAGCTTGTAACGATTTTCGGGGCTCTCGTGATCCAGAAGATCCTCTTCCTCTCGGGCGCGGAGCTCGATCAGGTGAGCCTCGCGACAGGCTTTTTCCAGGCCCTCGAAGTCCTTCAAGGAGGAGAGCGATATGTCGTCGCCGTGTCCGGAGCGGCTGGTGACGTAACGCCTCGGGAGGCTTCCGTTGTTGACGGACTCCTGGGAGCCGCACTGTAACTTGCGCGAATTTTCCATCGCGACGGCGCTCTCCAGGGACTCGAACTCTTGGAGGGAGCTCAAGGAAACGTTGTCGTGTTCGATGGGTTTGGAGAAAGTTTTCTTACCCGCGAGAACATCGAAGTCGGTCGCACTGCCGTAGCTCCCCCGCATGCTCCCGACGCTGCCGATCGAGCCTTTGTGGCTTCCCAAGCTACCGAACCTGCTGCTGCCGGCTTCGAAATCGGTGATTTCCTCTTCTTTTATATCCTCGAGCCTTCCGCGATCGTAATCGAGGTCGTAGCCCCGAGGATCGGCCTGGAATTGCATCTCCATCCACTTTTTACTGCCTTCGAAGTTCTCGTCGTCGGAAAGGGACTGGGAATATTGATCGTCCGCGTTCGAGGCCATCGGCGGACTTTCCTCCGACTCGAAATCGAAGAGCTCGTTGTTTCTCGGTAGCGCCTGACTCGTCGGCGCGGCTTCACCCTCGTCCTTCGTTTCCGCGGCAATCAAGTTCTCCAGTTCCCTGTCGTACTTCTTGTTGATGCTTTGCGAGGTCGATCCGATGCTTATGCTCTTACCCTCGGAATCGAACTCCTCGGCTTCCCTTCCGACTTCCTCGATCACGACGAAATCATCGATGATGTCGGGCTTGTCGACGAGCTCGAAGGAATCGCTGTCCGGGGAATGGCGGTCGAGTTTCTGGTCTTTTTCGATCACCGTTTCGAACGACATCGCTCCGGAAGTCGAGGACGTCGTGCTCGCTTGATGGAGCAAAGTTCCTATCGATCCGGGGGCCGCGTCACCCCCGGGAACATCCGTCTCTCCCAGCGGCATATCCGCTTCCGTGCTAGTCGTGAATTCCAGCAATTCTTGCCTAGTCTCCTCCGCTTCGGTTTCTTCCTCGGCTTCGAGGTGAGTGTCGAGTAAGGGAGCGTCGGTTTGGGGAGCGACGCCCTCGATGAGGACCTCCGGCACATCGGTCTTGGACTCCATCGACGAGAAACTCTTGTCGTAAGCTTCGCTGGTCAGGTCGGTGCTCATGAAAATGGAATCGGTCCTAAAAGCTTCCTCGTCCTCGGCGACGGTGTCGCTGGGCAACTGCTCGGTGGTGCATTCGTCGAATCGCGTTTCCTCCTCCGGCCCTCCCTCTTCCTCGTTGGTGGCTTCCTCGCCTTCGGCAGCTGCTTCGTCCATGATCTGTTGGAAGATCATTTCCGAAGAGCGTTTCATGCGACAGGGGAGGTCGTCGCTGGTTTTGTCGAAAGCGTCATCCATGGCGATCTCGCTGCTCGAGGAGTCGGACTCTTTGTCCTCGTCGAGAATCCCCTCGAGATTCTCCTCCATCTGATCCTTCTCGCCGTCCTCCTCCTGCTCGTCCTCCGCTTCCGAGGCTACGAGAGTCTCGGAAAGCTCACCGGCGCTGTCGATGCTGCCGAGATGACCGGAGCTCAGGGAGTTGAGGGACTTCATCGATTCACGAGAACTCAGGGTGCTGACGGCGCTCTGGTACTCCTGCGACGTCGGCCTCGACGCGGACGAATGCTCGATCGACATGAGCGCCGTTTCGTACTCGGAGACCGTCCCGGATGGGAGAGTCGAGTGCAGCGCCTCGATGTCCGAAGAACTCGGTCTGCTGCCACTCCCGATTTCGTAGTCGCAGGATTGGTAATTGCTGCTGTCCCCGGAACTCGAGCCCGCGTCACTTTCCGAGGTGACTTTTTTCGATGTCCGCGCGGGCTTGGGCCGACGCCGCGGGGCCGGTTGAGGAGTCAGGAGCGTCGCTCCCTCGTCTTTGCTCTCGGCGTCCGAGCTCGATCGAGTGGCGGCGACCGGTTGCGAGGTCGCTGTGGCCTCGGCGCTGGTCTCCTTGTCGCTCGTTTCGAGGATTTTAATAAAATTACCTTTTCCACTGGAGTCGGTACTGGATTGAGATTTTTCTTCGAAACTTTTGTCCCCCGTTTTGCTGCTTTTCGATCTCCCCTCGGGGGAGACTTTTTCCTCGGACTCGGAAGCAGCTTTGTCCTCGGGATCAACTCTCCGGGGCTTCGCGACCGGAGACCCCTCCGGTTTGCCGGCGGCTGCTTTCTGCTCGACCTGCTCGAACGAAGGAGCTTTGTACAAAAATGGCAAATCGTTCGGTATCGTTTCGGGCTCGAGCTTGAACTGGAACTCCGACGGTGAGTCTTTTATCTGGAACACCGTTTCAGAGTTCTCGCTCAATTCTTCGATGAGATCCTGCTTCGCGGCTTCCAGAGATTCCTTCACCTCGGCGATCTCTTTTTTGACGACTTGATCGAGAACCGTTATCGCGTACCGGGCGCTGAGATCAACGCTCGGCAAATCTTCCTTCTTCCCCTTGTCGCTGCTCAATACTTTTTCACGAATTTCCAAAACGCCCCCCCCGGCTTTCGATTCATCGGAATAAGTCTTTCGAGCTTTGCTCGGCGACGTCTGCTTCAGACCTCGCAACGAAACGTCGCTCTTCGCTTCGTCCACGGTCCTCCGGGAGGCTGCGACAATCTCTTCTTTTTTTTCTGCCGGCTCGCTCGATACCGCAATTGGTTCGAGCTCCGGTTCCTTTGCTTTTTCCTCCAAACGCGTCTCCGTCGTCGCAGCCTCTTCCGGCTCCCCAGCTTCCGTTTTATCCTCTACGAGCAACTTCGGCACCTCGATAGAAACGTCGCCGACACTCGCGTCGCCCGTTTCCTCTGGTGCAGTGGATTCCAGCGAGGGGTCAACGCGGGCCGAAAAGTCCGGGGTTTTACGGCCTCCTTTTTCAGCCTTCTCCGAATCGTAAGTGTACTTCGACTCGTCTCGATCTTCCGTGGGTGTTTTGGCCTCGTATTCCCTCTTCAGAGTGTCTATGAGTTCCTGACAGCTTATGTCCAGCCGATTTTCAACGAGTTCGCTCTCAAAGTCCTGCTCGGGGACGGCGGTGACGGTGAACTTGGAGGAGGGCGTTGTCGCGACGACCTCGGAAGAATCTTTTTCAACGAAGGTTTCCCTCACCGAATCGACGGTGCTAACGTCCTCGGAAGACCGCGTTACGGATTCCTGCTCGTCCACGGATCCGTCTCGAGAGGAAGTTCGACTTCGTTGCCTCGCGAGGGAGCGTTGGTACTCCTCGAGCTCCTTGTCGAACGCCTGGGAGGGCTGCAGCGGCTCCGAGACTTCGATCTTCTCGTCGCCGATCATCCAGTTGACGGGTTTTATCTCGAGCTCTTTGAGCCTCAACCGGGGCGAGAGGATCGCAGGGCTCACGGACTCGTCGCTCTCGGTGCGTCTGACGATCAGGTTCGCCAGGGATTTCGCCTTCCCCATGTCCTTCGGCTTCTCGATCTTAGCGACGTCGAAAGAGAAATCCATTTTTATAGGGTCCGCAATAATATTGCGATCCTGGCAGATTTCGTCGAGGGAATCGAACGCCGGACTCTCGTGAATCGTCGCGACTTGGATCGGCTCTTGAATCTGCTTCGTCTGCTCCGCCTTTTCCGATGATTTCGCCCTGGGCTCGTCCATCTCTGAAGAAGGTACCGAGTCCAAACCCGGCTCCTCCGACTTCCTCTCGATTCCTTGCTTCGCCGATTCGACGTCGTTCGACTGCTCCGATTCCAACGAAACTTCGAGGTCGATCGGATCGGAAATGCTGCTCGGGCTCATCGTCATGTCGCGGTCGATCAACTTGGGCTGAGACGAGGACGAGGGGAAACTTTCCTCCTTGTCGTAGGGCGTCGACTCCTCGTCCTTCGTCAAATCCTCGCTGACGCTGATGCTCCCGCGGTCCGAAATTTTCTCGAGATTCTCTTCGTGCGATAGAATCACGGAGCGCAGCCGCTCCGGCAACATTTCGTTATCGTCCAACACTTGGGACTGACTCCTCGATCTTTTCTCCATTATGTCTTCGAACTTTTTCATCAAATCGTCGGCCATTTGGTCGTGGAATACCTCCGATTCTTTGGTGTCCATGTCCAAAGTGTTTTCCGAATAATCTTTGCTGTCGCTGTCCGAAGTGTCGAGCTGCTTGATGCCCTCCAGGCTCGCCGACCTCTTCGCTATTTCCGTTTGTATCGATTCTATTATGGTTTCGGCAATGTTCCGAGCCTCCAATTCTTTCACCATTTGCTCTTGACGCTCCTCCGGCGTTTGCGCTACCGTCCCAGCCTCGGACTCGACTTTACCGGCTGGCCTTGCCTCCGATCGACATTCCTTGGTTCCCAGGTCGGCGGGGAGCACGACGTGCGCCTCCGAAACGGTGCGCTCCTCGGACCGCCGCTCGTTGATCACCGCTCTCTTCATTTCCTCGTCGAAATCGAGAGGCTCGCGTTGGTCTGACTCTCTTTCGATTCTTAACCGAGCATCGATCTCACGCTCTTTGAGGAGACTCGAGTCCGTCGCTTGGATAAATGTTCCTCCGTCGTCCGCCAGCGATTGCAATCTCTGCTCATCCTTCTCGACCTTGTTACATTTCTTGGCAGCTGCCTCGACGCTCTGCTTACCGTCCTTTAGCGTCATCGAGATTTCTTCGAGTCCGAGAACGTCGGATTTTTGCGACTCCAGTTGCTTGTCGTAGAGCACTTCTCGAGGAGTTTCTTTGGTCGTGGTCGATTCGGTCAATTTCTCTTTGAGCTTGTGATCGGACTGCTCGTGTTTGAAAAATGTTTCCGGCTCTTTGGTAGCGTCCGAAGAGGTTATCTGTTTCGTTTCGGTCAACGCTTTGTGGTCGATCTTCGAAGTGACGACGGACGTGTCCTGTTTTATTTTCGTCTCGGCTTCCTCGAATATCTTCTCGGCGTCGATCGTCTGAGCGACGAAAGTTTTGCTGATCGTTTTCGTCGTCGTTTCGGAAGTGAGTTTTTGGTAATGCTGCGACGAAAGCTTTTCCGTTGTTTTTATCTCCGTCAAAATCTCTTTCGGCGAATCTTTTCGAGCTTCCTTCTCCTGACCTTTGCTCAATGCCGTGGGTTTCGGAATGCGGGACTCGAACTCCTTCTTCGGGGACGTGACTCCCTCGCCCGACGGAGATCGATCCCATGCCGCCGATTTTTCCGTCGGCGACTCTCCCCTCTTACTCGCCCCCGGTTCTTTCTCTTTTTCAACTTTTGTCGCTACCCGAGTCGGTATCTGAGAATCCTTCTTTACAGGCTTTGATTCCTCGCGGAATTTCAAGCTCGTTTTCTCGTCGAAACTCTCCTTGGGCGATCTCATTTCTTCCCTCGAAACTGACTTCGCTGACGGGGAAACCGGAATTTTACTGGACGCGAATTCTTTCTCTTTTTCGATCGGCGGCGATGTTATTTCTTCCTCGGAAACCGACTTTGCTGCCGGCGGAATGGGGATTTTACTGGGCGCAGGCTCCTTTTCTTTTTCCATCTTCGGCGACGTTATTTCTTCCCCGGAAACCGATTTTGCTGGCGGCGAGACCGGGATTTTGCTGGGCGCAACTTCTTTCTCCTTTTCAAGTTTGGGCATTGATATCGGAATGCGAGAATCCTTTTTCATCAGTTTCGATTCCTCTTGGAGCTTGAGAGTATCTTTTTCGGACGGGCTGGTAGATTCTTTGTCGTAAATTTTGGTATCTCGTTCGCTGCTAAACTTGTCTGTTGCAAGGCTCACTTGTGGTTCCAATGGCAATTCTTGTTTCGTTTCAGTCTCCTCCGAAGGCACTTTCTTCGCTTCAGATTTGGTGGGAACGTCGGGCTTTATTTTCCGAGGTATCATAGAAGGAGGCGAATCCTCTTTGGCTGGTTTGATCGATTCCTCGTGTTGAGACGCGACTGGCTGAGCTTTAGCGTCTCGCGAAGATTCCAAAGTTTCTTCTCGTATCGGCGATTGATCCTCCTCGCGTTTATCAACGACGAAAGCTGTTTTATCGAGGGATTTGTACACTCGATCGCTGCTTTCCAATTCCTCGTGGCTGAGCTTAGCCTCATGTTGCAAAAATTCTGTGCAAATTTTCCGATGCGCATCCAAATCGGGTTGAGCTATGTCCTTGAGCTTGAGAGACTCGGGTGGGAATTCCGATTCTTTTGGAAGGGCTGAAGATTTGTCTTGGTCGAAAGTTCTGGCTTTGGAGTCTTTGGACTCAATTTCTTTCTCCAATTCATTTTCTTCCGCCTCTTTAATTTTATCGTCGGAAACTTGGTCAGGTTCCTGCTGATCGGAATCTTCGCCCGCGTCGATGTCCAGCGTCTTAGCCTCGTTTCTCTCGTGCTCGCGGAGGCTGCTTCTCGTTTTTTCAAACTTGCAATCGTCCCCGGCGAAGAATTTGTCTCTTCTGATCGATTCGCTCAGGTTCCAATCGTCCTTTTCGATTTTCCGATCTATTTCCGTGTCCCATTTGACCTTGTCGGCTCTGTCGGGGGCCGATTGGCCGGAAAGGTTGCTGGGTAATTTGGCGAACTGTTCTTTGATGGATTCTTGAGTAATGAGCTTCGAAGTTGGTCGGGAAGTGGAGAGCTCCTTCTGTATCTGTTCCTCGAAGTAGTGGGCCTTTTCGGCAACGGAACATTCCGAAATATCCGGAATATTGAGGTCTTCCATGGTTTCCGATCTCTCCGGAACGATTTCGGCGGTTTCTTCCTCGGAAACGATGTTCTGTATGCAACACTCGCTGTCGCTCTCGTTAACCGTAATTTGGGAAGTTCTCGACATTTCGGACTCGGAGCGCTGATAATTTTCTCGCTTTCTCGTAATGTCCTCCCAGAACTTTCGCTTCTCCGTGTAAGTTTGTTTCTCGTTAGTGGGCGATAGTTCGTCCCGATGGCTTACGTTACTGGGATAACTAGCATCTACAGATTCTATGGGAGAAGCCGCTTTTTGTGCAAAGGATTCGTGGATAGTAGCGGCATCTAGAACAACCAAGAATTTTCTTCATGTTATTTATTCGCTTTTTCATTATTTATTTAGGACGCAACGTAACGATACATTTTTTCGATTACATTTTACGTACTGGATATATGCGTGTATTTTTTTTTACTTTTTTCACGCGTCTTTCTTCAAACGTTTTTGATAAAACCTTTCGTTTGTCTCGCGGTAAGATATTCTCAACGTCAATCAAATATTTGGCGTACAATAATAACACGAATTATAATTATTATAATCTCGATCATATATATTTGCATTTATATATTTAAATGTATATATTCAATATTATATTGATTTGTACACAACAAATTGGCGTTGCAAGCGTGGACGTGGCAAAAAAAATCTCACAGCTCGATGCTCGTTGAGCTTTTAACTGTTTAGTTAAATGTAGTTTTGTTTTTTTTTTTTTTCTTAGGTAACACATACAGCGCACGGACGTATTTTAATAGTGATTTATATTTCGATTTTTTAATATCCCATTTGGTTGTCTATGATAATGTTGAGGACGGCATTTCTGTCTGCAAGTAACATCAGAAAGTTTTGATAAATTTTAACTCGTGCCTCGAAATACATTGGTGAGAATAAAACAGAACGATCGAAAAGAGAGCATAGAAGTGAAATTAACGTTTGGAATGATGCATGTTGGAAATCAAACTTGTGATTCGATGTCGTTCTCTCTTTGTTTTACCGTACAAAATGAAGTATGGAAATGCAATTGCCAAATGTTTACTTTACACGAAGAAACAAAGGAACGGGTACAATTTATTTTCATCCAACACACGTGCCAAATTATGGGGGCCGAACAAGCAGTTGCGATCGATTTTTGAACGCACACATGACCATTCCGAAAAGAATGGTCGGTGAGACGCGTGGTGCAAAGAGAAAGCTCGAATAAATCTCCGCCTAATTCACGTGACTAGAATCGTTTTCAACAATCCACCTAACGATGACGATTCCCATTTTTCCCCATTTTCGAATATCCCTCGATAATTCGCCTGTTCTTTCGACCTCGAATCGACGGAAAAAAGAATGCTTTTCTAGATCTCTCGCGGAAGGTCTGCGATACGAACAGAAAAATTGGGGACGACGGAAGAGAGTTTTTCGTCGTTTGGAAAAAAAAACCTCGAAGAGCGAGTCCATTTTCGGCGTGCCGCGTGACTGTGAAGTGACGATTTAAGAGCGAAGAAGCAATAACGAGAAGTCGATTGTCCTTTCTCTTTCGGTTGCTAACTCCGTGGAAATAAAAGTACGAAAACGGTTGAAAGTTCTGCTACCGGGAGCGGTCGATCGACTCGCTCATTAATCGACGTCCTCGACGTCGGTGTGGCAATCGCTGATGTCATTGTCAGAGACGTCTTTAACGGTGAGAGAATTGTCCATTTTGTTGATATTTTTCATGACGATTTGTGAGGCAGCGAGAAGATCAAAGTCCTCGAGCATTTCGCGCTGTCCGCAAGCACCCTCCTGGACGTCTTCCTCGTCGGAGGCGTCCATGTCTTCGCTGTCGGTCGTTGGCATTATGACGATGTCTGGGGTATCGGTGAACTCTTTGGCCTCGGCGCCGCCGCAATCGAAGGACATTTGGTTTCGCACCTCGATCGAAAAAGGACCGTCACCTTCCTTCGTAGTGATTGTCCCACCGCTGAAGTCGCAGAGGATGTCGCTCCTGGCCGCGACGTAAATCGGACTCGGTTCGTCACCCTCGTCGTTGGAAAAGTCCTCGCAGTCGGTTTCCCCCTGATAACAATTATCTTGGAGGACGACGAGGCCTCTGTTGCCGGCGGTTTTACAAACACCCTCGACCTCGGGCTCGCTCGTGTAGATCTCGTCGACGTCGGTTAAATTCTCGACGAAGCTACCGCGGCGCGAAGTCCCCGTTGACGCGTTACCGAAGCCCTGCAACTGAGGATTCTCGATTTCGTTGTCGGCCGACGCGTTGTCGCCGCCCTCCAACGTCACGGAGATCGTCGGGTTCTGCGCGTCGATTTTACGCACGATTTTACCCGGACTCGAATTTCTCGTATGAGCGTTTATCAGCGTCAACTCGCCCTCGGAATCCGTGTCGGAAAAGTGTAACGAGCTGTTGTTCATCATCGCGTTCAATCTCCTCCGCGTCGAACGCGCTTTGCGCTTCGTTTTCGTGCCCGGCGTGAGATCGTTCCTCGACCTCGAGGGACTCGGACTCTCCTGCTTTCTCGTCTCCTCCGGCCCGACTTTACAATCGATCTGCTTCAGACCCTCCAACTTCTCGGCGCTCTCCACGACCTCTTCGACACCTCTCGATTCCTCCTCAGCCATCTTGGCCTCGCCTCAACGACAGCTCCTCGCTCCTTCTATAATTCTGAGCTCCGAATTCGTCGGACTGGCAAACGAACCGATTGCGAAAACGAGACTACGAATTTCGGTTATACAATAATGCAAATACCTGCAACGAAAAATTCAATGGGAAGTAGTTACGAGACTCCGAGATCACAATCGCGACGTCAAACTTTTCCGAAGTTACAGTCACTCACGTTTCAAATGCTCCTCAATACTCCTTTTCGATTACCACCGAAATTCCTTCGTTTCCGATTATAAAATCACAACTCACTGCCCGAACAACTGCTCTCTTCTGACTAACGATGCTTCCGCGACCCTGTGACAATTTGTTGATGCTCTTACCTTCAATTAAATTAACGAAGCCACACTCGAACTCCCCCTAACAGGATTTCGCTTTTTCCCCTTCAATGAAAATATAGAAACCGAGACGATCCCGAGGCCCGCTCAAAATCTCTGTACAGTCGTATCCAATATTTCACTAATTAATCCGATCGTCGATAAATTTCGGCTTCTCCGCCTATTTTAATGCAATTGGACTACCAAACGTTTTTCCTCTCTTGGTTTAATTCTTCGAGCAGATTTCTTTGAGCTCGTTGATGGACGAAAATCGCTGTCTACATCGAGAAAACTTCGTCTCTCGCGGGATCAAATTTCGTTGTCTCCAAACAGAAAATCGAATTCCCAAATTCTTGAATTGAATAATTCAGGAAATCCTTCGGTGACACGTCACTTTTGGACTCAACCCAGAAAATCGAATGAAGGAACGATCGATCCGAGAATAAAGCCACGGAAAAAGATTGCCAGAATTAGCTGATGATTTTTCGATTGGAAATCACGTGACAAGGTCCGCACTGAATTTTTAACCAACACTGAACACTCGCCACGAAGACACAGAGCGAAAAGAGATTGAGGATTTCTCACTTTCGCTTCGCATTGACTCGCAAGCCGAGCGTTGGTCTCAAGTCGAGATTTAATTGTTCCGTTTCCCTCAATCGGACGTGAATGCTCGTAAGAACGGCTAAAAAAATCTCCTGTTCGAACAATTATTCGTAGTTTTGTTTTCGGGATGAAAAAAGCTTTCTTTTTGCACCTCGCGGCTATAATTCGAGGCAATTGATGCGTGTAAATTGCTTTGTCGTGCATAATTATCGAAAAAAAATCATTTTGGTCTTAAACCACGTACCTGTCTGTTCTTTTTGCAAAATATCAGTAATGAATTTTGATTCCGACGGTGACGAGGACTTTGGTCTATCGCCCTTTTCCCCCTCGTGCTTCGTATACGCGCTCTCGTAACGATCAATTTTTCGTTCTGTCACGTTGGAATCTTCGTACTCTGTCATAAAGAGACGCGATGAGTTTTTCGGCTCAGAATTACCCTCAATTTTTTGCTTTACTCGATTCTTTAAGGAGGGAATCATTTCGACCGTACAATTCGGATAAAATCCTATTCATTCAACATTTTCACGGACAAATGATTAAGTTGCAAATGCTTTTATGATTGAATACATTGTCCCACAAGAAATATCGTTCACGAAAGCCTTCGTGAAATGAAAAATATGTAAGGATGAGAATGGTTCGAAAAATGTCGGAACAAAAATGAACTTTTTTTTTACATTCCACTCCACGCTTCCAACTCGATATGATTATGTTCAATTATTTCAGTTTATGTTGGAAAATAAAATCCTATCGAAAACTCCGTGAAAAAGTGTTCGCTGACTGCTCAATTTCGCTTAATTTCGAAACAGCTTCAAGAGTTCTCATTTAACGCTCCTCGGAGTTCGATAATATTTCATTTCCAGCCTTAAAAATCGACAATTTCTCGAACGCTTACCTCTGTTCTTGTTTTCTTCTTGGTTAATGTTCTCCGGCAGTACGATATTGAGAACGCAAATGGGCTGCTGAGCGGGCTCGCCCTTGGCAACTTTCGGGTCTCTCATGAACATCATGCGGGCGACAGGATCGAGTAGCGGATCTCGAACTTTGACGTGGAAGGAGAGTCGATTCTGACGGAAAGCTTTGAAGGTGAACTTCAATTGTACACCGGATTTCGTAACCGGCACTAAATTTCCGCTGAATTCGATGTAAAGATCTTTTCCATCGAGGGCCTAAAATGGGAATAAAAATGATTCGTCAGTCGGATGGTAACAATGGGGAAAATGGAGGACGACAGAAAAAAAAAAAGGAGAGTAAACTTGGCTCGAATCTTGGAAAACGGGGTTAATATCATTATTATTATGACAATGGTGATGCTAATGATGTTGTTGGACGGTAAGAAAGCAGGTCAAGCTCTCTAAGCTTCTTAGCTAGAGCCGAGCAACAGAGGGGACGAAACTTTACCTCGACGTCTCGACTCTTGACGATTTCAAGAAATTCTTCTTGTCTCTCAAGGGTGTGGATTCCTTCCTTGCCGTCAGTCATGCACAAGATTCGTAGTGTTGCCTCAAGCACGTCCATTCTCTTCGTGTAGATGACAAAACTGGGAGTAAACGAAAAAAAAGCGGTTAAACTAAATTCTATTTTTTGTTCAAACGAGAAAAAAAACCTTCGAAACGTTAAAATATTAACATTTTTCAATGTTTCTTTCTTTAATCGATGATTCTTCTGATGCGACTCGATTGGTCAGTATATGAAAAGAAATTTGGAAAGGAAATTAATCGAGTATTGTCGATAACTCACTTCGTGATGTACGGCACGAAGAGTGACTCTTTGTACAATTCCGTAGCCATTTTGGGCACTTCGCTGATATTTCGACAATCCATAAGCCAGAATCGCGCGGAAACTGTTGTAGTGAATGATACACGATCATTCATGAATGTCAGAGGCGTAGATCCCGTCACGTCTTCCCATTGTGCTTCGCTCGTGCCTCCTGAATAAAAAAAATTTCGACGAAGAAGTTTATTTTTCGATCAATTCTACCCTCCTGAATTCCCCCCTCATGCCCTGAACAATATTTTTCTCAGTAAATTATTCTAGGAATCGAGCAATTCTTCAGATGGCAGAAAAAAACGACGCGACTACGAATAACTTTATTCCACTCACTTCGTGTCTTCATTGTTTGATACGTTTAACTTAAGCTACTAGAAACTCTGCTTTTTTTATTGTGCTCTTTTAAATTGACGAGTGACGACGATAAATTTTACCAGCTATGCTACAAAGTAGACGCAGCGTAGGAGTTTCCCCGCCATATTGATTGATCATTCCTTTGTTGGCAGCTTGTGGCACCGGAATCGTCAGAGTTATTGGTTTGTGGAACTTCCGCCTCCTCGGTTCGATAGTAATTACGGGCGACACAGCCACACAGTTGCCCAAAAGTTTAGCCGTCAATTCGGTCGGTATGACGTGCGCCTGAGGGACAAACAAAGAACTTTGATACAATATCAGTTCGTGAGAGAAAAGAAACGCGATTGAAATAGACTTCAAATTGTAAAAAATGTTTCAGACTTCATCCAAACGCACCTGTAAACCAACTTTGATTTTTTTGGTCAAAGCCCCCGGTGGAAAAACGGCTTGCACGTGGTTCGCTACGCTGGAAATGAGAATCCCGCCATCGGCGCCAATCACGTGGACCTCTTGTTTAATTCTTGTCACAATAGCAAAATATTGTGGAAATTCGGTCGTCAATATTCGAGTTATTCGTCCATTATGCGATGCACTCAATTGAGGATCTTAAATCAAAGGATTCGAGATTTGTGTCGGTTATTTTGAGTCAACTCGAGAATACAAATATTAATAAAAGCTTCTTATGTAGCTGTTTTGACGTTAATATATAAGCACATGGATGCAACGCACTCGTACTACGTTTACTACCATGGGGTGTGTTGAACAGAGTATCGTCATTGTCTGGTGAATTATCGTGCTCCTTCCACGTTTCACCGTTCTCACTTCGCAGTATAATTATCTCTCTCTCCTTGCCTTGCACCGATGCAAAATGGGGCACGTCAATCAAGACAGGGCTGAAACACACGCGCACAATAATTCGTCAGTTCATGAAGTCATACAGCAGATTTGAGTTTAAAAAATCCATGAGCTTTTTACAACATTCTTCATTCACTTCATATTTTCTTTCCTCTGGAAAATTTTAAAAGAAAAGAAGCCGACTACCAACCCCAAAAAACTCGCTCCGACCGGTCCCATTTCTATGATCCGAGTTGCGAGAGCTTCGCCCTCCATGAGCGATGGTGGATTAGCGACTTTACTTGGTTTCATCAATCTGCAAGTAACGCGTATCGGCATCGTGGCTCTTCGAGGAGGAACGATGATTCTTATACCGCTGTGTCTGCAGCCTTTCATGGCTCCACCGCGAGCATCGACCAAGAAACTCACTAAAAATCTGTGAACATGATATTTTTGTGTCATTCTATCGGGGATTTTATAGCGAATGAATTGTATAATAAAATTCCGCTGAATTTATAACTTTTTTACTTACGATCTGAAGTGAAGTCTTCTGTGAAGTCGAATGATAATTTTTATAAAATATTTTGCTTTAAAATTGACAGTATTTTCATCAGAAAATTAACGAAACACTCACGCCAAGCTCGCGCTGTCATTCGTGTCGAAATTCTCAGCCAAACAATAATTGTTGCTCTGAACGAATTCTTGCTTCTCTTCTTTCGAGACTGAAATTCAGAGAGAAAAATTCTTCTTCAGGAAATTACTTGGAAGATCGGTATCTCGACGTTCGTATAATTGCTTTTCTTTTGATTATATTTTTCAATATGAGTTCAAATGACCTTGTCGGTGTATTGGATCGTCTCTGGTAACGTCAATGGGCAACGAATCGTCTCGCAGACTCTTCATCAAATCTGCCGTAAGATATCGGTACGGTTGCTCGTTCACCAAACCGTCTGAAACTGTCACGAGATTCGGTTAATCGATCTCAATTGATTGTAGAGAAAATCACGAATGCGTTTGAGTCGTGAATATATTTTTAAAAACGTTGAACAAAATACTCTTTTTCAGTCTTCTTCAAAATTTGTTTTATCGAGATTCTACGATATTGATCCCTTAAGTACCTCCTTCGTCGTCGGAGTCAGACATAAAGCTGGTCTCTTGAAGACTCTCCGGAGCAATAACTTTGTACTTCTCTTCCCAAGTTCTGTTGTCAGGTGTGAGAGTATCGTACGACAAACCCTTCAAAACCTCCATCACCGATATGTAACCTAATTTTTGAGCCACGTTCAACGCGGTCAAACCATCCTGTTGAAATGCGATAGATTAAGTGAATGCTTTTGCGGTAAAATACGAAAAAGAGGACGGAAGAAAAGTAAAAAAAAAAAAAAAAGAAATAAAGTATGCAAAAGTTAAAAACTGCAAAACAGGAAAAATTCTCACGGCCGTTCGAGCATTGTGTGACGCATTTCCTTCCAGCAGGGCAGACACAATGTGTGCATGGCCTTGTTGTGCAGCTTGATGCAGCGGCGTATAATTCTGATTGGTTCTCACATCGATTTGAGCATTGTGTTTAAGCAAGAAACGTATCATTGACAAATTTCCGAAATGAGCGGCAACGTGAATCGGTCTGTATCCAGTTTCCGTTTCACTCTCGACGTTTGCACCATTTTTAACTAAGACCGAAGCCACGCGTATGAAGTCCTCTTGTGCACAGAGATGCAGAGCAGTCAGACCGTTCTGAAAAATTGAAAAGACACTTGTTTAAAAAATACTTAAATTCCAAGTTACCACGTTTGAAATAATCTATAAAATTCAGTGTTCAAACTTCTTATACAATGTCCTACCGATAACTTTAGCACAGTTGACAACATTCAAGTGAAAACTCAAAATTGCACAATCAGAATATTTCCTATTTTCCTTTGAATGAAGAACTCACAAAATTCTTGTACAGTATTTTAGGGAAAAAGTACTCGAGATACCTTCGCTTTGTGATTCGGATCAGCACCATGCTCGATCAATAAATTTGTCATATCGTAGTGTCCTTTTTGGGCGCTCAACTGCAGCGGTGTGAAACCAGCTTTCGATTGGACATTAGGATCGGCGCCGTGTTCAAGCAGCGTCGAGGCTATATCCATCTGTCGAACGAAATAGAAAATACTTCAATTTTTTTGTCACAATTTTTCGAATAAAAGACAACAAGAAATCTCATTATGAATGGGCGTTATGCATTGTTCGTTGATCGCGTCACACGTATCAAGAAAAAATTTAATATCCGATCGTAAAGAGCAAAATCATTTTTTTCAACAGTCGACGAATCATTTCCGAGTGCTTGCCTGATTTTTACGAGCCGAAATATGCAGAGGAGTATGACCATTTTGTGAGGCAAGATGTGGAGATGCCCCTTTCTCCAAGATCATATTGGCAACATTCGAGTGATCGTAATGACACGCAAGATGTAGCGGCGTAATGTTGTTTTTTCCCTGTGCATCGAGTTTGCTGTCCTTTTGCAAGAGTATTTTCGCGACGTTCATATTTCCGTACTTGGCTGCGATGTGCAGAGGTGTAAAACCATTTTTCGTCGCTGCTTTGACAGAAGCGTGATTTTCCACGAGGATAGCCGCCACCTGAATATAAGAGAAGAAAAAAAAAGCATCAAAGAGTGTTGCACTTGACAATTATTCGGTGGTGAAAATCGTCAAAACAATATCTCTCTCGGCAATGTAGATTTTTTTTACTAAAGAATACGAAAAAAAAAAACGTAAAAATAACAATAAAAAGCTTACCTCGGTACCAGCAACTACGTACAAAATCACAGAAACAAATTGGAAGCCTAAGACATAAAAAGAAACTGCGAAACGAAAAAAAAAATACAGTGATATATACAGTTGCAATGAAAACATTAAAAAAAACTATAAAATTAACTTGGAGATAGTCATTTTATTAACAGACTATAAAATAATAAGAATCGTACAGAAACAAAAGTGAATACACGGACGATAACGATTTGATATTGTAAACAATAACAACGATAACAATGATAGTAGCGCTAGTTTGAGGAGAAAAATATGTGCTAAATCAGGTACTCCTTGTGTCGGCTCCAAAATAAATATAACGTATTTTTCGTATTTATATAGTCGGCTATTCTCGCGATCTCTTTGTACGTTACCTCCTCTTGGCCCTCTTTCGCTGCAATATGCAGAGCAGTGTACATGTCCTTTGTCGTTGTGTCAACAGCAGCTCCATGTTGCAATAATAACATTACGATGTCAACGTTGCCCAAACGCGACGCGATATGCAAAGGTGTTTGTTCTTCCTGGATAGAAAAAAAAACGAATATTGAGTATATAAATGGTGAGGTAAAACCTGTTCTCTCTAGTGCAGATATTGTGCTGATTTATGGTGCAAAAAGAAATTGAAATTACGATACAACATAGATGGGGTATTTAGTTGCATTTTTGCAGGGGCATTTTCGTTAAGACGAATATTTCAAGTGCCAAAAAGCAGCTTTTTATCATGGTTTTTGAACGCTCGGTTTTCGTGTGTGACTTTAGAGACTGGTTAATGGTTCCCACATTGAATGGGCGATTGGATTCTATGCTTTGAACTGCTATTGAGGATAGAAGAGGTCAGGAACCGTTAAGATCATTTGTGATATGATATTTGGGTTGAATGTTTTGTTCCTGTTTTGAGAAATAGTTTCAATCAATCGAAGCTACGTTATCGTTCGAATAAACCTCAGCAACAAACTATTTGTCGGAATGGATAATTGCGTGTGTGACTTACCCTCGCTCGAGCATCTACTTTGGCTCCGTTTCTTAATAATATCCGAATAATATCAGTTTGATTAGCCCTAGCAGCTAGATGCAAAGGTGTTTCACCCCTTACGGTTGGCACGTCAGGATTGGCTTCGTGCTGCAGTAGGAATATGACAATGTTCATACAGCCCATAAAACTGGCGACGTGTAATGGGGTCAGTCCGGACTGTAAAATACATGAAACATTTTTTTCCAATTAACGTTGAATGTTGACAAACAAAAATATCTCAAAAATTTCTTCCTCAAGTTCCGAACAGGTTTTCAGCTTTCGAAAGACTGTCTTCAGTTGTCGATTTGATCGTTGGCAATCGTATTGAGCCTTTAACCAGCCTTTTAAATGAATGTTTACTTCGTCTTGTTGTGTACAACTCCTTTGTACGTTACTTTTTGTTTTTTGTACACGAGGATGTTCCTAAATGAGCGTTTGAGTGGAAGAAACATGATGGCTTGAAATAAAAATGTTCTTTCTTCACTCTCGATATTTCGACAATGTGATTTGCTGTGCAAACACATACAGCATTTTTATACACCATTAAAGCACATTTAAATTCACAGTATGATCGTCACGTGCATACTGCATTATTCACAATGCGTGTGAAAGAATTGAAAAAAAGAAAAAGAAAAAGAAAAAAAAACATTTATACAAATTTTGATATAAAAAATGCATAGCATTACCTCCGTGGTCGATTCGATCGAGGCCCCATGCTTGAGCAAAAGTTCCACGACTTTGATGCGGTTTTTCTTACACGCGATATGAAGCGGCGTGAAGCCATTAAGGGCACGAGCATTTGGGTCAGCTTTTCTGTCCAGCAACAGCTTCGCAACTCTAACATGCCCGCAATGTGCAGCGACGTGGAGAGATGTTAAATAATCGATGGTCACTTCGTCAACCGGTGCTCGATGGTACAACAAAACCCTTGCGGCGTCGACGTGATCACCTTGAGATGCCATGTGCAATGGCGCTAATCCATTCTACAAATATTATTAAACATTTCTTCTCATTCGTTCTTCCGTCTCGTTCAAGTCGCCTCAGTGCCCAACGCTACATCGGAAACCTCTTGTTTCAACGACTCTATAAGCCTCGAAATGGTATTGAGAGAATTTAAGCGATTAGCAGTTTGACCAGATTTTCTCTAAAACATAGAAAAGTGTTCAGTGCTCATTCAAAATTTGGGCTTGCTATACTGCATAAAAATCTTCCCCAAATAGCACAACAAAGTTTTCCCTTGACATTTTTTTTCGCTGCGTTGCGTTTGGTAGGAAAAAATCTAAAGTATCTTATTACGACTGAAGGATCCATCGAGAATCGACCATACGTTTTTGGCAGCGAACAAAATCTCGAAAAATTCCGATTTTTTAGGCGTGGAGCGAACGCAAATCCTAAAATTCAGTTTCCATCATCGGTGCTTTTCCAACGTTCCTTCGTGAGTGTGAAAAATACCTTGGTGCGAGCACTGATCGGCGCCTCGTGCTCGAGAAGAGTGGAAACGACCTCCTCGTGGCCGGATCGAGCAGCGCAATGAAGCGGTGTAAGCCCGTCTCGAGTTTTGGCATCGATGCTGGCCGAATTTTCCAACAATATTTTCACCATGTTATTCTTGCCCCATTTGGCAGCAACGTGCAACGGGCTTATGTTGTGCTGCAGATCAAGTGATGATCAACGATACCATTGTAAATTCCGTCATTACTCTATTCATCACGGACATTCATGGAAGGTGAAAATTATGACGAACCTTGGCCAGGTAGTTTACGTCAGCTCCGCGTTTTATGAGCAAACGCGCTATCTCCTCATTTCCATAATGAGCCGCAATGTGAAGCGGAGTGAACCCACTTTTCGATGTCACATCCGGCTTATGATCGTTCTGAAAAACAAACAAAACTTTCTTCATGAAAAAATATTCTTTTCGTAGGCTTCGAAAACCGTTATTTTACATCCGCGTGGCATGGAATTGATACTCAGAACTCGGAAGAAGCAAAGTGACTCGAATATGACGTTTACACTGAAAATCTATTTTCTGGAGGTGAAAATAAAACCGAATTAATGAAAAACATTCACATAGTCAGAAAAATCTGAATAAATTTCACCTTGAACGCACCAAAGATTCATTTTTTCGAGCGTGTAGCAAACAAGAATAAAAAAATTTGAATTTTGGCGAAAATTTACGGCCAGTAAAAACGTTGCATAACTTCCTTGAGATTTTCGTTAAAAAGAAAATTAGCACGGAACGTCATAAATCTCAGTTGCTCAGAGATGAATATTCATTCGAGCAAAAAAGTCTCGGTCATATCGTAAGATAAAAAGAAAACTACACGTGTCCGTCGTAAACTGATTTGATGTTAGTGATTAATAATCTGTGTAGTTAGATAAAAGAACGCGAATCATTGAGGCTCGTAAATTTGATGCTTGTTCACATCGATCAATCGTATCTCTACATGCACAGTTTACGTACACATTCTTATTATTCGCGATAACACAAATGTGTATTCATAACGTTCACGTACAATTACGATACATGCGATACCTGTAATAATAAATCAGCAGCTTTGCAGTCGTCCTTCTTCGCTGCAATGTGCAACGCTGGCAAACGAACTTTTCCTTTCGAATCGTTTTCGAGTAAGACGCTTACTACTTTGTCGTGTCCTTGTTGCATCGCTACCGCTAAGGGGGTAAATCCGTCCTAAAATACAGACAAAATAACAAAAATGTAAGTTAGTTTTACAAGTTATTGCGACCATTCGTGAAGGTATATTCAATACTTTTTGGAAACACAGAATTTTTGACCAAATCTTGGAAATAATTTCCCAGGCGAACCTTCAAAGGTCCAATGGTGACATTGAATCAATGGAATTGTGCTTCAAATAGTATTTAGATTCCTGGGTATTTGCGAATAATTTCAAAATTGATAACAAAAAATTATGAATTTTCGATTCATTACAAAAATTGGATAAATCATTAGACACTTATTCAATAAAAATTGGTTATCTGTCGAGTACTTGGAATTTTTTCAGGCAAATCATCGAAGCAACCAAAAAATATTCTCTCTTTAGGAAGCAAATCGAATAACCTGATGGAATTGCATTTGAAATATTCTTCAGCTATTTTAGTATCTTCAGGTTAATCTTTGCTCGGTATTTTTGAACAAATCTTTGAGGAATTCGTTTCTACAGCAGATTGAAGAATCGATGAATCGGTTTATAAAATTGTCTTGACGTACCTCAGTAGCCAGGCTCTGATTGGCTCCGCTGGACAGTAATAACTTGACGACTTGATCGTGATTCTCTTGAGCTGCCATGTACAGAGGCGTGAAACCATTTTGAGATTGTATGTTGACCGAAGCCCCATACTGAATAAGGATCCTAACTATTTCCGTTTGCCCAGCTGTCATTGGTATGAAAACAGAGAATAAGAAAAGACACAAAATTATTCAACTGCTGAGCCATTGTTTTTTTATTGTCACAATTTTCTACTAGGAATTTGAAGACAAAAATTTGAAGCGGAACTTACCTAAGGAAGCTATATGAAGAGCGGTGTTTCCTTTCTTGGTGGCTGCGTCAACCTTCGCTCCCCTTTTTAATAATTCAGTTACAATTTCGACGTGGCCATCCTTCGAGGCTAAATCCATAGCATTTAAGCCATTCTAAAAATAAGAAAAACAGTTAGTTTCGTTATGACTAATGAGATTTTTGATAATTCGTTAGAATTTAACTTTTCGTCGATTTTTTAGCGTTTGACATTCTAGTTTTTCATTTCAGGAATGTTAAACAACATCGAACGAGAATTTTCAAGGCAGGGAAGAAATTTTAATGCTAAAAAAATCAGACGATTGTTAGCTTTGGAAGTAGTCCTGTCGCAAAAGGATTCGAGATGTGCTACTTCCGGTTCTAGTACTTTAGAATAAATCTTCAAAAATGACGTTTAGAACAAGTCATGGTCAAAAGATATTCGAGTTTATCGAAATCACTCTTTCTTACCGAGTTGGCCGTATTGATATCTAGATTCGTGTCGAGGTACTCGATTACTCTTTCGAGGTTTCCGGACCTAGCAGCCCGAAGAAACGCCGTCGTGTCATCCGTCTGCGTTACAAACAATCAAATGACTCAAATGTGTGCGAATTTTCGATTCGCAGTATTTTTCAAATAGCTGTTCTCGAGATTGATTATCAGAATTTCATTTTTTTTTTGTAATTGCTTGACTTTTTTCTTTCTGCCCACGTTTTTATTGCTCCTTTGAAAACGTGTACAAAATATTTTCTTAAATGGTCACACGAGAAGCTTCGACAATCGAATTTTTAATGCTTTTTCCTTCTCAATGATCTTACAGAAAAAAGTAACGATTACTTCGACCAAATTGTCGTAGCTACTCATTAACGTGCGATTGAAAAACCGTCGTCGATCATTTGAAAAATTATTTTTTTATCGGAGAAATGTTTTTCCAACTTTCTTTAACCCTTAGTGTGCATCTGGGCTCAGGTTGACCCCAACATTTTTTTCTCACACGAATAGCATTTACAGATGAGCATCTCATAAGTAAAACCCCCAATATTAGGGAAGTTGAAGCGATATATATAGGACATGATACGAAAAATACATTAGATTTTATTATTCCAAATTAATGAATTGAAAATTTACGTGAATCTTCTTGAATAGCGCTTAATTATGTGTGAAAAATTTGGAGAGGTTTCACCGCCTAGTAATCGAGATATTCATTGTTGAAAATGACAAGGTTAAACATGGGCTCTTATGGAAGCTTTCAAAAAATTGCAAACTTCAACAATAAATATCTCAATTTCACGACGGTGAATCATCGGCATATCCCGCCAGAAGTTTAATACTGTCTTAAGCATTCTGTTTAAAAAATTTTAATGTGCAAAGTTGGAAAATAGTTTTAACATAAGATACGCTTCAACCTCCTTAAGAAATCGTTATCCCCTCTCTAAAAGTAGGGAGCATAGCCAACTTCATGCTCCAAAATAAATACACTTTTTGGAAGGGTTGCAAAGTGGACTATTTTTCCCTTAAAGCATGAACCCTCGTCTGTAAAACTCTGTAAGGATTTTTTTCAAAACTCAAAATTTAATTTTTTACGAGAGGTTTAACCGAAAAAGTGCTTTTTACGCGCACTAGCAACTTTGAGCACGTTTTTAAAGAATGAAAAAAGATTTTTTTGGAAATCCGACTTGGCAGCCTTAAAGTTTGATCAATTCACTGCGAAAAGTGACTAAACCTTTTATCCCGAAAAGCGCACAGTTACCGAGATATTCGATGTGAAAAATGACCTGGGGTCAAAGTGAGCCCATGTGCACGAAATGTCTCGCTGTCGAGGTGTGCACACTAAGGGTTAAATTTGCAAATTTTATTTTGAGGCCTCACTAAAAATGGTGTTAAAATTAGCGAAGCGTTCCAGATCCATTTACTCCTGAAAATCATCTCGGAAAGCAAAACCTCAAACAACAATGCGGTCTCGAAAATATGACGTGAGGTCAACGGCTCATGATGGAGGATATTTTTCTAGATTTAATCCGAATACACAACTGATAATTATTAATGAGATCATTGGAAGAAACGATAAGCAGCGATGAGGGGCCAACAGCTTTGACTTATCATTAACATCGAACTGTCAAATGTTTAAGAATTTTTCGAAAAAATTCGTTAAAGATCGCTGCGAAAAATTGTTAAGTGCGTCGAATTTGCAGTTTATTCGTTCGAGTTTAAAAAAAAAATGAACAAAATTTGAGCGTCGATCGAAAGAAACCTTGACGAAACCTGTCATTTTTATTCTTATTGGAAATGACGTAAAACGAAAAATCACCAGAAGAAAATAATCGGCTTAAAAACGTTATTGATCATCGTGAATTAAAAAATTTCAATAAAAACGGTGTTGAAAAAAAAATCAGCTGGCAACGACGACATCGAGGAAAGTATTCGTGTTGACAGCTCAAGATTGACCTGTGACGTACAAAAAAAGTGTCTCGCCTTGCGACAGACACGAGATAAGATGAAAAAAGTATGACGCGGGAGAAAAACTGGAGGCGAGGTACAATCACCGTTGAACGAAATATTTGATGACGCGAGGGTGAGACATTTCGGTGGTCCGGCTACACCGGCGGCGCGAGCGGCCTTTTCCTCATCAGGCTTTCCCCTCATTTCTATTTCATGGGACACAAGGCCAAAAGTATCACTGTACGATGTACAGGTTACTTCAGGTCAAGTCGACAGGTTCGTGACCTTCACCCTGTGAAATGGTGTCCGCGATTTTGCCAATTTTTTAAAATACAAAATTTTCCTTTTGGTTTCCCCGAGCTAGTTTAATCGTAAACGGAAATAAAGTTTTCTGTCATCGAGCCAAAGTGTAACGAGTGTCCGCTCAAATAATCAACCCGTCAGCGAAGCTCGACGAAACTTTGTATGCCTGGGTCGTCCAATATGTCAAAATCCAATACGAACACATTAACGAAACAATGCCAGCGGTGATGGAAGGGTTCCTGCCCAAGAATAGAAACTTCAACTTCCCCTTTTCCATACAAAATCCGCTGTCCGACCCTTCCAATGTTTCCACCGAGGTTTCATCGTTTCACGACTGTTTTCGTGGCTCGATCTTCAAATTATTCTCCGGAGCAATCGATTCGACGGTTCGATCGATTATTTTTCAAAAGTCTACAAGCTTTTTGGAAAGCTTCATAAAACAGAGTGTCTCGAATACTCGAAATTTGATAATTTGAGTTTTGCTCGAGCTCACCGTCGACTGAGCTTCGATTTCACAGAAAAAGTTCAAGCTCGAAGATTTCTGATGTTCCGATTATTTTTTCGTAGCGCAAAGAACAGAGGCAATTACGTTTGCCGTTGGAAACGATGTCGTTAAGTTTAGAAAACGATTCACCATGAAAAATGACACTTTCCATGGTAAAAAAAAAAAAAACTGATTTCGTAATTAATTTCCCATTTTTTTCATCATTCTGAAAAGCTCGTTGCAAGGTTTATTTTAAAAAAAATTAAATTCTCGCACTGTGACCATTTTCGTGATTGCGGAACGTTCGTTGAATCCATTCCAAAAGAAAAGATTTTAATCGCCTTTGCTTCTGGGTGAAAAACATAAATTCAGAACAACTGCAAAATCGATAGTTCGCAGGCCATTTTGTAGGACGACAATTAAAACATTCTTAACAGCTTCCGGGGACAGGTTCGACGATTATGCAAGGTGCGCGCCCTGATTGGCGAAAATATTGAAGGTTTTTTAACACAATGACCGGTGACCCCCTTAAACGAATGACGTTCATTCGGATCGTGTTTTGTTTATTATTTTTTTCTATGAAAAAGGGGTGTCGAGAGTGAAATACCTGGCTGGTGTTATCCGTGACCATCGTGAAATCCCGCAGCTCCGCGGGCGCTTGAAAGAGGGTTTTTCAGAGATCGTGGCAGACAAAAAGACTGCGAAGAGTCTGAGAGTCTTTTCAGTCGTTAGTTTGTTGGTTGAAAGCTTTTAAAAAAATCACTGAGTCGTCACTGCTTCGTAGAGTCTGATGGAGACGTTCAAACGTTCGTTTTATCCCGTTCGGACAAGCTGTGTATCACGTATATTTGTTGGGATGTGTCAGAGCACGGAGAAATAAAGGGACGCACGATTTACGCACCGGTACCAGCGGCAGGAAGGCTGCGTCGAGCCCGCTGGTCCGCGAAGGTAAAAGAGAGAGAGAGAGAGAAAGGGAAAAAGAGCAGAAACGTGAGGAAAAAGATTGAGGGAGAGCTGGTGGTTGATTTTGGGAGAGAAGGCAAAAGAAAAAGCGAGAGAAGGGTGGGAGCCGCCCCGATGCTGTGTGCGATCGCGCCGGTTTCACCTCCCTTCTTTCGCCCGATAAACCTCCTCAGGGAATGAAATAGTCGTGGCGCAGCCGCGTCAAAGCTTTGCGATCATTCCAACACACTTTTTTCTCTCCACATACGAGAATTTTGCGGTCTCTCGTAGCTTCGTGGCCGCGAAACCTTCCTCGCGCTCGTCGTCGCCCCTGAGCTCCTTCTATACGCGCTTATGCCCAAAAAAAGAGTATTCAATCCTGTCAATCGAATTTTTAAACTCGTCGGTACGAATTTCATCAATATTCGTTTGACTCCCCGGACACGGGGATCGTCGAGACTCAATCAATATTTACATTCGAACTACGCTTGAAAACAAGACAGTAACACTCGATGGCGTAACAGAGCGTTTTTCGCTTAAAAACGAATTTTTAACCTCTCTAAATTCCTAGAATTCATTGTGCGAATGTTTTTAGGCGTTTGAACACTCGGGGGCAACGACGACACTGTACAAGGATTGCTACGGAGTTTCTTTACTACCTCACTACCATGTCTCACGTTTATTTGTAATTGTTTATAGACATCGATCGAGCGACGATCAATTTTATTCTCGCTGAATTCCGCCACATTTTTATCAGGCTTTTCTTATTACGGGAAACGAGGAATCGCAATCCTCACGCCGCTTTGTCTACCGAACACCGACTGCTCGCCAAGGGACTGGATATAACTACTGACAGTTTTTCGTGCTATTCCACATGTCGCTCACGTACACACACAAACACTATCTATACGCGACTACAAGGGTGCACGGGCGCGGATCACTTCCGTCGAAACGTCATTGGCCACAAACGCGCCCGCGCGTTCTGCTTTACCTCGCAATGTAGAAAAAGGGGGTTCGTCTTCAGGGTGTCCGAAAAATCATTCTTCGCGTTTATATGAACAGCTAAATGTGAAGGAATTTTTGAAAAAGTCCTTATGCACCTTTTCTCGCAGAGGTCACAAGATTTTATTAACAATTAGCGACGCCTACTGCGGAGTTTTTCCCGCCTATTTGTCCAGTGCCTTCCCCCCCCTCTCCTCCCCGCCCTTTCGCCGCACCTTCGTAACGTCGCAAATCGTGTTTTGCCTCTCGAAAAGTATCACGAGACCAATGATATTTTTATGTACAGAATTAAACAATTTTTTAAAACGTTACTAGATTTTCTGGTGAAGGGAAATAAACATTTGAAAAGAAACGTTTGAAACTACAAGTGAAGTTGACTGCGGAAAAATGTGCCGTCAAATTTGAGGTTAGGAAGACAAAAAAATGCAAAAATCATCTAATAAAACAGTCGACTTTCCGAAGCAAATTCATAAGTTCTAAAACAAAACTGGCCCGAGGAAAGACATCGCATGTTTTTCCACTTGCGATAACTTCGAAATTAAATTTTTGGACTTTGCATATTTCGTCGTGTAAGAGACAACAATCGGTGGAACCCATTTTTTATAATTGCCGTGATTTGTTCCCAATAAATCCTCGAGACAAGTTTCGGGACACCCTCTGAAAATAAGAAAAAGGTGGGGTGGTTATGGTTCAGGGCAGTGGATGCGACTGCGTTACCATTCACGACGATCAATAAAACACGGAGACACGAGAGCGAACCGGCACATATTCAGGGTGGGGGTTTGCAACCTGCTGCCTGTTGACGGTACCGGCACACCGAATTTTCGTGAGTGACAAAAATTACGTCCCAGTTTAGCCGATCCATTAAGTGACAGGTTCACTCGAACTTTTTGACCCGCTACTCTCCGCCGGGCGTGTAGAGTATAGAAAAGCGATCGTATGACAACCTCGAAATACACTTCCAATTTCGGCGCAATTACATAAAAACTACGCTGCTTCAATATGCCTGGGCAATATTCTTGAGCGATTTCGTACGATTTTGCACAAATGTTTTGGCGTGTCGTTCTTACGAGTGGCGACAATAAATGCACATTTTTATGCATCAAAATACACCGAATCGACGCTCCCTTTTGAAAACCGACCCAGCGACAAAAATTGACGAATAAAACGGAGGGAACTTCGAAGAGAATCGGAATACGAAAAAGGCGAGCTGAAACCGAATCTTCGATCGATGAAAATTACACTTTTACCTGTACAACGATCTGCACCCTCATTACAAATTGATTTTGTGTACAAATAACCCGGTATCGAGTGTCCTTATCTGTTTGACGAGAGAAACAATTAGTTGTAGGTCAACCCGGATTTCCGGGACGAGTGAATCACCCCTGACAACCAAATAAAAGAGAAATTTATTGCGCTGAATGTCCCGAGGTCTCTACTTCCTTATACGATAATCACGGGAAATTTGATGGGATTTATTTCGTCGTGATCAAACGGAATGTATTTTCGTAACGATTTCCTTATTTATTTTGCTGGCATCGATTCAACGTTCCCGTTTCGTATAAAAACTTCGCCGCGACACTCGCGAAACGCATTTTCGTCGTAGAATTTACATCAATTTTTCTTCACTGCTCAGCCAATCGTCTGTCGAATTTTTTCGCCCATATTTCGATGCCTTTTCACGTCACATTCCATTCCGAACCGTTCTAATCTTCCACGGCAGTGAGAATTAGAATTTTTTAGAATTTTTTTTTTTAACGATAATTATAACTTTAGTAATTAGGCCTTTCCATCTGAGGGGAGAATGACACACCCTCACGCTTCGCTCGTTCGGCGTCCCCCTCCACGAGGATCGTCGCAAGCAGTGGGAAAATGTCGGCGCTTCGATCGTTTTCATCGATTTATATGTATCTCAAAATTGTTTGAAAATAAAAAGTTATTACGACCGTTGATTTAACGAATTCTATTTAGATTCTTTTTGGATAAGCTATTTTTGGTATTCAAACAATGAGGAGAGGGTGCTTGGATAAAATGGAAGAAGGAGAGAGCAAAAATCACCGATGGTCAAAATTTGTCCAGCCTGTCAACGAATAAAAACTCACTCGAACCGAGTCCGGATATTCCGCGCTCTTTCTCATCCGAGAACAAGTATAATAAAAGGCAATATGCCACCCTTCAACTGGCGTGTAACCTTAACCTTTTTTGTTCCCCCCTCAGACCCGAGCATTGACAACCGAGAAACAATCACTGAACCATGGCATTGTTCATCATCGCTGCAACCCTTCCAACAGATTTCTTTTTCCACACTTTTTTACGCTCGATGATCTTCCAACGAATGACAATTTTTATACGTCGATCGATCACTTGATTCTTTTTCGCGAAGATACTGACACGGTTTACAGTAAAAAAGAAAAGAGCTCTTATAGAAAAGGCCTTTTCAAAAAACATCATGAAACGTACTCGAAATATTCTCTAAGAGAATCCTTCCGTAACGTAACTGTCACAATAAGTTTCAAGATTTCCTTCCTTTTGTCTCGCAAAACAACGTGAAAATTCAAAAAATTCCGAAAATAAAAGTGAAATTTTACACAAAATTTCACAATACATAATACATTTAAAAAACTGTCTACAATGCATTCAATGTCTGTTATTTGTAGAAACACTAATTTTGGAAAAATAATTGTGGACAAAAATCATCAAGATTAGTTCGAAGCCGCATGGTAAGTCATTTTTGTTTTCATGAATTTCTCGTTGCCACGAATAAAATCACCATCATTCATTGTTGAATGTAAATTTTAATTGAACGCGAAAATAAATCGTTCCGTTTCATGCACTTGCAGATATTGATAAAACCGATGAATTATCAGTTCAAGACAAATTGTGTCCATCATATGATTTGCTTAAAATTCTAAAAAGATAAAAAATCAACGTTTCGAATATTCCGAAGTTCTGACTCCGCAAGGAGCTGCTGCCGCCATATTAATTCTCGATCTCTGTGGCCGAATCGATACATCGATGAATACGCGTAAAAAGGCGGGAAAATAACGTTGAGGAAGCGCACTCGCGTCTAATCGCGTCTAGTTCGCTGGCAACGCGCCTCATTGGATCCGCGGCCGAGTGATAAATGGAAAGCAGTTTATGTTAATGCATCAACGGGACATATCTCCGGATAAATTTTGTTTGTTCGACACAGAGACGTCATGGGAGATTGCTACTGGTGTGCAGTGATAGATATTTTTTCCGAAAATAGATCGCAGCTTGCCCAGCGAGGGGAAGCGCCAATAATAAACATGCGTGTAAATATAGGTATAAAAAGGCTGGTCCTCGCGAGTGTCCGTACATATTTATATACATAAAAATGTAGCGTGTACTTTTTTTTACTAATAAAACAGTGCATCGATATTCGATGAAGTTCTCGTGAAAATGTCATCGTTCCTTTTCCACCCATTTACAAATACGTACTCGACTTAATGTAGAAAAGAACGAACCTGCTACTGAAAATGAAACTCGACACACGAACGCAGATTTAGTGCATGCACGATGAGGTGTTTTGGTACATGATTATTGTTGTTTTCATTGAAGAAATTATTCAGTAACGTGTGAGTGTATTTCGCTGACTTTTCGTTACAGTTATGTAACATAATTCGATGTTTGAGTTATTATGGACATGTATAAATATGGCAAAATAGTATTTTTTTTTTTTTTTTACAAAACACCAGACAAAAACACATTTGTTTGTGTGCGTTCAAGCAAAAGAGTGCGAATTTCAGTGACACTGTGGCCGAGAGTAGGTCTACCACGGAAAACTTGCAGTCCGAGTAACAATTCGAACACAAAATCGGGTTATGAACTCAGAGAAATCTTTATTTCGCAGTGCAATTCGACAATTCTTGGTCTAGTCTGTTTAAAGATACTCTATTTTTATTACCTCCAGGCTTATGATCGGAGGGAATTCGGCGTCTGTCGTCATAACTAAACAAAGTGGAACTGTTTTTTTTTTGTATTTTTTCAAATATTTTCTTCCTATACGGACACTTTCCTATTAGTGTGTTTAAAACGCTACACTCTATACCAAAAGACTTGGGTCCACGCGTGTTTATTTTTAGAACAATACATTCATTTGCTGACGTTGCCAAGTTTCATTCGAATCCCGCGACTTTTTCGAATACTTTGTGCTTTTTTTTTACTTCCATACTACGCTCTGTTGGTAATTTATTCTCGCTCTTGTGTTGTTTCTTCGAATGAAAAAAGAAAAAATATACTTGTAGCCACGCCATGTAGTAACAAAATAAGAGAAATAGATTTCTTTGGTTGGAATGGCAATTCTGGTCGTATATATGTATATAATTCTCTCGAGTTTGTTTTGACTCGTGTAACCTAACTCCTAACTCCTCGGATCATCCTTGAACCCCACGCCACGTATACCAAACGGGGCCTTCACAAAACACGATTTTGTTTTTCCCTGCTTTTTCTTTCGTTCTCTCTGGTTCTCTCCCACCGTCAAGAAAATAAATGAACAAGGCAGCAATATGGTTATTATCGAATTTAATCACATGAATCACATAGAGAACTACGGTCCAACGGAAATTTCGTTTAACGAAACTGACTGAAGATGGCGGCTGCATGCAGTGTTGAAATTTAAATAGAAATTCATTATATTTTGATAATCACTCAATTATATACTAAAATTTATAAAAAATTTTTTCAATCTATACATACGGACTCAGTGCTTCATTTTAATTTTTCAAATGTACATATATTGGGTTAAATTGTCAAAGTTCTACTAAAATAACATTGAAATTTTTGTCGCGCGGGAAACATAAATTTGTGAAAAAAAAATCGCATACTCTCCAACAGTTGGTATAACAACATTACGGCTGATCAGTTATGGCGGGCAAACACGTCTGAACCCGCGATTCTCGCGAAGCACGTACGGCCTACATCCGGCATTGTTACGGCGTATGATACATCGGCAAGCAAACGTCAAACTGTACCTCATTCGTGTTACATTTATTTCGTTCGCCATACAGCACAGAGCATATACTTGATGCTCATCGAAACCCTTTGTCCAACGCGCGCTCGTAAGTTCATAAGCCTGTAAACCTTGTGTTTTTATTTGAACCCTTTTCTCTTGAGGTGCTATCGATATTTGAGGTAATAATAATATTCTCGATGAATCCGCGAGCCGGTATGTAGGATCTAAAAAACTTAGCTGTAGTGACAACAAAAAGTTTCATATTTCAATCGTATGGTAGGAACGTTTTCAAAAATTATCTCAATCCATCGAGAATAAAAGCGTGATTAATATCTTTATTAATTGATTCTTCAAACAATGTACTCTTTATCACTTTGATCTTGAAGGTAGAGCTGATATCGATATAAAAAAATCAATAACTTATTATCAACCATTCGATTATCTTTTTTTTCGTAATGACTCATTGGTGACCATCCGCACGTTGGTTTTTTTTATTTTTTTTACTACTCGCATTCACGTACAAAGAATCCTGCCTTTCAGAAATGCCCTAAACAATTGAAATCATTTTTTTCGGGGTTACGGGTTTATTCGCAAAGTCTACAAATTAAACAATGTGCTTTCAGTTCATTTGACATGTGAAGTAGTTTAAAAATATCTCCTCTCAAACCAACCATTTTCTTTTTATGCTGTACTAATGTTTTTTTAAAATTCTTTTTTAATTTAAAAGATTTTTTAAAATAATTGTGATTTTATATGCAGCTCCTGTTCGAAATTTCAAACACCTACAACGCAAAATTTAAACAAAACATGTGAGTCTTAAAGTTTCTATCTGTCAACAGAAAAACTTTCCTGGTTGTGAAGAATTTGTAATTTTTAAATCTCTCAAAATAAATTTGTGTTCAGCTGATTTAGCGATTGCCAAAATGGCAAGCAGTTCCATGGATATGATTGACCAAAAAATCTTAGATGTCCTGAAACAACAGCCTAAAATTCCAAAGGTTCGTCTCGTTTAGTTTCAATTTGGTTATCCGATTATCAAACTTTTTACCAAATTATTTATTTTCAGGAACTCGAAGACTATTTGGAATCAGCGGCCAAAGCATTTCAGACCAAAGCTTATACAAAAGCCGCAAAATATTTTAACGATTTTTTAGATGCAAATAACAAAGACAACAAATACTTAGTAATTCATACCCACATTATTTCAAATTGATTGTTTTCAATACTGATATTCGTAAATAATCAAATTTTCAAGTTCATTATCTCACTGGGACATTTATTAAAACTTCAAAATTTCAGAGTAACGATGATGAAACCATTGTACTAGTAACATACATGTCATGCCTATGTTTTATCGAATCTGCTGACTCTAAGAATTGGTGGGATGCTGTTAACGCATTAGAAAAATTAGTCAATTATCAAGGTGCTAAATATCCAATGGTGTATTGGGCCCTAGGAAAAGCTTACGTCAAACTTTATCGGTAATTTTTTTCATATTTCATTGACAAAAATGTTCTAACTAATTACTCATTGGTTTCCATTCAAAATAAAATTTGAATCATTTAGCAAAATTCCATTCATACTATTGGAAATTGATTGAGAATTTTATTTTTTTAAGCAAAAAATGGTTTATCAAAAGTAACATCACAGACAATTTAACAATAAACAAGAAAATTGAATATTATAACATGCTGAACGTTTTTACAGTTTTGGAAAAGCTGCTCATGCACTTGCAAAATGTTGTTACTTAATTCGTGAACGTAATGTGAAGTGTCCAGGATATTGTATCCCAGGTAGTAATGAAATCATTCCTGAATCTACAAAGGAGGGTCTTGAGGTTCGTAATTTGAATTAATGATTGCGACTCTCAATTCTTTTCAACATTCATCAGATATGCATTAATAGAGTATTTGGTTTAGTATGCTATTTTAGGTCTCAAGGAGCACATGCTTGTTTATCATAGACCAAACACTGTATGCTGCTTAAATGAGTGTTCGAACTTCAGTGCCAATGAATCTGAGACGAAAGCAATATTTTTTGGGTATGGAGATGTTGTTACAGTTTTCTATAGTCATTTTTGTTTCTCTCAGCTGTGATATTGTCGAAATCACGAACGTTTCATGTAAAATCTTGCAGGAGTCCAACTTTCATTGGGATGGTACAGGTCACTTGTAATAATTCTTGCAATAATTGTATCATGCGTTTTCACGTTGTTTGTTGGAAGGCTAAAAAAGAGTCATTGTGTTCATCCGGTAAACTTTCTGACAAGGTAAAAAAGGATTCAAGGAAAACTTAGAAAATAATTATTCAAACGTTTCTACGACTGCTGCGATTTTTTGGTGTATCAGGAAGTTCTTCACTTGGAATGCTTCACTCCGAATTGCGTAGATGCTAAAGGGGTCCGTTCCATTATCAGAAAAATAGAGATTATCGATGATCAGGGTATTGTTAAAGCGACCATAGAACCCCGAGGCGATGATGCTGTCAAGCATGCTAAGACTGCTTCAACGCCTAAAGGAGCCATAAAAAAGCAACAGGTTCGTGAAGTTCTTGAATCCTCCTTAAATACACTTTTTACATCGTACGATTTGAATATTCAAAACAAAAGTATTGGACAAATTTGCAACAATACTTTGAAATCAAACATTTTCATTACATTGAAAGATCAAAAAACCATTCCGATTTTCTCCGCATTATTCACTCATTTCTGTTTGAATTCATGAAAACATTCTTTTTTCGACAGCAGCAACCCAAACTTAAAAATTCGAGCGAACCACGTGCTCCGGTGGTACGAAATCCCAAGCCACCTGTTGTACAGAAAGAAGTAGTTAAAGTAGAAGTAGCTGAGGAAGGAGACGATTTACAGGACGAACAGTAAGCTTGAGCAATGATAACTGAGTATTTATACAAGATTCGACAAATGAAAATATTCTGGGCATATTAAACTTTTGTTAAAGGACCCTTAAGCTTGCAGTGGAAAAACTGAAAACTCTTAGAGCTAAGAATTTTGGAATAAAGGACGAGAAGATTGTAAGTGAGATTTTCCTGAATGATAAATGATCATTCATCGATTCAAATATTTTTAGGTAAACTTTTTTTTTAATTTTGTTACAGTGGAAACCAAATTTGTCAATGTACGGTAATGATTTCATGTTAAAAACAGCCGAAGCTATGCCGGATCCAGATTTTTCCGATGATCGTCCATATGACGAGGAAAAAGCTTTTGTTTTTTCGTACGTAAAGTACAAACTTTTTTTCTACTCAACCATTATATTTTTTTTTTTTTTTTTTTTTTTTTTCAATGAAACGTATTTTAATGCATCGATCCTATTTTTGTCAATTCCTAGATATTTGTTTGAGTTCATATCAAATAATGGTCCCATGAAATTGAGTCGTCTTGATGAAAAATGGAAAGAAATGCAAATGGAAATACTTGGAAAACCGTGTCAATCCATATCATCGCATCACGCTGGTAAGTACATCTCAATAATCTACCAAAGTCACAATTGTGACTATTAAGCGATTCTTTCTCAACTTTTGGTAGGAAATATCCCAAATTCACTTGTTAAAATCACTTCGGCTAGCGATAATCTCATAGTGTCGCCAAAATATGTTTGATTTTCGATAAAATTCATAAATATACGGCTTGGGGCGATAATCATCTTGGAAAATAATTTTTGTCATAAATACTAACGTCTACACTGTTCGCTTTGTCACATCAGATATAGGGGACTTTTTGACGCAGTCATTGAAACTCGCAATTGTTGGTGATTATATATCTACGGCAGATAAACTTCCAGAAGCTTATTACTTAGCGAGAAATGATGCTTGTGAAATAGTGAAATTTTTTATGGAGCCCGACGCAGATGAAAATTCAACGGGTTCGTCTTTAGATGGTGAGTGCAAAAGTCAATGATGGCGAGTGTGATTATCTCAGAATTCGAATCGATCGCAACTGAATTTTGTTTTCTACGAATTATTCGTGGTTGCTGGTGAATCGTTCATAAATTGTTATTTATTTCCAGACGAGGCAGCTTTCAATGACTTCATTCACCAAGATTATGACTACTCAATGTCAAATTCAACGATCACTAATGGTGCTCAAAGCCTTAACGGCGAACCTCTGTTCGTTCCTCATGCGTCAATTAATAATAAAAAGAAATGTGACAACGAGTATACAAATGGGTTTGCTTCGACGAAAGATATTATGGAACCAGAAGAAATCCGAGAAATTAACAAAACTGATATGTGCCCGTCCAATGTTGCAAAATCAGGGTCATCTTCAAATGTTGAATGCTCAGGAGATAACGTGCTCGTTGATAAATCAGCGACAATAAAAAACTTCACACCGCCCATTCAGGCGGAAAAAAATTCTACAAAACTTCCGTATTCGCTCGAATTACCACAAAAAAATACTGGCATCGAATCAGTGGAGAATGGCGATGGAGAAATCGAGAAAGAATCGTTTATTGATCAAGCCTACAGACATGAAGGAGGGGATTCACCGAAAGTCACGGTCAAAGGAGCTTACAGCGTTTCTGACATTGAGAATCACGTTAAATCATCTCCACTAGAATTGAAAATTCTACACCGCATATCAGCACGCGATACATCAGCAAACGAAACTAAATTGACGAAAGTATATCAGAATCAGAATGCTCTGATCAACGCTGTTTGTAAAACATCGGTTAATTCGGTAAGAAAAATATCGATTCGTTTGCACTCTTTCAAGTATTTAATCCGATTCGTGATAGGTCGTTCGGCAAAATTTATTCATTAAATTACCGTTTCAATCACAGCTGTTGCCATAAAAACGATAAGCTGAAGGGGTGAGAAAAATAATTGAATTATAAGTAGAATTTGTTCAATCTTTTCATTTGAATCGGTCGACTGCAATCACTTAAAGCCCAGTTTGTCACCACTAGTTGCAACAGTAGTCTCTATGGAATATGTCGGGTTCAACCTCAGATTTATCCATGAAATATTATTGCTTGTCATTGATTTTGTTTCTAACAAACTTTTGATTTATTAGATTGATTCTGAAAATTCCAAACAAGTACCGATTGTGGAGAATAAAACGGCGACTTTGCCGAATGTGGAAGCTGTGGAAAAGTCTGCGATACCTCCACCCAAAACCAATAATGTTTTAAAGTCGATGACCAGTCATGTGGATAATTTAAAATTGATTTTGGAGGTGCAACTATTGAAGGATGAGTTGGCCGAAATAAGGGAGGAGAAGGAGAAGTTACAGACGGACCTCAAGTGAGAATTTCTTTCGATAATTGTCCTTCTGTTCATCGAATACTTTACCGTAAGCGTAACTTTATTTCAACAGAGTCGTGACCGATAACTCTACGATAATTATAGGACGATTGGCAATGGACCTGTTGACTAAACAATACAATTTTAATCGAAGCGCTCTAACTGAGTAAGTTTCAAAATAAAAAATTTTTTTTTCTGCATGCCTCAAACACGCGCTGAAGATCGAAACAATTTTCCATATTTTGCGAGTCTAAGATTTGAGTCGAAAAATAAGTGGTGGGCTTCGATAACGGAAAATAATGTGAAATTTTCATTCAGGGTCTTGAACGAGTTATATTTCGAGTACAAACTGATTTCGAATATTCAGAATATTCTGCATTCCTCCATTGGCACAAAATTGCCACTAAACGAATCTGAAATCACGAGCAACATCACGGAAGTTGAAAAAAGAATTAACAATTATCAGGTGAATGAGATTTTTCACGAGTTCAATGAAATTCGCAAGGACCTGACCATTAGTAACAAAAATTTTTGTATTTTCAGGAAAAATTTATAAAAGTACGAGACGAGTTGTCGGCGAGTTTGGTTGAAGGAAATTTCCAATCAATAAATTTGCCACCGGAGCAAATTCCCGACATTCCGAAGCAAAACTTGGATCACGTTCTCCAATCGGCGTTCGGCCTGTACAGAATGCATTTTCTGAAGGAGTTTCAAAATTTGCAGATGCCTAAAGGACCAACTTCCTTCATGCCTCCTCAATTCGGCCCGATTCCACCTTACTGGCCTCCTCTTAATGTACACAGCAATATTTACAACCAAAGACCCCTCGTGAATGATCAGAATCCCCGAAATTCTCAACCCTTCGACCAGGTCCAACAACAGTTTGCTCAGCCAAACTTTGGCTCTTCTATGCTTCCGCCGCCGTACTTCGGCGCGCGACAATATGTAGCACGCCCATCGCTACCGCCGTTAAATTCATATTTAAGTTATCCTCCACCGTTACTGAATCCTCAACGACCCGCAGCGCCGAATCATTTAAATAATCCTGCTGCGACTGAACTCCCTTTCAATCCGACGAGGCAGACAACCGACCAAGTAAACGATCAATCGCAGGCAAATTCAAAATTCGGACCACAGCCGCCCTGTGATTCTAACTCCAAGCAAAGCACAACGTCATTCTTAGGAGAGCCTCTTCAGTTTTTAAAAGACAAATCAAATTATCGTGGATCTCAAGAAAAAATCGCTGTTCCTGATTGCTCGCTGGAACTGTCTAACTCCACTGGGAATCTCGCGCAACCGCACACCAAAATAAATGACCCTTCATCGGGAGCTGGTCCTTCCACGGATTCTGAGCCCGTGCAGAATCATGCTGAGATTGTAAAAGGAGCTGGCGATAACGTTTCGATAATTTCACAGCCAAAAACTCCGGTTCGCACAACACGTGCTCATAGCATGGATAAATTGATGCGGCGTCTCAGATCTCACTACACCGGAGTATTGGAGTATGAGCTCATTTTTTTTCTTTTTTGAACTTTCGTTTCTTTTTTTTGTGTCAATTTTCTATCTGTGGGTTTCCAAATATGCGTATTGATCTGAGCTATAAATTTTCAATTTATAGGGACAAAAGAGGATTAAAAAATCGCATTTTTTTCTCATTTAAAATTTTCATTTTGCAGATTGGATTTGCTGAAGAGTATCGAGTGCGTCCGCAAGCAGCACAATAATTCATTATCGAAATTACCGATCTGCCGAATAATACAAGAAGCTGACAATTTCATCGGGATAATTCAACAAAGACGTGAGTTTTTGTTCTCCCCAACACAGCTCAATCGTGAGTCATCAGTTTTTGTCATAATTATTCATTTTTAGAATTGTGCGGTTACGTGAAATACCAGCCGAATCAATATTCCGCAGTGCGTTCGCCGATCACGCCGAATCGGGGGGACACCGAACGCATGAAGGCCTCTACATCAAGCGGTGCGTTGGTACAGAACCAGAAAAATTCATGTGCTTGTCACAAACTTTTTCTTATTCGATGTTTCTAACTTTTAGGAACTCCATTGAAAAAAGAGTCAACGGTATCTTCGGGATCTAAAAAAAAATGGGAACCGGTGCATATTCCGAATGAATCATGGAAAAAAGACCCCGCTGCCAACTCAGAGTGCGCGATATGCTTTGAAACGATGTCGAACGGCAATATTATGACTTTGGAGTGTCAACACTCCTTTCATAAACAGGTAAGATAAGTTGAAACAAATCTCGACGATCGATTTCTTTCAATTGTTTATTTCATCAATATTCGTCGTTAACCATTAACCAAATCCGACTTCATCATAGGAGCTTCGTTATTAAAATTTACTAAAAATAGATTACGTTTGAACTATTTCACGATATATTTTTCTTATTTCCTTTTTCAGTGCATGCGCGATTGGCACAAGCACCAAATAGTGATTGGTTCATGTCCACTGTGCCGTCGTCATACACCGATTGACAACGAATTTCCTCCGTTGGGTTAGCGAGACTGAGTTTCTTCGCAAAAATAAGCGCGCGACTATGCTGTAAAGTCGCTATATTTTTTATATTACTTTTTTTCAAATTCCATACTTTCTCCCCATTTTTATTTATAAGACGCTTCCGACTGTATCGAAAGAAGAACGATGCAGAAAAGAGAAACTTACAAATGTATCTTGTAAGAAAAGATTAACGAAAAAGTTATTCCATGAGATTCACCGTTTATGAATGGTATTTTATCGATGGTTCATCGTTCACCATTATCAGTGTCAATATCTTACTCAGTGTTGAGCCATAAGAAGATTTACATTATTAATAAGTTTACGAATGACACAAGTTTGCATGTCAAACTACTTTATTTTCAATTTTTTAAAAATTATTCAATCAGTTTCATTTTATTTATCTTTTGTCTACCTTCAACACCACCAAAAGCTTATTGAAAAGCTAGGTGTCAAAGATTCCACGTGATGCCACCATCCTGGTGGTATGAACGCCATGTCGCCAGGTTTTAAATAACTCATAAAACCTTTTGCTTCCTTGAATTTCGGCCATCTATCGAAATCTGGATTCAATGGGTCCACTTGCGCTGTGTTAGATAATAATCTTGATTCGTAAGAATACAAGTTCGTTGACTCTTCCGGATGATAAACTATCAATCGTTTATATCCAATTACCTAAATATCAATATTTAGTATTCTTGTATTACATATACTCTAATTTTTCTCTATGATATGATTGATTAATAAACAGAGTTTAATGATTGTAATGCAGTAGCTCGTTCATGAAATCTCATGAGAGGCTCCTTTTCTCACCTGACAAAGAAGATTGTTTTTCGGATCAAAATGTAATGGAGAAACTGTGCCGCGGGGACCAAACCAAGCATTTATGTCCGGTGGATCAGGATCTTCATCAGTGTCAGAGAAATTGCAGTAATCTGGTATCGAAAAATCCTCTTTCATTTCTGGAATCTGTAATACAATCCTCATCGAAATGCATGGTGGCGAAGAAGTAAAAATTCAAAGCACCGTGTTGATCAAATATTTTCCAAGAAAGTCGATTTTATTGTAACGAAATTTAAATTTGGTTTTATCAATCAAAATCAAAGTTATTGCTACTTCAAGAATTATTTGATATTCAGTTTACTGTCATTGAAAAGTAAAAATGATGAGAAGCTTTGGAAGAACCTGTTCGAACAATTGATGCTGTGCCAAATAACCGATTTTATCGTTTTTCTTTGAAACGTGGGTCTGCAGAAATTCGGCAAAACTGACGAGACTCTGGGACCAATCCTCTTCGGTATATCGTGAACCAATCTCTATCGGGACTGTTCGGTTTCCGGCGATTTTAATCAAGTAATCCAAATTTTTCCAGGATTTCAGTGCCTTCCAGTGGCCCAAGCAATCTGAGAGACGTTAAAATTCCTGCATAAAACCATGCCACAGGAATCGATTGATTTTATAAAAGAATACTCACTTTCGAGCAAAGCTGGAGATTTAGGTTTAAATATGTCTCTGTAAAAAGTTTCCATCGAAGGTTTCTCGAAACGTTTGATCCACTCGAATCGATCCAAAAGTTCCATTGTGATTTCGTTATCGTTTATCAGGATTTCGTTGGCTTCGGATTTAGTGGAATCTTCTGAATAATTTCATAGAAATTTGTAAATATTCATAAAGTGAAATGGATGAATAGTTTAGTGAGACTTTTCTCTTAGGAGACTCACGAGCAATAAAATTATTCAATCGCGATGCAATTGTGGTCATGAGATGAGGTGCGCTCGGGAGAGGAGCCCCCAATAAAATTGCTTTGTCAATTTGCTCGATAATCTCAATCAGCTTTTTCTTTTTAACTTCATTTCTGCTTTCTCCATCAGCTGAACATTCAATTTCCAAAAAGATACACTGTGTGAATAGTTGAAAAAATTGATAAAAAGTTAAAATAAATTTTCCACTCACAAAAATAAGTAATGTTCAACATTTAGACGACAAGTTTTTCTTACCTTTATGACACTAGCTAATGTATAGGAATATCTGTAATTAATTGAAACATCTTTCCAGTATCCAGTATTTAAAGTTTCCCATGTTTGATCCAAGCAGGCTTCGAGTCGTAACAACGAATCGTCAATTAGATTCTGTTCCATGGTTCTTTAATTCAGAGACAGATTTGAGTGGTTGAATATTTTTGAAGGTTCGGTGTTTCGTTATTTGTTTGAGGATGCGTCAAAAGAATTCAGAAACTTTGAAGACGTTCAATTGTACCAGTACCATGTAATAATTCGAATAATGAAGAATCGTTTTTCAATATTTTCAATTCACTTTTAACATAAATTCTGAAACTCAATGCTCGATCATTTTCGACTTTTTATTTAATTCTACAGAAGAATGATTAAAAATTGTCTGCTGTTTCTCTTACAAATGGTTGATTAAATACTATAGTCCAGAAACATACTCATTTGATTCCAAAGCAGAACGCAACTTGTGACATTGAGATGTCAATTGGGTTTTCATTTCAATGGGAATATGGTCTTCCAAATTTTTGAAGATTGTTTTCCAAGGGAACTGTTCTGCCACTATGGGAGCGAGACTGCACATTGCTTTCTGTAATTGAAAAAAATAATTGTTTCCTGATAGACCCTGCTAGCATAAAGTGCTTGCTGAACAGAGTGACAAATGAGTTTACCAGGGAAATTAGGTGAGAGAGGTATTGAACTAAAAACGCACAATTGAATTTTTGAAAAGAAACAAACAACTATTTAATTAGATGTATATGATTTTTTGTGGATTTACATAATTGTGGCCACTGTACAATCACATGATTGGCAATGTAACATAGAATCTTGCCGCTCAAAGAATAAGTTTTTACTCTGCAAAAACTTTCAACAAATATAATTGTTGTGCTACAAAGAAACATGAGTTTCATCAAAAACGCAGCGACACAAATAGGCACGCAGGTACCAGGCCCATTACATAAAATCAAATCAGGTTTCACCCGCCACACAACTTGCACAGAATCTTTGAAAGAAATTATGGTGGTCCAAACAGATGTGACATACGATTGACCAACTTCTCTACTTCGAGAAATTTTAATTGTCTCAAAATCCTTGGTGTTCGTTTCTAGTTCGTTAATTTTACTTGAGCTAATATTGTCAGAACTGGCATAAACATATATCCTCGGGCGATATCGTTCGAAATTCAAATTTTTAACAATCTCCAAAATTTCAGTTGTGTGACCTCCGGACCCCAAGATCACCAAGGTTTTCACATATTTTGAGTTTCCCTTCTTTTTCTCTCCATTTTTATTTTGCACGACATACAATATTCTTCCTAACAATAAAACGACACTCAAGACGATCGCGTAAATAATAGTCCAAAACATACTTGTATTTTTTAACCTGTAAAAATCATATTTTAATGTTATATGCGTTGAGATTCGGAATGGATAAAATTCGGTTATTTACTAAAATACACATACTAAACTGCGATTATTTATGTACGGAATCCTGGATTTATACCAATGTATGATATATACACATTGGGAGTATCAACAAGCGAACAATTGTTGGAATGTGGTTTCATTCATCCCTGTATACTTTATTTCACTGATTTTGATTGGTTATCCAGCACGTGGCGTAACAACGAACGTATAGAGAAAAACAGACTCGAGGCTCGCCGAATGCAACTGAGCATTGGTTTATTTCATTTTGCAAGATCGGGGCTACAAGAATTCATGGGTAAATCCATAAGCATATATTATTATCCATATATTAATAAACAACTTTTTGCAATCATGGCGAATTCATGAAAATCTGGTTTTTCAAATGCAGGTGGTGTGACAGATTTTTAAAAGAATGAATTCATAGTTTTTCATCAGGGATTTTTGTAGGAAGTTTTTTAATTATCCAAAACTTTTATCGGAGGTTTCTAAATTGGTTTTAATATTTACAATTTTATAATATAGTATTCTATGGTACCCGGAACGACTATTTGCAAGAGGTTAAATGAACATTTATTGCATCTTGTTTTTTTATCTACGCTATTTTTTTTGTTTTTAATCAGTCTACTTGATATACGTCAAGTTAATCAATTCACCGGGATTTTTGAATTTGATTTTTCTAATAACACAAGTGTCGATTTTGATCCGACAATCGCTGATGAAAAGCTGACAAACGATCGCACTTTCCAAATAAAAAACCGCTGGTAATGTGCTAGTAATCCAAAATTCGTCGGCCAAGTTCACGGAGGTGGCGGGACGTGTTTTATCAGGCACATTTTTTACTTGACCAATCCGTACCAAAGGAATCTCAACCACCAACCAATCAACTCTATCAGTCAGTTTCTGGTCAGTTCTCATCTCTCCCAAAACTTTTGCGAGTGTATTGAGATAGACAACGCACTTTTAATTTATGGCATACTACACTTTTCTGTATTTTTGTTTGCACTAGTTTGCACTACTTTACTGCCTTCAGCACGAAAATTTTCTTCATTTCGTGACAATAAGCCTATTGGCTGACAAATTTTGTTTTCTACTAGTGCATGATCAGTAGAATCAATATAAAAATAACAAATCAATTGGCTACAAAAAAATCGAGCCTATGTTTATGCTACTACTCTAGGGCTGTCGCATCTCCAAAGTGCAATCGATGATGGAGAATTCATTCGTTTTCCATCGCTCCAAGACACATAATGATTAATGTTTAACCGACGATTCGTGGACCACTATTTATCCTGATATAGTTGATAATCCCAGGAATCTTAAAATTCCACGTAAGTCTGTCTCTTTCATCTTGCTTATCGTGCCAGTAAATTTTGAGCTGTCAATTAAAACTTTGGCAGGAGATGTACATCTTCGTTTACTAATATTTTCATTTCTTGTTTCCATCAATGATAATTCATGGAAAACCTGAGACAAGCAAATGTTTTCCATTATTAGCAAGCAAAAATTTTATACATAAAATTCCTGGGAAACAATCGCAAACAAATTTCCGTCACAACTATTGACATTCAGTGTTCAATCTTAAATACAAACCATACTAAAATAATGAGATGTTTTAATCACCCATATTTCAGAATGACTTTAAAATGTTTCCAAAAGAATGATCGCTGGTCCTAGATGGATGGGAGGTGGCAGGAAAAAAACTATCCTGTAGAGGAGTCATGTGCAGATGTTACGTAGTGTCGTCGGTTGGATGATAGGCTTAGCATTAGCAGACATGGATGAGAACAAAGCATCAACCGAGAGTGAGAGCAGTCTGAGCTCCGGAGAGGAGAACTCAATTCCGGAAGCTATGGAGGTTAGAACATTGCACATATTTTCTGCACAATACAAATTCATTTCTTCTTGCTGTTTTTTTCTAGTTCTCTGAATATCCTTAACATTTTCAGGACTCAGACGTAATTCAATATTGGTCATTTTCTGTTAATGAAAACAAACATTTTCCATGAAGCGACAAAATTATTTGTCTTTAAATTTAATTGGATAAATAAAATAAAGTATAATCAGTGATTCTCAACCTGTAGGTGGACAATTCGCACAAGATTTTACTTAAAATTGCAACTTTATATGCGGAAAGATTGATGAACGATATTTGCCTGGTTGTGAATGGAATTGAATATCCGGCACATCGTCTGATCCTCTGTGCCTCGAGCGATGTTTTCCAGGTATTGGGTTTGAAGAAAAAAATTGTGGAAAAAAATCCAAGACAAAGAAGGAGGAAGGAGAAAATTTAGAAAGAGATATGAAAATAAATAATACATAAGTTTTTATATTTCAGGTAATGCTGATGTCACCTCAATGGACGGAATCGCAAGAGAGTAGAGTAACACTGCAGGAGACTCCACAGTGCGCGCCAATATTTAGTGAATTTTTGCGTTATTTCTACACGGGTAGAATACGAATGAGTTACGAGGTAGTATTGCCGATACTATCGTTAGCAGATAAATACAACGTCAGAGATTTAATATCGTTGTGCCTTGAATACATGAGAAATCACATAGCAGTAGCAGCGATTCACGGTACGTTGGTATCGTGGCTCCAGTACACGTCGAACTGCGGTCATCACGGAATAACGCAGTCGTGCCAAAATTTCATCAAATGGAACATAGAGTTGGTAGCAAAAACCGCCGACTTTGGTAACTTCGAATTGGACGTATTGGTTGCTCTTTTGCATCAGAGTAGTCTGGTAATAAAAGATGAAATGACGCTTTACAAGTGTTTGCAATCTTGGTTAGATCATCAAGCGAATCGTTTGGTGAATCAGTTGCCACCGGCTGAATTTGAGAACACTATGAAGCAGCTGGTCGTCGCGGTGATGTCACCTGTAAGATTTCCAATGATGTCGCCTCGGCAATTGGCAGATTTGTTGTTGTCCCCGTTGACGAAAAAGTACAAAGAATTCTTTGTTGAAAGAATGGCGATTGGAATGTCTTTTCATTCGGGACAGCAGGAGAGAGTGAGCGAAGTTGTTAGAAACGAGGAAGACGGAGCTCTGCTCTTCGAGCCAAGACTTTACACGGTTGATACGTGCAGCTCATTATTGACCATTGAAAATTTCAACAGTTTACCCTCGTACCACACGAGAACCTTAGTTTTTTCGAGCCATTCTTTTCTCGCGGAATACGCTGGCGATCGAGCTTGCGAATGGGTCGTCGATATTTATCCGAAGGGCGTTTGGATAAAAAAATTTTACCTCATAATATGGCAAGGAACTGTCGAAATGCCGGAACACGTCAAACGATCGGTTCGACTCTCGCTGACCTGCAAAGAACCACCGCTCGATAGCGACCACGACATGAGAGTCAAAATCGGCGTTCTCATTTACGGACTTCAGGACGGGGTCGAGCATATCACACGAGTCACAGAAATCATACATCGATTTAGTAAAAAGGACAAAGTACTCAATTTGGACGATCTTCTTCCGTTTGACGAACTCAACCCGCAGCAAGGCTCCATCAACCCCAATCCAGCTGTATCGCCTTTCCTCGTCGGACCGAACAAAGATATGCTCAAATTACATATCGTCATATCTCCGGCTAATTGATTCGAAGCTTCGCATCATCGTTACGTGTTCCCTTTGAATTTAGATTCGGATAATCGAGCGATTCTGTTCGATACGCTAGTCGGTAATGCTTCGTTTTTACGTTCACTCCAACTTCCAGTTGTCTTCAAATTAGTTTTCTTTTATCGACTGGAATATTTTGGGCTCGAGTTTCAGAGGATACTGGTGCTGGCGAAACAGTCGTTACCAACGAATGTTTGGCCTGAGAAGCTCTGTCACTCGGATGTACAAAATTTTCTTCGTGAAATTTACAATCCTTCGTAACCCACATTTTGTCGAATATTAATAGCCGACAAAAAATTAACGTAATTTGCTAACGTTCAAACGGTAGCAAAAGTCATTTATTCTCGAACCCACCAATTTTTTACACGAGTGTACGCCCGTACGTCTTTGTCGACGAACGTCGTGTGATAAACTTTTTTGAGGTTATGATCAAATTCGGTGTGTAATAAGAGAGTATTTTATAAACGAAAAACATTAAAAGAGTTGGCTAAAATTCAACGCGCGTCAATATGTAAAATATTTCATGGAAAGAAACGAAACGCGATGTTTCTGTTTATGGTGTACTTGTGATAAGTAATTGAAGCAAAAAACTCGTATTGCTTCGTTCGTGTATGAGTGTGTCGATGTCTCAAAATTCATTGCAAGAATTTGTGCATTTTCAGTGAAGAGAATGAAGAATACATAAGGGTATATTTTGTTCGTGTTACACGTAGTATTATGATTGAAATTTAAAAAAAAAAAAAAAATGGAGAAAATACCTAACGAAATCATGTTCTTATGGTTATCTTGAAAAGATAAAATGTTGAATTATATTATCGATCGGATCGAATTACGTAGTCAAATCATTAAGTCCGCGATTATATGGCGGCAATTTATGCCGCTTAACATTATTTGTTTGTCGCATACATTACGAGGCATTCATTATTTTTTTAAAGTGTTGACAATTGACTGTTTATAAACGAAGAGATAAATTTATTTGCCAATAAAATATGTCGTCCGGAATTTCATATGGTGTGTTCCAAAGAATCATTATGAAGAATCATGCAAAACGATGTTAAACCATAAATTATTTGACATCGCATTTCATTACAGGAAATTTCGTTTCATGCCAAAAAACATTATTCTCCAGGACATCCTGAACTTCGACATAAGATAATAAAATTGTCCACTCAGCAATGACCAAATCATCAAACGATTTTTTTTTTCAACGTGTAAAAAACAATTTGTTAATATTTTAAATATCTTCAATTTTTTAGGATTCCGTTTTTTTAATCGCACTCTCAAACATTTTGAGAGCACGGCGTTAAGGAACTATTTGTCGAAAGTATGAACAATACTCGTTCATTAATGACTTTACAAAAATGATTTTTAAAAGATTTTTTGAGTTATTTAACAGTTCAACAAACCTGAATTCCGGCTAATTTTTATTTCGATTGTTTTGTAATCGTGACTCATGCAAAATTTTGAATACAAAAAATATGACTGATCAAACGTGGATTAATTGCAAAGTAAAAAGCATAATTAGAACTTGAATCGAGGTCGTGTGGTATCTCGGATTTAAGTATATTCAATATTAATCAAGAATAATCGAGAGAGGGAAAAAGAGAGGTTATGTCCCGTTGATCGTCTTTGAGGTGAGACGAAGAGAATATCGTATATCACACACGTCGACGGCAAAGCCACCTTGAGCTCTCGGAGAACATACGAGTGAAAGTACACACCGCTGTATGAAGGCTTCAGTCGTAGGCGTAGGTTGATCGTAGCAATCCCAAACTATTCTCCATCGCTTACAATAACTCAGCACAGTTCTATCGTACCTTTTATCCTCGCCGCGGTGAATATCGTGAAACAGCAAAAAATTAGCACTCAAATTTCAATAAATTCATATTTTATTATCAAACGAACACAAAAAACAAAATGAAGCTCTATTCTGTGTCCGATGGGCCGCCCTCTCTCGCTTGTCAGCAAGCGCTCAAAGCTCTCAATCTTGATTACGAGCTCGTCAACGTCGACTTCGGCAAAGGAGAACACATGACCGAAGAATATGCAAAGGTAAGAGTTTCGTCATTCAAAATTACGACAGATCGTTGAAAGACTCAAGAAATATTTCAATTTTTCTGATCAAGAGAAAATTTACATTTTTTTTTCACATTCTCAAATGTTGCACTGAAAAAATCGTTTTTCAAGTTGAACCCACAAAAAGAGATTCCGGTTTTGATCGACGGAGACCTTGTTATGGGAGAAAGGTAAGAATTGTGAAAACTTGAAAACAACGTTGGAAGTAGGCTCGTTGTAAAAAAACAACAATTTTTTAGCAATGCGATTTTGCAATATCTTGGCGACAAATATGACGCGAGTGGCAAAATGTATCCGAAAGATCCGAAAGCACGGGCGATCGTCAATCATCGGCTCTGTTTCAATTTGGCGATGTATTATAAAAACATATCCGAATACGTGGTTCGTTATTCCGTTTGTTTAAACGTTTTTTTAGTTGTCGATCTGAATTTTGAAAAAAACTAAATAAAATATTCGTTTCAGATGGCACCGATATTTTTCGATTACGAGAGAACTCCGTTGGCTTTGAAAAAATTAAAAATGGCTCTGGACGTGTTTGAGACTTACTTGGAACGTGAAAAAACTCGATTCGCTGCTTCAAGTGAGAACCGTTGAAACAAAATTCTTGTATCATTAATTATATCATTGCTCATGAAATGAAACGGCGAAAGAAGCTGAGACTCAAAAAGCGAAATCACCGTCCGCGTCAACGAATTTTCGTTTGCAGATGACTTAACTTTGGCCGATTTTCCATTAATCACTGCAACGATGTGTCTGGAGGCGATAGATTTTTCGCTGGAATCTTGGCCACTCGTGAAAAAATGGTACGAGAATTTCAAGGCCGACTATCCCGAGCTGTGGGAAATAGCAGCAGCTGGAATGCGAGAGATAAGTGAATTCGAGAAAAATCCACCAGATTTATCACACATGGAACATCCGATTCACCCCGTCCGCAAAGTGGCGAAGTAGAAGGAAGAACCAAGTATAAATACAATCGCCGTTTGTTTTGTTTTTTATTATTCCGTCGCTTCATCTTCATAATAAATATTATCTTTACTATCAACACATCACATTTGCGTTATTAATAATACATATACATATAATTTTATCGAATTACGAACAATTCAAACTTCCTAAGATAAATGCGCTTCGTGGTTCCCGTCCCTCAAACACGTATTTTTTCTTCAGTTCCAACTCGATTCTTTCTACCGTTTTTTTAAACCTCGTCGCGGTAATAATTGACAGTAATATGTCACAAAGTCAGTCCGTGTGTGTAGTACATTATGATAAACATCTCCAAGTTCAAACATCCACGTAGTGTTCAACGATTATTTGTGTATAGTTCGAAGAAATAACAGATTACATAATATGCAGAATATTTTGAGGTTAGGTTTTACGAATACGATAGAAGTACAGTATTAAAACGCGGCCGTGATCCAGTCTCGGTCGTAATATGTTGATAACAATATGCAAGAATCGCTACGATAACTTTCGTTCGAATCGTTTCTATGTATTACTGTTGAAAGGGTTAAAAATTATGAGTGTTTTGAAAAGGTGAAAGATATCGAATCATGCTGGAATAACCGGAAGAGGGTGAATTGAGAAAAATGTAGCATGCTCAAGGTACGAATAAGGTGAGTGAAACTGTGGGGATTCGAATGACCGACGACGATTCAGAGCACCGGCTCTCACTGGTTATTTTCCTAAATATCTTCGTATTACAATGGAATCGTGAAGATTCTAAAATTTGATTAATTAGTCGACGACGTTATTGCCAGGGGTTTATAAATCGTACAGTCAACGCATACGTTTGTACGATTTACTCAACGATATTTCGACATTTCCTACGGGATATTTCCACTGAATTCACTAATTACAATTGTTATCGTAATATTGCGTAATATTTGATAAAAATGTTTATCCAGAGTTCAGTAATTCATTAAATTACACGATTTTACGATATCCAATCATTCCTTGATTTCTTATTTTTCACATTTCTCCCACCATTTTGAAAGACGCTTGTAATTCAAGGAAAAAAACACGATTTCAACAAGTTTTGAGTTTTGTTGTTTCTCTGGTTTTCTTTGCTTTGTTTACACATCGTGGTCCGCTATACCTAGTGGCCGCGAACGCGGCGGGGAAACCCTGTTGTTCATTTTACTAACGTACGAATCTTCCTAGAAGACTGATGAGCTGACGCGGTCATATATAATTGTATATATATTTGAAAAATTGTAAAACATTCGTTATACTCTTCGTTGGTGAACACTTAATAACATCGATTTACGATTTATCTCGGTAAATTACGCGTTTACTGTATTCGTATCATCGACAATGTGGATAATCGAATGCACGAAAGTTTGAATCCAACGAATAACCGAGTTAGTCACCGAACTCTTCCGGAAGGCGATCGCAGGTGCGATTTTATGTACCCCGTTCGATAGTCAATCACGTCGCGCGATGTCCCGCCTGGCAGACCGTGTCTGTGTCTTCTACTCCATCTGAAAAACAATTTGTCGCATATGCATTTCCTCCTCCCATTCGAAATGTTTCTATGTAAACAAACTTGCGAGAGAAGAAACGAACGGAAAATTTAACAAGCATGCGCACCTCACACCCCTCCGAACGGTATTTATTTTTCATCACACTCTTTCAACCGCTCGAATTCGAATATTCTCGCCCTCCATAACCTCTAATTCTTTAAACGAATTCGTATCACCCATTGAACGAGGCGCTCCATGTCAAATCAACTGCTTTATTATCTTTTTTATTATTGCACAGAACAACATGAACTCTTGAGAACATGACTTTTCGAAATAATACGAGCACACGAACAAATCAATGACAGCAATGAAAATATCACAACAACGACATGGACATTTGAAAAAAAAAAAAAAAAAAAAAAAATGATGCAACGAATTTTTCGTCTCATCACTCTAACTAAAAAACTCGATGTCGTAATAAAATTGAACAAAAAACGAAAAAAATATAAATTCCACGACTTTATTCCATGAAATACCGCAAAAGAAGGAAACAACTGAAAACGTTCGCGGTTGTCGCAGCTACTTGTGGCAAAATTCGGAAGCAGGGAACGACTGCTCGGTGACGTAGCTTGACAAGACGTGGAATGCCTCAAATATTTGAAAAAATACACATATTCAGATAGATATAAATATTCATATTATATTGCCATCGAAAACATTGAATCGCTGAACATATTACGATCATGATGCTTCATTCCATATGTAATAAAAATATATATATAGAACACAGACAAAAAATAGATAACGAAATAAAACAAAGGTATCATGTCCACAACTACGATTGAAGAATGCAGAAAAAAACTGATTTCCCGATTATTTAGAAACGCTAAACATGAATGAATTTACGAATAAAATTCTGTCAGAAAACAACCATCTATCAAGTAATAATTGACATTTCAAACTGTATTTTAAAAAAATTTGAAATTCACTATTACGAAAAATCCATCAATTCCTCGTTCGAATCGAAGAATTCAGCCCGTTTTTTTGATGTCACGTTGATGTTTCGGAATAAAAGATTTTCAAGTGTGTTACTGATCCCATTTGACAGGAATCTTATGGAAAAGAATAAAGTCATCTTTGTTACACCATTCGAGGAAATCCACAATTTTCAAAATGTCAATTTACTGCAAAAGTTCTTCAGTTTATTCATAGTGTCACGCTCCATAAAGGAGAAACTGTCTGTATTTTTTTCATAGGGTGTGAGGCGCATGGAATTTCAACAGTGTGTCCGAAAGGCGTTTCGGGCCAGCAGTTCAGTCGAGAGCGACAGTGCTGACACTGTGACACTTCTCGGGCCTGCATCGCAGAACAAAAGTGGTCGGATTTATTGAAGGTTTTTATTAAAACTAATTAAGTATAATTAAATGGGGATTCCCCTACATTACATCTAGCTCTATGAGGTAACTAAAGCTCAATTCATCTGATTGTATGAAAAAAATTGCATCGGATGCGCGTTGAAAAACTATGACAACTGCAGACTGTCGAACATAACCACAAATATATTGATTCGAATTTACGGGGTTGTTTTAAGGGTGAAAGAAAACTACCATTTCCATTTTAGTAAAAGGTTCGGCAATTTGATAATGCGATTGTATATACGGATTTATAATAGAATAAAAATACGAAACAAGCAAGACGTGTGTCTATTTATACGAGGCTATCGTATTTATGTAGTTTATGGGGAAAACTCAATGTACACCATGTCGGGAATGGTCAAGTATGAAAAACCATTGTTCGATTATCCTTTGTGTATACTGCGAGAAATCTCAAGTTTTTCGTACAAAAGTGAAAGTAATAAATCGATGTTCTAAGTAACGAATTTTCGAGCGAATCGTAATTTTTTCATACATCGATAGAATAATTGAACAAGATTTTATTTCAATTAAAGTGATTCCTATCTCCGTGTAATGAACGATAATATCAGTCTCATATAAATAGTGTATGGAAAAAAAAAATCGAGTACGAAAAGTATACATTTGTCAGAGCTGGTATTACCATTTCGTGACTCGCTGGATCAAGTTCTGTGGCTTCTATTGACCATACTAAAAGCCACTAGACTCTCATGTTTGGAAATTTCCGTAAATCAATATTCAACCTACACACGCATGAACCCTTCTGCCAAATGAGGAGAAATGTCCATTAACGTTATGCGGAGATTTTGCCAAATGTTGAGAAAAAGAGATTCACTGATAAAACGAGAACGCCACCGAAAAATATATGTAGACAAACGAACAGTGAATATTGAAAAGAGGTTATCAAAGGGGATTTAGATCGCACACGAAATATATAAATCACCAGTGAATATTATTTAAAAAAAAAAATCAACAAAAGAGGATTTCAGTTCGCATACGAGAAAATAATTCTTATATGAAGAACGTCGTTGCTGAAAGAACGAATAATTTTTCAGCCTGCCTACTATTTTATCCGGTGTTTATAGGTTATGTGCAATAACGAAGTTTTTGAATTCGTTTTATTAACTTTTTCAAGGCTTTCGTATTACTTCTTGACTCAATATTCTGGGCGCTGATATTTTCTTATTCGCTGAAAATGATTTTTTAATTATTTTTCTCATGCTTTTTTCCGAAAAAGTTCGTACGGTTATTGCAGTAGTAACTTGGTTTCCTCATTCGTAAAATATAGCGAAATAACGAAAAATCCCTGTGACGATTAAGGTCATTTCAATAACGTATCGTAATCTACGTTTAAACATAAGCATACCTTGTTGAGCTTGCGAGGAGACGTTGGTACGATGGTGGTTGTTATTGGTGGTGGTTGAGGTTGAGGTAGGAGGACGATGCGAGGGTTCGGGAGATGAGGGGTTGTTGGCGTTAAGTCGATGGAGCGAGTTGGTCTGGTTGTTTGCGGATGTTATTGGAAGGAGGGTTTGCCCATCACCGTGAGACGACGAGACCCCGTAGTTCCGTCGAAATTGTCGTTGCTGGACCGAATGCCTGCGGCTCCTAATCACACCACCCCTGACGACCCCTTGTTGCTGCGAACTTGTCGTACTGCATCAACCCCATTTACGTCATTCTTTTCAGCCCTTTGTTCTCTCAAATCCCAATACTTTTTCCCTGCATTCTTGCCCTCCCTTCCCCCTCCCTCGCCCTTTCTATGAACTCAAGAATCAAAGAAAAAGCAAACACGCGCCGATCGAACGTTTGACCTAACCTAAAATACCTCACGTCTGCCATAAATATTCTTATTATTCTGCAAGCAAGCTCTGTGTTTTATTTCAACGTCACTGCCACGATACTGTCTTTTTGATCGTGTCCATCTATTGGCAACGCTGAAAGGGAACAATTAACAATTATTTCAACAATTATATCCACGGGCGTTCGTCGATTTGAGAGCGCGCGAACTAACACACCCGAAATGCACCGATTCTTCTCTTAGTCAGCCATTTTCTTTCGACATCGAAACGTATGGGTTTTTTTTCATTTCTTTGATTAGAACAACGAGTTCGTTATTTCAACGACTGAGATAGCAAATTCAGTTTGTCACGATCGGTGGTTTTCAATTCCGCACGAAATTTCGGTAAACCGCTTCACCACGAGATACGTTATGAGAGAAACTAAAAAACTCTTAACCTACAATTATGAACTTTGTACATTAGAGGGGGAAATAGACACTCAGGAGCTTACGTATAATCAGCTGTTTTTCGCATGAAAACGAAGATTGGAAAATAAAGTAAACGGAGACGAAGAAAAACAAGGACACACAATCAGAGAAACAAAATCGGACTAAAGAGCGTTAGAAAATCGAAATACGAAAAAAGGCGACATGCGAGATATAAAGCTGCAGTTTGTGCACACTCGAGACAGAAATATGATTTAATTAAAATTCCAATAGATCAGACAATATAAAGACACATGCGCCCATTTAACATTATTTTTCTTGCTCCAATGTTTCACGAAAGTTTCATCGCGGGGACAGAAGCGTCAACAAATTGGCAGGTTTGAATTTCAATCCATATAAAACGATCGATTTTTATTTTTTCATTTCCCCAACGATGATTTGTCGATAATCATTGGACGAGCAAGTTTACAGAGCCCATGTATATTTTCTTACCTTGTACTGTGACTCATGACGACTATGTTTCTGTAACAGCATATAATGGATCCTGATTGTTGGGAAGCGAGTAATGGAGGTGTTGAAGTCGATTTTGACACACAACAACAAGCAGTTTTAAGCAATCGATCGGTTCATTTTTCTTTTTGTATTTTTCTTATTGTTTTTTGCTTTCGTCTCGAACATTTTCGTCTTTCAACTCAAATGGCATTTATAGAAATCACAATCGAAAGTTGGGCTGTCGGAGCGTTGTTTCTCCGCAACGAAATACGATCTTTTCTCTCTTTTTCTCACCCTTCTCTCTCTCCCCCTCTCTTGCTCTTCTATTTCAACATGAACTTTGTGTATTTGACGATAAAAATAAAGAATGTAAATAGGGCTATTGCGTCAGGAAATCGGCGGCTGATTTTCTGAAACGATCAATGGCAATCACACACGCACACCTATTTGGGTTTATTTGGCACAATTTATCCTGAATAACAGAGCGCTTTCAATCTTGGTTCATAATGATCTAATGTCATGGAATTATTGCGTAATCGACTAGGAATATATTAATATTTATGTATCGTCGAGCAATCACGCGAACTTAGCTCCACATTTTTGGTCTTGCGTCTTTGGAGGTTAGGACGAGGATCAAAATCGTCTATTAAAAAGCGCCAATTGCGACTGACTCTCGATTCAAATTTATAAACGAGCCGTCAACCTTTTGAAGCACCGAAGACGATCGCATCGTTATCGGTCGATTTCGTAACTACATTTTGAACGAAAAAAACGGATTTTTCGAATTATATTTCTGTCGAGAAGGACGAAAAATGAACGAACGAAAAATAAAGCACAAAAATTCCGAGTCTTCCGAACTCGCGCAAAGAAATCGACAATTATTTTCGTCTAAGAGAAGGAAAGCTCGCGGATTTCATGAATCAACGGAGTTTTGACGTTTACAAACGTTCCGTGCCCCAAACGGTTTCAGGCTCTGCCACGAACTATTTGCTGGGATGAAAAGAAATAAAACCACTTCCCGGGAGCTCTCGCCTTCGGCCTACTCGTTCGTAATGACTCCGAGGCACATGAAAAGCTGTGGCAGTGCGTGTGCATGATTTTATTTATTTTTTTTCTCGATACTAGTCGCTGGTACGACGACGGATGCGTGTTTTGCAATTTTTTAGCAAATTTTATACCAGCTCCAAGAGAACAAGAATTTTTCAATGCATTTTTCCACCTTAATTCAAATAAAATTGAAATGACACAAAAAAAAGAATAAAGTAATGAAAATATTTTGAAAAATGTTACAAAAACAAACGTTGGGCATAGTAATTTTGAATGAACATCATTTTTGCTGTACTTTTTCCAACGATCATTGCCCCCTCGTATATTTATGTTTTTCATTTTCATTGTGAATTCTTAATTCCCTCAATTTTGTGTCCATCGTGCCGAAATGTTCAATTATTTCTCCTGCATTTATTTAAATTGTGTAACAAACGCTTGATTTGCGAGTCCCAGATGTAGCGTGATCGTAAATGTGTATAACGACGTGTACCGTGGCATGAATCTCGATTCTAATCAATTATTCGATCCGACGGTCCGCCGGAAGTATCGTTCAAAGTGAGGAACAAAAAACAGGAGTATGTATAGGCGTTGTTCTCGCAAGCAGACACTACTTGAGTGAAATTATTTATACACATGTACATACAAACACGCTTATATCCACGTTTTCTAACGCTTCATCGTTCGTTAATTTTCCCACCTTAATAGGTCGACCTCGCTAACAATTGGCCGTTCGAAAATGGAAGATTTCGAGTCCCCAATTTGGCAGGGGAAGAGTGAACAAAATTCTCAGTCGGTCTTTATTAGGAACTGAACTCTGGGCCATGAGATTATTGCAAACAAAATTCGTCATCGTCTCGTCATTTGTTCGAAAAAATATGATTATGAAAAAAATCGCGAGGATCGTGTGTGATTGAGGCTCGAGGCTTCGCATTGAAGATCACGAACATTTTGTGCGAAATACACAGAAGGCAAAGCGCTTCATTGTGGCTCTTCAGAGTTAACCGGAGGAAACGTTTGAGAAACTGAGAGACGAAAAATTCTGATTTCTGCATCGTTTTCACAGCGGATATTCGGGCTCTTCGAATTATTTATTATTTTGGAATGACGAGATATTTCTTCGTTGAGTGGGATAGTAAAAAAACGTGAAACGTTCGAAAAGATTTGTTATAAGTGCGTTCGACACGTAAATATGTATATAGATGTGACGTGTACTACGCGTGGCGTCTATTTCTGTGCAAAACAAAGTAAATGACAGAGTTTGACCGTTCTTGCAAGAGATTGAGTATTCAATATAGTATGTATATGTATAGTTTAATAGAGGACGGATATAATAGAATTCTAAGGAACTAAAAGCCAATAAAAAAGGAAAGAAAAAGAGAACGAAAGAAAGATGAGGTTTCGAACTAAAGTGCATACCACAAAACCGATGTGACTAATTTTTGTAATGCATACCGAAGTAGTCGAGTTATGTAGTCTGGCCAGTTGTCGGGAAACATCACCAAAAAGAAACCAACCGCGATTAGTATGATCCCCGCTAATTTCATGCCGACGAAATGAGCGCCGTACAGAACAACGTCCAGTGCTGTTTCAAAAACACACCAAAATTTCATCATTCCGTTCTTTTATTTAATTTAATTGTTATTTCAATTGTTTTCATTTTTATTTCATCTTTCTTTATTTCATTTTATTCATTTATTTTTTACACTTTTCCTACTCAATATTGGAATTTTTGTACTCGACGATGAAATTCAACTTTTCGAAACTCATTTTATTGAAAAATTTTATTGAAATGTTGAATAAAGTATTGGAATCTTTCAGTAAGGATTTTGAGGCTACGAAACCATTTGTCCGATACCAAGACAACTTTTTTGATGAATAAAATATTCTCAAAGATTGGAAAAACAGTTGGGTAATTCAGATTCGTTGAACGATTGATTGTTTTTTGGGGATTCAGATTTTAGATTAATAACTGTGAGGATAAGTTCGAGGTTAAAAAGAAATGGAAATTACCTGCGGATACAGGAACTGCGGTAATGAGACCCAGAGTTATGAAGAGGTCGTAGGTCAGGGCGATGCTAAAGTTGCCCAACATGTTAGCAACTGAAAAAGTAATGCGAAGGATTTTCATCGATTACTTTCATTCACGGGATAACGAGGCGAGTATTTCGTCGAAGTGATTATTTTCATGAATCTACTTCGTTGTTTTTGAAAGCAACGAACCCAGGTGGAGGATGCTCGCCGATAACAGCGCCGCCCATGGCAATCGCGACCAGGGAACACTCTCAGCACCAGAAAAATACAGGGCTACGCAAACCGGCCACAAAAGAGCCGCGTTGCATAAACCGATGAGAGAAAAGAAGAGGGAGACCTGACCGAACGTTGTTTCTCCAATGACTTTCTTGAATAGTACCTGAAACATTTTTCAATAAAAATCATTCAAATGAATCAACACTTTTTTTAGTGTTTTATTTTCTACGAATTAATAATTTTAGGTAAAAAGCTTATTGAATGAATATTCGACGTCACCTTGTAAACGGCTGATCCTGCAGCAGCTGCAGCAGCCAGGACGACTCCTCCCAGAGTTGGACTTCCGGTTATACCGTCCATGTAAGCCAACAACGCTATTCCAGTATCGCACAGGATGACCGCGACGATCTGTAGCATTGAATAAAAAAAAAAAAGAATAAAGTTTTGTTCCATTGAACGAAATGGGGATTCGATCCGACATAATTTAAGGGAGTTTTCTCACCCGCACACCGACGAATTGCTCGTGAAGTATAACCCACGACAAGAGATAAACGCACGATACATTAGTCGCAAATACAGCCATGACGTCGGTCGCCAAAAGGATTCGTAACGAATGAATGTACATGTAATTCGTCGCGACCCAGAGCCCGCAGAATAAACTGCACCTCGTCAAAAAACGACCGCCCGTGAATCCCTTGTCGCGAAAGCCTCGCAAGCTTTCCGCTATTATTTCCATTGGATTTGTACATTTTGTCCTGGCGACTCGGCACAAAAAGTATATCGGAAAATACAGCACCGCCCAATTTGTACAAAACCAGGTCGTGAAGAATGGCGCGTTGTAGGGAAGCGGCATGAGCTGGAATGTGAACCGATAAAAATTATTTCGAAAAATTCACTTTTACGATATTATTCGTTGCAGAAATTAACAATTTGCTTATCGTACGAAAAACTTTCCTTGCTGGGGATACGAGCATGAAAATTCGGAAGCACAGAAAACAACTTTTTTATATTAAAACAAGTTCCCACTGTGCCCTGGAATTTTCATGCTCAATTTTTACTCGATTTTCAATGCATTTCTTGTTCGATAGAGATTAACCCTTAGTGTGCACACCTTGACAGCGAGACATTTCGTGCACATGGGCTCACTTTGACCCCAGGTCATTTTTCACATCGAATATCTCGGTAACTGTGCGCTTTTCGGAATAAAAGGTTTGGTCACTTTTTGCAGTGAATTGATCCAACTTTAAGGCTGCAATGTCGGATTTCCACAAAAATCTTTTTTCATTCTTCAAAAACGCGCCCAAAGTTGCTAGTCCGCGTAAAAAGCACTTTTTCGGTTAAATCTCTCGTAAAAAATTAAATTTTGAGCTTTGAAAAAAACTCCAAATTTCGAAAACGTCCACTTTGCAACCGTTTCAAAAAGTGTATTTATTTTGAAGTATGAAGTTGGCTATGCTCTCTACTTTTAGAGAGGGGATAACGATTTCTTAAATATTGGTGGTTTTACTTATGAGATGCTCATCTGTAAATGCTATTCGTATGAGAAAAAAATGTTGGGGTCAACCTGAGCCCAGATGCACACTAAGGGTTAATGGTACATTTTTCAATAGCATTCTCGAACAATTAGACTCGTGATCCTTGACAAAAATTGGCAAAATACGAGGATTCCTTTCGTTACAATTTGAATTGCAAGCAATTATTTTCCAAAGAGTTTCGAGTCGATAAACGAAATTGATTCCACTTCCATTCGAAGAAATGGGCATTTTCAGATTGAACATTTCAAGCTTAGCGTCGAGACGTTGCCGCGTCTCTAGATTTACATTTACGTGTTGATGAAAGTGTCCTGTGACCGATGAATTTGAAGACGACGAGCTGGAGTACTTGATGATGTCGGGTTTGTGAAAATATAAGTATTTAATGCAATGAGTAGCTCCGACCCAGCTCGCGGTAACGCATATCGTCACGCAAACACCGAAGTATATCTGCAATCGAAAAAAATTCAAAATTATTACGTAATCTTTCGTTGTCGTTTCCGCGATCGTTTTTTTTCTTTGGTTTCCGACACTTTTGAATGATTCAACGCACTTTTTTGGCGGATTCTGCGCAACACGATGAGTAACACGGGGAAATCGAGTGCCTGCGAGTTTGGTAAGTTGTCGGGGGGGCACCGATGTGACACGATTGCTCGCCTTGTCCTTGACCGGTCCCTCCGCTTCCGCCGCGACTTCCCCCACCCCCGACCCCGCTCGCAGCGCAACTGCCGCTCGTCTCTAGCGATCTGCAGCTTGATGCAGAGTCGCCGCAACCCCCGGCAACACTGCAACCCTGCTGCTCGCATCCTAATAAAAAAAAACAATAGAACATTTCTCATTAAGCTTGGTGGATATTCATTTTTCATCTCGTTCGACTTTGGCTATTTTTTTCACGTTTTTTTTACAAATGTAAATCCGGTAGCTTGTTTTTAGTAGAGCGTTTGATTTTGGCATTCGATGGAATTTCTTCAGCTGTCCGTTTACATTTTTATGTTTTTATTTTCTTTCAAGAAATTTTAATGCCTGGGATACTTCGAGAATTCGGATGCTGAGAAACAAAGGTGACTCGTTTCTTTTTGAATTTTATGTTAAGTGGAAGCATCGAATTTCTATCGAGCGTTGGTCATCGCGTAATTGTAACATGAGAAATACGTAAATTGACTGACTTACCGGAATTATCCAGGACGACTTGAACGGGACTCGCGTACGGCCCGTGACTGGGCTGATCCTCGCTCAAAACAATGCTGGGAGCACGGGATCGGCGAGGGTGAAAGATCGTTGGAACCTCGCCAACACCCCCGCTGCCCATCTTGAGCTTTGAGCGAAAAATCTTCGTAGCGTCGGCCTCAATGCGTGTTACGAAAATCTCACGCGACTATAAATCATGTCGGTATTCGGTGAGGCGACATATTTGATGAAAATCTTGCACCAAATTACGTTTTTTGAGCAGTTTCGAGCTAGCGAAGAGCGCGAAAGGGATTTAACTTCTCGGATCAACGGCATTTGTTCCAAATGTTTGATTAGTACTCGCCCTGCCCCTTTTAGGGTTAATCCACAGAAAAGTTTTACCGCGATTTCTCATTGTCACTCTTATTTCCTGGGTCAAATATCAAAAGTCGAAAAAAATTCACTTGTTTGTCGACGAGAGCTTCACTGCTCTATGAAATTAAGTCAAACTCCTGTTGATCGGAAACCGCCCCCACATTGCACAAGCGCACAATCAAACCTATTTTCAATCAGATGCAATACAATTACGAAGGTTTAAGAGCGACCGAAGTGTGCTCGCGATTTTCCGATGTATTGAAGAAAGACGAAAAATTATATCCAGGCTTTTTCGGCATGATCGAACTTGACGGTTGAAAATAAACAGCGACTCGACGTTTTACCGCAGGAAACGAATCGAAGACGCAAGTGAGCGAGCCAGAATACTGAGTCGCTATAAAACTGAATAAAAACGACTTTTAAATGTCTAAATCACGCACGAAAAAGAGCTCGAGGGTTAAATCCTTAGCTGCGAGGCCATTGATTACTGATGGGCCTCGTAGTCGTAGAAAAGCGCTCGCTAACTCAACGGACTCGACTCCTCGGCGCTTGCGCTACCCTTTCCACCTTCGCGTACATCGAAACCGCGCCTCCAATCCGATATTCGCTTCCCCCAAGGCTCGGAGAGAGCGAGGCAGACGGAGGAACGAGGAGGAAGAGAGAAATGGACGCATAAAAACAGGGAAAAAGCGGGAGAGAGATAATTAGATGGTTAATAAATAAAGAGAAAGAGGGTGAGACCGACATATATACAGAGAACTCCGCTACACGTGCATTATGCAGAAAGCTCTGCGTCGCGTTTCCATAATCAGTAAAAAGAGTTCTGAGTTTGAAAAAAAACATTATTATATAAATTTTTGAAATGCTGTGTCCACATTTTTCTCCCATATCTGGACTGGATTCGGCACGTACAAAAGTCCTTGGACGCTAATTTTTTTCTTTTATGCAAGAGCAGGAACAACGAACTACTAATCGAAATGAAAAATTCATGACTCCTTGATATTCTACGATATTCTACGATAAAAAATGACAAAGACTACAACAATGAAATAATTGGGATGGGATTTTTTGGAAGGTTGAAAAGTGAGGCTAGAAAAAACAGCCGTCGATATATTTAAAAAAATATTCTTTATTAATCGTTTGTTTATTTTTTCTGAAATGAGAGAATTGGTTAAGTTGATTTTTTGTTTGTATTCGTTTTTTTTTCTGTATAACGTGCGACGTAAGCGATCGCGCGTCTTTGTTTTGTGTGTTAAAATTCGCGTCGATTATTTCTCGGTACCGAGTCTCGTATCCGCAATCGGACGTGGTTGAACAAAGAGGAAAAAAGTGTTTGGTTTTCTTTTTCGTATAAATACAGTTTTTTCGTGTATAAAATATTTTTTGGAACGTACGCTAAGTTAACAATCTTTGTGACAAAAAACCTATCGATCCGTGGCTCGAGTGACGTTGGAAGAAAAAAAACTTAACGGTTCCTCGTGACGAAAACGAGTTCGGGGCTGGGAGCTTGTCGGGACTTTTTTTCCGAATGACCTCGAGAAAACGGATCATAGGCATTTACCACAGTGGCAGAAGTCGATTGAGGTAAATTAATCGTAAATATCGTCGGCAATAAAATCCTAAAAAAAAAATAAAACAATCGCGACGTATTTCTATCACAGAATACCACAGAATTCTATTTCTTTCCCACTCGAGTTACAAAAGGAGAAAAAAAAAGACAAAAATATTTCGAAACACTCGGTCGAACGTCGGTGGGGTTGCTCCGGAATAAATTTCACAAATCAGCGAGGAGGAACATGGAGCATTACATTTGACAGGAAAGTAACGCCATTTTTTCTCATTTTTCGACCTTCACAAAATACTGTTGAGCGTCCATTTTCCTCCTAAAGGTTCACATCGTAGGGATGCACTGGCGTTGATTCGAGAACAACTATGAAGGAATAATCATTTCGCACGTTTCAGTAATCGAATTTACAATAGACTTTAAACGTGCTGAGTTCAATCTTTGACTAGGCTTTACAATGTTTATGTCTCTTCGGGACTACGAAAGTTTTTTTTTATCGTCGCAACTCGCAACACAATGGCGCTGCAGCTTTCGTAATTACGCTTGAAGCAAAATCAGTACGGAGAATGTACTTAACAATAAAATTAATCAAATTTCTCTGGACTTGAATTTAAATGAATTGATGAATTAATTGATTCTCTAATTGCATGGTATGAATTAAAAATTATCGTTGCAAGAATTTTTTAATACTCGCAACTCTTCAAATATTCAAATCGTTCCAATCATTCGAACTCGTTGAGTGATTTGGCCGATATTCTGCAAAATATCGAATGATTTTAATACTTAAAAACGTTCAAATTGCTGATGCTTCAATTCAATCATAAAACAAATCAATTTTCGTTCGAATTCACGTGTCTGAATAATAATTATTATTTTCTGGGATTTATGCAAGATTCAATATCTTCAAATGCTGCGTCATTGATACAAGCGACATTTTTTTGGGTCTGAGGCTCAGTTTTACATGGTTCCCAGTGAAAATTTTATTGCATACAAATTTTCGAGTTTAGCAATAAGAATTTTGTTTTTTTTTTTTTTAAATTGCGTCATATTTGAAATTCCAAAAACTTCATTAAAACAATGTAAAGAATGTAAAAATGTAAAAAATAAAGAAAATAAAAGTTTTTATCCTCTAAATGCTGCAACTTAAAAAATTTTTGGAATTTTTCAATTCCGTAAAGCTTCAAATATTCCTAACCGTTCAGGCTGAGGGAATAACAAAAAAATGGGGAAACATTTTATAAGACCAATGCTCGATGAAGAGAATAAACTGGGAGGCAGAACAAAATTTCGGGACAGAGTGTTTCATAGCCAGTACACCCTTAAGGACGCATAAACCGCATTGTAATTGGAGAGTTCGCAATTCGTTTGGGATTTGATTGGTTTAAAACTACAAGCGATTGAATAACGTTGTTAAAAGTGACCGATAATCTTGAGAACAAATCTTAAATATAGTCGGTTTCAAGTCTAGTTACATTCAAACGTTCTATAAACTCCATTTACAAAACATTTCTTGATTTTTTGTACAAAAAGATCGCTCATACAGGTCCGCACATTAAAAAATACTATGAATATATACAAATTGTTATTGTTGATTTGTACAATATCTTAAATGAAATATCCTATTATAACGGGTGCGTAAAGGGTATATCTCCGGGAGATAATTTATAACTAAAATTTTCCTTTTTTGTTTATTTAGTGAGCGAGTGATGAAAATTATTTACACGTATTTCACAAAATTCATATCTTTTTTCTTTCTTACTTGCGTGTTGCAGTTGTTGCTTATTTCTTTTCATTACAATTTTACATAACCAAGAGCTCTAAGCGATGAATTATAATAAATAATTAGATACAATTGTTTATACGAAGAATTAAAATAAAACGAGTTCTACAATTTTTTTTACGCCTAAGATTCGAGTCGACAATGAAGAAAAAACAAAAGAATAAAAACAAAAAAATTATGCTTCCTCGCGTTACAAGCGTTTTCCAGCTCCGAACGAGCTCGCGCTTTTTATTTCTTAGAGTTTCTCTTCTTCTTCGCACAAATACGTAATCGATTCAATGGGACATGTTTTAACTCTAGGCCTGAACAAAAGAGAAATATATTCATTTTTATTTCGAAGCTCGATGCATGCTTATTTCATCGAGAGGAACGTAGCTACTATTATTTTAGGGATCTCGAGATTTTGGCAAGACTCATCAAGCTCCATTATTATGCCTCGCGTTATTGTGATGATTTATAAAAAATGTTTGATACGCCGGAGTTGGTAATGACAGACTTTTCAAATACTGGCTTTCCGAGGTGCTTCGCTACTGAGTTTGCAGTCGACTCCGAGCGCTCGACGATGAGATTCATCAAAAAACTGTCGAGATAACTACTTTTTTTTCAATTGAGTGACACATCGCGAGAGACTCGAAATAATCGAGGAATCCGGCGATGTTCAGCATCCCCGAAGATAATCGGCGTTAATTTATCTCGATAATTCTTCTATCGGTATAATCAGGTAATATTCATTTCATTGGCCCGCTTCCTGTACCTTTTGCCGTTTATATTTTGCTCTTTGTTTTCCGAGGACGATTGACGTCCGAAATAGTCTGTGACAGTTGCAACGATCTCGAAGGCACATGGTTGCATTGCTCGGTTAAATATTTCAGGGTGAGACGAATCTTGGGTTTCGTATTTAATGACACAGCTAATCGAAGACTATGCGATGCTTCGTCGGCTCTTTCAATGTCTCGTTAATCCCATATTGAAATATTGAAATAATAATACGAGAAAAGGACACGCGCATCTCTCTCTCTTCTCGCGGATACGTCAAACATGCAAATCTGTCAAAGTACTCGATCGCGTTATTGTGAAAATAAAATGATGCCGTTAGCTTATTAACGGAAAAGAATCGATGATAGTAATAAACTTGCACAATCGTTGATGATTCGACGGGAAATAATTCTTTGAAGAGCTCTCTTAACTTCAAACATTATTTTCAATGGTAAATGTTCTATGAGAGACAAAAAAATTTGTATTATTCTCGAGTTATATATATTGACGATGCGTTTGTTATTTTCACTAGATAACATTTCTCAACGCTCGCGATCATTGAACAATCGCGTCACAGCGCGGTCATTCATTCAGTGAGTTCCGCACCGAATCACTGAGAAAATAGAAAAAAACAAAGAAACATAATTTCGTAAGCCGCTTGTACGAACATGATCGTGGTCGAGGCACCGCACACTGAACCAGTGTGACGTATCATTTATGTACAGTTCCACTGCGAAGGGCCAGGGATTTATGTATAATTACGCACTAATTTTTTCGCTCTTGATCGGTTAATGACATATTATTTTTATGCTTTACCTTGCGACCTTGTCTCTTGGAAGTTTTCCTTGCCTGCTTCGACTCCCTGCTGTTCTCCTGCGATGGTTTGTTTATCCCCAATCTGAATCTTATCGGAACCTTGGAATCGACTGTCGCTTCGTCTGTAATTCGAATTCACGAAACATTTATTAGTCGAGTGTTCAGCAACATTTTTGCTTTTTCTCATTTCGAGTCATGCTTCTCTGAGGAGGAAAAGCCTGAAGTGAATAATTGAGTTGATAAACGTAAGAGGAATTGCGACAAAACAATTACAGTTTTAGGAAAATCGAAGCTGTCGAAAAATTGGGAAAACTCACCCTCGGAATCTGGTAAATCGGCGACTGTTCTATGAAGTACGGTGACTCGCCTGATTTCCTTTTTGTTGTCTGAAAAAAAAAAAAAAAACGGATCGTGAATGCTTTATTCGTTGAAAAAGAAAGAAATTGAAAGGGAAAATAATGGAGAATATTTACTCTTTTTGTCATCGACTTTGGCGATGTGTCGCTGTATGACTTTCGCGTTGGTTTTTGCCACTCTGAAAAATCACAAACGCTCAATGAATACTGAGGCATTGAAAGAATCTTTGGGATATTATTCAACAGGACCGTGTTGCGGGAAACTTACTCGTTGACGACGCCTTTGAAAGCCGATTGTAAAAGTCGAGCGGATTGAATGGGAGCAGCTCGGTTGAGCCGTTCGGCTCTGCGACGGCTGAGCTCTGTTCGCAAATCGGCTTCTTCCTCGTCGACGGGCAAATCTTCTACGATGGTTTCTTGCTCGGGGGAGCTCTCGACCGGAGTCGGTACTCGGTCTTTCCTTTTTTTACATTTTTTCTCTTTCCCGATGCGTTCGGAAAGGGGCAACTCGCCTTTGAGCTTGCCAACTTGATAAATTTCCTTATCCCGTTTTCTTTTTTTCTTCGATCTTTCCTTTTCGACTTTAACGGGCAACATTTCGATGCACATTTCAAGGGTGTTGCGAGAGGAAGACTCGTCGCTGACGACGTCCTCGAGAACGTCGTAAACGTAATCGTCGGTCAGGCACAAATCCGGTTCAGCGATATCGGAATAATCGTCCTCGATGATTTTATGAGTTTTACGGAATTTCGGTGACTCGACGCTTTGTTGGACAGTTTCTTCGGTTGGGTTGACTCGAGCTTTGCTCGGGCAGTCTCTCTTGCCGAGTTTTATTTTTTTATTGTCATTGATTGGATCGATGGGTTTGGTGCTCTCGAACTTTCGTCGTCTCGCCTCCAGTACAGGGTCGTTGGTGGTTTCGGTGTTGTCCTTGGAGCCACTGCTCGTCGAAACAAGCGAATCCTTCGATTTGGGCTTCGATCGAGTATTGTCCGGTGAAGAGGGCAAATTTTTTCGCAGCGGAGACGCAGTTTCGCGTTTGTAATTCACGTTGGCTGTTTCCTCCGGTGTAATGGATCTGTGGCGTGGTTTCCTCGTCGTTTCTTTGGGCGATCTCCTCCTCCGAGGCGAGAGACGCGGAGAGTTACGAGGCGAGGACCAGGGTGATCTGTGCGGCGAGTGACGTATCGGTGAGCGTAATCTCGGGGGCGGCGAACCTCTCCGCCTCTCCGGGGACGACATCTTCGGTGACCTCAGACGCGGCGGGGTGATTATGTTTCTGGGTGATACTCTGGGCGATCGACATCTCGGGGAACCCGTTCGTACCGGTGAATTACCCCTCGGGGACTTGGATCTCGGCGTCCTTGCTCTGGGTGACCTGGATCTCATGGTCCTCGGTGATCTCGAACGGTTTGAGCGCTTGGGGGACCTCACGATCCTAGAAACTGGAGATTTTGAGCGTGAAATTAATCGAGGCGAGCGAGATCTCCGAATCCTCGGGGATCTCGAATGAGGCGATCGTACCCTGGGCGATAATTTTCTAGTAGGAGGTGATCGGTTGCTCGGTGATCTGGCGCTGGGCCTGGGTGAGAATCTTGACGAAGGTGGCGACAGTTTTCGCGGCGATCTCATTCGTGGCGCTTCTCTGAAGTTTTTCTTAGATATTCGCGGTGGTGATCTTCTGGGTGATCTTCTAGGCGACTTTTTCCGCAAACGCGGCTTCGGTGAGAGCGAACGCCGTTTCTGTGACGTTCTGTTGGGGGCCCGCGGCGACACTGACCTCCGCTCGTTTTTCGTCAATGTCTGTAAATTACTCGAGCTCGATACCAAGCTACTCGTCACGCCGTTTCTTTCGGTTTCACGCTCTACGCGAGACTTCCGGTTGCGCACTTTCGGCGTTTCGCTTGATTTTTTCGACTCTTTAGACTCCTTTTTCACAGGCTTTTGCGCTTTGTTCTCGTAAATCGTGTTCATCTCACGCTCCATCTCGTCCATCAATCGCTCTAGACTGTCCTCCTCTTCGAGATCCGCCATCAACAGGACGTCGTCGTCGTCGTCGTTCGAAGGCTTTTCCTCTTCTTCCTCCTCCTCTTCTTCTTGCTCCTCCTCTTCCTCCTCCTCTTCCTCGATCTCTTCTTCTTCTTCCTCGATCTCTTCTTCTACTTCCTCCTCTTCTGCCTTTTGCCGCAAAACTTCGCTCGAATTTCTCTCCTGACCCGTATCATCGCGCGGACTTTCCTCGACTCCACTCTGAACTTCTCGCTCCGTTCCACTCTCGTCGCCTCCACTTTTTTCTAATCGCTCGCTTTTTTCCGAGGATTGTGACGCTGCCAAATTACGGTTCGGTTCCTTAATATCCTCGTCCTCGGAACCACTTGGCGCATCTTTGTAGCGATAAAACTTTGAATCACCTTGCAAAGGGGAAAAAAATTGCAGCTCAAATTTAGAGACCTGAATAGAATATTTACAAAACTTGCATCCATGCCAGCAAAACAGTCATTTTATTTCGCGACTATTAGGACTTGTCTTATAAAACTATCTTTTGTATTTGTGTTAAAAATTTATAAGAAATCAATAAATAATTGTTGTCTATGAGTTACACCTAAAGTTAACTTGACATACAAGTGGACTCGAGCTTTTATCATAACAATGAACATTTTGAAGGAAATGGGAATTCTACACTGAAAGATAATTTGCCCTTTCGTAAAATGGTCATTGTTTTCCGATAAAGTTCTTATTTCAATATGAATATTGTGTCATTTATTCTACCTCGGCTATCTTCCTCCGGATCCAACTTCATTCCTTTTGAATAAGACCGAAGTAAATCATTTCCAGACGTTTCTTCCTCTTCGACAGGAATTATTTCGATTAAATTCTGATTAACTCTGCTTGGGTAGTACGTGTTCTGTGAAAAAAGTGTAAAAAAAATATGAAGAAAGCTTAGAAAAGGATTTTCATCGTAGAGAGACTAATCTTGAATTCAAACCAACCCCATTTTGCCTTGGAGCCCTATTTTGGTAGTATCCTCTCTTGACTTGTCTTTGGAGATTGTGAGGCTGACAAGAAGGATACGGAACTCTGGATTTAACTTGTTGTGACAACAAAATCGATTGTTGAGTATTTTGAGGCGTGTGTTTGGCTCCTAGCGACTTAAGTGCTGCTAATCTCAAAGTTTCCAAATCTTCGTCATCTTCGTCCTCGTGTTTCAATATTTGGGGATTTGATACAACCATCTAAGAAACAAATGCAACGAAGGTCAATAAGTTGTGGGTGCGAGCTAAGTATAAAGTCGACTGATTTAAAGTTTTTTTTTATTTGTTCAAATGTATACTTTTATGAGGAAGTGTTCGAAAGTTGAACATAATAATTGTCAAAACTTGAAAAAAACTGTGAATAATTTTAAAGTTATGTATTCTAAAGAATAAAAAGTATACTCGAAGAAAGAAATCTATTAACATAGAGGGAAAGCTGATTAACTTTTAATGAATCGTATTTACGTTCAAACATTATTTGGAATATTTTAAACTTTGGGAATACTTGAAGGTTAACTTAAGATCGAATGAATGAATTTGACAATTGTAGAATATAGTAATATAATAAACGACTCAAAGAAATAAATCTACAGTCATTATTACAGTTTGTCATAGATGCAGCAACAAATATTTTACATGTTAATTTTAAGTCCAATTCGAAGTCATAGGAATTTTTTACAAATTAAAGTTTAAGATATTGTAAGCCAATTTTCCCAGTAATGTCAGTGCTTGGTATAAATTGTTTGCTTGCCAAAAATCAGTAACCGTTGAGCTCTGATGATATAAACTATAAAAAAAACCTCAATGAACATCAGTAACATTTGAGTTTTGGATTTTTTCAATGAAAATTGTTTGCATTTCTTAATTTTTCATCAAGTTTTAAGTGAATAGAATGGGAATTTGATTTCTGGATGATTTTCTTATTTTTATTAAGCAACAAACGTATGGAAGAAAAAGAAAACACAGAATTTCATGAACAAAAAATATTTACTCCATTTACTCTATTTTAAATCTGCAAATCTTTCATGTTATATTACTTCTCGAATATATCTTTAACCTTTATTAACGATTTGACAAATTTTAGATACACATTTTTTGTTCGATTATGAAAAAAAGTCGTTGAGGTTCGCTATCACTATCGCGTTGGTGAAATATGAGTAGAAAGTGTAAAAAAGCACGTACTCAAGCGTGCATGCATTCTGTATGGGAATAATCCAAAAATCGCGTATGAGGCATAGCCAAATGATATGAAATTCTTCTTGTAAACTATACCTTTTGGCGATAATCCATTTTTTTTGGAGCGCAGTTTGGTAAAACTCGCAGATTTTCGCTGTGAACACCACGATTGTTTAACGAATGCATTAATGAGAGTTTACGAAGACGCGAAAGAATATTACATTTCACTTTAACACGACACACACAATGTTTTAGTGTCTCGATTTACATCGTGTATAGCACACAAATTTCGTGATGATATAAATTCTTTTTTCGGATTAAATTGTAAATGCTGCGTGGAAAGTTCTTGTTCTTCTTCTTCTTGGACCCCCACCCCCTTGCAAAATCCGTACGTAAATAAAAATGGCGTTTGGAAAATGAGCGAGCGAGTTCGCTAGTTGTTTGATTCTACAAAGACGGCCAACTGCGAGAAGCATTGAAGTGGAGTAGTTCAGTGGCGAGAAGTTGGCAGGAATGAGAATAAGACTGAAGTGCTATCTGTTTTCGCACATTGAACTAATTGAACTGAAATTATATACTGGAACGTGCACTCCCATGATCAGGCAGGCAGCTTATTGCAGCAATTTATTTCTTCTTTCAGTGATTTTTTTTTAACCACATCTTAGTTGATGCACAATAAAAAAATTTTTGACATTACCAAAAGCTTTAGCAGATTATTATTTTACAAACTTTGAGAGATGTTATTATTATATAGTCTAGTAAATTTATTATGATTTGCTTAGCAGCTATAGCACCGCCATTATTTTAGTTTCACGAGGTCGGTACCACACGGTCGGTACATTTTTTTTCCCCCGCCGCACTTACACACAAAATCAGTAATCCAGCGCGAACGTGAATGCTCGTACATATATGGCCGTTTAACCTCTGTTTGGCGTTATATTTTCCGACAATCTTTAGTAATACACCATTTAACGAAGCCCCGCAGCTCTCGATTAAAACCGCGCCACCTGCGCCTTGGTAACGGGTTAGTACTAATTGATTAAAATCCGATAAACAACGAGAGCGTTACTATATACTATTTGCGTTGTGTTATCGTTTGCTCTGATTCGGCATTTCATTTTTTTTTGTCTAACTTTACAGAATTCTCGAGTTTGTGTTTCTTCAAGTAAGTTTTAGTGAACACCCAAAATTTGAAACTTTTTTTCCGAGCTCGATATCCCGTTCCAGGATCAAAAGTAGTCGAAAGTTTTCGACCATGGCTCAGGTCAATCCACGGGTCTTTTTCGACATTGAAGTCGGTGGTTTGCCGATGGGTCGTATCATATTCGAGCTCTACGCCGATGTATGTCCGGAAACTTGTGAAAATTTCCGCGCTCTCTGCACCGGTGAAAAAGGATTGGGAAAAACAACAGGAAAACCATTGCACTACAAAGGAATCGTTTTTCACAGAGTTGTCAAAGATTTTATGATACAGGGTGGCGATTTTTCAGTCGGCAATGGTACTGGAGGAGAATCAATTTATGGTGGCACATTTCCTGGTACGGAATACTTACAAATAAAAAAACTACATTTTACTATAAACGAGAGTGGAGCTATGACACCACTCATTTTAAGACTTGAAATTAATAAATCCACTGTAGAGAAAAAAATATATCAACTCCAAATCTGAGCTCAATATTTCTTTGGAGTCTTCATGATTCTGAATATTCTCTGTATGGTTATTTATATCAAGAATTTGGATAAAAATTGATCTGTATCTACCATTAAGCATCCACCAAACGTGTTACCGCAAATATTTATGAGGACAACAATTTTGGAGTATTCCCCAATTTCGTTTTGTACAGATAAAAAAATGGAACAAACTGAGTTTCTGATCTTTTTCAGATGAGAACTTCAACGTTAAACATGGCAAACCATTTTTATTGTCCATGGCCAACCGTGGCAAAGACACTAACGGTTCACAGTTCTTCATGTAAGTGCAACTGTCTATTCAACCTGAAACCCTAATACAAGTGTTGATCTTTTGGTAATAGCATTTATTAAGCATTGAAAAATCTTAGCGCTCTACATTGATTAAAGATGAATACTTTACACAGATATATTTTCAGCATAAAATGTAAACCAGAGACATAGCGATGGAACACATTACACATTAGTGCTGAGCATAAATGTGCAAAGTGTTAAACATCTTTGAATTGTTTTCAGGAATGTAGCAAAGATAGTGCTAACGTTTAAAATAATATGATTTCCCCCTAAAGCAGTGGACCAGCGAACCAAGATTCGATCCTCATACGGTCTGAGTTCATAAAAGTAACACATTTCATAATCACGTTTATACATTATTTATTTTTCACAGAATAATCGCAGGGAAAAATTTTGTTAAAATTCTGAATTCCGGTAAAACTCCAGAGCAATTTATTTCTAGACAACTTTATTTGGATGTTCCACTGCAATAGGACTTGAAGATTTCTGTTGAACAAACAAAAAAAAACCAAAAAAACTCAAATCAATCTCGAGGAATAAATAACTTAGCACTATTTCTGTGTAGTCGCAAGGGAGGGGTCTCTGCACATCGCTACTACAACACAATGACCAATGAAAGCTGGCTCTTTCACTCCGTCACTCATCCCCTTAATAATGTTTTGTTGTTGTAGTACAACGCAACCGGCGCCTCATCTCGACAAGTGAGTTCAAAAAATACTCAATATCAATGAAATTTTTTTCTTCATTCTTTTGCATTTGAAGATTGAGACTAATGAATTCTTATTATCTTATTTTTCGACAGTGTGCATGTGGTTTTCGGCGAGGTTGTTTCCGGGCAAGAAGTCGTGTCGCATATTGAGGGACTTCCGGTAGATCGTATGTCGCGACCATTACAAGACGCCAAGGTCGTCAACTGTGGAGAGCTCGTGTTGAAAGTGAAGAATAAAGGTGAAAATGAAATTTGAAGCGGCGAATAATATTCTCAATGGAGGTGAAAAATATAAATATTGTTTCAGCTAAAAAACGAGAACCCAAGGAAGTAAGTTCTTCGGGTTCAGAGTCTGACTCTTATTCCGGTAAGGGAAAGAAAAAGAAAAACAAGCGAAGGTAAGAGAATCGTTGAAAGATAGTGAAAATATTTGCTTGGAAACGCATTGTTGTCAACCCACGTTTTCCTCTACGCAGCAAAAAAAAGAGTCGATCGGAAGACGGTGAAATTCAAGATTCCGCCGACGAGGAGGACGCGAAAGTTCATCCTCTCGTTTCCGTTACAAAAATCGATCCTGATGAAATTCCTGAAGTTCCTGCAAATAAATTCTTGTATCGTGCTGGACCTACTAACAATGCTAATCAAAAGGAATTCAGAACTCACCATTACGGCAGAGACCGTTTACGGAGTCACAGGAAAGCTGGAAGAGTTTTCAAAGGACGCGGCGTTTTTGTTAGTACATTTCGTTACCTCTTGTCCTGTCAATGGAGCTTCTTTAAAAAAGAATATTTTTCTATTAAATTCAATAATTCACAGAGATATCACACGCCGTCGCGAAGCCGTTCAAGGAGCATGACCCCTCCTCATTGGAAACAGGCGCAAAATCGTACAATCAAACTCCACGAATTTCAAGTAAGCAACGTCACTGTTATCTTATCGCTGATCAGAGAATAAGATAAAACTTCATTGTGCCCTAATGAAATGATTGCAATTCGTTTTCTTTTTTGTAAGTTTCGTTGCATCGACTCAAGTTTCAATTCATTGCGACTGCTTAAATTTGAATGAGCGAAAGAGAGGAATTTTAAAACCAGTGCAATTCATATGAGCTTGTTTTACAGAAAATTGAAAAAGAGCGTTTGAAAAGGGACGATGATATCAAAAGCTACGAGCGTGAACCGGAAAGGAAGCGAAGATTCGTGGAGGATCCGAACGAGGCTGGCCAAGCGGGAGATGGTGCGAGTAACAACGTTGATCGAATACCAGAGGAGGTTTTACGAAGAGAAAACAATCAGTCAGCGTTGATGAACGCAGGGGGCGATGGCGGCGGGGCCCAGGATCGGCAAAACGAACAAAAAAGCGTTGGAAGAAACGGCACTAATGCTCAGGACCGATTGGAGACAAAACGCAAGGATAGCCGAAGATCGCCCAATCGGGATTCGAACAGAGCACACGGAGACCGATGGAACAGTAATCGACGTGATTCGAGAGATCGTGGCAGGAGACGTGGACGATCGAGATCACGAGATCGTCGGAGATCTAGAGATCGTGACAGCAGTCGTCGGCGCAGTCGGGATCGCAGAAATCGTCGGAATTATTCGCCGAGACGAGACTCTCCGAGGCACGATAAATCGACTCGGGAAACGTCCAAGCACCGGGAAAGGCGTTCGAATGATAATAGAAAAGCGAGCAATAATGAAACACGTTGTAGTGAACCCCGCAATGAAAAAAACAAAGAGAAAACGCTCGAAAAATCTGGAGAAGTCTTGTCGGTTCAAGCTAAGTTCAAACGTCGCTCTCGCAGCTCGAGTTCAAGTAGCCGACACTCCAAAGACTAAACGAAGCTGGCGATAAGCAATATTCGTTGTTGTTCATCACGTTAGAATGACTTCCTGTTGACGATTAACACAACGATGCGCATTTCCCTGTTTCCTTTTGACATTTTTTCTTTAGAACTCGAACAAAATCACTCATAAAATTCTATTCTGCGGTTGAATGGTCAGGTATTTAGTTTTTCTAAGGATAAATCAAAAACACGATGTGCTTGGGAAAAGCACAACCGTTTTCATAGCTCAACATATTCGTACATCAACTGGAGAAGCCTAGATTATATAAAAATTTGACGAAATTGGATAAAATAGGGGGAAAAGGCCCTCATTTGGTAAATTGAAATTGATATAATACGAAAATCTTTTATGACGCTGAAGTTTCCAACGTTGGAGTCCAACCAAATGATCGAATAAAACCCTCTAATAATTCCAGTAATTCTATTTTGTTCCCTGCCAAATTTGCGATTCGTAGTTTTTCAAGCTGCACCAACGATTCGTGAAATAAAAAATTGGTTAATTAAAAACGTTTTTTTCGTTCATTTCGTTGGACTCCAACGTTGCAAACTTCAGCGTCGTAAATCTTTTGAATTCTCACCATGTCACACTTGACACCACACATCGCGCTAGCAAGAAATTCTTTATTAGAAATCTATTAAATTATCAGCCAGGACTAAAATTCAAATTTTCTGACAGACGCATGTGGTTTTAACAGTTGTATGATCCTTCGTTACGTCGTAGTAATGATTTGTTACATCGAAAATGTACGAAGCACGTTAAACAGAGAAAATAAACACCGCGTTGAGCGTGTCATATACAATATATTTATTTATTTATTTGTCCAATAGACAAAAGCAATATCTGAAGAGGAATTATCCACAATTACTGCATTGCTGTTAAATAACCCATCATCCCAATATCATCGATTTGTCGTTAGTGCAAAAAAATATACAAATGTGTTAAAAGTTGCTCTTTAGCGCTATCAATGTAAGTAATAATAACAGTTTTCAATAATACGGTTGGACTACAAAAGTCTCAGGGACTCTCGAAGCGTTATTTAATCATAATTCTCATAGTCCATTAAAAATAGTTTTATACATGATTTTAGCAGCGTTATTAGAATCGGTATAACAATTATATTCGAAAATGATAATCTCACTCGATTCGAAAGGCCATCGATTGATGAATTCATTATAAAGCTTTTCTTTCAAGGACTCAACATTGGATTCAATTATTACAGAGACCTCGCGTATCGTATTATTTTATCGTAAAAAATATACACTTCGACGGGGAATGTAAAATTCATCGGCGAAGTATCGGCCGTGGGAAATAATAATGCTCTCAAAGATCCCGTTTTTAGTGCTCGGAAAAAGAAAGCATTTTTAAAATAATTTACAAATGCCGGTAGGCTGAAAATCAAATATTTTGTGACGTACTTTCTTCGTGGCGTTGAAAAATCAGTCGGCGTTTACTCGATCAGTTGCCAGTTCGATTTTTTCTCAAATACTTACTTTCTACAATAATAACATATACGATTTAGAAGAACGAGTGAGGATTAGACGGTGGTGGCGGACCTTGTCCCGTGTAACGAGGAAGCGTTGCAAAAGCGTTGTAAGGCGGTTGTTGCGGACCTTGGTATTGATATTGGTATTGCTGACCTGAAATTATTAACATTTTGGGCAAATATCAGCATTCTCATGTCAGCAAAGCAAATTGAATTTTCGCAAAAAGATTTGATAAATTTTGTTTAGTAAAATAGTCACCTTGAGTCGGGTACGGCATTGTTGCGTAAGGATTGTAGGTCGCTGGCATCGGCGGAGGAACGTAAGTTGGATACGGAGTGGCGGGAGTTGCACCGTATGGAATTGGCATACCGCCTTGATAAGTCGTTGGATACGGTAAGGACGGAGCACTTTCATGCGTCGGATTTATGCCACTGGGTCCTGTTCGATTTCAATATGAAATATTCAAAGAATTGAACAAATTTTTCAGATGTTCGTGTGAATACCAGCTCCAGATAACTCACCACTGTGATGAGCCGGGATACTCGGTGTTGTAGCCGGGCCCGCATGACTTAAATTCGTTGTCAAGTCCTTCATCAATTCCTCCTTCTCGGTTTTTCGAGCAAAACAAAAATCTGATATTTTATTCTGGAAGACAACGAGCAATTGCGTCAAATCGTTGTAAAATTTGGCTCCCTCGTGCAAATTATTCTTCAATTCTTTGAAAGCATCGTATGCTGCGGCCAACTTGCACAGCATAGTTTCCCGCGTACTGCCAGATCCCGATTGTTCGCGGGTAAAAGCAGCGTGAGCGTTCTGCGAAAAAAATATTAAAGATATAAGGATCGAACAAATTTGGGGTTTTTCGTTTCAAAAAGTTGTTTTTCACATTATTGATATAAAGAATGGAGATTTTTCGGAATGTGACAAATTTTTTAAATACCTGAATATCATTGATCAAAGTTTCTTGCCGAGCAAGACTGTCCCGAACTTGATTGCTCAAGGCACCGTAGCACTTGCCAATATTCTCAACGGACAAGTTGGGCTCGTCGATTGCGCCGTCTTGGGCGAGAGCTGACAAAAATGTCGTTTTCATGTCAATCGTCGCGGACTTCAATTCGCTTTCTATGACGTCTCGTTCAGCCTTGAGAGTTTCCACCTAAAAAAAGGACAAAAAATCGTAAATTCTTTTCCAAATTTGATGAAGACGGAAAATAAATTTGGACTGGTGTAAAATTTATACTTACACTTTCCATAAGTTGTCGCAAACGGATTACCGATTGACTTTCTTGAACAGCTGATCCGGTAGGCACAGCGGAATTCAATCGACTTTCGTCCATACTAAGAATTTCCATTCCTTCTCTATGAGATTCAAATTTCTCACGGACCACCTGCAAAATGGGAAATCATATGGTCGAATAAATTTCTTCATGAATCAAATGAACAGAGATTTCCCGGTTCAATATTCATGAATTTATTATTTTTATTATACCTTATCCGCAGCCACAGCATTGTTGATTATCTCACGATATTTCTGGGCATTCATCGAAAATTGTGCTGTCAGCTCTTTGCTGGCAATTCTATTCCACCGTTCTTTAAATTGCTCTCGCAATTGATTATCGGAATCGCGCTCTTCTTGAAGCATTCTTTCCGACTGTAAAAAAATCCAGGTAATGAGAAATATTGTATTCCATGATGAATTAAGTGAGTTCTAGCTCATAGCAAATTTTTATGAATTTCGATAAAACCGTTAATTGTGAATTTCATTCGTATACCTCGTCCAAAATATCTTTGTTGCGTTGAAGTAAATCGGGCAATTCGTTCATCGCAGTTTCGAGCGCTTTTATGCCACCGGCGATCCTCACGCTCGCTGCTTTCTCGAGCAAAGATTGTGGCAATTCGGTACCACTCATATCTTCGATCGCTGCCGGTAAATTCAGACTGGCCAATACGCTGTTTAAAACTTGTGTCATTTCTCGCAGTTTTGATATTTCCGAATTGACGAGCTCGTTTTTACGTACTTCGTAGGAAGAAAGAGCTTGGTGAACCATCACTGGGAGCAAATCCTCGAACAAATCTATGGGAGCAAAGGGAAAGGTGAAGACATCTCGGAAACTATGAAGTCCTTGAAAAAAAAGAGGCAATCTTTGGAAAAAAAAAATGAAGAGTGAAATTTATACCTTTGAAATTTGCGCTCATGGGTTGTGCTGGCGGTATCAGCTTAGCCAAACTCGCTTTTCCAATTGGATTCAAACTTTTGATGTCCGGAATCCTTTCGTTATAAATGAAATCATTGTCTTTTTTCACTTCGGTCAAATTCCTCTGAGCTCTATTCGCGTATTCTTGGAACAATGAAGGCTTGTTGGATCGTTGTTGTGCAGCTTTGAAAAGCTCGACAGCGTGCTATAAAGGTTCTTACTATTACTTCTTTCTTAGTTTTTTTTCTCTGATGAGCAGTTGGTCAAGAACAAGTTGATAAGTTTTGTTACAATGTGCATTATCTTGTGACAATGATAGAAATAATAACCGTAAGAAGGAGAGCAGGAATCCTGATGAAGGAATGGTAGAAAAGAAACAATGAAATTTTACCTCAAGTCTGGCGATTTCTTCGCCAATGACTTTAGTGTTTTTGCAGATTAAACTTTGATAGAATTCAGCCATCGCTCGGTAGCCGGCTTGCTTTCCTGCGATCTAAAAATTGGATGATTAAATTTCGAAAATGCAAATGTTGCAATACCAGTCAAATAATAAGGAAGAATATAAAAATGTTAACACTGTCATACCAGCGGGACCCATTCCTTGTCCCAGAACGAACGGAAAATTTCTTTCTGAAACTGTTTCATAGTATCAGCATAGAGTTCCTCCGTTTGGGCAGCCAACTTAGCGATGATTCCTTCCTTCATCGAATCGTGAATGGCTTTGTGCACGAATATCTCTTGAGCTTGAGCCAGCATCAGAGATGAGAGAGCACCGAGAGTATCAGGGCTCATGTCAGGAGTTGGCTCCTGCTGTATTGCTAACATTACGTTAGCTTTCAGATAATTGAAGATTCCTGCCGATTGCTGAGACAAAGAAAGGAACAGTGATTTTCAAGTTGGATAAATGAATTTTGTGAAAATCTTAAATCATTTACAATACAAAGACATTGAATATTGCAACAATGAAATATACCAAAATTTATATTTATTGTTCATTGAAATCCTTTTTGCAAAAAAAACAACTGTTACTGTGACTGAAAATAAGTGATTTCTTATTTTCCCAGACGTACAAAAACACGTTGTTTCTTAAAGTATTTTAACCGATTGACAAATCTGAGCAATATTTTTTCTCCAAACCTGAAACAATTTCGCAGCTAGCCTCAAGCCTTCATCGCTCTCGAGTGACTGAATAGACGCAACGGCACTTTGAAGAGCCGCAATGTTGAAGAGGACACACAACTTTTCATAAGCCAAGGTGCTGATTGCTTCAATAAAGATGTGTAGATGCGTTATCAGTGATGAATTGATGGTAAACATAAAAAAATAAGTACTCTATCGACTTTCCTCAAAAACCTTTATATTGATATTTACTCACTCAAACTTAGTTTGCCACCAAAAATTGTACGATCAAATGCATCTTTCCATTTGAATGGTATCTGAAGCTCATGAGCTGGTATTTTGGCTTCTAGAGCACACAACTGGTCATAATAACTGTAAAAAAAATCATTCGGATGAATATGAATGAAACGGCAGAACAGATTGCAAAGGGCTATTTTTATAAATATATTGTTGAATGAAATAATAGTTTGATTAAAAAAGAACGAAAGAAACTTTTCAACAATAATATTCATTATTCTGTAAATTCCTTAGTCAAAATGGAATTTAAGTACATTCAGGATCATTTGGTAGAATCAGAAGAAATTTGCTTCAGTTTTATTCACAGGGAAAGGTTTTTCAAGACATCACAAAATGATAAAAGTTTTATTTCCATGATTATAATTATGTATACATCGCAAGACAGGATGAGTTGGTTTTTCACAGATTTTCTGTTTTTTTGACACATAATCATTGCCCTTGCTGATACTATAAGAATTTGAATAAATTGACAAGAATTTGTTCATATTCAAGATTTATTATGAGAAAAAAATTATTTCGAGAAAATTCCAGAAAAAATTTTTGGACTAATTGAAGGAGTTTAAAAAACTGGCAGAGCGTATTTATTGATTGTCCAGCCAAAAACGATATGATCGATGGTGATACACATTTCGAGTACCAATATCATCGGACAATGTGTCACGATCATTACACGAATACGATGGACGCAACGGATTAATTTAAAAAGTGAGTCATACCTGTAAATAACCTCTAAGGAGCTCTCGTATTTTTCAAAGGCTCGCCACAAAGCGTTGTTTCGTAATTTGCTGAAGTCGTTTATCGCCTCGGTGTAATCTTTTTGATTAGTAGCCGAATTATAAGTAGATTTAATAACGTTTGTCAGTGGTTTTATAACGTCAACGTCAGACGGCTTTTTAAGCGGTATCGCAATGAGTTCGGCCATTTCGGAATCTTCGAATGGGGCAGGGAACACGATAATTAACTACGAATAATTCTATACACTTGACGCGTATTTCTCTTTCCTTGTATACTACTTGAAATAATTACAGTCGTCAAATATTCACTCTATTCACGAAGTGCTGTTACGCAAAATGATAAGTCGTACTGCGATCGCTATCCCACGCAAAACCGTTGTGTTCACGATGAATCCTTTCGATTTGTTGTCAGCTGTTTCATCATAGTCACGTTCGCGTTATATACCTTTTTTATCAGTTGTAGATAACACACAGGAGATTGATCCATTTATCACATTTCCTAACTTTTCGCACGCAGTGTTGCAGGAACAAAAGTGGAGGTTGAAGTTGAAAATACAGAATTAATCTTATCCACCTCGCGTTTATTCTTCTGTTGAATCTGTGGAGGAGGCTGAGTTTATAAAATCGAGCGCAAGAAATTATTCTCGTGAAGCACATTCGTGAATTTATCTTCGTAACTCCATGCTTGTCGTTTTTGTAAACAATAAAAGTGGAAACGGTCGATATTATGGCGATCGGACGCGGTGCTGTTTTGGCTCTTTATCGGAATTTAATTCGAGAAAGTAAAAAATGGCATTCCTACAATTACAGGTGAACCACGCTTTTCATTTGTAAATTCTTTTCCATGTATAAATATAAATCTTAAAGAACTTTGGATATATTCTTCCACCTTCGGCTCGATGGAGTCTAGGCACAAAACTCTTGTCTTTCGATAGAACTGTAATTTAAAAATCTTTACGTTTCCTTGAATCAGAACTCAACCAAATTAGTTCCGGATGAAAAAACACATTTCAATAGTGAAAAGTGCCCGCTAAAAAACCTTCAGAACGCAATAGTTAATGACGGTTTTCGGTATAGCCGGTACTAGTGTCCTTTTAGTTACGCTTTAACACAATTAACAAGGAAAGAACCCTTTGGTTCTTCATACGACTGGAATGGCCAGTATTTACTATACCAATGTGTTCTAACCTACAAAATGCAACTCGTGACATTCAATAACTTTATGTAGGAACAAAATAAGAGCTCGAATGTTTAGAATTTTCGAATTTTGGTTCACGTACGTTCTTTTTTCAGGATGTATGCGCTACGAAAAGTGAGAGACGAATTCAGAGGAAACAAATCACTTCAAGATGCTGCAAGCATCGAACAATCTTATAATTATGGAGTAGAGAACTTAGCAATGATTCGAAGACAAGTAACTATAGGGAACCTGTACAGTACTCGGCCACTTGTCATAGAAACTAAATCATCGCAGCCATGTGCTGCAGATGCACAAGCTAAATAATTTATCTATAAATTACTGTAAATCTATTTTTTTTCTGCTTGATTAATACAGAATTTGTGACAAAGAAATCATTTCTATTTACAAACTTTAATTACAATGTATCGAAGAACTCGATCAAAGATGATGAAACACGTGGGGAAAACTAACAGATTTCAACGATAAAAAATGTACTTTTTGTATTCATGAGTCAGTACCACAAAATTGAAGTCTTTCGCAATAATGAAACTTCAAGAGTCAAATTTTCATTAAACTATTCTCAATCATTTTGTTTTTAGCAAAATTTATTCAATTCAACCCTCTAAGTGTGCTCTCAGGTTGAAGAAACCTGAAAACAAAATGTGAAATCAATGTTTTTCATTTCGAAGGAAAATGTTGATTAGCTGGAACCATTTTTGAGGGAAATAAATACTTCAACGAAGTCAATTCGAATTGGGCACTTTTCGTTTTTCCCGCCAGGATTTTAATTCGCGTATTGTGGAGAAATGAACCAATCGATAAGGCCACTCAGAAATGTCTCAACCAATCATCAGGGCTCTGACGACTGGCACTCTACCTGGCGGTAATAATTACAAACAAACGAATACGTGTTTTTAATTTTCAAGGTTTTTCCGATTGGTTCTCCATTCATTTCTTCTTTACCGGGAGATGAAGAATACCATGCTATAGCGGGAACTCCAAATTTTTCACAAGCTCCAATTAGCTTTGGAAGACAAATGAACACACCAGTCATTTTAAAGGAGTATAAATTAAACAGTGGTTTATATTAATGGAGATATATATAGTTACAGGCATATAATGCTATACATTGAGCATTTATCTTATGAAGTCATAAATAGATTTCTGATTTTGTGCTGTATTAGAGCACTTCGTTGACTCTAGTTTCGGCAGAATTTCCAATTTGTTTTTGTAAACTTCAGGTACCAAGGCTTTCATTATCATGTGAGTTATAGCTGCTGTCAATCCCCACACACGATGTTTACCTCCCAGGTAAACTGGCAGTGTCATACCATTACGAAATTGTGTGAAGCGAAAGTGTTCAGGATTGCACAAATTTTCTAGGCTTATGACAAATGCCTCTTCGACTTCGTCATGATTGATAGCCAAATTTTCAGGATCTACTTGGCCAATGTAACCAAATATTGGCAGCACGCTTAAATCTTTGCGACTTATGATATTGGTTTGAGACCAAACATCCACTTGGCTCTCAGGTATCCTCAGTTCTTCCCATGTTTCTCTGAGTGCTGTCACTTCCAAACTTTTGTCATTGTCGTCCTTCATGCCACCAGGGAATGAAACTTGTCCTTTGTTTGAACTCAATTTTCTTGATCTAAGAGTATAAAGAAGACCGAGCTCGCCTTTGTAACTGCAAAGCGGCACTAGTACTGCAGCCATTCTTGTTTCTTTGTGAACTTTCATAGTTGGATAAAGTTTCAACTTCCTAACACATGATTCACGATTTTTTGTTGCTAGCACTGTCTCTGGACTCAGTAGAGTTTTACTTATCAGTATCGAATGAGATCTCCTTCCTTCCGCATTCTAGAATTCAGAGAAAAGAGGAAAAACTTATTTTTCCAATAACAAATTCCTTACTCTTTTAAACTATGACAGGTATAATAAGATTTTAATGGGATCAGACAACTGACCAAATTAAACAAATGTTTTTTCAACAACAAATAATATCGAATATCAAACAATAATTCAAATGAGCTGAAATGTAGAATTTTCTGACGCGATAAGCCAATATGTATTTCTTCTGACTAACAAGCACTTTTTTATTTCATTCAGATAAAATTTTGATACATTTGATTGATGTCAAAATCTGCTCACATGAAATGTTCAAGTATATAAATAAATTATCAAACTTACGAGGTACAAACGTAAAAAACGTTCGAAAGTTGTCCTTGACAATGCCATTTGATGACGAATTTCAATTCTTTTATTATTATCTTTCTACTGTCAAGTGTCTTTTTTTTTTGTAAAAAATCATGTGTTGCTCTGTAGAATATATGTAATTCCTATGAGGGTCAAGTATACCTCCTCCGTTACAATTCTTGAATCTGTCTGTCTGCCAGGGACTTTGACACTTCGAATATCACGCGAGTGACACGACTACAGTGTGGTCTACAAAAAACATGTCTTATTTTTTTTGTTTTAGAAAAAACAAACACGAGTATAGTCAGCAATAAAAAAGTTATTGCATTGTTTCATCATCACTCATTACTACTCCAAATTTGATTGGCAAGACTGCAACAACCATGGTGCATTCTAGGGATATTCCCAAGCATTATTTTACCGCCAAAACTCCGGGTCGATTCACGTAAAAAGTATACTGTTCAAGATTCAAAATAAATATCCGTTCAGTTTTAGCCAAAAACACTGTGAATTGTGAGGTTTACGAAGCCACAAATATATTCTTGAGATTGCTCATCAGTTTCTTTCAACATGGTAGAGGAAAAATCTCGTATTTCGGGTCAAATGATGGGTCGTTTTGTGGGTCAACAAGTTGTCATCGTTGGAAATTTAACCAAAGTACAAGATGAATTTTTAGCTTAATCTGTTTTTTGTCGATTTTTATTTATAAGATCTTGCTATTTGTTTTTTTTTTTTCATTCAAAGGTAGATGCGACTGGTGAATGTGTTGAATTGACAACATTCGATAATGTTAAAATCAATGCCACACTCCCAACTCGTTTGGAGGTTAATCCAGAGGGGATAATCCAAGTTTCGGGCATTGTCAAGTCCAGAGGCACTATTCAAGCTGAACATTATGTACATTTTCCTGCCGAGAATTCAAAAGATTTTGGTACGTAATTTTCAATAAAATCATTGCATCATCATTGCGTTATTTTTTTTCCCCAATTTATTTGTATTGAAATATTTTGAAACTACATACAAGATCATTATTAGCACAACTGAAATCTAAGTCTAAAAGCTTCATAGTGTCATTTGATCAGGTTTGCTTTCTAAATAAAACTGATGAAAATATTTCCACTCATTTTGTTTTGAAGCACTAATAATAAAAATACTTGCAGATCCAAAACTTTACAACAATTTGATTGTAATTCAGCATGCGCTTGGCAGTGCGAAATGGGAGTTAGATGCTGGTGCACCGGAGGAAATGAGTTACTAAAAATTAGTACATATCTTTTTGACAGTACAACGTTTTGAAAAATCTAGTACTAAGTTGAAGAAATATTAAGAGTAATCAACATGTTTTGTAACGTCAAACAGACCAAATCAGTAATTACGTTCATATTTTTTTATCCTGTTATCCTATATAGGTAAACTTAACTGTATCATGTAAAAAGTAATCGAAATAAACAATTCCATATTGTAAAATATTTATTAGTACATATTTGTTGCAATTCATTCACATTATACTGGGCCCTATTGTACACGATGCATCCAATGAAAAACATCGGCAGGTGCATGACGTCACTGGACATTCGGAATGTTGCCTGTGGATGCAAAACATATGTTGACTCAGTGTAAAGAGAAATTTTATCGAAAGATCTGTCATGTCAAGTAAAAGTTTCTTTTTCAAATTTTTCAAACATTCAGAAAGTTCTGATAATTCTGTAACCGATACTCGCATACTAGAGAGATTTAAAAAATTATTTTATACAAAATTGAACTGAGCTTTTTTTGTATTACCGAAACCAGTGGGTTATGTGATTCGTGTGACCTCCGTGTCTACACGTTTGACACCAGGTGAACCAATTGCTGAATTCCGTCAGTCTACTATCGTCTTCACCTCGGTTTGAACTACCGCTTGTCAATTGTAAGCCACTTACAGTTCCCATGTGCATCAAACAAATAGCACACCGTGGCAATGGTTTTCGACAGCTCGGGCAAGATGACATCTGCAACGAAAAGTGAATTATTGGTTTCTTTTATTCATCCTTATAAAAGGTTTTCTATTTTTTTATGCCAATATTTACTTTCAATTTGTTCGACGTGCTTGCCAATCTACCAAACGGTCCGCGTGCTCTGCTCAAACCTTGCATTACAGCCGATATGCTTTTGCCACAAAAGTTACAAGATATGGAAACTTGTTGAGATAGTTTTTCACTCGTTGACGATCTCATTACTATGTCAAAATGGGCTCGTTGATTCCACATTTTCCAAGCATCCAGTAATCCTCTATAGCTGGAAAGTCAATGGGACGTTGTTAGTATCAGTGCTTGTTGAATTCTGTCACAATGATCAAAGTTCGAATGAAGTTATAGGTATCCAGGGCTAAAAAACAATTTCCATGGTTCATTATTCTCACATTCATTACACTACTTTATTTTGAGCTCTACGTTGCGATGTTTCTACTGTATGACGAATGAAAATTTCTGAAAAAAATGACAAATGAGAATGATTTGTCAATTTTATTGAAGTACCTTGCAATCCAAACTTCGACTTGATTCTCCTGAAGTAATCTCGGAGATAAAGCTCGAATTGCAATTAAACTGCAGCTCTGTACATCGCCAGTAATTTCCAAATACCGGTTTAACAGTTGAATACCTTCGAGGCTCGCTCCTGAGGATAAAGAATTTTTTAGATTATTGCAAAAATTATAGTAGGGATCTATTGAAAAATATGTGAATTCTCACCTGTTAATAAAAATCCTGCCAAATTTCCTTCCTCGCTCAACTTTTGCGTCAACTTCTTCAAATAATCACACAACTTGCTATCGGACAAAAACATGAGAGCAAATGCCACTCTGTCCTCAACCGCCATACCATTTTCGTTCTGCAAATCAAAATCGTACATTTTCATGACGCAAATGGTTGATTCACAATTGAATTTCATTCGTGAAGAATGGAAGGACGTGTAAAACGTTCAATGAATAGCAAATGAACAATAGAAAAACGAAATTCCCTGGAATTATCAAAAAATGAAGCTAATTTTCTTCGACTCGTAAACTCTGTAGAAACTTACAAGTACGCTTTCGTATGAGTCATTGTCAGCAGTTAAAAAAGCAAAAGTCGATCTGAGATACGGATCGGAAAGTTGCGATCTCGATTTGAGGCACAATTCCCGCCACATGCTATTACGATCCTCAGAAAATCCGGAGAGTGCCATAGCGACGATATTCAAATTCGTAGACATTGACATTTTGCTGGCCCCTCGGTTCAGAATCTCGATGGCTTGACGTAGACAGAGATTGAATACCGATATTGCGGTGGCACGAGCGTAAGCTCCTTCTCTCTCCAAACGTTCAAGAAACAAATTATTGTACAGCGCATTTGATTCTTTGTCGAACCTCCACCCACAAAGCTGAAGGGCTTTGTCACGGTCAGCTGATCTGAGGTGGAGAAAATGAACAATCTTAGAACAAACCGTTGAGTTATCGAGGGTATTCAAACAGGAAGCTCTTGAGATACCGATCGAAATGTCCGACGTTACCTGTACATTTTTGCGGTATAATTCGAACCGATATCGGTCCAGGGACGTTGAACGAGGTCCGCTTTAATGAAGCCATTTTGTTGACCATCGAGCTTCAATACGGTTCTAGAAAACCCAAGAATTTTCATTGAAGAATATCAAAAAACATTCGATTACGGAAAAAAATGTGTTGAAAAGGAGTGGAGTATTTACCTCACGCCCGGATGTTTGTTGTCGGTGCTTGGTATCGTACCGTCCTCTACCAACGAGCGGCTGAGATACAACCACTGCCACAAATTTTTTAGTGTCTCATTTTCTGCCAATTCACCATTTTGTGCTAATTCCGGCTGAGGAAGAGAATTATCAACCATCTTTCATTACACCACCTTTTGATTTAATTCTCGACAAAAGCTAAACATCCAAAGACTTACGAGCAAACCGTATTCGGAGAGCGCCCGACTTTTCGTCAGTACTGAAATATCGTCGAATGCTTTGTATATATTATCACTACTGCTAACGTATTTGAACGACTTCAATGCGTGGTTCCAAGCTAAATACGAACGTGTCGACCAATTGACCGTTATTCTTTCGTACACCGTATAATCCGTGAGACCTAAAACGTCGGTAGTTTTAATTGATTTATTTGAAAATTTCATTCTATAAATTATTGACCATGATGAGAATAATTGAGTGCAGCGAATTTTACAATTCATTTTATGAATTTGGTAAGTTGCAAAAAAAATATTTTCTAGATGGAATTCGATTATTTGTTATCAAGATCTCGGTATTTGTGTGGGATCTTCATTGATTGAAATTAATTCACTTGGCGAAGAAATACGAAGAATTTTTTACAGTGAAGATAATACCTTGTTGCGATATGGCCAAAAGTCTGTTAATGTGACTTGGATGCCATGAAAAACTGGTCGGACTCGACCAAGGCGGGGCTACGGTTCGTTCCAGTGCACCAGGTTCTATTTCCTCACTACCACCGACTCCGCAGTGCTGAATATCATGGAGATGGAGTGCACCTGGATAATCATTCGAAAAAATGAATAAACGAAGGCAAACTTCCCGATATTTCATGTTCGCGGAAGGGTCCAAAATGAAGTTACTTTAGGAGTATAATTGTTCAAAAATACATATTATATAAATTGGGAGACGTGAAATCAAGCCAGAAGTTTTATTTACCCGAATCCTTTTGCAACGTTCCCAAAAGATTGTGACGAGTTGGACACCACAGAACTTTGCTGATTTGCCTTGCCTGAAGCAACGTCAGCACAGGTTTCTCAAAGTATCGAGTGTCCCAAATTGTTATTTGGTTTTCCACATGCGATACTATATGGAAATCGTTGTGGGGATTCACAGATACACTGTAAACAGCTTTTGTGGGTGTTGCATTGACCACTTTTATGGAATCTGATGATTGAAAAGAAATATCGCGTCAAAAGCTATTTTTAATTATGCTGACGATCAATTTTATGTACTTCATTATAAGATCAGTCTTCTTTTAACCGGAATCATAAAGTTTTTCATTGTTAATAAATTGAATAATGAATTGCCGACAGACAAAATGTTGGGATCCAGACAATGAAAACGGTACCTCTGAAATCAATGATTTTCAATTGTTTGTTGTTTATTCCAGCAACGAGACATCGCGATTCATTGTTAAACCAAGCAAGCGAATGAGTTGTTTCAGAAACTCCTGCTTCTGCTATTGGTTTTATAGTGTCGGTTTGAACATTAGGATGATGATGAACTCTGTCAGATCCAATTGGTGTTCTTTGAATATCCCACAAGAGAACAGAATGATCGGTGCGATATTTGTCCAGACCAGACACAATTAAATTCGGGTCCACCGGATTCCAGGCCACTGCGTTACATTGTCGTGCATGTTTCGGTGCTACAAAATTATTTTACAATAGAAACACGTTCTGTGATACGTATAGTGCAGATTTTTTTTTGAGTAACTATCGACATAGTACAAAATAGTTTATAAATAAAGCACTCATGATGAAAATCTATTTTTGAATATTTTAAATGATCCAAAAAAATTTTTTTACGAGTCAAGCAAAGTGATAATCAATATAGCATCAAACAGTTGTTTGTGCAACTCATCAAATTCTTCAGTTCCAAATAAAAAATGAATGAATGGTTAATATTTTCTAAATTGATTGATGGAGTAGTAGACCTGATAAAATAATAATAAAAAATATGCTTATCGTAAAAGACTTGAAAAAAAAAAAAAAAGATTTTGCTAATAAAATTTGAATAGAGTCTTTTGAGTATAATCATAAGATTGTGAAATCAAATATAAATCAATAAATGAATATTGAATGAAAATAGAAATTAAATAGTCACCAAGTTCTCTGCCAGTTAATCCTTGAGAGTCATAGGCTGTGGGTCCAAATGTAGTAAGAACAACTTTTCCATTAGCCTGTCCAACCGCGAGTAATATATCAGGCTCCGGTCGAGGATATATATCAATGCACTTGAGATAGTTATGACTGCTGTTTGTTGCTAAGAGATGAGCAAATGTGGAGTCTGAGATTTTTTGACCTAAATAGACATAAATAATTAAAAGGTTGTTTCGTTGCGTTGGTTACTGTAAGTTACAAAGAATGAGGATGAAAATCATAAAAACTTACAGGATGGTCTAACACTGTCTTTCATTTGGCCTACTTCGTACAGGCATATTTCAGTCCCCCATGTTATAAATTTATTCAAATGTATCGGAGACCATTGAACCTCCAATTTAACACTGTTCATGTTGACAAGCAAGAAGCTGATATTTATCCTGATAATCAAATTGAACTTGGATGATTAGTTTTTCTTGTTATAATAAGCATCATATTTACAAAATATTTTATACCTTGAAGAATCAAAGAGAGCAACAATGTTTGTTCAAAGTGACATCAATATTTTGGAGTCCTTTGGTCATATTTTTTTAACACCAACTTTTTTTCCACAATAGTTGTATTCATAACCTGACGGAATGACTTTGGGGTTGCCAGATAACAAAATTAATAGGCTTTGTAATATACTGTTCATCGAAACGAAGAAGCACTTTGAAAATACTCACGGATTACCTATGAGTAATTGGAAATAGGATTGTTAAACAATCAGCATATTCAGTCGTTCTCGTACGTTAGGTATTGAGTAATAACTTCTGAAAAATTTGCTACTATATTTGCTTGATGATTGAATTACCAGCAACTAATTATATTCTCAAAACATGAATTTCATTTTCATTGATACTGACTCGACAATAAAAAATAGCCGGAATGTGATTGAGTTGTTATGATGCGACTCATCGACGCGATAATAACGCGTCAAAATTTTAGGTCCTCAATCTGTACCAAAGCCGAAATTGTTCGACGTTTACACATTACAAATTGTTTATATTGGAAATTCTGTATGCATTCTAACTGAAAGAAAAATCTTACCTGCTATAAAGGTTCAATGTTATAGAATACAAAAAGCGTTGAAACACCACTCGATACAACGTGTTTGACTTGCTCGATTATAAAACGTAAATATAGTAAACGAAAATGTTGGAGAATGTGTCGCCGCCACTCTGTGGCTGTAGTCATTAGGTCTGTTCGCGCTAGCTGCACCACTCTGCACTCGCGGCGAGTGTAAAAGACACTAGAGTAGTGCACTACTGCACTAGGGAATGTAGTGGTGGGTGTAGCGAGTGCAGCTAAGCAGCGCGCGAACACGATAATTGGGTATCGTTGCCGCGACTCTAGATATATTTATGCGTTTAACGATTCCCTCATGATGGGGAATATGTACTCATAATACATACAGGATCTTATTTAAACAGGAACGAATATAGTCGTAATTGTTATTAAAAACTTCTGTAACGATGATCATGCAGATTACTGAACTGTTTTAATTGTACATAAGTTTTGGATTGACAAATTCAAATGCATTTTAGGTTATGTTGCACAATCTATTCCAGCCAATAGCGTGCATGGAAATAGAACCTGCACTTTTTACACTCGGTCCAAACCGAGTGCAGAAAGTGTAGAAAAAGTGTAAAAAAAAGTGTAGCTGCACTTCTAGCGCGAACGAACAGCATCATCTGACGTCATATCCGGTAAAACGAACGCGTAACTCATGAAAGTGCAGAAAGTTCAGCCGGCGCAAACAGAGTAAACAGACCTATTACTTTCTTAAGTTTACCGCGCCTGCAGTGATGAACAAGTGAACTAAAACCGAAAATAACGTGTGTTTACTGTATTTTCATTTTTTTTTTGGAACATACGAAACTAGCGCGGATGCTATGGGGATATGGGGAAACATCATAATAATTGTCATGACAAAAAACACTCGGACTTGTTATATCGATCAAACTAATTGCTGGCTCAAGTTACCAACACTTCTGTTGAACGTATCTCGTTTATAATTTTGGAAGCAAGTATACATATCAGATAAATACAGGAAAAACTAGTTTCTATTTTGACAGTATCAGTCATATTCACGATTCCGAAGTCTGTTCCTTCGAATTATAAAATAAAGAAAGCTGTCTTATGAAAAATGGTAAATACAGATATAACGTTTTTCATCTAGTGTCACGAAAATCATTTCGGTGTTCATATCCATTGCCGATAATATTTACTGAATGTATTCAACCTGAATTATTTGAAAAATTTCTTGTACTTTTATAAATTATCTTGATTCTCGACAAAACGAAACAAAAAAAAGGCAATGGCATTTAAAAAAAATTTCTTTGCAATCTTGTTGACCTCTTACAACCTTCTACATTTTGCTTATGACACAATGTACATCGATTGAACAGAACTTTTCACATTTGCAGGCCTCCACTGCCAAAAAACAAGCAAGTACAGGAGCTAGAAAAAAAGCTGCCCCTAAATTTGAATTATCAGACGAACAAAAAGCAGATATAAAAGAAGCTTTCGATCTTTTTGATCCTGATGGAACTGGGAAGATAGCAACAAAGGAGCTCAAAGTAGCAATTAGAGCATTGGGATTTGAGCCTAAGAAGGAAGAAATAAAAAAGTTAATCGCAGACGTTGATCCTGATGGTCTTGGGAAACTGTCTTTTGAGGAATTCTTGAATGTGATGTCTGTCAAAATGTCTGAAAAAGATTCCAAAGAAGAAATTTTGAAGGCATTTCGTTTGTTCGACGACGACGACACAGGAAAAATATCATTCAAAAACTTGAAAAGAGTGGCACGTGAATTAGGTGAGAATTTGACAGATGAGGAACTTCAAGAAATGATAGACGAAGCTGACAGAGATGGAGATGGTGAAATATCCCAAGAAGAGTTTTTGCGAATCATGAAAAAAACTTGTCTCTATTAATTCATGGTAAGATTCTATCGACTGATTAACGATGTCAAATACTTTTGAAGCATCGACGTAACTCATTGCGTGCAACTCTGTTCCTGAAGAAACAAAAACAATTATTTATTAACAATCAAATGCAACAAAGTCTGTCCTCTTAACTTCTAAGATCAAACTTGTTCAATTTTCCATGTTTAAGCGTCCTCCAAGTATTGAATAAATAAGTTTTGTCATAAATAATTTATACAACTTCGTTTCTTATTTTCCATACAAAATTCTTTATTTTTTATTATAAGAAATCGTTATTTTGATGTTATTGCTGTATCAATCAATTCTCGGACACGTTCTGCTCGCTTTTTGGCTCTTGTCAAACTCTTGACAAAAAGATCTGTTGAAATCGCCACACCACCTGTAATCGAACATTGAAACATATTTAGCAAACAGGCTTTTCCAACAACTGAGCAAACTTATTTTTTGTGACAAACGTTCATCAGATTTTTCGTTTTTTAATTTCATTAATGATTGAAGAATTTCATTATCATTTCGTTTTTTTATTATTTTCGTGTACCGCAACTCTTGTTCACAGGCTAGAATTATTTATTCATGAATAGGTTGGAACTAAAATTTGACTGCGCCTGCTTTTACGAATTGTACTACTGTGGAAATTAAATCTCCAATTACCTGGTTTATGGACACAGCACAAGACATCCTTATCCATTGCTATAGTAAAGTGTGTCAGGGACTGAGTTTCCTCTTCTTCTGTTGGATCAGCGATAAGAAGCTCGCTGAAATAAAAATGTGATGATATGTTCAGTTTTTCAGCAAAAGTTCTCAAATTATTTCGTATAGTTTCATCGAATACCAAGCCGTGAAAAGCTATCCACTACGTCGAAGTTCTCGAAAATGAAAACAGCTGGATGAAGAAGAACAAACGATGAAGACTTACTTATCAAATACAGCAAATGTCGTACTCGTGACTAAACTTTTTATAGGAACAGAGTGTCTTTTGCTGGTGTGAACAATTGTTGAACCAGTTTCAGGATTATACGCCACTTCGGGAAGTGTCACTGTAAAAAGAATTTTTCAGACGTGAGATAATTGTTTGGATTAAATAATAAAGTATGCAACTCCGATAAATTATTCTTACAAGTAGCAAGTGAAGCTATTAGAGCACCGATGCATGCATCGATAACTGAACCATCGCAGTCTATGCATTCCATATCGCAGTACAGAACCCAAACAAGCTTGTCCTTGCAAATACAAAGACTGGAGAGATCTAGAATGTCTGAATCTCTCAAAATACTGTAAACAAGTTGTGAAGTTTCTTGAGCTTGATCACTGGGTGGTCCGGGTCTGAATTTTGGTGAGCAGATCGGGCTGAGACTAACATTCGGAACAACATATCCCTTATCCGGTGTTGCTGCCTTCGGGACTGACAATTCCTGGTAACACATTTTATTTTAAACTAAAAATTTATGGTAATGAAAATCTCATGTCGATATGTCGAATACTCACAGCTTTGATTCCACAGACTACAGTTGTATTGCCAATTTTAAATATAGCTGAACTGTCTGCATGTGTGATGGAAGAAACATTGATGCTGATTGGTCGAAAAGTCAAAAAATCTCTACCGTCAGGCCTGATATTTTGTGTCTAAGAAAACAATGCGAAAATTCATACCTACAATCTAGAACACAAAATTTATAAGTTTAAACAATTCGATGATTATAAACTTCCGACTTACCAGATAATCCCTCAAATATTTGACCGGATAAATGGACCTGTCAACAGTTTTATTGGTACCATGAAATTCATTTTTAGTTGATGCATAATTTGTGTCATATGAATTTTTTTAAAACGTACTTGTATAATGAAGCCATAATTCGATATTTATACAATTTTTTCTATCTCAACTTTTTCAAGCATTACATCGACGGTAAAAAGAATAATTCCAATCGAAATCAATGAGTTCTGCACTGCACAATGTTTTCGTTCAACGGACTAGGACTTGGGACAGGTTAGGAAACATGTGGGAGCGCAGCGCGCCGGCTTTGCCTGAGCGTCGGTCGGTTAAGTAATATTGCGCGTTGTCGTTCGTCGGTTTCAACGGTATTTATAAAACGGAATGCGGAATAGAAGCGGCAAAGCTTCATTCGATCGTCAGTGAATATAAAAAATCTAAACTGAAATGCTTCCAAGCAGTTTGAGTTGTTTTATTGAACAAAGTAAAATGACAATAATCAATGAAAAAGAAGTAAACGAACAAAAAAATCGTGAAGGTGGTTATTATTTTTTTACAACCATTCGAATCTATTAATTTCACATCATTTTTTCCCCATCACGATTTCCATTAATTGCGGCACTAAAAATTATACGTGATTCCTCGAAAACCATACGAAACGGAAATGAATTGGGAAAAAAAAAAATTCGGACGAAACACTTGTTGAGTTCGCGATCATGCGTGTAAGCAAAATTTCGAAAAACCTCGCCAAAGAACTTCGAAACTTTTTCCGAATTTTTGAAAATCCCTCCGAAACACCACGAGAAGTTCCTCATTCTATTAATAAATTCAGAATTTGTAAAAATGGAACGGCGGATCCGGAATTCTCTGCTCTGCAGTTCTCGTTCTCGAGTTTGTATTTACATTCTCAAGACAAAAGAATGTTTATTATGATCCACGAGATGAGTCGCCTTCTTTCCCTTTTTCGAGTGAGGAGGAGTTCACCGAATCGATTTACAAGTGTCCAGCACTTTCGTGTAAACTGTTTTCCTTCGTAACGGAGTCCACGGCGCATAATAAAAAAAAAAAAATGCTTTTATGCAAATTCTAACCTTACATCGTAAACTCTGTAAGCGGTTATCAGTCTATGTAATAAAATTTAAGGCCAATTATAATAAAACTTTATGAATTTTACATCGAAAACATGATTTCCATCACTTACGGATGTAGTAAAGGAATAACGATTGATAATAAGCAATATCCCGATAACCGGACAAAATTGGAATACAAATTTTCTAACCATTACCGCCATGACTGAAATAAAATGAAAAATATCCTCGATCGTACAAGGAGAAAAATGTTTATTTTTCGACAATTTGAAGGACAAGAAATGCGAAAATTTTTTCACAATCATTCATATTATAAAGTACGCGAATATAAGAATGACGACAGAGAGCATTTTCAGAGTCTCCATGCCCAAAAATGTCGCCCACACATTCGTTTGGCATTTTCTCGAACATTTCGTTTGTTGATCGCTGATCGTCCGGACATCGAAGTGCATCGTGTATGCGCATAAATCATTTTTAACGTTTTATTTTCTACGTTTAATTCTTACAATTATTACATCATTGATATAAATGTGTGGTAAAATTGAAGGTTAGGTACGTTTTTAAAACTTGAATCGGTCGTTCTATCGAAAAAGTTCTCGTATCAAACGGAAAATCACGGCCATTGCTGTGGTTGCAAAACATTCACTTCCTAATGGACATCACGTATTTTATCGGCTCGGAAAATCGAAAAAACGTGCTTTTACGTAACTTTAAAAAGAAAAATGTTAAAATGAAAAGAAATAAAAAGAATAATTTAGCACGTCAATGCACACGAGTTAACTAAAGTGGAGCGTATTTTTATGCACATAATATAATGTACCAAATTATAGCACTGTGTCCGTCCATCTATGGACTGTTGTGACGCGCTTCATTGATCTGGCTCCCCCCGAACAGTGACGTCATGCTTCAGATCCTTGAAGAGTTTTTCCAGTTCTCCCACGCCTTTGCGATCTTCACTTTTGATATTATTACGCAGAAGCGGTTGTTCTTATGCATTTTAAGGTATTCTGCATATTCATTACAACTCCGATTGTTCAATAGTAAAACATTGAGGTTATGTCGATCGGGCGAAGGAACAAGAGAAATACATCGGAATGAAAAATGCGTGGGGTGTCAGTTGAGGAACTTGAGCACTCAATACTCAATAAATCATTACGAAACGTTAGAAATCTTTCGCTAGATTTTTTCGATAATTTACATCTCGAAAAAATGAATTGGTTAGCAATATCGGCGCTAAAAAATAACCGGAAAATGTTTTTTTGTGGAATCTTTGAAGACGGAACAAAAAAAGGACGTTAATTGATTGCGAAAAAATCGTTCGAAATTCGCTCGTAAATGCGAAAATTGCTGAAAATGGATATATTTGCTTGCACGCGACCTTGCGAGAATTACGAACAAGAATCATTTATTAATATATATTGCACCGGTCATCGAGTTAAACTTGATCGAAAAAAAACTTTGACCAAAGTAGATCGTTTGGTAAGAAAAATATTTACCTACGCTTCGTTATGTTGTTTTTTTATGGATTTGGAAAAGTGCCACTTTTCAGAGCTACACAATACACACTTCGAGGCATGAATCACATGAGCGAAAAATAGTGGATCAACATTTTTAGATGTTTTTCAAATAAGCGAAAAAAATATTTCGGAATTGATTTTTCTTTTTCACAACAACGCAGACTGTTTCGTTGAGTAAGCGAACCGAAAAAACGTGATTTTTTCCATTTTTTCATCCTCTCTATGCGAGCCCACGTACACACGTGATCTTGGGCCTCGTCGACGACGTTGACGAGCAGAACACGGCTGGAGATCAAGTTTTCTTGGCAATGACACACTTTTTACCCTCGTACTCTCTGGAGCCATAAAATATACGCAAACGGCCACTTCGATGACCGATTCTCTCGGACGTAGAATCCGTTCTGATTGGTCCTGTTGCATGTATTGTATCGTACAATACGATACTCAATACTAACGACAACGACTATATTCGACGGAAGATGGCGTCTTTCGCAGTGTGTGCGATCAATCGCCCGATTGGATTTCGGACAAAGACGAAAGTACGTTTTCTATTCAAATTTGTGAATATTGAAACGAAACTCGTGATGAAAAAAATAAAACAAAAAAGCTCTTCAATTTTTTGCCCATCATGACGAAGTGTCAAAATATTGTTTTTTCCACAAAAACTTTTTCTTCTGTGTCCAAAATATCAACAAGAATATCAATATTGAAATGTGAATTTATTTTCTGTTTGTAATCCGTGGACGATTCGCGTGAAGCAAAGTTCGAGAACGAATTTGACTCGACCTCGAAACTGTGAAGAGGCGCGATATAGGAATTGGCCCAAAATTGGTATGTGTGTGTGAGCCTGCAGTATTCGACGAGAGACGCGTCATCCATTGAGGCGTTCCGTAACGTGTTCTTCTCGTATTTTGTATTACTATTAAATGCGGGAAGACAACCGAGAGCAAGAAAGAAGGATCGGGAAACGCGTCTCGAAAGTCCGAAATAGCTCGCGAACTACGTAAGAATATATGCGAGTTGTATGCCGTCACTGTCTCTGGCAGAGAGTCTCCCATATTTGAGCTTCCTCACGTGTTTATTTCCGAGTTGAACCGCGTGGGGGCGAGAGTGTAAGAGGTTAGGTTGAGCTTCGAAAATCGGGTAAACTTTTTTCATTGGATCGAGTTTAACGTTAATGTGTCATTTTCCATTTATTTCTGCTTCATTCCTTTCATTCTTCTCTGATTTGATCGGTTCTCGAAATATTTTTAGTAATAATTTTCTGTGTAATGGTCATTTCATTTGTTTATTTTTAATTCGTGACGAAGAAAGCATCGTGAAGAGGAAGCGTCGTCGAGATTTCAACGTTCATTCGAGAAAGATCCTCGCGCGAGTGGGATTGAATCGAGGTCTTAATCGGTGACGATGAATCTTGTTTCGTTGTAATACGTTTTAAGTCTATATGCGAACGCGCACGCGGTGTTTCCACGACAAATCGCCCACCACACGTGACACCTCCACAGAGCTCGAAAGCATTCTTTATGTGTATTTTTTTTAAAACGGACAAAACGAAAATAATGATGAAAAAAGTTTGGTTCTTGGAACAATGTTTTTTACTTGTTTCTCAAATCGATTCAGCACATCCACGTATACACCGATCCGTAGGACGATTACCTCGTTAAAGTACCATTTTATTTGTTTCGCTACTTTTTCCTGCCTGAAAGTCGCAGCAAACCTTCGAAAAAATATTTTTCGTATTCATAACCCCAAAAAACGTTCACACGCAATCGCTGTCCGAGGGATTTTGATTGTTTTTTTTCTCATTGTAGTTTCGGCGTACAGTGAGGTTAAAGTAGACTTTAGACATTCGGCGTATCGTACAGAGCCGCGAAAAATGCGTCCTTGTTATTATTTTGACGAACTTACGCTAACGGTCAACGATTGAGGTGTGAGCGCGATGCGGTGAGCCAACGACACGACGCGCGATTTTGTGACAAGATGCAACGTTGGCTCGTGCTCACTTTTCGATTAATTGCCTCTCGTTGATCCCCACATCGTACATTTGTTTTTTATTTACTTTATTTCATACTTCAGTCCACTGCTGCGCACAGTCTAAAGTTTCATCGAGTTTAAAAGCGAAAAACTTAGCGGAGGGTAGTCAACGGGGAAGGGTTCGCGGTCCGCGTGCGGCCGTGGCATTAGTCACCTTCAGCTTAGAATACTATTATGATTTTTCTCGCGTTGCACGACGGGTCACCTACGCTCTTGTTTACCAAAGCCGCAACTGATGCTGCTGCAGCATGAATCGTCAGACACTATTAGATCATTTTTATAATCGTTCACCTGTCGTAAGTCCATCGTACCTTTATCGCCTTAACGAGCGGAACAAAAAAAACTACTTCGCTTATTAGGAATATGGAAATTCGTTACGGCTGTCGCGTCGACAAGAGATGATTGGATTTTACGAATTTTATAGTTCCCTAAAAGGTAATTCTTTCGAGATAGATATTTCGTGCGTTCGTCAAGTGGAAAACAGATTCCTCTGAATTAGAATAATCTCCGGTAAATTATAACGATGGTTACTGAAATTTAATTTCTTTTTTTTTTTTTGGACAAAAATAAAACTGATAAGGGATTGCCGAAAATCCTGATTTGACGAAATTTGGCAGTGCTTTTCTGGGAAAAAGTCACAAAATCAATTCGGAAAATGTACTCTCGGAATATCAAAGTCCAAAATAGGTTCGAATCATCACGAAATGATCGCCATTTGAGTAACAGGGTCGCCGCAAATGAATTGTGGTGAATAAATCGTTTGGGTGAATCACCCCTTCTCGTAAACTGCATTTTCATCGACTAGTTATTCCTAGAATGTGAGAATGGTCAAGAACGAATTGGCAAACGCGGTCTGACCATAAAGGTAGCATGTGGCGTGTGACACGAATTCGATCAAGTCCCGAGTTGAAAAAATGATAATTGGAGCATGAGATTACGCGGTGTGGTGAATTTCCGAAACGGTAATAATTTATTCGAAAAAGCCGGTCAATTAAAATGCGGGTGAACGAATAAAATAAAGAGAATTTAAACTGAATCCACAGCCCAATGTGGACCGCATCGTGAATGTTTTGACTATTTTGGCCCGCGAGCTTGCCGCGAGTTCCGATAGGGATCGAAGTCGCAGAGTGACGGTTCACGGCGCGGCGGAGTGGGTAGAGCCAGTTGGACAAAGTGGGGGGAGCGCGGGGCGGAGGGGGCGCTCGAGGAAGACCGAGTCTCGCCGAACACCCACGACTCGGGCTTTCAGACCGGCGTATCTATTTAACCAGTAGTTGACGGCGTGCGCTGCTTCATTGCTCCGCCAGAGTTTAGAGAGTACACAAGTCGTTCGAGATTTATAATTCAAATAAAAACTAACCATCGAATTATCACATAAAACTTTGTCTCATTTTTTCAAATTCCTTGACGCCTGAAAATCCAAGCCTTTTCGTATTTTTTTCACCGTAGAATCAGTGAGTGTCTGTGTTGAAGTGCGAAAAATCGACGGTTGAAAGACCGACCGGAAGATAAACAGAGCGTACAGCAAAACGAATAAATAAACAAATAAAATGGCTGACAATGGTATCAAGCGTAACATTCCCATCAAACTCGGTGACTTCAGCGTCATCGACACCGAATTCTCAAACATACGGGAACGTTTCGACGCCGAGATGAGGAAGATGGAGGACGAGATGTCGAAATTCCGCAGTGAACTCATGAACCGGGAAAGCAACAACTTCTTCAAGAGCACCACGAGGTTCGTTCAATAGAGTTACCAAGTAGAGTTACTTTTCGGTCGATACCACTGTCCACTGCCTTTGTTTAAGGCTTGTTCCTCGACACTGATCGATTTAATGCGATCTTGTCACAATATTTCTTCGACACGAGTGAAAATCCCTTTTTTTCGTCCGAAACTCCTGAAAAACTGTGCAAACGAATTTTGCCTCATTTGCTTGAATCTTTTGGCAAAAGTCGACCGTTGCACTTTCGAGCAACAAGTTAAGCCGTGTGCGAAGCTCTTTCGCGGTGCAAACGCGTACCCGTATCGCTGTATCTCTTTCGACGATTACCCAAGATAAACTCGTTATCGATGAAAAGTTTCAAAGTGCAGCACCTGCCTCTTCACTCCGCTCAAGTATTTTCGCAAAAACGCAAGAGCAACAGATTGACCCGAACGAGGCGGCGACTCGCTGGAACGCGCAGTTTTCTCCCGTTCTAGTTCGACGAAATTTTTTCCCCTCAATATTACGCTCCGACTACGATTCTTCCCCCCGTCCAATCGACATTTTTTGCCCACCGGAAATTGCTAACTTTCCTATTTATATTCCCGTCACATTGTTTCGATCATCGAAAAATGGTAAATATTTTGCTGCAGACAGTTCTAGATAAATTCTACAAAAAATTCACTCTCGTTCCGTTCTAACGGCTCGAGAGAATTTCATCGCCTCGAGTGCGATCCGTGGGTGTCGGAACACATGCAAGGGTGTCCGATGAGTCAGCCCAAGAAGTAGGAAACTTCTCAGCGTCATTGTAAAGTGGAGCATGTTGAGTTTAAAAATTCTTTCGAAATACACGCGCCCGTGTGCGGCGGTCGCCTCCCGCAGAGCTATTGAAACGCGTTGGTGGATCCGAGTGTCGTTCGCTGCGGTCTCGACGTTAATCGAGGCTGACTCTGCACCCCGTCCCGCTTCCCGTTCCACCGGCCTCTTTTTCCGCGCGCTCTATACATTTACATAATAATGGTGAGACGTATCTCGATGACCTATCTTCGAAATTCGTCGCGGCTAATCGCACACGCGTACACTTACGAAGCTCCTGTGAGTTAATTAAATTTAATCGCAAACCTGGCTGACTCAGGTTGCGGAAGGCTCGGATTTCTGTAAAATCGATCAAACGATTTTTCCATTCGCCTCACCCCAAAAAAATTGAAATTCATGTTCGGAGCGCTGGAGCCAAAAATCCAATTACAGGGAATCGAATTTGGGCTTGTCACAAAAGTAATTTCGTCCCAAAATTCAGAGAGTATTTCTACCGACTAACCAGCGAGGTGTTTATTTCTACACGACGGAAAATATCGAAGCCGAAGGAAAGTAGACCAGATTCACTTTCCTAGAAACACATGTCAAAAAATTCGCGAGGAATGGGCTCGCTATTAATAACGAGCGATCAGAGGCAAGTCCACCGAACTTTTCACCGCGGCGTCACTAGCCGGAGGCTGCGAAGGGGAAGCGTTCGGGGATCGAGGACGTGAGCGAAAGAACGTCCATTTATTCGCTACAACGAGATCACAAAGTCACATATTTTATCCCCATCGAACTTGTGACGTTTGGGAACGAAAAATCCGTGCATCTCAGCGATCGTCCCAAATGCTTTTAATTCATTAAAATTCATCATTTTTCCCGATAATTTCATCTCCGGAAGGAGGCAGAAGGACAGAACTTCCGGCAACAGTTTCTCGCCGAAATTTCCTCGAAGATGTGCTCGTCCCGAGTCCCTATTCGGGTATCGAATCCGCTCGATCGAATCGGACCTTTTGGTCATTATTTTCTGTCCAAAGGCTCATATTCGAGATGAGCTACCTGCTTTATACCTGCACACGTACGCTGTCCGTACTTGTATTTTGGTAGCGAGCTATTTATAGTGATTCGGTCACTGTAGTCGAAAAGCCCGAAGGCTCTTCGTCCTCTCTCGCTCTCTCTCCCCCCTCCCAGCGTTCTGTGACGGAGTCTGCCCACACTCTCGGGGAGCAGCGTAGCCCGAAAGCGCGTTGAGCAACAAAAGTATTCGCTCGGTTGGTGCTGTTCCTGCTGGCCCTGTCTCTCGGTGGGCCGGTCGCCGGACTGGCGTGGATTCGAACTACTTTGAGCAGCGTCCTGCCTCGGCTTTTTGCTGTTGTCTTCGCTCTTGGTCGCTCGTTCCCTTTTATTTGATTTTTTAAATTATTTTCGTTGTTGTTCCTCGTTCTAGCCGACTAGAAATCCTCGAGTCCCGGTCCCCCGGTGCCCTGACCCGCGGGGACGAACTGCCGGTGCGGAGGGTCGGCTCGGAACGGTCTTCTGCAGGAGCTGCACGGGAAACCGAGAGGCTCGAGACTCGGCGATGATTCTCAAGGTCGCGGGCGCTCCGAAGGTCCTTCGTCGCTTTTTCCTCAAACTTTATTTTTTCACTGTTATGCGTCGTCGCGGCATAAATTTGAACTTTCGTAAACAAGTTTAGCAAGGACGCTCGTTAACGATGTCGCTCCGGACTGAAGTGCGGACGTTGAATCGTTTTGAAAGATTGTCTCTCGGGGGCTTTGCAAAACTCATTAATTTCGTCGTTATCGTGACATCTCGGGTGCTTATTTTCCGTATTTCCAGCATGGAAAGGCTCGAAAGATCAAAAATTTTTGTTGTCTCTTGAAAACAAGTTTTTCCAACGAATTCGTTGGTTCTTCCAGTCGAACTCGAACTCGGTCTCGAGCCCAATTCTCATTTTACTTCATTTTCCATCGTTTTCACTTCCACTCGAAATTTCCGACGACGGAAATCCCTGCTCGTCTATACGCACACGCTTTCCTCGGTACCTTAATGTGACGACGGGAGGAAAAGGGTTGTTGCTCAGGAAAGGACCCTCGGAAATGAGAGACAAAAGGGAGATTGGTGGACTGGTTGACCGTTTTATTAAGGCCCTCTGCACTGCTTCGGGGCACTGGACAAATCGAAACACGATATAGGAAAGCTGTAAAGTGAATGAAGCAAAATGAAAGTTTAAAAAATGAAAAATAACAGGAAAAATAGAAAGCGACAGAAACTTGAAATTAAGGTAGATGGATAACGACCCCGTGATCTTTGCACCAACTACATTTTTCCAAAATTCCAAAATACGAAACTTACTTAACCCTTAGTGTGCATCTGGGCTCAGGTTGACCCCAACATTTTTTTCTCACACGAATAGCATTTACAGATGATCATCTCATAAGTAAAACCCCCTTTTTGGAACGGTTGCAAAGTGGACTATTTTTCCCTCAAAGCGTGGACCCTTGTCTGCAAAACTCTGTAAGGATTTTTTTAAAAACTCAAAATTTAATTTTTTACCAGAGATTTAACCGAAATAGTATATTACACACCTAGAGCAGGAAAATAAGGAAAGTCTCCATTCGTCGCGCAATCCGAATCTCGTCAAATATTTTTTAACATTCCAACCGATTTTCAGCGGTGAGGTTAGAAAACTAAAACACTTATGTATTCTTCAATATCCACGAAATACAGGATCGATTTTTTTGCGTAATCTTGGACATAACTAATGAAAAAATTCAATAACTCTGAACGACTTTGACGCGCGCCCGAGTGACAAGTGTCACAGAAAAGTCGGTATTCAATAATTAATTGCATGAACAAAAAAGAGGGGGAGAGAAGCGAATTTTTGAAACTGTAAAAGTCATGCTCGATTCCAACGGCTGACTTTTCACGAGTGACGTCCCCACTCCTCGGAACTTCCCCCTCGTTCCGATGCCCCTGCTCCGCCCCGCAGATGCTTCACGAGGGAAGACACGTGCGACCAATGAGTTTCGTCTCCTCTCACCCTCGCTGTTTTACTTCCTTCATTAGAGAGGGTGCGCAGCGCGTTAAAATAGTCGGTCGAAGGGGAGCTGGATAGACCGAAAGCTGCACAGCCTTGCGGCGATAAATCCAAGCCCCCGACAGTTTCTCCCTCAAGGAAGAGGGCCCGAGCCCGAGCAAAGGGTCGCAGCATCGAGCGATTCGAGGTCGCGACGCTGAAGTTTGCGACGTTCGAGTCCAACGAAACGAAGGAAGCGAAAATTTGTGATTTACCAGTTTTTTATTTCACGGAGGCAACGAAATCGGAGAATTACTGCGGAATTATGGGAGAGTTTTTTTTACGTTTCGTTGGACTCAAACGCTGCTAAGTTCGGGGTCGTTTTGACGTCGCATTCTTCGTGTTCGTCTCGAAAAGGTTTCTACAAAAGTGTCCAGGAACGAAACGAATCCCTCGAGGCACGTTGCGAAATGTTTTCTCAGCATCGGCTTTGTCCTTTGTTTCCCCGACGGAGGTCGAAGCGTCTCGAACCGGGAGCTAAAAGAAACTCTGTTTCCACGTGTGCGCCGCGCGATCAGCAAACATGTTTCTGCATTGACGTAGAGAAATACGCGTCGATGACTTCAGTGGGACTCGCTCACGTGGATTACGTCAGACGAGCGATGTCGTCGCGCAGTTTATCTCCGGGCTTGCGCTCCCGGAGAGGCTCGGGTACGAGGCGACGATAATCGCGTCGCAGTGGCTCCCGCTGCAGCTCAATTCCGGCTCTGGATCGCCTCAATTTTTTTCTCCAGCCGGTTAAACGACCCGAAACATAATTTTCTACTTTTTCCCTCATTCTCGAGGGTATTTATAAATGCGGATGTTTACGTGCCCAAAAGAAGCTGCATCGGAGCTCGGGGACGAGGAACAGCTGCTCCCCCGATTTGTCTAGCTCATCCCGATCGGCCCCCGGCACTTGCGCTCGCACGCGTCACGATCCGGCGACGCGTCGTGCTCCTTTTGCGCAGTCGTTTTCATAACACCGTGCAGATTGGACGCTCGTCGCACACTTCCGCGTCTCGCGCGGCTCCAGGCCACTGTCAACACTCCGTACTTTCGGCTCCGGGGCGACGATGCTCCTCGACGAGGACCTTTATCCACCGCGTCACAAGACCACGATTCGTTGGCGGTATGTGATCGTCCCGACGCAGCATTTCTCGAGTTCGGCATCGCCGAGCTATCTCGATCATTTCGTCCTCCATATACTTTCCTCCGGTTTTAGTTTCAAAGTCGATTTTACGCGCGGACGGGGGCAGAACGGGGGCGCCAAAAATCCGGGAAATTTGTTTTTTTTCAACTCGATTTTTCGTATTTTTTCAAAAATTACTAAAAATTCAATTTTATCAAGATAAAATGATATTGAAAAAAACGTATTTTTCATCAATTTTCAAAGGTCACTTCGTTATGAATCGAAATTTGTTTTTCTCTTTGAAATTCGCAAAAATTGCATGGCCGGCGCGCATCATCGCTGATCATTCGAAGCTTCTCATCGTCGCTGCATCTCTCGTTGAAAAAAATGGCCTTTCGTGACCCAAATGAAGAAAATAGTGCTCCATCGATTTTCGTGAGCTCAGTACAATCGTTCGCGTCTCGATTTGAACTCGCAATAATTATGCTCTCAACCAGATCAGTTTTTGACGGCAGGAAATTAATCTCGCGTGCGGTTCCGGCTGAACGAGCGCGAAAATAGAAATTCCTATGCGACGTGACGCTTGCCATGAAAGAGTTTTTAAGGTCATGGATACTCGCTTCCAATAATAGAGCAAAACCTCTTCAAACTTGTACGAAAATAATGTTATTGGACGTCAAGTTTTGGGGGGGGGGGGGGGGGGGGGGGAACAAAAAGTTCGAAGAAAACGAAAAAAAACGACAAAAATAAAATTAGAAAAAGATAAAGACGAAGAAGCGAATAAAAAATGAGGAAAAACGATCAAATTAAGGGCTATGGACAGTGTAAACGTTTAAAAGCATTTATTTCGTTCAAAATTGTGTTGAAAATGGTACCTCTTGAATCGGCGTCGACAGTGGCTTGATTCGAATTGCATTTCGTAAAAAAAACGTTCGTTTTCGCCACGACGTAGCCGTTTTTTAATAAAGTTTTTTTCTTCTTCTTTTATAAACAATTTTTCACTGAAAAATCCACAAAAATTGTGATTTTTCTTCTTCAAATGGTCGCCATTTTAGTTTCTATTTGAAGAATCTTTTTGATTTTTTGTCCCGAGAAACGAAATCAACGTTTACACTCTTCGTAGTCCTTAAGGAAAAACAAAGAGAAAAAATGAGGGTAAAAAGAGCAAAAAGGCTCGATAAACTTGAAAATGATGAATTTTATAAAATGAGAACTGAGCGGTTTCCTTGCAACGTCCAGTCCAACTTTTGACCGAATATTCTAACGAATTAGTTCGAACCTTAGCACAGTTTCGAAAGATCTCTCGTCTCGCGTCCCTCTCCAGAGCGTTTCGTGTGCAGGATTCGATCGAGCCGACGTTAAAGTGTTGCCTCCCTCCCCCCTCTTGCCGCCTTCTCGATGTTCTTTTACTTGATTGTTCACCAAGCGGTGCTCGCGTGTTGCACGTAAAGTGCGCGCGGGCGCGCACGCCACGCACTCGCTCGCATGAATGAGGCGAACTCGGCATGCCTCCGGATCACTCGACACTTCCGCAGAGGTTTTTCTCTCTTCACAGTCGCCGATAAAACCTTCTTCAACACCCACGCGGGGAGCGGAAAAAACTTGACCATAAACTCTCGGACGCCCACGCCCTCGAGGCTCGCGGAAATCGAGTCTTGGAGCTCGAACGTTTTGCCATTCTTTGGACAAGCAAGACGGAAAAGTTTGGAAGGCGAGGACTTTAAGACTCTCGGAAATGGAAAAACGCCGCTTCGATGACGTCCCCGGTACGCTGCGGGACGTAAAACTGCGCAGAAAGCAATCCAGGCACGAGGCCTTAACGTGACAGCAATTAGAATAATCGTTAATGAGCTTTCGAGCGATTACGATCTCGGGAATAACACGCACGTCGATCCGGCCCTCCAAAGTCGAGCATTCGAATTCTCGTGCCGTTTACGAAATCATTATCGTCCACCCGGATTACGGAAAGCGGAGAATTGATTTTTCAGGGAAATTGTCGGACTAGAAAAATCCGAAGATCGACACCGCGATACGACGTTGAAGTTTGCAGTGTTGGAGTCCAACGAAAAAAACGAAAAAAACGAAAAAAAAACAACATTTGTGATTCACCAATTATTTTTTATTTCACGAAATATCGGTGCAACTTGAAAAACTACGAATTTCAAATTCGGCACGTAACAAAATTGGAGAATTACTGGAATCATTAGAGTTTTTTTTTTTAACATCATTTCGTTGGACTCCAACGTTGCAAACTTCAGCGTCGTACTGTGATGGGATTCTCAGGGGTTCATCAGACTTTCAGTGACCGTCATTAAATGAATTGATGCTCATTGAAAAATGTTGAGGCGGTAGCGAATCGGTGATTTTCCCGACGTGAAAAGACCTCGCTGAGCTTAATGGAATTGATGAAATTATCGTCGCTGAGGAGCTGCGTGCTCGCTTGCGCCGGTGCTCCAGTAGTCTCGGCACGTCGGGAGCGGCCTCGTATCATTGAGAGTTGGCCCGATTTCTCATGAATATTCACCGGCGTTGAAGGTACATTAAAGTCTCCGCGAACTGAGGGGCTCGAGCGTTTTGTACGTAATAACGAGCGAGCAGTTGCCTTGACGCTACGCATTTCATAATAGCGTGTACCAACCAGCCTCGCGACTTGTTTATAGAACGCGTTTTATCACGCTTTTTTCATCTCCCGAGCGCTGCGTGCGACGTTGTCGCTTGACATGCGATCGAAAACGTTGAAACGTTCGCATAGTCACGGCGCATTACGACGAATCCAACGGGCTCGTCCGGCCATCAATTCCATAATCAAAAGGGAAGGAATCTCGACGGAAAAACTCGAACGGAGTCGCACCAGGATGAACGAAATCATCCGACAAAATTTCGAGCTCTCGGGGGACACCTTGAAATTTTTTTTTTCATTCTCTCGTCGTTTTTTTTCTAATTTTTTTAAAATAATTTTTAATGTTTATTTGTCTTATTTACATTTTTTTTTATAATTTCATTAAATTATTTATAATTTTTCATTTTGTAATAATTTTTAATAAAAAAAAGCTTGTCCCTGGTCTTCTCCATTAAGGAGGGGGATCGCGACGATACGATGTTGCCATGCTAAGCCGTGTTAAAAATTTGAAGAATTTCGAAATGATAAGAATTTAAGAAAATTTGGTAAATGTATTCTTTAAAAATATATAAGACGATGTAAATTTTTTTAGATTTTTCTATCACATAGCTCTCGAATATAATTGAACACTAAAGTTTACGTGTATAAGCATAGAGTTTACATATAAATCTATGACACTGAAGTTTGCAACGTTGGAGTCCAACGAGATGAGCTGAAAATCCCAGTAATTCTTCGATTTAGTTACTTGGCTAATTAGCAATTCGTTGTTTTTCACTCTGCATCAATGATTCGTGAAATAAAAAATTGGTGAATTGCAAATATTATTTTCGTGAATTTCGTTGGTCTCCAACGTTGAAAACTTCAGCATCGTGTATACATCTCGTGCATAAAAACTTGGATTTAACGCTCAATTATTCGATAACCATGTGGTGAAAAAAATTTGAAAAAAATTGTATTTGTATACTCGATGCCAAAGAATGTTGTCACCAAATTCGATCGAATTCTGATTATTTTTATTTCGTGATTCACCCTCCTTAAGAAGAGGAAAGTTAAACTTCGGAGCAGGCTCAAAGCTCCAAGCGTACGTGCCAAGATCCGTTGTCTTATAAATTTCATTTCGGTGAGGGAAAAAAGACACGCGACCGCGCGTAATAGGAATTTTCCGGAAGCCACGACATTCTCGTTACTCGACGAACGATTGGAAAGAAAGAGCTCGAACGAGCTCGCTTCTCGTGGGGCGATTGCATTCGTACAAAAAACAGACCCAGTTTCCCTGGCGATCTGATTATAGCGTCGCGTGCCTTTTCCAGTTTCTTTTTACCTCGCGTTTTTTCTCTTTCTCTTCGCTCCGCCGAGGAGAACTCGACGATAAGATGTAATTTATGAGAGGTTTTGTGGGCGGCACGAAGAGGGAATGCGAGAGAATGAGAAGGAAGCTCCGAAACTCGTCGACGCGTAAAGCGACGAGCGGAGGCTATAAAACGATCGCTCGCGAGTTCCCCGCTGGAATAAGCGCCGCGCAGGAAACTCGCGCACTCAACTTCCGGTGCAGGTGACCTACCGACGATGCTACCCTGGAGCCAGACCGCTCTAGCTCCTCGGTGCGTTAAGGTCCATGGATAAGGGACCAACGTTCAGCGAACGCTCTGCTTCCTCGAAACTTTGTAGCTCCTTCCCACGAACTGGATCGAACGCTCGGCTCGATCGAAATCAACGTTTTCGGGTAACCGAGCTTCATCTCGACGAAGATCCTCACGAAAATTGATGCTGCAAAGAATTTTTCATTTTGAGCAAACTCTTCGAGACTGTCGGCAAAAAATATCGACGTTTTTGACACTCTCGACAATTCTTATACACGGAGAGAAATAAATTGTAAAAACTGCTACGACACCACAGTGTCAGGGTTCCATGTCGCCCATTTTGGAGGTTTTTTTTACCAAAAACATTCTAATTTTCAAGTAAATTCCGAATAAAAACATTTAAATTGCGTATTTGCTTTGACAAAGGTTTAATCTGTGCTATTTTTTCCTACGGAGTTCACCGAGGAAACGTTGGAAAATTCATGTCCACTCGATGATGAACTCCAAAGTAGAATTATTGTGCCGCTTTGCTACGGTTACTTCTGTTTTCACAATCGGAATTTTGAAAGTTGAACATAGTTTAATTCGAGGAGCTCGAAGACAAGCGTCGATGATCCGCCAAGTGTTTAGAAATTTGCAAGGATCCATAGCAGAGTTTCATTCGCGTTTGTACGACATATTTATTTTGGCATGACACATGAATTTTCATCGAGTTCTCGCTTCACAAAAAATAACCATGCGTTCGTAAGAATTGAAGTAGTTCGGCCGTCCTATGACTAGTCAAGTTTGCAACTACTTTTTACCTTGATTAATTTCAAGTCTAAATTATTAACAAAATAAATAATAAACACTTGCGTTGAGAATATTTTTATCATAAGAATGTAATAAAATGCTTTAAGGAGGGTGGCTACATTCGTCAAAATGATAAGAAATTGATCAAATTTGGTGATAATCGCAACATCAAGTGCGAAGACACAATTTTTTTCAAAATTTTCTTCTGCTTAGTTATCGAGTAATTACGCATTAAAGCAGATTTTAATTTCTTATGCCCGGAATGTATACCTATATATATGGAAACGCTATGCTTATACACGCGAACTTTAGTGATCAATTACTCGATGACTGTACAGAAGAAAAATCTTACAAAATTTGTATTGTCAAATTTGGCACTAAAGAATATGTTCACCAAGTTTTATTAAATTCTTATCATTTTGAAATTTTGAATGTATTTAACATGGTTTAGCACGGCAACATTGAATCATCGCTATCCACCCTCCTTAAAAATATAAAAAAATATGAAATTTTACTTCAACTTGACTAATTAATGGTTGAGTCGATACCGGTGACACTTGAAGTACAAAAAATCATTGAAATCATCGAAGTCAATTAGTTGAAAAAAGCGAAGCTACTAGACGAATGAAAGCGCGTGAGTCTCTGAAAAATAAATTTGATGAAATTCCCGCGATTCCCGAATTTGCCCGAAGTTCAATCAGCTGTTACCAGCAGTCAACGTAATGACTGACGTCCGCTTTGCTTTCGACACGTCAAAAACTGAAGTTTTTCATCTTTTGCTTAAGGAGGGACATCAGCTTGAGAAAAGTGGTGATAGCTTAATGAAACTTTTAGAATAGATTTTTGGATATATTTTCTATAGCTTCTCCAATTTTTAATCCATTTCATTCAGACATTTTTTAGTAAATCATTTCCAAACTTCGAATATTTAATACCTACGCTTGGGAAATAACTCCACAGACCCCATCTTTTCATACGCAAAAACAAATAAAAAATGGTGATAGTTTAGAAGAAAAGTACTGTTCCACAGTTTGAACTCTAAAAAACATGTGCGCAAAATTCGAGGCCGTTTAATTCTGCCATTTTTTAAATATATCACATAAATTCCACCCAAAAATGACGTATTTTTGGGGGTTCATCCCGTACAAATAAAGCAAACGGAGCTTACATAACCTAGATAATTTAGATAAAAACAATGAAATTCGTATTTACATAACCTCCCTTTAAGTTCCTCCTTAAAATGTTTTTTCAAAGGAACGGAATCTGTGATAAATTTTCTTCACGGTGTTAACTTTTCCGGAGCTCTCGATCACCGTCAAATTTTTTCGCAATTACTGTTACCGTGAGTTCTTCCGTAGAGTGCCGTGTTAAAAGCTCAAAATAGTAAATGAAAATGAAAAATTTCAAAATAATTCAAAAGTTTCGAGTAATCAATCGATTCGTCATAGTTCGTGGTTCTCTATTTTGAGCTGTCGATTTGGTAAGAGCGTGGCGGGCTCGCGGATCCTAACTGGGAGTATGACTAATTCGATTGGAATAAGAATCTCGCCGAGGAATGAATTAGCGATTGCACAATGTGTAATTATAGTGAAGAATCTCTGTAAACAGATGGGTTTTTGTTGAGAGTAATCGTGCTCGTTGGAGCGTGTGTTACGTCGGTGGGCTGGGCGGGAGAAGGAAGTCGAGCTCGCGCCGTATAACTGTATTTAACTTCATTAATCGAAACGATCTAGAGCCAACGCTTCGGCCCCCGACAGCGCGGACGAGAGAAAAAGTGGGGGGGAGCGGGAGTGCCGCGGTCGTGCGAGCTTTCCAACTTATTCAGCGAAGTCGTGGGAAGCAAATGGCATCGTCTCGACCTCGGGAGAGCTCTCTTTCGCATTCCTCCTGGGCCCACAAAGTCCCGTTTGACTCTGAGCTCGGACGCGAATCTCGATCTCGAGGGGGAGCGCCGAGCCTCGATTAATCTCCTTCTCTCTTCCTCCGCTTCTCATTTCTATTCCGACCGTGAATCTCTCCGGTCTCTTCGTGCATCCGGAGGACAATCGAATTGGAGAGTCGAAGAAAAAGTTTGACGACTTTGGAGGACGTTGGATTTTCGAGTGGCTTCTTCTCCTTCTCCTCTCCCCCCTTCGCGATCACCTTGAGCTGCCTCGATTTTAACGAAATCTGCGAAGACTTCCAAGCAGGATTATCCCATTGAGCGTAGCCCCATTGAGCAGCTTGAAAATGAATCGAAGCCGTCATTCGTCGGTGCTCGAACCCGACAGCAGCGTGCCCAATGTCCATCGACCTCCTTCCAAGGCTTGAGGGGCGAGCAGAAGCTTCGCTTTCACGCCTACAAGCTCGAGTCACCGTCCCACGTTTCAGCACCGCGCTGACAAAGTTCAAACGGTTTAGAAGCTCCGAGCAACGACACGTTTATTACCGGATCTATCCGCGGCGCTCCGCTCCGAGAGCATGACGCTGAAGTTTCCAACGTTGAAGTCCAACGAAATGATCGGAAAAACTCTCCAATAATTCCAGTAATTCTCCTATTTTGTTCCCTGCCAAATTTGCGATTCGTAGTTTTTCAAGCTGCGCCAACGATTCGTGAAATAAAAAATTGGTGAATTACAAACGTTTTTTTCCTTCATTTCGTTGGACTCGAACGTTGGAAACGTCAGCGTCGTTCCGAGAGCTCGTCTTATGTACGCGAGTACATCGCCCTCTCGCGCCGAGAAGAATGGGCCGCGAGGAGATTCGAGCGAGATCTCAAATGGTCGTTTACAAAAGTAAAACTTTCGCAAAGTTCGCAGATCGTGATCTCTCGATCTTTTTCCATCAATTATCTCGGCCGATCTCCTCTCAGGAAATTCATATTTCCGGCAAAATTACGATTCTCCTTCCCTCCTGCATCTTGCTTGCAATGGGCCTCTGTAAAGTCGGACCTTCGACTCACTCAGAGCGGGACGACTTTCGTTTTCAAGACCCCCGCTCCCCGCGCCCTCGCTCTTTCCCCCAATCGCGTTCCCTCGACGAGTTTTCGCCTCGGTAAGAATCTTATTAAAAACGAATCGACGTTTGTCATCGACGAAACGAAAAAATCGATTCTCAGGATCCTCGAAAGTCCAAATGTGCAATGTTGGGCCCGAAAATGAGTAAATTTCCAAAAAAATTGCATTTTTTGAGGCAAATTCGACAGGAAAACTTAAAAATCGGAAATATTTCATAAAATTTTGTTGAATCTACCAAAAAACGTTGAATTACGATCGATCTCGGAATAGAAAACGACGAGAAGGCCAAATATCAGTCCCGAAACTTCTCTGTAAGCTCCAACACGATCGGGAAACAAAAAATTGATGAAAATTTGAACGATTTCGAATGCACTATTTGCCCCTTTAAAATGGGACAGACGCGTGGTCCGTTGCTCCGATGCATCCGACGACTTTTACTTGGCACGTTGGTTTAAGCGCTGTAACGCGAACGAAGAATATTGTAATTACAAATAAACGTTGATATATTGAAGGTTCACATAAAGATAACTGTAAAATATAATACCCAGCCGACATCACACGAGCAGCAGCGAGCATCGAACCACAACCTCGAAGACGGAAGGTTGGGATAAGGTCGATCCGGTTTCCTCGGCTCAGCCAAAGCGCTCCATGTTCGACAATTTCACCAGGTGACGGAAAAGCCCGTAGATCGAGTACTTGGGTAGAAATCGAGAAAAATCAAGAGAAGCGACCTGCCAAATGTCTCCATCGTGTAGTTTTAACAGCGCCGCATCAATCCATTTTTTTCGTTACTTCACGAGCTTCAATTCGAGCATTTTTCTCCCCCATCCGTTAAATTACACCGCGAACACCTTGAAAATCGCTGCACGACGTAGAGCCCGCTGCATTCGACGTAAACGATGTTTATTTTGTAGAAGCTTTCGCCGTACAAACGATCACGATCCATGATTAATTCATTGGATTGAAATAAGATAATCGTTGAAACTGGAGGACGAAACGATCCACGAATTTTTCCATGGGAATTGTAACCGTTTGTGACTCCGGAGTCTCATTTGTCGCTAACACATCGCACGGTACAGCACGTTCGTATTAAATTTTGTTGGCTTTTTATCGTGCGAGGAAATCCACGCTGAAGGGAGCAGCATCGCCGATCGAAATGATTCCGCAGCTCGAGACTCAGTTTTTTGAAATTTTTCGAAAATCTATAATAATTGAAGAAAAAAAAATGACAAAGCGTCGGTTTTTCAGGCATTCGACGTCGATTCTGCTCGTACTTTGACAACGATAAACCAGTGGGATAAAAAAAAATCGGTTTCTCAATGAACTATAATGCTTGACGCTGCTAACGATCGGGACGAGCAATCGATGTGACGTTTCCCATTTAATTGGCCAGCTAAATTCTCTTGCACATTAATTCGCACGCCCGAGGCTGCTAGTCTCTCGTCCGGCACGACCTTTTGTCCCGGTTAACGAAGCGCTCATTAAATCCTTAATTAATAAATTGGCTCTGGATGAGGAGCAGCATCGATCAACGACTGTCGCCGGGTGCATTCATTTTTTCCTTCATCATAAGTACAGTTTTTTATGAGCAATATCGGAGTTTCGAGAGTTTTCATTTGCCACGGTCTTCCGCAGGCTGTTCACCGCAGAACGTTTTGGTTTCTCCGTCATCGTCGCACTCCCAATTTTCGTTCTCTCGCCTCGAGCATCCTCATCGTATTTTTATGTTTTCTGACACTTGGACACACACACACACTTTTGTCGTAGAACTTTAGCGCTCGTAGAAAAATTCTTCCATCAACGGTAACACTTGTGGCGATCGTACTTTGTGTATTTTTAGGAAACGCACCGTTCCACGCTCTCTGCCAAGCCCATTTTCAGTAATCGATGTTTCAATATTTCCATGCACTTTCGCGATTCGGCCCCGCGTCATTTCGCACGAATGCTGCACGATTCACAGATCGTTCTATACGCCTCCTCCCATTCGTTAGCGTCAGCTCTCCCCTCGCCCTCGTCCAAGCCTGTTTAGTCTCATGAGCCTTTGTTTTACAGCTCAACGACCCAACAGAGTACCCAGAACAGTTCTCTCAGCCCCCAACACGACTCTCGCACCTGGCTGGACGGACTCAACAGCCCCCTCATCCAGGATGAAGGCGACAACAAAATGCTTAAACTCAGATTCGACGTCTCACAATACACGCCCGAGGAAATCGTCGTCAAGACCGTTGACAACAAACTTTTGGTGAGTCCTCTTCGGACCTTTTTTTCGCCAGGAAAGTGCAGGAGGCTCGGAGAATTAAGGTGGAACGATACCGCGTACGAAAAAAGAAGAATTTTTATGCAAATTGGTAGATACGGTCGAAAACTTGCAAACTATTTGCTCGCGAAATTTTAACGGGTTCGAGCATACCGCTTCTGAGAATATTTAATTAGTTTTTTACATTGGATCTTATGGAAAAGGGTGAAGAACGCAAAAAACATTGAAAAGCTACTGCTAAGCTATTATTTTCACGAACCCGAATATTCGGCAAATAACTGATTTTAAATGCAGTTAAGTGCAAGTGCGTACGACTAGATTGGCGAAATTTCAGGTCAGCTTATCGAACGTTTCATAAAGAATGAAAACTTGAAAAATGCTGCAAATTAAAATTTGCAAATTGCTTCCTCAAGATGGTCAAGATGCACGATGCTCAAAGCTTACTCTATGAAGTGCTATATTTTTCATTTTGGCTTGAGCATCGTGCATCTTGACCAACTTGAGGAAGCAATTTGCAAATTTTAATTTGCACCATTTTTTTGTATACAAGGAAATAATGTATATTCTCTACCTTCTTTTACGAACTTTAATTTATCTTTTTGTTTAAATTCATAAAAAAAAACTAAATGACGAGCCATCAGAAAAAACAGTTTGCAACTTTCAATTTTCATCGTTTTTCTATTTACATTGGAATTAAATAATTCAGACAACTTTGCTGGAAAGTATAGAGGAAGTACAGACTTATACACAATATCTTACAAAATTTCCAAAAATTCAAGCGGTTAGACGATTTTTTGAAAAACTCATATCTTCGTAAAATTCAAAATCTCGTAAAATTTAAACCGCTCAACCGATATTCCCCAAATTCAATACCAACCTTCCTATTATGATGGTCTATTTATAAAAAAAAAATTATTAATAAATCTTGAAATTTTCGAAAGTTAGAGCGTCGACACCCTTTTCATGAAAATTTCAAAACGTCGTCAGAGTTGTTAATTTTTAAAAATTCTGACAAAATTATCAGAGAATGAAGAGCTTGTATAGATTAACATCTGTGCAAAAGGGTAGCCCTGCATCTCGAACCGTTTCCGAGTTATAAGCGTTTTAATTTTGCAGTGCCACACACGCACAAGCACATCCGGACATTTTTTCTAGATACGATTTTTCGATGTTTCGGAATATTTTGAGCACATTGACATTGAAAACTGGAAAAAAAAAAATTTTCATCGTCACAAAGCTTCCTCGATGAGGAAGCAAAATCGCAGAATTTATACGGGAGCTTATGGAGAATCCGTCACCACGAAATTTCTATTCGATAATTCATGTACTAAATAATTATAAATTCCTCATACAAACTGTCTCGCAGATAGAAAAAAAATGAAGGAATCCATAGCGGCGATAAAAATAAACGGTTGTCGAATCCTTAAAAGAGACATTAACGATAGGAGTTGAAAAAATTGCAGAAGCAGAAGCTTTCGAATACCCCAACTTGGGCTACCAAAAAATACGTTCATGCGAAAGGAACACCTTAAAAAAGCCACTTTTCGATTAAACGAATACTAGTACTGGGCCAACTGTCAAGATAACTCTCGCGAAATTTGCAAAGAATATTAATAAACGAAGTTTGTCTCTCTCTTCTGGTGGACACAGCTTCAAACGCGGCAACGTCGCATCGATCAACGCACCCTCGTATATACAAACAGTGCGACTTGCAGCTTGCCCTCGAGCTTGAGCAGATCAGCCAACAGTCAAAAACTGAAAGCGTGCAGTGCTGCTGTCAAAGCAAATGTTTGATGTTTTGAAATGTAAAACGAGAAGCTTTTTTCGCCAAAATTAGGAACATCGTCGTTGGAATTGTTATTTTTTCATCTGAAAGTAGACAATTGTCACTTTTTCATGTTTATTGAAAAGCAGAAACTAAATCGACGCGCAGTTCGTAAGACGAGAGGCTTTCCACGTTAAAAAGCTGTACCTTCTACCTTAAAAACTGCGAAAGAGTGAATTCTTGAAAGATTAATGACGCAGCAAGAGATAAGTGAATTCGAGTTTTCATGAAAATTGAGAGATTCGGTGACAACACTGCTCGTTAAATATTTTCTCACTAATTTTCTGTGGCTCACCTTGCCCCGTCTTTTGATGGCTCGTCGAAGGTCGTTCGAGGATGAAAAATACGCTGATCGCTCGAGCGGGAGGCGTGTCGGTTCGGAAGAAACGTGTTTCGCCTCCAATTAGGCTGGTTCGTTATGCTGAAGATTTATTATTGAAATTCGAGATTTTTCGGGAAGCTCCGAAGCCCGTTGCCGAGCTGTTTTCCTCCATTTTTCTCGGTCCCGACGACTTCAAGCTTTGAGATTTTTCCCTAATTTTTTATCCGATTTTATCTCGCTCAATGTACGAGAGCAGCTTGGCAAAGCGAAACTGTTTTCGAAATTTCCTCGAGATATCAAATGTCAGTTCGTGCATCCTTCAGGCAACTTTGTAGCTCGTTGGTTTTGTTTCATTTCTGTCTGGCGGAACGCGTATCTGGTCCAGTTGCGTAATTTCAAGACGCTCAAACACGGAGGAAAGTTCTACTTTCGAGGCTCGCCGGTTCGCGCGCTCGGAACTCGCTCGACTCGGCGCCTGGACCGCGCAACGTCGCGTCTTCTCGGAGGAAAATTCATCGGAATCGTACGACGATTATCACGCCGATTTCAGGGCAGTCGGAAACTCTTTTTGATCGCACCGAACTCGGTTGCTCGAACTACTGGAAGAAACTCACGATGCCTCTCGAAATATTCCGGGAATCATTTTCGCTCTCAAAGCTGACCGAAACTCGCTTGAATTTTGGTTTCTAATTCTCTTATTTCGAAAATGAAAAATTTTTATTCGAAGCTGAGAATTCCGCAAAATTCTTCGATTTCGACCAGAAGTTTTCACTTTCGAATCAGAATTTTCCATCTTTGAAGAAAACATCATTCAAAATTCTTCGCGAAAGTTTGGCTAAATTTTGCCCAAGATAAAAACTGCTTTCCGGAATCTTTCGAGAGCCAACGAAAGTGTTTCTTCCAGTTTGAAAATACTTTAGAACTTCATTTTCACTGAAAACTGATCGGAGCTTCTTCAATTACGAACGAGAGCTCTGTCCAGGAGCTGTTTGATACAATTGGCGTGCATTCCTGCGAGAGCTTTTAAGAGTCTCATTATGAATTCGAGAAGCGGCCGGAGCCGGGAGCCGCGAGCTGTGGCAGAGTCAGCAAAGATTGCCAAATGGAAAATGAAGATTTTATAAATAGTGGACGTCGAAATTCGCGGCTCATTTGAGAAGTCTAAAAATACGTCGCGTGTGCCCGATTCGATCGCAGAGATTTAGCGAAGCTCGAGGCAAATTCCATCTCGAAAGACGCCATATTTATAAGTCTGTTAAGCATTATTTATCCCAAAGTTTTATTCGTTTGAAATAATGGAGGTAGAAAGAATTTCCGTCGGAGAATTCGATCGGGGATCGCTCCGCTGCGGTCCTTTTTTATTTTTCTTCTTTCCTTTCATTCTGCCCGTGTGCGCTCACCGAAATAGTAACGGCTAAAAATAATTTCGCCGTCCGGTAACGGGCGCCGCGAGCGACTCCACCGTCACACCAGCCGATCGAAATAATTTCAGGAGCCATTGTAAAACCTCTTGCACGCCTCGCACTTCGGATCCGACGAATAATTACGCCCTTAAGCACTTGTCGTCGCACGCTCCTTTTTTCCTCATTTCCGTATTTTATTCGCTCGCCTCTTTTTCTAGTCCCCGGGCGAATCTTCTGGCTCGCCGAAACTCACGACTCGTCGGCGGGAGGTTTGTTACTAACTTTGAGCGAATTCGTTAGAGCACGAAATGGTTTAGGAAAAAATCTTGAAATTTTTTCGCTTTCGTTGATTTTTGGGCAGAAACTGTAAAAATTATTCGATTCGCTCGGTTTCCAGGTCGCTTTCCGTGCATTTTTCCTGAATCTTCAATTTTCCTATTTCTCTCTGAAGATTTTTCCAGAATCTCGATCCAGCAGAAGAGATGTGAGCGCTTCGTTCCGCGGTGTAGAAACGAGCGCGTCGTTCCGGGATCTTCGATCGGTCAACGCATTTGTAAAGTCGTTGAGCGTAGTGCAGCCCCGCGAGCAATGTCATAAACGACTGTTAAAGCCCAGCTCAACTCCGTACCGAGTTCCAACATGAACGAGCGTAATTACAGACATAAAATAGAATTTATGGAGCATGAGAACGACGAAAGTGTGGAAAAATTCACTCATAAAAAGGCTGGTGCAGAAAGAGCTGTTGATTTCGACGAACTTCACTCCGCTCCGACGAATTTACTGAGGAACCCGTGGGAACGATCCAAGACTCGTGATTTCTCGATTCCCCAAAATTATTTCATGCCCCTTGCGCGAAAAAATCGTTGCAATCAGTAGATCGTAGCAAAACTCGAAGCTCCTGCTCCCCCCGCAGTTGAGAGTCGATTAAAAAATAGTTGACCGTTCCACGGTCCGCGTAGTCCACACTTGTACGATGAACCTCGAAGGTTCGTGGGTCAACGTACTGGCGAGAAGAGACCCAGCTAATTCGGTAATTCTCCTAGTTGATGAGATTCAAGTTTCTCTGCGCCCCCCATCTCCATTCTTCTTGGCCTCGTCTATTTCTAAATTACTCCCAATTTCGTCTTGATTCAACAGTCCAATGTCCTCGAAGTAGTTTCTCTCGAACGATGGAAATTTAACGTCAATTTTGTTCTCAAAATTCGAAAGAAAATCGATTCTGACAGTTATCTCCTTCAATGATCGTGGGGTCAACTAAAATAATGATTTTTTCCTTCTTCAACGATGATTTTCAGCGAAGCGTAATCCGAAGACGAAGAAGGGTTCGTTCATTCATCAGCACGGTGATTCTCGTCGAGCCAGTTGCGTTTTTTGTCTCTCAAACTTGTCGAAGTCGAACGAGATTACGCGCGTTTTTTTCGATGCGTTAAAACGCACCGATGGGGACGGAGATTCGAGGCGGTCGTTTTAATTTAAATACTTCCATAAAAGAGCATCGCGCGAGAGCAATTGGCGAGACGGGAGTGCAGACTCCGGCTATCGTGGTCAAGGCCTCCGGTATTCGGGTCGCGGAGCAGGAGCCGGTGACTCGTCGCGGGCCTTTAAGGATCGTTTCTCAAGGTCGTTCGCGCGAGCCTCGATCGTTCGAAGAGACAACAAATTCGTCGCCTTTTCCACGATCTTCTCGGCTCTCTCTTCCAACTTTTCCTCGCCTCGGCTCCGCGCGCTCGCCGCGATCGTTTTTCCCCTATTTTTGACTCTCCCCTGGAGCGCGGTTCGGGCAAATCATCCCTGGAATGACGAGGAGAGCGAAAAGCTAGAAAGGAGAGACGCCACCGCTAAGCGATGCCATTATTTTTAGTGCTGACTCACGCGCACGGCGCGGAGCAACCCTGTCGATAGTTGCGGAGCCCACGAGCGCGTTATTCCGGGCGGAATTAACGCGAGCTCGAGCGTGTCCTCGACTGCGTTGTTGCTACAGTCTCGACTTTGTTCGGGTTACGCAACGGACTTTCCGGTGCAGACGATCGATGGGAAATCGTCGAAGAATTGCGGGTCCGAGGGACCGAGAAATCGGGAAGAAAATGAAATTTTTCCTCGACCCGACGCTCCGACTCGTCGCGGAAAGGTCCCGTGGGAAGGCGTCAGAACCGAGGCGTTTCAGACCGAAACTATCGAATTACCGTTGGCGCTGGGACTCCCTGAGAAAAAGCGAGTGATCGAAGCAACCGCCGGTAAAAAGTGGGTAGAAAAATGTACCAACGCGTTAAATATCCTGCCGCGAGAAATCGGATCGTCGGACGAGAGCATCGCGCGAAACGTCGTCGGTCTCGAGGAAGCAGTTTTGCTCGTGCCGCAAGCTCGCTTCGAACCGAGCGAAAGTCGAGGTTCAGCCTCGCCGTCCGTCGCTTTTTTCGTCCTCGTGCCGGCTCCGCGGTTCGACGATCCACGACCGCGGGCGCGACTCCGCCTGCACCGACGTATTCTTCAGCCTCGTTATACCCGCTTAGGCCGGGCGCTCTTTTCGTCACGACTTTTAATGCCTCCGCGGCAAAGCTGGACGCAATCGTGGCCGCCCCGCGTAAGACGATACCCTACGAACCGGACTTTTTCTCTCTCCCTCGCTCCAGCGCGGACACGCGCGTCCCCATCCGCAGCTCGCAGTGGAAAAGAGCAGCAGCCTCGCTTCGGCGCAAGGGCCAGCGGCGGCGACGCGAGTTCTCGAGCCCGAAAACGGGGAAAACCGGCGAATCCCTCGAGAAAAACGGACTGGAATCGCGTCGCAGAAAGCCAATTCTCGTCTCGTGATTCATCCTCGGGCCCGATCCTCGAGCCTCGAGCATTGAGAATCACCCTCTTCGGCTTCCAACAACCTCATTCCGCAGACCCTTCGCTCAGTGATTCAACCGAAAGATCGATAGCGAACGTTTCGTTGCGAAAAACCCGCTCGGTCCTCGTGACGCGCCAGCTCCCTTTGTAAACGTTAAAATGAGTCAGCTATTCTCCTTGTTCTGTTTGTCTCGACGACTTGGAAACATCGATCGTCTCCTCGCGGTGGTGACCTCCTTTCTTCTCATGTTACTCTCCCATTATCGAGGATACATCTGATTCGCTCAAAGCTCCGGACTATTCTTATTGTTCCTTCATACAATGATCGATTGACAAGATTCGGAACGTCGAGGAACTTCGAAATACTCGAGTTCTTTTCGTACCCAAATTCCTGGTGAGACTGAAATTTGCGACGTTGGAATCGAGCGAAATGATGGGAACTCTTCAACGATTCCAGTGATGCTCCAATTCTGGTACCTGCTTAATCTGCAATTCGTAGGTTTTCAGTCTCACCAATGACTCGTGGAGTAAAAAATTGGCAAATAACAAACGTTGTTTTCGTTGGACTCGAACCGACATTTTGAGGCATCTCGCGGAGGCGAAAGCTGAGCATTATTTTCAACCGAGTCGCCGTTTGGTCGCACAAGTTCGCCGTTCGATTGGAGTCTTCTTGAAAAGCTCGTTTTTACTTATCGTTTTCAAGCGATTGTCCCAAACTTCACGGCACGGCTTCCAAGTCTTGGAATTTTAACTTTTTCTCGAATTCAGAGTTTCTTTCGATCGATAATTGAATTGTTTTTCCTCAGTCAATTCCGAGGCAGGGACCGAATAAATTGGCGGTTGCACCACGATGGAGCGGAGCGAGCAGCAGTTTTTCTTCGTCGTTCTAACTCATTAACGCTTCGCGCAGTGCAATTAGCACGGGACTGTGCTCCTGCCCGCCGTATATCGATGCACGCTGTTCCCAATGAGAATCTGGGCGTCTCCGTGACATAATCCGTGCGAAGACACGCTTTTGTTGTTCTAGCCTCGCCGCGAGCTCCGCGAACATTACACGTTCCTCGTTACTCTCATTAGAGGTGTGGCCCAATATCGTGAACCTGCATTTTTAAATCCACTGACCTGGCGCACCGTCGCACCGCACCGAACGACACGCTCGATAAATTTCATCGCGTTAGAAAAAACCTCGCTCGCTGGGCTGAGCGATAGAAATAACTGGAGAAAGTGAACGAAGCCAAGTGCACGAAAAAACTGAAATTTATTTGGCTGGCATTCGTTGGGGCTCGAGTGCAGACAGTTTTCATGAGTTTCTGCCGGCTCTGAGATGATCCCCGGAGCAGTGCAGCAGGAACAGTAAAAAGGGATGGGAGAAATATCAAAACTGCATTAAATGAATTCGTGGCTCCCCCAAACGCCGACAACTCCGGCCGCTTCTCATCTCAGCCGAAGTCTCTCCAGCGAAGATTTGAGCTCGTTGGATAAAAACCCTCGGAATACTCGAGCCACGATAGCTCGCGCGTATCTGCGACTCGAACGTCACTGGGTTTCGCATAGCTCGGAGTCGAATTAACAGACAGATGGATCGAGAGTCAAAGAGGAATACAGAAAAGGAGAAAAAAGGATGAGGAGATGAAAGTGCCGGAGAGGAAGCTGTCCCGGCTGTCTGGTCAGGGTCGTGGACGGCACCGCCACCGATTTGTATTGCCTGACGACAGCGACGAGTCTCCGTTTCTAAATACGTCGGTGACCGTCAGCGCGGACACCGAGTTTTACACTCGTGTACAAATCTTCTCTCTCTCGCATTATTTGCACTCCTGGACACTCGTTGTAACGCTTCTCGACACGTATCACGAGGCTTTTGCCTTAATACGGGAAGCCGTTGTCCTTCGATGCCACTGAATCGTGTGCAAACCTCGTTTCTTTTGGGTTTCGTTCGTCTGTTGTAACGGAACGATTAATTGGTGCGAATTCCATTTTATACGAAAGAGAATTTTCTCATTTTCGGGGTAATGAATCTCGGGGGTTCAGGACTTTCGCGATGATTCGATCCCAAGTTTCGAGTAGATATTTTTTCTGGTTTTCAAAACGTTCGATTTCGTTCAATTTTAGCTTTTCTCGTGCAGCTTTTTTTACGTGAAAAAGTTCCAACGGTTTTCATCCTTTGATCATTTTGTTTCGGTTAATAATATTTTCGACGACGTCGAACTTCGACGAATTTTCATCCCAGGAAACTTGGTCGTGGACCGTTTATTTCGAGAGTGAATAACGAAGAAATTGGTGCATCGTCGATCTTATTATCGCAGACGAGTAAAATCCCTTTTTTAGTTATTTTCAACGAGCTCTGGTCGAATTTTCAGCAAAATAGGTTCCGTAAAAAACGTATCTTTTGAAACGTTCTCGCTGAAATTAGCCTTTTTCAAATTTCCTATGAATTTCGAATCAGATTTATTCGGGAAGCGTGATCCTTTCGTTACTTTGTGTCTATGGGGGATTTATTGATTGGACAGAAGACACGCCTGGTAAAGCGAAGCCTCGGTGAAAAGTTATTCGGCGACTGGGCGTCGCCTGCACAACTCTTCGTTTCCGTTTATCCAGAAATAAGTTTGACTCCGTTTTACGGTCTTGTATGACTCCGCGATAACCCGAAAAGCTCAACGGTTTCCCCGTGGCTTGCCGGCGCAGTAAAGTCGCCGACACAGTGGCCCATTTTCGTTTTTCCTTTCTACGAAGTCCTCGACATTTAAGGGATCGATGGATTCATCCCTATTCTCTTAATTCGAGCACTGTCGTGCACAGGGGCTTCCACGCTCCCTCCATCTCTCGTCGCTCCAACCGCTTCCACCTCGTTGCCGATAACCGCCTCGTAAAACGCTAATCTCCTCGGAGTACGTCGTATTTTCTCTTCGACGCGTTTATTCTCGTTGCGAAATATCTTACGAATGTTACGAAATTTATTTCTCGACGTATTTATTACTCGACGAAGGATTATGTTGCCCGGATCGATATCCAATGTCCGGGCTACTCTATTCTCGAATCGCTCGTCCATAGTGCTGTGGCAGAATTGAAAAAACGTCTCGTCCTCGTCACTCTCGGCTTGTGAGGCTCCAATGGAATTTTTCAAAATTAGGCACTTCCTCACTCTCGGTGCTGTACTCGTGACGAAGAGTGCTGGATTTTTTGGAGAAATTTACGAAAAAAAATTGGCAGTTTCACTCGAAAGGAAGAGGGTTGACGAAAAACGAGGTGGAAAGGACCAATTTTTGTGGGATAAAAGTCGAGGAATTTTAAAAAGCGTTTATTTAAATAACAATAATTTTTAATTATTTTGAAAAATTAGGAAATTTAGATAAATATTGAATTTGGGATTCTACGAATTGACAATAAGTATTGTGTTTCGAGTCAAGCTTTCAATCATTGAATTCGACGTTTGATTCGATTGGTTTGCAGAGTTAAAAAAAACTTAGAAAAAGAAGCGTCGATCTGGTTATGGGAAATTACAATTTCTACGAATCAGTAAATTTGTAATTCTGTTATTTTTTATAAACACGTCGATATTCGTGTCGAAAAATGTTGGTAGATTTCGAAACGTTCAGTAAAACGAAATGAGAATCTGCGAAAAATTCGTACTAAAAAAACGAGACGACAAGAAGAAAGACAGCTGTTCAAACATTTTTATGGATACGGACAAGTCAAGGTGAAATCCATCCAGCGTGCAGGCTGCCACCGTTTCAATATTTCAGTGTTGTGGAATCGTGACTGAGACGAAAGAATTTAAAACGAATATTAACTCGTGTCTTATGGTCAATGAGCGCGTCACTGTGTTTACAATTAGACGCAGTTTTCAAGGAAGCTGTCAAAAGAGGTGTTGTTTCACGAAGATAATTCATTTCGTCTGCCTTCGAGAAATATTTTTCCACTAACATCGTCCATCACGATTGTTCTCATTTTTATACGTTCATTCAATTATTCAAAAGCAGAATAATTGAGTTGATCGCTCGGAGCTTTGTCGACGTTTAGAGTTCCTGTCAAAAGCTTTTTTCCTGATGCAGTTAAACCACCTTAAGATTACAACTCCTCGACCATAATCACGTGCATTTTCATAAATTTATAATTTTCCGCTCGAAAAATACCGACCACAAACTCGTCGTACTTCACTACAGTGAAGTAGAAAACATGATAAGCGATTTGAATTTGCTGTCAACCACTTAATCGCTGAAAGCCCAACCATTGCCAGTTTATTACTATTTTGAATATTAAAGCGATGAGATACTCGAGAGAGCTCGATAAACGGCGCATTACAGGCCCCACTGAGGCTACCATCTGTATGCGTGAGTCACTATTAAAACAAGATTTTCTGGGGCACACGCTAGCTCGTGCAACATATTTTCCGTTCCCGTTCTAAAATCGTTTTATTTTTACTCAAATATGCACCCTCGATACTCATTTTACAATGCTCCTTACAATTTGACGCGTTGCGTTGGTTTGTTAATGAAAAAAAAAAAAAAAAAAAAAAAAAAAAGATTCTGGCCTTCAAAGCCATTTTCGTAACGATTTTTGACGTTCCTCCATTAATTTGCTCCCTTCTAATATTCGTTTACTAAACTGGCAAGATAAAATGAACTTTTGTCCCAGATCGAAGCGTATTAATAAATGGGCTTGGAATAACCGCTCATTACCTCGGGATCAGGCCACATGCGATTCCCCTCGAAGCTAAAAGTCAGGTGTGCAGTTGAAATTGCACAGAGTATCGATTTTCCGTAAGGGTCAAGCAAACACTTTTTAGCCTGTTCGTGCTCCGCTGCCCGAATTCCTCTGCAAGCATTACAAGCCCCGGCATTTCATTATTTTTTCTTCTGCTTACAGGTCCACGCGAAACACGAGGAAAAAACCGAGAGCAAGTCCGTCTACAGGGAGTACAACAGAGAATTCTTGCTGCCGAAGGGTACGAATCCGGAAAGCATCAAATCCTCGCTCAGCAAGGACGGCGTCCTGACAGTCGAAGCTCCACTTCCGGCCATTGGATACGGCGAGAAACTCATCCCAATTTCCCACAACTAAATTATACAAATTTAACTACATATATATGAAATATATAGATATATTATTGTATACCACACGCACTATTACAAAGTACAGATGTATTTTGTATCCGAAAGCTTATTTGGCCTTTTTATCCAATTGGTTCTGCGTTACAAGGGTCTTGTCTTTTTTTGTCAAAATCATTTAGACCTGAAAATATGAAGTTTTCTTTTTCACTTACGTCTCGTTCATTTCTTCGCTGTTTTTCTCCTCCTTAATCGCTTTGTTTGTGGAAGTACAACGCACACGGTGCATTCATTAAAATCCATCGTTGTCCGGCGATCCTGAAAATCCTCACATTTTTGTACACTGGAAAACAAGTTTTTTGATGTTGCACGCGACGGAACCGAAGGTCGTTCTAATCGAAAAATACATAAATTCAGTTCTGGCTATGCCTAAATAAACTGTGGAGCGTTGAAAACCCTCCAATATGCTATTGTCGTGCCTCAATAATTAGCCTCTTCGAGCCGAGTTTCTGAGCCTTCAGCCAATTTACAATAGTTTTATGCGCGCTTCAAAAGCTCCTGTGATCGACGAATATTCGACGGTGTTTTGGGCGAAAGAATTTTGAAATTCATCGATGAAACGTCGTGAATGAAAATTATTTCATCCTGAAAGGACTTTGAAAATTTGACCAAGAATTGTATATTGAATAAACCGATACCTGCGACAAAGAGGAATTAACTGGATTGACAGTGAAATGATTTGAGAGAAAATAATTTCGAAATACGGTACAAATACAAAATGAAAATTTTCATTCACACATGTGGTAGTTTATATGTACGTCAAAAGACTAAAAAAAACATGCCTAGCCTATTCGTAAGCATTGCTATATTATTTATGAATATTTTAATACTTTCAAAAGTTCATAATGTTTAAAGGTGAATTAAGAACAATGTTGAGAAGAACTGAATAAAGGCAAATTTGAAAATGTATCCAACTTTTTTATGAACTCCTTCGAGCTGCTTGTAAGAAAAAAGTTTATCCTGTCAAATTGCTGTTTCCAAATATCCAAAGGAGTCTGGTAAGAAGGGTGTGACGAAAAAATGCCAGGAAATTTTCATGAGTATCACAGCTTATTGAATTTATTAACAAAATAATTTGTCATCTTATGTACAGTGGATTCTTACTCATTGAATTATCCATCGTTATGTAAAAAATTCATGCATCAATTAATACAATGCTTATCGACACTCGAACGTCGATTCGAGGAAAACCTTACATTCCCTTTTTTTCTTCTCTTATCGACCTTATTCACATACTTGTAAGAAGTATTCTTCGAAACTCTCGTATGTACTTGGTAAGAAGTGATTTTTATTTTTTTCAAAATATACTATTTGATATTTTATCTTGTGACTGTATCTCTCACTATAATTATTTGGTATCAGAGATACTGTTGAGTGAATATCGAATCTCACGCACGATAGAGCTTTCCCAAGCGAAAAATAACTTACAAAATTTTGGTTGCAAGAGTGATCAGAAAGAATGATGATTACATGCATCGTTGAATGCATTTCTTTGCCCCCCCCCCCCCCCCTCCGTTAGTATGATTAAACTGTAACTCGTAATTTGTTAATGACAAAAATTATACTTGATGAAAAACTTTTGATATTTTTTTCTCATTTGTTCGCAATTCTAATTCTCAGAATTGTGTAGTGATGAAAATGTTTCGTTTTGTTCGAGCCCCTTGAGTGTGTGTTCAATAAACTTATTTCTTGCTCGTGCTTTATGAATATTTACATTCGTATTCTTAATAGATAGTCTCGCTGTGAGTAGAAAAAGCTGTGGCTTTTCTGTGGCCGAAATATTTGTAATCGTTGCGATTACAAAAATGATTGATTACTTAAACGAAGCGAAGGGAAATAAATGGATCATTTGATATTTAGGAATTCTAAAAACTCAGGTTCGTCAACGGAGCAATTCAGTTCCCTTTTTCAATTTCAGTACCGTCAAACAGATGTTTGAATAATTAAAATTCAAAGGTTTGAATGATGGCAAAAATGACCAAGTACAAAAAACATTGACAGTAGATGTACGCTCAAAAGGAAAAAAAGAAACTGTGGATGAGTATAAAGGGAGAGTCAAAAAGCACCGCATTGGAAAATCGAAAAGAGCGAGAACGCGTGAATTTTTGGTTTAAGTGCTGGGTATTTCAGCAGCGAAGAGTGACGAATCTGTGGGATTGAAAGTCGGAGATTTGCCTTCGCGGGCGATTCTAAGTGCTTGAAGGACAGCGACGGTATCGAGTTCTTTCTGATTGGGTCTCTCGTTGTCGAGGCAAATGTCAGCAGCGCGTTTGCCAAAAGGTTCTAGGACCTTGACCCTGTAATCAACTATCGTAGAAACGGGATTACCCGTGAGCCTCAAATTCTCCAAACACGGCAAGTGTCCAATATTCTTGACCTCCTCGATGTTCTCGATTCTATTGCAGCTTACGTCGAGGCCTTCGAGCGAATAGAGTTTGGAAAAACTCGCGAGTGACGTCAATTTGTTCTGCGACAAATCCATGTAAACAATGTTACCCAATTTCGTGTGCAAATTGTTTGGTAATTTGCTAAAACTGTTCGAGCCCAGGTGTAATTGTGAGAGTCGTGGTAACAGTGTAACGTTTGATATTTCAGTCAATAAATTGTTGTTCAGTATGAGAGTTTCTATGTGCGGCAGTAATTTTATAGCTTCGTCTATCTCTTTGATACGATTGTTGCTGAGATCGAGATGCGAAAGTTTGAGCCACACGTGTGAATCATTCGCACTCGCAATCCTCTTGTGAACTTCTTCGCACATTGCAAATTCTACAATGTTACGAAGCGACGTGTTATGCACTTCCAAATGCTTAACGGTATCTCTCATGTTGCCCATTCCATAGATTTTATCCATCGGATAATTATCCACCACCAGTGTCTCGACGCTCTTAAAAGTTGACAACTCTATCGGCAAAGTTGAAAGCTCTATGTTACTGGTGCCAAAATATATTGATGTTGCCTCTATTGTCAGATGTTTCAAATGAGAATTATAATCAAGAACATGACTGAAATCAAACTTTCTATCCACTACCTCCAGTGGGGGACAGGGTTGTTTGAGTCGCTCACTGATGGCATATAACTGAAAAAGAAATATTTGTTTATCAATATTGCGCTGCCTGTGAAATTTTTACATCGCAATTTTACAGATTTTTGCATAGATCAGAGTATTTGTTGAAATATAAAAAAAATTTGCATCGTTCGAGATCAACAAGTAGACAAATCTCAGTCAATAGAATTCCAACGCATATGTGTACTAAACATTCTCATGAGTAATCTAATTGAATATGAGTATCTAATGATCATTTATTTTTATCTATTTTTGTTATGGTATGAAAATTTCATATTTGCCTTAAGGCACAAAATAAATAATGAGTTTATGACTTATCGGAATACCTGAAGTGGTGTGAAAGCGTAGCTCTTGGATAACTCCAAAAGACTATCGCCTTGGGTAAAAAATACCAGTGCCATGTTTTGGAGTATAAAAAATATATCGTATTGATGAAGGTATAAGAAAAGGACAAATTCCCTGGGCATAGTTTTTTTGAGATAATGATAAACTGCATTGAGATAGCTTTCCAGAGCAATTCGTCGTTTTTCGATGAAAGTTTCGCTCTTGTTGCCAATGAGTTTTTTCGGTGGTAGTATATCCTTTTCGACACAGTGTTCCGTAACCAAATACTCATGTAATTCAGCGAATTCGTTGTATCTGTGCTTCAGTTTCCATTTTACTTCGGCTATTCTAACCTCGATGTTGTAATACGTCACACCGTCCAAAGTTTCTACGCTGGGTATCGTAATTTCGATATTTTCTGGATTCGACAGCAGACAAGCCATTCTTTTTTATAACGTTTCACTGTACACGAACTATAAATAAATGTAGAAAAATTCCTCTCATCAACGAAAGCACGTCATAAATATATACATGAGCAAATCTCGATATTGCTAACGAAATGATGAACTCTCGAAATCCCCTGCTCACTCTATTATGTGCAAATGTATATACAAACACAAAAATTTCTACGAGAGCTTCGTATCAGACACACCGTTCAGTGGTCTGCTTTTATGACTGCTGAGATGTGAATCATCCTTTTACTCTTCTCTGTTTCATCTTTCGTAATTAATAATCGGAGGCACATTTATCTATTATTATCGAGCGAGACATGTTCGTCCTCACTACTGTACTACTGAAATTCATAAAACTCATTTTTTGACAGCTCTGCTCAATGACAGTTCTGCTACCACCTAGGGTACCGGGGGGGGGAGAGAACGCCGCGCGATCGCTGTATTGTTATTATTACTATTATTATTATCACTACGGAAAAAATATAACTTGTACGATGAAAGATATGCGGAGAGACAAACGGTGACGAAGTTTTTTAACCAGGGTGAACGTTGATTTTGGACCGATCGTAGCATTCGAAACAATTTCAAACGATTGTGGGAGGGTGAGTTTGCGAATCGCTCTCACAATCGCTATTCTACCAGTTCCAAATTTAATCTACTGTTTATTCTTATCGTCGCAATTTTATTTCAGAGTCCGTCTGTTCTACGTTCTACCACCCACGCTCAAAAGATTTCTGAAGCTTTGCAAGTCCGGACGCACGCACATAGATGGAGCGCAACTAACATTTTATACTTTTCATAAAAACTTTCGCAATAAACGATGCAGCGCGGTATGGCATAACAATAATACATGACTCGAGAGAATCGATCCAAGTTTCCAGAATCCTTCCGTTTGCTGTATGATCCATCAATTCATATTTTCATATAATATTGATAAGTAAATTATTAACCAGACGTTCGTTTAGGTATACACGAAAATCTTTTATAAATTCATGGAGAATTTGAAAGTAGTAAAATACATTTTACACATTTTTGTCGGTTGCCTGCTGGAAGTCAGATATATTGTTGAAAAGATATTTCCATTTCGTATTTCAAATTTCCAGTTGTTAACATACGGATGGGGAGGGAAAAACAATTTTTGTACCAACCAGGACGAAAGGTTAGAAATAATATAAGACCGTCGTCGTCCTTCACAATCTAGTAACATTAGTTATATACTTTATAAAGCGATTTAACACGGTTTTATATACATTGTTACATTTAGTAAACTCGGAAAGCCGATACTATTTTTAAAAAAGTTTCGAGAGTCGATTATATACGTATAAACACTCGCATGAAAATGCTATGGTTTTAACTTTTGGTTTAGAAAAAACAATTTGCCATGAGCACGGAAAAATTTTTTCGTATAACAAATATATGCATTTTTTCTTTGCCATCCTGGTAAATCTTTTCTTACTTTTCTAATACTTGAAAAAATGAAAAATCTGGTGTTACCGTATTATTGTTATTTATACACAAATCATCGTTTTTCTTCAGAAATCTACTTTCGAAGGATTTTGTGTTAACGAAAAAAAAAAAAACATTTCTTCAAAAAGAGAATTTTCTGTTTGCCCTCAAAGGTGTAAATTCCAATCATTTTTCAAATTCACGGAAAACTAATCGAGAGCTGTTATGAATTTATCCTCATCCTCTTTCATGTGTAATGAAAGTGTATTATCTACATTAAATTAAAAAAGAAACGAATGACGAAAAAATTTACAAGCTAGAATTATAGCAAAATGATTTTTCTTCCATGGAGCTTCATTAACAGGAAATATGCACTTGCTCTCCTGGATCGACATTACTGAATTTGATTAATTTCGAAATTCGCATCATTGGAATTAGCTGGAGCAATACTGTCATCACTTTTCCATCTATTCGTTTCGTATTACGAGTTCTATTTTCTAATTAAAATTTAAAGGTTCCTTATATTAGCGCGTTTTTTTTGACTTCCATCAGTGTAGATGTAGACAATGATAAAATTAAGTGTTCATAAGCTGCCACTCCATTCGACACTGGACTAAAAGTATAAATTATTTTCTTGTGAATTTGGAAAAAATATTACAAAGACAATGCTCTAGTTTTACACGATCACATCTACCGCATATTTTGGTGAATCAATGCTTTGTCGTTGTTGAATTTAACTTCGTAGACTCTGTAACCTGCTTTTCATTTCTTCGAGCTCTGTATCATCCGCTTCTTCGAATTCTTCTTTGTTGGAGGTTGACGCTACAGCACCAGGAGTTTCCGTTACTACAGCGGGTGCTGTGCCCAATTGGCCTGCCGTTAGTTCCCACAAAACCTGAAATCAATAGTCATGTTATTTACATTCTCTTTCGAACCAATTCTCGAAAATTTCCACTCTAACATCATGACCTAATATGTCTTAATTGACAGGAATTAAGTTGAGATGAACTGTTTATTTTTTTGGAAGCAGTTTGATATTCAAGTATATTTCTTCAACATTTGGCATATGTTTTACCTTGTCAACCTCCTCATCAGCCTCATCCTCAATTTCTTCTGAATCCTCAATCGAATCCATAGTTTCGTCAAGCATTTCTTCAATGATTCCTGCTTTCATCATTTCCTTGGACAAATCTCTCATGGTGGCAGCAACCTCGGGTACTCTGATGAGTGATTGCATGGCTTGCATGACCTCTGTAGATTTAGACAAGGAACCAGCTACCCTTATCGTAGCAAGTTGATTCTTCATTTGCAACGAAACCGAATTCAAATGAGCCTTTGACGTATAGAGTTTGCCTCTGGCTTTCCTCGCTCTTATTATTTCTTTGGCGAGTATTTTACAGACATCCTTGTCACCCTTTTTTGCTGCTTCTTTCAACGAGCGTTTGACCTTGTCCTCTTCACGTTGGATAGCTACAATTTGCGAATTTCCGAATGAGTTTTTAACTGTTTTATCGACCGAGCTCGTGAACTTTTCACATTTTTCATCAATTCTATAAATTCTCTTCATCGAGAATATTTTGACCGAATCAACATTTGGTTTTGTAATCACACTGATGACGATCTTCGTGATTGATTTTGGGTGTGTTATGACTCACCTCTAACCTGCCTATCCAACTGATATCCCTCTTTCCGCAATTTGTGCGTCCATTCTTGTACCTAAATTAGTCAACCACACAATTCATAACCATGTTCATTTTTTCACGTTCATATATGTAAAAAGTGTTTTCAATATTTATTCACCTGTTCTTTAGGATTTTTCTCTGGCGATTTACCGAAAAGACCCATTTTCGTGATTCACTGACAGAAGTGTCAAGGCGGGCAATAACAGTCTGTGAAAACTAACCTAATCTCGCGCGCCTGTGACATGAAAATATCTTTCCTGAAAACATCGACTCGTGCTGCGGCGTTATTTTTTGAGAAGTGGTGTGAGACTGTCAAAGTACTTTCAAAGGCCTAAATAAAAGGCGCATCAAATTTAAACCTTATGAAATCTGAGATAATCCTTGAACGGTTTGCATCTCGCAATATTTTTTAGAAATCGAATTTTCAATGTTTGTTTTTTGAGATTTTATGAATTTTTTGCCAACAGGTAAAAACTTTGAAACTTTTGAGAACCGGCGTCGAAAATGTTATAAATTTTAGAAATATATCAAAAATGGATATAGAGACCACTACTCTCGCAGCTTAGCTCGACTTGACGCACTTCCAGAGTGTTACTTCCGAAGTTCATCTTCAGAATCTCCATCCACCCTTTCGCATTTCGTACATTCTGTTTTCCCGTAAACTTTTGTCTTTTTTTTCTGCCATTCGAATAATTTCGAATCACACACTCGAAAAGATCGATTGCTCCGTCAAATAAAACGACGCAAAGAACAAAACTGTGTATCGCTCAGTGGATTTATTTAACAAATTTTTAAGTAGACATAATGATATAGTCTCTGCACGGAAGTAACATTCCGCATCAAAACTTTGATCCCAGAAAAAATAAAAAATTTATAAAACATCCGGTCACATAAGACCTGTAACCGCAAATTCGTTAAGGTCGTTCCACAGTGCAATTATGCACAGTGGCAAAAGTTTCTGTGTACAATAGTTGACAAACGGCTGCATTGTTGTCGAAGCTCATTTCGCCTACCTTGAATTCCGGATTGACGGCGATCTGTATTTAAAAAAAGGAAAAAATTCTTGAGTCTTTTTTCTCGTATGAAAAAACCAGAGCAGACTTAATACGTGTTCTAGGAATTTTCACAACGATTTTCTCATGTTATTACCTTAAACGTATAATCACCCGGTGCTAGTTCAGATATATCGACCCACTGACAGTCGATGTTGTGTTTGTAAATGTCACTGCAATTGACTGAAATACCCTGATCACCGTAATTGGCACACTTGTATCTGCAATACGAAAAATAACATAAAATTGTCAATGATAATGAAATAGTGACTGTGTTAATCGAAATCAATGAGGAATTTTTAATTCTTCTTCACCTGGGTGTAACTCCAGGTAAGCACTGATTATCTTCCAGGCAGAACGATGCCTTGTGACCCTCAGCCACCCTTTTACCTTGCGAGTCGATTACGTCGAAGGTTGCAAACACTTCCATCGAGTGGTAATGCCTGCATCGATGGTTTTAAGAAAAATATGTTGAGAAATTGTTTTTTTTTTTTTTCAATTTATGAAAAAGCTCAAATCGTTGAATAATTTTGTTAACGGTTCATGGGATTAAAAATTTTTTTAATTAGGAAAACCTTAAATTTTAGATGCAAAATTGAAATTTACGTTGAATAAATTTATTTCTATCGATAGATGCTCACATATGACACATGTGCCATTCCCAAAGGTGCTTTGGAATGGACGGACGAAAGTCGGCAGTGCCAGCGTTTAGAATTCTCGCCGTGAATCGCAAGAGTCTCCGAGTTTCGAGATGCCAGTTCGTCGACTCTTTTTGGATTTTGTAAGCTTGACTAGCCACGCAATTTTCCTCCATTGCACACTGCAACCAGTATAATTGACGATCTTCGAGATGAGCCGTCCTCATCAGCTCGATGTGATCCACTACGAGGTCAGCGATTTCCCTTACGCACACGACACCGGCGACGTTTTCAGCGATTCCTGGATGAATACAAAATACGAGTGTGAGAAAAATGAGTCGCTCGTAGTTTTTTTGGGTTTCTACTTTATTGTTTTCTTTTTCTACCTGGACACTCGAATTTTTGGTCGTGCAGACACTCGCTGATATTAATCTCGTTTCCAGCACATTTGAGACCACTCACGAACATTGGTAATCGGTCCCCACCGAAAAAATTAGTTTGAACGGCATCCGAGGCGTGGCCAAGTCCAAGCTGGCGACAAACGACTCCAGCCTCGAAGAGGGACCATCCGTCGCCGCAAACGACACTCCATTCTGGGGAGCAATTTTTTTTTAGCTACAAAACGTAACGAAGTACCAGACTCGCATTTTTGAAGATGAAATTTTTGCGAGAAGATTTTTTAATCCGCGATTGATGGATGAGTGGAAGACCTTCGTTTCCAAGTTTGATTTCCACCCTCCCTTCATTCGGAGCCCGTCCGCCAGCCAATCTTAGAGCAATGTCCTGCGGATGAAGATCCTCGATCTTCAATTTGGGTAATTTTTTCTTGGCGACCGGAGCTATGGAAATTTGTTCCTCGTGACGACAAACAACACCCGCAGCTTCGCCGCTCTCGCAATCAGAAATTCCCCAGCCGTCGAAACGACATTTGGACAAATGGTTCTCCGTGCCGTCGCAGTAAACGTTGTCCATCCAAAAATGTCCTGAAATTATGAAAAAAATGTTCTCGGTGAATCGACGATGGGAATGAAAAATTTGGGAAAAATTGTTTCAATTTTTTTCAAACAATTCGAACTCGTCGTACTTCTCGCCTGGCCAAACTGCCCACTTCCGGTCGCTCTGATCGCTTCCTCGTAACCGAGTTGCCTGCAAACGACTGTAGCCTCCAAAAAGTCCCATTCATCGTCGCAAATGCTGCCCCATTTTCCGTTGTGAAGAATCTCAACGTTTCCTGCAATGAAACTTTCGTTAGTTCAAACATTAAGTTATTATTAGCCTCTGTAATTCAATATCATTCTCGAGCACAAGCGCATCTCTATTTTTTTGCCCTTTCAATTGCACTCGCGCCTGGCTTTCTGTTCATCGCCTATGAAACCAGAGCGCTCTCTCCAAATGCTAGTTTACACGCTTCTGTCATGTCAAGAGTATTTTTCGACTTATAACATGCTCATTGGTTTTGCCTTTCCCTGTTTTTTCTCTTTAAAAATTCTAATAATCCCATGCAATTGGTAAATTAATTACAATTTTATTGCCTCGTGAAATATTCATTTTTTTTGTCGAAAAAATTGCTGATGATAATAATTTAATATTTTTATCGGAGCACCTTGAAAAAATCGTTTCTTGATTTGCTTCAATTTTCTGATTTTTTCAGATGAAATACAAAGTTGCGGCCGGATCAAATTCGCACCAACATCAAGGAAGTTTACGTTTTCGAAGAATAAATTCGTTTCTGTGGGATCGAAAGAAATTATACCTTCGTACTCGTTTCTGGTGCCCCCAACAAGTTTAACGGCGCCATTGAGTTTCTTCAATTTTCGAAAATCCTTTTTGAGTTTCTTCACCAATCGCGCTTTTCTCGCACGATGATTTTCACCCGAAGTTACAGATTCTCCAACGTTTTTGCCATTATAATCCTTCGCCAGGGTGCTGCTCGTTGTCTCGATAATCAAAAGCATCAAAGAAAGCCAACAGAGTATCAACATTTTGTGTCTCGTTACTTTTGGAACTTTCACACAACTTCATTCACAAATGAAATGGGAGCTTCTTCTTTTTAAGTTGAAACTCCTAAAATATTTATCGATTTTTCTTATTTCATTTCGTTAATAATCGTTTTAAAATTCAGGTTTCGATTCAATTCGTCAAATAATATTTCCACGACAATAAACTACTGCAATGAAATTTCAATTTCATTCAGGAAAATTAATATTCGCGTTCATTTCCGTGTATCATCCTCGAGATAAATTTTCATACTGTCCATTAAATTCCAAATGGAGTAAGATCGTTCGAGTACAATTGCCGGAGTGTTTAGTCGAGTACTGATGCATGTTAGATTCGTTACAAACAGTTATATCGCCAGTAAATCTCGACGTCCTTGTGCAAACGCACAGCGATCTTACATCTGTCGACTTTGTGCAGCTTTTTTAACATCTGTGCGTATGAATGAGTATAAGTGCAAAGCGTTTGCGTGTGAAGAAAACCATGAGATCTTGAATCGAATTACGAGGCGATAAATCAGTGTGAATTCGTACCACGTGTGAAGTGTTTCGAAGAAATAAGTTGACTGAAAAACCACGTGGCGATTGAAAAGTTGTTCAGTGACGACGTAAGACTATCATTAGTTTTTTTAACGAATACGAAGACACCATGAAATATCTTGAAGCAAAAAAGCTTTTTGAGATCTCTAAGAGTATTTATCAACGTGCAGATTTATCGAGGAGAGAGTTTTGGTGTGGTTGTTATTTGATATCCTCAAGCACTCGTTATTGCGATCGAAATCTTGCCTTTCATAACACATTTTTTTGCTGTTTCGCTCGATAAACCAAACATACACTATTCCGAGGGAGTAAAAATCCCAGAACGACGAGAAAAAAGGTGATTTATAAGAAACGTTGCATGGAAACTCGTCGCATAATTCGGTAGTTTTCCTCCATAAAAACAGGAATTTCTAGACGCGTTGCACTTTCTTATCTTTAAACATGGTACGATAGGTCGAATGTCAGGAACAGCAGTTTTTCGCAAGAATCTCGTTTCTCAAAAATCTAGATGCCAAAATAATCCACAAAAAGATTTCGCACATTTTCCACGTCCGGCAGAACGTTCTCCGAGATAAAAAAGCTTACAATTTGAAAGACACATTCAATTTTTGTTTTTTGTTTCAATCGGATTCAATGGAACTTCAGATTTATAGCTGCAGTGCTGAGTTACAGTTTAGAGATCGTCGACAAGTAAAAATTTCACCGAAACCCCTTTTTCCTCCTTAAATTATTCGATACGAATTGATTGAAAATTTAAAAATACACATTTTATTCGATTATCGATGTATCTTTATGGAACAATAATGTTACAATGCTCTGAATAATACTGCTTTTTTGTCATAAATCTTATACGATATTTTGTTACGTGTAATAACAGCCACGATTAAACCTGAAACAAGTTTCGTACCAGAGAAGCTTGTCAAGTTGTAAGAACGTGAAGAGGCACCGTTTCAATTGTTACGTTTCAAGCATAAAACGGAGTATTTCATAAGAATTTTCAAACATTGTACATTATCACAGACATGTCCCCGATAAGATATTATCAATTCTCTTAAAGAGCATTCCCGAGGCGTAATTGAACGTTTTGTGCTTTAAAACGAGAATAGACATTTGTGGTTAACTAACTCAGTGACAGACCAGTGCCACTGTTTATCGTCGATATTTTAATGGTGAATAGTAAAATATATTGGTAACATGAACCACATAAATGTGTTTGTACACCACTGTAAAATTTATATTACTCAGGTTCAACCGAATTGAACGATCCTTCTAAATGTATAGTAACTAACGTCAGACCTTCAAAATAGAATACCCATTTTTAACTTTTCGTGAGTAAATACAAATGATAAATAAATAACAACGAAGGTTAAACTGAAAAAAAAAAGATTGACGCTCCGTAGGATTTCAAAAGGATCGTATCAAAACGGAATAAACGTAGCGCGCCTTCCTAACTCTTAGTATTTTTCGTGTTCATTCCCAAGTTCGATAAGCGACTTGATATTTCCGAAACTGCAGAACCGCTTGTTACGGCGTTTGTATAGAGTGGCGAATTTGAAGTATCCCATTCATCCTCGTCGGAGAAAATTCCTCTTGCCAAGTCCTCCTCATCTTCGACCTCGTCGCCGTTGACGTTGGCGCCGTTTTTATTCGTAGAATTACCATTGAACAAGTACGTATGCAGACGGAAAACATCTTAAATACCACAGAAATGAAAATTAATAGAATGAATAATTAAAGAGTATTAATTGGAAAGAAAAATAAAAATAAACACGGTGAAATTTATGGTAAATCATTAGAGTGGTATATCGAGACAAAAAAACGACAGCTTATTAATTTGACGATTGACGACATACCGGAATTATCTTCGGATGCGATATTCTTAACGAGGAACTCGTCATACGGAGATTCATATCGCGGGAATCGTCTTCTTCTCTCAGCATTGTGTTCGGGTAGAGCGAACGACTTTTTCTCAACAGGAGCTTCCTCGACCACTTGGAACGGCTGATCCGGGTTACAACTCGACGTGGGCACGTGCTTTTTACCCAAAAGTTTACGCGCCTTCGACCAGTTAATATATCGATCGAGGAGGAACTTTGATCCCATGAGAGCTCCGTTGTCAACGCAGTAACTTATAAATTCTCGCCAATTCGCATCAACTTGAAGAACTGTGGGATTCCCGATTACGATCAGCAGAGCTTTTGCTCTCGTAACTGCTACGTTGAATCTCTGTAACCAATCGAGCAACATTACATCCATTGAAGTTAAAATTATACATTCGCCAGTTGAAATGTGTTTTTTTTTTCATGTACAAATTGTTGAAATTTTCAAAATGGGGGCGAGAAAGTAGAACGTCCCACGGGACATTAATTAATTTCATAATTGAAATTTACCTTTGGATTCGATAAAAATCCGATGTGAAGTCGTCCGTTATGAGCATACAAAACTGATCGGACAGTCGAAATGATAATTATGTCTTTCTCCTGTCCCTGAAAAGTTTCTACGGTGCCGACCGCCACATCTTTCCAATTTCTGTTCTCCAATTCATCGTGCAACTTTTGTCTTTGGAGTCGGTACGGGGTAACTATGCCGATTTCATCTTGACGTACAGATCTGCCACCAATTTTCGACCGTAAAAGATCTTTCACGTAATTCATCGCCACTTTGACTTCTTCTATATTATAAACACTGTAATGAATAATTCCAGCTATTATGTGACACGAATGAAGAAGAAGTGAAGAAAACATAAAAATAGAATTTTTCATAGTTCTATCACAAAAATGTTTCATCTTCGTTGTTGGATTATGCCAACCTTGGGGAACGTGGATCACGTGCCTCCTTTCCATCGACCGCGTGAAAAATTACAGGAAACTTTTTTTTAGGCAAGGTTGGCCAATCGACCGCTCTCATGGTGTGCGAACCGCCAATAGCTTTCAATTCACCCTCATAAAACAGTACATTTGGTATGTGAAGAATAGCTGGATGACAACGATAATTCAGCACGAGTTTCGTTACGTAAGAAGGATTGAATTTGTCGTTCCCATCTTTCCGGTAGAGTTTCCAGTTCATCAATCTCTCCAGCATCGAGCAGCCTATCATCATAAGATTATTAAATAACTACTAACTAAAGCGTCAAATTCATCAGGAGAGACAATTTTTTTCAACTACAATTCAAATCCATTCGAACCGAAATTTACGACATCGAATTTAATACTGGTATTTAATACTGAATTTGTGTTACAAATACTAGACGCTTATTGGAGTAAGATTTTTTACCGAGAAGAGGTTCAGCTATTTTCGATAGCACGGATGGACCGAGCTGTTGCGGATCTCCCGCGATGACAATTTGACCGTGGAGTCTTCCTCTGTGACTCTCATCTTTGCTGCTCATCAACGTCATTGGTATCAGGGTCTCAGGCTCCGTAGCTTGACCGGCCTCATCAACAAAAACGTAAGAGAAGTGATTTTCCCGGAGATTGTAGCTTACCAACCTGATACAAAAAATGTACGTGTGAGAACAAATAAAATTCAAAGAATGAAACTTTTCAAAGAGGCGCAATAAATAGCGCTTTTGGGGAATTTTTTCTTCACCTATGACAAGTTATTAAAGTTGTAATAACAATCTTCTTCGTTATCAGAATATCCTTCGAAACGAATAGTGCGCTATCTCCAGCAAAGTTTGAACACTCTTTCAGAGTTTCACCGATATCTTTGCTGCAATTGGAAGAAAAATGAAATTAAGACGTTTGAAGCAAAGAAAAATACCACAAAATTCATGAACACTTTAGAGAAGCCATAAAATAAAAAACTTTATTATTTACTCAAAGCCAAGAACATTAATAAATTCTACAGTTATCGAATCTACTATGAAACGTGCAATGTTAGTAATAGAGAAATACATGGTGATAAAATTCTGTCACTTTGCAAGGATTCTCGAAATTCAAAGGTTGCTTCGTTCAATTTTCTCACCTGTCCCTCGACATGCTGTACATTCGGTATATGTCATGTGCGTCTATCGTGCTTTTCAATAACCTCAAGGCGACTTCGTCCGCCGCTGCGTTCGATGGTGTACAAACTAAAATGCGATTGGAAGGATTCTTCTTTAGGATCTAAATGTAAACAAAATGAAAAATGGTATAACGGATTGGATAATGAGAACAAAAGAAAAATGGTGCGAAAAAAGTGTAATACAGTGCTTTAATAACTAGTAACAATGATAATAGCATGCGCTCAAATAATCAAATGAAATCAACCTGACTAATGGCTTCAACCAAAGTTGATGTTTTTCCAGTACCAGGTGGACCAAAAAGTATGTACGGAGCTGGAAATGCCGTTCGGGCCATGATGTTAATAACAGCCTGTTGCTGTTCTGGATTGCTTTTCATACTCTCATTGATCCACACGAGTTCTCTGAAAATTTGAACGCCTAAGTAAGTTCGCTTTTCTTCTGTGATTCTTATTCAGCTCAGTGCTTGCAAGATATTAACGAACCGATTTAGCCGGCACCAGAAATGAACCTTTTACGTGGCAAGCATAGGGCAAAAAACTCAATATTACAAATATTTTGATAGCGTTTAATGGGAAGGTTTGTTCTTCTCAAATCAAAATGACTCTAAACTCAAGTTCAGCTCTTTGCTTTTTAGCAAACATTTTTTTCCTGTTCCACGCACAAAAACAAGGAAGTATTTGGTCTATTTATTTGCAATATTATTCCAATCATGAGTTGAAATGCAGTTTTAATTTCATTTTTAATTTTCCAATTTCTGAGAGATAAAACCAATTTATTTACTGCACTGAAATATTTGATTGAATTTGACAGAAATATTTCAACTATGCAGAATAAACTATGCAAAAACACCAGGAATATGGCAGACTAATTTTTTTTTTCCATGAAAATAAAGGGCTTTTTCATAATTCACACTATTTTTGTTAATTAATGAAATGCTGTAAAAATCGTTTATAAACTAATGCTGTATTATACATAAGAACCCATAATTTACTGATTAGAATACTAATTTTTAAGAAAACTGTCTAATCGATAACACAAACTTAGAAATCTTCAGGGAATGGATTTGAATGAATAATTTTGATGCTACAATTACATGAGAGTTAAAATATGCAAATCACTCACTGTTGATTTTGTATTTTATTGATTGGTTCCTCCAATGGAAACAGTATTGGCAAAAGATTGTATTTTATTGCTCTATCAACAGCATGATGACAGCACTGGAAACAGTAGTCCGAATATTCAAAAGAAATGTCGTAACGATGGTATGGTTGAAAAGCCTCTTTGAATCTATAAAGAAAATGCAACAGAATTAAAAGCCATTTTCCAGCATTTCAAGCAAAATACTAAAAATGTAGATTTTTTTTTTTCAAACTAGGTATTTGTTCTGTCTGTTATTCAATAGTGAAGCAAATCTTGAATACTTTATGTAAGATTTTCTTGCCTGGGATCTACAAAAGCAGTAATGTAGTTTGCTCCAACTGAGGTTACCAAAGAAACAGTGCAATTCTGCCCATCTGTTTGACTTATCTTAACAACGTCTCTTGCTCTGACAGAAGGTCTGTCCTCGGACAGGCCTGGGACATGTATGACGAAGTTGTCGGAGATGTACGAGGATGGAACAATTGTTTGCTTATACAATGTATATTGTGCCATGTCCAGTTCGTTCTGATGATAATCAAGATAAAGCAGTAGCTTCATCAAGAACCAATATTGATGTGGCTTCATATCTTTGAAATTTTTCAAAAAGCCCAATATCGTTGCGTATTCTTTTGCAGTTTCAGTAAGCTTAGAATCTTCTTTCTCATGTTCAAGAGCCATTTCCAGATCTCGAGGAAGAGGGAATGAAAAATTTTGCATAAAAGAAGCCATGGGTACCCTGTTGAACAATAAAAAAAAGTGTGCAGCCAAGTTAACAATTGTGACATTCATCTTGAGGAATGTGTCAAGGTCAATGTCATGAGAGATGTCGATTAATACCAAAACTTACACATTCATGGAACTTCTGATAGCAATTTCTTTGTTAATATTAACATGGTTCTTGATTTCTTGATTTGAAGTATCCATTTTTACTGCCGAAATCATCAACTTTCTTATCGTAAATTTTCTTATTTATTTGAATTTTCGTTTTATTGAGAACGTAATGTGTTCGTAGACACGTGAACTGTGCATTTGATTAGGTTAAGCGATGGTTTAAAAAACTGAAATCAAATTCTTTGCTTTCCACGTGCGGGCACGATTTGAAGGGCAAGGGTTGCGAAAGAAAAAAGAAACAAAAAGTTTGTCGTCCAGTGTTGCCAACTTAGGGGTTTTCCCCCTAAATTTAGGGGCAACGCAGATGCCTAGGGGTTTTTTTAGGGGCAATTTTTTTTTGGGGGTTTTTTTAGGGGCAACTTTTTTCTAGGGAATTTTTTAAGGGCTACTCTCATTTCGAGTTTTCAAGTGTTCGGTGCGTGTTAAAGACGAAATATTCTACCGAGACCGAGACCGTGTTCCGATACTGTGAGTACTGTAAGCCCTATAGGGATGGTACAAGTAGACTACCGCGCCACTAGTGGTGAAAAGTGAAAATTTTTGGGGATCTTTTATCATTATTGTATTATTATTATATATATATATATTCAATTATTATGATTATATTTCAATCAAAGTATTGAAAGTGCTACCCCAAAAACTTATAAATTATGACATTAGAGGCGCCACGAGTACTTTCGACCTGCCCTCTATCGAATCTGCACCATCTCTATTCGCTCTGTGCGCGTGGGCGGAGCCAAAAATCTAATACTACTACACTAATAGTATTAGTGTGTTCATGCATACTGCCAGCGCCACCATAAAGGGGACTCCGGCGTTTTTGGAGGAATACGTATACACGACACACGCTCACTTTCAAAGTAGTATGTTTACGCGCACGGAGCGAATACCAAAGCAAATACTCGCAGTACTCACAGTCACAGTCAATATCGGAACACGGCCCGAGTCTCTTGATTCTGCTCGCTCGCGTACCTTCTCGGATTGCAAAGTAAGTCATTTTCGTTTTTTGAAGTATCAGCGAAAAAATAAAAAAGGTATTAATAATTCAAACTTATATTCAAATTCATTACAGCATGCCAAAAGAAAAAAACAAAAAATATCTGCAAAAATATGTAAAGTGTTGGGAGACCGATTCAGCGCTTCAAGGTTAGTTAACATGCATTTTCTAAATTCGAATAAAATATATATTCATTCTCAATTTTTTCTATTAAATATTATGTTTAATTATTACGCTCTGTCCGAACGACAAAACGGTTGTATGTAAAGATACATATAAAGATACGTGGAAGTTGAAAGTGAAAAACGAGGATCGAATGAAAATAGATTCAGTTTTTACGTTTACAAGATTATTAAACATAATCAACTCAAAATAATGATTGTTCCAATTCGGTTAGTTTAATCTATGAGATGAATGTTTACTACACAGGGATTTCTTCAAAGCTTGCAGATCAACCGAGGTTTTCAAAGTTTTTTCCTGAAAAAGGTAATTTAAGTTATGTGAACCAGTGTGTTCTGGTTCGGTTCGTAGAATGTGTTTGATTAAGAGCTTCATTTGGTGGTAGTTTCACTGGTTTCTTTTTTCCTTTTCATTCCAGGTAGTTAACCTCAATTTGATTCCATTTTCACCTCCTCGTCTTGCTTAGTTTCCTACAATTTTTCATCAGTATATAGACACTCGTACTCCTTCGATTCCTCTAATACTTTTAATGTTTCCTCCAATGTGTTTTCACCTAATGTTTTAATATTTCTTCAAGTATGCACTGTTTTAATTCTTCTTTATTTGTGATGGTCCGACTAACTATTTTAAACATTTGTTAATGTTTATATGGACTTTCGCAATTGATATTGATAAATATCATAATTTATTATTATTATTAAATGTCTTGTGGTTTACATTATAGGTTGGCTAGGGCCTGATCCAACTGATACATGTTCTGCGGTCTGCAAATATTGTCGAATATCGTTGAAAGCTCACAAAAAGGATTTGATGAACCACGCAAAGACAGAAAAACATAAAAAAGCTGTATCCTTGGACAAATCAGCAAAGACATTCGAACCGTTGACTTCAACATTTGAGCCAGTTCTGACAGAAGCAACGAAGATCGCCGAATTGAAAATTGCTGCATTTATTGCAGAACATAGTTCACTGCAGACTGTGAATCACATGATCGACATTCTGCCGCAGCTGGACCCTTCGTCACATATAATTTCGAATTTGAAACTCCATCGCACTAAATGTTCGATGTTGATCAAGAACGTCCTCGGGCCTTGTATGCTCCAAGAACTTATCCAAGAAATTGGCGACGGTCCATACTCACTCATAATCGACGAGAGTACTGATCTTTCAACGCAGAAGGTGTTGTGTATCATGTTGCGATTTTTCTCTTTCGAGAAACGAGAAGTGGTTACAACGTTTTATCGGTTAATCAAATTAATCGATGCCGATGCAAAAAGTGTGCATAGTGCCATTAAACTTCAATTAGAACAAGATGGTTTAAAAGTTGAAAATATGGTCGGCATTGGCGTTGATGGAGCGAGTGTGATGGTTGGAAAACACAACTCAGTTACAGCTTTGTTTAAGCGTGAAATAGATGACCTAATCGTTATGCCATGTGTTTGTCACTCACTTCATTTATGCGCTGAAAAAGCATCGGAAATGTTGCCTCGTCCATTAGAATTTTTGGTTCGAGAAACGCATAATTGGTTTTCTTACAGCCCCAAACGGTTAGAAAAATATAAGCTTTTGTACGAAACAATTAATGGTAGTGGAAAACCGAATAAAATTCAGGGTCTTAGCGGAACTCGTTGGCTTGCTCGATCCGAGGCTATCGATACCATCTTAAATCAGTGGGAAGAATTGCAATTCTTATTTTCAATTGCAAAATCAGAAGACAATTGTCACATGGCTGCTCAGTTATACAACATCATGATAAGGTTACCCTACAAAGCTTTTCTTATTTTTTTAAAATACGAACTGAAAAGTGTAACGCAATTAAATTTGCTTTTTCAAAGTGATTACGTAGAACCTACGAAATTACTTGAGGATCTTTTTTTGATGTTCAAAAACTTACTGCAAAAGCTCGTTGTACCATCGAGCTTGCAGAAATTAACTGACAGTGAATTGATCAATTTCGATTTTCAATCTTGTTTAATGCATACTTCAGCAATGTATTTTGGCTACGAGTTTCACGTCATTGCTCAAGATATTGAACCAACAGAATTATTGGATGTTAAAGAAAGGTGCAAAAAATTTCTCTGTACTTTGGCTCAAGAGGTTCAAAAAAGATTGCCGGACAACTTATCTATCCTAAAGACGATGGCCGATCTTCATCCTAAAATCGCATTATCGCGAATGAAACCCAGTTTAACAGGTATTATTGCAAAATTCCAACGCACTCACTTATACGGCAATAAGAATGAGACAGAGTCAGAATGGAATCAATTGCAAAATAAATCGTGGCCAAATACAGTCAATTCCGTTGAATTTTATTCAGCCGTTTTTGTAGATTATGATTCTGCTGGTCAAAAGCGATTTGAAAACATTGCCAAATTTTCAATGGCTCTACTTACACTTCCGATTTCAAATGCAAGTGTCGAACGCGCTTTTTCGACATACAACGTAATTAAAAATAAATTACGAAATAAGCTGTCTCTTGAAGTACTGCAAAGTATTATGATGGTACGGTTCACTTTACAAAGACAATCCGGATCTTGCGTCAAATTTGTTCCTTCTGCCCGTATGCTCGAAATGTTCAACGTTAGTATGTACGATTTCAAAAATGCAAACAATACTCAGAAACAATGTGATTCAGTCGATGTTGTCGACGAAATATTCGATAACTACATTGGCGAAATATGAAGACGCGGGAAAAAAATTCTTACAATAAAATGTCAATTGTTCTCTTATTAATTTGTTATTATAAATAACATTTTTCACTATTTGTATTTATTCCATTGTAAAAATTACATGGTGTAAATTAAATGATAATTTAATTCTCACTAAATGTTTTTTGTTCAATGTTTTTATTTTCCGATATTTTCATTAAATTTTCATTACAGGAATATTTTTTAGATTATTATAATAAAATTCATTATAAAAATGTTTATTTTTATTTAAAAGTATAATTTTAAGCAATATTCAATGTTACGAAGGAATATAGCGCTTCTTCAAAAATAGGGGTTTTTAGGGGGATTTCAGATGGATTTTGGGGGGGGACGGTCCGTAGGAGTTGGCAACACTGTTGTCGTCACCAAGGCAAGGACAGTTCCTTCCTTCACCGATCTTTTTATGGTCACCCGTTAGTCCCAAATCTGTTCGCTCGTTTTTTATTTTTATTTTTTTGCTAACACGCCGTTTACAATAATCTTTGTTCGGCATTCCAGAGCTTATTAATTTCGAAAGCTTGTTAGTGTTGAACGGATTCGCGATGCAAACACTTCTGTCACGAATCACGAATGGCTAATATTTCCGTTTTTCATTACTTCGTAAGCACTTTCGTAATCAGCGAGAATATTCGAAACGGAGCTTTAACGTATTTTCTAATTTAGCTTGAGTTCAATTCGGGTAATCCCTTTCGGTGCAACCGTTAAAACGAAAATTAAATTGGGTAGTAGTAGCGGATGAGTTAGAAAAGTTCTCTCTGAACTTGCGAAGTGCGAAGTTTCTTTTCCACGAACAACCGCTTGGCGGCATGACGTTCACGTGGCCGATGCAGAAAGGGAAGGGGAAATATGGCGGTGATGTGAAGACTTCGATCCGTGACTTCGATTTAATTTATTGTTTTTCTTGATACATGGAAAATGTACTCATCGATAGAAAAAATAATTGATGGGAGAAACAACAATGTTAAACGCACAATTTTTTTTAGCGCTTTCGTTACTACGTTTATTATTACGCACGGATTTAAGGGAAAAAGCCGGCTGCAAAGGTTTCGTCAATTCAAAGCTAACAAAGTGTATTGCAGACTCACGCTCGTTTTTTACAACCATTATAACTCATTCCATCCTTTGTCAAAACTACATAAAAACATTAAACTGAGTTAATACCGTATCGAAAAAAACGGCCATCAGTGAGTAAAAATATACAGAAAAAAATTCTAGGTCGAAGATATAAAAAGTACCAAAAACCTAGTTAGCAAAATTATTCCCCCCCCCCCTCCCCCCAGGACTAATGCATTAACAAAAGTAATTGTAGGCGTTGGTAGGCATTCTAAGAGAGCTCCCTGAATGAACTCAAAATCTCATTGGAAAGGTTGTTTTCCAAAATAATCGTTTTATTGCATTTTCGTTTTAGTGTGTTTTATAATTATTTTTTGTATTATCTGTTCTAAACAGTACAGCCGTTGATTTTTTCAAGCTAACGCATGGAAAATTATATCAGTTGCTTTTTTTTTTCATTTCTTTGTTTTTCCATCATAGTAAATGTAACAATGAATGATCCTCAGGTTCAATATTTTATGTTTAGGCTCTAAGTTACAGAGTCGTTTGTTGTTGTGTTTGGTTGGACGTTTTCTACACTAGTTGGATTCAAGCTACAACACTCGGGTTTGTTATATTCTGCTTCATTCACTGTTTTTGTCAATCCCTCACTTTCCCCTGGGAGAGGATTCGTAGGGTGGTTCGAAACAATTAATTTTTCGTAGCGACTATTTGTCAGTGGCAGATGAAGAGCTATGCGGCTAGGATCTACGAAGAGACTCGGTGGCACCTGTAAAAGGGCATTTGAATTTAACGTTGAACCAGGATCAGCAAGAAAAATAGAAATCTTGATAAAAAATTTCAATTTCTGTCACTGATTTTCACTCACGTGTAAATCTTTGACTTTAGCTTCTCTAGATGTGAACTCTCGTAACAAGTAATTCTGATGAAATTCGTGATAAAGTCGAGTATCGTTCACTCGGATCATGACATTATCAACACGAAGAAAATAGCGAAGCAATATGAATAAACTATTAGGCATAACCCGCTGTGAAAAAAAAAATCATGTGAGCACGGAAAGTGAAAGACTTTTTTGAGGATTAATTGATACTCATTGCAGCTTACAATTTTGACAGACATCGCAGCAATTCCGTGGTCATGAAGTTCATCCTCGTAAAGAGTCAAATCGTGATAAAACAATATTTTCTCTTTCACTTTCAATTTGTCCACATCTATTCTCTCTTTAGTTTCTTGAACCTCAAATCCCAAAGTTGTACCCATATAATCAGTTGTGAACGTCCAGTCAAAGGGCTTTACTTTTTCCTCCAAATACTCTTTATTTTCTAATCTGTTAAACAAAAATTTGCCGTTAATATACAACTTTGTGGCCTAAAATGTTTTTGGATTATTTATTCACCTGGATTCTTTCCAAGCTTCCGCGCAAGCTAGTTGTAATTGTATTTTGCCATTTGACACACGTTTCAGAGCATCCAGCGCATTGAATTCTATGCTAGCTCCGTTGTTGTGTTTTAAATATAATATGTTGTTTGGAAACACCATGTCCGGCATGTGGGGCATTTCTAAAGCTTGATTGTACCTGATAAAAAAGATATCAAAGAATTAACGTGCTCAACCCGTATAAGGTTTTTAATAAGATTTTAAATATATTCTAAGTAGCGTCTATCGGGAACAACATAGTACAGTAAAATACTGATGAAAATTTAATTCAGCACCGGTTACCCTTAAAGTGATTGTTAAAGTGAGCGATGATGTCATAAATGTATACTTACACACAGAACTGACAGGGTTCTGGATCTTGGGAACATCCTTCTTCAGTTTTGGAACATTTAGAGTGCAGAATATGAGACTGCGTGTACTTGATATTCCAAGGTGGAAAATTGTGTTCCTCCTGATTTACAGGGAGTCGGAGAATGTCAATGCCTCCATGGACTTTGACAGTCGTCATTCTCTGTGAATTGAAATACAAATACCAATAATGTCCAAAACAATGGTTTTTAACGCTAATTTGCGGTCGATATAACCTAAATCACAAAACCAGTAAAAAAAAAAAGTTCTCGAATAAATAAGATAAATAGATTTTCCTACAGCTAATTTATCAGATATCCGATACAGCAAAAAAAAATCATCAATTACTTACGGAGGAGCAATGAAAATATTCAAAAATTGTGACTATATAAGTCAAATTGTTTCGTGACGGATTCCGGCGTGAAATTCACCGCCTCTACCAACCTCTACCGAACATTATTATATCTCTACCTTTTCATGGGCGCTCTGTTACAAAAATATAATAGAATTCTTCTACTTTCGGCCGCGTGAGGCCGTTAGTGGCACAGTAGCAGGCGTTCGATGTCTCGATGTAGACTGCATGAACGTGAAATTTTGTTTCATACAAAATATATAGACTGCGATTCGAAAATGAGCACAAATTTGCATAATTCTTCATGAAATTCTATACAAACACATGAAAACATTGATAATTCGATCTCTATGGCGACGAATAAAATTGTTCCAATAATAAGATACGATAGGGCTTAGCTAACCAACAAATAGTGATCAAACCGTACGTGATAACTTTTATTTTACATACAAATTTAGTTTTTTTTGGCAAATGAAACCATCCTCTTCAATTTTGCGGATAGTTATATTTAAGCACTTTTATTTATTCAAGCAATTCAAGCAACTTGCAATTAATAACCTTTATTGAGCAACATTGATTTTTGTCGCTCATCATTGGAGTTAAAAATCGTAGAAAAATGTTGATAATCGTAAGGATAAAAATTTTTTGAATGCACTCATTGTGACAAAGAGATTCTAATCGTAAGCGAAAGTTCTGAAGTAATTTCGAATTTTTTTGAATGTTTTGTACTAAACTCGAAATCAATCCGTCGCCGATTGTGCTGCGACTTGCGTTTGATATATAAAACTATATTTGGTCATGACGAGTTGCATTGTCTGACGAGATTATTGCACCCAACGATCTTTTTGTTTTTGGTCAATTAAATGTTGGTAAACAATAGACCGCGTAATACAACGGTGCGTCTGATGAAAACCAAACATTAATGCCCTACAGGTTATATTGAACTTGGGATGGAAAGCGTGTACCACTCGAAAAGCTAAAATAAGTAAACATTACTTTTAATGGCTGCACCAAGGTGACACTAAAATATTAAAAATATATTCTCGGAAAGTGAATTTCCAGGCGATGACACGTCCTCACGTTGGAGCTATTAAAAAATAAAGTGTTTTTTCTGAGTTCTCTTTTCGACCTTTTCCAAACGTTTCCCCAATAATCGATTGATTTTCCACGTGGCCATGCAAATGAAAGGTTAAAAATAATTCGAGACCACCGAATCTCAATAATTAACTCATTTCGTCGATAAATATTCGATGGAACAGGACGAGCGTCCACTTTCGGAAGTATAAGCTGAAAAAATTCATCGTTATCGAATTCGCCCGATCGAATCGACGCTTCGTTCGTAAGAAGTGCCACAAGTTCAATTTTTTTCACTCGATCCTCGAGGCGAGAATCGTTTATTCGGATTACAACGAAGAAAAGCTACGTTGGAATAAAAAGTTGGTGTAATATAAACGGAAAATGAAAATATATTTGGAGAATTTATTACTTATTCAAGTGATTTTATAAAATAAAAAAATTTCGATTTTTCCTCGAATTTTAGCGAATGAAAAATGAATGAACGAGTTGAAATTTCGCGATGAAGTGCTGCGCGCTCGGTACTTTTCATGTTCGTCCGTGAGCAGCGTTGAGTGTCTGCGCCGAGCCGCGAACCGCTATTTGGACGGTAAATTGCGTAAATTGAATGTTACAGCTTGCAGCTTGGTTGACAAATCCGAGCCACTAGAAAACGACCTCATGGAGCGCATCGTCTCTCGGCGAAACAGGGAAATGAAGTTTTGGTTACCAGGCACAGGGAGCGAGAGTGGAGCGCACAAACGGAATTGGCATTTGCGACTGTACGGTAGCGCTCCGCGGTAGTGATGTGACACGGTAGCCATGGAGAGAGAAGAACCCTCCGCACGGTCCGCACTTCCTCCATGACGCCCTCGCTGTCTCCCTCCCACTCTCTCTTCTTGGCATAGCCTCTCGTGCATACTGCATTAAATCCAGGGGATTTCTCGCCAGCCGCTACGTCCTGTTCGCATCCCTCCCCGTTTGGCGTTTCCTTTAGCAAAAATGTAGCCACGAGGAGGAACGTCGAGCGTCATCGTTGCAACAGTCACGACTGGTCACGACACTGATGCTCCTCAAATACTGTAAATTCTATTGTTTTACAGTCGATTCCCTCGACCTTATTTTCTTCGGAATCATCACTTCATAAATGCTAAAAACTGTCGACTTTTGCAATGGTGGGAAAATGAGCAGTCGGTTATTCGCCCCCCCCCCCCCCCCCCGGTTTTGATCGCTTCTGTTTGTCACCCGAAAATGTTATTGATTGTGACCGCAGCGAAGCCTACGTATGAGAAGCCTCTTCGGTTTAGATTGATTTTTTTTCGCCGGATGACCGGAAAAAAAATCGGTTGAGCTACGCAACTTTACACTCTATGCTGTCTTCCATATCAAACCTTCTCTCTCGCCCCTGCTCTTCGGCCCTCCAGAGTCGACATCATTCTTCTCCCCAGTTTTCCCTTAGCTTCCGCGCACCCCCCCGCTCTGGCCGATGAAAGAGCGAGCCAGACCGAGAGAGGGGGGGAGCTCTCGTAGCGGCGCGCACGCCGCGCCGGCATCGGCCCTCTCGCTGTTTCGTGATTCTCCCGCTATCCGTCGTTGCTTTTCTGTCTCTGCCTGTCTCCTAGCGGCTCGTGAGTGTATTGCACGGGGAGGGGCGGGCGGGGCGAGCGACAGTCACACTAGTCGACTAGTCACAGTAGTCAGTGTCCACGGGCGAACCCGAGGCAGAGGTAACGCACTTTTGCCGCCGCTCCGATTTCGCTGAGCGAGACGCTGCCGCGCGCGCGATCAAAAACCCGTACGTTTTTTTCTTCGTAAAAGTGCTCAATCAAAGCCCCGCGCCTCCCAAGCAAAAATTGTCCTGTAGTGTTAGGTATGAAAACCAAAAAAAAAGAAAAAAACTAAATAATAAGAGTAAAATATAAGGATCCTCGCCACCAACGCAGAGGCATCACAACTTTGGTTGAGATGATCCGTCAATAGAGAAAACGCTCAGACTTTAGCTTCAACCCATAAATCTCGCATTCGAAATAATCGACGAATACATTTGCACTCGAAAAGGGAGAAACTCGCTGCTCCATTCTCCCAGCAAAACGGTTCGAAAAATCAAAAAATATACCCTTCAAAGTTACCGTCCTCGAGCAGGTATTTAACAATGCGAAACAAGACACGAGGAAACGAAGCTCGACGTTGCCGGCTCCGAGTGAAGTGTGCCAGTACCGGGATCAGGCTTTTTTTCACGCGAGAGAGTCTGACCAGGGGAAGCAGGAAAAGGGTTGGTCGGAAAAGCCGCCAAGGTTCCTGGGCGCGCGCGAGGCGTCAACGACCGTGAACGTGTGTCTGTGTGCGCCAAAGTGTTATACGTTTATGTCTGAAAGGGAATCGTCGTGAATATCCTCTCAAAACTGGCTTATCGTTCGGGCACGGATGCTCATTACCGTGACTCTTTTTCTCAGCTATGCGGCACACTTTAGCTAGTAAATCTCGAAGAACCCTTCGAGTTTACAAGAGCGAATTGGCAGCCCCGAGAACCGCGCCGTTCGGAACGTTTCCTGTGATAACTATGAAAAGAAATGAACCTTCCACTACTTCTCAGTCCTGCATACACTTCGTGACTGCGTATTATCATACATTTATTGACTTGTTGCTGTGAAAATATATCTTTAATAACACCAAGCAAAATATCGTTGAGAGATGGAGCTCGGTCGCGCGCACGCACGTAACGTGTGTGCATGTGTACGCGAGCGGTTTGATGGTCGGCCATTGCGCTTCGCAGGCAGGTCTTTCCGCCTGCTCCTCGAAAGCCTCATCGTCGTGCGCCTCTCTCCGTTTGTCTTGGTCCGGCCGGCGAATACTCGTCGCAGTCGTCACGTTCGTTCTTCCTTTTTATTCTTCAACTTATTTCTCCTTCATACCGGGTGTCTCGGGAATAAATCAGACACCCAAAAAATATTTCCGAATGACCGAACTAGTGAGGTGGGGGTGGGGTGGGGTGGGGGGGGGGGAAGAGTCCTGAGTTTACGAAGCAGGAAACGAAGTCGCTTCTCTCGCTGGCTTTCAAGGACACGTAGAGCGCTCTCGCTCCTCGTTTTTCCTTATTTTTCAACGAAATCACGATTTTTGCAGATCTCGCGCGTCGTGAAATCTTTCGCGTACGGAGAAAATGTTGGCGAACGATTTCGCTCCTTCCTCCATTCCGCAAACCCACTCGAGAGTGCTTCGGCCTTCAGTTTTTCTGTCAACAATAATTTCATTGTGGGCCATTTTCACTGCAGCGAAGCGAAACCAATTTGTTCAGCAACGAGGACGAGAGGCTCGCGATAAAACTCGTCAAATCATAGCGAATAGGGAGTGTTTTAAAAACACTCGAGCACGAGAGAATAAAACTCGTTACACAACGAGTCCTTCACCCTAGATCGCGACTTTGATATCCAAGTCTATTGTAGCTTTTGAGACACGTCGTCCCCTGATTACGCACGATCGATCCGGGTGAACGTACAAGTGAATCACTCCTCGAGCTATTTCGAAAGGCGCTTGTTATGCAGGGTCGTGAAATGTCGAGAATTTTTCACAATAAATTTACGCGATCGGAGGGAAAGTGACTTTTCATCGATAGAATTTCGTGCTTGGACGAAAACGTCGCGCAAATTCTCCCAGCATTTTTTCCGAGGACTCGAAACCGAATTTATGTTCAATCGGATAACGAAGGTCAGGAAAACATTGAAGGAATTTGGTGCTCGCTCGAAGCGACGATTTTCGCCTGCAATGATTCGTCGAGATTCACAGAAATTTTGAAAATCCTCTTCCCCCCTCGGCGAGCACCGATTCGTTGATCGTTCCTCCTCAAACAACTTCAAATTCCGTTTGATTAAAGTGCAAAATTTATGGCCGATAAGCAACGAGAAAAAAACGGCGTTGCGCGAGGGCGATGGAAATCGAAGGCCGTAGAGCGCGAGAAACTGACACTAAACGAAACGTGCTTCGTAAAAGAAAAAAAGGGAATCGAAAAGATAGCGAATGCGAGATTCACTGGTAGTAAAAAAAAGTGGAAATACTAAGTAACCACTCGTAAAATTCACGACTTGCGAGGGTCCGGAGCCCCGCCGTTCACTCAATGTCCTGTGCGATTAACGAAGCGATAAAATAACGACTGCTCAAACGATGGAAAACATCCTCGAGCTCGATGATCGTGATAGAAAGCCATGAGCACAAAATAACCATCAAATGCGAGCGCCCAGGGCCCAGCCACAGAAGTCTTCGCGAATAAATGTCGACCGAAAACGATAAACTTTTTCACGGTTTCTTCCTCGAATTCTCCAAGTGTCATTTTTTCTACTAACCTCAAAATCGTACCGAGTCCCAAGCCGCTCAGCGCCTTGGATTTTTTTCCAGGTCCAAAAATCTTGCATCTCGAGCCTCGAGGAATTTTTATCCTTTGAAATGTGCCCCGGTACAAAGAAAAACCGAGTTTGACAGCTCGAAATCGGGGGTCGAAAAAATTCGTTGTTAATCGAATTTCTCCTCAAATTCCCTCGATTTGGAAGCACACTTTTTTCTGCTTACGTCAAGAGACAATGACAGTCACACACGTGCATCGTATACGCTCGGGATTGAGGACGGGTCCGGCGGCGGTCACCGCGTGCATTGCGATAAATATACTCGCCCGCTGTGTTACGTATAGAACAACGAAGTATCTTCCAACGTACGTACGTAGTTCCGCATTTACGCGCGAGTTTTTCGCGATCCAAGAACTCCCGTCTTTTGACGTCCTCTGACGTTTCAACCCGCGTTCAAATGGAGACGCGCACGGTGCATGGCTCCGCCGAAACGGGAGGGAGGAAGGGACGCGAAACGACAGGAAATTCTCTCGCGTGGATCGTCAGGTTTCGAGCTCTGATTTCCCGTCGCTGAGCTGTCATTTCTTCTACGGTTTTTTCATCTTTTTCAAGCACATTCGCTCTCGACGTTTATCGGTGAACGCTCTCTGGAAGCGCATTATCGTTTTTTTGTTTCGAACTGTCAGTCTCGCGAACAAGGAAAACATTTTAATAGGGAAACAAGATAATGAACGAGAATATTCGATTTCGGGATTCGATACTCGACGACTTTTTTTATTAATCGGCTCTTCTATCGTTTATATTCGTGCCACGGACTCGAATTTTATTCGCATTCTTTTTCATTTACTTTATCTCCATTTTTATCGCGATCCGGTACAATTCTCCTCGAATTTCTTTGTCTCACGACAATGCAATGTTCGCTTGTTTTTGTGATTCCGGTTTAATCGTTCGTCGTTCGAAAATTTCGTGAAACTGGATTTCACTTGTTCTGGCACTCCACAAATACGACGACTTTGTTTCCTGGTCCGTCCATTTTTATTCACTTCTGCCACTTTTTTTTTTACGATTTCCCTTTTCCAAATGAGTTTTTCAAGTACGATCATCGAGTCGAAATCGAGATTCCGTTGAAATAGCCAAAGCGAGAATTTTGAGGCGCTGAAACACCGTCCTCCGGGAAGGCTCGACCGAAGCGCCGTGAGCGCGGTTTTTCTCTCCCGGGAATCGGGCCGAGCCGCTGCAAAGCTGAATTCTCAAAATTGGACGTTAAGAGGATTGTAAAAAAATGGAAAATCGTATTTCCCAGTGTTGTGAGCGCGCTAAAATTGCGGAAAAGATTCGACTTCGGTTTCGCAGTGAGAAATTCAGTACGGTCGTGAGTGACAGGCGATCGACAAACCTAACCTCACTCTTTCGCGACTCTCGCGTCAGTGACAGCTTGCTCAGTTGATATTTTTGTGAATCGATGCGATCAACATCGATCGTCGAACGTCAAGAATCAACGGAAATGAAAATTACGAAGATTCCCCACGAAACGCAGAATTGACAGAACTCCCGCGATTTCTCATCGCCTCAAAATCGACGTTGTTTTTTCTCGTAGAAACGCAAGGTGCTCTGCTCGAGCTCGTTCCCCTCGGGCCGCACGCCCCGGATGCCTGTGCTCATCCTCACTCGGTCGTTCACTCGCTCATTCACATATTTTCTCCCCCCTCCTCCTCCCTTCCCGGTCTCATTTAGCTCGGCAAAAGTCTCGACGTTACTTTCTCTCACCTCGGTAACCCCCTCGTTCCGCGCTCGGACTTGCCGCTCTTATCTCATGTCGCCTTCTATTCTTATTCCGCGCGCGCTTCTTCATTCCCATTTTACAACTTTACCGTATTTCTCGACTAGCCCCAATGCATTCATAAAGTTCAACGTAAAACGATGTCGAGCGATTGCGTTTTTATGAAGTTTTCACACTTGACCCTGCCGGAGAATGGGAAGATGAGAAACGAGCTTTTCTTTTGTGGCGCAGCTTTCGTTGACGAACTGCGCGCTCCCTTGCGATCCTCAATTGTACTGTTTGGAAAGCGCCTCGAAATTTCTTCGCATTTGAATCTTCGTGTCATTCTCATCGTTGCATAGCGAAGGGGATAAATTGTTTAGAAAAAATGCTGGAAATTGAAATTTCCAAATGGCTTCCTCGACACGGTCGAGATGCACGATGCTCAAAGCTTACTCTACGAGGTGCTATATTTTTCATTTTGGCTTCCTCGTAGAACTAGCTTTAAGCATTGTTCTAAAAGCTTGAGAAAGCAATTTGTTACTTTTAATTCTTTTTTTTAAATAAAATTGTAACTTATTTATCGACTTTTAACTTTTCCAAATTAATTTCCAAAAATTAAAGCGGATTTTTCGAAAAACTCGGGAATATTTTCGTAAAATTCAAAAAATTATAAAATTTAAACCGCTCGACCGATATTTCCCAAATTCGATACCAACCTTCCTATTATGATAATCTATTTATAAAAAAGAAAATTAGTAATAAATCTTAACCCTTAGTGTGCACCTGGGGTCAGGTTGACCCCGAAATTTTTTTAACCGAAATAGTGCTTTTTACGCGCACTATCAACTTTGAGCACGTTTTTGAACGATGAAAAAAGATTTTTTTGGAAATCCGACTTTGCAGCCTTGAAGTTGGATCAATTCACTGCAAAAAGTGACCAAACCTTTCATTCCGAAAAGCGCATAATTACCGAGATATTCGATGTCAAAAATGACCTGGGGTCAAAGTGAGCCCATGTGCACGAAATGTCTCGCTGTCAAGGTGTGCACACGAAGGATTAAAATTTCCGGAAGTTAGAGCGATGACACCCTTTTTTTAAAATATCAAAACGTCGTAGGATTCTATTTTTTTTCAAATTCTGACAAAATTATCAGAGAATGAAGAGCTTGTTCAGATTAACATCTATGCAAAACAGTGGCCCTATATACAAATTGTTTTTGAGTTATAATTTTTGACATTTTGGACATTTTGAGCACATTGACATTGAAAACCAGAAAAAAAATGTTCACCGTCACATAGCTTCCTTTATGAGGAAGCCAAATCTAACAAAAACTTTCGAAAATCAAATAAATTCTTGTGAATTGAAATTTTTCAAAAAATAAAGCGAGTTGAGTATTCGATAACAGCAATCGGAACGAGCAGGATTGAGACAATTCGAGAAAATCCGATCCGAGATTCAAGGCCTTATTTTTTTAAAAGATATTCTTCAAGTACAATGTCTGGAGCATATTCTCAGGATATTTCATGAAGATCGGAGCATCATGACGCTGAAGTTTCCAACGTTGGAGTCCAACGAAATGATCGAAAAAAACTCTCCAATAATTAGTAATTCTCCTATTTTGTTCCCTGCCAAATTTGCGATTCGTAGTTTTTCAAGCTGCACCACCAACGATTCGTGAAATAAAAAATTTGGTGAATTAGAAAGGTTTTTTTCGTTCATTTCGTTGGACTCCAACGTTGGAAACTTCAGCGTGGTCGGAGCATCAGATTCGTAGCTATGAGTACTTCAACCGTCTTTTTTGAAAAATATCTTTGTGGGGGACACGATTACTAAAAAACTAGCGACGCTGAAGTTTGCAACGTTAGAGTCCAACGAAATGAACGAAAACAACATTTGTAATTGAGCAATATTTTATTTCACGAAGTATCGGTGCAGGTTGAAAAACGACGAATTGCGAATTCGGCAGGGCACGAAATTGGAGAATCACTAGAATTATTGGAGAGTTTTTTTTTTATCATTTCGTTGGACTCCAACGTCGCAAACTTCAGCGTCATAAAGACTACTGATCCGATGCGTACGAAATTTATACGACTTATTTATTGTAATATTAGCTCGGGCCTGGACGAAGGATTTCGTATTTCGTTGAAAAAAAATGTAACAAAAAACCGAAAATGAGCACCTCAAAAAATGAACTTTTTGTGAAAACTGTCGGCATTTTTTTTAAATCAAAATTTTGACAAATCCTTCATCCAGGCTCAAGCCATTGTAACAAATAAGTGGTACGAATTTGGTACGGATCGGATTAATAGTTTTTTAGTTATCATGTCCACCGGAACTGATGCTCAAAAAAAGGTGCTTGAATACAGCTGGAGTTGGGCCATCTCGAGAAATTTTTTGATGAAAAAAATTGTAAAAGTACACGAACATAAGTACTAACGAAAATCGTTTTCAGTTTTTCAGCAAACATTTATTTCCTTGTCTAAAAAGAATGAAGAAAATCGCGTTTTTTCGCCCACTGCAGGTGCACTAAGGCCTCAAATCGTTCGATCGGTGGGTGTCAACGTGGAAAAAGAGGGTAAAATATGATTTGAGAGAAACCGACGACGTCCGTGATTTCTCAAGCGACCAAATGATTATCTCCGAATTGCCAAAAGCTTTTATATCCACGATCGCGTTTTAGTCGATCGTCCAACTTTTCATTCAATTTTTACAAAGCCTCGTTCTCGCATTTTTCCCTCGATTAGCTAAGCCTCGAATGAGTCAACGCGTGCGTCTTTGCTCGCACGGACTCGCTTCATTACCAGGTCGCATTCCACCTCGAGCGTCATTAATAGTGACGAGGATTCTCGTGCTATATCGAAACTCGTCTCGGCAGGCTGCTCTTGTGCTCGATAGCCATTCCAAGTAATAGAATAAGTGCCATTGAAACGTGAATAACCGTGTATATATGCGCGCTGTTTCAACGCGTACTCGAGACGTTTTGCCCCCGTATAGTGCAGCTCCTTCGCGAGCATCCGGAGGAGGAGAATCCTCTCGTCGTATCCCATTCGTTATCGCATAACGGTGGCCCCTTCGGGCTCGTCCTTACCGCAATCTTGAGACGATTTCGTCAATTTGTTTAGCAGCGACGACACCGCGAAGCATTCTGCTTCCGTCGTGACTTTTTTTTAAATTTTTTATTCCCGTACGAAACGAATGAAAAATAAATAATCTCAACGTCCCATGTTCCTGAACCCGGGAAGAGATTGAGTGAAAAAGCTCATTGTTTTATCGACGACGAACAGTCGCGGAGGTCTTTCGCTATTTTTAAACATTTTTTAAAGAAAACAACAAAACTTTATAGAAAGTCAAAAATTTCGTCAGTTTTTGTTCGTTATTTGAATGAAGAAATCACGAAAAAAATGAAAATCGGAAAAAATGTTTAAAAAGAAAAGAAATTTTGAAAGAACTTCATTCTTCGACTTTTTTAAGTGAAAATATAAAATTGAAAGTATGAGAAATGAAAATTTGCGTAGTTTTTTAAGCACCCCGTTGGGTGGGGATCAAATCTAAGCTAAAATCTCGAGTTTATAAACTTCGAATGATAATATGGAGACAGATAAATTCGACTAGAGCTTTGAATGCCGAAAAACAATATAGCAGAAACTGCAAAGTTCGAAGCACGTTTACATCGAAAATAGAATGTAACAATCGCCCATAGGACGATGACTAAAATATCGATTTTTCGAAAATTCGACTATCACTCTTTCGAATAATAAATTACTGCAGTCAGCGATACTGTGAAAATTCACAATTTTGAAAACATAATAACGAAAGACCAAATATTACTGAGGTCGAAATACTGAAACACCAAAAAGTCGAACAGTCAAAACAGCGAAAGATTAGAAAATCGATCGATCGAAATAAAGAAATGCAGTGGAGCTCCAAATACACGCGTCTCACTCACTCACTTGCTCAGACCGGTGATCTCCAATTTTAAACATCGCCATTTTGACATTCGCCTTTTCGAGCCATCGCTATTCCGCATATCTAAGTTTTATAGGCTCGAAAAATGCACTTTCGATATTTTCCTACTCTATATTCTGGTCTGTCTGTAAAACAATTACGCTCCATTTTGTATTCGAAAATATGAACTTTTGACATTCGGATGGTCTGTTAAAATTGCATTCGAAATGAAAACTATTGAAATGTATATTTTCGGGTAAATACGAATTAAAAGAAGGAATTTTTGATTAAACACGCAATCTGCTGAACAGTCGATCGGGAACAAGAATTTCGAATTACTTATTTTTCTCCAAACTGATATCGCAACTTAAAATTTTCAAAATATCGACCGTGTCATACAATAGGGTATTACACCTTTTTTAAAAACTGATTTAAAATAATCCTGTGATCGTAATAAACCAGTAGAATTTTTATTTCAATTTTATAAGACCGAAAACTGTCTTGAAAACTATTTTTTATTTATAATTTTCAATTTTCGCGCGGAAACGCTAGCCGCCATGTTTTTTCGGTTTGTGACGTCACTCCGTTAGTAAACAATACAATTGCGAAAGACCAAGTAATAAGATTTGTAAAAATAATGAGTTATAGTGGTATATCATTGGTGTCTCGTGCCTGAATGCAATAATACAAGTGTAAAAATGCCACAAAAATTGTGTATTCATCGCCACCATCGACATATTTATCATTGGTAGATTTGTACTATCTGCTTTCACAAAACCGTTTTCCATAATGCGATTTTAATCAAATGAATGATAAAAGTCCACAAACTTACATAATAGCTTGTAAAATTTCAAAATAACACAGAGCGCACAATAAGAATCTAGATTGTTTACTATCGGAGTGACGTCACGTTGGAATCCAATATGGCGGATGGCGTTTTCGACATTTGAAAAACAGTTGAAAAAAGACGATTTTTAAAATTGAATTATAAAATTTACATTGCATTTTTATGAATAAATATTGACGTTTCTCGTTTACTTTTTACGAAATCTATCATAATCATGCATTTTTATATATTTTTTTACATGGTGTAAAATACCCTATTCAGTTATTCGACATATTGAACCCCACCCAGCCCGTTCAGCCCCGGGCTCCCTTTGTCCTGGGGAACGGGAGAGTCGGAATTTTGACAAATGTCGAAGGATCTCGCGGCGGTAAAAATGTTGGAACGATTCGACAATGTTTTTTATAGTGAGCAACTTTTTGTTGGTCGCGTTCCGAATTGGCGATCGCTTCTGTTCGATAAATTTCGTTGTTTTCTTCGGGTAATTTATCGACTCGTTCATGGGACAGCGAAGCGTCAAGCCCTCGATAGCGAAAGTGGACGCGGCGAACGCTCGAAAAGCGTTCTGCCTTCGGCCCCTAATCGGTTTGACTTCGCCGAGTGTTTGCCGAGTTACGTGATTATTCCTGCTTAAGTATGTATGGAATAGATAATTTGGAAGGGTGAGATGCGCGCGGCAGCGATGCACGGATTAGCCGATCGGCGTCTCAATCCCTGCGCGGGCTTGTTTGCGCCTTTTCGCGTCGTTCGATCGCGCCCGGGAAGAGTGAAAGTCCTCATTTTTCTTGGGCTCCGAAAGCAAAGTCTCCACCTGAAAATAAAATCGGGAAAAAAATGTGGAAAATGAAAAGTAAAGAATTGGCGTGGCCCCGCGAAGACGCAAAGTTGGAAAGCGCCCGGAAAATCGAGAATTTCGGCTACCAGTTCGAAGCGATTGCTGCGAGCCTCGAGCACGAGTCTCCGAGTGACCTTTAAAGGCCAAGAAACAGTCTCTTTGCATGCGCCAACAGGGGGATTCAGCTCGACGGAGGGTCCGAGAGGCAGCGAGTTTCTCGCAATCGTGTGTCCCGGGAGGGGGTCGCGGGCTACGTCGCGCTGAAAGGAGAGAGACTCGCAGCGGCGCGTCTGTTCGCGCGTAGAGTGTAGGATAATGCCGTGTCGTTACAAAGCCCATCCTCCGAGCGTTTTCTTTCCCCATTTGCCTCAGCCTCCTCTCCGCATTTGTCTTCGGTTTAGCATCTTTCTTGTTCGTCTCTGTGCGCAGAATGCTGAGTCTCGTAGCAGCCTCGAGAGGGAAGAGGACAGTGGCGAGAGCGAAGGAACGTTGGTGAGAGATCGGCGAAGAGTGCGGCAAGAGAGCCACGCGGCGCAGCCGAGGCATCGAGAGCAGCGTTACAAGCGATTGTGAATAAAACGTCGTTGAATTAGGGAGAGGGAAGAAGCGCGAGGCTAGACGCACAAGCGGGGATCGACTCGGCGAGGGAAAGCGTCGAGAACGAGAGGAGCCGCGAGAACCGACAGTGCGCGTTTCGCTGCCCGCTTCATCCGGATTTCCCCGTCTCCGCACCGCCGAATACCCGCTTCCGGTTCTCCCGCAAACCCTCGATACTCCCCCGTAACCGAATCCGCCGAGGGGTTCAAGCCTCCCGGAAAGAAAGCCCTCGTTTCGCGCCCCGAAGCGACCCTGCCACGAGGACGATTCCACGGGGAGCCTCGAACACGACAGCACCAGAAGGCGCCCGCAATTGAGCCGGCCTAAGGTGCCCCGGGGCCGCAGATGGGAGCGGGTCTTCCAGGACCCGACTGGGCGCTCGACCCCCCAAACGGCAAAGGACACGCCGCCTCGCCACCCTCCTATCACCGACGCAACCCACGATCTGGCCACTCTCACGTCCCCGGAATAAAACACATCGCTAAACTGGCCGGACTCCCGCGCCGCATCAAACAGCGCACGTTTCCCCTGATCAGGCCTCTCAAACTCGATCAAGCTGGAATTGATGGAGTTGGAGAATATCGTGGCCAACACTGTGTACCTCAAAGCCAGAGAAGGTTCGTACCCCTTTTTCTATATCTTCGTTATCGTCAGTTTCAATCTTAGCTCGGGGTACTTTTAAAATAATCAAAACACTTTCTCTCTTTCCAGAAATTTTTCATATTTTTAGAAAAATTTAGGAAAACGAATAAATGTTCTTCGAACATTTATTTTTTTCATATTTTTTTACAATTGATTTTTTTTCTCAACTTTCGTGGGGGTTTTTTCAAAATTTATTTTTTTCTCTCTTTTTATATATTTACGCCGCCGAAGTTTGCAACTTTCGAGTCCAACGGTACGAACGAAAATAAGATTTTTAATTCATCGATTTTTGACTTCACATCGATGCAGGTTGAGAAACTACGAATTGGAAATTCGGCAGGGAACGAAATTGAAAAAACAAGTATATTTGTGTTACGACGAGTTTCTGCCAGAGACTCTTTACCGGAGCGATAACGTTGCCAATTGTTTTCGAAAATTTTCAAAATTTGTTTCTTTAACCCTCTCAGACCGAGACCTATTTCGCGTTGACGGAAAATGATTCCCTTCATAATTTTATCTCAAAATACTTTCTAGTTTCCGAATCCACTGTGACATGTCGGTTTTTTTGTTGGGAAATATGAATTTTCGAATGTTCGCTGCGCGCAGCACCAGGTCCTTGGGGAGCAAAATCAGGAAAATTTACGAATTAATCTAGCACCGAATACCTTAAATAAATCATATTAGCTTCCCTTTGAAAAGAAATAACGATTGGAGTACGAAAAAAAATTTTATACCCACTTTTCTTTTGCGATAACTAAAGCACCTTTTCACACAACGCCAACTCAACATGAAACGCCGACTTCATATTGATATTTCGACGAGTTAAAGCAGTTTATCTCTTGGTTTAGGAGTATCTAAAGTGCAATCTAACCTTGCTTCATGGAAATAGGCAGTTAGAACCCCGACCTTACTGACCGATGCAGTTTTATTGGGCCTGGAAGCGCGTGTTGCGTAGAAGCAACATACGGTCCGAGAGGGTTAATAATTAATTAACTACAGCACTTCGGAGAATATTATAAGTTGACATTTTTAAAATTGTTTTATTTTCTTTCGATTGCAACCTCTTCGAACTCTGTAGCTCAACGCGTTGAAGAAATATTAATTATTTATTCTTTAATTGCATCAAAAAATGGGTCGGGTTTTCGCACACATTTTTCATGTTTATTTGTTTTTTATTTAGTGACAAATCTGGCGCCATAATACATTTTATATGCCTAAATATTTTTTTTGAAAAATTACTGGAATTATCGGATGGTTTTTTTAGATCGTTTCGTTGGACTCGAACGTTGCAAACCTCAGCGACATAACTTTTTCGGAAAAATTGCGATATTCGACTGTTTTTTGGTCGTGACATTCGTCCTACTAGCGAACAGTGACTGATCCCTTTTTTTTATATCCTGAATTTTGACGGAGTCGAATTCAAAGCCTCGACGTCGCTTCTCAGTGCGTGGAACCCTGCGATTGTGCCGAAGAGCGCCAGGGAAAATCGTGGACGTACTTTTTTGTTGTTTTTCGATTCTCGCACGAAAATGCCGTTGAAAATACTTGAATTTCCTTGTGACAATATTTCACTTCATTTCCGGGATCATTTTTTCTGCACATTCGCGCGAATACTGAAAACTCCGGCGACTCTATCTTCGGCGCGTGTTTGTAATAAACCGCGGATTCCGCAGGCACGAATTTCGGCGCTTCACCGCCCCCCGCTTTCCGCTTGCTGCTCGTGTCTCTGAAAAACGCTTTCGAACGGGCTCAATTTCGGTCTCGGTGCGGTAAAACGAGTCTTAGGACGAGTACTTTTGGTCGAGATCGACGCCAGCAGAGGCAGCAGAAATATATTATTCAAGGCGAAGCACTTGCGATGAAAAATGATTGGAGAGCGGCACGTCGAGGCCCCCCCGGAAACAGCTGAAAACACATTCGATTTTCACTCGGAATTTTCATAAATTATGACGCTGAAGTTTCCAACGTTGGAGTCCAACGAAATGATGGAATAAAACCCTCCAATAATTCCAGTAATTCTCCTATTTTGTTCCCTCACAAATTTGCGATTCGTAGTTTCTCAAGCTGCACCAACGATTCGTGAAATAAAAAATTGGGTCGTTCATTTCGTTGGACTCCAACGTTGGAAACTTCAGCGTCGTCATAAATTTCAAAACCGCGAGCATACTTTTCTCATTTATTCATAGCTTCGAGACGTCAAAAAAGTCTGTTTATTTACGAAAGCCCAAAACCGAAAGCACACTTCGGGATTAATTTCCATCGAATCGAGCACTCTTCAGCAGGATTTTACGCCCGCGGTGCTTCCGGGCGAGGGTAAACGAGTCGCAAACCGCGAGGAAAAGGCTCGTGTCGACGCTGAAAAAGTGTTGAACGAAACTCCTTTCGTGGAGCACATGATGGTGCGTTGCTCAAATACTGCCGTTTATCTGATAGGAAAACGCATTGAAATTGGTAAATTATACAGCGAGGTACTAATCCGTGATTGTAGCGAGAATTTGTTATTCTCGAGGGAGCGAAACGCGGCTCAGTTCCTTCGCGAACCGCCGCACGTAGCGGTGCCCCACTTTCGGTGTTTCGGAGGATCGGTCCTCCCCGAGTTTCAATTCTCCATCGACGAAACGTCACCCCCCCGGAATTGGAATTCGGAAGATCGCTCGATACCGAGCAAACGCTCGGCGGAGTCGCGCACGCGATTCGTGAGGGTCCTCGGAGCCGTTAATTTCGCGCGGCTCGAACGACGCTGAAGTTTCCAACGTCGGAGTCCAACGAAGTGAACGAAAAAAACGTTTGTAATTCACCAATTTTTTGTTTCGCGAATCGTTGGTGCAGCTTGAAAAACTACGAATCGCAAATTCGGCAGGGAACAAAATAGGAGAATTACTGGAATTATTGAAGAGTTTTTTCCATCATTTCGTTGGACTTCAACGTTGGAAACTTCAGCGTCATCGGCTCGAGGCGACGTCCAGGCCCGCTCGTCCTCCAATCATTTTTCCTTGTTCCTTTCAGAGCGCTTATAAATAAGCGAGGATCCGATGCTCCCGATTTCCCGGAGCGCTTCCGAGCTCCAAGATTTTCGACGAGCACTCTCGTCGCGTGGCGCGAACGCCGTGTTCTCAAGCTCGAGATAATAATCCGTACGAGAGCGACCCCGCGCCGCGCCGCGCCCGCGACTCGCTGTGTCAACGCGAATAGATTATAGCACAGTGCAGAAAAGTGAGGGAAACTCGCCTCGGAGAATCCCGAGGAAAAAACGACCCCGGCCCCCCCCCCTCCCCACTTCCTCGCGGACACTCTTTAATGAGCAACTTTTTCTCTCGCCTCTTCCTCCCCCTCTTTTGAAGCGGCTTCGCACACGCTCACTTTTTAACTCGTTTTTATCTCCGACTCTCTCACGTTCCTAAGGAATCTCCTCCAGCGGAGAATCTCTCGGCGTTATCTACTCGCTTCGCGTAACATTCTTATCGGCGCCCGCAGCTCGTCTCGTGGCCGCACACACGTTCACGCATTTTTATCCGTATTCTCGTGCGCCTCCGCGTCCCAATTGGTAGCGCACTCGCTACCACGAATTCAAGTTTCAAATTCGGGAGGGAACGCAATTGGAGATTAACTGGAATTGGAGAGTTTTTTAACGTCATTTCGTTGGAGGTTGCAAAGTTAGCGCCACGGTCGAACGAAATTGAGGAAAATGAGATTTGTAATGGAGCGATTTTCGGTTTCACCGATGCGGACGACTAATTGCAAATTAAGCAGGTTACAGAATTGGACAATTGCAGGAACCGCTGGGGAGCTTTTCAGATCATTTCGTTGGACTCGAAGCGGTTGCAGCCACGAATACTCTCGACCGAAGTTTCAGAGCCCGAGTTACTCGAGCCAATGTGACGTTGATCGGTTCGCGGAACGGGATTACGAAGCAGACGAAATTCCTCTCGCTCCAGCTTTTTTCCTAATTTATACGATTCTTCGTCGCCTCGTACGGCGTTATGAGAACGCTCGTTTCGTTCCTTCGCTTTTCCAGACTCCGGAACGAGCGCCGAGTCCGCCAGGGAACTGCGGTGAACGAAAACATTTTTCTCCCCGGAAGCAAATCCGTTTTGTCCGACGAACATCTCGTCGCTCCAACTTTTTTGAGTGGCGTTTTCAATTTATGCAACTAAATCGTGCACGTTTCGACGCAGCGAGGAACCTGCGACCGAGTCACCGAAGCCAAGCGATTCAGCTCGATGCACTCGCACGCAAACTTTTCAATTGCTTCCGTAAACATCTGTTTCGATGCGAATTTTCGAACGGATTGAACCGGAACCGCTCGCCTGGGACAACGAATTCCCTCATTTCGATGACGTTCGTTAAATTAACGCGAATTTGTTTAGCTGCAGCGAAGCTTTGTTCGTTCGACCACCGCACCTTGCTCCCAGCTTCCCCAATCATTTGTTTTTTCCCCCTCAAATATTTAGTTTCCACTTTCGAATTGAAAGTTTGTTCCGTTCATTGTTTCGTGCCCGGCGCAACTTTGGCATCGGGAAGCATCGAAAGGCCTCGAGTCTCAACGAAATGATGTGAAAAAGCTTCCAATTTCGTTCCCCGACGAATCCTCAATTCGTAGTTTTCGCTCCTCCCCTTGGACTGGGACGTCGGAAACTTCAGGGTCGCTGAAAACGCGAGGTGCCATCTCGCTTCGCACTCTTTTTCCTCGTCCCGCACATTAGAATCGCGACGCGCAGCTGCGTCATTGTTCTCTCTCGGCTCGACTCGACACTCGTTTATAAACGGGGCTCTCGAGTCGCTCGAACGTTTGGAGGCATGCGAGTAGCAGGTACGCAGAGAAAATGTTTAACGAGGGGGGGTTACGCGTCGATGCTGCACGCGGAAGTTGGAAAGAGTGTCAGCAGCTCGGAGTTGCGACGCCATAGATATAATCTGCCGCTGCGACGATCAATATTGCGCGTTTAATCGCTCTAATTGAAGTGCTACGATTCCGGAGATCTGCTGCAGACCGAGTCGGCTCGAGGAAAGCGCTGGGAACGATCGTCGGGTCGGGAGGGCGGGAATTTGTCGGAAATAGTTTGTCGACGACGCAAGGCGATTATTCGGTGAGCGAGGAGGCGGATTGGAGGTCGCGTGCGGGGCTTTTTCCCCATTTTCCGCGGTTTCGAGCGAAAGAGAGTCAATCGACGCGAGCCCCGGTTTAACGACCCCCCGCTGATTCGGCAGCGATGACGCGCTTGCGAATGAACAAACAACGATTTTCGTCGCGGCGCTGGAGTTCGGCATTGCGCGTTGGTTCGGTTTGGTTCCTCCGCGAGACGAATTTTGTCTCGGTAGTTATTTACGCGGGAGGAGACACTCCGGAGACGGTAAAATCGGGGGGCATACATCTCGAAAAATTGGCCGAATCCCAAACGCCTTTTTGCCTCTTGGCCGAAAGTATCATTCCGCGAATGGAGCAGGGAGAGCGGCGAGGAGGAAAAAAGAACGTTCGCGTAGCACGGCTCTGGACAATATTGCTCGATGTGTATACGTCGCTGGTACTCATTTTTTTGCCCCGTGCGTCTATAGTCTGGCGCCTGGAGCGGGATAAAATTCAATTCACCCGGATACCCACGACCTCGCTCACGCCCGCGAGATACAGCGGCGCGCGCGCGCGCCTTTTATCGTGAGCGTTGTCTCGTGCGTGCTCGTCTTGTCGCACGGGACGACGACCACGACGGAGCGGAGAAAAAGGCGTTTTTTCTTCTCTCTCTCTCTCTCTCTCTCGCCTCGTTTCTCTTTGGCCCGGAGGTTTTCGACCTCCGATCCACGAGATTCTCCCAAGAATCTATCTCCGATGTTGTAAATTTCCGAGTTTCTCAGCGCGCCTCAACCCAAAAGAATTTCTCCCTCTCGAGCGCTTACGTAATGCTTTTTTATCCTCGCAACGTATCCCACTGGAATCTTCCTCCCGAGCCTCTTCTCCGAGATGAGAATTCACCGGGGAGCTGAAGGGTGAGAAAAATTATACGAAATTACGGGGAAAAAAGGTTGATCGCGATCCCGCTCGAGCTCCCGATCAAATTTCGTCCCTGCGGGAGCATAAACCTAGAGGCTGCGCGGAAAACTGAGCGAGAGCCTCGGAATCGGGGGCTCTTGAAGCTTTTGTCGAACGTCGCTTACTCTCGCGGCCTTTCCAATTTTCTTTCCACGAACGTAAATTCCCAACGAGATTTTTCCTGCGTCTATGTGCACCTCAATACTAATTTCTCTCATATCGCTACTTTTACTCGTACTCGTTTCACGCCCTCGCCGAACAATCTTACTCTCTGATTCCAACTCCTGCGAACTTTGCCAATCTTCTCCATTGCACAGGGGCTGACGCGAGTCTAGCGCCCGGGAAAACCGGCCTCGTTTAACGATTTCTAATGAGAACACCGTTGACGGAGCATTCCATTTGTTCGACTTCATTCGGCGCACTTTCAATATACGCCAACAAATCTATCAACATTTTTTTCAGCCACGACCGAGCTGTTTATTAAGCTAGTTCGTGCACGAAACGATTTTACTAAAAATGTCTTGAAATTTACACAGAGTTTAAATTCGTAGTCGACTGACACGCGTCTCAAATTTTAAAGGGTTCGTCTTATTGGTTATTTAGACAGATGTGCTTAAAAATTAAGAAAAATACACAGCACTATAGGGACTACGTAAAAAATTGTTTATCTTTCCATACAACGAATGAAAGCTTCTTACGAAGTTTGTGAAAAACGTACACAATAGCAATAAAGTATATAACGAAGGTCTGAGAAAAAATTCGAGACGATTGTCTTACTGGTAATAAAAATGTATTACGTTAAAGATTGAAGGAAATTGGTAACGAGCAATCGTATAACCTCGCATTTGCTTACTTCGACATTTCGTTTCTTCTTGGCTTGGCCCATTCCTGTCATAGCCTTCTGTCTTTTTATTAAGGTAACTCCTGTGCTGCATGCTAGTCAAATGAGTGCTAAATTTTCAAAACGCTTTTAGACCAATTTTAACGTACCGATTAAATGTATCGTTAGTGGATTTGTATTACAACATATCTCATTAAGGTGTAAAAATATTAAAAACGCTAGTTTTCCAAAAGCATCAACCGATAAATGCAAATTTCCACGCTGACACATTTTCACTGGTATTTTTCAAAGAATTATCTGCGTTTTATCATCGATTTTGTTGCAACAAGTCTCATTTTGTTCGTCAACCGGTCCTCTGTGAATCCACCATGTAGTTGTTTTTTTAACTCGATCGTTTCACTGTTGCTGATAATTGTTCATTAAGTGAAAAATTTTTTCATTCGTAATTTCTGAAGGAATGAGTTCAAAGGGAAATCTACGTGGCGAATTCGTAGAGGATCGGTTGAGGAACAAAACGAGACTTGGTGCAATAAAATCGGTTAAAAAATGCAGATGATTCTTTGAAAAATACCTGTGAAAATGTGTCATCATGGAAATTTGCATCTATCAGCTGATAGTTTTGCAAAACTATCATTTTATATATTTTTTCACGTTAATAAGATATGCTTGAATACATGTCTAAAAGCGTTTTGAAAATTTAGCACTCAATTGACTAGCATGCAGTTACAGGAGTTACAGGAGTATTTTAGCCAGGGACGAATGATGGATGGTCGATTAATTAACGGCTTGCAATTTCGTTTGCCAGAGGATAGAATTTATTTACAATTTCGAAATAATGGCACTGACATTAATTTAGAGTTATAATATCTTTAATTAGGGAGTAAAAATCGACCCAATTTAGACGTTCACAAAATACGATCCTTCGGGCGTGATCTACCTTGAAATCGCATCTTTCGAGTTGCTTGAAAAAATTCATTTCCACGAATGTTGCTCCGGGAATGTGACGAAATTGTTACGAAAAACGGTCATAAGGAAGGGTGGATTGGACGGAATCGTGAAAAACAAGTCGATCGATTAATTACCGAGTGTCATTCATCCTCCCAAGCTCACCTCGAATTTAGGAAATGGAAATTTCCCATCACGCTGCGACCGACTACAAAGAAGCTCTGTCGATTTACGGGAAACGATTGCAAAGATTGCTCGACGGAGTTGAGCTGCAAGCGGCGTCGAAAAATGGCGCTTTCCGCCTCCGTTTTTCTCGCACTCACACCGACGAGATTCGCCCCGTATAAAACAAGTTTCCAATGAAAAAGTGAATTCAAAGTAAAAATCAGTCCCGCGATACCGCAGACGACAAAAACGCTCAGAAAAACAGAGCGGCAAATAAGTTTGGAGGAAAAACGATCCGTCAAAAGGAGCACCGTATGGAACCGATCTCGTAACAAGATTCAAGTCCACGGACGTGATATATTTTTCGACACGCGTCTCGCTCCGTATGAATAATTATTGATTGGAGCCCGAGAGGTGAGAATTTGTTCAGGTGAACGAACAAGATTGAATACGAGGATCGCTCAATTTTAGTCTCTTTTCTCGGTGTCACCAGAATTTCGAGGAGACGTCCGCAGCTCGAGCAGCAGGCTCGCACTCAACATCGAGCATCGAATGTCATCGAGAGAGAGAGTGCGCGAGGAGCTTTCGACGTTTGTGTATACAGAAAAGGGGCCGCCCCCCCGTTCGCGAGGCTTTGATGAAATTACATAACTAACCGACACCACCGGCGTCGCGTTCGTTCGCACGTAGCTCGTTAAATAAACGCGCGCGGTGCTTATATATACCGCGGCGTCTATCCATAACGAGGTCGCTGTGCGCCTTCCGCTGTATATGCCATTACAATGTTTATTGCGATATCGTAACGGTACAGCACTAGTATTCAGGCCCCGATGACGTTCTTCCAGCCCCGCGTCTCTCCCTCCCCCTCCCTGTTTTTCTACATCGCGCCTCTCGCGCTACATACTTCTACGTCATCGCGTGTGCTCGCGCGTTTCTATTTGCCTCTGCGTATAACCACTCGATGCGATTCAATTTCAACACACATTTTTCTCCTCCTTTATTCCCTCCGAGGCTCCCTGCCTCTCCTCGATACTTAACCGCGCGATGAAAAATCCAAAAACGTCTTGCGGCTTTTGACTTACTCGGACTCCCTTAACCCTCTCAGACCGAGACCTATTTCGCGTTGACGGAAAATCATTCCCTTTATAAATTTTTCTCAAAATACTTTCTAGTTTCCGAATCCATTGTGACATTTCGATTTTTTTGTTGGGAAATATGAATTTTTGAATGTTCGCTGCGCGCAGCACCAGGTCCTTGGGGAGCAAAATCAGGAAAATTTACGAATTAATCTAGCACCGAATACCTTAAATACATCATATTAGCTTCCCTTTGAAAGGAAATAACGTTTGGAGTACGAAAAAAAATTTTATACCCACTTTTCTTTTGCGATAACTAAAGCACCTTTTCACACAACGCCAACTCAACATGAAACGCCGACTTTATATTGATATTTCGACGAGTTAAAGCAGTTTATCTCTTGGTTTAGGAGTATCTAAAGTGCAATCTAACCTTGCTTCGTGGAAATAGGCAGTTAGAACCCCGACCTTACTGACCGATGCAGTTTCATTGGGCCTGGAAGCGCGTGTTGCGTAGAAGCAACATACGCTCCGAGAGGGTTAAAACGCGGGCTCTTGACACGTGTCAAACTCTCCCGGGCGTACTCACCGTTTTTACACGCATTTTTGCCCAATGGAACGAGGCCTACGAGCGCTATTTTTCACGTTGTTTCTGCGGCTGTTCGATCCAAAAACCTCGAAATGATCGTTTGTCAGTGTCTTTGTCCAGACTCCAAAAAAATAGACTGTTTTAATGATACTTTATCAATATTTTGAGGAGACTCCTCAGGCGAACGATCCGGGGACCGAGAAATCGTGGGACTCGATTTTTCAGTGCGAACTTGAAAACTCTAGTCGTTAAGGCAGTTCACGCGGATCTAATGGGACATCGAATTCCTATTTTAAGAGTTGAAATTTGAAAATATTCTAGAAATATACAGCGTGCATTCATTCCCCGAATTATTGTAGGATCCAGTTGTCGAAAAAACAATTAACGAAAATCACATTTTTTAAGGGTTATACACCTGGCAGGCAGACTTCCTCTGCGAGGATTTGGATTTCATGGAATAGGACCCTTCCAACTTTAAGGAGGGTGGATCGCGACGATACAATCTTGCCATGCTAAATTATGTTAAAAATATTAAGAATTTCAAAACGATAAGAATTTCATAAAATTTGGTCAATGCATTCTTTCAAAATATATAAGACAATATACATTTTTTTAGATTTTTCTACCACACAGCTCTCGAGTAATTGAACACTCAAAAGTTCACGTGTATAAGCGTAGAGTTTACATATATACAGTCGTACATCTCGTGCATAAAAACTTCGATTTACGCTCAATTATGCGATAACCATGTGGTAAAAAAATTGAAAAAAAATCGTATTTGTATACTCGATGCCAAAGAATGTTATTGCCAAATTTTATCAAATTCCGATTATTTTTATTTCGTGATCCACCCACCTTAAAGAGCCAGAAACCAAAATAAGGAAATAGGGGAGACCGGGGCAAAACGGGATACCTAAGGAAATATTGAATTTTTCAGAAGTTTGGGAAGCTCTGCCTATTTTTTACTCACAAAAACTAAGAAATGTACTGGGATTCTTTTCAATTTAAAAAAAAAAAAAAAAAATTCCGAGTCAAAACGGGGTTACTCCTCAAAAACTCATGAAATTTTTTTTTACTATGATTTTAATTCAATGCACCTCGGATGCATTTTGCACCCGTAACGGAGAGCTTCCGTTGAAGGCGATCTCAGCACTTACAATGCTCTATGACGCTGAAGTTTCCAACGTTGGAGTCCAACGAAATGATCGAAAAAAACTCTCCAATAATTCCAGTAATTCTCCTATTTTGTTCCCTGCCAAATTTGCGATTCGTAGTTTTTCAAGCTGCACCAATGATTCGTGAAATAAAAAATTGGTGAATTACAAACGTTTGTTTCGTTCATTTCGTTGGACTCCAACGTTGCAAACTTCAGCGTCGTCAATGCTCTAACGTATACGTCGAACGCACCCTCTGTAATTCAATTAAAAATTAATGATATGGATAATAACGAAGATTGCCAATGTTTATTTTGTAAAAATTTGTATTCTTTGTCCACTGAATCATGGATTCAGTGCCAAAATTGTGCAGAGTGGGCACATGATTCGTGTGCAGGTGTAACCAGACATGATGGTCCGCAAACATTATCTGCGATTACTGTCGTAAAGAGTAATCCGCGAGGCAGTAATCGCAGATATAAAAATACTTTTTGTATATATGTGCAAAAACGTTTTCACTTTGGAAGTGATGTAAAAAAAAGAGAATTCGAAAAAAATATGTTTCATGTTCCTTTCGGACAAGTATAAAAATTGAAAAGAAAAAGACAAAAAAAATTTTCCTCATTTTTCGGGTATCCCGTTTTGCCCCGGTCTCCCCTATAATGTTTTTGAGGATATGCATACGCAAGTAAATAGAAAATGGCTGTTGTCACATTTTGCTTGACGATTTGACTACGAAAGTATTTTAACCTCTGTAATTGTATTAAAAATTGATCAATCTCAACAAACAATTAAGTTACACATTATTTTAATAATTCCGAGAATAAATTTCAATCGTTTCTTTGATCATGAAAAGTGCAAAAAAGTTCAGTAGCTTTTTTGAATCGCAAGTAACGCATCATCTTCCTTCCAGTTTGTATGAGGAATTTAGAATGTTTGAGAAAATTTCTTTTCAATTCTTCATTAAATGTTCGAAAACCTGACCCGAAATTTCGGCAATCTATTCGTCTGCACTTTGACTTAACTGTTATTGAAAATCAGTTATTAGTAGAATATTCGGGTTCGTGAAAGCAATACCTCAAAGCATTGAATAACCGATTGACGAATCGAGCGACCGAAGATCCTTTTCCCTCGTTCATTTTTCATTCACACTTCGCTCGATTGAATGATTGTCAGACTCGTTCGCGTTCCGAGGCTCGGTTGCAGCGACAAGACTGTAGCGATATCTCGTAATAAATACGATACAATAACACTTTAATACGATTCGGTCGAGCCAGGGAGGGCGACGAGGAAATCGGAGGACGGCGAAGCGAGAGCACAGCGCGATATTCGACTCCTCAAAGTCCTCGGTAACGAGGACGCGTGTAGCAGCAGCGTTTTCTCAATCATCCTTTCGTTATGTTTCAGGCGGTGGTGACAGCAACAAGGGGAAGAGTAAAAAATGGCGGAAAATACTCCAATTCCCCCACATATCGCAATGCATAGCACTAAAAGATAAGCTCGGTGAGTAAAGCTCGTTAAAAAATTCACAAAAAATCACTTTTTTCAGGCGAATTTTACCGAAGATTTTGAATAAAGTTGACAAAGCGGGATTCGGGCTGGCAAAAGTGGATCGGGCGAGCGAGAGCAGCACGCGGGCCGACGTCGGACGCGTCCCGTCGCAGGCCCGTCGTCCGATCCCCGAGAAAGTGAAATCGTCAAAATCGACGATTACTGAAAATCGGAATTCCCGCGGAAGCCTCGAAAAACAATCGTGACCGGGGGGAAACGAAGGTTCGAACCTCTCCCCGCGAGATCGAAGCTCCTCGTCGAGGCTGCGAGTTCGCGACACGAGTGTCGCGTGCCAAAAAGTATCGACGACGAGGTTACGTCCCGGAGACGGACAAAACTGAAAGGCTTCTCCTAAACGCGTCTCTGCGTCGTTGCGTATACAAACTCGATTCAGTGCTGGGTCTCGTTATTCGCGTTATTTATTCGTTAACATGTAGGTCATCGCTCGCATTGTTGGCGTCGAGCTCGTGCCCGAGGCAGTCGATGAGTCTCGGAGCGCTGTTGTTGAAAGGAGAGAGAGAGAGGGAAATGTGCCACACGCGAGTCGAGCCTCGGCGATGTTCACTGTCAATATAATCGAGAGGAGGAAGTGTCGGAAGCTCTCGCAGGCCGCGTTATCGCGATAATATGCTACGAATTAAAGATACGAAGGCAGGCGGTCGGGCGCGCGCACGTAAAGGCAAACACATTTGTACCTATTAATAAAGAACTGCTTCTAGTTTGCGCAGCTCAACGTATGCCGTGACGCTCGTAATTGCCCTGGCGGTGTTTACCACTTAAAAAATAAGGAGGTTTGACGACACTAGGAAATACTACGACGACGCGTTCGGGCGCTGCTCTTCAAACTTGTCGTTGTATTTTTAGCCTGCTCGTGTCCGTCCCCGATATCGGAAATCGCAATTGTCTTATTTGTCTCGTATCTCTCGTGCTGCATTCGACGCGCGGACACTCCAAGTGCCCGGCGGGGAATTGTGCGGCGAAAGCGCAAGTTCGCTTGGAAAAGCTCGCGCAAAGCAGGCTGCGGGTCCCTCTTGATTTTCCTCCTCTTCTTCCTCGCCTCGCTTCTGTCGCTCTGGCGGAGATATAATCGAGCTCTCTCGCGACAGGTCGCGGAGACGAAGCTTCCTCGCGGATCGTCTGCCTCCTGCTGCTGGCGTTGAAAAGCTCTCGTGGCTCGGTTATAAACGCGCGTCTACGTACGCACCGGTGCTCAAAGGACGCCTCGATCCATCGGCGCGTGTACGCGTTCGGAGGCCCCGAGCGCGAGCTTTCATTAGCATCGGCGAGATTGAAGAAGCCGGAAGCTGAGGAAACTCGTGCGGATTTTCGAAACGCAGGCGTCTCCGTATTTCGTCTGGGAAACTGGGAAGCCTCGAATCGGGGGTTTTCCCGGGCGGAAGGAGCCTCGACGACGGTCTTCTGGCTCCCCGGGGACGACGCACGGAAAAGTGTCCGTGCTTTCGCATCTCCCAGTCTTTTGTTCCTCGGCTAATTGAATTCGTGAGGGAAAATCGAATCGCGTCGCCTCCGCGCGGTCTCCCCGCCGGAGGGGAGCCGCGACAGCGGACCTTTCATTAAATGTATTCTCGCGAGCGGCGTGCACAATCCGCGTCAATGAGATTCGCCCGATTAGCCGACCTTAATCAATAATCCATCCGACATTTGCCTCCGGGATATTACGAGGGAACTCGTAAGACGTCGGTCGGAATTAGCATGCGCCGAATATCCCCGCGCGCGCACGGGGACTCGAACCCTGTTAATATCCCTCGGGAATACGCGTCTCATTATCCCTCGTTTCCCATTTCACCGGCCCCCTCTCGCTCTCCCTCGTTTTTACCATGCACGCCTCCGGCTTCGACGGCGAGCATTGTTATTCGAATTGATAACAGCTCTTTCCGCAAGCCCCGAGCTCGACCGAGATTATTTGGCGACTGTGACAAAGCGGTATGCAGATTAATCAGCGGCGGCCTGACGCTCATTGATAACTTATCGGGCTCGAGGCTCCCTCTCGTCGTTCCATTTCTCGTGCGCCGGGCAGCCCGAAACTCCGAAAATTTGTGTCGACGGTGACGAGCATTCAGGAGGCGCGACGGCTTCCGTTCGCGGCTTTCTGGATTGGCAGAAACTGACGATTTTCAACGCTCGCGACGAAGCGACGCGTGCGTTCGATTCGCGCGCAAAGAAAACGCGATCATTATGATCGCGAGATCAATGCCGCCCGGACCTCGCTCCACGTCCGCCTCTCATCTCGCCTTTTTGCTCTCCCCTCACACTCCCCCGTCGCCCCGATCGCGCAGAAACGAAACGAGCGGGAAAACGGAGACGCGAAGCACAGCAGCCCGGAAATTTCTCGAGAACGCGATTCGGGAAAAGCCTCGAGAGACGTCATTTTTTTCCCAATACTATCAATCATTCACTCTCACGAGCACCAGCGTCGACTTTGCCACCGTCCCGATCCGCTCTGGCCCTCCACTCGAGCAAATTACCGCCCCCCCCCCCCCCCCCCCCGCCCCGGCTCCGAGACGAGGAACCCACCAGCGCCAGAGAGAGAAGGAGCTTCCCCTTCGAACCTCCCAGTCAATCAAGACGCGACCCTCCGCTGACCTCGTCGAGGATTATCGAATCTTCGACAAATCCCCTCGCTTCCTCGTCCATGCCTGTGCGCCCTCGTTCCTTCTACTGTCCCCGAACACACACGAGCCTCAAACTTTTCTTGCCCTTTTCTTCAGCCGCGCGATCCTCCGGCCCGCGGAGCCAGTTATCCGTCTGCAAACGCCTCTTTTCCAATACTCGGCTTGCCTCTCATTACCGATCTTCCGCGAGAGATTTTCCGTCCCGATAGCCCCGTTCGCCGCACAAAAAATACCATCCCGAGCGAAGCGTCATCTTGACCGTCCTCGGCTCTGCGTCATCCGCTGGCACTTCCTCGAATAGCCTCTTTATTCAACGCGATCGTCGTTCGCAGCGACGGCGAACATTCCTCGTCCTCGTTCCGTTAAGCTCTTGCCTCTCGATACCGAGAGAGATCCTCGTCTCGGGCGTCTTCGGCTTTTCTCCGAAAAGCACTTTCACTGAATTTCGCTGAGTCTTTGCCCGATGCCCGATTTCGAGGACCCGGGAGCTCGAAAAATTGAGGATTTTCAGATAAACTCTACAATTCGAGGCACGCTCAAGCTCGCAATGTCTGACGAAGTGACCTGAATAAGGCCGAATTATTCCAGTAAATCTCCCGCTTTTCTTTCCCGGCGAATTTCAAATTTGAAGCTTTTCAACGCCAATGGGCCGTGAAAGCGGTGCGAACTTCAACTCCGCCAGCTTTATAGCCCGGGACCGTAGTTCCCGACTCGTTCCCAAGTCTCCGCCTGCTCGCGCATACCGCACCACACGAATCTCAACAATTTTTGATCATTTTCGAGTTGAAAAGTGAAAAGCGAGAATGCGATCAGCGGCCTCGACGACCGCGGACACGAAATTATCGCCTAATTCCGCAGTTGTTTTGGCCGCACGAATTTTTCCACGAAAATCGAAGTAGGCGCGGGAGAGCCGACCACCGAATTCCGTCAATCTCGAGCCTGGACCGATGTTCAGGCCGAGAGCGAGAAGCCCGACACCAAATATTTCGCTGCGATGGAATTACCGAGAGTTCGGCGAGTGGGCTGTGCTGCGGTTCGCCCGGGAGAGCGCATCCCGCGGTCAGAGCCAAAGTGCACTCGTCAATGGGGAAAGAGGAGCGATCCTCGGGACGAAAATAATGATTGGAAAGTTGCCCTTTCGAAGCGCACCCGCGCGGGGAAGCCCATGCGACTAAAGTTCATTATCGGAAGATCCGTGAGGCTGTTTCACTCGAATTCACGCTAATAAAAGTTGGACGCACGCTCCTTTGGTCGCCAGGTTATCGAACAGTGCTCCAACAATTATGGGAGCGACGCTGTTGGGGTGATAATGGGGCATGAAATTCAATTAATCTCGGGCAGTTTAACGACCTTGCGGAATCCTCGGGAAGCAAAGTCCCGGGGTCACTTTGCTCGGGATGTTTGTCACGAATTTTCGTGCGCGGAGACAGACGAGAAAGGCCGACGACCAATGAAAAATAACGTGGAGGAAAGTTTGTAGGGAAGCTCTTGAATTTTGGAGCGCAAACGTTTGTTGTTTTCAGTGAAATTTCCCCGGCTCTGAGCCACTTGCTAACTTCTGTTTCAACTTGTTTTTTTCCAGACATAAGTTACAACTATGTGGTCGATCAACAACCGATCGGTCGACTCCTCTTCCGGCAGTTCTGCCAGGACAAGCATCAATCGTTTCATCGTTACATACTCTTCCTGGATGCCCTGGGAAGGTACGAGATTGAGATGGATGAGAATCGAATGGAATTGGCGAAGGATCTCTTCGAGCAGTATCTCAGGAGCAACAACTCCGAGGTCGTCGATATACTCAACGATTCCTTGATCGCCGAATGCGAGGAGCGGCTCGGCTCCGGGGGAAAAGAACTCTTCGTCGATGTATCTCAGACCGTGAAAAATTTTCTCGCTGGCGAACCCTTCTCGCTGTTCCTCAACAGCGTCTACTTCTACAGGTGAATGCGATTCGCTGTTGCACTCGAAATCACATTTTTTACGATCTCCCCAGAAATACTTTAGCCAGCAAGAAAAACGAGGTGCGAAAGTGTCGCCTTTGCTCGCTGCTCGAGTCCTCGACTCCTTGAGCCCATTTTCTTGAATTTTTTTCAACGAGAAAATAAATGTTTGTGGAAAAACTGTGAACGACATTCGTTACTGCATATGGTGATGTGCTCGTACATTTTTTTTCATCAAAAAATGCCTCAAAATGGCGCAACTCCAGCTGTATTCGAGTAGCACCTCTTTTGAGCATCACTTCCGGTGGACGTGACAACTAAAAAAGTGTTCTTGGTCCTGGACGAAGGATTTGTCAAAATTTTGATTTATAAAAAAATGCCGACAGTTTTAACAAAAAATTCATTTTTTGAGGTGCTAAATTCTCGGTTTTTCGTTACATTTTTTTTCCAATAAAATACGAAATCCTTTGTCCAGGCCTTACTCAATCCTCCTCGTTCCAGTTGCTGTTAATAAGTTGCTTAATTTTTTGAAAAATTTCAATTCAAAAGAATTTATTCAATTTTTCGAAAATTTTTGTTCGATTTTTTCTACACAATTTATTTGATTCGCTCTGCAACGATGACGATAGCGAAGATTCAAGTATTTGAACAAAATTTTTCCATTTTTCCGCCCATCGCAATTTGTTGCAATCCACTAAGATTCTCGTTCAATCTCCGCGCCCTTGCCCAGAGAGATTCTCGAATAACGTTGTGTTTTGTGAACTTTGAGCTTCGAGTAAATTTGTCGTCGCTCGAATTACTTGATTTCTCGCTCGTTAAGCATAAGTAGCTTCGCGTGTGTCTGTGTAACTTTACGAAAACAGTGAGCAGCGACAGCAGCAGCCTGTACCTCGGTATTGTGAATCGAGACAATCGCCGGTGTGTCTGAGAATTCTTTGGCGGAGTTCGAGTCGCCCGAGACACGTTGGGACTCGAGGACTCGGTTCGGTTTTCTCCATTTCTCTCGTTTTCCCAGCAGGAAGCAACGAGAGAGAGAGAGAGAGCGAGGAGGAAAAACGGTACGAAGGAGCGTTTTTCCAAGACGACAAATTGCATGGACGAGAAACGTCTCGTGAGCCGAACAAATTGTACTTTCGAGGGTGGATTCAAACTCGAGTTTGTACGAGTTCGTGTGCGCGCGCGTGACTTCCCACGTACGAGAGCTCGCGGATCCCTTTTGTTTGTGTGTCGCGCCCGACCTCCGTTTTTCTTGTCTCTCATCTCGTCGATCCTCGAAACGAGGGGGGCTTACGCCCTCCTGTAAGCATTCAAATGCGCTGCCTTGTAATCTACAGCGTCGTCCCTTCTCCGACAAAGTTTCTCTCGATTTTTAGAGAGAAAGAGATGGCAAGGAGGGAGCCTGAGCGAGGGAGAGACGGGGAGAAGAGAAAACACACGGGAGTAAAGCAGCTTCGGCAAAGCAGAAGGAAAAACTTATTATTTCTGCTGCATGTGGACGGGACGCGATACAAAACCGCGAAGCCGCCGCGGATCAACTTTTTTCTGGCTCACTTCCAGGGATCTTGCTCGAATGCTACATTGCTCGGTGTCAACGTAGCCAAATGACATTTTATCTCTCGCCCTCCCTCGCTCTTTTGCTCTCCTTTAATTCCTTCCTTTTTCCTCATTCCTATTGCAATGGATTGGTCACAACAGTGCTCGAAAACATGACAGACGAGTCCGCCATTTATTCGTCGTGCCTCTTTTCCCACCGATCCCCAAATCCAGGAATCTTTGCAGCCATATCCGTAAACGTAAAAGCGTCGCGAGCTCGAGCCATAAAATCGCTACGTTCCACGCTACTCGAACTCGCGAAACCAGCCAATGTCGAGCATCGATATTTCAATTTTGTAATAATAGTTTCCAACCAGAGTACCATTTTATGGGCGCACAATAATACTTTATCGAACTTTTTCCCATCAGCCTGACTCAATTGTATTCCGAACAGCTGCTCTCGATCGATAAGCCCGAATTTATAACTTGGTCAAGGTATTATATAAAATGAATTTTTACATAATAAATTCGCTCTTCGGAAATGTGGTGCGTACGTGCCAAGTTGTTGGTCGATAAGGACTTTTTGGAGCATCGTTTTCACCTTTGTCTTAATAAAAAAATCGATGATAATTGCTAATATTTCAACGGTTATGTTCGCAGGTATCTCCAGTGGAAGTGGCTCGAGGGTCAAGTCGTCACGTACAAGACGTTCCGCATGTATCGAGTGTTGGGGAAAGGTGGATTCGGGGAAGTATGCGCATGCCAGGTACGAGCCACGGGGAAAATGTACGCGTGCAAGAAACTGGAGAAAAAACGGATAAAGAAGAGAAAGGGCGAGGCAATGGTGTTGATAGAGAAGAACATACTGCAAAAGATAAATTCTAAATTCGTCGTCTCGTTGGCATACGCGTACGAGACGAAGGACGCCCTCTGCCTCGTATTGACGATCATGAACGGCGGTGATCTCAAATTTCACATTTACAATATGGGCGGTGAGCCTGGTTTTGACATTGGGAGAGCGAGATTTTACGCGGCCGAGGTTGCCTGCGGCCTGGAACATCTCCATCGCCAAGGAATCGTTTATCGAGACTGCAAACCCGAGAACATTCTCCTCGACGATCACGGCCACGTGAGGATATCCGATCTTGGTCTGGCGGTCGAAATCATGGAGGGCGATATGGTCAGGGGTCGAGTCGGCACCGTCGGCTACATGGCACCGGAAGTCATTGACAACGAGAAGTACACTTTCTCCCCCGATTGGTTCAGCTTCGGCTGCCTCCTTTACGAGATGATCGAGGGCCAGGCCCCGTTTCGGGCCCGCAAAGAGAAGGTCAAACGCGAGGAGGTCGACCGACGCGTCAAGGAAGATCAGGAAAAATATTCTCACAAATTTACCGAGGAGGCTAAAAGCCTTTGCCAACAGCTGTTGAAGAAAAATCCGAAACATCGGCTCGGCTGCAAAAGCGGCAGGTACGGAGCGAAGGAAGTCAAACTTCATGCCTTCTTCCAGTGCCTCAACTGGAAGAGGGTCGAAGCTGGCATGACGGAACCTCCGTTCATCCCGGATGTGAGTGTCCCCCTCATTTATTCTATTTACTTCATTGTACTCGACAATTGATCTGAGCACATTTTTGTCCAACGGTGAGTGCCAACTCCGCAATTTTTCTCGATTTATTCGAATATTGAGAACACACTTGCACGAACGTTTCATTCGCTGATTCAGAGTTCTCCACGAGTTCCCAGGCCACTCGCCGCGTAAGCAACTTCAAGTTGGCGCAACGAGCCCAAATTTTTTAAGAAGTTATCAAAGAAATGAGACGTTGGAAGGCGCCTTAAAGTGCTTTAAATCCGTTCCGATTGAGTGGAAAAATGTAATCGAGCACCTCGAGGAATATTCAGAATTTTTCCTGTAAAAAAAGAAACGCCTTTCTTAATCTCGTTTGCTTTCTATTTCTTTCCTTCTTTGGTCACAATTTGTGTTTGTAATGAAAAGGTTTGCACTCTCGTTCTCCGAGCCTTAATTGGACTTGGCTCTCTGTACACCACTGCGGCAATTATCGTAGTGAATTTGTAGGGAAGAAATGATGTACTTGCGTGAGTGGTCGTCGAGTAATTCGATTATGGAAAGTACAGTTTTAAAGCGTGTCTGGCTGAGCCTCTCTCTCTCTCTCTTTCCCTTGCCCCGGCTTTCCTTTTCCATCATTTTTCTCTTTTCCTGTTGCTTCGCGTTGCGAGCAAGCTTATACGCAAGCGGCATAGAAATTTCCCGTTTCTCCCGGATATGTGAACGTACTTTTGACCACGACTTCTCCTCGCTAACCACCAAGCTCAGCAACCGAAATAAAAACTGTTTCGCTTCTTGCTCTGCTACCTTTCAACCTTTCAACCGTAGTTTAACTTTTCGAGCCTCTTTGTGTACGAACGAGACTTTTAGGAGGGATAGAAAAATGAAGGCTCGGAGAAAGAGCGTCTCGAAAAGCTTGAAACAACTTTGCACCGCGTCAATTATAGGTCGACTTTAAGATTTTATTGGGTTTGGACGGTTTTACTTTGCTCGCGACCTCGTTGTTTCGGCGATAGTGCTTTTCCTACGCAATTTTTCTCTCCTTTATTATCCAAAAACTGGTAAATTATAATTCGAAAAATATTGATCTGTAACTTGGATTCAAAATCCAGCGAAAAAACGTCAAAATTTGGATTAAAATTCCAAAGAAATACAAGCCGTGACGATGCTTTGTTAATTTTCACGAAAAGCTTAGAAATACCGGAAACACCGATCTAGCAAGCTGCATGTTTCAAAGATACAACGTTTCGAACAATATTTCTTGGACCCAATAAAAATATTGGAAATGTTCTTCTGCACGAAAAAAAAAAAACATGATTTTACGACCTATTGAAATGTTGAAATTTTTTATTTCCAGCCGCACGCGGTTTACGCCAAGGACGTACTCGACATAGAACAATTCTCCACGGTTAAAGGAGTAAATCTCGATGCAACGGACGACACGTTTTACAGTCAATTTAACACAGGATCGGTTTCGATCCCCTGGCAAAATGAGGTGAGGCGAGCTCGTTATTTTACAGCGTGAAACGAAAGTGTGCTTTCCGTCAGGTGAAAAAAAAGGTTCGGGAATATTTATTTGTGGTTTCAGAATGAGCAGGCGAGTTTCATTAGTTTCCGGAATATTTGAGAGTCCCTGTATCAAAACGATTGTTTTCTTACAAATGAGAATAATTGTCCGCGTCAATGAAAGAGGCGATTCAACGTGTCACTGGACGCTTGAGTTTTGCCTTTTTGCGAAAACGAGAGTAGCTTGCGCTTTCCTCGCCCGCACGTGTTTGTTAAATATCGTCGAGATACACGCTGGATGAGAGCGACACTGAAACGTGACGTATATGTCGATACCGAGAATACCGCACGGTCGAACGTCTGGAGGTCGATTAAAAGTTCGTCGTTTCGTTTTGTTTGTAAAGTAAAAAGGCACTCGGATAGATCGACGAGACTCGAATGTGGCAGAGCCCGGTTTTAAATAGTGGACAAAGTGAACCCTTGGGTGTAAAACATAATTGACGATGTTGAGAAGGAATGAGATAAGAAAGAGAGAAAGACTGAGAAGTTATTCTGTCTACCAATTCGCAGTCGCCTACACACTCTCGCTCTCTCAATCTTTATCCCTTACTCCTACGTGACTTGTGAATCAAAAGCTCTTGCCTCATGCGTGCTTTCTTCGCGTTGCAGATGATCGAGACCGAGTGCTTCAAGGAGCTCAATGTACTCGGCCCGAACAGCTCGCCAACTCCGGATTTGTTGGTCAATTATCCGCCAGCAAACAACGAGAATCGTGGCTGCTTTCCGTTTCGAAGAAAGGTACAGATTTCTAAGCAGTGTTGAATTATAATTCAACAAACATTCGGCAAAACTGAGGCTCCACTAAATTCGGACTCTTGTTGCGTGCAAAATTATTCAAATATACGCTTCGGCTCGTGGATGTGGTTTTTAAAGCTTTTTCGTACAAAATAAATCGGGAGCACGAATCGGTTATTCCGGGGAAAAGAGCTGCTGAATAATGTTTTGGATATTCTCGGTACAGGAAATGGTACAAATTTATTTCGAGCAATTGGGCACGCTCGTTTAAATCATCGAGTTTTACAAAACTTTCCTTATTTCGTTGTTTTCATTTTTGGTATATTCGATTTGCTATTATTTCAGAAGAAGCAGAGCGCCAGAACCCGAGAAATACCACTTTCGGAATGCCATCTGTTGGAATTGTCGCAGAGCCAAAATTCCGAGATGCCAGCCAGCTGATCCAGGTTGAATTCCGGAAATGTGAACACACCGACGAAATCATCGTCGGTGGGACGTACATCGCGATGCTGTATATGAAATCCGTCCACGAGATGAATAATCTCATGGATTTCGCAGCGTGACGACGACGACGACGACGACGTTCGATAACATCGCGTCCTTTTGGCGTCTCGTGGAAGAGATGAGGTCTCGGACGCGACAGAAAATCATAAAGAGAGAGAGAGAGAGAGAAAGATGAAACAAAAATGGACGAGAATCGCACAAGAACGATCGTTTATCCAAGAAGGAAAAAGATCCGAGGGACCAGTTGAGGTCATTCGAATTTTTTTCCCCTTCCCTCGTCGTGATCGGAGTTCTTTTTTGCTTTTTTGACGTCCCACGCACCCGGCGATCTGGGTCTTGGTCCCGAAAGAAAGTTGGCGAAAAGCTCGGAAACGAAGAGACTCGTGTATGTTACGTAAGCACATTTTCGAACATAAGCACAAACACGTACGGACGAATACACACGCACACTAACTGGACCGAGTCGCCGAGAGTGAAAGATGAAGCTGAAGAAAAAAGCAAGCCATTCTGACACGACGACAACGAAGATAATTGATCACGCTAGTGGAGAGACGTTACGGCGTCAGGAGTAATGATGCCGATCGATTTGCTACTCGTTTCAGTGTTCGTCAATCCAGATGGAATGTGGGATTAAAATAATAAGAAATTCCTAATAATCTTTGGGAAGCTCCCGATAGTCTCTTGTTCAACAAGCCACGCGGTTCAAGGTCCCGAAATTATCGTCCCTCTGGCTTTGGCTGTCATAATACACCAACGAAAACAGTTGGAAGATATTCGTCTCGTAAATTTCAAAAGGAAAACAAGTGAGGGAAACGAAGACGAGTAAAGCACTATATATTTATATTCGTACAACTTTTCTTCGCGTAAATGTCTCTATTTTGGGAAATTTCGATACAAACGAGTCTACCGAAGCATCTCTTTAGTCTGCATGGGACAACAACAAAATCATTCACTGCTCGTGAATTCCGTCGAACATATTTGTGTGTATTTTTAGCTCTTGCGAAGATTTTTTCGTAGTTGAAAGCCATTTTTTAACTACGCACGAACATTACTCTGATGCGTGCTCATCGCGTGACACACTTTTCATAGAGATCTCAATTCCTGCACTGTCCGAAGTTCTCCTTCTGTATTTGATTGCTAGTTTTTCATTTTATTTGCTCAAATAAGTTGCAGCAGAAAAGAGCAGTGGCCGTTTCAGGCTTTCCTCGGGGGCACAAATTTTCAAATACTTTCCAACTCGAATTGCGAGAAACTGAAGAAAATTCCTGCCCGAGATTGTTCCTTTGGAATTATTAGTACAGAGTTACTTACCAAAAATCCACTTGCTCAAGAAACACGCTTCACTGACTAAATTCTCTTCGAGCCAATACAATGTTCCAAAAAATACAAAACTCATTGTTGTACAATGAAAACTTAAAGCATGGAAATCATGCCAAAACAAGTGACTAAACCAACGAACCTGCCTTTTTTGAAACAAGTAGTGTCGAATCATTTGTAAGCTTTACAATTTTATATCAAGCGCGCGAATAATAAAACAAGGAAACCAGTAGTTGTGAAACGGGAACTTAAAAGATAACAGTTTTCATCCAACTTTTCGTAAACCTCTTCAGGTTTTTTCGAACTTTGTCCCACCGGAGATACGAACACTTCCAAGAACTTTCCGTTGCATCCGAATAATTGGCTCAGAAAAGTGAATTTTTCTACAAACATACGTTAGCACGAAATTCTCATCGTTTCGTACTCGAAAATTCTTCTCAAACGATCCTGCAGAAGAAAAAAATATACACAAATATATTCGCCGACGCCCACATGAAACGTGCTCGTGACACAAGCGTTAATTATAATTCAATAACGCATAAGCTCGTTTAATGAATTGAGAGGTCTGATTCGCAAATAGTCATACACACACAAACTCTCGGGCGTGAATTAACTAAATGAAGTATCAATGATAACGAAAGTTATTAGGATATTCCGGAAGAAAGGCAGTCGCACAGAAAGCAGAAGAAAAATGAAGCGGATCGTGATCGTTCGTAGGACGCGAGACGACTGAAAAGTTCGAGTCCCGAGTGCGAGAAACGGACGACCGTGATAGACGGAAAGATTTTTGTTGATTTTTATATCGCTTACAAACTCGTATAAAATTTGCACAAAAAAAGCGCACGAATCCAATACCAAAGTGTTTGTAAAAAGGTGGAAAAAAAAACAATTAAAAAAATCGACAGTTGCGAGCAAATCGACGTGTTTCTCGAAAAAGCCTCTTGCTGAAACGCGATAAATCGTCCTAGCTGTTGTCCAAGCATCAAGGCGCAGTCCCCGTCGTACAACGATGAGAGGTACACGACTGAAACGTAGTTCTCGTGCATTTATCAATTAAACTCTTTTTGCTACTGAAAAGAGGAAAATAAAAATAAGCCAGCGGAGCTTTGTTTACGATCGATTGGAATTGGGTGTGTGTGTAAGCGAGCGATTTATTGCAAGGAATTATATCGTCGAATGGGGGCACCTCTCGATATACTTGAAAAATATAAACGTGCTATCGAACGGAGCTGCACTCGCTGTGTCTAGAGTTATACATGATAATTTATCTCGAAATTGGACTCTAAATAACTCAACTAATTTGCTACACTTCGTTACCTCGTGACACGAAGATTGGAAGCCTGCAAATATATTTTTTCGATACACTTCTCAGAGGGAGAATAACAATCTGACAATTTGTTTTTTTAAGCCATTCGATGAATTCGAATATACGAAAGAAAATGCGTCGAATATATCTATTTTTGTGAAAAATAGATAGCTCAAAAAAATCCAATGAAATGGGGAAGAGCAAAAATGTTAATGTTTTTTATCAGGTACGAAGAGGAAGGCCCAACTCTGCGTCGAAATGTCGTACGACGTAAGGTTTTTTAGTCATGCAAAAGAAAAGACTTTAGAGAAAGCCGTGCCAGTAGCGTGCGTTAGTGTCAACCGAATCCCTCCTCGCGTAGTGTTTACCATTGTTTTTTTAAAACTATCACAGTGCAAAAGTTGCGCCGCTGTTGAAGCGAGTTCTCGACCGAGATTTTGGCGCCGCCCTGCGACGACCCTCGGAGCTGTCAAATCATATTTTTTGGCAACACGAAATTTTCCATCCTTTTGTTTTTCGATCGCCTCGGAGATGAATCATCCTCGAGTCTCAATCCTCGTCGGGAGAACTGAAATGAAGTTTAAAGAAAAAGGCTCGTGCCTGTATACGACGTTGTAGGTTATAGTTAACTTAAATTAATTCACCTTGACTGTGTACGACTCTTACGCGTGTGTTCATTACTTTCATTGACGAACGATACAATGAGAAACTAATTTGTATCATACCGAGACGAATTTGTCGCGAAATATTGCGTCATAACTGAATTTAGTTGACATAAACTTCTGTTTAAAGATGTTTTATGCTCCTTTGAATTGTTCATTGTCCACAAAGCAGTTATCGATAATATGAAAAGTGGAAATTATTATCGATCGATAGTCGTGCTCTATTCAGGTACAAATGTGTCAATATATTAATACCGTTCTGTCGAATGCACAATTCTGACATGAATCATCTGCCTCAGAATGTAGTCCTAACCTCACTTCGAATGATTTTTTATATCGTGCAATTCTCGCGTTTGATATTTTTTATTCCGAGACAAAAAGAGCTCAACAAGGAATATCATTTTTCATATCGATCGTAAAAATCGTATGAGCTGTTGGAAGCGAAAATCATGTAAAAATCGTAAACGTGGCCGGGTCGCGTCGTAGCAATTGCAGTGCGATCTTTGTCGTCCCAAAGATCGCCTTTTTGTGTATATTCTTGTTGTTGCTGCCTCGATTCGCATCGTTGTTGACAGTACTTTTCCATTCCACCCAAGTGTTTCTTTATCGTGTCCGTTGCCCTTCCCATCCTTCGTATTTTCACACACCTCCTCACTTTCCAATCGCGTATATATAGACGCGTGATTGGTTCTCTAGGAATTATCACTGTAGCGGTTAAGTACAATGTCGTCGATTGTAAAACAGCCTAGGTGTAAAATACGTATTCTTATTTATATTAGCTATATTAATAAATGAATAAATATATGAATATAATTATCATAAGTAAATAAGCCATACCGAGATAAAAATGAGAAACGAGAAACAAAATAAAAGGAAAACGTAAACAAGAATGAAAGAACGAAGAAGAAAGACGAAACAAATGACTGGCACATTACTGTCCACACCTGTCAAAGTCATAAAAAAGAGTGAAAAAAAAAAAAACATCGTAAGAATGCTATTAATAACAATATTGTTACGTAAAATGTGGATTTAGTTATTTTTTGTACAAATCCTCCCACTTTCAATTATTCACAATTCAAACTTCGTTCGAGCGTTGGATGAACAAGTAGAAAATCAAATTTAAGGAAGTTGAGGCCGTACAGTCATTTTTTTTACCCAAAAGTTAGACCAGTTTACAGTTTGGCTATGTTGCATACATTTTAAAGAAGAGTTGGGAAAAAGAGACGAAAAACTGGTGAAAGCTCAGTCGAAAACACGGACGGTGACGATCCTAGCCTCAAAAAACTGCACGGGAAACAGATTATTATTAATATAATCTCAGCAAATCTCCTAATAAATCTGAAAAAAATGACATTATTCAGCAGGCCTTGCTCGTGTTGCCCAAAAAATTTCATATTTTTAGCATCATTTTTAACGGAGATATCACTGAATGTGTCTTGACTTCCATAAGGTTACATGTCATTTGTCCCAAATGGTTATTGATTTTTATCAACAATGACGCTCCTAAACTGTCTGAAAATTTAACTGATTTTTTTTACACTTTATAATCATTTTCGTTCTAATGCCTCAACTTAACGACTATGTGCGTGCTGTCGTTGCGGGAATACTAGTCCAGTCTTTAGCAATAAGAAATGATTGAAAAATAGTCGATTTCTGAGTTAATACTTTTAGAACGCGTCCTATTGAAAAAAGTTTCCAATAAAAGTCGTTCATCGTAACGTTCTCGAAGAAAAAGGTCCTATAAAAAAATACGCTAGCATTGCTAATTAGGCGGTTAATTGCGAATGAAAAAATTCACGAGTTTTTTTGCAGTCGCAATGGTTTGTCAAGATACCATTTTTTTCGCCAGACTCATACTCGTCACGATTCACGATTCAATTCCAATCCGTCGATTGTGTCTTCGAAGTCGGAATTTTGTTTTCCTTCATCATCATTGCTTGAGATCTCACTTCAGGTTTGAGTGTTCACACAATAAATCACGCCGATACATTTTTTGCACAGAATCGGATCTTTCGTACACATTTCGTTGCGAAAGATTCTGATGCATCACTCCCGCAAACATAAATTTTCGAAATCGAATTTTTGAGGTACTCGCGGTCGATTCTTTACTTTTTCTACGCAAGTGAGTTCAAATAGAACCTGCCTGTGTGAACGATTTGTAACATTTGGACTGAACAATTATACTTTCTTACGATTCAATTGGATTCTTCGCTATTGCATGATGATAAAAACGGTTGGGGATAAAACAGTTTGCGAAGCGAGCTCGCATACCGACAGCTGCACGGAAGTGTGGTGAAACATTTCATATCCTAACCGCGTTTTTATATATATCACTGCATGAAAAGAAAATCATTTTTCTGTTGAGAAGGCTGCAGCTAATTTTTAAAAAATGGAGGGACAATCTAGGCGAAGCTACCTGTCGGAGGAAAAAATTTTGTTGTCTCGATTAGCTGGATTAACTTTCGTTTAATTATTTCAACTCCTGAGAAATATTTTTCCATTTTTTTAAATTGATAAAACAAACTGTCGTGAAAATTATGAATGATTAATGTCGGTGCGCGGGGGCTCGGATCTGAGGCCGTATTCTGGGACGATGAAAAAAATCGTCCCCAAAATTGTCTAGCGATGGACGGCGTATGCTTTTCTCGATTGATTTTTTGTGAAATTTATCCAGAGTTGAAAAAAGCTTGGATAGAAGGGATAAAAAAAAACGGTTGTGCAAATTTCAGTGATCACACACGTTGCTTCAGTAATCAGAATATAAATAATTAATTTTTTTCTTACCTTTCCGTGTAGTCTGTGGGTTCGTTTTCAGTAAAAGTGAAGATCCCGGCTATAGTAAACAAAGATTATACACGCACAAGAAATAAATAATGAAGAACGATTGCGTGCACCCGCGGTTATTAAACGAAGGTAATCAACATTTCGCCAGAGACATTTACTGCAAGAATTGTCCCTTTCGAATGCCACTGAGAGAGAGAAGGAAAGAAATCCATAAAAAAACTTTAACGACGATTTGCAAGGATGAAACCCATTCCTCTGATGAGAAGGTTTTTTTTGCACGCCCGCACAATTCCGTTCGATTTGTGTTTTTGTCCTCTGGACATTCCGCAAGTTGTTTGAAATCCCACGAATAAATAACCGAGACAACGATCTTTACGGTTTTTAGTTCACAATTATTTTCCAATTGTTTAAGTTTGTACTCAATCATAACCTCTGCTGTTCCACCGTGCAATGAAAACAATGATAATGTCCTCGCTGAGATCGTAGCGCCACGAATGCAAAACTAAGCCTTCTCATATTCTTGGGTTTGCGAGTAGGATATGCACAGAGAGGTCAAAATGGTGTACCGAATTTGCACCAACAGCTCCATATATTCTTCACTCTTCAAATATATACGCTAATAACAATTATTGACACGGAGGCTGCCCGTGGCATTCCAAATATATAGTTGTCAGCGTGCCGAACTAGTGTTTCGGAACAACTCGTTGCCCTAGCGGTTGAAATTCGAACTATTTTACGTTCGCTCGTCAAAATTATGGCAAAAACCATGTTTATATGGTCACTGTCGAATTTCATCATCTCTCGATCTCCGAATACACGAATGATCCTTCCGACCATCGATTCTACCGTTCGAAGGAGTATTTATGTGACGTAACCTCAAGAAAGGGCAGCCCAGAAGTGTGATTTTGAGGTAGTGTACATACGATTAAACATTCGAGCCACAGTTACAGATATATACATCTCTATATGTATGATGCATGTACAAGTATTGTCACAGTTCGCTCTTTCATTTAATATATATGTATATATATTTATTTTAAAAACTCATATTTTGTTGGATATTTTTCTTTTATTATCATTCCGTCAAGATCCTAAGCTACCGGTTTCACGCATTCGATTCCAATGTTTTTATTTCTTCGTTCTTTTTATCTTTTTTCCACACTCGATAAACATGAGGTTCACACAGCAATTTGAGCATGCTCACGATAACGCTAAGACTATTGCTACTGGAGCAGCTCCCGCGACGTTATTCTCTTATTTTTTTCTCCTTTTTGTTGTTGTTCGTTTTTCAAGTACATATACAGAGGGGATTGGATCGTAATAATAATAAAAATAAAATAATCATAATAATACAAATTCATTCTACGGAATGTTTAAATTGCTCCTTCACTCATAACTCATCCGGTATATTTCTCAGTCAATGCCTTATTGTCACGTGAGTTGTTGATTTGTTTGTTTGTTGTTGTTGCTGTTTATGATAAAATAGTTAATCGATTACGAACGCATCCTGCTGACGAGCACTTTTATCGTCTTGTAAAGCAACAACTACAATTTATTAGTGTATATTTTGTATTTGTATAATATATTATTAAATAATAGTATAAAAAGCGTCGATATTTTTCCTTCGTAAAAACAACTAAGTTCAGAATTTTCGGTCTAAGGATCGTTCTGCTTCTGTATTTATATATACGCATTTTTATATTGTATATATACCGAGATCTCGTTCCAAGAATATATGTATATGTATACACCCTGTGGAGACTCAATTGGTCCGAAGAGGGACATCTTCCACTATACGGATATGTGCAAATTGTCTATTCGTTTTTATTCGGTCGTTTTCGCCTAACGAACAAGTTTCAGCGACAGGTAAATCGCGTCGCGTCTGTTACGAGCGCCCCGCCGTGGGGATTATTGTCTCTAAAACGGTCGAGGAAAATTGGACGGCAATGGAGGTTAGTTACGAACGGTTCCGCGTGTGTTGCAACGAAATATAAATTATTTTGTTCCATTCGATCATAAATCTCTGAGTTTGTGCTTGTTGTCACTCGAATTAATTATCTTCGAAGTGAATTATTGAACGTGTGATGTATTGCGTCAGAAAAAGTGGGTGAAGAAATGAAAATTTGTGCAAATCGATGGATGATTGTTTTCGACGTGAAAAAAGTGCTAATAACTTTGACATTGAAAAACATAGAGAATTTGACGGGTGCTCGGATGTTTTGAAAATCTTCTGTCATATTCGCACAAGCTGACGTGATTCGACCGCTGCTGAAACTTGCTCGAACAGGAATGTGGGTATTATTTTGTTTTTCGTTGATTTCACTAGTCATTTTACAACGGAGCAGGGTCCGAATGACGCGCAGCCCCGTCGCACAAATTTCGACTGTCTCGCGAAAATCGACAAATGCAAACTGAGCAAACGTAAATTTCTTTTCAAGGTCAAACCTGCGTTTGTTTTCACTTGACGCACACGATGACTAAAAATCTTGTCATGCATAAATATGAGACTTGGTTCAACGAAAATGGGTCTAAAATAGCATAATGATGAAGAAAACTTATTGTCGTGGCAGAAAATATCTCCGCGAACGCGCGACGACCCAAAAGTCCCGAGACTACTCGTACGAAACGGAACAGTAATATAATAATAATATCTAAAAAAATTAAATCTCTTGGCAGTAACGGTTTTTTCGTTTCTTTTTCGCATGCGCGACGCCAGATGTCGCGTCGGCCGGTCATCGAACAATCCGTTGTATTTTTCCAAATAACGAGCAACGTAATTTTCGAGCAAAATTCGTTAGGATGAAATGTAAAAAAATCCTAAACGTAGATTTACATAAAATACTCTTTTTCGTAAACACAGTCAGGCGATCACGTTGAAATGATAAAATGTCGAAAAATTGAATGGCGAGTAAGGCTATTCATTTCCAGCAAATGTGCGGAAATTTTCGACAAAAATTTCGTAAAAAAATCGATTCGTTGGAAGCTCTGGATACGAGATATTGTTTCGATGAAAATATAACGAAAAACCTCGCACGTCTCATCTTTTCATCCTCAATTTAGATAATCACTCACTTTATTTCTGTGCCTGTGAACTTGTTAAATATTATTTGCGACAAAAATTTGAATAACTGATCAATTCGGCTTCGAGACCTTGAAAAAGTTGAATCTTTCAAACTTTTGTGCCTTCAAAATTCTTCGACATTTCAACGGCAACGCCGCACACAAAAGCGACTCTCGGAACATTGGATTTGCAACAGGAAATTAGCGCGAAACAAAATACTGATTCGACAGACATTTTGGTCAGTGTTCGTTCGTTGGATGATCGGCCGTTGATAAACTTCATATGAGAAATGCGAGATTCGTGTTTTTCTCCGGCGTGAGGATTTACCCGCAAGTTTCGAGCGCACAAACGGATTTCTTTGTTTCTCGGGACGAAAAACCTTCGCACGAGTTTTCGACGACTTCGAGGAATTTCATTCGTTCACGCGTCCCAACTCAATATGGCTGTCTCTTGTCGTTGGAACGCACTTTTTTGAACCCCTTCGAATCCATTCCATTCGCCGTTTGCCTCCAGCTCGATCGGGTTTCCGTTTTTCTCAGTTTTTAATCCTTTTTTACGAGGGAATTATCGACACGAACCGTTGAAAAATGGCGTCTCGCGAGTAGGTCCTTCCTTAAACCTGAGCTGGCTTCGCCTTTCCGACAACCATCATTATCTTCTGCAGGAACTTCGTGAAACTTACTGCAACATTTATTTCACCGTTTAACCGTTAAAAAACCATCGGAATCTCCATTTTTATCGTTTTTCACAAAATTTCACGACTGACGCGGCATCTCGATTCTGATTCGGGCGCAACCCGTCAGCGCTCGCGCCACGACGAGACTGTCGCACTTTTGTCGGAACACCGACAACTCGAACCATTTGAATGACTATTGACGTATTTTTATTAATTCTTTTTTAATTAATTACGTCAATCGAATGAATTTAAATGAAAAACTGAAAATTTAGTTCATTTCTACTAGCGATAAAACTTTTTTTCAAAATTTATTTTTTCTCAATTGATGCCCATCGTTCGAAGTACGAGCAGCGCAACCGCTGACAGGTTTCTGTCGGGGGGAGACTGCGAATGAAGCACGAAACCTAACATACATCGATGCGGTGCTTCGTAAAAAGTGGCGGGAGATTAATTTATCGTAAAATAATTGTCGCGTCGTTAAAGTTCGTTAATCGCTCACAGTCTCCCCCAAGTTCTAGGTATTTCTGTACCTACCGCTTCCTACATAACTTAAACAAAATACTCGAATATTCAAAGTCTCCACCATTAATCGAATGAATATTGCGGTGCTTTCGTATAAATGCAAGTGTGCTGTTGGTGGTGGTGCTGCTGTCATCAGTGATTAATCGTGCAAAATAATAAGTTCGAAAACATGACAGCAAATTATGAAAATCGTAAAGAAAAGTGCGGACACAAAGTTCAATCGATTTCTGTTGATTACCAGTTAATTTTAACGATTTCGGAACCACGAATTTTTCTCAATACGATTATAACGTCAAAAACCGTTGTGCCAAAGACGCGACAAAAGTTCGATTCGACTACGGATGACTCGACACAAAGTTGATCACAGAGGGAAGCACTCGAATGCAAAATCCGAGATGCTCTCGGAAAATGAGAAAGCCGATGGAGAAAAATTGTTCAGAGTTGAAAACCTCCCGGCTCAACTGAAATTTCGGTATTAAAATAAAAATGTTGAAAATAGCAAAAAAAGCATGCGGCAAATATGAGAGAGTATTGTAATGTAAAAGTGTGCTTGTAAAACCTTATTCTTTCTTTGGTCCAACGACTACCATGGTCTTCTGTAGAAATTGGGTGATGGCGCCTGTAGCAATAATAATAAAATTAAAGAGAAAAAGTAATGAAAACGATGGAGTTACCGAATGACAGATAACTGGGAAGAAAATTTGGCGACGAAGTCGCGGACGCTTCCAGCGCACTCAAAATCATTTTACGATCCTTTTTCAAGACTATTCACTGTCAAATCGTCTCTTAAGCCAACGCAATCGTGCACTTTTACATCTTTCTCAAAAAACCAAGAAAATATAGTTAAGAAATGAAAGTGTCATAAATATTTCGTGTTTAACCTTAAAAAAATTTGTAACGAGAGAAATATTTTGAATAAAAATCAACTAAATTGACGGACCGTTGAAAATAAATTGAAAAAATGATTGGAAAGGTTGCCAGAACATTTTTTTTCTCGAATACACGTTACTGGAAGATTCTCACCGACTCCTTTCTGGAAAAACATCGGCTTCTTCTTCCAAGCAATCAATCCAAAGTACACCGGTACCGAAGACAGTATCATGAGCATACCGTATCCTGCGACGAAAGAAAGCACCAATTAAGGCATCGATTCGTAACGAAAATCACTTCCGACAAACGATTCCAATTTCGAAAACGAGCTTGGGATCGAGAAGTCGACGTTGGGCTCTCACCTGTCTCCACTGGACTAGCGTACATCGGCACAACAGTGACAAACAACGTGCCGAGTATGTACACAACCGGAAACACGAGATTCACTTTGATGGGCCTCGGCAGATTAGGCTGCGCCCACCTGAGCCAGGGCAGACAGAGAACGGACACTCCGATGCTCAGCTGAAAAGATTCCAACACAATTTTAACGTTTTTTGAATGAAAATTTTTTTTTTTTTTTTTTTTCTTGAATTCACGAAGAACAAAGTATTACACCTTTTTTTGAAAACTGTTTCAAAATGATCCTGAGGTCGTAATAAACCAGTGGAATTTTTATTTAAATTTTATAAGACCGAAAAGTGTCTTGAAAACTATTTTTTATTTATAATTTTCAATTTTCGCGCGGAAACGCTAGTCGCCGTGTTGTTTCGGTTTGTGACGTCACTTTCGGAATACGATTGCGAAAGAGCGAGTAACAAGATTAGTGAATATAATGAGTTACAAAATAACTTGTTAAATTTCAAAATAACACAGAGCGCACGATAAGAATCAAGATAGTTTATTATCGGAGTGACGTCACGTTGGAATCGAATATGGCGGATGGCGTTTTAGACATTTGAAAGACAGATGAAAAAGGACGATTTTTAAAATAGAATTATAAACATTTACATTGAATTTTAGTGAATAAATATTGACGTTTATCGTTTACTTTTTACGAAATCTATCATAAACAGGCATTTTTATATATTTTTTTACAGGGTGTAAAATGGGATATTGAAAATTTTGCCTCGAAGCAAGTCAAAGTGAGACTTTGTGCGAACAATCATTGGCAAAATGGTTTCAACGAACCCAAGTGACGAATCCAACGTAGTTGATCAAAGCGACTATGTCCGAAGACGCCAAGTAGAGCATGGATAGCAGTGCCTGTGGAAGATCGGAATTTTATTTTTTAAGGATTCTTCGTACGGGGAAAAAATAGCGAGAGGAATTTTCGCAGGATTAGGACTTTGAAAAATCCTGGTGAAAATGCGATTGAAAAAATGAAGTTTGCAACGTTGGAGTCCGACGAAATGGATGAAAAAGAAGACTTGTAACTCACCAATTTTTGATCTCACGAATAATTAGCGTAGAGTGAAAAACACTAGAAATTGAAAATTCGGGAGGGGACCGAAATTGGAGATTTACTGGAATTATTGGAGAGTTTTTTTACATCATTTCGTTGGACTCGAGCGTCGGAAACTTCAGCGTAATTTGAAAAATGCTGCAAGAACGTTCCCTCTGTTGAGGACTGAAGGAACGAAATTTACAGACTTGATGATGATCCGCGAAATTAATTGAAATTTTACCATGCAAATGACGGCCGGCGTCGGCGTTAGCCTCGAGACCTGAATCATCGTCAAAATTTCAGGCATCTGGCCCTCGCATGCTCCGGCGTAAAAGAGGCGAGAGGAGGTCAACAAAATGCCATTGACCGCTCCGAAGGTGGACAGTGCCACGAAGACCGGTATCGTCCAGGCCATAACTCCGAACAGCTGGTTCGCGTACGTCTGCAATCGATGAAAATCGTTAGAAGAAATGTTCGAGCGATGATCGATGACGGAGACAATCGTCGATGCTTACCACAGCGACCGCTCCGCTGCCCAAAACTTCGACGGGACTCAAGGTCGTGTAGAAAGCGACGTTCGTCAAGACGTAGATGACTGTGACGAGGGTGCAGGATATGCCGATCGCGAGGGGTAAGTTTCTCACCGGATCCTTGAGCTCCTCGATTATGAAGTTGAGATAATTCCAGCCGTTGTAGGCGAACAGCCCGGAATAAAAGCTCAGCGCTATGCTGGTGATTTCGGTCTTGGTGTTGTCGAAGGTGAAGTACTCGGTGTTTCCTGCTCGAGATTTTTCGAGGTAACCAAATGCGAAGGGTCGAAATTTCGGGTAGATTTTCGAGGTCAACTAATTCAAAGGTTCTCCGTGTGTTTCAGGTTATTGTCAAAAGGAATAAAAGCCCCGGGGGAAGGCGAGAGGAGTGAAATGCCTGAGAAGCCGATCGCGTTCGATGACCTTGATCTTCGTGCAGGTCTCTGGCCTATTGAGCGCTTCTAAACAAAGAGGAGCGAGACGGAGCGCTCGTGGAGCACAATGTGGAGAGTAACTTGATAATTCAATCAAGAAAGTAAATCCGGAGGAGGACGCGAACGTGGGAGCTGGAGGACTCGCGTCGGGATCGAGCGCCCTTTTTCTTCGGGGCTCTTTGAACTTCGAAGTCCGGAAGAAAAAGCACAGGAGCGCGGAGGGAAGACGAGGCTGGCGGGCCGGCAGAGGCAGAAACGGAGACAGCCACGAATCATTTGGATAAAGTTTGAATGGTCCAATTTAACCGATATTCTTTACACGCACGAGGTTTGTACCCGGCGTGAGTTGCTCTACTCTCGCGGACGTATTTAGATCGGCTTTTTGATTGGGCAAATTGTCTCGTCCGGTAAGAGAACGACGCTGTGAAAAGACAGGAGGAGCAAGAGTAGTAGAGCCGAATCTATACAGAACGCTATTCATAGTTATGTACGTGTGTAAGCCAACATTAATCGTGATAAAGATCGTAGAATGTTGTTCGTAAACTCACGCGTATGAAAACGGACGTGGGTGTACTCGAAAGATCTAGAACTCTGGAGGCCCGGAGAGAACGTGCCGGGGCTTTTCTTCCCTTTTGCTGGACTCGCGCATCCGAGCTCGGAAAGGAATATAAAAATCGTTTTTCTTCTCAGATCGATGATGAAAGTTCCGGATGACAGTGAAGAAGTTCATTTTGCATCGTTACTCTCGAGCTTCGAAGGCTCGAACAATCGACTGAAATTAGGGATGAAAGATTGACGAAGTTGCTGCGACCTCGGAGCTTTAAACTTCGCGAAAACACGTTCCCACGCTAGCACTTCCCCCGTTGCTTCGTTTCAGCCGTGGGATTCAACGAATTCACATTTTGATCCGGCTGCTCGGTTCATCAAGGAGGGAAGAGGGAATTACGAACGAGAAATGCAATTACAAGGATCCAACTGTCGAGGACTCGGAGACACATTCAACGAGCTTTCTGCGCGTGCTAAATTCTAGTCGTACTATTTGTCTGTACCGAGAACTCGTTCATTATTCAATCTTGAGAGCTCAACGTTTCTCGATTAAATAAGAAGCACGCACTCGGTATTTAAGTCCCCGGTGTGCTCTCGTGTGTGGATACAAAACTCCACGGACTATATCGCGAGACGAGGATAATCGTAGCGCGCCCTAAAAGCTCGCTGGAGAATTGCTCGTCGAAAGAGCTGAACAGAGCGAAAGTCAATTTAACGATGATAGAAAAGTACAGGCTTTGGAGCATCGTGCTAAGAATTTCGAAGGCGATCGATACATGAAAGATCTCGATTTCGAAGTGTATTCAATATGAAAAGTGATTGACTTTTGATCGAGATAAATGATTCGTTAATGGGGGCAGGACTGAAAGGAGGTAAAACTTTTTCGGCTGGTCCAAATGAAATTCACGTCTTCGGTGCAACAAACGAGTGACAATCGTAGCACAAATGACGTTTGCTTCACTCACCTCTGAAGAATTGATAAGCTCCGGTAGCGATGATGACGCAGAGGGCGAGAAGTTTCGCGTACGTGAACACATCTTGAACTCTCGTTGCCCATTTGACGTCCCAGCAGTTGATGAACGCCAAAGTGCCTGTACGAAAGGGAAAAAACGTATTTATTTGATGAAGGATGCATTTTGGAAACGGGCTCAAGCGATCACGATTATTCAGGAGTCCGACGATCGTGAGATTGGCTTTAAGAGTTATTTTCCCATTTTTGGTTTCTATCGAGCATTCGCAAACGAGTAGAGTATTAGATACGGACAGTCGATCGTTTCTCACGCGGTTGTACGAGCACGATGGCCTAATTGGTGAAGCACTCGTGATTCGAGAGCATTTCACAGCGGATCGATCTGCTCTGCCTAAGTGATGAGCTCGCGCATTCAGGACAAAAGCGGTTAAGCGCTTGCACGTAATTTTCATTGCGACCCACTAATTTCTGAAATATTCTTTCTCCAGGTTTGCCGAGATGGGGGAAAAAACGATGACGAGAAGAGGATTGAAATGGGACGTGGCAATGACACCAAAGTGCGTCCTCCAAATCACAAATACAACGAGCATCATTATCAGCTTCATCGCCGTTGTCGTCATGATCAGAGAGACCGCGAGGAAACATTTCCAATTTGCTAATTGCTCGGGAACGATTGCCTTCGTCGTTCGGAGCTCGCTCGAGACGAGCGTCTCACTCTCTGGGTTTCTTAGCAGCATCTTTTCCCACAGCATCGAAAGGATCAGAAGGATCTTCTGTTTTTTTCGCATTTGAAATCTGCTGTCACACTGACATTCAATTCTCGTCTGCTCTGTCTCATTTGTGTCTTGAGATAAGGAAGACTGTATAAACGGTGCAGGAGGTACGATTGATCACAGTTAATTCTACGTAGAGCTCTTATTTGTAAAAAAAAGATAAAACAAATGATTTCCCAACAAAGTGTGAAAGGAGCTAGTTCATTTTTCTATTTTTTATATCTTGGAAGTTGATTGAAAGAATATTTTACCACTGGAAAGAGGTTTTCTCGTATATTCTCTTGAAATACACATAAAAAACTTTCTGTTATAGGAAAATCGTCGTGTTTGCCAAGGGACGAAGGAAAATGTAGGAATAGATTGATGAAATTGACGACTGGCATGTCAATCAGAAAGGCAATCACAGGGAATCGGGACTCGGGTGCACTACAAACATGAAGAAGGTTTAAACGCGGATTCTCAGGACTCTTGGGGCTGAATGGGGGAAGAATGCGATCGATACGTGTCTCCCATCTTCCACGTCTCTATCGCGTTTCCTTGTGTGCGTAGATCTTTCGGAGAGGAAGTCTGACAAGTTTACAGTCCAGACTTTCGCATTGAAAATTGAGTTTTGTTCTCAACGGTTTTCACCCTGTTTGCAACCACGACATTCGACCCTGCGCGTAAGAGCTTTGTCCTCTGGACAATCGGATTCAATGCAGGAAATGCGTTTGCAAATTGAACTTAACGAAGCAAGCGTCCGATTTCCTCAAGCATCGTTGAAGAAATTTCGTCGTTTTCGTTCATAATTGTAAGATTTTTGTTCAGATTTATCTTTTTGGAACTTGAGTCATTCTTCAAAGTGTTCGAGGGAACAATTTTTCTACTGCTAAAGTTTATTACTTCGTTCTATAAGGAATGACACAGCAGGCAGTAAAACTCGCACTTGATTGCTGGCAATTAGTAATTTTCTGCATTTTTAGCAACGCCTTTCTCGTCGTTTCAAGTACATTTGTAATCCAATTAATTTAAGCAAACGAGTAACTGCTAAAACAGTTTAAATCACCGGTCAACCCGATACTCCAATTTTGATAATTTGTTTTTTACAGTCTACGATCTCGTCCCGGAGAATAGCAGAAACGCGCGTCCATGACCATGAATCTGCAACGTGAGCAGAAAAATAAAAGTTTTACGGCCGTACGTCGCAGTTCGAGCCCATTTAGTGTTAAGAAAAGCAAACTAGTTTAACTGGTCCCTGACACCGAGTGAGATTGTTGTGACCAGCGCACAGTTATGGAAATAAAAACACTCTCGAGCCTCGTGTCTCTCTTTCTCTCTCAATTCGCTCAAGTTCGAATTGAGCAGGATTCGCATCGCGTTTTCATCGATGTTCGCTAACCGCAATCGACCTCTCTCTTCATTTCCTCGGAGGAAAAAAACGAATATCAATAACTAGAGAAAATGCAACAGTGACCAGATTCGTTCAGGACGGAATGAGGGTTAATCTCGCATCGACGAGGTTACGATCAGTCGCCGGGAACACATTACCCCCTGCTACGCTGCCAACGGTTCGATTCATGCGTCACATTGCAGTTCAATCGATCATATCACCTCGGAGAATACGTTAACTTCATTTTTTCTTCGACTCGGGGGCAGGAGATTGAGGAAGAAAAGTGTTGGAGGAATGGACGGAAACGACCTCGAAATAGCAATCGTTTTCACAGTCAACTCGAAGAACCTCGAAGATCTGTTGCTATTCCCAGCAGAAAATCCGACGCCACGAATCGCTGAAAAACTTGAGATTTCGCTCTTTTTATACTCGGAATTGGAACCTTTATCGACGCGAATTCGAGCAGGCGAATTGGGTGGAAATGAGCAGCGAGACAGGCCTTCCGGAGCGTTTTTTTTTGAACGCCGGAGCATCGAGCGAGGTCGAGTTGTCCGGGAGGCAGAATTTCGGACGTTGATCCCTGGAGCACGTGTTTTGTGACGATCTTTTGGTGATTTTGCTGCGACCAGCAGCATGGAAGCTTTGAAAGGGAGTAATTTGGTGTCTCCATTGTAACGAAATGTAATTCAATAACGTGTAACGAGGACAAAGCGCCGAGTCTATAACTGAGACCACAAAAGTATAATACAAGCGAGTGCTGGTTGGAAGTCTCGTTCCACGAAGCAAGACGCAGCTACCAGGGGTCAGGAGAAGTACGAGGAAGAACGACTGCGGGAGTGAAGAAGGCAGCGTTGGCTGGCTGCTTCGAGAGGAAGACGAAAACTCGAAGAAATATAGGACGAGGGAGCGCACGGGGCAGACGAACACCGAGCTACGACGTGGTGTAACCCGTGTGAGAGTTGCATCAGTCGAAACTTGCTTACGATATGCTTGTTTTTTGTCCAAGAGAGATTGGTCATTGTGCGCAGAAATTGCAAGCTACTGCACCATTCCGACGAAGGACGTTAGCGAAATTGTAGGTCTCTGATTCACTCAGATTTCACACTCGATAGCGAATGTTTGTTTTCCTTAATTATGTCTCAATTATTTATTTTTCCAGTCGTCCTTAGAGCGAGACTAAAGCTGCTGTTGAGATTGTGCCGAGCCTTGGATCGAGAGGCTTCGAAGGAGGACGCGGATTTCCTCCGGTTTCCGGATTTCTAATCGTCCCACGAGATCTTGGTTCGCTCGTCGTCGAACTCTGGCCCATATTCACCCAAAAAGCAGCGTGGCCCATGAAAATTGAATCTCAACAATTTTCGCATGCGTACGATACGCTTGATTGCTCATTTAATTAACCCCAATCACTCCTGACTCTTGACCTTTTCCATAGCAGCGCATCCAAGCTTGCTTTTAATTGGCGCTAAGTCGTTTTAGATTCTAATTGAGAGCGCGATCCTCGCAGGTTACTCAAGACCTCGAGGTCACCTGCGAAATTTCATCCAAGTGTAAACTCACATATGCAACAAACGGCGAGCATTCTGGCCGCGTCGTCTGGCGGTGCACAGTCCGGAAAGAAGGGCTTCATCACGTACACGCTGAAGGTGAGGGCAACGATCGCTTGGCTGCACGGCCTCACGATCATACACTCGACCCAGAGCCTCATGAACGCCAAAAAGGGACCGAACGTCTCCATTATGTAAGCGTAATCCGCTCCCGATTTTCTTATCATGCAACCGAGCTCCGCGTAACAGTAAGCTCCGACCTGGAAGATAACAAATTCTCCAATGAATCAGCATTTTATTTCACTTTCGTCGAACGAGCTTTTTCCACATCCGCGTCTTCGTACACAAATTTCTCAGTCCTCGGAGTCCAGTCCGGAGCTTCGGTGAACTCGTTCAATGGGAATTTATCATTGCACTAAAAATTATCATGCCGATTCTGGTATTTTGTATAATGTGAGTGTAAATTTGAATAATTTTCTCGTTTTTCATACGATTTTTACGAATAAATTTTTTTCGTGTTTTTAGACGTTTGTCGAAGGAATGGATCATCGGTATGAAAAACCTGAAAAGTTGGCCTCCAAAAAGCGTCTTCAATGACCAACTTCAAGAAAGTAATGAAAATCTTATCGGGTTACGAAGTTAAAACTCATTTCGGGAGTGGAATCAGCAGCTGCGAGAGCTCCGAAAACCAAACGATTGTATGTTGGTAAAAAAATTGCTTGAATTTAAAAATTCTGGGCAATTGAAACCCGGAAGAGATGCTTCCAAATATTTGACCTACTTTCGCCAAGGTTCCCGCTCATTTTTCCGAGGTTTACAGAAATTAACGTAATTTTGAATTTCAGATAATATAGAGATTGGGGTCAATCGCGATGGGAAGATACAAAGAGGAGCTCGTGGCAGGAAGATCCGCACTGAAAAGAGTCGTGACGAGGAAAAAGATACGTCAAATGAAGTTATTCCTGTCCTCATTGCGCCGTTGTGTCAACAATGGGGGAGTAAAAAAATTCGTTCAAGTTTATTCGCACCAAATGCGCGAGTAGTCAGACTCGATTATGAACGCTCCGTTGATTCCATTCGAAAAATTGATGTCGACGTAAGAACATACTCTCAGACATAATTATAATGAGGGAGAAAAATGGAGCCTGTCACCACTCGCCGGAGGGCTTAACGGGCAGAACGAGCAAAAAATTAATCATGCGAGCTAATCGAGCCCCCGCACCGATCAGCGATAAGCTTACAATATACGTGCGTTTATTTGAGTAAGGAGACTTGTTTTCATAATTTGTTAGCACAGCCGAGAGTCGGTCCTTGATAATTTATCAACGAATAATATTCTCCCGAGAGACAAAACTGCTCGTTTTTTAATCGAGTTTATCGGTTTCCGATCTACCAACGATCAATGAATTTCTCACTTCCGACGGTGGATTTAAGCCCTCGAAACAGGGATTTACTCACCATAGAAAATATACCCGACGCTGTCCATACCAGCAGACTAGCGTTGACGCTTCCTGTGTACTGGAGCACGCCAGCGGGGCTCACGAATATTCCGGAACCGATGATCGAACCAACGATCACCGTGACCCCGTTCAACAGGGACATCTTCGCCTCCAACTTGATCTCGCTGTTCCCGGCATCGCCGTTCGTCGTCACCGGATCGTACGATCCTTTCTCACCGTCTTTTATGCTGCCCTTTATGCTCCCCTGCTTCGACATGGTTTCTCTGGAAGATCCAACGGAACAAAAAGTTTTTAAGTGTTTTTTTGTCGCGGAGCAGCTCCACGAGCTGCCCGATCGTTCGATCGTCGCGTCCTTGTCGCTGTGCTACAATTTAAACTTTAAATTTCATTTTTTCTGTTTAGAAATCCGCTCCGAACGAAACTTTTCGTATCGTTCCAGTTTCGTCGATGGAAGCAGCTTCTATTTTCCTCATTTCGCACGCGAAAAGGGCACGTTACGGACGGTACATCTCAGTCTCATTCACTCTCCTTACTCGGAGTGTGTGCCACGTGTGTGAGCGAGCAATCATTTAACTCGGTTCTTCCTGAATAATGCATCCGCCGCCTGGAACCCGCTCGCATGAGGATTTATAGAGGAAAATAAAACGAAGAAGAGAAGGAAATAAAAGCAAGTTTAAGACGCGTGGGAGCACGTGAAAATTTCTGCTTTCTCTCTACCATGCTGCGACAACGAATCGTTATTTTATACGACGACCAAGGAAAGTGCGAGGCTTCATTTAAATTTATTTCAACGCCAGAGATGCCCTTGATGAAATTGCACCTGCGATCTAGATTTTCGATCTTTCGTCCCCATAAAATCTCGAGTTAATTTCCATGAGCGAATGAAAGAAAATATCTCGCATTTTGCTCCATTGAAGAATCTCGTCGAACCAAAATCAATTCGTATTCTAAAATGTTTTATTCCATAGGAATCGATAACCAGAATTTCCACTCAAAAATGCGGAATCTCAGCGACACAGTTATCTCCAGAAAAGTGGTCCTCGGATGCTGGACCAGCACGAGGGATCCGGTTTCGAGGATCATTTTCGCACTGAAATTTCCTGTCGGCCAACGGAGCGTGAAATTCTGCATCATGGATTAACCCCATCTGAAAACAGCGTTCGTAAAACCCGATTTTGGAATCCTGTTTCGACAACTTTTCCCTGCTCGGATTCCAGTTTCGCGTGAATAATATTTTTTGGTGGGTCTAGGAGCGAAGCTGTTACGAGCCGTCGCTACCCCGGGCAGCTGTCAACGACGATCTTCGGTCCGGGTGGAGATGCGAGCAAGCAGGATGAAGAGTCGTTCAAGCTTTTTTGGACTCTGGATCGCTTGCCAGTTTCGATTTTGGTAGCGAGTAATTCAAACTTTTTTGTCTGGGTTCATGAAATTCACGACACCGAAGCTGCGTTCGCTCGTTCAAACGACCAAAATCAGGCTCGTTTTTCAGCCTTCGCGAGCTTCAATAACGACGATTTGGATGCGGCTAAATCTCTAGAACAAGTCAAGTTCCTACATTCGCTGCGTATTGCATCATATTTGAATACACGCGATAATCATTCTTTTCCAATGCCTTAGCGTCAACAGGCTTTTTAATAGTTCGTTTAGAGATAAATATCGTACGATTTATCGGTGGATTTCTGTTTGCCTCCGCGCGAGCCAATGGGGCTGAGAGAACGGCTCACGCGCCTCTGGTTTTCAAAACCTTCGAGCGCGATCCCCCAGATCTATACATGCGCAACGACGAAACTCGTATTCGCTGATGACCTAAGCGCCGCAAATCAGTCGAGTTCCTTCCGAAATGGCGTCAAATTCACGGCGAATCAATCATCCGACGTCCGATTCGATGCTGCTCCGATTAATCCGTCCCGCTTCGGTGATAAACCCTCGCGACGAGTACAGTTTGCATTAAAGTATGTGATTATATGAATCCTGAGAGTTCTGCATCAACGAATTTCCACTTCAGACAAAGCTGATGGATCGTAGTGACTGAGAAAACACCGAATTGGATTCTGGTCTTCTCAGATGTCTAATTTACAAAAACAAAATCTAATCGAGTCGTTTTTTTCCTATTTTTCTGAGTTTCTTTTTTCAAGAATCAATCGAAAGCGGCCTTGAACCTTAAAAATCTGATTTCGTCAACTAATTTTAAAACCAACATGTAATCGGTTCTTTTTTCTGCAAATAAGACGTCAAAAAGACCGAAATTTCGATCGTAATGATCGTGCCAGGGTTCGTATCGGAGCTCAAGCGATCCAGGAACGAGCGGCTTCCCAGCAGTTTACAGTGTATTCGACACGATAATCTGCATAGTAATTTCACAAAACATCAGAGCGCCCATGATAAGTGACTTTATCTTGGGTCGCCTCGGAGTCCCCCCAGTGCGCGATCCACGCTTTTCTTTCTTCCTCGGGTTCATGACACTCCAGCGCTTCTCTCCTATTCGAAAGATTCATGTTATTATACGAAAGCGATAAGAGAGATCTTTAGTCTTGCACTGGCGACTCACTGTACGTAACGCCTATTGTTGCAGGCTTCAGAAGGGAACGTCAAGAAGCGTCGATTCCGCTCATCATCACTCTCCGTCCTTCGTCTTGACAGCATCAAAATGAGCGACGAATTCGACAGTTTGGCAGACCGCGAGGGCCACAACAATCCACGAATGTACCAGCCGAACGATCTTCTCTGACGGGGAAATTGAAGCTTGAAATTACTTCCGAGCAGTTCAGGAGGGAGCTGAGAAACGAAGAAAACGGGATTCGGGAATTCGTTCGATCTTCGCGATCTAGAAATAACCGACCTTTGCCGTCGATCGAAATGAAGCAACTTCTGCGACGAACAACAAAGTTATTTTTAAGCGAGCAACGCTGTTCGGGAGATCGAACGACTCGTAGAAGCAGAGATAAAAGGGATAATCGCTTTAAAAGTGCGGAGGGTGCGATCGTACGGTTTCTCAATATTCGCACGTCGTTATCTCGCCGAGGGGTTGGCGTTTACGAACGTGTACCTTCCGGTGCTTCCAGAGCCAGTAAAAGTGCGAGATTCTCGTACCTCGATCTTCGCTATTTTTCTCATTTCATGCACTACAAGCTCGACTCCAAGGAGCTGTGACTCTGTGAATGTGGAGTAGAAAAGGGACTTCGAGAGAGAGAGAGAGCTCCATCGAAGGTTGTTACTGCGAAACGCCGTGTCTTCCAGGGAGAAACGTGGCTTATGAGCCTCGTTGGAAGATTTTTTAACGATCGACTCTCCCGAGCTGTTCGTGCCAAGGGAGTCGAGATGGGGGAGTCCGATTCGGAGAGAAGCGTCGATTCCGCGGCCCGCCTCGACGGCCGTACCGTGCAGGAGTTTCTGCTTTATTTTGCGGACTGTAACAACGGAAGCGGTCGAATATTGACCAGCTCAAACACTCGTCCGCAGACTGACATCCGTGTACGTATTTATGTATCGATCCTCGGAGCCAACGGCCTCAGAACCCCTCCTTAAAACTGGAATATCGCGGTGTACGTCGCTTCCAAGGCTCAGCTCCAAGTGTGCTTAAGGGTCACGTCGAAAGAGAGCAAAGAATGGACGTACACACGGTGCTCTTACACTTTTTTCCCATAGGAAAGGTCACTTTTTGTTTGCCAATGGAATTCACGACCACGAGCAAGGGTAAAGAGTGTTTCGCTCTCGCTCCCTTCGGCCTGTTTATTGTCATCGAGTTCAAAACCACTACGAGATCGATTTTCGAATGCCCAAATCCTTTGCTCGTCTCAAAGTTTCTCAAGTGAACGATTTTTCTCGCAAATTCATCAGCGAATATAAAAAGCGATTTTTCTGCTTTCAGTTTCGATAACGATTCAACGGAAATTGCTTCCCGGACTTTTCTTCCCTCGCTTTCCGTGGACTTTTATCGCCGACGAGGAAGCAGCTGCGTGTTCGGAAATGAGAGATTACTGGGGACGCGATTAAAGCTATTGGCATCTGCGCCGGATCAAAGATCATCGATTTCAACGAAGCAAAACTCCGAAAACACGAAGCCCTCGAGGAACCCTATTGCATAACCATCGTCCAAGCAACCTTGCCCACTGCCAGCCTGAAGTGATAAATAAACAGACGAGATGCGCCTGCTAACACGAACCGCGATTCCCACGCGCTCCGCTACAGTCCCGGTTTGAACCCCGACGACGATGAAGAATCTTTCTTCAACCCCCTCGCGGCAGGGACGAGGCGTGGACGCGGACGTAAACGTGGGCTACCCTCAACCCTCGAGCTCGTCGAAAATCAATACGACCACGTGGTGAGTACGCCAATTCTTTGCGAAGCCAAATTCCCACCCACGAAACTATTCCTCGACGATGCACTCTTCGGAGTCAATATTTATATCGAAATTAATTAAATCTCATTAAAATACAACGAAAAATCAGAAGGAAAGAAAATTAAAATTCGAAAAATTCCAGCAGGTTTCCGCGCATTTTTCTCTCCGACGTTCCAGCTCCAAAAAAATCTTCGAATTACAAGCCTTTCGTCAAAGTTTCCCATCAGACATTTCGCACGGTCGCGTGCTTCGAAATTGATCCGAAAGCACCCTCCCCAGACCACGGTTATACGAGGACGGGGATCTGAAACAAACGTTTCCTGACTAATTGACGAATATCCGGCTGCAGTACTCGTGGCCACGCGCCCAGCGCTCATTGCTACAAAGTTGGGGTGAAAACGAGCAGAGACCAGGTGTCCGGACTGCGGCTACGAAGGGACGAGCAACCGGCTACCGCCATGTGTCCACGCTCCCGAAAATCTCAACAATACGTTTATGGAGACATTTAGGATTCACTCGTACGAACATCTGGCTCAACGGATTCAGAGGCAATTAAATGCCAGCAATTATCGGGAACTTCACCGCAGAATAAACTCGAGCCTCGAACATCAGAGTCAACAACAGTGAGTTTCGGAGCAAAATTCGCGATGTTCCGGAGCAAAACTGCTTACTCACTTTATTTTAAGGCGAAAAACACTTTAGTCGCGGAGAAAAATTCCCTGTCAAATGATGGAAACGAAAATATTCCGGAAGGAAATAAAATCGACTTTGATGAAACGAATCGCGAAGCTTTCGGTAATGAAAGCGGCTTCGAACGGCGAAACTCACCTCTCGCGTGTCCTGATAAACGCTAACGAAGGTCCGTTTCACCACCGTACGAAAATGGGCTCGACTCGGGCTCGAAGGATAAATATTCACGAGAAACAAAAAACACCAAATCAGTTAAATGTCAAAATATATTTACGTATATCTAAGCGCACTAAACGCGACTGTGAGGAAAAAAAGATGAAACGTCGTTCGCGCTCAGAGCTTCATGACCAGCGTCCGTTCGCCTCGCGCAACTCGAGGGAAACTGCGCCCGGTAAAACACGATTCGTTCTTGTTGGTTCGATAAGAGGGAGAGAGCACGAGCGTATCGTTCGATGTTGCGATGGAAGGAGAAAGCCGCGTGTGCGTATTGCTACTCCATTTTTCTATACATCTCGTGTCTTCATAAAGCTCATTCACTTCCTCGACGTCGTGCGAAGCACTCCGAGCCTTTAATCTTTGAATTTTTCTTCGATCAAGCGAACGGCTGAGTTCGGAAGAGTCCGAGGGAAAATTCAACTCTCTTCGAGGCCTCTCACCATCTCCCGCGTGTCTCAAATATTTCGCGAAGTCAAAAATCAACTCAAAATTTTCATCAACCTTCATTGCATTCGGAATCGGACTCGGAGAGCTTCGGATCTGAAAATTTTGTAAAGAATTCTCAGCAGTCTCGTGAAATCAGCAAATAAGTTTCTGCCTCTTTCATAATTTTATTCATTTTTTATTCTCCCAGTAGAAGTCGAGAAAAATACATGAACTTCGAGCATTTGCAATATTTCCGAACAACCGAAGACATTTATAGAGAGCCCGAACTTTGAGTTCTTGGCGTTGAGTAACGAGAGATTTAACTGTAGGGAACTTGAATAGGATTTGGAAGGGTGTTCCGAGGCGAGGGGAGGGGATGAAAGTTGCGCGCGATTCCCACCATGCTCCACGACCCTTCCGGGAGGTTCTCAATGTCTCGGTGTATAATTCGGCTCTTTTTTGTAGCTCAAAACGACCACGGACCAGGAGCCGAAGCATATCAGACGTCACGTTCCCAGCCACCCCTCCATTTCGTCTCTTGCGTTTGATCTGACTTCTGTGGACGAGCTTTGATCGTCTCACTTGCGAAGCCTCGCGGAAACTCTCGTCAAAGGGTGCTGATGAGCTTCGCTCCTTGTCTCAAAAACCCGAGGCTTTGTCACAGTAGCGAGGAACCTGACAGGCGGTGAGACCCGAAGCTGGGACCGGAGGGATCGTCGCAAATGAGAAAATTCGCCGATCGCAGGATTTGACGTTCGAGCATCCGATCGCGTCCGCATTCCAATGCGTCATTTTTCTCCTCCAAGTCATTGCTTGACGGGTGAGCTTCGCGTGTCGAGGGAACCGCAATGCCCGAAGGGCTCGTTCGTCGAGCACGCAATGCCATTCGAACGCGTGAGATTTTTTGCTCCGTTTTCTTCGGGCGTGAGGACCGACCCCTGCATTAACTCCTTCGATGGCGGACCTGCCATATGGCAGCACGAAACATGCTTTCCGAATCCCCTCGACGAGCGAGGGGCTAATGCATGCATTTATAATGTCAATACTTCATGACGAGGAATCCGATCGCGTCGGAGAAGCGATTCGATCACAGCGAAAATAGTGAATTCCCATTCCTCCGCCGGAGTCTGCTTCGCAGACACTAAAAATACGAAAAACTTTTCCTCGTCTCAAGAGGTTTGGGCAATTAAGTTTGCGGATGGGAGGATCCTATTGGAACAACGTTTCTGAAAATGGAAATCCGATCGCGGAAATAGACGGCGAGCACGACAATCCGTTCGGCCTTGAATTCATTGGACGAGCTCGCTAGAACTGGTCCCCTCATCGAGAGAGGCTGGCTGGCACAAAAATTTCATCGGGCGGTTACAGCCTCGAGTTTATATGAATATTCAACGTCGCTGCGTTATAAACGAGAATATTGAGAGACGAGCCTCCGACGTTCAGTATTCATCGATTTCTCTTTTTCTTTTTCAGACTTGAAATTATTGAAATTAACAAGACTTGGATGCTGGCGTTCAGGCGCCTTCGTCGGAGGAGGAAAGAGCAGCGGATACCGGGCCCATAGCAACGTCGAGCACACCCGAGACTCGGTGTAACGGTGCAGCCTTCAACTTCTTTCGAATCCACCGCAAAAGTCTGAAACCAACGAACCAACACCGGAGCTCAAGGCTTCGTCGTAGGCGAACGTGCTTTTTATGCACTTCGAATTTCCCAGCGCACGGATCGATTCACAAAGTTTTTCTCCCGTGCCTGCCCCATCGAACTGTCAATCTGGAATCAGAAAAACAAAATTCCTATCGAAACAACCGAGTCTCACAAAGCCCAAGGAAGTTCCGAGTACTCCGATGTCAGCCGGACGACCTCGAAACCACGCAGAATACTGTTCGAGCTCATTTCATCGATTTCGGGATCCAACCGCGTGGTCCTTCTCGCTTGCGCCCTGCGAAAGAAAAAAAGCGTGAGCGTCGTTATTGCATTCCCACATCACTTTTTATCAACATTCGTAAACATCATTTTCAATATTGATCGGACGGGACCAAGATGACGTGAAGTACGATGCATACAGTCGTTCGGAACAGAATGCCTTTCTAATCTGTTCAGTGGCACGTGTGCGGTTGACACGCGATCGTAACAGCAACCGATCGATGCACGGCGCTTTTTTTCAAATAAATAAAATTTAAAAAATCAAATATATTTTCAAGAAAAATTTCAATTAAATTTTCCAAAAATAGGGTCGATCGAAAAATCCATTAATCTTAATTATCCGTAGAAAACACGCAGCGACTGGATCGTGAGGAAATTGGGTTCATCCACATCCGTCCTGAGCAGCCTGGAGCGAGACTTCCGTGGTGTTTTGGAGCATCGACTCGCGGGGCGCGGGAAAACAGCGAGGCAATCACCGTTCAGTTTGCATTCGAATCGAGTTAGTGGATGGAGAGGAAGAGATTCGACGGCATTATTTTCGATAGCCGAACCAAGATCCTTTGGAGGTGTTATGAACCAACGAGAGCGGGTCGTCGGGGAATAAAAGCCGAACAAGGGCCCCCGAGTTTTTCGAGCGCCGTGAAACCGTTTTTCGTGGCCCGTCGACGGAGAACAAAAGTGAAAGGAGCCGGTGGGAGATACTACGACGAGGGGCCACCGAGACGAGCCCTTCGGCTCGGAGGTGCCCGAGTACTCGCGCGCGCTCTAAATAATTCGGTGTTTCTCACGTGCACGAGGTTTTCGACGTGAATTCGACCCGAAGATGACCTCCGGCTCGAGGAGTTTGGTCCGGATGATTGAAAAACTTGCTTTTCCAGTTTTCCACTTTTTTATTTCGTTTACGTTCCTTTCTCAATGATCCCCCGACCCGGGGATCCAACCCGTGCTCAAATCGCCCCGATTCAAGTGAAATCGATCGAATGCCGGACTGAAAATCGCCTAAAAACTGCAATTCGTCCTCGCCATAAAAAACCAACGAAGAAAATAGCGGACCGAGCGTGGGCCCGGTTCCACCGTCTAATGAGGCTCTCTCAGCACGGAAGATCTTTTACATAGCGAAGGAATCCAACCGAATCAGTCGCATCGCTGCGTGCGAGAGTTTTTTCATCGAACAGAATAACACAAGCTCGCGCTCCACCAGGTGCGGGTCCACACGGACGTGGCTGCAACGGGTAAATCTCCGCTGGTGTGGTTAAGTGAGTAAGCAGAGGTCGAGGGAACGCACGTGGCAGCAAAAAACCAGCCGGTAAATGCTGGCTCCATTGATTCTCCGAAGGGGATTCCATCGCGTGTTCGTAACCGTATTACAAAGAAAGAGGAGCGCGAGGGAGGGGCGAGGGGCAAGACGAGCATAAAAAAACGAGTGCAGGGTACTAGGAACTCGGATGACGAAACTCCGCTCGCACATTTCACGGAGAATCCTCGCTCGCTGTGACGCTCGCAGGGCAGAGCGTGTCGATCTGAATCACTTGGGAAATTCACTCATTTTTTCAGATTTCCTCCTTCAAGAGACTCTTCACTCCGTCGTGATTGAATCGCCCTCTCATTTCTTCGGATCCGACGACAAGTAGGTCAACAAAAATCACGCTTTTTCTCGACCGGAGTGAGTTTTGAGTCACTCATCCAATCGCCAGCTTTATGAAGCGCGAAACGAATACTGAACAGCAGCGCTTTCAGATTAATCCAAGGGCCTTAAGACTTGAGAGAAAAACTCTCATCTCTCGGAGTAATTGAAGAAACGTCAGGGAAAGCTCGAGGGTGAGGGATGCTCGTGCGTAAGACGAGGGCGAGTGGGACGAATCGATATTCCTGGTCCACTCGCGCTCTCGACGTGCGAACTGGAATTTTATTCTCCCACGTACGTGCCCCCCGCACTGGGCATAAACAAAACGCTCCGCTTCACCTCAAGGACGTCGCGTTCCGTCCTGATGACGAATGCAGGGAAAGGCCGGCCAAAGCGGAACGCCACTGAAAAAATGACATTGGTTTTTCCAGGCGAAACTACAATTTTTGGGGAAACATTTTTGTAGAATTGACAAAAATCGCTCATTTGGACTCGGGATAAGCGGTCGAAACGTTGCATAGGAATTGCTCATTTCTATATGTACGCTCCGTTAATGAAAAGCAATCGTCTGTGCGAAATGTCATTTTGATTACACGTGTCAACGGTAAAATAGATAAAATCGGATAATTAGCAATTTTTAGTTAAATTTCACGTTTCCCCCCGAACAAAACATTTTCACCGCTTATCCTGAGACAAATGAGAGTGATTCCATTTCAATTTCAACAAAGTTTTCAATATTCAAAAAAAACAGCTCCGAGGGTTCATTAACATATGTGCCTTGATTTATATTTATTTTATTTTTTCGTATTTCATTAATATTTCTCCATTTTTTGTTGTTTTATTTATCAGTTTGTATTTATTTGTTGGTTACCAGTATTTAACGCGTTATATCGGAACCTTTGTATCGTGCGATGAAAGATTTTCCTGTATCGTGTGCTTTCAATTATTTGATTCAATAAAAATCTCAAAGCAGCAATTATTTCGCTCTGAAAACACTCGTGACGTTGAAGATTTATCCGCGAAACGATTCGAATATTTTCTTTTGCATCGGACAGTGAAATCAATTTACGTAGAAAACGCTCGAAATTGTTTGACCCTAATTGCCAAGTTTATGGCGTGGAGGTCGCTCGAGAATGATACGCAATGACTCGAGCATTTAGGGGTGAATGCGGAGAAGTGACACGGAGGAATACGTGTGAATCAAGGTAAAGCAGACGCGATTACTTTTTACGAGGTTAAACGACCTCGGGCCCAACAAGTGAAGTATCGATAACTGTATCGAGCTTCGATTTTGAATAACGGGATCCCAGAAGAACGAACAACAACAACTCCCTTTTCTGCAGCTAATTTCACGGAGGAAGGGATAAGTGGGGCGAAAAATGGCGATTTCTGCGTATAAAGTAATCGCTCCGACTGCTGTTTCAACTCTGCAATTATACGAGAGCATACGCCACGCCTGTTGCTAATAAGTTACATTTGGAATGAGCGCTAATAACTATCATCGAAAAATCATTGTAACGTATATGCATGCGCGTAAATTAATATTCGATTAGAAATTTACCGCCACGGTCACCCTGCGAGATGCCCCGAAGGATATGCAAAGTTATACCCATTAACGCGAGGCTAAAGCAAACAAGCGAGACAAGAGTTACGCCTCCTTATACATACATCATACACACTCGCGGTTACTCGAAATCACCAAAGTACATTTATTGGACGCAAACAACCATGAGAATCAAGCTCTTTCGATATTGGGACGTTACGAACTATACAGAGTGTGCCTCAAACGACAACGTAAACGCCAAAATTACAGGATGGACTTCGATCAAAACATCACGGATTAATACGCTTATTCCTTTTCACGCACGCTGCCTGAACGGTTGGAAGTTGGGCTAAAACCCACAGAACTCATTTTGAAAAGCATTAAATTTCTTTGAAAAAAGTTTTCTGTGACAAATGCCCATCTTTGGTAGTTCATTCGTGAAACTTTTCAAAAAAAAAAAACCAGTTTGAACTCTCGTTTGCAAATTCAGGGCCTTTTTGATCGGGTTTGTAAGGTTGGCATAGTGAACAACGTAAAACAGTTTCGTTGAGGAACTGTTTTTTTGTGAAAAATTTTGCGCTCTGCAAATTTGTTTTTATGCAAGTTAATCTATTGTTGACCGTGTTTGACTGGAGAGTGCTTTGAAACAATTCAATGTTTTTGTTTCTGGATGAAAATTGCATTTTTGTTCTGAAACTTGCGACAGCCTGTATATAACAAAGATCAATGCTTCAACGAGACGTTGAAAAATGTTAGAATTTTTTCCTTTACAGGTTATCGCTTTCTGCGTACTCTATCGAGTACTGGGAGAATGGTAATTTTTCAATTTGTCGCTGAGATTGCTCGTTGACTCGGTGAGAGCATAACCTATAATTACGGAGAGTTTTGCCGTTGAAAACGTGAGCACCGGCACTATCTCTCGTGTAATACTGATAAAATTTCCTCATAAGTGTGAAAAAGTGCGCGTCGACATTCATACTTCATACCAATTTGCCCAGCATATACCCACCCTATTCTTATTAGCATCTAGACTAGCAGCGAATAGGGTAGGGGTCTGGATTCCTCCAGCCTCGTCACCACCACCACCCTCACCCTTCTTATTTGACATTAGCGAAGAAATTTATAGGCAACTTTTACATACATGAAATTATGAACTCGTAAAACGTGGTTAGTAATTGAGGGACTTGAGCGCTCGATGAAGTTGTTGGAGGGGACGGTTGAGAAATTGCGCCAACTTCAACCGTATAAAATGCATGCGTTGACATCATAATCTTACTTTTTATACTTGGAAACAGCTACGATGGCTACGATGATTGAACGGTCGTTGTATTGCCCGTAAAGGCCTTGTAGGTGCGGATTTCGATTCTCTACGAAAAAGGAATATCGTGCAAATTTTTCTTCAAGCTGCTTCTTTTTTTTATGATTAACTTTTTTTGATGGGTAGTGCATGCAGAGAAAAATTATCACTTTTTTATACATACCCGACTAGACTATAAAATTGTATAAAGGTCAATAAATGATTATATATTATAACAATTTTTTTATAATAACATTTCCTATTTGTTGATTTGATTTATTAATTTGAATGTACATAATCTGTCATGGCGACGATGATCTAACCAAACCTGCTGTTCGGCGCTCAGTGTGACCAACAAAAAAACACTTGCGTACGTTTTGTGTGGTTGGTATTAAAAACCGAGTTGCCGCAACATTCGACCAATCAAAATTGTTTCGCATAGCCCCATACCTTAAGGTGATCTATCAATTGTTCGGTCGGTAAAAATCCTGTTCTATGGTTTATTCCGATCGAGTAGTTTGATATTTGAAAGAAAATGTAAAATTATAAAGTTATGCTTATTCTATCAGAGAACAAAATGCAACTTCTATTTTTCGCGAAAAACCAAGGATATCTGAGTAAACCACCGTGTACCCGTTTTTCAGCTGTCTTTCTCGCACACCCACGCAACTGCTAGATCACCTTAAACATTGAGTGTCACTTCCTGATAGCTATAGTCTATGGTGCCTGGCATCCTCCTAACCGTGTCCTAAACGAAAATGCATCGCGAAACACGTCGTACGGTGAAATTGTGAAAATTTCTTCGAATTTTGAGCACAACTGATGTGACGTGAAAAGTTTATTCTACGTGTGTCACATAAAAAGACACCGAATTGTCTTGTTTTAATAATTTGGTCCATTAATATAAAATAACGGAAAGATGCCGCGAATTATGATAAAGGGTGGCGTTTGGCGCAACACCGAAGTACGTTTGTCAACATAACCTTTAAATTACTAAAGCCCGTCACTAATTTCATTCATTATTTGATGGAAAAAACAAGTGAAAATAGGATTATAACAATTTTTTGAAATTGGAAATAAAATGTTCACAGGATGAAATTCTCAAAGCGGCTGTCATGAAATATGGCAAAAATCAATGGAGTCGTATAGCTTCGTTGCTTCATAGAAAATCAGCGAAACAGTGCAAGGCTCGTTGGTTCGAATGGTTGGATCCGAGCATCAAGAAGACCGAATGGAGCAGAGAAGAGGATGAGAAACTTTTGCACCTTGCAAAACTCATGCCCACACAATGGCGAACTATAGCACCTATCATTGGACGTACAGCGGCACAATGCCTGGAACGCTACGAATATTTATTGTAAGCTCCGGATGAACCATTCTTTATCGAGTTTTCACTTTGACAGGCCTGAAAATATGAACTGTTGGAAAAATTATTTCTTCTCATTTTAACAGTTAATTTATGATAATTTGAAAAAACGTTTACCTACTCGAAAGCCATTATTTTGGAAACCCTCATAAATCTAATTTCTGTGTGACAGACCAACAAAATCGAACGCTAATGTTAAGGGTATGGGTCAGGTGATATCCTACTATTGTGAGTGCAAGAAAAACAGCTGCAAATTTGGAAAATCACATTTTATAACACGATTTGACAGATTACAGAAAAACTGTCATTTTAGTGTGTAATAACAATGAATTAAAACTTTTATAACCACTCAAAACATATAGATCAATTTAAACCTCAGAAATTTGAAGCAAGTTTAAACGGCTGTTTCGTATGCTTAATTGAATGGATCCAAAATGAGAGACTTTCTGGAAAAAATCATTTGAAAAAGCTAATACTGTTTCTTTTCCAGGGATCAAGCCCAGAAAAAAGAGGAAGGAGAGGATGCGGCTGACGATCCCAGAAAACTTAAACCAGGCGAGATCGATCCGAATCCTGAGACGAAACCAGCTAGACCGGATCCGAAAGACATGGACGAGGATGGTAATCTTGTTGAATGATTTTCCCAATCTATGAAATTGAAATTTTTCACAGAAAATCATGTACATAGAATGAGTAATTTACTCACAATATGCATGATCTGTGGACACTATTTGTTTATTGCTCAGTAACAGAATGCTCTTTTATATTATACAATAAAACCAAACTTATATCAAAGGCAGGCTATAAAAATGAAAAAGCTTTTTTAAACAATCAAAAATAACATCCACCACGTATAAAATACGAATAATTGATAGACTGCACAAATGTTATAAACGACTCGTTCCCAACAGAATTGGAAATGTTATCCGAGGCACGTGCGAGACTGGCGAATACGCAAGGCAAAAAAGCGAAACGCAAAGCTCGTGAAAAGCAGTTGGAAGAAGCACGTCGTTTAGCAGCTTTACAAAAACGTCGTGAACTTCGAGCGGCAGGAATAACAGTTTCGCAGAAAAATAAGCGTAAACGGGGTGTGAATTACAACACCGAAATACCGTTCGAAAAACGTCCGGCTTCAGGTTTTTACGACACTTCCACCGAACATGTCGATCCGCTCGCTACAGATTTTTCTCGTATGCGGCAACAGCATCTTGACGGTGAGCTCAGAACAGAGAAAGAAGAAATCGAGCGACGCAAAGACAAACAGAAGATGAAGCAACGCAAGGAAAATGATATACCAATGGGAATGTTGAACAATGATGAGCCATTGAAAAAACGAAGCAAACTCGTTCTTCCTGAACCCCAAATTTCCGATCAGGAGTTACAACAAGTTGTCAAACTTGGACGTGCTTCGGAAGTCGCGAGAGAAGTCGCTACCGAAAGCGGCATCACTTTGTCGGACAGTCTTCTAGCCGATTATTCTCTAACGCCAAATATTGCTGCAACGCCCCGGACACCTGCGGTCACCGATCGCGTCCTTCAAGAAGCTCAAAATGTCATGGCTCTCACACACGTAGACACTCCCTTGAAAGGTTAGATAAATTTAAAAAAAAATTATTCTCAGCTTCCCTTTTCTCGGGTTCTCGATAGTAAAAGTAATCGTGAATTTTTTGTTTCTTCCATACAGGTGGCTTAAATACCCCTTTGCTGAATCCGGATTTCAGCAGCGTTATTCCAGCTGCGAATGCAATTGCGACACCGAACACCGTCCTGACGACACCGTTCCGTTCTCAGCGGAGTGACGGAACACCCTTGAATACGTCTTTCAATACTCCGGCTTCATTGAGAACACAAAACGGTGCGCTCATGCCAACACCGGTTCGTGATAAACTCAGTATAAATCCCGACGACGGTCTTGATGGCTCCGAAACTCCGGCTCTGCAGAAACAAGTCAAGGAACAATTGCGGGCTGGCCTTAGCACACTGCCGGCACCCCGGAACGATTACGAGATCGTCGTACCCGAAGACGAAACGAAGGAGGATGGCACCGAAATCCCGGTTGACGACGTTATCGAAGATCAAGCTGACATTGACGCGAGAAAACAACAAGAAATTTTAGAACAAAGTAATTTTTTTTTTTAGTAATAGAAACATTTATTGTCCCTTCCAATATTGTTTGAGTATGAATTTTTCTTTTCGAGTAACATCCAAAGACACTACACTTTTATAGAGTAGAATAATATATTTGCATGCAATATTTTTGCAGATAAAAAAGAACTTGCACGAAGATCACAAGTCATTCAGAGGAGCTTGCCTCGCCCAGTTGAGGTCAATATGAATATACTGCGACCAATAATGGACTCACCATTGACTGATCTTCAAAGGGTAATGTTCACCATTTTCTCCTAACTTATTGATTATGAACGAGTATTTTTTTATTGTGGTTTTTTTTATTAGGCAGAAGAGCTGATTAAAAGAGAAATGATCGCAATGCTGCAGTACGACGCAATACAGAATCCACTTCAAACGAATAACAGACGCGGTGCATCGATCATGTCCCTCGCTCAATCTTATCTCGATCAGCATCCTTATGACAATTTTGAGCAGGAAGATCTTAAAGCTGTAAGCACTTCGTTCAACAAATTTTTTAACGATATGCGAAAGAAGACATTTCTAGCAAGGTTCTATTCAGGTTTTGCTGTTTCATCTCGTTTCAGGCAGAACAACTTCTCACCGATGAAATGAACGTCGTACGAGAAGGAATGGCCCATGGCGATCTCAGTTTGGACGCCTATACTACAGTTTGGGAGGAATGTTTGTCTCAGGTAATTAGGAAAATTGCATGTGTGTTGAAAGATCATGAAGTTCTAGAGATTTCTAGGAAAAGAAATAAAAAACAACCAATATAATTTATCATCAACATTCCATATTCATCTCGATTCAATAAATGTTATAGAAATTGTGATTTATGAGCATATACACGTTATTACTAGCCCAGGTATTGAGAGTTACTGTTCATTCCAGATTTTGTATCTGGAGACACAAAAACGATACACGAGGGCGACCCTGGCTTCCAAAAAGGATCGCGTGGAAGCTTTTGAGAGAAAATTGGAAGAGAATCGGGTTCATATGACTGGAGAAGCGAAACGAGCTGCAAAAATGGAGAAGAAATTGAAAATACTCACCGGTGGCTATCAAGTAATTCATCAATTTTCTTTTGTCGTTCGAGTTATAAATTCATCGACGAGTTTAGTTTGGGTAGTTTGAGCCACTTCATTTTTATTTCACCGATATTTGAAACATACAAAAATGATCCTTTACTTTCAGTCTCGCGCCCAAGTGTTGACAAAACAACTGCACGATCACTGGGAACAGATTGAACAGGCACACTTGGAGCTTTCAACTTTCAAATTTTTGCAAGCTCAGGAAGAAGCGGCTGTACCGAGAAGAATAAATGGTCTTATGGATGACGTGAACAGGCAAACTCAGCGTGAAAAGGTTCTGCAATCTCGGTTTTCCGACCTTCAGGATCAGTTACAAGAATTACAACTGCAATGACTAAAAAATGAAAATCGAATAAAAAAAAGGAGATGAAATAGGGACGAGGCGGTATAAGAAACGACAGAAAGGTAATTTTCTGAAAAAATAATGCTGTTCATAAAAAAAGCTCACTTCGACTTTCGAATCAATAAAAAATGAAAAAAAAATTGTTCGATGAATATCGACGAATAATTAAAAACGGATTTTCTTTTATTAACACAGGCATCGATTTCGTGTAAAACAGTAAAATTCAATGTTTAAATCCATTTTTTTTTAGGCTTAAGTTTCATTAAGTGTATGTCCTCGCTGGAGTACATTGAATCTTGATCCGAAATTGGTACAATTTCCACGCTGAACTGGTTCCTTAATTTCTCCATAAAAATCTCCCAAACTCGAATTTGTCCAGGTGTGTCTCTCTCCTCTTGTGACAATATTGCATACGATTGAGCATTCCGATTCAACAACATTTCCAATGTTTTGAGCAAAGGGTCTATCGACTGAAATTGAAAGAACGTAAGCACCACCATCGGTCGATTCTCCTATCCAGCGGGTATGAATCTTAACAAAAATACCTCTGCGTAATATACACAGTCAGCCAAAAGAATAATATCTGGTGATAAATCCTCAAGAATTTCCTTCCCCCATTCCAAAACTTGGGCGCACACAGAGCCACCGAATTTTTTCCAGTGATCCTCATTCACTTGAATGTTTCTCTCCAATATCGGTAAAGCACTTGCTAAATCTGTGCAGATTACTTGAGCCCTGAAGATACATGATTTAACTCATGAATTTTTTGTGTTCAACACTATTTTTCCACTAAAAAGTGACTGAAAGTGACTTGAAAAACAAACTTTAAAATTCAGTCTTGTTTCTCCGCATCGGGTTCACCTTTTCAATGTTGGTTCGATAAAGAATAAACAGAGTTCGAATTCCGATTAATTTTGAAGAAAACAGTTGTAAGAGCATAGTTGATCGCGTGATAAATACGATGAATCTGATACAAAGCCACGAAATAAAGAATAAAGAAAAATGTAAAATGAGGTCTAAAATAAAAAGAGCAATTTTTGTGATGTTCGGGTCACATGTAATCCCATCCCAGAACTGTGGAGCAAGATTATCCGAGAAAAAAGCATGTCGTAAGGTTGATTTTGTTTGTGGCACATTTTTCATACTCATGAGAGATATCCAGACAAAAAAAATTAATTCCTCCAAACAGAAAATTAAGTATTCTTGTACCGTTAATAAATATTCACCGAACGTGATTATTATGCACTGTTCGCGCCCCGACATAAATCGAATGTGATTGTGCATATAATGACAAAAAAAAACCTTATTATCGCGGATACGAGAAATACATTCATAATTCGAAGTTGAAAAAAAAATAACAGGTTTCAAGAACTAAGGCTAGGAATGTTTCCAAATGATTTTTCATCATCGAGGTTGAAGTCAGTTCTTCCAATGTCGAAACTTTATTGAAAAAACTATTGAATTTAGAACAATTTTATACAGCGGAAACTCGTGGTGAGGACAATTAAGATTTTTGGTTGCAAGCTTTCGATCTCTCAACGACGTACTTTTCTCAAAATATATGGTGCAAAATAGTTATGAGCAAAAGTACGTACGATCAGTATCTCGCAGAAAAATCCTGAAGGATTAGACGACGCTGAAGTTTCCAACGTTGGAGTTCAACGAAATGAACGAAAAAAACGTTTTTGATTCACCAATTTTTTATTTCACGAATCGTTGGTGCAGCTTGCAAAACTACGAATCGCAAATTTGGCAGGGAACAAAATAGGAGAATTACTGGAATTATTGGAGAGTTTTTTTCGATCATTTCGTTGGACTCCAACGTTGGAAACTTCAGCGTCATAGGATTAGCGAGTTGTTAAATAAGTCCCAAGTGGGACTCTGAGCAAGTGTAGAAGTGAAACCCAACAGAACTTTTGAATCCCGAATCGAAACCGATTGATTTGAACTTTTACAAGTGAAATGATGGAAGTACATATAATAAAAATTAAGTACCCAAGACACGCGGCGGTCATGCCTACACAACCGATCCCTGATCCTAATTCAACAACTTTCTTTCCAAACAACCAATTCCCACCGTATTTGTCATTCTGACAACAAACGTCGAGATACTTTGCAAGTACCAACGCCGCGTCCCACACTACGCAATTTACATCCCCTATTTTTTGCTGATGTAGCGTTAGACTGCATTCTCGTGATTCTATTTCGAAAGATCTTGTAAAAATATCATCTAAACCCTTCATTTTCAATATACGAAATTCCTAAAATTCAATAATGTTTCTATTTATTTCACAATAATATCTTAATAATTTCTAGAGCACCGCGAAGTACTACAGTCACTACAGTAACAGTACAACGTAGTAGTACAACCAGCAACTAACCAACAAGTTTTGGTTCGATTGGCTCCGGTTGCCTGAACCAAGAACCAACAAGTATACTGTTGATTGAGATGAGAAATGAGAACCATTATCGTGCACGTGGTTACTGACAGTGGCGGTGCCGCTAGTGGTGTAAAAGATGGGCAAGCAAAATGATGATCTCGATATTTATTTGAAAAAGGAAAGCTCCTTCACAATCATTCAAATTTTATAAAAAATATTGCCAAATGATTTTAAAGCTATACTAAATTCAAGGATTAACCAAAATAAATGAAACGATTGTCGTCTTATTTGTGCCAGAACGATGAACAGCACACTTGAAGCCCGCAAAATTCGTGATAGAAGCGCACCACTCGGCAGTCTCACTAACTAAAAGTTGTTTTCGTAAGAGCAATAAAAAATAAAAATATAAAACCGTAAAACCGTATTTGGAAGAATGGAATAGGAGTTAAATATATAATAATAAAAACCAACATTATTGTTATTTAAATTTGATTTATTGACCTTTTCAATGCAGTGATCAAGGATTGTTTGAGATTCGATATTTGCAAAAATTGGTGGTACGTTTGTTTACATACGCTGATGAGATCCCTTTTTTTCGTCTATACATATAAATGTGGAGAATATTTTGAGACTTGGAAAAATTTGATCCAATTTTTCACACGTATTCGCATGTCGTAAATCAATCTTGTTTTATATCAGGTGCATATCTACTTCGAATTTTTGAGCTCTGAATGTACGAATAATTAGTCGACAAACGATCTTGATAACAGCTAAGTTGAGTGGTTCAGTGCTGCGCGATAACAGTTCGTAAAAATAATTCATGAGAATGGCATCTGCACAGGTAAAAAATAGTCATTGTCTCGTCTATTAATTTTTTTACTGTTTAGTCTACTCTTAGATTTGTAAAATGAAAATTCAGTAAATAAAATGAGAACATTTGAAAATATTGTTGCTATTTTACATATGGAAAGTTTTATTAAAATGCATGAATTGGAGGAGACAAAAGTAATGAGAAACTCCATCAAAATATTCGTTTCTGCATTGTTAGATTGAAAAAATATTGAAAATCTACAAGTCAGTGGCACAGAATCCTGCTTTGATATCTGCCAGAATCACTTGGGTTAACGAGTCAGGGATTACGGTACAAAGTACTTGGTCACAACGAAACCTTGAGAGACGAATTTCTCAAAAATTTTCTAGGGAGCACATTCTTAAACCAGATCTGCAAGTTGCCAATGAACTCTTCCCTGTTGATGTATCCACCGAGTATGTCACCTCAATTCTCACTTTTAGTTTTACAGTATTCAATAGTTGCAAAATGGTGATTATACATAAATACTTTGTCGTATGTTTTTGATTGAATTTCAGACTTGCGTCTGCCCTCTTCGAAGATGGGCAGAAAAAAGCCATTTTGCGATCCGGGATTGTCGATAATGTCACCAAGCAGTTTATTGAAATTTGGGACAGACAAAGATTAGTGAAGAATTATGACTTATCAGCTTTGGATGTTCATGGTGATGTTTATACTGACTGTAAGTTTGATTCAAAAACTGCGAGTTGAAAATGAGTTCTGCACAAAGACATGTTTGATTTTTTTTGCATCATGAAGGTCATGATTTAATGCAATTGAAGTTAAAAATGGATATGGTGGATGGAAAATCTTTTTTTTTCTTTTCAGCGGAATTCGGATCTTTTGAGTGGTCACCCGATGCAACAAAACTTTTGTATGTAGCTGAAAAAAAGCTTCCCAAGTGTGAACCATTTTACAAGCAAAAACCATTGGATAAAAAAGAAAAGAAAGAAGAAGACGAAGTGTCACGGGTAACTAATGGAATTGATAAATTTTTATAAGATCTTGAGTTGTAGTAGTCATGCGTAGACAAAAAATTGTAGCCATTTAGGGTGCTTAAGAGCGTAATAGTATAGTCAGTGGAAAGATCATCTCATGAAAATGATTGATTTACACAATAAATCATTTTTAGGGATAAAAATAAATTTTAGATGTCTTTTCATTTTACATTCCTGTTCATTTTTCAAGCTATATGATCGAAATAACTAATATTGGAGTACGAATAGGGCAATGAATACGTGTTCAAGCCACATTGGGGAGAACAATTGGTCGGAAAACATCGTCCAGTAGTCGTTGTTCTTAACACGAACGATGATACGTTAACCGTTCAGACCGGGATCGCCGAAAATCTTTCACCCGGTCAAGTAATCTGGACACCAGAAGGTGATGGTATTGTTGGTGTGGCGTGGATGCATGAACCTCGATATCTTGGACTCATGCACTGTAGCAACCGAGAATCGTGGATTTTTCTCTTAAAAAATGGAGATTACCGTAAATATTTGATTAACTACTTCAAGCACATGCAATATCCATTAAAAATCATTGGGAAATATTCCGATCTCTTATCTCCTTCAGGCAACTTGTCCGATAACGGTTGTGCGGTTCGTTCGCCGAGATTCAGTCCAGACGGAAAACATCTTATTTGGCTCGAAAGAGAATCTGGTGGTCCCCATCACAATGCACATCGGTTGATGCATCTGAAGTGGACACCAGAATTAGGAAAGGTGCATTTTTTAAATCTTTTCTATTTCAGGGATTTCAATATTTTTAACAATTATATAGGAATATAAAGACATTTTAACCATGTGGCGTTTCACATTTTGTCACTTTGCCTTACGGACATTCAAAGCATAAGTGGAAATGGGAAAACTTATAAGAAGTGTCATTAAAAAAGTATTAGTAGTCATAAATCAAAATTACTGTGTAATATTACGGAATATTACTTTTAAGACAAATAAATGAAAACGCTTCTCATATAATTTTTTTTTTCCAGAGTGAAATTCTCGTCGATATCGTGCGCAATAATAAAACAATAAATTTTGGTAAAAAATTCTACGGTTTGTTCAATCGAGGCTTTCCAAAGCGTTGCTGGAGCAGTGACTCATCATATTTGTTCTTCAGCACCCCGCAACGACTTGTTGTGCGTTCTTACGCACTAAATATCGGTAAATCAAATAAAGAATCAACGAATAAAAAGAAGGGACAAGTTTGAGTTACTTGCGCTCAAAGAGTTAATCTAAATTTAGAGTCTGCGTATGTCACTATGTGAAATTTTGCTGTGACATACCCGCGCGAGCACACACACGACTATAATGATAAAGATTTCAACACTAATAATAATGCGATCATTATGTTTTAGAGAAAAAAATTCTGACAGAAATCGAAAACGATTTGAAGACCCTCAGTATTCTGGACGTCCATAACAATATTTTACTCTTTATGGAAACTTCTGTAATCGAACCTTCGGAACTAATGATTGGACGTTTTGATGAAAGTTCCGTCCATTCAATATCCAGAAATTCGATAACCCGGAGGAATCCGATTGAAGGATTTGCAAATTTTATGTACGATCCTCTCGAGCACGTGGCTCAGAACGACGACAAAGTCAGTAAGTATCGTATCCGTTAAAAAAATCATCGTGAAAAAATCTCAGCTTTCATGATTTAATTTCCCTTCGTGATATTCTGACTCACAGGAGAATTCAATTCGATGTACTTTGGGCCAAAACGTGGAGCTGACAAATCTCATCCGTTGGTAGTCACGATACACGGTGGACCTCATGGCTCCTATTCCAATTTATTTTCTATCGACACCGCAGTTCTCGCTCTTTTGGGGTTTGCAGTGCTGCAAGTCAATTATCGCGGTTCAGCTGGTATGGGAGCCGATAATATTGAATTTCTTCAGGGACGAATCGGTGACGTTGATGTCAAAGACTGCGTCAAAGCAGTCGAAGATGCCCTGAAAGAATATCCCTGGCTCGATGCCTCCCGCGTTGCCATTTGCGGAGGTTCTCATGGTGGATTTTTGGTCGCTCATTTGAGTGGACAATATAGCGTAAGATTTTTACTAATTTGAAACCTATCTCATCATAGTTCGGAGACACGTTGCGCCACAATCTCTTCAATATTACAGTGATGAATAACGTGTCGCTAGATCACTACGATCATGCTAAAAAGTTGACGTGCAAAAATGCTAACAAAGTTTACATCTTTTTAACTTGACGACAACTGAAATCATGTTACAGTTTATTTTTATTGATGGTCCCATTTTCTTCAGGAATTGATTTCTTTATTCATACAATGAATAAACGAGATGAGTCAATAGACATTGATTATGGATGGCACTTGACGTGATTTTATCTCATTTCCAGGATAAGTACAGAGCAGTCGTGATGAGAAATCCGGTGATCGACGTCGCTACGATGTCTACAATTTCGGACATCCCCGACTGGTAAAAGCATCTCGTTTCATTAGTTAATGATCCTTAAAAATATGTTTACCATTCCGGTAATTCGAACGATTTGTTATTTCAGTCGCAATGCACTGTCTAAAGATGAGAAAATTGCATTCCGTCACGTTGTGTAAGCATTATGTCATTCGAATCGCGGTTCATGAAACGAGGGAAAAATAACGGGTCAAACGGGCAATCACTTTTAAAAGGACTATATTATTGCAAATTGAATTATCATTGGTGTTCGTGGTTTAGATAAGGGATAAAGAATTTGACGAATTTAATAAATTTCTAGATAGAAAATTCATTTTGATTCACATATATTGGATAACGTCATTATTAGAGAACTTTGTATTTTCTGAATCGGTTATTCCAAGTCAATTTTCAATATCGGGAAGAATCGTCGCTTCTTTATTAATTCGAAAAAAAAATTTGTAATCGTCAGGTGTGTAAGCGAAGCAAGTGGCTTTCGGTACGATGAGGTGTTGCCGCGAATGGATAGTCCAGAGGCGACTGAAGTTTTTGTCAAAATGCTCAAATGTTCGCCCATCATTCACGTCGATAAAGTCAAAGCCCCAACCTTGGTCCAAATCGGCTCAAATGATCTTCGTGTACCACCCTCCCAGGGTAAACACTGGTACCAACGTCTCAAAGCCAATGGTGTGAAAACCAGGTGAGATACAAGTTCAAACGAATCTTTCGAATTTTATATTGGAAAGATTATTTGAATTTATTGCTTAAAGTTGTCGTTTAGTTCCATGAGTAAGAGATCGATAAGTGCAAAGTAAATATGCTTTTCACTTATACTTTTCAATGTATTTACTTTTTAATTCTCGTCCCTTAATCATGTAACTAATAGGTCATCTTCAATTAATGAAAATACTATTAAAAAAAAAGACACTCATTTTAATTATTGTTACTAATTTTATATTATTGTAATAGGATGCACGTATACGATGATAACCATTCACTTGCGTCAATGACCGCAGAAATAGACGAAATAATCAACGCTGCCATATGGCTGATGGACCATACTACTGAAAAGGAGGGGCTCAATTCGATCGAATAAAGAAATTTTGCTACACGAAGAAAAAGATTTCACAAAATATTCGTTTATGAATCGAGTCCAGTTTTGTTTTCCTTACAATTTTAGTTTATTCGACTCGATAGCGAGAGAGCCATCTCACAGTATTTTACTACTTTTTCACTCGAGTGTAAATAAATATTTTGGTAGAATTAAAAAGTAAACATATCTCAAAAACACAAATATGGGCTTGTGTAATCATTTTGTGTCCATTAGGCATTATTTCCATTGATACGTTTAGGCAGCAGAAATTTGCGGTTCCTCAAAATTCGAATCTTTCGCTTCATTTTCATAATCATTTTTTGGTATTGTTACAATTACATAAATTTGAACTTTATTCATTTTGATTATTCAAATATTTCATGCCTTTACTACTCCTACAATATTTTTATTTCCACTAAAATTTTTCCTGGCGTAAAAAAAGTGTAAATATGTCGAGACCACGCGATTACATACACAAAATGTAAAATATCCCGCTTTTGGGTACGGACGTAACAAATATAGCGACAGCGTAAACATTTCATTCGATTGTATTTTCTATTAGTTAAAAAACTTGTACAGCAACGGGCACGCGTTATGTACAATTTTTTGTTTATACATGATTGGGTTAATGAACTATTTTGTTTGTTTAAAGTTCTATTCTTGTAAACTGTATTAAGTTGTACTGGAAGCACTTTTTCAAATTTGCTACCATAGGAAATTTGTTCTTTATTTTTTCCTCAGGTATGTATGTGTTGTCATGTTTGAAAAACTTCGTTAGACGCAACATACATTAACCAACAGAATGTTGGAAAATCTTAAAATGTTTGTCTCGTATAGTTACAGAAAAGTACCGCTCTGGTTTGTAGGCCATTAGCGATTGCGGTGCTTAAAAATTGGATTAAATTCATTTTCGAGACTAGGTAAATTTTACCCGATATTGCAAAAATACTGTTCAATATTACGTACTTGTTATTTTACGTGGGTGAAAAAATTAGCCCCTTATACGTACAAAGTTTATAAAACCTCAGAGTAACTTCACTAACGAAGTATCTTGATCCCAACAAGCGATATTTTTTGTCGTACTTTAGTTGGCCATGAGAGGAAAGTCATATATTCACGTTCGTATTCGGTTATGGAATTTGTGCCATTTTCATGTTTGACTATCGAACAATTCGATTCACGGCGTATCGTTGTATAAGATATTGCATAATCATACAAAAAAATCGTTATTATTGAATATTGCCTAATTAAAACATTAAACAATGATACGTTAACGCCGATTACGATGATTTCAAAATTGACATCGTTTAAATGTAACGAAATTCTTTCATATAGCAACTCCCATGTATTATTTGCCACATTGAGCAAATATTGTTCAAGGAGTCTAAGAGGAAAAAAGTCCCAATGATAAATTTCTATGAATTACTAAGCTGCGATTGATAAATGATAGAAAGATTTCCGTTGCGCTTGAACAATGCAAACTTGAGACCGTCGTTCAGAGGGCTACTTCCAAGGCCTTAAGTAGTAGGTGGATTCGATTGCTCGGGAAATAAGGAGTCGTAGCTAGGCGGCAAATCTTTGTCCAAAACTGAGGGTGCAGTGGCAACTTGAAGCATCGGATCGACGACTACTGGCTGATTTGCAGAACCAGCCGCCTCGCGCTCTATCCTTGACAATCTGTTGTCTTGACCACTGGGTCCAGCGCAATCGGAGGACCAGCACAATCTTTTATTTTTTCGACACATCCACAATCCCATTATGAATATGATAAAACATAATATCATAGTCGTCACGGCTCCTATCGTCACTTTGGTTCCTGTACCGTTGCTCACAATATCGTAGAGCTTTTCGCAATTTTCTTCGTCAAGGCATACCTCTTCAGGACAGTTTACAATTCCATCGCAAAAATATTTTGTCCATAAACACAAATTCTCATCCGTTAAGGATTTGTATTTCTCACGATTTTCCTTGATTTTCTCACAGTCTGAAAGTACACGAAGTTTTGGGTTATTGGAGTTAAATATGTTAAAACGTAGTGTAGCCAGGTGGATCGGTGAGGTAAGAAGTTTACAGCTCCCTAAAAGAGAGTATTCTGATTTTGAGCTTACATCGACAAGGAAAGCTCTGATAATAAGAAAATGAATGTAAATTGAAAAAAAAATTTGCGTACTGGATTTTTTCTTACTTTTGTACGGAGTATAGACGATGGTAAGATCAAGAGTCTGATTTTTCTCTAATGGAGTTTTCGAGATGAATATGGTCGTTTCAATTTCTCCTTCGAGGTCGAATTCAGTAAAATCTCGATAAAGTTGGGTGTCGGATCCATCATTCCAAGTGGAGCATTCTTCCTGCATAGGTCGGTAAGTTACTTTTCTTCGATCTATCTGTCCGCAAAACTTGCAGGTTGTGTGTCCGTCTCTTCGTTTAAACTGGAAGAAAAAAACATTGATAAAATGCACTTCCTGCTGCTTTTGATCATTTCTACATTTGGTATTTGTAAAGAGAAACAAAGTGGCACATGACGTTCTTTTATTGTTAAATTTCCAATAAAGTTTTTATTAAATTTCAGTTTTTTTTTTCACAGTAATTGTGATTGAATCCCTAGGTTAGGGTGTAAGGATTGAACATTTAAAAATCCCAAATATGTGTGTTTGGTAAAAGTGTGATTACCACGGATCATCTGTAAAAATCTGTGCGAGCCAAGCGTATAGGTCAAAATTTTTGTATAATAATGTCCTTTTGTACCAAAACCATAAGTCGAAATTTCTGTTTAACACTGTGTGTTTCTGTCAAATCGTCTTATCGAATTTCACAGAAAACAATATTTTTCTTCAGAATTCTCTGTTCGTGAATTCTGAAATTTTAGTCGATTATTTAGTAAATTTTTGGAAAATTTTTTAATTCGTTTCTTCTCTACTTCTGGGTAAAAAGAATTTTTACCTTGATGTAATCCATGCATTCGGTTCCATTCCTTCTCAGAGACATATTTTGTATAACTGTGAACAAATGCTCACCTTTATGAGCTTTGAACACAAATCTGCATTGTTTGTCGGTTTGCACATGCCAATGTTCAAAAGTGTGCATAGGCCGAACAATCACAGCAGAGTTAGGATCACTCGATAGTAGAATTGAGCGTTTCTTACCCAGTGGATCACAAATTTCTTTTCTTTCCATGGGATCTTTGAAACAAACCAAATTTAGTTGATTGAATCATGAATTGTTATTTATTTGCCATTTAATTGTTGGTTTAATGTTTTTACATGAGACATATGAATTAGTCAACTCAAATTAGCTATAAAAAAATATTATTTTCAATACAAAATAATTTGTCAATCAAAATTCAAAAAGTTGACTGCCTGTATTAACTTAATTTTCTGGAATTTATTCTTCTAGCCCTAGTGCAAATATGATAGAACAGTACATTAGGAAAGAGTAATTGCGAACAACTCTCGTAGGAAATCTCTTAAGAACACGGAAATGAACAACTTGGAGATTAGTAGTCAGGTTGAAAAATGGAAAATCACATGGAAATAGAGGAAGCAAAAGATGCATAAATGGAATGGAAGATGCGATAAGGAATGTAGCAGTAAATGTGTTGGAATGATCTGTGGAAATAAATGACATTCTCATAGGTTTCACAACTAAACAACAATTTGCGTCAATGTCATTATTAATGAATGTAGAAATTTTCTGTCGAAGAATCTGTGGGAAGTATCTGTGATTGAATGCTATTGAGTTTGAAATGAATTCCCTCACCCTAGTAAATAATTAACTCCGTTTCATTTTTATCGAATTCCATATCATTGTATTTTTCGAGTTGAAGGCTAATTACATGCAAACGAGATAAAAAGAGAGAGAGAGAAATAGAAAATACTTACATTCGGTGTACCTTTCCAGAGCAACGATTGAATTCACCGTTAAAAGAAATACGCAAACAAGGTTTAGATATTCGTACCCAGCCATTTTGACCCTTGTTAATTAATCAAATAACGTCAAAATGCCATTGAAATGCACGCTGTTACAAGAAGTTGTTCGAACCAAGTTCGTTGCTTTTGGTTGCATGTACTTATTATATCCACCGTGTCACTCGAATACTCGAATTAGCTGGGTAAGTAAAAAAATCGAAATAGTAATTTTGGTGGCTCTTGTGAGAACGTTGGCGAATCGCAGTTTCTAGAGAATCACAAATCAAATTGTTTTTGTATCGCGTATACAGGTTCTATAGCACTCACTCACCCAAGTACTTAAGGAATCCACAAGAAAAAAAGTCGCACAAGGAAAGTTCAGTTAAGAACCGATGGGAGAAACCCGTTTTCTTTCGCTGCCGTGTCATTTACCTACGAAAATATTTATTTTGTGCGTGTATAGAACACTTTTTGTGTTTGTACTGACAGATGCGTCACAAAATTTTGATATCCCCCCGATACGAACTATAACACGATCCGATCATTTTCTCCCCTCCTGCCCGACTCTATTGAAGTCTAAAAACATCCAGAATCCCATGTGTCACACGCTATCCCTTTTGTTCAATTTATCCGCTCCATTGTTTCATGTATCGATTTCCCGAAGTGCACGCAGAGCGCCGAAGAAATATATCGACGGTAGAGAAATTATGTAACATTTTCTTTTACCATCATACGATAACTAACGAAGGATATATATATACATACACGCATTTATACACAAATAAACGTCTCACAGCTCGTCGATGTTATTGAGACGAACTAATCACGGAGAAATAATTGTATTTTTCACACGTATATGTATATATAGTTTTGATTTAACTTCATAAATATATATGTATCTACAATTATATGCAAAGAAGCATCAAAATAATAAATACATCATCCCTTCATTCTCCCAGGCACATGTCGCACACGTTATTTTTGTGCAAATATTTTGTCGAATCAAATAACTTCTCGCATTGAGTATTCGTTAATAAATCTAAATGAGTTTTTTGTTCAACATCATAAGAAATGCTTTTCTTAGAATGCTCCAACTAATTTGGTTCAGTAAACGTAAAATATCTAATTCGTTAAGCATTTACGTTAAAACAAATACTGGAAATACACTCACTGTCGATCTCGATCCAAAATGGGATATAAAGAACGTCAAAGAAATCGTTGCCCCGAAAATGGGTATACCACCAGACGATATAAAAATTATATTCGCTGGAAAAGAACTTCATAATTCAACAATCATTGCTGTGAGTATATTGATTTACAACAATTTTTGAAAACCTTTTAAAATGTCATGACCCAACTAGATAGTCTTGAGTAAACTTTTTGAAAATGTACTTGTCGCTAGACATTCTTGTGACTCTGCGTACTTTGTTTTTGAATTTTATCATAGTGCATAGCTACTTATGGTATCGGATGTAAATATAAGTTTAAAACTACCTTTTTAATACTCAGCATCAAAACATCATCGCATCTCTAGAATTTTTACAAAAAGCTTCGGCACATATCTATCTTCCATAGTTCAGTTCCAAGCAATGAACAAAAATATACTTTCAATCCGTGTGCGTTAATCTTTTGAAATCAAGTATATTTCCAATCTATTTTTCGGACTAGAAGTTGCCGAAGATAGAAAAATACAGTCATACATTGTTCTTGATAAGTTGCTACCATAATTACCAGGGAACAGTCGTTGATCAACACTACGAGGCTTTTTGACGACATCTATTCGTACTCTTGACTTGAGTTTTCATTTTGTACAATTTATGACCCAGAAAACACTCATAACATAAAAGAACACAGTAGGAGGTACAAATTAAAAAAATGAATAATCAAAATTTCTTCGGCTTGAATTTGACTAAATCATTATTTTCAATTTTATTCTACAGGAATGTGACTTGGGACAGCAAAGTATTCTCCACGCTGTGAGAGCACCAGCAAATAGAAAAAATCGATACAAAGACTCCACAAATTCTATTGAGGAGTCCATATCTGAGGGATCCGAACTGAATGATAGCGGCGGAAAACCATTGAACGAGACTTTGACAGATTTGTCTTTGGAAGAATTAACTGAGAGTGAAACAATCGACAAACAAGGTTGTTAAGACGTAAAAATTCACGTTTGAGTATTCTTTCATTTTGATGAAAAAGAAGAATTTTGAAAAATGCCCTTGATCAAATTTTTGCTTGAATCTGAGAGAGTAGAAATATTAGATTTAAATCTATGATGGAAAAAATACTGATCAAAGAATCCCACGAATATTGAAGTTTTCAGGCCTGAAAGGACTGAATTCTGGGTCCTCGAATTTTGGCTCATTTTATATTTTCCATGGAATTTGGTTATTTCGACAGAGCAACAAGGTGAACGTGCTCACTTCTTTGTTTACTGTTCGACGCCCTGTAAGTCGGTCCAAGCTGGAAAGTTACGAGTGAGATGCTCGAGTTGTAACAGTGGGGCCGTTACGGTCGATCGAGATCCTCAATCTTGGCAAGATGTTTTGCAGCCTCGCAGAATTACTGTCCATTGCGAAAACGATTCTTGCCAACCAAATTTCGCATCGGGAGACGAAGCAGATGCTCCAGTTCTTTACGCACATTTTTTCTTCAAATGTGCGAACCACGCGAGTCTCGGCGAAACCGACGAGGCTGTTCCTCTCTATTTAATACGACCGAATTTGAGAAAAGTTCCGTGTCTCGCTTGTACGGACGTCAGGTTGAAATGCATTTTTCATTTTCCAATATTTGTTGAACGTTCTTTTTGTGACTTAAAATTGATTCATTTTCTTTTACTGGCTATTTACAGAGAAACCGTACTCGTATTTCCGTGTGAAGCTTCCCACGTCACTTGTCTCGATTGCTTCAAGGATTATTGCTCAGTTCGATTGCGTGAAAGACAATTCGAATTTGACGACGCGAAAGGTTATTACACATTACCTTGCCCAGCCGGCTGTCCGAATTCTTTCATACCCGAAGTTCATCATTTTCACTTGCTAGACGCTCAACAGGTACAATATCAATAGTAATGGTTAGAAAAAGGCAGTGAAAAAAGCTTTTTTTAATAATATTCGTAAATAATTTTAGTACGAGCAGTATCAACGATTTGGAGCCGAGGAACACGTTCTACGAGCTGGTGGATTATTGTGTCCGCAGCCAGATTGCGGAATGGGTATAATTCCACCGATTTTGGACGGTACGAACGACGAATTGTGTCGTAGAATTCAGTGCATCGGGGGCTGTGGTGTACGTACGAATAACTTCATCATGATTATCGGTTGTTGGAATAATGAAAACTCACGTTTTTTTCTTGTCTTTCAGTATGTGTTTTGTAGAAGATGTTTACGCGGTTTTCACGTCGGTGAATGCGACACTCAACAAGCAACGACTTCGAATTCTATGAACGGACCTGGAGGATACGCGATTGATCCTCTCAAAGCTAAAGATGTACGACTCTGTGAAAAAAATATTGAATTAACTTGTCGTCGTCGACGATTGATGAATTGTTTCAAAATATTCGTTTATCATTTCAGGCAAAATGGGATGAAGCAAGTAAAAAAATAATCCAAACTTCCACCAAACCGTGCCCAAAATGCAGAACACCCACCGAAAGAGATGGTGATGAACTTTTTATGAATTACTCACGTTTTTTATATAGAAATCACTTGTTCATTCGGTCAAGATTCCAAAAATTAGCAATATAAAAAATGTTGAAATATTCAATCCTCTTCAAAGCTGTACTAACTCTGCGAGTGAATTTTTTCTCATTTCGATTCGTCAAACGGTATTGAAAGTTTTAACATTTGCGAGTCGGAAGCAGGTGGCATGATTGATCCGTACTTTTATGGAATTACCATTTACCAATCTTGAATAATTGCAATCTCAAATCGGTTCTGAACTCAAATTTTCGCTCTGCCTTTCTAGGAGGTTGTATGCACATGGTATGCACCAGAGCAGGCTGTGGTTTTCAGTGGTGCTGGGTCTGTCAAACGCCGTGGACGCGGGATTGCATGGGCAATCACTGGTTTGGCTAATAGAAAAGAAAAAAGGATAAAAAAAAAAACACCAGCGAATCGAGGCATAATGAAACTGGCAAACTCAGTACAAAATGAAGAAAATATCAATAAACATAGATAATTATTATAAAACCATAAATATATGAGAAGAAAAACAATAAAATAGGTAGGCAAGAATACTTTGAAGGAACTTAAGATCGTTGTATATTTACAGAGGATTATAGTAACAAGTGCATAAGCGAGAAAACAATATAACGATAATATCATTTCTATCAAGGACGGATTACAATTGATTCTTCATTTCTCCATACTTATTTGTTTTTAATACATAAATATTCGTCTGCAGAGTCTATGAAGGAAATCTTTTAGGCGATAAGATTCTATAATGAATCTATTCAACAGTCTAACCGTGGTGCACATGTTGTCAATCAAATGGCTGTGGTTTGCGTGGCTGGTGGTGGAGACAATGGCGTCCATGCGGATTGTGATTCACTTGGATTCGGGTCTTGTTGGTGGGAATGACGATGATCGATGACGCTGGTGACGTAGCGACGCTCCGGGCTTTCGACCGGCACATCATTCGTCTCGGTATTTGGTTGATCGGGGTAACCAATGTCTTGGTGATCCTTCGAAGGATCGTATTGATGATCGGTGACCGATTGGGGCGAGACTGACCCGGTTTGTTGCGAGTGAAGGTGAATAAGCTGACTCTGTTGATGATGATTGTGATGTTGCTGCTGATGCTGATGATGGTGATGATGATGTTCGTGGTGTCCCATCGTTGGCTGTTGATAACTTTGAGAATAATCGTGTTGTTGTTGAGCAGCGGACGGCGACGGCGACGATAGATTCGCGTGTTCACCGAGTTCAGACGGATGTTGAAGACCCTGATGCAGCCCTGGATTCGACGGTGGATACGACGCTATTTGATGATGAAGATGAAGATTCAAATTCAAATAAGACTGTTGTTGCTGGTGTTGCTGCATTTGATCCGACATCGGGGTAGGATGAAGCCAAACCGATGAATCAGCGCAGTGCACGTGCTCGTGGGGACTCGAGTTACAATTCGCTACACTTTGACTCGACGGAACGTACAAAGCACAAGAAGCCGTTGTCGTCGTCGCCGTCGTCGCTGCCGCCGCGCCACCGTGTCTGCCCAAAACACCGTGCGCATACGGCGAACCTGCCGTTGACGATGACGTTGGCGATGGCAACGGCGACGATGACCATTCCTGGGACAATGCTGGATTCAACGTTGTCAAATGTTCCGGACTACGCGGCGGCCATCCTGTTGCTGTTACGTACGCTGTCGAGTGCAGAAGAGGAACTGGACCGTAGGGATCGACGTGTTGCTCTGTAATCACATGATTCGATTTTTTAATATCGGATCCGAGAAATACGTTGACTCGCGCGCTATTTCGGGTATCGCTTTCCGTGTACACCATTTCAGTTTACAAAAATTCATCTTTGAGTCAGAATTCAGCTGCATTTCATTCAGTAAATAAATAGAAAAATCGGGTCCCACGGTCCCGGCGTGCTCGCAGAGCATTTTTCAGCCTCTATTTTCTTAGATTTTCGATTTTTGTCATTACGAAGTAGCATTTCCCTGGGGCATACTTTTGCTTTAAAAGAAAAAGAAAGTCTGATTAAAAAGAAATAAAAACTAGAAAATCGATTACGAGATTTGTAGAGAAAAACCTGCAAAATCGAAATGACTCGAAATGGTTTAATTTTGAAGTGTCACGTCTCAGATATCAAATTTATTGTGGCTGAAAAAAAGTAGTTTCCGAATTCTCACCGTCTTGCAGATATTTGTGTCTGATCGTATAAGGCGAGGATCTGCACGCACTCTTGTGACTCGATGACATCGTGCACGCTGTGTTCGTCAGATTGTTGGTCGAGTTTTGAACTTGACTCTGAGCACCTGCCATTGTCGAGGGTGAGGCACTGTACTCGTAGCTCATCGATGGTTGCGGGAGAAACCAGGCACTCGTATCTGTGTTGGATTTACAATTTATCAAATCTCAAGCGAAACTGCAATTCATTATTATTTTTTCACTTAATTCGACCTGGGGCTTGAGATAAAACTTTCGATTTCTTTCAATTCAGCCATCGAATATAATCGATGGCTGAATTGAATCGTCAATATTTTTCTGTCCTCCGTAAGCCCATTCCACAAACGTCGTGAGATTTGGTCTCTGACTTCTAATCTCTAAGATCAACAGCCACGGTGCCGACTCGACACCGAGCACAAGCCTTTCCACCGTTAGGAGGAAAAATTGATTGGTGCCCAAGAGACGGTATTGAGAATGAAATTTTGTTGCAACAGGCTTGCCATCTTGGAGATTAGAGATGATAAGACTTATCTAACTACATTTTTGGTATGAACGTCGTAGAGAGCAATATCAGCACTCGTTTCTAAAGCGCTATTTTATTTCCCTCGCTTCTATCGAGTCAAAGTCTCCGCCTCCAATAAACGGGGCCATATAGAAATGAACATAATGGTGAAAAATAAGGAAAATTTGTAATTTACATTGAGGATAAGATTGCTGGTCGGTCGGTCTTTCCTTCGCATCGAGAAACGCTTTAGCGAATGGATTGTACTTGATCTTCAAACTCGTTACTTCTTCGTTTTGATAAGCCGTCACAGCTATGAATTGCGTCTCCGGAAATCTGTACGTCAGAACCTGGCAAATACGGAGTGAACATTAAATTTAACGGTAATTTTGATGCTTTTTTCAGAATTTTGAATACTCGGAAAACGGATGCAAGGACGAGGCTCTGGTGGCGGATACAACGGTCATTCTGAAAATTCGCGTCCGGAAGAAACGATCGATAAAAAGTGAAATTTTACCGTTCTCTGCTCCTCGGCTCCGACCCGGACCAGGTGAACCCTTGGCTCGTATTTGTGCAACGAGTTCAGCATTATTTGGCCGTTGCCATTCGATTTGTTCGTGAGTTTAACTTTGGCGAAGGAGACCGCCTCTTTCATCCAATGTGCGCCAAAATTTGGGCTTTCTGGGTGTATGTAAATCGGATTTGGAGGCGCTACTTCGGCTTTTCCGCCTGGCACCCATTCGCCGTTTACATATTTCCACCTTCAGGATTCAGAGAAAGAAAAAAATGGAGTGACAACACTGTGAATAGAGTTTATTCAGGGATTGACGAACGTAATTTCATTCTTTGCAACTTTTTCCGACGCTCACCTGTGAGGATCGATTTGAACGAACTCCAGAAGCAGCGTGTACATCGCCGCTGGCTCGAGGCCCCTCGCAACGACTTTTACTACCGGGAACATCCTCCTGGAAACCGTGAAATTCGGGAGAAAAGAAAAAATGAAAATTAAACTCCGATTTTTGCAATATTCGCAACAAACTTTACACCGACTTTACGCCATTTTTTTCACACACTCGAACGAATTTTCCATACATCAGTCATTTTCAAATGTTATTACAGATTCGAAGATTCCCGTCGAGTATCCTCGCTCGGCTGCAGACAACGGTGCAAGTCTAACGATCGTTAATAACACCGTGGGAATTATTGCACCGGTAATCGTGATTCTCGATGCCACAGCTACGGAGGATCATCACAAATTGGCTGATTAATGCTCGCTAGCGACGTCGCGGAAAAGGAAGAAAAACAATGAAAACTGTGAAAAGGAAACGAGACGAAAGTGCCACAAAAGTATGGCAAAGGCAGAATCTTCAGGGTGAAAAAGAACAAATTAGAGAGAAATTTTTTAAAGAGAACTTACAAGTGAATTACACTGTGACATTCTGTCGAAACAACCGACGAGCATTCGAACTGATAAAAACACTTGCGAGCACAAAATTCAAGTGGAATTTCTTTGATTACAGAATCGATTTGGATCGTTTTCCCATCGAAGTAACTGGATGTATGGAGAAACTCATTCGTAAATCCACGAGCCGATTGCTCGAGGTGAATGAAATGGAAAGAATTGACACAAGCACACACGCACCTCCCATTTTTTGTGACTATCATCTCGTTCGTGATGCACTGAAATCTCGTCCATAATTCACGATCCTCGAGGGACAACGAGAGAGCTTGGTTCGGATTGCTGCATTGTTGGACGCTGTTCAATCGTTCGTGATGTCTCTCCTCCCGACCGTCGTGATCGCGCTCGTTTTCGCAACAGTTCCCGCTCGGTCGCGAAGGACTGTCAAGTTCCGTTACCGAGGACGAGACCGTCGACTGCATCGTCGAACCTTTTCAATTCCAACAGAATCGTTTTACTTTTTCACAAGTCTATTCTCAGTGATCGCGGGTGCCTTCATTTTTTCGTTTTCTTCGTTCACCTACGAGAAATATTGCGACTCAGGAAAAATAGTGAATTGAGACGCGTTGGAAATTTTAATTATTCACTTCCGATAACACCGCTCCGATCACACCGAAACTCAAAATTTCTGAAATTGATTTTTTTTTAAAACGCGAGAATTCTTCGAATTTTCCAGTGAGAAAGTTAAACGATTCCGTCAGCCAAAAAAATCACTGTGAAACAGTGAATTCCTTGATTTTCTGACGAATCGAACAGATCGATTGGACGATGCAACATTGTGAGGATCGTTAGCAACACACACAAACTCGTAATTTGGTGAAAAACGTTAAACGAAGAAGAGATTAGAAAAGAAGAGAGAAAAGGTAAAGCGCGGACGTCAGGTGCTCATTTCTCGGGTTCATTATCGAGTTTTCCAAGCTTATTCGAATGCTCGTTGAGTGAGCGACTCATTGATTATCACCTGTCGAAGCGGGGTGTATCTATCTAAATACGCAATAATAATGGCAGTGGTGCAAAGTGTCGATACTTATTGAGGAAGCGAGGAGTATATAACGGTGCGAAGAAATAGAATAAAAACGAGGATAGAAGAAAATGAGTCATGGATTTCTCTCTCGATTACCAGGATATTTCCGGAGTTATAATCGAATTACACTCGCGGTCTCACTCGCAGAATATATTTCGTGCAGATAGAAGTTAGTAACTCGCGCGTGATAAGTAGAAAAAAAATGAGCAAGCTATAAGAAATAAAAAGAAAACGAGAACGAGGAAAAGTACGTTGGAAGTTGAGAGCCTTGTCCGGGTGTGTTGCTCGAGGATATGCACTTGTAACACTTGGGCGCGATATTTCACACTAGACGGTGAACTATCGACGACGCGCACTAGTCACTCAACGCTTCGCTTCTTCTTCTTCTTCTTCTTCTTCTTCTTCTTCTTCGTCCTCGTCTTCGTCTTCGACGAGAGCCACCTTCTTGTTCTTCGCTCATTCGACAGAAGAAACGAAGAAAGAGAGGCTCGAGCACGGAGTAGAAAAGGAAGGAAGAGCGAAAAAAACTCCTCCTTCGGACTCGCACACGAGGATCGAAAAGAAGAAAAAACAAAAGAAAGAGACCGAGCTGACAGCGAGGAGACTTCTTAGGAGCCGAATGTATGGAAGCAAACGAGTGTCAATTAGAATTCATTAGGACCATTTGGCCGAAGCAACATGGCTTCTACAAATTCATCGTCGATTGGACGATTATTCCGAGTTTTGTTGCTCTCGGCACGAGCCCATTGGGCACCTCTCATCTTTTCACAGTCCCAACGCTCTCCGGACACGCCTTTTTTACGACACGCTTGCCAATCGCCAACAACGCTTTTTGGCCTCTGTTCGCCATACGATTAACCTGGAGAGGGAGACAGAAAGGCTACTAAAAAGTAACGAGTTGTTACGATCGAGATGAAAAAGAAGAAGAAGAAGAAGAAGCAAAACCGAATCGGAGGGGGAAGCTATTGTTTGTTCATCCGGTGAACGCCCATCGCCATTTTTTCTTCTCGAACCGCTCGAAACGTGAAAATAGAAGGCGAATGTTTGCGCCTCGACTATCATTCCCTCATCTTTCAATGCTTTTTCCCGATTCTTGTCTTCCTCGAGTTGTGCGCTATTTTGTTTATCGCGCCCGACAACGATTCCTCTTCTCACTCTTCCTTCTCTCCGCATTTTTTCACTTTCCTCCTCGACCTGTATTCACATTTTCTATCACCCGATTGGCACGAGAGTCGCCGATAGAGAGTCAAACGAGTCACGAGCCTCTCGAATCTTTTTCCATCGTCTTTTTCCGCTGCTCCGAATTCCGCGCTGTTGTCGTGTGACAATCAACTTTGTACGAAACGGTCCCAAACCCGCGCGGCGATTCTTCAGTGCCTTTCTTCTGCGAGTGACTATCATCCGTGCGAGTTGGAATCAACAGTGGATATTTTCCAGACGAAGCTTCGCTGCTCGTTCACAATTTGTGGGGTGTTCGATCGTAACGCCGCGAAAATAGAGCGATTCTCGTGTGCTCCGGGGAATCGTTAGGAAAACAAGTATTCCACGAAGCTTCGATTCCTCGCTTAATCATAGTTCGGAGTAGTTTGATCGACGCGAGCTTCTCATTCGTCGAGGATGAAACGACTCTCTAGCGTCGATTAGAATAAACATTGAGAATATTCCTAACGTCCGTTGTCTCAACGTCGATCAAGATCGAGAGTGAGTAGATAAAACTATTTGTTCAGTCGCTTCGTGAAGGGTGAATTGTACCGAAGTGAAATTCCTCGAAGAAGCGAGCCTCGTTCCATCGTAACTTTCTCAAGAGCGAATTTATTGATGAAATCTTCAACAAAGTTTTGGTTCCACTTCAAATTTGTTGAGGAAAAACTCTCTTTTTTTTCGCTCCCCGTCAACGAATTCGCCAGAGTAATCGAGACCGAGGCAGGCGAGACGACTCGTAAATACTTACTGAAAAATAAAACTCCAAATGTAATGAGAAAAATCAACAAAGTGCACGAGACAGAATCGTCTAGTGCCTGGATACATGAAGAATATAAAACCAAATGTTTGACCAGGGCCATCAGCTTGTTTGCGATCTTTTTTAGTTTCGACCGTGGATTCCTCCATATACGTGTAGATTTACGGGATAAGCGAGGGCGGTATTTGCTCGTGTAATTTGACGAAAAAAATTTCGAAACTTGTTCACAATTTATCCACGTACATCCGCATGCTTGTGTCTTTACGAACGGTTCCACGCCTTTTTTCTCAGACATGAATCCAACCACTTTTCAGTTTCATTAGAGTTTTTTACAAAGTTGTGTCTCACGGAAGGAGTGTCGGGACAGATTTTTCGATTTTCGTCTCCCTCCTTTCAGGAGTTTGAATCTTTTTGAAAAACAACGTTTTGCGATGTTTCGTATCGTGCCAAGGCTCCTTCTCTGGGAATAATCGACCAGCAAAAAATTTAACTGCATCGTTATTTCCATTTTTGGCCAGAAAAACATGGGGAAACGTAAGAAATGAGAGCGTCGTCAACGGTTCTTCGTATCTGAAGTTAAACCTTTGACGATTGTGACACCATTTGCACAAAGAGCGTCAATTTTCTGTGAAAAAAAAAAAACAATGAAATTTCGATCTCAGAATAATGATAAAAGGTGCGATCGTCAAATCCCTTGAAATTGATCACATTTTTTCTCACTTCGACAGAATTTTTATGAAAAAATTGTAAATTCATCTTAAGAAAAAATCACTTTTCGCTCCAGCTACGAAAGAAACGTTGACAACGCTCATTTCCTGTGTTCATCTTTTCAATTTCAAAGTATTATAAAAAATGAAAAGAATCAATTCATCGGAGCGTTTCCCTCGTCCGTCGATCCATCGGCCTCGAGTCCAATTTATGGAGAAACTCGTTAATAAGTTTTTTTTACTCACGACAAGTAAACACGGAGAAGGAAAAAATTGATGTGACACTTCCGAAAAATCCACGATTCCTTTTAATCGAATAAAACGAATGAACTTGCACATTTTTTATTCTTTTTACTTATTCTTCCCAGCGAACAAAGACGTTAGAAAAAAACCCGAGTTTTTTCGTCCTGAACGAAAGCTGTGCCACCGAGCCGCACGCAGTGAAATGAGATATTTGGACTGTTATTTTATTATAGGAGTCGGTGCTTAAATGATCCGTTCGTGCTTCCGCACGTCGGTTATTTACCAGGATCAAAAGATAGAGTGAAATAAGAAATATCCAAAGACACAAACGTAAAGTGAATTTGTACGCGTGTGGATGTGTATCGACGCAGAAGAGGGCAGCCCCTGCAAGAACTATAGGGGTCATAAAAATTCTTGGTCTAATCAATGTTTAACGTTGCCCGGGGATTTTCCTCGGTGAATTTTTACAACAGCCTCACCGGAGGAACACGCTTGCCCGATCTCTCGCTCGCCAGTGCGATATTGCTGCTCCTGCGGATGCTTCGCGCTACTGCGGCCGGTTTTATTTTTTCCTCTCGCTGTTCTCGCTCTTCCTCTTTTATTCCCCTTCGCTCGGTCTCTCTTGCCCGCTCTTTTTCCTCTCGGACTCCCGGCTCTCTTGGGCCTCTATCGCATTTACTAAAAATACTGAATATCGTTGTAATAATGTACGCGCTCGCAGGGTGGACGAACCGAAAGACAGCAACCGCGGATTTATTATATTATATTTGAGGGATGCCGCCGAGTCGGTATGAAGAAAGCAAGAAAGAGAGGCGAGGAAGAGAATGAAGGATGAGAGAAAAAAGGGAAAAAATGGGAAGAGAAAAAATACCAGCAGCGAGTGACAAGATACCTGACGCCACACTCCTCGCTTACGTCCTTTTGCCTGAAATAATAAACCGAACTTTATTATACTTGCGGACGACGAAGAAAGAAATCTCGTGCCTTCGACACACGTCACTACTTTGTTCTTCTCTCCATCAACGAATATCATATATTTTGGCAAATACACATCGTAACATCGATGATCGAACACAAATGGAGTCGAGAATTCGAATAACAAATCGCAGTTATGCGTCAACGACCGTTCGCTCTTAACGATTAAATTCTATTTTATTTTCTATCCTATCGACTAAACTTTCCTTTCCAATGGCACCAAACGGTTGGGAGGGAACGCTGAATTTTTTGGGGATTTCGTGATATTCGTTTTTCCCAATTTTACAAATAGTTTTCGAACATTCACTTTTTCTGGGCGCGCGCAGTCATTCGGTGAGTTTGAATCTCCGTCGTTCGATGCTGCGAAAAAGGGGTCGAGCACAGTGCGCAACGTTGAAAAAGCACGCCAACTCTCGCTCCCTTACTTCGGAGCCTCCGGAGTTTCTCTCCGCGGAGAATCGTCCGCTGGGTTCGATCGGGATGACAAATTTTCCGGCTCCACGACCTCCTCCCCGTTCGACTCGGTTCTCTTCTCCCGGAAATTTTCTTTGCCCCGATTATCGTGGAAGGCGTAACTGACGCTACTCGTGCTCGAAGCGCTGCAATTGCTTTCGCTGTACTCTCGACGCTCCGGCCGGTGATCACGCGGCCTCAGGAGCGCGTCGTCTCGAACGGAGAAGGCTCCGCTCGGCTGCTCGACCAATTCACTTTCCCGATTTTTCAACATCTTACCGGCCGTCGCGTGCAGCCAATCCTGCTGATTCAGTCGACGCGAATAATCGAGAAATGCGTAGCCCTGCGAATGAGAACACCAAATCCTGCAGATACAATCGTTTCGACAAATTTCTAATGCCGATCGATTGCGAATGTCGAATAATCAAATCCCGGAGGAATTTAAAGCTGGAAAAATAATCATTTTGCCACCGAGTCGAGAAGCTTTTTCGATCATCGCCCCCTTGCAAATTTTATTATTTCCCTGCAACTGAGCAAGGCAGCAGCAAGAAAAAGCGCAATTCGAAACGAAGACATTTTTTGAAAACGCGTTGAAAGATAAACGATTTTTTACGCACAGTCCCTATGCCTCGGTGTGTTTTTCTTCATATTTAAGGGGGGTCCTGCTTCGGGAAGTCAAAAAAATCGAATGTTTTGGGGAATGTTTTTGGATAGACGGAAATAACTCACCAAAGCGAACTTTTCGGTAGAGTTTCAAGGATCTATTGAGAATACAAAAACATTTTTTTCATGTGAGAAATACTAATTTGTACACGGTTTACGTGCAAAGTCTCATTGCCGAAGCTTCTGAGCTGCGTACAATGTGGGGATCGTGATTATTGTCTGCAACAGAAATTCCAAATGTATTTTTCCATTTTCATATATTTTTCTTCCATTTTAAATTGCGAAAATCTATATTTTTAGCGAGTTTGAAAAAAAAAATGCTTCTGAACCAGGAGAATATCACTTCAATGTACTGTAAATATAGAATTTCGCAATTTTTTCGGATTTTATAGGTTCATATAGAAGAAAAATGTATGAATATGGAAAAAACATTTGGAATTTTTGTTGCAGACAATAATTGCGATCTCCACGTTGTCTCCCAGCTGAGAAATTTCGACGATCAGACTTTGCACATAAACCATGTACGAATCTACGAATTAGTATTTCTCGCATTAAAAATATGTTTTCGTCCATTTGAAATATCCTTGAAACTACGTCAAAAAGTTCGCTATACGGTGAGTCATTTTCCTCTGTCCTAAAAACAGTCTCGAAAACCATCGATTTTTTGACTTCCTAAAGCAGGACCCCCTTAAACCCGCGTTTATCCAAATAACCAATAAGACGAACCCTTGAAAACTTGATACGCGTGTCAGTCGACGTGTAAATTTCAAGACTTTCCAAAGAAAATAAAAAAATAAAAAAAAAAAAAAAAGAAAACGAAAATCCAAAAAATGGACAGCGCGTCATCACAGTATCCGAATACTTTCGTTCGAATGAATCCAACTATCGACAACATAATTAGTGAAATGGTTTAATAGTCAGAGTCAAATGACCTGAATTAAGAGAGAGAAAACTCACCGATTTGGTCTCACTGGAATCAGAAACGGCGGTGTGTGCAGGGATGGGTGCGATCCAGATGCAATCATCCGGTAAGATTTGTTGCAAGACTTGTTCCTCGTTAGGAAAATGTGGGAACCCAAGGGAGTTGGAAGATCGAATGGCAATTTTGGAATTGCTTGAGAACGGGAGTATGGAAGCTGGCAGGAAGCCGTCGGCAATGAGCTAAGAAGGGTTAAAAGGAAGAACGAATGTAATGCTCGGAATAAGGAACAAAGATGATCGTTTTATTCGATATTTTATATTTAAAGGGTGACTTTTCGAAAGTGTTTTTCGCTCAGAACGAATTAGGTATAATATTATGAGTTGATCTCCATTCAGTAAATGGTCCTCGCATCGGTCTAAAGGTTCGAAGGAAAATTGGAAGCATCGTTTTATTTTTTGCTATAAATACAATCGATAACCGCGTGGACAAAGTTAATGCTTTCGAAACTGAATTATTTCCGAACTCTCTTCGCCGACGTACGATATACAGTGATTTGGATAAAGGTTATCATTCATTTTTCATGTTGTGACAATTCAAACTGTACGAACGTAGATTAATGATATCCTCAAATCATCATGGACTCGTCCTTGACTGTGTAAATTGTAGGTCCTCGATACGCATAGTGCCGGCCTACGGTTACATCGTTGATAAGATTTTGTTAGATTTTCCAATTTTTCATTATTTTCTCGACGACTTTTATGTAACACGATTATTTTTACTATTATTTCTTTGTTTTTTTCAAAACTCAGACTCTTCGCCGAGCTTATCTTTCTCTAGCAATTTTTTCATCTCTCTTTTTTTTAATGATAATTATATTTTATTGAATTCGGAAATGTTAATTAGTACGATTTACATTTTCTCTCTCTCTCTCTCTCTCTCATTCTCTCTCTTTCTATTTTCTCGTTTACAAACGACAGCCCCCTTTTCATGGGCGAGGAAATTCTCCCATTGTTTCGTATCGATAACACTAAGAATAAAGATTATTCGCATTCGTTTTATATACGCAAAAATCTGCCTTGGACACACAACCGTTATTTATTTGGCATGGTATTTACTTTTCGATCATCGTCATTTTCCTTCATCTCCTTCATTTCGTGTTTTCACAATTCTGTGAGATCGCTCCCTCTCATTCTTTTCACACGTTTTTCCCCCTCTGCGCTCCTCGCCCTCTGTCAACTCGTGCTCCGAGTTCAGAGTCGAATTTTCCTAAATTCGTTATTTTCTCCACGTTTCATGCTACGATCTCATCGTTCGAAATATTTTTCCATCAACACACATCCGTAATGAAAGAATTTTGTATGACAACGAAACATGGAAAATGCGAATTTCAACACAAATTTACCCAAGAAACATCGAAAGTATAGTAGAGGAGCACGAAAGCCCTCGACGACACTTTTTCCCGTTGAATCGTCCCCGGATTTCCCTTTCTTGCTCCATTGTCGATCGCCCTCTTTTATATTTCTCTTTTCACGTTTTATCCATCGCTAATAGTGAAACTTAATATTATATTCATATTCGTACGTGTACGCCCATATACACCTGTACTTTTTTTGCCTCAGCACATTTCGACGGAAGAAATTTCATGTACAATAATGCATAAATTATCTCTCGAAATGGGAGATGCAATAAAGATGATTTATAAACCAGTGTCCGGAGGCTGGACACCGCAGATACACACTTGGGTTTCTTCTCTCCATTTTAATACCAACACACAGTTTCAATGTTTATCTACACTAATTAATGTGTCAATTCTCAGATGAACGCATTGTTTTCTCCTGTGGGGTCTCTAGAATATTGAAAAACCGATGGAACCAGACCTCACTTTAGGTTGGTTCTGAAAAAACTCTGGGTTTCCATAACATCCGACATTTTTTTTTCTACCCTCAGCATATTCGATGGTTCACAAATAAACGAGAATTTTCTGATTATCTGGCTCATCCCCCTCGCACGAACAACTCTGAATTTGTTCAATGGACCGCGTCAAATTGTATAATGTTTATTAGAGATCGTGGTTTAACGAGTTGCTCCAAATGCTCTATTTTCACCCCAACTTATCTGTCTTCTAAGCGCTATATTTTCTCTTCTATGACACATTTTATCGAGATTCAATCGATTTAACTAATATAAATAATATAATTCATATAATGTTATAAATAGTAACGATAGTAAGTGTATTTTTCTTTATAGACCTTTCGCTATGTCGATATCACTATATCAGTCATCTTTACACAATCACGGGTCTTATTGTAACGGCTGAAGATTATATCGATCACTATATTATAGTATCTCGTAACATTTTTCTTCCTCTCGTGGAAAGAGAGCACGAATTTATTCTCGACACTTTCATGTTTATCCGGCTAAACGATCTTTTGTACAAATACGTTTACAACGATTAATTCTGTTCGACCAAAAGTTCAGCGTTCAGCGACACGAGCAAGAGTATTTGATCGAATAACGGTTCGAAACGATTCAAAGTCGAGCAGAAATAAACTTGGACTTTTAGTCGTTTCATAATGATTTGATGCGGTTAAAAAACAACGTTTCGCTGGTCTTTCGGAATTTAATGATTTCGTAAAAGTTTTGATTTCTGTACAGTTGGCTCGGCGAGCAGAAAAAGACTCGAAGACTGCACTCGATTCCTTCGGAAAATCGACATTTTTATTCGGATTTTCTACATTTGGAGAACGCAAAGTTTGAATGTTTAATTGAGGAAAGGCAGAACGAAGAACGAGTTTTTTCTCACAGTGCTGTACTAAAAAATTGATTGACTAAGATTCAAGGCCGTAAAAGCACGCGATAGACATCCTTCAATATCCATACAGATATTGAGAGCCGCAGTAGCGCCTCGAGACGGGTATTACGCGAATGCACAACTTGTTTTAGGATTATTCAAAAATCGACTCTCTTCGCTCCAACTCTTTGGCGAGTGTGCGGGTCTCTTATACACGGAGAGAAAATTCCAGTGAAAACGAGAACTCGATATGGAAATCGAGTTCTCGCTTCCACGACGACAAAAGAACCGAGGAAAATCGATGAAAAACTGAAGAAAAAATTTCTGCTATGTACGATAATAAATTTCTAAATAAATCTTTGGCGGATCGTCGATGCTCGTGTTCGAGCTCCTCAAATTTGACTATGGTTGACTGTAAATTATTTCGATTGTGAAAACAGTACTAATCGTAGCAAAACGGCATCAATAGTTCTACTGGACAGTTCACAATCGAGTCGACATAAATTTTACGAGGTTTCCTTTGTCATAGCAAAATGCGCAATTCAAAAGTTTTTATTCGGAATTAACTTGGAAATTGGAATGTTTTTGGTAAAAACCTCCAAAATGGGCGATGTGGAAGCCACTGATTCAAGCGCGAATGAATTTTTTCTCTCCGTGCACGAAGGAGAATTTGTCTCAAGATTTGATACTTTGTTGAAGATCGGGACAGTAATTGTCCCGGAGTGGGGTCTTTTTCATTGAATCGAGCGAGTCGTTTTTTCGATTTACTTTCTCATTTAGTTACAAAAACGTGGCATTCGGTGCGTCGCGAGTTACAATTGAGGAATGGTCGATTCCCTTGGAACATTGGGGCGAAAAAAGTGGTTTTTTGTTTATCCTCGATCACCCTAATACGCGTGTTGCCTACGGCCTAGGTTTGCGCAACTTTGATAGTTGCAACGTCTCGTGCTTATGCGACTCGTATCGAACGGTCTGCGCTTGCGGAAGGGGAAGCGTCGCGTCCTGCGCCGCGCTCGGGCAGGTGCGCAAAGGTGAAAAACGGGGCGTGCGCACCGAAAATTCTTACGAATGTGAAGCGGAATCGATCGTCTCGCACCGAGCGATTAATCGAAGTTGCAGTTTAATGTTTTCTCGTGATTAGCAGTCCGATGGAGAACCCAAATTTTATTACGGGGACTGCGCAGTGACGTTTATATCACGGAGCACGATTCGAGCTTGTCATTGTCGCGTTATTAAGAGGAAACTGGAATTTCCTCGGCGGTTAGTTACCTCGCACGGAGAGAATCGAACGGTAATATTTAGAGTGAAATTCACTGTTAAATTTACCGTGATACATTTGACTGCGGGGACAAGTTAACAAAAAGTATTTATTTCTGTAACGCACTGTAAAATTTTAAGGGGTCTACGCTAATTAGACGGGCACTGAAAAGACTATTTTCACAAATTTCTTTTGACCTGTATAAATTATAATGATGAATATAAAAAGTGTTGGGCCTAAAAAATGCGCTCTTAAAATACACAAAAAATTTTTTTTTCATTCATTTTACTCGGTTTTCGCACAGAAAAATGGGGGAGAAGACAGGTCCAAAAAAAAGATGCGCTGTTGATAAAATCTCTGGATGGATGATCGGAGAAAAAAAACGGTTTTAGGTTCGATAGGCAAATTACTGTAGCGCAGATTATAAGATTTTTGATTTTACTCAAAAATGACAAAATGGCGGGCATTTTTCCAAAAACTACGAGAAAACACGTTTTTTGCATTAAAAAAATAGTTCCACTCAAAATTTCAAAATTCGCGTGATACGCGCGTGATTGCTACGGTCATGAAGAAAACGCGGTAAAATTTTGGCAAGCATCGGTTTAATAGTTTCGGAGATTTTATCAACGAGCCGCCCAAAAAGGTAATTTTGAGAGAAACGCGTTTAAACAAAGGCAGGTACGCGGTACCGCGGCGGTGCGTATCAGCGCGCTCAGACAGCCGAGTAAACGTCGCTCAAAAGTGCCCTCGGACTGCTCAGATCTTTATAAAATTTTAGTATGATACTTTTAAATGCGTTTTCGTTCGAAAAGTGCAATAAAAATAATCGATTTTTGAAAATTCTATCTAGGACAGACCCTTTAAAGGTTTTACGGAATTTTATGGAAGAAAAATTGAATTTTTCTTCCATAAAATCGTGAATTGCAGCTCCTCACCGCACTAGCGTTTCTCGCGATAATTTTTCAAATTTAATTCTCTCCGTGCGGAACACGCTCGATGGACAACGCGCCCGACTCCACGCTCCTTCGTTCCCGCTCTTTTTTTCTACAAGTAAAATCTTCGAGTAAGTATAAATCGCAGCATTTTTACAGCGGAATAATCGAGAGTAAGGAAATCTCGGCCGATCGCGCACGTCGCTTCGATATATCGGGAGACGAAAATCCTCAGTGATATTATTCTATACAGATAAAAGTCCGTGCAGCCTTTCGGGAGGACGAATATGTGAAAATCCTTCTTTCACTTCTACCATTTACATAATCCCACTAGTATTGGAAAAAAGATCACAACGCGTTGTACTTTAGAGCTGAATTTGAGTTCCGAGTCGAAGCTGATATGCCGCGGAGTTACTTCAACTCGTTTTCTCCGCTTGACGTTCGCGACCGTGCCAGAGCAACAATAAAATCTAGAGTAAAATATCCGTCGTACAATACATTCGATCCGGTGTCCACGGGGGCGCGGTATTCCCTCCTTAAATTCGTACTTTCCTCTCGTATTCAACACTTTCTCTAATTACTTTGGCAAAAAAGCAAACTCTCAGTTCGCGTACTTCTCGCCCAAATGATTCGTGCCTCGAGCTCGGGTTGGCTGCGATCGCGGAACGATCCACGACCGTTTTCACGCACCGGAAAATTCCGAACGCTTCACACTCTTCGAATTTCCAACGAAATTATTCTCAAAACTACTCGACACGGTCGTGCACCGAAACGCTCACTCGAAACAGCGTCCTCGAATAAATCGGCCGGGCTCCCATAAAACAGATAAACTTGACGCTCCTCCTTTTCGAGTTTTCGACGTCCTTTCAAAATCTACGGAATAAAAACTAACGAAATTGGAGAAAACGTTGGTCCCATTACAGTGACAGGAGGATGGGTTCAGCGAGAATATTCGTTAACCAAACTCACGTCGTCGCCTATTTTTATTCATCCATTTTCAACCATATACCCCAACCAATTTTTTATCGAATTCTCATTATATTTTCGATCAGGATAACCGCAGGCTCTGGAATCGCTTCCAGACCCGACTCTCTTTCGCCTCTATATGCACGTAACATTCAGATAATATTGACCTATTACCTACTAAATAATTCGTATTTATAAGTATTCATATATTCATATATATATATATATATATATAGATTTATATATATATTATCACATATTTAATTTTTTGATAATAAATATTAGTAACCTATTAACAATAATAAATCGTTAACGTACATATGATGTAGAATTCTCCATTTTGATTATCATATACGTATAGCCATGCTCACTTCAACCGCGGCGTTTGATTATTTATTGTCGATTTCGGACGCGGGTGTTTGTCGAGATAATGCGAAATGCGCGGAGCCTCTGTCGAGAGAAGTGCCTCGTGAATGGCTCGTGTTTGTGGGAATCCTGATTCGAGTTGAAACGCTGTTGATCCAGTTTTCCCCGGATAGATACGAAAATTGTGTTGGGGAAGTGACTCTTGGGGTGCGGAGCGGTGCCCTTGGCACCGGGGGAGATCGAATCCTCGACGCGCTTGCGAGGAGGCTTTTGGCCGATGGAATCGCGAGCGGGTTGGGATTCGAAGATGGGCAAATTTGTGGTGGCTTCGGAATGGAGCGTGCGTCCGAGAACGGCAAAAAATGAACTGTTGCGTTTCGACGAGTGAGCACGAGTCCATATGCTATGTTCGTGTATATACTGCTGATCGGGGAAAATTCGTCGCCCTTTTGGAATTCGCTTGTTCGATCGTCTCTCGATCGCGATCCTTCGTGCCTCCAGTTCGGGTTATCCTACGCGGAGAGACTTTTATAGCGAAAATTGCTATGTTTTTATAGTAACGTCGGACCACATCGATATTATTGTAATAATCGCTACAGGGTGTGTCAAATAATGCAAAAGTTTGGGGAACCATCACCACAGTTCGCAGCAAATAATTCGCTGTACCATTTAAAACATGAAGACCGAGAGAATTTTCATAAAAAACATGGTAAATAATGAAATGATTTGATGAAAATTTTGGAGACAACGTATTTTCGTATTTTCCCTTTTATCGCACTGAATTCTGCTCAATAACGTAGCAAAATTCATGCCCCCACCAATTATACGAGGCGTTGCGAGTATACAAACATGAAAATTAACCAGTGACGCATAGAAAAATTTCAAGCAATTTGTCCACTCCGATTCACCAATTTTCAACATTTCGCCAAAGACACGAGTGACATTCGGAAATTTTGCCGGTCGTACATAGTAAATTTGCTTTCGGCATGAAAATTACTATGCGCTTTTTGGTAAAATGTAATAGAATGGCGATGCGGTACAGGGCTGCTATAAAGAATAGCAAATTTTTCTAGCAAATTCATCCGAAATATTCGCATAAAAGTCTCTCCGTGTACTCATCGTGTTCGTTTTTTTGTCAAATTTATAATTACACGTGTCGACACAGGTGCAAAGAATAATTGATTTTCGCGCGCAGTCACTCTTCCTCGGGCGTTTTCGTACTGACAGTTCGCGACGTTGCGCTTCGCGCGCTCTCCGGACCGTCACCAGCAGTCGCTCCGTTTTTGTCCGACCGGAAGTTAACAAGACGGGAAACGACACAATTTCCTTCGAACGCGAGCTCACTGTTTTGGAATCGACTCACGTTCGAGTAAAACCCATTTTCGAGGGCTCGCGACGGACGAATTTTTTCGTCCGTTAAATACGCCTCCGTAGAGCACCGAAGGACACAATCTTCTAGCTTTTATGAAGTTTTTGGAATACTGAAATTGGACCGATGACGGCTCCGGAGGACCGAACGATTCGAGCAACTTTTTCACTTTCTTTCTACTCAAAAGCAAAGATAAAGAGTGACTCCGTGGCTTCTTTCGCACGAAGCTGGTGCACCTACTCACCGCACTTTTCATCATTTGCCCAGCCGCATAACGAGTTAATTCACCGCAAAAAAGATCCACGAACGGTATGGAAAGACTCTGCAGAACTATACTCAACGGAGAAAGACAATATGAGACGGACAAACATGCGCGAATGTACACACGAGAAAAACGATGAAATATTTGACGTGACGTGCTTTTTTCTTCCTTTTCGGTTATTCATCTCGGGCATAAATGGAAAATTGTTTTTTGCTTCATGTCAACGAGTGCGCTTCGTTTGAATCACTCGAATAATATTACGTAATACTTAATATATCCAGTCCATCGAAAGGCACAATTTTGATAACCAATTGAAATTCTTTTCTCGTTTTATCTGGCATTGTTTCTCCCTTTCCCTTCTCAATGTTAAACATTTCATAATCGCTTGCAATAAACATTATAATTCTCTCGCCTAACGTCAAACTCGAAAATGAGAGAAATTTTGGGGCGTGGTTCAAGTCAATCTCGTTCCTCTCGCTCTCCCCCTCTCCTTAATAGATAACACGTTTTACAATCACCAAAGAGAGAACACCAATACGGAGCCGTGTATAAGATCGTACGTGAGCACAGTGTACGTGGTCGCTAAACACCCTAAATTTCACAGCAAACTCTTTTCTACTCGAATTTCATCAACTTTTTACGCGACAACGATCGAACGAAAATTGCCTTTTCTTTCCCCTTCGCGATACGAACCCGCCAGGGTTATTTACCGGCTTGGAAGTCTGCGGGGATCAGAGAAAGTATTCTCGATGTGAAATGTAAATTGATCACTTTAGAGATTGATTGGGCAAAAATGAAAGCAACTCGAGCTTGAATATCTGTTCTAAGAAATATTCTCAACATTGGTAAAATTTGATATAGTGAATTTGAAAAAATCTTGAATTTTGCATCGCTCGAACGCAACGATTCGATGAACGCCCATTTCTCGGTGGGCGGACTCGACGCTGTCTTGCCGAGTCTTCTGACCTTCCTCTCCAACGGACGAACAAAATTAGCCAAAAGGGGAAGAATTCGGAAGAGGATAAAAAAATAGTTGAAAATTCCTTTTGTTTTTTCATCGATTTCATTTTGGATTTCTGATAAATATGTGGAAAATAAGGCGAAAAAAATCGTGCCACGCTTGAAAGTTGATGGATGCAGAAGTGAAATTTCGAACGAACGAAACGAAACGAAATTTCGACTTTTGGCATCGGGAATGGAGCTGGGATCTGAACTGATTCCGAGAGAAAAATGGGAAAAGTTTGAGGACGCGCGAAGGAGGGATGCTGGAAAAATGGAAAAACGAGAGGTAGGTAAAAAGTGTCGCTGCGCTTCCAACGATCCAAAATCCAATGGCATGGGCTATACGATTACTTGTTCGATTACACGGATTAATTAGGTTTCGCTACCTATCGCATTGACATACGGACTGTGCCATCGTGGGATCGCTGCAGCTCCTGCAGCCGTCCTACCCCCGGATGGTCCCATATTTCTATCATCGTTGTAATAATTTCCACCTATCGTAAGACTATTGTTGAAGCTCGTACTGTCATTGTTTCGATCGCTAACGGGATTGTTGGTATTATCGTTACTTCCGTTGCTCCGAGGATTGCAATCGTCCGTACGGGGGTCGGTTCGACCGCGTCGATTTCGGGAGGACGTTGACGAAGAATTGCTCCGTCCGGGTGTGACGATCGAGCAATTGTCGGCGAGCATATTGCTCGAAGGGGAGGACGAATCTTCGCAGTTTTCGACCATTTCGATGCTGCGATCGTTCAAACCCGGCGTCGAATTGCACGAATTTTGGGAAAGGTTACTCACGTTGTTCGCGTCACCGCCGACCATATTTGCGAAAAATTCCGATCTCGAGAAGCGCCCGATTTCCGTCGAGCCAAACGCTTGGTGAAAACCTGGCAACGGTTGCTTGCTACAATTCCCTGATTTCTTGTGCCTCGATTCACTCGGACTCGGGCACTCCCCGTTGTAACGTTGCTCTCGTTGCTGCGGCTCACGATTTTTCACCAACTGATGACCGCCCTCCTGACCGTCGGTTCGGTCCTGCTCCTGCTCATCCTGCTGAATCTTCGCCTCGCCCTCGCGCCTCGATCTCATCACGAGCGAACTCTCATTCGCACACCCCACGCCCTGGCCGCCGTTCGACGATTCCCATCGAGGACCGTCCTCCATCCTTTTCTCCGGATCACGCAGCTGCGACATGTTCAACGGCGACATCGCGTTCGATTGCAGCTTCGACTACGACGACAAACAAATAAATCATTTTTTCTTCCTTCCCCAACTCGAAGAAACAAACTGAAAAGCATCCACTTTCATCCCATCGTTCATTTCCATTTTTCATTCCCTCAATTTTCTGCATTAGTCCCAAAAATAAAAAAAATGTGGAATTAGCCTAAACAAATTGGCGAAAAACTGGCCGATTCGTAAGAACTGTCGCTCGGTGCGCGGCTCAACGGTTGCTCATCCAAGTACCGACAGTATTTGACGTTGCGATCGTTCATCCCGAAATTACGAGGGCTCTCACCTGCTGCTCTTGTTGGGAATAACTCGGATGGAGTCTGTGGCTGATTTCCATGTGCTTGTTCTGCATGTAGGGCATTTGCATCTCGTCCGGATATCCACAATGCTGGTTTTGCTGGTGTTCCTGGAGGAAGACCATGTGCCTGGGCCCTCGAGGCACGGTGGCTGAAAGGAAGATTCGTTGGCTCGGTTAATCTGAATGGATTTAGGATAAACTTTTGGACGAGAAAAGAGACGATTGAAATTTCTTTCGGCCCCGTTCGAAATTAGGATCGGACAAAGATTATTTCCCTGCCAAAATGCTTTCCTACTCGTTGCCGATTAATCGGTAAACGGAGAGACGAAAAACAGGTTCATTCGTACTTACCAAGTGGCACGGTACAGAACTGGTTCCAGCCAGTGTGTGCATGCACGTTATTCGATTGCATAGCTGGTTGTAGGTTTCCCATTTTCGAGAGTGCGCCGCCCGACCTCGAGTGATAAGGCGTTGGACCGTTCTGGAGTGAGTTCGATTTTGGTAAATTCAGTAATTACGAAAAATTCGGTGAAACGCACTTGAAAAGAGTGAGGCTCGATGAAGGGACGATTAACTAGAGGGAACTTTCGCACTGGTACGATTTTGATGGATCGTGAAATTTCAAATTTGGGGAAGCAAAATCAAGTTTTCGATTAAACGACAGAAAATATTTCAAATGTCATAAAAGTGAGTAAATTTGGGACGGTGGATTCTGGTATTTGTGCGTGAATATTCGGATTGTGAATTTGGGGACGACGACAAAGTTTTTTGGAGGGCAGATTTTCCCGTTTTTTTTCATCACTGTCGCTTTTCTCATTTTTTTCGTTTGCGAAGATTTTTCGAAACTGTAAATGTTTGAATATGCGATTGAAAGAACGAGCGTACTTGATAAGGATGCCATTTTTGGGCGTCGGAAAATTCAGCGATAACGCAATAATCGTTGGGCTCGTGGGAGGACGGTTGGTGTCCTGCCAAATTTCCGGAATTCCCGTGAGCGGAAAACTCGTTGGAATAGGTGGGAGGATTAGAGGCTGCGGAAAAGCCGGCACATTCAGCCTGTTTTCTCAAAACCTCTTTGGTCTTATCGAACGTTCGGTGTTGCTGCTGTTGCTGGTGCTGGGCCACCGTCATGACCTGGAATCGATAATCTAATATTAAACCAACGGGCCTCTCGGCAAACGCGATGCTCATTGCTTCCCGATACACTTTGATTTTCAGGTAAACGTTCGAGCTATGAAAACGTATCGATTGAAGCAGATGAGGAAGTTTGCGAGGAGAAGATTCCCTCGAATGAGGTCAAATCTTTCAAAAGGCACATTTTCAACAAACTCTTCCAATTTCAACATTTTTTCAATTACATCGGGAATGAACAGTATACGAATGGCAAAGCCATTCGAGGAGCTTTTCCTCGAGGTAAAAGATTTTAATTCCAACGAATGAGGCTTCAAATGAACTGGAACGAATTACGAATCGAGCTTTCAATCATCCCAGAAGGATCGTATTTTATGAGTATCTAAATTGCATCGATTTTAACTCCTTAATAGAAGATATAATGACTCTAAATTAATGTCAAAGTTATCAATTCAAAACTGTAAGTACATTTTTTCAATTTATCTTTTGGCAAATTAAATTACAAGCCATTAATTAATCGACAATCCATCATTGACTGAACCCCAAATTTCATTCTTTCCTGGCTAAAGTACCATACTTTTTTATGTCAAAAATCGCCTTAGCGATGGAGTAGCAAATGGATTAAGAAAAAAGTATAAATAAAAAGACTGAAGGCTACGACAGGAATGGGCCAAGCCAAGAAGAAACAAAACGCCGAAATAAGCAAATGCGAGGTTATACGAGTGCTCGTTACCAATTTCGTTCAATCTTTAAGGTACTATTCTTTATTACCAGTAAGACAATCGTCTCGAATTATTTCCCAGATCTTCGTTATATTCATTATTATATATTCGTTATTGTGCACTTTTTCATAAACTTTGTAAGAAGAGTTCATTCGTTAAATGGAAAAATAAACGATCCTTTAAGCATAGTCCTGAAAATCCTGTGTATTTTTCTTCACATTTAAACGCGTTTATCTCAATGACCAATAAGACGAAGTCTTTAAAATTTGACGTGCGTGTCAGTCGACAATAAAGCTCTGTCTGCATTTCAAGACTTTCTTAAGAAAATTGTATCGTGCGTGAACTACCTTGATGACGAATGCTGCGATGATTAAACTCACCCTCGGCGATAGTATCGGCTTCAAATGGTTCGTGGATGGAGCATGAGAAGGAGGAAACCACGGATTGATTATACGATTGCCGGTGTTGAACGATGGACTACCGGGCAAAGAGGAAACGCTCGCAGCACCGATCGATCCCCCGTTAACGACCGATGCCGAACAGTTTAGTGGATGATTTAGAAAATTCGTCGATCCTGTTGCCAAGGATGGTGATATATTATCGGCGACGCTGTTGCTACCGCAACCAGGACCGCCGACGCTCGTGTTCCCTCCTGCGGATGCTATCGCCGTTTGTAATATCGTCTGTCTCGATAATTCTCGGCTCTGCTCTCTCATCGCCTTTCGCAATCGTGCCTCTTTCGGATTGTACACGTAATCTGCGTTCCACGAGGACAAAAAACGCTCCGTTAACCATTTTTTTGATAGAAAAAATCGATTGCACGATTGCAACGATCGGGGTGTAACGAGAAAACACGAGAAAAACGTTCTCAAAGTGATCCATTCGAAATTGCTTTCCAAGCAAATATTTCGCGAGCTTTTAATCTTCTGACAAGGAAACCAAACCTTTTCGAACCATATTTACAGGAGCATCAAGTAAATTCGTTCCATGCGATCGAGCTACTGCGCTGTAACCATGAATTTTCTAAGAATTTTGTCAAAAAATATCTCGCACCTAAGGATCTTCGAATCTCCAGTTTGAAATTCGGAAAAAAACGTATCGAAAGCTGATTCCCGCGAGAGTTCAACCCCTTCCCAGTGCGGTGAATATGAGATTGTCAGAAAAACTTATTTCCCTTAATCACCCTAACGATTGGGTCTCGGAGAATACAAAATCGAAGAGCTGCACGCAACAACATGCACGTGTGCATGCGCTATAAATGAGTATCACACGAGAAGTATTACAGTTCTTGTTAAGAGTTCTCTACGTCTGTCCAGCCGGTGTTATATTGATTTTGGCTTTGAGAGGCGACGGAAAGGAAGAAAGAAAAAAAAAAAAAAGAAAAGTAGTAACTCATTTATCGTACAGCGGAAGAATTTCCACGCGTTAAAATGTTGCGGTACAGAAATCGAGTCGACGATTCAACGGGGTCGGATATGCAGCTCGATTGTGCTATTTTCAAAATAGAGGATTCGTGAATCATCGATACAATATACGACTCCTGCGTCTATGTGCAACAGATGAAATAGGACCGATCGATTATCTTTCACAGTCGCGCTAGTCAACCCGTATGCGGGGGGGGGGGGGAAGGAGGAGAGTCGGTGGTGGAAAAGAAGTGACGTTGCCTGCAAACATCCGGTGTTCGAACGTGAGCCGCGCACTAGTCATATACACAAACAAAATGTCGTTTCAACTGAGCCGAGTTTGACTATAAATTCATCAATTTTTTCCTCAAAAATTCCTTTTTTTCTGAGATTCGAATAAACTGGGAATATTTCAATGAAATCATGAAACACAGCGAACGCAATATTTGGTCGTGCTGCTCGTCAACTTCGGGAATCGAATGGACTCGAAGACATAAAATTCGGTGGGTCGGTTCGACGGCGCCGAATAAACAGACTCTGTCCAGCTAAACTATTTTTGCACGAAAAAAATATTTTTTCTAACCTATTCTCCGAAGCTTTGGTTGAAAAGTCTTCCTCTTTACGATCGAGCCCATGAATCCTGATGTTAATTTCTATGATCGATGTCGAATCGTCGATCGAGCAACGTTCGATCCGACAGACTCGGTAAAACGAGAATTTCAAAGTTCGTGGCTAAACGGGAAGTGGTTTTTGGTTCTTTCACAAAAATAGCAATAAACATTGTCAAATTTTGTCGTCGCAACGAATCCGAGTAAACTCGGAGGCTCAACCATCGTGCTCAATTATCGTGTCGCTCGCACGTTTATTTTGTTATTCGCAAAATTCGATGATTTTACTGAAAAAGGTTGAACAAACGACGAAATTTTATAATTCGGGGTAAAAAAGAGGTTTAAATGCACAAAACGAAATGCGGGGGTAAGCTCGAGAGAGCGAGTGAAAAATGTACCTGTCGGATAGGCAGGCGGGAGTCTGTTGTATCGCAAGGCATTGGGTTCGACAGCATCGGAGAGCGGAGCTGTTCCAAGCCCACCGCTAATTCCATACGCACCAGCCCCATAAGCGTTGGTATTGTCATAACAGAAATTGTGTTGTTGTTGTTGTTGATGATAAAAGTGGCCGTGAGCCGGATATGGCTGAACATAGTTGCAGCAATTCATCTCTAGCAGATAAGATGAATCTCGAAATCTCGATAAATTTGATTATTTTAAAGGGCGAGTGAACAAAGATCTGCGGAGAGATTCGTGGCTCGTTGTCGCTTTGCGGTTCGATCTCGCGAAATATATTATTGTCGTGTAAGAACACCACGAAATGAAAATTCAACGAGCGTTGATGCTTATGTGACTAAAGTTGTTTGATGCTTGCTCTCGATTCTTGATTAAATCCCGAATAATTAAGCACTCCTTGAGACACCGAGACACTGAAACTCCCGCGCGTTTTATCGACGATTCGCGAGGCATTTATTCTACTTCAGATTATCTAAAAAGCCTTTGGCTGATCCTCCAATTCCTCTTATTATCTGGAGTTATCGATCTGTTGTTATCAGTCCTGCTGTTTGGGTCGCGCGCGCGGCACGCTGCTCGTGGTCCTATTATCGTACGTTCACAAGCCCAAAAATCGCGTTTTCGCTCGTTATTTCAAAGTGTCATTTAACCATCGTTTAATTAAATATTTATCATTGTAAGATTTGCCCGTTTGTGGGATTGGTGAAGTTTCTCGTTTCTGGCACACTTAATACGCACGCACGACACTTGTCTCGGTTTATTGGAAGATGCGACAAGCGATACGTTTACATTGGCCACTTTTAAACAAATATTCCGTAAATATTGCAATACATTAAAACGTTTTATAATTAATCGTTCTTCCGGAACGTTTATCCGTGTCTTTTGATTAGGTTTGCGGAGCTCGTGCGATCATTAACGGCGATAATGTTAACGGAGTTAATCGAACGACGGATATCTCGGTGGTGTCGAGGCTGCGGAAGGGAAGACCTTGCACTCGATGCACACGCACCGTCTATCGGGATTGGCTCCGTCGAGGACTGGTATCTCATCGACTCGGCGTTTCTCCTCGTCGTTATTCCCGTGCTCGTCGTTAAGTTTCACTGGGACGTTGGGGGGCGCGTAATTGTTGGTGTTTTCAGAGGCGTTTGAAGTTTCGATATCTCCGGAAGCGTTGTTTCCCTGGTGGTTGGTAGTTCGATTGAGGAAAGCTGCCCTGACGAGAGAAGACTCGAAGGAGTATATTATTTCGGGATTCGGCCACGACGACCAGCCCGATGTGAGTGATTTGCGATTGACAACAGCGTTGTAACGCTTCGAGATCGTGATTTTTATAAATATCGTTGACAAACGAGTGGTCAATGCGAGCGACGAGTACAAAGTGTTGAGTTTATTTGATGCTCGGTAAAGAGCATCAAACGACGAGACGACGTGCTGCCTCATCCTCGTGCTGGCTGTCAGGGAAGAAGAAGAAGAACGTCATCGACCCGGGGACAAAAACGCGAGTGCTTTTTACGCCGGGGGATGCTGACACTGGCTCTGCTCGCTCGCTCAACTTCCAACAACTCTTCCTCGCTTTATCGTGCTTCGTTTTTACCCCTCTTCCTTCCTCCGGCTCTCCCTCTCTGTTCCTCCCCTCGTCTCATCGCTCCCTCTCTCTCTCTCGGCTTATCGGCACCGCGTCGACGCGAATGCGGCTTCGGGAGTTTCGCGCGCGCGGGGTAGTCCCTCGCGCGCGCACCTCCTCCTGCTTTGCCCCTCGCGCACCTTGTCGAGGTGTGTACACGCTGCTTGCGGCTGCTGGGTGCTTGCGCGACGATGATGCTGATGCCGCGGCACGAAGGTCGAAATCGCAACCCTCTATCGCCCGAACTCCCAAACGACCTGGTGTACATGCCAAAAGACGCGAATAAAATACTCTCTCCCCCCCCCCCCCCCCCCCGCCCCTGGCCCTCCCCGGAGGGTGTTGGCCGGATCAACTCTTTTTTTACTCGACTTTATCCTTTCCTCTCTCTCTCTCTCTCGCTCTCTCTCGTTTTAACACGTTATTGCCCTCCTAACGATCCGCGCTATCGCCTTCATTTTCGTCTCTGACAAGCCAACTCTCCGCGTCTGTCTCGATCTATTCGTCGAACTTAAACTACAACGAAGAACCTCGAGTGCTTTGAGGAACGCTGAACGGTGCCATTGCCCGCGCCGCCCGATCGATCTTCAACTAATTCTCCGCGCGCGACATCGTATTACTGTACTTGTTCCAGTTTCGTCCGATACCGCGTCCAAACATCGCCAATTTATGTCGAAACTTTTCATGCCTCTTGACGTGATTCGATAAATTTTCGTTTTTCGATGAATTTTCGAAATTCCGTTCGTTGGACTGGAAAATTGACGCGGTTCCAAGTTTTTCCGGCTTCTATTCGATCGCGATGGAAGCTTTTCGGAGGCACTGAACCCTCCTATTCTCCATCTCTCAGATTTCCATTTTTATCGGAATCGCTTGGCAATTAAAAAGAGCAGCTTCGGTAAATCGATCCACAGGCGAAATTGTCGTTCGCGCGACAAAGTTTCGCTTGCCTCGTGACATATTTTATCATAAAATGAACAAATTCATTATTGCATCTTCACGACGAAACATTTCATCGAACTAAATGCGCTCTGAAATTCACTTTTATATTCTGCTGAATAATTACCGAAGCAAAAGTGTCACTTAACTAACTGCACTGAACTTTTCAACAGTTTCGCTCTGTTCAGACAAAAGATTCGTATGTTCTTCACGAAGCATATTGCGCAATGAAAAAAATAATTGGTAAATTTGACTCACCAAATGCGGTCAACGAAAATGTGTCAAAACTTATCAAATTTAGTTAAACTTTAACAAACAATAACTACGTCAATGTAACTACAGAATTCTATCAATAAATTACTTCATATTTTCTCGATTCGATCACATTTCGATTGTTACAACGAATTTTTTTTTTTTTTTTTGAACTCGTACTAAAGTATTCTGTTGAAGTGCATTATCAGCAATTATTTTGCGGTTTTATGTTATATGGTGAACGAAAAAAAAAGAAAGTGGATCTGTGCTCATAAAAATGATTAAATTATTAGGATTTTTGTCAAAAAACTGATCGAACAAATTTTTTGTTGTTTCGATAGCACGGATAATATAAATCGCAATATTTGGTGGCACACGAGCTTAGTCAGCTGATTGAATATCCTGGGAAATGAAGCAAACGTCGATAGTTGCAGCAACAAGATGTTTTTTTGGGCAAATTTCTCAAGATGCGATCAAAGATCTGTGCACTTAAACTATGCGGCGTAAAAACTGCAAATACTCAATGATTCAACGAAATAAACTTAGTTGGATGAAAAAAATTCCGTTTTCGAGGTGCTCGACTCTTTGAAAGAGCAGCAACATTCGAGTGTGGCTTTTTCTTGGAAACTCGACTCTTTTGAAAGAAAGTGTGCATCAGGATTGGCTCGACTCGCGCGGGAACGAAATTTTTGCGCCAAGGAAAGCTTTGTGCGAGTGTTTCGTTGTCGAGAAAAGCAACTGAAACGTGGGTTTTGCAGAAGTGAAAAAATACGAAATTCCCGGAGTGAATTGTGCCCGAAACCGCGTCTATAATCGGCAGGATTAAACTTCTTAATGGGACAAACGAATGGCGGTAGGCGAATGAAATTGTGGGGCAAAATGGTTTGACAAATGAGCGAATCGCTGGCGTCGGAGGGGGCAGGAGGCGAGCCGGGGAGAGAAGGAGAGCGGAGTGATAACGCGACGTCGACGAGTATTATCAGTCGAGGCGGACCAGGTGGCGCCGACGGAGTAAAATCGGCGGCTGTGGCGGCGCCACAGCATGCCACTTCAAATTAAAGCTCGAATGTGCTCAATGGCTTCTTCGTGCACTCACGACTCTGTCAGACTTCCTGAACACTTGTACCGAGGTTTCCTCGCAGTCGGAAAAAGATGAAAAAATCGAAAGACTTTGATAGAAGGATTAAAGAAATTTTCGAGTTTTCGATCCCCCCAATTCCATCGACACTTCGAAATTCGCTCTCCCCTCATTCCTCGTCCCCGTACGAATATTCCTCCGCTCGAACCCTCAAAACGATCCGACGAGAAAACCCACTTTTTCCGGTCGTTTCATACCCGCGCGGCGCGCGGACTCCCCCGCGCCCTTTCAGTGTCCCGAATGAGCAGCGCGGACGAACGATCCGGCTAGACGTTGCTGCGTCGCGTCGCCAGACCACACGCATCTCGCTTCCACGTTCCTCGCTATTTGACTAAACTTCGAACGCGTGGGGTAATCACTGCCTCCCATCTTCGCATCGCACATTTCCTCTTTCGCTCCCGTCTTATGATCGTCGGTTCATTCGCCTTCGGGGATTATTCAAATGGCCGCAACCGCGGGCCCGAGAGAGTTATTGAAAGTCCAGGCTCGAGTGAGAGTTCAAGTTCGTTGGAGAACAAAAGAGAAACGAATTTAGCCAACTTTTCAACGTCGCGACCGCTGATGCTCGACATTCAGTGGCATCGAGACCTTTCCACATTTTTTCCGCTCCAATGAATTTCCTCGTTTCAGATTAAACACGAACGAGCCTGACCATCGATGTGGCTACTTAAAACACCAATTTTCGGCTCGTTCCTGTTCCATCGGAAATCGATCCGAAGTGTCGCGAGACTAGTCTCCGATCGATCAGTGCTCGCCAGACCTTTAAATCGCCACGTAAAAGCCTGTCCGAAGATTTCAGTACGAGTTTAATCGCGGTTCGTTCAAGACCCACATTCGAATGTTGAGGATCGAGTTGTCAATGAATCGTGACCGTACACGACCGGATGGAATTGCGCGTCGACTCGCGCCGGTGTATTTTTGTGTTTGGATCTCCGCAGAGTCGCATCGTGCATACATAGACGAAGTCTATATAAAGGCGTGTATAGATGGATAACGTCGAGGTAGAGTCTCGGGTCGCAATCAATATCTCTGGTCCCCGCGAGCCCCGTCACTCACCCGGCAACCTCAACGGGAGAATATTTTCTCTCTTTCTTCGCTTCCTCTCGCGTCTATGTCCCTCGAAATTGGCGCTCTCGCTCTTTTCCTCTCTGGCTCACTCCCTGCCTTCATCCCCGGTGTTCTACTTTTATTTTCATTTTTTTCCTCCTTCTTTTTTTCCCTCTCATTTTTTATACTCTTCTGAGAGCTCGCTCGAAGTGGCACGAAACGCCGGCGTCTCCCACGCGCCGGGACGTCGTCCACCGTTGCGCGGGGTCGCCCCATCTCGGCGTCGTCTCTGACGTTCTCACCCTCTTCTCAGGCTCATTCCAGTGCGAGCGACGTTCAGCCCGCGAAACAACGGAGCAGCCGATGACTTTTCTTCGCGCGTGCTTTTACTTCGGTCTCCCCGGCATCGGCGCTCCAATCCTCGGCTCGCCGAGTGTGGCTCGCGGGTTGATCGGCGAGGGGGAATCCGTGCTCGGGGCTCGTCCTCGGGACACCTCCTGGCGACGTTTTCAGGCCTTTTTCCCGTTCGCCGTCTCCCCTCCGCTCGAGCCCCCGTCCGCCCTCGCAATGCCCTTTTCTCCGCGTATTTTTTCCCTCGTTTTATCCCCCTTGATCCAGGTCGTTCGAATCCTCGCCGCGGAAGAGGACGCAGCCCTCCCTCTCGCGTCGGTCATGAACTCGAATCAGGAGAAAGCGAGGGGCGCGGAAAGAGCGGAGACGCTGTGAGAAATCGACGCCGGGCAACCCCGCAAGTCCGGCGACACCGATGCAATGCGAGACGACGAGGACGACGGGCAGGACGACGGGGAGACACCCGCTGGGTCAGGGTTGGAATTGGGAGAGCGGGGAACCACACGGCGGTCGCATGCTTCGACGAATCGAACTTCCTCTCGCTCTCGTCCGCTGCGTCAAGTTTCTCGAGTTTCCCGGTGGCTTTGACCAGCTGACATAAACGTGGATCGAGGATCTGCCGGCATCCTGGTGACTGATTGAAAACCGTTTGAACGATGCCACGAGAAAAATAATGAAAAATCGAAAGTTTCGTATTCTCGCTGCTCAATCGCGGTTGCGCGGATTTTTAAAATTGACATTCCACCGGCTCCGACCTCGGCCCGATTTGCGAGAAAGTTCGTCGCGCGAACCGTTCGGCACGAATGGGAAAGAAAAACCCGAAGAAACGATGCCTCCGTCGAGCGGAGGTCACGTTATTCCCAGAAATAAATGTGCGCCCTTGGGAACCGTTGGCTCGGGAAAATTACAGTAACCAGGATCAGTTGACCCAGTTGTGAAGCGGCAGGAAATCCGATTCGATTCTATCGACGGAATCCCTTGAATGTGGACCTTCGTACACGCATCTATTCGAGCCGAGGACGATTGACTCCTGAACGGACTTGGAAATTTTTCATCAAATTCGAAACTCTCCGAGTTTTCCCCCCATTTTAATCGCTCGCCAATGAATTCGATCGCTTGAAAAGCTTCTCTCTCCTCCCGAAAGCCACGCGAAAGAATGCACCCTCCTTTCTGCACGCTCTCGACGCGTACAAAGCGAATTGAGTAAATGGAAGAAAATGCTCGAGTAGGAGCATCGCCGGTACTGATACAGAGGAGCGAGGGGCTGCGGAGCGGCCTATCGATTTTCCTCGAGTATTCGTCCGAGGCTAAAGGGTTGAAAATAATGTAATAAAGAAGATGGACGGTGTGTTTGTGTGCGCGAGCGAGGAGGGGACGGGAAAGGCCGGAAGGAGGGTGCAAAAAGAGGGAGCGTCGACGTGATTCGTGCGGAAAAATCGTCGAATCGATCGTTCCCGGAGCTCTTTCCCTCGCCCTGTCTCCCTGACGCGAGCACACACCGACGCACCCGCGCGTAGCCGCTCACGCTCTCGATTTCGCAGCGCTGGAGCGGGCACTTTTTCGTCTGTTTTATATTTTTTTTCGTCATCCGAGGGCGCGCATCAAAGACTCAAATCTCACCGGGATATTTCCTCTTGTGTTCGGCATCGACCTCCCGGGCGAGAGCGAAATACTTTTCCTTTATGTCCTTGTCCATGTTTTTCCACAAAACTCCGAGCCTGTTGCAGAAATTTGAAAATCTATTGACTAACCTGGAGAGTCGGGAATTTCGTCGCGTTCGCGACGAAACGTCATCGCGAGGGGAAACACGTAATTGCGGGGATGATCGAGATGGGCGGGCGGGCGGGCGTTAAACAAGAGGATTTTACTGGCCTAACGCTTATGTCCTTGTTCGACTCCCGGGGGTTTTCAACCGCCAGTTTCTTTCGCCACTCGTTGGCGAACAGCATGAAAGCGTTCGCGGGCCTCGGTATTTTCTGCTTCCCCGACGACGAGCTCGCCCCCTCGGCGACGCCGCTTTTCTCCCGGACCGAGGAGCCCGCGTCCCCGCTGCCTTGGAGCTGCACTTGAACCACGCTACCAGCCACGATCCCGGCTCGATGGAGCTTCGGCTCGACGCAGACGGCCCTTCTCCTCGTTCCGCTCGACGCCGCCCTCCTGCTCGCGCTGCTCTCCGTCAATATGCCGATCAGCTGGTTCCGGCTCGCTTGACGGTGCGCCCGACGACCTCCCCCCGGCGGTTGCCGGACCGCCACGAGCGCCGAGATCGACGATTTGCTCTCGCCGCCCCCCGGCCGCGGCCCTGACGCTATTACGATCCCGCGGTCCGACGACGGCGCCGTCGAAGCTTCGGAAAATTCACTCGATTCAATCCTCAGCCCAAAGGAAAATACCCGTTCTACGATGCCCCCAGCAAACGAACCCACTTTTTCTTCCCGTTGACTAATTTTTTTTCAAATTCCCGTCAAACGTATTTCGGAGCCTTTTCCCACTCGATAATCACTGGCTCCTCGATACCACCGGGAAACTTACCTTTGACATTGAGACTCGCGAGAAGATCATAATTCTCCATAACTCTCGCAACAGAATACTATCGATTATTCAACTCCCGTATTGATAAAAACAATCAAGATTATAAAAATGTGGGAAAATACTTTTTGTCTCTCAATTGTCGCAGGGAATAGCGGAAAGAGGGAGGCCAACAATAGTAACGGCCAGGCTCGAATGATAAAAAGTTACCGAAAAGGGACGAGGCAACACACGAAATGTATAATTATTATTTAATCAAGGCCCCGAGCGTTGTTGCGAGCTCGTTAAGTTTTTATCGTTGTTGAAAGACCGTTGTCAAGCTGTACGTCGCTGTTTGACGCCCCTCCTTCATTTATCCTTTTTTTGTACTGTCTTTTTTCTTCCACGACAAATTGCTGCTGCATATTTTTTCTTCATTTATTTAATCGAGTCGTCGTGCCCCCCCATCGCGTCGTCGCTTTATCATCGATTATCGAACAAATGAGCGACGAAAATCCGGGCTCGGGAGCCCCGCTCAATTCAAACGTCCAAGTTTCTTAACCCCCCGGCGGCGCGTTAATCGCGTTTTAAGAGAACATTTTTTTTCATTCGTTCATAACGGACCTTTCTTTACTGCGAAAACGTCGGTATGACGTGCGACTTGAGCTGCGGATGCCCAAAACGAGGCTTGGACTACTACGGTTTGTTGGGGATAAAGAAAAACAGTCGCGACCTCGACATCAAAAAAGCGTGAGAACATTCCCTTCAATACGGTTATCGTTCCTCGTAACAGCACGTTTTGCCCTTAAATCATTCCAAGTATTCACTATCACCGGAAAAATACACGCCCGTGTTCCCACTGTCGTTTAACCCTGAAAAAATCGAGTCGATCTCAGGGCCCCTGTCGCAATCACCCTTAAAAGGATGGATCAGTTGGTATATCGCGACCGTTAGTGCGAGAGAGATAGCTGCAAATTTCGAAATCGAAATTCTTTGACACCTTTTGACCGATTAAAAAAAGGCTCTGTCAGTCGATTTTTACCATCGTTCTGCGTAGGCTGACAGAGCCTTTTTTTATCGGTCAAACCGTGTCAGAGAATTTCAATTTCAAAAATTCCAAGCAAGGTTAGTCGACTGATCCCATACTCTTAAAATAGTTCACCCACCAAACGATTTTTTTAAGTCTTCAAATTTACGCAGAGTTTCAAATGAATGAGTTTCACTTACGCGCATATCAAATTTTGCGTGTTTAACCTTTTAAGGACGGGGATTTTTGCCTTAAAATCCAATTTTTTTAACGCTAAATTTGTGCACAATATTGATGAATTTTTCAAGTGGAGCGCCCGACCAAAATAGTGGTCGATAATTCGACCAGATCCGTCCTGCGAGGGTTAAATGCGAAGAAAAATACACAGGATTATCAGGACTATGCTTAAAGAATCGTTTATTTTTCCATTTAACGAATGAACTCTTTTTACGAAGTTTATGAAAAAGTACACGATAACAATAATATTATAAAGGTCTGGGAAATAATTCGAGACGATTGTCTTACTGGTAATAAAGAATAGTACCTTAAAGATCGAACGGAATTGGTAACGAGCACTCGTATAACCTCGCATTTGCTTATTTCGGCGTTTTGTTTCTTCTTGCCTCGGCCCATTCCTGTCGTAGCCTTCAGTCTTTTTATTAAATACTTTTTTCTTAATCCATTTGCTACTCCATCGCTAAGGCGATTTTTGACATAAAAAAGTACAGTATTTTGGCCAGGGACGAATGAAATTTGGGGTTCAGTCAATGATGAATCTCCGATTAATTAAGGAGGGTGGATCGCGACGAGAGAACGGTGCGATGCTAAACCACGTTAAAAATACGAAGAATTTCAGAATTATAAGAATTTCATAAAATTTGGTAAATGCATTATTTTAAAATATATGTAAGACGATATAAATTTTTTTAGATTTTTCTACCACATAGCTCTCGAGTAATTGAGCACTAAAGGTCACGTGTAGAAGCGTTGAGTTTACAACATATATACAGTTATACATCTCGTGCGCATGAGAACTTCGATTAAACGCTCAATTATGCGATAGCCAGGTGGTAAAAAAGTGTACTTGATGCCAAAGAATGTTATCACGAAATTTGATGAAATTCTGATTATTTTGATTTCGTGATGCACCCTCCTTAATTAATGGCTTGTAATTTCATTCGCCGAAAGATAAGTTGAAAAAATGTGTACTTGCAATTTCGAATTAATAACTCTGACATTAATTTAGAGTGAGAATATATTTAATTAGGGAGTAAAAATCGATCCGATTTAGACAGCCTTAAAATACGATGCTTCGGCATGATTAACCTTAAAACTATCGACATTTGGTGGTGGAGAGGTTGAGCACGAAATTCGATCGTACGAGGCGCCTCTAAACCGATCAATGAACAAAAATACGCTCCGAAAATGATTTTTTCTTCATTCAAGATTCAAATATTCGCGTATTCCGCGTGGATTAACTTCGTTGGATACGAAAAATGAATTTTTCTTTTGAGTTAATCCTTTCGTGTAAAGCACAATGTTAATATTGACGGATTAAAAAATCTCTTGATGAAGTTTCCGTCGTTTGGCTACCCGACATAATCCTGAGAGGCTGGGCAGTGACGAAAGCTCCCGAGTAATTTTTTCCCTCGTCGCTGAGGCTTACGACGTCCTGTCAAATCCGTTAAGACGCACCGTCTACGATCAGTACGGCGAGGAAGGCTTGAAGAGCGGCGTCCCGGGACCTCACGGTTACGTCCAACCTTATGCTTACCACGGAGAGCCGATGCGCACGTACAGGTACGTCAGAGTGTTCTGAGAACGTCAGATTTTTCGATTGTTATGAAAAAAAAAAAAAAAAAATACTTTTGATAGGGAGTGAAAAAACCAGTTTCGGTGATGATCGAAGGAGATTTCAGTTAACGCTTGACTCGCGCTCAAATTCTTCATTTTTTTGGTCCAGAGAGTTTTTTGGAACGGAAAGTCCGTACGCTGATCTACTTAATATTTTGCAAACTCGTTCGGACTTTGAGGACTGTCCCGAAGGTCGAGGTGTCAAACGCAGAGAGGAGCCACTTTTTCACCCCCTCCCGCTGTCCTTATTGGAAGTAAGATTTTTCGAGCGACGCTCAGCGGTGTTTCGAATCCGTTGGAAATTAATGAAGGAATAATTGACGAGACGTCTAATGAATAAAAACTATCGAAGTGTCAGAAATTTTGTTCATAAATTCGAACGCTCAGTAACAGGTTTTTCACGGAGGCTTTAAAAAAATGAAAATTGAGAGGCTCGTTTTCAAAACCGAGAATGAAGCAGAGACCGTTATGAGGGAGAAAATTCTTACCGTTCCTATTCAGCCGGGCATAGCCACGGGAACACAAATTACATTCCCCGAAGAGGGCGATCAGGGACCTAGCAAAATACCCGGTAAAATTACCAACGGCCAGAAATTCATTTCTTATTCGTACCTCACTTATATTTGTGTCACTAAACCGTTCGTCAACAGATAAACAAATAAACTCACGCGTCCGTTGGACCTTTCACTCACATTGCCTGCTTATTCCTTTGTTTTTTCTCTTTTCATGGAGCGATCGTTGAGTACACTTAAAAATTCGAACAATCACATCGAAGGTGAAATAATTTTGTTTCTGTTGATCCAAATGTTTCATTCTTCACAGGAGAAAATTTTATAGGAACGAAACTCCGTGACAAAATTAAATAAAGACACAAATCGTTCTCGAACATTATTTATTTTGAATAAATTACAGCTGACATTATATTCGTGACCGAAGATCGACCTCACGAAACGTTCAAGAGGGAATGTGCTAATCTGTCTGTGACGGTGAGAATTTTTTTGCGGGAGGCACTTATCGGAACTGTCGTCCCTGTGAAAACAATCGACGAAAGAATTCTCCGGATTCCCGTAACGAGCATTGTGACGTGAGTTCACTTTTTCGAATGTTAGCAATATTGTTGGAATTACAGAGCGAAATTTTTCATTTCGAGCCCCATTCAGCAACAGTCGCGGACCTTTGCGAATTCTCGGGCGTCAGAACTTCGAGAATAATGGCCGTCCGTGTAGCACACAAAAAAAATATTTTTCAGTGACTCTGATACTGACGCGCACGAATTTGTGTCGCGTGAGATTTTCAACGCAGCGAAAAAGTCGTTTTCGAACAATAAGTTGTTTCGTGTATTTTTGAACCTCATTCTGTGCTTACACACCGTCGAGACATGTCATTAAATTGCCCCCCTTTCGCGAGTATTTCCTACGGCCGACTATACTCGGTGTCAGCCTACACGTAGAAAATTTAAAAATTCGTAGATAAAAAATTCACTGTGTAATTCCGGTTACGTTCTTGATTTTCCGTTCCGATCGTAATCCGAAGTGACAGACCGAACCGCAAAGTCCGTTTCGTCGCCACACGATGGAGACACACGTCAATAAAAATAAACTCGAAACAGGCCTGAATATGAGAAAATAGTGCCAGGCGAAGGACTTCCGTTGCCACTAAATCCTGAACAACGTGGAGATCTCGTGATAAGATTCGACATCGAATTTCCGATCTACATGCCAATGACGAGCAAGAGTTATTTGAAAAAAGCTTTCAGAACGGCTAAGATACATGACGGAGACGATTTTCTTAGAGGTGAACAAGCTCAGGGAAACATCGACGACGATATACCGTTACGGAGAGACCGCCACGAAGAATCGGGAGACCGAAAATGACACAATTCTCATTATTTTTATTTCACGATCGTACTTTTTGTTAAATAAATATGAATTAATAAATATATGCATCATTGTTTGTCCTTTCATTTGTGAGACATGGAAAAGTGAGGTTAGGAATTTCACACACGCGCCATCATCGGTTGAGGAACGTCGACTGATACGGAATACGGAATTTTGGAAACTTTAAACTGGAAAGAATCGACTCATTTTTTCCATAGAAATACCTTGATTTGACCACATTCAAATAATTTATTTCGTCGAACAAGATGTCATTACATCCACAAAGCTTTTTTTCTTCAATCGTTGAAAAGCTTCTCAAAGACAAAGGTGTGCTAAAAACAGGGCAAAAAGAACAAATTCTTTCGTTTCTACGCATGGAATGAAAAAAGTTCAATTCTTTGGGAGAGTTCCTTCAGAAATGGTGGAAATAACTTTTAAACAAACGAATAAAAACAATAAATCGAAGTACCACGATTGTTTTTTTCGTTAAATAATTTCTCGTGTTCATTATTGTCGATGCTAAAAGTTCAGAATAAAAAAATCGATTTTTTGCATCTGAGCGGTCGTTCAATTTTTAAACTTCGATATTTGGTCACCGCTTTTGCAGAAAACATCATTTCACGGAGAGCGAGCGTTGAATTCTTAGTCTCCTACTTTGCAAGGTATAATCGATACCGGTCGATACTCGAGGAATGTTCGAAAATTATAAATATATATATTCATAGACAGAGGTGAATAAGCTGTTGAATAAAAATATTGTTGAAAAATCGATTTTTATGGCTCGTTCCTTCGATGCAAAAGTACATTGACTCTAATATTTTTCGAGTGTCGAATAAGACTAAGTTTATGCTTGAATATCAAATAATTGAATTTCCATAAATATTGTGTTTGATTGCGAGTTGTATTTATAAAACAAGATGTCACAGAGGCTCTGTCGGAGTGGTTCGATGTTTTTAATCGCTCTTTATTTTAATGACAGTTCTTATTTAACCAGAAAATATCAGAATCCACTTTTATTTATGTAGGAGAGATCTGACGTCATCGCGAGATAATCTTTTGCCGCCGTTCACGGCGTTATCTGAAGAAACGGAAAGTGCTGGGGTGGTGCTGGGCGATTTAATACATAAAGGTGAACGCACAATGTGAAAAACAATATGGAACGTGGAACGACGTATGGAAATTAGAAACAAGGAATGTCGTGCACGGGTTAGAAGACTATTGCAGGTCGCGTTTTTTTTTGTACTTGAAACATAACGAAGGATCGAAAACACAGAAAAGTTATTCATAATTTGGAACCTCGTTGTATATCCAATATTTTTTTCCATATATTTGGGGGATTATTACTTGAATATCTTTTATTTTGTTTCTGCATATGCATGCATCCTTGCGGTCTTCACGATGGTGTGAATATCTCCGTTGCGCTTGTCCTTGTCAGGTGAAAAAAAACGTTTACGATATATTTTCGAACGTTCACACAATACTCATCGATATGGATTCGAGACGATGCTATGAGACAGATCGTGCTATTGTTCAACTTATTCGGCTGTGGATGCACCTTTAACTCAGTTTGTGTCGTTCTTCTCACTCACTTCTCACTGTATGGACGGTGGGGACGGTGGTGAGGACGACGGTGGTGAGCCCGGTGAGCCGCCTTGCGCGAGTGCGCAAACAGCGCCCTCTTTCGTATTTTTATCTCGAGTCAGAATTTCATCTAACTAGAAATCATATGACTCCGCTGCACGTGACTTTATTTACAGTTGGCTCACGAGCCTCTCGCCAATATGTATGGTGCAGCAGCAGTCACTCGTGTGATTATAGGCCGTAAACGTAAATTCGTACCAGTGTATAACAACGAGACGGGATATGCGAGATTTATAGTTGAATATCGGCGTTATTGTTTTTTTCATCGAATTTTTTAAATTTATATTCAGTTTTTAAAATTGTGCTGAAGCTTATGATGCCTTTGTTGAATAAATTATTATCAACGAGAAATAGTTCACAGTGCAGACAATCGGACTGTCGTTTACTAGTTAATTTCGGTATTGGGGCCAACGACAGGTGAGAAAATATTCACAAAGTGTCACGAGTGAGGGACAACGACTGAAGTACACAGCATAAAAAATACGTCAATCATGCGAAAATAGAACCAATGGAATATTGCAAAGCAATCATGAAATATTGTATTTCTTTGTCTCGTATGTTTCATTCAATACTGCTTTCTCGTCCAAATGTTTCCTATTTCATTCGGAGACACTGTTTTTTTTTTTTTCTTTTCATTTCATATTCCTATAATGTTTGGCTTGTCTTTGTTAGGAAAAACTTCACTCAATTTTGTCGCGTGACTCTTCGTGATGTGAGTGAGACAAAAAAAGAAAAAAAGCGATAGCGCTAAACTTTCAATAACCTTACGTCGTATGAGCATTTCGGTTATAAAAGTATGGGAAAAAAAACAAAAGAGTAACGACCGTGAACTTTTACAACTGTCCGGTATAGTTTTCCATTACCCTTGTCGCGGTGTTAAACAACGTTTCTTTTTATTGTTCGATCATTATGGATTATTGTTAATTAATAATGTAAATTTTCCATTCGTTCATCATTGGAATTTTTTTTATCAGATGTTTAGCATTCTACTCGAAAAAAAATGGTTCGTGTGATTTTGACATATCACGTTTCATCTGACATGTGACCGTTATCTCCAGTTACTATTGGAAGGATTTTTGTATTGAGTTTTGTGGTTTATATAAATTTTAGACTTTGTACTACATGAAATGGAATGATAATGATTGATGATAGATTTGTTTTAAAATTTTTCTCCAGAGTGTTCATGGCACTGCAGTTCGCATTGTTGACACTTAACAAGAAACTATTTTTTTAGGATATTTTTGTCTCCAATTTTTAAAACTGTCTAAATTTTCCAAGCAGGTCCTCGGCTTTGAAAAGCAGTCGTTGTATTTACAATAAGCAATATTCATCATTACAATCGTACACCCGAAAACTAAATTCATTGCTATTTAATTTATTTTTTCTTCAATTTACAGAAACGAAGTACATTTTGGTGCCGATCAAATAAGAATTCTATTGTTTCGTGAGTGCGAGTGGCGAGGCAGGAAACTTCTTTTTGACTCTGTTTCGGCAAGAAAAGTAAGCAATGCGTCGGGTGATGTGCCCTCTGGCAATCACCAACCCACTCAACAAAATGGCAAACCATCAAATTCAACGTGTCCGAGAAACGGAACAGGTCTTATCGCAGAGGTAAAAACTATGTGTAATTACTATCAATCATAAAAATGTATATTGTTATGACACGAGTTGAGTAGGAAATGGAATTCAATTGATTTCTCCATCACGCTATGCAAATGTTTGTTCCACAGCATGAGAAAGTTGCCTGCGACGACGTCAGTCTTCTCAGCGAAATGATTTTTGGTACAGTGGCAATGACATACAGAGGATCGCTGTTCAAAGTACACGCTCTGAATGCCCCCAGATGTATAATGTGTACCAAAGTCTTTCCGGCTCCTGATCACAGTGCTCGCAAGTTGAGGTAATTGAAGCATTACGACGATAATTGTAAATGAATCGCGGAAAGAAGAGAAGAAAAGAAAGCGGATAAATATAAGCTCTCGTCGAAATTTCAGCGAAAGACAATCGGACGAGCTTCTGAGACACTCGACGACTGTCGACTCAAACTCGAGTAGCGGTAGTACGAGAAATACGAGTGAGTTTGAGATTTTACTGCTAGAATACTGTTTTCAATATCTTCGATTTAATAATTTCATAGAAGAAAGTAAACAAATGAACGGCTCACTCAAAAATTCATTTCTTTTCTCACACACGGAATCGCATTGTTTAACAATACTCGTTTTATGGCAGTGCCTCATATGAATTCGGGAAATTTTTCTGCCAACTCTCTCAGTCCAGGCTTACGAAAAAATTCTACATGCTCAAGTACGAGCAGCGGTTGGGACATAGACATCCCATTGTTGGGCAGTAAGTTTGTCCCTACTTCATCAATTTTTTTTTGCAAATTGAATACCTTTGAAACCATAAATGTTAATGAATAATGATCGAAATCAGGTACACAATCGTTGGAGAGTAATGGTTCATCCGGGTTCGGTAGTTCGACGAGTTTACGCAGAAGATGGTTGAGAGCAGTCTCAACGACTCTGAGCCACGCAGAATTGGAAGAAAAATTTGGTATTCAAGCGTACTGTGAGAACTTGAGCAACGAGAACCGAGAAAACTGTTATCGTCGTCATAAAACTCGTTTTGGACTCGCAGTTCTAATTCAGCTTACACCTGGCTTCGAACGGTACTATTAGATTTCTCTTACAGTTGAACTTTTGTAAATATTCACCAGAGCATTAAAAAAAGTCCAAATTGCATAGAAACATTAATTCAGTAACAGCATAAAAGCCACAAAAGTCCAGTCAAAATCTATTTTGTTCAATTGAAAAATTTTCATGCAACATCGGAGATGTAAAGTCCGCAATTCAGCAAACGAAATGTCGTGAAAACTCAACTTTTTTTTAACTAAGTCGAAATGATACCTAAATATGAAGCGATGAAATTTTTCATGACTTTTTCAAACTGATGTTTTGCGTCGAAAGCCAAAAAAAATAAATTGGTAAAAAAAATGCGTGAGTTCAATAAGAGATTGAAAGTAATGATCGAATGTTTTAATTGCAGACAGATGGAAACACGTTTGCTGGAACACGTTGGCCAATTGGAAACAATGCTAAATCGTTTGTGTTACGCTTGCATAGAAACATGTAGATGTCACCGTAAAAGTAATGGCGAATGTAAAGGATTGACTTCTCGTATGCATCGAGCATCAAACAGATGTATCACGTGGCTTTTACGCTTGCTCTCCAACATTAACGCCGACAGAATACCGTCTCTGTGGCACGAAGTTATAACGAGTACGTCGACGCCTCTTGTGCACAGAACTCATACGCTCCATCGCAATCTTCGACAGATTTGCCAGTTGATTAATGGGGTTGACACAAAATCAACTAATTTGTAAGTTGGCAAAATTTCCATGTCGGCTGTTCATATTTTGTGTGAACCTGCTGTATTTGTAAAAGCGTTATTTTTATTTTTTATTCCTCGTCAATTTTTATCGACTTTCAATTCTCCACACGAATATAATAGTACCACACAGTTTCCAAGTTTTTCTCCTACTGTTCTTACAATAATAGAGTAGAAAATAAAATAATCAGTATTTTATACTCAACCTCAAGCTCCTACATGAGGACGGCCACACCAAAATCAAATTTTGATTACATTCTTTCAGTTTTCTGAGCACCGTTTTAACTGCTGTATTGACGCATCATCTGGGCTGGGTTCAAACTGTAATGTCACCGAAAAACAAACAACTGGTAATTTTTTTATTCATCACAAATCGTGTATAGTTTTGACGAATTTCTTATGTGATCATTTAATGATCTTAAACTATAATTGTGAAATTCCAGATGGAGGATTTGGGGAAACGATATCCGTGCAATCCGCTCTGGGCTCAATTAGGCGATTTGTACGGTGCACTTGGAAATCCATCAAAGCTGGTGCATACAGTAATAGCAGGTGATTCGGATAAGACAGAACTGATAAACGGGGTATTGACGTGTCTGTCGTACTTCATACGAAGTGCAGTAGTGAAAAAACGTCGTGAATATCGTTGTTCATCCGAGCAGGACGTAAGAGAAGCGATAGCTGTGTTGGAGCGAAAAAAACGAACGAACGAGCGTTACGTTAATTCGTCCCATGCAACGAACAAGTTGAGAGTATCGACGGAGGAAGGCTCATCGGTATCGCAAAGTGAGGAATTGAGGCCAGAAATTCGATGCAAATCATCGATGGGAACGATTTCAACGAAAAGCATTTGTGCGGATGTGGTGAGTCCGAGTAAAACAAGTAAGGGGAGAAAAATCAGCTCAATCGACTCGAGCATTCCTCGACTGAAGCGTACAACCAGTGCGCAAAAAAATCTTGACACGCTTTCCTCAAATTCGATCGACAGCCGATTAAAGTGTCCGGTTAAGGTGGAAACTTTGGATGACGATGACCCGAGCATCGAGGTGCCTCTGTTGTCGCCGGGTATGACGGAAAAAAATTACCCAACGAGCACAGTGAAAATAATTGTAAGTGAAACAACGACGGGAAGTCCTACGAACGACGTAGGAGGGACAAAAAAACGCATACCGCGCGTCGCACCAAGATTTAATCTGCAGAATAAGGTTGAACTTGAAGAATCCGAACTTGACGGATTAACGATGGCAACGAAATTGGCAATGTCGTTGCAGCGACGGAACGACAGTGGTTTTGATTCACAAAAATTTTATCCGGAATATTGTCCTCTCGAGACTGAAGCCTTTTACGCGCGTTTGGATGTCGCTAAGAACGAACAACAGTCCCAAGTGTTTTTCACTCTTGGCGAAGAGGATAAAAGTTTTGAGGAGAAACCACGTAACACGCAACAGATCGATACCAATTGTCAATGTTCTTTTGCATTTACGAGAGTCCCGAGTACATCGGCCGAATTACCCGAAGGCGTATTGAGAAAAATCATCCAGAGAAACTTCCCGGAATCGTCTAAAAGCATACAGCGGCCCTCGTTGACGTCGTTTAGAAATGAAAAACTCGGCGTCTCGTGTCCAAAATGTAACGGCGCTGGTTTAGCAGTCCCTCAAACCTTCGAAGGTAGCAAATTACTTTTGGAAACCCCGACCAACGCCACTGAAGTTCTTCGTACTTGCGGCAACTCCGTCGGCAATCGAGCTGCAAGATTATTTCGTTCCAACAGTCTCGAGGCTCTCATGGAAGCTAATAATGTCGTTGAACTCCCGATGCCGAGGTTTGCAACGTAAAATTTAAACAATAAAGTCCTTGAAAAGTTTCTTCTTGAAATAATAATAAAACTTTCTTTATAAAATAGTAATAATACATTTTTCAACAATCACTCAACCCCCCATTGAATATTTTTTTATTCAACAGATCAAAGAAATCGGCACCGAGCACAAACGAGTCTGGCGAAGTGACGGGTTTCACGAAGACCCTCCTACCGAGAAGAGTCAAGAGCAACATCGACGAAATCGTGGACTCGACGATATACGATTCGGGTTACACTTCGGGTCTAGTCATACAGGGTTTGACGAAAAAGAAGAGAAGGAAGGAGAAAAGTTCGGGTGAAAACCACGAGAACGAGAATGTTGAGATCGATTGGTTGACACAATTACGAGAAGAAGTGAACATAAATGCCAAATTTCCGGTCATCGATCAACCGGTCTCCGAAGCATTGTGCATTCTCGCCGATATGGACAGTTGGCAAGTTGGTGTATTGTCCAACACATCGACTGTTCAAAACTCTTTGGTACCAGTAGGAATGTCCCGTCTTGTTGCAACGATGCTCGAGTCATTTGCTTATTTGTGGACGAAGTATCGATCGCCAACTCATGTAAATATCTTGTTTTTCTTCTTTGCAACGAATAATTGGTTTCATTTCGTTCTTTCAAATTTTCATCGATGTTTAAACACCGAATCAATCGCAACGATCCTAGAATTCTGTCAAATGAGATTAAAATTGTTAACAATTTTTTTCCCCTCGAGCACATACGTTAATAAAGTCACAACTGTTTTCTATTTTCATGACACAGTGTATCGGCATATTCGAGTGCAAGTTACGAGAAATGTGGCTAAGGAGCGAAGCACTTGCCGAGATGTTAATGGCTGTGGACGTGTGTGACGTTACGATAGGAAGTTTGACTAAAGCACTGGATCTCGACGCTGCGGACATACCCTTGTTACTCGCAGTTGCGACAACTCACTCCCCCCAAATAGCGCAGAGATTTGGGTTGAGCCTCGCTTGAATCAAGCTCGAAATAAATACCGTGTTGGTAGTCATTTTATAAGTGAATTAGGATCGTTCCATTATTAAATGCGTATGTTGACACGAAAACCAGAAGATCGTAATCATCCATTTTTATTCGTGAAAACTAGTTTCATTGATCATGAGCAGTATTTACCGAATCAAGTAAGATTAATAGAAAATGTCGAAAATTCCGAAGTCTTTTGGAGCTCTTTTTTGGCTCTGCACAACTCAGGGACCTCTGAAATATCACTCTTTTAACGTTAGTTCAAACCGTTTCTCAATGCTGGGGCGTTATTTTGGGAATACTCCAATGCGAAAACTGTGCCTTTCTAGAGAATGTCATGAACCTAATCTGATGTTAGTAGATACATAAGATTGCGAGAATGAAGAGGAAAAATAAATGTTTTGATTGAAGGAAACTCTTCTGTCAAATTTACATTTTCATTTGAAAACTAGTTTTCACTGATAAAATTGAGTTTTAACGTCATTTGGATTTGGAACGTAAAATAGAAAGATATCGAACATGGTTGATATCTTCTCTAGCATTGGAAAGTTAATTTCAAAATAAATGATGAGCGATCGCGTGACAAACGAATGGAATCGTCGCTCAAAAGCGCTTTTTAAAGAAAAGATATCAACAATTGAATTATCTCGAAACGCGATTAAAGTATATTTAGTCATATCTTAACGTGTTACCGATAAATCGGTAATTGAAACGAGGTCGGATTGGAAGTCTGCGTAGTATTTAAAAACTAAAAGATTTGCTTTTAATCTTTTGCGCACAAGTAACGCCGCCAGCGAGCTTCGAGCTTCAACGTGATATATAGAAATTCGTGAATCCAAAAAATTTTGCAATATTATATCGATTGAGACAAATGTATGCTTAGAATGAGTTCTGAATATTATTAGTTTCATACAAATTAAGACGAGTCTTAATGTGAATAGAGTCTTAACAACCGTGAAATATCACGCTTTATTTTTCTCTGTAAATATGTAATCCCTCTTTTTTTTTCTATAAACCGTCAGTTTACCCAAATTCGAAAAAGCAACGATCAATGAGCGGGAGATGAAGAACCGTCTCAAAAATGCTAGATGATAAATATTCGATTTAAATTTTTTAACGGAATTTAAAGAATCGCAGCTAACGATGTGATTCGATATCTAATTGTAATGGAGATCAATCAACCATTCGGTTAGGATAAAAATCGAAAAAAACGATTATTATACGATAACCGTAAAAGACATATGAATTCGAGTATCTAACCTAGTTACCAAATACTCGTGGTAAGGAGACATCTGTGTTCGTTTAGCGTATTAAGTTCGAAATAAATTTGAAGCATCGAGATACTTGCTTTTTTACATGAAAATGCGAATTAGTTGACAAAATAATCGAGCAAAATAACTAATAAAAAACATTAGGTTTTGTAATGATTTTCGTTCTGTTTCCATCCCCTACCTAAGCGGGTGGTGGTTTCAACATTTTCTTTTGTTTTTTTTTTTCTATTCTGTATCTTCGCCTTTCAATTATTTAAATTACTCTTCCGTTTTCCATATGCCGGTTCACGTCAAAAATTCTGAGGTGTTGTCTAAATTTTATCGTATTTTTTAGGTTTCTTTTTTATTTCAAGAATTTTTTATCGCGAAAATCATGCAGATTTGTATCCCTCCGCCGTGAGTTACAACGTTTTTCTCTCTAAATCTTCTCCGGAGCATTGACGTAGAATTCTTTGTAGCTCTGTCCAAACGGTCTCTACAGATCTTTTTGATTTTTATTCATCAATGGAACGTTGGTTAACGCATTCGAATTTTTACTACTATTGTTTGTTGATATTGTGTAATTTATTTATCAGGCGGGTTCCCCGAGTCATCGATCGCGGCGGTTCGATAATCGAAGCAAAAAATAAAATTCGAGTAAGTCGAGTCGAGATAAAATATATTTTGAAATGATAATATTTCATTATTTATTAATTCTCAATGATTCTCATTAATAAATTACTTTTTCCAATGCTCTAACCCTTGCGTCACTTACACACTCGCCTCATACGATATTCCATCGACAAAGTTGGGTCATGACGAGTGTTGCAATTGCTGTTGCTGTTGTTCACCTCAACCCAAGTGTTTGGTACGTTTTAAAGAACAATCATTCGGTCCTCACCTACGCGCGAAACATTATCAAGTATTACAAAAGTACATAAACGAGTTACGATATTCACGCCTCCTTCTTTTTGTTTCAGAAATACGTTCAACCCGAAAAGACTAAACCTTTTAAGCCGATGCGCGTAAGTCCGCAATGTTGATATTCCGTTGCATCCTTGACACGAAGAAATATTCTTTTTTTTCAATCTTTTCATTCCATGTATAACACACGAATGGCTAACGTTCGAAGAATATAATTGCGACGATTGTTTCAGCGAAACGATTTTTTTTTCAATTCGATTCAATCCTATTTACTTTGTGCAACTTACAATAATGCAGTCATTTTTCACGTGTAAAAGCAGTTAAAATTCTCAGCGAAACTGTTACCATGAAAAATAATGCTAATAAATTTGATTTAATCCTTTTTGCAGTTCTATTCCAAACAAGAATGTCCGATGGATGATCAAACCACATACAAACTTTCATTTTGGGATGGACCTGTGACGGTCAGAAGTGAACAGGCGACTCGACCACCGGATTCTTTGACCGTCGGGGATGGACCCATTTCTGAAGAAACTGTACACAAAGTGCGAGAATTTTTTTTTCAATTGATATAAATTTGAAGTATAAAATTTGCGAATTTTGTACTTCGTAGTTCTGCTAATTTGATTGCTCAGAAATCTCTTTGTTGTGAACGAGTTAATGACGGACGGGGACTGACGAGCTCGAAAACTCGTCAAGAAAGGGCACAAAATCATTCCAAATAACAAATTATTATTACGTTTTTTAAACATTTCTATTCGCAATTGATATTCAAAGCGGAGCCTCGTCAAAAGGCTTTTCACAGAAGTTTATGAAATTTTTTCAACTTATCCAGAACCCTGTCATCTTGTAACGAAATTTGAAAAAATCGTATCATTTTCGAGATAGTCGAAATAAAAAATTGTAAAATTTTCCATGTTTTTTAACGGAAATTCGGGGTAATTTCACATTTAATGCCACGACGAAGGTTTTCAAAAAGCCACCGAAAATTCTGATCGTTCGTGGAGGAAATGTCTTCGTCTTCATAACATTTGACAGTAATTTTCAATATTGAGGATCGCCATGATCGCGTTTATAAAAAATCTTTATTCCCATCGAACAGATGAGCTATTTAGGAAATTGGTGCGTGCAAACGGAGCCTCCCTGTATGCCATGTACAAGATCGTGGGTTGCCCGCGGTCCGGTGCAGGACGTAACTACTCACAAACACGATTACACGTGGAAAATGGTCGAGAGAGAAGAGCCTTATTCGGAGCAGCAAGGGAACAGTTTGCACATTCCTTGTGCCGCGATGTCTGGTCAGTTTTCCTCGCATCGATCGAGGCTGCCCATTAATATTTATTCATTTTTGTAATTCACAGACGACACGACGTACAGATTGAGTTATTACAACTCGACGTGTCGCATACCCGTGAAGCCTTTCAAGCCGTTCAGACGTTACGAAAAATCCGATGTTCCCATGGATGGATGCACCACTTACAGGCTCAGCTATTGGCCCAATGAGGCCACAGCCAAGGCAAGGAACAACTTTGTTTTCAGCTTATTTCAAAAATCCAATTTTCAAATTATCTGAAACAAAAGTCGCGGAAGAACTTTGAGCACCGAGCTCCGAGTTTCCCAATTCGAAAACTTGAGCACTGAAAATATTTGTCTTCGTTCAACAGGAGCCGCAACCATGGAATTCGAGGTTGTCTTACGTCCCACCGACCACCCCGATGGACGGCTGCACCACTTACAAACTCAGCTACTGGCCGCACAGAGAACCACGAAGAACGCCGTACTCTGCCCAGCAAGAATCGAACAACGTTCTCAACGCCGGTTGCTGCTTCGACGACAATACAACGTACAATTTGAGTTATTTCGGGTGCGGTGGTGAGCGACCACCTGCGGCCAAACCTTTGCCAAATGCTGACCTTTTCTCCAAATGTCCACTGTCGTACGATACGGTTAATCGGGTAATTAGGAGAATTGAACTTGGCCTTCTGCAGCAAATGAATCCGAAGCCACGTTTCCCATTTACTTTAATTCAGTGTCTTAAGCAATCAACTCAATTTGTCGAAATACTGTTTTAGTTGAGCTACTTGGGAAATTGGTGTGTCAAGCCCGACCCTCCGTGTATTCCGTGCACCAAAAACCTCATGGCAAGAGGACCGATGCAGGACGTAACGACCCAGAGACACGATTATACGTGGAAAAGTACGGATTTCGAACTCGCGGAGGGTTATCATCCGGAGGACAGCCTCGTACTGTCTCCACTTCCCCTCGACTGTGAGTACTGCGGCGAGCACTTTCGATGTTAATTAGTTTCGTTCGAAAACAGTTTTTCTACCCCAACGATGTTCCCCTTGAAATTTTATTCAAATTTTCAAAATTTTTTGATAAGGCTAATTCTGGGATAACAGAAAAGATGAGTAACCTTTTATTTCCTTGGCACGCGAATGAATGAATTTTTGTATTCGTTCAAGTTCGAATTTGAGTATTTGAATGTAAATGAGTTTAAATTTGTCCGAGTTCAACTGAGTCAAAAAAAATTGGATGATTCAGTTACTGAGGCATTGAAAGTACGCACGTGGTTTTTGGGATATCGAAGATTCGCCTATTGAAATTGAATTAATATGAAATAATGCTGATTCCATCTGACAATTTTTTTTTAAGACTTCAAGGCATCTTGAAACCGCTTCTTTCATAACATCAAATTCAGAAGGAACTTTCGTGTAGTTTAAAAAAAAATATACTCCGTTTTTGTGATGGTTTTTCTGACACGAATAACGACATGATATTCGTGCAGAATAAAATGTCGGTGAAAACGCAAACGTGCCATTTACGCCTCGCACGTGTAATTTCATTGCTTCATCCTGTGCCGCTCGTAACGTGTTTCTTTTGTTTTTCAAATCTCGTACTTATTTTAGTAGTGCATCAGTGAACTTGGACATAAATTACTTTCACAGGCTGCACAACTCACAGGCTATCCTACTTCCCGAATAATATAAAATGCCTGACCAGAGAGAAGCCTTTTAAACCTGCAAGGAAATACTGCCCTCAAGATGTTCCTATGGACTCCGAGACTACCATGAGCCTCAGCTATCAACCTGTCGAAATCCCTGTACCGCAAGAAAAACCTTGGATCACAACGGCTGCCTATAATCCACCTGTCATTCCCGTCGACGATAGTACAACCTATAATTTGAGGTATTTCTATCTTCTCGAGCCTCCTTAATTTTATATTTATCCTGAAATGAGCTAGAAAATTGAATCGAGAGCTCACGAGTCGTTGAAAAAGTAATGCAACAACTGAGAAAATTTGTTTTTTCCACTTTCATCTTTTTATAAATGCCTGAAAATGTTTTGTCTGCGAACCTGGGCCTGCAAAGTACGTGGAACATTGAAAATCCTTTTTTTGGGAGTTAAATTTCAACGAAAATTATTTTACCAATTCTCCGGCTTGGTTTTGGCTAGCAGTTGCCAAAATCAAACTGAAACTACGTTCCACGTTCTTCGTTCTTTTATTCCTGCAGTAGAAAATTCCTCAATCATTAGTGACTAAAATTAACAATTGTGATTTCCTGCAGTTACATACCGCCTGGCACTTTGGTTCCTTCGGATGAACCCTGCGACCCTCCACCAGACCTATGCGCAGGTAAAGTACATTCTTAAAAATGTATGCATTTTTGAATCAAAGTCGTAATTGCAGTCCTCCCATCTTTCGAGTCGTCTAACGTGCGATAATTTATTGTTTCCAATTGAAATGGATTAAAATAATCTTCTCAGTGACTGAACGATAAATTTACCTTCGACCACCTCGGTCGAATGCATCGATACATAATTTTTTAATGATCTCTCAACAAAAAAGGTGATCGAATATTTGACGAGCCCATTAGAACCATTATTTTCCCATGTAACCATTCCCGAGTATAGTTTTTTCATTCGATCGTTCGATTTTTTCAGTTTCTCCATCTCCTTTTCCATGTCCATCATGCATCAGACTACCCTGCGATAGTGAGTATGCAAAGACTGCGCTGCTTTTTCGAGTATAAAAAAGTAAAAAATGTCTGATAACTAAAAATTGTGTTCTGTGACGTTTCAGCGAACGCTTTTTCGCCGTTACCTTAGCGCCGAGTGGGATCCCCCTTTTTTGAGCATTTACAGCCATGTACATACATTATTTCTAGTGACGATATTATCCGTTTTGTGTAGTCGTGTACTGTCCTATTTATTAAATGAAATATTTTACCACGAAGTTTTGTTTTTTAGATGAAATCCATTGACAATTCGACCGACCCCGGAGGTCGTTTGCGTGGATTTTTTTACGTCGAACAAACTTTTTGTTGATTTTCGTCAAAATTTTACGTGAAGCTCTGACAGCGAATGCTTTGCTCCAATTTTTCCATCGCACTATTTCGTATGCGAATGTCGTTCGAAATAAATTTTTCAACGGATACACAGAGCGGGAAAAGGCTGAGGACAGGAGGGATTCGTGTAGTAAATTCGTTGATTCATCAAGAGTTAAGTACGTCACGAGAACGCGACGAAAAACCTACGCAGCATGGAGAGAGTCCTCGGACGAATCGCGGCGGCGAAGCCCCCGCGAATATCGAAGAATTCACGGGAGCTAAAACGCTCAAGTTATCGATGCTTGGGAGCCTGGCACAGGAGAGATGCCACGAACATTTATTGTAAAAACGCGCCTCGCCGGTGGCTTCTGGATTCCACGGATCCATATTTGCGAAGGCCAACCAACTCGTGTGAAAGTAACGGTCGCTTCCTCGCAATACCGTAACTATTACGAAATCGAATTATACATACGCGGTTTCGAAGCTGGATATAAACATTGAAAGAAAATATTTTTTCCTTCGTTTTCTCATCAAAGTGTGTTTGTTCTCTTCTCCATACAAAAATAACTTTCATTTCGTAAAATTGTGTCCGGGTCTCTGAATGCTTAATATTTTCTATCGAAAATGATCTACGTTGAGATCAGATAAAATAGAAAATGGTCATTATAATTTTAAATGAATTTTCAGCATATTGAATGAAGCAATTTTACAAATAACTGAAATCATACAACTTTAAATTCTTTTCATCTTCACTCCTCGAATTGCAGCTGCGATTAGACACAAATTAAGGTAGATCATGCTCGAAGGATCGTATTTCATCGATTTCTAAGTCGATTTTTACTCCCTAATTAAAGATATTATCACTCTATATTAATGTCAGAGTTATTAATTCGAAATTGTAAATACATTTTTTCAATTTATCTTTCGGTGAATGAAATTACGAGCCATTAATTAATCGGGGATCCATCACTCACTGAACCCCAAATTTCATTCGTCCCTGGCTAAAATACTATACTTTTTTTATGTTAAAAATCGCATTAGAGAGCCCGAAGGGAAAACACAAGGGGAAATGGATCAAGAAAAAGTAGGAAAATGTAATGAAAAAGTAGGATCGTTCAATTTTTAAGGTAATATATCTTTATTGCTAGTAAGACAATCGTCTCGAATTTTTTCCCAAACCTTAATTTATACTTCATTGTTATTGTGTACTTTTTCATAAACTTCGTAAGAAGCTTTCATTCGCGTTATATGGAAAGGTAAACGACTTTTTACGCATAGTCCCTACAATCCTGTGTATTTTTCTTTATATTTAAACAGGTTTATCTAAATAACCAATCAGACAAACCGTTTCAAATTTGATATGCGTGCTAGTCGACTACCCATTGAAACTTTGTATAAATTTGAAGACTTTCTTAAGAAAATCGTTTCGTACATGAACTATTTTGAAAGATCGTTCTCCAAGGTCCAAAAAAATGTTCAAATTGCTCATCACGACTACTTTCTATCGAGTACAAACATTTTTTATGATATAATACATCTGAAAAGTAGAATATTTCCTCAGGTATCAATAAAAATAAAATTCCAAACGCTTTGGCTTTCTCCAAACGACTTTTCTTTATTTCCATATTCTCTGCTCAATCGCTCGACTCGATAACAATCTATTTAACAAACTTCATTTATTTTTCTAATCGTCCTCAATTATCCCAAAGTTTGGAAATTTTTGCACTGTGCGTGATGGCAACACTAAAAATTTTGCGTGATATAAACTAAGGTGTTTCCGCATGAGGATTCACGTGTGAATTGGCTGAACGGAAAACTTTTTATATGCAAGGATTTCTAAAATTTTCCATTTAGGGAATGCTTTAGTAACAGGGGCTTGAATCGAGTGTAGTTGAGTTGGAAAATAAAATCGCGTTCATCGTTTTCACGTGTGAGTCTCTCATCTCCATTGGTATATCTACACCGAAAGGAAATGATGCCGGAAAATGAGTGTAAAAGTGCTCGTAGACTCGCGGATGTGCTCTATCTCTGAAATATCTGCTGTGTGTACGCCGCGCTCGGGATGTGAGTTGCTAAATCGCAAGGTGCAACGTGAATTTACGCTGGAGCGATTCTCCTCGTTGCAATAAGAAAAAAAAAAAAGAGTACGAAAAATTGCCGCCTCACTCAATTTCGCCTGATGAAATGATGCTCCGTTCGAGGTCAACTTTCTCGTTGGCTCTTCCATTTTTTTTCTGCCATCATCGATGCTCCAGACGCGGAAACGATCGAAAAACGTACGTCTGTTCGTCAACGCGAAATACGAAGTTTTTTTAACAAACTGTGAAACTCCATGAAAAGATAAAAAATTGAAATAAGTTGCCAGTGTAATTTGTAAGCTTTTAATTGAGAAAGTGGACATTTCCTTTTGGAGAGCTACAAATTTGGTGCACGGAAAAAACTCGGAGTTTTAAAAAGTTGACGAACGTGACAATCAACTTCGAGTATTGACAGAACGCGAATCTCTCACGAAACGATAATTCTTGCTCAAAGAGATGCCGCCAGGCGTTTCCCGAGAAGAATTCAGAGACGACGGACCTCGATCCCTTTCGTTTCGACATCTACACTGGGTCGTCTCGATTCCATGTCACTTTCAACAGTTGTTCAATCTTTGTAGATTGAACAGCCATCGGCAGTGATATTGAAAGCATTTTCAGTCAGACTATTCGATAACATTGAGGCTTGAGCAAAGTACTGAGAAAAACACTGAAATGAGTTGAGCAGGAAAATAAGAAATTAGGCTCATTTATTCGTCGCTTTACGATTTGATAATTATCAAAACGTGTTTAGAGAAGAATTAATTCTACAAAAATACAATTTTCAAGAGGAAAGTTCTGAAAGATTTCAAAAGCGACACAATCGATCGGACTCCTTAAGGAGTTTCGGTACAGGCGATACAATGTTGCCATGCTAAACCATGCTAAAAACATAAAAAATTTCAAAAAGTTTAGAATTTTATAAAATTTGGTGAACATATTCTTTAGTGCTAAATTTGACAATACAAATTTTTTAAGATTTTTCTTCTACACAGTTATCGAGTAATTGATCACTAAAGTTTACGTGTATAAGCATAGCGTTAATATAGGTATACATTCCGGGCATAAGAAATCTGCTTTAATGCGTAATTACTCGATAACTAAGTAGAAGAAAATTTTGAAAAAATTTGTGTTTTCGCACGTGATGTTGAAGAACATTATCACCAAATTTGATCAATTTCTTAATATTTTGACTTCTGTACCGAAACTCCTTAATTGAAACAATTCGATGACCTACGAACCATACAATTCATCCTAAATTTTTTTCAAATTCTTCTGCCAATATTATTTCCAAAGAGTCACATCCTAAAATTCTGTTTACAGATTCATCCCGAAATACATTTTTTTCAATCGTCTATTTTGTATCGAGCACTCTTCGAGGCGAAAGAAACTCGAAAATCCTCGATTTCCAACATCTCGAAGGTCGAGATACTCCACAGAATTAAGCCCACTGAAATTTTCTTACTTTTGAGTGTGCGAGGTCGAGGAATACTCGTTTCAATGAGTAAATAAATAATCAAGTATGGATAATATAACAGTCGAGAGTTTGGTCCAACATATCGTTGAGAAAAGGGAGAGTGATCGAGGGGGACATGAGTTTGTACTGCTTGTAAATGAGTATTAAATGAAACATAGTATATGGGCGATGAAATTTCTTTTTTGAATACTAAGTTAAGCGAGACATGGATTTTCCAAACCGTCTGAATATTATAATTACGCTTGGCTCGGTGTTAGGGAACGTGGATTTTTATGTTAATTTGAATAAATGTATGAAGGTATGTAATAGGCATATTATGACAGAAAGAACGATCGTTTATTCCTCTTTTAATCCTCTTCCCTCGGCCCCCTCTCTCCCGGAGAGCCTCCTCCCACGAGCTCCTCTTCTTTCTCGAACACCTTTTGGCCCGAGCTTTCGATGTCTCTCTCTGGTCAGCGCACCTTCCTATAATCAAACACAAATGTACGTATATACATTGATGTACGTATGCACGTAAACAACACGTTCATAATTCATGAATAGCTTATACGATAGAGAGAAAGAGAGGGAGAGAGAGGGCAGGGTGAGAGTATGTATAAAAGGAGAATTCGTTCATCTCATCGGGACACAGAGTTTTCGGTATTCTTCTTCGATCGTTTGCCCTCCGATCGCTTTAACTCCACCTACGCATACACGCACACGCGCTCGTACGCCTGTTTATAATTATCCTTATTTAACGTGTATTACGCAGTGACCGCATTGTTTTTGCTCGTTGTAAAAGGATACGAAATGAAATTTCTGGTGAGTCAATATTGTTTGTGTCGTTTTTCACGTTTCTTTCGAGTCAAGATTCATTTCAATTTCTTTTCACTCTGAACGATTCTCGAAGCGAACTTGATCGTTCTTTTGATAAAAAATTAACGTGGACAATGGACTTTAGTTCAAATCTCAACTCAATATTTAATGGGTCTTTGCGATTTTTGGGAAAAAAGTGTCAGCTGGGGTTGTTGTATTTTTCTGTCGAAATCACTGCATTCGTTCACTTTCATTATTTTTCCGTTTTATGCATCGGTCCACTGATATGAAAAGGTTCTCGAATATTTCACTCTATAATTATTGAATTTTTGTAGTATTATTTGTAGCAGTTTCTGACAGACACGAAAACTTTCTCAAAGAGGAAAATCCTTGTGGAAGAAAATTGAATGAATGTTGGAAATGATAAAAGTAAAACGACTTTTTGGGCCTCGAAATTCTTCTCTGATTCGAGGAACACCATAATTCATCAAGAAAAATGGGGAAAACCAGAGCAAAACTGGAACATTTTTCCAACAATGAAATCCTCGTAAAGTTTCTCTTCAATTATTTCTTTCAACATTTCTCGTTTTTCATTCTTTCACACAAAGCACTTTATCAAAAAATCGGTCCAGCTGCATTGGGTTAAAATTGCAGTACAAAAAATTCCCAAATCGCTTAGAGGTTTTCGCTCCAAAAAAATGTCTCAAATTAAAATGGCCTGAAACCACAGTCCATTTTTTTTAGTGTTTATTTAAGAAACAGACAAAGTTCCTCGAACTTCTGAAAAGTAAAATTTTGCTCGGGTACTCCGTTTTGCCCCTTCCTCACTGTGACACGATAGCTTCGAACTGAAAAACTGGAATCCCCCCCTCAAAGAACGTATCTCGGCACATTTGATACATATTTCTTCGGCCACGTACAATAAAATGGTTCGATGGCTTGGAAGATGCAAAAAGAAAGGAGCCGAGAGGACAAACGAAAGTAGTGAATGTGTGTACGAAATGAACACGGGAAGATGGTGGTCGTTGTTGGGTTAACGGGTCAGGAGTTAAATGACCCAGGTTGGCATTTGCTTTTCACTTTCACTCATCTCTCTGCTGTGCCGTTTCTCGTGAACCGCTAATCTCCTCCTGAGCAGGAGGGACGCGAACGGGATGAATTTTTCGCCTCGTCTCCTTCGTCGGCTTAAGGGGGGACGAAGTAGAGAGTTTTGTAAAAAAAAAAAAGAAAAGAAGAAAAGATGCCCGAGAGCGAAACGCGTTACGGCTACCGGGAAGTGATGAAACGAGCATCTTGCGGCCTGAAGAGTTCAAACACATCATCCTGACATCTTTTACTATCTCTCGATCTTCCCCCCTCCTTCTTAGGCTCTCTCGCTCTGTGACCGTCTTTCCATTCCTCTCACTCTCCACCATCGTACCAGTGGCGCGCGATTGCTCTCGGATTAGGTCGATTTAAATTCGGCAATTGCCTCAGGCTTTGGCAAGGTTTAAAAGTTCAAATCGATCGTTGATTTTTTTTTCCCATCGATTTGTTAGTCGGGTTTCTTCACCGTTGACTTTACGCCGATTATTTTTCTTACTGTAGTATTTTTTGTTGTGCCAAAACCTTGTAGTTTCTCTTTCCCACTTCCTTTGACACCACTTTCTTCTGGGAGTAACCGATCGCACATTTTTTCGTTACGACCGAAGGCCCGAATCGAGCTCATCTTTCCCCTCAACGTGTCAGTCCTCTGTCACCAAACTTCTTCAAACACTTTACGTAATACGAAGCTTTCTCTCTGTCGTCCTTTTGCGTTTTGTTTTTTCTCAATCCATCGTGCCCTGAAAAAATAAATTTACATCTTCTGAGTTATGCAATCTCAACGGCGTCTTCCATGATGATGAGATTGAGTCTTTACGTCAAGCGTCACAGAGTTCGGTATTTGGTAACGTTTCGTTAAGATTCAGAAATTTTTGTAGAGCCCTCAATGCGGCATTTACTTTTTATAAACAAGGGACAAATACTGTGCAGAGCCAAAGTATAAAATGTACGCAAGAACGTGGGATTTCGAAAATGAAAAATATTCTTAAAACCTTCCTTGAAAAGTGAAAAGCCAGAAGAGTCTGGAAAATCCATGAAAATGGTGAAGCTTCGAATTGAAGCCTGCGCGTGTACGAAAGCTTCGAATATGGGAAGTAATTGCCTGGAAAAAATGTAAAAAGTTTGAAAAATAACAACATTTTTAAAAGAATATCGAACGTATTGAAGGCTCGTTAAAAAATATATTCCATTTGAATTCGCACGAAAAAATTCACAAAAAATTGCAATTGCGTTGGACCCAATCGACATTTAACAGCAAATTTGATAATGAAGTCAAATGATAAGAAATTTTGCAGAAGACAAAATTTTGAAAAAAACGTGACGAGGAAAAAAAATAAATTGCAGATAATCGCAGCACTTGTGGGAGTGGCGTTGGCGCAGCAGGAGTACCAGGGACGAAATCTTCGTGATCAAGACCAGGATCAGAGACAGCAAGCTGGCAGCGACGACAGGAGATCTACAACTTTCATTCCCATACTCGCGTGGAACAAGGAGCAGGAACACGATGGAACGTATAGAACGAGGTGAGTGATGTACCGAAGAACGAAGAAAAAATAATGGCTGCGAAGTCCTGGTTGCGTCAGGCGATGTACAAATGATTTATGGTGTTTCGTTGTGCACCTTCCCGTTTGATTCGTGTTGTGTCTTGATCGTTAGGTGCGGTCTTCATCTATATTTTCCTTCGTATATCTTTATCTGCACTTGTTCAACTCGTATATCTATGTATGCACATTGTACACATTTTCCATCGCGTGCAACAGTGAGAAATCCTTGAACTATGCTTCCAGACTCCGCATACGTTCGAGAATCGTTTCGTTTTGCCCTTTGAATTTATACTTTTTTTTTTACTTTCAATTCACTCAAGATCAAACTACGTTTTCATGGATACCACTCAATTGAAACTATCGCTTCTGTGTGCCATTGGCGACTCGGTGGCTTGTAGCTCGATCAATACTGGCTCGGTTTTTTCGTTAATTAGTATTTTCCATATCCGGAATAACTGCAACAAATTTAAAAAACCCCTGAATTGAATGGGTCGTTGTGAAAATGTTATCCAACCGTTTTGAAAACATTTTTCCAATTTTGTTTGATCGCATTTCGAACCCATGAAGATTCGAATGAAATTTTTTTGGAAGAATTTTCGAAATGGAATCCTCAAGTTTTTGATCCTTTTCATTAGAAAAGATTGAAATCTCAAAAGTTTTTTTAATATTTAAAAAAATTGTGGAATCTGCTTAAAAAAAATGTGGTAAAATTGATCAATGATTCGAATATCAATATTCGAATGGAATGCAACTTTTGAACAATCAAGAACATTTTTTGAAGTGGTCCAATGTGAGGGCCAATGTTTTCAAAATTACGACTGCCTTTTTCCAGAGATTCAACCTTCTTGAACGAGCATTTCAAACCTCATGAGGCAAATAATTGCGTACTCCAATGCTTAAATTCGATTCTTGTTTTGTCTCTGTGCACAGTTATGAGACCGGTAACAATATTGTAGCCGAAGAGAGCGGATACATCAAGACCTTTGGTGAAGGCGAGGACAAAACTGAGGGTCTCGTTCAGCAAGGCAGTTATTCGTACACTAGTCCTGATGGCCAAGTGATATCGGTAAGCTACACAGCCGATGAGACTGGATTCCATGTATCCGGTGATCATCTTCCAACCCCACCCCCCGTCAGCGAAGAAATCCAAAAGGGACTTGACCTCATATACGCTGGAATCAAACAACAACAAGTAAGAATTCATTCCCATTTTTCCAATACGTTCAAAAATTTTTCTGGGTAATTTAAAAAGAGCATCTCGAAAAAATTCGTTTACAACGATTACTTTTGTATCATTTCTATAAAACCAGGAGGCTGATGCGCGAGAAGCTGCTCAGAAAATCAATCAACCACAGAGCCAACAGATCGAAAGGAACGAGGACAAAAAATACAGATTTTAAATAAAATATGACAAGACATGCAACTGAGCAAAATCGGACGTACATCATTCGTCGAATACCAAATTATCTACTGTATGTCGTAAAAACTTTTATGTTTCGCTCGAGTAGGAAACACGCGAAACCATCGACTTTGCTTAATGTACACTACAAATATATATTCAGAGTGTATGTAAACAAAGAATTTCGCGTCGTCCAAAGCATTTGACATGGTTGGTAACTATAAATTGCGGTCGATTAACAATGACCGATTATAGGTATCTGATCGTTTTTTTTATCCTGCCTAAGTTTTCCTTTCTCAACAATTATATTTCGTAACTTACAACTTAAACTCTGACTAGTCCCAAGAGGAATCGTTACTGCGAGCTTAACAGGTGTTGTCCCAGAGCCTGAGGTCTTTGGTCGCCCCGATTTTCACATTTCTTCATCCTCGGCAAGATCAGTCTCTGTTGATGTTGCTTCCTTTGGTCATTCGCCGCTAAGGGAAGCTATTTCCTGGGGGAGTCTGCCCATCTCTGTCTCTTTTTTTTGGCTTTTTGTGTACTGTGCTCCATAAAATTTTTGTCTCACGAGTACTGTGCTCAGAGTACCATACTCGGACATACGAATATCTTTTACAAAATGAAATATTTTTTTTGCCTATCTTTGGAAATCATGGGATCATATCGAGAAGCATCGCATGAAAAAATATAATGAAAAATTGTAACTCAACTTCTGTAATGTGAATTCTCTTTGAAAGAGCTTTAATGGTGAAAAAAAATCATGAAAAACATGAGTCGCAAGTAGGAATCTTTAAAAAAATACGTTTATTAGCAGGGACATACAGTTTAAAGTTCAGACATCAAACGAGTTTTTCAAGACTCTTTCACCCCGAATATCCAGTGACACCATCCTTCTCTATTCAATCACGAATGATAATTGAGTCAGTATTATCAACATCGTGATCAAGAAGTAAATGAAAAGATCGTTGCTAAAATATGATCAAATGTGCTATTTAACACAGAAATGAAAATATTTTCACATAACTCTGTATATGAAACTGTGAAGTTATTGGAGCTAACAGTTCTTGAATTCTTTGACTTAAATTCAAAACATCACCATTGTCTTTATACTTTTATCGAAGTTCTTTGCAAAGAACTAAATCACATAATCGTTTCAAACATTGAAGTTCGCTTGAGATTTAATGAGAAGTAAAAACTCATAAACAATTGATAAATAGAAATATTTCAGTCCACATTTTGTTTTATTCAAAAATTAGTATCGATAGAATTCATTGTTTGTATATCTTGTTCTCAATATCAGTGGGTACCTTATGGAGAAATGAAAATTGCTTCTGTTTACTTTAGATAAAGTGTATGTTTATTGGCCCGTCGGGGGAGATCCACCGTTGTCGTATTGAGCTTTGTTTTTTAGTAGATATCCAGCTAAAAAACTAATCGGATCAGCTGGTCGTTCTTTGGCGAGGCTCGAAAGGGCTTGAAGTAGTATTGGCACTACAGTTTGATCCAGATATTGCCTCGTTGGGAGAGATTGAACCTCGACGCGAGACTTCTTAGGTGGAACACCTGTAAGGTCTGCATCTTTGTCCATAACTATGACTTTCTGAAATTTCAATAATTATTCATTATTACTCTAAACCTCTTAATCAATTAAAATGTATGCAAAACTTGTATGTATTATTATAATAGGGGTAAACTTGGGTACGATTAACAGCAATTCCTGAATTGCTTCAAATTTGCTTTACTAAATAATGATAGTAATGGCTGTTTGGAATAATATCACTAGGGTTCCTGCAGGAAATTAAATGAATACATAAGAGCATTAAGAAATTTTCAATTAGTGTACTATTTCCATTATAATAATAAAGTCTTAATAAAAAGGGAAAAAAATCCTAGAATGGCAAACTAATAACAGAAAGAGATATTGAGAAGGATGATAAATTCTGGAAAAAATTTATATTGCTACTATGGGAAAAATATAACGGAAAACCGCTGCAAACTTTTCGGCTTTTCGTTTTAACAGAGGTTATCGACTTACATGTGCTGCCTCTGACACGACATTGGCTACAGGCTGTGATGGCACGGTTTCAGTTCGTTCTTCCGTCGAGTTTTCTGTTCAATAAAGATGAAAATAAAATTAAAGTTAATGCACTGGAACGGATAAATACACTGAAAACTATAGTTCGATGACTTGTTTAGGTCAGTGACAGAAAAAACATGAAATTATAAAAAATGAAATGAAGCTTACCACCGGCAGACGCCATCGTGTAAACAATCGGCGTTGCCCATCGCCGACTGGCGAGAGAAAAGCGATGGGAAACGTAGATAAGCAAAGATCTCCGGTGTCGAGCTCGCGCGAGCACTCGGTCTCGGTTCTCGGTTGTTATATTCTTCGATAGGTACGAGCACTGGGTACGAGGTATGACAGGTACGACCACGGTTTTATACAAGGCACTTTCAGCTGGGTCAAATTTTAGTAGTGGGGGCAACCGAGGTTAGGTTAACGTCATTATCGCCGCTACGCGTCGCTGTCAGACTGTCAGGAGGAGTGTGATGACGCACTTCGGCGGTAAAATTTCAGCTCTCTGAATTTGATCGAATAATTTTTGATTCCGGTTTTTTGGTAAGTAAATCATTTGTTGAGCTTGGTTGAGCTCTTTTCTATGACTGTCGAATAAAAATCGAAGTTTGTCGAAATTTTTTTTTCATTTTAAAATATTATGTAATTTCTAGAGCCTGATTCGCCGAAGTGCGCTCGTTTAATTATTTGACGAACTAAAAACAGTTGTGGAATTTTCCATTCAATTCAAATTTATTTATATCCTCCAAATAATCATATCGAGTGGAAATCCAAACAAAAATTGACGCGTAAAAAATAACTATTGTAGGCATTTGCAAGAGCACTGTCTCTACTCTCCACTGTACTGTTGTTCATAAGTGGGAATACAGCGGAGAGACAGAAACGCGCGCGAGTTCTGTCAAGTGGCGCCAACACGCATCGAAACATCGTGATACATTTCTAGGAGGGAAAAACAGAAAACAGCCGTTGAGGAATCTTGTAGCGTTACGCATTTTTGTATTCCAACTAAATCACTTATTTTTCACGAATATATATGAACGATTGTGAAAAATCTAGTACATACGCACTTTTCACGGTGTCTACATCTTTTTCAAGGTATGTCGTGCGACATTTCTCAAGATAAATAAGTATCCAAGGATTTTATGATCCACCTACATTGCGGTTGTGGTTAGATTCACTGCATTTCATGTAACTTTGTCGCGTCATTTTTAATGAATTTCCACTCGCCCGCATTTTAACCGTACTCACGATTTTTGTCGATATTAATAACATTGCTATTTTGGATCTTCGACTCAGGAATGCGGTGAAATTTTGAATTGAATACAAATTTTATTGCTTCGTTTGAATTCTACATGTCACAGTGACTTTCTTTCCCTTTGATTTTATTTTGCAGTCATTTTTTTATCTCAAAAAATGTTTACTGAAATTTCCAACGATCTCCCAAAATTTGTTTTTTGCATTTTTCCTCTGCAGCACAAAAGCTTTCTTTACCGCAACTGAAACAGTTTACAGGCTTTACACTTTAGGCGAAAAATCTGCTACTAAAACTTTTTATTAGATACGCTAATGCAAACTAGATTTTTGTTAAAATTTTTGAAATGGTGTTTTAGCTTTTCAAGAATTAGTCTTCATATTTAGCGATAAGTTCAAAAAATATTTTCTCCATGCTATAGTATTGCATTTTTCAGGTACATGTCAATAAACTCTGAAATAAAATAAGTCAAAGATCAGCTAGTTACTATGAGTAAGAAGGAGCATAATATTTTATTTTTGCATATTTTCAGAAATCATTGGGGAAAAATTTTTTCATGATGCTGTCAGGTGACAGTGGGCAAGGGGAATCAATTTGTACTCCAAATTCAGTCTCGAAAAGACTCTTTGGAGCGAGTGGAAGTTCGAGCAAAAGAAGTTTGTTCGGCAGGTCAGAGGAATTTCGAAGTAAAGATGCAGAAACGTCAGGCGACGATTCAGATTTGGGGCCAATGTCTGCACTGGCATTAACAGATGGGACCGAGAGTAGTCGCGAAAGTTCGCCAGGGCGTTCATTCGTGTCTCCTTTGGTAACGCCTGAAACATCTCCACGAAATTCGTCGTTCCAAACATGGGACAGATTGAAACCAAATTCGTCAAAACATTCTTTTGATATGCTGAAAACTCTCACTCGAGCAGCTCGCTCGTCTCCAAATCGGAAATTATTTCCGAATTCTCCCAAATCTTTGTTATCCACGCCGACTCGTAAGAATCGGGATGAAACAAATAGCTGGGTCATTGGAACGCCAGAGCGCGAAATGGCGTTGCTCTTTGACGAGGAAATCGTCCCGGAGACCCCACAAAAAGGGAGTAACGACGAGAACTACGAGGACGATAATCGAGTCCAGGAAACACCTGAAAAAACGGATAGAAAACTTGAACACAGGCTGGTAACTCCATTGAGTTGTGTATCGAACGAAATCGTGATACCACGTTTGCATCGTCGCAAATCTTTGTGTCTCCTCGATAGTGAAAAAACGCTCTCACCGGAGCGCAGAGAAAATCTATTGAAAAGACGAGCTATTGATTACCCTCAATCAGCAGGTGCTAAAATCCCAAAAACCGATGACAGTTATTCATCCTCCGTGCCGAAAGCACGCGCGTCTTTGTTCCCAGAAACAGAGAAAAGTGATTCCAGTCCGAAAGGGATAACGAGCGATTTCACAATAAGTGCTAAATCGTTCTACAAGAATACCATCGAAAAAAGGGGATATTCGATTGGTAACGTCGATAACACTGTCATTGAACCTGCTAAGAAACGTCATAGTATGCCTTCTTATGTAACCCATCATTCTCACAGCAGAAGAGCCCCTAGAAGATCAGCTGTGCGACGAGGCGAGATGAATTCCGGGGTAAGGCATGGCATTAAAAGACCAAAACCGAAACGTCACATATCTAGAGTCGAAGCTTTCAAAACAAAGAACAACAAAACTGAATCGAAGGGGAGTGATGAACAGCAGATAGAAAAATCGCCTGAAATTCGACCAGAACCAGCAAAAATCATTGTTGATCCAGCACCTCGACCTGCGCCCCCTTCTCCGGTTGTTGATCCAAACAAAAGATTCTTCAAAACCAACAGAACTCTAAAATCTCAAAACGTTGCCACTGTCACAGTCAACAACAAGATCAAACTCAAAGTATCCGATGGTAAAATTGCCCTCAACGAGAAACACTCGCCCCACGTTAAAAATCCTCACAAGAGACCACGCTTAGAGGAGATGACTTTTGATGCGACCGACTTAACGGTCGATGAACCAAATCTCGATTCCTCCACGGAAACGAGGAACAATGTTGTCGATGGTATTCTTAAAGTTCTTGAAAACGATTGGGCTGATGACGATTATGACACAATGGAAACTCTCACCAATTTGTCACCTACTAGAAATGAATCTCAAGAAATGGCCCAAAATAGTTGTCAAAACATCTTGATGTCACCTGCCAGCGTTCTAAGCAATATGACTCTTTCCATGAACATCCAAGATACTTCAAATGGTACCAAAGCTTCTAACAATACTAATTCGGAGAAGAAACTTTATCCTTTGTTCGAGAAAGGATATACTGCTAACATTGGAGACGAGTAAATATATTTCCGTAATTTGCATATTTTTAAGTATATACGTCGATATATTAGAAAATTGGTAAATAGAATATTATCGATTGACGAACTGATAATTAACCAAGTCCAAATTCATTCATGTAGAGCAAGTTAACAAAATTCGGCATTCACAATCGACTGGTGATAACGATGGATAATTTGCATCCGCATCGTTATTTTTTTTTTGAGATTTCAACTGTCTTGTCGTGATTTTGACTATCTATACGATAAAAAATAAGCACATTGAAAAGTTTTATGTTGTTCGCTCGAATTTTAGGAATTCTATGGCCAACAAGAAAAAGAACGAGCGGGGTACCAAGCGATCTTGGCAAACATCTGTGAAAGGTGGTGGTGCCGAAGATCAATATCAGATCGATGCTGGCCAAAAACGATTCGGTGCTACGACGTGCAACGAGTGCGGAATCGTCTATCAACTAGGTGACCCAGAGGACGAGAACGCTCATCTCAATTATCACAATAACGTGAAAAGTCTCAAGTTCAATGTACGTGAATGATTGTTTTCGATTGATTCAATTTCTATTTTAATTGTAAACGTTTTGTTTTGAGTTTTTGGATTTGAAAAATGTATTCAACTTGTTTGGTACTCAATGATTCGAATATTTTCAGGGTTGGAAGCAGGAACGCGTTGTTTGGACGGATCCCCTCACAAACAGTCGCATAATCAGTATCGAACCAGGTGATTCGAAACAATGCTGGAAAAAAGTCGAGCAAGTTCTCACGGTTGTTGATGAGGATCTTGGATTGGCCGAGATGGAACTAACGGGCTATCTCGATAAAAGAGTGCGTGGTTTCTCGATTTCCTATCAAATCTACTTCGTAAAGCGACCACAATATTAAACTACTACGATTTTTCTTCGTAGATATATTTCTACGTCAGGGACAAAGCTATTTTGGGAGTACTTGTCGCCGAGAACATCAAAGTTGCTCATCGTATGATTCCCGAATTTGCGGACTTGAATTGTTGCTCGGCCGAAGATACCGCAGCGAAATGTGGAGTCAACGTTATATGGACCGCGATGAGTCATCGCCGGCAACACATAGCGACTAAGCTCCTCGATATTTTGAGGTAAAAATCATATCAAATCAAATTTGAACTATTTGAATTTAATATAAATATAAATTGAATAATGATTCACATTTAAATTTATCCATTTTTTAATCATCGTTTCATATAATTTAGTTGAACAAATGATATTCGTAATTGTAATTTGAATTTTGATGATTCTCACCTTAGAACATGCTATTTCTTCGGGTACATCATGTCACTGGAAGACATTGCCTTCTCCATGCCAACACCTAGCGGAAAGATCTTTGCCGAGAAGTACACAAAGACGCCTAACTTCAAAGTCTACAGTTAGAGAATTCTTCGATTTTATTTCTCCTTATTCTTCAATTTTTCATTTATATGTAAGAATTTTTGTTTTTTTCTCCCTTTGAGATTCCTAAAATTTATAATAATGTTGGATATTTCCGAGGTATTGATCCGACGTAAACTTTTTTCGCTATTCCATTATTTTTATCAACGCCACCAAATTGGCATTTTAATTTCATTAATAAATTTTTCATCGACCAATGTGCGAAAATATCGGAAATTCCGATTAGTATCGAACATATTTCTCGTGTTATTTTCGAATTTGCTTAATAATAAAAATCTTTTAAACTCGCGCTTAAATGTCTCGGAATTACCGATTCGATGTTTTTAAGAGAAAATTAGAGCAGCGTGAATTTCTCTACAAATAAATTAACCAGTGTCTCCAGTCAATAGCATCTAATTGTTGCGCGTTAAAAAAAGTTTTAAAAATTTCAGAGCAACGAGAATCAAACTTGATTATTTTTGTAAAAGAGAGGTACATTTCAAAGCTCTTTTCCTCTGTACGAAACGCCTTTGTAAACGAGACTCCGGAATTGCCAATTAGTACAACGGACAAAAAACTAAGTCTGTCACATGTAGAGGAGCCTAATTTTTAATAAGGATATACACATGTATCTGCGAGAAAAATATATATTTATTCTTCGTACTTGCATAAACCACATACATTCATCTCTTTCCATATGAATATTTATATATAAATGTTTATCTACATTACATGAATTGAACATTCGTCTTACACGTCCAAATAATACTGACAAATATTCGCAAAGAGAATGGAATTCCCAGACCCGTAGAAAAGTATCATCGCTGAAGAATAAATCGACGATAATCGATTATTGTCACTAATTAAAGCTCAGTTACAATCCACGAAGCCATGCTAATGGATTGAGTAGTTTTTAGAGACTAGGCGAGGACCGAGAAAAAAAAAGTATAAAAAAAATTGAAGTAACTTTGCGCGCCAAATGATGAACAAAAAAAAATTCCTCGCACGAACATGTTTCATGGTAATGCAGACTATGAACACTGAAGAAGTGTATGAAAAGCAACTTAAAAATATGCATTTCTCGATGAAATACGAAAAAAAATTGCTGTAGAGCTTGTTTCGTACGTGAAAATATGGAAAATGATAGAGATTCGTTTCTTCAATCATACGAACACTGAATCAATGAAGAGAGTTCTAAACAAAAAAAACTAGAAATGTCTTGACGTGAAAAATAATTCAATGCGTTAGGAACGCAGTCTTGTTTCTTATGTATTATCGATCCAGAATTGAATTGAGTTCAAAACTTGACAAAACGAAAAATGGGTTTAAGCCCGAGTTACACAGCCTTTAAGGAACCTTAGGCCGTTATCGAAGCAGACCGGAAGAGAGTCGCTCTACCACCGGCTTCCTCCTCTTCGTCCCCCGCCACCGTAACGGTCCCTGCCGCCACCGCCACCGCCACCGCCGCTACCACCTCCGTATCGGTCTCTACCGCCACCATAACGGTCACGTTCTCCATAAGAACCGAAGTCAAGACGATCGCGCTCTTTCTCTTGAGCTTTTTTCTCCTTCATCGCTTCGTAACGTTCTGCCATTTTGTATAGCCCTTCAGGAACTTCCTGACTTGCCTCCTCGAGAATACGAATAAGTTCTTTGGCTCGAGACCAATCGTTTCGTGCCATTAAACTTATGCTTTCACCGGTACGCCCAGCACGCCCTGTCCTTCCAACACGATGAACGTATTCTTCGATATCGCGAGGAAAATCATAGTTGAAAACGTGCGTTATGTCCTCGATGTCGATTCCGCGACTAGCAACGTCAGTCGCTAAAAGTATTTTCACAGATCCATTCTTTATATCCTCTAGCGCTTGCTCACGATCCAGCTGGTCTCTTCCACCATGAATACTCTGACAATTCACGTTTGACAGTGCCAGCTCACTCGCAAGGTCGTCCACTCGACTCTTTTTACCGAAAAACACGATTACCTTGTCGTTCTCTCCCATGTTTTGGAAGAAATTGTACAGCTGCAAACGAATCGATTAGATATTGAAAAAAAATTCTTGTTTTTGTTGTTTATTCTTCAACTGCACAAGGGATCAGTTAGCCCATCGTCTACTTTTTAGACATTTCCCTTGCATTCGCGCAACTGTTAGATCCCCTTAACGTTCATTACATAAATAACTCTCCCGCATGCAGTTGAATCTTATAATCAATGTTCTGTTTTACCATTGTCGTTTTTTCTTCATCGGTGACCAAGTGAATGGTTTGACGCACTGAATGAACAGCGGCTAAATCCAAGGAACCAACGAATACCTGGATTGGATCTTTCATGTAGGATTGAGCCAATCTCCGAACACCTTGAGGCCAAGTAGCACTGAAAATTGGAGAATTAAATGGTTAAGCATTGAAATTGAATCAAAACAGGAAAGTTCGACAGAAAAAACAGTTCCGACTAGCAATAAAAGTAAAAATTAGTTGATGAAACCAATTATTCACCTGGTCATAACAGTCTGTCGATCGGGTCTAACATCGAGTAAAGTTTTTCTAATCTGAGGTTCGAATCCCATGTCCAACATACGATCTGCTTCATCAAGTACGAGATAAGTAACGCTCTTTACATCGAGAACGCCAGTTTGAACGAGATCATTTAACCGTCCGGGGGTAGCAATGACAATTTGAACGCCTTTGCTGACGCTAGCCGACTGTTCTTTCCTATTGCCACCGCCGTAGACACAAACGGATCGAATGCCGCGGTAAGAATATTTACTGACTTCCTTTTCGATTTGTAAAGCCAATTCGTGAGTGGGTGCCATGACAAGAACATTTGGCCCTTTTCGTTCAGCACGAGGTACTGGTTGACCGTCGATGTGAATCAGAGCCGGTAAAAGAAAAGCCAAAGTTTTGCCTGTGCCAGTTTGAGCGATACCGATCAAATCTTTGCCACTCAATAATATCGGCCAAGCTTGACACTGTATGGGACTAGGCTTGGAAAATCCTTGTTTACGGATTTCTTCGAGTATCTCGGGATAATCTTGGAATGCTTGCTCGAAAGTTTCCACTGGATTTGGAACTTTAAAGCTGTTCTCGGGGCCTCCTTCCTCGACATTGTCAAACACTCGCCGACATTCGATATTGTTATTCTGCTTTCTTATACGAGCTACATGGTCCTCGCTCATATTCGCTACCACTGGATCTTCGCGATAAAATTCTTTAAGTATCGGACCCACGTTGGCCCATCTTTCCGTCTGATATCTCGCATGCGCTTCGTTCGCTTTCTCCCAGTCTATTTCCGTGAACGCTTCGACTGGCGCCGAATTTCCACCTTGCTGGGAATCATAATTTTTTTTTTGATCGTACGTATTCTGTCGACCACCACCTCGATTTCCTGATCCCCATTGTCTTCCTCCTCCACCTCCCGATCCGTATTGTCGGTCTTCGCTCATCAACTCATCAATCAGTTCTTTTGCCTTGTTTTGAGCTTCTTCCGAACCAACTAACGTCACTGCTGCAGTGTCGTTTCCATAAGACTTATCAATCTGAAAATGTAGTTCAATTTTTAAAAACTTTCACAAATTCAGGGCCTTTGAAATACTGAAGATGAAAAATAGACAGGAATATTTTTTGTTGCATCTCATTGAGGTGATCTGTCAATCTTATAGATGATAAAGAAGCAGTAACCGTCTTCACAAATTCACTTGATATTTTGGGACAAAATTACACACTGTTCTGTGATTAATAGAGATCTTGACATAACCCTTTTTTTTCTAGTCTTCAATAAAGTTTATAAATCATTCATCATATTCCACAACTTTTTTAGACTCTTAGTTTTACACTCAATTCTCATTTGAATCTCTGAAAAACTAGTCAAAGTGATTGAACTTACGTTGATACGAGCACCGCTATCTCTTTCCAATTCCTTTATTTTTGAGCCGCCTCGCCCAATAAGTTTTCCGATTTTAGATTGTTCAATATGTATAACTAAACCATCTTCTTGCCCTTGCCCACCCTTGCGGTTGTCTCTTCTGGAGTCTTGATGACTTTGTTGAGAACCATCGTAGTCTCTGTTCCTATTGTTTCTCTGATTCCTTGAACGATCACTATTGTGATATCTGTCAGTGTTTGTATATTGTTGGGAAACTATTGGATTCCCTGCCCTGTCCTCGTCACTATTCCAACCTTCGTTCATCCTATCATCAATGTTAGAAGAAATGACTCACAAATATAAAACTATAACCATGAAATAAATGCCGACGATTTTCGTGAAAAACACGTGGACAGGCATGAATGACCAAAAGTACGATTATTCAGATATAATATATTATTCAGTTACAGTGCTGGTATTATTGCAATTTTTATGCAAGTGCGTCGCAATATAAAGGAAATTCTGTTAAAATTATCATTTTTATCGTTATTATATCATAATAACGTTAAAATTATCATAATTATCGTTATTCGATACAAACATTCCAGTGCTTGTATCGAATCGAAAAAACATATTATTCTCGTTATATCGTCGTGTACTTACGTGTATAAAAAAGCGGTTGATTGTGCTTTGTTATAAAAATGCAAATTGCGAAGAAAATATTCTGATTACTCTTCTCTTTCTTTTCTTTCGCTATCTCCAACGAAGATGGATGCTCTATTCTGATCTTTATTACGATGAATAACGAGGAAAGTAAGGAAATACTCGAAATATTTAAAAACCAAATAAAACGATTTAGGAATTTTAGTATTGAACGGTTCGCCGATACAGCTTTTGTAGCGTGTGCGTGCGATCGCGCGGCCGGTGGGGTAGAAAGCACGAGAGAGAAAATTACATGTTCCATGTGCTGAATCGTCACGAATTGTTCGAGTGCCTTTATTCTCACGAGAGTCGATTATAATTTATGGTCATATAATAATAGTTAATCGATAAACCAACTGACTTATAATATAGAAGGTAAACTATATTAGAGTTAACACTAGAAAAATTATGATGAATTGTCTTTAAAATTGAACGAAAAAAAATTTCGTTAAATTCATGATGTGTTCCAATTTCAAAATGTCCGCCGATGAAGTAAGTGCTGCCACAGTTGATTTTTTCTTTCGACGAATTTAAAATATACTACACACATTTGGCAGTTGGTACGTCTGTCAGTATGTTTGGCGGATGACTGTCAAAACCAACTTTCTCACCGAAGAGGTTTGTCCACAAGGAGATTTAAGCTTTTTCGTATGCCAAACAAGCTAATAGAGAAAATACACACAGATAATGAGTACGAGCTATTAAAAAGAAAGGAGGGGGAAACTGAGAAGAGAAAAGAGGACGAAAGCGAGCGAGGAGGCTCAACGGTGGTCGGGAGGGAAGGGGGGCATTAACGAGTGAGCATATAGCATATAGTGAGCGATAACGATAGGAATAAAGAAAAAATCTAGACTACCGCGACGGGGAAACAGTGAGTTTTCTCTTGGTCTTCCTTTCTCGTTTTTCATTTTCGTTACAACTCTATGTATATTTTGCGGGTTTTTGGTGTTGTGCCCAAGTGTTCATGTATACAAGGACGAATAGTGCGTGTGTGTCGTGTCAATCTCGCGCGACAATCGTGTAACCCAGAGAAATATAGAAATATTCGTACACATGCATTCATGTATTTTACCTCATACAGGCACGCACACACACGTTCATGAATACGCGGGCCAGGCATTGCGCGCGAGTGAGAGCGATGTAGAGACAGCGGAACCGTCAAAATTTTTACGCGTTATATTTTCATTTCCAACTTCGCGATTCCAACTTTTGATCGTCATCAGTAACATTTAAAATGCGTCGTATTTTCTTGTATAATTATTGCAGTTAGAATTCGAGCTTAATGGTTTAACGTTCCTTTGGGCTTTGGAATAGTTGAAAAATCACGTCCACTCCTGTAAATCTCGAGAATCTCTTTCAACAATTCCTTGTGTTTCGTTCAACACGAATAAAAAGTCTGCGATTTATACGTGGCTGTAATATACTTTCTGCGATGGATTCACTCTGCGCGTGACGACGAGCCAACCGGGGGATACCTCCGATTCTGCGATATCGCGCCAGGTAAACTCGCTTGTTTTCCTTATTGCACTATGCATGCTGCCTCATCAAAACTGTATTTCATCAAGAAAATTCACACAACTTCTGAAACTTTACCATTTCGAATGGATTCGATGTTCTTACAGCTCTTTCTTTCTTCTCTCAGATTTTTGCCTGGACAATATTCATTGTGAAGAAATTAGCATGATGTAATTGAAAGATGAATAATTTGGCACTTTGCTAAAAACAATAGGTATTTGACCTTGAAACTTGGTATCGCCTGAAATTATTTTTCTTTCTGTTCTGTCTGAATTTGTTTCAATTTTTGCCTACAATCGTGCTTGTTTATATTTTTCAATGAAATTTCAAAGATTATACAAATGTATTGTTCAAAATTTACTTTCCGTAAATACATTAGAGTTTGAATAAAACTTGTCGGAAATCTCGAGACTGCTAATAGTTGTTTCTTGTATATGTTAAAAAACTCAACTGAAAGTATAGAAAATAATTTAATACACAAATTCTATTCGTTTGTGATAAAATCATAATCGTAATTACTGCTAATAGTTTTGTGTGGTTGTTAGCTTTCATAATTTGGTTTCATGGAGGAATCGATGGAAAAGTATTTTATTTAAAAAAATCACAAACAATTGTTTCTACAGTCATAGGTTCCGGTCTGTGCTGGGAAAATCAGCGCTGTGTACTTTGCCGTAATGTTTGCTACCTGACACTGAAGTAGCTTGTTATCTAAGGAATTAGCCAATTTAGGAAAATATTTGTGTCAACAAATTTTGAGCCAAAACCACTAGAGCTTAAGGTAAGCATTTCCTTTGGAAGGTATCATTTTTCTGTTTCTCAATACGATTTGAGCTCGCTCAAATACATGCTATACGAAAGTACTCTAAAAAATATGTGAAAAATGAACAGGAAAAAAGTTTTACATAGCAGTAAAACTATTGTTTGGGTATTGTCTCTCGAGTTTTTAGAAATTACTTATTTAGCTTCTGATTGGTTACACATTGAAAAATATTTGAGTAGAATCGCTAAAATATTGGTGACGGCGAAGCGACATTAATATTGGAGAGTAAGAATTTGAATGATTGCAAAACGCTACGCAAATCATATGAGACTCTATGAGAACCTAACAAGAATGAGATTTGTTGGCAAGCTTTGTTTTTTTTTTATTTTTAATTGGAACATATCTTGGCTCGATCAATGATTGATGTTTCATACAATTTGTAGTCTTGCGAAATGCAGCTGTTTTTTTGTTCAGACTAGACAGCATTCTAATGCAACGATGTGTTGAATTTGTGAATTATATCCACAAACGTTGGTCAAATGATCAATGAGCTGTAAGATTTACTGAAGAACACTAAAAATAATTTGTCTTGAGAAAAGACTGTAACCAGTGGAGCAAATCATAGCGTCATCTTGTCAAATTCAAGATAAATCAGTTGACTTAAATCTGGTCCATTTTGTTTCCATTTCTATGATCAATTACTATAAATAAATTCATAATTATAAAATACATATTTAAATTTGGAGATGATGAATTTGCTTTGATCAAAGGTTCGTCATAGCAACAATGAACAGCCGGCTGGAAGATACTCAGTCAAAGTGGATATGCGAATATTGTACATATGAGAATTGGCCGTCGTCTTTGAAATGTACAATGTGCCGAGGTACAAAACCTCTTCTCGGAGAGGACATATACAGATTAAGGGATCCGAGTCCGCAGAGGTCGTCGTCGAACGTGGCGTCTGGTCCGGTGCCACACATAAGCAACAGTACGGATTCATACAATCTTAGTCCACAAAATTACAGTCAAAATTTACCTTCGGGTGGTAAATGGTCGTGTGATAGTTGCACATATTTAAATTATCAAAATACGAGCCGTTGTGTGCAATGTGACAATCGTAAACCACCGAATAATACGCAATCGCCAAACTCGATTGCTTCGAATTTGCACGAACATCTCGCACCTCTGAGACTCGGCGATCCACCCCCTCCTTCCCTCACAAATATCGTCTCGAACGAACAACTCAATCCTGCCTCATTGAACAACGTGCAAACACCGCCACCGCCGAATGTTCATCCTGACAAATGGTCCTGCATCGCCTGTACTTATGAGAATTGGCCAAAAGCTACAAAATGTGTTATGTGCGGACACCCGACAAAAGAACAACGCGGAGAGAGAAGAGAGAAGTCTGGAGTCAATTCGGGTCTTATTTTACCCAGTCCTGAGAGGGACCATAATCAACGAGGCTTACCCTTGTCACCGCAAACTGCGTTACCTTACATACATCAAGCTCAACGTGATGAGAATCTCGCGATAGCCAGGAGGTTCGTTTTCTCCTGGTTCAGTATATTTTCCAAATTTGATTTTATATAAATCTTACGAAAAACTTATATTCCGAATTCGTCCGCTACTCTATACTTGCTAATTGACATGAAAATTCTTGCAGGAGTTCTCACAGATATGACTCGAGGAACGACAGTCTACCAAATGCTCAATCACCGAACGATTGCGACTACGAGAGCCGACTCAAACAGCTCAGACGTCATACCGATTGGTGCTGGTTGAATGCGTGTCTTGGTATCGTCGAAGGTGATAACGCTCCGGTCGAAGCGTACCTTGCGAGCGGCGGTGATCCAGCACGTCAATTGACGCATTCCGAGGTTTTACTCCTCAACAGAAGCAGTGCCTTTGACATAGGACACACGCTCGTTCATTTGGCGATCAGGTAAGTCAGAGAAGAAATATAAAATGAGTTAAGAGAATTTCACAAAATCAACAAAATTATTGCGAGAATTCTTAATCGGAACTTTCTTTTTCAGGTTTCAACGTGAAGATATCTTAGCCATCTTGTTATCGCAAATTGAAGGATCCGGCTCGGGTATAAAAAGAGTTCCGAGTTACGTAGCGCCCGATTTGGCAGCTCAGATTCGTAGACATGTTACGAATAGCATACGTTTGCGAAAAGGTTCGTTTCCATGTTACTTCGTCACCGACATAGCTACTTTTGCACTGCCTGCCGAAGTTGAGGATCTTCCGAGCGTCGTGCAAGAACAGATGCTCGAGGAATTACTCGACCGTGAGGCACAACAGCAGCTCGAGGGCGGAGGTGGTGAACCACCGGCGTTGAATTGGTCGCTCGAAATAACTGAAAGATTGGGCTCTCGTTTGCACGCTCTTTGGAATAGATCAGCCGGTGATTGCCTCCTCGATTCCGCGATGCAGGCTACCTGGGGCGTTTTCGATCGTGATAATGCACTACGACGTGCTCTTGCAGATTCTTTGCAACAAGCTGGTCAATTGTGAGCTGAATTTTAGAATTTATAAATTATGTGTTAAAATGAAAAATTACATTTTTCATTTGACGTTAAATTTTATTGTCGATAATGATTCTGGAAAAGTATGCAAAAAAATTGACTGCTATTAATACCGTAGCGAGAAAGATTTAATTCCAAAAGAATATTTTTGAGCTGCCCATTTGAAATTGTGTTTCTTTTAATTACTAAACGTGGTACGTGACTGATTACAGTTTTTATCCGCGTTGGCGGGAATACGAAGCGTCGCAGGCATCAAGAATGTTAGATTTCACACTTGAGGAGGCTCAATGGCAGGATGATTGGGAGAGTCTACTAGCAACCGCTGCTCAACCGGGCAGCGCATTAGAACAATTACACGTTTTTGCTCTCGCCCACATACTGCGGAGGCCTATCATAGTTTACGGGGTTAAATATGTCAAGAGCTTCCGAGGCGAAGATATTGGTGAGTTAATACAGTTTCATTCGACAAGATTAAGTATTATCAAGAAATTTCGATCGTTGCTGCTCAGTGCTTTGAATTGACTGTACGTTTAAGCTTTTTCGTGCACTCGAAGACGTCGTAAACAAACCTTTTCGTCGCACACGATAAATATTTAATGCTACAAAAAAAACTGGGGTTTCTGATCTCGTTGTAGGGTTTACGTTGGGAAAAAAGTATTGCAGATTTAATACTCATTTGTTTCTAGCGTTTAGTAATCTTCTTTATGGACTATATTTCAACGTATTTTTTTTTGTTTTCTTTTTAACAGGATATGCAAGATTCGAAGGAGTTTATTTGCCTCTATTGTGGGAACCTTCGTTTTGCATTCGTTCACCAATAGCCCTCGGTTATACGCGAGGACATTTTACGGCATTGGTACCAATAGAACCTTACGCATCGTCGCGATTATCGTCTCTGGCGGCACACGGAGGTGTCGGCGGTGATAACAGTCCGATGCAACAACTGCAGATTCAAATGCAGACAACTTTTATGCCGCTAATGGATCGCGAGCGCAAACTCTTGCCAATACATTTTCTAAGCCCCGAAGAAATAGGACGCGAAGAAACGATATTGAAACAGTGGCTCGACGTTTGTACCACAGAGGGCGGGATTCTCGTGGCGCAACAAAAACTTCACAAAAGACCGCTTCTAGTGGCTCAGATGTTGGAAGAATGGTTGAATCATTATCGAAGACTTGCGTGAGTATTTACCACCATTTGATCCTTCATTTCGCCAATAATTTTTATTAAAGCCAATCATTTTTATAGCCAAATGAACAATGCTCCGTTCGTAAGGCCAGCAGCTCTGCAGGAATACAGTAGCGACGGTGATACGGAGGATGAATAACGGTCCGCGAGTGCGATGCGCTGAGGCTGCAACCGCGACGGTCGATTCATCTAAGAGGATATTTTCTCCAGCGCTGTGAGCGTGACGTTTGTTTTTTTCCTGTTCTCCATCCACGATCCGTTAAGGACAAAAGATAAAAAGAGAGATTCGCTACTGCGTGATAAAACTGCAGTAATTTCAACCGCAAACACACAAGATTAACTTTCCGAGAATACACACTGGGGAAAAAAAAAAAAAAAAAAAAAAAAAACAGAAAAACCAACAGAAAGCACACAATTCCTGAGAAGTCCGGTAATAACCGAGTACATTCACCGAAAACAGTGTCAAGATCGGGCCCGTTTCGATTTTTGCACATTAATTTACTGTATATATATATACACATTTATATATATGTATATATATATATATTTGTATATATATGTATATAAATGGACAGATGTGTGAAAATGAATATATACACGTGTATCTATGAAAATTGAAAAGCTTATTGAAAGGCGTTATTAGTAATGTCATTATAATTGAGAGTAAAGATCTTAATAATTCGTTGAATTATTCGATTTAGCGATGTGAAAGCCTGGAAGAGTGGAAAGACAGTTTTAGAGCGGAAGAAACTCTTAGAATTAGTCGACAAGCTTTTTTTGGTACTCTGCTTTGCTAGTTTACTTTTTGAAGGTTATTATACAGTAAAGTAGGGGGTGTTTTTTAGGTGACGTGGGTACAGATTCACGGTAATGATTATTTAATTCTGGTTAAAACAACCGTTCGGGAAATGGACACTCAAATTTTTCATCATAGATTAATGCGTTTAGCGAGATTGTATTTAAGTATATATGTGTATATCATACATATATATATGTGCATACTTCGAAATGAAAATACAAATAAAAATGTCCGCTGTGGGTACATCACATCTATCGAAACATCGTTCCGATATAAAATGAAAATTTGACGTTTATTCGATTTAATTAGACACTTTTTCCGAATAATGTTCTCCGAAATGTAGTTATTTTTAGAAATTTGCTGTTGCTATTGTTCGTTGAATTTATCCATTTAAACACATATACTTGCGAATACAAGCTGTTTCATCAACAACTTTTCGAAATGTGAAGTTAGGAAAAAATTGCATATTTTTTTTCAGGAAGCTGATTGAACTGGTAGAGATAAAAAGAATGTGGGATATTTGATGCTTTACAAAATTGATCTTGTTGACTTTTGCGCTAGCTCTAGTAATTCAAATTGTCCAAGGGATGAAATAATGCCGATACTTTAACTTAAAAAATGAATGACTAGCAGGAGTGGGGGGGGGGGGGGGGGGAGGGAAATCAATGAAAAAACATAACCAGATTCTTGGACACGGTTTCGGTCCTCTATCGAAGTCCTTATTTCGAAAGATTGTTCTTGGAACGTTCTGTATTTGTAAAAATATGTATATTTTTATGGAAATAGTTTTTTTGATTGATTATTTTTTGTTGATAACAGGAATATTATACATTTTTTTTTATAATTCTGTTTGCGTGAGAGCAGGGTAGAGGAATTACTTTGCAGATCGAATCAGACACCGTACGAATTACAAAGAGAAAAAGCTCGCTTTATGTATCGAGCAATAAATTGTACGAAAGTCAAAAAATCACGCAACAACGATAAAATCCTTTCCGGTTACAAGGACTATAAGATTATAAATCGTTGGGAGTAATAAAAATGCTGTATTAGCGATGGCTTGGAACATAGTTTTGGTCAGCTTACATAACGAAACTGAATCAAGCTGTAATTTTCTTGGCCCATCCCAAGAATACACAGATATATATATATATATATATGTGCGCATTATTAAATGGCAAAGTGAACGTATTATTTCGATGTTTCCGACCAAGGTCGAACACGATCGATTCGTTCGAGTACAGAGTGATAGAATGGGCTTTTTTCTGAAACGAACCGAAAAAAAATAAACGAAAAAACGAAAACGACTAACGCCGAATGTGGATAAATGTTTTCCTCGTGAACGTTACGATTCAAAAAAAATGGAACAGTACGACTGTGTCTTTGCACCTTCGCGTGTCGAGAAAACAAAAAAAAAGGAATAAAAAAAAAAACATTCTGATTTACGAGAAACGAGCTCGTGATCGATCAGCCAAACGATGAGAACCCTAATCAAAAAAGTACAAAAGCAACACACACGCACGCATGCGCGCGTGCGCACACAAACACACACACACACACATTTTAAGAATCATCGATATTTATTAACGTACTATACTAACATACAACAACAAAAACGTTATTAACACAACTATTCGCTTGTAACAGCAGACTACCTTTCTACTGTTTTGAAAAAATTAACATCTAGTCTTCTAGCACCGTCGTACTTTTTTCCAATCACACGATGTGATCTAACTGTGTTATAATTAGCGAAAAATAAAATACGAAAAACAGTAAATGTTTTAAAATAACACGAAGAAGCATATATGGAAAACGAAAAAATTGAGTAAAAATGATAAATATTTCCACGCAACGTACACAAGTGACAAACACCTTTGAAAATTCCACGTACAATACATATAGCTCAGATTGCTATACGAATCCTCGTGTCCAACTTCATATTGAGATAAATTTTATGCAAGTGTTTTAAATTAAAAATGGTAGATAAATCGAATAAAAAAGAAAAAATAAAAACGAACACAAAACATAAGATTATTATTATTACTATTATATAAAAAAAATGTCGTGATATGTACCAGAGTTTCGATTCTCGTTGCTACGTTTCTCGCTTTGAAATTTAATAGCATTCATTTAATTATAAATATATAAAGGTGATGCAGTGAGAAACGATGTAAGCCAACGATAAATTAGTCCGAATCAACGTGTTTCCCGTACAATGCCACGATTTCCTCTCGGCACACGTGATACAGTAAGAGGTTTAATTAAAATTAATAATATTACTTTTAAAATAAAAATATTGAAAAATAATAAATTAATTGCCGATTAAAAAAAAAGTGGCAAAGTAAATGAACACAAAAACATCTATTGAAACTGATAGAAATCTATATTAATATAGAATATATGAAATGGATTATATTGAATAATATATCGATGTACAATAATTCTGAACGACGATTGATTATTGAATATCAATAGCATTATTATTAAAAAAACATCCGTATTGAAATGGATTGAGAAGGGCTTATAATGATAATGATAACGTGATTAATAATATGAATAAATGGAAGATTTCAAGTCTCTGGAATATTTGGAGATGAATTAACAATGCTCCACTCATTTGTAATATTTTTGTTTTCAATCTCTCATATAATTATTTTTTTCTGTTGTAATATTTTGTCTGTCCAGAGTCTTTAATGGGCGGTGTAGAATTATTTTTCTTATTATAGTTAAAATGTAGAATTAATTTTTCTTATTCAGTGGTTGCTTTGAATCTTTTGGAATTAATTTGTTGACAATTTTATCGCAAAATGGACTCAAGCTGTAAGAAGAAATCAAAACTTTCTCACCAACAGACCATGCTGAAGCCACGAGCTCCCGTTCAATCACTGCTAATGGGTAATTGGGTGTGGTCAGTACTTAGATGGGCGACTGCTTGGAACACCCATTGAATTGAAATACAATGCAAACACGGTATGTCGGGCAATTACCTTTTTGGTTCTTATTTTCGTTTTTTGTTTTTTTTAAGAAAAATTTGTTCAAAGACGAAAGACATCGAAATTTGTATGGAAAAAATTTTTTTGCTGCGGTATGAAGCTACGGGTTCATTTCGTCGCTTCATACTTGAAACATTTTACATAATTAGATGCATCCCTAGCGGATTGTACGACCAGGATTTCTGAAGTATAATATATATATATAGCAATATTTTATGTATACAAAAAATCTGTGTTGTCCAAGTCCAATAAAAAGATTACTGCAATTTCGGTAGAGTAGCGGTGGCAGCTTCACATCTATAGCTAATGAGATTGTCAGTGTCAACGTAGTCTGACTTATTCATTGGTGCTGCTTGCACGTGAGTAGTTTTCGCCGTTTTCGCGTCTTCCATCGTAGCCATCGTAGCCTTTGTCGTAGTATCGTAGTATTTGGTAGTATTCACCTGACTATAGATAGTGCCTATGTTCACTTGACTGTCATGTGAGCAATATAGGTTATGTTCACTTACGTTGTCGCCAGGTCGCCAGTCAGGTCAGAGTAAACAGCTGTTCGGTGCTTTAATCGAAACGTCACCAGAAAAAGAAGAAACAAAAAAATTATATATAACTTTGACAGGAATTTTGAAAATGATTGAGGTAAGAATTCTAAGTGAATATTTTTCTTGCACGAACCGTATTTAAAACATTCATAAATATCCACGTTTGTGACATCTTGAGACGTGGATAATTTTCCGTGTATGTAAATTTTTTCCATCGTTCAGGAACAGAATATTCTCATCGATATAAACGCCGGAAAATTGTTGGACTGGCTCATCAACAGACGACATTGCAATAAAGGATGGCAATCTAATATTTTGACAATAAGAGAAAAAATCAACAATGCCATACAAGATATGCCTGTTCATGAAGGCATAGCGAAACTGCTCTCTGGAACACGTCAGTACATTGAATTCTTTTTTCTAATGATCCTCTCTTTTCCATATCATCATCTATGCCTATTCATGAAGAAGTCTTATTCAATTTCAGACATAAATTATTTTCACTGTAAGAAAATAATAGAAATTCTCAAAGAGACTGAAGCAGATTCGAAGAATTTGTTCGGTCGTTACGGATCGCAGAGAATGAAAGATTGGCAAGAAATATTGCGACTTTATGAAAAGGATAATTTATATTTGGCAGAGGCGGCCCAGATGCTTGTGAGAAACATAAATTACGAAGTACCCAGTTTCAAGAAACAGATACAAAAAATTGAGCAGACCGAAAATGTGAGCAAAACAATTTGGCCGGTTCAAATATCAAGCCGATCAATCTCAATCACAATAAACTTTCTCTTTTATCTTGCAGGAACTTGAGAAAAAAGAAGCAGAGTATAGAAAATCTGAGAAAACAGCACGGACGGAGTTCAACACTGTGTGCAAACAACTTGGTATTTCTGGTAATAGAATAAAACGAGAATTGGCTGAAAGAATCGTTGAACTGCCAGAGATTTATGAAAAGATAGCTGAGAAATCAAAATCCCTGGATGATGTTGTTGAATTTTATGAAGCATTTGTCGCATTTACACTGGGACTTCAACAAAGTCGGGGAAGAGTCTCGATGGTTAAATATCTCATAGGTAATCCGTTGTATTGCTTAATGATACAATATTTCATTTGAAATTCTGATAAAATTTGTCTACCATATCAGTGAGGGAGGGATTGAAATAAAAATTCAAGACACGGAATAACTCGATTTGTCTCTATTTCCGTCTTCATTCTAATTTCATGAAAGTTTTGTTTGTGTTTTCAAAATTACAGACAAAGGAAATACAACAACGTACGAATGGACGTACGGCGAGGCACCACTGACTGTTATCGAACCACCTTGGAACATCAATTTCGAGAACGAAGATGACGACAAAGTTGTTGAAGATGTTGTGAGTGAAAAACCGAAAGACAAAACTTTTTTTAAATTTCACGAAAATGATCGTTGTGTTAAACTCAGTTGTTCGATTAATCATTCGTAGATTGATTTCGGAGACGAGCAGCCCGGCGTAATTGATTTTGAAATATCAGACCTCAGTACAGGCGACAATAATTTGAACGTCGGGGATGCAATCGATTGGGGGAATTTGGAAATGGAAGATGCCGGTGAAGGCGAAATTGATTTCAATATTTCTCTGGAAGAATCTGGCATAGTCGTCGAAGCGGCGGGCCACGACGGCGGCACAGCAACCGGAAGTGAAGCTCTCACGATCCTTGACAATCCCACGACGAGAAACGACTTTATCGACGAATTATTCGAGGTGAAATTTTTTAACATATCAAAATTGTAAAAGTCCATTGAACTACATACATTTTTTTGCTTGAAATTTTAAATCGTCATGATAATTATTAAGCACTACACAAAAAAAGAAAATAATACAAAACTTTCATGCACATTCAAAATTTTTCGTTCAAATAAATCGTAATCCTATAAACGAGAATAAAACCTTTGTTTTTCAGCTGGAAGCCTTCCTAAAACTTCGTCTGTACGAGCTCAACAGAGGTTACAGCGACAATCTCTTGAGTATGAGTCAAATGCAAGAGGCTCCGCCGATCTTGCAGCTCGCGACTCAGGACAGCACACAAAACATGCTCGACAACGTTCAAGTACTCTTGACCGAAATTCTCGACAGCCGAGTACAGCACTTACACAACATCAAACATTCTCCGAGGTAATTCCCTTTCAATGAGCATACCCAGATTGCGTAAATTTCAAATATTTCCGAACAGGCAGAAATATTCATCAAAAAAACAATTAATTTGGAATAACCATTAAGCAAAATCATTTTTCCAACAGGTACGTTGACGTACTAACCGGCACACTCAAACAGAAGCTTTCCTTGGTTGACAAGATGGTATCGATGCAAAAGTTGGTTAAGCAGAGACGAGAAGAAGCTCGGGAACAAGCAATTTCACTGCAACCAATGCTGAAGCTCGTTATTCAGAGAACTCGGGAACTCCAAAACGAAGTAAGACATCATGAAATGTTTCTTTTTAGTAATTCGAACGAAAATACCTGCTCGTAAAGATAGCAACAGGAGCAATGAACTAATCACCGATGTTTCATCCACAGATCGAACAGGACATATCAAAGAAGTACAAGAATCGTGTGGTTCGGTTGACAGGAGGAGTGAATGCTCTGTGAAATAAGAGACGTCACTACGATGTAAATAATACGAAATCGAATTGTGAATAAAGGTAATTTTTCATTCACGACGACTATAATGTAATTAGTTTCTACAGCGACTTCGATTATTTCATCCTCCATGCAATCTTTAATCCTTCCTTTTGATAATTTCGTCCACTAAAAAGAACGAGTTTCCTGTAAGCAGCTACACATGTTCCAGATTCTTCAGCTATTTTTACGACGCTGAAGTTTGCAACGTTGGAGTCCAACGAAATGAAGGAAAAAAATATTTGTGATTCACGAATTTTTTATTTTACGAAATATCGGTACAGGTTGAAAAACTACTAATTGCATATTTGTCAGGGAACGAAATTGCAGAATTACTGAAATTATTGGAGGGTCTTTTACATCATTTTGTTGAACTCCAACTTTGCAAACTTCAACGTCATCTATTTTTCATAGATAATGAGTTTTTTAAAAGATTTTTTGCCTCATGAGGATAACTCTACACTACGAAAGTTTCCATATTTTGAGATTTTTTCATTCAGAATGAATTTTTCGTATGCTTGATGATCGCTTGTCCCGAATTTATCTTTTTTTGTGAAAAGAAGTTTAATATATTTGTTCATGCCCCAAAAAATGAGTTTGCAGTGTAAACAATATAAAAAAAATTTGTTCATTAAATTTTTAAATAAAAAAATGAAGAATTTTAGTTTTTTTGGTATTTGACACATGCGTAACCCCTCGAATTCTTTTCGTCATGAACCTTGAGGTGATCGCGTGAATGAATGACAATTAAACGTCGAATTGTTGAAGTTTTTGTTGTACAGCCCGTAGGTTTTGGTAACTTTAGTTTTTATCCTTAAACTTATTACAGTCTGATAGCACGTAGGGTGAAAAAAGGAGCAAAGGTTAAAAAATCATGAATATGTTTTGTATCAAACGCCAGGGCGACGTAGTGCAAACCGCTTTGGAAGTTGGACATGGAAACCGTCTCAGGCATTCGGACAGGGCTCTGTCACATTCGCACAAACGTTGAGCGCACGATCCGGAACCGCCCCATTTACCGTGCTCGACGGCTGAAAAAAAAAACAAAATGTTGCTAATAAAAATGCAAATTAAGGAAGAAATATAAATGGAGAAAATATTCACTCACCGCAGATTGGTCTGTAGCCTCGGTAACACTTCCAGTAATAAGGTACAAAATACTGAAGAAAACTCGGACACTCTGTTGCGTCGTAACACCGATCATGCATTCTGCAACATCTGTAAATACAAAATATCTAAAGTTAGATTTTTTAAAAACTTTTCGAAAATATCCAACGTTCCCCTGTTTTTCTCAGTAAAATTCATTAATCTGAAAAAGCCAATATTTTTATGGAAACTAAGGCCCGAACCTTTTCAGAACTTCTTTATTCGTTTTATGCGTCATGATGGAAAAATCTGCAGTTATTTTATAATAAATTTTCAATGTCAATCATTTAGCGAGTTGTATATCAAAGTCGTGCATCGAAAATGTGCAATATTTTAAAAATTCAGTTGCTCAAATATGATCTGTGGGTTTATAAAATGATTTTCATTTTTATTTTTATTCTTAAAGATGAGATTCGTCTGAAATGAGGGTGCTTAAAAAGAGTGAATAATTTAGAGTAAAACAAATGTTTGGAAATGAAACTCAATTCGAAATAAACCATAAAAAATAATCTCAAAAAATATTGTCAATATTGACATTTTCATTATGCTAATGAATTATTTCCTTCTTGTTCAGAGTGGTGAAAAGTCGCAGTGAATGGAACGTTTGGCACGAACGTATTAGCGAGTGTTTTTGTGTGTACACATGAATTTTCGTCGAACGCTAAATTGTCTTCAATTTTTCACCAGTCCGGAGGGAGCTCGAAATGTAAGAGAGTGGAAATCGTGAGGAGAATTCGTTTCTTACTGATCGATGCCATCGACCGCGGATCCGGAGCCGAGGAAGCCGCAGTAGCATCCGTAACCTTTGTAAGAGATCGGGTTGCATCCGGTGGCGCAAACGACCATGTTGTAAAGATGAACGACGCTTCTTCTCGATCGATTATGCGACGTCGATCGAACGCCACTCGAGCTAACGTTGCAATTTCCGTCGAGCGGTGACTGCGAGCGAACTCCTCCCCGTGAGTTCCTCAAATCTTTGGAATCGTTGCGGAATCCCCAAGGATCTCCGCTGTGACCGATCAAAACATCTCGACCGGAAATCAAATTTCGTGACATTATTGCCTCGAGACTTTTCCGTATCGTCTGAGTCCGGTGGGCTTCTGTTGGTTTTCGAAACTCCGAAACAACGTGACCTGCAACAATTTCATTTTTTTTACATCGAATGGCTCATTGCCCACTCACGAGACCGTTAATCAATCGAATTTTCTACACTTTTCGCGCGACTGGAAAAGCAGAAAAGTTTTCTCCAATAAATATGTCTCGGTTTATAATTCTTCGGATAAATCGCCAGCAAACTCAACCTTCTATAATCTCTTTTATTTTTCGATGCAGTTATGTTTATAGACTAACACAAATGCTCCTCTGTGCTCCTAAACCTCGCGTGTCTCACTTTCATATTCTCCGCTCGGTTTATCCGCAGTGGATGTACACAAATAATTCCACAATACAAACTCAATGAGACATGGATATATGAGCCTGCAGACTTGAAAACACATTTCTATGAGTCAATCTCGCCATTTTTTAATTCCCCTACAAAATTCATCTTCAAAGATTTCACGAGTACAATAACTTCGTACGAATTTCTAAGCTTTTGTTGGAGCGATGAACGATGATTGGACGCACGCATGTGCGAGACGCGAATCTTGCTCTCAATGATGCTCCATTATTTCAATTCGATGTTGCCTCGAAAAATCATCATTCGTTTGATGTTCGGTATTTGGCGAATTGCCAGAAATTTCAACAGAAATTCATGGATTTTGAGATCCTTCGAAAACTAATTTGCCATTTAAAAACTCTTGCAATCGATGTCGAACTTTTTTAATCTTCGTTAAATTCCTATGTCGACTTTTTCAACAGGCTTGATTTGAAAAACTATTCGTCAACAGTTCAGATTTTTGTTTTCTCGATATTGAAAATCTCTTGAACTTTGTTCACTTTTTGGCTGACGTTTTGGCAGTTTCGACTGTTTAAAAAAACCCCGGAATTCCGATAATCCATTTGGCTGACTAAGAGACTTTTGTTTCCTGCATATTATCTTTTTCCTTCGAGAATGAATATTGCTTTCGGAGAATAGTAAAATTGAGGATTAAACTTTCGCACAATTCACGAGTCCGAAGTAAATTGAGAGTGGTAAAAAGAATAATATAAAAAAGTAAGAGAATAAAGAAAGAAGCGAATAATTTTTGTTCAACTCTCACTCGGCTGAGATTGTCTGGCAGCGATTGTGTTCGCAGTGAATAATATGAAATTTCTTTTTTCATTTACATCAATGCTCAGAGTTTTGATCTCCCGAGCGACTTTTCACCTGACGCACGAGTCTTTTCCCTCGTAGCGATCTCAGCACTCATCATTACCGGCTAATTTTTCTTCACGAAACTTTAAAGAGGGGAAAAATAAAAAAAGAAGAAAAACCTTCGGAGTAGCCGGCTCGCGAATAGCGGTCAGTGCGTAAACGACGAACTCTGTAACTGTACAAGTTCGTCACGGTCAGTGTTACACTCCTCGCCAGCGATTGCGAGCGAGCAATCACGAGCACTCGAGTGTAAGGGACTCGCCGAGATTCCATTAAATTTGAATCATCCTCGTTCCCTCTCTCTTCCCTCTTGCTCTCTCACACTCTCCCTTGGAGTCTCAAAAAGTGCACGGCACTTTTCCGCTTCTTACGATTCTTCAATCCAAAATCTCGTATCACAATAATATTGAAATGAACGAGTCTGCAGGAGACACCGAAGGAAGGAAAGACAGTCTAATTTTCGCTGTTATCCTAACTGAAGTTCGACAGGCTTTGAGCTAGCCAAAGTGCACATTATTACTGTTTTTATTCGTTGCAAAAATGTAGTAATACCGCACGGATGCGTGCACTTTTCGTAATGGGCAATGAGTTTCTAGGCACGAGGCACAATTTATCGTATGCCAGCTGCTTAATAACAATAATCTTCACGAATATCATCATAATAATGATAAAAGTGATCGTATGTAACTGTGATTACATTGCGATTCAAGATTCAGCCTATATTACACTCGTCTCGTAAACGGCTCGAATAAATTGCTTTATTACATGGCCGGACGATCGAAGTGACTCGTCGTCGGTGGCACTCAGCGATTTGTCGATTATCGTGATTTAGTGTCTGGTTTTTTGAGTTTTTTTTTGGAACGACGGAAATTCTTTGGAAAAAAAGAAATTCAGTTTACGCTTTAGAATGGTGCTTTCGGGTCGATGCTTCTTCTCGGACACTCTCGTTTCGCGGAGTCAGAGAGCGTTCATTGCTCCTCTTTTTTATTTAGTGTCCAACACTCTGACCTCGGCCGTGAAAAGTGTTGAATGCGTGTGCTCGAAACTGCTCGATTTCCTTGGCACTTTGAGATCGCTGTGAATTTTTATTTCTTCAAAGTGACGAAGTAAACAACGTTTTTTTCTTTATCTCAATCTGAATCTTCGATAATCTCGTTGGAGAATGTTAAAATGGACGAGAAAATGGACGCTTTCGATGGGGGATTATCGCGCACTGCGAATCGGAGCGAAATGGATGAGATTAAAAATGGGAAATGAGAGGGAAGCTCAATCCGAATGATTAATTTCGAAATAAATTTTTATCGCCAACATTATCGTCGTATTTTTGGAAGCAGGAAATTTCTCGATCGTTATCGAGGCTCCACGGGAGTCGAATCTCGAGCTCGAGCATTTTTCGGCGTCATGCCAATGCCACGAATTGGTTCGAACGAACCGGCAGCGACGCAGCATCGAAAATTCGTTCGAACGATGTGGGTCTTTGGGTTACGAGGCATTCGCGAAGCACGAAACATTCTCTCAGGAGTTTCAAATCTCTTATAGTCATGACGGACTCGCAGTATATAATATATCGTGTGAAACGCGTTAATTAACGAAGCCTTCTCGTGTGCGTGTGCTCCGCAAAGTCAATAGATGCTATAACAAGGTGTGCACAATCCTTCCATTGAATTAGAATTCCCATGCAGCCGCCTACGGGCCCGGAAAATTGTTTAGTAATCTTGCTGTACCTGTATACACCCTCACGGATTATAAAGTCCAACATTATTAATAAGCTTCGCTAACTCTGTGATGTACGATTTCATTACACTGTAATTGCCATTATTTAATTGTTGTCATGGAATTATCACTCAGGCGTAAAAGGGATTTATCGATTTGGAGGTGAATTCATGGAAATGTACTTTGTACGATGAAAGTTTGATGGAGCCAACCATTGTCGCGACTGGTTTAGCTCGTTCATTCAAATTTAAAAATTTTTCCAGATGATTCAACGGACAAAAGCCAAGTGATTTTGTTCCAACGAGCTGCAAATTTCATTTGCTCACGCTTACTTTTTAGCTGCCCCAATCAATGGTTGATTGAATCTCAATTATGATGCTGAAGTTTGCAACTTTGGAAGTCAACGAAATGATCTAAAAAATCCTCTATTAATTCTAGAATACTTCGATTTGCTTTCCTGCACAATTTGCAATTCGTAGGCTTTTCAACCTGCACCGATACTTCGTGAAATGAATAATTGGTAGATTACAAATGTTTTTTTCGTTCGTTTCGTTGGACTCCAACGCTGCAAAGTTTAGCGTCGTTCTCGATTAGCGAATCGTGTTGATGGTACTCGTTCTGATGAATAAATTAGTTAATTTCCACGATATTTTACTTCGTTAACAGGAATTCGTTGAGCAGCACCAAAGCTCTGTTGGTTAGATCAATAACGTTTTTATAAATTGTGTCCTCTGATCTCAGCAATATTTTGTGGTTAAAATTGAATATTGTTTGTCTCGATTTACTTTTATCAGGGCGTTTTTTTCAGCTGGGGCAATTCGATGGAATTTATTGCGAGTTTTATTGTGAGATTGGTCCACTGGTACGTTTTCTGCAGAATCGAGAGTCGACTAATGGATGTTTCGAACCTGCACAGAGCTAATTCGTGCGGTGGGAATGATTTCTTTGACTGTTCTCTTGTTTGTTTTTGAACAAATGATTTTACGAGGCAGGAAGAGTCGAGAGGAGGATTTACGAGAGCAAAATGTAGCTGGCAGAAGCGGTGGAGAAGCGCACGTGCATAAAGTCGTCGGTGGGTGCTTCATCTGCATTTATTTCGTTCATTCTTCGCGGAAGAATTCGAAGCTTGGGGAATAAGAAAGGCTCGTTGGGAAACTTGAACTTTCGGTTTCTTCTTGGCCGAGTTAAATCCGGCAGTTTATCGTTTCACATGTTTTCACCATTGAATAAACTCGAACGTACAAATCAAGTGGAAAGGAATGTTCGTTACCTTGTGCGTTGAACGTGAGTGTAGTCAGTAGTGCGAGGGAGATCCCGATTGACCTTATTCTATGAAATCCACGTGGGATCGCCGATGAAATTTCGACGGGGCACATCGAACGCACTTGCACAATGGAGCACGGTTCAGAGGAAACGACCGGGGCGTGTTGGTAATCGTCGAAAAACTATTTCAACGCTCGTCATCGTTTTTCACCCAATTTTTTACTGTCGTTCTGCCCCCTCATTTTTAACCCCGAATATTTTTCACGTCAATTCACTCTCGTCGATCGAGGAACGAAAAAAAAGAAAACCGATGAGTTATCGATCTTTCGCTCGTTTTTCACTCTCCTCGAATCACCGCAAAATTGAGTTTCTTCATATTATAAATATGAAAATGTTGCCCCGACGAGCTTCGAGCCGGTCACCGAACGCTAACCGCCTGCTTCAGACGGAACTTTATTACTGAAATCTTTTCCAATGCAAACTCAACCCGCTCGCCACCTTCTTTGTGTACTTTTTGAACTTCTTTTTTCACCCCCAATGAGAATGTAACGAGCTATCGAAAATCCCGAGTCTTGTCCCCTCGTCGTCGCTCCGACACGAAGAATGACAAGGATCACGACGCGACCGTCGAGTCGAAGCAAACGCCGCGAAACTGGATGAGGAAGGCGAATCGTCCGTGCGTTCAGCTGCCGTTACAGTTCTCCGAGATGCGTTTTCCTACACTTTCACTCTACACGCTCTTCTTTGACTCCCGCGAGTGTCCTCCGATTGTGGAAAGAGACTTTATCTTCGGAATCAACTTTGCCGGACCGTTATTCACTGCGTCGTTGCTAAATCGGATTCGCGCTTATTTCATTAAACGGATTCCGAAGGGAATCGAACTTTGGCCACAAAATACTTTGATTTCATGCTCATTACTCATTACGGATGAATTAAACTCTCGGAAATGGATTTTCAACGGAAACATTTACGAAGGGAATCACATATTTTTGAAAATATTCTCGGCGATCGATCGAAAAACGTTTTTTCCTTGAGTCTCGACATTTTCGTCTCGAAAAATGCCAGAAAACAAAGTGAAAGGACACTGCGACTAATCAACTTCGAGGGAAACGACACCATTTCAGACGTTGGAAGATTTTCTATAAAATACAGAAATCCAAAAATTTCGTTTCGTTTCAACAAAACAGCCTCGAATAAAATTTATTCAAAGAACAAAAGTGGCCTTATCTGCATGGTTTTTTTTGTCAGCGAAGTGGCAAAAATGAGAAATTAAGTGCTCGGATTCTCATGACCGGAAGCTTTATTTTCTCACAGTCGACATTGCGAATGACAAAATCCATTGAACCTCGGGTGACTGGGACACCGAGAATAATGAGAGATTTCGCTGATAAGAGCTCTCGGTTTTCGGGTGAATCATGTGACAAGGTACCTGAAGAATAATTGAAGTTTCGCAAAATTGTTCAGAGTTTGTAAAGATCATTCTGCGAAGTCAAACTTTCTCAAGATTAAATAAACGTTTGTAAAAAAAAAAAGATTTTTTTAGTTACTGAGAAATCACAGATGAAGTGGATCTTAAACGTGTTATTTGGCGTTAGTTATTAGTCGAAAAACGAATGAAAAAGTACGTGGCAAAAAGAATGCACGCAAAAAATTTTTCGTTCAAAACATCTGAAAAACTATAAAAAAGAAACGTTTGAAGAAACTTGGCAAGAAGATGTGCAGGCACAAAGATCATCCAAAAAACGTTACATTCTAAAATAAGGAATAGAAACAGTTTAGAATCAAATTTCCTTCAGCCGCCTGCGAAGTTATTTGAGAATGGCAACACTTCGCCAAAATAACACGAACGAAGAATTCGACAACATACAAATAGAATAATTTTATAATCGCAGTACATTTTTGTTCGAGGGATAAATTGAGTATAAATATAAAAATCAAAATTGATTAAAATTATTTTGGTAAAACAATTTTTTCAATTCTATGGTACAATTACTGAATACATTGGGAAGTGAACAATTATTTTCGCCCCTCATTAAATACAGGTCAGCGAGTATTGTGAAATCTATTATGAATTATAGTTCATCGAAATGTGATAATGCTACGACCATTAGCCATGGCCTGGAACAATTAATATATTCTAGTCTTTAAGGGCGGGCTAACGTCTATTCGGTGGAAAGAAGGCCCAATTTTAAGCCTTTTTTTAGACTGGGAGTCACAAAACTAGAAAATTTCTTTCATCATTCATGCAACTATATCAGAATCGTGAGTTATTATTTGGATTATAAATATGAAAGCCTGCGAGGAGAACAGCTTTTTTTCATGTATTCACATAAGTTGTTAGAAGATCTCGGAGATGACAGAAAATCACGTTGATGGAATATTCGTTATGTACTCCTATGTACTCGAATCAAATTTTGTGAAGATACCTGTTGTTGTCAGTTGACGTTGATCTCGAATAATTAAAGTGTGAAAAGCAAAAAAATCTTGATAATGTTCAGGCTTTTAGAATTTTGAAAATACAAATACCAAATTTTGAAAATACAAATACCGATAGTCATGTCTCCCATTCATTAAAATACGATCCTGGAAAATGGGGCAGTTAAGTACAAAAGGTTTGTCCAATGGTAATTTAATGATTTTAATAACCGAACACGTTTTTATATATTTTAATGTTTTTATTGAATCGAAGAATACAAAATGTGAGGTTTTATCCGAAGCGTTCGTGACTTCCGCGAACATTCCCAAAATCCTTTATCATTCGATCTCTACGCTCGGCATCACACATTCATTCTTTACAGTAAAAATTTAAGTTGTTGCTAAATCTTTTGAGAGGGTGGGGGTAAGGGACGGAGCTCCTATGCTTATGCATCGAGTGACGTCAGCAATGCCAACTTATAGATACTGAATGATTACTTTTAAGATGATGGATCAGTCGGTAATCACACCTCGAATTTTTGAAATTGAAACTCTTTGACATCGTTCGTCCGATTAAAATAATAAAAATGTCATCGTACGCAGCACGATCGCAAAAATCCGATGACATTTTTATTTTTTCGATCAGACGAACGATGTGGAAAAACTTCCTTTTCAAAATTTGCAGCTATCTCTCTCGCACTCACGGTTGTGATTACCGACTGATCCATCATCTTAATTCAGATGAATATTGCGAAAATTTTCAACTCTGTGAATGATAATATTGATTATAATACAGAAATACGTTCATTTTAATCACTCAAAGTTGATAGAACATTTATTCTCGATGATTGAAAATTGCGTTGAAATAACAACAAAGTTTGGCAACGTTGCGTGATTTCTTCATATGCAGCTGTTGGATTGGATGCAGTGAGACCTGTGCCTCAGTGTTTTCGTGTCATTTTTTCGTCCGGCGTTTTTGGAGGTTATCATGTCAACGACTGTGGTAAATGAAAATGATGGGGAAACAAATTCAAAAAAACCTGAAATTCATCGATGGAATGGTCGATTTGTCAGTTCTCACGTTTATAAGCATCGCGCTATGCTCACTGAAGCTGGAAAAAAACGAAAAGTGATATGTGAAGAGAATGTCAAAAGTTTCGAATCGATTGATGTCGAGGGCCGTCGTATTGTCAACTTTGCTATATTCGCAAAGAATTTAATATGTACTTTGTGCAAAGAAGTACTTTCTCTAAAATACACAATGAAAGAGCGACATAGAGACCTTGCTTCAATTTTTGATATTCGATGTCATTTCATTTAAATGTTTCAATGAAATTTAAAAAAAAATTTGAAAACCGTTGAACGTTCCGTATATATGCAAACATATATACATATATCCATTCTATATACATTATTAATATCTGTTGTATGCTGATTTGAATTCTCATTTGTGTTCAATAAACAAATAATTGAGATCCCATTGCTCGCATTTGACTACTTTCCGAAAAATCGTACGCGCCTATATACATATCTGTATACTATGCATAACCAAAAAGTGTGAATCGTGAATCTGTCACGGATAGTGCTCCCGTTAGTGTCGTAGTTGCAACGTTGCCACATTTCTACACGGCAGTCTCAGTTAACCCGATATGATCGTGATGCAGTCACATATTTTCGGTGATTTCTTGTTATTTTAGTCGGTAATTTATCTGTTCTTTTCAGTCAAATCATTCTATATATATCCTCCTGATTCGAACTATTATTTTTCAAATGAATTTCTTCATTAGTAAGATTGATTAGTAAGAGCAAAAAAGTGTGAAGGCAACGACTTCGTCCCATTCAACCGATATATAATGAGATGACATTTTTGCTCAACTTCAACATTTAATTTCTCCGAAACTAGTTCGGTAACCTCAGTTTTCCTTGAAAGAGTGCATTCAGGAAATATGTATCAATAAATGGGGAAATTTTCATAGATATCTATTCATCTCAAAAATTTTAAGCAACAACCTTAGTTGACTGTATCAATGACATAAAGTGTACATAATATTTTACCGTATTTTTTGAATTGTTTTTTTTTACGAAAGTTAAACATTTCTGGGTCTAATGAAATCGAATAGAAAATGCTGATTGCACGGCGTTTTCGAAAATGCAAAATTTTAGTAACGTGCGACTCCTCCAAATGAAAAGTATTTTTTGAAGTAAAACTTCTATAGGCTGGCGCTGGGCTTGGGAAGTAAACTGGTGAAAGTGTAACGGAAGTGTTACGAGAGCGTTACGGAAGTGCTACGAAAAGTGTGATTGCGCATGCGCATGTACATTTTCGTTCTCTCTCACGCTCATCGCTGTAATATCTGGGTGGCTGATTGGGAAAATAACGTTAACTCGTCTATTCGCTATGTTGCTTTATTTTGTGTCCAACACCTGGTCTACGGGACTCTTATAACATATGAGCAATTACATTGGCACATGTGACTCTGGCAGAACTCCGGACGAGAATGAAGACGCTTACGACGTCAAAATTACGTGTTATAACAATGATTTTTGCGTTTTCTCAAGCGATTGATTTCAATTTTCCTGTTTTTATCAGAGAGATAAATATTTGTATGCACGAAGACTTGCTAGGGCATCGAACAAAAATGACAACGTGCTAAATAAAGCTGTGTTTTTCTCAAATTCAAATTCTTTATTTCAAAGTCTGATATTTCACCGCAGAAAACGTTAAAATTTGGGAATTTTCTAGTTTTCTCGTGCGTTATAAAAATTAGTAAAATATTTCGACCGAATTCTGTTAGAAAAAAATGAAGACTATTGGAAAACTAGAAAATTCCCAAATTATAACGTCTTCTGCGGTGAAATACCAGATTTTGAAATAGAGAATTTTAATTCGACAAAATTTTGAAAATACTTTCACCTTCTCTTTTGGAAGGACGACAAGAATAGTTATTTGTAACCACACGTTTTTTAACCTCATAACTTATAGCTAAATATACAAAAAAAAACGAATGAATTATGCGAGTTAGCCTTAACATTTTTTTGAGAGAAAAAATTTTATTCGATTCATAATTCCATGGAGCACAAATACTTTCTGCTGAGAGCAAAAAAAATTTTTGCTTCTCGATTTTTAAGAAAAAAAGGAAAATATCGAAAGGTGGCTTGAATGCTATCGAATTTTTTTTTTTTCAATCTGAAATTTTGGGAAAATTACTTTTTTTTTGATGTACTAACGATTTTCGTTGGAGCTCCGAGAAAAAAAATATCGATTTTTTTTGAATCGAAATAGTTAATCCTCACAGACTTATCTCTCCGTACTCGAGAATAATCCTCTTGTCGAATATTATTATTTCTATCAGTTCTGCTGGCCTTCGCGTGACGGAGTTCACTGACCAGCACAGCTGATGGGATTTTCGGACTGGCGCTGGTAAAGGAATGAGATAGGAATAGGAAAACAACCTCAGGGGCGCGTCATTGCTCTGTTTACATACGGAGCGAGATACGCACTGTTTTCATCATAGGTTGAAGGGAGATGGATGACGTGATGTTTTTCGTGAGGTAGCTAATATTCGTCTCGGGAATTCCCGTGATTGTGTGATAGTCAGGCGCAATGCTGAGAGACACAACAATAAGGGAGTTTATTTCAGAATTATGTGTCAAACGATAGTCGAACGCAATGTCGAGAGACTTTTAACACATGATTCGAAATGAGATGATCTTCTATCGGGTGTCTTGGAAGTGCTGTGGGCAAGCTGGGTTGTTATTCAGTGGGAGTTTGGATTAGGAGATATTTATGACTAATTGCTAACCACAGTGGCATGGGCTAGACCGAGTAATTTATATCTAATGTGGCATGGGCTGTACCTTAAGGTAAAGGATCAGTCACCTAACCTCACCTCGAATTTTCGAAATGAAAATTCTCCGCTGTCGTTTGACTAATCAAAAAAAGGCTCTGTCAGCGGACGCGGAAAGATGGCAAAAATACGCTGACAGGGGCTTTTTTTTATTGATCAAACCGTGTCGCAGATATTCAATTTCGAAAATTGCAGCTATCTCTCTCGCACTCACGGTGGCGAGATAGCGACTGCTCCATTACCTTAAGGAGGGTGGCTACACTCGTCAAAATGATAAGAAATTGATCAAATTTGGTGATAATGTTCTTCAACGTCAAGTGCGAAGACACCATTTTTTTCAAAATTTTCTTCTGCTTAGTTATCGAGTAATTACGCATTAAAGCAGATTTCTTATGCCCGAAATGTATACCTATATATATGGAAACGCTATGCTTATACACTTGAACTTTAGTGATCAATTACTCGTTAACTGTACAGAAGAAAAATCTTAAAAAATTTGTATTGCCACATTTGGCCCTAAAGAATATGTTCACCAAATTTTATTAAATTCTTATCATTTTGAAATTTTTTATGTATTTAACATGGTTTAGCATGGCAACATTGTATCGTCGGTAGCCACCCTCCTTAAGCCCTGCCACCGCTATGACAAGGTGGACCCGTCAAGGTGGAACCCCATTTGGGGGGGTGTGTGATCTCAGGCACACTCACTTTTTTTTGTATTGGAATTCGAGCCAATTTTCATTGCTCCTGATCAGGGTCTTTCTTTTCATCCTCTCATTCCATCTTTTCAAAAATCTTGCCAGTGCAGCAGCAGCAGCAGCTAATTCATTTTAGAACGTATCGCGGTCGCTGAGGGCGAAGGGAAAATTGCAGAAAACCTCGCCGATATGGAGCTTTCCCTCTGGTGGTAATATGAACGAGCTCATCACGGTTCACATACTTTCTCGACTGTGATGCAGTGCATTAGCCAGAGCTTTTTGCACAGAATAATAGCATAGCGCATAGAGCTGCGCGATTGCTCAAAATAGTTTTTGTTGCTATGCAAAAGCGTGAGTGACTGGCTCGAAATCCTTCATGCGTGAGATTAAAATCGCCTGCAGAGAACTTTCAAAGCGATCGACCTAACGGCTCGTTCATTAAAAAAAAGTATAAACTCGCGAAATGTGTTGTGTTAAGTTTTTCTGATGAAATCGCACTGTTATTCTAATTTGAGACTCACAACTTTTTTCTCGGACATTTATGAAAAGAGTCCAAAAGAAATGAAAAAAGCTCGACATTGATACGGAAAAGTGTTTAAATAAATATGAGGAACATATTGTACGCCATCCCGGAGAAGGCAAAAAAAAGATCGATAATGAAAAAATATAAACCCAATGATTCGGTGGAACAGCAAGACTTCAATGTAATCAACTTCCTCTCCGTTCCGAACAGATGTTTGCAGTGAGACCAAAGATCGTCACTTGATGAAGAACAAATTCAAACTGAATAAAAATCAATAAATCTAACTCCCAGCTTGTCAGCTCATGCTCCCCTCTCTCTTCTGATCCCTTTCTTGTCATCCCCCTTTCAAAATTTTTTGTTTCCTACTCCGGTATTGAATCACGTACTTATCGTTAATATATTATAAACATTTCTACATCGCATTCTCTTCAAAGGAAAGTTAATTATACGACTGAGTCTCAGTGTTGTTCCGAAACTATGTAAAAAAAGTATTGTAATTGTTGTCAACGGTTAGGAACGGAAGAGATCGATACCTCCGAGAGAAATCGGAGTAGGTATCACCCTAAAGAAATTTGCAGGGAAAAAAACATGAAAATGTTCCCAATAGAGGAAGAACAGAAGCCTCATATAGCGTTCGAACGAACAAGGGTGCTTCTCTTTCATTCTCTTTAAAGTTTTTTCAATCTATTTCCCGTCGAATACATACCGTTGGCTCGTACTTCTCGAAACCTGACAACGTTGACAAATAGAATGATTAATTACACGAGAGCTGGTAGCTTCAAGTACGAAAGTATTCACCTCGTCAGTCTTCATCGAGAAGCGTAACTGAACAGAAGATTAGAGATTTTACCAGCAGTAGCACTACTACACTTTTCAAACTACAGTTTAATAACTTCAGTTGATAAAATCTCAAGATTGGCGAGCATGGAGAAGAACGCATATTTTGAGGGTGTAAATCATTTGAATGCATTCATAAATTTTCTCTCTGGTCATTGTTTGCCGCTCAGTGACGACCCAAAAAAGTTAAGCTTTCTCGACAGTTTATGGTTGATGTTCGCGTGGTCAGTTAAAATGTTATACTTAACGACTGCCGTTTTGGGCACTTTGCATTTTGCCAACCTCACGGCAGACCAAGCTTTCAAGAAATCTGGTGCTATCGCGATGCTCACTATCGAAGTGTTGATTCCTCTTTTGTATCTTAATTTTCGACGAAGTGATCTTCGCAAATTGATCAAGAATTACAATCTCATTCTCATCGATTGCGATGATTTGAGACAATGTGTTTGTCAAACGGTGAAACATTACAACGCGGGCCTTAGCTTTTTCTTCATTGCAGGCCTCTTCCCTGTAGTCCTTTTTCCAGCAGCACCAATTTTTCGAATTTTCGAGAGCGAACAATTCACGTACGCCGATTTTACGGTACCTGCTTACTTACCCGGTGAACCATTCGGAAGGAGTGTTTTCGCAGCCGGTGTTGCTATACAAGTTGTCGGTGGTTGCATCTTACATACTGGAGTGATCGCTATATATTTATATGTCATTCATTATATTGCCGTATTAATGGGTCAATATAAATACGTTCGCATACGAATAGCTGAAGCGTTTAGTGAAAAGGACGATCCAAGGGACGACTTGTCTGTAATAACTGCACTCCGTGAATGCGTTGATCATCATTCTGCCGTCATTAAGTAGGTAGACACATTTTTTCAAATAGATCAAAATTATTATTCATACTAGCCGAGGAGTTTTGGGACAAATTTAATCTTATTGCCATTCAACAAAAAATAAATTCAGTACCCGTGTACTTTAATCTTTGGAGGACGGGTCTGGTCGAAATATCAATTACTAGTTTGGTCGGGCTCTCTACTTGAAAAATTCATCGATATTATGCACAAATTTCGTGTAAAAAAAGTCGATTTTCATGTCAAAATCCCCGTCCTTGAAAGTTTAACATACATTCGAATTTTAAAAATCGATGGTCGACACCGTTTTAACGAAATGAAATAGTAATAAAAACACTCGTCCTCTTATACCTTTCTAAAAAGTGGGTGGGGATCAGAAGTAAGAACGACTAAAATTTCGAACAGGCATTCTAATTTCTGATACCCACCCCTAAAAAGTTGGCGAGTAACGCCAAAGTTGGTTACCAACGGAGAGGGATTGTTGTCATTTTATTCGTTTATTTATTCGAGTCCCTGTCGGTTTGACAGTTGCGTGAATACGCGTGCTGTTATACGTTTCTATCAGAGTAACACTTTTTTCAATAATTTTATCAAAACGAATCAGATCACGTCTTTTTTTCTCAACAGCGTTAAATGATATGACCCAAAGATAAGCTACACACTCGAATAAAAAAATATTTTTATTCGTGTATAAAATAACATAAGACATGGTTGTTCAGTCTCCGCTTGTTTTTAGCTCGAAACGAGAAATTATTTTTCGTTTAAATACATTTCGGCTTGAAATGGAATATCATGCTTCTGATTACATTCGCATTCAAATAAAATGAGAATTGATTTTTATTACGTCCTAGTTTCGAATAATAATAGATTTATCGTAGGACAGATCTGAAGATACACTGATTTCACAAAGAATTGAAATTGTGAATCGTTAGTATGAAGCATGAGAAAAACTATACATAATGTGAAAAACGAGATCGCAGGGTCCGTAATTTCGTGGTCCGGGTTGATTTTTTCAAATTTCAGTGATTACATCGACGGTTCTTATTAGTTGTCGAGATCCAGGTGGACTTTGTCACAATTTTTGATGTCCACGTCGATAATTGCAAGGGTTTCGTTGTCGAAGTCAACGACTTCATCGTTTTCGATGTCCAGGACAAGGTTTCCATAGTTTTTTCTGTTTAAGTCGACGGCTCCATATTTTGCGATGTCTAAGTATATTTTTTCATAGTTTTCGCTATCTAGGTTGACGGCTCCATAGCTTTCGATGTCTAGGTACAACATTTCCCATAGTCTTCGCTATCTAGGTCGACGGCTGCATAGTTGTTGAGGTCTAGGTATATTTTTCTATGGTTTTCGATATCTAGGTATATTTATCCGTAGTTTTCGCTATCTAGGTATATTTCTCTATAATTTTCGATGTCTAGATCGATGGCTTAATGGTTTTCGATGTGTAGGTGTATTTCATTATCGTTATCAATATCCAGATCAACGACTTTATGGTCTTCAATGCACGGAAGATTTCGAGGCCACAGAAGGCCATGAAAAAATATTATCGGAAACCGATAAGTATGAAGCTGTCGATCTAGACACTGAACTCCATGAAAACGTCCCCCTGGCCATCGAAAACCAATGACAGCATTCATGTGAACTTCGAAATCATTGAGGGGTTGATCTCAACCTCATAAACTACGACAACTTCAACCTAAACATCGAAAACTCTGGAGCCGTCGATTTAGACGTCGAAAACTGTTAAGAAAGACTTACCTACGAAAAAAAGGCCTGGGAGGTCGTGGCAAAGGTATGGCTAGGCACTGCAGGGTATGGCTTTTACCATGGGCTGAGTATCGCTACGATCTGGGCAAGTTTCGATCGTAGCGCGATGCTTATATTTAGAGTCGCGGTAGCGACTCTGAGACAAGTACATTTATGTATGATGAGTCGATTCTAGAGAGTCTTTACAGGAGCGAGAGTGTTTTTTTTTATCTGTTTTGGAAAACTTTCAACACTTATTTCTGTAATAATTAAATAATTACAGCATTTCAGAGAATCCTGCAAGTTGACGTATTTTTTATTTTTTTTCTTTCGATCGCGACCTCTACGAACTCCGTAGGTTAACGCATTAAAAATATATTAATTATTTATTTTTTGATTTCATCAAAAAATGTTGCATTTTTTCGCACACATTTTTGATATATAATTTTATTATGCTATGAGAATAATTTTATGCCAAGTGACACAAAATGAAAAATTAAATAATAATTTAATTGCAGATGAACTACAGCAATTCATTCCTAAGCAACTTTTTGGCATGAAACCAATTCCGGCAAAAATATGCTTCCTCATATTCTTGTGGTTTATAGTAAATACTGAACCTCTAAGAACGATTGCAGATCGATTAAGGTGATCTATCACTTGCGTGGTGCTTGCGTGAGTGCGAGAGAGATGGCTGCAAAATGGTTACACGTTTTACTCGGACATCCTTGACTTTTTGAGAAAAATAAAAGTTACACCTTGTTCTCTAATAAAATGAGAATAGCGTGTAACTCATATTTTCTTTCAAATATTAACCTACTCGGAATAAAACGTGCAGCAGGATTTTTACCGACTGAACAACTGATAGATCACGTTAAGTGTTTCAATAGCTTCCATATTCCGGATTGTATGTAGAGTTATTTCTTGGCTTCTGACGAAATTGTACGATACAATTAGATGATCTCAAGACAATAAAGTACTGACAGTTTGTGAGGGATTTTTAGCCCAACGAAATATCCCAAGAATCATCTGTGCCATCGATCGATAAATCGATCAATGTTTCAATTTCGCATTCCACACTCTGTTGATTTTTGTTCTTGAGTTCATCAATAGCAAGTCACATGAGATAGAATAGAATTTTTCACTATTACGACTATATTGAAAATGTTGAAAATCTTGTCTTTTAAAAGTTAATTTCTTTTTTCAATTTTTCAAAACAAATAGGTAAGGCATTACAAGATTATATCGATGTGACGAGTATTTTTGTCGGGTATGTGAACATATTTTAAAAGATTACTTCAATCGAATTTTGAATTTTCTGATTACAAAGTATATAGTTTTTATTTTTATTTTTTGAACTTAGCGCGATTGTAGTTAGCCCAACTTAATGTAATCCGCGAAACAAGGTTGCAGGACTTTTGAGAAAAAAAACGTGATATAAAATCCCAAAAATTCCCCTAGGGAAAGAAGGTTGGGACAGGTACATTAATGATCCCTTGTTTCCTGATCATATCCCGAGAAATGTGAAGAAAAAAAATTTCATAAAAACAATTATGAAACCAACTGTAAATAATTTCAACACAACAATTCGACAAAAATTTAACCAAAACATGATATTAAAAAAAATACAAATCTGTAATTATTTTTTAAAGTGAAAAAAAAATCAAATAAAACGTAAGAAATAAAAAACCGAAAAATCGCGTTTGGAAACATTTTGGAAACCGATTCTTCATTCTTTTTATCTTATTCTAACAGCTAAATCAATTGAAAAAAATTCCATCTAAGTTATGTGCAACATTAAAGTTTGTGATATCAATTCGAGACCAAGTATTTAATGGTAATTCGAATTATCATTCCTACGGGAACTGTCAGGAACTTGAAAAAGTTTTAATGAATCAAAAGAGTTGCCATTGGAGTTACGTGCAGCACTAAAATTTATGATAAAATCCAAAAAAATCCCATCAAAGCTATAGTAATTTGATACTCTATGGTGGCAGAGACTTAGATGAAAATCGATTCTTCTCAGACTTTCAGGATCCTCTCGTATTATTCGCAATATACTCGACGTCGATTTTGTATCAGTACAAATTATGTTTAAATATGTATTAAAAGTACTGGTCCGGCCCATCACTTTTCATTCAAATAAAAATCAATCACAAAAAACGAAATTATACGACAGCATTCATCCAGAGAATGATTGGTTTCATTTCACATTCAAATATTGGAGATTCTGTCGCAACGAACCAAGTCCATGGATTCTCAAAGTGTTAGAACTTGTTACATACACTTTGTACTCGTTTTCAACTCCATACTTTTAGAGTCTTGTTTCGCTATACAATTGAAAGGGACCCAAAAATTTCTGACTACACAATTATTCCATGGTAAAAAAACCATGGAGCTGTCAATGTAGTACCAAAAACCGTAGAGAAATATGCCTAGACACCGAAAACTGTGGAGCCGTCTCCCTGTACCCGTGTTTATTCTTATTCAACTGCTCCAAAATAGGTTGGTTTCAAGATGCTTTTGCAATAAAAGAAGCGCTGCGGCGCCATTAGGAAACCACTCGCGCGCAGAAGCGCGCGTGATAGACCCTAGTCAACGTTAAAAAATGCTTAATGACTTAAGGAGGGTGGCTACCGACGATACAATGTTGCCATGCTAAACCATGTTAAATACATTAAAAATTTCAAAATGATAAGAATTTAATAAAATTTGGTGAACATATTCTTTAGGGCCAAATTTGACAATACAAATTTTTTAAGATTTTTCTTCTGTCCAGTTATCGAGTAATTGATCACTAAAGTTCAAGTGTATAAGCATAGCGTTTCCATATATATAGGTATACATTCCGGGCATAAGAAATCTGCTTTAATCCGTAATTACTCGATAACTAAGCAGAAGAAAATTTTGAAAAAAATTGTGTCTTCGCACTTGATGTTAAAGAACATTATCACCAAATTTCATCAATTTCTTATCAATTTGACGAACGTAGCCACCCTCCTTAAACGAATGTGCCAAAAATCTGTCCGAACACTGATTAAAGACTGAACGGCTCATAACTTTAAATGTAACCGGACACCGCCTTGTAAAAATACATCTAAAAAAATATGCACTTCCGTAAGGAGTAAAATTCACTTTGTCTCTCGTTATATGATAATTGTTTAAATTCACTAACTGGTTATCATGAAAACCCATAAAAATTTTTAATTACAAAAATATGACATATTTTTGTAGAGTTGGGCAAACGCTCATCGGAATATTGGCGTTTCATATCGGCGTAACGTACATTACTTGCATTATGGAATTCTGTTTTCTAGCTTACGGAGTAATAACAGTAAGTTCCGCTCGATTAATAAAATATTCATTTGTGTGAATGTTTTTTTTTTATTTTTCACATTTCAACAGCATTTCCGTATTCCTTATAACTCCCAACTAACTACCAGTTTTTCTTTTGTAGTTCGGAAATGCCATCGTCGAAAAGTTTACCTACATGATTTACATATTTTTTCGCATATTGCTGGTATTTATATTCTGCTCCAGCATTCAAGAATTGGTCGATGCAGTAAATTTTGATTGAATAAAACAAAAGAAATATCACTATTCTTATCTTTGAACAAAATTTCTATTGAAATTCACGATTTTCGATCGTAGAGCACGTCTGTTACGGATGACGCATTTCACGAAAATTGGTATACTCGGAGTAAGACCGTGCAGAAAATCTTTTTCATTCTTCAACTCAGCAGCCAGATGGAATGTCGTGTCAGCGCTTATCGAATCGTTGATCTCGTCGTTCCAACTTTGGCATTGGTAAATGAGAAATACTTCGTTTATTTCGATACAATTATTCAGTTTTATCTCAATGACTACTTATTCAATATCTATATTTTTTTACGGTACAGATTTTGAGCAAATCGTACTCAGTTTGCTTACTTCTACTCAACATCAAATGAATGTCGTGCTTTGCTGCATCAAATTAACTGAAACGTTCCATGTTAATTTCGTGTCGCAGCTATGATAACCGCGACTTAGTATTGGGAGTCACAAAACTATAAAACTTCTTTCACTATTGATGCAACTAGATCGGACTCGAGAGTTACTATTTGGATTATAAATATTGTTACGGTTTCCCTCTTTTAAATTCTCATATATATTTGTATTAACTAAACGAACATCTGGTGCCTCTTGACAACGATTGTCTTTTGGAAGTCAACAAGATCAAGAATTCATTCAAGATACGAACCTCAAGCAAGATACAACGTATTACATTTGTAACCAAATAAACCACCCCAATCTCTATTAAAATTGAGTTGACTATTTTATTTCGCCCACACATAACATTGGTGTCAGAAGTAAAAAAAACCGATAAAAATTGAAATGATCAAAAAGTGATATTCAGTGATGACAATAAGTAACAAAAAACGTCACGAAAGAAACAAAATTCTTCAAAAAAGAACCAGAATCCTCAACTTTACACCTCTAGTTATCGTTCTCATTCATCTCCAACAAGAAATAATGAAACAAATCAACTCCGTCAAGAAATTTCTGCGGAATTCATCGAAATGAAAATGAATCTTCGAAATGAAATTATGAACGACATCAGACAGACTCTTCGTGAAAATTTGGATAATCACCGTCGTACGAACAGAGAGGAATTCCATGCCTTATTGAGACCTACACTTCACACGGAAATTCAACCAGGTTTTCCATCTCCCTCTCCAATACCAGATAACAATTTGAATTCTCTTTTAAGGAGGGTGGGTACATTCGTCAAAATGATAAGAAATTGATCAGATTTGGTGATAATGTTCTTCAAAAACAAGTGCGAAAACACAATTTTTTTCAAAATTTTCTTCTACTTAGTTATCGAGTAATTACGCATTAAAGCAGATTTTAATTTCTTATGCCCGGAATGTATACCTATATATATGGAAACGCTATGCTTATACACGTGAACTTTAGTGATCAATTACTCGATAACTGTACAAAAAAAAATCTTAAAAAATTTGTATTGTCAAATTTGGCACTGAAGAATATGTTAACCAAATTTTATAAAATTCTGATCATTTTGAATTTTTTAATGTATTTAACATGGTTTAGCATGGCAACATTGTATCGTCGCTATCCACCCTCCTTAATTAATACTTCTGCTCACACTTCACAAAATCCTCCTATTATTCCTCTTACTAATATTAAGAGTATGGATCAGTCGACTAACCTCACTTGGAATTTTCGAATTTTAATTTATATTTTTTCGATTAAAAAAGGCTCTGTCAGCCTACGCAGAACGATGGCAAAAATCGACTGACAGAGCCTTTTTTTAATCGGTTAAACAGTGTCAAAGAATTTCGATTTCGAAATTTGCCTCTTTCTCTCTCGCACTCACGTGCGATATACCGATTGATCCATCCTCTTAAGGTGATGGATCACACGATTTCCTATACTTTCAATTAATTTAAAAAATATTCATTCAAGGTTAATAAGTTGAATGTATTTGCTTATTGGTGCTTTTTATTCATCGGTTTCATTCATTTAACGACTTTAACGACGAGGGAAGTAAATGTACTTGTCTCGCTTTTTTTACAGCATTTTTGGTGTTTTTTGGCGGGGATTTGTCGACTTTTTGTATTGAATTCATAGCTCGTGTATTAAACATGTCAATTTATTGTGTAAGTACTCGGATGATGCAAAACGATCAGCATTTTTCCCTGTTTTATAGCAAAGTATGTCAATATGTAGTCTAAAATAATTTGCACATGAAATAGTTGCTTGGTTAAAAATCTTATTTTTAGTTTGTTCCAAAAAAAATGTGTAACCATTTTTAGCATTCCTCGGCCTACTTTTTTTTCTCAATTTTAGCATCATCTGCAAAAATCCATGAAGAAGTACCTGTTCTCAACATACTTGTATAATGACCTTTGAAAACGGTTTGATCGTGATTTTTTATAACTTACCTTGAGGACTGGTCCATTGAGTAAAATTTGGGACAGTTCGAAATTTTGTTCAAACTAATCTAGCAGATAGTAGTCAATCCAAAAAATAGTCCAATAAGCTAGCAGATGGTAGTTAATCGTGCACTCCATTAACATCTTTGGGAGTGAAATTTTTCTTTAATATTCGCATTTACACAGCTGTTCCAAATTCTGAAGTTTTAAAAAAATCTCGATGCCTAATAATCTCAAAGCCGTCATTATTAACCCTTACTAGTCACACCTCAAGTTTCTGGCATAATAGTTACACGGGGTCCAAAGTACCCCACTCACTTTGGGGAACGATAAATAATTTAAAAAATGTAAAAAAAAAAAAAATAAAAATACTGCAATGTAATTTAAACTTTTAAGAAATGACCATAACGATTTTATTCTACTCGTGTTATTTTTAATATTAAAAAAAATGTCAAAGAAAAGAATGCAGGAAAAATGACTTTTATCACAAAAATTGATGTAGAAATCGTAATTTTCAATTAGAAAAAAAAATCAACTCGTTCTATAAACCTGAGAAATCACGCTTTCAGGTAGTATTAGTTAAATTTGTCACGCTGGGGTAGATCGGACCCCAGATTTTCGCACGGTCTGACATGATTGACTACCAAAACTAATCTAACGGGCCCTTTCAAATAATAACGATGAGGCTCTCTTCTCAAAGGTTCGAACTATTGAGCGAGGGCACCACAAGTCCCATTTTCTCGAAGTTTCTATTTGCTGGTATATCGTCGGTCGAAAAACGGCTGGGGTCCAATATACCCTGTGTGACTATTAAGGGTAAACTCAAAAAACATAACAAGAAATCCCGATCTTTCTTAAATATATATCTCCATACTAACGAACATGAACCAAAAACAAATTAATCACCCGCGATCTTTATAACCTTATATATTCGAGCACAGCTGTCACTGTTTTGTATATGTATGAAGTATGGTATGGGTTGTCACATCAATGAACACAGTGTCACATATTACCAGAATTTCTAGATACAACTAGTGTCACTAGACAGCAACTGCTGAAGGTCAGAAAATGTGTGCGAAAAATGCCACCTTTTTTCGACGATATTGAAAAATGAAATTGATATATTTCTTATATGCGTTAAGTTACAGAGGTTTAATTAGTCACGATCGAAAGAGAAAAAATAATGAAAAATACGTGAACTAATAACATCTTTGAAAACGCTGTAATTTATTAAATATCGGCGAAACAATTTTGGAAAACCATTCGAAACCACTCTGCTTGCGGTAAAGACTCTAGTAGCGACTCGTCTTCGTCTTACTATAGATTTGTAAAATATACTTGTTTCAAGTATATTTTACTAGATCTCAAGATTAGCGAGCATGGAGAAGAGCGCATATTACGAGAGTGTAAATCGTTTAAACGCATTCGAAAATATTCTCTCTGGTCATTGTTTGCCGCTCAGTGACGACCCAAACAAGTTAGGCTTTCTCAACAGTTTATGGATGATGTTTGCGTGGTTAGTTAAAATTGTATACTAAACGAGTGGCGCTTCGGGCATTTTATGTTCTGCCAACCTCACGGCAGATCAAGCTTTCAAAAAACCCGGTAGACGCTACAGGTAGTAGCGAATCAATTTTAATTATTGTGACATCATATTACAATATACAAACAATAATCCCGAAATTTTTAAAACCCGAACATCAATAATTAACTCGATGGTAGCAAATCGTCAGAGGCACTTCAGAAAAAAATGGTCCATCGGTGAACGGTATAAATCGAAATCTGCTCGACCGTTTTTTTTTAAATTTGGCATGGTACTTCCTTACACAATTGACCAGGTATCTACGAAAGAATTTCTTTTTTTTCGATGTTTTGTGACACTTGGAAGTAAAAACACTGATTTTCGCCTAACAAAAGAGCCTATTTGTTTTTGTAAAATTAATAACTATGAAAAATTGAAAAAAGCTCTCGTAGATACCTGGTCAATTGTGTAAGAAAGTACCATGCCAAATTTCAAAAGGATCGATCGAGTAGATTTTGGTTTACACTGTTCGTCGGTGGACAACTTTCTTCCGAAGTGCCTCTGCTACCGTCGAGTTAATTATTGATATTCGAGTTTTTAAAATTCAGGAAATCTTGTTTATATATTGTGTTATGATATCATAATCAATAAAATAAATTTGTATTATCTGTAGCGTCTAAAAAAATTGTTGAAATTTTTTTCACCGAATTTACGTTACTCCGCCCTTAATGAAGAATGAAAAAGTATTTGGATCCTTTATAATCGAACGATTCATAAATATCTTAATTCCATGACATAACGCGGATGGACACAGACAACTTTTGCATTGAGATTACAATTTATTCATCACTGCTCCATAAATACTGGATTGCGAGTGTTTAAGGACGGAGCATATTTTTGTATCTTTTGCCTCGTCCGAGCACGTATCCGGAGCCCCGCCGTGTCTGTAACCCGGTTTTAAATTGAGTTTTAGAGATTTGAATATTTGATGATTCGGTGACTGAAATCGAAGCCTTATAAGCTTACGAGTGGCAGCACTTTATAGAATTTTCTCGAAAGTAAAATGCTCGTTGAAAACCTCTCGATCGGTATTACTTTTCTGACTTTTGGCTTGTTTTCAATATTTCAAATTCTATACTTTTTCATCGATTTTTCGTTCGCGTACGTACTCAAACAGTCTCGTTCCCTCATTCTCCATTATTTCTGGCCAGTCTCATGATCCGTGTTGGCTTATCCGGGAGACTTATGCATGTGCTCGATGTGCATATCGCACGCGCGCGCGCGCGATGCAAAATACACAGTGCCGTTAGATGCAGCGAGCGTTTGCCACGGATGGGAGCTCGTGTCTAACCGAGCATCGCGAGCCTCTTCGCGGAATAACGTATAATTTTATATTTTCATTCAACTTAACCACGTCAACGAGTTCCAAGACTTCCCGAGGCTTCCGCGCCTCGTCGTAGGAGACGGTAAGTCGGCTGGGAGAGGCAGCGAATAAAACTCAGGTGTATTCATTGCATTCAAAAGGATTAAGTTTTCCAATAAATTTATTAAAAAGCAGTGAAATTACCATTTTGTTGAAATACACATCCAAAATCAGATTTGTACTACTAATTGAATTTCCTCCAATAGAAAGGACGATTCTTAAAGTCAGCAAAGTGTATCCATCACCTACCAGAATAAACGAGAATCCATTTCATCTTATAAAAACTGCATTGAAAATCATAATAGTAGACAATTACAAAAGAACGTATTCAACATTGACAGAAGAAGAACTGAACAAAGCTAAAAAGGTAGACACGACCTATTATTACAAATCTAAACAATCGTTACAAACAATACGAGACTATACATCGTGTGAAATAGCGATATATTTAGGAAGCAATCCCGAGAAATTAAGGTATTCCTTTCACGAACCCGAATATTCTACAAATAACTGATTTTATATAATAGTAAAGTAAAAGTGCATGCGAATGGATTGGCGAAATTTCAGGTCAAGTTACCGAGCATTTAATAAAGAATTAAAACTCCAAAAACAGAAATAAGAATCGATTGGAAAAATAAAACGACGACACACGTCGAAAACGACGACTGGAACGAGAATCGTTCCAGTTGATTTTCCAACCGCCCCTTTGATCCTGCGGTTTTCAACATATAATTGGATAATACACGCTTTTGCACCAGCATTTTGCGCTCTTTCTGAGACTCCATCGGAATATTGCATAGGTCAGTTACAGCAACATCGAGAGCCGATCCTCTCGAAACGGAGAGGCGGCCGTTATGAAATCGCGTCGAAATAGCTTCTTTCTCATCTTTGACGCAGTCCCATCGCTGATGTATTGCACAAAAATATCACCTTTGTTCGCTCTCTTCTCGACGTGCAATAATAACAAGCTGTTTTCACATTATCTCCATTCGCCATTACATGCATGAGAGAATTTTTACGTATTTCGAAGCATCGCACTCGGTGAAGGAATATGATGAAGCTCATTGTGTGGGGATATGAATGAGCGCATTTTTTCGCGATGGAGTACATACACACGGAGGCCCCATTGAGTGAAAAACTTCCTTCGAGCCTCGTCTCCTCTCCCGGGGGCAGATAAGTGCAAACTATTTGAAATATTTATGTGTAATAAGCTATGTACGACGTACAAATACTGAGAGAACGACGGAGCTCGCGTGAATTACTGCGTCGCTTTGTTTCACGTGAAAAGAGCAAGAACGCTGCAACTCGCGTTGCAAGGTATTAGACAAAATGCGAGAGATAATTGAAAAAAAACGTTCTTTTATCCCGGAAGTGTGAAACGGCTGTGATTAGCGATCGTTTGGAAAAACGGAGGAGTGTAATACCTTAATTTGATGGGGAACGATGCGAGGTGGAAGTTGAGTGAAAGCGGGAACGTAAATTCACACTTTTTTAAGGGGAAGAAAAAAATGTAGAAACTGGAGGAAAAATTTGGGCGTGCTGGCCCAATTTGAAGGGTCGAGTAACTCACTAACTCGTCGATTTCAATAAACAATGCTACTCCATTAACAATGCATCGGAAGCCCCGTAATTCCCAATTCATTTCCATTTTTCTGAGTCGAAAAATCGTATTTTTCGACTCAGAATTCTCGAAAATTGCGTTTGTAGTTTCCCGCTCGACCGATCATGTAAATTCGGTGATGGCACATATCAGGACGGTACGCAAGTGCATGGCCCATCTGTGCAACTGGGCGCATCGTACCGTGCTCGAAAGTAAAAGCCTTCTCGACCTCCGGGAAGCTACAATAATTTCAACAAATTTTTCGTCTATTTGATCTAACGAGCGTATTGGGAGAACAATTTTTCATTCGGCACGTTAAGAACAAATGAAAATTTCGTGCTTCGTAGATCGAAAGGAAACGGCAGGGAATTCGAGCGGATTCTAATATGAAAAAAATCCTTGATCCGCCACAGACTCTCGTCGCAGCTACAATGATTCGTCTCTTCTTTATCCACGGCTCGTTTTCTTTTCAAAACTTTTGTTTTTCCCCGCTCCCGAGTCTCCGTGGAGCGGAGAAAAAGCGTCTGATCTTTTGAACGATAAAGAATTAATTACGCTTTACGCAACGCGCACTTTTCTTCGTACGTTGTTCATTAACTATTGTACGGTTTACATTTTTTCTTCGGGTCCACGGTGGCAAGAAACTGTCTGATAAAAGTGACGAGCAAAATCCAATATACCGTGAGAGTGAACGCAGGTGATCGAGGGGGGTACACACACGGAGTTCATATCCTTTCAAGAGAGATTCGCTCCATTGCGTTACTTCACGAATATTCACTTTCCGAGGAATCATAGTCGATTTTGCTGGACACAAGATTTCGTGTCATTCTCATCATTCGAATGATTTTTCTTCAAAGTTTTTGAAATTCCAATCACCATTTTAAGGTAGATCATGCCCGAAGGATCGTATTTTATGGGTGTCTTAATTGGGTCGATTTCTACTTTCTAATTAAAGATATTATAACTCTAAATTAATGTCAGAGCTATTAATTCGAAATTGTAAATAAATTTTTCCAACTTATTTTTTGGCGAATGAAATTACAAGCCATTAATTAACCGAGGATCCATCACTGAACCCAAAATTTCATTCGTACCTGGCGAAAATAATAGTTTTAATAAAATAATAGCCAAGAAGAAACAAAATGCCGAAATAAGCAAATGTGAGGTTGCGAGAGCTCATTTTACAAACTTCGTTCAATCTTTAAGGTAATATATTTTTATTACTAGTAAGATAATCCTCTCGAGTTTTTTCCTAAACCTTCATAATATACTTCATTGTACTTTTTCATAAACTTCGTATGAAGCGTTCATTCGTTACATGGAAAGATAAACGATTTTTTACGCATAGTCCTGTGTATTTTTCTTCTTATTTAAACACGTTTATCTCAATGATCAATAAGACGAAGTCTTTAAAATTTGATACGCGTGTCAGTCGACTGCGCATTTGAACTCTGTATAAATTTCAAGACTGTCTTAAGAAAATCGTTTTGTGCATGAATTGTCTTAAAATTCTAGTCACCAGTTTTATCGACGAATCAAAATAATTCGGAGATTCGATTGCGCTTTTCGTGCCGGTACTTTTTCGGTGGATGGCGAACCGACGAACGTTGGAAAATCGCTGGTACATTAACTTAATCACACGATACTTGATCCACGAATTTCCTGCCATTTTTTTTAAATGCGTGGACGAATAGGAGGTTAGGATAAACATATTTAGCGAAATGTTGAAGGAAAATATATTGGCAATGGAAAAGCTCTGATCAGCTGCTCGCATTTCCCTAGTTCTTATCTATAATCCCGTATCACTTGAAAGTAGAACGCATTTTTCGTTCTCCTTCTTCCGCTTGATTCTGAAAGAATGTGAGAAAGAGGTAAGAAGTGAGTGCGGAGGGTCGGGAGCAATCGGAGATAAAATTGATTCGGGAATTAGTACGCGAAACGAGAATAGGAGCTTTTAGATTAATTTTTTCATGAATTATTTGAGCTGTTGAAAGATCTTGGGCAAGCATCGCAGCAGGTAACGCGCGGGCCAAGCAGTGGGAGTTCGTTTCATATTCCATTTAACTTTTGCGTTGGTTGGTTAAAAGCTCCCCGGATTTTGCGGACGTTTTCATTCTAGAATCGACGATTGTCTGCTCTATTTGTGATTTTATTATTCGAGAGACCGATTGAGTCACTGATATTTTCATGTTTATTTATTATTAGCGGAGACAAAAAAAACGCGATAAAACGTAGGTGTGGACGAATTATAGGGTACAATAACGCGCGTTTGCGATAAGAAATAATTATCGTTGCTTTTCTTCCGTTTCGTCGTTTTTGTAGTATGAGGCAGTAAATGTCTTACGTCACTCAAAATATTCTTCATGCTAATGAGACCCAGACTCTAACGAGGGCTGCCAACCTCAAATTTTAGTGATAATGGCCCTGTAAACCGCCCACTTGATCCGCAAAATCTGCCCGTGAATTTAAGGGCTTATATACACTTGTGATGGGCGGAAAAATCGAAATTTTTTTGTTTAGATATTCTTCAAGTACAGTGTCTGAAGAATATGTCCACCGAATTTCATAAAGACTGGAGCATTAGATTCGTAGCTCTGGGTATTTCAACCGACCGCGCGGTGTGCGCGGTCGTCTAATACTTCCATCTTTAAGGAAGTTGAGGCATTAGAATGAAAATGGTGTCATCGCTTTTAAACTGATTGCATCTTATAAAGTGAAGTGTAAAAAAAAATCAGTTAAATTTTCAGACAGTTTAGGAGCGTCGTTGCCGAGAAAAATCAATAACAATTTGGGCCAAATAACATGTAATCTTATGGAAGTCAAGACACATTCAGTGATATCTCCGTTAAAAATGATGCTAAAAATATGAAATTTTTTGGGCAACATGAGCAAGGCTTGCTGAACAATGTCAATTTTTTTCAGATTTATTAGGAGATTTGCTGAGATTATATTAATAATAATCTGTTTCCCGCGCAGTTTTTTGAGGCTAGGATCGTCACCGTTCGTGTTTTCGACTGAGCTTTCACCAGTTTTTCGTCTTTTTTTTCCCAACATTTCTTTAAAGTGTATGTAACATTGCCAAACTGTAAACTGGCCTAACTTTTGAAAGGTACAGGTCATAACTTTTGGGTAAAAAAAATGACTGTACAGCCTCAACTTCCTTAAACGCGATTATCTCAGAATCGCCTTTTTTGAAAAATACCTTTGCGGTGGACACGATTACTAAAAGACTATATTAATCCGATCCATACCAAATTTACACGACTTATTTATTATAATAATAGCTAGGGCCTGGACGAAGGATTTCGTATTGTGTTCGTAATTGTAGAAAAAAACCGAATATTTAGCACCTCAAAAAATGAATTTCTTGTTAAAACTGTCGCCATTTTATTAAACCAAAATTTTTACAAATTCTTCGTCCAGTCTCGAGCTATTATTATAATAAATAAGTGGCATAAATTTGGTATGGATTGGATTAATAGTTTTTAGTTATCCACCGCTACTGGTGCTCAAAAAAAGTTGCTACTGGAATACAGCTAGAGTTGCACCATTTTGAGAAATTTTTTGATGAAAAATATTGTACAAGTACGTGAGCATACGTGCTAACGAATGTCGTTCACAGTTTTTCGATAAACGTTTATCTTCTTGTCGAAAAAAAATCAAGAGAATCACATTTTTTCGCCCACTGCAAGTGTAATCAGACCTTAATGGTTCAAGATCCTCAAACTCGTAACATTTCATATCGAGGATACATTGCGACTAATTGGTCATTACGATTTCTCTACCTAACAAAGCCCTCATTATCTTCCCTATAACAAAATGTATCACTCGCATGCCTCGGACAGTGTCCTCACAAATGCTCTTTTCTTATTTATCTGGGGCCAGGGAAGGTGAATGATTATTCTTAGAATCGGATCAATTAGTACAAATAGTATTTATACACGAGTGAACTCTCAGTCTTAGGAACAATCCACGCAAATTCTGGGAGTGAGATTCAGCTTATATTTGGAATTAAAATTACAATTGACAAGCGCGGTGCGTGCAGCTCGAGGACGTCTTCTTCGATCACGTAACAATATACCCACTCAAAATATCCTGAGGCACAATTTCTCTGAGTTGAAAAATCCTCGAGAATTAAATAACATTCGAGAAAAGGTTCGTAACATTCAGAAAAATACTAATGAAATAATTAATTTGTTTCTCACGTTCGTTGCCATTCACAACGGGTTAAGGTAGTTCATGCATGAAATTATTTTCTTAAGAGTCTTGAAATTTACACAGAGTTTAAATGGCTAGTCGACTGAAGCGCATGTCAAATTTTAAAGGGCTCGTCTTATTGGTCATTGAGATAAACGTGCTGTTTAAATATGAAGAAAAATGCACAGGGACTATGCGTTAAAAATCGTTTATCTTTCTATATAACGAATGAATCCTTCTTACGAAGTTTATGAAAAAGTACACTATAAAAATGAAGCATATAATGAAGGTTTGGGAAAAAATTCAAGACGATTGTCTTACTAATAATAAAGATTTATTAGCTTAAAGATTGAATGAAATTGGTAATGAGCACTCGTATAATCTCACATTTGTTTATTTCGGCATTTTGTTTCTTCTTGGCTCGGACCATTTCTGTCACAGACTTTGTCTTTTTATTGACGCTTTATTCTCGATCCATTTCCCTTTGTGTTTTCCTTTCGAGCTCTCTAATGCGATTTTTGACGTAAAAAACTATAGGATTTTCGCCAGGGACGAATGAAATTTGGGGTTCAGTCAGTGATGGATTCTCGATTAATTGATGACTTGCAATTTCGTTCACCAGAAGATAAGTTGAAAAAATTTATTGACAATTTCGAATAAATAACTTTGAAATTAATTTAAAGTGGTTATATCTTTAATTAGGAAGTAAAATCGATCGAATTTAGACATCCATAAAACACGAGCCGTCAGGCATGATCTACCTTAAACTAAAATTACATTTCATTCAACGAAGGGATCGAGCTTCCACTCATATTTCCATTGTCCAATTAATATCCGATTAGTCGTTCAATTAATTAAATTATTATCCAATTAAGCAAAAATCCTTGTTTGCAGAATATTTTTGAATAAACGAAAATATGTCACAATATTTTCAAATAGAGATAACTGGATTGTGAGGATAATTTCAAATCAATAATATTTTGCCAATAGATATTTCGTCTCAGGATCCCGAAAGTATAAATATCAAAGCATTTATTTTCCAGTACGAGAATTTTATTTATTTTTCATCGGATGGCGAATGAGGTGGCTCGATCATTGCGGATACAATGCACACTATCTTTGTGTACAAGAAACGAAAAAATAGACGAAGTTTTCATAGCAAGAGTGCATGAACCATGAAAATTCATTCGGATCTCGATACTCCGGCCAACTTGGAAAAAAAAGGTGCGAATTTTCAACTCAACTTGAATCCCTTTCGAGTAAGAATTTGAAAAATAAATGACTTTTCACCAAACTGTAGTTTCCAACAAACTTCATTTTATTTTCGAATTGTAACTCTTTTTCTTCTGGATATTTGAAAGAAAAACACTCAAACGTTGTTTTCTAGCAGTGATAAAAGTTTCCACGATGATTATAGATCGGCCATTCAATTATGCACCCTCTCATTGATATTTCACCGACGTAAAGTTCGCTTTTCTCAAAGGATCGGTTGATTTTTTGTATTGTTATGGAATGACCAGTTGTGGGACGCTCTCATGCGTTCTTTTGTTTACCAAACTTAGCGATTGTATCAGATCCTCCCTTTGTAAGGGGGAACGGGAACAAAACAAGATCCGCAACTTCGTCGGATGAAACCTCGAAATTATTCGTCTCCACATTGTGATTAATTGATTCATCTTCGTTATGCAAGTTCTTGCCTTCGCTATCTTGGTCCACGTTTCTCCAAACGTTTGTTCACTGATGGAGAACGCTTCAGAAATTGCGTCTCCGAAAGAATCTAGAAACGATTCATTGTTGTTATCGATCTATATTTATCAATGACGCTTTCTTGGTACAAGATCCGAGCGTGAGAAACACCGATTCGTCGGAAATATTATTTGGAAATTCAGTCATTCCAACCAATAGTTTTCGAGTGCGATTTTCTCGAAAGTATTCTTTTAAGGTTTATGAAATTCAGAAGCTACTCGACAGATTTCAATGAAATCCAAAGAGCTGATCGGAAGCATAAAAATCAAGCACTCGAACGAAGATTTTTTTTCTTGAAAACTCAGTTGAACTGGTGATTTTTTCTTTGAAAATCCGCGAATCAACGGGAATAGTCATTTTATTGATTAACATTTGTTTGATTATTATTGATACAACGGGAATAGTCATTTTATTGATTAACAGAAAGTTGATCGAGTATTCGATCAACTTCAGAAACAATTATTTTTTTTTCATACGATTAATTTCAGACGAACCGGGATAATGTTCTGATGATCGTCGCAAAGGACTGTCCCACGTTGGACCACGTTTCACGAGTAAAAAAAAACGAGTAAAAAGAGTTAGTCATTGGACTAAAAAGTTTTTAGTCAAATGAGAAAAAAAATCTGGAAAACTAAGTTTGTTAAGGAAGTTGAGGCATTAGAAAGAAAGTGATGTCATCGCTTTTAAACCGATTGTATCTTATAAAGTGAAGTGTAAAAAAAAAAATCAGTTCAATTTTCAGTCACTTTAGGAACGACGTTGCTGAGAAAAATCAATAACAATTTGGGCCAAATAACGTGTAACTTTATGAAAGTCAAAACACATTCAGTGTTATCTGCGTTAAAAATGATCCTAAATATATGAAATTTTTTGGGCAACATGAGCAAGGCTTGCTGGATAATGTCCATTTTTTTAAGATTTATTAGGAGATTTGCTGAGATTATATTAATAATAATGTGTTTCCCGTGAAGTTTTTTGAGGCTAGAATCGTCACCATTCGTGTTTTCGACTGAGCCTTCACCAGTTTTTTGTCTTTTTTTCCCCGGCTCTTCTTTAAAGTGTATGCAACATTGCCAGACTGTAAGTTGGCCTAACATTTAAAAGGTACAGGTCATAATTTTTGGGTAAAAATGACTGTACGGCCTCAACTTCCTTAACGTCCCTGGAAATCCCTGAGCCCTTCAATCAATTGAAAATAATTGAAATCAATTGAAAGTAAAAATGACTTTTTCACTACACATGCGCCGAAAGTTCAACTTTCCGAAATCAGAAGGTTGGATTTTCGGTGCATGTGTGGTGAAAAATAGTATACACTCCACGGGAGTGAAATTAGACCACCTCAAACTGCGCGCTTGTCAATTCTACCCGCGGTTTGAAGTAGTCTACTTTCCCTCCCTAGGTGTGTAATATACTATTATTAATTTCTATTTCTATCCCTTCTAAAAACAGTTTTTCTTTAGGCGCGTTTTAGGTACTGCTGGACGTATGTAAGACCTCAATATTAATTTATTAAAATATTAAAATAATATTATTAGTAATTATTAATATTATTAATATTTAAAAAACAATAAAATTCAGAAAAGTTTCGACACAGAAGCGTATCAATGAGATCGTATTTACGAACTTATCTAATCAATGAACACCGCGGAAATGCATGAATGCTTCAGAGTTTACTAAAATTTCAAAAACCTCCAAAGAGATAAAAACGTTTTTGTTCACTTTCCAATGATGACAATCAACCGATAACGGTTTAAATGTCGAGCGAGTACCGCTCGAAAAAAGTGAAATGCGGGCGTCGGTTGAAGCTGAAAAACATCAGGGAACCACCACTCCGAAGACTTCCACCACCTCCAGGTTAAATGAAACGTTGAATAAAAAAGATTGCTGAAGTTGGAGCGAGCGCAGAATCAACCCCTGTTGAGAGTCTTTCGCTACCTGTACAGAGCGCTTAGTTATCATTTGTACCATCCACCACTGAGCGCGCCGCACCCGTGAAAGCTACATCCGCGCATCGCCAAATATCGTTCATTCGAAAACACCTGCTCGTCGTGGTAACATCGGCTTCTGCATTCGGTTGCCTTCTTCGAGAACAAGAGCACGGATCGTAAAGTACCCCACAGTGAGGAAGCACCGAAAAAATTAAAATTGAGGATAAAAATATAAGAGGAGATCAAAATCGAAACCACTGACTCCACTTTTCTTGCGAAAAACTCTGCGACGATGAAGATCGGCGCCCTTAACAGCATCACTTCCGGTCTCACGATCCTGACCTTTTCTCTGCTACTCGTCGTATCTTTCAGCGTCGAGGCTTTAGCTACACGTAAGTCGATTTACTTTTTCCACTAATTATACTTATTGTTAGTTCTTGTCGTACATGAAAAAAAATATGAAAAAATGCTGCAAATTAAAATTTGCAAATTGCTTTCTCAAAATGGTCAAGATGCACGATGCTCAAAGCTTACTCTATGAGGTGCTATATTTTTCATTTTGGCTTCCTCATAGAGGAAGCTTTGAGCATCGTGCATCTTGACCATTTTGAGGAAGCAATTTGCAAATTTTAATTTGCAGAATTTTTTTTGTATACAAGGAAATAATGTATTTTCCTATCTTCTTTTACGAACTTTAATTTATCTCTTTGTTTAAATTCATTAAAAAACTAAATGAGGAGCCATCAGAAAAAACAGTTTGCAACTTTCAATTTTCATCGTTTTTCTATTTACATTGAAATTAAATAATTCAGACAACTGTGTTGGAAAGTATAGAGGAAGTGCAGACTTATACACAATATCTTACAAATTTCCAAAAATTGAAGCGGTTGGACGATTTTTTGAAAAACTCATATTATCGTAAAATTCAAAATGTCATAAAATTTAAACCACTCAACCGATATTCCCCAAATTCAATACCAACCTTCCTATTATGATGGTCTATTTATAAAAAAAAAATCATTAATAAATCTTAAAATTTTCGGAAGTTAGAGCGTCGACACCCTTTTTATGAAAATTTCAAAACGTTGTCAGATTCGTAATTTTTTAAAAATTCTGACAAAATTATCAGAGAATGAAGAGCTTGTATAGATTAACATCTGTGCAAAACGGTAGCCCTGAATCTCAAACTGTTTCCGAGTTATAAGCGTTTGAATTTTGCAGTGCCATGACACACACGCACAAACACACACATCCGGACATTTTTTCTAGATATGATTTTTCGATGTTTTGGAACATTTTGAGCACATTGACATTGAAAACTGGAAAAAAAAAAAATTTCATAGTCACAAAGCTTCCTCGATGAGGAAGCAAAAAGTACTGGAGAGTCAAACGAAGCATCCTTATTTATAACCACAAAAAGCTGTTCAGAATTGAAGTGAGGAAAAACTGCGAATTCTTAAAAATGTCATGCTTCTGCAATTGGTGATCAAAGTTTTTTGATATTCTAAAAAAAAATGCTCGGAATAATTGAGGCTTTTTCGTGATTTAGTCAAGTTAACATTTATTCATCAAAACACTCTTTTTTGGAGTTCAGAATTAGTCTGGATGAGAATTAACGTCCATTTCGATCAAAGACCCAGACACTCAGGATTTTTTGAAAATCGATTTTTGTGGATTTGAAGGGGCTCGTTTACGAAACTTGTATTTTTTAAAGCTGTTTCTTGGAAGTTTTAAATTGATCGGAAGATTTCTGCCGTTGCGCCAGCAGCTGATAGACACAAAGCCCGGGGGCAAGTAATCTTTTGCTTTGAGCTGCACACAATTGATCCTTTATTTTCTCAATTGCTCTTGAGCAGCCGAGTTTGTGTATATTCTGCCACATTATTCCTGGGCGATTCGAGTGGTTGGAGTCTGCGAACTCTGCAGTGAGGTTTTGTCCTGAGGGTAAGAATCTCCAGAATCTTGGTCTAGGGTTTTCAGGATCTCCGAGAGTCGAAGCTTCGGCAAATGAAGGCTCAAAAGACATTAATTTGGTAGAAGTCAGCATTTCGATTTCGTAAAAAGTAAACGAGAAACGTCAATATTTATTTATAAAAATGCAATGTAAATTTAATAATTCAATTTTTAAAATCGTCTTTTTTCAACTGTTTTTCTAAATGTCGAAAACGCCATCCGCCATATTGGATTCCAACGTGACGTCACTCCGATAGTAAACAATCTAGATTCTTATTGTGCGCTCTGTGTTATTTTGAAATATTACAAGTTATTATGCACGTTTGTGGACTTTTATCATTCATTTGATTAAAATCGCATTATGGAAAACGGTTTTGTGAAAGCAGATAGTACAAATCTACCAATGATAAATATGTTGATGGTGACAATGAATCCACAATTTTTGTCGCATTTTTACACTTGTATTATTGCATTCAGGCACGAGACACCAATGATATACCGCTATAACTCATTATTTTTACAAATCTTATTACTTGGTCTTTCGCAATTGTATTGTTTACTAACGGAGTGACGTCACAAACCGAAAAAACATGGCGGCTAGCGTTTCCGCGCAAAAATTGAAAATTATAAATAAAAAATAGTTTTCAAGACAGTTTTCGGTCTTATAAAATTGAAATAAAAATTCTCCTGGTTTATTACGATCACAGGATTATTTTAAAACAGTTTTCAAAAAAAGGTGTAATACCCTATTCCTACACGCGTATCATTTGCCACACGAAATTTTTTTTTCTTCTCGTGTTTGCTGCACGTGTTTTTCTAACGGTGAACGTAAACGTACGTGATAACGTACATCAGAAGCGACTTTTAGCCAAAACAATACTTTCAATTTTTTTCATCTATTTTTCTTTTATCTCATTCGTGGGTTTTCAGCGCTTTCGTACATGCCCGTGTCATTGGCAGACCAGATGTTCCACGTGACGTAGATAATCTTTGCTATTTAATATCGTTATTTGATGTTCAAATAGCAAACTTGACGATTATTTATGTCAGGCAGTGATCGTTACACTGACGTAGTAGGCAGTGCCGTGCCAACTATGTCAATAGCATCTGAGGAGCTATTAATTATTCAGTTGAAGAATTGATGAATTTTGTTGGGCCTTAAATTCGCCGCAATACTTACTCACTCCTCGAGTCTCCTCGAGTCTCAAAAGAAAGGAGTGTTTAGAGAGTAATTGAGATAACGAAACGTGGTAATAGACAAGATTGTATCCAGTCAAAAAAGTCGCAGGTGATGGGATAGCGATAATTCCTGAATTTTTATGTGATATATTTTGGAATGATAGATTCTGATTCTCTTTCGGAATTCTCATCGTGAATTTAAAAAATATAAAAAAAAAAAAATAGCTAGAAACGGATTTAAATTCATGGAGATTATATGAATGAGGGAATTATTAAATGAATTCAGAATTCACTTTTTTAGGGTTCGAAAATCTTAAGGGGACTCAAAGAAATTAAAAAAAAATTATTTGAATGGAAATTTTGGCTACTATCATTTCGTTTGCACACAAAGATTTTGTTCAGTGCATAAGGCAGATGAACAACGAAGAGTTTCGATTGTCGACTCTTTTTCCATCGACAAAGAAACAATTTTCCAGAACTCGTACACGTCAAACGTCGAATCGAAAAAAAATAGCCACGTTTCACTGAATAAGTATTCAAAAAGAATTGGAGTACGATCATTTTGACAGTTTTCGAAATTCGGGGTCCTCCATTTTTTGGCGTCCTTTGAATCCTTAAAGTTCACGCCCGCAGGATCTGTACCTCGATGACTTTCACGGTTTCGTGGCAGTGAAAATCAATCAGTTATTCGAATGGAGACACACGAGTCAGTGATCTGAAAGATTGGATTTTTTTTGGTAGATTGTTCCTGCCAGCTTTTGATTTCTCGTGTCCTATTTGACGTCACTGATCGAACTAACGCTGCGATTATTTCGTAAATTGGTGTAAGAAAGGCTCACAGACGAGCTGAATGTTATTAATCGTTTAAGCAGAAAAAGTAGAAAAAAGGTAAGAGTGCAGAATGAACTTGCAGAAAGTAATTCATGGCCACGCATTTTCGTGTTTCAATGGGATTTCTGAGTGATGAGGAAAAAGTGACTTTGCGTTAATATTATTGTAAAACATCGGAGCGCTCCAGTGACATCGATATCGAAAAATCAAATGATTTTTTTTTTTCATCGGAGTATGAAAGAGATTCTTGTATTTGCGAGTAGTTCGGAGGACAATTTTAAGGATTAATTCGTAAACAGAATGCAAAGGACATTAGATTTTTTTTCTTCAATAGAGTGAAAAAGACACGGTTCGTTTCCAGAGTACCGGCAGCAAATTAATTGAATTTACGCTATGAAAGTACAAGAAAAATTGATTACGTGACGGAGAAGTATGAATAACTTTATTTTTAATTCTCAGAGAAAGAATTTTGAAAGAATTTATGACGCTGTCAAAAATTTTTCAAATTTCATTCTTGTCCGTTGTACTAGTCGAAATCAGTTTCACAAGGTTTTCGTACGCTCGTACCGGGCATCGAATTAAGGCAGTTCATGCACGAAACGATTTTCTTAAGAAAGTTTACAAATTTACACAGAGTTTAAATGGGCAGTCGACTGACACGCATATCAAATTTTTAAGACTTCGTCTTATTGATCATTGAGATAAACGTGTTTAAATAAGAAGAAAAATACACAGGACTATGCGTAAAAAATCGTTTATCTTTCCATGTAACGAATGAACGCTTCATACGAAGTTTATGAAAAAGTACACAATAACAATGAAATATATTATGAAGGTTTGGGAAAAAATTCGACAGGATTATCTTACTAGTAATAAAGATTTATTAGCTTAAAGATTGAACGAAATTTGTAAAATGAGCACTCGCAACCTCACATTTGCTTATTTCGGCATTCTGTTTCTTCTTGGCTTGGCCCATTCCTGTCACAGCCTTCTGTCTTTTTATTAACGCTTTTTTCTTGATTCCTTTGTGTTTCTCCTTTAAGCTCTCTAAAGCGATTTTTTACACAAAAAACTATTATTTTCGTCAGGGACGAGTGAAATTTTGGGTTCAGTGATGGATCCTCCTTTAACTAATGGCTTGTAATTTCATTCGCCAAAAAATAGGTTGTAAAAATTTATTTACAATTTCGAATTAATAACTCTGACATTAATTTAGAGTAATCAGTAAGTAAAAATCGATTGAATTTAGACACCCATAAAATACGATCCTACGGGCATGATCTCCCTTAAATACTGATAAAACAGCGAAAAATTATTCTTAAATAATTCGAATCAGGTCTCAAACCAAAATGCAGTTTCTCCCATCGAAAATCGAACTTGAACGGAAATTGCGCAATATCAATACCGTTGAATCGTTTTCGTTTCTGTTGATATTTCACGTGCAAAACTATACGGACATCGACGAAGCGTTGGAACTGTAGTCGCTGAATGGTCCGTGGCTCATTTGTCTTCCACGCTGCTCCCCGGTAACCGCACTCTTGTTTTACGTCGGTGTGTCATACACGTGGTCATACAGAGCGTTAACTACGCTTTGATATTCAATTAAAGAACACGGAAATAGAAAACCGTTGAACAGTAAGCGTTCGGTACAAATAACGCGGCACCCTTACGAGAGCGTATCTGTTGGTCCAACTCCGTTCCGATATTGTTTTCATCACAGAGTCCAATTGGTAATATCGGGAACAATGTTATCGCTCTGCAAACCTCAAAACTCTGTAGCACTGTTGACGTGCGTCACGTCGAGGGACGAAGTTGTTTTTGAACCAGGACTATCGAAATCGGAATATTCTCCACATGACTGTCAATGGCGTTGCTGCAAAACTATGAATGAAGTTGGAATAAAAATGACACAAAAAATACTTTCTCAACGCGGAATCCAATGTAACGAAAATCCCAGAAAAATTGAACGAATTGATGCAACTCGGTCGAGCGGAACGAGCGCTAATTTTTGACTTCACAATGCTTTGACTTTCATCAACATTTTAGCGTTGGCAACCAACTTACAAATTTCATCGAAAGAATCAGGTGACTCGACAACTTTCGAATTCTCGTTGGTCTTTGAACAGTTTCACAATAATTTGTAGCTGACGCAAAGGTACGAAGTCCGTGGATGTTTGAGGGACGTCATCGATGCAATTTTTCGTGTTGCTTTGACCCGGAGCAATGACAACGAGGCGTTAAGGGGTGAAAAAGATTCTTTCCTCCCTTCCCCTGTTTTTTGTTTCGTTCCTGCTCTCGCCTTGCCCCTCGCCTTTTTTCTCTCTCCATTTCCATCTTCCTCGCACTACGGACGTTGCTTGGGTACAAACATTTATTTGAAAACACATGAGATGGGGGATTGCTTCCCCTGAGACAATGATTTTTGTACTCTACTCTTCAAGATCTTCATTCGAGAGAATTAATCCTTCGAATTTGCCAGCTCCACGAAGGCAGTCCTTGGAACAATCGAAGGTATTGAAGATCCTGGGGAAGAAGTCACGACACAAAAACGTTTTTTTTCTTTCTGGATGTTGCATACGATTTCAATTATTTTTCTATTCTCATGTTCGTACTTCTTTTCCCAGAATACTTTAAACTTTGAATAAAAACGCAGGACGATGAAAAAAAAGTCACAAAAATTTAGATATCTTTTACCAAAAGGAACAACATTTTATGCCCATTTTGTGACTCTTCTATCGTTTGAGAGTATTCATGCTCTTTGACATGCACCCAATGAGTCCAGCCGTGTACGAGCACTGCAGTATTTCGTGAATCCGAGTAAATTCGTATGAAAATTGGATTACCCAGAGATATTTGCTCTGGTGCGATATTCCACAGCACATTTCGAAATTCAATAGTAAGAAAGAAAATTTTTCATTTCGCGTTCGCAGTGTGCTGTGTAAGTGCGTGGGAGTCGTTCTTTTCACTCGTTTTCCACGCCTTCGTGGTGTGTTCCTTTGTTCAAACGATTGATAATACTCACAGAGAACACAAATTCGATGAATTGTTTTGGTACGTGATGAAACTCACACGTGCCCAAAACCCGTAGTCAGGTTCACGATGAAGTACGTGACTTTTGTGTATCTATAAAAAATACGAATAATCTGAGCTCGACCGATTTGATTACCTTTAGTGGAAACCAATCTTAGCTTCCAGAGCATATTGATATTTATTAATGTTTCGTTTCGTTTGAATTTATTCAATAAAGTCTTCGAAAAAGATCGTTCCTAGGACTTTTTCTCAGGATCTGACTATACCTGCGGATACACGTGCGTAAATCTGAGAAAAATATTGGGAAATTTTGCTCGAATTTTTTCAAAAATTGCAGAAATGTTTATCTCATTCGCAACGATTTTTTCTTTCGCATTCGCGCATGAGAGTCTTGTGCGTTCGACGATCGTGTTTCGTGCTGAGCTGTTTGACTCGGAAACGCAAGTTTTTCGAATTCCGATGCGTTTTTATCTTCCAGGCGTCTTTGAAGAACTTGATCGGATTTTCGAGTATTTTTCGACATTCATTCGCAAACTATACAGTATCATTGAGCAATTTTGAGCAACAGCGTTCAAGAAACTCGCATACGATTTGCAAAGTAGACTCGCATTCGACACATATTTGGGACATAGATTCCTGATATTTTTCCGATACTTTCAACCAACGAATGCTCCCACGTAACGTGCTTAACTGACCGGAATCTTCTCGGGACGAAAATTTCTATTCCAACAGAAGTTCGCTCGACTTTACCTGCATTCCTTACGCCTTTTATTCTCATTTCTTTTAATACAGTACAGACGATAGCGAAGCACGCTAGTACGTTCGGTTCGCTCATTCAAAAACCGGAAGTTTCCCGAATGACCAATCCTCGTTCACGTGTCACAAATCCACTCATATTTTTTTGTTTTTCATCTCCGTCACACCTTTTCGGTCTCGACATTATAAAAATAAATGATGTACGAGGGCTTCGATTTACTAACGGAAATAAGAAATTATCGGAGATTCATGCAGAATTCAAGGAGAAAAATGCATTTTTTTCGATCGAAATGTCACGATGTTTTCAGGTAGGAAAATTCGACCCGAAACATTGGAAATTTTGGTCCTCGCTAAAAAAAATATTTTTCGCAATAAAAACCGTGCAATATTGGTGACTTGTTCGTTGAATTCATTGTTTTCTGACACCTTATCGCTCGACACGGGTTCGTTCATTCATACTTTGTCAACGATTCAGTCGGAAGTCATGGCTCGAAATATCCCTTCTAATTGATATTTCAACAAGTCGGAAATACCATTTGGCCAGTGTCTCCGTAATCCCGGAGCACTTGGAGCTTCGACACTGAGTCCATTCTGTTTTGCTTGTTTTCTCTCACAACCGCAGTTCTCGAATATTGAGTTAACGACAGCGCCGTAGTATCAACTCGATCTCTCGTCGCGTATATTTGTTCATCGCGAATCCCGGGCCAAAAGTTCTTCAATATTGCGTCACAACTGTTGTATATTCGAGGACGAAAATAATGAATGAAATCACGACGAAGGAGCGTAATAATGACAGCTGAAGTCGTTGACGTTCGAATGTTTTTCCATACGTTTTTGAACTGTGACAGTTTGAAAAATATTCAATCGTCGAGTGTGCATTTCGAGAGAATTATCACTTTTCATTTTTTTACGTCCATGTCAAACTTTTCAATGCTTAAGGAAGTTCACGCGAATCTAATGGAAACTGAAAATTCCAAACTTTAAGAATTGACATTTGGAAATATGCTCGAAATATACAGCGTGCATCTATTCTCGGGATTATCATAAAAATTTACATTCACATTTTTTTAAGGGTTATCCACAGGCTCTTATGGCAGGCACACCTCCTGTGCGAACATTTGGATTTAATCAAATAGGATCTCCCCAACTTTAGAGAGTCAAAAACGAGAATAAGAAAATATAATGTTTTTAGATATCAATGACGTCTCGAGAAAGCCTTGTTACCGGTGCAAATCACTTGGGAATGGAAGAAGAAGACTTATTTGAGGTTAACGAGTAATAACGACACAAACGGTGGAAGGTTTGACAACACCACGAGCCAGCGGATCTAAAATATAGATATGCATACGCATGCAAATAGAAAATGGCTGTTACATTTTGCTTGACGATTTAACAACAAAAGTATTTTAACCGCTATCATTATATTAAAAATTGATCAAAAATATGATAAAAATTGACAACAAATTAATTACACACAATTTTAATAATTCCGAGAATAAATATTAATCGTTTCTTCGATCATGAAAAGAGCAAAAACGTTCAGTAGCTTGTTTGGATCACAAAGCAACGCATGCAATAAAGCCAACGACACAGGATTCGATCGAGTCTGACTTCCTTCTACAAATAGAGGAAAACGTCGTTCAAACTTCTCGGAATTACACATTTATAAATAACGTTAAGAACAGTAGAATTGAGTGCATTTGCATAACGGCTTATTAGTACAATTGGCGGACAAAAATTCCATCATTTAGTTGTCAAGGTTGATATTATTAGAACGTGTAAACAGCACAAAATCCTCCCGTCGATCGCGGAACAACGCTTTTCCCTTGAAAAGCAGCATTACATTATTTGCAGCTAATAAATACAGGGTCTCGCCAGTTCAGCCACGGGAATATTAATTGTCGTACACATGTCAGTGTCCGCTATCCGTTGTAGGACACAGCCAATCAAAACGTATGGAGTGAACGTCACCACAAATCTCCATTCTGTAATGCCTGCGTCATGTCACCAGGATAACACTCGCTTTAATTTATAAACGTGAACATTAAGAACGCATTAAATGTGTTTCAGGCTCGTTCAGAATATTCCTGCGCTCTTGTTATTTCGTTTTACCAATAACAATCGATTCTCGTCTCATTTTTTGTTTTACTAATAATAATCGATCTTCGTCTCAATATTTCCAATGATTTTGCTTGCACAAGCATCAATTTGTTTCAATAAATACGAAGTGAATTCATCTTCACTGTGACCGAAGCTCGTTGACCGACGTACCGTTTTTTCGAACGGCTATCAACAATGAACTTTTCACATAAATAAATATTTTCTTGGGAAGCATGATTTTTTAAAAAATAATATTGTCATGGCTGATGAGAAGAACGTTTGATCAGTCAGTCCGATAATTACGTCGAGCGAGTCGAAGGACACGTTGATGGTTAAAATTATTCAGTTTGAGCATGAAATGGGAATCGCGTTAAGGGTATTTGTCGGACGGGGACATGTTGGTTGAACGCACGATTCGCCTTAATTGGCATTTTGTCGGTGCACACGGCGAATCTCTTGGTGAAAAATTCATAATTCATAGAGCAATGCAAAAAAAAACGTTTGATATTTTGAGATGAGGTAGATTTTTCAGATTTTCTAGCTCCGATGAACGTTTTCCTGAGCATAAACCGAGTAACGATATTACCTCGTTTTTTTGCACAACTCGTTCGATTCTGCAAACCGATTGAAATTGAATGAAATCACGTAGCGAAAATTGCAGTAAAGATAGAAAAAAACGAGATGGGAAAAGTGACGAAGGCCTCCTCGCTGAATGGGCGTCCGAAGCACGAGCAAACTGATTGATTAATTGACACTCCGTTTTACCTCAAATCGAGTAATCTCCCCTTCTTCATTTTTATTTATGTTTCGAAGGCGGCTGCTCGGCGTACGGACACTCCTGCTATGGTGGCCATGGCAAAAGATCGTCCGGTGACGAGTTCCCGCGATCGACGGAAGTTGAGATCGACGTCGCAAGCCCTGACGAAATAGCTCAGCACTCGGGCGTCGATGAGCTAGTGTATCTGAGTAGCAACGAAATTCAACAATTACAAGATTTCATAAAATGTCCAAATTGCCCTGTTGGATCGTCACGACGTTCCCGAGATGACTGGGACTCTTCTCTCCTTCTCCGGAAATTGGTAAAGCATTTGAGAAATGACCTTTTTTTATCATCGTTGAAACCCCGATGATCGCCATTTTTTCGACCTTCTTTCCCGACTCGCTGTAATTTCAATTTATTTTCGAACAATTTTTAACGACGACGATGTTCCTGTTTCAGATCGTCCCGAATCGTCGTCCCTACAACCCTGCTCGCTCGCCAAACGATGAATAATAACGGATGCACCGACGTTACAAACTTCCTCGAGAACTTGAAGGGAAATCGGATTTAGATGAACGCACGAGAAACAACTTGAATGAACCTTAAAAGAAGCGCCTTGTTTCGTGATTTTTTTGCAAAAGCAACAAAATCTCGTTTCATTGCGATCGTTTCGTTATAATGTCTGTCTATTTTTATAATATCAATTAACCCAGTCACCCTCGAGGTCCGAGACTTTTCACACTTCTAGTCAATCGACAATTAATCGAAGATAAAAGTGGCAGAAGCAGCGGGACTGTTGCCCTGTTTTTTTCATGAGTTTATGACGTCAAATTTTTCTATTCTATTTGTTTTTGGTGTATTCCAATTTTTACGAAATCCATTGTCGTCGTACTTGTGATTCTGACCAATAAAAATGTTTGTCAAATAAAGCACTTGAGACTTTGCACACCAGGAAATTTTCTATAGTCAGAACTGCGTTACATATTTTCTTATAAACTGATGTATGTGTCAAGAGAACGAGTGGGATTCAGCAAGAATTTTAACAAATTTGCTGATAAGGATTTTTGTTGTTGGGATTATCAATCAGGAATCCGTTCCAAGGCTGAAATCATACCAGCTGATAACGACCAGTGAAAAGATTGTGTGATATTCGTTCCATTTTTTCGGGTGATTACTGAATGTGAATGCAGGTCAGGATTATTAATTGAAAAAACAACTGAGAAATATGCTTTTTTTTACTCGTGTCGTTGCTAGTTACTCACTTTTCAACGAACCTTTTTAATGCTATTTATACATCGTCGAAGACAACAAAAAAGGAAAAGTTTTTCAATTGACAATCGATGTATGTATCAACGGTGAAAATTACTAGTAGATTCGAACGGTACACAGTTTTTTTCGCCCTAAACGTACGAATTAATCGTACCAATTCTGACAATGATAAAAGTTCAAAAAAATACTCAATTACCTGAGAATTTCTCATAAAAAACAAAGACGAATTAAAAATTGCTTGCTTTATTGATTTTCGTCCAGAAATTGGGGCACGAAAAGCGTGTTTATCATCCCCTCTCTCTGCTATTCGATTTTTGTCTCGAAGGAAATGAGCTCGTATCGCGTTTCGATTAAACTTTTATCCTGAATATCAAATTTTTCTAAAGTTTTATGCATCCGTGCGAAGAATTGAGTTTCTCAGAAATTTCTCACGCGACTCTCAAACTCTAAAATGGGATTTTTCTTCACTGAGAAAAATATTTCATTCGAGAAGGAAAATGAAAAAAAACAGAGACGGCTTTTCCGCACTACTTCTACTTGAACAAAAGACCAAATGTTGGGTAGCACTGTCGTCGCTTCGTACTTAATTTTTAGTCAATTATTACACCGCTTTGTTCATTATTGAAGCGCGTCGTCGTCGAATGAGTCGGCCTGAAAGGAGATTTGAAAACGTGATTTACTGTCGACGTCATAGAATCGAACTGTAGCTCGATCGTTGATTTTCATAATTCCAAAAAAACTCTTGATATTTACCAATATTTTGTACAGACGAAATTTCCGGGTCAGACTTGGATGATTATTGACGTACTCGTTTTGGGATGACGCATGAAAAAGGTCCGCCGATTGGTCACGCCCTTTCGCAAATTGGTCTATCAACTCGAGAGAATCTCTTGAATCCTTCCAATCTTCGATGCTGTTGTCAGTTTCCTCTTTGCCGTCTCTTCGAATATGAAAAAAACGGTTTTTAAAAGATCTGCATTTTTGGCAACGTGCGGATGAATTATTTCATTGAAACAATGCGTTGAATCATTGATTTAGTTTGATCAACTCATCGCGTCACATCCTCCATGATTGATAGAGAAAAAGTGATGCAAGTGAACCAGTTTAATTTCCAGCTTCGATAAACTAATTCAGAGTTCCTTCCAAAAGCCCGAAAATTAAACGTACGAATGGAAATCTAACTATTTTCCGTTCAACTCTGAAACAACGTTTGGATCGTTGTCGAAGCGACGTGACAACTTTCGCAATGATTCGCGCGTTCACCACTCGATTAGACCACACCCTCTTGCGAGCCTTCAATCATGATCGATGATTTAAAATATCACGTTACAGATCGTCGTCTTCTTTTCTTTATCAATGATTTTCAATCAATCGCGTTTTGACATATCGATGAAGATCAATGATTTTAAACTAGAGTCGCTGTCGAATCCAATATTCGATAATCGATGTGTGATTAAAATGGTTCATGCTCCATTTTCAAGAATATTTTTCACGCTTTATCGTATCAAATAACAAAAAAATGGTTATTTCGATTTTACTATTAAATTCGGAATCACCATAAGCCAAGGAAATGGAATGAATTCAAGTTGAAAACATTACAACGATTGATACCTGAAAATCCCGTTGGTCTTTTTCCCATAACCGGTCTCCCAACTTCCCGGTAGAAGGCCAACACTTTGTCTCTCGTGCCACCTGTTGCTAAGACGTTCGCCAAGGATCGGACCAGCTGCGGGTACCACCAGTCGCCCAGTTATCAGACGAGAGAAGAGCCAGCGATTCTGATCGCCGTTCCCTGTCGTTTTGCCATTTAGATCCTGCATGGCTCCTCGTTCGGCTTCTCGACTGCCAATTTGTCGATATTGCGAAGCTCTAGGACCATCGTAACTCCGTTTTCCGTGGGCTGTAACGCATTTTTATTTCTGTTGATGCAACTCAGAAATTGTGAGCGAGAAAATCGGCCAACGATGACAAATGAAGCATTGAGAGCTCAACTACTCCAGGGGTTTAAGAATTTCCACTTTTGTTCGTACTCCAGGTTAATTCAAGTGGCTGGCTTCGACGTTTAATTTAATTTTCCCGTCCGTTACACCGCGCAACGATGTATTTCGGTAGAAAACATCGAGAAACTCGAACGAAAACCGAAACCAATGAAACGTCAATTAGTTACTTGTTCTATAACCGCCACAGATTTTAATGTTAATCAATTTCTAAGTTTCCATTGGAACACGGAGAGAAAAAAATAGTAAGAATTACTAAGCTGCCATCGTATTGGGCTTCTGTACCACCGATTTTGGAGGTTTTTACCAAAAACCAAGTCAATTCTGAATGAAAATTTTTAAATTGCGTATTTTGCTGTAACAAAGGTTTAAACTGTGCTATTTTTTCCTACATAGTTTACCAAGGAAACGTTGTAAAATTTATGTTGACTCGACGATGAACTGCGTCAAGTAGAATTATTATACCGTTTTGCTATGCTTTGTACTGTTTTCACAATTGAAATTTAGAGTTGAACATAGTAAAATTTGAGAAGCTCGAACACAAGCATCGATCATACGCCAAAGTGTTTAGAAATTTACTATGGTAAATAACAGAATTTCATTCGCGATTGTACGATAATATACCGGTATACATGTGTACCGATGTATTTATTTTGATATCACACATCAATTTTCATCAAGTCGGTTCACAAAAAATTATTATGTATTGCTCGTAAGAATTAATTTGAATTATAATATTATTTGTAATAATACCATGCACGTAATTTTCTTTCGTATAATTTCGTATACATATAATTACTTAATAATTATTAATTCATTAATTATTACGTATTACTTATTTACGAATTACGTATTATTACTACTACTTACGTAATTACTTACGTAAAAGTACGGAAGTAATACGTAATTATTAATTAATTAATAAAAAGAATAATCGTGTAATTTCGTAATAATGGTAATTAAAAAAACCATGCACGCCAAGTTTTTGTTCAAAAGCTTGATTTTTTTTTCTAAATTTGTAAACAAAATAATAAAAAACAAACATCACTAGTACTTGGCTTGATTAAATTGATATGATTATATTTTTGCAAAGAAACAGAATAAATAATTAGTGGGAAAAATATAATAAGTATTATTATAAACAAGGTTGCGCTTTTTAATACTTGGCGTAATTTTTTTACTTTGAAAAAGTTTTTTATGGAGATAAATATTACACGAAATAGAAGCCTACTTCTATGGCGCCATAGTAGTTTTTAGTGAAATTTTCTCTCCGTGAATAAGTAGGCTCTGACGCGAGTCCAAAGATTATTCGATGCAAAGTACCGATTCCCACGTACCCTTGTGAGATTCGATTGAAATCCCTCCCCGGAACCATGCACGATTCGTTTGAACATTCAAACCCATCGGAGGTGTTACGGGTTCAAATTAGAACAGTAATTTCTCTAAACAGGCTCATCAGACGTCGTTGTTTAGACTGCGAATAAAGTACTCGACCACGTAATTGTTTCTGGCTATAAAAAAGCCCTGGTAATTCAAAGGTGTTGGAACTTTGAATTAAATCCTGAGCGACGAATATTTGGACGAAGAATTTTTGGAGTACGAAGTCTGAGTGGAGAGTGAAAATGAATGAGGAGCGTATTAAATGCACTCACCACCCCAGCACGAATGACCGTAGCTCAGACAAGAGCCTGAAACAGAAAGAAATTAAATTGTCTTTCTCGGATAATAAAAATTTGAAAAATACTGTTAAATGAGGGGAAGAGAGAAACGAAAGAGCAGGCTCCGATGACGTTAGCGCGTACAAAGTGTTTCTGCTTGTGCACTTTCATGCACCACTTTTTTCGTGGAGTATCCACGCAACCCTCAGCCATTCAGCGTATCGTGCTCGTTACTTCAATCACTTTTGTCTATGGGAAGTAGAGAGCGTCGGTGCATCCTCGAAAAGCTCGAGAGAGCTTTCTTTCTTCTCGGTTACTTCTTCATCCTCGTCTCTTTGTTTCAATAATGCGTCAATGAAAAGCTCTCTTTCGTAGTCCGCAAGCCCACGTGCCAGGAATTTAGGAAAAAACTTGATTTTCACGTAATTAATCGCATTAAAAATCCAATTAAACGAAACGAACAGGAATAGAAAAAATAATGGATTTCGAAAAAAAATTTGGATTCCTCCAAAATAATGAGCTTGTGCTCCGTTTATGAGCTTTACGTAATACAAATTGGAATATTTTTTCTTTCATCTTTTAGTATTTTCTTAAACAATTTTATTTCATTAGTTCCGGCAAATTGTTCCTCGTTAACGATCCTGCTTAATTTGAATCGATTAGCAAAAAGTTGTGAAAATTCAATATGAAATTGGGCGGGAAACTGAATTGATGTTCTTCCAAGGCAAAATCGATTTTCATATCCCGGTTCGTATCATGCACGAGGCATGATACACGATGCGCTCAAATCTCGAAATATGGCGTCTACATTCTTGTTGAACCATATTTTTCACAAGACGAGTATAAGGCGGGCTTGAATGCAGATGAATATGTGATAAAAGAAGCTGCGTTATGCTCCTTCCGCAACGGCGCTGCTTTCATTGCAACGTAAGTCTCCATTCTGCCTTGCCATTTTTATTCTTTGAGTAAATATATTCATTTATTTATCTCCTGTCAAAGGACGAGCGAGTCGAAATATGTGTTCCTGGAGACTTGGAAAGGGAAATATATAAAAAAGCGGAAAAGCGAGAGTTCGGAGTGGCTGCAACGTTGAAATGAAATTCATCGCATAATTGAAGCTGGTGGTGAAGTAATTAGACGGGAGCTCGTTTGGACGAAGCTCCCCAAAGCAGTTCGATGATCGAAAGCTATGAGGAGACTCAACTAAAATTGATTTTAAAAATGCTTAAAAAATGGTTCATTTGAAAAATTTCGGTTTTCTTCTCATTGTTTCGCTCTATTTTTCTCTGTTTTTCATTTTTTCAAAGTACTTGATCATCGTAGGTTTATACATTTGGGCTTTGATGATTTCGGTTTCCTTGGTCTCGCTCCACTTGATGGTGCGTAGGTTTTATCGATCCTGAAAATAGTTTGGTCGAAGACCTCTGAATTGGAAATTTCGATCCAAAAATAACTGGCACCGCTTTATTCGCGTTGTCTCGAAAATGTTTAATCGCCAGTAACCCTTGTTCACGAAGTTTCCGGTTCGTGCTTTATTTGTATACACGCAACCGAGGATCGTTGACGGAAAATCTGTCGATTATATTTGTTACGGAAAATTTTGTAACGGAAATAGAAATTCCGCCCTCGGTAACCTAAACTAATTATTTTAAAATATCGATCAGCGCTCCATTCTGTTAACTTTGTCACCCACGTTTTAATGACGATCGGAAAATTTTCGTAATCGCATAAAAGAGCGTGTAAAAGGTTACATTTTGACATACTCAAGATCGTCCTTCCTGGGGACCATATTTGTTCGACCAAAAGATTCAAAACTTCTACCAAGTTCAAGTCGTTAAGGTGGTTCCTCCACGAGACAGTTAAATTAGGAAATTATTTAAATTTGGCATACGTATTGTTTAACATATGAACAACACCTCTATAAAATTTTAACAAGTTTCACCATCCCGAACCCGAGATATATGTAATTGAAGTTGACTCAATTAACACGTAACACATGGACCATGCATAAGCAAACGGCACATTATTAATTCTACCGCTAGTACTAAAATTAGGAAGTTTATAAAAAACGAGGAGGAGCTAGAGCAGGATATCACAGATATTGTGAAAAAAAATCAAGGTGATTGACCATCTAGTTTGACAGATATAGCCTCGAGAAGTACGAAGGTTTAGGCTGCATACGATATATTTTGCAAGCGAACAAGCGAATGTCGTCTGTATAGACAACCTTTTCTGTGTGTTGAAGCGTAACCTGGATAGTTCTGTAAAAAAATTTACTCACGATGTCGGATCAAAAATACTTTTAGAATAAATTTTACGAAAGCAAATGATATTTGTACTATATCTGCTGGCACCGAGTACGTATATAGGGTCTTTACAAAGTTATTGATTACGATCCGAACGAATTATCAAGCCTTTTAATATGCAGACAGTACATAACTTTTGGTTGGGGCTGTCGCAGAGGATCAACCTTAAACGCACGTTCATAAAAATTGTACTGATATACCAAATTTTAACCTTTAAAAGACGGGTCTGGTCGAAATATCGACCACTAGTTTGGCCGGGCAATCCATTTGAAAAATTGATCGATTTTATGCACAAATTTCGTGTAAAAAAAGATCATTTTCCACGTAAAAATCCCCGTGTAAACATTCACGTCACTAGCCTTTTTTCACAGTTTGATTAAAACAATGATGAATCGAGAGGTCAAAAGGGTATTAAAAAAAATATTTTTCTAAATTCATCCATTCTTCCGAAGGGCCGATGAGCATGGCATTGGTAATTTCCAAAGAAACGGAAAACGAATGCCTGGAAACCGGGCGAGAAAATGATTTTAAAACAAGTTTCTATTCATCGAATTCAGGAGTTGGATGCTACTGGTGAGATAAACTTCTTTTCGTAGGATCAGTGTGCAGGGACCTCGCACAGGTTAAAGTACTTCGGAGCTACTTAAATTTTTTGCCAACCCCACAATTGGAGATTCACCATTGCTACTCAATGAAAATCTTATCATAGTTTTTGAAATGGCTAAACTTTTTCGTTTGTTACTCTCCGGGCTTTTGGCAAGGTAAAATGACGCATCGTAACCTCGCGACAGACACGAGCAGGGTCGGATCTCGAAGCTTCTTGTGTCGGTGTCAAAGTAGTCAAAAAGGTGGTTTGCTCCCACCGCGGTAAAGATCGGAGTCTTGGCGAAATGCGAGGAACTCGATTGCTAATAGGTTCCGCGATAATGGGGCCTCGTTTCCGGAAAATCGTTGAAGATTTTCCATTGAGAATAGCATACGTTTGGTAAGGTTAATGAGGAAACTTGGAATGGGTCGATGCAGAAAAATGGTTGAGGGAAGTAGGTAGTTTTTTCAATTTTTCAAAAAACTGTCCCTTCTTGAGGTCCGAAACTTGAGATCTTGAAGCTTTCGAATAGTTTTCTCCCTTCAACGAACTTTTGTCAACTTGAATATTGAAATTTCCAAACGACCGTTTCAAAGCGAGAAAAGAAAATTCTAAAGTTGAAAATCGCCTCTCAAAAATGTCGCTTCCAACGAGCACGTAATGAAAATCGAAGGAAACTTTATGAAATTACTTACCTGCTGCACACTCAGCGAAGCAGAAGATCAGTATTACAATGAAGAGCCTTTCGATCGCTTTGAGACTCTGGGGATACCTGCAAGTCCTTTTCCCATCGTGCATCTCCATCCCTTTGTCAATTTCGCAAGATTAGTGAACCTGGAACGAGACAAACCTGCAGTGAGTCACAGAAATTAAAGATTATCTTCGTTAACCCCGCCATTAATTATTTTCGCCCCCACCGATGCAAGCAATTAAAAAAATTTCGAAATTTCCATCGTATTGATCTATCGAATCCTTTGCTATTATTATTTTTGTATAATTGTGGAGTTTCGCACGCGTATCAATGACACCGAGTCGCTTTACGAATGGACATAAATTATTCGATTGGTACAAGCGTTGATGGGAGGTGTGTTCGAATATCGTGGAATTGCGAGCGGATCGGAAGTGCCTTTTCTCCCCTGCCACTTCCCTCACAGCAGATGCTAATTATTTCCTTAACGGTTCGTGTGTGCTTCCTACGCCAGAAGTAGTTGAATTATTACGGTCAGAATGTCAACGAACGAACAGCGAAGACTTTAATGAAACGTTATCGTTCCGGGCCGGAAAAGGAGGGCAATCAATAACAAAAAATCGACGGTATTGACAGCGGAATGAAAAACTATCGAAAAACCATCAAAATCACTGCCAAAAAGAGGGGTGAAAAAAACTGCGAATCGCGCACTCGAAGTTCCGCGGACCTCGTCACGGGACTCGTACCGTAAAGAGTCGGCGATTCTGCGTTGCTCCTTCTCCGTGAATTCAAATGTGATTACCGTGATTCGAAAGAATATTGGAAAATGTTAAATTTGATTTTTCGGATTGTCAGTTCGGAAGAAGCTTTCGATTATCCGCGAAAATGAGGGGGAAACTTCCGGAAGATTGAGAAACGTCGAATCACACTTTGACGAAGTTTCAAGCTACGGATATGACTTCGGGAAGGAAAAATATGCTGGCAACTGGACGAGTAACAACATTTAAGGACGCCTGTACGCACCTGAGAGCGGCGGAGAAGTCGAACAGGAGACTTATATAGACGCGAGCCCCGCTGCCATGGTGGTGGGGAAACTGAGCGCACGCGGCATTCTCCGCCATTAAAAATCATGGCGGACCGTGTCTATATGACGTTGAAGTTAAACAAAGGGACCAACACACTTGTACAGTGTCCCATAAACTTCAAATGAAACTTAGTTCCACCGAAACAGCAAAAGAGTCGTTTATTTCACATTCACAAGTAGTTACTTGTGGCTATAGTCAGACATGGGAGTTTCAGGAAACACAATAATTCCAAGCTCGCAACCATTGCTTAGAGAGAAACTTATTTTCTTCGAAACTTTTGATTTGATTGCCTGGAAGAATAAATCGAATGGTGTATTCGTCGTGGATCGATGTGGCTCGTGACTGAACGCATTCGTTTCGAAATTCGTTGAATGTCGAAAATAAGTTCAACAGCTATTTCCAGTGGTACAATGACTTGGGATAAGGCAAATTCAATCATCTCGGATGCCTTAGACCAAAGGAATCAACTGAACGTCAAATATCGTTAATTTCAAGCATAATTAGAAGTTTTAATAGTAGTCGAGACAACGCGAATGAATTGCAGTGACTGTTTCCGCACAATTGTTCATCTCGTCGATTTCGAGATTCTCAAATGTCAGTTGTCCCTTGACTTTTCATTCGTTTCTACGCTCTGTGTGGGGGTGGAAAAACTGCGAGGGAAGCTGTCCAAGAGAGTCAGTTTTGGAGTCCATTTTTTGACATCTTCTTTCACTTGGAATGTATCTGTGTCGTATATTTGTACCAAGGAAACTGCAACCGGGGTTCGAACCGTTTGTTCTCGTCAAAGGCACATTCTCTGGCAAGAGTAAACGATATGAATTGATGCATTTTCCATCACATGTCAAATGAAAAGCATCGGCCATTCTTCGAACATTGTCACGAAGGTTTTGATAAATAACTTATTAAGATTGCTTGTTTTGAAATGATTCAAACGGAAACATAAATCATTTGAAAAAGGAAAATGAGCTGCTGATGAAGGGGCGGATTTTCTGTTTCACAGTTTTGCAATTGACTATGCGTGCAATAACTTCCGAGGATTCGAACAGTAAAAGTAAATACCAGCGTAATTGTTTTCCCATAGAAGCTTCGCGATTGGCGAACAATTACTAAGATTGAGTGACGAGATCGAGCCTTTAAGCGGTTAATATAAAGTGTCAGTTTATATAATATAAAACCTCAAAAGTGAAAAATGTTAAACGTTAAATTGAAAGTATCCGTGTCTTTAAAATTAAATCTCAAAAGTTAAAAAATTTTTAAACGGTAACTCGAAAGTATCGGTTTCTCTGAAATTAAATATTGAAGGTTAAAAAATGTTTAAACGTCAAATTGAAAGTATTGATTTTTCTAAAATTAAATCTCAAAGTGACGAGATTGAGTTTGCGAACGATTTCGCAGTAGTAAGAGTCTATTATGATCAGACGTGATCATAATCGATCTTACATTATTACTGATGATTTGATACTTGGTCTCATCGAAACATGATATTGGGTCGAAAAAAATATTCACTTTGCATCAAATTATCGGATAGCATTCAAGCCATTGAATTAATAATATTCAATTCAATTTTTTTTCCATAGTCTCTAAGATTTCTGGTTACCATCAAAATGACTTTGGAATCCTGCATCCTGGATCCAACAACCGTCCACCATTAAGGAGACACCCTGTATACGTGGCGTTAATGTTTAGAAATGCAGCCCACCTGTACGATCAGTAACCTCCTGACCCTTTGTATTCCGTCGCTTGACGAGCCTCCAGAACTCCTGAGTAGGGTTTGACGCGAAGAGCTGAGAGAATCCCGAGCCTTTATCGTACCCAAGTTCTTACAGTTTATTAGCACTTTTTCAAATTTTATTAAAAAATTGCGTGCGACGTTCCTCATTTGGATTTCGTGACGTCTTTCGCCTTCGTTTTTTTCGCCTCGTAGGTCGACGATAAAAATAACATTTCTAGGATCTTTTTCCCCGGAAATATGTCTGTTCCGACTGGCAAATATTTCAACCATATGATCTCGGGCACAGGAATTTCTTTGAAAATGTTGTCTCGTCATACACGTTCGGAGAACTAATGCTTCGTGTACAGAGTTGAGCCACCGCGACATCATTATTAATTCGAGGTAATATTCACGTCGAACGAAAGGCGCATATTTCATCTCTTCTTGGCTGTTCTCCGCACCGTCGCCTCGGCAGCTGTACCAAGTTACAAGCAATTTCATTACACTCCCTTCAGCCTCATATATTCTGGTATGTTTAATTCAGTGCAGCCATGGAGACGCGCTTCCCTGTCAGTGATTTCGAGGAACCTAAACTTCTAATGAACGGTCTTTGAGGCTCTAATCCGACCTGGTTTGCTTATGATTTTTGTCACTGATGTGGTAACCTGTTCGGTCACCAAACTTCGCCTCTGTCGATGAATCTGCATTGAGGTTTTGTCTTCGAATCTCCTTTCTTGAATAAATGTGCATCGGTATTTCGTTCAAGAGTGAAAAAAATGAAAAAAAAAGAGGAAAAAAAAACGTTTTTTCATCCTGTTTTCACATCAACGTGGAAAAATAATTTCAAGCGCAATAAAAAACCTTGAAGTCCTAATGAGATTATAGACGATACTTCAATGACCATTTTGCCAAATGGAGGCGCTCACTTGATGCACGAACTAGATGGAGGGTCGAGTTATTCTCTCTTTTTTCACTTATAGACGAAGCCATGTGTTCCTCTTTGGCTCACGTACCGTGACTCTCGACGTGAGTTACATTTGTTGAATTGTAGGCTGGTGATCAACAGAGAAGGGAAAGAAACTGTCGCGTCGGGCGTTTGAGCTGGGAAAAGATACACGTGAAGACGATTTCACCTGTTGGGAATTCACGAAGATATTACCTCGCGTGGAGCAAACGACCGCAGGTGCGAACCGCCTCTTCCGGAGCAACATTTAACGCTGCTTTGTGATCGGTTTCTCGCGAATGTGGGAAACTATTTCTCTAGAGATATTGAACGGTCGGTTGCTTTTCAAGTGGGAAATCCGATTGGCTTTTATCGAAGAATAAAAGTTATTGCAAATTGAGGATAATTCTATGGGGGTGTCCGGCCTTAATAACCTCGCTCAAAATAACCTGGTAAAATAACCACGAGAACAATAATCGTCAATGAAATTTAAGGAGTTTCGGTGCAAAAGTCTAAATATTAAGAAATTGATCAAACTTGGTGATAATGTTGTTCAACATCAAGTGCAAAAACACAATTTTTTCCAAAATTTTCTTCTACTTAGTTATCGAGTAATTACGCATTAAAGCAGATTTCTTATGCCCGGAATGTATACCTATATATATGAAAACGCTATGCTTATACACGTGAACTTTAGTGATCAATTACTCGATAACTGTGTGGAAGTAAAATCTTAAAAAATTTGTATTGCCAAATTTGGCACTAAAGAATATGTTCACCAAATTTTATAAAATTCTAAACTTTTTGAAATTTTTTATGTTTTTAGCATGGTTTAGCATGGCAACATTGTATTGCCTGTACCGAAACTCCTTAAGTTCGTAATTACTGGAATATGAAAAGTAATTGAAATATTCGCTTGAAACATTGATTGCGGATAATCACGAAACCCTTTGCAGAATTTTCATTACTAGATTCAAAATGCTTGATTATAAATTTATTGTTTATTGTTTTTAACATGTTTAACATCTCGAGATGTCTCGAGAACACTCACCCTGCAGTTTTTTTCCTTCGTATTGGTAAGTTCGTGAGTGTGTTATTCTTTGTTTGATTATTTGTCTTTTGAGGTATTTTGTAAATCGGTTATATATTCATCACGGTTATTCTGTCAATCGTTTTTTTTCATGGTTATTTTGATCGTTGGTTATTTTACCAGGTTATTTTGAGCGAGGTTATTAAGGATGGGAACCAATTCATGGTTTTACCGAACGAATGGTTTCTTTTGACAACACTTTGCTGCTCACGAGCAACTGCTGTCGATGAGTGGAAATTGGTTTTTTCCCATGGGCAATCGCAAGACTCTTTTATTTAAAAAATAAAATGTTTAAAAGTTTGCAGAAAAGTGGATCGTTGACGCTAAACTGTCGGCGATTATTTCGATAAATAATTTATCAGGTTTTTTCCTAAGAACCCACTGCGAGAATCGTCGGAGACTCGATCGATACAAAGCTTGTTGACTATCCCGCTTGCAATGTTGAGTGTGCTTCGTCTCCTACACGATTTTCCCATGACGATAAGAGCGGCTAATTCATTGCTCGGCACTTGCGGAAGATCGATAAGCGGAGCTTTACTTTTGAGAATAGTCCTACGGGTGAAACGAAGCTGACCAAGTTGTCGGAGGTTTCGCTGCGGCGAGCATCGCTGTTGGGCAAGCTTCGTGCTGCGGTGTACGAGGCCTCTGTGTTTTCCTATTTGTAACAGCCAGCTGTGGTGGAGGCTTGAAAAGGAGTTGACCAATCAAGAGATAAAAAGAGAGCAAGAGTGTAGAAAACAGCGACGAAGTCGTAAAACTGACTCTAACCGGAGAAGAATAAAAAAAAGTCTCGAGCCTCACGTTTTCAATTCACTCGGGATCCGCGATAAATCAAATCGAAAATTCGTCGCAAAATTTAGCTCGGCAGCAAGAAACATTCGACGTTACGCCGTTAGATCGATTTCCCGTATCTCTATTTTTTTATTATTATATTCGAATTTATCTTTACTCAGATTACATCTCGCAATGATTGAGGAGGAAGAAATTTTGCTTCGTGAGTGATCGGGATAAGAATCGATCGAATGAATGATATTGATGATTCGATATGGAATAACATTTCGATTTTCAACATGTCAATTTGAAACAAACAATGTTAAAACTTGCTATCTTGAACATTCGGATCGGTACGCGGGCATTGAATTGACGATTTTCGAATGGCAAGGAAAGTGGATTTTCGGTTTCTCTGATTTAATTCGTTTTCGAATCCACTTGATTTTGGCCTTTGCATTCGTCAGGGTTCAATCCACGTGTAACGTGAACCCCCGACATTAAGGAGGAACATCGGCTTGAGAAAAACGGTGGTAGCTTAATGAAACTTTTAGAATACATTTTTGGATATATTTTCTGTAGCCTCACCAATTTTTAATCCATTTCATTCAGCCATTTTTTAGTGAATAATTTCCAAATTTCGAATATTTACGCATACGAATATCTACGCATAGGACACAACTCCACAGCCCCCATCTTTCCATACTCAAAAACAAATAAAAAATGATCATAGGTTATTAGAACCGTACTATTCCAAGGTTTGAAATTCAAAGTACACGTGTACAAAATTCGAGGTCGTTTAATTCTCCCACTTTTAATATTTCACATAAATTCCACCCAAAAAGACGAATTTTTGGGACTTAATTCCGTCCAAACGAAGCAAGCAGGCTTTACATGACCTCGATAACTTGGATAAAAACAATCAAATTCGTATTTACATAACCTCACTCTACGCGAAGCTGATGTTCCTCCTTAATCGATTGATTTCCCCTATTTTCATCTCTTCCATTACCCAGAATAAGTATTGCTTTAAAGGCGAAAATCAAATAATGTAACAACGGAAATTCGTGGCTGGAGATCAAAGAGCAAAGCTCAACCAGTTTTGAGCCTACAGCACAGGACCAAGAACATGAGTGAACGTTGTCGTTGACGCACCGAGCTAGTCATTCACCATTGGACCGAGCTTATCATTCCAAACCAGAGCCAACGGTGTGGTGATGTCCAACAATGTACAGCAAAAGTCTCGAAGCTTCATAAACAATAAAACAATACAAAAACCTTGACGCCAGCGTTTATTAATCATTTTTTTCGCTGACTCTTTGTTAATCTTAGCGTTACACCTTGAACGCATCAAAATCTGTCAACCGTAATCAGCTCAATATACTCGTGAGATTAACTTTGTGTTCGTATGACGATTGTATCGATATACGATTGTATATGTAGCTCCCTATCAACGTACTACAGATTGTAAGGACGATTAATCTGAAGAATTTGATGAATCGAGTGAAACAATCGAGCTCCGATTAATACAATTGGGACATTGTTGATTTTAAGATAACGCGATAGCGTTCGCGATTGGCGCAGATGAACTTGTGCTTATAATGTGTGATGTAAAAATCGGGATTATTACGACGTAAATTTATGTCCCATTAAATTTTTCTGTATGCATAAAGTTTAATCTGGACACTTGTGACGTGGCCGGTCTGCAGAGATCGTAACGTTAAACTCCGCTCAATCCACTCATGGACCATTTGCTCCGACGTATTATCTGTATCACAATAAAAGTATAAAAAACCATTTGGCGCGTAGAGCTTCAGCGTTATTCACTCAGTCATTGAGCCCAAGCAGTTTTTGCACGGTTGCACTTTCACCCCGATTAATGTTCGAATCCGGACGACCCACGCGCTCAACTCGAACTACTAAAGTTCATCCGCAGAGCAGTTGCTCTCGAGCGTTTTTTTTTCAACGCACGTTCATAGGGAGTTTCATAAACGTTACGAAAATTATGGCTGATCGGATGATTGGGGATGATTGCAGACATTCTTGAGATTCTCACAAGGGACAGTTCGCTTCGCTGGAATTTCTGGTGTATCGAAGGAAAAAAGCGGTGCGGAGAAAAGGATTCGTGTGCGCACAGAAAAATATCTCGCGGGGTAGAGTCGTTTGGTTTTAAATATTTTATTTTCGTGCATTTCATTGATTCGAGGCAATAACAATTTTGATGAGGAAGAAGTGAAATTCGATAAAAAAGCGTATTTCATGGTCCTTTGGCGAAGGGTGCTACGGCGGAAGTCGAAAGGAAATAGTTGCCCGTACCGGCCAAGTCAATCAACGATCCACCCATCATCGAGACTGGCCCGATCGTGCATCTCCCGATAATATACGAGAGGTAAGATGTACAAGGTTTCCCATAAAATCCTCTTTGGGAATTGATCGATTCTGCGAAGAATTTCCACGAACGAGCGTGGGAACAGGCTCCAGTGACGTCGAGAAGACATCCGAGCTGCATCGATCCACCGTTGGGATAGAAATCCGAGTGACCGATCGCGGACATGTAGCCCAGGAGACCGGCATTCGTGTGGATTATTTGAACGTGATTAGCGTCTTTGTTCGATATCCTGTGACCTTCGTCGGCGAAGTAGAACAACGGAAGTGCCGGATCCAAGCCTGAAAAACGTCGAAATTCGATGTTTCATTCCCACTTCTCACTTAGCGAGTTATCCCATCGGCACTGTAAGAAAAGTCAACGTCAAGGTCCCACGTACCGACTACGTAGTTGATCGTTCCTTTGGAGTAGTAACCGGCCAGGCCCATCACGTGGGCACCCAGGGAGTGGCCCACGAGAGTGGTTTTCTTTGTATCCAAACGAGCTTTGCTCTGCAGGAAGTCGATCATTTTTGCGACGTGCTGACCAACCTGGGTCACGTGGAGCACTGCCCTTCCGTACGGTCCCAAAGTGAACGTGCTCCAGTCGAGTACTATCACGTTGAAGTCGCCATTCTTTAGGTACGCTGAGGGCAAGTACATTCGGACATTGGATAAAGTCGAAACGAAAAAACCTGCATTTTTCTCATTTTCTTTAAGTTTTTCACTCTCGAACTTACCATCCCGGATGTCAGTGCAGGCTGGACTGTCTCCGGAGTTGATCCAGCCGTGGGTCACGAAGTGGGTGGGCTTATCAGCGTTGAAATTACTGCGAGACAAACTGCTTTGATCGTCGATCCAAAGTGGTTGATATTCTTTTGGATTTTTCCTGGTGTAGAGACGGTAAAACACTCGGTTATCGAGGTTCGAGCTTAAAATATTTTCCAGCGCGATGACTCCGCCTTCGTCGCCGAGGGTCAACTCGACCAATTCACCTTCGTCGTTCTCCATCATAAGTCCCTCTTTGAACATCGCGTATTCTTCGTCCATTGGCCTCGTTTTCGGAGCGCGATGACCCCCCGCAAAATTGCCATCGCCCTGAATCTTCTCTTCGCCGAAGCCGCCACCAATGTTGGTCCTTATCGGATCTGCTCCAGCGGGAGACCCTGCAGCAGAATTTTTTATTACGCAGTCAGAAACATTTTTAGGGCAATTGGAGTCGAGCCATCACTGTTGGGTAAGTTTAAAACTCTGTTTTTTTTCTATGAGACCACCGACTTACCGAGGGTGGAGATTACCAGCACGGAACAGACCAACAGGAGGACCAGCATGTTTGGGCAACGCGATGACTCTACCGATGTTTGAGCAATTCTGCGCTTATAAAGCCCCTCCTGGAGCGGAGCCTGGCTTTCGCGATTAACCAACTCAATCAATTTGACTGATAAGATTAGATCAGCATCGCTTTTTACATACTTTTGTGTATTTTCGTTCGCGATTTCTCGCTATTATCAGCTTGTCTAATCGTTATTAGAGATCGCTACAAGCAAAACGAACATTCCACCGGTTTTTGCGATTGACGAATTAGTTTACCTTTCTTACACTCGCCTCAAATCGGATTGTCCTTATTTTTCTGGGTCTTCGCTTCTCAGTGTATCTCTGGCAAAGGGAAATTAAGGGGGGATATCAGTGTGAAAAAAAGAGCCTGGGCGCAAAAAAGCTTCTTTGTGGTCCAGGGATAGCAGACTGATCGGTAAGAACTTGTTTTATATTAATATTTGAGTTGAATCATTCAATTTAATATCCTCTGAAAACTTTAAACGCGTTTTGTTGAAAGCATGTTTTTCGACCTGGTTGACAGCTCTGTCAAATTTTGTCCTATCGACTTCATTCGAAAAGGATTCTCTTCGTAAAGCTGTCGTCGCATCGCAGAGTTTTTTTTTTCTAAATTGTTAACTTTTTTTTATTAAAAATTTACTGCAGAATTCGCAGAATTTCTGTGTAAAATTCGATTTTTTTTTTAAATGGGCGTCTTTTCTTCTAATCAAAATTTTCAAATTTCCTACGATGCTGTCAACCGTCGGAGAGTCTTTTTTGAAACGCCATTTTCCAAACGCTCCTCTGCTTAATAAAAAGTATTAAAAATTTTTTAAAAATTCCTTGTATGCTTCAGTATACTTCAATAACTAATGCACAAAATTTCAAATAATTTGGTACCAAAAATACCTCATTTTTCAGCCTGCCACACTGATATTCCCCCTTAAGGAGGACTCACAAGCTTATTTTTTTCAGCATGCGAATCGATTTAATTCAATTCAATTCTGCATCCAAGACAGCGTGAAGGTCAAATATTTTTCAACAAAATATTGCAGTCCGTTGATTTCGTGGGCGGAATAACTGTTGCTCGAATCTTCCATTTCGATCTCCGAAATCTCCGTCTCTCTCTTCCCTCCATTCACAATATTCTGTCATCCACATGGAATTTTCTCGATTCGATAGATCAAAGGAAGCCGAATATAAATGTTAGACGACGAGGAACGCTATCGATTCTCGATTAAATTTTTCCTCACGATTGGAAGATAGCGGAAATGATTTTCCGCGAAATCCACTGAGATCGCGTCGGCATTGTTCATCGGTATATGCATAGAAAAGTTATTTAGTCTGGAAATAAGCCCCGCGGAAGCGGTGGGCAGGTTGGTTGATTGAAAAAATATGAATTCATCGTAGATTTCAATCTGCGAAGAAGCTTCCGTGTGTTTCAGCCTGTAAAGTCAAAGTTTCGATGAAACTCGACGAATTTCGAGGTTCCAGAAATCTGTTTGCTCTTACAGAACATTTGAAAGTGATTGCGAATTACACACCCCATCGGAGCGCAATATTTAATACGCGAAATGTCAAAATCGCTAAACTATTAAATAAATCTGTTTCCGATTGTTGAGCACCGCGCACAAGCTTTCTCGACATAATATTCGACAAAAAATTAAAAAAAAAAAATTGTCACAGTTCATTCGCATTTTCACCCCCCAAAAATGTACGGACCCTCCGAGCGCGGAAGAATTTTTCTTTCCTGACTCATCAAAATTGTATGGATACTTCTACAAGAGCTTTATGCACCCTCGAATTTTATGCACGACACCCATTAAGGTAGAAACCCGATTACGTACAGAGATGATAAAAAAAGTGGGCAAGAATCGCCGAAGATTTGGCGAGTTTTTTAAAAATCTTCACCGCTTCGCGGCTGCATCAACGATCGGAATTTACTTCTGGAATGCAGAGGAGCTCTCACTAGAGAATTATTATTAATTTTGTTTCATCCTCGATTCACGCATGCCTGAGAATTGCATATGACACGAGATCCGACCTTTCTCGTTCTCCTGTAAAATCAAGAGCTTACCGTAGATCAACTGAAAATAAAGTGAAAAATGATGTTCGCATACTAGAGATTGTATTTTCCATTTTTACTCTCGCTCGAGAAATGTCGCGCGCAATGTGAATTCTCAAACGGTTTTTTCGTAGTCCACGATACGAATACAGCTTTGGCCAAAAGTGTTAGATGCACCTCGGGATTTTTCTTGGTGTCAACGGAATCGAGTATACACGGAGAGAATTAAACGGTAATATTTAGCGTGAAGTTCACTGCTAAATTTACCGGATGTGTTCGACTGCCGAGACAAGTTGACGAAAAATATTTATTCGTTTGATTTAATTCGTATAAAGATAAACATTCGCACGGAAATTTTAACAGTGCAGCCCAGTAAAATTCACGGTTACGCTCATCTAATATTTCGAAATAAGTATTAAAATAATCTTCAAAAGTACGGCCCCTTTAAGCAGGCATTTCTTTTAGACATACTCCGATGAAAGTTCCTACTTTGAACAACGAATATTATTCATTGGACGGTAATTTTTTAAATTAAATTATCTCCGTGTATCTGAAAGAGAAACCATCGGAAGTCAATTAAAAAAACGGGCCCTCAAAACGGACAATTCTAGTTTGATTTTGCATTCTGGATTCTCGTTCCCACTGGACTTCGAAGACATTAGGATTTTACGATTTCCTCGTTAAATCAGTTTCGTCTTTGAATAATTCGAGCTCTTAAGAATGTGTCCAAATATAATTGAACTCCGAAACGATCGATTTCAAGCGGATGATGTTAGAGCAGCAAAGAAGCTGGCGATAAATAGTTTCCGTCGACCGTGATAGGAGATTCCCATCCTGAATGATAACGTCCTGTCGATAAAAGACTGCCTTACCCTTAGATGGGATCGATTCGACGCACCAACATTCGATACAACATTTTAGCCGCCATCCGGATCCGTTTCGTCAATGGAAAATATCTTGAAAATTTGTTTTCATAAGGTATATTTCAAGCTGGATTGAAAAACCATGGAATTTCTCGATCGTTTAATGCTGCGTTCAAACAATACGATGTTTTACATTTAAAAAGCGATATCGAGGAGATAAGCTTTTGGTAAAATCGAGTTTTTTAATCAAGAAAGGGGGCGATGTGTCGAGATAAAGAAAGACTTGATTCGCTGCCCATCAATATCGTGCGGCAGCGAAAGTATTTTTGGAACTGAAAAAGATCGTATCTGGCGGTGTGATTTATTGAATCAATATCTGCTTCGTTTACTCTTCGTTTTTTGCCAAATATTATGACCGCCTCCGGGGGCATGATCAACCGAATTTCAACGTTATCAACTTTCTTGAAATCTGGGAATTCCGTTAGATTTTTTGTGTCGTTGCTCAACTGGGGGCATGTAGTGCATCCAACATTTTTTTGCTGCAACCAAGTTGGCCGCTGCTTCGATGCGGCAGCGTCATCACGATATACCAGCACAAAGTCCATCGGATCCTGAGACGCGGAGGTCTGCCAATCAGGCCAATATCGGTCGCGGGAGTCTCCACACTCGTAGACAAGCGAAAAAAAACAGAGAAGGAAGAGACAATGGAGACTCTACTTTGACGCAGCTGGCTCTCATCCGTATCCCAATTAGCCTTCGTTAACCCATGTACTCTCTCCTCCGCGTACCTCCTCGTGCCCCTCTTCGACCCCTTTCATCCGATCGTCTTTCGTGTCCTGCTCAAACCACGTTGCGGTAACTTCTTCAAACTTTGAAACCCAAAGCTGTAACCTCTGTAAATTCCATCTTCCGCTATGAAATTGTACTTGGTTAGAAACTCTCAATTTTCTCATCGTTTCTCGCTCCACCAAAAACAAAATTCTTGTCAACTTCTCGCCACCGGAAACCACGAAAAAGTTCAAATAATTGGGTCACTTGTTTCTAACTCCGTAATCGAGTTTATTTAGCGAATTCTCATCGTGTAAAATAATAATCGCATGAGAATTCAAGCAGTTCGACTGTTCTTGACTGTCAAGTTTGCAACTACTTTATGTTGATTAATTTTGAGTCTAAATTATTAATAAAATTAACAAACGCTTACACTGAGAATATTTTTATCATAAAAATCTAATAAAATGCTTTAAAAATATCATAAAAGATAAAATTTATTCAATTTCAACTTGACTAGGTCATGATTTAGTCGGCACCGGTGACACTTGAAATACACATGACCTAGGGAACATTTTTATTGTCCGAAAGAAAGTTTATATCGATGTAATTCCACCGAGAAAAAGGAATCGGTCAATTCGTTAAAAAAAGCGAAGCTACTGGGCGAACGAAAGCACGTGAGTCAGTCTCCAAAATAAATTTGATGAAATTCCCAGGATTCCCGAATTTTCCCGAAGTTCAATCAGCTGTTACCAGCAGTCCAACGTAGTAACTGCGACATCCGCATTCGAAACGTCAAAAACTGAAGTTTTTTCATGTTTTCTTTCTTAAAAGCCTCTCAAAGGTAATGTTTTTTTTTAAAGAAACGGAATTCCTGATAAATTTTCTTCACGATGTAAACTTTTCCAAGGCTCGAACACCGTACAATTTTTTCACAATTAATATCACTGTGAGTTCTCCCACAGGGCACCGTGTTAAAAACTCAAAATAGTAAATGAAATAATTCAAAAAATTGCCCCGTAAGAGGCCCCGGATTGTGCTCATCGTTATCAGGGGACCTTAAACTATCGTTGACCGCAAAAAAGTGGACCTTCACCGTACTTTATCGAACGGCCGAACTACTTTAAGCGGGTTGGATTGCATTCGTTTTGAAAATTGAGTATTGCAGAAATGGGAATTTTTTTCTGAGATCATCGAATTCCTCGGGCCATATTACGCCCCCGATTTCTCGATGTTTGAGGAACGATAAATTATGCCACGTCAAAACTATTTCCTGGGTGAACATTTTTGTTCATTTCCATCTCGCTGGCCCATTCCCATTCCCTCGTCTCTCTTAAATCTCCATTTTCTTTCACTTTTCTTATCCTCTTCCCGTCATTTTTTCCTCACGAGCATAGCTCACGAAAAAACGACAAAAAGAGTCGCCATTCTCTTTCTTTTCCGTATAACACGCGGGTGCGTCTCGATGGAAGCCGGGACAAATCCTCCGGAGAATCCAGCCCGACGCCTCCAGTCTGGTTAAATAAATATTCGTTTTTCCTTGTTTTCCGAGCGCGAGGTACGCCGTATATGAGCACGAATTCTTACATTGTCCTGTAGATCCAGGATTTCAGCGCATCTGAATAATACCCCGGCAAAATAAAAGTCACGGGGAGGCTGGAAGAGGCGTGCAATCGTACGAGGCAAGAAGTTTTCTTCATCATTTCAATAATTCAAGCGCTCCAGTTCCAGCGACCACTACAAATCACAAAATTACTAAAAATCATAAATCTCAAATCTCCTCACGAATATTTGAATTATTTCGATTCCAAAAGTACTCAAAAAATTCATTCTCTTCACCATGCACCTCAATTCGTACCGCGTGTACCTTCCGATTCGTTTTATTCGAGATTTAATGAAAAATTCTTGAAACCTGCACAAAAATAAAAAAAAAAAAAAAAAAAAACCCCTTAGCACCGGTGCCAAAAGCCAGGAAAATAGAATTCAGTTCCCAAAATTAACGCTCTTAACGACCGAACTTACAAAAAGCGGCACATCCCTGAATGAGACTTCCGTGGAGCACTGTTCGGGGAATGAACATCGGCCAAGTGGTAACAAAATCGTCCCTCAATGCTGTGATTGAAACAACCCGAGAGACATTGTAAGCAGGCTCTTTCACGATACGCTTTTACGGAAGTGAAGAGTCGTGCACGACGTGCGTCGATTCTATGGACCACTCCACTGAGGACATCAAAGATGCGGTATCGTGGTGCGGATACGTGACATGCTCGAAGCGCCGAATACTCGAGATTCCTTACGAGCCTGGTACGCCGTAAGCCCGACCTTTTTCTTGTATTCCTAAGCCCAGTTGCGGGGAGACGCGAGTGTGTACAGGACTGCAAGCTTGCGTTTACGATTCGTAAAACCGCGAACATTACCGTGAAAAATCTTTGCCCACGATTCGGGAAAGATGACGAAAGATGCGTGCGCGGAAAATCCGGATTGAAATAGCAAGGGTGGGACCAGAATTCCCCGGGAGTCCGGCCACACGTACGCACGAATAATTCAATATTCGCTGCTTCGCGCAGGGGTATTTTGTTGGCCGAGTAACTTTCATTGGGAACTAATGACCGGAATTATTCGACGACGAATGTAGCAGGCATCCGTGAAAACGTTGCCATACAATTTTCGTTTGGGTTTTCGATTGAAATCATTGAGTCGAAATGTCAATGGGGTTTTAGGAATTTGGTTGAATTTCAACAAATGTTGACGTCGATGTTACAGCGTCGGGCGTCCTCTGCTAGGGCTTCTCACGCATCGAAACGGTCCATACGTCGATTCAATTAATGCAGTAATTATCACCGCGTCGCGAGTGGCGATGGGACAGATACAGATCAGCAGGTTCAGCTGTACATGCCTCATTGGCTTAGACGTTAATCTCTTCAGCACGAGACGATACCAGATGCATTGAGGTCCGGAGCTCAGATGTGCATTAATGACCGGGTATTGATGGGGAGTGCCAAGCTCCATGATCGGTCTGAGGTTATTTTTATTGCCATTTATAACTGTACTTGGAGTTGAGTGAAATGGGATTCATTTCTTATCAATTGAGTAGAAACAAAGAATTTCTTAGAATTATTCTCTGTCGGTAGTTCGTAGACGGAGAGAAAAAATAGTAAGAATTGTAATTTTCGTCGTTTCCAAATTCAAATTTCTCAATTGCTTATTTTACAGTTGAGCATAGTCGAATTCCAAGAGCTCGAATACAAGTATCGCCGATCCGCCGAAATGTTTGAAAATTTACTGTGGCACATAGCAGAATTTCATTTACGCTTGAATATTGAAAAAAACTGTAAAAATTACTATGACACCACATTGCTAGGGTTCCATGTCGCCCATTTTGGAGGTTTTTACCAAAAACATTCTCATTTCCAAGTAAATTCCGAATAAAAACTTTTAAATTGGCTATTTTGCTCTGACAAAGGATTAATCGTGGTATTTTTTCTTGCGTAGTTCACCGAAGAAACGTTGTAAAATTTATGTCGACTCGATGATGAACTGTAAAGTAGAATTATTAATGCCGCTTTGCTACGCTTATAGTGATGTTTTCACAATCGAAATCTACAGTCAAACATAGTCAAATTTGAGGAGCTCGAACAAGAGCGTCGATGATCCACCAAAGTCTTAAGAAATTTACTTTTTTTTATTTCTATAGCAGAATTTCATTCACGTTTGTACGATATTAAGGAAGTTGAGGCATTAGAATGAAAATGATGTCATCGCTTTTAAACCGAGTGCATCTTATAAAGTGAAGTGTAAAAAAAAATCAGTTAAATTTTCAGACAGTTTAGGAGCGTCGTTGCTGAGAAAAATCAATAACAATTTGAGCCAAATAACATGTAATCTTATGGAAGTCAAGACACATTCAGTAATATCTCCGTTAAAAATGATGCTAAAAATATGAAATTTTTTGGGCAACATGAACGAGGCTTGCTGAATAATGTCAATTTTTTTCAGATTTATTAAGAGATTTGCTGAGATTATATTAATAATAATCTGTTTCCCGTGCAGTTTTTTGAGGCTAGGATCGTCACCGTTCGTGTTTTCGACTGAGCTTTCACCAGTTTTTCGTCTTTTTTTCCCCAACTTGTCTTTAAAGTATATGCAACATTGCCAAGCTGTAAACTGGCCTAACTTTTGAAAGGTACAGGTCATAACTTTTGGATAAAAAAAATGACTGTACAGCCTCAACTTCCTTAAATCAGTACACATGTGTACTGATATTTGTTTAGGTACGACACATCAATTTTCACCGAGTTCTCGCTTCACAAAAAATGACTATGAATATGTTCGTAAGAGTTAATAAATATTAAGATACAAACCCTACTCCTATGGCACCGCAGTAGATCTGACTGAATTTTATTTTCCTTGAAGCTTTCGAATTTAGGGATTCCGAAGATTGAGAAGATTACGATGGCAGAAAATCTAGAGTAGGGACCAATCGATTGTTGACACATACAGATTCGGCAAGGAAGAGAGACAGAGAGAGAGAGAGTAGGTTAGGGGAAAGTAAAAGCGAAAGATGAAATGCAAGCCATTTCTTAGCTTGTAAAGCGATTTCATTCGCGATACGATCTCCGCTCGGTCTTTCGTGTGCTCGAGTCAAAGTCGAGGGAGAGCCAAAAAAGCGCACACTACCGTGCGGCTTCGAAGTAAGTCAGGCGTTGCGGATATGCTCGTACATCCGTAGTTTTCGCATTGGGATACGTTCAAGTACGTACGAAGCTGATATAGAGAGGAGAGGCGAAGAAAATTCCTGAGTTTCAGATATTCGTCCAAGTGCTGAGTGAGCAAGTGAGGACCGGGAGAGTTGCGGTGTATACAGTGCGAGTGACAAGCAGCGAGGCAGAGGCAGGGACGAGCATAAAAGTCTTGACAGTTTTATACTCGCTTTCTTCCTTTTTTCTATCGCTGCAGGATTGACGAAAGAGCAAAGAGAAGAAATGTGCGGCTGCGAGCCAAACAGGAGCCTCTTCAAGCGTCGTGTATTCGCAGGGCCACGCGGGAGGGAGTTGAGCATGTCCTCGCGAGGCTTTCACATCAGGAGAGGACCTGAGAGTGTGTTGAGTCTCTCGAGGACTTTGAAACCCGAGGAGAAATATTGCAGATTAATGCAAAAGAGGATCAGCCTTTATCGTCACGAACGACTCCGCTTCAAATGACTGGCGACTCGGTCGCCTGGACAGAAAAGAGTGAGCGAAAATCTCGCTTACCGCAACGAATATTAGCGGGAAGAGCGCTAGCTTTAAAACCGGAATTTCGAATCGAAAGTATGGAGAGTTTCGTGCAGTACTCAATCACTTTGATCGCGCGTCCGATGCGGCTCTTCCGCGCGTGGGTGCGTTGACCACGCGTCGATAGCTGTTACTAATGTGTAAATTTCCAGTGGCATTGGTACATAATAATGTTCAACGAATCGTCAATTATAGGAGCGAACTCGCTTGAGCAATTGTTGTAAGTGATTTGAGGTAATTAAGTATGCACGAGGACTTACAACGGCCGACAGACACACGTGCGTCAAGCCCCTAAACGAATGATAATTAAGTTCGCATTACGTGCAGCCTATTAAGCTTTCCATACAGATATTTATACCGGAGATCGGTGCATATGTCTATAACTGGAGGTATCGGTTTATTGGTCGAATGTATACGTACGTCCTCGTCGATAGGTACAGCGATAGCGATGCATGTAGTACGTGTATAATTATTGGGGATGTGACGACATGGACTTTCCCTCCGTGCAGATCGTGCAACCCAGGTATGCAGGGGCGGAGGAGGGGTAGACGAGCCGACTAGTTGCCTCGTTATGACGAATCAGAATCTCCTCTAGCTATATGGATTTTTGACCTGGCGGGCCGCAGACATGCGTACAATCGAAAGCTTCTGCCCTGCCAGAGGATTCAACCTCTTGGTCCTCGTCGTCGTCCTCCTCGTCGTCATCGCTCCTGCCGTTCATTATCCAAACTCCGAACGAACTGTCATTGTTGCAAGTCGATCAGGCAATCTTTGTGTTCTACGATTATCTCGAGGTAGCCCATTCCCGACTATATGCACATCGCACGCACTTTCCTCCCTCTCGCCCTCTTTCGCTCTCTTCCATTCTCTTTATCGCGTCCCCTGTCCTATCACCTTCAATCGCTGTGCTCATCTTTCTTTATCTATGCCCTTTCTCGTGTACGCTCCAAGCCAGGGCAGGACGTAGTGCCCCCTGCGCGTACCTCGCTTTCACTCTCGCGCGCCCCGACGACCCAGAGGAGAACTCTCGCACTCAAGAGGAGCATAATAATAAGGCACTCTCTGGCACTTTGCTCAATCCTCGTTGCAAATTCAGACACACGAGTCTGCGCTGAATTTTTTCTTATTAAGTATACGAAAGAGCGCGTCAACCCCCTTTTTTATCATTATTTATAAATTCATAGGAACGTATGTGACGCGAGCTACCGAAAAACTTACTTCGAACTTCTTCGGAAAGAATCGCACCGGCATTCAATCCCTGCGAATGATTCGGGCTCGCTTACGTCAGCGACTTTGGCTAGTTTTCTTTCAATTTACTCAATTTTTATTACGCCCTATCGATTCAACGACGATGAGATGAACTTTGAGAGAATTTTTTTTGCCACCGATCGATAAATCGTCCTTTACTGTCGTTTGTTATTTCGATTATTCCAGAAGGTAAAAATGAAGACTTTAAGAGTAGAAGGCAACGTTCCAGTATGATGACACTCCTACAAGAACCGCTTCGCCGTAAGAGCAATTTGAAACGCGAGAAAAATCCGCAACCCTCGCATTCGCGAATGGAAGAACGCGCTAGCGCAACCGAGGGAGCACGAGCAAAGGCCGAAAGCGTCATATTCGCGAGTGGAAAAGTGCTCATGAATGGAGTGCGAAATTCGAAAATTAACGTCCTCGGTACAATGAGAAACTTCGGTATAATAAAATTTTTATTGCAACCGCTCCGTCGGGGGAAGAATTTGAAAAATACGAGAATCCTAAACCGTCGCTAATGCAAGAATGCGGCAGCGCGTGCGCCGCGGAATCCGGAGGTTTTTGTTTTTCGAATTGCTCTCACGAGAATTCGAAGTGAATATTCGTTTTCGTAAAAAGTAGTCATAAAAATTCGTTTTCACGTGGACGTATTCATGTGTGTTCGAAAAAATAAAAAAATAAAAAAAAAATAATAAAAAAAAACAAATATGTCATTGACAGTTCACCAGCTACGTGGAATACATTAGTTTTTAAGAATAAGCCTTTGCGTTTATACGAAAATATGTGTGGAAATAAAAGAGTACTTCTCAATTTGTTTGGAAATTTATTATATTCAGAAACATTCTGACTCATATCCTTTTAGCAAAAAAAGTTTTCGAACGTCTTTGCCAGTCTGCACATACAATGCTGATACATAGATTCAAATTTGGAATTACGCACACATAACCTTGAATATGAGACGTTGCAACGTCTCTTGTGACGCTCCGGAAAGAAGCGAGTGTCATGCCTTACTTTTAGTCATTACTCCTGTCATGAGTCACCTTCGATAAATTTTAAGCCGGACAAATGATTGGAAATATTTCATCTCTCTACTGCTCCAATTTCGTTCTGTTACGTTCCAGTAAAAGATATTGAATTAACAGGGAACGCAACACGGTATTGACTCTTCTTTCGGGTCAAGACACTCGAGTCTTTTACCCAGGGACGAGAGCCACGTCTGTCGAATGTAGGAGTGCAAGAATGATTTTTGCGAATTTCTAGATGATGGCAGGTCAACCTTCAGCGGTGTGATGATGATTTATTTCATTATAGATATTTAAATAAATACTCACAAGATGGTTTCTCGGTTATAAGCTGGAGATCATTTTATTTGGTCGGATCTCTCCTGATTTCCTGGTTTACAATTGGCTGGTTCAAAGCGTCGTCGTAGAGGTTCCAAGTTACAACTGGTTCGATGAATAATATAAAATACTTATTATTTATAATTAATTATTAGACTTTACAAAGCGTTAGGTTTAGTTTTGGTCGACTCGTGAAGCGTTTGATTGAGTTTTAAATTATTCGCGGTTTCTTGTGAAAATTTAACAAGTCTTGATTGAGACAAAAATTCGGTGTAAATTATAATAATAATTGAACGTAGTGACGACTTCAGAAAAATGGAAAATAATGCGCTCGGACGTCGTTTGACCTGGTTTAAATAACCCTTGCCCCCATTTAGTGGCTTTCTTGCCATTGGCTAATTATTTGGTGGCGTGGTCCTTACGTATTCTTTTTTGCTTGCAAAAAAATATTTCAATGCGCATGGCAACGAAGTATGAGAATACCGTTGTTACTACTGCCACTGGGTATTGCGTCACAGGATGTAAGTTTTTTCCTTTCCTGTGATAAGGCCTCGCGGCTTACAGCATCACAGTAAGCACACGCTCGCTTCTCTTCTGACCGTGAATTTTTATATTATCGAAACCTTTTTTTTTATCTGTCTCTAATGATTCTTTTATCGATTTCTTGAATACTCTATCGGTGGACGTACTACGTTTAAAAATATTATTCTTTTTATCACTTCCTTCTTTTCTATTGCGTCCAAAAATAAATGGTCAGTATGTAACAATTCCATCCTTCAATAAACGAGATTCGGGGAAAAATGTACAACTACTCTGTGATTTCTCATAAGAGGGCATGTTAACGTGGCTTGTCGAGGCAGAAAAGAAATTACAGATATTTCGCGTTACAACACACCGCGGATCTCAAAAATTTGAACACTGAGAAAAAAATCGTTGTAACAACTAAATGTCTTTAGTGAATATTTTTGTTGCTTGATCTAACTAACATACGCTTGCGATAACTAAAGAATAGTTCATTTATCCGAATCACTAAATTTTTGTTTATGTGAATTAACTAAACGAGTAAAATCACATCATCTTTTGTTCGAACAACTCTAAACATTTGTTTATTTCTACTTAATTCACGAACACTTTTATGGTATATTTATTTGATTGCCACGTACTGAAGTATCTAAATGGTTTGTTGAGAATTATATTTGTTAAATCAAATCAAACTGGTCGATCCAATATGACTCAACATTTGTTGAAACGTATTATCATTTTAGCAAACATGATTTGTAGCAGAAAATAACAAATAATTTTGATAGTTGGGTTTTATTTTCATTCCACTTAACTAAATCTTAACTAACTTAAAACTTGACTAAAAATTGAATAAATCGAACATTTTTCAAGTGTTTCAACCAAATTTTTTTCTCAGTGTACGAATTACTTTTACATCATAATTTAACGTTCTGCAAAGTTTCACATTTTTCTGTCCATTAATAACTTTCTTAATTCATGTTCGCCAGCGATGCACAGAGCTTGATTTCTGTATCCCTACGCTAAGATTACATGAAAGGAATTCGAATGGACTGGTAGCTTTCCAGAAGCGCGGTTGCTGCAGTAACCGTGGAGAAAACGACTCTGTTGGCATTCGCGGAGCGTATTTGAAAGAGAAGCTCTCGCTTGTTGTTCTCTTCTGGACATTTTTCAATCAATTGCGCATTAGGAGGGCCCATGGGAGTTTCTCTTACAGGACACAGGAGTCTCGTACGTTTTTTTCTCCCCCCTCATCCTTCCATTGGCCCTGCAGGTTGTTCAACTGCTTCTTCGAGGCTTAGCTCGATGGAATACTGGCTCGAACACGGAACAAAGATCAGAAAGTGGAGCCAAAAAAACAGTCACGAATGGGATTGGAAGCAGCGTGCAGAATCCACGACTCGAATCTCCTTGATCATCCCAAGCAACAATTTGCCTACTGATTTGAGTCTCAACGCCAGCGAATTGAAAATCCTCACAAAAAACTCTCCAAGGAACGACCGAAATTCACTTTCAGAATGAACTATTTTCCTGCCCGGAAAATGTAATGGAATAAAAAGTCTGCGAGTGGGCAGGAACCCGCGATGTTGTATGCGTTATAATACAGCTCATATTGACTTTTGGAATCGTGGTGAAAAGGGAGAACAACTCGGTCGGTCGTGTGTTAGAAAATCCACACGAAATATTGTAATATTATATTTTCTGTCTCGACTGGATTCACATGAATGAAAATACATGTTTTGGTACTCGGGTCACGCACAAACCTCACTTAAAAACGTTCTCTCGCTATCTCCGCGGTGCCTTCGTATATACGACTCGTACGTTTGCCAGGCAATATACACACTCACGTCTCTATATAAATATCCAACGTACATAGATATATTCACGGGCTGTGTGTGAGTGTGTTTGTAATGCGAGATGCTGGAATTCCACAAAACTTCTCCGCGCGCGACCACGTGTCTTTGGAGTACGATAAAACAGACTGCACTCCGCTCTATCGAAAGCAGCTTCGCACGCTAATACGATTTCCGAAGTATTTTCTCTCTGGACGTAGTAGCAGAACTCGAGCTGAACGAGGCACGATTTGGAAACAAAATATTGTTTTTTTTCCAACGTTGCACAATTAAAATATGAATATTAGAGAAGGAAAATTCAAAATAGTATCGCTCAGTCAAACTATCGATTCGTATAAAAACAATCGCCGCATAAGCAAAACTGACTCTCTGACCAACTTTTGATCATTTTCGGAACTTTCGATTGGACGAGCTCCCCAAAATATCTTTGGGGCTCTGAAAACATTGGAAAAGGGTTTTTCAATAATGGTGGCGATGTGCTCGATGTTTGGCTTCAATGGACTTCTGAGTTAAGTAGCCTGGGCAAGCCGAATATTTAGATGGGACCGCTTGACCGTGAAGCGTCTTTTGCTAACGTTGAAAGCGTCGAAAAAGATTTTTTTCATCAATTCAATTTTTTTACGTTTGCAATTTTCTATTGCGTTGGACTTTCATTGATGCGGAAGTAACGAGAAAATTTGATTAAACGGAAAAAAGATTATTGAATGTCTCCGCTTAAATTTTTGAACTGTTCAGTAGATTTTTCAACTTTTTGCCAAATCCAAACTGAGCATTTTTCTTTTTGCTAAATACAAGCCGAGCAATAACTTTCTTGAGTCTGATCGCTCTTTTTATTCTTTGGTAAAATTTTATTTCTACAGACTCAGTGAGCAGAGATTCTTGGATTCGTCTTCTGAACGAAGATTTGAGAATTCCTGCAAAATATGGAAATAATGGTCATCAAATAAATGATCCACTGTTTTTTGCCGCGGTCGGAGGTGTGTTGTTGCTTCATTACGTATTTCTATCGAGTTGAATACGACCATGTATATTCATCTGAAAATAATTTCTCAAATTTATATCCGATGAGATTGAATTATTTTGTCCACGAATAGCTGGAAATAGTCGTACCTGTTTCCAACTATATACAATCGCATTTATATTCAAATGAAATGAAATATTTTTGGATATCACTGTATCTATTTACTGTGCTAATATTTCGATGCAAATTTTTCATACATATTTCCATATTTAGAGCTCAATAAAACATGAAAATAAAGTTAGGTAGATGAACCGCATAAACCTAATATATTTGAAACAATTAGGAAGCTTCTGTGCACACAAATGTCTGTAGATGCAAAACCAAGTAAAAAAATTGTACGAATTGCCATCAAAATAAAACTTCTGATTTTTTATTCATCCAATTTTTATCTTATTTTACTTGATTAATTTTTGATAAATTTCCGAAAAATAATCAAAAATATACTCGAATGCATGCTGGATAAAAAATTTTTGTGCAAATTGTGTTTGCACGTCAATGAGGAAGATCTTGTACGTTGAAAATTCTTCAAAGTGATCAGCGTTCCAAATGTGGGTGTACGACTCGTCTTGAACTCTCCCACAGGAACCAGAGAAAACATTTGTTAGATTTCATCGTAAATTTCTCCCGAGGTTCGTCGGTTTTACGAGCGCGTTCGTGAGTATTGTTTTCTCCCGATATTTTGTTCGCAGTACGTAGGAGAAACCGTACGATGATTTTTTATTTTTTCGGAGAATGTTTTTCTGGCTCAGTCTGCAGAGGAGAAAAAATTTCGCTGAATCGGCCGACGGAACGTGGCCGATGTTTCGTCGCAACTGTCATAAGCTCCTTCGTCGGTCATAACGACCGCGGTTCATTCAATCTTGAAGAAAAATGCTCCGGACGAGAACGGATGTTCGAGTGAATTTTTCGAAATAATTCAACCGCGAAAATGATTTTGAGCTCCACAATAAACTGGAAAATGCTTTACCAGCGCGGGAAAAACAGGCTCAACGAGAAAACGAGGAAATTTTGCATTAAAAAATAATCCCGTTCTTCGAAATCGTGTCTTGTTTAAATAAAACCGTAAAAGTATGAATACAAACGAAAAATTTGAATGCGTCGATTGAAGAATCCTCATTTGGCGCACCGAAGAATCGAAGAAGCATCGGAAGAAGGCCGAGTATAAAAACCTTGCTAATTGTTGAGCGACGGAGAAAGAGCGCGAAGTGTGCGAGAGTCCGCGAGCGCTCTCGCTCTAGTGGCAAAAGCTCCAGGACCGTGGGCCACCAGAGCAGTAGCAGCAGCCGTACAACGTGTATTGGCTGGTCTGCGCAAGCACAGGTGCAAGTTTCGAGGGTATAAAGAGGAGAAGCGCGAGAGCCCGGTGCGCACTTTGTGTTTCCACGCTCGGTCACACGCCGCAGAGACTCTTGGAGACAATTCCTCGTCGTCTTCGTCATACAAAGTACCCGACAGACACTGACACACGCACAGCACACAGAGGCAGACACAGTTAATAAACTTGTCCGGTGGTCCGCTCGTCTCATTCGCCGTTCGTACCTCCGTAGACGAAGACTAAAAATTCAATTGAGATTAAATAATTTCTGCGAGCATTTGACACGTTTAAGCGTCTGGAGAACTTTAATCGTCGACGGATAACGGACTTTACGATAAGCATCGTTTGTTGCTCGAGTTATCTTGGACTAACGCAATCCGAGGTGAGTGCAAAAACAATTAGCGTTAACACCATTTTCACCCGAATTTTTCAACACCGTTTATCTCGATTTTCCACGCGAGTGTACCAACTTTGTGAGATTTCTTTCGAGTCTTCCATCCTTTTTCATTCGGCCTTGCATCAAGGCTGCTCATGGAAAAAAAATTGATCGCGCCTTCGTGAAAGTCTTGTTAAAAGTTCCCGCAAACTTGCCAACGATGATTAGATTCTCCGATTCGAGCGCGGTGTTTACGTTCTCATTTATTCGAGTCCTCCCGACACTCGTATCGAAATATACACAAAAGAAAAACAAAGTAGTCTGAAAAAGCTTTCAGATTTGTCGAGTCTCGGACTGAGCTGATTGCAATTTTCTCCCTTCAGTCAGCTGTTCGAGGAGCTTCCTCCTTTTTCTTCGCGCACCGCGATTCTTTGCTTCTCTCGAACTTTCGGGCTGTCGAGGAAGAAAAAGTGGTGGATCTAAAGTTGCTCCGTTATTTTTTGCTGTGTTTCCCTATGCGAGAATTTTCCTCGATAATGCACTCGCGTGCTTCCCTGTGCGAAGGATCTTCGTGCATGTGGAGTCGTTTGCAGATTTTTTGGCACGATTTCTTTCCCATTTTCGTTGTCCTACGAACCGGTCGTTTTCAAATTCATTTTTATGAACGACTGGCCTCATGGAAAAAGTTCTGGTTCCATTGATCGAATTGAGAATGCAGTTTCGGTATCGAGGACGAAACTCGCGAGTGAAAATGAAATTCTCAGATTTCGTTGATCAGTTTTGACGCACTTTCTTCTGAAAAATCGGTTACGTACAATAAACTCGAAACAATTGAACGACCCGCGAGTGGCATCCTGAATACTCGTTTTCAACGCGCGTTTATTTCCGCGAAGTATCGTGCAAAGGGAAAAAACGAGACTCGTAATCTCGCGCAGTAGAACCTCGATTGAGGGAACTTTCAAAAGAAGTTTTCACTTAGGTGGGCCATTGATCGACACCCGATGAAAAAAATGTAAAATTCTTCGTCCACAAGGTCAGCTGCGCGGAGTTTAATGCGCGATCTCGATTTGAAATGAACTTTATACGAGTCCCAGATGCAAGCTTGAGTCGAGCTCGGAGTGTGCTCGACGGAGGCTCTTTTTAATCCCTCAAAGATTGTACTTTTTCCACGATTTCTTTCACTCGTGCACGTACGTATTGACAGTTATTGGGATTTCTTCAAACTGTTGTTGAGCTCACAATGGGCGGTTTTCCTTCCATTGGCGTCTCCGGTAAGCAGTGTATCGTTCGAAAAAAGCTTCCGATCATCTTCAGAAATTGCTTTTAGGCTACAGATTCAATCGGGTTATCTGTAAAAATACGAAAAAATTCATGAAAAAAAGTGGAGCGAAGCAGCTTTGAAAAACCTTTCGCACACGCAGAGTTCGTGTTGGAAGAATGTTTTTTTATTTCTCTCCCCTTGTACAGACAAACCTCACGAAGGTAGCCGGCGATTTATAAGAGCCGAAGGATCAACTCGTAAGTAAGCCGCGTTCCTTCCGCGCGAACTTGCTCCGATCGCAAAGATATACATTTGGCAGCTAAGTAGCGAGAAGCTCGTTGAAAAATAGGAAAAAACTCGGGAGCGAAGGATCGTAGGTAAAAAAAAGAGGGCGCGCCAGGCGAGAAGCTGCCGCTTCGTTTGCTCGAAGAAACGCTGAAAATTGGAACATCTCGAGGGTCAATATTTCAGTCGGAGCTTAGAAAACTGGACGCTATAACTTTCAGCTTTTCCAGCGTTTTCCTTTCCACCTTGGCCTTCGCTTGATCCCCGTATTTAGCGCTTACGCGGAGACAGCCGACGAATTTCACTCTTCCAGACACAATTTCGTTCCCTCTTGCGAGAATCTGATCGTTATCAACCGCAAGGAGGGAGCCCGCCGTTCCATTTTTTCCCGATTTGTCTCACCGCGTCCTGGGGACTCGTTTCGCACTGGACGACTCAATTTTCTGTTTTCCCTTTATCACACGGCCCTCGTCGAGAGCGAGACCCGTAGTCCGCTGACCGAAGTCTGATTTCTTCTCGTTTTCGCGCTTACGAGGAGCGACGAAGGGGCCGAGAATGAGTCTGGCTGTTCAATCGCCCTTCGGACCTTTTCCCCTTTCGCATCATCCTCGTCGCATCCCTCCGTTCCTGTATGTTCGCGGGCGTGTAGTTATCCTCGAGTGTTTTTCCCGATCGAGACCGTTCGGAGGAGTGAGCGGGGGAAGGATCGGGGGAAAGATAAAAGTTATAAAAGTAAATAGTTTTTCCTTTATTTTCGTCACACTCGTACTCGTCTCTCTCCAGCGAGTCAGGCCACATTGTTCCCGCATCGCGTATTTTTCCGTCCCTTCAATTCCCCAACAGCTCTGCGCGACGATGATTAAACTCGTTTGTGCTCGATGAAATGTTATCGCGAGACAAAGGCCGCACGTTCGGAAGAAACGACAGAGCGTTTCGCTCAAAATTATAGACCCGAATTCAAGGAGGAAAGCGCCAGTCGCGAGTTACGCTTTGGAACAGGATCGCAAGCATAACTAGCCACAAAAACCGCACAGCTAAGACACGAGGAGAGCTTGTTTGGCGAGAGAAGTACACAGTCGCGACGGTATAGTCAGTTACCGCAGTAGGTACGAGCTCAGGCGTTTCGTGGCCAGACCGCGAATCGCTTCTCGTTCTCCATAGTTACAGCCCCAAAAGCGTATACATATTCGATGAGCTGTATCAGGACGATGTCACATCCACACACGCATAACGAGCCTGTGGGAGCTTCACGGGATTGCTGTTGGATGGGACGCTTCTCATCCAAGCAGCTTACACGGACGTGTAATTATTCTCCTTAATCTCCGCGTCCCTTTTGCTCCATCAGAGGGAATAATTTCGCGGAATTTCGAGTCCGACGCGATCGCAGCTTCGTCGAGTTGGCCCTTCGATTCTTTCGGATGGAATCTGCTTCGTTGCGAATGTACTTAAAATTTCGCTTGATTTTCCGCGATTGAATTCGCGAGCTGGAAACAAATTGCGCTCGCGTCGTTCCCTCGGGCTTCGTCCGAGTTTCTGAGATTTCTTTTGTTCGATATGTACAAAAATAGATGGTTTTTTGAGGAACCCTCGCGATTTGTATGTGAACGCGAGGCGCGGGGAGCGATGGGGGAACGAAATAGCGTTGAAAGGGGTGTCCTCCGGGTAACTGCGTGTCGTAAATAGTGGTAGAGTCCAGCAGCTGCAGTAGCGACGATAGGAAGGTAGGAAGACGAGGGCGATGCGCGCGCGGGGCGCACTTTCGTACCTGCGAAACTGTCTTTCTCCAGCCATCGTTTCGCCTCCTCCGTGCACATAACCCTGGCAAAGTTTCCGCTTTATGCATGTCACGAGAACTCTGCCTATTTATGTCTTTTCTCCCTGCTCGCTGTCTCGTAATGTCCGCGAGCCCCGCCGCCGCAGCGAGCGCGCCTCTGATGATGTGCTGCATCCGAGGACGCAGCGTGCCTTTATCGGCGGCCGGCACTTATACCTGCGGGGCCGTCATCAGAGAGCGTGCACTACTTCCACAGAAAAAGGGACTTTGAAGCGTACATCAGACTGAGACGAGTGTGTATACGTTAAGGTGGAAAGAGACGGGGAATCGTTCGCTCGCGGACGTGGGGCTATTTCTGGGCTTGAGTAAACCACTGTAGAGCTTTCCGCGAGCACGAGCATCGAGATAAAGAGCTGTGGTACAGCCCGCGTCGCGGCTGCGTGTGTAAAAACTCATGAAACGTGCCCTTTCGTGTGCGAAGGCAGATTCGATCGGAGGGGCAAAAAGGGCGTAATTTTTACGTCTTAATGACTCCGAGACTCTATCAATCGAGCCTTTCGCTCCCAGCTCCCAATGACCGGTACTCGCGTCCTTTTCTCTGCACACCACTCGCGGGGACCCCTTTCGCACGAGGACAGGTGTCGAGATTTTCTCGATGGGCAAACACGCGAGACGCTGCTGATAGGACGAAGATATATTTCCACTCGTCCCCTCCAAGGTCGAGACTCGTGTACCGACGAGCTTTGTCCGTCATCCCACCATCGCGCGGTGTCAACGTCGCTCCCACAAGCACTCCTTGACCGTGGCAACCCTTCGATCACCGAGTCGTTCGAGCTCGCTTTTTTTTCTTGGACTATTCTCACGCAGCGGCTGTTATATATTTGACGAGGAAAAAACCTCCGAGGTGGTGCACCAAGGGGAGGGAAAAAGGTTAAGGGGCAACGGGGACTTTCGCATTTTCGTACATTCTCGTAAAAGTACCTTCGCTTGAAACTACTCCGGCAATCTATCCACCCGCGGCGAAGTATTCTTGACGGATAATACCGGCGATCACGGTCTCGCGTAGAGTCAAAGAGAACTTTCGTTAATCTGCGTACAGATCTGTGGGAGCAGACGATCGTTATAAGTACATTGAAATGCTGCTGTCAAAGTGAGGGAGAAATTACTTCTTGGTTAAACTCATCGTCAAGGGGCGACTGGTACAATGGATTTTTTCGAGAGTCGGGCGACTTACGAGGCCCGTAAAGTTCACACGGAATTTTCACCAGTGCTCAATGCTCTGATAGATTTGGCCTATTTTCAGCCTCGCCAAAACTCGATTCTCCCGCAACATTGTTTCAAAGTTCAGCCGCCCCCACGCCCCCCTTTTTTACTCTCCTCTCTATCTTTTCCTGTCCAATGAAACATAAAAACAGGTATCTGTGTGCACGCGCCCAAAAGCACAGCTACCAACGGACTGAGATGAATGAACCACCGGCTAACGCTATGAGAACTTTGTTAATTTTCCATTACTTTTAATTACCCGAGCGCCAGACCATCTCCGTGCTCTCACTCTCCCTTTCTCCTCGGCTTCTCCCCTCCCCACGCCCGGCCGGCTTCCTTCTGCGACTCCGTCGGACTTTTGTTACAAGCCCGCATTGCAGTGTAACGAAGAAACACAATAACGGGTCGAACGGAATGGAAGAGCGGCGAGGGGAGCTAATAAACGATTAACCGCGAATATTACCATTTTCATAAACGATTTTATTTCCCCGTTGGCCGATTTTCCATTCGACTTTCTCTTATTACCGGAAATCGCTTTTATTTTCTCGGATGCTTTTGTTTCCTCGGGCTTAATGCGTTTCGAACGTGAGCCATATTTTCAGAACAATTATTTCGACTCGTTCCTTCATCTCTGGATTGATAGTTCCTCCTTAAAGGATTTATCGGTTCGAGCAATTGTACAGAAAAAATGAATCGCGATTCGTGCAATTCACGTGGCGGAGCTCCTCGTTCGAAGATCATTTTCATACTCTCAATACTCGATTGACCCAAATATACTGCGGAAGCTTCCTCGACTCGTCGTCTCTCGCCTTTATAACACACCGGGGCACAAGTGATCCGATTTTATTGCATTAGACCCGAGGAAAGGAGAGACACAAACGATAAGACGCTCGAATCAAGGCCGGAAGCCTATCATAACCAATGTCTCTCGATACATTATTTCATAGGGAGAAACTAATTCATATTTTTAGACGAGCGAATTCGTAGGTTTTCGCGATACACTTCCAACCGTTTATGACTCCTCAATTTTTTGTTTCCGCACACCTCACGAAACGGGAACGCGACACTTTGCAGTTTCACTCATCCGTTTCAAGGTAGTCCATGCACGAAGCGATCTCCTTAAGAAAGTTTTGAAATTTACACAGAGTTTTGATGGGTAGTCGACTGACTCGTATTCCAAATTTTAAGGGGTCTTATTGGTTATTCAGATAAACGTGCTTAAATATGAAGAAAAACACACAGAGGTTCAGGGACTATGCAGTAAAAAATCGTTTATCCATCCACGAACACGGACGCTTCTTACGAAGTTTATGAAAAAGTATACACAATAACAATGAAGTATTTGGGAAAAAGGTTTGAAGGTTTGGGAAAAATTTCGAGACTGTTGTCCTACTAGGAATAAAGATGTATTTCGTTAAAGATTGAACGAAATTTTCTTTCTTCCTGATTTCCCCTTTGCGCTCTGTAAAACGATTTTTGACAAAAAAAACTATAGTATTTTCGCGAGGGAGGACTGAAATTTGGGGTTCAGTCCGTGATGGATCCCCGACTAATTAATGGCTCGTAATTTCATTCGCCGAAAGATAAGCTGAAAAAATGTATTTACTATTTCGAATAAATAACTCTGACATTAATTTAGAGTGATAATATATTTAATTGCGGGGAGTAAAAATCGATCCAATTTAGACACCGATAAAATACAATCCTTCGAGCACGATCTACCTTAAGAGTCCACGAAATGCGACGAGAATAGGCTCTCGATACATATATAAAGATTATTCTGAACAATTGAAATCATACGGAGCATCATACGTCTGTGTACATTCTCATACGGATATACGCACGAGGCGTATCGCATTTCGATTAAGTGGGAGAGCTCAACGTTAGAACCGGAATCTCGCAATCATCGATTTCCGCATAGAAATCGAAGCCGCGCGCGACGGAAGGGCTTTTATTCCGTGACTTTCTTCGTCTCGCAGAGATATTTTTCAATTTCTTCCATTACGTATTTTTCTACCGCGATATATATGTGGCGTGCCGCGATTCCTATATGTATTCTTGTACACGATGAAGAATTTATGTGAATTTCGTGGTCTCGCTCACACCCTCGCTGACGATGTGAATCTCCCTGAAGATAGACGCTTCACACGTTGTATGCTTGCCAAGAGGATTTGTACGTCGTGGGAGGATCTGCGTGGAATTGGATCGTCGGAATCGATTATCTCCGGAAATTAAGCAAACGTTAAACCGATTTTTTAATCTTCGCCAAGTAGTTTTTTAATAATTTATCAAAATTTCGCTCTCATTGCGTGCGCCTATCGAAGAGAGCTTTTCGCCTCAAAAAGTACCGAAAGAAAGTGCACTTGCTGCTTTCGCAAATGGCGCAGTACGACTCGGGAGATTGGGCGTGTCCCAGGAACTCGGGCTCCCGCATTCAGGCTACATTTGTAGATCATTCATGAAAGAGATAGCGATCATTTCCGAGGGATGACGAAATGAATGAAATTAGCAACGCGAGCCTCCCAGAAGTTCCGTATTAAGGTAATTCGATAACTGCGAACGCAGCGATTTAACACGCTGCGAATTCGCGGGATCAGGATTTGTCCCATTAAGCCGAGTGATAATTAATTCAAATGGATTCAACAGTAGAAAAGAGAAGTGTGCGAGGCGGCGGGGGAACAGCTGGAGAGGCTTTCTCCGTTCGTCTCGCGTCTCGTCTGCGCGAGTTCAAAAGGTCCAAGTTTCGAGCGCGGTCGCCAGAAGACGAATTTCATTATTGAAACTTTTGTTCCCGAACGTGAAAAAATAAACAAAGACACGTTTCTGCCGCGGTTCAATCGATATTAAGGTCGATTGTTTTTTGCTTGTTTCACCATTTTTAGTCATTTGGAGCACTAAATATTCTTCGACTCTAATATAGTTATGTTTACGAGGCTCGCGGTATAGCGGAGCCCGTAGGAAAATGGTGAAAAAGCCAATATCGGTAGCTCTAATATTCAATCCATTCTTGCTCATTTAAAATAAAGCTACCCCTGTGGTTATTGGAATATTTAATAGGATCCCGCGGTAGAGTTTTTTTACGCTGCTTCCCTCCCCGCGTCCCGGCCTCCCCCGTGCACGGTATTGGTTATCTCAACGAATTTCTCCACTTCGAGAAAGATACTCGAGGGGTGGGATATTCCGATATGAAAATTATTCCATTGGCGAGGGAGGTGGGGGCTCGCTGGGGGAAATGAGAGCCAAATTGAGAGGCGCGCGTGTAGCGGAAGCTTATAAAAGCTCAGCAGCTTGTGTCGCGAGTAATTCGACGCACTTTATGCCCTGCTCGAGCCTTCGAATGCCTGCGAATATTCCCCGGATTTTGGGGTTGCAAAGCACTTAAGCGACGTTTGTTATGCCGCGGGGTAGCGTTTTCGTGGCGAAGCAGAATATTTCCCGAAGAGCTTTTCTTCCTTCGCGTGCTGAACGAGAGGGGATCATCGCCGTGGTAATGATGCTGGCTCGTGTGGCAACGGGGGTGTTCGAAACTCCTTAAACCGTTTGGAACTCCGTCGCTCTATGACTTTTTACTCCGAACTCTCGCTATTTTTTGTTCCACTAAAAACTCACAATGTCCAAACCGTTGGTTGGATCAGAGGAAGCAACGATAAGTGTTGGAAGAAGCGATCACTCATGAGCCTCGGGACAGCATTGGACGTTGGGAAAGATTGAAACCTCCGTTACAACGACTCACTCAATGCTCCCGGCGTCTTTCAAACGCCGCTAATAAATCAAGCCTCTTTTGACAAGTAATTTAACTTACCTGCCGCGAACGAGAGCGAGTTTCCTTTAATCAGCTAATGTGCAGCTGAAATCACATTCAAAAATACTTCGCACCCCGCACAACGCGCTTACAGGCTAACTGCACGGGGCATCAACGCTTCATCGCAGTTCCAATTGTTTACGAGCCTCGTCTCGTAGGATTGTTAAGCACTCGGGCTCTCGCATTGGGCCCTCCTTCTCCCTCACGTTGACGAGCCTGCTCGCCTCTCTCGTTCTTTCTCACCAAATACGACGAATGAGCACGCTCGCCCGAATGAAACTCGCGGCACACCTGAATTATGTATGTTTCTATCTACGTACATGGCCGAGGCACACGTGTGAACTTGTACCTGTGTACGCTCCATTCGCGTCCAGTTGTATCAACGCTAAAACTGTCAGTCAAAAGTGAAACGAAGCGAAAGCTCTGGCGATGCTTTTTTCTCTCATCCCGCTCCCCCGGCCCGCTGTTGCAAAATTCACTGCGCGGTCCATTCACGCAGATGGTACAGAAAGTCTCGAGGTATATAGACGGAGCTTCGTTTCGATGTGTGCGACTTCCCTTCACTACGTTTCTCATCGTGGAAACCCTGAAAAAACGATTCGTTCAAGCGTGCTGTCAAGAAAAAAGGAAAAACGGCAGGTTTACAGCTTCTCATGCACACTGGACACGAGCAATTATTCGGGAGGGTTGTGAAAGCCCACATTTTTGTCGAGCTCTCAATTCGACGGCGATATTTCATTTCATTTTTTCATCCGAATCTCGGTGAAGCTAAAGCTCCCAGTTTTGGGGTTGAAATTTCCATGGAATCTTTGTTTCTCAGGTCGATGAGAAAAGCGGCGTGAATTTCACGAACGCGACTATTGTTTCGGTCTTCTTTTGTGGCTACATTTTGGTGGGGCTGAAACCAATGTTGGATGAGAGTGAGAATGATGGAGGCGAGAATGTTCTTTTTGGGAGTCCGACTTTCGCGCTGTCGTGGAGTCTGCAGTTTCGAGAGCTCTAAAAGCTCAATTACTGCCAGATGCTGCTTGAATTTCGCGGATTTTTTCGCTCCCCGAGAAAGCTCTTTCTTCGCCACTGCCCTCCATTTACACACGACGCGCGGCCAAGATTGATAACGCACACTGGCGGCTTACCCTGCGCCGCGAATTTTTGTCCTCCACCTCCGCAGTGCCGCGGTGCACAACTGTAAATAATATTTCATAGTCATGCACGTTATCGATATTCGAAATCACGTACTTAAGGCAGAGACACGTAGGACTTGAGGGAATGACTGTCGCCCTCCACAATCCCGTGTTCGTTTCTGAAATGACATAACAGCACGACAAGCCCCAGTTTCTATCTCCTTTTTCCTCTCTCCCTCATCTCGTTTCTCCATGGGAAAACTTGAGAGATTTATAGTTTGATACGATGACGTAGATTGACCATGTTCGATATGGTGTGTATTCAGCGTCTGGGGAAAAGCGCTTTAGACTCCGCGCGTCTAGCTCTCTCTCCTCTCGGAGGACTCGCTCATCCTGTTCATCGAGAAAAGGGATGAAGAATGAAACGAGGAGAGAGAGAGAGAGAGAGAGAGAGAGAGAGAGAGAACGACGGAGAGCCATAATGGAAAGAAGCTTTTTTGCTCTTCCGGTGCAACCTTGGCGCGTCTATACTTATCTCTTCTATATGCTCTCACCTTCTTTCCGCGCCTCTTCTCTATCCCTTCGACGTGTATCCAATAAATAAATTTATAAAAACTACTCTCCTTCGTCTATCCCTCGCCGCCCTCTCTGGCTCTCTGGATGCAATCGATAAACGAACCGCGCGTGAAAGTGTTCTACTTAACGTATATTTGCTTTGCGCCACAGAACGAAAAGCTCGTACCGACATTAATCATGTTCGAGCAGCTCATTACTTCTCCCTTTTAAGCAGTCGCGCTACAGAGGACCGAAAACTATTGCAGCGTATTGAAGCAACGCAGGATGTGTCCGTGACGAAAAAGCTTTAAGGGGGTTCTCTCTTCGTGTCAACACCCCCAGCTCCGACGCTTCGTTCCCCAGCTTTCTCTACACTCATCCATTCTTGGCTCGACTCTACTCGCCAAATTTTTTCCCTGCTCAATTACACCAGCGTCAAGAGCACCACGAAAATTCGATCGATCTTCCGGTCCTGACGCTCGGCTTTCGGTATCGCACCGAAGCATGAAATCCAAATATTATGGTGACCGCCTATAGATGCAGGTTCGTATATAGACTCAAACTCCCATGCTTGCGGTCCCGACTTGAGGGCGGCTCCGAAAACCGGCTGACCACACTCTGCCCTCGGTACACAGATTGAGTACTTCGAGGGTATGCAAACGCCAGGAAGCTCCGTTCCGGGGGAATTCCGATGCGATTCGTGTATGAAGGAATTGTTAATTCATCGCGGAGTCAGAGAAAAAAACGACTTTTTAAGGACGCTTACGAAAATTAGGCTGAAATAAGAGATTATTCGATTTCAACGTTCTCGACTTCTGCGCTCGGTCGTTCGAGCTCCCCTCGTTGTCGGTGAAACTCGATAAAAGAGCACACTAAAAGAGAACGTAGGAAATGTCCAATTCCAGTGTTTATTTGACCGAAGTGAATCCATCCAGGAGAAGACTTCGGCAGATCTCCGCTCGAGCGAGATCGAAGGCCAAGAAATATCGGAGAGTCTGTCTTCGCCTCGGACAATTTGACGATTCGTTCTCAAATTCCTCAACTTTATAGAGCGTGTCGGAGAATTTAAGCTCCCCAGCTTTCGAAGATACGAACAAAATATTGGATGAGGTTGATGATGCACGTAAAAAAAGAAACAGGAGCCAGAAATAAGGATCGAAACGGAGAGAAAGAGAACATTATCCTCGGCCCAATTTAACGACTATCGCTCGATCGTTTACGAGTCTCGAGAGGTTTTTCCTGTTTACGAGAAACTCTTCGCCCGCGATATAGAAAGCTTTATCGAAAGCGCGCGACCTTTTCCCCATATCTATACGTGCGGCCGCGCATAGTCTCTCGCCCCTTTTAGTTTATATTACGATCCTCGCTTCCAGAGGAATTTCGGTTTACTACCCCCTTCCGCGCCGCTCCGATCATTGGGAGCTAACGAGTTACTGTCCGTCACAGAGTTTCCCTGAAACGAAACGATAATTTTTCTAAATGATCCGGCACACGCGTCATTCCCGAGATATAATCTCTCCACTCGCCTCTCTGTGTATACGAACGCGTTAAAACTTACGACTCGCTCGGTGCTGCGAGACCTAAAATATTTTCAAGCATACACCGCGGACGCGTTCGTTATCTCGCATGCCAACAATGCAAGATAATGTAATTTGTGCTGATAAAAGCTTCGAGCTGACGGATTAAAAAACAAAAAAGCCGAAAGGCGCTTCCGCAAGCTTGTTCGCCCCGACGAAACGAGTTAACATCGCTAAGATACGAGGATAGCGGACTTTTATCGTCGACACATTATTCCCAGCTGAGATTGAAGCGTCAGATAAAAAGTGGGAAAAGAGCAGGGAGCGCACATACAACGCCGAAATTTAGAACCGAAGTTCACTTACTCACGCAGTTTGTCACGCAACTTAACACGTTTCAAGCTTCTGCACTCGGCGCTAACGTTGTTGCTTGACATTTTTGAGGCGAACAGATGTCTACAAAAATGTTTCTATTCGTTGATGAATTTCTCCTGAATTTACTGTTTCAACGAAAACAAGCATTGTCGAACTAATTTTGGAGAAATTCAATGTCGAAGTTCAGTAAAATAATGTCACTTGAAAAACGACTGTTCGGATCAGGACGATACATGGAATAATTTTACTGAAAAGGGCAGATGGCTTACCGACTTAAAAGACAAGAAAACACCGAAAACATGCGCGACTCCGTCACTATCATATCGGCACCATATGCGACACCAAAACGCGAGAGCAATTCCTTAAAAGGCAGTCGTTGATATAACCTCCAAAAACGCAGGGCGGAACAAGTAACGCGTACACAGAGGCATAGGGCTCGCTGCATCCGAGCCAACAGCCGAGTGCGAAGAAATTACGGAGCGTTGTCAAACTTTGTCTTTATTTCAACGCAATTTGCAATAACCGAGAGTAAATTTTCTACGAACCTTGAGCGATTAAAATGAAGGTATTTCTGAATAATAATTAATATTATCATTCACGCACACTTGAAAATTTTTGCATTGTTCATCCGAACGAATAATAATCATTGAGTATCATAAGGTTGGCATTCTAAAAAGATTTAGCAACAAGCTTAAAAAAATGATGTTCTTTTCTCCGGGGAAATGTGACGAGGCGCTGAAGCGAGCGTTTGAATTCGAAGGATGAGTTTTCTGCAAGGAGAATTCTGTTTTTACATTTTTCTGGGCAACTCCCGATGGCTTGAGAGTTCGAAGAATCCTCGGCGGCTGCATGCGCGATGCTGATGCATTCTTGCGAGATTCGCGTGAGTCATGAGGTACGAAGACAAGCAAAAGAATGAGTTCGCAAAGTCGACGCGAGGACGTTTGATTCTCCGCGGTGGTTATGAGCGACGAAGGTTTTATATAATACGCGCGGCGTTGCAAATGGAATTTCCGGTTTCATTATGCGCTGACAAAGATGATTTGTTCATTTGCTCTCGCGCGTTCAATTCTATTCAGACGCAATCATGACAGACCTGCTGCGGGCGTGTGTGGCTCGGCACGATTTTGCTATTAACCTTTTCTGCGTAGATTGCGAATAAAATCAGGAATGCAAGCGCGTCGACGTGCGTAAAAACCATTCGGTCTCGACGATGCGTCGCGTGTTTATTTCCTTCACATTTTTTATCGCATTTGCCGGAATTCTGATGACCAGCGCGACATGTCGCGGTGGCGCGAATTGAGCTCGAAGTGTCACAAAATCACTTGCGCGAGAAATTCTCGTGCAAAAGGATTTTCGCTGGACGAAATTGTCACAGGGAATCAGCGGCTCGTTGGGACGCTCGCTCTTTTTTAATCAACTAATTTCCCGTCGCGCGTGCGGACGACCGGTTGACAAGTTTTCCGAAATTTCCCCCAGTTTCAACTCCGATTGTTCGTTGATCGTCGCTCCCGTGCCAGCTGACACATTTGCTGCTGAAAAGTTGACGCTACAAAACGTCCAGGATCCCGAAAACTTGATCCGAACGATCTGGAAAGTCCGCTCGCTCGAGCCGAGCAACAGGCATGCGCTTCTTTCGAAATACTTCAACTCGAATATATATTTTCACAACGAAAAATGTAAACGAGCACTCGCGGCGCGTAGGAACTTTCTCAAAGCTCGAGGAACGCTTGAGCGAGCGCACAAGGGTGGCGCTCGCTTCTTTCCTCGGCGAAGCTCCCTTTACGTTCTATTCTATTATTACACGAAAACCGTTACGAAGATGCCACCGCGAGAAACTGAAAGAAAAAGCTCCGAATCGTCTCGTTGTTCGAGGCAAAACGTACTTTCGCGAAATTCACCAAATTATTGTGCCCCACTGACACGTATTCGTAGCCACGAAAATTATCGATCCCTTCGAAAGAGTTCGCTCGTGTTCCCTGCCGCGAGACCTCGCATATGGCCCATTAAAAAATCCATTTCTCCCTCCGACATGTTCGAATATCTGCGGATAAATAAACGCCATAAAGAATTTTTGATGCTCGCATGAAACGAAACTGCCTCGTTTTATTCACAACATCATTTAATCGGCCTCGAAGAACAATGAAGCCTTAATCGGCCATGCCAAATTTCGCGTGGCCCGTGTGTGAATAACACGGATTTTAATGACACTTCGCTCCACGTATATACGTGCATTGCTTCCCAGGCATGATACTACTTCGTAAATAATGTGGCTCTGTGTACAGAGCCTCGTAAACGTTGATATATAGAAGCCTTTGTATTTATGTACATAGAAGGACGTAATGCAGGTCTAAATTATTGCCGCATATTCCTGTGGCTGCATATATTTGAGCTACCACTCGGCCCAACATCGATTTGCAAATCAGGCCTGCACCCCGACGAACAGTAATTGCGGCGTGTCAACGACAGCCCAAAAGTGAGATGGAGAGCGTGGGAACGAGAGAGAGCGAGGAGGGGGGGGTGACAGAAGTGGCGTTAGTGAGAAAGGGGTGACTTCGTTCGAGTCGTCGAATTCTATCGGTTTTCCTCGGGCTGGCTCACTCCCATTCATATTATTCCGCATCCTCGGATTGAGGAAGACACCCCTTTATCTTTTCTCTCTAGCTCGTTCCCGAAACCCTTATCGCCGGAAAGTCAACGACGAGCCCTCGAATAAAATCTCTTCCGCAGCATCCTCCTGCTCCTTGAATATCACGTCTTGAAAATGCTCCCGGGATTTCACCTCCGACGCTCCTCTCAGCGGGAACATCGAACCCTTTCTTCGGCCTGCTCTCACCGGCGATGGAAAAATATTGTAAAGCCGTCAGCTAAAACGTTATTTTCACGGCATACTAAGCGCGCTGGGAAGGCCAATTCTTCAGAGTCGCTCACAGTCTTTCGTGGTATATGCGCGATGTAAATAATAAAAGGGATTAAAGTTCGGATCAGATCAGCGGCGATATTCGGCGACACGCCATTTTTTTTTTAACGAAACAAAAGAAAATTGAAAAATTTTCTTCCCTTCGTTCCATTCGGAGTCTCGTTCCGTTGACAGCGACAGAGTTTTCTCGTGAGGTTAAAACGCCCTGAAAGTCCGCAATGTTTCGCGCAGCAGTGGTTCGAAATGGTGGGAAATTCGAGTTCAAAGTAACGAGGCTAATTGAACGCTCGATGTGACAAGCGGAGGGTTAACTTGTCATTAATTTGATGCGGGCGAAGGAAGGGCAAAATATGCAAACGTGTCAGATTTGGCACGGAAGCTCCGCCTGTAATTCAATCGGACGTGACGTGTCCTAGGGACTGGGGAAATAGAGAATCCTGGAAATTGAATTCTGCAATACGACAGCCTTTACATTCGAACGATAGAATATTTTTCTCGATCGAACGCCCGCGGCGTTGTGGAAACAAAAGAAGAAAAATTAATGAGACAAATCGCACGATTTAAATCGCCCATTCCGCAAGCGGCGAGAAAAAGTCATTAATTCCGGGGGAAAAAAGTGGCTGCGATATTTCGCGCCTCTGGCAAGCAGCGCGTGGCTATAAATCAACAAATTGGGCACAGTGATACGTGCAGACATGGAACTATCCAGCTTTTTGTTCTCCATTTCTTCGACTCCTTTATTCTGGCACGAAAGTGCAGCCACCAAATACGAGAGAGTACCGCTCCCCGGAGCGGGGTGCGCGGGGACGCGGGGCACTCTGGAAATACGAGAGTTCTGGGACGGCGCAGTGCCAGTGACGAGATCCAGCTACGGGAAACTCAATGATCCGTTGCACATTTCGAGATATCGTATTGCTCCGCAGCGGAGTATAGAATCGAGAGGAACAACGAAACGGAGCGAGCGAGGGGTCGAGGAAGCGGAAGAGAAACGTAAAGTGGAATAAAAGAAAGAATCGAAGGGACGATGAGCTCGGGGCAGGAATAAAGCCCTTTTTTCGGCCCCGAAAAACATCTTTTGGTGCCTTTTTTTCTGCTGCCTCAGAGAGACGACACGGGTTATCCTAGCAGACATTCCGTAACAATGATACGCGGTCCGTGGAAGGCTCACGCGATAAAGTCTTATCGGGTGCTTGATTTTGGTATTGTACGTTCTCGAATGTGCACGCACACAGAAAGGGGCAAATACGTCGGAGAAAGTGGCACGCGCACACGTGGTACGTAGAAACGAGAATGAAAATTTGAATACGAGCATCTTCGATGACGGGCACCGCGCTTCCATTTTTCTCTTTTCTCTTTTCTTTATTTTCACAATCCTCGTCCCCGTACACGCGCAGACACATACTCGCACAAACATCCATTGCTTCGGGAAACTCGCAACGCGTTGTCTCCCGTCCTCTGCGGAATATTCCTCGAGGCTTTACTGCGACGTTCCTTCCTCTCTGTTTTATTCATTTTTTTATCCTCATAATATTTTGCCCGCCGCACTTTGTACTGCCTCGACTCGCGACTACGAGAATCCACGGATTTAACATCCGCTCTATCTCCGTACTCTTGTAACTGTATTTTCTTATGCAAATATACCTTTTGAGTGTTCGCGATGTCGAAAGATATCCGGGGATACCACGGCTACACACCGAACCGTGGAGAAGGAAAAACTCTTACAGTGGCTTTCGAGTGGCCTGCGCTGTCACGACGATCTGACGAGTCCCTCGAGCAATAAAGTGTGCTACGTCGATCGTCTCTTAGAATTACCGCTATTGGGCTTAGCCCCCCGACGTTAAAGCAGGACCATTTTCAAAGCTTTTTTACGCACCGACGACTTTTTCGGTGTCCATTGTTCCGACCCGAGGACGGACTAGCTGTTATTTGAAACTTTTGGCAATTATTGATCGGAGAGGCAAAATTGAATTCGGGAAGTTACGTCTCTGCGGAAATTTGGGGGTCGATAGGATTGAATATTTTCAGTAAAACTTTTGCTCTCTCGATAATTTGGGCTAAAAAATTCATTTTGACTCATCGAATTGTGGGGATTTTGAGAAAATGAAGAAAGGTAAAAAATTGTACTTCCGGGGATGGAAAATTGATGGGGGTTTAATGAATAAAAATGTCCACGGCATCAAACCTCCCGTCGCCGAAGTTACAAGCGATAAAAAATCTTCAGCGTCGTAGTTAAAGGTCTTTTCCATCTTCTCTGTGTGTTCTGCTTTCTTTCTCTAAAGAGAGGCTTTGAAGGAGAAAAAAAATGGTGGAACGTAATCTCGAAACGTGGACGGGCGTTTTAGTCACGGTTTCTTTTATGACCGCTTTCTATCGCCCATTTCTCTTCATGCTCGCATCATATTTGTTTTTTTCTTCTTTCCCATTCTCGTATTGATCTTTCAATTGTATTCGCGTGGATCTGCACCGTCGGCCTCTTTTTTCGAGCCTTTCGAGTACGAGTCCGAGCTGACATGCAATCTGCACGTATTTTTTTTCCATTTCCCCTCTGAAAAATGAATGCACAAAATGCATCGGAATATCGCGAGCGCTGCAACTCAAAACTGCTACGTTTTTTCTTCTCGTCGATGTTTTTTCCTGGCTTTCGTAACGAACTTACCGAAATAAAGTCGAAAAAACTACACGAATAACGCCGAGAATATTCGGTGTTCGGTGACGCGTGGCCAGAAAATTCTTTGAAAAAAAACTCGTCGATGTCACACGCCTCTTTCTCACCCTCCGACACGGGCATCCGAAGTATGTTCACAGTTTGTTTGCAACGTATACAGAAAATGTGGAAACATCGATAGCGGAGAACCTGACAAAACGGGATACTTCAAAAATAACGAACATTTTTTCATTTCATTCTTTCAGATTTTTATATTTTTAATGAAATATAAGAGAACAAATGAAATTCCTTCGAAATTTTTAATTTTCTTCAAAACTTCCCCTTTGCTTCTTTCTTTTGCTGTACTTTTATGCACTGCGTCAGACCTGCAGCAAAAAAGCATTTCATAACCCCGTCGTGAGGCAAAAAATTTGTTTCTTTGTTTTTCGAAAATTGCACAAACATTGCAGTCAATTTCTTCGTGTTTGTGAGTAAAAACAAACGAAGCTTGTCAAACTTCCAAAAAGTATTGCTTCGATTGATACAGTGCGGACGCTTGCATACCTCTTTTTATCCCGCAAGCTCGTTCGATGCTGCTTCTCGATGATTTATCAAAATGGCAGCACAACTTTGCAAGGTCAGTGAATCCCTTGGATGGATACGGCCGCAGCCGGAAGTAACAGCGAAGATTTTACTTCGATGCATGCGCAGTTTACGAATACATTTAAATGATGGAGATATTTATGATTTGCAAATGGATATGTGCGATTTGCATTCGTTGACATAAATCAACTCGATTTATCTCTCCGCGTTTCCCATAGAAATTCAAATGTTCAATGTCAACGGCAGAGGATTCCGTTGCGCTGGCTTTCCGCCTATTTTTCGGGGCGCTGCAACACTAATCTGTATTCCAAATGCTCATCTCAAGCGATTCATTAAAACAGCAATTGAATAACTCCGTTCATGGGCCGGGAATTCGCACATTTTCGGGACGGTTTCGGCGCCGCTTCTCTCTGGAAAATTGGGGTCCGAAAGTGCTACGAGCAGGACGCTCGAAAGAAGTTGTTGCGGAGCTTCTGCCAACGGAGTCGTTACTTCGCGACCGTAAACAACGTTCATTAACGTGATAATATCATCATTCAGATTTGTAGACTTTTTCCCCTCGTGCAGTTATGCAAATACTGGTCGAGGTGCAACATTCCCAGTGAATAAAAAAAAAAGCACAGACGGACAGACAGTTGAGATTTTCAGGAACTTTTGCATTCCCTCCAAGCGACGAATCCTCTCGCGATAAAATCGAGTCACTTTTTCTCCACTCCTCGTCTTCAGATCGCTTTTCAGTTTGATCTTTCACTCGAGTATCAACATTTTCTCGAGCGGTCAATGAGGACCGGAAAACAAGTGTCGCGGCATCATTTTATCGGCTGCGTGGCACTCGAAAACGGTGGTAAAAAGCGGAGGTTTGAAAAGCTGTCGAGAACCAGTGTGAAACGGTTTTCCGCGGTTTTACAGACTTATGTACTCCTCGTGGGTCCCTCTGTTCGATGGTAAAACGATTTATGACGCATGCGAGAAAACGAGGATTAAAATACATAAGTACCAGGTTTATAACAGCTTACGGCAGATAACGAGGGCGAGCGCGAACGCCTGTTGCATCTCAGCTGTGGAAACTCCGGGTCTTTGGTTCATTGGCTTCCTTGTAAATACGCAGGTACGAAAAAAAAAAACAGATTTCGAAGAAGTAAACGAGTGAAAACTCGCGAATCACACTCCGGTGAATCGATGACTGCGTTTTAATTCGTTCAGTTTTTAAGCTCATTTGATACGAAAGTTCATTCGTCACGAAACCTGCAACGTTTAGTCATTGTGGCCATAAGTTAGCGTTCTTTAAATTTCACTTGCATAGAAAAGAAACCTTGGATTGTAAGACATGAAAAAATTAGAGTCCTTACAGTCCTTAAAAACTACATACTTAAGAGTATGGATCAGTAGAACAACCTCACTTGGAATTTTCGAAATCGAAATTCTTTGACACAGTTTGACCGATGGCTAAAAATCGGCTGACAGAGCCTTTTTTTAAGCGGTCAAACTGTGTCGAAGAATTACGATTTCGAAACTTGCAGCTCTCGCAGTTGCGGTTGCCATATACCGACTGATCCATCGTCTTAAGGTGGGACGGTAGCATATATAAAAAGAGAGGGATTTTTATGCAAATTGATAGATACGTTCGAAAGGGTGTAGACTGTTTGCTCGCGAAATGTTAACGGGTTTGACGGTACCGATTCTGTGAAAATCGAATCAGTTTTTCACATTCGATCTCATGGTAAAACGTAAAAGAGGCAAAAAACGTTGATAAACTACTGTTAAAAAAGCCACTTTTTGATGAGAAACGAACACTAATACTGAACCAACTGTCAAAATAACTCTCGCGATATTTGCAATGATTTCACCGTACCGTTTGTCTGCAATGTGCAAAAGAAAATGGATAAAATTTGTCTCTGTCTCCTGGCGGACACAGCTTCAATCGCGGCAACGCCGCATCGATCAACGCACTCTCGTACAGCCATATAAAATAAATAGTGCGTCTTGCAGCTCGCCCTCGAGCTTGAGCAGAGCAGCCACCAGTGAAAACGGAAAGCATATAACCCTGCATTGTTGCTGTCGCAGCAAATGTTCGATATTTTGAAATACAAAACAAGAAGCGTTCGCCAAAATCAGCAAGGTTGCGCTTGAAGTAGTTATTTTTTCATGCGAAAGTAGACAATTGTCATTTTTTCATGTTAATTGAAAAGCAGAAACTAAATTCACGCGCAGTTGGTAAGACGAGAGGCTTTCCACGTCGAGGGCAAAGACAAAAAATGTGAAAAACGATTGAAACAGAAGCATTACACGGAAAAACATGGAGCATTATTTTGCGCATTTTTGTAGCTCGATTTGAGTGACATGGAGCAAGATGAAGAGTGGCGAGGAAAATAATAGGATCGAGATTGCCCCGGACCCATTCTCGTTTCTAAATGTTTCACATTTCATCGCCATTGCCTCTTTCCACTCGTACCGTTTTGATAAATCGCTTTTGTCCGTCTCGCTCGACGATGAAGACCGAAACGCGATGGCCCGTCAGGCTGTCAATCAACGGTTTTGTTTGTAAGGACCCGTAATTAGATGCGGCTGTCGTAAACTTGGCTGGGATTCGGTGCTTGGGTGGAATCTAAGTATTTTTTCTTGCGGAGTGCTTTGGAAGTTTAGCCTCGCATTCGACGATAGCGCGGTGTGCTCGACACGGTTTTCTTTAACGAGCGATAACGTTGCCTCGAAACTTTCGACTTGCACAGTTAACGACTCTCCGGATTCGGGATCATATACAGTAGTTACTTCTGCCACCAGCTATTTCACGTCCTCAGCTATTTTGCCGAATAACGAGAATTTATTTGCCGATAAGTCCTCCTCTCGTAGCCGCTCTGGCGAAAAATCGCGTGGAGATTGACGACATTAGATTCCCCAAGCCCGGAGTCGCATTGCGCACGATTTTTTCACCGGCACCCCGCACACTTCGTTGTTGCTATGATTAGTGAGGCGGCGAGGCTCCCAAGTCAATGGCAGCATTGGCGATGGAATCCACTGCAATAAAACCTGCGCGCAACCCTCTCGGGGGATCAGAAACTAGCGCCAGCCGAGAGAGTTACAAAAAATCCGTAGAACAGGGTCGAGTGTCGAAAGAAAAAAAATCTTGAAGGCCCAACCAGTTGTTCGTTCCTCGATAATTAGTGTTCAAAAGTAATGAAGTATTTTTCATCTTTCCTCGTTTAATGAATCCGCGAGCCCATTTCGTATACCTTTGGACAAAGGCGAGCGCCGCATCCCAGCGCTGTTTCGGCCAAGAATGAGCAAACAGCTAAGTTCGTGCTTGCACGAGTATCGTCCATATTATTTTTTGGCACGTCTCGAGTCAGCGCGCGAGTGGCGGCGGCGTCGTGTCCTTTATTCGCCATTTGGCACAAAGCGACTCTCCTTTTTTCCTCGGATCTGCACGTTAGTGTTTGCTCTTCCAGTGCGAGCGTGTTACATGCGCACGGAGCGAGGACGCATGTAGCTACAAATATGCTGTGTGCAGGGAGTGAAATTCTCAGCGGCATTGGCAGCAGCAGGGAGCAGGACTCGGTCGAGAAGTTTCTGCGCATTGTTCCTATATCTGAAGTGAAATACGGTCGCTAGCTGTGTATACTTTCCTCGGATACCGTGTGCTTAATGAAGGGAAACCGGCAAATTAGCGGAGGGCCACACAGGACAATGATGTTCTGCCAACATCGAGCTGCGCCGCTACACAGACCGACTTCCTTTCACTCCTTCCTTCGAAGCAGCTCGCTCCCTAATCCCAAGGCCACATAACCATTCCGTTACATAAACGTCCACATCCCCGCGTACATAGGCGAGCGTACATATGTGCGGAAGCTGCTTTTGCCCTGCGACGGACTCGCGGATCGTTTAGCAAAGCAGCTTGTAATTACTGGCTCTCGGCGCGGCCTGGAGCCTCCTTCGGCCACTTCTCCGAGCTCTCCGGTGCAGCTCCATGCTCTATAAGTACGAATCTATAGCAACCTGTCTCTGCGCTGGCACATACGCCTTTTGCGTGTGCCTTATTCGACGCTGGGAGGAACCCTGGCCTGGTTTCCTCTGAGAAATTTCACTGGCGGCGCGCACACACAGCGCTTCGGGGATCAAGTTTTTTTCTAGAGAATCCAATTCGCATTTGATACCTGCTGGATACACGAAGCTCTCGAAGCCGCCGGAAAGAACGATTTTTATTAGTTTCATTTCCTCCTGGGGATTCACCGATTCAGTTATCCTCGGTATGCAGATGCGTGCGCTGGACAGCGAAATTTCGAAGGCGCTGAAGAAACGGGCCAGAGATTCTCTCGTTAGGCACGCTAAAGACGAGGCGCACGCGGAACTATGTGCACTCGGGAATTCCAAGCTCTCTCTGCCAACGGTGAAGTAACCGTTGCCAAACGTTATACCCACGTGTAAATTTCTCCGGCATTCTCGAATCCTTGAAGAGAAAATTATGTGTATGTCTCCCGTAGATTTTGCTGGCGAGGGTAGCAACTTTAGCTGCTGCACTTACCGGAGACTCGGGGCCAAAAACTCCATCGTAAATTCGATAATAGAGACGTCCGGACGGCCCTTATGTGCACGTGCTCCACGACCCTTTTCTCGCTTCTTTCTCCTTCCTTTCGACCCGCCACCGAAGTTAAAAAGCCTTTTGTACCCTGCGAAATCTCCCGATCGCGACTCCACCTTCCTCCATCCACGTACGAATCGTTGTTCGTCCTTGCGTGTCACGAGTCCTCCTCGCGAATACTCAAACTCTCAGGATCCAACGATTCACCTGTATGCACCGAGGAACACGCGATTTAAGAATTTAGCCCGGTGCAAATTGCACTTTTTCATTCACTTTTACCCCTCGAACGAGATCGCCGGGCGACACCAATTCATATACAACCACTTATCGATAACAAACATCTCTTGTACATGCGGCTCCGAGAAACTCGCGTGTGCATTATTTTCGAAAGACCGCTCGCCTCTTTTCCTATGAGCTCGAAAAAAGTTAATGGGCCTCGTTCGAGGCTTTATATTGCCGCGTTATTAGTCCGTTTCGAGCAATTCATTCGTGGGGAGCTTTCCTCGCGGTTTTTTCACGTATCGCTCCTCTCCCTTAACCTGTTTTCTAACTGGACGAAATTTGTTTGAAACACACTTTTGCATGAATGCATCTGCGCATATTAAAAGTCTCGAGACGAAGTGAGCAACCTGAGGACAGGAATTCACTTCTTAAATTCACACTTTAAATTAATGTCAGAATTATTAATGCGAAATTGTAAATACATTTTTACACTTATTTTTTAGCGAATGAAATTAAAAGTCCTTCGTTAATCGGAGATTCATCACTGACCGAACCCCAAATTTCACTCGTCCCTGACTAAAATCTAGTTTCGTATGTTAAAACTCGCTTTAGAGAGCCCAAAGGGAAAACACGAAGGGAAATGGATCAAGAAAAAAGTGTTGAGGAGAGTCGATCACGAAATCAAAATAATCAGAATTTGATCAAATTTGGTGATAACATACTCTTTGGCATCAATTATACAAATACAATTTTTTTCAAATTTTTTTACCACATGATTATCGAACAATTGAGCGTTAAATCAAAGTTTTTTTATTTTTTGTCTTATATATTTTTAAAGAATGTACATTTACCAAATTTTATTAAATTCTTATCGTTTTGAAATTCTTAATATTTTTAACATGTTTGTGTTATTTTCACACGCTCCTTAATAAAAAGACAGAAAGCTGTGACAGGAACGGCCAAGCCAAGAGGAAACAAAATGCCGAAATAAGTAAATGGAGGTTACGAGTGCTCATTAACAATCAAACTCTGTGTAAATTTCAAGACTTTCTTAAGAAAATCGTTTCGTGCATGAACTACCTTAAAGTTTCAAAGTTTTTCAAAAGTAACGATATTTTGGCCATGTCACAATTTCAATGATGACAAAAATTCTGGAGAATTCCTTGCAGATTGAAAAATTCAAAGTGGGGAGATTCCCCAACTTCGATCATTGGACTTGACCCCGGCGGGCTTTTCAAGCTAAGTAAGTTACTTGAGTAATCGAAGTTTCGATTGGAAATAATAAATAAAAAAAAACGGTATAATAAAAAGTCTGACAAAATGATAGTCTATGCGGAACGATTCTCCGCAATTGTTTTCCCTTTGGACGAAGTCATCCGAGTCTCGAAAAGTTTTCAGAGTTCCGAAGTCCAGGAAAACAAAATAACGCGGTAAAAAATATCGCACGAAACTATTTCAAAAGATCGTCGGGAGGAAAATTAGCGGAAAAAACTTGCACAATTTTTTATTATGATTTCCCACAGCCGAAAAAAAATCCGGAAAATAGGATTTTTCAAGAGTGCGTAAATACAATAAAATATTGTAAAATTCAGATTCGTTCGAAAACATACCAATCGCAATTTGCGAAACTCAATCACTCATTGCGACGAGTAAACGTCGTCGTTGATTTTCCCATGGAATTTCACGCACCAAGAAAATCTTATTCGAAATATACGAGCAGCCCAACGCTCTCGTAAACGTGTCCTCGAATGATGCATTATGCGAGGAGTGCGAGGAACAATGTTCTCGTTGACTGACGTCGACAGAGCTGATGGTCACGCCGATAAGGGTGCACCGCATATACCGAAGCTTTTCTCTCTGCATGCTGATGTTCCTCCTCTCCTTGAGGAATCGTGCTAACTCTCTTATCACGGAGTGGCTTGCCGTCTGACGCATACACAGCGGCGCTACTGTTCGCGTCCCTGCGTTCCGCTTTTCTAGGTGCACCAAGCCTTCGCCGCAGTCAAGCGGGCTCTAATAAATGAGTTGTCTTAAGTACTCCCTCCAGACGCCAAAACGTTTTCAATGAAAAATGTATTCTCTGAAAAGTTCTTTCCTTCGATTCATAACTGCGTGATGGAAAAATCAAACGTTCTTGTGAAAAATGCTCTGACCGTCTCGTTGGTGGGATCAGTGTCACAATATGATCCGTTTCTAAATTGGCTCTTCGAAGCAGGACGGGGCGAGCCGGGGTTCGTGGTAAAATATCGTGCTTTTCAAGGGTCTGAAAAACTTTGTATATTTCTTGTATTTTTGTTGCAACTTTTTCGTGGCACTTTTTTAAATTTTTTGGTGAAAAACATTTTTCAAATGCTCGTTGCACGCCTTAAAAATGTACGAAAAACGCCTCCGTTTTCGGAGGATATTTGGAAATCGTGTTCACGCCTTCGGCATGCCGTATATTTCTCGTCGAATTTTCGTACAATTGAGTCTCATTGGCTCGTTTTTTTATCGAATGAGCAGCCAATCGGACAAGCGACAATCGAGTTCTCGTGCTTTCGCGACGAGCACGTCGAATAAGCTCTTCCCCCCGCATTCTTTCGCGCAGTTGAGGTCCCTCCGGAAAGATTTTCCGAGACTCGAAGTTTCTTCAGTCACTCCGGGGCGGCAAGAAATAAAAATTTATCTGGAATAAAAGGCTCAGCAGAGACATGAATAATTGATGAAAACTTGCCTAAGGACGGTTGAGGAGAAGAGCCGGCCGAAAGTGACGTTCATGTTCGCCGGAATATTGCAATTCGCACGTTTATGTTTATACATTCTCCTGCGGTAGCGGAGCTTCAAAATCGAATCGCGGAGAGGGAAAAAGTACTCATTTTTCCGAGTCTGGTCTAGAAAACGGAAAAAATAGTAACGACGTCAAGAGGAGGGAAGCCAAAGTGGAAGGCAAACAGGCGAGAGGAAATGTGTCGGGCATAATTCGTCGAATATTTTCCGCCGGATTCACTGAATTCTCGTCCCTCCTCCGCTCTCTTTTATGTCTCTCGTTCATCGAAAATCCGTTTGCGAGTATACCGGATTGCACGAGTGTCGCGCATGCACGCGACTAAAACGGGATTTCGACATTTCCTCTGAATTAATTATGGCGGAACGTATTCGAAAGCCTGCCTGGGCATAAAACATTTATTCGTTACCCCAAAGCTTTTTAATCCTTCAGACTTTAATTGAATTTTTTTCCCCGGATTATGAAAAATTTCGGGTGCTCTTAAGCATTAGAAAGCAGCGTGCGATCCAGTATTTTGACGATTCATCGCTCCGGAGGATTCCAAGTAAAGCGCGTAAAACTTTGGCGATATTTTGTTCCAAGTGTTGTCCGATGTTGCTCACAGTTGCGCTCGATTGATGCAGAGAAAACGAAATCCATGGCGCCTCGACTCTTCTTCGGAAGTCGCTCGGTTTAATAGCATCCGAAATAACCTCAGTCTCAATTTTCTAGCGACTCTCGATGCTTTAAATCCAATCTCGAAACGAATTCCCATCGACGCTTTCATGAATAATAATTTATAGCGACGGCTCCTGCTCGTTGTAATATGACGACAATGAAAATCTATTCGGAAATCAATCATCTTTTTCCTCTCTTCCATCGACTGGTTTTTTAGTTCTGCAACGAAGCTTCGTATTTCCGGTCGAAATATAAATGTTTACATTTTCCGGTTAAATGCGCTGACCGTGTTTCGCTCGGAGCCTCGAATAAAATGCGACTTTGTCAGTCGTCCATTCAATCGTGTCGCATAATGAATTCATTCGCGGGCCACGCGCGTCGCATTTCGACAAAATTCGTTCCTCCGGGGCTCTATACTTTTCGCTGCATTTGTTGTCGAATATCCTGCTCAATTTTATCCATAACAAGAATCAAAGATCTTTTCGTGTACGGTGATCTCAAATTTTTATCATTTTTTGTCTCTTTTCATACACAGCGAAAAGCCATTAATAAAACGCTGATAAAAACGATCTGGCACGCTATTGGATTTTTCGAGTAAATGCCGAAGAGAAAAGCACCATTTTTTCATGGAATATCCGGAGGATAATTATGCGAAGCACAAAGATGGTGTACTCTAATATTTTATTTGCTGGATTAATGAAACTCAACTGTAGAGCGTATCATTGAGGCTTGAAGAGAGATTGCGAAGTTGGAATCGTGGAGGCGGTTAGTTCGCGGCTGGTCACTGCAGATCCCGGGAATGATGCGGACGCTGCAGGCAAGTGCGCGGCTCGCAGAGTTTTAGGGGAGTTACTGGGAGAGAGAAGAAGCGAGGAAAAGGGAGAAGGAAAAAGGAAGGTGAAAAGAGCGTACACACTTTTTTCCCATTATTCGTGAGAGCCACGGGCGAGAGTGGATATATGGAAAGCAGATATGGGATTCGTTGATACGAGCACTTCGTCCCGATGAAAATGAACGAGTGCATCGACCGATGCGTCTGAAAAAACTACAGCAAATTTCCACAGTTAGCAATCTCGGTATAACTTGGACGGAGTTACTTCGAATATTGTGTTAAAGCTCCGCATTTTTCTTTCGATGAAAGATGGATGAGCAGAGTGCGCGTGTGCAATCTACGCAGTGAATATTTTTTGACTGCTGAGAAAATACGATCGCTCTTTGCGGCCACAACATTTTACTCTCTTCTTTGAGAACGGAACTCGTGTGGCCTCCAAATCATATTCATCCTCCACTCAACATTTTTTCGTCATCCTTAAGGTAGTTCGTGCACGAAACGATTTTCTCAAGAAAGTCTTGAAATTTACACTGAGTTTAAATCGATAGTCGACTGACACGCGTGGTCAAATTTTTTGAAGGGTTCTTAGACAATTGGTTATTTAGACAAACGTGCTTAAATATGAAGAAACATACGCACAGGGGTACAGGGGCTATGCGCGAAAAATCGCGAAAGTTTATGAAAAAGTACACAATAACAATGAAGTATGTGATGAAGGTTTGGGAAAAATTCGAGACCGTTGTCTTTCCGGTAATAAAGATATTTTATCTTGAAAATTGAACGAAGCTGGTAACGAGCACTCGAGCCTTCTGTCGTTTTAATAACACTTTTTTCTTTATCTATTTCCCCTTGTGTTTTCCCTTTGTGCTCTAAAATGCGATTTTTTACATAAAAAACTATAGTATTGTCGCCAGGGACGAGCGAAATTTGGGGTTCAGTCAGTGATGAATCTCTGATTAATTAACGGCTTGTAATTTCATTAGCCGGAAGACAAATTGAAAAAATGCATTTACAATTTCGAATTAATAACTCTGACATTAATTTAGAGTGACAATATCTTTAATTAAGGAGTAAAAATCGATCAGATTTGGACACCCATAAAATACGATTCGTCGCGTTCGAGGGGAGTGGAAGGTCCTTTTGACTCGATTTTCATGCATGAGAATGCAGCAAGCATTCTCGATTCGTACGAATTCAGTAGAAAGGCAACTTTCCTTAAATGGGAAGTTACATTTAATCGAAATCTGGAGCCACGCCGAAAAGCGATGGAGAAAATTACAGTATTTTCCTCAGTTTGGCGATGCCGACTTTCGTAGAAACTCTCGTCAATCATTTCTTAATGATTCTCTCTCGCGGTTTATCGATTTTGATCTACGCTGATGTTCCTGACAGGAATGAAGACAGTTGCGTTACTGTCGTAGAGTGAATAAGTGGCTCGGGAGGAAAGTTCGTTACAGAAGCCATTGTGAGCGCGGTTCGATGTATAGATTGGCAAAGGCCACGGTCAGAGGTGATCAAAAGCTCGTTGGACAACGACCGGGATCCTCCCTCGTCACGGCCGGGAAGTTCCGAACTTCCGGTTGGTTCGAGCTTCGCACATATAGACGTGTAGGTAATCGTAGTACTTTACTGGAATTCGTCGTGTGAACGGAGTCTGCTTGTGCCCGATCGTTTCCGCGCCATCAAATTAGCCGATCGGAAAATTGACTCGGCCGCGGTGAGAAGCCACGTTTCTCCGGACTTTTTATTATTGAATCTCATCGCTCGCCGGATGCTGGAAGGAAAACAAAAATTGTACGCGCCCAGAGAACAAATCCGAGGAGGAAATTCGACCGAGGCAAAACGAAGGGAATGGCGGAGTGAAAAAACCATTTCGGTTATTCTCTCGACTCACTTTTGCTGCATCGAAACTCAAGCGTGTCTTCCCTCGGCTCTGATTTGCTAGCCCCTGCTAAAGCTGAACTACCGGTTTTCATTCGACGATCAAATCCTTGATGCTAAACGGTTGACTGCATCGTTACAGTTGTGATTTTCGCATGAACTTGGCATTAATGACAGCACTTGATGCTCAACCCTGATAATGTTTACTGACGATAAATCCGTGCACGCACTCGTTAGTGCGGCAAAGGTCGAGTGATACTCGTCGCATAATTTTCAGCCCACTTATTCCACCCTCCGCAACACACATTGTCGCCGATTTATTTCTCCGCGTGTTCGCGTCCGAGCAAAAAGTGGCAGCTCGATTCGGGTGTCGCGCTCTCGGAGGGTGCGAGCTGCAGAGCGTGTGTAACACGCGCAAGCAAAAGTCTATAAAACTTGACCCATATATCGAGGAGGCTGACTCGAGGTTCCATCGGCTTCGGAAAGTGGAGCGATGTGTGCTCGGCGAGGGAATTCCCGCAGTGTATTTATTTTATTTCCGATCAAAGGATCTTCCGTATTGCGAAAAGGGGTTTGCAATTTGGAAATTTGAGTCGGGCCGGCACTGCGATAAATTTGTTGTCGAGCGTTCGGAGAGCGTTTCCATTTGGGCCGCGAGGAAGCCGTCCATTCCTTTTTTTATCTCGTAAAAATGCAAAAGCCAAAGTGCCCTCGCACTCGCAGAAGAAACGGGGCTCAAAGGTGCACGGTCTGCTCGACCTCCCGGTCACCCTACTTTTTCGCGTCGACCGCACTCTCCACTCTCGTACCTTACGAGCTCAAAAAACCCGCGGAAAAAGAGAGGACGAGGGTGCGCGCGAAAGGGCCGAAGAAAATAAACGATCGTGGTGAGAAAAGCGGCATGTGGAAAAAACGAAAACATTTTTATAGCCTGCGCAACTACGGGAGCCGAGAACAACGAGAGGTTTTCGATACTTCGACGGCTCGGGCCCACACGCTCGCCACTCTCACTTCCCTCACGGGAGCGAGCGAGAGACCGAGCCCAGGCCAACACGGAAAGCTTCGGAAGGAAAACTGTTGCTTTAACGAACGAGACTTCCCTGCCGTTCGTGTAATGTTTTTAGCCATTGTACAGTGGACTTTTCCACGCAGCATGTCGATCCACGCATAATGAGTCCTCGTATGTCAATGGACGAGAATCCTGGCTCCCTCTCACAGTCTCGCCACCAGGAAAACAAATTTCGATTATTTTTCCTGATTATTCGAAAAATCATCGACCCTTCGGGAAATGTAGGGCAACTCCGGGCGTGGGGTAAATACGGACACTGCAATATCTTCATATTCCGAAATCCTCACTTTCATGCAACGAATGTTTCGTGTACTCGCGCATTATTCGAGGCGTGAAGTGATTTATTTTCTTCGAGGTACGACCGATCGTAAAATTTCGTGCATTTTGATCTAATTTTAGGCTGCTCATTAAATTGATGAAACTCCGGGATAAAGGGTTTCAATATGTTATTAAAGAAAATTGATTTAATGTCCTCATTTTATATAAGAATCACTAACGCAGTTCAAAGTTGGGCTTACCCTGCTTTTAAATGATTAATTAATTTGTGAAATTTCGCAGTTTGGGGGAATTTCCAAAAACAACACCAACTTATGATATTCGGCGCATAAATGTAGCAGTGAACGATGTGAAAGCAAAAAAGTTATTTTTGTTTTGAAAAATATGAAAATTCGCCATCCGAAGACTGGATTTCGTCAATCGAGGGTGAAATGTCGGCTCGCAAAGTTGCACAAGCGAAAGTACGAGTCGAAAATATGTTTGCGATATGAGCAGCAATCTCTAACGCAATCTAGATTCGGCCCAAGCGTCGTCCGGAGTTACTCCGGAGCTTCGGTGTAAATCCGAATTTCACCAAGTATTGTTTTTCCTAAATATTTAGCAATTTTTTCATCTACTTGTTGAAACGTACATCGAAAATCGTAAAGAAGATATCAAGCCACAAAATAGATCGACCATTTATTTAGTAGTTTCATCATGCCCTCTTATCTTGGAGCTCGGAATTGCCCCCATTTTCCCTACGTTACAAAACTACAAAACGCGACAGAATTACGTAATTATGAAAATATGAGAGCACGATAAGGAGTGCGGGGGAAGCGAAAGCGGTCGAACTGATGGAAAGTACGCGTACGAAGAGCGACGAGAACCCGCTATATTGGGTCGTTAAACGTTTGACTGGAGCTTCGAAATTCGGGAGCTAAAGATGATACGGAGCTTTTACAGTGCTATTTCGCGACTCCGTACGAGGATTGTCTCGTACTTTAAAGAGATCCAATATTGTTTGAAACAACTATGAAACGCAGTCTCGTTTTGGCCGAGAGGTTTATTTGGAAATGCGGTGAAGTGACATTGCTTCGGCTTGAAATAGGTCTGGAATTGCAGCGACATGAAGGATCGGGATTACCGTTAGTGCAGCGGTGGACCGAGTATCCGTGTACGTGCGAGTTTCACATACTGAGATAGCATCGAACATGGCCGAGTATCAGGTCGCATATGCGCCTACACACTCGACGGGGCTTCCTCGTTGCGCGGCGATCCAATATTGCTTCAAGCTATGCGTTAAAACATCGTGTACATGTGCGCCAACAAACAGAATGAAAACGCAAGCATGGGGGCCGTCGAAAGGACTTTATATTAAGCGTTAAACGGTTCATGGGCTCTGCGCGCTTCCAGGGACGCACAGAAAATACCTTTTCGAATGAAAGTTCGCAAATATGAGGGAGCTCTCGTGTTATCCGTTTGAACCACTGCGCAACCCACATGGCTCGGGCAGTGCACACCAATTATTTATTCCTCCGTTTGTACTCCCCCTTGTTATCCGTCCCAGCGCAGATCAGCCTCCGACGCATTCGACGAATAAAATAACAGCGATAAATAACATCGACAAATAAAAGTACGCCGAGCCCGAAACTTCAAAGGTTGCTCCTCATCGTCTCCGTTGTGGGGATGCCCACGAATCGGGGAAAATAGAAGGAAATATCAACGGTGCAAATGGGGAACTTGATTGGGCTGAAATTCGCTTTCGCCCAACCGCTCGAATATTCACTTGTGCAAAAAATCTGAAAATTCATTGGCGGGTGAAGTTGAGGGTTTTCAAAGTACCGCAAAGGGATCCACTAATTTCTCTTTGATTTCTTACGGCAATGTACTTTAGTACGCAATCGACGATATTATTTTTCATCGGTGAATCTTCCGCGAAGACACTCCCTCAATACCGTTCATCTCGGTAACGGGATAAAAGCTTTTTCTAATCTCTCGAAAGCGCGTCGATGAATAAATAAAATGGCGCTCGCTCGCTCCTTTGAATAGAACAATTATCAACCGAACGGCAACACTCGGCCTCGTTGGAAGGCGAAATCGAACGGCTAACGGAGATGCGAATATCGATATATCGGAGCTCTGAATCGAGATTTTATAAACTTCCGTGACAGAGGCCTGCTCCCATTTTCCAATCGAGATTAACCAATTTTTTACCCGATCCAACTGCAGTTTATTTCCCAATTTTCCTCATTTTTATCGCAACGAAATCCCGATCGGGTCAAGGGCGTGACGAATGTTTGGGAACATTTTTCGCAGACTCGTAGCACGCAGAAAAGCTTCGATCTGCAAAAAATCTCGGAATTTCGCAGTTCCACGTAGCAATAATTTTCCCCTGTTGGAATGAGACGAAATTGCACGTTTCGAGAACTGAAAAACCCCGACGGATCCAGCACCACGATAAACACTCGATAGGAATTGCCATGCAGATTGCACGTAAGGCATAATAATAAATCCTGAAACTGCTGGGATTCGTGGAACTTTGACTGTATAATTGTTCAAAAGTTAGTCCCATCTGATCGAAGTACCGCTGAGACCGAGATGGAACATTTGCTCGCGCAACTGTACATCCCGAGTTACCACTTGCACCGCGCGCTCGTGACTCTGACATTGACTCTAACTTTGATCTTTTACACGAGATACGTTACAACGCGAGTATACTTTGGTGCGGATGCCTTTCAATATTCTAACGGAAAGTGCCTGAGGCCCCCATTTTCCCAACGTTAGTTTCCCTAGGCACGCATATTCTCGGCAAAAGTAAACATAACGAAGTGAGAGCGAATGATTTTTCGGGTTAATCGGCTGTTGCAGTTGACACACGAACCAGTAAAACGGAAGAACTGATCCGAGGACGGGAAACTGGACGAAACGTGGAGAAGTGAGCTGGAAAAATATTCTCTACATTTCCCCAGGCTTGCTTCGATGTGAGCTCGTAGGCGACAAACAGATCCCGCGTTAGTAGCAACGAAAATATTGAGATTGGACGCACAAAACTCGAATGCTTGAGCGAGGCCTTAGTCGAATGAGCAAAACTTTGGTGCAGTTGGAAAAATTCATGTTGGCGCAATAGTGTATCATAAAAATAACCCACAAGAATGTTTACGAAACAAGAAAGTAATTAAACTCGATGAATTTACGGGAATTTTTCACGATTTACTTGAATAAATCGAGTCCACAAAAAGTTGATGGATCTACAAAATTTTTGTCCAACAAAAGGCGGATTCAATTGAGACGTTTTTTCTTCAGAGCTGTCCGGAAAGTCTTTAAAAATGTAAAGTTACGAAGTGTACACTGAGAATGTTGTGCTCGTGCATCGAACTCATAAAATAAAGAGCGATATAAATTAAGCGCTCTCCGCGTAAATGCATCGATAGCGAAATATCGACGCTCCCGAACGAGCGCATCGATCCTCGATGTCAACGTCGAAACTTGCAGAAGGAAATTGAGGCTATATTCGCATGAGGAGGGGAAAACCCCTGAATCTATAAAATTATCGATTAACCTAAAATCGCCAGTCTTTGACGAGAAATTTTAGCGATTGGTCTCGAGGCAATAAAACCTCGAATTAGTAACTTCTTAAATAAACTTATTGCTAACTTGTTGTAAAAGTATCGAGTTCGAGTTCAGCTCTTTTTGATCTTAATCCCTTAAATACTCGTCCTCGATAACTCGTGCCTTCGTGACCGTGTCTACGCGGACACAACAAGAATAAAAAATCGTTTTAACAACTAAATGTCTTTAGTCGATATTTTTGTTGCTTGATCTAACATTCGCTCGCGATAAAAAAAAAAAATTCGTTTATCCGAATCACTAAATTTTTGTTTGAGCTTATTTGGGTTTTTCAGGCTGGATGACAGGATCCTTTTTTATAGTAAATAAATATTTTTTCACTTTCATTTTATCTTTAGATAAGTACTGTAGATTTTCGGTTGACGGAGACACAACCCAAATCAATGATAATTTCTGTTACGAGTATACACGTAGTGCTTTGCTATACAAAACTGAATTTTTACTCTTCAGACAATGAAGTTTCTTATTTATACCCTCTATTTTTTGTTCGAACGATAAATCATTTTGTTAATTCAGCTTAAAGTTTTCCCTCCACAGGCAAAGGCTATACGGAGATTCAATATACAATTATTTTCGTAGCAACAAAATATGATGTTAGAGTAACCCAAACATCGTCACATAACCCTCAATTTCGTTGATCCAAATCGTCATCTATTTGAATAATTATCTAAAATATTTTGTGAAATTTAATAAATATTTTGTCGTTCGTACGGGCCTAAATATTTTAGTTAAATTGATCATTTTTCAAGTGTTTCAATCAAATTTTGTTTCTCGGTATATGCGAATGCGTTTATGTGGAAGAGATTTCGGCGAACGATCAGCCTTGGACGACGCTGTGGTTCCTTCTCACTGCTCTCACTAATCTCCTTTTGAACGTGAGAGCTTGAATGGGACAAGACGAGGGGAAAAAGAGGGGAGAAAGTCTCTGGTGGGATGCGATTGACGTGAACAAACTGGAACACGCGGCTCTCGAGCGCTTCCTCCCTCGTTGCCAAGCTTTGCTGTGCTTTCTCTCTCCCTGTAGATTCTCTCTTCGTTTCTCTATAGGTGGCTGCGCATGATGAACGCCTTCTTTTCCACCGCTCATTCCCCGGCCCCCAGCCCCGGTCTCTTCTCCTGGACACCGCATTTACATTAGCCTTGTTCTCATAACCGGGATTTTTAGGTCCAGCCTCTTTCGGGCCAACAGTTTTGTTGGAGCACAAAACTGCCAACTGTTTTTGGCCTTCGTCGCCGGCGGGAACAAAAGACATTTTTTTGTAGTTTCGTCCGACGGGATGGCCTTTTATCTGGAGGTGGTTCAAATCATTACGAGGAGCTGAAATTATTCGGGATTCTACGAGGACAGAAACGTCGCGGAATCGAATGGAATCATGGAATTTTGAAAAAAAAATCTTTTCAGATCATTCGTACGCTAAAGTTTCTTTCTCGTGTTATTTCTCACGAACTTTATCGATAGCAATGATGTTTCAGAACGCCTTTATTATTCTGTACCATGATTCGTATTGTGATGCCTTAACGTTGTTGTTGTTGTACATGCAAATTTGTGAAATGCCCACGAACGTTGAGATTGGATTTCCTTGTAAATGGTCTTCACAGTGGAAGGCGTTTCCTCTTTCATCCACCCTTTTGTTCTTTTATTGTCAGCCACTGACGAGCAATTTCTTCCGATATACACGTGTGTAACGCCGAGAGACCCCTTCTCAGCGATCCGTTTAATATTCCATGCAAAGACCAGCGTGCCAACAGAAATTGCTTTATTCTTCACGTCCACACACACGCGGACACACACGTGCACACGGAAGCAAGCGTTAGTGTGCACGTATAAAGCATTTTTTTATTCCTTTCTTCCCTCGCAGATCCGATAATGAAGGAGAAAAGCTCCGCTTTACACTGGTACACGCCTCGTACAAAGGGAATATAATATGCTCCGATGTACAAACTCTGTATAAACGGACACTTGGATATTTCACTGCAAGGCAAAACCACGACGAGAGCAACAGTTTTCCAATAATTGAAATTTATTTTTCGGATCAATCGCTTTTGTACTACCTCTCCGTACGCTTCATCGCCCTGACACTCAGCGCCAATCATCGTTACGCTACCATTTTTACGAGCATCGTTTCTTCAAAGTTTCATCGAAGATCCCGATTCGATGCTTGACGCACATTAGCATCGACGACAGGGATCATTTGGTTCGTAAATATCGACTTTTATCATCGTCGATACCTTAAGAAATTTTTCACCGTTTTCCAAACGACGACGCCTACATTTTGGAAAGAATTTAAGCCCTTGTTGTTGGCAGTAGAAAAGGTCGAGTTAGGTCAGACGAGCACAACCACGCTGGAAAGAGCAGCGTTTTTTTTATCGCCGAGACCTTGGATTTAATGTTCGATAAGCAGTCCAGCGCTCGTACTGCAGGGTTTCACACAGTTATGACACGTTTATTGAGGCTCGCTCCGTTCGAGTTATGTACCATCTCGCGATCGGTAACCTCGGCAAGAACGAATTAGATTTAGCTAATCGGATTTTCTTTCACACGATCGAAATGAAATGACTGTAATGCATTTAGCTCCAAACGATTGATATCGATCTCGAATTCATTGAATTGGAGCTTCTCGAGAGTTCAGTGGAACCTGATCCCTGAGAGATTGTGGTCAAAACGATCTCGCAACGACGTTGCAGAACAAATCCCCAGGAATGCGTATGGGGAAAAAACGATTTGGTCCAAAACCCATGACGAAAAAATCACCCATGGTTCCAGTGAGAGTTCACTTCCAATGAGAAAACACACCTTGGAAAATGTTGCCAGAGGTTCCTCAGTAGGTGAAAAAAATTCCTAAAATAATATTCCCGCTCCTCATTCGGTGCTGGAGCGCCGAGGAATATTTTTCCCAAGTGAACATTTAGCCTGCTCATGATCACAGTAAATTTGTCGATCTTGGTTGCGCAGGGCTCTGACGTCATTGCAGACATGAATAATCATAGTACGTTATTGTGTTTGCGATTGTTTTATTAATAACGAAGTCTCAGCAGAATCGGGTCCAATTCAATTTACTTTCCCCGTCGGTCGATCTTTTAAATAAATTACTCTCTCCTTCGCGGACGTGGAGTAGCGCACAGCAGGATATGAATATACAAGGGTATTCAATGGAAGCTTAATGAAAGAAAAAAATTCAACTCAATTCGCGTTATTCTCTCTCCCCTCGCGCTCTGCGAGTATACACCCCGTGTCACCGGATCAAATTTTCCTCCGAAAAATCTAGATTGCGCATACATACACAACGGGAGCTCGTTTCCTGGGGTAAAGCTCTTGAGCCTGGCACGAGCTCTGAGGGAGACAGGGAGAGATAAAGCTCGTGATAGTCGCGCAGCAGACGAGCCGTGAGCTACTTCCTCCAAAGTGTACCGAGTGCTTCTCTCCCTTCTATCTTCTCTATACATGCATTATACGTGAATTTCCATATTCATGTACATAATCAATTACGAGTAATTCCATTACATCGATTCCCCATGGAGGAGCGAGTTTCAATAACTAAAAAAAAGAATAAAGTTTGGAACGTCAAAGCCTGTCGGTATGCACGTTTCGTGGTAACTTTGATGAAGCTTTGCATTCATCGGAAAATGACCATCGTTCGATCCTCGGAAATTGGAATACAGTCGAATCCCCTTAAAAGCCTCTTCTGGTTTGATGTTTGGACATGTAACAAGCCAGGAAATAGAGCAAGAAAACCGCGGCGCTACCGATGAGTTATTGGAGAGTTCACAGCGAACAGGTAAAAATTCGATGGCGCACCGCGTAGTCGAGGGCGCCTCCTTAACACGGGACAATTGCCTCGCGCCTATGGGGAATGGCTGGTCGCAAATTCGACGGCGCGCTGCAGTGGCGGGGTCGTTAAATTTCCCCTCCAGTCCCTAAACCGACTTTAAGGCGATTCGACTGTGTTGGAAGAGCCAAATTTTTAGCTGCCTCTTCCCGCAGCTTGATTTCAATCTTGCCCCCGGGCCGGTGATAAAAATATACAATGTCCAAATGTGAGAGGAGCCATTCCGGGACGAGGTAGAAATAGTACGAGGCTATGTGGCGACCATGGTTACACCGAGTTCTATACAAACGAATTTGGCTTTCGGGATGAAAACGTTTGAGCAGGCGGATACACAGTTTGGAATTCATCGGTGCTTTCTCACCCTCTTGCTCCCTGGCTCTTTCACTCTTTACGATTTTCACACAGACATAGAAATTCGTACGAATGCATACGTATATCGCTCGAGTTCTTCAGCAGTGCGAATCTAATCTACGTTGTTGTTTGTATACGCCCCCATCAAACTTCGACGATCCTCACTCTGCTCTGTACGCGGATGCGTTATATCTTTGCATCTATATAAACACATCTCGCAGGCTGAGCACGGTATAACGGAGCCCTCGAAGTTCGACCGTGAGCACTATTTGTCTGCACCCTTCCTCTCTGCTGCTGCTGCTGCTGCAGAGAACGATCCGGAGAGGGTTGAAGGGGCACATCCGCGCTCGAGGCGTATATTTAACCAACTTACGTTGCATCAGCACTGAGGAAAAGTGAGTGAGCGAGCGGCAAGCGGAGTTTGACATTGTTGCGGAAAGGTGTGTACTGCGCGAGTTTATCTCATTCATACTTAGCTCCAGCGAGGAGATAAACATTTGTGGGCCTGCTGATTAGATTTTTAGCTTGTGCGCGCACCGGGTGTGCGAAGGGAATTGGGTTAAGGGGGGATGCTTCCGAGCTGAGTTTTCTCGGTCCGTTACTCAAAGATGCAGTAATTTCGACCTTTTTTCGCGTTCCAATTACAGAGGGCTCTGCTTCCATTGGGTCGGAACTTTTATGACGTTGCTTCATGCGGAGCTGGTCGCCGATGCGGTGGAAAACGACAAAGCGAGTCGGCGAATCTCGGCATTTTATTTGGCTGCGTCGCAGTGACAAATGAATATCGAGCAACTGCAGCGACGGACGTACGTTTTGATTCTATTCCCAGGAGCTGTCGCGCTCGGAGTCACACGGATAATCTCATAGTTTAGTTGTACCACTGAACACGCTGCTTCGCGATAATTAATTGTGTTAAATGGGCGCGCAGAAGGTGGAAAGAGCGGGAAGGGAGGGCGCGGCGGGCGGAAGTGTATACAGACAGAGTTGCGGAGGGCGCGGAGCGAGCACTCGCCAAACGATAATGGATTGAGCTTAAACGGGTTACAGAGCGATGAGAGACCGCGAGAGGGAGAATTGGGTGGCCTTCGGGCTCTCCGCGGTCTTGATAATTCGATATCAGTTTCCTTCGCGAGCTCGCAATCTCATTTGTTCCTGAACACACTCGAGCACATCTTCGCTCGGACAAACGAAGACAAAAGTATCGAGTTTGAAGGACTCGCCGGTTGTTCGCTCACTTCAATTCATGTTCGCCATCGTCGGCATGATTTTCGACCATCTGCGGCAGCACACCCGTTCAAAGTTGTTCTGTAATTCGCGATGAAAACTGATTACCTCGTTAGAACGATCTCCAATATTTATTCCGTCGCCGTCGCAGCTTCTTAAGGGCAACTCTGAAGAGCCACTTGGAAGGAGCTCGGAGCAGCGAGCTTCGATTATCAATCGTTTACTCGCCACACTCGCGTCTTACTCGTATCAAGGTCACCGCGCATCATCGGAAGATCCGATCCCCGAGTGTCCGGGAACCTCTCACCGGAGGGCTGATATATCAGCCTCAGCCGCAATTAGTGCGCTCAGTTCCTACGAAGCCGGAGAGTAAGCCGATGATTCAGGTGCCGCTGAGCAGCCCGTCTAAGCTGCTTCGCCTCGTTTGGCGGACGTGCTCGACGCTTTCTTTTCTCTGCTCGTTGCCCGTTCCACTTTCTCGGAGCTTGCCGGCCCATTAAATATCGATGGTCGCGACTCGCCACACGTCAGTGACTGGCGACCCTCCACAGCGCGCTTCGTATACACGGGCTTCCAGAGCGGGAGAGACGAGACCGTCGATGTGGCCAAGGCGCGGGAATCTCTGCTGCCAAAGGAAATCTATTACAGTACAATGGAGGCTGGAGACTGGCGAACGGATTCGCTGCGAGTGCTTTTCTTCCTCGCGGCACGAAGCTTCACTTTTCACGAGACAAATCTCCCGTAACTCGAGACGCGAAAGACGATATAACGGACGCTTTTTATGCTGGAATGTGCGTCGAATTATTTAAATGTTTCGGCGACGACGACGTCACGATAATGATCGAGTATTAAGGACGTTCCTGCGGGCTCGTCCTCGTCCCGACAACGTTTCACTCTATTTCCGCGGTACTTATTCTCAGCTGTAATCTCTCCGCACGCTGGTCACTCGTGACGTTTCAACAATAGCTCGAGATTCATGACGTCGCGGGGAAACTCGATCGTCGGCACAACTTTTTCTTCCTCGTGTCCTCTGCGCCTCGCGATAAACTTTCACAAGGCTCTTCCTAAGTCAATTCATTCTCGCGGGCGACGCTCGCTGCTGCTCCCAAGCGAAGTAACGAAGAAAAGGCTTTCTTTATTAAATTTATACAGAGCGAGCCCCGCGGGAATAACGAGATAGAACTCCATCTCGAGGTCGTTAAATTGGTGTGAGAAAGGAAGGAGGCGAATGGATGGAGAAACGGGACTGATGAGTCTCATATTTCTGGCACATTCCCCCCCGCCCTGCACCCCCGAGCAGCCGCGCCGAACTCGCACCCCGCACTTTATGCCTCATATCGCTTTTATAAATCTCCCAATCACCATATAATTACGGATATTATTCATTCGGTAAATAATTCAGGAATCGAGCGTGACCATTGGAAATTAGAGCACACCTCGACCAGCAATCTTCCAGAGAGAGAGAGAGAGAGAGAGGGAGAGAAAAAGAGGGAATACTCGATGAGAAAGAAGGGGGAAGAGGATCTTCAGTTTTTACATTTTGGCACGAATTACTTCCGTATCTCGTTTCATGCTGAATACACGTTCTGATTGGTGTGCACTGCGTTTTATAAATACTGAGAAGAGACTTATGAGGGAATCGTAAGATTTTTCGCTGCGTGCCAATTCCGTAAGTAATAAGAAATTGCCAAAAAAGCCTCGTATTTCACTTCGCTGTGGAGAAACATGGAAATTCTTCTAAATTAAGTTTATCTTTTCGACGAGAAAATTTACGTTTTCCTATTCACGGATAAACATGCACGCAGAGATTCGCACGTTTCGGGTTTAAGTATTATTTATCAGCGGATAATAAAAACACTGTACGTGCTGCCACGTTCTTGAGCCACGCGGAGCCCACCGCGCTCTCGTACTAATGAAGACACTCATTTTTATCCAGCCCTTCGATTAAAAATGCAACGGCGTTACTACCATTATTATTCATGGCGAGGTGCCAAGAAAAATACAACGGTGCAAGCCATAAAGAGGCAAATGGAAATGTTTTTTTAGTGCATTTAGAAAAATTGATAAAGAATCGTCATTAATAAGGAAACTTGGACGAAAATGCTGTCAGAAACAGTTGAACCATCCACCAATTTTTGATGGCTCACATCCAATGAGTCATCTCGTTCGAAACACTAAGCACTAGACTCTCCATTTCAGATGGCACTCTAAATTTTTTGTATATTATAGTCCAAGCTTAAAACTTAATCTCTGTGAAATTTCGAGGTCCCTTAACGACTGTTTAATTGAAATATTTTTCGTAAAAAAAAACACAGTTTTACGTGTCATATTTAGCCACAATGACTTCGAAGCCTGTATAACTCAAAATTTCATGTATATTTTTGTATCACATGTTGATCATAAAAAACATCTATTATATGCATTGAACCCTGAGGATTTTAACAGTTCGTTAAAAAAAGGGGGTCTCAATGGACATTTGAATTAGAAATATAAAGTTAAAGACGACAAATACTCGCGGAACCTCAGGATTTCATAACCCCGTGAAGTTGTGGCAACGTCGCACAACCTATAAATGTAAACATTTGCACAATGCTCTATGGAACTTTTTTGTCGTTATGTTACGTTGTAACCTCAGCTGTCAACTGACTACGTCCGACGTTGTCAGACGTAAACTTTTCACACTGCACTACCGAGTCTCGTTAATAACTCCGCATAAAATCCTTTTCGTAATGAAATGAACTTAAATATTATTTACCATTAAAAAATCATTACAAGATTTCTTAGGGAAGTTGAGGCCGTACAGTCATTCTTTTTACCCAAAAGTTATGACCTGCACCTTTCAAAAGTTAGGCCAGTTTACAGTTTGGCAATATTGCATACACTTTAAAGAAGAATTGGGGATAAAAAGAGACGAAAAACTGGCGAAAGCTCAATCGAAAGCACGGACGGTGACGATCCTAGCCTCAAAAAACTGCACGGGAAACAAATTATTATTAATATAATCTCAACAAATCTCCTAATAAATCTGAAAAAAATTGACATTACTCAGCAAGCCTTGTTCATGTTGCCCAAAAAATTTCATATTTTTAGCATCATTTTTAACAGAGATATCACTGAATGTGTCTTGACTTCCATAAGGTTACGTGTTATTTGGTCCAAGTTGTTATTGATTTTTCTCAGCAACGACGCTCCTAAACTGTCTGAAAATTTAACTGATTTTTTTTTTTTACACTTCACTTTATAAGATGCAATCGGTTTAAAAACGATGACATCATTTTCATTCCAATGCCTCAACTTCCTTAATAATATTGTGCTATATATGATTGCCCGTGGTAATTTCTTTGAAAAAATATGGTCAAAGACTGTTGATTGACTAGTACGAACCGTTTTTACATCCTTGAGGTAGATTTTTACTCACTAATTAAAAATATAAACACTTTTAATTAATGTCAGAGTTATAAACTCGAAATTGTAAATAAATATTTTCAACTCATCTTCCGGCGAATGAAATTACGAGCCATTAATTAATCGGGGATCCATCCCTGACTGAAGCCCAAATTTCATTCATTCCTGGCTAAAATACTATAGTTTTTTATGTAAAAAATCGCATTAGAGAACTCGAAGGGAAAAGACGACGGAAAATGAATAAAGAAAAAAGTGTTAATAAAAAGACAGAAGGCTGTGACATGAATGGGCCGAGCCAAGAAGAAACAAAATGCCGAAATAAGCAAATGTGAGATTATACGAGTGCTCATTACCAATTTCGTTCACTCTTTAAGGTAATATATCTTTATTTCTAGTAAGACAATCGTCTCGAATTTTTTTCCACAACTTCATCAGATGCTTAATCGTTGTTGTGTACTTTTTCATAAACTTCGTAAGAAGCGTTCCTCCGTCGAAAGATAAACGATTTTTTACTGCATAGTTCCTACAACCCTGTGTATTTTTCCCCATATTTAAGCACGTTTGTCTCAACAACCAATAAGACGAACCCCTTAAAATTTTAAGTGCGTGTCAGTCGACTGCCCATCGAAACTCTGTGTAAATTTCAAGACTTTCTTAATAAAATCGTTTCGTGCATGAACTACCTTAACTATGAGCTAAAAAAAATGGATATGCAACGAAGTAAGGTTGTTATTTGAATGCCATTGTCGTAGTGAGCTCACACCTCGGGCCATGTGGAAAAACGTACATCACATACTCGCATATATTCCTCCTGGAGCCGAGGGTCGACGATAACCACTGCTAAAATTTAATGTTTCGTAACTTTTGTCTCACTCCTTCTCGTAGCGCGCTGAATCTTTATTGTTTACTCGGATTCCAGGCAAAGGGATGGGAAAATATCGCAGGTCTCGTGTGTGCTTTGCACTGACGAATTCGAATAACGTTTTTTCTCTTTCTCTCCGATTCCATTACCAACACGTATACGTTGAACGAATACACACAGATCTCTAGAGACGATGAGAAAAAACGCAATTTTTTCTCTACTCCCCAAAGTCTTTTTTCACTCCCTTTCTGTTGTCTCTCCTCTAGTCTTTCAACTGCCTTTGAGACGAAACAAGTTTTTCAACATTTTTTGTCTCTCCACACAATCGATCTTTGAAACTTTGGACATCGCGGTTGACGTATGCTCGGTTGAATAAAAACCGAGACACCCATCGGCGACGATGGGACCGAAGCTTTTTTCTCCCTTTTCCGACGGTCCCACGCTCCGAGCGCCGAGGATACTGTCACATTGCGAAAAAACCTCCGTTTTATAATTACTGCACCACAATTAAGTCGATACGGAAGCAGAGTTTTCGGTAAAGCGGCCGCTAAAGAAACGCGAGAGCTTCACCTGCTCCGCGAATTATCGCTCGGTTTTATCACGCACCAATAACTCCTTCATCCTCAACAATTAAAACTGTTTGAACAATGATCGTTCACGAAAGTAAACAGGAACTGGATACGAGCACAAAAACGGGAAATTTGTACGCGCGATTTGACAGAATTACGGAGAATCCGGTAAAGTCTCGCGCGACAACGATTTTTCCGCTCACACCCAAAGAGCTTTGTGTTCCCAGGTCTGCGCGCGTGTGCGTACGTGTGGAAATAGCGGAATCCGCAGGTTTTCTCAGCTCCGGGAGAACAAGCTTCGGGCAATACTTTCTTTCATCTTGGATTTTTATCGATAATCGCGGGCCAGGCTTTCGAGACTCGCCTTTATGACGTCGTTCGTCACCCTGCTCGGCTCTTTATCCCTTCGTTCTCCTTCACGGGTGTCTGCGGATCATAAACAAAAAAGTGTTGAAAAAAGCGAGGATAGCTCACTTCAAGTGGGGGAGAAGGACAAAGCTTTCGCGGTAAGGCGACGAAAAAAATGGACTTTCTATATTTAGTGGGCTTCGTACGACGACGAACTGCTCGCGCACGGACAGTGTGACTGTGTTACAAACTGTGTTACATGCGGGGCATTCCAGGCCAAGGCACTTTTCAACCCGAGCCCTTTCGATTTCGTTTTTATCGAAGCGTTTTTTATCTTTTTATTCTACTGCACCAAAGAAATTGTTCAGAATTTTTTTCCCGAGCGAATAATAATTGCGAGTTTTTCAAATAAATTATGGGGCCTTAATAAGTCTTGTCTTCGAGTGTACTTTTCAGAAAACAATATCAAAAGTTCATGCAAATTCATGATCAACGTTTTATTTGGGAATTTAGATAAAAATCGAAAGTTTTGGGCCGATTGACACTTTTTAGGTTTTTTCTTCTCGTCTTAAGAGACTTTGACACATTTTCTACAAGTTCTCTGGAATTTTCGAAGTGGGATCTTTTCGCTTTCTGTTTTTATTTCCATTAAAAAACAAACGTTTTTCCTCTCAATTCAGCTTATTTCTGATGACACCACTTCGAAAGTCTAATTATGAAAATGAAAATCGTAATTATTGGAAAAATTTGAATTTTTTACGAAATATGCGAAGAATACATGAATAGCAAACACGAATATGCGGGTCCGTGGGACAGAAACGGAAGCTGCGGTCACCGAAACTTCGGGCTCGCAGACTCCGCACAAAGTTAGCGTGACTCCACACACACACACACACACAAGTTCCCAAAAGAAGTGTCGCGTGTAGACCGCGTTGAATTTAGCGAAGAGTAAGAGATAGAGTTGCGGAAGATTCTCTCACGCGTGAAAGCCTCTTTCGAGTTATCGAGCTCTGTTTCTGTGCGCGGACGTTTTCGCTGCGGCGCCCGAGCAATCTCTGTAATCCCAGGCAACGTCTGATAAGAAATATGTCACGAAATATGTCACGAGCACGAAGATTCGTTAGCCCCTTTTTTCTGTCTACATTTTCGGAGGCAATTTTTTTTGGTTTTCCGTCGAGGCTCAATTTCCACTCGTTTGATCGAATTCCTGTTGACGGATTGGACAGTAACGGGAAGATCGTTGTTGACACACAAAATGAGGAAGGCGAATCGATGCGGATGCGCTGATCCGATGTGCTCGCGGTAAAACCGGAAATGCGTTTGCAATTCACTCGCAACGCAAATAAAGCTCCGAGCATTGTAGCATTTTTCTCCACCCTTTTCCCACTCGGTTCCCACGTCCCGGGGTTAATTACGAAATTTCATAAACGTATGCGCCCCGCGAGCGGGCGCGAGGGACTCGCGAATATTGCACCACCGAAAGCGCGCCGCTGGCGAGTGAAATCGTCGCTTTTTCGTTGCGGATGCATTGCGAGCGCGTTCATCCTGCTCGATTTAATGGACGATCGACTTACGCGCGGAGGAAAATTAATGCTGCCGATTTTGAGGGGGAATCACGGGAGCACGGAAACATACGCGCGCAACAATGGAATTTGTTAGAGAAATTTTGGGATTTAATGGGTTTTCGTAAAAAATTACAGGCTCAAAATCCGGACGAATGTGAAGGATTTTAATTGAAATAATTCCGAGCAGCAGCAACACTGATTACATCGTTGGATGAACCTGATTAAACGGAGGTATTTTCGGTGAAAAGGCAACGGAATTAACGACGAATTTATGCTTTTAATCGCATCAGTGAAAGTCTCGTTCCAATTAGTAGAGAATCTCAACGATGACGCGGGACGATAAAGATTGTGAGTTTTCCCTCATCAATTTTGACGATCAAAGTTTTTCGGTATAAAAAAGGTCGGAATTATTTCGACGAAATTTCGCGCAGATCGAGGTTGAGCTCACCAAAGAAAGCCATAAAACTTCCAGCGATTGACGAGAGCCGAATGAAATAATTTCATTAATTTCTTTGACGTTGTCGAGTCCCCCGAGGATTTCGCGAGGCAGGGGCATTAATTCGAAGCTTCCAATCGCTGCTAACGAAACTTTATTCGAGGCTATTTCAAGCCTACTTTTTATCCGGCAATAAAAAATAAATCCTACTTGCGTCAAAGGTACGCGTCACGTTCTGTGTGCGAATGGATTGTACACGAGTCTACGAATTTATACATAGAATAATGCGGTGAGTGGAGGAATGAGTTATCATACGAAGGAGCAATCAGCGCCGTCATATATAAGCAGAGTTTCGAGTTTTGCCTCGGAATAGTACAAATCGCAGGCGCCAGCTCACAACGAATCCACGAAGACGCACGGAAATTAAAGTTTAATATTTCAAAAGCTTCGTCGCCTTCGAGGAAAGAACGTGAGAATATTAGAAATAACATAAACTGTGGTCATCGCTTAAGGTAGTTCATGCACGAAACGATTTTCTTAAGAAAGTCTTGAAATTTACACAGAGTTTCAATGGACTGACACGCATCTCAAATTTTAAGGGGTTCGTCTCATTGGTTATTTAGATAAACGTGCTCACTATGCAGTAAAAAATCGTTTATCTTTCCACGAAGGAACGCTTCTTACGAAGTTTATAAAAAAGCGCACAATGACAATTAAGCATATGATGAAGGTCTGGAAAAAAATTCGAGACGATTGTCTTACTAGTAATAAAGCGATCGAATGAAATTGGTAACGAGCACTCGTGCGTAACCTCGGATTTGCTTTCATCAAATTTTTTCATAAATTTTCATAAAATTTTTTTTCATAAAAAAGTATTTTCGGCAGGGACGACTGAAATTTGGGGTTCAATCAGTGATGGATCTCCGATTAATTAACCACTCGTAATTTCATTAGCCGAAAGATAAGCTGAAAAAATGTATTTACAATTTCGAGTTGATAACTCTGACATTAATTTAAAATGATTATATCTTTAATTAGGGAGTAAAAATCGATCGAATTTAGACACCCGTAAAATACGGTCCTTCGGGCATGGTCTACCTTAATATTCATACGATTATCGTTTTTTAATGATTTTATCGAGAAATATGCAAACGTTCCCAAAAGACCTTTTATGCCTCTTCAAATTATCTGTAACGTTACTCTTTTTTTGAGTTCACTCTTCCTCCTCTCCTCTCTCGCTCTCCCTCACTCTCTTATTCATGAGTTGGCCGTTCCAGTAGTTTCACCATCGTTTGGTCAGACAAACTCGAAGAGCTTTCCCGAATTCGTTCATTATTAATCCGTTCATTTCTTGGCTGTTTATCTTATTCATGCGGACCCAAAGTCTCGTTACATTGATATACAGAATGCGGTAGTGAGCCCGGGGTTGCTTGCAGGGGACGAGCACAGACCGCTGAGAGCATTTGATTAATAAATATTTCGTGTAACGCAGCTACCTGGCGTCATAATCGATACGCGCCCATCACACCAGCCCTCCAGGCTCGCCTCATTTCGTGCGTTACTAATTTTGAAGCTTCCACAAATTTACATGACAATCGTCCTTCTTCCGCGAACAAGTACGGCCTGACGTCCTCAAATTTCGGGATAATCCGAAAAGATTTTTTTTACATCTCTCCAAAGCCAATGAACATCGTAATTCTACGCTTTTGCGAAGATCATTTTTCGCTAAGACAAATTCAACTTCCGAAGAATAAACTGATAGAAAAAGTATCCCTACAAAATTTTTGGTTGAATCGATAACTCGTCGCGAACAAAACGAAGTTTGTCCATTCAACAAAACTTTCCTTGATCGAACAGCGGTTCTATCGCAGTGAGAAATATTCATTCGAGTCTCCAAATTGAGTTTTTTTATGAACCATAAACTCAACGAATTCCATTGAGCTTGCGACGATTCTCCATCCAACAGCGATTTTCTTAAACGAAGAAATTTCTCCCCTCAATAATGGAGAAACCGACGAACGCCTCGATTAAGCAGAATCCCATGAAACAGTCGAATATGTTACCAGTTGGAAAATATCGATGTCTAATGGGGCGAAAGTTTTGAACGGTTAAATAATCCTTGTTAATCTCATCGCTCTTCGGCCTCGCGACATTCCGTTATACTACATCGTAATCGAGGTGGTCAGGGTCTCATTAAATTATCGTACATCAGGTCGCGGTCGCTCGGGAACGCCAACTCGAGGCGAGCGACGAGCGAGCAGCGACGAGAAACGTTTGTCATGTTTTACATTCTGTATACTCCAAATCCAGAATATACATAGACATACACGCAGTGGCTTTAAAATACATGGATATAGAATTGTGTCGAGAGCCTGCGAGGATGGGAAAGGGCGACAGGGCCGCCCGGACTCTCGCTCGCTCTCCTCCGCGTCCCGGAGTCTGGCATTTTGGTAGCCTGCCATTAATTAAACTTCGGGCATTCGTCCAGCAGGTAGTAGCAGCGAGAGGGTGCCTCGGTGCAGCTATTGTCGCCACGAAGGCAAACGACGTGCTCGAATATGGGCTCTTCCGTATCGGATTCTCGGACCCCCTTAACGCCTCTTGCAGGCTTCGTTTCATTGACGAATCGAGGGGAAACTGGGCTGCCAAACCGTGGGACTTTGGTCCCCAGGACTCCCGGAATTTTCGCCTTCTCAACGAGCTCCGAAGTGAAATAGATTCGATCTACGAGTGAGCTCATTTCGACTGAAATTACCCGTGTAATGTGCCTCGCGTGGAGCGCGATAAAAAAATTTCTCCCGCACAATACCGCCCGAGAATTATGCCCTTCGAGGTGTCAGCTGTTGATGCTGTGACGGAACGCATGCGATACCTGACCAAACGCATAAATCGGGCTGACACGTTTCGACGTTCGTGTCCCACGCTAGAAAGCAGAACGCGCCGACGGAGGATGTACGTGGGCCACGTGCCACGAGGAATTCGACGATCGCAGCAGCCTCTCGGTCCCCCGAAGTCCTCCGACCCGCCCTCGCTGTCTCTACCTCCGCCTGTATCGAGTCCATCTCTCATTCATCTGCCAACATTCTTCACCCTCGGGACGATTAATTAAAACGATCGGGCCAGTTTCGAACGTCGACTTGATTTCCCTGCCACGTTCTCCTCGTTCAATTGAATTTACGGAACGCTCGTATACACTGTTATATATTATTCAATGATCCTCGAATCAAATTCATCACTTTTTCTCAAACTTTCAGAATCTAATCGCCACCATGCCGATCTCGGAATTCCGCAAGAAGAAGCTGCTCTTTGTCTTCAACACTTTCTTCGGTAAGTCGACCCAAAGGAATTTTTAATACTTATCCGGAGGAGAAAAAGCAATTGAATTCTTTCGAAATTTTGAGGAAGGAAGAAAAACAGGATGTTGAAAAAAAGGAAATTCCGAAAAAGAGGATGAAAAGTGAAGAAATTTTGAGGGAATTCAATTTCAAAAATTCTCGCTTCTCTATATAAATAGTTGCATCGAATCGAAATTGCGGTAATTCGAAAAACGTCACAAATTTTTTAGACGCAGCCCCCTGCGCCTCGCGAAAACTCTTTTTATCGAAAATTGCAAACGTTTCGGTACGTTTCTTTGGTGCTCGAAAATAAATAAACAGAGCTCCTGAACGTTCTGGAAAGTAAAATATTTCCTCGGGTCCCCCGCTTGGCCCCGGTCTCCTCCGCAGATATTTGAGCATGCATAGAAGCCAGAAATGTTTTGTTATATGACGGTTGGTGAAGGAGCTGAGAGATAAAGAACGGAGGCGCTATAAAATATTCGCCAAGAGCGAAGAGAACGAATCTAGCCGCTCTTTCGTTTTTTTCTCCTCTTTTGGCCCGCTCTCGCTTCATCCTTGCGGGCTATTCCGTTAAACTTCTCTTTCTCTCCTGTTCCCTCCTCCCACCCGAGTGAAAGAAATACGACTGGCCGTGAATGGATCCGACCGTACTTTCAGACTTTCGGGATCGTCGTGTGCGTGCGAGCTCGAAAGTGGGCAACGCTTAGACCGCGGGAAAAGTGCTCTTCGCTTTGGGAAAATCGAGCTTGTCGTTTAAGACCGAGGCCTCCTCGAGTCGACGACGTTGCGATAGAGACACGCGGACCTTCCACCGTGCAGCGACCCCCGAAATAACACCCTAGAGAGCCACGATTACTTATCGTCAGGCGAAGCCATTCGTAAACCTGAACGAGTCTCCATAACCAAAAAATCGAAGACGTGAGAAAAGAGTTCAGTGCCCCTCGTCTTCGGCTCCTTCCCCAGCCAATTATCTTCCATTTATCCGGCACGAAAGTATCCCCGCGGATGACGGAAGAAGTTTTGTCGAAACCTCAAAATACCTTGTTTCAACAATTTTCTCATCCTTTCAAGCAGGTCCCCAAAAAAAAAAAAAAAATTTGACATCCGAAATCTTGTGAGCGTCAAAAAATGTTTTCAAGTTTTTTCTCACTGTGTGACAGTCCGCTACGAATCGAACTTGTAATAAACTGTAGAAAAAAGTCGCATGTAACAAACAGAAGAAAATAATAATAGGTCGACGAGTGGCCAATAACTTATCGATCCCGAAGACTCAACATTGTTGCTCACCTTATTAAACACCCATGGACGAGCGGCCCTCGGTGTTGGCTTCTCCATAACTTTTTTACCTCCTTCAACAGCAGCACGTGTATGACACAATCTTGATGGTGTCTTCGTTCCCACAATCAACCTCGTGCCACGTAACGTGCACACGTGTCTCTGTAAAGCACATAAACACACAGCCACACGTTGAATTATGTACGAGATGCAAGTGTATCAATTTCTCACAGACAGGTGCGAGCGTTCGTTGGAGGCCTCGAAACGTGCACACGCCTCGCAGCTCTCATTAGCTTGTCAACACGATTTTCTCCACTTTGACCGACGATAACGCTAAACATATCACGCTCTCCCTGACCCGTTACTACGCCACTCTGATACAGGCCAATCTTCCTTTCGGTCTTTCATGTTTCTTCGCATTTATACTCCTGTTCGTGGCTTTATTGGTTTGCACGAGTCGCTTGAGCAAAAAATGTTCGCTCACAAGGTTTGCTCGAAGGGCTTTGGGTGAGGAAAAAATATTCGGTTGCGAGAGTGGATCGTCGCAGGGGGTGCGTTTTCCGGGGCAAGATTCTTCCAATTTTTATTCTGGAAATAAAAAAATGCTGCAAATTGAAATTTGCAAATTGCTTTCTCAAGATGGTCAAGATGCACGATGCTCAAAGCTTACTCTATGAGGTGCTATATTTTTCATTTATTTGGCTTCCTCGTAGAGGAAGCTTTGAGCACCGTGCATCTTGACCATCTTGAGGAAGCAATTTGCAAATTTTTATTTACAGCAGTTTTTTGTATACAAGGAAATAATTTATTTTCTCTACCTTCTTTTACGAACTTTAATTTATCTCTTTGTTTAAATCCATAAAAAAAAAAACTAAATGACGAGCCATCAGAAAAAACAGTTTGCAACTTTCAATTTTCATCGTTTTTCTATTCACATTGGAATTAAATAATTCCGACAACTTTGCTGGAAAATATTGAGGAAGTACAGACTTATACACAATATCTTACAAGATTTCCAAAAATCGAAGCGGTTAGACGATTTTTTGAAAAATTCATATTTTCGTAAAATTCAAAAAATCATAAAATTTAAACCGCTCAACCGATATTCCCCAAATTCAATGCCAACCTTCCTATTATGATAGTCAATTTATAAAAAAAAAATTATTAACAAGTCTTAAAATTTTCGAAAGTTAGAGCGTCGACACCGTTTTTATGAAAATTTCAAAACGTCGTAGGATTCGTAATTTTTTACAAATTCTGACAAAATTATCAGAGAATGAAGAGCTTGTTTAGATTCACATCTGTGCAAAACGGTAGCCCTGTATCTCAAACCGTTTCCGAGTTATAAGCATTTTAATTTTGCAGTGCCATAACACAAACACACACACACACACACGTCCGGACATGTTTTCTAGATATGATTTTTCGATGTTTTGGGACATTTTGAGCACATTGACATTGAGAATTGGAAAAAAAAAAATTTTCATCATCACATAGCTTCCTCTATGAGGAAGCAAAAGAAGAAACTTTCTGGCTTGACTATGACGTTTTTTCCGATAACGAGTGCACCGATGGAGTCGAATTTTTCGATGATTCCGGCACCAGAATCGTGTCGGAGAATTATTTTTTTCTCTCGGGTCAACAGAAGGAGAGGGAATCGAGAAAAAGTCAATGGGCAGAGTTAGCGAGTCGGAATTTTGTCGAAAAGGCATGTTTTCTGGTTCATTCTAGTACAAGTGTTCACGAGCTTGTCAAATGATGAAGAATTCGTTTGGCTTTCGTACCACAAACTCGTGCGACGTCCGGCGCACCGGTTGCCAGTCAAAAGTTTCGTTCGTGCGCCGTTTTTCTCGAGCGTGCGAAACTGGAATTTTTTTAATCCTTTTTAATCCAAAAAGTCGTACATTTTTTTCAAGAACCTGAACCCACGAGCGAAAAATGGAGCCCTGAACAAGCATGCAGTGACGCGGGGTCGATTCCTGAAAATTCTACTCGTTAACGATTTCGAAGGAAGTTATTGAAACTCATTGAAAAATATGTTTCAAGCACTTGCACAAGGACGAGGGCGTTTTCTCCGGAATTTTCGTGGAAATTCTTCCGAGCATGCGCCGCGATTCCGGTTCGCTGGGCCCTGCAAAAGTGGGAACGAGCTAACTTCCTTTTTTTTCAACACGACCCAACTAATTAGACTTTTCCCGACAATGCACTATTTCCACACACTCAAAATTACAGTATTTTTCGTGCACTCTGTCAAACACTCGAATTATCACTGCGACGATGAAATTACTTCGGTGGTAGCTCCGTTGCAGTTGTCGCGCGCGATTGTCCATTAAGGTCGTTCAATAGCAAAGCCCGATTTCTTACGAGAATTTCGAAAAAATTATATGTTGCGCAGGAAAATCAAACGAATCGATTCAAAAAAAAAGTAGTTCCATCGTAAAGTATTTCAGATATTGCAAGTTAAAGTTCCCTCGTTTCTCCATCCGAGCACATGGTAATCGTCGAACGAAAAATGTCTTTCGAACTAGCTCGAGAACGGTTCTTACGATTTCGATTTTAAAAGCACAGCGTTAGAGTATTTTTTGAAGAAAAAAATGAAAAAACAAAAACATGATCCACCGTCCAGTGTTTGAGAACAAAATCATTGTAATAAAAATCGTAATCACGAGCAATTATGAAATTTTAGTAAAATATCGTAAGCATATATTTTTTGCTGATCATTAACGATAATTTGAATGATTTTTCGAACGTATTTCACAAGGAATGACGTTCACACGCGCAGGAAGGAGTTGCACCCTACTTTTAATGCGGGACTTGGCTGTCGCACCGCCTTAAAATTCACTGCGAGGAATAGAGGCCGAGATCGAAAAATATCCGGGAAGTAACTTGATGTTTGTTTCACTTAATTGCTCGGTGCAATGAACAATTCGATGGAAATTAATGCCTTGGAATAAAGTTATGAATTTCACGAGTGCGATCGCCTCAGGTACAACTTCATTATTTTCGTATTATGAATATTCTTTTAATGCTTCCTCGTGCGGCGCGGGTAAGCGATCCGGGGCCAAGATTTATGTGGGAAAAAGCCTCTGTGGAAAGATTAACTGAAATATATTGCTGGAAAGAAAAAACCAAGTATTTATTTGCGGGGCTGTAGGTTGTATATTTGTGTGGAGAATAACAGGAATTCCCTCGCCCTCCCTCCGCGCTCGGCTTTTCCGTTCGTCGCTACACTCGCTGCTGCTGCTCAGTTCTCTTTCTCTTCCTCTCACCGGGTCCCTCCGCTCGGTCGTTTTAGCCTTCGACCTACGACCGCCCTGCGTTGCCCTCCACGAGTCTCAGGAGTCGCATTCGGGCCTCCACTCCCCTTGTAAAGCATTCCCATTCGTGCAATCTATATAAATACGGGCCCGAATGGATTTCACTGAATTAGAGCGAGCAACTAATCTCACTTGGCGAATCCCGACTTCGAATCCGTTCAAGATTCGCGCGATAAATCTCCCCCGTGAAACTTTCAGCGTTACAACAACAGCTTTTAGAACGCGATCGATGAATCGGGCTCTGTCTTCACTTTTATCTGTTTTATGTTCCGTGCAGATGTCAACGAGAGCGGTGGCATCGACGCGGGAGACGTTGACCTCGCGGTCCAGGTGAGATTTTTCCGCTCATTTTTACGCGCGTCCGAAATGCTGCATCGACGCGAAGAAACAACGATTCCATTGATTAACTGACGTCTATTGCCGAACGCAGAAGCGACATTTGGAATTATCGATGCCTTTCGTTTCTCCTCTTTTATCAGAAAATATGCGAGTCGAGAGGCTGGGCCCCGGGACACGAAAAGTACCAGAAGGTCAAAGAAACTCTTCAGAAAGTTTGGGACGGCTTGAAATCGGGAGCCGACGAGAACCAGGACGGACAGGTTCGTCTACGTATACACAATGACCGAGAGCCCGACTTTATTTTTCTTCTCCAATGAGATCCCCAGCCCCGTGAGATAATCGAGCCTCGAAATAACGATTAATAATGCTCGCAGGTAAGCCACGACGAATGGTACTCGATGTGGGAAACCTACGCGAAGGATCCGTCTCAGCCCCTCGAGTGGCAGCAGACCTACATGAACTTGATGTTCGACCTCGTAGATTCCTCCGGTAAGTTACAATGGGACGAGTTAAAACACGGGCACGGGCACTCGCTTTGTTTACGAATACGGAGACAAATGTTTGTCGTCGTAATTTCTTGGGCCATCGAAAATTCCCATGGAATTGGAGCAAGACACTTTTCGCTGAGGAATATCCGAGCGTCACTTTCTTTACGGCTCGTAAAAACATCAATGTCTTAACGAACTTGAAGTAGCTTCGTATTGAGAGTTTGGGGTTCGCACTGTGAGCATGAAGCCTGGGAAGCATCACGTGCGAGCAATTAATAACCTTATCGAACTTCCGGCGGAGCTGCGTTCGCGTCTTATCCTCGGAGTGCATTAGTCCCGAGCGCTTCGTAGGAATTTATATTGTTAGAGCGGATCCCCGTGCCGATTTAGCGCGAGGGTATCGAGACTCGTGAAATGGTTGTTAGTCTCGAGAAACTTTTCCACTGCACAATGGATTCGAAAACTTTTCGATTCCCCTCCCGAATGCGCAGTTTCTTTCCGTTATATTTCGCCTGGGAGAGTACAACGAGGGCTCTCTGAACGCTTCCAATATTTCAGGGGACGGCTCGATCGACGAGGACGAGTTCAGTTTGGTCTGCAGCAGTCACGGCGTCCAGGAAGCCGAGTCTCGCGAAGCCTTCAAAAAGCTCGAAGTGGTGAGTCGACCTCGTCAAATCGTTAGCGAGGCAGCCATTTATTTATCACAATTTATTTACCCCAACATTTTTTCATCACACGAATAGCATTTACAGATGAGCATCTCATAAGTAAAACCCCCAATATTAAGAAATCGTTATCCCCTCTCTAAAAGTAGGGAGCATAGCGACTTCATGCTCCAAAATAAATACACTTTTTGGAAGGGTTGCAAAGTGGACTATTGTTCCCTTAAAGCATGGGCCCTCGTCTGCAAAGCTCTGTAAGGATTTTTTTCGAAACTCAAAATTTAATTTTTTACGAGAGATATTTAACCGCTATTGGAATATGAGCAAAAATAATCCATCAGCATAGTAATAAAACTTGATATTAAACAATACACATGAGAGCGTGCTCGCAGTCCTAGAAGTTTGTTTATATAACGAATATACAGATAAAGAAAGAGGTCGACACGAGGCCCTTTGTCGTTAAAGTCAGAGTCACTTTTTCGACCACTGCAACGCTCAGTTAATCGATAGATCTCTTCGAGTAAAGTTCATTAAATAAAATATATAATTGCTCTGCTTAAACTTTGTGCCATTTATTTAAAAACCTGCTTCCATAATCCAATAGCCGCAAAAGTGCTTTTTACGCGCACTAGCAACTTTGAGCGGGTTTTTGAAGAATGAAAAAAGATTTTTTTGGAAATCCGACTGCGCAGCCTTAAGGAGGGTGGATCACGACGATACAATGTTGCCATGCGAAGCCATGTTAAAAGTATTAAGAATTTCAAAATGATCAGAATTTAATAAAATTTGGTAAATGTATTCTTTAACAATATATAAGACAATATAATTTATTTTAGATTTTTCTACCACATAGCTCTCGAGTAATTGAACATTAAAGTTCACGTGTATAAGCATAGAGTTTACATGTATACAGTTATACATCTCGTGCATAAGAACTTCGATTTAAGGTTGATCCTCTGCGACAGCCCCAACCAAAAGTTGTGTACCGTCTGCATATTAAAAGGGTTGATAATTCGTTGGGATCGTAATCAATAACTTTGTAAAGACCCTATATACGTACTCGATGCCAGCAGATATAGTATAAATATCATTTGCTTTCGTAAAATTTATTCTAAAAGTATTTTTGATCTGACATCGCGAGTAAATTTTTTGACGGAACTATCCGAGTTACGCTTCAACACACAGAAAAGATTGCCTATACAGACGACATTCGCTTGTTCGCTTGCTAAATATATCGTATGCAGCCTAAACCTTCGTACTTCTCGAGACTATATCTGTCAAACTAGATGGTTAATCACCTTGATTTTTTTTCACAATATCTGTGATAGCCTGCTCTAGCTCCTCCTCGTTTTTTATAAACTTCATAATTTTAGTACTAGCGGTAGAATTAATAATGTGCCGTTTGCCTATGCATGGTCCATATGTTACGTGTTAATTGAGTCAACTTCAATTACATATACCTCGGGTTCGGGATGGTGAAACTTGTTAAAATTTTATAGAGGGGTTGTTCATATGTTAAACAATACGTATGCCAAATTTAAATAATTTCCTAATTTAACTGTCTCGTGGAGGAGCCACCTTAACGCTCAATTATTCGATAACCATGTGGTAAAAAAATTTGAAAAAAATTGTATTTGTATACTTGATGCTAAAGAATGTTATCACCAAATTTGATCAAATTCTGATTATTTTGATTTCGTGATCCACCCTCCTTAAAGTTGGATCGATTCACTGAAAAAAGTGGCTAAACCTTTTGTTCCGAAAAGCGCATAGTTAGGGAGATATTCGGCAAAACTCGAATCTTCAGACCCTAATTCCGATATTTCTGTCTGCAGGGCCAGGAAGTCAACCGCGAGAAGTTCATTGCCCTGTGGAAGGTGTTTTTCTCCTCCGACGACCCAAGCGCGCCTGGAAACTTCGTCTTCGGCAAGACTTCCTTCTAAGAATTTTCGTTTCCATCCATCGACGCGAGCACGTCGTGCGTGATCGTGGAGAAACATCAAAGCAAAACAAATAAAGCAGCGAGAGAAAAAACGAGATTAAGAAAGAAGAGAAACGGAGCGAGAGATTAAGAGAAAAACGAAAATCAACGGCTGAATCCGCGCCACCTTGCAACGCTCGAGTCGTTAACGAACCGTAAAATTCAAATTCTCGTTTCGTCGCAGAATATATAAAATGACGATTTGTCGGCATAATCGTTCTGTATATCTCTAGATAATTGTTCCTTTCTCGATATCCATGCTTTGGTTGATCCATCGCAAGATTCGATGTAAATTAAATATTTCAATGAAAGCAGACAAAAGATACTCGGTAATATAAAAACAAAACAAAAACAAAACAAAACAAAAAAATTAATAAAAGTCAATAAAAAAGAAGAGCAAAAAAATAACCCAGAAGAAGAAAAAAGATTATAAAATACATATATTGCATTGTAATAGAGTGTATAAAATCATCGCTGTCGTGATCGTGTCGAGTAATAACGTGTGTGTGTCGTTGCAGATTAAAAGAAAAGCACAGAGTCAACAGTAACGAGACTAAAAAAAAGCGAAATCGTCGATTTTCCACGCTATTTGTCCTTCGTTTTCACCGCTGACGAGCCGGAAAATTATTCTCTATTTTTTTTCACTTTTTTCCTCAGTATTCAACGCGATGTACATCGATGTCCAGTCTCGGCGAGCCGCCACGCACGTATATACACACATTTCCAGAGTCTTTCGCGAACGATTATAAACAATGAAATGTACAAGAATGAAAAAAACACTGGATCGGACACGCAAAAATCAGATAATACGATCGAGTAGATAAATACATAAAAATATATATATTCATATCGCGCGACGAAAGAAACTGAAAAAATGAATCACAAGCAGGCGCTGAGCGCTACGCGTTTTCATGCTTTTCGAATGATTCGAATTTCTAGAAGCTAAGCAAAGCTACATATCTCCGGAGATTTACACAAAATAAACCATATTATATATAAATACGCGGATCGGTTGAATAAATTACCCTTCAGTTTTGTTCTGAGTTCGATTTAATGATTACCGAGCTGAAAATTACTTGGAAAACGATGGAAAAAGAGTTAGCGAACGCGGATATTAAAAATGAGAATGAAAACATTGTGGTATATCAATCACTGCCCGAAAGAATATAATATCGAAGCGCAGTGTATTTTCTTTCCCTTTCCTGCTGTCCGGAATACGTAGTAGACGTACACACGTATCTCTGTCGTTGTAAATAATAACATTGTAGTTCATGTCCGTTAGAGAAAATAATAAACAATGAGAAGAAATATACGAAGCAAATAAAGGATGGTAAAAATGAGAACGAGGGAGAAACGAGACACGAAATGGCGGAAAAATAATGAGTGTACAGTGCCACGCGTCAAGGCCAAACTGCGTCAATAGCTACAACCTTTGTTGGTTATGTTTACGGGACGATCGCTCTGTCGCGGAGAAAGCGCCTCAATTTTCTGTCGAGCGCGCACTTCGTCGCGCGTGTGTCTCTCGTATTTTATTTTCATCGATACATTGTTTTCTGTGCTCGTTTCGAATCACGTCAGTGGGTTTAACCCGGTGTGACAATTATATTAATAATATTACTGATAATTACTTCACTACATTGCTCTTACACTATCCGATGCGAATACACGAAAATATAAATGAATTCTTATCATTATTGACCCTCTTACCAGCATAGGCATCGTTTTTGTAAAGATGCGTAGGGGAGAGATTTAAAAAAACAAAAGCTCAAAAACGGTCGTTTTGAATATAAATTGCTCGAGGTAAATCAAAGTTATGTACGCCATGAGGAGGTTATGTTCTGTCCATCTCACTCTGTAGAGCACGAAGTTCACGTAAAAATGGAGATAAAAAATTTCCTTTCGAAATTGTTAGCACGTGTTTCCTTGATTCCTCACTTATTGTAACGAAAACTAACGTATTTCGTAGTGATTCTGAATTCATTTAAACTCGAGGAGATCGTTGATTTAAACTCGGAAATAAAAACATGATTTAGGAAAAGTGTGTCAATATTTTCCTCGTGATTCTTCAAAATGTGTTAGAATCTGATAAATTATTGTTCGAAATTCGAGTCTCGGATGCGTGACTTAACCTCTTCCCAGATAGATATTTTGCGCTAGAATTACAGCAATAACACGGCACGAAATTGAATTTTGAAACACAAATATGGTATCTTTTGCCGCCGCATAAAGCTTTATTATGACGGCACGGTATTGCGTTTAATACCGTAAAAAGAATCACAATACGCCGACACGACGTGCCAATTCGTAATAGCAACAGAACGACAACAGAACAGCACGCTGTGCCGTTGTATTAACCGAATAAGCGTGGGTAATGTAACAGCAACGAAACGGCAATAGAACAGCACGTTGTGCTGCTGTATTGCCAGCAACAGAACGGCAAAAATAATTTTAACAAATTGAAAAAAAGCGGCCGTTCCGAGGGAGACTCGATCCCGGGACCTTCGGAGTCCTAGTCTGATGCGCTATCCACTACGCTACTAGATGTCTTATAGTTTAGAAACAACAAAACTTCTATATAAATCTTGGTTCACAATTTACATATAAATTTTGTTAGTATGTAAGTACAATATGCTGATAACGGAGTACATACGGCACTAGATTCGAACTCCGAAACTCCCGGGGTCGAATCTCGCTCAGAGCGAACGATTATTTTTTTTCGATTTATCTACATTATTTTGGCTGGCAATCCAGCAGCAGGCAGTGGTATCGCCAGTGTGAAGGCGATACGAATAGAATACCAAAAATAATTTGAATAAATCGAAAAAAGCTATTCCTCCGTGATTTATATAAGAGTTTCGATGTTATTAAAATATTAGACGTTTAGTAACGTAGTGGATAGCGCATCAGACTAGGACTCCGAAGGTCCCGGGATCGAGTCTCCCTCGGAACGGCCGCTTTTTTTCAATTTGTTAAAATTATTTTTGCCGTTCTGTTGCTGGCAATACAGCAGCACGATGTGCTGTTCTTTTGCTGGCAATACAGCAGCACAATGTGCTGTTCTGTTGCTGGCAATACAGCAGCACGATGTGCTGTTCTATTGCTGTTCTGTTGCTGTTACATTACTCACACTATTCGGCAATGCAACAGCACGGCCTGCTGTTCTGTTGCCGTTCTGTTGTTGTAACGCATGCACGCGTATTGCCGACATCTTGTTAATATTATTTTTCACAATTGTGCTGCCAAATTTACCAACGTGCCGTTAGTTTGCAGCTCAACTCGGAAGCAAAATATGCAATATTTACGTCATGCTATTCCGAATCGTAACGTCGTGTTGCTGTAGTTATTCTGTTTCTAATTTTTTCACAGCACGTTTGTCTATCTGGGTTTATCTCGAATATTCTTCTATTATAATCTATGGCCATAATGTTACATGGTTGTTATCATTTCCACGTTTATTCTATACCGTGCATTGGGATATGCTTTACGAAAAAAAAGAAAAATATAACACTACGAAATATCGTAGGAAGAAATATTGAAACCGAAACTCTATTGTAATCCAACAGTCTCGCGTTTCTACACACTATTTTGTGAGTGTGAAAGGAACATACACGCAGCTACGAAAATTAACGGAGAAAAAAATTATACTAAAAAAGAGCCGCCTTTATAAGAGAAATGCTGATCTATATATTATTCACGATAACAGAATTATTTAGTTCGAGAATGACGTTCGAAAAGCAAAAGAGATGACGATTGTTGAATAAATGAAAAATATGTATTAATGTATAAAAACAAACCTGTATATTTCATTCGTAGTTGTGCTATGATTGCATGAAATTCAACGCAAAGGAACTCTTCACACACGATGCTGATTTGTAGGTTGTCTTTTGTTTATTTGTTTGCCTCGATAGATATTGCTGCATCTTTATCACTGGTGGAAATCGATGATTCGAGTATATCGCTAAGAAATTTTCCGACATTTGAGAATGTACAGTCATGTGCGGAAAGGATGTGATGAAAAAAGAAACTTCCAATTTCAACCATTTCCTGCGTTCTACAGGTTGTTCACTCCTGAATTGTGCGAAAAGCGCTGCTTGCATACGCACCAACGCACCCAATAATACATAGTCAAAACAGTGTTTGATAAAATAATGGCGGTTAAAGCGCGTTTGTGGATTACATACAAAAATAAAATAAACATTTCGTAGGTAACTATAACGAGGTCCGGAAAAAAAACTCCTTCTCTATTGAATCGAAATTTTTGAAGTTTCGTTTTTGATGGTTTCAACGGCAGTCACGATATATTCATCACGAACGTTTGATCGTACATGCAAATGCGAGAAACATTTTTCCAGGATAATCGAGGAATTATTGAAAAAACATAATAGCACTTTTTGCGCACGACTGTACGCGGGAAAGATGATAAAACAACGCTTGAATCCGCACTCCCTCGTATTCCTATCTTGCATTCCAAGTAGCTCCGACGTGTTTTGTTCAGTGTCGTGTGAAAGCAGTTAAAGATCAGTGTCTGGTAAGCAACGGACGATTCCAGTGAAAAACAAGAGTGCAAGGAGAATTTGGTGAATGTAAAAAAAAACAGTAATACAATAAAATCAAGAGCCGGCCGCTTAAATAGCATTGAGAAAGCAAATCAGCGGTATCATTTCCGAATGGTTCGTTGTCGTCTTCGCCGTTGGTGGTCAGTCTACCCGTGTTGTGCTTACCGACCGGGTCGCCGAGAGTTTGCTCACCAATTTCGAACGCGAGAGAATGGAGGAAAGTTCGGTAAGTTATTTTATTTCCTGCCCTCTTCCTTCTCCGATTTGCACGATTGAATGATGTCTTACGAAAACAAAACAGACAAGCTCCGGATGGTATTTCGGTAGTGGGAAACAAATCGTATTTTATTCGTAATCAGCTTTGCGTGTTATTATATAACGCGAAACCCGTAAATTCTAACCTCAAAACCTGTTGTGTCATCGCTCAAACGCCTTTATTATCATACACGGTGCAGATACTCTTGGGTGTGTCCATGTGCCTTTTTAATTGTTAACATACTATTAACAAATCTTTCGCTTCTGGAAAAACACGGCTTCGTACTAAATTACGACAAGTTCTCTTTGTGCTCTCGTGCCGATATATGTACTTGAAATATTCCTTATCGTGCGACGCACGACAGAGGTAAATGGAGTTTTTTCATCCATCTCTCTTTCGAACCAATTTTTCCACGATCCGAATCGCAATTCAACGCGAAAAATTCTATACCAGCTGCGAGTAAACTCCTGAGACTCTTGAGTCCAATCATTTTTTTCCAATGTCGCTGAATATCTCCAGAGGTTAGGGAGAGAGATAAGGAATCGTGAGTGCTTTAAATCTTATCGAATTAATCGTTTCCATCGAATAACTTTACGTAATACCGTCAAAAGTTCATCGCGATGTGAGTATTAAAGTTTTTGCATTAAACAAAGCAAAAGCTCTGCGCTTGCTCAACGATTCCAATATATTCATTGAAGTTTGTTACTCAGCCCTCGAAGTATACTTGGAGTTTGTAGGCCTTTGGACAAAGTTTGCACTCATATTTGAAAACTTGTATTTTAGAAAATAGTAGATCACTTTCACTAAATTCTCAAGAAATATTCGAAAATAATGGACACTTGCTTTGATAAACATCCGAGATTACGTAGACTAAGATTCCTGTCCTCGTTCAAAGGTCATTTCTGCTCTCATGACTAATATTTGCATATGAGATAAACGTTGATTCTATTTATCAACAATGAAAAATATTTTCAATAGTCGGAAAAACCAAGAGATATTTTTTTCCCTCTACGAACCAATATTTCCAAAAATCTAGTCTGTTTCATAGTAACTCATCAAGAACTGATCTCAACTTTTTAGTGTTCTACAAATAGCAAAAATAAATTTGGTCCAGGTTACTTGTACAAAATAACTAAAATAGATCACTTTCTTGTGTAATTCGCAATTGAGCTTTATCATTTTGATGCAAACGTTTCACGTCTTTTGAAAATATGATTATTTTATCATCAATTGATCTCGATTACAAAATTCTTGTCCAAGATTAGAATAAATAAATCAAACCCCATGAGTTCATGTTTCCAAACTGCCTTAGCTCGATGAACTGCAAAGTAATCAGGTTTTTTTTCACTTCCTGATCACATCCATTGTATAATCAAAGTTACGTAAAAATCGTGCGAATGACAATACAATCTGCAATTGTCAATAGATGAGAAATTTTTCCACAATACAAAATAAGATTTACCATTGTCCATGCTCAACTTGGAGCATTTTTTATCTGCTTTGCTTCGCCGGCTCGCTCAATGCTTCCCAAGCTCTCCGAATAGCTGATTATTAATAACTCGCTTTTAAATTTCATGGAAAATTGATCATGAAATGTGTGATAAAAAGTATTGAGTTGAGCAGCTGATGAATCATCGTCGCTCAATATCTCATTTGTCTTTTTTGCTTCTTTGCCGATTGGTAAAAATGTATTATTTTACCAGGCAAATCACAAAATCAGTTTGATTTCATGCAAATTTTTGTTTCATGCAAAACCCACTTAGAAATAAAAAATTAAATGGGAAAAGGTAGAAAATAAATGAATCAGTTTGCTTGATTGTTGATTAGTTGAAAAAAATGTCGTAAAATCTGAAAATATTCGTTAATTATTTCATTTATTTTTATCCTCATGTTTTTTTTTAATATCGATAATTTAGGTTGGGCAGGGGGAATGATCTTGAAATAGACGATAAGAAAAGGGTGAAAGAGTACGCCATGACGTCACTGGGGAAGTTGATTTACATGGACACGCACTCGCGGTATCCAAATAATTCCACAAGCGCGGATGACGCGGCGACGATTGATTCGTCCGAGACACTTTCCCTCGCGTTTGAAAATTTATTTTACATGCCATTCGACATTATCGAGAATTATGGAAGTACGATTCACACGCTGGATCTTAGTCACAATAAATTTTGTAGGTAAGAAAAAGGCAGCAACGTTTTTTCTAATGATTTTTTCATGTTGGACGAGTGTCCCAAAAATAAGAGGAACATTGAACATGCTAATTTTTGACTTTTAGGAATCTTCAGTTTTTAGCCGAATTCGAGAATCTTACCTCCCTTAATTTGGATCACAATAGCATCGACTCATTCACGTGTTTACCGCACATGCCAAAATTACAGTTGCTTTGGTTGAATCACAACAACATCGTTGATTTGTTTCCGTTTGTGAAAAATTTGTACGAGAGTGTTCCTAATCTTCGTTATCTCTGTCTCATGGGAAACAAGGCTGCACCAAGTTATCTCAACGGAGGAACGTTTTACGATTATCTACAGTACAGGTGAATTTTTGTGTTAGTCACATTTGAGTAATTCGCATTTTTTAAATTTTTTTCGAAGAATTGTTACAAAACTCCAATTTTTTCTTGCATGCATGAAAATAATATTGGCGAAAATGTTTTTTTTTATTTCAAATTTTTGCAAACAATAATTTGATTTAATTTGCTAAATTTTAACGATCGTTTTTCTCACAGTTTTCTGTTTCCATTCAACATTTCAATGATTCGTTCCTTTCCAGGTTATTCGTAATTTCTTGGTTTCCACGGCTGATACATCTCGACGACCGAGAAGTGACCCGAGAGCAGAGAATCGAGGCAAAGAGACTCTTCAAGCGGCCAATTTTCGAGAACTTTGCCGAAAACGCACCATTGCCCGAATGCCTCAAGTTGATACACGCTAAAATAACAAATTTCTTTTCCAAGCCTGTTATGCCGGACAGAGTGAAAATACAAACGCCGAATCTTGTCGTATGAAACAGTATTATCAGGTTGATCATGTAACTTAGAAAAGTTTCCGAAAATTCAGCCTCCTCGGTACAGCTAAATTGGCGGAGAAATTTTTCCTGCTCACTTTTATCCGCGGGATTATTCAAAACGGATAAAACGACACGTCAAAAGAGCGGAGGCATCGAGCAGCGTGTAAAAATCATAAACCATGGAGCAAGTGACAAAGTTTTTTTAACAATCGACGAGCTTTTGTGAAGCAGCAGAGCCATCCAAATTTTCGAAAGGATTTGCGTACCAAATTCGGTACTTTGGTGCCATTTTAAGTTTTTATTAGGTTTAAAGAAACCAGGAAAAGGAAGTTTACAAATTTCTTTCCTCAATGAAAATTCCCACAATTTGTGACTTGGTCACTCGAAATGTGCGATATTTACAATTTTTTTAAGTATTTTGCATTTATCTAGAAAATTCCGTAAAACGAGTGAATATTTCGTGATTATTTTGTAGAATTCGGAGGAACGAAATGGGAGCGAAAGTGAGTGTAAAATATTTTTTCTCGTGTTCCATTCAATTTTTCAATCACTCACTTTCTATTCCCTCGTTTAATCATGTGATACGACTGGCAAAACGCAGCTCTTCCGAGGCATAGAAGATCGGTAATGGAATAAATATAACTACATTTTAAAACAGTCAACAAATTTATACCAGTTTTATATTGAGCAACACTTATCGTCAAGTTTTATATCATTTTTTTCAGTAATAATACTCTTTATTTTGTATAATGTATATTTGTAGAAAGTGTTAAAGAAAAGATGATTGTTAACAAGAAATAATGATTGCGAATAAAACAATCAAAAAGTCTATCAACAGAGCTTGTTTTGCTGGAGATACTTTTTTTTTAAAATCTCTTTTCTTTCTATCATTTTTCTTTTTCCCCTCTTATCTCTAGACTCAGTACATTTTTTGTTCAAATCCCTGCTTCCCATTTGAGGGGCCTGAAAACTGGTTTTTTCCATATTTTATACGATGCAGTCGAAATATTAAAACTAAAAAGTTTTTTTTTTTCACTATTTTCGATTGTATGAGAGTATTCGAGAAGGACGTACGATATTTATACGAACTCGATCATGCTACAGCTCATTTTGAGCTTAAAAAATTTCTAGTGGACGTTTCGAGCTCGATCTCACTGACATTTTAATGAAAATTGAATGAAATTTGTGAATAATTCGTAATTTATTCCTTCCACAGAGTCAAATCCAATTTGGGCAAAGTTCTGCACGGGACGAGTGGATTGTTCCACGATATGGCTCGAAACGCTTCAGGCTGTATGTGACCAACGCCGTTTTCCGTATCGCAAACCAAACGAGCAAGCGTAACTTTCGTTATTTCCTCGAATTGTTCTGAAAAGGAGTTGAACGAGCGACGATTAGTTTTTATTCGGTTTCGCTATTTCGTTCATTCACTTTGGACGATATTTGCATGGAAATAACGGATCCGTGGGAATCGCTCAACTCACCAGGCGTGAAGGAGTGTGAGAAGTTGGCGTTGTCGTAGAAATATCGGTCGCCTGCTCGAGTTCGATAAAATTGTTCTCGAAACAAACAAAAATTCGTTGGCCCCAAGCGACTTCCGGGCACGAGATTTTCCATGTATGCTCCGACCACCAAATCTATGTCGTCCACGTGAGCGTATTCGCGACGTAATCGTTCGATGTTCTGAAAAAAAAAAAAAAATCCCAAAAATATTGGGACTCTGGGAAATAGATTTCGAACGACTCGAACTCGTGCACGTAAAAACTTTGGAAAAACAACTGCAAAAATGCGATTGAAAGTTCTGGGTTAATTTTTTAAAATTCTTTTGTACTTCAACTTTAAAAGATTTACCTCCGGCGATATTTCCCCATCGAGATCACTGAAAGTCCGGGCCGGACGGAGGTTACAGAATCTGCGATAAGCGTTGTAACCCGGCATGCCGTGATCTCGACCTCTCTGAATATCAATGGAGGTCAAATCCATGCCGAAAGGGTTGCGAGAACGGAGCGCGAATTCTGTCACCTGTGAATCAACGTTCGCAGTTAGATCGATTGATGGAAAGTTGTGGGAGAAATTCTTCCGAAGTGAATTTTTATCCCGAAGACTGACGTTCGAATTCATCGAGTTTCGTTTTTATTTTTCGCAGCGAAAGTTCGCGCACCTGCTCAGTGACAACGGTGTCTTGCATTCCGACGTATTGTGCCACGAGACCTCTCAACAAGCCGGCGAAATTGTCGTTATTTTCTATGACGGACGGCCTGAAGTAATAATTTTCCAGCCTGAGAACGTCAACGATGTTTCGATCGAGGTCGCAAACGCTGTTGAGAAGCAGACGAATTTATTGACCGCTTCGTATCGCTCGCAGCAATTGTTTGATTGTAAATATTTTACAATTTCTTTAAACGTACCCGAGATTTCCTGCGACCATGGAGTGCAATGATCGATAAACTCCCGTCGTGAAACCGATTACCGTTGATGGGTCAACGTTCTCATTGTACTCGTTAGACATTGTCCTTTTGACTCGTTTCGAAGAATGACTGTTCGCTTCGCCTGTGCACGATAGAGACCAAATAACAAATGGAAGTTTGACGTCCTATGGACAGAACTTTTGCTTGACCCTCGATGGGTTTTAAAAACCTTACGAGTCAAACGGACGTTCAATTTTTTCAGTGGATCTCAAAAAATTAGTTTTTTTTAACACCGAAGCTCTTTTGCTGAGCGAATGAAAATGAATTTCTCGATAAAAACTCGTGATTCGAGCGAGAATTATCGCAAGTACATTGACACGATTGCAGAGCTGCTAATTGACTGTCACGACAATGTTTTATTGATTACCAAACAGCAGTGGCAGCCACTCGTTGTAAGTTATGTGCTGATATTCCGCGATGACGATTCGTCTCGCCTCTTGAAAATTTTTTTCATCGTTCCAGTGGGGATTCAATGCCCATAATGTCATTGCCACCCGATTGTGCTCTCTGACGAGAAGCGTGTGGAGGACGACCAGTTGGGGGTTCTGGTTCGTCCGAGGATCGCCTGCGACGATGTTTTTTGGTTAGTATAAAAAATTGAAGCGACAATAAACGTGAGATGACTGAATATATTTCGATTTTTTTTAGCCTCAGCAACGTCGAGTCGAATGACTTTCCTCTTGGCTTCTTACCGGAAACGTAACAAAAATCGTTCGGTGTCCACACGTCGCAAACGTCCGATTGGTTTCTCGATGTTGGCAGCCACCACCGACCTCGTCGATATTCAGCTTTCAATCGCCCACCAAAAAACGCCCGAAGCGTTTTCGACTCGGAATCGCTCACTCCGTACATTTGTGAGCAGTCGAGAAAGCTCGTAACTGCGTTCAGCTGCAAAAAATTTTTTCTTCTAATTATCCGTTCAATTTTCCTCCTACGAAGACTGAAAAATTATACTTGTCTGGCCGGTTGCAGTGTGCAAGTCTCGCTCGGAGCCGTCATCGATCGAACGAAGTTCATGCATCGCTGAGCAAATCGCGAATAAAAAGGATCGTGCGGCGATATCTCTATTGGAGCGCACGAATGATGCTGCAAAGATTTGTCAAGAACAGCTCTTCCACCGTCGGCACAGCACTCGATGCCCCCTTCGGCTAAATAAAGTCAAAAATCTATTTAAACCTCGCCAAATATCTGGAAAGCTCAGCAACACCAATCAACGATACAAACTATTCGAGATGCATTTCTATCTCGTATTGATCCAGCAACATTGACGACGATGGTTGAAAGTGTGATTCGAATCGAAATATTGACGAATCGCTCATGCGAAAGGAATCAGATTTTTCATTCGATCCAAAACACTAAGAAAATCCTTTTTTTTTTTTATGTAGAAGAAAGGATCCACGAAAAATCACAGAAAATCATCAAAAATGCACGTTTTTTGAAAACCCTTTTCGAGGTCGATGGGCTGAGTTGAAAAATCGTTTTTCGTATCAACCCTAAGATCGGAAATGTAACTTCAGTAACAAAAAATGAATTTTTTTAAGAGAAAAAATAAATTGGAAAAAACTTGAAATTTTTTGAAGAACCAGAGTCGCTGACTTTTCTCGATTTCTCGCAATTTCTGTCCCAATCGCCGAGAAAGCTCGTGAGTCTTCGAGACGACAAAATCTGCGACCCTTGGAGTGTGAATATCTCGACCGGAGAGCGTTAATGTTCTCACGGTTTTGACACGGTGCGGAGGATCGCCCCGAGTAATCAGAAGTGCGACCCTTTTTGTGGTACGGACTTACCCGTTTGGTCGGGAACTTGACGGGCCAAATCGTGAGCCACTACTTGACCCCATTGCATCACAACGAGACTTAATTCCGGGTCGTGTTTTTCTCCTCGTGTGATTAATCGCACGCTCAGCTCCCGAGGATTCGGTAACTCGGCCCCGGTCACACTAGTCGGCATCCCGTGGATTCCTACACCGAAAAATCAAATGAAATTAATCGTCGAGGGAAAAGCACTTCGAAAATGAGTCAGAATTAAGGTAGTTCTGTACTTTTGTTGAAATCTTAAGAACCTGCTGAAACTTAAATTTCAGCTAATTCAAATATGCCTTCATAGACCGACTGTCAAAATTTCGAATCGATTCACCATTTAGTTTTCGAAATATTCGCTATTAAAAATGCGTCATTGCGATGCCTACACCCAACTGGGTAACGCTTTGTTTACATTTTTTAATAAAGACGCTAAACGGATCTTACGACTTTAAAATAAAACTAGTCCTGTGTTCAGTACTATTGTGGGATTAATATTTAAAAAATGAAAAAGCATGTAAAAAAACAAACAAAAAAACAAAGCAGTACAATTTCAACGATGTATGGTACAAAAGTCTAAATAATTAGAAATTTATCAAATTTGGTTATAATGTTCTTCAACATCAAGTGCGAAAACACAATTTTTTTCAAAATTTTCTTCTGCTTAGTTATCGAATAATTACGCATTAAAGCAGATTTCTTATGCCCCGAATGTATACGACCTAATATATATGGAAACGCTATGCTTATACACGTGAATTTTAGTGATCAATTACTCGATAACTGTACAGAAGAAAAATCTTAAAAAATTTGTATTGTCAAATTTGGCACTAAAGAATATGTTCACCAAATTTTATAAAATTCTGACAATTTTGAAATTTTTTGTGTTTTTAGCATGGTTTAGCATGGCAACATTGTAAGCCTGGACCAAATATCTTAACAACAATCCTCTATCCCATAAAAGTATAGAAACCTCCGAGGAAATAGTCGCAAGATTTAAACAGTACGAATTAGAACAGTAAAAAGAAAATGAATATTTAAAAAATGGGAACTTTTGATCATCTAATTTCGGAAATATCGGCGAATGAACTGTGTTGATTTAAGGAGTTTCGGTACAAAAGTCTAAATATTAAGAAATTGATCAAACTTGGTGATAATGTTGTTCAACATCAAGTGCAAAAACACAATTTTTTCAAAATTTTCTTCTACTTAGTTATCGAGTAATTACGCATTAAAGCAGATTTCTTATGCCCGGAATGTATACCTATATATATGAAAACGCTATGCTTATACACGTGAACTTTAGTGATCAATTACTCGATAACTGTGTAGAAGAAAAATCTTAAAAAATTTGTATTGCCAAATTTGGCACTAAAGAATATGTTCACCAAATTTTATAAAATTCTAAACTTTTTGAAATTTTTTATGTTTTTAGCATGGTTTAGCATGGCAACATTGTATTGCCTGTACCGAAACTCCTTAACGTGAAGCGGAGGGCGCGTGGCCAGCTGTGACGACGTGGCAACAGTGTTCGGTGCGGCGACCTGCTGACAGGCGCAGTACAAGACAATATGAAAGCTTTTTTCTCAAATGTTCGGCCACCCTTTTCGATTGAATTGCCATTTGAACACTTTTTAACTTCTTTCGTGACGAATAAATAAGATTTCGGAAACACTGGCATTTTGAGCCTCGATGCCGGCGCTCAGCACCGGATAAGCATCGGATTTCATTGTACGCTCAAACTTTTAGCTCGTACGCGTACCTACGGAACTATCTTGAGAATAAAATTGAAAAAAATCGAAAAAAATGATGAGTTTTTTGACAATAAATCGAATCGAGATCATTTTCGTTACCATCCGAATAACGAGCTGGCAGAACTCTTCCGAGTGCAGAATTCGTTCGACCCCAAAAGGGACGAGCAATGTTGTTGCAAGAGCCATCGATATTTCTGTACTTAGCGGAGGGATTGCAGGCAAGATACACAGCCGGCCGACAAACGTTTTCATCCACCACGCGAAAATCTCGTTCCCGAAGAAAATGAACGTATCCGTCAGCCGTCATATTGTAACTGAAAAAAAAATCATTTTCATTAGAACCTCCAATCGCTTTTGGATCGTCGAACTAAAAAATTGCGGAGGAAAAATATTCTGATCTGAACGCACTCCTGTGCAAGAGTTTGCTGCAACAGTTTCGTCCCAAAAAGTGCCGATTCCGATTGCTCGTTTAACGTGACAACGTCGTTGCCAGACTTGCTATGGATGTAGTTGAGCATCGATGGCGTGTGCATGCGAGGACACAATCCTCTCGCCACCAAAGCTCTCGCTCGATCTTGGAAATTCTTTGCCAACTCGCGACCTTGGTTCACGTGAGTCTCTACAAACTTCTGGAGCGCTGACGTTCTGTCTTTAAAGGCAAATCGAAAGTAGGCATTTTGACTGACAAATCAGTAGAATCGGGCGCTCAAAAATCTACTTTCATATTATTTTATCTCAAGGCAAAATTCTTCTCTGAATTCCTGATGTTTTTAGGGGTGATTTTTAAATGAAAAACTGTTTCAGCTTTTTTCGTTTAATTTCGTTCACGATTCGTTCAAAGATACGCTCAAATTTTTGGAGCAAAAATTTCAACTTTATGTTCCACGGGCTCCAAACCGCTTCGAAGTTTTTTCTACACTTTTTTTTGAATCTTGAATATGCTTTGAAGATTTCAGAAAGAAAACTCACAGTTCAGGATTTATTCTACTCTCAAATTTGTCCTTGAAATAAAGTTTCTCGACAATGACACGACCTTGAGGAGTATTTTTGTGCTTTTCGTACTTGTTTGCCTGACTGGTCGCTGCTTTTCTATCATGTCCCTGTTCTCACAGTCCAAGCTGTCTTGACACGTCTTCGTCCTCGACGACGCATTCACAGACAAGTTAAAATCGAATTTGCTGCCACTTTCCTTCGTGGTGAACGAAAATCCAGGGTCCACGGAAATGTCCTTAAAAAAGATTTCCTGGAACGATCGAACTTTGTTAAATCCTTGGAAACTCGTGAGATTTTTCCATCACGACATTTTAACGTGGAATCGAAAACCCAAAAATTCGGTTTTTTGCCAGAGAACGAAACTCACCCTCTTCGATCGAGCGCTTTTCTGGAGGCTCGAACGATCTTCCACCTCGTTGCGATCACTCGGCAACGAAGTTCGCGATTTTTCAAAAATCTGCATTCGGTAGTCCGACGATCGAGCACCTTCTTTCCGAGCTTCGTTGGCCTCAGTTTCCAACGAACTTTCGACCTCGTCCGTCCCGTCGTTCGTTGATATTTCATCGAGATTCGCCTCCCCAGTATTTTCACAATTTCGACTTCTGCGATTTGGAATCGTCAAAATATTTTCTTTCCTCGGAGGTCGTTGTATCTGGACCTCAGGACCGTCCAACTCGATCTCAATCCTTCCACCGTTTCCATAAACTTCTGATTCGTCGTTTTGTCCAATCGAAAATCTGCAGACCAGAGTGAGTAGCAAAGCCACAGAAAACAGCAAGTGACCGACACGCATTTTGAAGTCTTTCGATCCAGTTGACGTTTGACTTATCGCATGATGAGCAGCGAGCAGTAGATTTGACTCGACTGAAATCGTCGTCAGGATTCGGGCACGATTTCACGAATTGTTTAATTACTCTTCGAGCTCGTATTTCGAAATTTCCGAGCTTGACGTTCGGACGGTCGAGCAAATAAATAACATTTTCTTTATTCGAGATAAAACAAAACATTTGACATTTTATTTAGTAAATCGTACAATAAGTTCCTGTGGACGAGGTTGTACGAAAACATCCGCTGCGATTGCGAGGGATCGGCCAACTGTTTATCGAGGCTTGTATGAAAAAGTTCATTAATCCTAAATAATACTGCACTTGTGTATAGATTCTGTAAGCGAAAAATATCAAGTACCGCTCGAATAATTGGATCAACAGAGTTCCGCAAGATCCGGAACGTCGCGAAACGAAAATGTTTGCTTTTTTCTCTTACTCGTTACTTCTTATAATAAACACTTCCATGTTGTTGGTAGTTCGAAGTTTCCAGCTGCTTCTCGAACGCGGGTGCGTAATCTTTCCACAGCGACAAATCCACTTCGGGCAAGTCTTGACAGCTTTTTATGGGGTTTCTGAAAATAAACAAAAAAAAATTCGAAGTTCTCTTTGTTTTTGAGCATCGAGAAAAGTGTGAATTCAGTATTCGTTTTTTGACTTTTCGAACGAATTGGTAAACCCACGATTCTGAAGGCAGCTCGAAAGCTCTGGCTTGCATGTTCCGAACGTTGTCGCCGTTGTCGCAGAACCATCTCGCCATAGTAGCTTTTCTGATCTCCTTCAATTGTTCTGTAAGAAGGGTGAAAAAATGGCAATAAAAAGCTCGAGCGGGTCAATGAAAACTGCATTTCCTGCACCATAAAGATAGGGGAGACATTCACCATCGCGAATTTACTTACCGGCAGTAAAAGCGACTTCGGGGTTCGAGGATTCGAACCAAAATCGATCACCCACTCGAGTGCGATAAAATTGCTCGTTTAAAATACACTGGAATGTTGGCCCCGAGAGAGTTCCTTGAACGAGAAGTTCCAGAGAGCCTCCGACCGTGAGATCAATGTCAGCGGGTGATTCGTAAAGTTGAGCGAGTTTCTCGATGTTCTGAATCCAAAAGATCGAATTTTCAATGATTTTATGAAGCATCGTTAAAAACGAGCACTTCGAATCTGAGATAATCTCGGTAACAATGGCTACTTCATTGTCTCGTACGTACTTTTCGTTCCATAACGTCTTCGAGCTCGTGCCAGCGCTCTGCTCGTGACATTCCGCAGTACTCTCGAAAATCGTTGTAACTCGCAAGCCCGTGATCCCGGTTTCTCTGAATGTCTATTGCCCGTAAATCACCGCCGAGAGGACTGCGACCCCGGAACAAAAACTTGGTGATCTGAAAGGTCGTAACAGCCTCGTTACATCGGCCATTATTTTCGCTATAAAATGCTGAAGTCGAGAGTTCCATTAATTCCGAGTTAGATCGCGCCCATAAATTTTCTTCATTTCCTCAAAAACTTCAGCCCCCACGGCGGACCAGACGGTAAAAACAATTGCATGGAAATAAAAACTTTGAAGATCGAATGATCCTCGAAAAGGAATGTCGAACCGCATCGTCTTGGGGGAGAAAAAACGACGCACCTCTTTGTCGTAGTACTCGTCCTGAGCCTGTTGGGGTTGCGTGGCCATTCCCCTCGTCAAATCGTCCATGTTGTTGTTGATTTCAATAATGCCAGGCCTCATGAACCAGTCGCTGAGTCTTAGGAAACTGTTACCTCGACGTGCTTCGTTTACGAGGCTGTTTCGAGAGGAAAAAACAGTGAATATTTTCTCCACCTTTTCAACGTGAAATAAATATGTGCATGGCAATATCTCACGACAAATATCCGGCTATGAGCGAGTGGAAGACCCGAAAAGCGGAGTTGGAATGTTCGTTGAGGACGCTCGGATTGACCGAGGGATCGTAATCGTCGACGTAGCCGTCGGTGGCGTAAATGATTTTGTGCTCCTCAGCATTTTTTTGGCCTGTCAAACATTGTTTCGTGTAATAGAAAGAAAACGTTTGGAACTCGATCGAACATTAGATCGGATGAGAATCCGTTTTTCTCTATTTACCAATGAAAATTGGCAGCCACTCGTAGTACGCGATTTGTTGGTTCGTCGCGATCAAAATTCTCCGGGTTTCTTGATAGAGTGTCTCGTCGCTCCAATGGGGGTTTATTTCGGCGAGCTTACCAGCCACTCGGTTGTGCTCTCGCATCAAAATTATTTGCAATACCGTGAGTTGAGTATTTTGATTAACGCGCTCGTCACCTGCAATGAGAACAAAAAGGCTGTAAAAATTCACGGAAATTTTACGATTAAATTGTCAGCTACGACGCACCAATTAAACAAAATATCCGTCGCTAATGATACCCAATTATGATATTGTTAATCAATCCTTCTCCTTGTCTCATTTATTATCGTAATTGCTATTGAAATTCGTAACTCCCAGTAGATTAATCATTCCATTGACAGTGCACGTTACACTAATGAGACTTGTTTACCTGCAGTGTAACAAACTTCTTGGCCAATATCGGGCGAGCACGAGGTCGTAGTATTCGAAGCTCTGGGCAACCACTCTCTATGATTTCTCACATCGACGTTCAAGCGGCCACCATACCAGCCACGGAGATTCTGTGCCGTTTGATCGGTCGAACCGTACACAACGGAGAGATCCAAATAGTGGGTCACGGTTGTCAGCTTCAATGAATCGGAGAGTTATGAAATATTTTGTCATTACCGGATCGATCTGATTGAATTTATTCTCTGCTTCCTCGACACCATTTTTTTCGAGTTTTTATACAAACGGAGCATTTTTTCGAGCTCTCTCAACATTTTTCCCCGCCAAATTCACTGGGAAATCTCTCATTTTTTAGTTTAGTTCCGCAACTTATTTTCACGTTCAAAAAAGTTTTTCGACGCGGTCGAATTATAGGAGAAACAAAAGAAATTTCTCGTCTTGAGAATTTCGAGTAACAATTTTTTCCGAACCTGCTCGGCGGGCCCCTGGCCATGCGAACATCCACTGTCAAGGTCAGTGGCCCCACGGGTGAACATGAGACATTGGATTCCATGGTAATCAGGATCGTTTTCCGGCACCATTATTGGCATGCATTGATCGTCGTGACGAAGTTCTGGCATCACTCTGCCCTCGTCGCAACACTGTCTCACGCCTGGTCCTGCGATCATTCGACGACAAAATTCAGTGCAAATTATTCTTTGAACTGAGCACTTGAGACTGGATACGAACAAAAATTTTATTTCGTTATTTTGTCAATGAAAAAAATCTTTCGGTCTCTCGATGTCGGTATCGAAAAATTCACGATTCGGTCATTCAAATAGAACAAAAAACGGTGGATTTTTCCTCCCTTTATCGCAAAAGTATCGTCGGAACTCCTTAACAAAGAAATGGATAAACGGAAGTTTTTTTTTCTTCGATTTTCTAACGAACTTACTTATTCTCATAAGGCCTGCGATGAGCGCCATATCATGAGCCATTATCTGACCGTACTGCATCGCAACCAGAGTCCATTTCCGATCAGGAATTTTCAGCTCAGGAAAAAGAGTAAAACTGAGGGTACGAGCGAACGGTAGTTCGTGGTTCGATTTCGAGAGTGCAGGCGCATGGATTCCTGAACATTTCGGAGGGGAAATTATTCGCTTCATGATAAACATTTTTTCAAGCATTTTTGCACTTCGTACTTTCTCGACTTGGAAAACAAACGGATTTTACTTTTAGTGTCATCGTTTTTCGAACTTTCTTTTTCTATTTTTCATGAGTCAAGTAACATTTGGTTCAAACGAATTCTTTTCGTAATTGTTCGAGCACCTCTCACCGTAGATTCAATTGAAAAGTCGTTCGCGTCACGAACGTTCGGGCAATTTTTCTGTTGAGTGATAAAATCCTGCGAATTTTTTTGCTTCGACTGCTCTCGTCTCTTTCTTCCTACCAATAAGTGCGACTAAGAATTCGAGGACGAAGAAACGATTTGTTACTTGCATAATCGAAGTTGTTGCGAACGTTTGCACACCGAAAATGAATGCAAAAAATTTGGTGTAATTTGCAATCTTATTCTCGCATAAAGGCTCGTTCGTACGAGCTGTTTTGTTGTGGAAAAATCATTATTTCGATTGTCCGAAAGGGGAAATTGATTGCTGAACCGCGATACGTTTAAAATTCAATTTTTCTAGATTTATTTCGTAGATCCCGAAGAAAAAAGTCGTAAAAATATAAATTGCGCGTTGCGATGGGGGAAAGTACGAAGAAAAAGAAAATAATGAAAGCGGTTACGGAACGAGAATATATTCGTAGATCTCACCATCCGAATATATCGCTGGTAAAAGTCTTCCGTAACGCGTTCCTGACATGCCCCACGTTGGGTTTCGTACGTTGTTGCACGAGCCGTCGATCGTTCGATATCGCGACTCGGGCTGACAATATCCAAGAAATATGTCACCGCAGGTTTCGTTCGAGGGAGATTGCTCCGGATTTAGTGGATAAATCCGCCGGCGAATGGAGTTTTCTACCCTGAAAAAGGCACGTCGATTTCGATATGAAAACAGTCGTAAAATCCAAAGGAAGCTGCTGCAATTCCATCAATTATTCCGTTTTTCAATCGCGTTCGACTTCGATCGCGCGATCACGAAAATTCCGAAAGCCACAAAAGCATTAAATTACGAAATGACGTACTGTGATTGGAGTTTGTAAGAAGGCGAAGGCACATCAGCGACTGAGCTGTGAATGATTTCCGACTGGAACTCGTTGCTGGAGATTTTGCCATTGAATTTGCCCATCATTGGGCACAGTGCAGCAATGGCATCGAAGCCCAATCCAAGCTTGCCGAACCCACTAGTGGCTTCTGCAAGAGAAATGCATTTTAAAAATCATGAAAAACTGCGTAATTGACGATAAAAAATAACAGAGTTTCGCCGTTAGCTGGTCACTCCGATCACGACGTTTCAACTCTCATGTGCCTGCGGGGTGTTGAGATAGGATTTATGGCTTCGCTCCCATCGGACAATTAAGTCAATTTTCTCGAGGGGAATCGATGGAGGAAGGGGTATTTAGATTCGAAATTCAAAGTGCTGCTGTTTGAGAAGCAATTAAGAGGCCTGAAGACTCTCGTTCGGGTCTTAACTTTCCGTATCAATATCCGCGATCTTTCATCATAAAACTGAAGAAGAAGTTGCAGTCAAGAATTCACTGTGCGTGTGTTCACGATCATGATAAGCCTGCAAATAATGAGTAAGAGAAACGAAGCCTCTCGACCGAGCGTCAAGAATTTTGGTCGAGAAAATTTTGCGGGAAATGAATCCCGCCCAGCATGAATTGTCATTGAATGTTTCATAAAGTGGGGCGCGGGAAAACGGCTGGAACGTTTGTGCACTTTTACTGCTCTTAGGCCTCGAGCCTCCGGTATGGCTGGTCGCCGTTCTAGGGTCCCGTGAGCGAGGGAGGACCTTTCACCACTTTCAAGACAACCGATAAATTCTGCCAGCATCCTAGCCCGACTTCTCGGGGCTCTGTGCGACAGATTACATCGACTCGCGTGCTGATGGCATGCACGTACTTTTTCTCGATGTATATAAATACGTTTATACATCGAGAGCGATGTGAACATAGACGAAATGGTAACATGCCTGGATCGAGTCCGTTTTAATGTTATATGAAATAAAAATCTCTCTCTCTCTACTTAGAAAAATGCTTGTACATGTTTTTTTAGCCTCGCGTTACGTATGCCCACTTTGTTGTGCCCGGGGAGTGGCGTAACCGCATGCTCTTGAACGTTTGTGCTGCTTGAATTGTTCTAATCAGATATGAAGCTTCGATAGCATTCTCGCTGGAGAATATCGATACGTGCAGAATCTTAAGTAGTTCATGTGATTCGAACAAACCTGAGAGCGACTATCGTTACAGTGAGAATACAGGACATTGGAACAAAACGATTTGTTGAACGAAAATTTGCTGGGAACAATCAATTTTTGATGGGTTGGCGGTCATAAATCTGGTTGATTGGACAGAATGAGAATAATCGAAGCTCAATTATTTTGTTTTAATAATTCGTACTTTTTATAGGCTCGCGTACGTTTTTTTGTTGCTCCAGTAACTATGGATTTAAATATTGTTTGATGAAGTCTAAACGCTGATCGTTCGTTTTATTTGATGAATAAATGGCAGCGATGAGGCCATCAACGGTCCATTGTTTCTAATGATTCGATATCTGCTGTTACTGACTCGGGATTGTGTGAAAAACGCATGTTTACTTTGAGCCAATTACGAATTGCTGAATAATATGGAAGCAATTAATTTATTTGCTTTACATAAATTCGATTTTGGTTATGAAATTTATTTTTAAGAGGATTCGTAGATTTATTATAACACGGATGGTGAAATTTTGAGAAATTTTTTTGTTTTTCACGTGTTTCGATAGTCTATACTTTTAAAAATAACATAATAAAATTTCAAATGAATATTTTAAATAATTCTTGTGCTACAGCCTTCCAAAGCCGCTCAGTCCCTTTTTTCTCAAAACTACATTTTTCAAATTCGCTGCAGTTGTAACTCGAAGACAAATCATCCGATCGTTTTGATTTGTTTTTTTTTTTTAGTTTTCGATTGTTTTTCCGGTTTTTCGATCGTATGAAAACTGTCAATTTGGCGGGCTAAAAATCATCGATTTTTCGAGCGAAATTCGACATTTTGTTTTCAAAACTCTGCCTATTTGGTAAATTTCAATTTTTCATCATAATCGAAGCTCATTCATTATTGATGCGAATAAACAAATCTTCCAAATTTGAAAAAATTCCATGCAATAGTTATCTTAGAAAGAATTCTCAAAAATCGGCTGTTTTTTCAGGCTGCTGTGACACTCGGTGGGCGCCTTAAACATTATTGCCGTGAATGATAATTCGAGAGAACGAATCGAGGTTGACCAATCGCCTCGTTAAAATGATGGCGTACTAGAGAAAAATGAAATGAACATTCCAGGTGTTTTGTCATTATGCACAGGTGGTAAATGTTTTCTACTAAAATCTAATCAGTCTGGCGTCTCGCAGTGATTGCCATCACGTCAGTTTCTCGTCCTTCCAAATGTCTTTGATAGGCAAATAATCGTTGGCAAGGAGACTGAGAAGAGAAAAATGGGAGTTTTCACGTGGGCGAAAGCGGCCACTGACGGCTCGTTTTCCGAGGTTTTGCTCGAATGCCCTCGAGGTGCCACGCTAATTTATGCTACTTTACATGAGCCTGGAGTGGCGCGAATTTCGCTACGCTATCAAATAAATGACTGGCAGTATTCTCAGTAAAAAACGTATTCGTAAACACCGTTTAAAGCAGGAAAGGCACGTTGAAAAAAACAACAGCGACGATTTATTACTGCTCGCGTCTCTTGCAATTTTTCGATCAGTACTTCAGAAATGAAAAACAACATTTTATGGCTATCAACTTGGAAGATTCGACAGGTCTGAATCAGCCGATCGCCGTCAATTCCCTCCGATTTTTCTCCCCCGCGCCAAGCGCGCGAAACGAACGGTCCCCGATTCCGCGTAACTCGGCGATACGAGAGCCACAAAAACGGCAAAAATGTCGTAATCCGCCATTCGAATGAGTTTCTATGAACGGAGTCAAGGTAAATGGCAAAAGAGCCGTTTGCACGTAATTTTTGAGAAGCTGTGGAACGGCCTGGACCAATCACCTGATTATTGTGAAACAACCGTGCTCCCTAAAGACCGCATATTTCGCTGTACTGTAAAACTGTGAATCCGGTTGCGTTCGAACGATATTGCGAGCACCCACGTCGCATGTTTTATATGACCAAGTGAAATCGGGAGATTATTTCGCGTCGAAATTCATTGGAGAGTCTCCGCTCTCGTATCAACGCCAGTGTTCATCGGCTCGTTCGAGAATCTGCCGACGAAAGTCGACGACCGTGGTGGCCGGAGTTCCACATGAATCGGATCTGGCATCACGAGCAATGCCGACCGAAGGGCTCGAGATTGAAATATGCTCGAGACTGTTCTGCGATTCTCCCCGCCGCACGCGCTCATTCCCCTGATACAGATCCATAAACGTTTTCCCAACGAGTTTACCCGGCTGCCGATGCAGTCTCTGTGCTCCTCCGTGCTCATTATCCACCTTTGTAGATTGCACACGTCGTCACAACGCGTATCTTTGTCTGTCTATTTATGTACACTCGCGCGAGATGGAACTCTCTCGCGGTGGAACCGGACCTGGGCGGATGGATAGAAAATCCTATCGCAATTATACACATAATCGTGCATAACGTAGCGGCGAACCAAAGTAATCATTCAGGTGGGAGAACCTAGATTCGTGTGAACCGGGATCGGACGAGACCGCTCTCTTCTCAGTGCACACTGAATATTCAATTTTCTTTGTCCAAACGAATTGCAGCTCTCAGAGCCAAAATATTTGGTTCGATGGACTGGAAAAGAAATGATTTTTCTGAGATACACAGCCGAGTAGTTTTCGGATGTTGAAACAGCGAAATCAATAAAGCTTTGGCGGGCAGCGGAATCGACTCGTGCGTTGAGATAAACTGGTCCGATTAACTCCAACGATTATTATCATTTTTCCATTTTTTTCGTTGAGATTTAAACCAACATTTTATTTGGCCTCTGTTGTGATCGATTTAGCAACGAGGAAGTTTTGTGATTTAGTTGAAAAAGAAATGATGAAAACGTTCTGCTCAACGAAATGGGTTTAGATTCGTGAATAAATCTTGATTCTCCGTGAGATCATTGGTGGAAATGGTGAACTGTTGAAATCTCGTTGTGATTCATCGGCCCTAGAAATAATATCGAGGATTGATACTTCGTTCTCAACGCTAAAGAGTTTCAACGTATTGTTTTCGTATCTGAATGAAGGACAGCTCGCGCGGCATAGGCGTTGGTATATTGCGACAGAAATTTCCAAGTTTCTCAACATCCCTCGAAGGGGGAAATTTCATAGGACCTTGATGGGTTTCTCCATCCGGATCTGTAAAGTTCACATTCCGTTTTGAGGTGTTAGCAAATTTGAATTACTCGGGATGTTATTTCGAAAATTTTTTTACGAATCGGGAGAGTTCGTAAACTCGAGCCTCCTCGAAATATTTTCAATCGCTGATAAATAATCATGCTTCAAAAAATTGGAGCAATAAGAAATCAATTGAAAATGAATTTTTAATTGATTTTTGATGAAAGAGGAAATGCTGCTCGATGTGTTTGATCGTTTCGATCCTTCCCAAGGATCGAATGAAACTTATTGTTAAAAAGCGTGTACGTTAAGGGGGTAACCGCGTCGAGAGGCTGTTTGACACTGATTTTTTTGGATTTTTTTTTGGTGGAAAGACTTCAGGTAGATCGTGCCCGAAGGATCGTATTTTATGGGTGAATTGGATCGATTTTTACTTCCTATAATTAAAGATATAATCACTTTAAATTAATGTCAGAGCTATCAACTCGAAATTGTAAATACATTTTTTCAGCTCATCTTTCAGCGAACGAAATTACGAGCCATTAATTAATCGGGGATCCATCCCTGACCGAACCCCAAATTTCATTCGTCCCTGCCGAAAATACTGTAGTTTTTTATGATAAAAATCGCATTAGAGAGCGCAAAGAGAAATGGATCAATAAAAAAGTGTTAATAAAAAAACAGAAGGCTATGACAAGAATGGGCCAAGCCAAAAAAAAACAAAATGCTGAAATAAGCAATTGTGTGATATACGAGTGCTCGTTACCAATTCCGTTCAATCTTTAAGGTAATAAATCTTTATTACCAGTAAGACAATCGTTATATACTTCATCATTATTGTGTACATTTTTTATAAACTTCGTAAGAAGCGTTCATTCGTTATTATCTTCATATTTAAACACATTTATCTCCATAGCTAATGAGACGACCCCCTTAAAAATTCGATAAGCGTGTCAGTCGACTAGCCATTTGAACTCTGTGTAAATTTCAAGACTTTCTTAAGAAAAAATCGTTTCGTACGTGAACTACTTTAATTAGAATTTAGTCAAACTCTGACATCATTTCATTCGTATTTCGAACAGTTACAGTGAATATTATTTTTTTGACTATAGAAAAAATCGGATTTTTTGAACCTCAGGTAGGCCACCTGTCGAACGTCGACGAATGAGAAGTGTGCAACTATCATTTTCTGCATTCGCCTGCGCACATGTTTTTTCTCCACCGAACGCGTTGGCTGAGGAGTCTGGTGTAGAGCTCTCGAGCGCTCCCGGGCTTCTCGACAGGTAAATTAATGAGTTTCCACTCGTTCATAAACGTCACGTCGTTTAACGTGTTCCATCATAAGCCCGTAGGTAAATTAAAAAAGGTTCTTAACTCGGTCGTTGTGGATCGAGTGTCGTTGAGAAAATTCCAAGTGCAAATACTTGAAACTCTTTTGAACAAGAGTACCGTTCGTCTCGAGAGCGTTTGCTCGTGTGATGTCTTTATGACGTTGCCATACGGAGCGCGCCCGGAGTCTGAAAAAAAGGCGAGAAAAACATGCGGAAAAAGGGAAGCTTTTCTCTTTCGTCATTATCGCCGTTTCTCGGGGATTGAATGCGAGAAATTCCACCGCAAATTGCCTCGTGACTAATCGTTCACATACTATTTATTCTGCGGTTAATCCACGACTGTATATCGTGCGTCTACGTTTTTTCGTTGGCCTCTCATTGCCTTACTTTCCGCGGCGGCGAACAATGTCGGTGTTTGCTCTGCCTTCGAGTTTCGTACTTTTACACTTTTTCGTTCGAGGTCGAACAATTTTGCTATTCGTGTGGCTGCGCCTGCGTTTTGAAAGCGAGTAAGAGGGATGACAGTTTTTAAGGCTCTCGAACCGACTCCCAGTGTTCTTATTCGTTATCCGGTTCCGTAGAAGAGCAGAAAAAATGATAAATCGAGGTCGTTGAATCCGCGATACTTTTCGCGTGTGAGTGCAAGCACTTTTGTGCATGTTTTTGTTACAATATTTTTCGCTTTCGTACTCGTTGTTCCAGCGATTTCTAACTTTTCCGGATTTTCGTCAGCTCGTTCTCGACTCTCATTTTCCTGTAAGTTATCGCAAGCACCCGCGATGTTTTCATTCGACGTCCCCGACCTCGGGATACTGACACATAAATTAGAAAATTCTTTGCGTGAGCCGTTCGCTAATTAATTTATATTTCTGATGCCGCAGAGCGGAAAATCAAGGCGGGAAATAGTTTCGTTGAACTCGGCTCGACGCCGCGGTCTTGCGATCCGCGGACCACCGATCGAAAATCCCCCGAAGAATAATCTCATTTCGAGGAAAGAACGTCGAACGAAATGGAACATTTTATGGAAGCGCAATTGGGAGATGCGGCTGCGAGTAAAACGCGCTCAATCTCAGCACGTTTTCATTCATAAGAATCGTTGAAAACCCGATAAAAGTGAGCGTTTGATTGACGCGTGAAAAAGTACCGCGATCGTTTGTGCGCCCGCGTCTGTGGGTGGAAAAACGAGCGAGCAGCAGCTGAGGAAAGAAGAAAAAAGCGTGGAAGGGGGCTCGCCGTGCGCGTCGGGCTCGGCGAGCCCCGGAGCCACTTATTCTCACTGTTAGATAAATGTTTTTATGCGCGCAGGAGGTTATTGCGCGGGAATGTATTTTCCTTGCCATAAATGCGTGTATCACGCGCTTGCATTTTAAACGTTGGGCGGTGCACGCTTCACGGACGAAAGTTAATCACGAGACCAATTTCTGGAATGCTCGCATCAAGCCACGGGGCACTGTGGATGATGGACTTTCGTCGTGCCCCGGGCGCGATAGTCACGTCGACATTTATGCGCGCGTGTGTGTCTTTTCGCGAGCTCACGTGCGCTCTTTTCCTCGCAAAACTATCCTGCGAGGCCTTGATCTCATTGGGATAACGTGAGACGTTAATTTCCCGGGTGCTTTTCAAACGAGCATCGTTCACCGTCGTTCATTGAAAAATTCTCCACGAAACTAAAATTTACATAAATCGTGTCACTTCGACGGGACTTTGAGCTCCATTTTATCTGCATTCGTAACGAACGCCACGACGCTTCGAAAGTTCAATTATAAACTCGAAGCATATTCGAGTCCCGATCGCTCTGAAAACTCTGCTTCTTCATATTCCGAGGCCTCAGGGACCCGCGGCTCACCCGAAATCTCAGCCCTCAAACGGTGCTAATCATTTCAGCAATATTTACCTTCGCAGAGACGCTGATTACCGTGCGGAGATAATTCCGGGTTGACGTACCAACTGCTCGACGTCCTTGCGAGTAAAACAACCGCGAGGATGTTGATCCCCGTGCTCAATCGAGGACTCATATTTCTGGAATGAAAAGTTTCGCATCAGCGTGTTTGTCTTGCGTGCGGTCAATCGATGCTCGATCATCAGGCATTCGCCAAAGTTTGATCGATCGTCGGACCGACCGTTTCGCAGGTAAATTTCATTAAGCGCGGAATCGTAATAGATCATTGATTATTATCGGATTCATCGGAGTGAAACGCCGAGCACGTCGCACTCGAGTGAATACCGTGGAGACTAGAGCAGACTCGTTACTCCCGTACGCAATTTCAGCGCGTGATTACCGGTACGAGTGCATTCGCGATTTGGGCCCAACACTCGGTTCGTGACTATTCAATAGCCGTGACTGCTTATCGCGGAATCTGTTATTAAAAATTCACCAGAACGATTAGAACGCAAATCATTCGATGCCGAATGAAACCATGCTTTCTCGCGCAGCGAGACTCGTCCAACTTCTCTCGCCATTTTTCTCACTTTTTTGACGCTTACTTCGCCAACGAAATCTCGTGAAACCGGAAATATTGGAAGACTAATGCTCGCCAATCACGTTTGCAGATTACTCGATTAAGCAAATGTCAGATTCGCGCCGGGGTCGCGCCGAATTCGTGGTTGTCTCGTAAGAATTTAGCGCGAAATTATCGAGCCAATTTCGCGAGGCGCGTTCGACGTTTTCGCTGTCCTTTTCCCGATTACTTTTCCTGCGAACGAACTTCGAGGCTCTCCATATTTCGGAAATGAGGCGACAAAAACGTTTTCATTTCATTCTTTCTTTTCATCTTCATTTCAATGATTTCTAGTGTACGAAACTCAATCACAGGTTTGCCACCGATTTACCAATTCGCTGTGAATCGAATAGTGGAAAAAGAAACACCGAAAAGCACGAGATCCCCAACGAAAACAAATTGGAAACACGAGAACTGAAAACACCGAAAATTCCTTACACCGACGCACTCCGAGGGCTGCTTCGATCCAATTTTTTTTCAGACCCTTTGCGGCCTCAAACTCGCCGAAAGTTTTTTACCTACCTTGGCGTCGACCCGGTATTAATCGCGTAATTGTTGGCAGCACGACTGAACAACTAGAATGCTCGTGGCAAGTTTATAAATGGGCGGGAGAAAGTACGGAGGGCGAACGAACGCGAACCCCACGCTCCCGAAAGCTCTATCAACAGGCCCAGCAGCACCAGTCTGACATTGAATCATTAGTTTTCCTCAAGAATCATTAGCTCCGGCAATAAAGTCGTCACTTGCTTCTGGAAACTTTTGCAAATCAGTGCCTCTGGCAGGTTCAATGAAACTTCTTTGGAATGTTTGATCGAGAGATCGCGATAAACGAGATGAAAATTGACATTGTCTTATCGGAGTGATAATTTTACCATTCGAACAAAAGCCGATGTGCACACTTCGTTTGCACTGCTTTGTGCACTCGTTTGTGTTTCTAATCGAGCAAAAAATGAATATGCAACGACCTAGCAGCCGGAAGGGTTTCAATTCTGAGCAGAAAAATTTAGATCGATTTTCGAGAGTTCATCGACGTCACAAAATTCTTTCGAATTTAATTTTTTTCACGTACATCGTATCGATGAATGGAAGCATCTTTTTAACTCCGATTTTTCATGAAGGGATCTTCGGTTCGAAGTTCCTATGTAGAAAAATTCCGATCAAGTTGAGGACTCTGCAGCAGGACTTTCGGTTCGCTTGACTTTGTAGAAATTTGTTAAGAGAGATGAAATTTTGACAAAGAACTTCTCGACACCGAAGCTACGTTTGGCTCCGGCCTTGTTTCCTTAAAAAGCACGAATTGTTGTCGGGCTTCCGTTCAAATAAACTACTCCGGAGAAAAAAGACTCGAGTGCACCAGATTTAGGCCACAAGTTGTTGGCAGCTTCGGATCTTATTGGAATTCCTGAAATTCAAGATTTCTCATTTAATATAGAGGTTGAAATGTGATAAAAATCGTAAAATCCAGTTCCCTGCTTGAATACTCACACACAAACACGTGCGAGTAGAACATTTTTTCGAAACTTTATTATTTTTCGATCACAAGGTTTATTTCGATGGTGGAGGAAAAATATTTGTGAAATAAGGCTAAATCATTCGCGAATGTTCAAACGAGTTATTGATCGAATCGATAAAATTTTGGTGCAGTCAAACAAATCCAGGTTAACGCAACGAATATTGAAAGTAGCTGATTCATTTATTCAAGCGAGAGTGATTGAAATTCAAAAGTGTATTTCGATTTATCTTATTTCCGGTATAGTGCTCCGTGTTCACCGTATGTGAAGCATTTGTCGAAAATAATTCGATGAATTAAACTTCGTTGAATCTCGCATAATTATTTCTTTCGTTAGTTTAAAATAATATTTTATTTCGAAAAATTGAAATTCCAATTGGGTGTGATTTGTGTGCGTAAAATAAAATTGTATGATCATTAAATTTGGGAAATATTTACACCTCTGAAGATTTCATCGCTTATTCTCTCAATCGAAGCAGTGAATTTTTTCAATTAAAAAAAATTAAGTTACATCGATAATCGTATTTTTGACGTAGATTCTGATTCAGAATATCAAATTTTGCAGGTGTCATCGAAAAAAAAATCCACTTTGTCGAATCTTCGTTGATATCTGACCATTTCCTAGAATTGTTTACTTTGCGACGAATTATCGAATCTAATGAACTGGCGAAACCATAATTTTGTTGATTCATCGATTTATTTTGGTACAAATACAAGAAGCTCTGTGAGAAATAACATTCAGGTGAGTCTTTCAAATGGTAAGTACAAGAATTGCATGATTTCGTGTTTATAAACACTCGATGATACTTATAAACCTAATCAGTCACGTGCATCGCATTCCTTCATTCTCCTATACTTTTCACTCAGCGATGCAATCTTTTTCTACGTGGAAAATATCGTGATACTTCGAACTTGGAAGTTTCGACAGTGATGAAGAATAAAAGAAAATTCTTCTGGGCGATGTGAAATCCTTTCAACTAATGGCAAAATTCTCGAAAAGAGATCGAGACTCAAAATCGTCTTTCGACTAGCGTAGATCACAACTTAATTGGTCAGCAACGCTTGGCAAATGAATGGTAAAAATATGTGGCGCCTATTTTTCGGAAAAATCCGAATATTTCATTTTCTAGCGATATCAAAGGATAAAAATATTTCGTCGATTATTTTCCTGTCACCACGTGTACGTGGGAAGAGTCCCGCACATTTTTTTTATATCAATGTATGATGCATTCAACTCACACTCGCTTCTCAGTCGTTCCACACAAAACACACGTTTCTAGTAACAGTTTCTGATCTATTTTCTTTGTTAATATTTCTTGTACTCGTGTTAATCAGTCATTGAATTGGTTCTTACATAAATAATCAGTAAAATATAATGAAAAATTCACGGGATGCAGCTTATGTTACACTTTTCTCGACTTTGAACGAGATTTTCCGAATTTTCGCAATCAACTAGTCACGTAATTTCACCGTCGTCTACCGAGTTACATAAAACAAAGATTCTTTGCTCTCTTCCTGTTTGATTTTCCCACTTTGTAATCATCCCCTTGTTGTTGCTTCTTTTATAGAACGATATAGAATCGTTCGTGGGTGTTGGCAAGGAAATTTCATCGCTGATTCGGGCGCGATCTCCGAGGTCAGCCGGAAGGCTGTTCATCATTTTTCCTCGTTCTCGATCCCGAGATCTCCGGGTTTCCGATTCCGGTAAAGTGACCAGTCAATTACACGCGATATTCAGCGGTAGGCTTTAGCCTTTTCGGCCCAGGCGTACAGATCGACGCTTGGTATCGCTTGAAAATCGTCGCACAAAGTAATTTCGTTTCTGCATAGAGAAAAAATAAAATTACTATTATTTTACCTCAAATGCACGATAATCGCAGTCGACAGGATTTTTATTCCAATCGATTGGTCAGACCGATTCGATAAACTCCAACTCACCCAACTTGAGGTCGTATAAAAACATTTGGCTGCATTTGTGAAACGTTGTTGCTATTATCACAGAAAATACGCGCCAATGTAACGCGACGCAGTTGATTCAGTTGCTCTGTTAAAAAATAAGAAAATCGAATCAGTGTTTGTCCGAGTGTTGTTTGAATGTAGCGAGAAAAAAAGCGAAAATTGTGTAAACAAACATTTCAACTTCTTCAATTGAGAGTATCGAAAAAAGCGGAATTCCATTGCACTGCAATGTGATGTAAAAAAAATATTGAGCAACTCAAGAGCAAATGACTCACCAGATGTGAATGGATGTGGCTGATTAGCGGAGTCGTAAAAGTACCGATCGGTCCAGCGACTCCGAGCCATCTGTTCAGAAAGTAAACAACGGAATGTCGGCCCCAAAAGACCGTCGTCGACCGGACGTTCGGCCATACCGCCAATAATTAGATCAACGTCGTTAGGGTGATCGTACAACGATTCCAATTTTTTGACAATCTGTTAGGACGAATGAAAAAGAGGAAGCAATTATTCACGATTGTCGTGTACTTTTATAACAATACGATTAATTTTTCAACATTAACAATTAACAAAAATTTACAAAAAACATTCGCCTCTAACTATCGATGCATTTTTTTTCTATACGAATTATTATAAAAGACAATAATATTTCATGTTCAGTCGAACGAACCTCCATTGGTATGTGATCCATAAAATCTCCGAATTTCTTTGCTGCTGGAACTCCGCAATATTTACGATAATGATTATAGCCTGGGAGGCCATGGTCGCGACCCTGTTGAATATCCAGACTGATGGTGTCCAGCCCAAGGGATGAATTAGTTTTGTAGAGTCGATGGGTAATCTGCACCAACAAAGCAGACGGGGCTTTTATGAAGATTTTTTCTACATTTACTTTCATAGATGAAAAACATCGAAGATTGATTTATCGTTTCTTACGTCGGGCACTAAATTTATGTCCATTTTGTTCGCCAATTGTGTCGCTAGACTTCTTACGAGACCGTCGAAAATTCCGTCGTTCTCGATGATCCGAGGTTTGTAAAAGTAGTCGGAAAGTTGGAGAGACGAGTTCATCTGGCGCGCATCATCCGGCAAGCTGTTACAAATTCAGTGGAGTTTATAGTAAAACGTGAAAAGGAATGGAAAATTGCGAATTGTATTGACACGACGGATCGTCGTCTCGTTGAAAGAATCATTAAAAATTTTCATTTTCGTACCTCAACTGTCCCTGTTTCAGGGAATTGAAAAACCGGAAAACGGCAGTCGCAGCTTCGTTGCTGACTGTGGGATTCTCCGAAGAACTGTAGTCCTCAGTGTGATCTTGTCTGACACCCAAACCAATGGCGTTGACATAATCATTTCCGAGTATTATTGGGAGCCACTCGTTGTACGTTATGTGCTGAATTTCAGCGATCACGATTCTCCGCGATTCCTGATAAATTTTCTCGTCCGACCACGATGGATTGATTTTGTGAAGGCTCTCGGCGATGCGATTGTGCTCCCGAAGCCACACGGTGTGCATCACGGCCAGAGTCGGTTCGAAATTAACACGATCATCGCCTACGTGATGAAAAAAAACGAATAAATATGACAACGAGACTTACAACGCAATTTAGATCGTCGATCGCTTCCATATACTTACCGGCTTTGTAGCAAGATCTATTCGTCAGACACTCTCTAACGTCGGTGGTGCCTGGCAAATAATCGTGGTTTTCGTGACTTTGGACGCGCAATTTTCCATCCCTGAAGGCACGCAATTCGAAAGAACGTCTCAGCGTTGATCCGTAAATCGTCGAGGCGTCCAGGAAGTGGGACACTTGATTCATCTGTGAAAAATTATGGTCATGAACATAAATTCTTTTTCATTAGATTCCAAAGAAGTCGACAAGCAACATCGAGTCGCGTTATTTCTCCGCAACGAAGAAACATTTTGAGCATTAAATTTTAGAGTCGAAAATTTCGATTTTTCGTACCTGCTCTATCGGTCCGAAATTGCAGTCTTCTTCGATCACCGGTAGCGAACGAACGTAATTCATACAACTGATGTAATGTTCGCCGTAAATCGGATCGCTTTCAGGAATCCGGATGGCGGCGCAGTGCGGATGAATGTGTCTCGGTGCAGGCCACGAACCGTCGTGATTGCAGCAAGAAATCGGCTGACCGGTTGAAACTGTAAAAATATTCGTTACCCTCATGACGTTACTTTCACGATAAAAGCGTGCCCAGAATCGATCGAATAGTCTAAGGAAGGGCTTCCTTACCCATTTTCCGAACGGGAGTGTGAGCGAGATCGTGAGCGATGAACTGACTCCATTGCATGACGGACAGAGTTTTGGAGAGGTCAGAATTTTCGGTGTTGCGTGAAAGAGTGGTACTGACGATCCTCGGTCCAGGCAACTGTCTTCTTCTCCTCTCAGCTTTTCTCGGCTCTTGGATCCCTGGACACGGAGCATTATTTTAAAACGTCGTTCTTTCGCACCCTGACGCTCCCAGTCAATCGAAATAACGAGAAAAAAATATCACGTCAATGTTATTCTTTGCCATTATTGCGATTGGAGGAACGATCGTTTATCGGTGCAAGGTTCGTGGGCTCCGAAAAGTTGGCGAGTTACAAAAACGAGAATCGAAGCAGAGTCATTGCTTCAAAAGTGAAATTTCCACATTTCTATACAAACGAGTTACCAAATTCACGAGCGAACCGTGCACCGTACAAATATCATTAAATTCTCATCGACCGCTGATCTTAAATGATAGAGGTTAAGACCTCCGACCCGATGAATAAAAATGAGTCGAAAAATGAAGCAAAAACGACATATTACGTGAGATGTAATGCGAAAGGCAAGTTATTGCTAGATCATGCAGACCTGAAATAAATTTATCTTTACGCGGTCACCCAGTTTAAATTCAGCGCAGTCGGAGACCTTTCCGAGACTCGTGAACCGCATATTAACAAAAAAAATCACCAGATATTCGACTATTTTGGACGGTTTTAAACGCTTAAGAGCAAATCCCAAAAAATACATATTAGAATATTTATAAATAGTTAATGCATATGATAAACAATATTATATATTATCCGAATTAGGTTACATACACTCTTCTATTGCTGGATAGAATCTCCCGACCGGGGTGTGTACGTTATAAGGCGTAGGCAGTTTTACTATTCACTGCCATACGCATACACTCACAGGCATATTATGCACTATTTTGTGCTCACTTTATCGTACAACAACTGTAATGCAAATAACAGAATACAATTCGTTAGGCCAATCGAGGAATTTCGTTCTTGCCAGCTCTTTCTCTCTCTCTTCTTTATTTTTAATCCATTAAAAGCGCCTCGAGGATTATTAACAATCCGTGTGCGTTCGGGCGTGGCTCTTGAAACTAATTAGAATTAATTGCAGTTAATTTAGAGGGCTCGAGTGTCGAAATATCTTTTTGTTTGTGGAAATGTGGGGAACTGGGAACTGTACATCGGGGATGATTCGTTCTAGACAGAAGACCGTGAATGATTGGATGATGTGCATGAAATTTTGCCAAAAGGAGGTACACAAATGATCGTCGGTGTGCTGTGAAGCCCGAGCAAACGAAATGAAAACCGCGGGCGCCTGCGCTCGTCGATTTTTACAGAGGAAAACGGTATTGGTCTAGTGACACTCCGGACTGTTACAGGATGCAAATCCGATGGAACCCGTGAACAAGATGCGATGGAAGAAAAAAAATCAGCAAATTGGCGGTCACTGTTAAAGCGATCGATGACTTCTCGTAGCCTCTAATGAAAAATTTAAATATTCGTTTGAGAGGTAAAAACTCCAAGAAAAATGTCAAATTCATTCAGTGTCCGCCAAAGAAGCTTCATTAACGATGATATCGCGAAAGCCTCGACTTGTTTCTGTGAAAGAAAAGCTCACCATCGGAATAACGAGGGAATAAAACTCTCGCATAGGCCGTCAACGCGCTACCCCATCGTGGATTGTCCGGATTGTTGCAACTTCCGTCGATCGAACGATACGTTGAAATTCCATCGCAATCAACGTTATGGCTCGATACGCAACTCTCGCCTAAGCTCGTGCCCTCCAGGCTGAGGGTTGAAACGAAATGGGCGCACTTTCCTTCGTTCTCTCCGTATCTACAATCGTACAACAACTCGGTCCTTTCATACTTTCAAATTGAATTTTCGCGAGCTTCGTCATCCCCCTCGATTCATCGTCTTTCAATGAAAACTCTTTAAATTCGATCCAGCATTTCGTATGACGCTGGAGTTTGCAACGTTGGAGCCCAACGAAATGATTTTACAAAACTCCCGAATAATTCCAGTAAATCTCCAATTTTGTTAGCTGCTGAATTTTAACCCTTAGTGTGCATCTGGGCTCAGGTTGACCCCAACATTTTTTCTCTCGCATGAATAGCATTTACAGATGAGCATCTCATAAGTAAAACCCCCAATATTAAGAAATCGTTATCCCCTCTCTAAAAGTAGGGGCCACTTCATACTCCAAAATAAATACACTTTTTGGAAGGGTTGCAAAGTCGACTATTTTTCCCTTAAAGCATGGACCCTCGTCTGTAAAGCTCTGTAAGGATTTTTTTAAAAACTCAAAATTTAATTTTTTACGAGAGTTTTAACCGAAAAAGTGCTTTTTACGCGCGCACTAGCAACTTTGAGCACGTTTTTGAACAAGGAACAAAGATTTTTTTGGAAATCCGACTTTGCAGCCTTAAAGTTGTATCGATTCACTGCAAAAAGTGACTAAACCTTTTATTCCGAAAAGCGCATAGTTACCGAGATATTCGATGTCAAAAATGACCTCTGATCAAAGTGACCCCATGCGCACGAAATGTCTCGCTGTCAAGGTGTGCACACTAAGGGTCAAAGTTGTAGTTTTTCAGTCTACACCAATGATTCGTGAAATAAAAAATAGGTCAATTACAAATGTTATTTTCGTTGGGCTCTGTTGTGAATTTCAGCGTCGTCGTTTCGTAGTTACTTTTCATAACTTTTAATTTTACTGCAATTTTTCTTGGACGTTGATCGTTTCGATTTTTTCTCACTACGGTCGAGACTCGAACCATTTCTTTTGATATTCGATGACTTTACCTGTGGCAGTGATGCTGCAAGAGATACATCGAAGCTTTAGCTGCGACGAGTGCATCGGCCTGCATCTCAAACGCTTCGTCGTTCGGTGCCGAAAAAATGTATTGATCGTGAGCAGGCGTATTTTGGCCAAGAAGGATTCCCGCCGAAACGAGGTTTTCCTCCAACCTTTGCAAACGGCCGACTACGTTTTGCCCATAAACGATTGAAGTGTTGAGCGCGTTTCCATTCAATTCCGGCAGTCTCGGGGGTTTCGGCTGCTCAGTACGAGCGAACATCTCGTTCAGAATTCCTGCAGAAAAAAAAAATTCCAAATCAGTCAATTATAAACTCAGCACTTCCAAAAATATCTGCGACTCCCAGTTCACGACGCTGAAGTTTCCAACGTTGGAGTCCAACGAAATGAACGAAAAAAACGTATTTAATTCACCAATTTTTTATTTCACGAATCGTTGGTGCAGTTTGAAAAACTACGAATCGCAAATTTGGCAGGGAACAAAATAGGAGAATTACTGAAATTATTTAAGAGTTTTTTTCGATCATTTCGTTGGACTCCAACGTTGGAAACTTCAGCGTCATCCCAGTTCGATTATTCATCAATTTTTCGACTTTGCTTACCGTTCATCGCCGCACGATGATTCTGCACGTACAGAGGGACTCTGTAACCACCGATAACGTGGCCATAACCAAAGAACCCTAAGCTCTGGATTGTTATCCATAAACAGGCTAAGGCTGCTATCGAACCCGCCATAATTCCACTGGCTGAAACAAAATCAAGCTTTCTTAAGTTTCGATCAATTTTTTCCCGACTCGTTAACGGGGGGTTAGTTTTTCGGTAGCACTTTTCAAAGTGACGTGCGGCGAGTCAAGTAAAAAAAAAACGCACTCAAATTCCGTCCGAAACGATCATTTTCTGGATTCGTGACTCGAAATTTTAGTAGTTACGGAAGCTTCATAGAAATAAAATACGATAATGAAGATTCTTCGCATTATTTATTGCACGTGAATAAAATCTGGTTCAATTTTATCGGACACACAATGGAGAATTAATGGGAGGCTTTGGATACGTGCCCGACGGTCTAATTTTCGACGAAATAATTCATGGAAAAGTACTGCGCAGAGCCCCGCTCCGCTGGGTGTGGGAGGGATTAATGCACGATTTGTGAGAATCCACTGTCGGGGGGGGGGTCATAAATTTTCCGAGTTTGAGTCACACCTATAGAAACCTAATTTCATGGCACGTACAGCGAGAACAATTCATTTAACAAAGCCGAGAAATTGAATAGTGAAATCGAATGTTCGGGAGGGTGAAGCCAAATTTGTTGCTTTCAATAATTTTCTATCGAAATGTTCCTTCGTTGCGAAAATCATTAATTTCGTTACCGAGGAAATTTCCTCTGTGTTTTTCCAAGCCCTGCATCGCGTAAATCGGGGAGAGCGAGAAAAAATGGCGAAGAAAGAACGCGCGACTACGCGACAACCCAATTTCGATTTTCGGCATCAATATTTTCTCGGTAGTCAATTAATATCCATCGCGAAAAAACTCGCCAAAAACGCGTTGACCTGCTCGAAAATTCCGACAGCACCGTTCCGATTGCGGAAAGTAAACTGACCATCTCCGTGCCGTTGTTTTCAAACAGCATTTATACAAGTTCCGTAACTCCCCCCTCTTACGGGAGCGTCTTAACGAGCCCGCGCCTCATTCGCTTATCGTACAAAAATACGAGACTTTTTCATAAAAATCTGACAGTATTAACACGCTTATTGAGGTTAAACATCGTCGTATTTCAGTGCATCGTTTACCCGGCACGAATCCAAAGATTTATGGAATATTGTTTAACAGCGATATCAGCGGGTGTAAAAAAAAATTTGCATCGTCCTCGATCATTTTTTTCAGTCATTTTTACCGAAGTAGCTGCGGAAATAGAAGTGAGAAATATGTACGTATGATTTGCCACAGTTTGATAACGAGTGCACTGATAACGAGCGTTTTGTTTTATTTGCTTATCTATCCATTTTCAAGGGAACAATTAACACAAAATCTTGCGTTTTGATGCGATATCAATGGAAGCGTGTGCGTTCGAATCTCGCGTCGTAGTTATGAAATTTGTTCTATATTTACCGGCTGTCCAGACCCGATCGATTGTTCTGGAAGCATCTTAACCCTTCGAGTGCACACTTATTGCGTCATTCGGGTTGTAATAACATCGAGCCGAACGTACACGCATTTGTATTTGATTGTATAAATGTAGAAATTTCAAGTGTTATTGAACAGTGTCGAAAGCGAAAGGCACGGACGTGACTTGTGTCTCCGCGTGAGAGCTCACCTGATTGGGTTTTCTTGAATTTTTCAAATCGTTGATAACTATTATTAAAGAATGCGATTACGTCAAGTCCCATCTTCCAGGGTGAATCCATGCACAGGATTCTGCCCTACGAGTGACGGGATAATTGTTCCACAAAGACGAAAGCTTTTTCCGGGCGTGGAACAACGTTTATAAATGGCACAGAGTTGGAATGTGTTTGAAAACAATACAATTTTTTGGACAGTCTTTTGTTTTTCTTTCACCCGCTGTGTGTTCGAATAGGAACAGCTGCTTTTGGCGAAACTTTCATTTGAAGTATACAACACGAGATATATAGTCGCGTATATAAATCGATCGTTGCACTCGGCGAATCCTTTTTTTTCTAATGACACGGACAACCGTAATTCACGTTTTCGTACCAAACGTCCGGTAAAAAACGATATTACTGTGAATTCAACAGTTCAACAATCACTGAAACCTTGTGGCTTTTCTTAATCGTGAGTTCGTTCGGCTGCACGAAAACGTGAACCTCCCGCGTCACTGTTTCTGATGATCCTAAACGATTTCTTTCTTCCTGTATCCCGAAACAGTCTTCGAACCCCAACACACGCGCGGGAGGGGAGACGGGAGACAGGATTCGACGAGACGCGCTTGCGCCTACTTTCCAAATATGAGGGAGCCCTCAGAGCCTACGCCAATGGATTAGTCGTATTTACGAGCTATGTACACGGTGCATCACCTGTGTGGAATACTCTGGAAGGTTTTTGCGCTTTGCGCTTCCAATAAGAAGTCGAAAACTAAAATCACCTTTGTAAAGGTTTTCCTATAATAGTTTTTTCATCAACTCGAGTCGAGCTTCTCATTTCTCTCATATTTGCACATACGGAATTGAAATAAAATATGCATTCCTTAAATTCTTCGAAAATAATTTGCTTTCTATGTTCAATAAATATTATTCCGAAGAGCTAGAGGATTCAGTTGAAGCGTGTCTGAGATAATAAAGAGGAGTAAGAGTCGATAAAAGAAATTAATCATGTAATAAAGAATAATACGCCGCTCTGCGACGGCTTTTCATTTGTTTTTTTACTCTCCATTCTCACGGCAATTTCGGCATTGTCGTAGGAAGTGAAAATGTTGGCGGCCGGAGGGTGGGGGGGGGGGGGGGGGCGGCGAATGAAACTCCTGAGCCCCTGAAGCCGGTCTGGTGAGCACGTGATCGATGCATGATTTTTCATCCAGTCGGCCGGTTACGTGCGTCTCAGCTCAATTTTCGTACAGTAGAGCCCTCGTTACTACACTGAGGAACGGATTTTGTGGGAATATCGCAATATTTTGATGGACGTTTCGACACCAATTTTTTCTTCAGGCGACAAAATTTCTATCGTTTCAACGAAGATTTGTATGTATCAGCATAACGAAATTGGAATATTTAGAATTTCGTTACCTGCTGTTTAAAAATACAGCAGAAAACATCCATAATAAAAATGAAGAATAATTCATACTTTCGATCTGTCTTTTCGACATTTTCAACGTGAACGTCATTTTTTCAAGATTTCTCGCATCGAAATGGGTAAAACATTGTTCGAAATCGTTCTCAGCGAAATAATTTTTCTGTTTCAAACAACTTTTCTTACATTTTTTTATGAAAGTGATTATTACTAAAATAGAAGTTATTTTAAACTGTAGACGGCACGTGCTTCGCTAAAACAAAGTTTCTTTGCCTACGTAGTCCTATATCTTAACTATAGCAAATATTGTCGGCACTTTTTCTGTTGATGCAGCTCCAAGTCTCATTGTAAATCTTCACAGATAAATAAGAATGGTGATAGGTAACTTAGTCATCGAATTCTATAACAGTCTTTCACGAAATCTCTCCACGAAAAAAACCCTCCGCAGGGACGTAACTTTCCATACTATGGAAAGAAGTTAACCTAAAAAACGTCACCTAAGTACCAAAAATGTTTGTACTAATGATCGAAGTGACAAAAGGGATTCAAAACAAATAAATGGGGATCGGGAACTCGATCAAGAAAACGCGATTCGATGTTCACTCTAAATATACGACTCTATATACAAGTCTGATAGCTCGACCTAAATAATTGATCGGAATTCTCCGGGTCGAGGTTACAATAATCGTGAATGTATTCTGAATCAGCTATTCCAAAAATATCCGGCAACAATAATAAATCGGTTTATCATTGTTTTTCTGTCATCGGAATGAATGAAAAGTCGAAATTTTAATCTCGAGCACGTGGAATTGTGGTTAATGAAAGAAAATAATGTTTTACCAAAACTTTTCGCACGTTTTTTCGACATTCCGCGAGCACTTTCCTACGGATATAATGAACGCATGTTTGCTACCACGAAAGTAGAATGACAATTGACCTCGAGTATTTTGTGTTTTACCTCTCACACATAAAATAGTGAAAAAAAATTCATTCGATTTCAGCTAATCTTCGTCAGGCCTGTTTTTCGGTGTCAACTGAATCGCGAAGGTGGCGCCCTCGTCACATTTTCAAAGGAAGCTCCTGCGCATCAGTGCATTCGATGCAATACTTCAATCGGTAAAACAGAAGCTTCATTCATTTTCGAATAATTTAAATAAGTTACGCCCGATCGTTGTCGCTCGAGGTAATTATAGCTCCGATATTAAGGAGGGTGGATCGTGACGATACAACGTTGCCATGCTAAACCATGTTAAAAATATGAAGAATTTTAAAATGATAAGAATTTCATAAAATTTGGTAAATGTATTCTTTAAAAATGTATAAGACAATATACATTTTTTTAGATTTTTCTACCACATAGCTCTCGAGTAATTGAACTCTAAAGTTCACGTCTATAAGCATAGAGTTTACATATAAACAGTTATACATCTCGTAAATAAGAACTTCGATTTAACACTCAATTATGCGATGACCACGTGGTAAAAAAATTTGAAATAAATTGTATTCCTGAACATGATGCCAAAGAATTTTATCACGAAATTTGATCAAATTCAGATTATTTTGATTTCGTGATCCACTCTCCTTAAGATGATGGGTCAGTCGGTAATGACAGCTCGAATTTTTGAAATTGAAACTCTTTGACATCGTTCGTCCGATTAAAATAATAAAAATGTCATCGTACGCAGGACGATCGCAAAAATCCGATGACATTTTTATTTTTTCGATCAGACGAACGATGTGGAAAAATTTCCTTTTCAAAATTTGCAGCTATCTCTCGCACTCACGGTTGTGATTACCGACTGATCCATCATCTTAAGTGGGGAAAAAAAAGTTTTTCAATGTTCAAGAACCACAGCAGCCAACGTTGTATAACATCAATTACCATGATCCATTTAGTCATATCCATAATTTAGAAAATCGTACTATCGTATCGTAAAATATGATCTATTTAAAAAAATAATACTCACGAACAATTGCAGGCAGGCTGTCGTCTGATCCGGAGCACTTTGGGAAGCAATTAGTGGGCTGGAACCAGCTCGAAGTCTCGGTGCTCACTGTTCCGGATTGGCGAAATTTCCCGGACTTATAACCACAGCAGAGATGGATGTGCACGGATCTCGAGGAGGGCACGAGAGAACACGAGCTCTCGTTGCTGCGTGCAGGCTTCTAATCTCCCTCCGCACATCCCCTTATTTGAGTTTATCCTCGTTTCTCTATGCGGAGAGATCCATTTAACAAAGAAATGTGTTGAATGTGTGTGGACGAATACTCGAACAAGTTGAGCGAGAAATATCGACGGGTCACCTCGGGTCAGTCCTCGCGCTCAGTTCTTATCTCAGCTCGCCAGTCCCTCGACGAACGATCGTCTTACAATCAAGTTTCCCAGTAGAACGAACGAAATCGAGCTCCATCTCGAAGCTTACGCTGCTTCCAATTTCAAGAAAAACCATTAAATTATAAAATTTTCATTCCCGAGGACGCCCAACGATTTTCCCTTCAATTTAGTCAGAGAAACCCGATTTTTCGTCAGAATAATTGTCCTCAAATCAGTGAGTTTTCATGACACGATTCCAACGATTTCAGATCCGCCAACGTTGTCTCAGGTCGCGATCGAACGGACCCAATTTGCCACATCAGAGCAGGCTGCAACCATGGACCGTCCCAGCGTTCTTCTCAGCCAGCGTCCCAACACCTCAAATACTCAAAATCGTTTTATCGTCATTTCATAAATTTAATAATGAATCACGCAGATAATCGATAAACATGGATATGCGATAGCAACTGCTGGTTCTACTATCAATGGGAATTCCATCATCATTTACATACGAATCATTGCCCCGCTACATGTGAGTACAAAGTTCACGTCGCTCGTACCAGGGTCACGCGGCTTATTTCACAATCTCCGATACAGTGAATAAACACGAATATTTTTCCAAAACGTGTTTACGATTTTCGGAAAAAGCCATTTTTTTATTTTTCATCCTCATTATCGTGTGCGAAGAAATCTCGTATTCGCTACTTAATTTGATAAACAAATGATTAAATGTGCGCCAACTTCGTTGCGTCCAATTTGACAGGATGCCATGCTAACTCTGCCAAACCGTTTGATTTTTGAGTCCATTTGAAAAATTCATAAATCTCGAATACCCCTCACTTAAAATAGTCACAATGGATACGAATTCGAAAGAAATCGATGAGCTCAACGAGGCTTACGTGTCTACTGACATGCTGGCCCGGGCGCTCGTCCAACTGCTTCCCCAAGATGGTAAAACTATTCGTAATAAAGTTTTTCGTTGTTTTTAATAATTTCAGTGATTGGATTATTGATGAGAACGTAATTGAACGTGCTGATGAACGAATGATGATTCAGAGAGGCCTCACATATCGATTTGGCTGGAAAAACTGCAGTCGATATCCGGGGACAAGAAGGTTTTGTCGACGAGAAACGATTACACACGGTTGTTGCTTCTGGCAATGCAAAGTGGAAAAATAACAGAGCCGTTCGACCGATTGCCACCGATCAAGGATTTATCGCCGCTCTCCGATATCATGGTACTCGAGACTTTTCAATCATCTCGAGGCGATCGAGCGCTGTCGAGCCCCGACGTTGCATCTCGATTTGAACAGTCCTTCGTTTTTCATTAGCCTCCGCATTTGTTTCACGAGATGCTCACGTCGGCCGAGCAAGACGTCTCCTGCGTCGAGAATCTCATAACCGGAGCGAACGTCCTCACCGACGAGGACGGCAACCCGGCCAATTCGATTCCGCCGCACAAATTTCTCGAGCGTCAACCCAAGCCTGTCAACGGAGTGACCTGTTATTTCGCAGTATTCAGCAAGGAATCGTGAACAGAGGAGCGAGAGTCGTCAATTCCTGCAGGAAGCACTCCCGCGCTGCTTCCCAGTCGAATTTCCCGATTCTCCCTCTTGCTGCTCTGCACACTGGAAAGATAAACTCAATTTTTGGACGCACATTTCTGGGCCATCAAATTATCTCCGGAGTTGAACATGATGAGCGACGAATACGCACTTCTGCGTCGTGGATTAGAAGCTCCCCTCTTAACGATCGTTCAAAACGTAGTTGATAAACGATGGCAACGAGGGCAGCGCAGCTAAGATTCCGCCTGATTTAGGAGCTCCATGAAATAACGGAGACGAAGCGCCGAGCTCAAGTGCGGGGTATTCGGACGTTCCTTAAGAGCGACGACTCTCCGGATAATCCTCTCTCTCTCTCTCTCTCTCATTCGAATCTAAAAAAGTTTCCATCTCTCAACCGCATACGTTGGATCTCCGGACGGCAAGTAGGGCAATTCGGAAAGGACACTTGCTCTCCGTCGCTGCTACGTGGGAGCTCCGGATTACCGAATCATTACTGGATGCCGCAGCAACCGGACGGTTACATAAAAAATCTTAATTCCACAACGTCGTTGCGGCGGGAATGATTTCAATATTAATTGTAATTTGACGGTACAACAGCTCTCGGCACCTATTTATAGCGGTTCTATAGCGGGAGGAATAAATTACGAAGACGGTATTGCGACTCCCGATGTTTTTATCATCGTGATATTGATTTGACGATACGATATCGTCACTAATTGAGAGTATAATGTCGCAACGACGATTAAACACCGAAGGGGACCATCCCGTCGTGATATTAGTGGAATATTTTCTTTCGCACACTCCCGAGCTGCTACCGAGACTGAATAATTAACACGTATAACACTCTACGCACGACGACTGAAAGCATTAAGTGACGAGTGTCACACGTATCGAAGATTATCGAAAGCTTTTAACCGGCACGACGGCAGCGGCTTAAATTTCGATAAAAGTTTCCTCCGCAGAGTTTCTGTTTTCTCAATTTTTCAGTGTTTTCGTCCGCCAATTATCGTAGTCGGAAAATGCCACCTGCTCCGAAGAATTTCGGGAGAAAACGCGAGAGCTCGCATCCCTTTTGGTTGGACATTCTCATCGGAAGATTTCTCCTTCGCAGACATTCGCCGTCGCTCGATACGAGGCAACTCGGATTTTCTACGCACGCCAACATCAACCCTGCGAATTGATTGGACGAGCGAGCACCTCTCGCTGCTGCATATCTGCGAGGCTCGCGTGATTTCCGACGCCATTGAAAGCTGCATTTGCTCTCGACGATGCACAATGTGCGTAGAGCTCGAGGGTGGGAGGAAACGCTACGTGGCAGGTGGGAAAAGCTTCCCAGGCGCGATACTCCTCCGACCTTTAAACCGGCATCGCGATTCCCCGTTTTATCAATTACACTGGACACGCGTACCTGATGTGACGTTTCGTCCACCCCCCTCGCCAATGAGACTGGATAATAAACCGAGTGCTCGAACCTCTCGTATTACTAACGAAGTCGAGTACGTTTAATGAACGTCAAATCTGGTGTCAGTCGCAATCAGGACTACCGAAGGAATAGATCAGCGATCACTTTCAAATCTTACATTCATCTGCACACTTTCGACCGCTCTTTTTCTTATTTTTTAGTCTTCTCGGTCCTTTCGCTCTTGTTTGTACAGTGAAGTAAAATCATCGTCGTTGAAGGCATTCCATGACTCCGTCAATAAACTATCAAGGCAAGTTCTTTTCACAGATTTATCTTAACGGTCTCGGTCTTTCATCGACACGCGTCGACGTCGCGCCTTCGTCTTGCACATCGAGCTCTTTTGTTTGTTTATCGCTGTACAAACGTCGATCTCGATTCCATTTGGGAGGGCGAAAAACTCGTGAATTCGACCTTACACTTTGACCGTTGGATCGAAATGTTGACGGAAATTAAAATCGCTCCTACCCCCAGCGCGGGCCAGGAAACGTGCTTAAAAAGCGACGCACTTTCTCGTTTCATACGATAAAACTGTGGCTCAGGACTCCATGGCAAAAGTTTGCGACGAAGAAAGTTCGTCGAAGCAAATACCGATTCGGAAGCAAATAAAAAAAAATTCAGTTTTGTCAATAATGTCGTTGGCAAACGCGATCCGAATCCTTGCAGCTGTTCACATGATTTTCGTATCAATCAAGAAAAAATAGATGCGCAAACTCGATCATCGTGGATCGTACCGAAAGAGTATTTTTATGCGAGGAATCGAAATTGATGCGATAAAATGAAAATCTTTTCCCCCTTCCCACGTAGAACATTTTTCATTCAATTTTTTGTCTTATCATTTGAATTGATTTGAAACCAAAGACATGCGCGCTCTTTCATTCGACCCTTTAAAAATAATACAAAAATGTAGCTGAAAATGTAAATACTTACTAGCCCGAAAACTAACAATGGTGAGGTCGGCTTTCCGGGGTTCTGCGCGCGAAGAGTCCGCGGCCGGCTCGTGCTCTCGGTATTGCTCATGAATTAGCCCTATAATAGCGGCAATAAAGTTCGCTCACGCCGATATCAGTGTACGCTTTGATATGAGTCCGCGGTCTTCTTGTTTCACGAAACAGAGTGAGTGCAATCGCAATTGGAAATTTTTGTACGTCGTTTTGAGGAGATTTCGTAGGATAATTGTGCTCGGTCGGAACGATCGAGGGTGACGAAACGCTCGCTGTGAAAAGTCATCGGGAAACGTTGTTTTCGACGAATTCTTACGAATGAAAAAAATTGTGGATGAGAGTTATTTCCGAGTTTACGTTCTCTCGCCGATCGTGTGAAAACGACTCGAGCAGTGTCGCCTCTGTGAAATCGTGCAACAATTGAGCCGAAATTTTGGAATTCTGGTAGTTTTAACGGACCTGCGAAGTAGAAAAACGAGTCGACGGGAGCGAGGAAATCCCGATACGAAACGTCGAATGCCGGAAATTTGTTCGCTCCGAGCAGCGAGGCTTAACAACGTAAATGAACGTTTCGAATCAACGCTTCGGGCGATTCGAAACAGCTCGCGAAGATCCGTGAATTATGCACGGCACGAAAAAAAAACTCGAGTGCACACATCCTATTGCGTGTATCAGTCGGTTTGTCTGTTAATGGAAATGCGAAGAGAAAACGCTCACTTTTCGATGTTAGATTGTGAACCGTTCGACAATAAATATTTATTTCGATCGCTCGATGAGGTTTGACACAGCGAAAATAAGGCTCTTTCAGGCTTCTTTCTACTAGGCAAGTGTCGTGTCCGATCGCACCATTGTTGAGCTCATTTTCATCTCAATCGCGTCCGTATCTTGTAAACATAGCGCGAGCAACAACTCCGTCGTCTACTTTGCTCGTATACAAGCAACGTTTTCTTGACTTATCGAGATTCATAAATGAACAAGCACTGCGGCACTCGCGACAAGCAAATCATCGGTATCGTGTCCCCAACCTATGATAATGATGTTTTGCCTTTTACACTCTGTCGAGAGTCGACGATTCACAAAACCAAAGTCATTTAATGCAGCTGAATTAAGATAGTTCGCGCACGAAACGATTTTTTTAAAGAAAGTCTTGAAATTTACACAGAGCTTAAATGGGCAGTCGACTGACACGTATTTCAAATTTTAAGTTTATAAAAAAGTACACGATAAGAATGAAGTGCATGAGGAAGGTTTGGGGAAAAATTCGAGACGATTGTCTTACTAGTAATAAAGATATATTACGTTAATTGAAGATTGAATGAAATTGGTAACGAGCACTCGTGCAACCTCGCATTTGCTTATTTCAGCGTTTTGATTTTCTTGTTGGCTTGGCCCATTCCTGTCACAGCCTTCTGTCTTTTTATTAATACTTTTTTCTTTATCCATTTGTGTTTTCCCTTTGCGCTCTCTAAAGCGATTTTTAACGAATGAAATTTCGGGTTCGGTCAGTGATGGATCCCCGATTAAGGAGGTTGGGTACAAAAGTCTAAATAATTAGAAATTTATCAAATTTCGTGATAATGTTCTTCAACACCAAGTGCGAAAAGACAATTTTTTTCAAAATTTTCTTCTGCTTAGATATCGAGTAATTACGCGTTAAAGCAGATTTCTTATGCCCGGAATGTATACCTATATATATGGAAACGCTATGCTTGTACACGTGAACTTTAGTGATTAATTATACTCGATACAACTGTAGAGAAGAAAAATCTTAAAAAATTTGAATTGTCAAATTTGGGACTAAAGAATGTGTTCACCAAATTTTATTAAATTCTTATCATTTTGAAATTTTTTATGTATTTAACATGGTTTAGCATGGCAACATTGTATCGTCGGGATCCGCCCGCCTTAATTAATGGCTCGTAATTTCATTCGCCAAAAAATAAGTCGAAAAAATTTATTTGCTATTTCGAATTAATAACTCTAACATTAACTTGAAGTGATAATATCTTTAATTTGGGAGTAAAAATCGATCTAATTTAGACACCCATAAAATATACGATCCTTCGAGCATGATCTACCTTAAAGAAAACATTCCGGTCTGTCAGTTCCCTTTTTCTATGATCGCGAATAACAAATTTCGTTCAAAGTTCTCGAAACAGTTGCAGAGTGCCGGAGAAGCTTCGTTCAGAAAATGTCGTTGCTCGACGCACCCAGAAATTGAAATAGTGAATCTCTTTTACAAAAAAACATCCAAAAAATCGTTGCAAAGATGTAAATTCTCATTTGAAAACTCGCCAAATAATATTTTTCATGGTTTTTCGTGTACATTTGAAAAGATTATGACAACCTGGGAATTCTCTGTCGAGCGCAACCAATACTGCAGTTTGACTGCATCGTTTCAGTGCGTCGGCAGAAATGAAGCTCATCATTAGCCTGTTTATTGTTCAATAATCGTTTTCAATGGCTGCTTAGTGGCCGTTGTAAAGAAACTTTTCATTCGTACCGGTTTCCACGATATTTCACCGAAGAAATATTGAATATGATGAATGGATGTGACCTCACCGATTCTTTAAATATTAATTAAACATATAAATCGTTAAGACGATGCTACAACGAGTTTTTCTGTCTTCCGCTTGATTGAGTCGCGAAAAAATGATCAACGGAGCTGCGGTGCATGATTTCGAAGTATAATATCGTTGAAACAGGTTTGAAAACTCGAGTATTATAATATCTTCTGCAGCAGGAAATGGTCTGGAGCATTTCCATATTTACGATGAATATTTCGTTCATATCGTTCGAAGCACGAATTTGCATACGTTACGGTTTAAATAAAGGAAAGAACGAGTTTCACAAGCCGATTGAAAGAAAAGCCAATTCTGAACAATGCACCGTATAATTTCGACGAAGGTTTAAAAAATGGGGAAAAATTAGGAAGAAAAACGAAGGAATTGGGGCGACTTCTTTACCAACAATTCTCTGAGATCCTGTGGCGTTTAATTCGCTTCCTTTTTTATCGAAACGAAGGCTCTGAACTGCCTCGCAATCCGGTTTCTTTTAAGCATTCATCCAGATTCTATATAGAAATAATAAAACTGTTTTAATTACGTTCGAAAGATTATCACGCAACAATAATCAGGGATTGCATGAAAGAGTTCTCACAATTGATCATTCAGCTCATTACAATCGACGCGGTGCACATTGCCGTTTTATCAGCTGGAGTAAAGCAACGCTTACACATTCATTCACTCGATAAAATCTCATTTCTTGTTTTCAGCAATGAAAAAAAAAAAAAATCGATTGCGGTTTCGTTCCAAGGATTCGAAAGAAAACTTGGACTGATCGAAGCTCTCTGTTCACGGGCTTTTGACGCTGTGACCTTCGGTAATCGAGTGTTGAACATTTTTTCAGGTGACGATGTCGAGAAAGCCGAAGGACCGGCGGATTTCGAACGAGCAATAAAATTGACAGGTCTGGATTATTCTGTTCGTCGAAAAATCGCCATAAATTTCGCCTGCTATTAAGTATTTCAATGAATTCGAACAGGATATGGAAGGTTCAACTATCTTTTGCTCCTGGCCATTCTGCCGGCGGGATGTGCCAGCATTTATTCCTCCACTTCGATGTCGTACGTTCTATCCTCGGCGGAGTGCGATCTCAGTCTCACTCTCTTCGACAAGGGACTCTTAAACTCGATGCCTTTCGCTGGTACCTTAATGAACGAATAAAAAGATCGAAATAATAATTGGTAAAAAGGATATTATAAAACGAACGTCGTTTCGCGCACTTCAGGGATGATCGTGACCTCCTTTTTCTGGGGATTCATGACCGATACGTTTGGACGTAAAAAGATTCTGATGTACGGCTACCTGACGACGAGTTTGGTCAGTTTGTCGAGTTCGTTGTCGCAGACGTCGGGGATGTTGATATTTTTCAAATTCTTGAACGGCGTTGTGTGAGTATGGAAGAGAAAAAAGCGGACGATCTTTCCGATCGATGTCGTAAATCCTTGTAAAACCGCATATGAACTTGGAGGACATTTGTGTCCATAATAGAATAAAGCTGACTATTAATATCCAATGAAAACAGCATTTCCGGACCGTTCTCAGCGTTGATGTCGTACCTTGCGGAGGTTCACGGCGAGCAGCAGCGCTCGCGAATTTATATGTGGCTCGGGATATTCTATTCGATAGCGCACATAACGATGCCCTGTGAGTAGCTTCCGAACGAGCTTATAACCAAAACATCCAAGATTAAACACTCGAGATAACTTTTCCAGCATCCCCTCGCGACGTCTTTGCGCGACCTCGAATTGCAATGTTGAAATAATTCCCATTTTTTCCTCAACATCGAAACCCCCAACGATTCTCCCCTTGACGCACTTCCCGTTGCAGGTCTCGCGTGGCTGATAATCCCTCAGACGTGGCAATGGAGCGTCGCCGGCGGCACTTTCAGAGTGACCTCTTGGAGAATATTTTTGGCAGTATGCGCGATCCCCGAGGTTGCAGCGTTCATAGCTCTCTCGTGGTTTCCCGAGAGCCCTCGATTTCTCCTTTCCAAGGGCCGCGACCAGGACGCCCTCGAGGTTTTCAGAAGGATCTACAGCCTCAACTCCGGAAAAGAAGCCCACACTTACCCGGTAAGTCTCGATGCCTTTAAGTTATCGGATGCCGACCGGGCTCCTGTCCCCGACTCAAGTTTCATCCTCGATTAGATCCGGGCCCACGCGCGTGTGATACTACCGGGCTGCCGGTCGAGTGCACTTGTGTAGGCTACCGATGAGACGTTCAGGTAGTTCAAGGATCAAATTTAATAAGCCGCTTTTAACCGGTTAACTGGTAACTGTCAATTTTCACGCCAGAGCTGCCACGAGCAGTCTCTTTTTAGCCAAAAATGCGATCAAGTGATTCGGGGCCTTTCGGAGCTGCTGGTTCGATCTCCGAAGCAAGTTTTCACTGCGCGGACCGAAAAGCGTTTCATTAAAGTTATTCCTCAAAGCTGATTATATCCGACGCCGTTCGGAGACAACATTTTCAATGTTGCGTGCAACTCGACTTTTCCGAGCACCACAAAAAACGATCGTGTGCCAAAAGTTGTGTGAAAATCGCTCGAAAACTGATAAATTTATTCAAATATTTCCATGCGCGACGCGATACCAGTCAACCGGTTAACCCACTTTTCTTGCTTGCTATTTTCGTCGTCTTTTCGTTTGTTCCTTGTCGTGTAACGCCCACGCGGGGAGGCGAACTCAACACTCGTCCATTTGACAGGTAAAGAGTCTCGAAAACGAAGTTTTAGTAAAAGACAAAAGCAAGAGTCTGATGGAGTCTTTGAGCGGTGGATGGCAGCAGATAAAACCACTCTTCAATTCCCATTACGTGTTCAGATTGATATTGATCGGTGCTATACAGTTTGGCGGCACTGTTGGGTGAGCCAGATTTTCCAAATATTGTTTCCACGATCTCAATAGAAAGTGACGATGAGAATAAAAAGTATACTTTCGCTTCTTCAAATCAGTTCAAACTCTCTGAGATTGTGGATGCCACAATTGTTCACCATCATAGAAACCTACGAGGCGAACCATCCGATCAAAACTTCCGGTCCCTTTCCGTCCATCTGCGTTATGATCGACGAGAGTCGAAAGCACGAGTATCACTTGGAACAGACTCCGAGCAGTAACCGCACAGTCCAGTTTTCTGGGGTGTGTGCACCGGTACGTGAAAATAATCGACAAACTCGTGGATTTATTATACAAAACGAGGGACCTGCAAGTACGCTTTTTTTCTTTAAGGTCGTTCTCAATTCAACTGTTTACATAAACTCCATCGTGATCGCCCTGACTGGTGTGATCGGGTACACTTTGGCTGGCACGATCATCAACGCCGTCGGCAAGAAGAAGCTCATGGGTGAGAAGCTCATTTTCACGCGACAAGAGTAAAAAAGTTTCTCGATATTTCAGTAAAAACGTAACGAATTACAGTCTTCTGCTTTCTGTCGGCGGGATTGTGTTGCGGAGTGCTTTATTGGGCCGAAGATTCCAACGGGATTCTTGGCATCTCGGCCGTTTTTGTTGCACTTTCAAGCATCGGGGGTGCCGCCGTTATCAACTTCATCGTTGATAATTTCCCTACGTGTCTTCGGTAAGATCGACTCCGTTCGAACCCCCCGATTGCTCACAATTTTTCGACACTTTTTCATTTTTCCATTGCTTTTGACGGTTCTTTATTTTTTTAGAACAATGGCCATCAGTATCACTATGATGTCGGGCCGATTCGGGGCTGTTGCTGGAAACCTTCTATTTCCGGTGCTCTTCGACGCCGGCTGTTTAGGTCCTTTCGTCATGATCGGTATCGCCTGCTTGAGTGAGTTCGAAATTTCCCATTTCATTACAAATACGGTGTGCCATCGAAAAAAAGCTTTTTTTGTGTCACTCGCAGCGGCCGAAAAACGCGATTTTCGTGATTTTTTTCGACGAGAAAATAAATGTTGGTTGAAAAGCTGTGAACGCACATTCGTCAGTACATATGCTCATGTGTGCTTGTACCATTTTTTTCGTCAAAAAATTTCTCAAATGGCGCAACTCCAGCTGTATTCCAGTTGCACCTTTTTTGAGCATCAGTTGCGATCGACGTGATAACTAAAATTGATCCGATCCATACGACATTCGTGCCGCTCATTTATTATGAATAATAGCTTAGGCCTGGACGAAGAATTTGTAAAAATGTTGGTTTAAAAAAAAATGGCGATAGTTTTAACAAAAAATTCATTTTTTGAGGTGCTAAATTTTCGCTTTCTTGTTACAATTTTTTACCCCCCCCCCCAACAAAATACGAAATCCTTCGTCCAGGCACCAGCCATTATTACGATAAATAAGTCGTATAAATTTGGTATGGATCGGATTAATAGTTTTTTAGTAATCGTCTCCATTGCGAAGGTATTAAAAAAAAAAAAAAAACGATTCTGAGATAATCGGTTTTAAAGATTCGAGTAATGACGATGAAATTTAGTGAGAATATTCTTCAGACGTTTTCTACTTGAAGTGTATCCAATAAAAAAAATGTCTATTTTTCCGCCCATCACAAGTGTATATAAGCCCTTAAAAACGTCATTTTTTTTCACAACGATTTCGTTTTTTTTCATTCTCACGATCGTTAAAAAATTCCACTGTTCACCTGCGAATGAGCGAATGCTAAAAATGAAGTGAATGCTGAAAATGAAGTATTCATTTCCGTTTTCAGGATCGTTCAAAAGTTCGAATTTGTGAGAGAGAAAAAAAATTATTCCTTCCTCCGTTTCACCCATTGCGAATAAAAACGATTTAGAAAAATTTTTCGCAATAAAAGTGTAATTGAAACTTTTTTTCTACTGCCGAAGTCTGTTCGCTCCTGGTATTCTTCATTCCTCAAAAGGACGCTCCGGAGGAGATACCAGAACAGTGATTCTCTCCTGGGCGTGTAATGACGAAAGAAAACTCTCGTGCGCAAAGTTCAGCTGTGAGTGCCGCAGTGATTTGCGTTGACTGAATAACGATCGAACGTGTGAACGAGTGTTCGAACATACAAATCGTTATCGATCAATCAGTCCTGAGTGAAACCAGTTTAGATTACATTTTTTTCTATACTCGCGTTCGTATTGAATACGCACAAAGGCTCCGATACGAGAAAATAGGCAAAAGATTATGTTGAATTTTTTCATCATATTTTCTACGCACTATTTCTGTAAAATACGAATAATTTTTTTAGAAAAGAGAGCTTACAGTGATCGAAATATTTTTATTTTATAAATATGTACACGCATGTATAGATTGTTAGTGATAATAATAATAATAGTATATTTTATTAATGTAAAATGTAGAAAAACAAACGTGCGTAAAAATGACAAATTTTTGTTTAGAATAGTGAGTAACTGAAGTGTATAAATCAATATTTTTTGTAATTAACTCGTACTTTATAATAGGATTTTGAAATTTTTTGAATAATCGTTATTTCAGATGGTCGGCTAGTAAATTGTGACTATACTCTTTATGTAATTTATAGTCATTATTGTATACTACGATTTATAAAAATGTGTACGAATATTTACGCAAGAGCGTGAGCCTCGAATGAGTAATTTAATAGAATTTTGAAAAATACTGCGATTATGGCGTGAAGAAAGAATTTACTTTAGTATTATTGTCGTTACGTATAGAAAAAGTATGTATGATGAATTGAAATATATATTGAAACACAAAAACGTTTGAGGGGTTATTGTTCACAGAAATATTTGTTCGAAGTATTTCGAAATATATTTGTAGTTACAGTACGAGTTGTTGACTCTTTTATCAGTGTGATGAACTCATCGATAGACGAGAGAAAAATTTGTTTGAGATATGTTGTTTTCAGCAGATGTGATTTTTTTCGATATATTTACGTCAGCAAGAAGAAAAAACATGTATGAAGATAACACACGATTTAACAGTACATGAAAATGTGACTCTCGTGACGTTTTCAAATTAGGAAGATTTTTTGACAGAAATTTTGAGTGGATTGTTCATTTTGAGATATCACGAATATTCCATTATGTTTGTACGTTCCGTTAAAAAAGTGTCGTACTTACCGTGTATCTGCAGACAACTGGAAAGCCTGTCGTAGTTCAGTGAAGCTCCGCAGGGAGCAGAACCGTACGATGAACGTCTACGTTTATGTACGAAATTCATTGACAGCTCTTGTGTTTATTTATTCGATGACGTATGTATATAGCAAGAGCAGGTAAAAGTTGAAAGAGGGCCACGGAAGAGTAGTGGCGTCTATTGGACTGTCGTCGCTATAGTCCATCAATTTAATCATCTTCTACTTGTTTAATAATAATGAGAACAATGTCGAGTAAATGTAACGAAAACAGTGTCAAACTTTCACGATAAGCAGTACTTGTTTCCAAAAACTCCGGTGATTCGAGTGTGTCGCCGAGAACGGATTAATTAAAAAATGGACGATATATTTCAGAATGGAAATTACCAGATAGAATCAAACGCTAACGATATGACGGGTTTGGATTTACAAAAAGAGGTGTGTATTGTGTAATTCTCAGTCATATAAATATACTTCTTACGTTCAGTAATCACGATTATAGAGATGAATTAATAGCTTGAATGACACTTTCAAAACGAATAAATAGTGAATTTGTTCTATTTCCATTATCATTCAAAGCATTTTCCGATAGATTAGAGAAAAGTAATCGTCGAAAGGTTTATTCCGAGTTCACTAAGTTTTAAATCGTATATGTATAATAATGATGTTTCGTGTGTCTAGAAATGTCAAAAATATTCACTGATCAGCTGTTTCTTTAGATCAATTCGAAGTTTCTCTTCATTCTCTTGTATATATACGATGTAAAATGATTGTCACACGAATCAAATTTCAACTAAAAAAAAACAGCTTTTGAGAAACACTTTATTTAGCAGCATAACAAATTTATCAAATAATCTAAAGATCAAAGAAAAAGTCAGTTTTCCACTTCATGCATTCCGTACTTTCATAATCAAGTTGAATAGGAAAGACTGTAACCTGTGACTTATGTTTAGCGGCAGGCTCTAAACAAGCTATAAGTTTGAAGTTTGAGGTTTCAAAAAGACTTCATATCTGACAAAGCTTTGACTTTTTTTTCTATTAATAGCATTTTTTCATTCATTCAAGGAGTCTCTCCTCGATCACATGGAAATCTCCATCGTTGAGGCTGAAAAAAGGGCCAATGGAGGTCTCAATTTGAGAGAATTCTATACCGTTTATCTAATCGATACCAAGTAAGCTCAGTTTCATAAAATTTTCTGTCAAGTTAACGGTCCTAGTTTTAATGACAGTACTTCACAGAGTTATAGATCCTGATTTCAAAGATGCTCTCACCACAGTCAGCTCTCTGTGGCGTCGGTATACAGAATTTGAGATGCTTAGAGCGTATCTCGAGATATCTTATCCTTATATAGTTTTGCCACCCTTGCCAGAGAAAAAAGTACTCTATGCATGGCAAAAAATCACTACTGATACTTTTGACCCCGATTTTGTGGATCGTCGCAGAGCCGGTCTAGAGGTATGTATGTTTGAATAAGTTGAAAATTCAGAAAATATTCGATAATTATAGAAACTCTGACATGCTTTGAAGGCAAAAAGATTGAAGGGCATTAACTATTATTGATAAATTCAGAACTTTCTCTTGCGCGTTGCCTCTCATCCGGTTCTTTCTCGAGACAAACATTTCATGGGATTTTTGCAACAGAAAGATGGATGGAAAGAAAGCATTAAAGAAAGTGGTGAGTGTGAAAATATTCTGTTGAAGATTTTCATAATTGTACTTGCTTGTGCGATTATTTTAGAAGTATTCAAAATGATTGCTTTCAAAACCTGAACAGGTTATTTACAAATAGCTGAATCAAAGTTGAAGGCGCTCAGTGTTGCTGTGAGGTTGAGAAAGCCGGACAAAAACTTTGAGACAATAAAAAATTATGGAGTTGACCTTCAGGTAATTAAAAACTTCATGAAACCATAGAAAAATAAAAATTTGAAGACTGTACTAAATATTTATTTCCCATGTAGAACAATTTGTGCAATCTTCTACGTGCTCGTGCCAGACTAGTCGAGAAACAATATACCCTGTACAAATTGCACGCTAATTATGGACGTGTGTTCAGTGAATGGAGTGCCATTGAAAAAGAATTGGGAGATGGTTTACAGGTAAATGAAATAGTTATTTTCACATTACTTTGTCAGCGATTTGAGTTTGGAACATTCATGCCAATACACAAAAAAATCAGGTTCTCGTTTTATGTTTGAGTTTATAAGAAAAAAAAGATGATTTCTGTCTAGAAATCTGGTCATTATTTGGATTCGTTAGCGGCTACTATAGACACTACACTCGAGGAAGAAGAACTCATAGCGGATCAATTGAAAGAATGGTTATTCGGAGCATCTGCGTTACAAGCTGTAATTAGACGAAGAGAGGCTTTGCAACTAGCAAAAGACGAGGCTAATGACAATCTTAATTCTGTGTATGAGCAGAAAAATAAAGTTATGCAAGGTACACAGTTTCCTTTGAGAAACTTTTTATGTTTACTCTGAAAGCACTCTGTTGAGTCTGAGAGATTGACAAAGGAAATGAACTCGTGATTTTTGAGCGTTTCGGTGAAACGGTTTTTTGATTAAAAAAAAACTTGATCTTATGTATTCGGTTTTGCTTGGATTATACGATCTTTGAGCATATCGAATCTCACAGACCCAGTGAAGTAAGAGGCAAAAAATTAAGTATCCACAAAATAACGAAAGAATGTTATAAAAAATCTTGATAATAATGAAAACTGTATATGATAAATTCAGGAAAATCTGGAATCATGTCCCGGCTATTTGGTTCGGTCGACACCGAAGAAGTTCGAGAATTAAAAATAGTACAACTAGAGCAACGTATAGGACAAAATGAAGAAATGGTTAAGCAGGTCGACGAGGATTTAAAGTACATTCAAGTTTTCCTCTAGATCTTCTGTCATCAATTTGAATTGCTTTTTTGTAATTACTGTTATCAACATTGTTTCAAGGTCATTTTCTGCAAAAGCTACCATGGATATTCAGAGATTTCAACACCAAAAAGTGATCGATTTGAAGGAAACTTTAGCGGCGTACTGCGTGCTTCAATTTAAACTTGCAAGAAAGGTATACATCGATCTTCACTATAACGATATATTCAATTGTTTGTAATGAGAATTATGGAATAAATCATCAGACTGTTTTTTATTGTGGAAATACAGGGGCTGCAAGCTTGGCAACACATCAAGCAGTGCTTGGAAGCAATACCATAAAAATATATCGAAAGAGTCTTGTCGTGGGAACCAGGACAATTAATATATTTGGTAAGAATCCAAAAAAAAGGAATATTCGTGTCTCGCATCATGCAATGTACATTCCTGCATTTATATGCTTAATTGTCACTGTCAATGTATAAATATAATTGTTTTTATCGGATAGATAGAATCGACTAAATGGTATATATTGTACGCGTTAACAAAAATTCTATCAAAATAGCACTGTTTAGTATTTATAATGTGTATTTTATTGCTACGAAAGGAAAGAAAAAAAAGGAGGAAAAAAAATGTTCTGTATATACGAATTTGGTGTTGAATACTTACCTCGAAAAATTGATCGAGTACGGTATATAAAAACTATACGAGATACCTTTTTAGAAAATGTAATGAATGAGGCGAAAAATCTGCTAACTCAAACTTTTTAAAAAATTGTACTTTGTGTATAATTTTTTACGAAATTCTTTGTTTTTTCTCTTCTCACTATTTTCTCTTTCTATCTCTGAATGAATCTCTATTTGTATTTATTGTTATTTTTCCGAATACTTATTTTTACTGATCAAATATTTATTGATCGATAATCATTGGAGGAACAGAATTTCAGCTGTGCCATTATTCGGGTGGTCATTTTTTAATTGTACGAATAATGGACCTAACTAATAACCGATCAAGTTTTATGAATCAACTCTCGCATATCGTATTATATTATATTATATACACACACAAACACACACGTTGATTCGTCCCAACATCTTCGAAGATAAAATTCGTCGCGTTAGCGTTTTATATATTTGCAGAGTGACTTCCGGGTGAGGTTGCTACGCTGATCGCGTTACTCCAATATTGTACACTGTTCCTTGTTAGAGAGCGAATAAAAAATTGTAACCAAATCCTTGTTTTCACGTCATTCCCGAGACCTGGTCCAAATATTTTTATTCTTTTTTTTTTTTTTTATTAAGTTTGTTTTTCATCATTGTGAAATACTGAAAATTTAGCGATCGGAGTTCTCGCGTTTGTAAAAAACTTACACGAAATTATTTTTTTGTTCGTTTTTTCTTCAGAAACTATAGAAAAAAAACGGTTGTGACGATAAACTGGTCCGGACGAAGTTCGAAAACAACGCGTTTCTTTTTAAACTATTTTTTACATGACGGTCGACGCGATAACTCGGCTGGATCACTTTTTCTGGAAATTCCGAAATAGTTTTTGTCGATAGTCTGCCGGGTCTTTTTTATCGGTCTTCCACTCCGATTTTTTTCATACAAAACAATGAAGATGTCACGTTTTGTATAATAAACGATTGTTATGTGTCTCAGAATGACACGAATCGTTGATTTTTTCTTTTTTGATTCAATCATTTCGTTAAAAGGTTTTCGAATCGATTGATCTCTGAATATTTGATCGTATCGAATACAAGGACGTTTTTTCAGCTTATTATATAAACAGTACGTGACGTTGCATTTATCAGAGACAAAAACTTCAGAAGAATTGTTTCATTACCACCGAAGTATCATTTGATAACGATAATTGAAAAAGTTTTTACCACAGAACATGTGGAAAATTATTAAAGGCTTAACTGCGTCGATCTTTGCCATAAAATCGTCTACGAATTCGCATAAAGTTGGAATAATCGATGAATTTAGTAAATAATCTGAGAAATATCTTAACGAGCGTCTACAAAAAAGCTTATATATGGACCATGGAACTTATACCAATGGAACCATGAAGCGTGATTGATATAACGATGCGGAGTCCCAATGAGCTCAACTTGTTGTCCCTGATGAGATCAGCTGGTTATCCCCAGCAAATAACTGTGACGAGGGTCTCGCGTATAAAGTCAAGTCCAAAGGTAAATTAGGCCCCTCTCGGCGGTGTCTAATTCGGAGTTCGTATAAACTTTTGATGAATCGCGGGTTCGAGAGAAGAGCAAGAAGTTATCTTTAAGCAGCTGTGAAAATATGGAGAGGAGAGGATATTCGATAAAGTGGCATATCTCGGAATAGCCAAATGGGCCACGTGTACAGTGAGATTTAGGATGATGAGTATACATAAATAATGACTTATAACCGTTCTGTATAAAGGATCCGGTTTCCATAATTATCGTTTGATGGGAGAACACGATCGTGGCTAATTCATATAAAGAGGAAATTGCCGATCTGCGATCGAATTATGACACGCCTATGCTTTTGACTCCAAATATAATCGAGAATATTATTTATAAACGATGACATTCACAAAGCTGTGTATGCAAACCGTTGGAAATGAATTATCGTTGAATTTACTGGCTTCGCATATCTTCTGGAAATAAACAAACGTTTTTATATCGAACTAATATATTATGTATATTGAGCATATTCTCGAACTACGTTTTGTACTAAATTCTACCTTTGTACATATTTATACACATTCGTTTTATGCCATATTGGTAAGTTATACATAAACGTTCACACGAATAAAATACACTTGACATTTTAAATTATTCATTATTTTTCAATAAACTTTCGAGTCGTAAATTCGTCGGGCGCTACAATGATTTTCTGTACAGTTCCTTAACGACTAATATCACAGCATTTCAATATTAATGTGGTATCCTTGAGATAATTAGCGGATCGTAACTGTCAAATATAGATTTTTTCATCGTAGTTGGTACTTTGTCTAATAAACAGTCTTGGCGTAAAAAATGCACACTGGAGTCATCCATCAAGACTCAACGAACGCAGTACACGTATGTTCATCTAACATTATTTGCTTTTCAGCTCATATCATTAAAAATCGTTATTTGGCACAGACAGTAAACCGAGTTTATATTTATAAATGTAGTTTACACTGATTTTTGCACCATGGAAACGAAACCTTCCACATCAAATCAAACAATTTCGTCCAACAATTGTCATAAGATTGAGAAAGTTTTTCTCTCAATATTTTTTGTGTGTTCTAAATATTTCATCTTTCGCACACATGCAAATTCGTTTTTTCTTACAAAATCTCAAGTAAAAATAATATTCCAACTACATATTCGACCACGACGAGGTTATTTTTAAAAAATCACTATTTTCATCTCTCCAAATAGTCTGACGAAGAAAGGTCGACGCAACGGATTCGTACGTAATGAAAAACCCGCACTGATCCAATCACGAATTTGCCGCTAGCGCGCTACACGTGTCCACACTTTTTTGCGAAGTGAGTGCGAGGGAAAAAAAGAAACAGAAGAGTCCGAAGAGCAGTGCATTGCTTGCTCATTAAATATTTATCATTTCACGCTCGTTTTTTATGCTCGCTGCGGAGTTTATCCATTTTCAAGAAATTCACACTCGATTTACGACTGCACCATATTTGTCAAAATAAACTCTTCTTTTTTGTTTCAACGCTCCATAATAGTCTGCCCGAATGTGCACACTTCCGTCAATAGGTCGCGATAAACTCGTCAACTTTTTTCCTTCCCTCTAATCATTTCTCAATGCTTCTTTCAGGAGTTTCGTTCGTTAAATATTAAACTCGAACGAAAAATAGAACGCATTCAAACATTTTTTTCCAGTCTCCTCACGGATTTTCTCGTCGTCGAGAATTCTCTCGAAATTTTTTCCATCAAGTCATTCTATTACAGATTATTTTACACGCATTCATTCCCATCAGTATTAATATACGAAGTCTCTAGAATGAGTGTTGTTGTCAATCCGAGACCGCGGAAAATAATTGGCTCTTCCTCGTACCAGGCTTTGTATACGTACGACATAGCAGATCATTCGAGAGCTACAAAAATCGTACGTTCCATGCCTCGCGTGTCTTTTCGCATGGCAATTACGTGCATAAACCGATTTTTTTCCTGTCGTTCGAGTTTCGCTGATCTTTTGTCCGGTTCTCAAAGTTTTGTCGTCTATTATGTTCGGACATGCACTCGACCGAGTCGATCCACTTTCGAGAGTGGACGAGACGTTCATTCGTCCTTGAATGGAAGGGATCGTGATTATGCTCGACGACGAAAATGTTTCCTCGGAATTTCTCCGCGTTGATAAATGTCCATATTTAAAGCTGTTTTTTTTTTAATTCCGGTGAAATTGATCTTTCCCAACGAATATGACGGACCTTCCGATTAGCGAGATAAAATTTCAAACTTGCACATTGTCGTCTCGAAATAATTGGTAGCCAATTTTGTCCTTGCCCAGTGACTCTACAATTTTCAGACCTTTTCGCGAGTGAGCAAAAATAAGAAAGGAACAACGTAACGCGGTACTTCCGATCTTCGTTTTTTTCGTTCGCTCGTTAATTTTACGGAACTATCTCAATTTGAGAGATTCGAGCATTGAAAAACAAGGAGCGTTCTGAAACGATCGTCCTTTTTGATAGCGAACCTGAGGAAATAGGTTTTTTTAGTAACGCTCAAACGTGGGTACAAGAAAACTCGACACTGATTTCGCAATGTCGAGTTCGCTCGGCCTTTTATCACACCGGTCGTTCTCCATCGGCGTTGCTCGTGTAGCAGGCTGTCATCGAATACGCTTCTCGATTGCACTCGATGTCATTGACGATTGAATGAGACGGGCTGGTATAGCGTGCTCTCTCGTTGCCGAAACCGAAGGCTTTGGCGCTGGGAAGCCATTTGAAAAGGCGCCACCATTTTTTCCGTCGTACAACGTTCGTGTCGATGGTAACGGGCTCGTAATTGAGACGGCGATGATCACCGGATCGTTTGTTCGTTTTGGAATTATTTCGATCGTTTCTCGCTCCAACGACGTTGTTTCGTGACCTGCTGCTGTTTCCACGCCATCGTCGTGACCTTTCGGAAGCCTCTCTGAAGCTTGTTTCTTGTCTCGCTCGATTCGAAGAGTCCGGATTGAACGTGCCAACCATCAGATGCGAACTGGAGTCGTCGCGGTTCCGGGGCTCCGCATTTGAGCCGAATTTCCTCGACGAGCCTCTTCCCGGAGGCTCCTCTTCGGTCTCTTTCGAGGAGCGTTGTCGGCCGCCCTCAAGAGTCGAATTCGTGTGCTCCAGAACCCGCCTCGACTCCCCAACGCCCGAAGCACTCCTCCTCAAGCCACTTTCTTCTCTGATCGAAGTCCCTGAATAGTCGCTGCTCTCTTGAGGCAAAGCGCTGCCACCCGTTACATTCCTCGAGCCAAAAACACCGGCTGCTCCGCGTTGCTGTTGTTGGGATCTAGAAAAGCTCGAGTACGAGCGCTGCTCCTGGGAAACGGAAAAGTCGCCTCGTCCGCAAGTCCGTGCCAGCGTTTCCTGCCAAAAAACGCCAAAGTTCATAAATCCCATTCGAATTTTAAATATTCTCCAATCCATCCCGTCAAACGAGAAATTCTACGGTCTCCCATCAATTCTTCAATTTCCCAACGATAAATTGCCAGAGAGCCGAGAAATTATGCACGATTTTTAATTACTCAACAAAGGCGCTGCTCCAAAGAAATTAGCCGGAACTGGCCATTTGCAGGACTGATAAATTACGCAACTCGCTACCGCGTAGCTCGAGTAAACTTTAATATTAATGCAGCAACTTAAATTGCAGCGATTCTTTAAAAATTCAACTCTCACAATCTGCGCGCTTTGAGGCAACTTCGTAACGCTCCATCGGACAGAGTTTCCCTCGCGATCGAGAGGGAGAAATAGATTTAAATGCCGAATGAGCTTTCCGGCACTCGGGTTGTTCCGAAGGCTGCCAAAGCTCGTGGATTATGCGTCGGAGCGGCGACGTTTTCAGCCTGCATTTCGATTCGTACTCACCATGAAAGCTTCCCGGAACTTGTTCGACATAATGTTGTAGAGAATGGGATTAATAGTTGCAGAAACGTAGTAAAGCACGCCGGACACGTACGTAAACAGGAGATACAAAAACTCGACCCATTTGTTTTTCGACGTAATGAGATCGTCGTCGGTTCCGTAAATCGCGATGAGCCGTTGCACGTGAAAGGGAGCCCAGCAAAGAAAGAAAGCGACGACGACTGCAACTGGAAAAAAAGGACAAAAAAGGAATGTAATTAAGAGACTTTTTAAATGTCATCCGAATAATTTCGCATTGTTTTACATTCGAAGTGTCGCTGGTTAATGTCATTTCTGGAAATGCATTATTGTATGAAGGAACAACAAACGATATGCTAAAATAAGTCGCGAGAAACGAAAATAATGAATGTTCGTTCGCCCGCGTATTCCTTCAATTTATCAGGCACACACGACTAACTCGATCGATGATGGCACACGCGTATAGTAATGCCCACGGTCACAAATGAGTTGACATAAAAAACGCGCTTGGGGGAGCGACGAGGAAAAAAGTTTCCACGGCTAATCAGGGGAGCTGATTATACGCGTTTCCTTCGATCTTCTCTTCCACGAATAATTCATTACGAGGTTTCTAGTTCATGTGCAATCTACAGTTCATCTTCATTATTCGCAATTTAAGTCAAAAAATATAAATCCGTTTGTCCCGAATAAATGAGACCGGAGATAGAGAAAATCTGTCTGACGTTCGTCGACACGAACTTCGTTCTGTCGAATGATGTTCCTTAAATCCAAAAATTCGTTTAGCAAACATGAAAGAATTTTCATATTTGAAATGCGATGTAGAAATCGTACATAATATTTTATTCGTTTACTCTGCATTGTAATACTATTTTGTATAGCTTTTAGCACAGCATGTTGGCAGGGATCCGGGAATTAACTTCGAATTCTGGAACATTTTCGATTTCTTTCTCGCACGAATATTTCCTCGTTGCTGACGAAATGATTGACATTTGTAAGCGTGCCGTTTGTCAGGTAAAAAGTTAGAGGTACGAATGCCTCGAAAGAACTTTGCTTTAACATTAAAAACGGCATTTCTCGCATCACCCGCGAGCTTATCCCGAACGACATCCGCGCACGAGAAGCTCGACGGTCGATTTTTGTCCGTGGATCCAGCGCGTATGGCCAACATCAAAGCGGATATTCGTAAAAGTGCATCCCTCGAACAAGCTTTACGATGAGCTCGTGGCTGTTCGTCCCGATCGATTGAGCTAATATTACTGTCCACATGGTTCTCCTGTTTAATAACTACTCGTCCGACTCTGGCACTCTCTAACTGTCAAGAACGTTGAACTTGTTGAAAATATAATCTTCCAGCGGAGCTGCTTCTCTGATAACGACGACGCTGAAGTTTCCAACGTTGGAGTTCAACGAAATGAACGAAAAAAACGTTTTTGATTCACCAATTTTTTATTTCACGAATCGTTGGTGCAGCTTGCAAAACTACGAATCGCAAATTTGGCAGGGAACAAAATAGGAGAATTACTGGAATTATTGGAGAGTTTTTTTCGATCATTTCGTTGGACTCCAACGTTGGAAACTTCAGCGTCATTGATAACGAACGTATACTCGCCTATAGTCGGAGGGAAAAGGCTGGCTTTTAAGGTAGTTCTTGCGGGAAACGATTTTCTTGAGAAAGTCTTGAAATTTACAGAGTTTAAATAAGTAGACGGTTGACACGCGTATCAAATTTTAAAGGGCTCGTCTTATTGGTTCTTGAGATAAACGTGTTTAAATATGAAGAAAAATACGCAGGGTTATAGGGACTTTGCGTAAAAAATCGTTCATCTTTCCATATAACGAATGAACGCTTTTTACGAAGTTTGTGAAAAAGTACACAATAACAATGAAGTATGTAAGGAAGGTTTGGGAAAAAATTCGAGATATATTACGTTAGAGATTGAACGAAATTGGTAACGAGCAGTCGTATAACCTCGCATTTGCTTATTCCAGCACTTTGTTTTTTCTTGGCTTGGACCATTCCTGGCACGGACTTTTGTCTTTTTATTAATACTTTTTTTTTATCCATTTCTCTTTATGTTTTCCCTTCGCGCTCTCTAATGCGATTTTTTACATAAAAAACTATAGTATTTTAGCCAGGGACGAATGAAATTTCGGGTTCAGTCAATGATGGATCGCCGATTAATTAATGGCTTCTAATTTCATTCGCCAAAAGATAAGCTGAAAAAATTTATTTACGATTTCGAATTAATAACTCTGACATTAATTTAGAGTGATTATGTCTTTATTAGGGAGTAAAAATCGACCCAATTTAGACACCCATAAAATACGATCCTTCGGGCATGATCTACCTTAATGTTTATGGAGCTTTTTTCGATGAGGGTGACTTTGTGACATGGAGTGCAGCACGTCACGTTGAGTTAAAACATTGGTTTTTTCACGACGCTGAAGTTTGCAACGTTGGAGTCCAACGAAATGAAGGAAAAAAATATTTGTGATTCACGAATTTTTTATTTTACGAAATATCGGTGCAGGTTGAAAAACTACCAATTGCATATTTGGCAGGGAACGAAATTGCAGAATTACTGGAATTATTGGAGGGTTTTTTAGATCATTTCGTTGGACTCCAACGTTGCAAACTTCAACGTCATATGTTTTTTCGAAGAACCTCGAAAACGTTCATCCGTTTCTTGGGTGGTCAATTTTTCGACGGTAGAATTGATGAGTGAAAAGACCGAGTTTAAAACGTGCAGTCAAATGAATTTGAAAAACACAAAGGCTCGGATGATTTTTGTTTCTTAAGGGCTATGAGCAGTGTGAACGTTGGAATTTTTGTTTTTTTTTTGTTTATTTTATAAATAAAAATTGGGTAGATGGATTTAAATAAAACCAATGTATATATAATAAACCATAAAAATATACAAAACTTTTGTTCTACAAATATTTTTTTTCCTTTTTTAAACAATTTTCTACTGAGAAATCCACAAAAATTGTGATTTTTTTCTTCAAATGGTCACCATTTTTTTCTGAACAATATTTTGAAAATCCCCTACGTCATGGGACAGCTAATTTAAAGATTCTTTTGGTTTTATGTCCTGAGATGTTCCATTTTTTGAGATTTGCTGTCAACGCTGATTCGAGGGGTGCTACTTTCAATACACCCTTGTACAAAAACGTAGCATTAAAAAATAAAAAAAAATAAAAAAAATTCAGTACTTCTGAGTATGTAAAAGACGTGTACAAGGTTTTATGTAAATCCATCCAACCAATTTTTATTTATGAAAGAAACGAAATCATCTAAAATTCCAACGTTTACTCTGTTTATAGCCCTTAAGGAGTTTCGGTACAAAAGCCTAAATATTAAGAAATTGATCAAACTTGGTGATAATGTTGTTCAACATCAAGTGCAAAAACACAATTTTTTTCAAAATTTTCTTCTACTTAGTTATCGAGTAATTACGCATTAAAGCAGACTTCTTATGCCCGGAATGTATACCTATATATATGAAAACGCTATGCTAACACTAAAGAATATGTTCACCAAATTTTATAAAATTCTAAACTTTTTGAATTTTTTTTATGTTTTTAGCATGGTTTAGCATGGCAACATTGTATTGCCTGTACCGAAACTCCTTAAGCCCAGTAAAGGTTTTCTTGAGAGGAAATGCATGAAAGATTGAAAGAGTCGCCTCAAAAAAGGGAGAGAAAAAATCATGAAGTCGATGTGAAGACTTTGAGACTGAAAGAACGAAAATCCTGTCAGTAACGTTTTTAGGATTGGAATACACCATCAAATAAATCCAGGAAAGTTATCGAAAATTCAAGTACCCGAGCTGCTGCGAGCTTTCATGGACCAACGTGAGAATAAAGTATTGTTTTCTTCTCGGGAAATTTTCTTTGCCTATTCCCTGAATCATTGGAAGAGTCGAACGAAAACAAGAAGCTCGGAATCTTGTTTCGGTTCTGTTTCCGAAGATTAATGAAAGGTCACAAGGAATATTTAACTCTGGTAATTAATCTACGAGCAAAAAAAGACCGTGCGACTTCGACGTCTAACCGAAACGGTGTGAGAAACGTGACGTGGAATTTTCACTATAAAATTAAAAAATTTTCAACGAGTAAGACATTTCACGGATATTTATTCGCTCAACTTTCCATTAAAATGGACTATCGAATGTTTTCTTTGCCAACATCGATTCGATACTCGTCCCCGTCTCGTTCAAAACATCCCCCATCACGCTCTATTTATCCCCGGATTTGCCACGTACGTTTATGTTGTTAGGCATTTTGTTTACTTAAGAAATCACCGGACTCGGTTAGCCGGGTACATAAATTTTCGAATATTCGGAGAGAGCGACCTAATACTGTGTCAACTGCTGCTTGATTGATCCGCTGTCGCAGACACGAGCAAAAGGGCACGAATTTCCGATGATTTATGTTCCGAAAAATGACGCTGGAGTTTGCAACGTTGGAGTCCAACGGAATAATCTGAAAAAATTTTTCAATAATTCCAATAAATCTCCAATTTTGTTTCCTGCCGAATTTGCAATCCGGTGTTTTTCAAGCAGCACTGATACTTCGTAAAATAAAAAATTGGTGAATCACAAATGTTTTTTTCGTTCGTGTCGTCGAACTCCAGCGTTGCAAACTTCAGCGTCGTTCGAAATAATAAATGAAAAGTTTCGTCACTCCGATGAAAAACAGCGGCCGGAAACGAAGAAAGTAGATTCCGTGCGCGATTCGACGAGAAAATCAATTCAACTGGCTGCAAATTTCGGGTCGTCACTTTCGGCGAATCATCGACCGATTTTTTACTATTCAAACCTGCGACATTCCTCTGGAAGTTCCTGCGTTCGTCAGAACGCAATAAAATGTCGAGAGTTCCTCACCGTGGTGCACCGGTCATTAAGAAATTGAGAAATGACTGGAACTGCAATTTGTGAAGTTGCATTATCCGATTCTAATTGGAGCGAGTTGCGCAGTTCTGCTTCGTTAATTTCGCGACACGAGGGAATTGCAATTATAACGCTGTTAATCGTTTTTTTCAATTGGACAGCAGGATTTTTCCTGCAAAAAGTGAGTTTCCCTGTCGATTGCGTTGCTTCAGCACTCCAGGAAACGTGATTATAAAATAGCATTTTTCGATGTTAGCATAAGCTCGATAAAAACTTGTTCATCAATGACCCCGCACCGTGAGAGCGAAGTGTTTGGTTCGCTGGCGGAGAGCTCGCATCGAATGAGACTTCGCTTCTCGATATAGAAATTCTTAAGGTTTCTCCGTCGATATGATGATCTTCAATGAAAATGAGGGAGAAAAAAGCGAAACGGCGAGAGCGATAAATCATCGCAGTTTTCATAGAGCTCGTCCGCGTAAGATGTTTTTCAGTTGCTCTCGCATAAATTAATTCGTCAATGGCCCCGGGTACATAGAATCACAGAACGAAGTGTCAGTAAGAATAAATTGAATGGGAACGAAGCTGCCGAGGTGCAGATACCTACATTGTCGTGAAGCAAACACGCGCTGAACGAGTCTCGACAAAAACGGCGAAAAAAACGCGGCAAAAACTAGTCGTAAAGATCGATGTAAACGAGCGATCTTGTTGCCTCTATTGATTGATAATGTCTTTCAATATATTACACAAAAGCCTACGTCCACGTAAGAAAACCGAATCGGAGACGCCTCGACGCCCAGGGCGATAAGCCAACACGAAACGAATCGACAGAAGAGAAAAAAAACTGAAAACACATACGCGCGAAACGAAAGAAAAAATGAGTGAAACACGTGTAAATTGTGCATCGTGGAATGAATCGATGAATGACATCGCGAATAGGCGGCGTGTTTCAGTGAGCATTCGCGCGAGCAGACAAAAAAGTCTTGCAGTAGTGAAACCGTTCATTAACCGTGACGAAGCGTATTGTCGTTGGCAAAATAATTTCAGAGTCACAAAATTCAAAATTTCCTTCCCATCCTCGCCCAATGATCGAGGCCGCTTTCGGTTACTTTTCACCTTTGACTTTCGACCTTGCACAAAAATGCATCCACTAATCAAAAACTTCAATGGAATTGGACCCACGATCCTCAATTTCATTTCCTTCCAAATACTATTCGCTTCGAATGCAGAACGACTCGTTGACACACAACAAAAACTGCTGGAAGCCAAACGAATATCATTGGAAGACTCTCTTAACGAAATTGAGTTTAACAAAGGGTCCTGGGATTCGCTGGAATGTCATTTCCGCAAAGTGAACATTCAGCCATCACCGTCAAACTTTTTTAGTAGGTCATTGTAACCGTCAAAAGCAACAGCTCGAGGCAGTTTTGCTGCACCTGTGGCTTTCCCCACGCGGATACGAGCTCATAGTTCACAGTCGTACGATGAAATTGTTATTTCTCAGTTTCTACAGCAATCTATCGACAGAAAAAACCGAGAAGAAGAGCTTGCTCGAATACCGATGGTACATCGATCATCGACATCGAGAAACCAAACGATGCGAATCATTCGATCTTCAACATCAAACGGGCTCGAAACATTCCGAACTCTTAATTTCATTAGCTTTGATTCTCCTATTTTAAGAGGATGGATCAGTCGGTATATCGCAACCGTAAGTGCGAGAGAGATAGCTGCAAATTTCGAAATCGAAACTCTTTGGCACAGTTTGGCCGATCAAAAAAAGGCTCTGTCAGTCGATTCTTGCCATCGTTCTGCGTAGGCTGACAGAGGCTTTTTTTAATCAGCCAAACTGTCTCAAAGAATTTCGATTTCGAAAATTCCAAGCGAGATTAGTCGATTGATCCAAGCTCTTAAGGAGTTTCGGTACAGAAGTCAAAATATTAAGAAATTGATCAAATTTGGTGATAATGTTCTTCAACATCAAGTGCGAAAACACAAATTTTTTCAAAATTTTCTTCTACTTAGTTATCGAGTAATTACGCATTAAAGCAGATTTCTTATGCCCGGAATGTATACCTATATATATGGAAACGCTATGCTTATACACGTAAACTTTAGTGATCAATTACTCGATAACTGTGTAGAAGAAAAATCTTAAAAAATTTGTATTGTCAAATTTGGCACTAAAGAATATGTTCACCAAATTTTATAAAATTCTAAACTTTTTGAAATTTTTTATGTTTTTAGCATGGTTTAGCATGGCAACATTGTATCGCCTGTACCGAAACTCCTTAAGTACAAAACGAGCAAATTAATCAAGTGCAGATCGACTCGACTGACGCGATCGAACGAATCATAAAAAACGCTTGAATTGGAGTACGCTAAACAGAAGCTTCCGATAATTTGATGAAACAAGAATCGCATAATCGAAGGGATCGTGAATCATTTTTCCCAGTGGAAAAAGTACGATATCAGTTTCATCGCGAACGACATTCGTCCGATCGCTTTGATATTCCTCTCGACAAAGTCACGTTTTCCTTTTTATCGTCCACTCAATTTCCCCCTTTGTACGTTTGATTACATTCACTTTGCATGCAATATTTCACAGTTGATTGAACAACACGAGCGGAAAAACTGCAATTTTCTCATTATATAGAAGGAATTGACAGAAAACGAGCGATTCCGACGCGAAATATGCATAAAATGTATCGCGGCTGATTAACTTCACGATGAATTCTCATTCATAAATCTTTTTTTTAATTTACTGATTTTTTTTCTCGAAATATCCTTTACCTCGAACAACACGCTCGAAGGGTCATGAATTTGAATGCCGGTTGATTGGTGTGCAATTCAATTCAAATCGCTTCAATGAGCTAATTACACAAAGAGAAGGCTGCTTCGTTCGGATCTCTGTTTCCGATTGGAACTCAAACTTTAGTCAGCGGAACCATCAATCTCAGTGAAGCAGCATTTCTTTGTACGTCCGAACCATTTGAGTTGAATTTTACACTCAGTTCCAGAAGGTTCATGACGCTACAAAATGACGGATCAGTTGCACTAAATCGGGTTCAATTAGCGATGCAAAATCCACATCATTCTCGATGCTGATATTGGTGATTAGCGTATTCGTTGCAAGCTCCGCGCAGCATCAAATCGTTTGATGTTGCTTTGCACGGCTCTAAATACATACCCACATGTTCGTCATTACTTTCAGAGGCGGAAGGTGGATTAATGATAAAAAGCTCTTTCTGTGGCGAACACTGAAGGGTATTAACGCTCGAAAATTTCTAAATGAATTTTAAATAAACTGGGCCTTGGTTTTGCTATATTTTCTATATGGAGCCAACGAATAAAGACGAAACTCTACTTGCGAATAAACACGGTTTCGACGCAGGTTTTTATATATTTCTTGTAACGTCGATGGAAAATATACTTGAAAATTCCTCAAGGTAAATTTTGTTAGTGAGACGTTGACCGCGCGAAGATGTGGACTGTGAGAAAAAATACGATTCGAGCCGCTTTATTGTGGACGATGTCGAACCGTTGTTCATCCCTACGACTCTTCAAATAAATTTCCCGAATTTTTTTCCCCATTCAAATGATTCGTCCCGCATAGGACTTTATGCAATTCCAAATATGTTGGGGAAAGAAATGCTCATTCAGCAGAAAACGGAACTCAGTGGGAAAGCCTGTGGAACAAATAGCCCTTCAAAAGCTCTCTACGCATGGAAAAAGATCAGTTACAATCGTAAATGGGTTGGGAGGTATTTGACAGTGAAGTATTTTACGAGCCCGCCGAACATTCCTATGAAGTGATCGATCGATTTAATTGTTTTTTTCCTTTCGTGTATTTCGAGTTTCTGGTGCGTCACCAACGCAAATTGTTTCGGAAATTCAATCTGTTCCTTTTTCACAAATTCCTCCTTTATCAGCCGTTCGAATAAATATCAGCGATCCCTGATAAAAAGTTGAGTTTTGTAGGAGTTCGATGCAATAACGACTGGTTCGAGTTTTCAATTTAAGTGAACAATGGAACCGGCAAACATCGTACGATGTATCGAGAAAAACGTGATTTTTGGACTCTCACAATCAATGATGTTGACCATGCGCCAACAAGAAAATACCGAAGTTTGATTATTCACGATTTTTCTCAATGAAAAAAAATATTTTTTTCAAATAATGAAATTCTCTACAAAAAGTTATGAGAGAGCCAATAACTCGGATCAATCGTGCTTACAGCAGCAATTCGAAGATTAATTTACAAAGTACAGAGCCGCTTGCTCCATCGTGGAAACTCAACGGCATTATCTCCCAATTATTGATTAAATTGTTACGAGCATTGCAGTATAAAGCTTTGCTAATCGGATGACGGTTGAATTTTGCTGCAAATACGAATGAGAATATTCAGCTCTGTTCATAATCCTCGTTCAGAGTGACAGGTCGATATCGAGTTTTTCAACTTGCAAGTCTCTCGAGCGAGTCTTATCATTCGAGGGTAGCGATTCCGTACCACAATTTACCGCCTCCGAGTTAATTCAACAGGAAAATTAATTAAGCAATCAGAATCTATCGAAAGGACGGTATAAATGCTGGGAAATAATACCCGGGGGACGAGTACAGTTACTACCTTAAAGTATGCGAAAAACGCGATCGTTGTTCGATGTTACGGAAGCGAATGAAGGTTCCATATTTCAAACTTATGACGCTGAAGTTTGCAACGTTGGAGTCCAACGAAATGATGTAAAAAAAACTCTCGAATAATTCCAGTAATCTCCATTTTTGTTCGCTGCCGAATTTGAAATTTTTAGTATTTCAAGCTACACCAATGATTCGTGAAATAAAAAATTGATGAATTACAAATCTTTTTTTCGTTCGTTTCGTCGGACTCGAACGCGTTGCAAACTTCAGCGTCGTTCAAACGTGCATTTGTAGTATTCCAAATTCCCGAAATTATAAAGAACGAAAATAATAAAATGAGCAGACTTGCAAAATATTTCAAAATGCTTCGATTCGTAAAATCTCCTGAAAATTTTTTTTCCTGAGTCGTTATTCGTAGCCCAAAGTTCGATGTTCAATTCCGTCCGATCGCGGAATTAAGTAATTCGCAGAAGGGAAGTTAAATAAGAAAAAAATGAGAGCGAACGTGTAAACGATCGACGCCAGCACGACGAGACTTCGGAGACACAAAAATCGTCTCGCCCGAACTCACTTTGAGGATCGAGACATAAAAACTATTTATGTACAACGTGTGAACTCATAAACTACTCACGGTGCCGATTGCAACTTCATAGTAAACCGATAATGAGTACAAGGGCGTTGGAGAAATAATAACGCGAACCCCGGCGACGCTGTGGCTCATTTGTAGCAATTTGTCACAGCGGTCGCCAATTTTTCTCTCGTCTAAAGCTCGTTCGCACGAGACTTTTGATAAGGCTCGATGAAAAGAAATAAAGCTCGGAGGGGACAAAATTACAATTGCGAAGGAAAATCGATGATTGCAAAGTATGGAGCAATAAACTAAATTCGTGAATCATCCCATAAGATCTCGCAACACAAAAAGAATAATTTTCCAAAAGATTTTTTCATTGAATTCGAAATCGTGGCATTTTACGTCACGAAACCTCTCGTCCTGAACAACTACTCACAATCCTTATCCGCGATGTTTTATTCACCATAAGTTTAAGTACCATAATATTTCGTTCGAGTCCAACGAAATGATCTAAAAAAACTCTCCAATAATTTCAGCAATACTCCAATTTCGTTCTCTCTCGAATTTGCAATTCATAGTTTTTCAGTCTGCATCAATATTTCGTGAAATAAAAAATTGGTGAATGGTTAATGTTTTTTTTCATTCATTTCGTTGGACTCCAACGTTGCAAACTTTAGGGTCATGAAAATGGAATGAAATGGAAAAATTGGAAAGGCAGGATAAGCAATCAATTAACAAAGCCGGGAGCAAATTCAAAAAATGAAAAAAGAAAGCATCAAGTAAATCCAGTGGATCGTTATTTTCTCCTCGTGAAAAACGCCCACCCAGTTCTATCATCAACTTCCACTTCAGCTATGCAACGACAAGAACAGTAACATACATACATCAGTAGATTATATAGTTGATTCACCAATTTATCGATTGATTCACCCGGGAATTCGGACGTCATTGAGATCGCGAGCTTTCAGCGAATCTACTATTTATTGAAATCCTTCCTTAAACATTTGTTCGTGAATTTGGAGTGTGTTCAATCACTAAAACTCACCTTGCGAAATCCCCAACTGAATAGTTTTGACGTCACTCATAACAATGACAAACCTCGCCTTAACAACGACGCTGAAGTTTCCAACGTTGGAATCCAACGAAATGAACGAAAAAAAACGTTTGTAATTCACCAATTTTTTATTTCACGAATCGTTGGTGCAGCTTGAAAAACTACGAATCGCAAATTTGGCAGGAAAGAAAATATGAGAATTGCTGGAATTATTAGAGAATTTTTTTCGATCATTTCGTTGGACTCCAACGTTGGAAACTTCAGCGTCATGCCTTAACACAATAAAATTGTGTGATCTTAATCATCGAATCTCGATTAGTTTATTATTGTTCATTATTCGTTATTAATTACTGAATCGGTGAGTTCAATCAGCTCCCTTCAGCTTTCAATGTTCAATTATCCTAAGTAATTCCATACTGCACCAGCGTTACGTTCGGATATGGAACGCAGTAGAATAACATATTATTTGTGTGTTTCAATGACGATCCGATGAGAAGGACATATTGAAATGGGGATTTCTCGAAGTACGAGTAATATTACGCTATTCATTGCGTATTTAGGTCAACCAATAGAAAATTTCAATCCGATATAAGACAAATTTGTGAAGGAGCGATAAAATTTACATCAATGGCTGCCACTAGAATTTCGTTTTGAATAAATGGTCGCGAATAGAATTTTGGAATAAATCATGTGTCGAGATGATGTAAAATTGAGTTAGTGGACTTGTAAAATAGTTATTGCAATTGTGTTATTATAACGACCTGATGGCTTCAACTGTTTGTACGTTTGCATCGAATTTTATCTGCTGGTCAGAATCACACGATCAGGATGGGTCCGGGATGAATTCTCTTCGGTTCGCTCTACAAGGAAAAATATGAACGACGCTAAAGTTTGCAACGTTGAAGACGAACGAAAGGAACGAAAAAAAGAGTTGTAATGCACGAATTTTTGATTTCACGAATCATTGGTGTAGTTAGAAAAACTACGACTTTCAAATTCAGCAGGGAAGAAAATTGAAAATCTACTGGAATTATTCGAGAGTTCATAAATAAATCAGTCTCATAAATATGAAATAAATCTTTCAATCCAAAACGGATTGATTGATCGTGTGGCCACATTATTCTTTGAAGGATTCCAAGCAAATCAATGATGAAGCCGAACTTTGTACTGATAATTGGAGAAAAAATTGCACCGGAAGTTGGATCATCCGTTGCTGCCTCGAGCGTAATTCTTTTGTCATTTTCAGACTTTAAGCATAAAAATGAGGAGTCTTCTCGCCGTTTATGTACACCGACGAGCGCTGATCCTCGAAAATATCACGGGAAAGATGATGAGCCAGAAAAAACACTTATCGCTGGTGCTGATCCATTCTCACGGAATGACCGGAAATGGGGATCAAAGCAAAAGTGGAAACTCACCGAGCGCTGAATATTCGACCCTCGAGTTCAAAACTCTGAAGAACGAGGTTGCCGGAAAAGAACCTTCGAAATGAGACATTATTCATGAACATGGAATTTACAATTTTCGAGGGTTTTCCCGTTAAAGTTGTTTTCAGAATTACACGCACCGGAAACGCTGTCCCAACTTCGCATCGATTTTCCACACCGTTTTTGTGCAAATATGAAAAAAAAAAACACTTTCCAGTATGGTAAGACATTTACGATCTCCGGGGTACGACAACTTTACAATGGAATGAGGAACAAAAATGTCGAAACCTTGGTCGAAAACTTCTAAGCCACTGAATTTATTATTGCGATTAGTAAATTCGATAATTTATCTACATCCTTCGTCAAAGATTAGGTGATTGATGAACGAAAAGATTCGCTCTGCTCTCATCGCCGGATTTTGCAGGTTGTTTAAAAGTTTAACTCTACTTAAATAGTCTTAGTTTGATTTCAATTATTCATATTAACAATTTCGTGAAAATTTCTTGAATGTTACAAAATTCGCCTCGAACCCTTGCAGGGACGCCCGAAATGAATTTTTCGCCAATTCTCATATTTCCAGGAGAAATTCTTTCGTTCTTGAAAGTAGAAAATCCATTTTCTCTCGGATTTTCATAAAACTAATAAAAATATAGTTCTATAAATGTTCATTTATATTCCGTAGCACGTTTTAGAGAAGCCTGTTCTATTGGTCGTTCAAGGACATAATGAGACGTGAATATTCATAAAACTTCATGAATTTCTGACGTTAAAAAAGATCCTTGAAAATTTGTTCGTATTAGAATATGCGTGCCTCGAAAAACGCATGAAAAATTCGAGTTTTCATGATACTGTGACAAAAATAATGAGTCAAGAACTATTGGGGATGAAAAATATTAAATGAAGCTCGCTATCGATTGCACGCGAGGCATCATTCGTTGTATAAAGTTGTAAAATTGCAATGATTGCTCGGCAGGCCTGATGCTACGTGCATTGTGAAATTCGTTATTTATTTTGTTGACTCGCGTATAATAATTCAAACTCAACGTGTGCAAACATTGAGCTTCGATCAACCAACAAATACGAGAAATAAAGTTTATTATGCGGCTGAAGTTTGCAACGTTGGAGTCCAACGAAACGAATGAAAAAGAAATTTGCAATTCTCCAATTTTTTGTTTTTCTCTCTAAATTCGTAATTTTTCGACCTACAGCAAACGATTCGTGAGCCAAAAAAATTAAAGAATGACGAATGTTTTTTTTCGTTCACTTCGCAGCACTCCAACGTTGCAAACTTTAGCGGCTTATAAAAAAACATGAAGCGATTGCACTCGCGCAACAGATAATAATAATAAAAATACGCAAACATAAAATTGATCAAGCCGTCGAGATAAAAAATTCAAAATCAAATATTTGGCCCAACAACACCCAAGTTTCTCTTCAAATATTATAACTTTCGTGTTCGAATTATTATTTCGTTGGGCTCAAACAACGTCGCAAACTTCAGCCCAATATTTTGGGTATCCACTCGTGGATCTACAACTCACCGTCATTACAAAAAATTGACAATAATAATGACGCTGAAGTTTCCAACGTTGGAGTCCAACGAAATGATCGAAAAAAACTCTTAAATAATTCCAGTAATTCTCCTATTTTGTTCCCTGCCAAATTTGCGATTCGTAGTTTTTCAAACTGCACCAACGATTCGTGAAATAAAAAATTGGTGAATTAAATACGTTTTTTTCGTTCATTTCGTTGGACTCCAACGTTGGAAACTTCAGCGTCGTACGATAATACGTTAATAATTGATCAATCTTAATGCGTCCGACTAAGAATCGTCTGTTTGTGCGGCCTTGCACAGTGGCTCAACATCACGAAGCCTTTTTAAAAAATAATCGAAAGTAATATCCTTTCTAATGTGCACTTTTACCGAGTCGATTATTCGAAAGCAATCTCGCTTACGTACCGAATGAATATTTTATTGCTGAAATAACATTGGAGTCGAGCATCGAAGTTTTGAGTGGCAAGGACTGCCTTAACTAAGAAAACAGAGCTCATCAACGACACGTTTGCTCCGCGGAGTTCAACGCAGGAGCGCCAGACACGGTGAAACTAATTCCGGATCGATATCGTGATCGCGCTCAGTATTTTTCATTCCCTCGAGCCATTAATTAATGATGGAGCTTGATACTTAAATGGATACGAGTTTCAGCACAGTGTCTCTGTATACTAAGGTAAGTAGATGCTGAAAAGGTAATCGAATCGATAATACGCCAAGGAAGGAGAGCGCACGAGGCATTCGTTAAACACGAAACGGCACAAGCTCCACCGCATCGCAAAATAATATTGCTATAAAATGCATACACACACACGTTACGTAATCAAACGATGAAAAAGAAAGATTGCCAATCTCTGTTTCGTCTCGGTTCATTATTCTTTCATGGGCTTTTCTGTCTCTTTACACATTGATGGATTTTCAAAATCAAACATTTACATTTACCTTTCGTTTTAACGTTCGGACTCCCCTTGCTCGTTGTCCATCAATCACTATCTCATTGACCGTGCATTTTCCATTCGCACGGCCTTGATCGAAATAAAAAAAACTAATCGAACGGAAACACTCAATGGATTCGAATTTTCATCGTCTCCGTGATCAAGACAGACGATCATTACAATGCTCGTTGCTCGCATAACGACTGAAAATGCTAATCAGGCTCGGACCGGGGTCACCGATTATGCGAATTCATACATATTTTATTAGTTCTATGCGATATTTATTTGTTAAACTTTATCGAAAGGAATCGTTAATCAGGAAAGCCCGCAGCGAAGTAAAAGGTCGAACGAAATTTAGTAACCCGTCAGGATTCCTTTTTCCATTATTTTCCTTCCACATTTAATTAATCACAAATTTGGTCGTTTTCGCAATTCAATATTAACAAAACAGTTAGAGGTCTTCCATCGTCAAATTACGTGAAGAGAACTCCACAGTCCGATTTTTGGCTTCTCGTTTCAGATTTCTTTATTTTATCAATTAAAAAAAAAATATACATTTTTAAAAAAATACTGCAGCAGGCTTCACAACTACGAGGAAAACAGACACGCAAACAGCGATCACCAAACCGAAGAAAATTCACAAAAAAAATCATGAAACTACAAAATTTGTTTTCTCCTTGACGCGACGCTGGAGTTTGCGACGTTAGAGTCCAACGAAATGAAGGAAAAAAACATTTGCACGAAATGGGGAACACGACTTGGGAACGAAATTGGAGAATTACTGGGATTATTGGATGGTTTTTGAGATCATTTTGTTTGACTCCAACGTTGAAAACTTCAGCGTCATTCATTCAGGAAATATGTACCATTGGACCGTTGGATTTAACCATCGAAACTGTCACTTGCCCTCATCATAGGACGATCGTTAGAAATAAATCGAGTCGTATTCCTCACAACCCCACATTTATCGAGCCTTGGATTACGTTTCCGAATAGCCTGCTGCAACAAAAAGCGATGAGCCTCGCTTTCGTCAAAGTATAACAACAATTTAGGATTTATCGAATCCAGGAGATCGTGCGAACTCCACGCGACGATCCGGCTGCTCCAACAAGTATGGAAACCAGGCGCCTGAAGCATCGCACCGACTCGCCGTTTTCCGATGATGCTTTGCTTCATCCTGCGATAAGCATTAGGACAAACATACGAGAGACGAATAAGCAGAATGTGGGGGAAAGTTTGACACGCGATAGCACGAAGGTGATTGTACGAGGGGAAGGATGAATCCAAACATTGTCAGGAGAGGGTGGAATAAAACTATTTTTTTTCCAAGAAAACACGAATTTCGTCCGAGTGGTCTTCGTAGTATTTTTATCAGGAAGAGTCGTCATGGATAATCTCCATTTGGCCCCAGAGCTGAAGGAAAAAATCATTCGTTGCGCGACTTCATTGCCGACGAGATCTGCGACGTTTGCGTAGGTTGGGAATTTCTACTCGAACCACGCGTCGAATGAGAAGGTTCGAATTAATTGGGCTATTTCGGTGGAGTCTGATTGTCACTTGTGACAATATGCGGAGAGTGTTTAAATTGCGCAGCGATATCGACGACACCCCATTATCCTGATGGGGATCAATGGATCTCGCGATGACCGTTCGGAATTGGTGCAAATTCTGCAGGACGCTATTCCCATAATTGAAGGGGTCACGGAGGCTGAAACACGAGTGATCTGACGCGAGAGTGTTTCCTCTACGCGCGTGCACGGCACGTCTCAGACGAAGCGAAAGGTCACGTGGACTCTATTCGTCTTTGGCACAGCTTCACCCCGATGTAACTCAATAAATTCTCGCCCATTCACTCTCGACCACGTACCGTCGCTCGGAACCTGCACATCGAGATGATTTGTCACAACAGCGAATCATCAATGACTTTTCGTTGACATTTTGTCGGAGCGGTGAGTTCGTCGAATTATCACGAGAGCTTGCGCACCTAACTCGATTCATATATTTTCCCTGGGTTTGCTCACGCAAACGAGATTCGTCGAGCCGAACGAGAGGCCATTCTAGAAGAAAAGTCCACCGGAGATGATCAACTTTAGTGACAAATCGCATTTTTCCGGATCTGATCGATCACAAAGTTTGAACATTCGATCAGCAAAGTTTCCCTTTTACCTCGAGATCCCAACCGACTATAATTGGTCGTTTGACGCATTTCCACTGATATCCATCGAATACATGGGAAAACAGGAGTACTTAATAAAATATGGTTATTTACAGAAGCTTCAGAAGCTTCCTCATTTCCGACTGTGAACACGAGGAAATATGACGCTGAAGTTTCCAACGTTGGAATCCAACGAAAGGATCGAAAAAACTCATGACGCTGAAGTTTCCAACGTTGGAGTCCAACGAAATGATCGAAAAAAACTCTCCAATAATTCCAGTAATTCTCCTATTTTGTTCCCTGCCAAATTTGCGATTCGTAGTTTTGCAAGCTGCACCAACGATTCGTGAAATAAAAAATTGGTGAATTACAAACGTTTTTTTCGTTCATTTCGTTGGACTCCAACGTTGGAAACTTCAGCGTCGAAAAAACTCTCCAATAATTCCAGTAATTCCCCTATTTTGTTCCCTGCCAAATTTGCGATTCGTAGTTTTTCAAGCTGCACCAACGATTCGTGAAATAAAAAATTGGTGAATTACAAACGTTTTTTCCGTTCATTTCGTTGGACTCCAACGTTGGAAACTTCAGCGTCGTCAGGAAATGTACTTTAACCTTTTGCTTGAGGAATCGTCACGGACCTTTTGGCATTGAATTTCTTTATAGGAATAACAAATCTTGGAGCAACATCCTCGAAAATTTGTAAAATCCTTTTACTGCTGTAATTTCAATGCAACGCACCGCGACAACTTTTTTTAAAAAGCAGACAAACTGTGTTTGGGAAAGTAAGAAGAGAGAGAAAGAAATTGAGAAAAAAATAAACGTTGGAAGAAAAAACAAAAAATTGAAATTTTGAGGACTCCTTTCTTGATTACGAAAAATGAAAGGGGAAAAAAATTCCTTAATTATCCAAGTACCCGGTCTCCCCTATCGGTTTGTTTATTCGACTTTACTAATATTTACCAACGCGAAAAAAATAATCGAATAATGAAATGAGCCGCCATAAATAGCATTGTTCTTGTTCATCACAATCGTATGTATCCGGTTCCCCCATACTCTACGATCAATCCAAATTTCACGAATTCACGACCCTCCTTCAGCATGACGCTGAAGTTTCCAACGTTGGAGTCCAACGAAATGATCGAAAAAAACTCTCCAATAATTCCAGTAATTCTCCTATTTTGTTCCCTGCCAAATTTGCGATTCGTAGTTTTTCAAGCTGCACCAATGATTCGTGAAATAAAAAATTGGTGAATTAAAAACGTTTTTTTCGTTCATTTCGTTGAACTCCAACGTTGGAAACTTCAGCGTCGTCCTTCAGCCCACATTGTTTCATCGAACAAAACTGGCGAGTCACCTCAAAATAGTACGAAAATTCGAGTATCACGATGCCCGGAAATTCAATATACAATTTACGAAAACATGTTTATCGAGTATTTCGAAAAGACAAAGAGACCTGAGTGTGTACACAAGATCATTAAATAATTCAATATTCACCCCCAGAGGCTTCGAGCTCGATTGACGAAAAAATCATGGTTGGTTTAACCTTTACAGGACGGGTCTCCTCGAAATATCGACCACTATTTTGGTCGAGCACTCCACTTTAAAAATTCATCGATATTGTGCACAAATTTAGTACAAAAAAAATCGATCTTACGGTAAAAATTCCCGTCCTTAAAAGGTTAAATAAATAACATAGGAGTAAAGCGAGCGAGCGAGCATCGAGGGATGTTTTTCCCGAAAGCATAAAAATCTTGGTTATTTACCGCAGCTACGATAACAAATGGACCTGCTTCACTCGCGGACCGGATCAAAAGATTTTTCATTCGTAAATATTGTGAGTTCACCTCCCTCAAGATGTACCATTGTATTTGGAGAAAGTGTGATTTTAACGATCAGTAAATCACTGAGCTCGAAAACAGCAAAAAAACGTCACAGAGACAATAACATTCATTTTTTATTCGGCGTTGCTCGAGGGGGCGTAAAAAATCCATCTTGCTCAAGGGTCACATCCCATGCCTTGACACATTCCCATAGAGAGATAATCGTCGTCATGGAATAATGGAAAAAAATGGTTTCATTCGCCCCGCCCATACGAATCCACCCTCGTGTTGCATTGCTTGATTTTCGTTGAAGGAAACTTTGGACCCAAACACTGCGAAAACTCGGACGAAACAAACGCGTTTGTACTTCGACGTCAAGGTCACTCATGGCAGCGAACAGGTTCGCTCGAGTTCGCTCATCGAATTCGGATTGCTAGCAATGACGCGACGTTCTTTTATTTGGTCTGCGTTGGAGCCTTTTAAAACGTCGAAATCATATGTCAATTGGATCCTGACGTACAAACGATAATTTGCGTTTCCAAAACGTCAAATCTTATTCATACGCAAAGATTATGTATCTTTGTTCAATGAGATTTGAAAAATAATTTAGTGTTCTGACGTCTCGATTTATCAGTGTTGAAATTCGATGGAATCTAACTCGGACCGAATGATATTTCAATATATTTCTCCAAAACGCTTGTAGGAGCTAGAGAATTCTGAAGAATATTTTCCTCTGAAACGTATCTTGAGTTTATTTCCACTCGAAGTATTCTACAAGTGTGAAGAGCAAAGGAGACGAAACATACTTGGAATTCGGACGTACGAACTTCTTTTTCCATTGAAAATGGGAAAAAAATGAGACACCGACTGGACGTGCTCGAAAAATTCTCCGGACGAATTGACGTTCGGAGAACAGCGACGAGAAAACTCGTACGAGCCGGAACTCGAAAGATATTTATTGAGAGAGGCGAAGCCAATGCTATATTGTTGGAAGCAGAGTCTCGAATGGGGGAAGGAAGTCGATAAAATAACAATAAAATGAAAGAAAAGCTTACCCAGCATTTTGATAACTCTTCGAGACGATCTTCCGGTGTGGTGGCGACAATTTCTCTCGTCTTTTCTCGAGGGATTAGCAGCAGCGACACTGGTGGAGGAGGAAGCTCGTGCGAAAGTGCGGTTTTGTCCGTCGTCGCGTTTCATCATGTTTGATTTGCGTAACTTTAGTCCGATCATAACGTAGAGTACGGTTATCAAAATCATGGGTACAACGAAGAAGAGAAAAGTCGATATTTCGAAGGAGTGTTTTATGAGAGTCACTTTGAGAGCGCACATTACGTAATCCGGATTCAAGTCGCGACGATCGACGATGCCGAACTGGAGAGCGAGCGGTGTGGCGAAGGAGAGAGCGACGACCCAAACGACGAGAATGAGTCTTATAGCCCGGGACAATTTGGACATTGTATGGGATAAAAATGGATGACAGATTGCGACGTAACGCTCCACGGTGAAGGCCGTTATGGTCAATACACTCGCGTTCGTCGAACATTCCGCGGCTAATCCCCGCAAGCGACAAAAATGCTCGCCGAATATGTAAGGATACTTGGACCAAACGAGGTACACTTCGACCGGTAAACCGGATATGAGAAGCAACAAGTCGGATACGGCGAGACTGAAGAGATAATAATTCGTGGCTGTGTGCATCGACTTGTTGCGCGCTATTACGATACACGTGCTCACATTCCCGATCGTCCCTGTGATAAATATGGACAAATATATAATCGTTATTGGCAGTACAACGTACAAAGCATCGCGACGCGAGCCCAAATGAATGTAAGCAGAATCCTCGTAAAACGCACTCGACTCGTTCGGGTCGATGTAATTCGAGCTCAAGTTTGACGATGCATAATCAATGTCCGACCAACTCGATGCTTTTTCGCTCGACGCGTTGGACACGGAGAGGAAAGTTTCCATAATGTATGCGGCTAATTGTTGTCTTCGGTATTATCGTGTTTTTCACTTATTTCTGAATATCGTTGAGACTATTAATTTAACACGGAGAAGCATTCGCACTTATTGTCTTTCATCACGCGAATGTTACTTCGATGCAAAGCCGACCGTTACATCGTTCGTTCAATGTCGATCGATGTTTTATCTTCGGCGACCACCAAGGCGAATTTCTCTCACTTTTACCGCCACTCGTCTGCGTGTCTCTTCTAACCGTTCGTCATCGTTTTTCGACGAGTCCCGACAACGGGGTCGCTATTTCACGGATTCCTCGAACACACTTTTTCTAGGTTAAACACTTGTTCATCCATTCGTCACGACTCATCCTCGGGACTACGATTCAACGCGCGGCAAAATCAACGGAAAGAGACGCGAAACATCGAAGATCCGAGATCCAACGATTTTCCTTGGAATTTTCTTTCGGCTTTTACGCAACGGAACTCGAAGTTAATGCAACGAACTTTGCGGGGAAAATATCAATTTTCATCGATTCAATGAGAACTGTGTCGAAATATTTGGCGATTGGCGCTTTAACCGGCACGAGAGAGATTCGAGGGATGACTGCACGAGTGCCGGTCAACTCATAAGAAACGACAGCGCGAAGAAAACACCGCACGGTAGAGACGAACTGCCGTGCTAACGGCATGCGCGCGGTCTCTGCTGTTAAAAACAAACTGCTCACAATCGCCGGTGCGCCGCCGCTGCTGCTCGGCAATTGCGAGCGCGCGGCAGAACGAGTAGTGATGTCCTTTGGTGCTGAGACGAGACGAGTTTTTTTGCCCTCTCTTCATTATATTCCGCGTTCATCCGAATAATCCCATGTTATTTATATTGCGGAGCAAAATTAACGGTGATTTGCGTTCGTATTATCGTTGCATGATTCACGAAGAATATCGTGTATTGACGAATAACAAGAAAACTGAGCGCATTTTCCAATATTTCAATCTCGATGCGGTAGATTTACCAAATTCCGAGTAATGACGAGATACTTTTTCCCAGATCTGTAAACTCGAGAATTTTGCATTGATACGAACAGTGAGGAAAGAACATTTCTGAAAAAAAGATTCTCAATTCTTCGACCATTTTTTATTTTCACCTCCCTTCAGAGAAAAGTAACGAACTCAATATATTTCGAGACTCGAAAAGTCATTTTTGTTCATATATTCAACGGGAGTTTTTACAAAGAGTATTTGAAGAAGGAACATGTTATGTTCTTGCCAATTTCATTGTTAAACTTTCAATCAACGTTCGAGAGGCGGCATAACAAAACAAAGAACTAGCATCGTATATATATGAATTTGGTATGTTTCGTTGTAACGTTTATTTCGTCAGACTGCGGAACACTGCATATATTATTTTGCGTTCTTAATTAAGTAAAAATTCCAATTACATATATTGTATTCATTAAGGTCTCGACGCGTATAAGAAGAACAATGCATGCCATAGAAGCATTGAAAAGGTTGGAGAAATTCTGCGAGCCGGGAAATTCAGAACGTGCCTCCATATTTTTCAAACCAGAACGAGGAATTGAGAAATAGAATTAAATGTAAAAACTCATTGCTTATCATTTATTCAAGTTTCAATAAATTTCTCTTCTGCTAAATGTTATGAGAGTAATTTTCCTACGCACCTTCTGTTTCCCTATTCACAAAGTTCTCACAGGCACATGCAAGACCAGCTGTCATTGTGACAATTAAAGATGCGAAATTTACGGAATACTGAGAGTCGATCTGCTGTGTGGTCCGATAGAGATTGACCAGGTTGGGTTTCATATATATTCAATATAATAGAGATTGTTCGTTGGTGCGTGCCCTTGATTGAGGAGAAGTTTTGGGAGAGTTAGGGTTGATGAAGTTGTTGAGTAGTTAAGATTACCTTAGTTGAGATTGGTCACGTAGAGAGATGTGCCTCATGGTATTTTTTTACAGTGAATTGTCACGTTGGCCTAATTGATCTTTGGCTCTCTTGAACAGACACCCTTAAAAATATTCGAAAAATCTCCCCTCAAAAGTCCCCCTTTTTTACTGCAAATTGATGCCAAATGTTGGTTAAAATATTCATCGAACAGTTCGGGCAGGACGATCTTTGTGGATCGGCTTTTTTGGGAGATTTTTAAGGGCGCCTATTGAGCTGCGTAAAACGTCATAGCGCACTAATCAGGAACTCAGAAAAACCACGACAATGCACAGCCAATCCCACGTGTCACAACCCTACACTTTATGTACCAGGAAAAAAAGCATTTTTCCATGGAAGTTGAAACAAGTTTGTTTGCGTCGACCTCATCTTTGCTCAACATATTTACATTAAAACTCGGTTCACTCTGAGTTATGGGAGACGATTTTCTTCTTGGAAATACAGTGAAAAATAAGGTGTTTACATCTTTGACACTTGTCGAGAAGATACATTTTTTTTACTGATTTCTTGACACGGAGGCCGTTTCGATTCTCCTCAGATATGAACTAAATCAGATACAAATCAGAAAAACTGAAAAAGCAGTTTTTCAAGTGATCCTGCGTTTCTCCGAGCATCCAATTAAGATTGAAGTTTCTGTCATATACTCATATTTTCAAACAGGATGGAAAAATCTTACTCTATTTGAATGGGTGTTGGTTGACGCGGTTGGTTGGAACGTCTGGAATATCGAATAGTCTCGATTCACGTTGGGAAAGTTATTACTTCGGTTATCAAGAGTATTTGAAACCATGAAAGTTCCCATTTCCGAAATTCCGAACATTCAAATATCTTTGAATGAAAAGAAAACTATGCAATATGCATCAATTTATTTGAATAATATGCTCGTGCTGAGTAACGATAATGCTTTTCTGAATCGCAAAACGGAGTATTCGTTTTCACAGTAAAAACAAAAAATCTAGTCCATTTCTTCGATATCATTATAACTGTCGCAGTGCATTTAATCAAAAATAATGAAATTTTTCATCGTTCATTGGCGATAATCTTACAACGCTGGTGAATTATTCATGGATATTGATCGTCGGACGATCTCGGATATGTGAATGGAGCTTCCCGTCAGACTCTCGTCTCAACTCCCTTACGTTGCAAGGGAAAACATGCTGAGACGCAGCAACCGAATCCACAGGAGGGAATGGACAGAGAGCAGCGAAATTCAGCTGGGCCAACGTTCATCGTCATTTTCGTCAAGCCACGACTCATAAACAAGCCATTTTTTACTTTCATCCAATTTCTGTCTCCACTTATTCGAATTTGTGAGCCATACAAAAGTGTCTCGTGCTCAGTCAGCGAAGTCAATCAGTAAATACGTCTGCACATAAATCACACGGTTATAGAAATTATTTTTATTTTTATTGCTATCGTTATACCTCGTTTAAGGTCACCGGGAAAACCATTTCGAAGCGATGTTCTTCGACCCTAATATTTTGACACGTGGGCGGTGAATTTATAAGCCTGATGCAGCCTCAAAACGTTCTTTCGGGGATTATCGTAACGAGGCTTGTCTGGCTCCCGATATTTTACGTCATCCCGCTTGCTCCATTCCACTGACATTCGTAGGCCAAGCCTTATTCCCTGTAAGTATGCATAAACCAGCAGAAAACGATGTTTCATCGTGAGATAAAAAGTTTTCCCAACTGCAACTTCGTCCTGTAAAATCGCCCTTCGTCGATGGAAATCTACTTCGAAATATTCGAGCAGTTTTTCTTCATACAGCGAGCTCTAATTTTTACTACTCGCTGCAGAAATAACGAGACTTTCGAAGACGAAATAACGAGATGTTTCCATGAATAAGATCAGCACATCATCAATACACGAGCGATACCATAAGTAGATTCCCTAAAAGTTTTACAAGAAAAATTTGCCTCTCGTTCTCTTGAGAGAAACGGTTCGAACGAGAGGTTCAACGATGCTCAATTTCGATACCGACGAATACGTGACATCAGTATATTTGAGCTTAAAAAAGCCTTTCGATCCCTCGAGGTACACTTCCAATATTCCCTCTATCATAATTTTTTTTTTCTTCAATATTCAGCAACACAAAATGGAGGTTTGAAATATTTGTATCGTTAGGAAATGATGCGAGGATCGAAAAGACACAAAACTGAAACTCTCGTGCAAGACGATTTCACGTTTACAACTTTGTCTCTTGGCCTGTAATCTTGGTACGCGTCTATCTTACGGCTACAGCCCGACCAAGTTCAGTTTTATGAATCCGCGTGTTTAACACTCATCCATTATTCCGATGAAAGTATAATTTTCTCAGTAAATCCTGTTTTTGCTCATTATTTCTAACTGCATATTTTTTAACTTCCTATTGCCCACAGGGTGGGTAGAGATTCTGAGGAAGCTTCTGAAGAAAATTCAGCCCGAAAGACATGAGAGACTAACCACTCGCATGTTGAGCTACATTTATGACGTTGAAGTTTGCAACGTTGGAGCCCAACGAAATAATGTAAAAAACTCTCGAATAATTCCAGTAAATCTTCAATTTTGTTCCCTGTCGAATTTGAAATTTGTAGCTTTTCAAGCTACACCAATGATGTGTGAAATAAAAAATTGATGATGTGTGAAATAACAAATCTTTTTTTCGTTCATTCCAACGTTGCAAACTTCAGCGTCGTATGCAATTTTCATCCTTTTTGGAATATTCGTCAGTAAGCTTCAATTATTGATTGAGCAATGGCCCTTTTACCGTATGCTGCTACTGCTTTCTACCATTTCCACGTTCCTATTGACGGTTCTTCGTAAATATTGAGTACGAGCTCTGGCGGCTCTGTCCCGGTAGATTTATCATCGATACTCATTCTCGATGGCGATATTATACGGGAGCCTTCGCTTCGCCCTCCTGAAAAAAAACAAAACACGCGACATTGAGAGCCTTTTTGGGATAGTACGGCGGTAAAATGTTTATTTTCAGGGCGTGTATAAAGAAGGAATCTTTTTTTATTTTATTACGTTACGTTGGAATATAACTGCGTTTTATTCCTCCCGCATATTCTTCTTAGCTCGCGTTAAAAAAAATCATATTTTCTTTGTAAAGTGAAAAAGTTAGAATAGCAAGTGATTCCATTTGTAGAACGGCTCTCGATGCTTTTTTAGCGTGCCACTGAGCGAAATTGATGCTTCAACATTTTTCAATTCTTCCACTACAAGCTGAGTTGAGAAATCTCTCAGAGTCACCACGAACGAACACTGAGGCAATGAAAGCTTCGAGCGAATACCGAATCTCATGAAGCGTGAGTCTAGTGAATGAAATTTAGCGTACTCGATTGCAGAAGAGGCGAGTTCGAATTATACGTAGTGACCTCAATGGCAATTGCCATACACTCCACAGAACAGAGATTACACAAATAATTAAATAAATAATTACACAAATAATGTATATCTGTAACCATAAAACCCTTAAAGTGCACACTGGGTCGTTTTGACCCATACGTTTTTCTTTCGCCGTTTGTGCCGCGAAATATAACAGTCTTTTTTTCGAATATTCGACGGGGTAATGTTCCCCCACTCTTACCCTATAGGTAAGCCTTGGTAGGAATTTTCTGCCAATATCCTGCGGACAGCCAACGAAAACAGACCTTATGCCACATTGACCCATGTGTGCACGAATAAGTTGAAAATCGATTTTTTTTTATGTCAAACCATGCGTGTAATCTCAACAAATGAGTGTGTTGTTATAAAAAATGCTACTATTATCATATATAATATTATTTTGAGTAGTAAGACGTATTGGTAACAAATTTCGTACTCCAAAAATTGGTACTTTGGTACTCCAAAAATGTTCTATTCTAATGTTTCATTATTCGTATCTGTTGATAAAATTTTCGGTACGGTTTTGCGGCCGTTTCTTCGTCGCAGGTTGCACGAGACACCCTGTCTAAGATCTGGGATAGTAGTGAAGAAGTTATGCTCAACGAAGGTGGAGAGGTCCCACAAGATGATAATAGACCAAAATTGGCTAAACGCGTCCGATGTGGTCTCTGCAATTACGCAGACGACCACAAAACTAAGCAGCAGTGCTCAAAATGTAGGAGGCCAATGTGCGGCAAGCATCGCGTGTATTTATGCATCGATTGCCGTGCAAACGAAAAAAATTTGTTTTATGTTTGGGGACACAAATTTGCTCATTTTTTGCAATTTTTAATAAATGATTGCTCCTAGAAATCGTTTTTCCTCATTTTTTACTCCATCGAAAATACCTCATTTTTAAACCTCGAGATAAATGTATACTTTTTGGAAGATTGGTCGACACTATATTTTTTTTTCGTACGTTCATACCTTCCTCTTCAACGGCCCAAAGGGATTTTTTTTTTAAATGAAAAACAAAAAAAATACGATTTTTTTCGTACAAGTATGCATTTTTCAATGCATGAGCCAATGTTTTGGCATTAAATTTTTGTTTTTTCGAAAAAAATCAAGTGCAGCCTTAAAATATGGATACTTAAGGGTGAATGATACAAAAGTCGAAATAATTAGAAATTGATCAAATTTGGTGATAATGTTCTTCAACATCAAGTGCGAAAACACAAATTTTTTCAAAATTGTCTTCTGTTTAGTTATCGAGTAATTACGCATTAAGGAAGTTGAAGCGATATATATAGGACATCATACGAAAAATACATTAGATTTTATTATTCCAAATTAATGAATTGAAAATTTACGTGAATCTTCTTGAACAGCGCTTAATTATGTGTGAAAAGTTTGGAGAGATTTCACCGCCTAGTAATCGAGATATTCATTGTTGAAAATGACAAGGTTAAACATGGGCTCTTATGGAAGCTTTCAAATAATTGCAAACTTCAACAATAAATATCTCAATTTCACGACGGTGAATAATCGGGATATCCTGCCAGAAGTTTAATACTGTCTTAAGCTTTCTGTTTAAAAAATTTTAATGTGCAGAGTTGGAAAATAGTTTTAACATAAGATACGCTTCAACCTCCTTAAAGCAGATTTCTTATGCCTGGAATGTATACCTATATATATGGAAACGCTATGCTTATACACGTGAACTTTAGTGATCAATTACTCGATAACTGTACAGAAGAAAAATCTTAAAAAATTTGTATTGTCAAATTTGGCACTAAAGAATATGTTCACCAAATTTTATAAAATTCTGATCATTTTGAATTTTTTTATGTTTTTAGCATGGTTTAGCATGGCAACATTGTATCGCCTGTGCAATATATCCTTAACTACAAAAAAGGTCTCTACAAAAAAAAAGGCATATTTACGGAGATATAACGATGCGATAAACGCCGTGGGTCACATTGACCCAGTATGCACGGATAAGTTGACGGCAGGGGCGTGCACGGTTAAAAGTATCGATTTCAGCGAAGTCTGGAACACGATTTACGTCGAAACCGATTATTCAGGGCAGAAAACAAACAAGTTTTGTGACCTTTTTTCCGATGAAATACTGCTGCGTCGAAATGACGAGCATCTTACAATTTTAATCTCTCAACTCACGTATCCAAATTTTCCATTTTTGTAACTCTACATTCGTATGACTAGCATGATCTTGATTCACTTTACGAAATGATCTGAATGAATGAGATACGTATGCACACAAACATTCTTTGCTCATGGGAAAAATATTGATGGCTCGAGATCATTTCAGTTTTGATACACGAAATTATTCCTCTCGCTCATAATATTTCAGAATCTTAAGCCATAAACGAATCACGTATTTTTGGCATGTTTCCTACTGCCGGATTATCGTCGACAGGCCAGAAGGTTAAACGAGGTTATTGCGACTGAAATGAAGAAGCGCGCAGATGCTGGTTCAGGAGTCTGCCAAACTGACGTGCGAGTTTGAGAAGAAAAAGTGGAGAAAAATTCATTGGAATATCTATCGGAACGTTCACAATTTTCGGATAAGAACTTCGGTACTTGAACCATTGAGTAATTCGTTGACGTTGAACGAGAGATATTTTTCTGTACACGATCGAAGAGAAGAAAAAAACGACATCGAAATTGAATTTTTTCCCTCCATTTGCCCAGCGATTCGTCCAAGGTGCACGAGATCAACTTTCTCAAAATGAAATCACGAAGCTATTTCGCATGAATTTTGTATCCTTATAGAGAAGAGAACGAGATTCACCGATCATACGAGTTTGTGAATCAAGATTATTTTATTACCGCCTTGTTGGCCTTCGAATTATTTTGAGAACGAGAGAAAGAGGAGCGAGAAAATATTGTGATCTCAGCCAGAAGTGGCTACATCAACGACAACAATAATTTCATTCAATTTGCAAAACTCCGTGTTCGTAAAAAGCTTCCTACAGACTTGGAAAATTTCACGAAAGAGCTCTCACGTTAATCAACTCAGCGTGGCTGCAACAAAAATCAAAAGAAGTTATAAGGCAATCGAAATTGAAGTTGGAACACGCAGAACTGAGACATCCTTCGTCTTTTTACAAAGCAGTGGGAATCCCACGGGGACAGGAGAAAATTCGAGGAACAGGAAAGTGGTAAAAAATAAAACGGAGAATCGTCTCGATGCGAAACGACACAAACGGAAAAGATTCTTAACAGAGTAAATGAAGAAAATCGTGTAATAGTATCGTTTTACTTACTCAGAGTTGCACCAGTTGCTCCATGGGAAGGAGAGGAGAAAGAGAAAGATTAAAAGGATCTCGAACATCCGTCGGTCCCAAGTGTTTGAGCATTCTCGTCAGATATCCGAGATGATTGAGAAGAAACCTCAGGGGCTCGTTCTTTGCTTGCCCAAGTTCACGAGGGGTATGTCCCTATCCCTTCAAACTTTTTCAGCTCAGAATCCTTGTCTCAAGCCATCTCCGTTTAAATGAGAATTACAAAACCTCTCTGAAAGGTTTTACTTTTTGGAATGACAACAAAAACTTTGCTTTTCTCGTGTACGGAGAAGAGGCGACCTGTAAAAATAAGTGAAAAATAAACCAATCAAGCACGATTCATTTTTTCATTTCTCCTTTGTTAAGAAGCAAAAGCGAAGACAAATTGGCTTTAGAGTCAGATGAATTTGTGAACTCCAAGAAAGTGAATATTTATGATAATTTCATGCAATTAATAAGTTTGCCACAAAACGATCTTGATAAAATGAGCTGCATTATTCTACCAGAATAATGTTCCGGTTTTTCTACCAGTGAATTGCTCTTCGTTTGCTTTTCTATGTCACGGGAACTCCTTGAAAAAACTCGGTCTTTTCTGGGTCTTCTCCAACTCTCTGCACGAATTCACGTTGATTGGAGCCTTTTTTTTCGCATTCTTCAGGCAATAACGCTTCTGCTGTTTATATTCGAATATATTTCTTCATTTATATTCAACGAATCGATCCACGGAGGAGCAACGAGAAGAATATAGTGCAGGCACCATCATAGTTCATTCGAAAATTCATATTGCATTGCGGACATGCACTTCATATAATGGACTCCATCGTTTTATTTCACAGGAGAATATAAAGTCGGAATTTAAATTGATGCTAGAGGGGTTTAATTAAGTTTCATTGACGAATAACATCAATATCAAGATTGTGAATAAAATTATTTAATACATTGTTATAAAAGAAAAATTCTGAATGAATTACTCGCCAATCATTGTGTGATTAAAAAAAAATTATTATAATTAATAAAATCATAAATTTGATTCGCAGCTCGAAAGAAAATGCGGAAGCACTGTTTCATCGTTAGAAATATGAAGTTTTCACAATGAAGAAGCCACATTTTCGAAAATCTTCCATTACCTTGAATTGAATAAACATTTTAAGATCGAATACTTTCATCATGTTTAGGGTGGGGCTCAATATGTGGAATAACCGAATTGTAGAACGTTCGATATTTCCAAATCTTTCAAGTTGTAATATCAGATTGGAGAAAAATAAGTAATTCGAAATTCTTATTCCCAATCGGCTATTTAGCAGATTACGTGTTTAATCGAATATTCTTTCTTTGAATTCGTATTTACTCGAAAATATATATTTCGATAGTTTTTGTTTCGAAAGCAATTTTAACCGACCGTACCAATGCCAACAGTTTATATTTTTTAATTCAAAATGGAGGGTAGTTGTTTTATAGACAGATCAGAATATAGAGTAGCAAAAAATCGAAGGTGAATTTTTCGAGCTTATAAAACTTACTTAGATATGCAGTATAGCGATGGCTCGAAAAGACGAAAGTCAAAATGGCGATGGCTGAAATTGGGGATCACTGTGTTTCAGTATTTCAACCTCAATAACAATATTTGGTCTTTCATTATTATTTTTTCGTAATTGTAAATGTTCATAGTATCGCTGATCGTAGTAATTTATGAATCAAAAGAGTCGAATTTTTGGAAAAACAATATGTTAGTCGTCGTTCCATAGACGATTGTTACATTCTATTTTCGGTGTAGACGTGCTTCGAAGTTTGAAGTTTCTACTTTATTTATTTTCGACATTCAAAGCTCTAGTCGAATTGATTTGTTCCCATATCATCACTCGACGTTCATAAACTCGATATTTGAACTGTTCGAATCTTTAGTCATTCTAACATTTAATTCCCACCCTTACTGATTACTAATAGCTCAGCGTAATGTTGATCCGAGCATTACTGATGAGATAAAACGACGAGAAAATTCTAGTAAATAGAATGACTAATTTGTGAGAACCAGAAATTGATAAAGCAGAAAGTGTGAATTACACGTTCAAAAAGTGTTCAAGCGTACAATAGTGTTCGTAGGGAGAAAATCTATCTCTCGATGAAGTATGAGGTGTGAAAAAACGAGGGCAAAATCCTCAGTTTCCTCATTTTTTAATTTCAGAGACACCAACAACTGTCGACGTTGTATTATCCGAAGGATTCGCACAACGCGAACAGTTTGTCACTGATGCGATTCCCATACGAGAGTTGAATAAAAATGTTATTTTAATATTACGATTTTCCCATAGGAAAAGAAAAATGATTATAATATCGAGCTCATGCACAAGCCTCCGTCGTGTTTACAATTTATAATCGTACCAAGAGAGAAGAGTGAAACCGTGCGAAGTGAAAATAAGTCGAAGAATTATTATTGGCATTCGTTTCGTAAGGCCATTTAAATTGTAAGTAACATTACAATCTAACCAAGCACGATATCAGTACATACACTCATTGTATAATTTTTTCCTCCATCGCAACGTTTTACAGGTTCTGGTAAATCCCGATGATACACTTATTTACAAATTTATAATACAATTCCTACCAAGGCGATCGCAATTGGTATAACATTCTGCGAAATATTGCATTTGCAATGATTTCTTCTCTTTTTTTGTTACGTAAAGTGAATTACATATATTCGTAATAATTCAATGGTGAATGAGTGAATCTGTTACGATATACAGTCGAAATTTCACAGCCTCTGAACGAACAAATCCATTCTACGTCGAATGAAATTTCACTGATACGCTTTAGTCAGATGTCGTTACCTGAAACATCGAAAATTATCGAATTTTTAGGAACAAACTTCATTTTCAAAGTCATTTTGCAAACTATAACCAAACAACTTTGTTTCTCGTGAGTAGTTTTACGAGAGAAGAAAAGTGCGTTTTTAGTTTTATATGTTAGAGAGAGCTCGAGATTTGTGAATTAGGTCATTCGTTATTTCAGTTCACCTGGAAAGTATGTGTGAAGCCACGATAAGGAAATACACCTCCAAATATATAACGATAATAGCCATCGTGTCGAATTCGATATTCACCGGAAGCGACATTATCGGGAATCTCCCACGTTACTTCAGCCTCGCTAGTTCCAAATATAGTTGACGTTCTGATCCAATGGAATCTATCACAATTTTAAAATAGCCATCAAATATATATTAAAGAAAAAAACGATTCATTGATGAATGAACCGACTTCTTCTTAGCTCGAATTAAAGATGCCATCGATTATCGTATTTTAAACTAACCTGGTCTCCCAATCAGCATCACTCGCGACTGCAACCCAATCGCCGTTGTCGTTCAGTTTCTCCACGAATAGAAACGATGATCCTGACATCAGATTATTCCTCGGATTTCCAGAAACCTGCGACAAGACAACGATTCACTCTTAATTCAATAGTAAAACGATTCAAAATTGTAGTCAAATGTTGTAACATTATTTTTCAAGTTGCTCGTCGATTCTTATAAATTTATAGTAGAAACTGTCAGAATTTTGGGAAACGAACAAAAAATAATAGTCGAGAACAGAACTGAGAAAGCAAATCAATTAATTGTTCCTTCTACAAATATTTATCCAAGATTCCTTATTCTTCATCTTTATAAAAGAACAAATATTGGTTTATCAAAATGTCCATATTCCTTCAAGCGGAAGAAACACCGATACGATTAAAAAGCTAATATTCTCGCTTCAGAATCGTTACCAAAAACATGAGAAACGAAGTCAGGAAGCGGATGAGTTCACCGTGAAAAATGACTAATCACACTGCTCTTTCCAATAAAAAAAACGTGTACATGGACATTCGTGACAATGATTGTCCGTCATTTGCTGCGACGTGTCACAAATTCTCGGTTTAAACGAGCATTATACGCACTATCACACATAGTATAGACGAAAAGGGGGGGGGGGGGGAGTGGATGAAGCGAATAATGTAGGAAGAAGAGTGAAAAGCAGAAAATGGCAGCTGTTATAGAGAAGCAGGAAGAGTGGAAAAGCGGTCATAATAAAGGCAGTCGTGGTGCAGCAGGCCGAGTGCCTTCGCAATGAACTTTCTATCGTAACAGAGGCCATCTAGTCGAACATGCATTAACGTTGTGGACGACCCACACTTTCCAGGATGATCAAATAGAAATTCAGGCTTTATGGAAGGGAAACGAAGTCTCTTGAGGTATTTTTGGTATGCACTCTGAACTCCTCCGTCAGACGAGCTTCATGGGTTTTGCTGGGTCGCAGAGTTTATGTGCGACTCAAATATCTCTTTTACACGTATCGAAACGATCGACGTTAAAATACGTTAGGAAGCGTCGAACAAATAACGAGGTGTAATTCATGAAAATTTTATTTTCCTGAGAGCCTCAAATTTCTCAGCAGAATACATGCTCCATTCTCCACGTGACGTACACGCTCCTTTTTCTTCATATTCCAAAAAGCTCTGGAGTGAAACGTAAGCACACTTTTTCATTATTACTTCAGATCTCGTACGTTTCCCTTCAATTTTTTGGCTGTGAGTACTTCTCGTGAGAAATGAATGTACGGAAGTCTGATGAAATAAAAAAATATGAAGCGATCCAGCGACAATGCAGGTCACCAGTCGAAATTTGTGGGTGTATGATGTCCTTGGGGATTTCTTGAGTGTGAACATTGACAAAATGTTCCACTCCACTTAAGCTAATAATTACCGTAACAACAAACAAACGTGGAGTGCTTCTTGGAACGGTGATTGCAACAGTCCCTGATGATAATGGATGCGCAAATTTGTTGACGTTACGATGTATTTCACTCTGATAATTTTAGAGCATGGAGGCACGTGAGCCTGTTTGGATCATTGGTCAATATTTATCCGTTTACTCGAGACAATTGAGCGTAAATGAAGAAAAATAACGGGTAAGTAAGAATGATATCGAGCCAGGAAACGTTTGGCCGAAGAAAAAATAAAATCGTCTCACTGCACAGCGTTGCATCGCTCGACGAATTTTTCAAGTATGTACTTCGAACGTTATCGTGCGAGGGTTGAAACCGTTTGAATGCCGAAATTGCGCAACTGTTATTCCGATAATAGTCTGAAACGTTGAGGTAAGTGAGAAATAACGTAAATGGATGTTACGTCAGATGCTTACGTAATACATTAGGGAATTCTCAAATGTCCGGAACGTGCAATTTTGAAGGGATCGATGAAACGTTATCGTTCGGATAAAAAATGACGGATTGAACGATGAAATGAGAGCGGAGCTTGAAAGATACAAAAAATACTCACGAAACGGACTGTGACGGTTTCACCAGGTCGTGCGGATTTCGGAGGCTGACGAAGGCAATCGCCGAAGCTTTTACCCCACCTGGACGTGTCGTAGATCACCGGCGTCTGGAGACTTATCAAATTTTCAGCGAGCATGTTCGGTGGCGAAGGTCCGGGGCCCAAATCTATTTTCTGTGCATGAAATCCAGTTCCAGGATTTAGTCGAATATAATTAACCGCTGAGCACCCCGACGTGGTCGAAATCGAACCCATTTTTTGGAGTGGAAACGTCTTTTTCACATTTTCTCAAAATCGTTTTTTTTTTTCTTTTTGCGAAGTTTTCATCATTGTTTATTTCATTAATTCTCAAAAAATCGAATGAATCGTGTCTTTGCGATTGAATTTCATTATCGCATGCACACAGCAACATTTTATGTGAAAAAAAAACGTTTCCCGTCGTTTTCGACCTCCTCTTATCCGCGTAGGAATAAGAGTCTCTGTGAGATGTTTCTGCGGCGCACAGTAGTGTGTTCGGTACAAAAAAATTCTCGGAATAATACTCAGCGTGACTTTCGTATATTTCACTTTTCCCTCCTGCTGAAAAATCTCACTGAGGCTGCAATTTCCAATAATAAATCAACTAACCTCGAATACTGAAATCAAGAGCTCGCGATATTGTTCCAAATAAATGGTCAGAGTGTGGGGTCCGTAGATGGTCGAAGCACCCTCGTACCGTTGGATCTTAAATTCAATAAAAACGTAATTTAAAAGTGATATATCTCTTGAACTTTTAACGAGATTCAAGTCACCCTTGTTTACCTGGTACTCTTCGGGCGTAGCGATGTAATCACTGTAAGTATTACACAGTCCAGCGACGACAACGTCACTCTCGGCTTGGCCAACGTAGCTCATGGCAGATTTCAATGTTTCGCGCATTCGCCTTCCTGACATCGTTGTAAATTCACCAGGTACTCCAGCTATTACGAAATTTCCAACCACTGCTAACTGAGTGGAAACTATTTTCGGCTGCCACGGATACGGGAGCCGCATCTAGTTTCGAGGGATGAAAATTGAGTTGAGAGAGCGACGTTTTTCGATAAATTCGTGAATAGAATTATTAGAATATTCAACAATGCACTCGTGTTGGTGAGGAATTATTAGAATTTCGACGAGGTGCAGTATTTTCGAGGGAAATTTCCGCTTCCGACGAGCGACAAATTGTTTGAAAAATAGCGTCATTAAAATTGCAGTTTTTTTCCAAATTACTGTCATTGTTTTGGGGTCAAATTCATTCTGAAGAATGAGAAAATTTCGTTGCAGTTGTTTTCGCGTGCTCATACCGTGCGATAGAAATAAAAAACAAAAATTTTCTATAGAGCGAGTTTATCAAGAGACTTTGTCACTGTCAGGTATTTTTTGAAAAATTTTTGACTTTCCCTGGAAAGAGTAGAGAAAAGGGATGAGTGTGAATTCACGAATTCTCCACAAATTTCAGAGATTTTCTTACTCGACCAGTCGCAAGTAAAATCGGTTTTGCACCGTGACACTGAATATCTTCGGGGGTGGGTGCAGCGACAAAGTTCCTCACGGCATTCCACACGGGATTGGACGTCGTCGTTCCCTGCTCGAAGGACAAAGAACCAGGACCGTCGGTAGTTCCAGCAGCAAAACTGTATCCCATTGCTGGTTGGCAGCCTGTCACCTTCAAATTTCAATACACATTTATAAGACCGAAAACAATGTTTGTAGCGAAGATAAATAATCAAATGAGCTCTGGATAGAGCCAAGAAAGTGCGATTTACGTGAGCTTGGGAGGGAAACTTGTCATTTTTCGCAATGGATCGTGAAAATGGAACTTTTCAATATCTTGCAAGTTTCTATTTTTGATAAATTGTAAAGATACTTTTGTACTCGATTTAAACACTATCGAAGTTCGGCAGACTTGGATTACCGTCCAAAAATGATTGAGCATCGTGCGGATAAACGCTGCATGAATAAACGAATGAAATGAAAAAATGAAGCAAAAATTTCATAACTTCATGATGAGGAAAGTTGAGAGAAAACTCGTTACGGAACTGACCTGTTCGATGAGCTTCGTCGTTTCGTTGTAGAATTCAGCTGTTTGTTTAGGCATATCGACGAAACGGTGAACTACTCGCAGAGGACCTCTGATTTCCCTCGTATTTCCCTTGTCCCATATACTCTGAAACAAAAACAACTTTGTGAAACTGCAACATCAACTTACCAAACGGATATTAAAGGATCAAATTGTTGAGCTTTCTAGCTCAAAGTGCGAACACGAACTCAAACATACGACAAAAGGGCATTGACTGTGTTTTAGCCTCAGAACAGAGCAATGAGTTTCCCCCTCAAGTTTCAGAATTCTCTCGAAACAAAATTTCCCTACGACGGTTTTCGTTTCGTTGTTTTTTCACCGTCAAAAAGGGGCTTCATCTCACGAGGGGTTGGAAAAAAATCTTCGAGGTTTCAGGGTTGAGAATGTAAATGAGTTTCCAAACATAACCGGAAGTGTTCTCAGATCGGACGTCGGTGACGCCTCGCACACTGGAAAATATATTGTCCCAACAGCTTGATTCTCGTCACGACGAAGCAGTTTGCTTCGTTCTCTCAACGGTGAAAGCTTCTGCCAGGCAAAAGTTAGTGGACGGAGATATTTATTTTGAAAGCATGATTTACCGTGTGCAAAATTAGAAGTTGCCGACGAAGTTTGGACAACAAGACATGAAATAATCATTCATAAAGCTGACGGAGTTTCGAGCCATTAACGAGAAAGTTTTCAGCACTGTACGCGTACGGAATATTGACAGGAGCATCTCGTCACCGTTGCATCATTCGTCGACACGTTCCTTCATTGTCAGGAAAAAGTGAGAGCGATAACGAAAAAAATGTGCCAGCTCCGTGCTTACTAATACGCGTCTTTCTGGAAGCGTTTTCTCCGCATTCGCACCGTTTTATCCCTCGCAGCTCGAGCCTCGCTTTTTTTCATTCACGCTTATGGATCTTAGCAAGTTTCTGTCTCCGTTTTGCATTATCCATGAAATTTCTAATCAACTCGAGTTCAAACGAAAAATACCCGAGCTCGCATAGCAACGTTGCCTGTAAAATCGGAGTGCGGATGAACCAACAGGGAAATAAATTTAAAAAAAGTATGAAACACCGTATCCTTTGTCATTTTAATTAGCTGCTAATACGCTGTCTAAGGCAGAAGAACTGCGAAGCATCGTCGAACATGAGAAACAGCCTTTGAAAGTAACTTTGAGCGACAGCGACCGGGCTGAGCTTCTGTATTCACAAAACAAGAGAGGCGGCACGAAAATTGGGGGATCAGCCCAAGAAAATTATGGAAAGAGAGCACAGAATTAGTTAAAATAAAATTACATCTTTTTTGTGCTCGCGCCTAAATAAATCTTTGCCCCTTCGTAGAGAGGAATTCTTGTGAACACGTTAAAAAATTTTTTGAAATGAACCATTGTTCGAAAAGCCTCCAAATCTATGAGCCCTGTTCGTAATAATGGAAAATAAACTTTTCCGTCCTCGGTTCAATCATGAGGGGGAATAAAAACGGGAGAGTTTCGTGCCTCGTTCGATAAACACGATTTGCAAAACTGCACTATGTCTGATGAGTATCGGAGTCTATTAATCGTGCTAGAGTGTATTCTGTAGTAATCTACAGGAGTTTTTATAGCGGAGAGTAGGACGATGCTATTATGGAAAGCATTAAAGGCGACGAGTCAACTTGGGAGTTCCGTCACTTTTACTGGGAGAATACGTACAGCGACGTTCACACGCGTTACATTTATCATCGTGTTTGCATGTCTCGTATATATATGCGCTCGCGGTCATGTGTTCAAGAAACTCAACCTGTCGACATTGAGCATTGAGCTCGCAACTACAATATTTTCCTGTGCATATTACTTGCAAAACTGAGAGCCGGTACCTGCGATTTTTCAGCATCGATGTTCATCGCGCGAACGAACATTTTCTGCTGATGAAATATTCAGCTCTCGCAACAATGACGAAAAATATTTAAATTATCGATTAAACACCGGTGACAGTTCGAGCGATAAAATTAAACGAATATTTGGAAATGGTTCGTTAACGAAGCACGCAAATTTTACAGTTCATTCGTGCGAGGAAATCCGATTCTATCGACAACGAAAAAATTAGCAGTGACAAATGCGGGGGAGCCGTAAAAAGCGTGAGATTCTGCCAATATTTTTATTGTATAACGAATAATTCTGAAGGAAGTTTCATGATGCTCGGAAAAAAAGAAAATAATAGCAACTCGCCCTAGTAAAAACGTCATCGAAAAAATTGGCTCTCTCTCTCTGCGTTCATGTTTTCTTGATCGTCCTAGCATCAACGAGGACCGTGTGGCCAGACGTTCTTCCACGGGCTCTCGGTGCAGCTTATTGTTCGTGGAATATCGAGCTCTTTTGTGAGCGTTATTCGGAAGCATTTACGAGCTCGATTATATTCAGTGAGAAAAACGAAATTTCTGTTTTTGTCAGTGGCATCACCGAATTTATAAATGTCGAGGAAATTCGCTCGTAGAGCAGCCGCGAGACGCAGAAGCCCGCGCGATTCGATGAGCTCAATTTCTATTTTGTCAAAGGATTAGCCGCGACCGGTATTTTCGAAATATTCGAAATGAATCGCCAGTCAATGAGTCGATTGTTCGACTATTAAGCTCAGTGGATCCGCTGAAAATTCATAACGAATATATTGCTCGGGGGAATATGGAAACGCGAATGAAAAGTTTGTAAAAGTGAGATCAACCACCATCGCGTTTCACGCTCCGATTACTCCATCCGTGCTTTTTCTCTCGGTTTTTGCCGAGAGCTACTAGATTTTTATCAACTAATTTAACTAGTGACATGCACGAGGGTGCAAAACATTAAAGGATTTGGGTAAATATTAAGGGTCTTTGGAAGCTGGTACTTCGGTGACAAATGATCGCGCCCTAATTTTTTTCACCGAAGCACAATTATTTCAATAAATGGACGTTTTTCTCGACTCGACATGGAATAAAAAAAAGGAGGTCGTAATCTTTTTTGCGTCTACAGCAGCATCAAAAAATTATCGCATTTCATAGTCAGCGTGAAAATCTCAACGTGATAAAAAGCACACGGTCTCGTTCGGCTCAGTCTTTCGAACGAGCTTTCGAACGATCACTCAATCCGAAGAACAGTTTTCTGAACGCATACACCGAGTGGAAGCTTATTTTACCAGAAACTAGCAAATGCGACCGTTTCATGAACGAGTATCGGCTCAAAGGGAAGAGTTCTGGAGCCTTCGTTGAGCATCCTCGAATGCAGGTGGTAATTAGGTGGCCTCTTTAAAGATTTCGTCGAAATTTGCACATGAGTTGCCAGTCCGAATCTATCGGAGGGTTGAACGAGTATTAGCAATCAAAGATACGAAAACCCATGGGGAAGCAACATAAATTCCGTTTGACGTTCCCCAAAGGAGTATTGTCAACGGTACACCAACAAGGCAAAGAGCGATAGAACGAGGGTGCAAAAGAAAAGAGGGCGATATTCGAGTGGAGTGCAAAGGGTCTGATTTAGTCAGTTTATACGCTTCTCTGAGGCAGGGTGGTGGGAACCAGTTACTTGTTTGATGAAAACGATGCTGAATATTCCAAGAAGCGCACGATGCACAGCGATGCTCGCTTGGATACATGCTGCATCCATGGAGACTCCAAGTTGGTTATTGACGTAATGAATCCTTGCGAAAGGGTAAAATGGAGCAAGCAATGCCGTCGAGATTGGATGCAATAAGCGCGTTAATTAATTGCATAAGTGGGTGAAACAGTTTCGCTGTCTATTATAGTTCGATTGATTGTAGTAATAACGAGATCAAATGGGAGATAAGAAATTTCGAAATTCAGAATAAATCGAACGAAAATATTAAATTATGTTGCTAATAACGTTTTTTTTTTCAGATTTGCCACTTTTTTCGATGATGGACGAATGGAAATTGAACTGGTGAAATAGGATCGTTGTCAGAAGATGAGAGTACGAGATGTCGGGCATATCGATGGGACGAAAGTGACAATTCAATTTCGTTAAGGTAGTTCATGTACGAAACGAATTTCTTAAGAAAGTCTTGAAATTTACACAGAGTTCAGGGTAGTCGGGGTTATAGGGACTATGCGTAAAAAATCGTTTATCTTTCGATATAACGAATGAACGGTTCTTACGAAGTTTATGAAAAAGTACCCAATAGCAATGAAATGTATAATGAAAGTTTGGGAAAAAATTCGAGACGATTGTCTTACTAGTAATAAAGATATAAATTCAACAAAATAACATGCCGATTTAACCCCCACCATCGCGAATCGTTTTATTCAGAGAAAGTATAGTCTCGGCGAGAGCCTCGGACCAGCAGACGACAGGGCTGTCAATGTACTCGTCCCGAGACTCTACCGAGTCTTTTGAAGGTAGGAGTCGCGCGACAATCGATATTAGACGAACTCGTGATTTTTAAATTATGTAATTTTGACGTGATAAACTTTCATATGGCTAAAGGATTTAATAGGTTACCGAAGATTATATCAAGAAATTTACGATCAAAAATAGAAATATAACACGGCATCTTATGAGAAACCCATCCCCCCCGCCAACACTATGATTGCAGAATTCATTTCCTTATCGATTAGATATAGTTTATGTTAAAATTGCTCTTCATAGATTATATTATTATTAAGATACCGATGTGACCATAAAAATACTGGGCCATCGACTCATTCGAAGAGAATTTTTAAAATAATCTCGATGATAAGTCAGAAAATGGCAGGAGATCGACTGCCATGAAGTGGCTCGATATACCTGGCAACGTTAAGAATGTATACATAAATGTATACTTTTCGTGATAGCCGGTAGAAATGTTACGGGACTTGTTTTTTGGATAGAAATGCATTTTGGTATAAATGTAATTGGTAGTATTGAATTTTGGTAGAGATGTTTCTGGTAGGGATGGAAGTCTGCCCTTGACTTGAGCCATTCCTGTCATAGCTTACTGTCTTTTTATTGGCACTTTTTTCTTTATCTCATTTCTCTTTCGCCAAAAGATAAGTTGAAAAAATGTATTTACAATTTCGAATTAATAACTCTGACAATAATTCAAAGTGATTGTATATTTAATCAGGGAGTAGAAATCAATTCAGTTCAGAAACCAATAAAATATGATCCTTCGGGCAGGATCTACCTTAAATTTGTTGTTTGTCATCCTTTTGACGGTGTGGTACAATCGTGAGTTCAAAAGTTTCAAAAAGTTTCTTTTATAGCTGCAAATTAAGCTAATTCGCAATTGTAATGAAATGCGTGTAAAGAGAGACCTCGAAATAGCGGACATTGAGCGATGGCGTTTCAAGGCGATATTCTCGCTGCAAGATATTCCACGGGATATGACGAAGTCGTGTAAACACAAGTCTAATAGAGATGCGTGAACTCCGCCGAGAGATTTCCGATAAACCATCATGCGAGGACTCACTCGCGCCATCGTTCATGTTCATATTCGTATGTGTGTATTCAGGCAAGCGTGAGACTCGCACGCAGTAAGTTTGCGCCGAAAAATTCATTAGGTTCGCAGAGCCTTGATTTCACGGATGAATTTTCAACGAAACTTGTACCCAGAGCAGCACGATTAATCTCAGATCTGTTACTATTATTTTAACGTTTGTTACGCCAGTACCGAAGTCCACGGGAATTAAAATTCCGTGACCTCCCAACCCGTGTCTTTGACCCCATTAGAAAGAGTTTTTTTCGACAGAAATCCTGACGCAGAGGGAGCTACGAGCAACTCCATGTGCGAGCCTGAAGCGCGCAGCTCCCTGAGAAAAAAGTCCAAACGCACGCGACATTGGGTTCGACCGATTGGCGCATCGAAGAAACCGAAGCTCTGCAATGCCGTAACGAGCTTAGCGAGTACGAAAGCCACAGCGGAGAACAAACGTCTCGAGAGTTAAACGTGAATGAGCGTTCGGAGGACAAGCGTCGAAGCATTTCTCCGCGTAGAATCTCGCACGTCCTATCTTCAAGAAAGAAAGCCATAAATTGGAACGCTCGAGCTCAAGGTTTGCGCGCGCTTGTCAAAGCGCGCATTTTAGCAGCTCCTCGCTCCATCCGAAGCAGTTAATGTGAGAGAGGTTTCGTCCATCTCGTTGGTGGTTGCACTCACAAGATTTTTTTCGAGAGCCCGCATGTGTGCTCCGATCTACGCGAAAAAAGCCTCTCGTGGCATCGGCACCGAGTTCACATGATTGTATTGAAATGCCAGTAAACAATGCATTGCATAACTCGACTAGTGGAGTAGTATCGTTACAACTCTGCGGTTCGGATTGACACGAGTCTCGCGACATACAGGATTATCTCACTCTCTCTCTCTCTCCCGCGATCCCTGACGAAGAGATCCGAGAAAAGGATGTAACACGTACGAGAAGACACACGGCTTATCGAGCGTGGGAGTGCGCGAGATGTATTATAGCGACGCGCCGGTTCGTGAGCCGCTGCCGCTGCTGCTTTCCACACCCAGGACGTGTAAACACATATCTCTAAACCAACGAGTTTCCCCGCTGCGAAAGAGACCCACGGAATTCACAACGTTCCTCCTCAACTTGAACTATATCTACGTATTTGTTCGTTAAAGAATGTCGCTTGATTGTGGTAGTCGTCGAGCACGAGGTGCCAAAAAAGATCGAATATCGTGGACCCGGATTTCGTCGCGAGTGTTGAAACTACTTGGATATTGAAAATGTGGAAAAATTCAAATCAACGCGATTCCGGGTGTGATCATTGTCAAATTATCTTTTTTTTTCTATTGGTACAAAAAATGATGGAGAATACAAAATTTAGCGACATTTTGCACTGCTGAAGAAACCGGAGCCGGATTCGTACCGAGTGAGTGCGGTTTTCAAATTATTTTCTTCGATGACTACCGAGAAATCCCCAACATTTTCATCCAATTTCACTTTCCCGAAGGGGAGCGTTGACTGTTGAAGATTCCGCGAATTCGGTTTCGAAACTTCCTCACGGAAAAGTCCGATAAAAATATTGAATTTTAATGAATTTCTTTGATGACATATTCACAGAGATGTTGCTCGTTAATTGGCGAGATTATTCAACTGACTGTTTCCTCTTCGAGGTTTCAAGTTAAAGAGAAACGCGAAAAAGCCGGAGAAAAAGAAGGTGCACGCCATTGTCGTGATTTCTTTCCACCAGTTCGTTTCTTCTTTGAGTTCAATCTGACATGTCTCTCGTTATTATGTCTCACTAATTTAGCAGGAAACGACGAGTTCGCCGGAGCTCAAAGGATACCCGTTTACTGCGGCGACGAGGAAATACGATATCATTGACATATCCTCATCACCTTAACAAAAGACGGTACGTATAAGGACAACACAGAATAAATACTATTTTGTACGAGGACGCAAAGTATATGCAATAGCGAAAAGGATGCTGCCGGAGCTTTTACCTCATACAATTATGTTCAAAAGAAATACAACGCGTTGCATCCAAACGCAATTGAAAGTGCTGCGCTTTGTCTGGGCGTGAATTAAGGAGTTTCGGTACAGGCAATACAATGTTGCCATGCTAAACCATGCTAAAAACATAAAAAATTTCAAAAAGTTTAGAATTTAATAAAATTTGGTGAACATATTCTTTAGTGCCAAATTTGGCAATACAAATTTTTTAAGATTTTTCTTCTACACAGTTATCGAGTAATTGATCACTAAAGTTCACGTGTATAAGCATAGCGTTTTCATATATATAGGTATACATTCCGGGCATAAGAAATCTGCTTTAATGCGTAATTACTCGATAACTAAGTAGAAGAAAATTTTGAAAAAAATTGTGTTTTTGCACTTGATGCTGAACAACATTATCACCAAGTTTGATCAATTTCTTAATATTTAGACTTTTGTACCGAAACTCCTTAAGGCGGGTGGCTACCGACGATACAATGTTGCCATGCTAAACCATGTTAAATACATTAAAAATTTCAAAATGATAAGAATTTAATAAAATTTGATGAACATATACTTTAGGGCCAAATTTGACAATACAAATTTTTAAAAATTTTTCTTCTGTACAATTATCGAGTAATTGATCACTAAAGTTCAAGTGTATAAGCATAGCGTTTCCATATAGGTATACATTTCGGGCATAAGAAATCTGCTTTAATGCGTAATTACTCGATAACTAAGCAGAAGAAAATTAAAAAAAAATGGTGTCTTCGCACTTGACGTTGAAGAATATTATCACCAAATTTCATCAATTTCTTATCATTTTGACGAGTGTAGCCACCCTCCTTAAGGTCGTCTAATACTTGAATCATTAAGCGTGATTATCGCAGAATCGTCTTTTTTGGAAAATACCTTTGCGGTGGACATGATTACTAAAAAACTATTAATCCGATCCATACCAAATTCATACGACTTATTTATCGTAATAATAGTTAGTGCCTGGACGAAGGATTTCGTATTTTGTTGGGGGAAAAAAGTTGTAACAAAAAATCGAAAATTTAGCACCTCGAAAAATGAATTTTTTGTTAAAACTGTCGCCATTTTTTTCAAATTTCGAAATATCGACCGTTCTACAATTCAGTTATTCGACATATTGAACCCCACCCGTAGTAAGTACATTTATATTATGACGCGTTGCTGCCAGAGACTCTTTACCGGAGCGATAGCGTTTCCAATTGTTTTCGAAAATTTTCAAAACTTGTTTCTTCAATAATTAATTAATTATAGTATTTCAGAGAATATTGTAAGTTGACGTATTTTTTTTCCTTTCGATTTTTAATATTTCCATAAACTGTGCCCACAGCCCTGGTTTTACTGTACAGTAAAATCATCATTGGATAATCAAATTATGCGTTGAATATTTGGAATTTGGGATCAATTATCACATAAATGCAATACTACACTTATTCTTGAGATTCTTTGAATGAATATTCTTCAAGCCTCAAAAGCAGGAAGTAATTATATGACGCTGAAGTTTCCAACGTCGGAGTCCAACGAAATGATCGAAAAAAACTCTTAAATAATTCCGGTAATTCTCCTATTTTGTTCCCTGCCAAATTTGCGATTCGTAGTTTTTCAAGCTGCACCAACGATTCGTGAAATAAAAAATTGGTGAGTTAAATACGTTTTTTTCGTTCATTTCGTTGAACTCCAACGTTGGAAACTTCAGCGTCGTGTAATTATTCCATGGCCCAATAGTACTCAAAGTCTTGGGTCCATCCACTGAAAAACCAATTCATTCTTCGTGACAGTTTTCTGCATTTTGTGCCTGGCCTCATACCAGCTTTTTAATTTTCTTTTGAAAGTATCGAGTCTTGAGCTTCGGGGGAGTACTCCGTTCAATTTTTGAAGTAATTTTTTCCACGGATGCGGTCTTGAGCGAGCGTGAATGCTTGAAAAACCATTTTTGTTGCTCAGGCTTTATTAGCCTTCTTGCTCGCAGGTACCTTACGAGCTCGTCGCAATCGCGTAATAGTTTTGTTTTCCTTGGATCTGAACGGTAGTGATTCGGTCGCGAGATCGATGAAACCTTTAAGCAACTCTACACAGATCCGACCCACGTGAGCGTATCCTGGTGCATTGGCTTGTGCGATGCTCACTCCACTGAAAGCACTTGATACGCGATAACCTGAGACCGCGACAAAAGAGAGCGTCGGATCAACAGAACTCGAGCACAGCCCGTTCGCTCGGGCTGTGCTCCAGATCCCGAGGATCCGGGCGCGTTTAAAATCTTCTCACAAATATTAGCTCGGAAAAGGGCCTCGTTCAGATTTCGCACGATGTCATCTCGCTCACATTATTTTATTCTGCCATCTCTTCGATCCTAAACGTTGCGAAATATCTCGGTCAATCCCAGAAATTACTCACAATTCGCTGCCTCGTTCGACTCTTTCGATGCTTCTCGATTCGAATCGTTCGTCCGACGTGCGAGCGCGAGAGTTTCTAACGACGCGAGCAAAAACGGGGTCGCTCTTCTCGTTAATCATTGATTTTTCACAAACTCTTATTCTTCGAGCAGCAATGCTTTTAAGGACTTTTGAGAAGCACTCAAAAAGCAGATTTTTCAGGTTGTGTCACAGAATCAATTCGAAAAAGAGAAACTCTGTTCGCCCATCAAAATTTATCGGAATGAGCCACTCGGTAGAGAAATTCTTTCGAATCCTATCAACGCAGATGCTAAGCAACTTGATTACGATCACTTTTGCTAAGCTCGGAGTCAAAACTTTAGCAGCGACTCATTTGACTCCTATTCGACAACGTCTCGGAATAATCCCAGATTCAAACATTTTTCTACCTCCCTCAACTCTTGATGCGGTTTCAGCAGCAAAATTTATTTCCCAAGTTTTCCATTCACATTTCATTTTTTTTGAGATAGAAACTCATTCAGCCGCATTTAATATGTACGAGCTTTCCATTTATGAAAGATTATAAAAATCTCTTAAGCCATATTAACAAGTAAAGCGCAGCCGGATATACGAATGCGTATGAACTTTGCCGATTCGAACAGAGCTGTGGATTCAGAACTGCGAGCAAGTACGCCAAAGCAGTTCGGATTTTAGTTTTCACATTTTTAAATATTCTGTGGGTATTTGAGAGATGCGAATTTCTAGTTAAATTTCCACATTTCAATCACGACGGAGCGCAAAGTAAGAATGTTTTTTATTCTCATTTCTCTCGATTCTCGTTCAGCTGACAAAAACGCGAGAAATATGAAACGAGTTTTATTAACTAGTTCATGCGTTCGTACGTTGGAGCGTAAAAAGATTTGTCGTATGCTCAATGATTAGTTTGTACATTTGAGTGTTAATGAGAAGTTGAAATCGGAGTTCGCCCACGTTCTGCTTTTTGCAAGATGAAAACTGCGCTAAAAAATCTTCAACAAACGAATCCTCGTCGTAAAGCTGCGAGCGCAACTCTCATTCTCCCTTTTATACAGAGAAATTTGTCAATGAAAAAAGTTACATAAAAAGTGAGCGTTTCGTCGAATCGGTGGCTGAATAAAATGCGTTATCGCAGCGCTGTACAACGACAAATACAAGCTTCGTGCTCACCAATTATTTTAATTCAACGAACTGTAATTTCATCGTCAGAACTGTGCAACAGTTCGACGGTGTAACTTGATTTATTTCACACGGTTGTTACGAAAGTACGAATCTCTCAACTCGATTTGCAAAAGAAGGTTGCATTTTCGAAAGGAAAACTTCGAAATCGTGCGAAAATCATTGAGAAAAACTTGTTAATAAAATCTATTCGAGAAGTAACACATTTTCACTGAGAAAAAAAAGTCGTTGGAACAACGAAACGTGGCATTACGGGGTGCCATCAATGAAACACATCATCATCACAAGGTTAAACACGATCAAACGAATAAAATAGTTTTAGTACAAACTGTAGATTCATTCTCTCCGAAAAAATTGCAGTCGAATAAAACTCTTCCAATTAAATCAATTGCTATTGAATCAAACTTTTTTTTCTCAGTGTTCATTGACGCTTCACGCTACGGAGTCAAATCTCAGACGGTATGGACGCGCGCATCCAAAGACGATTTCGCTACAAAATTACAGTCGAATCCCCTTATAAGCCTGTCCGCTACAAACCACTTTTTTACGATAAATAACAGTTTCAAGTCCCGTGATAACAATAAGCACCGTTCCGGGGCCTCTCACGGGGAAAAATTTTGAATTATCTCGTTCACAATTTTGAGTTTTTAACACCTTATGGTAGAACTGGCAATAATAATAATTGTGAAAAAATTGTACGGTGTTCGTGCTTCGGAAAAATTTAAATCGTGAAGAAAATTCATCACAGATTTCGTTCCTTTAAAAAAAACCTAACTTTACGGGGCTTTTGAGAGGGAAAAGGTGAAAAATCTTTGGTTTTTAACGTGTCGAAAGCGGATGTCAGTCACTACGTCGGACTGCCGGTAACAGCTGATCGAGCATTGAGCAAATTCGAGAATCGCGGCAATTTCATCAAATTTATTTTTGAGACTGACTCACGTGCTTTCGTTAGCCCAGTAGCTTCGCTTTTTTTTCATGAATTGACATTACTTTTTCTCAGTGGCATTACACCGACATGAACTTTCTTTCGCGCAATAAAAATGTTCCAGTGTCGCCGGTACCGACTCAATCATTAACTCGTCAAGTTGAAGTATAAATTTTATCTCTTATAATATTCTTAAAGCATTTTATTACATTTTCCTGATAAAAATATTCCCAATGTAACTGTTTGCCAATTTTATTAATAATTGAGACTTGAATTTAATCGCAACAGTAGCTGTAAACTTGACTAGTCATAGAACAGTCGAACTACTTAGCTGGTCGCAAACTCGACGGCGCGTTACAGCGAGGGGGAGCGGCGTTAAATTTCCCCCACAGCCCCTAAACAGACTTATAAGATTCGACTCTATTTCAGTTTATTATGAAAACACGATCCATCGCATTTGAAGGATCCTGTACGAGAAATATCGTACGCGAAGTCTCACGGCTCACCGGAGACGTGTATTTATCCAGCACATACGATGCATTGTGTTTACGAAATCCTTTTTCAGCACTAAACACATATGTGTACTAAGATTCGTGCACAGTCATTACGCCGCAGATAGAAGCAGCCTAAGAGGAATAGCAGAGTCTGTGTTTACCCACACGTTCTTGATGTCATAGTAAAAGTGAGTTGCCAAAGACGTGAGAGAGCTAATGTAAGGCTACGCATGGCGTAGTTCCCTCGAAGAAAGCAGTAGTGCGTTTTACTTGGTACATATGAATTCAGCTCTTTCATACGTCACATGCCTCCACGGATATTCGTCTACTGGTAGCTCCGGCTTTCAGCCTGTGCAAAGAGCAGGCTACGAAATCTCCTCTCCGGAAGTCTCGTCACTCCAGCGGAGCCCCCCCAATTTTTAGAGGAATGTACACAAAAACGCAATATCGGTGAACCGAGTCGAGCACTTTCGTCACGAATACGAAATATTATTGCACTTGAATATATTCGTGGAAGAACTCGCTCGAAGCACACTCCGAAAAACGAGTTTTGCTGGCACTTGGCATCCAATTTTATCAGGACAAATGAAAAGATTCGAGCATACATTTTTCGAACAATCAGACTGCACTTTTTGCTAACCGTGCTAGAGGACGACGAAAATTGGCCTGGAAAATCCATCAGATTGAATGAGAGTTCGGAAAATATTTTCAGAAGAATGGAACAGTTTCAACGAACCACGAAAACCACCGTAGAAGCTGTGAAATAAAAGTTTTGGACAGTACATTTGACCCCTCCGAATGGTAGTTTTGCTGATCAGAAATCAACTCGAGACTCCACGAAAACTCGTCTAATGAATGCAAACTTTGAGACAATGAATCTTAAGAAAATTACAAACAAGAAAGTAAAGGAGACAAAAAATCACGGTCACCCAAAAATTCCCTTTGGCGAGCCTCAATGAATTTCTCTGAATTATTTTTACACCTTCCACGTTGCTTTTGAAATTGAAGTTGTCACGTTTTTTGTGGGTTCAAATTGATGTTTTCTATTGGATTTTCTAGTTACTGTAAATATCACTAGACAACGATAACGCGACGCGCTCCTGGCTCTGCGTCAATAAATCCAGAAGGAAATAAATTTCCAAAATTTCGAGATCATTTTTTCCTCGCATGGACTTCGATTCTCCGATAATTCTTTTTTCGATTTCGTAATAATTCTGAGAACAGATAATCCCAGGAAAAGCAGTTACTCGACGGTACGAATAAGCCGAATTCGTTGCTCACAGTGCGTGGCTCCGTTTGCTTTGGTGATCAATCATAGCACTCACAGCTATCAGATTCACTGTCAATCAAAATATTTGATCCTCGAATTTTCAAGATTTTTGAAATTCAGACAAAACGTACTGTTGACCCGACCTTACAAGGAATCAACGCAGCAACTTACGAAATCGTTTACCCTCGATTCAGCATCGCGAGAATCGAAAACATTTTCAAAAATGATCGGGCCCCTTTTTCAAGGTCGAGAGTGTCGGAACCCAATTGTCTTTTCGAATAAAATTCTCAGAGCGAAAAACTAACTTGGAGGATGAAGGGAAGAAATTTTCGCACGATCCATCCAGTGGACACTGACGTACTTTATCGAACTTGCCAAATCAAATTTCCTACACTTTGTTACAACGATTGAATCTCTTCTGACCTCGACTGATGTGATTTTCCGGCTCTGCGTTTTTCTGTCGTGGTAAAATCGTTTGTACCCTCGACAGTATTTACCTTCGTTAAAAATGTGATGCGAGCGTACGAGTGAACCGAAGCAAGTTTCGCTCGATGCAGCGAGCCTCGAGTGTCATTATTCCCGAATAACAACTTTGAGTTGGCAATAATTCGTGGGTGATCAAGAGATAATGAGTATTGACAAAAAGTCTTATTGACGAAAGAGGAAACATTAGCGTTCAATTTGTTGCCAATATGGTAGTTGTACGGAGGAGAGAACAATCAGTGAAATTAAAGTGGCGAAGTGAGAATTAGGCAACGCAGTTGTACCTGCATTCAAAGCGAGCGATAAAGATCGAGGGCGACGAAATAAATCTCGAGATAAGCCAAGTTACGCACAAATAGCATTGCAGAATGTGCGCTCGTCGTAGTTCTTTTTTCTCTCTTACGAGAGATAAATAAATTTTCAAAAGTGTTGTACACTTTTTCGTAACAACAAGAAAAAACAAATGTAGCCCTGAAATCGAGGAGGCTCGAGGAGGCTCGAGGACACGCGAGAACTTTTGTCCTCCCATTGGAAACTTTGCGAGCAGGTTTGCGGTGAGACGACACCGAGCAAAATCAATCGAGAGACGAGAGCACCGTCTCAATGTTCGACACTGTCGCGGCAGGTTGGACCGAGGCGAAGAGACTTGCGAACAGTCGACGCGCGGCTTCGCGACATCTGACGAAAGTTTTGCTATCAAAAACTTATTCGTCCAAAAGAGGTTTCCGAAGAGCAAGGACTTTCTCGAGAAAGATTCGGACCGGCTTGGGATTGGAGGGAAAGACGAGAGACAATGGCGACGAAACGCGAGTTGAGTCAACACTCCGCGTTTCATTTAGCGATTGAAAAAACTTCTCAAACCCTAATCTTCTTTGGAATACTTATAATTCATTCCTTTTACCCTGGGAAATAATGGCGCAACAAACACGCACCGAAAACCTTGCTGTGTTCGCTGCGCCACTGCTGCGAAATAATTGAAAAAATTCTCGTGGGAGGAGTACGCACTCGAGAACGCGTGTACACATCCAAAGAATAGTCAACCACATAGGTCTGTTTACCGGAACGAAACGCGCTTACCTCTCGGAGGCGAGTGGGAGGATGGATATAAGCCCATAGAAGAGGGATGATGACTATCAGTGTCTTCGCGCTCTTCACGCGAATACGAAGACGGGGCATAAACGCGAAGACAACATGTTCAAGGTACATTATTAAAACCGCGAGGGAAGAGCCGTGCCTTAATTCGGGATCGTTGAATGAGATTTGTAGCTCCCCGGAGGGAGGAGAATCGTTTCGAATTGAAAGTTTCTTATTAAAATAGTGACTCGATTACGTCGTGTTTGTGTTCGATCGGTTGAGAGAGTATTCACAAATTTATCAAGAAATTCGCCAAGATTTATGAACGCTTCTGGACCCAAAGTTGTATTTTTTTATACTTTTTTGTCCCCGCGGGCAGAAGAAAAAGCGAGATGAACTGCAGAGGCTTTTTTGTCGCAGTTTCCACAAATTCCGGCATTTATTCTTTTGACACGTGACAAGCGACGAGGAAATCGAGACTGAATATGTGCGAACGTACGTTCGCTTGTCTACTTATGACCTGGAAGTGGGGTTCATTAAATAAATTACGAGCATTTTATTTCCTCGGACATTTAGCATGCGCTCGTTTCATGTTGAATCGTACGAGTGAACGTCCACCGTTTCCGTGGAAGGAAGATCGCGAATTGTCAATAAAGTCGATTGAATGAAACTTTGGAGGATCGCCGAATCAACGGGATCGAGAAAGAAAATGTTTTTCGTGGGGAAAGCGATTTCACTGGTTTCATATTTCTCGCATTCTTTGCCCGGCTAGTCTCTCTCTCTCGCATATGTAAATTCCAGGTCACAGGTATTTTGAAGACTCGTGTTAACACGAACACGTCGATATTTGAGAGCATAAAACTGCAGAAACTCTGTCTGACGCAGGAATAAGTGCTTTTGTTTCAGAGTATTTGTGCTCACGTACTCTCCCGGTGCGTGTGTTAAGACAAACGAGCTTCCGTGTCGACGTTCGCGCCTGGAATACCCAGCGTGCAAAATCAGCAAAAAACGAATATTTCGCGTCATCACAATGACTCCGACAGTCCGATCGCGATCAATTGAAAAAGCTGAGGCTCTCCAAATTCACAAACTTCTGTTGTAGCAACACGCGTGACAATTTTTTCGAGCAGTTTATCATAATTAATGTCGTAATAAAAAAAATCGTTCGAAAGAGGATCAGGATTAGAACAGAGCTCCAGAGCTACAGGCTTATAGAAATAATAAACGTTACGTAAGTAGATCGCGTTGATGAAACGTGACTCGATGTCGTCCAACGTCAATTCGAACTGCTCGAGAAATGATATACTGAAAATTGTTTTTTCCCCCCTTTGAACAGTTGTTCGTTTCAATTAAAAGGGAATCAGATTGCAGGAGGTTTCACTTCTAATTGAATAGAGTCACGTTCCATCGTTCTGTTCGAATCGTGTACGAAACAAGGTCTATGAAAACGGAAAAGAAAGTTCTGGAGTCACATCGACCGAGGGATTTTTCGTCCACGATCCATGACGCTGTTCCGTTAAAATGTAACGATCGTTTGTCGCGCGATCCATCGAAATGAGCCCGACGATAAAATCGATATTTCGAAATACTTTTCATTGACGAAGTTTGGCTGAAAATTTCGCAGATCTCGAGTATTCTCGTTGCGAGCTGCGTGGCATGGAGCGGCGCAATCCTCATCGGTCACAACGGCGATCACGGCAATTATTATCCCGAATACGCCGGTTACGATGGTTTTGCATCGGCGAACGAATTCCTGAGTCACCACGTTTTACCGACTGTCGCTGTGCCGGTGCACTCGGTATCGGCCTCGCCGTACCACGCAGACGCCGCGATCGGTCACGAGCTCCATCACGCCCATGCGCTCGAGGAACATCACGATCATCATGAGCACCACGCCGGCGGTGACGATCACGATTATTACGTGAGTTTCTCTCGCCAATTTATTCAATCTTATTTCGCAATCCAGTAATACACGGAGTAACGTACACGATCGTTCATTCGTGAAGAAATGCAGCTGAAGATGGAATTAAATATTTAGAGTTACAGCACTTTATAAAGCTGTTAGCAAACCGAATTGCTGGACACGAGAAATAGCGCGGCAAGCGTGGCTCCGTTAAATTATTACTCAGATTAAATGTCCCCCCTTAACAGAGAATTAAATTAAACCCTCGACGTTATAATTCAGTTCTAACGAATGTGTACGCGGCATGAAATCAAATTGCTGGCCACGAACGATTGCAGCCGTCACTCGATATTTTCGCACAATGATTTTGTTGAAATTTCACGAAACGTTGGATCGTGCAACGAAACCAGTGGACACGAAGCCTCCTCCATTCGTCATTGTTCTGTCGTGCGACTTTATTCGCGTTTCCATATTACATGAATTATGTTAAACCATGTGAACTATATGCAATAGTTCCGACCCGGTTACTTCGCTGGCAAAACATCATCATCGAGGACAAATAATGGACACTCGAAATCTTCCACTCGGTTTCTTCCCTTCGTTTTATGCTACGTGAATTATTGTCCTAACGGAAAATGACAGGACGGCGTAGAGCGAAGAATCTACGCTACCGGGACCCTAGAAATTGCGACACTTTCAGGTGTGAATTCACGTTGGAGCGATTCGTTTGAATTTTAGCCAACAGCGATATTTTTGACGATTCTAATTTCGGAGGGGAGCTAAACTCAAATCACGGTATTGATTTAATCACCAGAAAAGTTATTTTTCCACGAATCATTCGATCAACCATGAAAACTCGATTGGAGAGAGGAAAGATTTTTTCTAATTTCGGAGGGGAGCTAAACTCAAATCACGGTATTGATTTAATCACCAGAAAAGTTATTTTTCCACGAATCATTCGATCAACCATGAAAACTCGATTGGAGAGAGGAAAGATTTTTTTCTAAATAAAAATTCTTTGAAAAATCAACATTTTACATTTTTTCTGTTTCATTGGACAGTCTCATCCCAAATACACCTTCAATTATGGAGTGCACGATCCTCACACCGGCGATGTGAAGACGCAGCACGAAGTCCGCGACGGTGACGTCGTACACGGTTCCTACAGCGTGAACGAGCCCGACGGAAGTGTGAGGATAGTCGAGTACACGGCCGACGATCACAACGGTTTCAACGCCGTTGTGAAAAAAGTGGGACCAGCGGTGCATCCGCCGCCGGTACCGATCGCCAAGTACGTTCATCAGTCGCCGGAGTATTACGGATACGAGTTCGACAAGCATCATTATGCTTAATAAAAAAAAGTAGTAAAATTGGAGATGAGAAATAGAAAAAAGCGGAAATACTTTAAGTTGGGAAAAGTCAACGAAATTTTTTCGTCGATCGAATCAATTCTTTTTTTTTTTTTTTTTGGTTTTTTTTCACGAACTTATTGAGTGTACGAATCGCCCTCTTGGCCTGATCGTGCCCTCGGACTCGTTTCAAACAATGTGAAACTCGAGTACTCGACACGTCACGCAAAATTTCTCGATCGAACGAGCGCTCGGTAGAATAATCGCCTTGAAATACTTCACGGTTTTGAGAGAGCTCGAAATGAAACAATCGCACGGATAACGGGAATGCAAAGAAACGTCGAAACCGTCCAACAACATTTTATTGAAACGAAGACAAACAAGAGAGCCTGGGGACGAAGAGAATCATTTCGTGACGCTGTAATTTGTATTTTTATATTAAATTATAAGAATATGAGAACGGAGCTGCGTGCAATTTATTTCCCGAGCCCCGTTTCAGCTATCGGCTTCACTTATTGGACTAAGGTTATGGAATTTACGAAACGCGGAGTTTATCGATTGCGTTCGCTCTGCTATTCCTCCGCGACCTTTCCCAAGTCGGGGAGCACCGAACGCGTGCTCAAAACGGGAAAAAGTGCAACGGACAAGAAACGAGACGCGTACGCGAGATTCTGTTCGGGATTAACGAGAATTCTGGAATCTTACATTTCCTGAGCAAACCTCGTTTGCAAAATAAGCGAAATTGCGCTCCGTTCCAGAGGAACTTTCATCCGAAGCGCATAATACTATCTCACATTTCATGCTTAATGCTTTCGTGTGATAGCGAATTTGAGAAATATAATGGCGGGATGAGTGGAAATATGATGAAGAGAAACCGCCAAGAGCAGCAAACAAACCGTTTCGGATTTATCGCTGCATTGTTCGACGAAGTACATGTTGCGTTCTTTTTTTTATAAAAGAATTTTAATATTCTCGTTAACGAGATTTCTTGTTAATTTAGAGAAGAAAAGAGCTCTAACTGTGCACGGATAGCACGAGGTTTCACTGAGATTTCCTCCGCGATTGTAAGAGCCTCCAGAGTCGGAGAGAAAAAGAGGAAGAGAAAACGTCGCTTGCACGAGACTTTTTCTGCCATCTTCCCCCATAGCCTTGCCGCATTCGTGTCGCGTACGGACGTTGATGGCACTCGACATAATTACGCGCAGATATTGCAAAGCAAATATTGGTCGAAAAATGTGACAAATTGTTGACGACGAGCACAAAAGTGATACAATTTGTTATATTGTACGACCGACATTTGCTTCGCATCATATTTGTGCTGGTCTTCCTCTGGAGAAGGACAAACTTGACGTCAAAGGGAAAAGAATTTAGTGGGATTGTCCAGCAATCATTATGCTAAAAAGTGCCTTAAAGTAGATGGATGAGTATTCCCTATCCAGATTACGCTATGATATTTTTTGTAGGTAAAAATGAATATGTACTGGATGGATTTGCAAAATTTGGGACGCTAGTTCCAGGTAGTTTAGCAGCGAATTAATTATCGAATATCGACTTTTCTCTGACTCTCATCACTCTCGCACACGAAAATCGTACGCGCGTGAAAAGTAATTGAATTTTTCCATTAGTTAGGTCAAAGGTTTCGCAATAAAATCGATCGTTGTATTTCGTGGACATTGAAGAATACAAAAATTGAGTGAAATTTGAAAATTGACTGAAATATTAAAAAATATCTGGATGAAAAAATATCTATAGAGGACAAATGGATTGGTAACGTTTGGCAACGCTGCACACAATGTATGTTCACATGTGACGGATGAGTTCGACCTTTTGGTGATATTTTGCCTTTCGTTTGCTTCGCCACGTTTTTTTCTCAACTTTTACAAAACGACCATTTTTATCCCGACAAACTTTTGTATCGTTTCCTCCACTGCAATACTACTTTGGACGTTAAGCACTCTTTGAAGCTTATAAAATTCGTAAGCAAAACTACTGACAGCGTGACAGTGACAGCAGCGGCAACTGTTGCACCACGCTAGTCACGATGAACTCTCAAAACGTGTTTTTTATAATAAAATTATATGAAACTGTTGGTTCTCTATCGATTATATTTCTCAGACAATAAAATTATTATTTTAAAGTGAGTTTCGTATTATGAAGTTTTCGAAAAATATTGTTGGTGCAAGATCACGTCACCGTTGTCAATCTACCTTAACAGGGAGTGGAATTAATCGAAAATCACCGAAAATAATCGTGTTTGCAGCCAATTCGATCGCAGCTCACAGAACAAATGAATTGATTTGCAACTTATTTGATCTTAGAATTAAAAAAAAAGGGATAATCGGAGCAATTCCATTTCACAGTAGATGAAATGACCCAACACTCCAAATCCTTCGAGTACGAAACTCCCAATCGAACAGAGTGAAGGAGAAGGAAAGCAAAAAGAAAAAGGTGTCATCGACCTTGGCAAGAAGCCTTCGCGGAGGGCAAAAAAGAATCTGGCGATATCGTGGCAGCAGGCTAACTTGGAGTATAATTTCCCATTATCTCGACACCCACTGAATTTTCCAAGTAATAAGCGTCCCTCGATAATTGGCAATTGTCCTTGCTGGATTTAGAAAGACGACTGGCTCGGGCGCCAATGTCGTCGAACTGTCAAATAATGTACCGTGACCAAAGTCTCCTTCCGACCATATAAATTCCCACGATCGATCGAATGAGTAATCACTCGAGTCAAGTTCCTCGAGAAATAACGACATGGACAAGGTACGTTTGTAAGATTATTGTTTGACCCTCGTTCTCATATGTGTAACACACGTGACTCAACATCGTCACAAGGCTCGATCCCACCGCATTATTAATTATGAATGAGCGATTCAGCATGCATCATCGTCTTGTTTTCATAATCAAGCAACTTGCTGTACTCCTCGTGGCTTTTGCCATCACGGATGCTGTTTACATCGACTATAAGAGTCCTTATGGAAACGTTTACACTGACGAATCAATCGGTGCTCCACTGGTCGCTATTCCTGTTCAGGGCGCTGATTATTCCGGATATTACAGCAACGACGAACACTCCCACGACCACTACGTGAGTCCAAATGATTGAGTCATAAGGAACTAACGAGATTTTGACGATTCGATCTCCGATCCTGCAACCAACTTTCAATTCAAAATTATTATTGATTCTTGGCTTCGATAAATTCGCAATAAAATCGTGTCACGATGAAATTGCTGGAATGTTGTTTCAAGGGAAAGCTCGAGATTTGGCGAGAGAAAAAAATATTTGAAAAATACGTGGGGCTTTTCCGAGGAATTTGACATCGAAATTATTCGTTTTTCAAAAACATTGTTTTTTCAGGCTCATCCGCAATACTCGTTCAATTATGGAGTCAACGATCCGCACACCGGCGATGTGAAAAGTCAGGAGGAAGTGAGAGACGGCGACGTCGTCAAAGGCTCGTATTCCGTGAACGAACCGGACGGTACGATTCGCGTGGTCGAATACACGGCTGACGATCACAACGGTTTCAACGCGGTCGTTAAAAAAATTGGCCACGCCGTGCATCCTGCTCCGATTCCCATTGCGCATTACCCAAACGTTGGACCGGCGTATTACGGACACGATCTTTACGAGGGTCATTATTGAATGAATTTCAATCGAATTATCAACGACTCGACGTGGGGCGAGCGAGGAATTGGATCATTTAAATAAACCTCCGGAATCCAATAATGTTGCACGACTTTTTATGTCACTTCGCGTCGATCGAACTAGTGGAAAAATCCATTTAAATTCGAACGTCGATGTTTCTTAATGATAAAATAAATACGAAAATGTACATTTTTCAATTCTCGTAGATCGAATTTCCCTTTTTTCTTCCCCTTCGTTCCTTCCGGACAGTTTTTGTAAGCTTGCCACAAAACTGGAACGTTTCCACCAAGATCCGGAGCGAAAATGAAATTTTTTAATTGACACGAATTGATTACGTTGGACGAAAATTCAGTAGATTCAAGAAATTTCTGTTCAATAGCGAAAATTTGCTTTGGTCAACCGTTTGTTTGTTCGACTCCGATGAAACGACTCGATGAATCATCAACTTGTTTGTGCAAACTATTCAGTTACTTTGACGAATATTTGTCTAAATATAAAACATCAAATATTCGTTAATCCGAACGATTAGCGTTTACCTCATTTCGATATTTCGTTGCATTAGCAACGAACATTTTTTCCTACTTTATTTTCATTTCTCAACGCTCTGCTTTGATGTTTGCTGCGCGAGAACGTCGCGTTTCCACGTGTTTAATTACGATGCGATATGTATAATAAACGTGATTCGAACGATGTCAAGTTCTCGGTTCTCATGCTACTGCAGTTGGGATCGCATCCTTCCTCGTTCATCTTCCCAAGTATGGTTATTACAATAATTGTGTAATATCGCGTTTAAAGTTATCCGCAAACGGGGGAGACAATGCAGCGTGCGCTCGGCACAAATCTTGAATAACACTTTTCATCGTTCATATTTGATTGTTTCATGCTGATTATACTCTCGGGCCTCCGGAGCGAGTTATGAATGAACGATGAGTTAGCAACGATTTGTCGGAGAGGTTCTCGCGCCGACGCGCCTCAATCTTAAGTACGTTCGTCGTCGCAACGCGTGTGTTTACGACGTGCAATTATGCGGGCGTTTATGGAAATTCTTATGTAAACATAAATGTGAGATTTTCATTAAAATTTTCAAACGAAAGATTCACAAAGATACGATTAAAGTGATAAAGAGACTCGCTAATTTCACACTAATTTTCTTTTCGAATTTCCTTTTTATTTACCATGCAAATTTTACGTAGTTTTTCTTTCCTACAATAACGATAAACGATCATTTCAAGGAATATATTAAATTTCGTTGAAACAAAAGGTTTGGTAAAAAAAAATCTTCCGTTTTGTCCCTTTTTATGGCCAAGTCCCGTCGAGCCTCTTGGCCATAAACTTAGAGGAAAATAGGCTTTTTTTATCCGCTTCGAATTTGCGTCTTTATTGCATTTTTCTCTCCTTTTTATTGGCTCGTCGCTGTAAAACGATTCGTAAGAATTTCATCGCTGCTCGATTCAGTATTTTCCTCGGTCCGTGCCGTATCGGATCGACGCCAAAAATATTTTATTCATAAAGCGTAAAAATGAAGGAAAGTTTGTATGAAAACAGAGAATATCGTAAAAAACGCGAACGTCCTAAAAAACATTGAATCGACTCATTCCAGTGCTGCCTGATCGAAAGAAATTCGATCCCTGACTTGCTATTTGATCAATCAAATTACGAGAAATTTACAAGGCGACCAATTCCAATGAATTATTTCTTATTCTCGTACATTTCAAAGTAAGTACGTAAAAGTTGTGATTAATTATTAGGCAGGTGCGAAGTTTGAGCGTTCGCTAGGACGCCCTTTGACTCCGTAACTCGAATTCCCAGTTGCAGTAAAGCTCAGACGGAGTCAAGCTTTCGGAGGTGGATGACTTTAATGTCCTGTCGAGAACAGGATTGACAGAACGTAACGAGATCCCGTTAGTCCCTGGAGTGTTGTGACTGGAGCTGGCGAAGCCAAAGCTTCGAAACTCTGTCTCTCGATCGTCACGCATGGACGTTTCTGTGCGTTCATTTTTTCCTTCGTCTGAAAAGGTGACCCTCGTCGCCTTTTCGTCACGCTGACCTCGAGCGATTGAGCGTTGGCTAATGCGATACAAAAAGGTACGAATTGTCGGTTCCAATTATCGGGAGCTTTCGCTCTACGACGGAGTGTGGGAAAATCACTTTTGAGTGTCGACGAGAATCGGAGCAGGAGAAGAAACGTTTTTTCAAACGAAAAACCTTTCGACTGATCTACCAAATCTTAACAACCCGAAAAATGAGGGGAAAAGAGAAAAGTGAAGCAAGCAAAGGCCTGAAAATGCGTTCGAACGTTCTCGATAACGTATGAAAAAAAAGATTGCTCCACCGTGCGACTGGGTGGGTCGAATGCCTCGTATGAAAAACAAACAATTTGAATGAGCGAAGTATTGCGAGGCCACCGATCGCTTTGAACGTGAGATCTCACACGAAAGTTGACCAAGAAAATGTGCTATACGTACGCATAACCGGACGATATTCGGCCCAGAAACAGTGTTTTTTCGAGGTTCGATCGTCGAATCGAGGGAGGGGGAACGCTTTCATGCGGTCACGCTACTTTTTCTTCCTCGTAGATCTCACGCCTCGAGTACACACGGGCACGTGTCTGCGTGTACGTAGAAATACTTAATTCGTCCTTCGATGCGACGATGGGGCGTGTTGGCTCGAGAGGCGCGGTTAACAGCGATAATGACTCGATCTCGCACGTATTTTACATTCGGTAACGCGCCCGCTCGCTCGAGTTTCAACGAAAATAATGAGAAACGAAAGAAAAAAGGGAGCGCAGGGAACAAATGTAAAAGACGAAATTACGCCGGGACCTTGAATTGCGCAACTCCTCTTGGCTGGGAATTAGGCGCGAAGGCGGTCGCGACGCCCGACGCGACGTGATCTTGGACGTTGCAAGAGATCAGGATCCCCCGGATACGCACTTATTCCTCTACCTGGACACACTCCATTTTACAACAATATGCGTCACCGCATTTTTCTTCGCCTATATAAACCAACTACGAACCTCCGCTCATTATCAGTCTTCGACTTTGCCTACAATTGTAAAGACTCTGTCATCGGTTAACGACACCCCGAACCACGATATTTTACTAAAATGCTTAAGGTACATCGCGTTCTCCGAATTCTTGAGTTTTACCATACGAAAAACAGTGAGCAGTCTCGTGTCGAGCTAACCTCGCGAGCAGTGCTAATCGTCGAGAATTTATTCGTTGCTGGACTCTCGATTCTTCCTTCGAAACCGAAGATTTTTCGTGAGACTCACTCTCGGCTCGATCACAATTGGAATTTCATTTTTTCGCCGATATTTAAAGAGCTGTAAATGAGAAATTCACGTCGGGCTGGACCCTCGCGACCCATTTACTCGTCCTCTCGATTTGTCGTTGGCTTGGCACCAGACGCAACGAAATCGTTATGCAAAAACTTTTCTGGTAGAAATGAGTTCGCGTTATTTCCTGAGGCTGAACCATTAAAGAAAAGATTTTTGAGACTAGCCCCCAGCACGTGCGAGTAAAGCAGGCTCGTTCGCTTAATCGACTGCAATGTTTTCAGGTGGTAGTTTTCGTGGCGATGGGGCTGGCTTGCAGCGAAGCCTCGGTCCTCGGTTACGGTGAATACAGCGATCCTCGCGTTGCCGGTTACGGTGGATACGAGCACGGAATATCTCACGCTGGACTCGTTTCTCCCATCGTAACGAAACTCGGTTATGGTTACAATCCGCAAGGTTACTCGACGTACGGAGCTTACGGAGCTTACGGAGACGGTGGTTACGGGCACGAAGATTACAGCCACGGAGCTTACGGACTCGATTCCCACGACTCTTACGTAAGTCCTCGTCATAATTTTCCGCACTTTGGAGCAGCCTCGTTCGAAGACTCTTCAATGCACTGGTAGGAACGTTGAAAATAAAACAATGGTAAACGTTAATAACTCTTTGTAAGGAAAGCTCAACGAAAGTTTGCTTTCAAAAATTAGAACTGCAGAGAAGTAATTATCGAGTGAACCACTCACAGGGATTCGCGATGCAAATTAAAACGGTAGACTGAAACGCGAAACCGAGTGAGCTCACTGTGATTATTCCCCGATACGATTCTGCGTTTAACGAGATTCAGTGCAAATTCACGAAGCGCGTGGGCGAGGGAAAAGTCGAGGAATATTCTGACCGCGCTCCGTAATGAAATTTGCGAGAAATTCGATCCAAATTTCGTTCGAAATATTGACACCTCCGTTTGCGAATGACGCCTAATTTGATGAACGTAGTTATTCTGTAACAGTAACGAGGAGAAGTGTACTCTCCTCTCGAAGCATGAAATTCTTGATAGAATTTACGGAACAACCGACCAACTTAACCGTTGGACTTGAAGGAAAGTCAAGAAAACTTGTTGAGAAAAAAAATGGTTAACATGAAGTTCAAAACTCCAGAAACCTTGCCGAATTTCTGACTTTCACCTCCGCTTGAAACATCCCCGAAACTAAACGGTCGAAATCAAATTTTTTGTAAACAAATCTACAGAAAAGTTTTGGAGCTAAACAAACGTCAAATTTTCGCATGCTCATCACCAAAACTGATGTAAAGTCACTTCGATAAATAAAATGTCTGAAGTAAACGCGAAATTTCATTTTTTCTAATAACAATTTCTTGTTTTTTCCGCATGAATTTGACAAACTGCGCGTCCGTCTCTCGTGGCTGATTATTAAATTCGAGAAGAAAATATTTTGTCGACAAAAAGTGATCGAAACTACGATAAAATGACGAAGGAAAAGAGTCGATTCATGAAATGATTTGAATGAAAGAGGAATTCATTCTACCGCTCAATTGCGTGTTTTTTTGCCATTCTCAGGCCTATCCAAAGTACTCGTACGAGTACGGCGTGAACGATCCTCACACCGGTGACGTCAAGAGTCAGCACGAAGTGCGCGACGGTGACGTTGTCAAAGGTTCTTACAGTTTGAACGAGCCCGACGGTACGATTCGTGTGGTCGATTATACCGCTGACGCGCACAACGGTTTCAACGCTGTCGTCAAGAAAATTGGACACGCAGTTCATCCTTCCCCAATCGTTAAATACGTCGCATCCTCTGTTTACGCAGAACCCTCCATTCACGGGGGTTATCCGTACGCCAAATAATTTCGCAGCTCCATTATAATCATCGAGAGGAGTGGCTCGGGCCGAGAAGAAAAAATGTTGAAATTATGGACACAAATATTCAGCTGCTAAATAAAAATGAACGAGAACAAATGCTCCGAAACAAATTTGCGAGAGATTCGTATTGGAATTTTCATTTCGTCACATTTCATCGCATTCTCACCGAGCCTTGTTCCTTGCAAGAGAGCACGAGCGATGTATTCGTCGGAATAACGAACCCGAACGAAATCAAATTTACTGAAACGAAATTCGTCCTTGTGGTAAATTAGTAACAGAATTTTGAGTTCATTCAAGTTTGGCCTACTCCACTGCAAGGGGGAAAATCAACGTTGTATTTGCAGGGAGCAACGAAAAATATTCTGTAGAAAAACTGTGTTTTTCTTGAAAATTATCTCGAGGGTGATACTGAGCGGGAAATTTTCCATTGAACTTGTTCCGACGATTCGTTACTCACCATCGCCTCGTCGAAGATCCTGTGAGCGATAATGCTTGTACTCTCGAACATGTCACGTCCAGGACCAGAAGCAAAACACATTTCGTTTTTTCCCGGACACGTGTACTCGGGGGAACACTCGCCACCGGTGAATTCGCATTTAGGACCGAGGATGTTGGGTGATACGTCGCCCAAGTTCGTCGACGCAAAGGCTGCAACGAAACGACCCTGTAATTATCGAAAAAATGCACATTTTCATTAGTATCCCAATGATGAATAAACGATTGTGGGTCTAATGGATTACGGTCATAACAATTTCAAGTCGATTCAATGTAACAAGTTCAAGTCACAAACTGGAAATCAAAGTTTCATATCGAACGTTAGTGAAATATTTTCCAATCGTCTAAAGTACGCAGAAAAAGCAATTAAAATGACAATAATGAAACAACAGGTTTTTCTATTAAAATCACATGTATGCATAATCATTCGCAGCATCGATCAATATGTCGATAGCAATAACTAGGAATCGAGTAAAAATTAAAAGCGATTTCCAACTACAAATCCGAGCTGTTTTTACTGAAATGGAAAAAAAATCTGCTCAACTCATTTTCTAATTCATCCAATTATTTCGGTTCTGATCGAATACAAATGAGTCGAAAATCGTTCTTTGTTTCCTCTCAATTCGCCAAAATACGAAACTATCTTTGACATTCATTTCGTACTGACGAAACATTGTATATTCGCTTCGATTACGAATTGGTCCAAACTGACCTTTCCAATCATTGTGTTTTTGTTCATACGTCTTTCGAAAAGTGTCGCCGCATATCCAACGTTGTCGCTCGAAACGAGTCTGTTAGTATTGTTCATACTAGTTGGGTGAACGGCGAACCAATTAATGACACCAAGCGGATGACCATCCGCTGCGATAAATTGCAATTGGGTCATTATTTTGTCGACATTGTGCTCGTACCTGTTAAACAAAAGAGCCGTTGTTTATTGATGGATAAATAGCAAGAGAAATACACAAAGAGCGTTCAATAAAAATGGATCAGTGAGAAGGCAAATAATAGAAACTCAGTAGAAATACAACAGTCTACGTGGACGTGACTGTTGTGATTTTCCCTGGTATCCCTGGGCGCTTTTGCGAAGGCGTATAAAGGAGTACAGCGGAAAAGTGGTTGCAAGCAAAACTTCAAAGTCTCGCATGAAAAGAGGGTTGAAACAGTGAAGTGAGGAGAAAAATGACGTTGAAGTAGTGGGAGGGATCGTTAAAACTTGAAATGATATTCGGAGGAACGACAAAAATGGAAAAATACGATAACAATGGGAAAAACTCACTTGCTCCTTTCAGATTCGGGATTATTCAAATAAGCCTGAGGGCTCCGATTGATATTGGCATTGAGAACTTGTCCATAACCGAGATATATTTTTCCTGGTACAACTGCATCGTGAGCCTGTTCGATACTCTGTGAATAAAAACCCCTCAAATATTTACTTCGTCTACAAAATACTAACGAGCGTTTTCATTAGTTCATATCGAAAATCAGATGAGATATCTCTTGAATGCAGAGTTTAATTAGTCGCTTGCGCTTTGGTACGAGTATGTGAAATATTGCAAAGAATCGTTGATTGATTTATCAAAGGATTTTTTTCCGGATGTACAAACCTTCGTTATTCCATTGACTAGAGCTGTGTAACTTTGTTTTATAAAGCCATAAGTTGTGAGATCGAAGAGAACGTACATCATGAATCCTCCCGGACTTGAATGCGTGTGAGTCGCGCTTATCATGACGTTTTCTTCGTTGTACATCTTACCGAATTTGGCCTGTAATTTTTTAATCACCTGCGAAAAATGGCAAAACATGAAATCAGTATCTTTGACCGGGGTTAAAAAATCCATGCAAGTTTTTTTCAGTTGATCGTCGATTAAGAACATTTTTTGCATCGTATTCGGGGCCAAGTTTTACTTCCAGTGCTTAAAAACACGCCAGTAGATTTTTCGAATTCTTTCTCGTAGTAGCTTTTAAAACATTGATTTTTTCAATGCATGACAACTTTTTATCAAGTCTCGATAAAATTTCAAAAAATTGATGGGATTTTGCTTTTCCAAATCATTCATTCTAAACATACTTCTGGTGAAAATTGTCGGAATAGATTCAGTTTTTCATTCAATTTTGTGTTCGGAGACAAGTTTATTTGAGAATTTTTTTCGAACGATCGAAATACAAGCTCGAATGAGAAACGAAGTCGACTGAAGCCTCGAACTTTTATCCATTCTTTACCCAAAATTATTTTTAAAAGCAAAAGGTTAAAAAGAAAATAACTCAACCATCGATTTTCCAAAATTTGATGGAGAATAGAAAAAAAAATCGTTACATTACGAAAACAATATCTCATAAACTATTAACCGAATAAAATCCAACAAAATTGCAGAAGTTTCTTTAAATCAGTATTAAAAAATACCCCAATTATAACATTGCTGAAGTTCGCAACGTTCGAGTTCAACGAAATGAACGAAAAAAACTCTCGAATTATTCTACTAAATCTCCAATTTTGTTTCCTGCCGAATTTGAAATTAGTAGTTTTTCAAGCTGCACCAAAGATTTGTGAAATAAAAAATTGGTCAATAGCAAATATTTTTTTCATTCATTTCGTTGGAATCCAGCGTTGCAAACTTCAGCGTCGTCAATAATAGTGACATCAGAAATGCAAACTCATTTGCGAGGTCAAATTGGCATGGAAATCCCCGTCCATTTTTTGGGTTAAATTTTCGTACACATTGTCACTAAATGGTAGAATTACGATTGAACAATCGGACAAAAACATAACGTACATTTTTCAGCATAAAATGTACAATTACAGCTGTTCTTGGAATTCATTGAAATAAACACTCACCGCCATTCTCACATCGTGTCCAACCATCGCGCTTTCGACACTGACAAAAGCGAACCTTTCTTCCCCATCGTCGATAATGAAAGCCCTCGAAAAAGTTCGTAAATGAAGTCCAGCCCCTTTCTGGTCCATTTTTGCGTAGCCGAGCTGCCAAAAATAATATTGTAAAACCATGTTTCAACAGTGTTTTCAATAAAGCGGTGCTGGAGAAATCGTGCATGCTTATTTTTCAACGTACAAATACAGTTTCCGCAACAGGCCCCGTGGAGTCGGCGATTCCGACGCCAACGCTGTACAGTCCTCGTGCTGTGGGTAACATCGCTAAACAGGCCAGAAAAAAGCCACAAGCTAAAAACGAGCGAGCACCGCTGGCACGTATCTTTCGAACTTGAGAATCCATTCAGCAAACTTTTTTCGGTGACGTTTAACTGATCTGAAAAAATAAGAAAAATAATGTTAATAATATTTTTCCGCCACTTCCATTCGGTCTATTCATTACGTTTTTCATGATTCGAAAAAACTCCGCGTTTACAAAACTCCTGATGGGCACTTTATTTTAAGATGATGGATCAGTCGGTAATCACACCTCGAATTTTTGAAATTGAAACTCTTTGACATCGTTCGTCCGATTAAAATAATAAAAATGTCATCGTACGCAGCACGATCGCAAAAATCCGATGACATTTTTATTTTTTCGATCAGACGAACGATGTGGAAAAAATTCCTTTTCAAAATTTGCAGCTATCTCTCTCGCACTCACGGTTGTGATTACCGACTGATCCATCATCTTAAGGAGGGTGGCTACACTCGTCAAAATAATAAGAAATTGATCAAATTTGGTGATAATGTTCTTCAACATCAAGTGCGAAGACACCATTTTTTTCAAAATTTTCTTCTGCTTAGTTATCGAGTAATTACGCATTAAAGCAGATTTCTTATGCCCGAAATGTATACCTATATATATGGAAACGCTATGCTTATACACTTGAACTTTAGTGATCAATTACTCGATAACTGTACAGAAGAAAAATTTAAAAAAATTTGTATTGTCAAATTTGGCCCTAAAGAATATGTTTACCAAATTTTATTAAATTCTTATCATTTTGAAATTTTTAATGTATTTATCATGGTTTAGCATGGCAACATTGTATCGTCGGTAGCCACCCTCCTTAATTAGCAGATGCGAGAGTATTTCATCGAGTTTGTTACTAATTCATTAATAATAACCATATAAATGAATATTTCGTTTGTCGTGCATAAAAATCGTGATAGCGGACAACGTCCAATTACTTTCTCTCCTTCAATATTTTCAGGTTTATTTTTATTGATACAATAAAATGCTGATTCCCTTTATGGAGAGAAAGATCGAATAATTCTATAATTTTTTTCCATCCACGAGTTTATCGGCGTTTAACTCGATGAAGCAGCGTCATCGTCTGGGATTTTTCCTTCAAACGATCAGATATCGTCGTGATACTTCAAATAACTGTCATTATATCTGGGAAAGTTTATCAGAAATCGTATAAAATAAAGCACTCGGAATATCGAGCGTTCCGAAATAATGAGCCGATCGAAATCGCCTCTCAATTCCGAATTATCATTACGCAACCGAGACGAAAATCTGACAATTTGTGTTCAACTCTAAAACGACCAAAGCGACTCCCAACTCGGAAGGTTGCACGAAAAAATGTTGACGTCAAATTTAGAATCGAATAAATTTCAAAGAACCTCGACTGCGTAAAGCATTTTGTAAGCGTAAACGAGTGTAACCAATTTGACATACGGATTCACTCGCGTCGCGTGCGACCTCGTGCGTTGGACGTTCGATCACACGACCTACCGGTGATTTTGAAGCTTCGTAACGTTGAATAAACGCGGTTGACCTTGGAGCGCACGGCTCGTTGACCCATTAAATAGGAGGCTGCGAAAAAATCTCTCACTCTCGAACCAAAGAGAACGACGTACGCTATTCAGACACTGGAGTTGTACGCATTTAGACAAAGTCAATTTACAATTTTGTAAACAAAAGGCGAACGTTTCGGAGACTACTTTTCAACTGGCTAATTCGAGCGAGAACGTGTTTGGAACAGCTAAAAACTATTTACATTCGACTGTGAATAGAGTACACTCAACGACATAAGGAAATGTTCAATTGTGGGAATTTATACGCAGGGTTTGTGAAACAAAAATGACACGCGGTAAGGAGCTTTCCTATTGAATTTCTTGTCAGACACTCCTCGAGCAAATACTTCTCGAGTAATTCAATAATTTTAACTAAAAACACGAATAAAAAGTGAATTTATCGTTAAGATACCTGAATAACGACGCTCTTGATGTCACACGAAACAAAATCAGGTTTGCACACAGTTCTTTGTTCACAATAATCACAATGGTTCGTTCGCTCGCACTACGCGCGATCAACTGACTCGGGACCTCGAGATTCTCGAGAATCGACTCTTTTTCAACGTCCCTATGAGTCCCCTTCATTATCTTTTCTGCCTTTTACGGATGGAAGTACATTTCTCGCGATTTGTTAATCAAGCGTTGAACGTGAAAAGGTGATCAGGTGAAATCTGAGCGATGCGTATCGTGAAATCGAATTTTGGCCGACATCCTTGTGTTTCCGTTCCACACCGAATTCCACACGAATCCAAGCGCAGATTGCGTCATTTATGTAACACACGAATAACCCGTTCTTTCCGAGGCGATGGATCGGATTGATTTTTACCGCGAGTTTTTACATCTCATCGAATCTTCAATTTTATCAATTTTCGTACGAGAGCAGTAGAGAATACGATTAGAAATCATCATCGCAATGCTGAGATACAGATCAGAGACGATAAACTAACCGCCGGAGACGACGTGCTGCGTAACGAGATAAGTTGAAATCAAGTGGGATATTATTTTGGCAAAAAAATCGAAAGTTAACGCGGCCTAACTGCACATTGTTTAATAATGTGCGTGAAATGAATACGATTCTCCGCGAATTTGAATGCGCCAACGCGTGATACACGCTCTCTAACGGTCGCCGACTGAAGAGAAAAATTCAACACCAGATGTCATTTCAGTCCGCGTCGGATCCCGGTGCAGGAATATCCGCCATGTAAACAAACACACACTTCTATTCGTTCGCACGTAGAGACGGGTTAATCGAATTAAAATTTTCGGCAATATATATTCACCGACAAAGTGTTATTCCCGCTTAATTAATGTTTCATAGAATTATTATTAGTGCGTGAAACTCTGCGCTTGCATCGTGACAATGACAGTAAACTCCCGCCAAATTTCATGGTGGAGTGTGTCGCTAGCATAGAGAAAGATGATGAAGCTGTTCGATTGAAACAATACACAGGTCAAATTGACTGCGTGCAGAAAAATGGCGAGGGTGAGCGTACGGATCGGCGACATACGTGCGAATGTACTTTTTTCGAGAAATTGGAAACTCGTCAATTTGTTTGAGCGTCCGCTTCATTAGGTTCGTTTCCGAGCGCCACTCCATCGCTCCACGCACACTTCGAGGTCTGCTACATTTACATAGAAGCGCGCGTTTCCTTTATCCCAACTGGATTCTGCCCGAAAATCGAACGAATGAGATGGGAGACGAAACAAGATTATTCATCGATCGAACAAATTAAATTCAAGAACTAACGAGAACGCGATACGAAATTAGGGAAAACATCGAGACGAAAATAGTTTCGCTCGCGTCGCGCTATGCCTTTATATTTTTTTCTTTCGCTGCCTGCTGTTGAACAACGAGCAACGAGCAACGTAACGCGATTAGTCGACACTTCGTATGTTGGGATCTCGTGTCGACAGACAAAAAACGATCTCGTTGCTCATTGCACTTAACGAGCACAAAGGCCGGACTCGCACTGCATACTACTGCGTCTCTAACTGTAGCGATTTCTATGTAGGCACGATCCTATACAAAATGAAGAATAAGAACACGCGAGAGTGTGCGAGCGAACAAAAGATGAGTCAAAAACAGCCACGCTCGCTCGAGCTGTCTCGGGAGAGAGTGCGATAAAACTTTAATTGCAACGGGCAAACGCGGGAAACACTGACGAACAAATATTCAGCCACATTCCTGACCGCGGAACTTATAGCGAATACTGCGCAATGTTTTACTAAACCACCGAGCGAATGACACGAAAAAATGTAAACACAGATGTGTTGAATAATTACGATGAAATTTCCTGATGTTCGTCGGTTTGAATGATAATAAACTTTTTGAAACTTGCCACACACTTTATTACTTAATTCAATGAAAATAAAAAAATGAACAATCACGAACGAACCGATATGAGATGAGGTCCGGGTATTTCCTGCTTCTCTCCTCTTTCCTGCGAAACACTGTTTTCACTTTTGGATCAAAAAGTAGCACGACGTTAATTGAATTTGCATAACCGACACGTGATCTTCGATAATGTGTTCGCTCCAACGCAGGACGCTCGAAGGAGCCAAAGAGAAAGATGCTGCGCTGCGGCGATTTCGTTTTTGAGTTTTGAAACTTTTTGGCAAGTTTTCGCTTTGTCGATGTTCACGTCGACGAGGTTGGAATAATCGTCGCGACTGTTACATTTTAATTTAGTTTATTCGATTTTACGCTCAGTTCTCAAGTTGTATTTTTCTTGACCTTGCGAGACAGAAAAAAAAGGTGAGCTGCTGGGAAAATGCACTTCAGATTCAACGAACTTTTCGATTTGTCACACTCTCCCTTGTTTGTTTCGTGGTGACCCCTTGGGGAATCGTTCGACGTTGTCACTTTTACTGACGGAGAAAATCCCACTGCCACTGAGAAATCTTTTTCGTTTACTGACTGATGGACTCTTGGAACGCGTTAGAGTGAAAACGGTCTGAACCGAGTCGCACATCCGACCGGACCAAGGGAGACTCGGGGAAGGGGAAACGGTATTAGTATTTGGCTTTTGGCACCAGATGCGTTTCACAGAGCCGGCTCACGTGACGCTTCAATACATCAATCCAATCGTATTTGATCTCTTTCATGTTCGGCTGGAAGGCGATACGAGAAATGCCCACTTTTATCCGGTTATTGCGATCGAAGTTTTTTCTCCTTCTCTTTTCACGTTCAATAGTAAACATTGAAGATGGGATTCACGAGACAAAGTGTTGCAGTTTTTTGTTTCACGGTACGTATATGCGAGTCAATGTTTCGAAGGAAAGGGGGGGGTCACGAAACTTTTGAGGTTATGTAACGACCGGCGTAAAAGATCGAACGCGGGGACGGACTGAAGATTCTCGGGCAGCGTTCTGCCCACGATTCTTCAGTGTTTGTGTGCTCCCGTGACTTTCATTCGGCGATCAACTTTTGATCGATTGTTATTTCCTTCTTTCAATGAAGGAAAACCCCTGTTTTCGGTGGTTTTATTTCACCGATTAAAACTTGTAGCTATATACATATGTCATCTGCATCTTCCAGATGCTCAAAATGGACGCAATAAAAATCTTAATGTTCTCGTATCTTTCTAGTTTTAGAGCCGTGTTGATAAATTCATCGTTTGAATAAACGAACACGCGTGACACGAATGCCAGCTCGTAACTCCGATGTCCCCTTGCATCAAAGACGTCTCTCACTTTCGGAAACAATGCGCTGTTGTTCAGGCACGTAAAATCCTTGACTAAAAAATCGTGACAATCGACCATTTTTTTACGTACGCTTTTTGCTACGATCTCCACTGCGGGTGGCTGACGTACGGAAGTGGAAAATAACTTCCTGGTCGAGCTTCCGGCAACAGCACAGTAAAATCACGTGAATTTTAATCTATGTTAATAAATATTCGAAATTTCAATATTCTTCAAACTCAAAATAAAAAAAAAAAATAAGAAAATATTCATTTTTATTCCTTCGACGATTCACATCCTAAAATTGACTTCATGGATTAGTGCTGAGTCGACGAACCCGAAAATGTCTCTCGCTCCCACACTTTTCGTCGTTCAGTATTTTGACCTGGAGCGGAATCTCAAAAATTTGGTTTTCGACGGCGTAGCATCGGGAAACGTTTCCTCTGCATTTTTTCGATGAGCTTTCAGGAGCGAACCGCTAAATTTACAAATACGTCGTCAGGAACATTTTTGTAGGAAATTTGATCCCCTGCAAATTTGGTCCGACGAACTTTTGCTCTATTTCCAATAGTTTCGGTGGTTTATCCGGCGAAAGACGGTAAGTTCTGAGACTTTGGTGATCGAAAACTCATGATCAAAATTCGATCGCTCAATAGACTTGGTCGCTTCCCACAAGCTTTTCTCACGAGAAACTTAGTAAATATAAATTATTTATTTATCAGAGAAAACCACCGCGGCCATCGGAGATTAAGCAACTATTGCGGTCTCTTGGAGAATAACCAAGAACGTAAATCTGTCTCGCAACGTCGCGTAAAATATCGACAATTTCTTTAATCTTCTTCGCATGGAAACTCCAACAGCGTGATTACGAAACTAGTGTATTTGCGCGTTATTTATACTCACTGAATTTCAAAAGCATTTGCAGTTATATTCCATTTCATTTTCGTTTTTTTCTCAGCTAATATGCGAGCCGACGAAAGATTTTTTTTCACTTCCCTCGATGCACCGTTTCGGCGCAATTTTTAGTAGCATCTTACGCGGGAGCTGAGTGCTCGAGTTCCGAGAACGTTCACGAGTATTTCGCTTGATGCCGGGCAATGGGAGACCGAGTGAAAATTATCGGAAATTCATTGAAAACGGTTCACCGTAAATGCTCCATTTGTGAAAACTTTTTTCAATAACCCCTTTACCGAGAACATCGATTTCTATTAGGTCCACGCTTTCCGATTAATTATAAACGGAAATATTTCACTTGGGAACAAAAGAAGCTTCGGCATCATCGGACACGGTGAAACGAGACCAGCTTCGCGTGTTTGACGAGGAAATTTTCAACAATCTATCGGAATGTATGTTTCGACGGCAGATTCACCGAACATCGTTCTCGCACTGCGAGAATATAACTTTCGAGCGGTAGTCCAGCCAGCAACGGCTGTACTCCCAGCGGCTAGAGTTCGTAAGAGAAAGTGAGAGGAAACAGAGGCTTACACAATCTCGAATCATTGGCAAACGGTATTGGTGGCGGCAGGAGCGCTCGTTTGCTTTAAAAATCGATGTAACCTTGATTTTAAAAAATATGAGCATCGTCGATGTCCCCTGACGCTCTTGTTATATATTTTTTTTTTTCTTTAAGGGCCGCCGTCGCTGATTAATAAAAGCCTGCGTTGTGCCGCGCAACGAGTTTCCATTCAGGCGAGTGTAATTACGCGTGGGATGGAGAAAAAACGGAGTCAGGCTCGGTCGGATCGGAGGGTAAAAATTGGTCGGTTTTCGAGCTCGTAGGCATCGACTTTCCTGTGCAATCGACGCATACCAGAGGCCACCTCGTCCGGGCGAGTTCAACGATCCCGCAGCGTCTCGAATTACGACTGACTCGGATGTTTCGGCTCGTGCGTGAATTAAAATCGAAAATTCGATTTGCCAAGTGGAACGGGGGAATCTTCGGGCCCCCTTGATCGAATTTTGCTAACAATGCGTCAATGCAAAGTCGTCTGAGCAGCGAAACTCACGAGCAGAGGTGAAGCAATGTCCTCGCGGATCGTGACACACTGAATTATCGCTGACGAACCAACGACTTTACAAATGTCTCGGGCCTCTCGAACTGCTCGGAATTTCAGTGGATCCTCGGACACAGGCCGGTAAGGTTCCTGCCGAATTTCCAAGCTGCGATACGCACTCGAACGAGTCGACGAGTTCGAAAAAATATTCTCAAAAGTGAGAGCTCGAACGGCACTTATCCGATTTGGACTCGGTCAACGGAAATGGTTGGAACGCACTCGGGCTATCGCGCCCCAGGCTCGCAGGACGACGCGGCTAGCGATCGACGCAGTGAAATTTCCATTAAATCCCCAATTCCGTACGGTACGTTTTCTCCAACTCCTCCGGGAGTCGCATTTCATTCCTGGATGAATATACGACGGTCGTTCGTGGGACGACGAAGAAATGGCTCATTTGTTTATAAAATTCAGTGAAAAGTTCGGAGCAGCCGGGACTACGATGGCCGACGAGGCGCTCCGAGTTGGCAGTTCGTTACAAAGTACCGATTTTGTTAGCGATTTTTTCGACAATCGCTTTGGCACTGCTGATCGGTTACTCGGCTGGGAGGGCAGGTGAGTAAGCAAGCGAAACGAGGGTTGTTCGACCCTGGCGGGGTGTGGAATACTCGGCGATGTTTCTTCACAGATGTTTCTTCGCCGGAACTGGAGCTCGGAGAACCGATCGACGGGAGGCTGGGCCGCGCCGCGGGTGGCAGCGAGGTCGCAGGTGCCAGGTTTTACGGCCGCTGGAGGGAGGCTGAGACTCCCGAAATTCGAGTAATACGAAGACGCGAAGCTCCCGAAACCGGCGCGTCGCAGCTTCGGAGAGTCGAGACAGGAAGTAAAGATCCCCGTGGAAGCGAGCCGGTTCCAGGGAACGTAGGTCTTTTCGAAGCGTCCGACTCGCCTGCGAGGACGAATGTGAAGAAGCGGGGCGTCGAGTCGAGGGAAAAACTTGGAGCGTGTGAGAGGAGCGCGGAGGAGTGCAAAGCGGTGCTCCGCGCGATGCGCTCGCTGGAGAAAACGGTCGGCAACAACGTCGAAAGTCTCAACAAACTGATGGGCCGAGGATCGAAGGAAAATTGGGAAAACAAGGATGCGTCGAAATTTGGGAAACTCGTGCAGTGCCTCGAGTGCAGGAAGCTAGCGAGCGGCGACCCGATCAAGTTCGTCGACGACTCCGAAGCTGACGAGGCCGCCATTTACAATCACCCGGTATTCCAAAACAGACGATCTCAAATGACGAAGGCGTTGACGCTGGCGGAAATGCTGGACGATCCGAAGCCGCCTGCGAGCGCCGTCGGCAAGCGGATGGCCGGAGGAACGAGCCCCGGCGAGGACGGACACGAGTACCCAACGTCCTGGCTGGAGCCGAACGTGAACGATCCGAAGGTGAAAAAAACCGTGGGCATCGCGACGATCCAGAATAAAACTGCGGACATGGAGGTGACTTACATAATAAAAAACACGACGATCGTCAAACACCTGGCCAAAGCGGAATCGAGGGAGGAGCTATCCCGGCCGGAAAACGTCCGGACCGAGATGCCGACCGCGCCGTCGTTGCTCTTCAACACTCCTGGACGCGAGGAGAATTTCGGCTGGGGGGAGGTCACGAGGTCGCGAGCCACGTCCGAAGGAGCCTCGACGACGACGGCGACGACACCGGTTCCGCGGAGGAACGTTCAATCGGGAGCAAGAGTAGCGGCGGGTCCGCGACGTCCCTCGGTCAAAGGTCATTCCGAGGGTGGCTCCGTCCTGTTCCCAACAGCGGAGACGTCCAGAGCGGGTCAACAGGTGCAATTCACGCCGCCGGTTTCATGGACGCCGTACCCAGTTTGCTTCTTCGGACCCCCGAACCCGAACGGCCTGACCGGGTCAGCCTTCCGACAGCCGACGAGCTTCGCGGCTTCGTCGCCGGGAGCTTTCCCGTTCGCGTTCAACCACTTCCCCCAGAGAGGCTTCAGCTTCGCAGGTGCGCCCGCGGCTCCAGGCTTCCCTCCGATGCACCACCCGCCACAATTCCCCTTCGGGAATCCCGCGGCAGGCTTCCAGCAGGCTCCCTACGTGGGACCGACCGCACCCGGGGGCCAGGGCTTCTTCCAGAGCTTTGGCAACGGAGCCACAGGCCCCGGAGCGCCGGGGCGAGCGCCCTATTACTGCACCTTCATGTCCGCCCCGACGTATCAGCTTCCCAGCCAACCGGGAGTGGCCGAGTTCCAGAGGAACGAGGATTATCCGTCGGCGATGGTAACGGGGAGGGAAAATTCTTTGGATCTTGAACGGGAGCCGCAGGAGGCGAATTTCGCGGGTGAGCGAAAAGCCTGTCGGTATATATTTGGAAGATTTTTCTTTTCTTTCGTGAGTGATAGATTGATCAAGAGCTTCGTGGGTTTAGATCTGGATTGTCGTAAAGATGAGCGAAGATGCAGGGACGGCAGTCGATGTGTGCCGAGGGAATCGTGGTGCAACGTCAAAGTCGATTGCCCCGACGCGAGTGACGAGTCGAGGTGCTCGTGCCGAGCGAGAGTCAACAAGGATCGAATCTGCGACGGTTACTTCGACTGTCCTCGCGGGGAAGACGAGCTCGGCTGCTTCGGTAACTAGTTTGAAAAGTCCTCCCGGGTCCAAACGGACATCGCTCGATGGCAACCTCGCGATCTTCCTCGGCGAGAAAGATTCCTTCGTTGCCTACGCCCAACTAGCTTTAGCGTCTCCGAGAGCGAATTCCATTTCACGGGTGAGACAGATGGCACTAGCTTCTGGCTGAGGCTCGACCGCGAGGCTCGCCTTTACCGAGCCGTTCTCGTCGCGACCCACTTTCGTTGAGCGAACGTTTCACCAATTTCCCTCGCGAAAATCCTCTCCGATTAAACAACAGCCTGCCCGTTTTTCTAGTCTCCAAAATGCGGGAGAAAAACTCATTGGACTTTCGTTCCCTTTTGTTTTCGATCAACCAGGTTGCGCGATCAATTCATTCAGCTGCAAGGACTGGTCCGAACCCGAGGGAGTCGGCGAGGAATGCGTGCCTCTGACCCAACGATGCGACGGATCGAAACAATGTCCGAACGGAAAGGACGAGGAGGATTGCAGCATGCTGGCTGCCTCGTTCACCGAGAATCAGAATGTAACGGAGCGACTAAAGCGAATGGCGACTCAGTCGAAATAGCCAACTGACCAAGGCCCCTCATTTTTTAATTTACAGCTCAACATAGTCGGCTACACGGTCGGTTACCTTCACAGAAATTGGCAAGGACGATGGTACCCTGTCTGCACGGCGACGGAATCGTGGGCGGTGGATGCTTGTACGGCAGAAACTGGTTTTCCTCTCAGGTCAGCAACGGGATTGGCCACAGTTCGGACAAAAATTCGTAGCGATAATGCGGGGGAATAATGGCAGCCTGAGAGGCGATAAAAATGATGAAAATAATTTGAGTTGAAAGGCGAATAAAATTCGCGACGAATCGAGGTTGAGTGAAATTTAAACTTTTGCTTTCCGCAGGGATCGACCGCGGAGCGAAATCGAATCAATATCGTTGGCTCAATACTCCGGGCCGTACACAGTGGAATTGGGGAAGGACAACGTCATGATCGTGCCGCATTGTCACAAACAAGCGGTCTTCGTCAAGTGTCCTCAAGTTCCCTGCGGCACCCGAGTCCTTTCCCGCCAAGAATTGCGATCATCGTTCGCTCTCAACGAAGACTCGTTCCTAGGGATCGCGCAGAGTTCCACGAGCCCGAGCAACTCGTCGAACGTCATCGACCAAATTTTAGGATCCATAAGAAACGCTTCAATTACCGATCCCAACAACGCCACGGGGTCCGAAATCGTTGGCGCCGAGTCAAGAGTCGTCGGGGGCAAAGCCAGTCATCCGAAAGCCTGGCCTTTCCTCGTGGCCATTTACAAAGATGGTTTCTTCAGGTGCGGTGGCATCATCGTCAACGAAAATTGGATTATTACGGCAGCTCATTGCGTCGAGGGGTTCGTAACTGACTGCGAATCAAAAGCTATGAAAACTATGGTGACGAGTCGAAATAAAAATCATTTTGAATAACCCAATCACAGCTTCGCGAGCCACTATTACGAGGTTCAAGCCGGAGTGCTCCGACGCTCTTCGTTTTCCCCGACCGTCCAAACGCGCCGGGCTGATTTCATCGTGATGTATCCGTACTACGACGGAATCACGATGAAAAACGATTTGGGTTTGATGAAACTCGACGAGCCACTGCGCTTCAACCGCTGGATACGACCGGCCTGTTTGCCTACGATGTGGCCAACCGATAGCTCCCTCGGAAAGGAACCGTTATTCGATACAACCTGCGTAACAGCTGGCTGGGGAACGATGTTCGAGCAAGGTCCCAATCGTAAGTTCAAATGCAGCTCGATTCCTCGCGTTGCGATGAAGAAAAACGTTTTTAAAACTTCAAAATCATCGCTTCTAATCGTTTAACCATATGCTCGTCTCTTCCATAAATCTCGCGCGTTCAACTCACCACGACTTTTGTTTTATCCCTCTGAAAATGAACTCCCGTCGACCATTAAAGCGGACCACCTGCGCGAGGTCGAACTACCGATCGCTCGACACTGCAAGCACCCGGAAGATCGCAACGAGGCAGAGATTTGCGCTGGATTACCGCAAGGAGGTCGGGACGCGTGCCAAGGCGACAGCGGCGGTCCACTCATGTGCAAGTTGGTCGAATTTTCACTCATTATTTCCCGTAAACAATTCCCACGAGGCTTCCAGCTGCTCGAAACACTTTTTTCCCTCCACCACGATCCGTTTCTCATTTGACGTAAACGGTTTTCGTCAGCTTTCCGCATTCGGAGAACCAGTGGTACGTCGCTGGTATCGTGAGCCATGGGGAAGGCTGTGCCCACCCTAACGAGCCTGGAGCTTACACGAAAGTTGGTCATTTCGTCGACTGGATAAACAGCATTATCGGTGAGTGGCTCGGAGGAGTTTTTTGGCGTCAGAAAATTCTCATTCTGCATGATTTTTTCTCATTCCCCTTGGCCCGGTGACTGCAGGAAATGAAGAATCGACGATCAACGGCCCGAAGCCTCTGGCTTCCTGTCCTGGTTTCCCCTGCAGCGGAGGTCTCGGAAAATGCTTGCCAGCTCGTAACAGGTGCGACGGTGTCGCGGACTGCCTCGGCGCTGAGGACGAAGTCAACTGCGCGTCGAGTTGGCTCACCGGGGAGCGGAATGCTTCTAGAATTCATTGGGATTCTTCCCGGGGCTCGGAGTTCCTCGGTCAGTCGAACCCGGCGGCCAGGGACGAAATAATATTCCACATAAACCCTCCGGCTTTCGCGAATGCTGCAAATTGGATGGACGCAAGTCGCACGAGTAAGAAATTTCATTGATTCACAGACGCGGGGGCTTTTCCACGAAGAATTGTGCCTTCGGTGGACTGGGAAAGGCCCCCGGAGCCCGCGTAAATATTCTTTCGACAGAGGAGCTCAACGAAGGTTTGCTTGAACACAGAACTGCCGGAAGTGAACAGTGGAAGCACTCCGACGATGGCCACGACAACGGAAACTACGAGCGAAGCGACGACGACTGCAGATCCTTCGACGACTGAACCAACGACAACGACGAGCCTGAACCCACGACAATTCCCGGCGAACTACGCGGAACAACCTCACTTCACTTGCACCAGGTTAACGTCCAACGGTGCATTTTGACTCGCGACACATTCGATTTTCCCTCGGCCAAACAACTAATGAGGTCATGATCATTGCAGAATCATGCAGAGCTTGACAATCGACAGACGCTGCAACCGCATCATCGACTGCGAGGACGGCACGGACGAGGACAACTGCACTTGCAAAGACTACCTCACGAACTTTAATCCGAAATCAATTTGCAACGGCCACGTGGATTGTGACGATGGAAGCGACGAGGAAAATTGCGGTTAGTCTTCCTCCTTCCTCCCTGAAAAACCCGGCTTCGCTGCGCATAAACCGAACGAATTTTTCAGGCTTTTGCAGGGCGAACGAGTTCACGTGCAGCAGAAGTGGCACTTGCATTCCCGAGTGGAAACTCTGCGATCAGAAAGTCGACTGTGACAACATGGAGGACGAACTCGATTGCTGTGAGCCTAGCACTCTTTTTTCTTCTCAAGAAATGACTCAATGCCAGGAAACTTTTTAATCCTCGTACACTTTCAGTCAGCCTGACCAACGGAGAAGAGTTGATCGTCGATTTCGATCGGAGACCGCAACTCAATCTCGAGGGTGTTGTCACGAAATGGGAAAATCGAACTTGGCGCCCACTCTGCGTGCATGTGGACACCGATTTACTCAAATTGTCCAATAAATTTTGCGAATACTTTGGATTTGGGTATGAAAGAAAAATACATAAGATTGGAAGGAACAATGTTTCTGGATGTAACGTCCATTCAATTCGTTGGTTTTACCGATTGACAGATCGGCAGAGTACTCCGAGAAAATGACGGTTCGAGGATCACCGATCAAAGTGAAAGAATCCTCCAAAGATTCTTTGTACCCTTACGAATATCCGCCGTCTTTGAAGCCACCCGGGAGAAACGTGAGAACTTGCAACGGAGTCTACGTCCGTTGCAAACCGATTTTGTCGGCCAATACGAATCACCTGGTCGTCACAAATCCTCTGAACACGAATATCGATTATTTGTGGCCATGGCAAGCGTCCATTTTCGCGGACGGTCGTTTTCGCTGTCCAGGAACTCTGCTCGACCGCTCATGGCTGTTGGTCACTTCCCGATGCATCGAGAATCTCGAGTGAGCAATTACTCCAACGTTTTCTTATCGATTTTTTCACTTCAACGAATCCAAGATTTTTTCTTCTGTTTTCTGCAGCTTGGGACGCAACTACACGATGGCCGTCGTTGGCACAGCGCCGCCGCATCTTTACGTCAATGGCCCGTTCCAGCAAATCTCTCCGATAGATTCGATCATACCAGTCAAGAAACTGGATTCAGCTCTGTTGCACCTGCAAACTCGAGTCAATCACACGAGATACGTTCAGCCCATTTTCGTCCAAAAAAGGTGAGTTTCGGTTGCCATTGCTCGACAGCCCCCTACGACGAGTGACGCTGAAGTTTGCAACGTTGGAGTCCAACGAAATGATCCAAAAAAAGCTCTCAAATAATTCTAGTAATTCTCCAATTTCGTGCCCTGTCGAATTTGCAATTCGTAGTTTTTCAACCTGCACCGTGTCGTGAAATAAAAATTGGTCAATTGCAAATGTTATTTTCGTTCATTTCGTTGGACCCCAACGTTGCAAACTTCAGCGTCGTAAACGACGAGAATAAAGTCTCTTTCGATTTGTTCTAGAATTTTTCCACCAACGGACAAAGACGATTGCGTCGCTGTCGGAGTCGACAGAAAATATCAAACTAACACGACCTTCCTGCGACCCGTGCTCGAATCCTGTCCGTTTTGTTATCGTTGCTACAAAAATGCTACTCTGGAGGATTGCGCAGTGAGTCCGATGCAGTTTTCTTCGACAGTAAAATAACTGACAAAAAAGAAAACTAGACAAACAGCAGCTGTGGGCTTTTCTCACATTCGATTTTTCAATCACAGAATAATGGAACTCTGTCCAGCTGGAGTGGGACGATCGCTTGTCGCGGTTCAGGCTCTTGGTATCCCGCCGCGACGTTCAAAGACGAAGACGTTTTCTGCGGTTTTCAAAGTACTCGAGTAGTCACCAGCATTGACTATGGGAATGCTCTTTTAACGGAAATCATGGGTACGTTTCGACGAGGATGAATAATTCGATTGGGGGGTTGTTTGGTTAGCAGCGAACAGTGCAAACGCGATACGAGCAAAACGACAAAGTCAAAAAACCTTTTTGCCTCGCATCAGAAATTCAATTTCGCATTTTAATTTAGAGGGAAATTTCGAGACGGTTGGTGCGCCAAGTTGCGATGGTTTTCGTTGTCCCTTTGGAAGCTGCCTCCCGTGGGACAGAGTTTGCAACGGAGTGGACGATTGTCGAGATCGCTCGGACGAGAATCCTGATTATTGTCGAAAGAGGAAAGACGAATGCAGGAGCACCGGCGGGCCGCATTGCAGTGAGTTTCCCCAAGCGATTTCATCGCTCGTCGCACCAAAATGGTGCTCCAAAGTTCTCGTGGTTGAAAACTCGTTCCCATATTGTAAAAAGATGGTTTCAACTACTCGTTGAAATTCTTTCAGAGTGCTCAAAGTCGGAATTGACTTGCGCGAATGGACAATGCGTGGCGAAGGAGTCATTTTGCGATTTGAAAAACGACTGCGAGGACGGCTCCGACGAGACGGCTCATTGCACCTGCGCCGAATATCTCAAACTGACGATGCCCGATCGATTGTGCAACAATGTGCGAGATTGTCTCGACAAGAGTGACGAGAGCAACGAAGAATGCAAATGCGAAGGAAACCGTTTCAAGTGCACAGCGTAAGCTCCTCGTTATTGTCACTCGTCTCGATTTTTGTGTCATTCGTAGCGTTTAAAATGATCGAAAATTTGTTTTCAAATAATTTAAGGACTTTGAACGCCACGAGGATCTGCATATCTCGAGACTTTGTGTGCGACGGTGAATTGGACTGTCCAAACGGGGACGACGAAAAAATCTGCCGAGGGATTCAAGGATCTTCGACGGACCCGTGCGTATATTTGAGTCTTCGTAGAATATTTTCTCCCAATAATTCAATAGAATTCGATGAAAAACAATGATTTCGTGACGACGAATTTTCAGACGCGGAACTGGCCAGGTCCTTCGTCGTTCATTCGGCGTTTGGCATTCCGAATGTTTCCCGATGCCTGTTACCTCGACCAAAGAAGTCTCCGATATTTGCAGAACTATGAATTACAACAGCGGCGAAGCTCTGCGTCTGGAGAACCCGGATCTCGTTTACGGGCAAGCGATGATTCCGGATCGCGACGAATTTTACATGATACGATTGAATGAGCGGGCGTGGATATCGTTGAAGAAGAATCGACCGTTAGTGAAGCTCGTAGTTCCGAACAAAACCTGCAATCGGGCCTTCGTCAAATGTGTGTGACCGCATCAACGCTTGTCTCTCCACTCGTGAAACACACGGAAGCACAAATTTATTTTTTCAAGTCTTTTATTTCTATTTTTATCGATGCATTTAATCTTCGACCGCGCCGAGAATTCATTATCGAAGCGTTACGTTCCTCACAATTACGCGCGAACGTACTTTCGAATGTACCGCAATGCGACCTTCAAATGATCGAATTACGATGTGTGAAAAGAAGAAGAAGTAAACGCGAATAAAATCGAAGAATTTTCAACTCTTCGGTTCTGTCGGCATTCACGTAAATTTCAATGAATTTTCCCATTGTATAACATCATTTTTTTTCTACTTTTTGTTGTCGTCTGCTAGTCATTTATTTATTCAATGAAATATTGTCGCGTTGGACGGGCAGACTGTGTAAAAATATTTCAAGAGTCAATAATACTGTCGGAAACTGGATCTTCGATTTTGTGCATTAATTTCAAATAAACGAATAAGCAAAATCAATTAATCATTCTTGTGTATCCGAAGAATTTGGAACTATTTGGAACAATTGAAAAATGCAACAGTTCCTTTTCATTGCGAATCTATTTAAGGAGGGTGGATCGCGACGATGCAACGTTGCCATGCTAAACCATGTTAAAAATATGAAGAATTTTAAAATGATAAGAATTCACGTGTATAAGCGTAGAGTTTACAAATATACAGTTATACATCTCGCGCGTGAGAACTTCGATTTAACGCTCAATTATGCGATAACCACGTGGTGGTAAAAAAATTTGAAAAAAATTGTATTTGTGTACTTGACGCCAAAGAATGTTATCATCAAATTCAGATTATTTTGATTTCATGATCCACCCTCCTTAGAAAGTAATCGCGCTCGTCCCGACGGATTGAAATACGTTGAAAAATATTTGCGGAACGTTTCGCAAAGAATATTGCCACAAATTAATGCCGAATGAAGACTGGAATCGAAAGGTCGGTTGTACGGAACGGAATAGAATATTTCCAAACGTAGTTTTATTCGCTCCGAACGGGCCCACATCCCCGATGAAGAAACCGGACTCCCAAAAGTGTCGTCATTACTTATTGATGCATCAAATACTGATTTCGTACAATTGAGCAAGAAAAATAATGCATCGAGCCAAGTGCGCAATCGCATTATTCGGTCCTAGCGTTCCGCGGTGTGCGATGAACTCGAGCCATTCGATGGCACGTATCGGCAGGGCGTACCGTCCACATAATATTGTAGCACACGTGGCATCATGGTGAATTAGTCACCTGAGAATGTGAATGGTAACCCGTTCTTTGCCTACGCGCGGAGGGGGGATGAGATTATTATACGAACGGCAGCAGGAGCGATCGTTCGGTCGTTTATGTTGGGTGCAGCGGTTCGCCTTCAACGGCAGCGACCCCGTTTCCCGCGCATTCCTTTTCCGACACTTTTTTCTCTCCTCGCACTTACAATCTCGATTATTCCGCGACATTTTTTAAGCTCTCAATGCGTTCTTAAATCTAGCGAAAACGCTCGGTCGCGTGTCTCCGTTGGTCAGGACTGTTCCATGTTGCATCAAACGGAAATAATTTCTTCGGTGATTGCACCGTTGAGAAATAATCACAGTGAGAAATATTCGATCGGAGCTTTTTATCGATCGAGCTCTTTCTCGCCGAATGCACTGCGCGCATTTCTTCAATTTTTCTCGCTACACTGTAATTTCTGTACATAACTCGCATTCCCATTCGTCGAAGCTTCGACACACCGAGACAAAATGTCGAAACAAATTCCGTTTCCCTCAAGCAAAATATTTGGCTCGATGCTGGCATCAAAATATTTCGGAGTTGAAACGATTTATTGGTTGAATGGTAAAATATCATAGAAATAAAACGATTCATCATGTTTAAAATCGAACGATTACGGTTTAGTCATTTTGGTTGTCGAGATTCGAACAAATATTTGTTCGAGCGACTACGAGAAACGAGGGTGAGACAAATAATAGCAGTTGTGTCTTCGCACAAGATCATTTTGCTCCGGTGATTCGGTTATGAAAATTTCATGATTTAATTAAACTAATAAAATCGAGTGGCAACGAATAAAAAAGCGGTTGAATCCACCCATTTAAAAACGAGAAAAACAGCTTCGGTTCAATGCACCACTTTATTTTCGGTCTAGATCTACGTTTAGATGTTTAAGGCCTGACCAAATAGTAGAAAATGGCTTCGGAGAGAGAGAAAAAATGCAAACGGTCGCAGTTGACCGATTGGCAAGCTCGCGACCCGAGCCAGTGCGAAGAGAGAAATTGGCGTGGCTCTCGTCGAAGCTCCAGGCATTGCAGAAACACTCGAGAGGTGCAGCAGCCCCGGATAGCTTCGCGATCGATTGCGTGTGCGTTGGTGGAACGCACGAGACGCACAAATTCGCTTACGAAATATTTGAAGGTTCGAAGGACAGCGTAGAAAAAAGCTACGCTAATAGTTCGCAGCCGAACGTCACGAAGAGTGCAACCGAAGGAAAAATCGTCGAGAACGAACGGTTGGTTAACGCCCATCGATTATGCAATCCGCGGCGAGGTGCGAGTATAGAAGAAACCCGGGCACACGGTACGAAGAAAGAAACGTGTACAATTTCGTTCGGTGAAAAGTACCGTTGTAGCTCGCGAGCGAGCTGCCGGGAGTTGTTAAGCGGTTGTGTACACACGTTAACGTGTGTATCCGAGGATGATGGAGAATAGGAGAGAAGGAGGGGAGAGAGTGAATACCAAAGTTGAAGAAAAAGTGAGTGAGTCTTCGTAGCGGTGAAAAAGAGAGGGCGAGCATCGACGTCGTTCGGGAAAGCCGAATACGAGAAAGAGCGACAGGGAGAGTCACTGCTGTCTTTGTCTTCTAATTTCATCTCGATTGTGCGAGCGACGAAGATACGGAATGGGAAACTCAGAAGCTGAAGATTCAATTCGACGGCATCAACTTTCTGTAGACGTACGTGTACTTCGAGGGGAATTGAGAGTGGGGAAAAGAGACTGGGCCGAGGATATCTTGTTGAGGAATGTCTGGAAAATCTTCATTGAAATGCTGCGCCTCTCGAGGAACGTTGCAGCAACGACTCGACGCACTCGCTATCCGAGTATTCAAATAACGAGCCAAAATTTCGCCTCCTCGAGGAGATTTATTCTGATGTTTTCTCACCTGGGTTTCCCATCATTTGGCAAACTGGGCTTTAAGGGGTGCCTACTCGCGGGCCTTCGTTTTCCCTAAAAAACTATTTCCATTAGAAAATTCGGTAAATTATTAAATGAAAGTCGAATAAAGCGACTGGAAATCGAATCAAATAAAAGTCGCACTCACAAAAGTGACGAGAAGGATCTGCAGAGGCGGAACAAAGTTCCAACCCATCGCTGCGAGCGTGTGGCCTCTGAACTGCATGAAATCACGTACCCAGAGCGGTTAATAACAGAAATAATAGATATTGCTCGTCTATTGCGATGACGCTCGTTCGACTCGATAAGATTACCGTTACGCTCGTCAGCTTCCTGTCCGCTCTCGCGAGCTTGGCCTCCGTCACCCTCGCCCGATCCGCTTCTGCATACTTATTGCGCCCGTCCTCGGGAACGGAAGGGTCGAGATTCTCGACACTCGCCTCCCTCCTTTTTCGTCCACCGTAGAGGGACGATGGGGCCGACACGATCTCGCGATCGCGGCGACGTCAAGACAACCGTTCGACCAAACCCGTTCGTGCTTTATTCCGTGTCCGCCCCGACCAAAGGAATTCGAGTGCTGCGCGAGGTCTCGAATCTTTTTTCTCTCTCGCTCTCTCGCGCCCCAACGCCGTCATCAGCATCATCATCGCCGTGCCAACTCCTGAAAACGAAGCGTACGCCGATCGTATTCACGACACGAGTTTGTCGCGTCCGCGACTCTCGCAACGCCGATGACGGAATATAATAGCGATGCCTCGATCGATTCGATCGCGCCTATTGAATTGCGAACCACATAATCTCTTCTGTGCTCGCGCTAAACAGATTCGCCTCACCGACTCACTTCATGGATCGGAGGGAAGCGATAAACTTGTTTGTAGAATTTCATCCAACTTTTTTGTCCGTTTTTTATTAAGACACTTGCAGTGCGGCCGAAAAACGTGATTTTCTTCATGTTTTTCGACAAGACAATAAATGTTTGTTGAAAAACTGCGATACTGCGAAACTGTACTTGTACGATTTTTTCATGAAAAAATTTCTCGAAATGGCGCAACTACAGCTGTATTCCAGTAACACCTTTTTTGAGCATCAGTTGCGGCGGACATGATAACTAAAAAACTATTGATCCGATCCATAGAAAATTTATGTCAATTATTTATTATGATAATAGCTTGGGCCTGGACGAAGGATTTGTAGAAATTTTGATTTGAAAAAAAATAGTGACAGTTTTAACAAAAAATTCATTTTTTGAGGTGGTAATTTTCGATTTTGTGTTACATTTTTTTCCTCCAATAAAATACGAAATCCTTCGTCCAGGCACTAACTATTATTAAGATAAATAAGTCGTATAAATTTGGTATGATTCGGATCAATAGTTTTTTAGTAATCGTGTCCACCGCAAAGGTGTATTTTTCAAAAAACACGATTCGATAATGCTCGGATCTTTATGAAATTTCGTGAGAATATTCTTCAGACATTGTACCTGAAGAATATCTAATAAAAAAATTTTCGATTTTTCCGCCCGGAGAGAAACAAAATCCATTGAAATTTTCTTTTGTCAACATTTCGATAAAATCGAATACGATTCGATGGGATTCGGTCATTGAATCCTCGGTCGATTCGTCGTGCACATTTCTCATTGAAAAGAAACTAAAATCGCTCCCATCAGGATAACTGACAGTAATTTAAGCACAATTGATATCCTCACAACTCAAATGAAGAAAAAAACGTTAGGATGAGGCACACGTAAAAAAAAGTAGTTACCTATATTTTCCGAGGTATTTATACCAGGTACGTTGACTTGTGTGATCCGTGCCAAGTTTTGTAGGGCACCTGGCCCAAGGTAAGCGAGGAAATGAGTGTGTGTATTCAACAGTCTACCTGATCTTCGTATACAGTATTCTTGAAGAATACACACGAGGAACAAGTGCGTAGGGCTACGCACAGGCCTTTCCAGGTCCCATCGCCCTCGCTTTTCCACTCATTTTTTCTTTTTTATTTATTTTTTTCTAACCTCGCGAAAAAAACTATCCCTAAAATCTCTGTCTCAATTTTTTTTCGGCATTTCACAACGGTTTTTGGAATAAAATCCAATCCGAAAGTACGTTAGTGAGGCACTGGAATTTGAATGGATAATTTGGGTCTGTGCTGGAGTGACGTTGAAAATTTGAGGATGAACTTTGTTTTTTTGCTTAAAAAGATTTTTCCTTTGGGTATTTGGTCTGATGCTGCGTTGTCGGAGAAGAAGGACGAAAATAGTGGAAATTCGGACGAGTTTACGAAACACGGAATGCCCTATTTGTACACTCACGGACGCCGTGTTCCCACATGTCTCATTTCCACCTGCGCGGGGAGTGAGAGCGGAAGCTTCTTCGTTGGACGAAACTAAACGGTTTATCGCGCTCTCCGGGTCGACGTCCTCCGAAATGTGGCTAATCCGGAGAAGGCTAATCGGAAAGCCAAAAATCGTTAGCATCGCGTCCGATAGAATACCAATGGTCCGACGTTGAATCTCAACGCGTCTCGAACCATAAAGCTGATTTTTTTCAGGAGCGCTCATTACGAATGGAAGAAATTATCATAGCTACGAGGCAACTTTTTTCGTTGCTGCTTGTTGCTCGAAAGTGAAATTAAAAAGTATCAATTTTGTTCAATCAACTTTCTTTTGACTGCTCGAGTTTCGATCATCGGTAAAGATTGAAATTCAAATGAAATAGCGAAATTAAAAAGTGATATAAATTTTGAAAAATCGAGTTTTGGACTCGCCGTTTTTGTGACTTTCTCAGCTGCTTCGATTACCGAAAAAGGCTAAAAGAAATTTTTTTTTCTCACAGCACCATTGTCAAAAGTAATATTTTTTACTTCGATCGTCCGATTCGCAGTGTTTTTTTAGAAAATTTTCCAGTCACAGTCTGTCAGTGAATGAACCCTCGATCTGCGGAATCTCCAAGAAACTTTTGTCCCACGAAAAGATCGAATTACCACATCGCGAACTAGTAACTCGATTGGCATTTTGTTTCATCGATCGATTTAATGCGTTCACATTATTTCTCGTGATCGAGCGAATCTCATTTTTTCATGGCTGTATTTACACGATTTGAATTCCCGTCATCGTCCTCCGGCGAAACGCCTACGAAGCAATCTCGAGTTTCAATGCTCGTTAACTCCTCGAACATTCCTCGAGGCAAAACCGTGACCGAAGTTCACGGGCACGATGATGCTCAGTATAAAAACCCCGCGTCCAATTTCACGTACAGCCGAACAATGACGCTGATCTTTCAAAGCGACAAAGTACGCAGGCGAAGCCCGAGACTGCCAAAAAGCATGGTCGAGTCAACGGACGGGCTCACAAAAATCGCGATTTCGAAAGCTCTCACGCCCCGAGCTTCTCGTCAGCAATCGGGTCAATCCACTTAAATAGGAACTCCGCTGAATGCGAGCTCGTACGATGGGGAAAAAGGGCAGAACAAATTCGGAGGTAGAAAACAGAAATTTAATGAGTCGGCGGAGAGCGAGGAGCGAAGGGGAGCGAAACTGCACCGTTCCGGAGGCTGCGACGCCGCGAGAAGGGGCATGTAAAATGAGTTGTAAATAAGCAATAAGAGCGAAGGGATTGCATGAAAAATAGGAAAAGATGAAGTACGCTCGTGTAACAACTCGAAAATTGGCATCCACCCGTGAGCCCGAAGCGTATCCGCCTTAATAACTGGAAAATGGAGTTCAATGTTTCCATCTCTGCAGCGATCCGGCGTTGTTCGTCGTTTTTTTTCTTCTTTTATCATCCACACAGCCGTACTTATATCCACAATTATTTCTAGACGCTTTTTTTCCATGCTCAGGTGAACAACGTAGGATGGTTGTTGCTCGCAGAACGCATTAGATTGTGCACAGGAAGGTACAACAGCATCGACGCACGCGGCGCTCAAGCGCTCCTGAGCTGAGGCGTCGTCTTATATTCGTCGCGGAAATACAACTGAGCGTAAACGGAGAGGGGAAAAAGCCCGCGGACCGACCAAACGAGTACAGATCTCTGACAAACGCTCGCGTTTTGCAACAGCGAGACGAAACCTCGCGTGTTTCAGCCAGCTGCCGGGTTGAACGCCTCCAAGTGCAACAGACCCGATAACTGCTAACGGAATACACTTGCCCGCGTCTCCGCGGCCTACCACCAAACTCCGGCGAACCATTTTCTCTCCATATCAACTTCTCTCGTGTCAACTCGATCGAAAGCTTTTGGCTCTGCGCTCAATTCGAAGCGAGAATCAACCCGATGGATCTAACCGATTTTCACGTTTTGGGAGGCTAACGCGGACTCGAAAAAAATGACGAGCCTGCTCCAGCCGGTGCCAGGATCAGTACTCTCTTCTTTCGAAACTCGATTACTGCGAGAACGATCTGCGACGAAAGATTTTTCTATTCATTATTGTCATTCGCTTACACCAAGAAAACGAGGCTGAATATTCTGGAGGAAAGTTTCCGAAGAGCAGTAATAAGAATTGTTGTTTCCACCATAATAAAAAGACCTACCCAAACCTTTTATTCAAACAACTCAAGAGTCTTTTTCTCTATAGAAAATGTTTTCAGTCACTTGAAATGTTTATATTGTTAAGTCTGCTCGGGCAACCCTGAAAAAACTATATTTTGGTAAAATTTCACACGTACTCGGTTTATATTCGTGCATTTATGATGGAATTTACTATGCTGACAGTGAAAATTTGTGATTTACAATAAATTTCCACTCGTCAGTAAGTGCTCGTCTGACACGACGAATAACACTCGGAAACAAAACGAAATATAGTTCTCACGTGCATCACTTTTTGCTATCGACGTGAAGCTGTTTGGAATTGAAGGAACGAAAAATTGGAAAATTCAAAAATTACTATGCTGTTTGTAATCTGTGCTTGAATACTTTGAAAATTATTGAAAAATAATATATTCCTCGCTATACAAAACTGTTTTTTTGTGCTACTGAGAGGACGGCAACGCGGCAGAATCATGACCGAGTTATTGACAGTAAAAATTTGGGATTTTTTAATTTTTACTAATCTTATCCTAAGGGATCTGAGCTTTGAGTTTTTCAGCGAAGGGTTGCTCGTTTGAGGGAAAACTTTGAGTATCGGAGTGAACGAAGAATCATTGATTTTTTCAAAAATTTGATGTTTCAGTTTTTCAAGAGAAACGGTACTCCAAGATTGTGAATTGTGAGTACGAAAGAATTGGAGGATTGTTCGGTGAAAAATGCTTTCATTAAATTTGCTTTGTATTATGTAAACTATAAAAATTGTTGGTTTCGCGAAAAAAGTTGCCCCCGCCCCGCCGGGTTCCGGAGATGGAAAAAAAAGTAGCGAATTCGTTTTTCAAGCTTTGGAGCAAAAGTAAAACTGCCATATTGAAAAATGTCCCATGAAAATCCGGCAAAACGATTTTTCCTTGTCCTAAAACCAGCAAACTCGAGTCGTCTGGGGGCACAAGAGTCGATAAACTCTTTTCATTTGGGCACGAACGAGCACTAACGTTCGGTATAAAAATGCCTGGATGCGTTGTGCGGGCGTCGATATCTCCGGCGATTGGACCGCCGCAGGGAAAGCAGTGGGCACGGTAACCGACGAGCTTCCATGACTCATGCACTCTTCTCATTTCTCATAAACTTTTGATCCCGATTCCGAAAAAATTGACTTCGCGAGTTCGGTATTTCCACAAAAATAAAACTCTTTTCATGAGATTCGACGAAACAACATCTCAAGGAATAAAAAAAGTGCCTCGATAACAAAACGAGAGAAAAACATCCTCGGAAATGCAGAATCGAGAGCGAAACTTGATCTGAGTAAAATGGTGAACGGTCAAAAGATCCTGAGACAAAATATCCCGTGCCAAAAGGAAAAACATCCTCGGACAAAATATTCTTGAGACAAATTATCTTAGGACAAAATATTCTTGGAACAAAATATTTTAGGACAAAATATCCTCGATCAGGAAATATCCTACACTTGTAAGACTGAATGTCTTGGATATATATTTTTATCTCCATGAATCAAGAAAATCGTCATTACCATTATGCAACGAAACTATGTTGGAGCCATATTTGAAAGCGTGTATTTTCGTTTGTTTCTTTGGATGCGTGTGTGTTCTGCCTGCGTGGCACAAATGAAGAAAAGCAATGAAAAGTCAAATAATCACTAAACAAAATGATAGAGGATTGTGTCTCAGGATATTTTGACCGGGATATTTTGTCCTGGGACCCACAGCCACGCAACCAAGTGCAATAGGTCGAAAAGTAAAAAAACGTGTGGAACGAGAAGCGCTCTTACGAGTCGCCGACGATCGCGTAATTAGCGGTTTTGAAAAAAAATGTGATAAACGACAGAGAACTCTGGATCGAGATTCAAGGACGATTTGTCCGTGAGCACACTAACCCAGACGCAGGATATCGCGATAATTCGCTAGTTTCATATGTAACATAAACATAAATACGTACGAATGCGTGTGCGAACGGTTGGCGATAGGTGCGTGCGAGAGTCCGTAGGAAAGCCGAAGATAACCGAGAGTCGCCGATTCGTTTGGGCCTCGAAGCGAAACGACGAGGTCTGCTCCTCCACCATCGCCACTCCAACGCCACTCTCGCAGCTACAAACTCATTTCTTCTCCCCTCGCTGCCTCGCCGCCCGAAGGATATACTCGTTCGGTCGTGCGGAGAGCCAAGAAAGCAAGCAGCCCTGCGGAGAGAAGCCCGTACTCGGAGGAAGAGAGCGAGAAAGAGAAAAATGGAAAGAGGGGAAGAAAGAGAGAAAGGCACGGAGCAAAGTACGCGAAGAAGAGGAGAAACGATCGCGGATGAAAGAAAGAGAAACGATCGAGCCGAGCCTCTCTCGAGGTGGCCAGGTAAAGGTAAAACGACGACGGTGGTGGCGCCGTTCTCCAGAGTCCTCGTGCGACTCGAGCCTCAGTCTTGAAACGTCGGGCCGGAGGGAAGGAGCTCCGTGACCCTGAATTTAAACACACCGCCGCGCGACCAACGCACTCGAGTCCGATACGATCGTTTCTACTCTCAATCGACACTCGAATGTTCGTTATTCCAAACAAAGTAGTCCATTAATCCACCTGCAACGGAGCTTAACACCTCCGATTCCATGCTCCGTCTCAACTTCTGAACTAACCACATCCGCTTATCCATTGCCCAGTTACCATTCGCGGGCTGTGAAGTGATACTGTTATTTATTGATAAAAGGTAAAGTAAGATCGAGTGTGCAACAGGTGAAATCGTTTGGCAGAGCGCACAGTTGAAAAAGCGGGAGGGACTCTTCCTCGCGGAGCTCTCTCTCAGGACGATCTTTAGCGTCTCAAGTGTTCATGTGCCCCATAAGCAGGACTACTTCATAGGCATAGGAGGTGAACGTACCGGCAAACGTGAGTATCGTTATAGCCCCGAGTTTCGTAACTTTGAGTAAAGTAGTGGAAGAATCGGAGCGACGAGTCGATGAGGAAATTCGATCGGATAGAAATCGGATGATAGAGCCGGGATTTTCGCTGTCAATTTCAATGCTCCAAGGTCTGAGAGGCGCACGAAAAACTATGATTGTAAGACTGGGCCAGATGCTCTTGAACTCCTGAAATTATCCATGAGTTGTTACACGCGCTGCTTCGCGAAGCGCGAGCGTTAAATAACGCGGGCGAAGACGCGTCATTTCCGTTTTCTCTCGAGCTCGCACTCTCGGATGATTCCGCAATTTGTATCTCTCATTATAATATAATCGCTCGAAATGCCGGGAACGTGGAGGCGCGTCGGGCCGCGTCGTCATCCGAATTTTTGCTCAATCGTCCGAGAATCTCAGATTCGAGTATCGGTGGGAAAGAGCGTCGCGGCGGTCGGTCGAAAAACGTCGCAATTTTGTTGCCACGATCTTGATCGGGCGACAACGTCCGGTTGCACTCCAGAAATTATTGGAACTTGGAAGAGAGAGTCTCGGGACGTTCGTTAAGAAAAACGGCATCGTCGAACCTGCCCGAAAAATCCGACACTCCGCGAGAAGTTTGGGCGAAAGAAAAATCGTTTCGATAATGCAATCCATATTTTTCAAACACTCTTCCTCCATATGTGGAACCAAGGACGATGAGAGTTGGAAGGATTTTTATCGAAGAGAATGGTCACTCGATTTTCTCTGAGGTAGGCGAGATTCTCAAGGAAACTTTCAGCACGTAAATGTGAACGATTCGAGTGTGCGAGAGACGTTCACGCGGATGTTTACAGCGGAGTGACGGAGGCCGCGAGGGGGCCGTTTTTCCCTCTTTCTCCTAGCGTATTTTAATACCATTTGCGTGTGCGTTTGAATCTCTTTTGTGCGAGGTAGAAACACGCACAGGTAGGCTGCGGATGGAGGTAGGTGTCGCGGTATGCAGGTGGGCGCGATTGGCCCGTTTCGAGCGTTTCTTCATCTCACTTTGGCTGTGTCATGCACAAATGCTTCACGAGTGCTATTTCGATTGTTATTTCGTCGTTTTCTCGAGATATCACGAGGAAGAGTCATTGAAAAATATGCGATCGTGTGGAAATCTGTGAAGTTGATTGAAGACGAGACGGCAAAAAATAAATAAGAAACTTTGGAACTGCATGACTAAGATGCCGAGGAAAGAATCTCCAAAAATGAAGCACACTCGAGCTCAGCGAGGGAAGTTCGATTGTGCAAGTCATTCCGGAGCCATCGATCGGATTTCGTCGTGTAAGAGCGTCGAGTATTCACGAAGATTAATCTGGCGAGAGCGTGTGCGAGTTTCTTCGTTTGTTAGTAGCCGATGTAATCGTATATCCACGATACAAACAAAGGTGTGTCTGGGACGAGGCGAATTCACAATTCTCTTTCGCGTTTCTCATTGCGATGTCGCGGTGCGGCGGCTCTTTATTTAGAAGCGCAGCCCCGGCACCACACAATCTTGTGCAAAGCAGCGCGCTCGCGGAGATCCAAAAGTGGGATCGCTCGCCCCCACGAGTATTATATTCGAGCCGTGCGACGAATGGTACGATCGCGATTCAATTCCGCCCTTATTGAGGCTCGGAGCGAAAGATCCTCTTGTTCGATGTTTCGTTGTAGAGGAGCAAAAAATGTTATTCGATCGTGGGTATTGCGGGGGATGATTCTCGCTCTTTCGTTTTTTGTTGTTGAAAGCGACTGCAAGATATCTTGCTCGCTCGAGAACAACGCTTTACGAACGCGCGAAAATGATGGCAAACCCTCTCCGGTACTCGCGGGCCGCGTGTGCTCGTGTCGAAATTGTCGCGGCGAAAGAATCGATTAAACTTGTTTGACCACTCGAGGCTCTGTTCGATTCTGAGTCTCAATATTTTCGGAGCTCTCCTGTTCGATAGTGAAACTCAGTCCGCGCAGGCATCGCTTTGAATAGAAAGTTTTGTTGGATAATCCTTTTTCTATGCCTGCCTATGAATAAAATTTATAGTTTCGAGGATTATCTGCGAGGCGAGATTAATACAGAATCCGGCCAGAATTTTAAGTGCTTCGAGTATTTTTTCATTATTTTAACAAAATGAAAAAATGACGTTTCTTCACACCTGTAATTAGGACTCGGATTACTAAACATCCGGGTCACACATTGCTTCGAGATGCATTACAATTTCCCGTTTGATGCACAAAGTGAAACGTCATTTTCGTTTTTATTGCTGCGCACCGCGAGCCCCGCTTCGGAGCTTATCTCAAACCTGTTGATTTTTTAGTTTCGATGAACTTGAACGGATCGCTTCCTCCTTTATACGGAGTGCTCTGCGAGGTTAATAAAACTGGGACATCAGAAACTGCAGCGCTGTGTACGACCACGCCCTTGCCCGGTCATTGCCTACGTACTCTCTCGCATAGCTGCTCATCCGACTTGCAGAATCGCTGGCTCGATTCTAAACTCCATTTGCATATTATAAACACGAAGGTGCCTGCGATAGAATTGTTATTACCGGAGTTGGAATGGAACTGTGACCAGGAAATAAAAACCAAGTGCATTCAGAAATTGAGCTCGAAGAAAACTCTGATGAAAATCCGTTTGCAGATCAATGACAAAAGACAACGACGGAGTCTCGCGAATGATTCTCGAGAAACTCGGTTTTTAGGGGGCTTTATCGATCGCAAGATCGAGGTCGATTGAACTTTTGTTTTCTTCTGCTCTCGTTGATGAATATATCGATGTTTTCTCCGTTTCTAAAAGACTTAAAGTTCTGGCAAAGTCGAGGGTATCGCCTCGAATCGCTTCGTTATAATACGAGCAAACAATCGCTCCTGTTTCTCGTTCACGTTCACTGGGTCAACCGAAAAATGCAAATTACCAATTTCTACGTTTTCTCCTCGACTTTTTCTTCGCTTTTCTCTCTTCGACTCGCTTCCGTGACATGGAAACGTGCTCCGATCACGTGTCGGGCTTACCAACGACCGTTTGAGATTCCACGTGGAGTCTTTTTGTCGGAGAAGAATCTACCGATGTGGGATCTTATCGATGTTTATACACACGATCAAATCCGCGATATTTGTTGTTATTGCGCACCGCGGTCACGCTCTTTTTGTAGGCCGACTGCGAGCAATTCACCTCGAGTCAATGAACCCTCTTCTCTCTCTCTCTCTCTCTCGGAGACTCGATAAGAGACTGCAAAATACACGGAAGAATTTACGAGAGAGTTTCACAGCGCGATGCATCAAAATTTTTCGATTTCTTTGAAAAAAACGGTCTGAGCTCACACACTGGTGCAAATTTGCGCTTGGACTTTCCAAAACGTTTTTATTTCATGCATGAATGCATGGAATTAAACTTGCGACGAGACTTTTTAGGGGTAACGATTACTTGGTAATCGATTACGATCGTTTAAAAAATTGAAAAATCAGGTTTTATTACAGAAAAATGGGCAGATTGGAGAAAGGAATTTTGTAGTTCTGGAGACTTGAAATTTTCGTCGGTGCACATTTGCACCAGTGTCTACGGATTAATTCAACAAACTTGGTTCGATTCGACCTCAGCCTGAGATTTCGATGACGAGAAACAACATTTTTGTTCTCATTTTCTGATCGCCTTAAACGTTCCTTTCCCGTCTCCCTGCCTCGGACTCTGTTCTCGCGAGACGCGTGTACCGAGCTCAATCAGGATAAGCAAAATAACGGTATTTATACGTCGGAAGGCAGGAAATGGTGAATCATTGTAAATTCAGTTCCGATAGACCTTGTCAGATGGAATCTCGGCGCGAATGTACGTCGCGAAACTTCATTACGGAATGTATATAATTATTGAAAAGTCGTTCAATCGAATATACTCATTGACTGAACGAGGAGTGCGACTCTCGGAAGTTTCCGGCACGCGGATATCGAGAGATCCTCTCCGAGAGAGTTCGAGCAGGTACAGCGCCCTGGCAGCAGCTTCCCATTACAGAATTTCTCTTGCATCTCTCTCGCGGCTTTCACCGTGACTGAATATCGTGATTTCTCGATGCTTAACAAAAGCCGTTACGCGTCCATACGGCACGGGGATTTTAACGGAGAAACGAAAGCTTCGTGGCGCGCAAAACGGGCAAAATATTTCGTTTTTATGCTCAATAATTCTCTGCTAAATTATGCGCGTCTCGTAATAACCCGTGTGACGTAATACATGGATTATCGAGGCACAGAGAGCTCGGCTAGTTGGCCGAAAGGCGATGATTTTACGCTGCGTTTCAACGTGTTCCAAGTGTCAAACTGCTTTGAGGAAATAATTCATTACGAAATTCGGAGATTTCCAGGCAACGAATCTCCCGAAAGTTACAACACCAAAATCCGTAATAGCAATTTCGCATCGATTCGATAGGATTTAACTCACCAACGATTCAAACGAAATCACAATATATTTCAGTGCGAGAAATCGCGTCTTCTCATGAATAAGCGCGTGAGAACGTTTTCTGAATCGTCTTTCCACGAGAGGAAACATCGCCTCGAGGCTGAGGTGCTTTCGGCGCGCGCGAGTATGCGACAATCGCGCAAAGCGCTCTCGCCTTCTCTCTTTCTCGTCATGTCGGAAATCGTTCTTAACAAGTTCTGTTTGCATTAATCCGATTAACGGTGAATATCCGTGGCTAATTGGCCAGGATGAGAGGCGAGTGACGAGAGTGCACAGTGCGCGGTGCACGCGGCGCCTCGAATCCGCGGAGGTGTTTACTCGGCACGGTGCGGATTCGAGGAGTTTGTTTCGCGCTGAATTTTCCGCATCGACGGCGAAGAGCCGCACACTGGAGCACGGACACGAGATACAGTTGAACGATCTCGAGCAATAATATATCGCGCCTTGAAAAATTCGCCTCCACGAAAACATGCGAGAGGCTCCCCGCAGCTCCGAATGAGAAAATTGCATCGGGATCCGCGCGCGCTGAGCGCATACTTTGGAAGGTGCAATTAACTCGACGAGCAGCAGGCCACGACGAAACGAGGGCAGTGTATTGTGCATGCACAGAGCCCGAACTCCAGCACGTTTCGTCTGTGATGCGAGCGCAAGATGAAAATTACCTTGGCGCGAATCCTGCTGAGAAAAAATCTCCGCTCGACGAAATTCCTGGGTTTCTCAACTCCGTTTACGAGCCGAGGGAAAAAATGCGGACGCGTTTCTTTCAGAAGGGCTCGACGCGACGATTTTGACGCGGAATATTCCGGGGATTATTGACTCGAGTTTTTTTGCAGCCTTCGCTCACGACTTTACTGCAACGGTCGCATATTTTTTTCTTAGATCTTGCGCTTGCTGTCACGTTTTTCAACATCTTTATCCATGCGAGAGCAGACTCGCGCGTAGATCTTGGGCCTTCGGAGTCCCGTTCGTATTTACTGTGTTTTGGCTCTGCGGACGTGAGACGAATGACTCGAAAGAAGCTTCTGTTTTCACTTCGTAAACGACGCGCTCGCGCACCGACTCATGGAACGGACGCTCGCTACATATTTATTTGAAAATCTGTGCAACCGAGGGCCCGGAGTTGCAAAGGTCATGAGCAGAGTGCAAAGACCTGTTGCGATTGGAGGAATCTCGAGGAGAGAATGCTTGGCGGGCTCGGGGATTGGGATCGTCGATATTGAGCGCTAGTTGAAACTGAAATGAATCGACACGCGTTTTTCTCTGAGCACATTTTCCTGCAAACGCACCGAGACATTGCGAGCACCTGGCTAAACAAAAACGAGCGATAAATGAGCCTGCTTTGGCGAAGAGATTGCTCCTGTTTAGCCTGAAAAAACTCGCTCGAGAATCGATCTCGCTGAACCCGTTAAGCGGCATGGCGACGAACAAGGGCTCGCGGAGCTTCGCGAGAAAACGAATGTTGGAGAAACGATAGAGAAATCCGACCTTTCGTTGCTGGCGGATTCGCCGCTCTTTTGAAAAATTTACCAACACTCGAGTTCTCAATATTCCGCGCTTTCTTTTTTCTACGAGAACCGAGCGAAGCTTCGATCCGTCGAATCACAGAGTCGTCGAACCTCGCGATCCAACACACATCGCTCAGCCTCGAGGATCGATTCTCATTCGGATTTCAAACGTGACAAAATATCGTTATAAATGTATGCAATATTCGTAGCCCCGTTATGTATGCGATATGCTGAAAGAGTCCGACACGCCTGCAGAACAGGAAGCGTGCGTACGAGCCCAATAAGCTCATCCAAGTAAGACGAATATGAACCGGAAACCCGATCGGACGAGACTTGGTTAAACAGGAGGACAATGTCAAGCGGTACTGCGCTTCGTGATCGACACCCTTCGATGACTTTTCTCATAACGTGCGGATCGATGTCGATCGCGTCGACGCGATATTTGAAAATATTTTGGGATTTTGGAATTATTGGGATATTTCGAAAATATTTTGTCGAGCAGGCTTTTTTTAAGGATATTTTGTCCCAGGATTTCCGACTCGAACAACGATTCGAGATATGTCGGCATCGGGGATTGGTTCCGCAGCATTTGCTTGCGGGTTTAACATGCGATATGAAAAAGAGCGTAGAAAACTCGTCTTTCTGACTCACGAACGTGTCTGCCGCGGCGAATGTAACTCGATAGGATCGAGTATGCTCGATGTGCACGCAGCGAACATCCTTCTCGTCCAGGGTCGACTCAGCCATTTCCGCGTCTTCGCTGCCTCGAGTCCGCGATTTTCGAGTCTGCAATTAAGAATTTTTCAAAGAATCGATCGACGGGACGATTCTTTCAGAGATAACGCACGAAAATTCGACCTTTTCCGGATCAATATTCAACGCGATCTTTCATAATACCGTTCAGCAGCGTAGCAATTACGGTATTTCACGGGAATTCGTTGCCGTACACGCATATGACCGCATGTATATGAGGAGAGAAATCCAACGTGCGAAAACCGTTAACCGATAGAGAGAACGAACGAGAATAAATTCCTCGCGGCTCGAGGAGCCTTCGCGCCATTAATTTTCGCTTTTTTCCCCCATTTCGAGTCCCCCATCCGGCGCTACGTGCCACAGGCAAATTCGCAACATTCTTTTCGGAATTTGTGGCACGCGGGCAGTAAAAAACGTACGGAAGACAAAATTTAACGAGAAATTTTTAAATGCGTATTTAGAGTCGCGGGGATTCAAATTTTGGAGCGTATCTGTCCAGGATTTTATTTATAATTGCGAATATCAATAAACCGGTCGATTCGGAATATTCCACGTCAATTGGTCAATTTTTCCTACACCGCGAATCAACGTTTTCACGCGGAATTGAGGAGGATAAAGCGAGTATTTACGAGAGAAACTTTACATCGAATACTAGAAATTCGCGATTTCGAGTCCGCTGATCAGACGATTTGAGCTCGAATTCTCGGACTATTGACGAAGAACAAAAGTTAACGCAGTGCTACAAACAAGTGTACCAAAATATCCTTATAATTGGCTGTGAGAATAAAAAACGGATCAATGAAACCTGAATGGAGTCGCTCAGTTCATGATTTGAGAGGAACGAAAAAAAGAGTCGTTGCTACCGCGACATAACGGCAGGTGAATACGAAGCGGAGTCGAAGCGTGGGCTCGTTTTTTTCCTCTTTTTTTGCCTGGTAATTCATTTATAAAACGAGTATAGGTTGAAATTGCGGGAGTTGGCGTTAGGAAAATTGGCCACGTAAGTGTCAACGGACGAAGCTGATGAATCCGGAAGTGTTGGATGCACGGCGAGTCATCGCAACTCGGATAATCACCGTTGCTCGGCCTACTGCCGTTGGTGCGGAGTTCGCTGCCAGCGCACCGTGGCGCTCCGGAGCCAGCCTATCTTCTGACTATTCGCCAGTCCATTTTGACGCGAAGTTAAAAGCAGTGTGGACGAATTGTACACACGAGAGATGGTTTTCCGGCTCGCTACCGCTTCGTTAAAAGCATCAAAAGTACCCCGCGCCCACTCGGAGAAATAATCGCCGAGAGCCTCGGGACTGAGTGCTCGACCTGGCAAATTTATCCGAGAAACCCGAACGAGTCGTTGAACAAATGATTTTTTTTTCTCTTCTTTTTATATACTCTATAGACAAGTCCGTTACGAATGCCAGTTAACGGAATGTCCGAATACTTTCTACGTAGCAACACTGCATCAATCCTGACCGACTTCTCGCGCCACTGAGCACCGTCGTTTGCTCCCTGCTCGTACCGAAAACACCGAAAACTCTCTTTACTCATTTGCTGAATTTTTTTCATTTTTACTCCCGATAAAATCCTCGTTTCGTGCCATTATATTGATGCTATTTTACGACAGCTCACCGAGGCATTCTGACCTTGATCGTGTGCGAAAGTAACATCGAATTTTATCGGTGTTTTAACATATTTGCATGTTTCAAGCAAACGGTTGATAATGCACAGCATAGGACACTTCGATTAGAATTGAGGATTTCGTCGCAGAAGGGCATACAAGTAAACTTTTATGGATTAAAAAATTTTTTTTTTTCAATTTAAATTCAATTTTTTGTATTTAATTTATATTTTTATTAATATTATAACATAAATATAAATTTTAATCATTTTAAAATGAAAAATGAAAAATTGACATGGAAAAAAATGTTCAATTATTATGAAAACGCGGGCACGTGTAACAGAAAAAGTAACATTCGCACAAGAGTGGGGCCCGAAGAAGAAAAATTGGAAAGAAGAGCGTCTCGCGTACCGATATGCCGAGTACATTTCCTTCATAGTTATATGTCTCTGGAACAGCGTAATGTCTAATATGACGCAATAATAATGTCAGAGGAATCGTGAGAACGGCTAGACACGCGTTGCGGAGCTTCAAAGTTTCACTCGATCTCGTGAAATTCGAATATAATCATTTCCTACGATTATTGCGAATAATTCATGTCCTCGAAATAGCAAATTATATTTCGTCGCTGTCGCGAAACCGAATTTCCTCGAATTCGAGATAATCGCCGTGGACAAATGCGTCACGAAGACAAATGATGGCGCGTGGGAAAACGAATTTTGATTTATCAAGTGCACCAATTTATCGTCGATGTAATACGAGTCAAGGGAAATCTTTTAAGCGCGACACACGTCGAGTTTGCAAGTTTTACCGGTTTTTCAGGCTCGCCGTCGCTGCACGCTCGGACAAAACTTTTTCTCAGCTCCCTCTATTTATACATATACGTTTCTGCAGCGCGGATACGCTGAAATCTTTTTATCGCGGTAGACCGTGCCCACCCGGCCTTACATACATACGTTTATCCGAGATTCTTTGCACGTATAACGCCCGGAATCACTCGTTACTGTATACCGTTAACCATTACCTACTCCACGGCTGATAGAGACAATTATCGTACGAGGGGCCTCGCGGCAAGGAAAGATTACCAGTTTATAGTGTAGCGGACCTGCGACGATTATTTCCCGATGGAATTCTTCTCGTATGCGTCGACGGGGGGCGCAAAAGTAGGCTCTCCGAAGATGGGTTACAAAGTTTATGGGTCGAGTAATAAACGGGGGAAAAATCAATCGAAATTTTTCAATAGAGAGAATAATTTATTGCTGGGAAGTGACGAGAAATTGAAAAATATTCGGGTTAATATTGACAATATTTACTTCTGCTAATAGTGGTCTTAAAATTTTCTTCCAGTGCTATTATCAATATGAAAAATAGTATGGGGGTTTATTAAAAATTTTTGTCTTGGGTTTGCACTGCCAAGGCGGTCGGCGATAGAGCAAAAAACGTGGAATTCTCTACGACGGAGCTCCTCGCGGTATTTTTTAATCTCCGTTGGTTCAGAGATGGGAAAAGAGATAAAAAATAACTCGAAAGAGCCCTTCTACGGGCGACGAGCTACTTCGCCGAGGGGAGATAAAAAAGTTTCGAAAATTGGGCTTTTGCTTCGTTACTGTGAGTTTCCGAAGCAGTCGGATTAGAAAATAGTGCAGAGTTTTATTAAAGACTCTTCGGAACAGAAAAATTGCTGTGCTCGACCATGTGAAATGTCTGAAAACCCCAAATTTCGATAATTTACAGTACACTTACTTTTGCTAAAAGTGGTCCTAAAATTTTTTTCAGCATTACTATCATTAAAAAATTATATGAGAGTTCATTTGAGGGAAGGGGAAGGTAGAAAAACGAAAAAAAAAACGATTTTTTTTAAGAAACAAATCCGAATGAAATTTCAGCTTCTTCGCTATTGTCGTCGATGGAAAATGCTCCCAAATTTTTTGGCAACGTGTAATATCGATGAATAATTATATCACGATTGATTTTAAGAATGGGGAAGGTAAAAAAACACAATTTTGTTTTTATAAACGAAATTTCAATTTCTTAGCTACCGCGTAATCATTCTTATTTCGTGTTTTCATTTTCCTACCTTCCCCTTCGTGATTTTTTTCAGATTTAAAAATAACATTTTTAACGAAATGTTCACCTTCCCCCTCCCTAAAATTAATCGCGGTATCATTTTTTATCAACGATAATCCTCCAAAAAAATTTGGCATGCTTTTCAGCAGAAATAAGCACCGTAAATATTCACCAAAATTTGAGAATCTTGAAGCAACCGAAAATTCGATTTCCTCCACATCTCTTTCAACCGTCCAACGACGTTCGTCGAATCTTCCCAAAATTCTCGACAAAATGGAAATAATTGTCCGAAATAACAAGCGAACGGTTACCCGCTCGATTTATTCATCACCATTTCATTGATATATCGCGTTTTTCTGCAATTTCTGTCAAAGCGTAATAAATTTTGTAACGACTCAAGTGAACCGGGATGAGAGAAAAATGACAATCCTCGGGCGTTGGCTCCCGGTTACACTCCACATATTTCTTTTTTACGAGTAGCGATTCGTTCTGCTTATAAAACACCGGAGAAGAGTGAAATGTCCGTGTAAGCTTGAGCGTTGGAAAGGAACGCTACGTAATACCGTAGCTCGATGAGACAATGCACAGAGTTATAAAGAGAGAGGAAATTTGACGAGCTCTAATTCGATGGATGTAAGACACGCCGCAGGATGAAAATCCGAAGAGTTCATTGAGGCGATTGGAAGAAGATCGGAGACCAACGACGGATTCACTCGCGAGACGAATCCTCGAAAAATTCTCTTCCCACGAAAGCGCACGAACCGCGGCGCTTCTCTCCTCGCGATCATGTGACTTTTCATCCCTCCTGTTCCTACTTGCGTAACTTTTTCGCACCGTTTTCTGCTCCTTTTCTCATCGCGTTGTTAATTTCATGTATATTTTCGTGCTCCTAGTTTCGTTACCGCTCGAATAACGAGCTCAACGATGCGTGCACTTTTTACGTTTGCAGTATTCGAGCCGCCACTGCACTGCTGATCTGTGGGTAACGTGGGAGAAGTCTTGCCATGGTATTATGCCGCGTGTGGTATAATGATATTATGTGGATAGATTTATTATCCATCGAAAGGGTACCCAACGACTCGCGACTTTCCTTTCCAGTGGCCGCAAGAATTTTTCTAGTCAATGGACTCGAGCTATTTTCTCTGCTTCAAGAGCCTCCTTTTCTCGGCCTCTCGTCGTACGGGCTCGCATCCATAAGTGCTGGGAATGTTTGCGAACGTTTGATTTTCAGGATCGATGCATTGCGGAGCGATTCGCTTGTTGGGTGCTAAATTATTCGGATCAAATCCGAACCTGAGCCGATCGAATTTTGGTTTTCTGCTGAAATTTCACGCACAGAATCTCCCAAGCGAGACCGACGCCGATGAAGTATTCCTGCCAGGGTGCGCACCATTATCTAACGACGCTTGCGCACCCGGATGGATAATGCGTGGGATTGTATTTCACAGCGAGAGTCCTTGTCAACGCTCGACACGTTCGCCTCATCAAACGCGGAGATTCATTATTATTTTTATCGCTATAAAGTAACGAAGAGGAAAATGGCTTCTTGAGAAATTCTTCGAGTGACCTCACCGCTGAATGTCTCAGGCTTGGAGATGAGCAAGCGCGTTGTTGTCGAGCTCGAATTGGGTGGATCGATTGGAGTTACTCCGGCTTGCATTTGCCTCGAAGAAACCTCGAATGAATCTTTTCACGAAAACAATCGATTTCTTGGGCGCTTATCCGTTCGTGAATATTAGTGGCTTTCTCGGTAGGAACTTTCGATCGAATTCATAATTTTGTTCGACCGCGACAGTCCTCTGGCCACAGGGAAGGATCTTCAAAAACTTTGTTTGGAAAATCCCTAAAAATGAGGAACTTTATTCTGTAATCACGCGATTGAATCGTTCATTTTGATTCTTGTTTCTTCATTTATCGTCCGCCGCATTCAACGAACTTGATGGATTTTCCGATACGAAGTCCAAACGGCATTGAAATCGTGACTTTTTGCCGGAGACTTGTCCCACCGATCAAGAAACACGGAGGGGAATAACTCCACTGTAGAAGCAAGATCGACCACGTTTCCGACAAACTACCGGAACGATACGAAAGCTGGGAAGAGAGACCGGTTATTATAGCGCTCGGGGATGACTGACTAGCGGTGCAGTCGACCCTCGCAACCCGTCATCTCCTTTTGGTCTCTTCTTCCATCTCTCCGCTTCCCATCTTCGTCCTCGCAGTGTTTTTTCACTTTTATTTACTCTTCCCTGATTTCTTTATTCTCTCTTTCCTCCTCTCGATCGTGAAAAGTTGGGTGGAAGGCAATGCAGGACGAAAAAATCGTCCAATTCGAGCTGTGAGCGATGGTGGAAAAAATATGAGAAATCCTCCGAGAACGCTTTACGATAGAACTCGGGAAGAATAATGCGATGGCGGGATATCGTGTAAATTGGAAAATTAGGCAAATGAGCGAGCTCTGGAATATATCATGTGGTTTGGGGACCTTCGAAACACGTCGCGCTCGACCAGAGATATTTTCACCTTCGAAAAATGACTCATTTCCTGGGAATGAATTATTTGATGGAATATCTACGTTTGAGAGAACCGGAAAAAGAGGGTGCCTGAGGAAAAATTCTACTTCCAAGAATTTTGACAAGTTTTTGCTATTTCTCGCTCTGAGCCACAATTTTTTTCAATTTTCGGCCGAACCGAGGCACGCCTCGGAAATTATTGAAATTTTGTTTTTTCTGCAATCTTAATCCAACGCAGCTTAAATGTTTCTCCGAAAAAAGCGATGCAAGGGAAAAGAAGAAATTTTGAAAAAATCATTCGAATGAGAGAAAATTTCGATTCTTTTGAGATTAATTTCCATTTGTTCTTTGTTGCAGAAAATGCTGATAAGAGGAGTGGCGACGATATGGGTCGCCGTGCTCTTGTGCCATCTTCGATCCGCAGAGTCACAGGTACGTTTATAAACCGAACGAATGGAGGAGGTTTCTGGTCCTGAACTCGAGGGGGATCAGTAAATCTCGAAAACATACGAAAGCCATTACTCAACGCGGGGATAACGAGCTTTTCAATAATATTCATCGTCGTACATGCGGGAGGCCTTTCGCATGATTCGCACTTTATTTCCAAAGGAAATAAAGGGGCGATTTAACGGTAGAAAAGAAAGCCATAAAAATTCGTATTGTCCGTTGGCACACGGTGGTGCTGAAAAAAATGAAAAAATGTCCACGGCCAGGAAAATGTAACGCGTAAGAGTTAACTGCTTTTTTCATTCCTCGAGAATAACTCGCGAGATATTGTATTCACGACCTCGAAATAAATACCTGTTACCACATGGGCTCGCGGTAAAAAGACGGAGAAGAAAAGTCAAATTAATTGTTTCGTATCTAGCGGGGGAGAGCGCCGGCAGCGGAGTATTAATACAAGCATTTTTGTACGTATGAGATCTCTCCCTTCTTGGGAAACTCTGACGCAAAAGAGAAGCCTATGAAATAATTGACATGGCGAGTTGGCTTTTGCATGAGATTCTTACAACCCATTTCGAGTGTTGATGCACGAGTGTGTGTCGGTGCTTGTGTAGCTAAGAAGTTTATGCATTTTATTCGTTTCTTTATTCTCGGATGTAGCCTCACTCGGCGAGGCAGCCGTGTGTGTTGGCTGCGGTGCTCGCGGTGAAAGCGAGCGTCTTGCACGCACAGAGAGCCTGCAACTTGCTCTAAAATGTGTGCACGTACGTGCACGCGTGTGTTTGTGCGCGCACATAAGTATAAGCGAGTCCGAAAGAATTCTCTCATAATACAGAGTAGAAACGCTCGGATGCACTATCTCGCTCGAGTCTCTGTTCGTTCACAACGTTTGCCATGGGAAAGACGAAATTATCCCACCGTAAAAAGAGGGGATTGAAAATCCTATTTTTCTCGGATTTATTTTGACGGGAGAGCGAAAGACGGTATCAGAAGAGAAATGCAGAAAAAATTCTTCTTCGAAAATCAATGGTTCTCGGAAGTCGCTGCGTTTTTTATCGACACTGAGATTGTTGGAAGTTCGCTGTTGATACGACGAACGATGTCAGCTGAGAGGGTCGAGTTTTTTTCATCTCTTTATCGGTCATAATGATAGGAATTGAGGTAGGAATTTGGTGCCGGTGAAAGGTTCGTTCAAGCATCCCGAATTTCGTCAACTCTGAAAGCAGCCTCGTTTAAGCGAATGTTATTAAATTCACACGAGTCTGGGTGAGCCGAGTTTATTAACGTCTGAAAAAATGCGTTAATCAAGTACGTTGTAGAATTTCACGCTTCCACGAACTAAATTTTCCAAAACTTAAGAGATTCCTCGAGTCAACATCGAAATTACACGCTCCTCGCGTTCATAATTCACATCCACGTGGTACACCGTTTCAAAATATCGTGTGCATCTTCTCTTTGGAGAAGAAGAGCCTCGATCTCGTTGGAATGCATTTACCGTTATGTCACCACAAGCACGCGTACAACATCGCGGTCGTGGCTACTCCTCGTCTCTGGTCCGAGCCTGCACACTAACGAAGGAGCTTAAATGACTCGATCCTCGGCACACGTCGCGGAAATTGACTCTCGCCTTCCCCATTCTTAATTCTCTAATTCTTAATGCCAATGAGAGTTTTCTTCCAACGTACGCATTCGTCGCTCTTCTCTCAAGACTTTTTGCTTTTCAAAGTGCACCTTTTGCTCGCCGCTTTTCAAATACATTGTGCTCTCTCTGTTGCCGTAAAATGTCTCGGCACGTGCAGCCAGGTGCAAATCTCGTATCTCCGGTCGCGCCGTACGCTTTCACTTGGCGAATGAAATATTTGAGGAAACTTTAATGAAAGACCGATCCCTGGCGCACTCTTCAGTAACGTCGTTGGAATATTTACCATTCGTTTTCAATATTCACACACCTGAATTTTCAGTCGAGAAATATTTCTCCAAATATTCGCTACAAAAACGTGGAATTCCGATTAAAAATTCGCCCATTGCATTGCTGCATTAATTTTCAATGAATTTGACCTTTTTCTCGAGGATGAGCGCGATAACTTTTCTCCCCTCGCGGGCACGACTGCGAGTTGAAAATTTCATTTCGTTGGCTTTCAGAACTTTTTCGAGGCTTGAGATAAACAATAAAGTTCGATGCGTGCATTTCCGGTTCTTTTTCATCCCCCAGAAAAAGTGGATTTGGTTAAACTGTTTTTTCGAATGAAAAATAGTGCTGAGGTCTAGTTGGGGTGCCGTGAAACGTCGAGTCAGCCCTGAAGTATAGTAAATGCGTTTAGAAGTTGAACCTCTTTCTCCGCTCGAGTAATGGCCAACCGGTCGTGTTTTTTCGTGTTGCAATGTACAAACGATCTCCGGTATAGTCCATACTCTCGGCGCTCTTAAAACGAGTATACCACTATAATTCCATTGGAGAACACGCTGCTTGTCAGCGAACGCACACAAAACAGAGAGCAAAGCTCGAGAAACGGCCTCGATCGGAGTATTATAATCTTGAAATTCGATCCACTCGCTTGTAAATTTGTTTAAAGTATGTGGATAATCGCATGCGTGTCAATTTTCAGAAAATAAAAAGCTTCTTCGCTTTATGGTACTCCGTAAAATTTCAATGAAAAGGAAGATACGAAAATGTGGAAAAGCTTTTTCTTCGAAATAAATTGAATAATGAAATTTACGAGGCTGTGCACGCACACTCGTTTGAAATTCTGTTCGAGCTCTGCCGAAAAACGTGAAAAAATCACGTCGATATTGAATTAATTAATTTCTGCTCGTACGAGCCGAAGAGTGTTGTTTCGCCATGACTGTGCATCGCGCCCTCACTCCTAATTATCTTCGTCTATTAATTGATATTTCTTTCGTTGCAGATTTCCAACGCGAACGTCTTCACGTGTCCAAATGGTGAGTAAACCTTCCGACTGGACCTTTTTCGGATGATTTTTCATGGTTTTTCAGGGTGCACCTTGCCGTGTACGCACGCACAGTAAGAAACTGAAGGAACGAATGGTGTCGGTGCGAATGTAGAAAAAGGATATTGAGGCTTCGATAACCAGCAGCTTCCAGGTATGCTGGATCGCATTACAGTGGCTCGGGCTCGCTGTATCTTCCCGGCAGGTACAGGAATCTCGTTTCCCAGGGCGCGAGCGTAGATAATCCACGAAAACGTAGCTGAAGGGGGGGGGGCGCCCTTTTTCCTCAACCGGGAAGAAAATTCTCAGAAAATCATCAAAGCTTCTTTCCTCTCGAGCTCGGAATTTCTCAATCTCGAAAAAGCCTTTATTCTCGTACCAGAATATCGTTAAATCTCAAAAGAACGAGGCTGAAAAGAGCGTTCCCCAATTATCGCTGGACCGAAGATTCGAACGAGGCTTTGTCTCAGTAATTAGAGGGATTTGCGATGACTATTTCTTCTGCCGATTCGAAGCACATTTTTTTCTCAAAAGAGGAGTAAAAAATCGTACCGGTGCAGCAATAATGATGAAAACCAGGCAAATAAATAGCACAGAACGGTTGCGCTGCAATGAAAATACAAATTCAACGATAGATTTATAGCTCATTAAGAAACTAACGCGATCTCTCAAGAGCTTCGGATAACACTCACACGTGCGAGCACCGTAACAACCTTGCGTTAGAACGCGAGTGTGCGCGAGCGTTATAAACGGATAACGGCGAAAAAACGATCTTTCCCCGATGCTAGCACGAGAGCAACCTACATAATGGCGCGTCGACAGGGGGAAAAGTGGAACGAAATGCTCGCGTAAGGCGTCTTCGTGAACCGTATAAAAAGGCCTGCTCATTGTCACTGCTGCAGGTGGTTCCGTTAATTGATAAATCAGAGATAACCCGCCACTTCCCTCGATATGTGTTCTCTGGCCTGTCAATTCGCATTTTCGCTGTGGATGAAACGAGAAAAAAGATTACGAATCGATAGAAAATCGACAGCGGCCCTGAGTTTATTCATTTGTGGTAATATTTCGCCTTATGCAGGAGCGTGCAAAATAAATGAAAACCGAAGAGAAATGAGCAATTAGAGTGTTTCGTTACCGGAACATTAAATTATACGAATTCCGGAGTACATTAAGCCAGTGGAAATGTGGAGCGGAATAGGATTCGGAGGATGCTTCGAGGTTGCATCTGTCATTGTCATTGGCTCAAGAGGCGCGCAGGCAATGGGTGAGAAAAATAAATGGAAAGGGGAAGAGAAGATGCTGCAGGCGTCCGCCGATCAGAGAAACGGAGGAAGGAGGGACGACATTCCGAGGTCTCGAGTCCGGTTCGTCCTGGAGCCACGAGCTCGAGCGTCCTAAAAATACTGAGCGTTGAATTCTCTCGAAAAGAGCGAGACCCGGTTGTGCCTGTGACAGGTACATCTTGGCCCCTCCCCTCGGTGCTTCTCCCTGCGACAATTTTTTAATGTCATCGTAAACGCGACGGAGGGGAATTCACTCAGAAGGGTCGAACTAGATGCTTCTTTGGTGAAGACTCGTATTCGGAATTTGAAAAAGTCTTTGCTGGGCCTGGTAAAATGTTACTTTGACGTGGCCGCGCGTCTCGACCCTTCGCTCAAGATTTCTAATGACTTTCTCGTCAACGGCGTGAATTTTTCATTCCCAAATAGCACACGCAACCTCTGACCTAACGCTCCTTTAATATTTCGAGCTCGAATAAACTCGCGTTTTTAAAAGACATTTTTTCGTCTACGGAGAGAAAAATCTTTCGATGTGTTTTATGATTTTCAAGTCGTGACGGAGTCAAAAGGATTCGCTTGCCAAGTGCGACGAATAGCGTTCATACTCGCGTGGCCGGATGACCTTTCAGTCGAGGAGTAAAAGTCTCTCGCTGCTTACCCAGCCGGCCACGTTGAACGAAAGACCGTAGTCGAAGCTCCATGAGAATTAATCAAAAGATATATCGAGGGAGAGAGAAAAAGAGCGAGCCCAGGAGCAGAGTTTCGATGCTTCGTGTGTTTACAACTCGTCGAGCCGAGAAACCCAACGGGTTTTCGAACGTCCACACTTATTATTACACAAATACATTGTCCCCGCTTATATTTTGTATTCGAACGCGTCGCTCTCCTCCGTCTAACGAGATTCCATGCGCGCAACGCGTTTCATAACTCCTTCAACACACGGTGCACGTACGCGTTCGAGAATGGAGATTATGCTCGGGATTATTCGAAACGTCAGTTCCGAAGTGTCTCAGCTGTTAATATTTTCGATCGATGTGCTTTGCCCCATAAAGCGAAGCGGTTCTTCGCAGGCTTCAAATTTCAAAGGAAAATGATTGAGTTACAGAAATGACGCGTTGCCCGAGCGCTCCAGGCGCTTTCCTCAACGGATCATTTCGACGAGCCAAGAATTTCGACGGGGTCGAAAAGAGTGAGTGAAAATCACGTCCCCAGCGAGGCGATTTGACAGCTCTTACGAATTTGGCACGTCGATATAAAAAAAGTAGGTCCGCGTGTGGGATCGCGGCTTACTTTTGGCCGTGCGCGAGATTCGCTCGTCGTCTGACACGGATCAACTACGCGGAGACACGTTTCTTCGCGGCAGGCGCGTGTGGGGCGAAGAGCCAGACGACGCACTCCGCTCGAAGCGATGAGACCGGACACGGATGCACTCCTCCGTTCCGTCTCGCTCACGAGCACTTCGTCAAGCTAAAACACACACGCCCGAGCACAAAAAGTTGCTTCGAGTGCGCGTAAGGACGGACGACGCTGTCTGCTGCTTCGGATATAAAGTCGACAACCTGACGGTCTCTCACAGCCGAAGAAAATAAAGCCTCTGGCTAAGAAAACACGAGTCGACGACCAACTATTTAAACAACGCGTTCAGACCACAAGCACGTTTTTAGAAGTCGAGATGAAGCCTCGAACTCCGAATTCCTTCGCTATTAAGGTCTATCGAGCTTCATTCTTTTTCACAAATTCTTCTCGCAGTTTTTAAAAAATCATTTTAAAGAAGGAGTGAAGGGGCTCTTTCCCGGCACGAGCCTCGGGATCGCGTGCTCGTATTTGAACCTCGTTATCCTTGATAAATGGGTCACTTGCCTGGCACGAGTTTCGTAAATCACCAATTCTTTATTATCCATTACAAAAAAACCATTGAAAAAACTCAAATCAACGAGGTTTTTTAGCAGTCAATTGATCGTCACTGCTTCACTTTATTCGGGTCTTCGTATTCATAAAATATTTCAATACGAGCGACCAAGTTAATGGGTGGCCGATTCGATTCATAAAAAATGAATAAAAATAAGGATCGTAGGAATAAATGAAATATCGATTCGTTCCTCGATTCTTTCTCCATCGTTTTCTTTTCATTTGTGAGGCGAATACAGCCAGAGCGAGGAGGGACTGGTCGCTCGAGTGAATTCGAAATCTGAGGCTCCGAGAAACTGGCGGTCATCGGCAAGTTAACGTTTCACCGATGTTTATAGAGCGACGATCCACGTGCGTTTATCTCTTTCTCACGCATCCCATATCCGCCTTCCTGCATCACCGGAGCTCCTATAAAGCGGCGCTTCTTCACGTCGGTAGACTTAATCGCAGTGCAATTTGCCGTGTGCGAAAGGATCGCGCGTATGTACATGAGACCTCGCACTAAAAACGATCGAGGTCGAGTCGTTCGTCTCTCGTTCGTCCGTATAGGTCACCACCGGTTAGCCGCATTTCGCATCGACGCCATTCGGTGAACACGCTCGTTCCCCTTTTTTTTCGAAATCTCAATAGTTCACTCCCAAAAGCGTATTTTATTTTGTGTCTTAATTATTTTAGTCTCATTCGTCTTCGTTGGAAACAACGCAATTGAACAATCGAACATTTGGAATGTCGAGCCTCAAGTTTTTGCCCTCCTTTTTATTCGAAAAATTTCGATTCATTGCTCGACTGGGATAATAAATTAGTTTAAGGAACTAGTAAAAGGAATTTATCCAGAAGATGAGAAAGTTTTTTTAAAATCTCCACATTTCGCAAGTCAATTTTCAAAAACTCAGGTCAATTCGGATTATGAAAAAACTGAAATCACACTAACGGGAATAAAAAACCGTGTTGCACAAAAGCGCGGTTTTTATGTAATGAAAAATTATAATCTTCGTAGGAATAATAAAAAAGAAATGAAAGAACTATAATTTGAGCGATACGAAATTCACGAAGGAGTTATTGAAATAAAAATTCTAGAAACTTGCCCATCAAAAACGTCTGCAAAAAATAAACACGCTTTTCATTTTTTTATTTTTCAACAGGTTGGGAGCTGAAAGGCATACACTGTTACAAATTCTTCAATATTAGGCATTCGTGGGAAAAGGCAGCAGAATTATGCAGGAGGTAAGACTTCGTTTCACACACGAAAACACTTAATCGTTTCGAAACGAGAAACATTTTTTTGCGCGAACGAAATAATTTTTTCGATTACCTCCAACAAAATATCTGTTCGGCCAACTAAATGTCCTTTCCACTAAAGAGAGCAATTATTTCTCATTACTTATTGGTAATTTCGTAGATACGGAAGCGAGCTTATGGTCGTCGAGTCCTACAGCGAGAACAACATGTCCGTAAGCATGGTTGGAAGGCATCTCGATCGATACTGGCTCGGTCTCGCCTCCCTCGACGATTTACGAACGAACACTTTGGAATCGGCAGCGGGCATGTTGGTCTCTCAATACGCCGGTAAGTCATCGATTTTTCTCAATTCGTCGAAGCGCGGTGTCAACGCTACGCAGACAAGGAGCAGGAATTTTTATTTAGCTCACTGGAGAGTGAAACTAAAAAGGCGAACAATTCTGTCTCCGTAGAAATATTTTTCTCGTGAAAATCCAATTGAAAAATTCACTTCAAATGATTTTTTAAAAAAAGTTATCCTTTTCGAAAATCGTCTGGATTTATTTCTCCAATAAATTTCTCATTTCCTCGAGCTCCGTTCGCCTCTACAGCGCTGATAAAATGTGTTATTAATTTTTCACGGAGCGCGTATGTGTGTTCGTCGTGAAATCGCGAAAATAAATAACCTCAGCCACACCCCGTTACGCGAGCGTCCATTATAGTACCCGCGAGTCCATTTTATCGGAGGCGTTCATGGTTTCGTGATTTTATAAGCATCGAAATACCTTAAATTATGCTTCCGAGGTGTACAGTCCCTGGCAAGAGCTCCCAGCTGTTGTCTTTCGCATAAAACGATTAAGAAAAAAAAGGAAATTCAATCAATTACGTAAAATTAATCGATCCAAAGTTCACAGCTCGACAGGAAATTCATTCGATTTAAATTCCTCTCGTAACGTGCCAACGAGTATCTTAAGCACCGGAAGTCGCGAGTAAGATTGAATTCGACAGGGAAAAAGCAATTTGGAAAATCTTTGGGTAACCGAACCTTTATCACGAGCGATTTTATCCGCTGGCGATTAATGGAAAAATGTTCCCTCGGAAGCACGGCACTCGATGATCTCCGCGGGATCGTATCGAGGTCGCAGAAACGCGGAACTCGCAACCACGCGCTATATCCACATTCGTACATACAGATATAGATTCGCTGGGTAAATATACGAGCCGCCGGCACGAAGACACACTTTTCCCACAACAATGCGCGCCTAGCAAAGCCGGCCAGACGCTCGGCAACTGCAATTTACGCGACTCGGTGCAGTAATCGTGAATTTCAAATTCGCGTACATAACTCATGCGAGCCGAGATACACATTTGCATAACTCTGCTCGAGTTTTGCACGCGTCTTGGCGCAGACTCTTGCGCTTAATTAGATGAGAAGAAAACAGGAAAAAATGTGATGGAAGAGGCAGATTTTTATCGAAAAATCTACATTTTGTTTGTACTTGAGAATAAAAATTGCTTTTTTTTCGATCGCCAAGGTTTTTGGGCTTCGAGACAACCCAGTCCGAAATCCGGGGAGTGCGTCGACGTCGCAGTTTCGGACGACCAACAACAATCATGGGAACTGACGACCTGCGAGTCTCTGCTTCCTTTCATGTGTCGTGCCAACGCGTGTCCCGCCGGTAAATTCTTTCATATACGAAGCATTCTGCACGAGGTTTTCCGCAGGGGGAATATCGTTGGGTGCAATTACATGTTTTTCGTAATTTCGCCAGAGTTTTGAAAAGTGCTCATTTTTTCTGGTTTCTTAATATTCGCAGGATCGTTCCATTGTTCGAACGGAAAGTGCATTAATTCGGCATTCAAATGCGACAAACAAGACGACTGCGGTGACTTCTCGGACGAGTTGGACTGCCCCGGGAACTGTCAATTTTATATGGCGAGCAGCGGAGACGTGGTCGAGAGCCCAAATTACCCGCACAAATACGCGCCCTTGAGCAACTGCAAGTGGACCCTCGAAGGACCCCAAGGACACAATATCCTACTGCAGTTTCAGGAATTCGAGACCGAGAAGAGCTTCGACATCGTGCAAATTTTGGTCGGTGGACGAACCGAAGAAAAATCAGTGAACCTCGCTACTCTTTCGGGCAAACAAGAATTGAGCAACAAATTGTTCGTCTCGGCTTCCAATTTTATGATCATTAAGTTCAGCACGGACTCCTCCGTCGAGAGAAAAGGCTTTCGGGCCTCGTGGAAAACCGAACCGCAAACCTGCGGCGGCATACTCCGAGCCACTCCCCAGGGTCAGGTACTCACGTCACCTGGGTACCCACAAAATTATCCCGGAGGCCTCGAATGCCTTTACATACTCCAGGCTCAGCCGGGAAGGATCATGTCTCTTGAGGTAAGGACCAAAACTTTCCTCCGGGGATTTACAAAAGAAGGGAACCCATTCGCTCCGGTTTTTCTGAGCATCGATCAATCCACAAGATTCAAGAAAAACACTGAATTCTTTGCATAAACTCATCGGCTCAAACGTTGCTTTGGAATTCGAACTAAATTAATGTTTTACAAAAACTTGGATATTTTGTTTTCCACGAAAATGGTGAAAAAAACACGTTCAGGTATTTGTTGAATTTTCAATCTTAAAAAAATTGCTTTGGAGTTTTAATTTTCCATGTGGCAAAAGTTGCAGCAATTTCTTTTTCGACGTGGGCAACGTCGTGCTTCGTTCAGTGGCTATCCAAATGTCTCGGTTTCATTGTGTCATTTAAATCTCATGAAACGTTTTTTTTTTAATTTCCTTCAAGATCGAATATTTGGATCTCGAGATGAATCGCGACTACATTTTGATAAGAGACGGTGACTCTCCAATGAGTCGTCCCGTGGCAAGATTGACCGGTAAAACTGAGGACAACCCGACAGTGATAATGTCAACGGGCAGCAATTTGTATCTCTACTTCAAAACGAGCCTGGGCGACTCGAGACGAGGTTTCAGTATCCGTTACACTCAGGGATGCAAGGCAACGATTATCGCGAGAAACGGAACGGTGCAATCGCCTTCGTACGACCTTAACGAGTACCCGAACAACCAGGAGTGTCTTTACCGAGTGAAGAATCCTCAAGGAACTGCTCTTTCTCTCAAATTTGTTAATTTCAACGTTCACAATACCGATTACGTGCAAGTTTACGATGGCTCGAATACCAACGGTCTGAGATTACACTCCGGCAACGGATTCACCTCGAACGTCAGACCGAAGATAACTTTGACCGCTGAAAGCGGTGAAATGCTCGTCAGATTCGTTTCCGATGCTCTGCGAAGCAGCACCGGATGGCAAGCGGCTTTCTCAGCGGGTAATTTATCAAAACTGAATTCTAAAAATGGCACCAAAATAGGAGACGGAGTTCGGCCGTTCGATAAAGTACGGTGAAGGTCCACTTTTTTTGTGGTAAATGATAGTTTAAGGTCCCCTGACAACGATGAGCAAAGTTCCGGGGCCTCTTACGGGGCAAGATTTTCAATGATTTAATTTACAATTTTGAGTTTTAAACACGGTGCCTTGTGGGAGAACTCACAATAATATTAATTGTGAAAAAATTGTACGGTGTTCGAGCTTCGGAAAAGTTTAAATCGTGAAGAAAATTCATCACAGATTTCGTTCCTTTAAAAAAAAACATTACTTTATGGGGCTTTTATGAAAGAGAACATGAAAAAACTTTAGTTTTTGACGCGTCGAAAGCGGATGTCGGTCACTACGTTGGAGTGCTGGTAACAGCTGATCGAACTTGGAGCAAATTCGGAAATCGCAGGAATTTTATCAAATTTATTTTTGAGACTGACTCACGTGCTTTCCTTCGCCCAGTAACTTCGCTTTTTTTAACGAATTGACCATTCCTTTTTCTCGGCACCATTACACCGATATAAACCTTCTTTCGCACAATAAAAATGTTGCCTAGGTTATGTGTATTTAAAGTGTTATCGGCACCGACTCAATCATTAACTCAACGTACCGATTAAGATAGTTTTGCAAAACTATCAACTGATAGATGCAAATTTCCATGATGGCACATTTTCACAGGTATTTTTCAAAGAATCATCTGTATTTTTAAACCGATTTTATTGCACCAAGTCTCATTTTGTTTCTCAACTGATCCTCTACGAATTCACCACGTAGATTTTCCTTTAAACTCATTCCTGAAAGAAATTATGAATGAAAAAGTTTTTTCACTTAATGAACAATTTGCTGCAACAGTGAAACGATCAAGTTAAAAAACAACTACATGGTGGATTCATAGAGGACCGGTTGACGAACAAAATGAGACTTGTTGCAATAGAAATCGATGAAATAACGCAGATAATTCTTTGAAAAATACCAGTGAAAATTAGCATTTATCAGTTGATGGTTTTGCAAAACTAGCGTTTTTTATATTTTTACATCTTAATAAGATATGCTGCAATACAAATCCACTAACAATACATTTAACCGGTACGTTAAACTTGGTCTAAAAGCGTTTTGAAAATTTAGCACTCATTTGACTAGCATGCAGTACAGGAGTTACCTTAACTAGTCAAGTTGAAGTATAAATTTTATCATTTATGATAATCTTAAAGCATTTTATTACATTCTCGTGATAAAAATATTCTCAATGCAAGTGTTTATTGATTTTATAAATAATTTAGACTTGAATTAAATCAACATAAAGTAGTTGTGAACTTGACGAGTAATAGAACGGCCGAACTACTTTAAACTTTTCCTAACGTTCACTTTTCCCGTTTGTTTTTGAAGATTGTCCGCCCCTCCAGCCCGGCGAAGGAGCTTTGGCATCGAGCAGAGACACAGCGTTCGGCACAGTCGTGACATTTTCGTGTCCCCTCGGGCAAGAATTTGCGACCGGAAAATCGAGAATAACGACGGAATGTTTGCCCGGTGGTAATTGGTCGATAACGTACATTCCGAAGTGTCAGGAAGTCTACTGCGGGCCTGTTCCCCAGATAGACAACGGTTTTTCGATCGGTTCGTCCAACGTGACGTACCGGGGCCTGGCAACGTATCAGTGTTACGCAGGTTTCGCCTTCCCGACCGGAAGACCAACGGAAAAAATTTCTTGTCTCGCGGACGGACGTTGGGAGAAAAAACCATCGTGTCTCGCCTCGCAGTGCGCTCCGCTCCCCGAAGCGCCCAATGCAAATATCACCATTCTTAACGGCGGCGGACGAAGCTACGGTACCATTGTCAGATTCGAGTGCGAACCTGGCTACGTCAGGAGTGGACACCCGGTCATTTTGTGCATGAGCAACGGCACTTGGTCCGACAACGTACCAACGTGTTCTCGTAAGTCGGAATCTCAAGACTCCATGTCAGTGTTTGCGAAAAACATTTTTCGATCTAAAAAACAATGGCACAAAGAGATTTTAAAAATAGTAAGTGAACCATTCCTTCAGGAAGTTCAGCGTGTTTTTTCGGGTAGTGAACACAAAATCGTTGTTGTCATCTTTTCTACACCAACACTTTGTAAACGACGAGGAAATAATTATGAATTCTTGTTACGTCGTTTTCGATTCCTGCGGAAACGCCTTTCACAGATATTTGTAATGGCCCTCGAACACTGAGAAAAAAAATTGTCGATTCAATTCGGAGAGAATGAATTTGCAGTTTGATTTAAAACTATTTTATTGATTTAATCTCGTGCAACCTTGTGATGATTACATGTTTCATGCGGGCACCCCGTAATCCCACATTTCGTTGTTCCAACAACTTTTTTTTCTCAGTGGACAAAATGGGGTCCGATAAAGCGTAAAAACGCGTAATCGAACGTTATTTTGACACGGCGTTGTTACGTTTTTTCGAGACATACAAATATGACGATATTGCAGGAGCTGAGTGTCCGATCCTGCCGATCGTTAAGAACGGTTTCGTGGTGGACTCGCGAAGGGAATATTACTTCGGTGACGAGGCCCGTGTCCAGTGTAATCGTGGCTACAAATTGACCGGATCGAACATCATACAGTGCGGTACTGACCAAAGATTCGAGAATGTTCCATCCTGCGAAGGTGAGTCACGGAAGATTGAATGAACAAGATTTCGTAGTTCGAGCAAAAGCAGCAGTTTCCCGGTGTATTTTGCGAGCGACTGTTGCGATCTTCGTGCATTGATTATTCCAGACATAAACGAATGTTCGTCGAGCCAATGCGACCTCGCATCGACCGAATGCATAAACACTCCTGGTGCATTCACCTGCAAATGCAAATCCGGTTTCGCGCCGACTTTGGAGTGCCGGCCGATCGGTGACTTGGGCCTGATAAACGGCGGAATTCCTGACGAGGCGATAACCGTCTCCAGCTCTGAAAATGGTTACACGAAGACGGTGAGTTTCGAGATGAAAATATTTCTTTCGATTCGTCATCGAATGAATCAGTGACCTCGACTTGTCGCAACCTTCGCAGGGCGTCCGATTGAACAACGGTGACGGCTGGTGCGGCAACAACGTCGAGCCCGGCTCGAATTGGGTAATGATTGACATGAAAGCACCGGCGATAATTCGCGGCTTCCGGACTCAAATCGTTGCCAGATCGGATGGAAACGTCGCGTACACATCCGCCGTCCGGCTCCAATACACCGACGAGCTGACAGACGTTTTTAAGGACTACACCAACCCGGACGGCACACCGGTCGAGTTTAGAATCATGGAGCCAACCCTCTCCGTGCTGAATTTACCGGTGCCGATCGAAGCGAGATACGTGAAATTCCGCATCCAAGATTACGTCGGGGCGCCGTGCGTCAAACTCGAAATAATGGGCTGCACGCGTCTAGAGTGCAACGACATAAACGAGTGCTCGATGAGGAACGGCGGCTGCCATCAGAAATGCATCAACAGTCCAGGCAGCTACTCCTGCATGTGCAACACCGGATACGAGCTTTACAAGAGCAACGGGACCGCTGGCTTCGGCATCGCTAAATCGGAAACTGGCGAGCGCGACGGTGATTTGTATCAGAGGAACAAAACTTGTGTTCCCGTCATGTGCCCGCCGTTGGGGCCACCGGAAAATGGAAAAGTTCTCGCGACCAAAGTACGTTTGATTCATCACTTCAAGTCCCCAGAGATGAGCTTCCGAGATTGTGAGAAATTTACAGCGTTCCCGGTCTGTTTTGCAGGATCAATTCCACTTCGGAGACTTGGTCAGATTCCAGTGCAACTTTGGCTACGTTCTCGCTGGATCTTCGGCCGTAATTTGCACCTCGAGTGGAGCCTGGAACGGAACAACGCCGGAGTGCCAATGTGAGTATCTCGGGAACGCGAAACCATATCGTGTTTCCGCAAAAGTCCAATAAACTTGTAAATTTTGCTTCAGATGCGAAATGTGTCTCACTGCCGGACGACAAGAATGAGGGATTGTCGGTGATCCGAACCGACGAGACGAGTGTTTTGGTGCCGTTTCAACAAAACGTCACTTTGAGATGCAGCAACAACGGGCGCTCGCTCAGAAACACCGCGACTTCCGGCTTCCGCCAGTGCGTGTACGACCCCAAGCCCGGCCTCCCGGATTACTGGCTGTCAGGATTCTCGCCCGCGTGTCCCCGCTCGGACTGTGGGAAGCCTCTGCCAACGCCGGGAGCGGAGTACGGCCAGTATCTGGACACGAAGTATCAATCTTCCTTTTTCTTCGGTTGTCAGGACACTTTCAAGCTAGCTGGTCAGACGAACCGCCACGACAACGTGGTCCGCTGCCAGGCCAACGGGGTCTGGGACTTTGGTGACTTGAGGTGCGAAGGCCCGGTCTGCGAAGACCCCGGGAGACCGAGCGATGGCTACCAAGTGGCCCGGAGCTACGAGCAGGGCTCGGAGATTCATTTCGAGTGCAGCAGGCCAGGCTACATCCTCATAAACCCAAGACCGATCGTCTGCCTCAGGGAACCCGAGTGCAAAGTCGTTAAACCCCTGGGCTTGGCCTCGGGGAGGATACCGGACTCGGCGATCAACGCCACTTCCGAAAGACCGAATTACGAGGCCAAAAATGTGAGGCTCAACTCCGTGACCGGCTGGTGCGGAAAACAAGAAGCTTTTACTTACATAAGCGTGGACCTCGGTCAAGTGTATCGAGTCAAAGCGATTCTGGTTAAGGGCGTCGTTACCAACGACATCGTTGGACGCCCCACAGAAATTCGCTTCTTCTACAAACAATCCGAGTCCGCGAACTACGTCGTTTACTTCCCGAACTTCAATCTGACGATGAGGGACCCAGGAAACTACGGCGAATTGGCCATGATCACTCTGCCCAAATACGTACAAGCTCGTTTCGTTATTCTCGGTATCGTAAGCTACATGGACAACGCTTGCTTGAAATTCGAACTCATGGGATGCGAAGAACCCGTCGTCGAGCCTCTGCTCGGCTACGACTACGGATTCTCCCCTTGCGTCGACAACGAACCTCCGGTTTTCCAGAACTGCCCTCAGCAACCCATCATGGTACAGAAGGGACCGGACGGCGGCCTCTTACCCGTCAACTTCACCGAACCAACCGCTGTCGATAACAGCGGCAGCATCGCCAGACTCGAGGTCAAACCGCAGAGCTTCAAAACACCCATTCGCATCTTCGAAAACACTGTCGTTAAATACGTAGCGTTTGATTACGATGGAAACGTTGCTATTTGCGAAATCAACATAACCGTTCCTGGTCGGTACAACTTGCTTGAAAATATTAAGACATTCGCCCGAGGGTCCGAAGGTCGGAAGTTTGCAAAGAGTCTGACGAAATGATTTTAAAAAACTCTCCAATAATTACAGTGATTCTGCAGTTCTCGTGCCTGCGTAATTTGCAATTCGTAGTTTTTCAGGTCAATTACAAATGTTGTTTTCCTTAATTTCGTTGGACTCGAACGTTGCAAACTTTAGCGTCGTCGAACTCCGATTCTGTACTTTTCAAAACATTTTTCATCATCGTGTGAAAAAATGTGTGCAAAAAACATTTTTGTTCGAGTGAGAAAATCGAGAGTATATCGAGGAACGGAAAACGAGCGATTTTCCAGTCACTTAAATTGGGGCAATTTCCCTTCAAATGTGAATTCGTTTAACCAAATAATTTTCGTTGCAGACGTGACTCCTCCCAAGCTGAGCTGTCCTCAAAGCTACGTGATCGAGTTGGTGGACCAGCAGGAGAGTTACTCGGTGAATTTCAACGAGACTCGTCGTCGAATAAACACGACAGACGCATCAGGTCCGGTGAAAGTGACGTTCGTACCGGAGCGTGCGATAATCCCGATCGGTGGTTTCGAGAACGTGACGGTTTACGCGACAGATTCGAGCGGGAATCGCGCGTCCTGTCACTTCCAAGTATCGGTGCAAGCGACGCGATGCGTCGATTGGGAGCTGAAGGCTCCGGCGAACGGAGCGTTGAAGTGCGTGCCGGGTGACAAAGGCTTGCAATGTATAGCGACGTGTAGAAACGGTTACCGTTTCACGGACGGAGCTCCAGCGAAGACGTTCACCTGCGACTCGGTGAGGCACTGGTCCCCGACGTCGGTGGTTCCGGACTGCGTGTCGGAGAACACCCAACAAGCGGATTACCACGTGATAGCGTCGGTGACATACAGAGCGAACGGGGCGGTGTCCCGGAGCTGTTTGCCGCAGTACCAAGACTTGATGGCGCAGTATTACATGAACTTGAACAACATTCTGACGCAGCGTTGTTCGGCGGTAAACGTCAACATGAACGTGACGTTCGTGAGGTCGATTCCTGCCCTGCTGGAAGAGAACGTGTTGAAGATGGACTTTGTCCTGGCGATTGTGCCGGCGGTGCGTCAACCGCAGTTGTACGATCTCTGCGGCTCGACGTTGAACCTCATATTCGATCTCTCGGTGCCCCACGCGAGCGCCGTCATCGAGCCACTGCTGAACGTCTCGGCGATCGGTAACCAGTGTCCGCCCTTGCGAGCACTCCGGTCCTCGATATCCCGGGGCTTCACGTGCAGCGTCGGTGAAGTATTGAACATGGACACGAACGACGTGCCTCGGTGTTTGCACTGCCCTGCAGGAACTTTCGCCGGAGAGAAGCAGAAGCTGTGCACGTCGTGTCCGAAAGGATTTTACCAGAACAGCGACCGCCAGGGCGCCTGTTTGCGTTGTCCCTTCGGCACGTACACCAGGGAATTGGGCTCGAAGAGCATCGACGACTGCATTCCGGTCTGCGGCTACGGGACTTACTCCCCGACCGGTTTGGTGCCTTGTCTCGAGTGTCCGAGCAACAGCTACACCGGGGAACCGCCGATCGGCGGCTACAAGGACTGCCAGACGTGTCCGCCGGGCACGTTCACTTACCAGCCGGCAGCCCCGGGCCGCGAGCGGTGTCGAGCCAAGTGCTCGCCCGGCATGTACTCGGACACGGGACTCGCGCCGTGCGCTCAGTGCCCGAGAAACTTCTATCAGCCCCAGCACGGGGCGACGACTTGCGTCGAGTGCCCGACGAACATGTACACCGACGGGCCCGGGGGCGTGGGCCGGGAAGAGTGCAAACCGGTCGAGTGCACCGACGGCGCTTGCCAACACGGCGGACTGTGCATCCCCATGGGCCACGAAGTTCAATGCTTCTGTCCGGCCGGCTTCTCCGGTAGACGCTGCGAAATCGACATCGACGAGTGCGCCTCCCAGCCTTGTTACAACGGCGCAACGTGCATCGACCTACCACAAGGATATCGCTGCCAGTGCGCCAACGGCTACTCCGGTATCAACTGCCAGGAGGAAAAATCCGATTGCTCAAATGACACTTGCCCCGAGAGAGCCATGTGCAAGGACGAACCGGGCTTCAACAATTACACTTGCTTGTGCCGATCGGGATACACCGGCGTAGGCTGCGACATCACGGTAAGTTTCAAGCGAGCTCTCGCAAGCAAACCTCGAGGTTCGTTCCAACTCGACTCATCCCCTTGAATCCTCGTCTCCGTTTTTAGATAAACCCTTGCACCGCCAGTGGAAACCCCTGCAACAACGGTGCCAGCTGCGTCGCCCTTCAACAGGGCAGATACAAGTGCGAGTGTCCGGACGGTTGGGAAGGTCAGAGCTGCGAAATAAACACCGACGACTGCGCCGAGAGACCGTGCCTCCTCGGGGCGAATTGCACGGACCTCGTGGCTGATTTTACCTGCGATTGTCCACCGGGTTTCACCGGTAAACGCTGCCACGAAAAGATCGATTTGTGCTCCGGCAATCCCTGTCTCAACGGCATCTGCGTCGATAACCTTTTCGATCATTCGTGCATTTGCAATCCCGGATGGACCGGGGCCGCTTGCGAAACGAACATAAACGAGTGCGCTGAGAAACCTTGTCGCAACAACGGCCAATGCTTGGACCAGACCGGCGGCTTCGCGTGCACCTGTGAGCCGGGCTACACCGGACAACTGTGCCAGCATACCGTCGACGATTGCGCCTCCGAGCCCTGCCAGAACGGCGCAACTTGCCTCGACCAGCTCGAAGGCTTCGCGTGCAAATGTCGCCCTGGCTTCGTCGGACTCCAGTGCGAAGCCGAGATCGACGAGTGCCTCAGCGACCCCTGCAGCCCCGTCGGCACTGACCGGTGCGTCGACCTTGACAACAAGTTCTCTTGCCATTGCCGCGAAGGTTACACCGGCGCGGCCTGCGAAGTCAACATCGATGACTGCGCCTCCAATCCTTGCCTCAACGGAGCTACCTGCCGCGACGAAGTTGGCGGCTTCAAGTGCCTCTGTCCCGAAGGATGGACCGGCGCGCACTGCCAACACGACGTTGGCATGTGCATGAACCGACCCTGCCAAAACGACGCCGCCTGCGTTGATCTCTTCCAAGACTTCTTTTGCGTGTAAGCTGATGAAAAATTTCAGATTGAAGAATTTTTTAATAAAGTTCGAGCATCGTCGAGGATTTCGCGAGTCTTTGTGCGACTGATCGGGCTAAAAATGAAATTTTTATTATTCAGATGCCCGTCAGGAACCGACGGGAAACAGTGCGAAACGGCGCCCGAAAGGTGCATCGGAAATCCGTGCATGCACAACGGTCGCTGTCAAGATTTCGGTTCAGGCCTCAATTGCACGTGTCCAGACGACTTCACCGGCATCGGCTGCCAATACGAATACGACGCTTGCCAAGCTGGCGCTTGCAAAAACGGCGCAACCTGCGTCGACGACGGACCAGGCTTTGCCTGCATTTGTCCACCTGGCTACACCGGAAAAACTTGCGAAGAAGATATCATCGACTGCAAGGAGAACTCTTGTCCTCCCTCGGCCACGTGCATCGACTTGACAGGCAAATTCTTCTGCCTGTGTCCCTTCAACTTGACCGGTGACGATTGCAGGAAATGTAAGAAAAAAAAAACGATGAAAATTATTTCCTTTCCTCCAATTCACCGCTCGCTTCAAACTTGACGCTAACGATCCCTTCGACTTTTCAGCCATCCAAGTCGACTACGATTTGTACTTCACCGACCCAGCTCGCAGTAGCGCGGCTCAGGTCATTCCGTTCTTCACCGGAGGTCACAAGAGTCTGACCGTTGCGATGTGGGTACAATTCACCCAGAAAGACGAGGCCGGAATATTCTTCACGCTTTACAGCGTCAGGTATGCAAGTTCACCAGCAAAATTCCGGTCAATTAAATTTCTCGATCGCTGATCCAAGCCCGCTTGCAGTGCTCCCCACGTACCAACGAACCGTCGACCAATGATCCAGGCTCACAGCAACGGAGTTCAAGTCTCTTTGTTCCACGACATCCAGGACGTGTATCTTCCGTTCCGCGAATACGCGACGATCAACGACGGGCAATGGCATCACGTTGCGATCGTCTGGAACGGCGACAACGGCGGTGAACTGATCCTCATTACCGAAGGCTTGATCGCCAGCAAGACCGAGGCCTATGGAAGCGGAAGAACTCTGCCGCCTTAGTAAGTTGCCAAAACACTGTTCCCTTCACGGGACAACGGAAACGAGAAGGCACCGGAAATAGCAAAACTTGACCTCTTTTCCAGCGGCTGGAGCGTTCTCGGCAAGCCTCGAAGCGAGAACGCCAAGGGCTACACCGAGACCGGCTTCCAAGGACATCTGACCAAGGTTCAAGTTTGGGGTCGCGCTCTCCACGTGACCAACGAAATACAAAAACAAGTTCGCGATTGTCGAACCGAGCCCGTGCTCTACCAAGGCCTCGTGCTCACCTGGGCGGGCTACGACGACAGCATCGGCGGAGTCGAAAGAGTGGTGCCCTCCCACTGCGGCCAAAGAGTCTGTCCACCCGGTTACGGTGGTAGCAAATGCCTGCAGTTGGAATCCGACAAGATACCACCAAAAGTGGAGCATTGCCCTGGTGATTTGTGGGTCATAGCGACCAACGGATCGTCCATCGTCACTTGGGACGAGCCACGCTTCAGCGACAACGTTGGCGTTACGAAGATTCAGGAGAAGAGCGGTCACCGATCGGGCCAAACGCTCTTGTGGGGCACCTACGACATCAGCTACGTGGCTTACGATCAGGCCGGCAACTCCGCAGGCTGCAACTTCAAAGTTTACGTTCTGGGTACGCTTTTCGACTGAACTTTAGCCCGAGTTTCCAACGAGGCCTTTCTCTCCTCTCGCCTTTACCGAAGCCTCAATCTCCCTTGTCGTTTCAGCTGATTTCTGCCCCGAACTCGCCGACCCGATCGGCGGCTCCCAACTTTGCAAAGACTGGGGCTCAGGTGGCCAGTTCAAAGTGTGCGAAATCGCTTGCAACAACGGCCTAAGATTCTCCCAGGAAGTTCCCAAGTTCTACACCTGCGGAGCCGAAGGATTTTGGAGACCGACGACGGACCCCAGTCTACCGATCGTCTATCCCGCCTGCACGAGTAAGCCGCTCACCAATCGTTCATTTTCGTGGATAAATTAGCACCTCGCTCTCCTCAATGCATCGCTTTCCACCACTTTTTAAGGTTCCACCCCGGCGCAGCGAGTCTTCAGGATTAAAATGAACTTCCCAACTTCTGTTCTCTGCAACGAGGCTGGACAAGGGGTCCTGAAGCAGAAAGTTCGCAACGCTGTCAACTCGCTGAACAGGGACTGGAACTTCTGCTCGTACTCGTACGAAGGTACCCTCACATTCTTCCAGTTATTCAACTAATTTTATCTACCATCGAACTAACGATAACGCTGAACAACAATATGATTTTACTTTTCAGGTACGCGGGAGTGCAAGGACTTGAAAATTGACGTACAGTGCGATCATCGTGCTCGCGCAACTCGCGAAACCAACGACGAGGACGGTGGAACTTACATCATTTCTGCAGGAGTACCAGCAGAACCGTAAGTACAGCGACGACGATTATCAACTAATAATTTATTACCAATCAAATCGAAATCCGGAAAGCCACCTTTTCGTACAGAATTACTTCGTCTACATTATAGAAATAGGGAACCATTTTTAGTGTGAGAAAACTGAGAATATCTTGCTTGTTTCACATGATAGAACGAGACAGGGGCGCCAAGGCAGCGATACCTACGAAGTGGAGATTTCCTTCCCGGCCATAAAGTAAGATTTCCCGCTCTCGCAAAGTGAACGAACAAATAAACATCGACACGCAAAAACACGAGATGTTTATCGGATCGATTAGTCGATAGGTTTCTCACTGCATTCGTCACAACGTCATTGCACTCGAATCCCCTTACGAGCCTGTTTAGGGGCTGCAGGGGAAACTTAACGGCCCCCCACCGCAGGGCGCCGTCGTTCCGTGTTAAGGAGGTGCCCTCCAGTGTACTGCGCCATCGAATTTTTACCTATTCGCTGTGCGCAAGGCAGTGCTCTCTCGGTGCGCGTGGAAAGCAGAGCTTATAAGGGGATTCGACTGTATCTTGTATTTGGTGTCATTAATCATTTGTTCATCAACAACAGCAAACCAAAACAACAATAATCCCATGGCAGTTCGGAAACCACACACTGTAACAGCTAAACATGAAAGGATGAAATGCACGTTTTTGACTAACTTTCGATATCGACAGGTGTGGCAATATCATCGGCGTAACTCGATTTAACATTTTTCTAACACCCGTACACTCGTCGTTAGGAACAAGGATAGGACGACATCGATTTTCATTTCATCTTTTCTGTCAGAGGAAATTACATTTTTTCCACATACTTTACGAACGAGTGCTATAAATTGCAGCAGGTCGAGCGGACCATGGTGCCTAATCAAAACAACAAATACATATTTATTTATAAATAGAACACGAAACGCAAGAATAACGGCTGTACATATTACGCGCATAACCCGGTGTCCGCACAATCGACTGGATAAACTTTGTTCCATTGCAATAACCAGCTTCAACAATTTTATTATTTTTCACAGCGATCCAATTCAGAACACGAATTCCAACGATCGTGCGACCGTTCAATCGCTCTTGGAAAAATTAATTCTCGAGGAAGACCAATTCGACGTTCATGACATTCTACCCAACACGGTGCCCGATCCGGCGTCGCTCACGCTGGAATCCGATTACGCTTGCCCCGTTGGACAAGTCGTGATGGCGCCCGATTGCGGTAATTCTTGAAACGCTTTCTCATTTTAAATTAAGTATTTTTTGCTGACTTTTGAGCTCGATTACTACGAATTTGAACTCGGAGCTCGAGAACCGAAATCGCGAAGCCAGAAACGGAAATTTCGTAACATCATTTCTTAGCGCGTTTACTTTCTGGCAAAACCGAATCCAAAATGCTCCTATTTTGTTTCCAGTGCCCTGCGCCGTTGGCAGCTACTACGACGAAACTACGAAGAAATGCGAATCCTGTCCAGTTGGAACGTACCAAAGCGAGAGTGGCCAACTCAAGTGCAGCAGCTGCCCAGTGATCGCCGGCCGATCCAGCGTGACCGTCGGGCCAGGAGCACGCAGTGCCGCGGACTGCAAGGAGCGCTGTCCAGCTGGAAAGTATTACGACGACGCGGCAGGCCTCTGTCGCAGTTGCGGACACGGTTTCTACCAGCCGAACGAGGGAAGCTTCGCCTGCAAACTGTGCGGACTTGGAAAAACCACGAGGACAGCTGAGGCCGTCTCGCACGAGGAGTGCCGAGACGAGTGTGGCTCGGGACAACAATTAGCCGTCGAAGGAAAGTGCGAACCGTGCCCGAGGGGAACTTACAGAACCCAGGGCGTCCAAGCCGCTTGTCAGGCTTGTCCCTTGGGACGAACCACGCCGAACATGGGATCAGCTGCCGTCGAAGAATGCTCTCTTCCGGTCTGCGAACCTGGCACACATCTCAATGGCACTCTCAACGAGTGTGTACAATGTAAAAAAGGCACTTATCAGTCGGAACCTCAACAAACTTTCTGCATTCCTTGCCCACCCAATACGAGCACGAAGGGACCAGCTGCGGTAAGCCATTCTTTATTCCTTCTCCAGCTTCCTATAATACGCTGGCTATCTCACATTTTGTAAACTCAAGACGCAAAGTCACTTCCCAAGATCACTCGGGGCCTCAGATTCGCCTAAAACTGCTCGAGTTTCATTCCCTGAATCTTGCACGCACACTCTGTGATATTTTAAGAAAGATCATGCGTTACTTGCGATTCAAAAAAGCAACTGAACTTTTTGCTCCTTTCGTTATCACAGAAACTATTAAAATTTATTCTCCCAATTATTAAAATTATGTGCAACTTATTTGGTGAGATTCGTAAATTTTTAATACAACGCCAGCGTTTAAAATACTTGGACATTAAAATTTATATGCGTGTGCCTATCTATATTTTAAATAACCTCGAATAGGTGCTTTTCTTTTTCCATTCCCAAGTCGTTTTCACCGGTAACAAGCATTTCTCGAGGCATCATTGATATCTGAAAACATTATATTTTCTTATTCTCGTGTCTGGCTCTTTAAAGTTGGGAGGATGCTATTTCATTAAATTTGAATCGTCGCACAGGAAGCGTGTCTGCCATGAGAGCCTGCGCAGAACCCTTAAAAAATGTGATTTTCGCTAATCGTTTTCTCGACAACTATAGACGATAGATCCTATAATGATTCTGGGAATGGATGCACGCTGTATATTTGTAGGATATTTCCAAATTTCAACTCCTGGAGTTGGAATTTTCCATTTCCATTGTAGATTCGCGTGATCTTGGGGAGAAATTTCTGTGAAAAAGGAAATGTATCAAGTCCTTTGGAGAGAATTATTAAAAAACTCACTTTTCCATTGGTCCAGCAAAAGAGGGGACGGGGAGTTTCAAGATGTAGCCAAAAAGTTGTCGTAGAGTCGATGAAAACGAGACGCAAGTGTGAAAAACCGAAAAACCGAGCAGTTCCGGTTCAATTTGATGCTGCGAAATAAGCAGGAGTGGAATAACTAAAAATTTTGATAAATTTCGATTGCAGACGAGCAAAGCCGAGTGCACGAACCCCTGCGACATGAGTGGCGAAGAAATGCATTGCGACGCAAACGCCTACTGTTTGTTGATACCGGAAACGAGCGATTTCAAATGCGAGTGCAAGCCTGGCTACAACGGCACCGGGACCGAATGCGTTGACGTATGTTCCGGGTACTGCGACAACGAAGGGGTGTGTTTGAAGGACTCGAGGGGCCAGCCATCCTGTCGCTGCAGCGGTAGTTTCACCGGCAAACATTGCGCCGAAAAATCCGAATTTTTCTACATCACGGGCGGCATAGCCGGTGGCGTTATTCTCATAATCATCGTCGTACTCCTCGTTTGGATGATTTGCGTGAGGTCGTCTCGGAAAAGAGAACCTAAAAAAATGCTTTCACCTGCTGCCGACCAAAACGGCTCGCAAGTGAACTTCTACTACGGAGCACCGACCCCCTACGCCGAGTCAATCGCACCTTCTCATCACAGTACTTACGCTCATTATTACGACGACGAGGAAGACGGCTGGGAAATGCCGAACTTCTACAACGAGACGTACATGAAAGGTGCGGCTTTTATTTCCTCCCTTTTTGTGGATCACAAAATTTCAACCTTTTTAGGACGGGTCTGGCCGAAATGATTGACGGTCGAGCACGTAAAGCAAAAAATTCGTTAATTATGCACAAATTTCGAGGAAAATATTAAATTGTACATCGAACGTGAAAATTTCGTCCCGAAAAGGTTGAGAAGCGTCGTACTTTCGCGTTACGATATTTCATAGAAAAGCTTAAGGATGTATGTAAAAAATATCGACGTGTCAAACTTCCCATGAATTTCAAGTATTTAATAGAGTTGATCACGTTGCGTCGATTAAAAAAAAAAGAAAAGGGTACTTAGCCGATGGTTAAAAAGAAATATTTAAGAACTAAAGCCGCATTCAACTCCGTGTCATTTGTACCGGAAGTTGACAAAATCGAACTGAAATGACAAAAAAAAGTATATGAAACGTTGTCGACGCACGGCCAAAAAAAATGTTTAGAAACTTTAAACTTTTATCGATTTTTTCACGCAAAAAAAAACCACTGTTTCCGATGTCGTTGTGGAGATATTTGGGGTTAACTTTTGACGTTTCAGCGGCGTTCTGTAATTAGTACGTCCGCCATATTGAACATACGTGTAATTTGATTGGCTCGCTTGTTGTGCTTGACCACAGTTATCAAATTGGATATTAAGAGGATGGATCAGTCGGTATATCGCAACCATGAGTGCGAGAGAGATAGTTGCAAATTTCGAAATCGAAATTCTTTAACACAGTTTGACCGATTAAAAAAAGGCTCTGTCAGTCGATTTTTGCCATCGTTCTGCGTAGGCTGACAGAGCCTTTTTTTAATCGATCAAACTGTGTCAAAGAATTTCGATTTCGAAAATTCCAAGTGAGGTTAGTCGACTGATCCATGCTCTTAACTTTATTAAAAATTGTAAACTATGATTCAAAATGACATAGTTTTTTTATTTATTAAAAATTATAAAATGCAAACAGAAATGATTCGCCATTGACATTTTAACATAAGACATAACCTTAAAAAATAAATAGATGTACTGCGGAATTGACCTTGTATACATCCTTAAAAAAAAAAAAAGGGAGAAAACTCGGCAGGATTTTGAGTATGTGCGCTCGAAGCAGCCTCTGTTGAATTTGGTTTGTCAAAACCCGAAAAAATAAGGGTTTGAGGGGCCAGTTTGCGTGAAAATTAAACGAACCTTTATCAATTTCAGAGAGTCTGCACAACGGAGGCAAAATGAACAGCTTGGCACGCTCGAACGCTAGTATTTACGGTACGAAGGACGACCTTTACGACAGACTGAAACGGCACGCGTATCCAGGCAAAAAAGGTACGTCCAATTTTCCGTGCGATGCGTCACTTCGTTAAAAAAAAAAAAAAAAAAAAAACAAATTTAATTGAAAGATAAGAGAGTAGATGACAGAGCGGAGCTAACGAACGCAGGTCGAAATAACTTCAATATCTTTTTTTCCCCAAAATGTTCATTACTCTACTTATCAATCTCAGCTTGATGGGCGTCTTCTTAATTCTTCGCAGACAAGAGCGACAGCGACAGCGAAGGTCAGTGATCATCTCAGAGTCAAACAAACAGACACAAACGCTCGCGAACGATCAGTTTATACGGATCATCGAGAGAAAAAAGCAAGATAAAAAGAGAGAAAGAGAACAGAAGAAAGGGAAACCGGAACCGAGGACTAGAAATTGCGAGCAACGAAGCTTCGAAATCGCGACTGCGCGAAACTCGAACCTCGTCAGCCCCCGGCGCCGGAGATTCGTTTCTTGTAATGTTCGTGTGTTTTTATCTCTCCTCAACGTGAGGAAAACCAAATGTGAATACCGACTTCGACTCTTCGAGTCCTGGAGTGACGATCTGCCAGAAAAATACATGATAAAAATGATTGTACGAGCGGATCGTTACTTCGGCACGTTTTTCGTCACCAGTCGAAAGTAAAAATATATCGAATTTAAAACGAAGTTAACGAATGGGCTTCAACAGCAGGACCATTTCGTCGAATACCAATCAAACGAAATAAGAGACTCGCAGATTTTTTCAATTTCCGTCGTCCCATCGACGGGAAACACGTTTTATGTTTATTCTTCGTGTTGTTTTTTTTTTCTTTTTTTTTTATCTCTTCAATCAACGATCGAACGAGTTTTAATATTTATAGGACTGAGGCATGCGAGTGCGCGCGCGATGCATTTTGTGAGAAAGGAGATCGCGGTGTGAGTGTAATTTTTGTATTTAAATATACCCCTCGTATATGTTCGTAATATACGCAGCATTTTTATCGATCGAAAATAACCTCGAAACAAATGATCACAATAATATTAACGGTGCGAAAGTTAAACGAGTGCTGAATGTTATAAATAATATTAATATTAGCTCGTAAGTGAATTTTTATATTGTTACGACCAATATCCAACTGTTTTCGGACTCCCTTCATTTTCTCTCCCTTTCGAAGCTCTCCTTTCTGTTTTTTTGTAAAATATTAGCGACTATATAGAGACGACGATGCGGGACGCCGACACTGCGAATTTAAAAGCGTCTCGATCGACCAGGAGACTATATTTAGAATATGTAAAATTGCAATATATTATTATTTCAATCTTTGTATAAATCGACTCTTTTATTTGACAATATTTGTCGTTTGGATCCTGTGGATTGGTGGGGCTTTGGGAAACAGTGCAGAGACAAGCAAATGCTGCTTTTTCGTGAGAAACTTTCGTGGCGACAACTCCATGCGAAATCAGTCAAATTGCTCTGCCAATAACGCTTCGAGGTCGACCACTGCCTCGTTGACACTTTTGTCGGTAATGTTGGAACTACCGCCACCGGCTTCGTCACTCACTTCCGTACCAGAAGTCGACTGTTCGGCCTTCTCAACCCCGTTATCCATCGGACTCGTTTCTCCCAATCGGGACAACTTGATTTTTTCTATTTTATCGACGTTTGTTCGTAATGATGACAAAAGATTCTTTTCGGGACTTATTTTTCTAGATTTTTTGTATGTTTAGATTTTTGGCGAATTTTATGACGGTTTTTGTGGTCGGAAACAACGAGAAACCGGACGGAAAGGAAATTTTAAAAGTTGCGTCGACTGTTTTGGAGGCTTGCGAAATTAAAAGAGCGTCGAATAACGTGACTCACTGAATTTGCAAAATTTTTCCAAAGCCACCAAGCACTTACGGACGAGATGATCGTTTGGGTTTGTTATCATTACTGAAAATGAGATTTGAAACTCTTTGAGCGTCGAAAAAGCTTGAAAGGTCTATAGAATAATACGAATTTTCGTCCTCGTACTTGATCTCCCGAGATCGATTGCTTTCGGGTAATCTTTCTTCGTTATAGCATCGACGAACTGAATGAATTCGATAAGTGGAAGAAACGTTAATGCATTTTTACGGACCAAGTGGCTTCCGAGTACGTGGCATTTAAAAACATCGAAAACCCACGTACTTTCGACCTTTCCGCGTTCAATCTCTCGCTCTTCGGCTCCATCGTAAATTTTGATTGAGTTATTGCTGATATTTTTACTTATTTATACATTAGCCATAGAATTTCGTTGGATAATTTTTCGAAGCCAAAAGTCTCGAAGGAAATAACCTGGGAAATGAAAACTGTCAAAGTGACATTTGACAGAGCACGATCATTTTCAAGCCCAAGAAAGTTTGTTTGTCGAAACCATTGGCTATACTTTCACACACTGAAGCACACGCATACGTCACTGAAACAAAAAAAAACGCAGCACCGATTTCTCCAACGTAAATCCAGATTTGAACTCAGCTCGTCCAAAGCAGGCATTTTTTACATTCGAAAATTGAACTGAATTTAAACGACGTCGGAGAAAACGACGGGGCTCGGCGCGCCACTGTTGGCGCTAAAAATCCAAAATATATTCAACATAAAAAATATTATTAAACGGTAGTATTGACATTTGTAGCGCAAATAGCGATTCCCCCTGAAGGCAGGTTCCGGAACAAAACAAAAAATGGAAGTGGACTTGACTTTCAACTGGCGGGGTAAAACCCAAATTTTCTGTAGCGGCTCTTTACCCCTTCACTCTACATACTCCGCTCGAAAACTCGTTTCTGACGTAATTCGCAGCTCCCTGTGAATCATGGACTAGCTATTTCGTCCCGTGTGCGAGGTGTTGACTTTGCCGAATCGTCTCCGCGCGAACTTCGCTATTCGTTAACGTACTCTTCGCTTTTTTGCCATCGAATCGTTCTCACAGAGCTCTGCACATTAAATTATCGACACTTTGAAGCTTTTTCTTTGTCGTTACACTGAAAAAACTTTTTGTTTTTTTTTCGGTTTCAATACTTAGCATTTTTTAAACACGATTCGAGAATCGTGAAAGTCTCAAATTTCGATCTCTCAGATCATTTTATCGTAATTTATCTTTGACGACAATATTAGCTAGAAAAGACGAATCAATCAAGCCTGCGATAACGACACGAATGACTTTGCATGACGCGATTTCTAAAATTGGATTCATCAGGATACGGAGTCAGTTTGGAAAAAGTTTTTATCTACATTGAAGAATTATTTTTTGGAGAATGATTTAATGTAGAGCCCTGACATCACCTTAAAGCTAATATTGGCCCAATTGTGTCATCTCGTAAACCGTGTCTGCAGATAATACATTTTTTCTCAATAATATGAAAACAAAATTATTATCATCATTTTTTTAATATTCAGCCACGGGCTTAACCAAAATGGTGAAATTTCTCAGAGGCTATTATATGAAATCAATGACTGGATACTTTTTATCGCGTCTAATCGTGAGATAATTTTTCGAGTACTTCATATATTACTGCGAGACGACAATATTTGTAAAAAATATTTTATGATTATATATCCGGGCGCCATCGCGATGAGATTTGCCGCCGTGGTGGTTATGCGATTGTCCTCAAAATTTAGGATTTATGAAAGCAAACAAATCCGAAGGGGGGAAAGAGATGCTTCAAAATAGATCCACCGAGGTACACAGTAAGATAACAGTGGCAAGTAAATTTTCAACTCTTATACTACTGACCTTCAATCGTACGTCGACCCGACACGTGTGTTCGACTTGAAGTTGATAAAAACATCGAAACACACGACGACATGGATGGTTCTGTTGTATCGTGATGAATATATATGAAACTGAATTGACGTATTATTTTGCTTTGTGTTCGAGTTCGAAGCGAACTTGTAAAAATCTGCTGCCTCGTTTTTTGTAAATTATTGCTAAGAATCCAAAAACATCCATCGTATACAATGCAAATATATGAAAGAAAAAAGGATATAATTTCAGGATTAACTTTATATATTATAAATTCTGAGAACAGACAGGAGTAAAGAAAGAAACAAAAGTATGCGAAGAATGTTTTACAGAAAAGTGGTGGGATACACGAGCGAAAAGAGGGAGAAACGACCGTGGGAGAAACTGAAGCGCCATTTATCGACTCTCGTTTTTTTTTATCTGTTATTTGGCGGACCGTGTGGGAGTTCTGTGCCATGTACAAAAGCTGCACAATGATTGGTCGAAATTGTCGTCATCAGTGGTCGGATTGGTGAGTGAACGGGCTGCTGCCCCCTAGCAGTTAAACCGTTACATAGAACCGCGTACCGCGGTGAACTAGTGCACGGGTGTCTCGACTGTCTCGTGACGTTCGACGTTCTTAGAGAGCCACCGCTCGCAGACCTCGCAAGACGCATAATCAGTACGCGGCAACTCGCCAAAAAGTTTTCAACAAAACTGAAGCGATCGCGACAGTTTTCATCTCAACGATTAATGCGAATCCGGTGTTTATCAAACCTAGTGCGCTCGAAACAGAACGCTCTATTCAAAAAATCTCGTTAAACATTAGCTACGGAAAGTTATCGATCGAATAATCGTGTGGAACTAAGTTTTATTCAACTTCCATACGATCGAGAGGAATTTTCCACTGTATTCTCTACGTTCCAAGTGAAAGCTACACCGGTTACCATCGATTCAAGGAGGGTAAGTTCAATTCACGGTTTATCAACAAAATATCATGAGAAATCATGCTTCGGACACAAGTTCACATTTTAATAATGTTTAAATAATCGACGGTGCTTCAATGAGTAGCGTGTTATTTATGAGATTTTGTTCCTTTTCATTACATTGCTGACGTCACCTTCGTGTACCAGATATAACCCCGTTATACGAGATATTCGATATCTACTTCGCGGTTTCAGCAAGAATACGCGTGATACAATGTGCTAGAACAGTAATTTTTTTTTTGTTATCGCTACATTCTTATCACTTCGTGACAAGGCAACATTACGAAGCGTGTAACACAAAATTGCCAATAATGATTCAGAGAAAAAATTTATACCGGAAAAACTTATCATGGCATATGCTTCGGAACAAACACGCTTTGCTCGCCGGTCTTCTAAAGATAGAGTGCCACTTATCAGCATTTCGTTTTGAGAAAAATCGATGATTGTTTTATGTGTCTGTATATAGAGCGCATAATGTACATATACCAACGTACGTGTATGAAAAAACAATCAAACGCTTTTTTTTCTCGATTGTCGTAAAGTTTTAATGATGGAATAAATGAGTCGCATTTAAAACCTCTGTGTAACGATTGTACAAATAGAATCTACACATAAAACGTCAGGGAGATATATAGATCCAGCGAAATGCAAACGATGACGTAAGACCGTAACGCGAAAATCCCGTGACACACTGAAACGTTAGACATACGTTACGTAACCCATACGTTCCCATGTAAAAAAAGGAGCAGACTTTGATAAATAATAAACCACGGATTTTAAAGGAAGATTGAAAATAAATCATAGACTTCGCGACGTATAAAAATTGTCAAATTTGTTCCTCCGTTGCACGAGGTAAACAATCGAACATTCCGAAAAACTATCGTGACTATGACATTTCGTTATTATTGGCCGGCGGTTTTATCTGGAGCGATTACAGTGCTTACTAGTAAAAAGAGCTTGAAATATTGGGGAATGCGTTGCTCTTTGTATATCCAAAATTTGATTTTTAAAACTGTCATATATTCAAGTATACTACATTTGTTGTATTTATTAGTCACTAATAGAAATTGATTGTATTGGAGTATTTTAAAGCCATGTACTTTCAATTTTGCAACGGTCATGAATGTAGGGAAAAGTAAACGTTCGCTGAAGCCTCAAACGTTTTTTACTATAAAACTTTAATGGTAAAAAAAGTATATTCTCCGCAAGATCATCCCAATCAAGTGACAAGAAGCATCATTGTGGATGCTTTACCTCTTTTATGCTATTCGTCAGTATTTTATCAGATCAAGACTTACTCTTTCATTAGTGTGATAAGAAAAAAGATAACACAATCCTCTACACATCAGATAATAAGGAATTTCAGTTAAAATAATATTGTTTAATTGTTTTCTACTTGCGCTAACACATGAAATTATTCTCTTTTGTACACAGGCTTTCAAAATCCCTCCTATTAACAAGCGTTCAACGGCCAGCAACATTTCATTTGAGAAAGGAGGCGAATTTAACGTAAGTTACAGTATAATTTTCAAATTTGAACATACTTTTCAAGCTAAATGCACAAAGTGATATCAATCACTATTATTATCCTTGCGTCATGCATAGTAATCAATTGAATAGTCAGCGACCTATTCAAATCTCTTGGCTGTTATTGTTTCACTTGATTCTCCTCCATTTGAATGTATCATTTTTTCACCGCTACTTCGAACCAAAGACACGAAAAATGTACGTGCTGTGGTTTTTTTTAGCTGCTTCTCAATCAAGACACCAATCTATTGCAGAAAACAGAAAAATGCAACCCGAAGTTGAAGCTGTCCTCTGTTTCTCATGGCGTGAAATTGAGGCAGGCGGACTCGGCGGAGATCGTGCTGGACACGATACCTCTGCTGAGTCCGACCATGGAGCTGGATCTCCTAAAGGAAACATGGCCTACGATAGATTCGTTTGCCAATTTGAAGAATCAGAAGATATTAACGACCGACGAGGACAATTCAATACATTCAATTTGGGAGGAGAATTATCAGGATCTCAGTGGTTGGTGCATCGACCCATTCCAAGGACAATGCGCCTTTCCTATAGGTGAATTAGAAGAGAATAAATATTCCGGTGAGTGGCAGCAGACAAATAAACATCATTCGTTACATAAGCATTACATAAGCATATACATTGTTAATTCAGCACATTCTGTTCTTATTGCTCTTAATTGTAAACTCATTTTATCAAAGTATTCACAAGTCAGTCAAAAATCATAAGGTGCAATCGAAATTATTGCTTTTTAATTGAGTTAATGAACGTTCGGTCTCATTATTTTTTCAGGCGTGGAAAGCGAGGATAACGTTGTTTCGATAAAAAAGACAGGGGCAATTGGGAGGGTGGGATCAATGGAACTTCCCGGGGAGCAAGCAAATCTCAGCGATTCAAGCTTAAAAGTGGCGGAACTTCCGCTCATCGAGTCTGAAACAAGAAATAATCAAGTGGGGGGTGCACAAGCTGCTATTAAGACAGAAATACTCGACACCAGACCGATGGAAATAAATGATATATTGCTGCTGGATCCAATCGATTCCTCAATGAATCAGAGGACTGACGAATGGATTCAGTTTGGAAACGTCGATTTACCAGTCGTTTCGCCGATCAGTCTACACCATAAATCAATAAACCATAAACAGGGGAATAACGTTATCAGCGTCGAATATCCGAGTACGATTCTTACCGAGGTCGCTAAAAATGAAAAGGATAATTGGGAGACTATCAATACGTTTGACAACACCGAATCAGAAACTTTTGATCTTCTCTCATATCTTTGTGACGTAAGTTTATTTACGATTAGCTCTGATATCTTTTGAAAATTGAATTCTCGCGATTTAAATTCTTCGGTTAAAGTAAGCTCTAAATTCGAATAACCAAAGTCAAGTTGAGAAAAAATGACAATTTTTTATCAAGATTTCCCGTGATTGGAAAACAAACTCTGGCCACAGTGGCTCGTGCACTATTTTTATTAATCGAAATTTCAACAAGGTCGTCCCCCGTGACTAGAAAATTTTCTAAACCGAATTATCTAATCGAATCTCAAAAGCTACAGCATTTTTTGGCATCGCGATGTCCGAGAGCCCCTCTGAAACGGTCCCATGATGATAATTCATCGTACAATTGTTACGTAAAAGGCACAGACAAGAGTCGAATCTTTTTGCGAAGCAAGTAATCACGTAAGACTCGTCATATACAAGAATGTTGCGTTTAGAACGAGTCAGCTTCCAACTGCGTGAAGATTGAACAAGTTCTAATCACGAGATCTCTGCTAAATCTCGCAATTTCATCAGATTCCTAGAACCCACGAGCTTGTACGCGAATCATGCTCTGTTATATAAACGTAGCGACGGATAAATAAATATATAAGTGGCGTTACGTGAACTTCAATCATCCGCGGGGTGAATTGCGAACAATTTACAATTTGTGTGACGCTTCAATCCGAGATTACAGTAACATTTAATTGCTACATTGTACAGTGTAATCAGGATTTGTTATTCGAGGAGATAAATCTTCTGCAAATGTCTTTTTCTCAGATATAGAAACCATAAAATTGTTTTTCTTAGTAATGAAAAAATTTTACGAGTTTCTATTTCACACATATATTTTCTTTGTTTTTTTATAGGATAATATAGAATCACCAGATGGGAGTATCATTTCGCGAGATTCCGAACCAGCAACGATCGTATCGAATTCGTCGATCGCGGGTTCCGTTGATGGGACATCGTCGTCGACAACGACGACCACGAGAGATTCGCACAAAAGTCGAAAAAGTATTGGAGCCTCTCGGGAGGAATATGCCGAAGCGAAATCTTCGTCGTCAGCATCGATAGCCGCTATTTCCGCGGCTCTCGATAGCGTTGCAAAAATGTCCGAACGTTCTTCGCGTAACAGACAGAAACGGAATTCACGATCAATGCGAAGTGAATACGATGCTGAAGTTGAAAAACGGAGAGGTAAAAAACGTTGCCTCGACAGTGAGTCCGAGGATCGCATGTCGGGGGATGGCAGTTACAGGGAATCAAGAGAAAAAAATAACGAAGCTTCAAGAAAGTCTCGACAAAACAAGAAGGCTAAAGAAAACGAAATGATGATGAAAGCTAACGAACTCGAGAAGGACAACAGGATACTTAAAATGAAAGTTGACGAGCTCGATAAACTCGTCACTTCAATGAGAACAGCCATATTGAGATCGGCCATGAAAAAAACCTCGTAAACCGATCGACTTTTTACAATAATGAGAGTTGCAGCAGCGATTCGTTAATCACAAAAGGAGAACAATCATGAAAATAAACTTTAATGAACCACAGAACAAGTGCAAATAAGCTCGTTTAAATTTTCAATTTATATCGCTTCTACTTCACGCTGCTGCAAAGACGAGCGTTGTGCAAGCTCTTTTTTGTTCTGCAGAATACACGAAATCGCTAGTGAAAGATGTTTAAATAAATCTAAATTGACTAAGTGTTTCATTTGTTTAAAAATGATAAAACTCAAAAATTACCAGTTTTACTGGCTCTAATTCGTTTGCGTCTAAATTGAACATTTTACTAGATTTCTTGGGTTTACTAATATTTTTTATCCGCATCTAATTGCGGAGTGTGTTTCACTGCGGTGAAGAAAAAACGCATTTTATGGTTTTGTCGACGGTAATCAAGTGTATGCGTGCGGGTGGACGAGAGAGCAGGGAAAGAGAGAGAGAGAGAGAGAGGAATGTTAATATTTTTTCACCGTTATGGAAAATATTTCTGGATGTTTTATAATCTACGTGTGAATCGCGATAATTAAATATTCGCTTGTTAATACGGTGACGGACTTTTGTTTTTGTTTTTTTTTGTTATTCAACAAAGACATTGTTTCAAGTGCGCAACTTTTGATTTACTGCGACCACAGAAATGTTGTATTGAGAGAAAAAATGTCACGACAATGCGCTTGTCGTTATGCAGCTGCGACCGTCGGAAGAACGAGGAAAACCGTGACCTTCGGAAAAATATTTTATGTTCATTTTGTTAAACTGTCCATGCGAAAATAACTATCGATACGATCATTCTGTCTAAAATATCTACCTGGCAAAGTAGTGAATTATTTGTCTTGCGAGAAACTGCATATTTTCTTAGAATCATTTACGATGGAAAAAGAAAAAAGAACCAACGCATGTAAATTGATTTTTGTAAAGATACAATAAACACAATATCGGAAAAATTACTCTATTTTTTCTGTGCCATGGATCCTGATATTTTTTAAACGAGTCGCTTGCAGCGCTTACGAAATCAATAAATGTTTATTTGCCACAGAAAATTTTGGTGACACAAAACGATAAGTGTAAAAAAATCAGCTGCAAGAATGGGGGTGGATAACTGAACGGTAGATGAATTTTTCTCAACACACGTCTTCCACGATGAAAAGACAACAATCGCTCCTTTTCGTAATCGATTAAAACCGTGTTGAATTAATGAATTTCCAAATCTCTCAGGTTTTCGTATTGGCGACTAATAACGCAAAAAGTAGTTTTAAGAAATCCCGATGCTTTTACACCGAGCGTGGAGCAGGCTCGACACGCGCACAAGTCACCGCTCACCGCTACATGTTTATTAAAATACAATGTTCATCCGGTGATCTCAACAGTTTGGGAAGCACCAGCAAAATAGGACAAAAATCGATGCCGTATACGTGTAATTTATCAATTAACAATATCGAAAATTACCGGATTTCTATTGCCTGTGATTCAATTTTTCAAATCTGTATAGTTGTTGGTTTTTTATTATTCTTCAATTATTGATTACCTCGCGATGCGACAAAAGAATAAACTCATGAAGTTGGAAAAAGTTGCAACGCTACATGTTTTTCCCGTAGTATGAAAGTTCCGACTCGTAAATCAAAACGCACCGGTTTATCAAAATCTTGAGTTTTGTGTGAAGTGTAACAGTTCGTACAAATGATATATCCACTTTCTGAATCAAATAGAAAAATTGACATGACAGCAAGCGGCAGCTGGCAGAAATGTCACATTTCAGTCAATTCAGGTTAGCGCAATTTTGACGAAATGATTTTTTTCCGGACACCAAATGTAATTTTTTATCGAATTTCGATCAAGAACAACTTACACGCTCACGATTTTATGACACGTAGCAAATAAAAAACCATCTTTGCTGTCATTTTCGTAAGCAGGAGTCGAGCAAAATACGAAGGATTTCCGCGATGCCAACTCGAACGAAGACAGCGTGGAAAAAACCGCGGATGTGACCTCTCTTGATTACAATATTACGACAATGTCGATATGCGATCGTGATAAGTTTGGCGACTGGAAAATAATAGGCACTGATTCTAAATGGGACACGGGAGCGTCAAAAAATAACGAGCACACTGCGACGAGTTTTTTGTCGACAGAGAGCATAACCGAGTGGAAATGTAAAAATTTGTACTGCATATCCGCCCGGGATTGCGGACTGCCGAACAGTTGGAACGCTGATCGCACCGTGGCGCTAGCCAACGGTATGAATGCGAAGAAAATTTAAAACTATTATTTCAACCGAAAATCTTTGACAACGCTATTCGGGTCTACTAAAAATCTTGAGACTCAATATTTCATCATAAAGTCTTCTTTTTCAAATTCACCCATTTTATTGCACATAACAATACGAATACTAGTGTTTTTGATGCTTCTTAACGGCGTTACGATGTTTGTTTCGTTTTCTTATACGGATAACGCACCACACAGATTTTCTTCAAGATCAACCAAGTGACATTGAAGAAGAAAGTTATCAACCAAGTGACATTGAAGAAGGAAGTTATTTTAACAAATTCCGTGAATATTTGGCGCGTTATCAAGAATTTCATGGCATTCCTCGCACCGAATACACTTTTCCGGCGTTGATTAAGGTCATGGGACAAGCGACTGGACGATCATTGCTCGCTTTACTCTATGTTGTTCTGAATGTAACGCCGATAATACTGGTATATGTTTATCATTGACGCGTCAACTTTTTTCTTTTATCGACGAAAAAAATGTAAAAAAATTGAGAGGTTTTTTCTCCAGTGGTTTTAGAAAAATTGCGGAAAATTACCTTGTTGTCTCCCAGATCCGAAAGTCGAAAATGAACAAATGTTGACTTCGTAGGCGGAGGGTCGATCAACCCAAAACCAGGGGTGACGTAAATCAAGGATCGGTCGACCTTCCGCGCGGACGGTTTTCACTGCTCACGTGCTTTTCGCTCAAAAGTCGATTGACTCTGTTCAGAAGGTTCATTATCGCGGATATGCTTCTCATATCAGGAATTTTTCACCCACTGAGCGATGCTTTGACTTCTTTTATGTCGCGGAGAGCTGCTCGTATATGAGGAAAGCCTCAACAGAGTGCGTTATGCTGTGGTTGCTTCCGGTTGAAAGCTTTCAACCGGAAGTGACGTCAACACTCCAGCACCGAGCCAAACACGGATCGGAAATTCGTGCAACTTCGACTCTCGTCGGAAGTCGAAGTCGAAGGAATAATCGTTGGGATAGTTCCAGTTTACCAAGCATGTTAACATTTGTTCCGTTTTTTTTTCAGATATTATTACACATTCTGCGGTTTATACTGGACAAAACGATAAGTATACAGAATACAAATGATTCCCGTCAAATGCTGGTGAAGTACGCGATTCTCGGTGTCCAATTACTTTGTATTTATGTGTTTCTCGTGTTCATCTTTGGTTGCATAGTTATTCCAATAGTACACATGACTATTGGGGTAATCGTGAAAATAATTTTGTACACTTAAAAATTGTTGTCGGATATATTTATATATATGAGTGTATTTTTTTATTCTATATAATCATTAATCGTTCCATCATTCAATGTCACAGAAAAGTCATGAATATACGATATTAAACCTTTTTACGAAAAAATGTGCAAACTTCGTAATAGTGTATTGATTTCTTAATTTTTATTAGTTTCAAAAATAATAACATTTTTAAAAAGTCCATGTACGAGTTCAAATAAATATGTTTTTGTTCACGAAACTTGTTTATCTTGAATTTGCAGAAAGTAAATGTTTTTAAAATGATTGATTCTTGAATTTTTTATAAGACAAAGTAGAAAAAGTGTTCCGACTTGTTCGTAACCTTGAATTGTTACTTCGAAGAGAATTTTTTGCATTATTTTCATGGAGCTTGATTCTTGGATGCAGTTTCTTTAGTCAAAAATAAATAAAATATAAAATGCAATCGGGTGGTTATTTTATTTGAATAATTTTGACGATATCTAAAAAAAAAACAGATTTTCCAAATCCGTTGTACAAATAAAAATGAAAATAAAACTCATGGCACATGTGAAGCAGCTCGAAAAGTCAAAATGATTTCAAAAAGTTTTAACTCTGAAAAACTTTTCGACCAACTCGTTGCGAAGCCACAATAATCAAATGTTTCGCTGCATTACATACAAAGTCTTATGAAACCACACGCTTACCAAATAAGATCGATTGAATTTGGATGCAGCAATAATCAAATGTGATTGTCGATCGATTTTAACTATTGCGGAGCAAGAGTTAAACGTTGTTGAGCAAGAAGAGAGGAAAAAGTTGCAAATTATTTTTTCACCCAAAATATACCTGCTTTTGCAGTGAATACTTTTGTTACAGGAAAAAATTATCTGTCATGGTCTGCGATTCCATCGACGAATGCTGAACAATTAGCGTTGTTATTGCTGCTGAAATATATGCTTGATAATACGATGGTTCAAAAGGAAAAAAACTTTGAAAAATTCATTGTTTAGTAGATGTTCGTAGTGAGTACTGTGACGACGAAGAAAACGAGGATGCTCGATAAATGGATAGAGCTCGCTGCACCCCAACCGCACTCAATGTCAGACTTGAGAGCTTTTGCCAGCGACATGTTATTCTTGTTCAGACAGAAAGTCTCTCGCAAATCATCGTCCCAGCCGTTATCCCAACAACTGTATTCTCCTCCTTCATCGCGCTCGTAATTGTTGTAAAAACCGTACGTCGTACATCGATCCTCCTGATATTGTCGATGCTTTCGTTGCCAAACCTCGATCCACCTTGAATACGAAAAATTGGTCGTCAAGTTCCTTTTCTTATTCGATTAGGCAAAACGGTAATCGAGAATGGAGTAAATTCTTCATTTCCTTTTGCAGTTTTATTTGCACTCACCCCATGTCACAGTCACAAGTCACGTAACTTCCAACCATTCTGAGCCGGAGTAAAAATCTTTTGTCCGGCATTCCTGGCTTGTGACCTGAAGAAGGATTCTGCAGAGTTTTTAAGTCGTTGTTATGCAAATCGACCGTGACGTTCCTAACCCAATTAGCGTGGTCGAAAATCTCTCTTGGTACGGTCGCTACGCTTGTATTGTGAAGGGCGAAGTGAAGATGTGGATTCCGCATGCCCTGAAAAGTGAGCCAAAAGAAATGAGATCTTGGAATGAATTGAAACTGCATTTATTTCACAGCGTTGAGAGTCAAACTATATTTGAAGGAAAATTATTGATTCTCACCCGCAGAATATCTTTGTCTAGCGAACGAAGATTTCTTCCACTCAAAGTGAAGTTGTAAAGCTTCGCAGGGAACTTTCCCTTCATTTCCTTTTCCAAATTGGTTTCATTGTCGACCTGTGAAGCATTTTTATCTTGTAAACTCTAAATGTGCCAAAACTTTTCGAATTCGATAAAATATTACACTTACGTCAATGTAAAGATTCTTTAAACCGTGATTGTACTCCAAAATATTAGGCAAATTGAAATTTTTAACCCCGGTGTAAGCAGTCACGAGGAGCGTTTTGAGCTTCGAAGCTTTACAAAGAGCACCAGCCTAAAAATCCCAAAAAAATAAATCTGACTGTCTGATTTATCTAACAATAATCTTGCATCAGAATTTCTAGTTTTAAATAATGCCAAGAGACTTGAAGATGCAATACCTCGAAGGTGGATAACGAGAGTCTTCGGATATCGAGTTCTTCAAGACTATCGGCCAAGCCAAGGAAACTCGTGTTGGTGATGGCTGTGATTGGATTATAACCAATATCGAAAGTTTTTAATTCAGGAAGCGTGTGAGTAATGAGCGGGACAACAGTTAAATCGTTGTGGCTAAGATCGAGATGATGGAGAGTGCTCAAATTCGAGGCCATTTCAGCGGGTATCGATGCCAATTCGTTGTGGGCGAGGTACAACGTTCTCAAATACCGGAACGGCAATTCAGGCACCTGAAAGGTTGAACGTTTTTTTATTCGAACAATGATGAAACTCCGTAAGAAGAAATAATTCAAGTACTAACGCTTAGAAGCGAAATATTGCTGAGTCCCAAAAACAGTAGAGAATCTTCTAATCCGTTGAAAGTTCTGCCTCGCGATTCCAGGATCAATTGTTTGTTATGACTGAGATCGAGGTGATTCAAATGATCGAGTTCCGAAAATATCGCATCGTCGAGTCTCACGAGACGATTGTAAGAAAGATCGAGCCACGAAAGACTCTGGAAAGAAATTCATTCGTCGTGACGAATTTTTTCTTTTTTAACTGACACACCAATCGGATCGAACATTGCGACTCACGTGGAGCTTGGAAATGGCATCTGTGTTGTGAATGCCGGACAACAAATTCCAAGACATGTCGAGTGTCGATAGCCAACCTGCAGCAGCAGGCGACATGGCTTTTGCAGGCAAGCGCATAAATTGGTTGTGCGACAAATCGAGACTTTCGATTGTCGCCTCGGTGAACAAATTGTCTGGTAAAGTTCGCAGTTTGTTCCAGGACAAATCGAGGATTCGAAGTTTTTTCAGAGGCCTCAGGACTTCCGCTGGAATGTCCATTATATTGTTGTGCGAGAGCAACAGGACTTGAAGATTTTTCGTGTTTCGAAAACAATCGAAATCGATCTCGACGAGATCGTTGTAACGGAAATCGAGCCACTGCAAATGTGGCATGTTTCCAAATACTCCCTGAGTTACATTCGCTATTTCGTTATGAGCAAGATACAGATGCGTTAAGGAATACTCCACTGGCCGGAAATAATACCTCATTATGTCGCTGATGTTGTTGTGACTCATGTCCAATACTTTGATGTTTGACTGTAGATTACCACCAACTGAAATACAGTTAAATTCTTCAGTAATTCGCTCCAAGAGCTCGTTCGTTTCAAATAATCGCTCTAATTTTTCTAAATCCCACGACGATGAATGAATATTTTAAAAAATTACACTCACTGCTAGTCGCAGGTGTCATAGTTGTGCTGTTGATCCACAGTTTCGGTATGCTGTTGTGGCTTACATTCACCTTGAACGAGGCCAAAGTGCCGACTTGATCGAACGAAGCGAAATCGAATTCTTCGAGTTCGTTGTAAGCCAAATCCAGAAACTCAAGATCTGGAAGATTCTGAAAGTATGAAAGTTCAAAAGCAGGGTAAAATCGATGAACCGCGAGTAGAATAACGATTGAATTGATACCGATGACAGTTGAAATTTGTTTTTTGTTTTGCTACTTTTATTTTCGAATTATATCGTTCAATTATTTTTCGATTTCTAACCCACCTGGAAAGCCTCATCAGTAATGTCCCTAATTTTGTTGCCTCGTAAATTGATGTACTTCAACCGGTTCATATTCATGAAAGCGCGTCTTTCGATTCTATCGATCCTATTGTCCTCGAGGTTGATGCTCGTCAGAGAAGTCAGATCGACGAATGTGTGAGTTAGTATGTTGCCAAGATGATTGAAAGCCATGTTCACATCCTCCAGGGTCGAATGGATGTCTCCCTGTATTTGAAATGATTTTTTCCATCAATATTTCACTCGGATCATAAAATTCCGTAAGAAAGCAAAGGGGACCTGAAATGTTCCTTTGCGGATCTCCTGAATTTCGTTATCCTGTAACTCCAGACGCTTGATACGTTTCAAAAAGTGGAATGATGTGTCTGGCATTGTCTTTATTTTGTTATTACTCAAATCGAGATGCTGAAGATTCGTCAACGACTTGAATGACTTGCTGGGCAATTCGCTCGTCGATGTGGCCAACCCATTCGACATTCGAAGTGTCAGAAGAGAATGTCCAACCTGAAAAAATGCAAATTTTTTGTGAAAATCATTTTTAAACGATTGTCTTCAGCTTTCACTAATTTTTGTTTTCTTTTTTTTAACAAACCTCCGAAAATGCATCTTCGTCGATCGTAGTTATCGAATTTTCCGAAAAGTCCAACAGCTTTATCCCCCGAACGTGCATAAAAGCGTGACTTTTGATGGTGTTGAGATTGCTCTGAACAATGTGGAGCTCTTTGACGTCTATTCCAAACTCGAGGAAATTGTCCGGTGAAAGCGTCGACTCCGGCATTCGTGACATTGAAAGAAAACGTAAATTCCTCATTTGCCTCAAATCTTGAAGCGAAATGATACCATTTTTCTTGCCACTCAAGTCGAGATTGTACAGAGAGTACTGGAAACCGGTGAATATTTCGGCTGAAAGTATAAAAGTTTGTTTTTCGCGTTACAGTAAAATGAAAAAACAGGCTCAAATGCTTCAATTGGCTCGAGTCGATTGCTACAAATTATTGGAAGCATTTATCGATTTTGTTCTCTATGAGGAACATCGATGGCTCGAAAATTCGATGAAAACTGAGCTTATTTCGTGAGACTTTGAAAGAAAAATTCATCAAACCTGGTGCAAAGCTGTCGATACGATTTTCCCGAAAGATCAAAGTCCTCAAAAAGTCAAACTCTTGGAACAAATGATTGGGCAAACTGGTGATATTGTTTCCAGAAAGATCGAGTAATTCGAGCGAGGACTCCAATCCCGATAGGTCCGGAGAGCTGATTTCAGACAAATCACAATCTGTGAAGTACAATTCGCGAATTCTCGAATCCCGGAACGTTCCATCCTAAAAATAAAATGTTCATAAATATTTTCTTCGATGCAACGAGTCTTTGGCAATAGTTTTTTAAAAACGTACCTCAACGATTGTCAAAGGATTGCCGTTCAAATAAGTTTTATTGACTTTATAAAAATGCTGAAACGACCCCGGCAAGAGTCGATCGATGTGATTGTAATCGAGCCGCAAAATATCCAACGAGATTTGAAGGCCTCGAATTTCCGCTTCCATTTGAGGATGAATGACTTTAGCTATCCTGTTGTAACTAAGGTCGAGAACTTTCATACGCTTGAGCGAAGATATTTGAGAATATGGAATCGCCGTCAGCTGGTTATCGTTTAAATACAGATGCGTCAAATGTGCCATTCCATCTCGAAATACCGATGGATCGATTTCTTTGATGCTGTTCTCACGAAGATCAAGATACTCGAGATAGATGAGCCCGGCGAATGCGTCCGCCGGAAGTTTATCAAGTGCATTCTTTCCTATCCTCAAAGTTTGTAGGGAATTTTCCAGCCCGCGCCAACTGTCGGACGCTACGTGCGATATCTGATTTCCTGTAATCATTTTTCAAATGTTCATTTTCATTTTTCTACGATACAAATTTCGTGGTTTAAATTTACCAAGAATTCGAAGGATTGTCTTTCTTTAACTGCTCAAGGTTTAGCGCATCGTTTCATTTTGCGAATCAATCATTCGAACAAATACAACGTTGAAATTATTGTTTGTATAAAAAAAAAAACGAAAACAAAGATTTACCAGTTAAATCGAGGAGTCTCAATTTTTGTAGGTGCCTAAAGGACTTGCTCGGCACCCTCGTAAGTCGATTGTATGGTAATTCAAGCTCCCACAATGATCTTTCAAGCCCTAGGAAAGCTTCGTCCGGTATATCCGATATCGGATTATGTTTGATCTGTAGCTTGTAAAGACCTGAAACATGCGCGACCCTTATACGTCTCGTAACAGAGTCAGACCATTTATCTTCGATGGTTAAATTTGAGAATAGAACGGACAGTAAGTTGTTAAGGAAAAATCAAATAGAACAAAGCAAAATTGAATTTATTTGATTCCATACTTTCATAGTGTATGTAAGAAAAAATCGAAAAATTGTGTTTTTTAAAATAACAAAATGAATGATACCACACAAAATATTTTCGGATGAATCTAGATTCTTAAAATAGAATTATTACAAAAACGTTTTCAGGGAACTCTCAGGCAAAATGAGTGAAAAAATCGTACCTGTATTGATGAGAAATTGAGGCTGCAAATGCCGGAGTCCGTTGTTCTCCAATTGCAGCATAAACACTTTGGAAGAGTTGATGGGCTGTGGAATCCTAGGCATCGGTACATTATCACAGGCAACGATTCCAAGGTCCGGTATCGCTTTGGAGCAGGTACACAAGGGATTGAAGAAACAGGGTGGATACTGAACGGGTAGTTCGTGCATCCTGACCATCGAAGTCCAAAACATGAGGATGAGCGTCAGGATCATCATGGCGTAGCCCATTTTTACGAACGTCAAGAGATTCTGGAAGTATTGTGATTTCGTTGAAACAAAAAAGGGGGAAGAGAGTCACTGCAGGGGTTGTAAAACGATTTTAAAAAACTTGTTCCCGTTACGGATGTTTTCATAGAGTTGAAATGTTTCGATTTTTAAGATTAGAATTTCATTGTGCTCGATTCGATTCGGTTACCATTTGATCGGTTATTTGGGGCTCGCAATGACCCGTTGAGTAGAAGCTCGGTCAGCCGACTGAGCCTGACATCAGAAACGTCACCGTACACAACATCGAAACGGTTCGTTCTTTCGGATTTCTTTCGTGGGCGTGACTAATGGCAAAGGTATAAAATATAGGGCTTCGCGGGAGCACCTGACAGTTCGGGTGCTTCTCTTTACCCGATTATACGCCGGTGGATATTTCATTAGGCTCACAGGTGAAAATAGCACTTTGAGGAAACGCGAAAGAATGAGAAAAAACAAAGAAGAGTGAAAATTAAGGAAACGAAACAAAACTGCGACAAACGTTCGATTAGTCGAGTTTAGAGAAGGCGTTGGTACTTTTTCTGCGTCTCGGAGGGATGGACCCGTGAAACGGGACGACGAGAACTTCCTCATTTTTCGGTTGCTTCGAATTTCTTCGGTTCCTCGGCCCAGTTATCCAGACTCAGAAGAAGAAACAAACATTCCAAATGAGCTGTGTTCGCCTCCGTTTACTTAAAAGCTCGTAATTGCAATGGATTCGTTTGCCACGACCTTAATCGAAGAAAACCCGAATGTGCGTGTGTACATTTGCAAGCTCGAATTTATTTGGCCTTGAGGAAAAACGTACCTGTGAAGAGAAATAAAAGAAATTAGTCGAGGAAAAAGAAATTTGCGTTTGAATAGTATGCAAAACGAAGCTTTCGTATTGGAAGCTTGGTCTGGGAACGACGAGGTTGACAAGCAGTCACACGATCGACTAAGTTCAATTCCTTGTTCGTAAACCCAGCGAGGGAAGGGATTTTAAATAAGAGAATTTAAAAAACGAAACATACGACGCAGTAACCGTTTTATTATTACAAGATAAAACCATATAACATACAAAAAAATCGAGTTCTCCTCAATATTCCTTCAATGGAAATAGAAAATATCATTTGAAAAGTTCCCCTGAGGCGTGGACGCATTGCCCGTTTTTTAAAATTCATTCAATCGTGAAAACGTATTCGCTCAAATCTTCTCAAATATTGTTCATGCAATAAACTCTCAGTAATATTAATCATTTTCAACACGACGTGCGATCATTTCTTATTGCACTGCCAAACAATTCTTGTATAATTATCACTGGCTGAACCAGTATAGAAAAAATACAGTTTTTGTGCTAGTTTTGGATTTTTGTGCGTGAGGAACTGTACACGTGTCCGATCATGAGTAGTCCCGTCAATAACGGTTGCGTATGCGGTCAACATTGATACGAACACATACGCATATATAAATATACTCATATATAACTGTTAATAACTGTAATCTTGAGAAATCTCTGTTTAAAAGTGTAAAATAATTAGTATTACAACGTGGGACGCTCGCCCCGAATTTTTGTGGTTTTTTCGTACTCTCGTTGTGGAAATTGGTCGTTGATTTACTCCGATTTGTTAGCGTAGCCATTGGTAACTTCACTGGGGCGAGGTTTCGTAATCTCGGAATCGGTCGTCTTTTTCGTCTCCTTTTTCAATGGGAGTAATGGCAAAACGAATATAGCCGCGAGTCCCAACAAATGCGGAGCCAGGTACAAGCGTCTGCAATCAGATGAACGATGAGCCAATTATTATCTCGCCTCAAAAGCCAATAATTTTTTCATCTTTGTCTTCTGCGAACTCTCACTAAAGAAAACATCTTTTCTACTCACAGCCATACTCTTATGGACGGCAGGAATTCTAATACAACAAAGCTGAACGTTATATAGGCTACAATAATTCGAGTTGCGATGAAAGTTAGTACATCGTAGAAAAACTTGGCTGGCTTGGAATCGAGGAAGTAAGGTCGTAAGTGACGTCGGACCTGAAAATAAAGTGGAAATGAATAATTTTTTAAACTGCATTGCGAATCTCTGATAATCTCTCAAAACGTTGATACAGTTTTTTTCAATATTTGTAGATATGCTTACAGTACGTGAAGCTGTCGTGAACAAAACTCCACTGGCAAAAGTGAGGTAGTAGCCCGGATAAAAACCGTGCCATACTGCTGAAAGAGTGTACGTCAAAAGGACTTTGTGGCGTTTGACTCTTTCGTAAACGACCGATCTCAACCAACGATTCGTTCCTTTGTTCCAATGTTCAACGGTGTCCCTCAAACTCAGTGAAAGCTGAAACAGATTTACATTCAGGGCTCCACTTTACAAAGAGATAAAAATAATTGAAAATTTCAGTCAGCACTGTACCTCGAAAGGAATAACGTCAACGTTCGAAATGAGATCCCATTTGACACTCCCATCAGGATTTCGACCGTTCCTTCCTAGGCCAGAGTTGTTGCAAATGGCGTCGGCAAACAACCAGGCATAATAATACTTGAAACGTACCATCATCGTCGCGATCATTAAATACCAAATTATGTAAGCCGCTGAGGTATTTTCCAAAAAGTTTTCATCTAAAAAACAAAACAACTCGAATTAACTTGCGTTACAACATTTTTTCATTCAGCACTGTGTGCTCAAACGGCTTACCTTTTATTCTTTGAATCGGATATGATGGAATGAAAGTAACAAATATCACAGCACACATCAAGCTGGCGACCACTTTTTTCATTACGATCATTGTCGGTCGTGGTTCCAGAACAATCTCGTCCAATTGTTGCGGCGATTTGTCGTAAAATATCTGAACAAAAAATAATTACGATTTGATGAAATGCTCAGAATACAAAAATTCGGTTACTTTAATCCTTTGCTTTGTGATCCACTGAAAATAAGTGACAGCAAACTATGTTTTAGGTTCATTAAAAAAAACCCTTTTTTCATCTTCAGTAAAAACAACACCCTTGTACTTCGTACGGATTAATCATTATGAAACGAACCATTTTAAACGAATCAAAAAGACTCGCGTAATAAACGTTACTTCCAAAGACTGTCGAGCCTTTTGTCTTTTCATGACAAAAGAAAAAATAATCTTAATTTTTCGATCATTTTTTTAAATCGCTCCGACGAAATCGAGAATAAAATATCATATCAATTATAACTAATGAGAGCTTTAAAAAAACCATTTTTCGAAAATTCTTACGTAACCCCTTGAAAACTATTGGGCATTCTCGCAATTACCGTCAAAGGTTGTGTTCCTCGAATTCCACTACCGTGTATGAAGTCTACGTAATCACGGTAGAAGATTACAGGACCGGCCATCAACGCCTGGAAGTGGAAGACGTAACTGAAGTACTCAAGGGCCGTTGGCATTATCCTGAAATATGATAAATTTTATTGTTAATCGAACTCCGTTCAGAGTTTTGAAAAATCAGTCATCATTAAAATCGTTCATCGTATTTTCTATCTGTTTCAGTGTCGTGAACCACCAGAACCCTTTTCACGTAATGCCATCACTGTAAACTGTGTCTGAATTTTTTACAATTTTAGTACCAATTACTGACAAATGATCTACTCAAAATGTCGAATTTTCAACACAACTGGTCGATTTTTTACCGAGATATTGTCATCATTACTAATGAAAAAGGATGTTCTCCATAAAGTACACCAAAATTTATCTTCTTTAGGAAATTTATAGGTTTGTTTAAGGAACGGAGAGTAATGTGTGCACAATATTCCAGTAAGAAAACTCGACCACTTTCAAAATGATTTTGTCTTGAAAGCCGTAATTCTTAAAGCCTAAAGATCCTTGCGTAAGAATTCGTTAACGAAGTTCCTTACTTTACGGCTTGGTATCTTTGAGTAGGCGTGAGTTCAGACTCCAAACGAGTGACGCCGTCGTGAATATTGTATGCCAGGCTTACAACTTTTTGTGTTATGACCATCAGGGGACCTGGAAAAAGTGGACGTAAGAAATTATTACGAGAAGATTCAACGTGCAGTTGGAATAAAAAAGAAACAAATTCCATCCTCTTTCGTCAACTTAGAAATAAATCAATTAGTTTTAATTTGACTTTGAAAAATTTTACAACCATTTCGAATAATTTGGACCCAATGTGGGAATAAATAAAAACAATAATCAGAGGTAATATTTCAACTTCCGGTAAATTGAGTTTAGCCAGAGTATTCTTTCCGCGATGTCTGCTTTCTTAGAAACATAAAAGACTAAAATTACCAGTGATGTCAAGATGGTAGGAACCGTAATCGTAGATCTGCCGATAAACGTGAATGCTGGACAGATATCCAATAGCCAAAGTGAGAACATATCTGGAAATAATTAACAAACATACTTAAAACGAAAGTTTGACTAATTTAGAGATTTTTAGTGAGACACAAAGCGTTGAAACGAATTCCTTATCATTGAAATATAAAATTTTGAAAATATTTGTCAACTCCTTTAAATACAGCGATTGAAATCTCACGTTTGCATGACTTTTGGATCCTTCGTCCGCATGGCGATGTAGCATATTGCCGGCAGTCCAGCCAAGTGAACCGCTTGTCTAGTAAACATACGAAAAGTAAATACTGTAAATCGAGGAAGCAGAATTTTGTTGGTTGCCACTGAAAATGAGGATCCTCTTAATGGATTCTAATTCTCATTAGCAGGTCGTTGATGAAAATATATCCGAGAAAAAGAAACCAAATTGATCGGAGATTATCTCTGGCTGAGTTTCGAAATTGGCTTACTTGCCGAAACAGAAGTAACCGAGGCAAAGCCCGATCACGAGTCCGAAGGCGTGACGAGTCGCTTGCGGCACCGCCAGCGGATTGAGAGTCGATCTCAAAAGTCCAGCCAGGACCAGAGCTGTGATTTGGGACAACACGAAATTGACCTGAAATCAAACGAAAAATTCGAATCTCAATTTTCGTCGTGAAAAATAAGGAGACTGTTGACGTATGGAATTAAGGATCGTGTTTACTGCTCGACACCGATTTTCTGTACTTTTTTCTATGTGATCATAAAAATATTTCGATCACTCAAGTCCGTCGAATTGTTCCCAAATCTGCCAAAACCGCTTATCGAGGCTTCGAAAATCGAGTGGATCAGTTCAAATACTTTCTCAAATAATAAACGCTTGAGAAAAATGATAGATTTATCTAGAAAACGCTCGTTCTCCAGAGTAAACTTTGGAAGCTAGTTCTCTGTTTTATTCAGAATCAAAAATCAGGAGTAAAAGGAAAAATAACTGACGAAAACGCTGGAAGTGAAGGACTTTGAACTCGATTCATTTCGAACAGCATAGAACGCTCTTTTGACCTGGCATAAGAACGAGGTGAAATAAATCAAAAGAAATATACTTTCGTATTGGCAGGAGTACTTTATTCAACTTCATCAATTATTATTAAATTAAAATTTAATTAATAATAATAAAAAATTAAATTTAAATTCAAATTCAAAGTACGGAAACATTAAAAATTGGAATGAACACAAAGGCAAAAGTAAAATTAATAGGAACCAAGTTATTCGCGAGAACTGATAAATCAAATTTCAAATTGGTCTGTCGAAACGTTTCGCATTGCTTTTTAAGCCAATTCTTCGACGAGTTCTTCTTCTTCTTGTTCTTCTTCGGCGGGCATGACTTCACGACGGAATCTCCACCCGATTCCAGCACCGAAAGACGGTTCGAGTCGTCCTCGAGGTCCCTCGCGTACTTGGCCTTGTCCACTGAGGAAAATATCGTTTTTGAATCTGTGCTCGTAGTTGAGTCCGGCTTGGGGTGAGACGTGTCGATCCCGATAATTGGCGCCACCATAAGCATCCAGAGTCGTTCTTCCGTTGTTGATCAATCGTTGATTGTATGAGAGATCGATCGAAGGATTTCTGTTTGGTCCACTCAGAGGTTTTTCCACGTCGAGCCTTACAGATCCCTGTGGCTCGCGACGGGAACGGTACAACTGAAATCATATCGAAGAAAACATTTTAGTAATCTAGAAATTTCAATTTCCAAAGACTCATTTGACAATAAAATGAAGCAAAAACTGATTTTCTCAACAAAATATTACTGCCCACGAAAAATACTTTTTTCCTTCATCTCCGTCAGTCCGACACTCAATTTTTAAGAGTTTCATGGAGTTTACTCACACTCGGCATCGATTCTTCGGTCGGTGCCTCGTCCCAACCGGGTGCAGCCTGAGCGGTGTAAAGGGAAGAGCACACCAAAGCGAGGGCGAAGATCGAAAGCTTCATTTTGCTCGGTTCGTGAGAAACGGATCTGTGAAAAATGTTCAATTTTTCAGTGAAACTGTAAAAGCGAAAGAGGCTCGTGACTCAAGTTCGTTATCGAAGACTCACCCTACTGGTTACTTGGTACGTTCCAGAAGCCGGATTGAGACTGAATGCTGAATGTTCAAACGGTCGATCTTTTATACACGAGAAATCATAGGATTCTCAACCTCCCGAATTTTCCGTGCCGCAGAACTGTTTTTCCCTCTTCAGAAGCTCCGGTTCAGGGGATTCCTGCAACCATTTCCGTGCGAATGATCGATCAAGAGGATGATCGAGGAAAGTTGCTCAATGCGAGTGAACGTACGATGCAACTGACTCGACATTGACCCCGTCGAGTTCATTCTATCATCGAGGAAGTGGTAATATCAGTAATAAATGGCTGCTCTTGAATCGACGATTCGACACAAATGTTGGACTAAAAGCCAACTCGGTCAAGGCTGAACGTGTTGATTGTTCATTTTCTTACTGCTCTATCTTCCCACGTCCCTCGTCGCGTCCTTTGTCAAGACAATATTTCACTAGCCAATTGAACCTCGAACGGGGAGAACGGGGAAAAATATGACTTCAGTTACGAAGCGTTCTTTCGGGCTTTCCCTCCGGGAATCACTCACAGACGTTTCGTCTGAGCGAACTTGAATTACTGCAGTGTCAATACGAAAGTGTGGGAATCACTGGACGTTTTATCGCATTAATATCGTGTCTTGACGCATCATTATTTACGCGATGGAAGAACGAATTCGAGCAACAGCGAACGCGCGATGAGCTCGACTATAAGAGACTGGGATTAACGATCGGCGAGCTTCAGTTTGCCGAACTTCGCGACTCGATTAAGGAGCTACGATACGAATTGTCAACCGAACTTTTCACGAGTCAAAGTTGTTCGAATAACTCGGACGAAGGTGTCAAATTTTCGAGTCTCCCAACCGATGGTTCTCACACTGAGAGAAAAAATTACTAGAACCAATAAAATGTAGTTTTGAAGCGAAAATATCATTTATTCCATTATTCGACAAAACATATTGGATTGGTTCCCTCGTATATTTACTTGGTTAATTTATTTCAATTTCATAAATTTTTGTTTCAATAACATTAGTTGCTTTAATCTAACAATTTTTTATCAATTATATGTAATTTGTAGTTTGAATCAATAACACATTTTATGATTGAAAACATGCATGTTTTTGAAGGAAGCACTTATTCTTTTTATGAACCATGATTTTAACTGTAGTAGTAGTAGTATTTATTTGTACATAGGCTTGCGCCTTTTACAAAGAAGAACGTTTTAAGTGGTTTTACATTATGCTTACAAAAATATTTGGGATCCTAAGGATTTCCGTATCACGGTGTGCTTAAACATCTAATTGTGCGTCCGATACAGCGCTATTTTAACAAAAGCTTATCTCTAATTCGTACATTTGCATATTATCTAGAGCTTATACCTCTGATTACTATTTCTTTATTTATGATTAAACGCATGTTTATGTAATTTTACATACATCGTAGTTTTAAACTTCATATGTCATCGGTATGACTAGCTCCGTATTTTGGTTTATCCGTTTCCTATCATAAGAGCCCGAATTTTACAAACTTCGAGTATAAAAAATGCAAGATTTTTCGTGAAAGATTCATCAAGGTTATCCAATGCTATTATTGGATGTGCAATAGGAAAATATTTTTCTCTTAATGGTGCATAAATCGGGCAATCGCACAAAATGTGCTCAATAGTCTCGTATTGAAATCTGTTACATAAAGAACAAGTAAGGTTACCGTCAATTTTGTAACTTACTTTTTTGAAACGGATCATTAAAAGGTCACGTCCCGCAAGGCGGAGTTGCCATGATTTTAACTGTATTATATTGTTTATTTATATTAACTGCATTGTGTTATTAATTGCAAAATTATCTTTCGCCGCCCGTGATGGTCATCGCAGTTTATAGTACATCTCTGAAATCATCTTAATCGAAGAAAAATTCCTACCTGCATGGGGATTCGATATCGATCTACCTACCTACTTACATCTTTCTAACTACGCACGATCCACTAGATTACCACGAAATTGTTAGATATAAACTGAAAAAGGAATTATATAAGTTGCGAAAAGTATTATTTCGATTATTTATTTGTTGAACCATGACAATCACTGTTAATTTGAAAACATATTTTCACGGATCTATCACTTCATTATATTGAACTCTTATTTAATAGTAACAATTGGATTAATTATTTTAATAAAAATGTTTTTAGAAACAAAATAATGATGAATTCAGTGCAAGAAAATAACCTTTTCGAAAAAAGCAATTTCGTATTGAAGTCGTTTTGTAGATTCAAATAATCTAATGTTTTTGATGCGATAAATTTAATTAATCCAAGCAAAAAAAATTCTAATTGATACTATTAAATAAGAGTTTAATATAATGAAGTAACAGATCCATGAAAATATGTTTTCAAATCAACAGTGATTCGCTTGCTTCAACAAATAAATAATCGAAACAATACTTTGATTTAATAGATAAATACATGTTCTCAAATTCAATAATTTTTTCTCTCAGTGCATGGGATACCAATTTAAGGGGGGTCACCTCGCGTGGCAGCCGGCCTTTTTGGGCTTTTCCGCGACTTTTTTGCTGCGAAGAAACAAAATCATAGACAGTAATATAAAAATATAGAAATCATACGTAAATATGAAAAATTGAAGAATTTTCGAGCTTTGAAACCCAAAATTTCGATTTTCAATAATGTTTTAAAGCCCGAAAATCCTTCAGTTTTTAATATTTCTCTATGATTTTAGTTCAAGCGATAGCCGCTGTTTTACGACTCAAAACGCTCTTTCGTTTTTCGATCTCGGATAAACCAATCCCCCAATATCGTGGAGACCATGAAAAAACGTATGGGTTCCTGTGGAATAGTTTTACACCGAATCTACCCGAGACATCAGAGTTAAAAAATTCTATCACAGAGTTGGAATACCAATAAACAAGCTTTTCAAATTTCAAAAGTCTACGTTTTTTTTCCTTGCCGCAAAAAACCCCAAAAAGTCCGGCTGCAAACGGGTCGACCCCCTTAAAAATTTTTTTTCCGAAGAAAAATGATTGGAGCTCGTGTAATTTTTGTTTAGCAACGAGGTACCACTGCGCATAATGCGAATTAGAATGATTAAAGTTTAAAGGGTAAGAATATGTTCGAGTCCAAGGATCGGGCCTTAATTCTGCAAACGAAACATTGCTACATGGAGAATAATAAAATTGAATAGAAATTACCGAACAAGAGCGACAGCAAAGGTGTGTTCATCTACATTTTATTGAATGCATATTGACGTCTGTCATGGAAATAAAGCAGTGACAGCAGCTGTGAAAATATGCAGAAATAATATCACGTGACTCGTCCGCATGAAAACGGGGTGAGTGGTGACAGTTTTTCCCAATAAATCGTCCCCCGACAAGTTCGAATAAGCGTGCCGGATCGCTGAGAGACATTCTTGGAACTTGAACTAAGAACTCGTCGCTAATTGAGTTCACTTTTTTTGACCCTATGCTACGTTGAATTGTAAAATAGATCGAGCCTAAAAATCAGCTCAGTCACGGCGTTACGGTGACATCGAATAAACGAAAATTTGAATCTTATTGCTATTCCATCGTTATATAACTGAAAAGTTGTTGGTTTGATGACAACGTTGACGTAAGATATAAAATCACGTGAAAAAATATTAACGAAAAGTGCATTCGATAAAAATCCCGAAAAATCTCCGAGTCTCGATGATTTCAAAGTGTTTCTTCTATCGGGGACGCTCAAGAAGATCGGAGGACGTGGGTTGACCGATAATTGTGCAAATTATTTGCAAAGGCCATCGCGTTTATTCTCATTGATCGTTTCGTTCTGATTATAAATAAAATCTGACACATCGACACCGTACAAAAGTTCAATTACCATGCAGTCACTCTTGGACGATAGTTCATCCGATGTTCTCGCCCTTTTCTCATTTATTAATAATCTCTCTCATCACGCTCCTCATATTATAGTGTGAGAGCACATTATATTCGAATAATCGAACTCTTTGTAGGCATGAAAGAAAATCAATGTGAGAAATGGCACTTACTTCGTGAGATTGTAAACATCAAACCGAATTCCGTCAAGTTTTGTGCACTGAGAATAAAATCCCCTAGGGAAAAAAAGGTTGGGACAAGTATATTGATGGTCCCTTGTTTCCTGATCATATCACGAAAATTGTAAAAAAAAAATTCCATAAAAAAAATTATAAAACCAAGTGTAAATAATTTCAACAGAACAATTCGAAAAAAGTTTCACACCGATGCCCCATTCTTTTTATCTTATTCTAAAAGCTAAATCAATTGACAAAAAATTTCATCCAAGTTACGTGCAGCATTAAAATTTATGATATCGATTCGAGGCCAAGTATTCAAGGGTAATTCGGAATATTCATTCTTATGGGGGAACCATCAGGAACTTGAGAGAGTTCTAATGAATCAAAAAAGTTACCATTTGAGTTACGTGCAGCACTAAAATTTATGATATCAATCGAAGGATTCAATCGTTTTATTAATAATTCCGAGTTTTAAGGTAATTCTATCGCAAGGCTTAGTTCATAAGATTTAAAAAAAAAAATTTTATGCTGTACTTAAACCTTTAATTAAAGGGTGTGTGAAATTTCAGGGTCGGTTATCGGCCTAATTTCAGAGAAATTAATTATTAAAATTGGTGGTTTTCGTGAAGGAATTTCAAAACAGCATACAAAAACCTAACTTCCGGTTGCTACAAAAAGGTATATTTGCGTGGAAATCCATAAAATTCTGGAAAAAAACTGCAATTCGTTCAAACCGAATTCCGTCAAGTTTTGTGCACTGAGATAAAATTCGCTGATTCAACTAAACCCAATTTGAGAAGAAATGTTTTTTAGACCGTGAATTATTTATTTGGTTCGACAAATTTGGGCTAATATTTAAAATACTTACTTTTGCTGAAAAGCATGCCAAATTATTTTTTAAGCATTGCCGTTGATAAAAAATGATACCGCGATTAATTTTAGAGAGGGGGGAGGCGAAAATTTTATTAAAAATTTTCTTTTTAAATGTGGAAAATCACGAAGGGGAAGGTAGGAAAATCAAAACACGAAATAAGACGACGGTAGCTAAGAAATCGAGATTTCGTTTATAAAAACAAAATCATGTTTTTTTTACCTTCCCTATTCTTAAAATTAATCGTAATATAATTTTTTATCAATATTACACGTTGCCAAAAATGTTGGGAGTATTTTTCATTGACGACAATAGCGAAGAAACTGAAACTTCATTCGGATTCTTTCAAAATTTTCTTTTTTTCGTTTTTGTACCTGCTCCCTCACTAAAATGAACCCCCGTCTCATTTTTTAATGGTAGTGAGGCTGAAAAAAATGCTAGGACCACTTTTAGCAAAAGTACTGTAAATTATCGTAATTTGGGGTTTTCAGACATGTCACGTGGATGAGCACAACAATTTTTCTTTTCCGAAGAGTCGCGAATAAAACCCTGCAGTATTTTCAAATCCAACTGCTTCGAAAACTCCCAGTAACGAAGCAAAAGCCCAATTTTCAAAACGTTTTTTATCTCCCCTCGGAGAAGTAGCTCGCCGCCCGTAAAAGTTTCGAGTTATTTTTTATCCCCTTCCCAGCTCTGAACTAACGGAGATTAAAAAATGTTTTTGCTCCGAGAGCCTGACAAAAAGTCCCTTTTGACTTTTCGAACCCGAACGATAATCCGTACTCGAGCTCAGGGCTCTTGACAATTATTTGTAAAGCAGCCTGTAGCGAGTAACAAAAAAAGGAAGCGATGTGTCATGGTAATAAAGAAACACAGAAATGATAGCATCGGACGTGAATGTGAGACTCGTAGAAGCGAGAATATGACGCGATGACGATTAATCGTGCTGCGTATGAACACGTGCGATCGAACAGACGAATGATTATTTTCTATTCCAATATAGAAATAGTAGCCCGAAGATAGCGTCGATCGCTTACAACGAGTGAGTTAATCGACGAGTACCGAGGCCCATGACAATCCCGTCAACGAGTATCGATCATTCGATCAATAAAAATTCGTTGAGAATTGCAACGCAAATAATTTTTCTTGCGTTCGCAATACTATCGAACCATCGTGCCGCAGTTTTCGACTTCAACGCTACCAGGCAAGCCGATACGCAGCAAAACTTAGCGGGGAATCATCTCCCACACAGCCGCGTGACTGGCTATATTTATACACGTGTATGTTTATAAATCGAGTTCGAGTACACATAAATATCGTTTTATCAGACAAAGATAATGTCAACGGTCTTTATCATTCTTATCAGACCCCTTCAGGCTCAAGACACAAGCCATCAATCTCAAAGCTGTCTTTTATCGTAACAGAATGACGAATCAGCTCGACTATGTAATAAACAAAGTAAAGTAAAGTTGACCAATGTAAAATTCTAACGAAGCTTCTTCGATGTTTTTTTTTTTTTTTTTTTTTACGAGTGATCCTCGAATTCGACAAAATTTAAAAACGTCGATGTGGATTTAGCATAATAACATTTTGCAGTATCCATTCACGTTGGAATTTGTCACGAAAGAAGCAAAAGTTTAACGTACTATCGATATTTGCTCAGTGGGAAATAAGCTCGACTGTTTTTTTTTTATTTTCATATCGAATTACCCCGAATTCGGTCGATTATTCTTATCAATGATAGTACAGATACTCGAATGAGTGTCGATTTGAAATGGGAATTAAGATTTTTTTTTTTATTAGTCGGATGAGTTAATTGAAATTCTGGAGAAATTTCACGAGAATCCTTCCACCTAAGCGCGAAGAAACGAAAATGTGACGTTACGAAATTTTGAAAAATGTTGATTTTTTCGTTCGTTCATATTTTGCTTTCTTAGAAATTGTTAATTGATTAAAAAAAGGTAAAGAAATCTCAGATAAAAGTACTTCGAGTCAACGCACGAAAAATATTGACGGCTTCGAGGCGTGACGAAGACTTTCTACAGAAGCTTTACTAGCTGCGGTCACGAAGACCGAACGCTACGGGGCAAATGCGAAGAAAATATAAACGAATGTGGCACGTGGCCAAGAAGACAAGTTTGAAAAGCCCTTCTCTTTTAGGTTAAGGAATTGGTGAATCGAAGTCTCAGAAGCCGATCGCTTCGGATCAGATTTCTGCTGTTGAAAGGATGATAAATCAAAAAATCGAAATGACAAAATTTTTCATTTTTTACTCCTCCACCAAATTATTATTCATTCGTTTAATTAATTATTCAAAGTGTCAGTGACCATCCCATGGATGGTTGCCAGCAAACACGTGCCTCGAACGTTCTCTTTTTTCGATTCCCAACAACAAAATGTGTGAAAAAAAAATCGAAAAATTCGAATTTTCTACTCCGATTTTTTTTCGTCCACATTTTTCAGTAGTGAATAACAAAATAAGCTGAACGAACCATTCAAAAATATTAAAAATTTGTTAGAATTGTAAATTCAAAAATTCGAAAATTTTTTGTTTGAAAATTTATTGATCGTTAGTTTTATTCGTACTGCGATTGGTCGCTGGGGCTTTCAAATTCGAAGTCCTGCTGTCAGTCTGACAGTTGTGTATACGCGAGTGGTTATTAGCTTTCCTTGGGCGCAGCAGCGCAAATAAACCCCTGCACGTGCGCTTCGGCACGCGCTGGTACACCCTAGTTCATTTAAGGTAGGTCCCGCCCGAAGGATCGTATTTTATGGGTGTCTAAATTCGATTGATCTTTACGTCCTCATTAAAGATATTATCACTTTAAATTAATGTCAGAGTTATCAATTCAAAATTGTAAATACATTTTTTCAACTTATCTTTTGGCGAATGAAATAACAAGCCATTAAGGTTGATAATGCCCGTAGGATCGTATTTTATAAGTGTCTGAATTGAGTCCATTTTTACTTTCTAATTAAATATATTATGACTCCAAATTAATGTCATAGTTATTAATTTAAAATTGTAAATAAATTTTTCCAACTTATCTTTTAGCGAATGAAATTACAAGCCATTAATTAATCGGGGATCCATCACTGACTGAGCCCCAAATTTCATTCGTCCCTGGCTAAAATACTATAGTTTTTTTATGTAAAAAATCGCATTAGAGAGTGCAAAGGGAAACACACAAAGGGAAATAGATCAAGAAAAGGGTATTAATAAAAAGATAGAAGGCTATAACAAGCGTGGCCCAAACCAAGAAGAAACAAAATTTCGAAATAAGCTAATGTGAGGTTGTTATACGAGTACTCATTACCAATTTCGTTCAATATTTAACGTATCCTTGAAACTAGTAAGACGATCGTCTTGAATTTTTTCCCAGACCTTCATTATATACTTAATTATTGATGTGTACTTTTTCATCAATTTCTTAAGAAGCGTTCATTCGTTATATGGAAAAATAAGTGATTTTTTACGCACAGTCCCTATAGCCCTATGTATTTTTCTTCATATTTAAACACGTATATCTCAATAACCAATAAGACGAACTCTTTAAAATTTGGTATGCATGTCAGTCGACTACCCATTTAAGCTCTGTCTAAATTTCAAAACTTTCTTAAGAAAATCGTTTCGTGGATGAACTACCTTAATTAATCGGGAATCCATCATTGACTGAACCCCAAATTTCATTCGTCCCTGGCGAAAATATTATAATTTTTATGTCAAAAATCGCTTTCGAGAGCGCAAAAGGAAATGAATCAAGAAAAAAGTATTAATAAAAAGACCGAAGGCTACGACAGGAATGGACCAAGCCAAGATGAAAAAAAATGCTGAATTAAGCAAGAGAGGCTATATGAGTGCTCATTACTAATTTCGTTCAATTATTATCAACGTAATATATCTTTATTACTAGTAAGACAATCGTCTCGAATTTTTTCCCAAACCTTCGTTATATAACGACGCTGAAGTTTCCAACGTTGGAGTCCAACGAAATGAACGAAAAAAACGTATTTAATTCACCAATTTTTTATTTCACGAATCGTTGGTGCAGTTTGAAAAACTACGAATCGCAAATTTGGCAGGGAACAAAATAGGAGAATTACTGAAAATATTTAAGAGTTTTTTTCGATCATTTCGTTGGACTCCAACGTTGGAAACTTCAGCGTCATCGTTATATACTTCATTGTTATTGTGTACTTTTTCATAAACTTCGTAAGCAGCGTTCACTCGTTATACGGAAAAAATTAACGATTTTTTACACATAACCCTGTGTTTTTTTTTCATATTTAAACACATTTATCTCAATAAACAATAAAACAAACCCCTTAAAATTTGATACGCGTGTCAGTCGACTACCCATTTAAACTCTGTCTAAATTTCAAGACTTTCTTAAGAAAACCGTTTCGTGTATGATCTATTTTAAAAAAGGGACCTTAAAAAAGAAAAAAAAAATTGAAATGTAAATATTGTTCATTCACCATGAATAAAATCTTAAAAATAGTAAACGAAACAAGAGTGAAGTCGCAAAAAAACGTGAAAAAATAATCCAGAAGATGCAACAAGTTGAATTAAAGTTACGATTACGTGATAGGATGGTGACACCGTGAAAGAATCTCACGATTACGTTTGGCTGCAACCGCGACGTTGATGACAGCATATTTACTACGCTCATTTATTTCACGGTAGTCTGCTGCCATGAGAAAGAGCACAGCGATGTCTGTGAAGGCGTAACAAAACGGGCGACTGTTCCACCGCGGAATTTCATTGAGCAAAGAAACTTGGCTCGATTTCTCGAGAGCTCGTCCAAGGTCGCTGTGATTCACGTGGTGATCGCAATAATTTTTTCTCCGTCATTTGCATACTAAAAAACGAGCTTCATCACCCATTCACGTATCAAAAAAGTAAAATCGAACTTTGATTTCGTGCTAATGAAAGAAATTATTTTTTTTATATTATAACACGAATAAAAAAAATTGTGGAATTGAATGCGTTGTTATCGGAATTAAAAGAGAACACGGTTCGATTAAAAATTTTGAGACACTTTCACGATTCCTGTTGAAATATGTTCGGTTATGTACACGCGTAACTTCCTACGCAAAAGAATCAATATAAAGCACGTGTCCATCGTGTGCCCTTGGATCTTCAAATATTTTACGATAGGAAGAGCAGCGTGCGACTTGTTTTTATTTATTGATGCCAAAGTGACACAACTATTGCTTCATATTAGTACGAACGTCGATTAAGGAGGGACGAATAATGGTTTTTTTCGAGCTTCACAATCATCTGCATCTCAATTCGGCATTAGAAATTGTTTCGTCTGATCAAAAAGCAGGAACTGCTTCCGCGAAGCTGGCGTACTGCTCCTGAACAATGGATTCCCCCTCCCTAATTTCCCCTGAAGACAAGCTGGCCCGAAAGTCCCAGTTTTCAGTCAGAAAATAAATAAAATGTCGCATCTTCCGGAATAAACGAAGCGAAGAAACAAAAGTTCGCGCGAGAGTCTTACACTGGGATCCCGATTTTGTAAACAGTGGCGAGACCGACTCTCATGGGACTTGCGACACACCGTAGTTGCGCGCACGCTCCTTGCGCATCGGACGTGAGGTTAGATTGAACTCGAACGCTCCCTCTGACGAGCCCGAAACATCGAATTCGTCGCATCGTGGGAGAAATTTCATCGACCGGAGTCAACGAAATCGGGTTCGCAGTGTATTTTTTGTTCGTGCTTTAAGGACACTGTAGATACTTATTCATTTTTATAACACCAAGGCGAGGAGCAAACTCGCTCTGTAAACTACACTAACGTAAAGCATGACCGTTCCGTTGTGCTGGAGGTGCCAAGGACAGTCGCTCATCTCGCGTTCCAGACCGTGAGCACAACCGCTGTACGTTTGGGCCCAACACAACTCACTTCGATTATTTGACCAGCTACGCATAAATTCTGTTCACGAAAAATGAATTTGGAAGGTTTTCCGATGAAAATTTTCGACGAGAATTCTTGAGGAGACGAAAAGCTGTCGCAAGCACGCGCACGAGTGAAATATTTTGCCACTCGACAAGCGATCAACGGAAATAACGAGATATTCGCTCGGTTTTCGGGTATCCAAATTAATAAATTTACCAATAGTTCGATTGGAAATTGAAATTTATAATTAACCTCTTTTCGTCACAATATTTACATCCTTCTCACGTTTCCGGTTTCTTTATTTGGATCTGTTCCAAAATTTCGACTATTCTCAATCGCAAAATTGATGACAGCACTCGGAGCTGTCAGTTCCAAAGGAAAGGTGAATGTGTTATAATCTAACAATGAAAATGATCATTGATTCTCGTCAGATTATTCATTTCATCGGACGGTCGACGAATGGGGAGGGGGCAAACGCATCTTCAATATGCTCTCTGTTTGCCATCGAGGAACCTAAAGTCAATGCCACGCGAGCCGAATTTTATTATGAATTTTATGCGCCTCCGGGCGTCGCTCGCTGGCGATCTATTTTTAATATCGAAGTTTCCCAGCTTTGCACTTTCGATAGAATAATAATTAAAAAAAACGAAAAAATCCGTAATTTTTCAACTTTCTGTCAATTTATTTAAATTCCTGGAACATTTTTTCACAAAAGAATTAGAGTCGCGGTCGCTACGCATTTCTTTTGTTTTCGAATAATATTCGAATCGGTAAATTTTCTTTTGTCAATCCTTTTAGTAAATTGCTAACGAATTACTCTATTTCAAAATTGGACAAAAGATTTTTTTTTCATATTTTCGTAACGGCGTAAAAATATCGAAATTTGGTAAATACACAAACATCGTTCAAATCATGATCTTTGGTATTTTTTAGCAAATAAATTTTTCACAGACTAGTAATTTACAAATCTCTTGAGAATAAAAAAGTCAGTACGATCATTTACTTTGTTTCATTTTAAACGTCAGTAAATTTTTCATCACACCGACAATCGTCGTTTTAAAACATCTTTTCCGAGTATTTACTATAATTGTTGGGACTATTGTTAAATGATCATTGTACGTGTCCGCACCACGGCGCTTGTTTGCGGTCGTGAACAGGAGATACGAGGAACTCGGTAACAAATAATACAAAATAAATAAATATGGAAAACAGTGGCAATCCCCGATGATAACTTCCAAACTCCTTCACAAATTTTATTCTGGAAAATTTTCAATTTTTTTCGACAGCTCAGATTCGAAGATATTCAGCCGCGAAGAGTAAAAGTGAAAATAGACGAATGAGGGGAAATTGTTATTTTTGAAACGTAACGGTAAAACGTCCAACTGCGCCCCCCCCCCCCCCTCCGCCCGACCGACTGAGTCTCGTACGTGCAGGAAAAGGTTAGAAAATATCTTTCGCACTCTTCCCACCCATAAAAAGAATGGTCAGAGGCCGACGAATGGTTGTAGGCCGCAAATTGGTCGGGTTAGCCTGCATCGTGAAAACTTGTAGATTTTTCTACGCGTTCAATTTTCCATTATTAATTGAATGTTAAAAATTAATAAAATCATCTCATTAAAGTTGACTGCTCTAATGCGACGCATGTACTGCGTGTACAAAAATATCGTGAATCATCGTGAGGAAACGAAATCATAGTGTGCGATCGATCTACATCTGTATGGCGAGATATGTGTGTGCGGCTGAACGTGCCGGTATGGATGAGCGAGCGGGGAGATGAGAAAGAATCAAAACGTTCAACAGATAGATGCTCCCGGCCGCCGGTATATAAAGGCACACGAAAAAACATGACGCACCCGTTAAAACTGCTACAAACTGCTCTCTTCCTACGAAAGCTTTTCACCCCGAGGCTCTTCTTCAGGTTTTATATTAACTTGAAGAAAATTATGACTCGAATGTTAAAGTGATTGTGAAACGCAATTTGTGGAAGTAAATATTTGAATCTGTCAGTATAAACGCTATACTTTTGTGAGCTATGAATGTTTCGTAGGGTTTGCGGTTGAACGGAAAAGTTTGATTTTATCGATGCAAGCATTATTTTTCAACACTTGTGCATTTTTGGTCCACAGATGGGACGATTCAAAAAATGTCAAACTAATAAAAGGAATTCGTATTCCAATTTGTAATTCACAGTAATTTATGTGACTTTAAAAAACAAGGAGGTGTAAAAATCGTACGAGGAGTAAAAAGTTTAGGTTAAGTTGTGGAAATTCGAAGTTAAACGGTCGTTTGTGTATATAGAAAATATGTACACAAAGCGGAAAAACCGCGTGGTGTCGCCCAACACGGGCTTGTTGGGCACAACAGGTTACTCGCGCTTCCCCACTTTATAGAGAGCAACGATCGATGAGAGAAGCGCGCCTCTTCAACTGTTGCATTTTAGGCGTTGGAGAATCGAAACAATTTTTTTTCCCGTCAAAAGTTAATTATTACGGGAAAAAAAGGAATGGAAAAAAAATTGTTGAAGATTCTTCGATTTATGTAGTGCTCACCTGATCGATCGGCAAACCGATGAAATCGGATAACCAAGCGAAAGTTCGAAAACCATCGTAATAGTCATTCTCATCCACTAGCATTGCTGCGATCGTGCGGCGGTCACAAGCGACGATTAACACTCACGGTAAACTGGGTACTGAACTACCGGGATGACGGACGGGAGCCTACACTGCTTCGTACCTACCTCCCTGTGAAATTTACCACACGCACTAACACTTATTCAACACAAAACACAACCACGCGTTCTTCGTCTTCATCATTGGGAGATGGGGGCGCTATAGTAGCCGCCGAGAACCACCAAGTAATACCAACAAAACCGACCCAGTGGTTGAGAGTGTGTAACCCGGCAGCTTTATATCTGTGCACATGCGTTTATACACAGCTACAGATATAGTTGGACGCGCCGTAGTCATGACAATTACATCCATTTTACTCCCCTGTTAGACGTTTCTCTGTTTACTATACGCATACACCACACGCAGTGGCGTCCTCATCTCATGACTATAGCTACGTTTTAGACACATAATGCTTGTTTTCGTGGTAGAAAAAAAACCTTTTGTAAAGCGCGCGCATATGCCATCCACGGAAAGTAGCGTCGTGTGCAGCGGGTTTTGCTCATCAGCGCTAGAATAAATACAAATATTAACGTGAATCAATCACGCAGTTTCACAAGATACTGTAATACTGTGGGAATATCGGCATGTCGGCGACTTTTCGTAAAATCTACTTTACCGATTTTTTATATATAAGAGCATGGATCAGTCGACTAATCTCACTTGGAATTTTTGAAATCGAAATTCTTTGACACAGTTTGACTGATTAAAAAAGGCTCTGTCAGCCTACGCAGAACGATGGCAAAAATCGACTAACAGAGCCTTTTTTTGATCGGTCGCAAACTGTGCCAAAGAATTTCGATTTCGAAATTTGCAGCTATCTCTCTCGCACTCAGGGTTGCGATATAGGGACCGTGCGCAGCGTCCACAGTGTTACTATGCGGCCAATTTCATAACTTTTTAGATGCAATTTGAAGCAGGCGCATATGGGAATTATTACTTTTCGCATTATTTAACAAAATAAAATTATTATTTTTTATCATGTCTCGATCGAGAAAATATTGTTGCATTCGAGAGTGCTCTAATACACAATTTCGACGCCGAGACGTTGAAGTATCAGTAAAATTTTATTATTTCCCAGAGGGCACAGTCCATTCTCCATGGAAAAGTGAGAAACGGACCAAGTGGATCAAAAGGTTAAACACTGTCAAAACTCATCCACTAAACTTTCTGTTTCGACGACATTTAAAACGTCATTCGATTCAAACAGTTTTTTTCCTTTTACGTCATTTTGATTTTGAATGCAATCATTGTAGATCGGACAAAAACCGTATTTGATTACTTTAATCATTATTTTTTTCCGAAAAATTAATTATTTTCAATGATATACAGTCAAAATATCATTAGAAAAATTGCATATTCAGACACGAGAGGGCGCGCTCATCGACTGTAGTGCTGCTCTCTATAGCTCACGCACGGTCCCTATACCGACTGACGACTGATCCATCCTCTTAATATTTCTTGATATTTATGTTTTTTTTTTGATAATAGGTAAGCACGTTGTATTTATACTTTGATAAAATTTCTCTTTTTTTCTGTATTCATAAAATAAAGACGATATTGTTAACATTGACAGCACTAAGACTTATTCATCTTCGATTGTTTAGCCATATACTCGTATTGATGAGTATACAAAATATATTCAGCAAAAATTTTCTCGCAAAACTTTTATATATGAATTTTGAATATTCTTTTTAAGAATTCGTCCGTTTTATATGCGTTTTCATGCGTGCGTTTATGTAAAATCAATTGTAGAAAATATTGTTTGTCGATGATAAACGGTAATTACAAAATACGATCAAAAGTTTTGCGATAAACTATATGTTTGAATGGTATAGTGAATCATCACTGGCAATAAGTGTTGATGAGCTTAGGCAGGTATTATCGCGGTCATTATATTGAGAACGAAGCTTTATGCTTCATTCGTGCGCTTGTGCGCAGGTACTCGGTGTTCAGTGACGTCTTGAGAGAAGTTTCTTCATAACACGTATATTCAACGACATTTATTATTTGTGGGTTAAAGGAGTAAAAAAAAATTACGTGAAGTTTCGTTAATTACTGGATCATCGAAGTAGCTGAAAAGATGGAGACTGCTGGGCAATCGCAGCAATACGAAGAGTGGAGAAAACGGGTATGAATAATACGTATTTTTTTGTCTGCATATCTGTTTCAGAAAACGTCATACACATAAGTGTCAAATTCTGGAAACCTTCGCGTTCATAAACGATGAATCATATGGTCGTTCGTAACAAAGTTCCGGAAACATGATGACCTCTTTAAATCATATTCAGAATATTTTCGTTTAATTGGAAATCTTATTGAATTTAAAGTTTATTACATTATTCAATTGTGTTGATGAGACGCTCCTCTTATTTTCATGACATATGATCTAAAATCCATGGGAATTTTAAGGTCGATTCTCATGCAAAAACTGATTGTAATTCAATCTAGTTTAAGATTTATCACTCGAACAAATATGTAGGCAAACAAAAACAGAAGAGACAAATGGTGTTTGAAAAAAACCACAGTAATCACGATCAAACTGTAATGTCAATTATGATCGTTTTATAATGTGAAATTACTCTGAGAGACAGACATTCGAAGCAGAATCAAAATGAAAAAAAAGACAATGATATTGTTCGATAGGCTTTCCTCGGACCATTGCCTAGTGGTTTTTTGAGACTTCAAGAATATTCTCCGCAACAACAACAAGAGGCAGCTGATCAGCAGGCTGCACTAGCCCTGCAGCAATTGCAAGGAACACCTCAAATGCATGATCCTAGAGTTGGAAGGCTCAGCATAACAATTGCTCAAGTAAACAAAATTATACTAATTTATTCATCTAACGTTAATTTTATTGAAATACTTGAAACTTTCGATTCTTTCTTTGTGACCAGGCAAAATTAGTAAAAAATTATGGCATGACGAGGATGGACCCTTACGTTAGACTTCGAGTCGGTCATGCAGTTTATGAAACGCAAACTGATACAAATGGTGGAAAAAATCCTCACTGGAATAAAGTTATACAATGGTAAAATGAATATTTCTACAATTTGAGTTAAAATTCAAGTATTGCACTCGATGAATTCGAAAACCCATCATTCATTTACCAGATTTGACTTCTTTTATTTTACAAAATGCTTAGAAACCCCTTTTTGTTTCTACAATTACAGTTTCTTACCCCTCGGAGTAACACAAATATACGTCGAAATTTATGATGAATGTTCGTTTACGATGGACGAATTGATTGCTTGGGGTCACATAGAAATTCCACCCCAAGTTATACAGAGAGGAGAGACCCATGAAGATTGGTACATGCTCAGTGGTAAACAAGGAGACAATCAAGAAGGAATGATCAATTTAGTGCTCAGTTACACGGTAATTAGAAAATTTATTAAATAAAACCTTTCCTGCAGATCCACACTGTAGGAGAATTCTCGGGAAAATTCATTCATTTCTCCTTATTGATAATATTTATTTGTTAATAGACAAAGTTCACTCCTTATCAAGCGGCAGCGCCCGTAATGATGGTACCATCAGCAACGATGTTCGGGATGCCACCATATGCGCCGGTTAATGTTTACACCGCACCACCAGTCGCAGCAGTTCCTCCGGTCACAGTAATTCCAAGTTCGCTGCCTAACGCGGAAGTTGAACTCAAACAAGTAAATACTTCATGATTTCATTAACATAAATTCAATGATCGTCAAAAAATGTATTCGTTCATTTCTATTTCGTTTTATTTTATTATCGTTGTACATAATAACGAAATCCCGGCAGCACTTTTTTGCCACCCTCAAATATTCGCTCGAGCTCATGCCAATTACTTCATTCAACAATCATACATTTTTCAGTTAATTATGCTTTGCCATCCGAAATATATTTTTCGAAATCGTTATTCCAGATTGCTGAAATGTTTCCAAACATCGACGCGGAAGTGATAAAATCCGTCTACGACGCCAATCATGGAAAAAAGGATGTTACTATCAATTCGCTGCTTCAAATGTGCGAATAATTCAACGATTCTCTGGCTCGAAAGATCTGTTTGACACGAGGGACTCGTTTCTAGGCACTCTAACACAGGCAAACATACGTATATAAGATATACATATATAAATTCCAAAACGCCATATTTGTATTTTCTGCTAAAAAAAAAAAACATGTATGTCCCATTATCCACCGATTCATCATCGAATTAAGAATGTAATATATTTGTAAATTATTATAATCAATTGTGATGCCTTTCCGCGATCAATTTGTTGATGGAATATTTTATTATAAGGTGACTTATGTCACGATAAAAAACAAAGACAGTGTATCAATTCCAAGGATAAAAACAAGGATTTTATTTTGACCAACAATTCGATTCAAAGTGGCTCTGAATATCAACAACCCTTGAGTAACAGTCATACTCGATTTTTCATTTATCGACTGAAGTGGAATGTTTATGTCATGATCGTGCATAATTGTCATCTCACTGATGCCTTCCAAAGGAAAAGTAACTTTCTTTATCAACTCGACCACATGTAGAAATACGTGTTCTGCCAATGTGGCAAATATTTAGCGATTGGCTCAGCGACGAATCTTGCCAACGGTATGCTTGTTGAAACTCGGTTAAGCAACGAGAAAATAATCTCCTTGCTGCATTTGTCGTAAAACGGTGATCGTAGTATGTACAATAAAAGTCCTATTCTTCGACGACAAATTTCCTCTCTCTCTTCTTTCGTGAAAATAACGGTTTTCGTGTCTTTATTCAGTAGTCGCAAACTCGTAATGTCCATCAAAAAGGAGATTGACCATGGTAACCAGTGCCTTTGGCCTTTAGCCATCATACAACTCAGATGGACCAGTGGTTTGATTATGTACAGGCTCTGAAAATAAGAAACATTTCCAAGTTTTTACGTAACACTTCCATATTCAAATTTTCCAATGAAAAAAAATAGATTTAATAGAGTACTTTAATTCTTGTCAACACTTTTTTTGTATCCCAATCTTAATAATGGATACAGAAATATAATGAATAGTCAATGAAAATCTCAAATTGAGAGATGAGTTTACAATGAACAATTGAAAAAGTTCAAACGAACCTCTGCTAGAATTATATTCTTCCTCATTGCAGGAGTCAAAGACTCTTCTTTCTGTAAGCCCTCTACACGTTTCAAAGGAGCCCAAACGCGGGAATGGAGCGGAGGTGTTGCCGATACACTTCTAACAACAGTACCAGAATGTTTGAGAACAAAGCCTTCTTTCACCGGCTCAACACTACAAGATTCACTGAGCTTTTCACGATTCAGAGGCGGTATTGCTGGGGTTTGCGTTATACGTTCTTTGTTACGGTGCACTAGAACCAATCTCAGCATAACTCTGAAAAATATTTATATTTTCAGAAAAGCTACAACTTTGCTTATAATACGACAAGAACAATTTCTATTTATTTTTCATAAAGGATTGCTATCACTTTTATAGGAGTTCGAGTGCTTAAAATCTTTGGTTTGAACAATTTTGACAATTTTCTCGAAGTATTCAACGATTGATCAGAATTCCATGAAATGTGCTCACAGAGTACAAAACTGCGTTCTGTATGAGAATTATAACTTGAGTTATAATGATATTTTATGATTTGAATATCTGATTTTTCAATCAAATTCAAATGTCTACATTAGCAGTCAACTTACTTCAAGCTTTGAATGATAACTATGATATACCAGCGTCCTCTTTCACCCCAAACATTTTTGGCTGATACTTCAATAAGCGCTTCGGTGTATTCTATGACTGTCAACCAAACTTTGATTTGTGATTGAAATTGTGGTAATTTGAGATGGGCATATTTGCTGCTGTATATCAAACGATCGTTTAAGAGAATCAGAAGATTCGGCAAAGAATATATGAGCTCCGAAACCAAAGATGAGCTGGTGATGCGCCCTGACACAATTTAAAAGAACATACATTTCAATTTTTGAACAATGGTTTTAAAAACGACGTATAACTCATTGAAAATTTATAAACAAACCGGCTGTAAAGTACGATAAACATCGTACCGTACTTTCAATGTCAGCGATCAGTTGCGGTTTGTTTAATATCCATTCTTTATAAGTTTTCAAATACGGCGACAGTGTCGAGTTAACGGAATCCATGCTGGTTTTTAACATGCCACACTGTGGCTAAACATCCAAAGTCTCTTCACAGCTACGTACTTTTTTTGTTTAGTTACACAAGAGCCACTTTTAATATGTTACTGACCATGATACGCAAGACATATAATGTAATGGTCATTCGATATAGCAGTAATCGCTGTAATAATCTACAATAAAAAATAATAATTCGCGCTTCTATCTGCTGTCATTGAGCTATACACGATATACACTACTGCGAAGAAAAAATAAGGGGAAGGAAAGAATGATTATTTTTTTTGGAACATTTTCATAGAAGATTAGTAGTCTCTGCTGCTGACTTTAGTAGGGAAGGGAGGTAGGGACATGTCCCCAGCGTTAGTTCTGAAATGCGCCGGCGCTAGTGGCGCGTTTCACTCTCGCTCTCACTTCCTCCCGTAGGCTTATATGCAGGGGACATATGGCATCCTTTCTGCTTTTATAGCTGGTTAATTGTTATGTGTCCTTTTTGCTCGAACTGGACTTCACGGTATGTCTGACTGTGGTCTGAATCGTTGACTAAACGTGAACTTCAGATATATCATACGCACCACCGCACCACTTGGCGGTATTAACAGTAACTAAAGTTTTTCGCGGTATAAAGAGTTTTGTTGTCTCGTTGTTAATTTCAAAAAATGCCATATATCTATTTAACGATGTAAAAAAGTTATTAGTTATTTATTCGCGTCTGCTAACAAAAATTATATTAAAAAAAAGAGACAACGTTGATTGAATGCTTTGAAAATTTAGTAAGATTGTTTTGTCATAAACAACTGCATGGATATATCTACTGATTGTTCCAAACTAAAGTGAAATGGCTGATTTTTTTGGTATCGTGTTTCTCCGATTCTGTTTTCAATAACACTATTTTTGAATGAATGAGCATGTCGGTTCAAGTCTTGAGGTAAATGGTTTGTTATCAAATCAAAGATGTGTACGACAGAAAATTCGAGCGTCGAGTTGCCATCAGTTGAGAGGTTAGAATTGGTATACTACCGAATTCTGTTTGTGCTTTTGGTTTAAGTTTCTTTTCATTTTTTAAAATCTATTTATCACTGACAGTGAAATTTCGTTCGCCGTTCAACAAATACATCTTCATTCGCTTTTGTTTATTTTCTCTTCCGTTTCTTCTTGTAGTGATAATGCTGTTCCCACAATTGAAAATAGAATAGATGCATTTGACAGTTATGCTCTGGTAGAAGATTTTGATTTTGCCAACATATCACAGAATATTTCGATGTCCGAGTTTGATCCAGTGAAAACGAATTCCATTATTTCTATCGTGAGTTTGAGTTTTGTGATTATTTTTACTTCTTAGTAACAATTTATTCTATCTAGTCGAGGATAGACCGTGGTAAAACTTGAATATAAATAGAATTATTGCTAATTCATTTTCATTACAGACGAAAAACTAAGAATTCATACACATTATTTGTAAACATTATTGACAGAAATAGGCATGAATTTAATAATTTAATTTTTTATTACAAATTATTTTTGTCAGGTTTTTACCATTCGGTCCGATGATGTGATTTTTTAAATTATTTTGTAGCTTTTAGACATAAGGAACTCTCAGCCATAATTTTATTATAGATACAATAGCCTCAGTAGTAGGAGTTTTACCAAGGTTTCCCCCTGAAAATGTTTGTTATTTGAATAATTCGATAGTTGATAAAAGATTTATTGTACTATATTTCCATAAGTTCTGATACAATGAGTAACATCCTTCTTCCTTGCACGTGTTTGGAACTGCAATGGTTTTTTCTTCATGCACAGCAACTTTAAGAGGTACAAGGAATTTGTACACTTTGATTTTTTTCTGATTGTTTCATTAACTCGTTTTGAAATATAATTTTAAAAAATTGATGAATTTTACAATTGAATTTGTTCAACAGAGTAGTACAGAAGATTCATTTGAGTCCGTTGGGGACAAGTCTTTGTTGATAAACAAACCAATACACACAACGAGAAACGGGGATGGTTTTATTGAAATGCCGAAAATGCCTTGCAATCAAGAAGACTCACCAGATGTAACCTGGCCCAAGAGAAGAGTATTCAGAAATTTTATTGGTTCAGATAGTGAGGATGAATTTGAAGTTAAAACTGGTTCTCAGGGGTCTGATACAGCCTTGAGTTTCAGCAAGAACGAGAGTTCAACAAAGACATTTGCGAACAATAAAAATCCCGATAATTCTCGAGCTAAAAAAAGTCCCTTGATAAAAAACAAATCTGGAAGCAAGGCTTCTTTACCCAATGAGTCTCCGTACTTGGACGACTCCGACGATGCTTTTCAAAAGTCAGTCGTTAAGTCATCACCATTGAAACGCGTCTCTAGTAACTCACGAAGCAGCATAATATCTATTGAATCGGACAGTAGTAACTCGCCATTCAAAAGTCCACAAAAAACACCGACTAAAAAGTGGCGAGGACCAGATTATAAATTAAACCTGAAGCCATTGGGCATCGACAGCCAGCTCAAACCATGGATCGAATCAATGAGAAAAAAGCCTGTCATGCTGTCAACGCCTGTGAGTGTTCAATTTCTTTTACATTTCGTCTTAATGAAAGTTGTCATGAAATCATAGTTTTTGTTTTTCAATCATTGACATTAATGCTGCAGGGGAACAACCAGCTAACGGAGCACTGCCAACATTTGAAAAATCTTCAACTAGAGATTTTAGAAAAATTTGCTATTGCTTTTGAAAATATTCCTGTACCTGTATTAGAACAATTTCCAAAATTCGATGCCGATACGTTCGGTCGATTGAAGACATTGAATAAACATGTACAGGCCAAAATAAAACGAACCGAAAAATTGATCGCAGAATCAAATAAAATACAGTCACTGAATAAATCTATCGATTCGGAATTTCCCGATGACCTCGATGAATATGTACCGCTGCCAGCCAGACTGGAAAATACAGTGGCATTCAAAAGTCATTCAAAAGTTCGTCCGCTTATTGGCAAGAGTGAACACGATGACAAAGATGAACCACTACCATCGACAAGTTCAGGTAATGGAATATCCTCGTATTTCCAGCAATCGAAACTCCCCGAATCTTCGAAAATTTTACAAAATCGAAGTGACAAAGAAGAAAGTATACGTGAAAACTCGAACATCACCCCAAAAATAGAAAGCACTACGAGTAAAGTCCAACAAAATTCAAAAGACACGCCGGATATTACATCACCGATGCAACCAAAACGAAGTACTTTCCAATTAAAAAGACCAATGAAAGCTGCCATTTCGACGAACGTTACCAAAATAATTGATGAGATATTGGAACGACATCCACCACTCAAGTCTTCACCGATAGAAAACAAATCATCACCGAGCCAAGCGCCCACTGAAATAAAGTCATCTCCGATGGAAAACAAACTTTCACCTATGAGACGAAAAACATCGACAACAGAAACGTCACCACTCGCTTCTTCACCGCCAAATTACTCCGAACCGCCAATAGAAATGACCGATATCGACGACGAGATTGAAGACGACGAAGACGATGAATCATATCGGTTACCCATAAAAACAACGAAACCTTCCACCACAACAACCGATCCCGATCCATGGGTCGATCTTGACGACAATTTTGAATCTGAAGATTTCACTTTGTCGTCCCAACAAATTGAGCCTTCAATATCTCAAGAATTCAAAAGTTTCAGCGATTTTCTGGGTCCCTCAACTTCGACGAAGAAAAGTAATTCGACCGATTCACCAGCTAATGTCAAATCAAAATCAGACCAATATGCTTTTGAGATCGGCAATTTCACTGGAAATTATAAGAACGATGGTGTTAGCGGTGAATTCGATGGAACCAATTACCCACATTCAGCGGAAATGTTGAAAGTACGAACAACATTGACATTTTCAGTGACTGTATATTCAATATTTTCACAATATTATGAATAGTCAAGACTAATGATCAAGTAATTTTTCAAATCTTTTCAGATATTTCGACGAACTTTTGGTCTTTATTCATTTCGACCGAATCAACTACAAGCTATAAATGCTATTTTGCTATCTTACGATTGCTTTATACTGATGCCAACTGGGGGAGGAAAATCTCTTTGTTATCAACTACCAGCTCTCATTACACCAGGCCTCACGATCGTGATTTCACCTCTGAAAAGTCTTATCATCGATCAAGTTCAAAAGCTCACGTCTTTGGATGTAAGTTATTAAGATGGCTGAACATTGGTCATTGGACCGGTATTCGATTTGATGAGTTCTTCTTTCTGGGTTTATTAAGATCCCTGCCGCTCATATGTCAGGAAACATCACGGATAAACAGTCCGATGCAATATATCGCGAGTTGTCCAAAGAAAGTCCTGCTCTGAGGCTCTTGTACGTGACGCCTGAGAAAATTTCAGCCTCGCAAAAGCTTTGTGGTGTTATGATGAGGCTCTACGAGAGAGGTCTTCTCGCAAGATTCATCATTGACGAAGCTCATTGCGTCAGTCAGTGGGGACACGATTTTAGACCTGATTATAAAAGGTTAAAAGTATTGAGAGACAATTATCCGGGAGTTCCAACCGTCGCTTTGACAGCGACTGCAACACCTCGAGTGCGAACTGATATTTTGCATCAGTTGAGCATGACAAATCCAAAGTGGTGAGTTCACTACGACTTACTCATAAAATCGATAAATTGACGAAAAAAATTTGTTGTTTTCTGCACAGATTTCTAAATACATCACTTTGCGAAATTCACCAGGTTCCTCAGCAGCTTCAATAGGCCGAATCTTAGATACAGCGTTATTTCGAAAAAAGGGAAAAATTGCGCGGACGAAGTGATTGCTATGATTAAAACAAGATGGAAAAATGAGTGCGGCATTGTTTATTGTCTCTCGCGAAAAGACTGCGATGATTACTCAGCCCAAATGAGAGCCAACGGACTTAAAGTGCTTAGTTACCACGCTGGTCTTTCGGACAATCAGCGCTCCGATGCTCAAGGCAGATGGATTTCCGAAGAGGTATTTTTGTTTCTTATTTACAATATTGTAATCATCACGTTGATAAAGATTGGCAAAACTCATTGACATGTTGAAATAATTTCAGATCAAAGTAGTGTGTGCGACGATAGCTTTTGGAATGGGAATCGATAAGCCGAACGTGAGGTTCGTCATCCACGCTGCGATACCAAAATCGATCGAGGGTTATTATCAAGAGAGTGGTCGCGCTGGCCGTGACGGTGATCTCGCCGAATGTATTCTCTTTTACAGCTACGCGGACGTATTTCGAATGAGAAAAATGATCGAGATGGACAGAACTGCGGGTCCTGACGTTATTAAAACGCATATCGATAATCTCATGAAAATGGTTTCCTTCGCGGAGAATCAAACGGATTGCAGAAGGACACAACAGTTGAATTATTTCGGTGAAATTTTCAGCAAGGACAAGTGCATTGCGAACAAGGCAACGGCTTGCGATAATTGTCGATGCAAGGTCGGTGTTTCGTCGATAAACTCTTTTGTAATGCGTTCTTTCATTTCGTTCGTTAGCAAAAAAAAATCAATATTTATCATTTTTAGGACGATTTTGAAATGGTCGACGTGACCGCGGACACCAAAGCGATCCTTAACGCTGTACGAGACATCAACAGAAGTCGCAAGTGCAATTTGACACTGCTTTATCTCACGGACATTTACAAGGGTAGTAATCTCCAGAAAATAAGAGACGCTGGTCTCACAAACAGCCCGATTTACGGTCGAGGAAAAGCTTGGAACAAAATTGACATCGAACGGCTGCTTCACAAACTCGTGATTGATGAATTACTCCAAGAGGACATGTACATCAAGAACGAAATGGCCTGTGGGTACATCAAAATTGGTCCCAAAGCCCTGGACTTCATGAGATCAAATGACACCAAGGTTCGATATTATTCAATACCTGTATTTAATTTTCCTACATTTTTATTCAGGATTCAGTATTTCCGTAACCATAGCGACAAAGCCTTATAATTTATTACGGTGTTGGTACGATATAGTTCCAAAAATAGGAAAAAGCTGATGTTTTTTTTTTGTCGTAAAAACTTCAGATACTATTCTCGATGCGATCTTCAGCGAGCAGCTCAACGGGTGTCGCAACTGTGTCCTCGGAAGCACAGCCGGTGAATAAAATAATGAAGGAGTTGCAAGACAAGTGTTACGGAGAATTGATAGAAATCGTGAAGGGCATTGCGGGAGCTCTTGACGTGTCAGCGTCGTCGATCATGAACATGATCGCGATACGGGCAATGAGTCAACAACTGCCAGAATCGGAAGAAGCCATGTTGAAAATTCCTCACGTTACAAAAGCTAATTTCGAAAAATACGGAAAAGCTTTGCTCGACATAACTCAAAAATACGCAGCTGAAAAATTGAGTAAGCCACGTTTTCTCATGAATGAAAATTCAATTGATAAATCAATGAACTGTAACGAATAATTTCAAATTTTTGTCAAGTTTTGTTGAACGAAGGAACCGAGGAGGAAGAAGCAGAAGACACGAATACGTGGATTGATGCCAAAACTTCGCCGAAGCGTTCACGAACAAGAGGTCGCGGTACAAAGCGCAAAACTTCAAGTTATCGGGGTGGCAGTGCTAAGAGGCACCGAGGAAGTTACGGGTTAGCAAAAACATCAATTTCAGTGAAAAATATTCGATTATCAGTAAAATGTTGTTTTATAAAAATGATCAATTTACAGTGGTCAGTGGACGAGGGGAGCAGCGTCGTCTCGCTCCGGCAGGGGCCGTGCTGTGACGAAAAGTCGAACGGGACTCGTTGATTTTACTCAAAAAAAAGATTTCCAATCGGATCCTCATAGATTTGGTCATATAGGATTGTGAGGTATATCTGTTGCGTTTACTTGTAACCAATGAGGAATTCAGGCCCAGCTCTATGTGCTCAGTTTTCATCGTTCCCTCGTACTAAAGAGAAAACAAGTTTTTATTTCACGTTTTGTGTTTTTTTTCGTTACGGTCGTTTTCTTGTTTCATCCGTTAGTTTTCGTCACTTGTTATGAGCAGCATTCCTGGGATTTTTTCGAAACATGTACATACAGCGTTAAACTAAAATAAATACTTCTTTTTATACTTTTTCATAAAACTACCCGTTTTTTGAAGCACAATTTTGCTTCAATTTTGTACACGTTGTTTCCTTACATGTCTACGCAATGACTATTTTTGTTGAAATATTCACAGTGCCGGCTGCATGATTCTCGCTTGACGATCTTCGTTTTGAATATGTTTTTTCAGCAAATCCATTATTTCATGATCGAATTCAGCGGGCGTTGGTTTTACACCCACAGCCCAGTTGAAAATGTCCCAATCGTTCGATGGTAAATTTATCAATCTGTCGTACATCCTAAGCTGATTGTCGTCGAATGTATCCAAATATTTTTTTGCAAAAGTACTGAGCAACAGACCGTTTTCGAGCATTCCTCGTTTACGGGATTGGTACACCAATCTGCAAAATATTTCATCATTTCTAGCAATTTCTATTGCGTAACTTGAAATTCTAGCCAAAACATGGCAATTTAGCTGCTTATGATTCGTTTTAGCAGTTAAATACTAATAAATAATGGTGATAAAAATCGATGTTCTTCATTGTGAGATTCTATTCTAAAGTACTGGATTTTTGAGCCATTGTGTTTTTTCGGACTAAAAAAATTTTTTTTGCCGATAGAATATCGTTTCATTTACGCATTTGATGATCGATAATCATTTTGTAAAAGCAAAGAGCATATTCATCCAGAATGCTGAAACCTACCGTGCTCTTTTGAGTTCCGCACTTTCTCCTTCTCGTTCTACGTACTGTGGTATACTCGGTTCACGACCCTCAGGATGATGAAGATCATCATAAGATCTAGCCGGAATTGCACTCACCGAAATCGCTCGTGCATGGTGCAAAGGCCTAACCTATAAAATCAAGAATTGTTAACAATTTACAATACGGAGCACAAGTGATGGTTTATGTGAATTAATTACCAGCGCAAGGCTGGATTTCAACGCGATATTCATTCCTTTTTATTTAATCGTTAACGCGTTTAAGTCTTTCAAATTGCTGCGCAATGTTTACTTCAACGCAGTTCTTTCCACTGCCAAACAGCTGATGCTTGATACATACAAAAATATAAATCGTAAGAAATGTCGATGTAGACGATTTCTAGTTTATTGTTCGAGAGTTGGTGAGGCAGGGATTTTACTTAGCAACAACTGTGACAGTCATCAGTTGCATGCCGCTAACCGAACAAAGGTATCCGTTTTAATCGTTATGAATAAAAATAGACGAAACTATTCCATTAGTATCCATCGATGACTCGCCGATTATTATCGATCGTTTCTTTTATTTCTTTTATTCAAAATGCTCTAAAATCAATGGAGAAATTCTATTTAAATGGTCACTTTTCTGATCGTAAAATCACGATGTGAAAAAAGTTATTTGACAAAAGAAAGTACAAACAAAGTTGCCACGCGATTCTCTAAATCAAGTTCATTCAATTCCTTATAAATTTGTATATAAACGATAAGACCACAGAATAATCAACATGACAATGAATTTTTTCGACGAGATTCAGTTAGGAATCGTGTATAAAAAATAGTAAAACACACGAACGACGTACAAATTCCTATTATTTCGGCCGACAGAGCACACTGGATGTCGTACAGTGAAGTGTTTGTTTTAGTAAATAAGAAGGGGGGGGGGCCAAAGTCGTGCATTTTTTCACGGTTAAATTCTTACTAAATTTGTAACGATTTTTACATTAAGTTAATTATTAATAATGTTGATAATAATCGATCTACATCGAACTAAATATATAATGAATCTTCGTTTTTTAATAAACCGAGAAATTTATCGGACTATGTAGAATTCTCCATGCGAGCAATTGTTTTGCTCAAGTTTCTCCGGAAGAGCAACTCCATCGTGCTTTCTTTGGAAATAAGTGTCGCCAGTGAAAGTGCAATTAATAGGCAGCGAAATATCAGCAGGAAAACCGTGATAAATAACCGGTGCGAATTGTCATTTGAATTTCACATGTACTCCAAACAATAATTTCTAAAAGCAGCAGACAGTGAGTATACATATGTTTGAATCACGTTAACAATATTTTCACTATATAGAATATTTATATTATTTATTGTAACAAAGGAGCAGCGTGCGTGTCGCCAGTTAAATAGAGCCGATCGGTGGATCCTGCCACTTGAATTCCTCTTGACACGTGACGTAAACGACCCAATAACAAACATTAAGAAGACCGAAAGAAGCCGGAAATACGATTCTGGCGACTCGATCGATGTACGAAACACTGTTTATGTGTCGCTCGATTCGTTCACCGTGCTTTCGACAGCCCCCAGCAGCTTCTCTTTCCCTTCGTCTCCTACGGATATGAAACACATTCGACGGACATGCTTGACGAATAATAATAATAACGACATTGATAACAATAATAACTATACATTTAGGCCCGAAAAAGACAAAGATCTGATATTTTTTTCTTGGAACCTTGACGAAACGTGAACTGGGAGTGCCCTTGAGCAAAAAATCACAACAAACTGCACGATACGACAAAAACGTTTTCCTCGTATAAGACTGTTTTCAAAGTCAGTGAACGTATTTTCGAAACTACACGTTGGATTGTTTTCACGCGATCTTTTTTATTTTCAATTAATTTATGTGCATTTTATAATAGTTGCGTAAAAATGAGGATTTTTTTCACGAATTCGTCGACACTCCCCCCGCAGAAATAATTTTTCCAATAAGAGTCGTTTTTCGTTTTTCTAATGTTTAGTTTCTGGAATTTCGGAATTTGGCCTTTTTCAGGGTCTTAAGGTAGCTTCGTGAATAATTTGTGAATTCGCTTCACGTCGATCTAAACGTTACAAACTGAGTGAACTATAAATACAAAAGAGATCGCCTCTCCCAATGATAATGGATTTCGAACACGAGTGCAGGAAGGAAATTAGCTGCGGCTTCGTCCGTTGGAAGAAAATATATTAAAACCGGAAATTTTTTACCTGAAAGCGTCGTCTCCTGCTAGACAATACAAAAACTGTCGCCACTTTGGCAGACATAGTTCCGTTTGCGTTTGTCTCTCCATTGTAGATGGTTTGCACGTAACCGCCGCCGATATAGTGAACCTCGTGTTCATTCCCAGTGTCGTCGAATCCGGCTATAATTTCATCCAAAAATACACGATGAAATATACAAAAACGGTAAGAAAAAAAAGTCGAGTGACTCAATTCCGTCGTTAAGGGAGCACCACGAAATATTATTTTCGCTCGAGCTTACGAATTCAAAAGTTTTCCCAAGTGTCTTTAGTCAAAAATATTTCCAACGTCGTACAATTGGACCAAATTTTTCGTCCTCTTTCAAACGAGAAATAATCATCTCAACGAATTATTTGCAGTGTTATCTCCGCGTGAATTTCTCCGCGTTCCATTATAATTACTAATATAAAACGTTCCGAGACAGCGAGTGAGACGCAACAATGGTAAAACTCCGGCGGGGGGAGTCGGACACGAAACACGAAATGTAAGCGTTCTGACAACGAGCAGCTTACGGACGTGAGACAAGGGATTACGTTACACGAGGCGCGCGTCCGAATTCACCGTAAATTCGTGCTATTCTCACAAACCAGAAATGGATGGAGCTTTCGCACTCTGCTCGCGGAGAAACGACGAAGTGTGTGTTACGAGGATTAAACGCATGTTGACGAGAAACCGGGTGTCGCTGAAACGGCGAAGGATATATTTTAAAAATCTTTACCCATGTCAACAAATGACGGCCTCGAAAATAAAAACGAACAAAAAATTGAAACAAAAAGGCTTCTTCTCCCCGGAATTTCGAGACGCTCGATATTAATCGATGTTTTCGTTTAACCTTTCAGATTCGTCGTGCGTGCGAAGAAGAGAAATTATAACGAGCGTAAGTCGAACTCACGTTATAGACGGCGCACAGCACTGAACTGCGTCTCCTCGAGGAAGCGCCGATCGAAGTTTCCGAATGGACGGTTTGCGGACTGCGAGCATTGACGGGACTCAACGCCTCGTTATACTGATTATCCTGTTTATTGTCGATGATCGTCGTGACGTCTTCCCAATCCTCCCACTCGCTCTCGTCCAAAGGAATCTCACCGCTTCCAATCTGAAATGTCGAGAGCGGGATGAAAAAGTGGACGGTTTTGTAAGGGCGCTCGTCGTCGGGACGTTAATCGTCGCCTCGTCACGTCCGGTAAGGTGAAAAGGATTTAAAAATTCTGCAAGATGTTGCAATCTCAATGAAAATTTTTAATCTACCAAAAAAATATGCACGAGAGTAAAAAAATTGAATTGCAGGAAAGTGATAAACCGGGAGAAATAATCGGAGCGTGTACGCGAGGGAATACGAGCGGAAATTTGGGCGATTTATTAACCTTAGTGAAGTAATGAACGCCCGCGAATTCGAGCAGGGTCGCGATGCAGTAGCCAAAGCTCATCAGCAAAAACCAGTCGAGGGCTGTAGCGTATCGGACTTTGGGCAAGTCCGTCCTCGAGTCAAGGCTTATCGTCGAGAGAGTCAGCACAGTTGTGATGCCTTTCCGGAATGAAAAAAAGAGATGCGCATGAAGGAAAAAAGAGAAAAGGTGAAGAGAGAGAGAGAGAGAGCGGGAAAATAGCGAAGGATTCGTACACAGCAGAGAGGAGGAGGAAAAAGGAGCCGGTGCAGAAGAGGAAAAAATGTAGCCAGAGATAGATCGCGCGTCTCTCGTTTTTATCCATTAATTCTTCGGGCCTGTAGAACGTGGGATATGTGCAACCGTGTGTGCATACTGGAATAAAAAAGATTGGGAAAGACGGGAAGAACACTGGTTCGGGTGGCACGATGCCAGTTACCTAGACCCACTCTGTCGCTCGTTGCTTCGCGATGTATCCAGAACGATACCCAGCTCAGAACGACTATCAAAACGCACGGTACGTAAACCTGCAGGAATTCGAATGATTGGTTTAACATTATTCGGTAAGAAATTGGTATTGAGGCAGAAAGTAATGAAAGGGAGCGTGGTCATTGTGGAAGATTGATTTTACGAGTCGATGGATCTGGGCTGGGGATCATTTTCTCAATTTTTCCAAAAGCTTGCTCCGAATTCGGGCTCCGAAGTGCGTTCGAACGAGATAATATATGAAATTTGTCCTGCGTTTAATTTCGTGAAGCTCGAGACAATTTTGAGAAATAAAAGATTCCTGTAAAAGTGCATGCTCGGTATAAACTCGCCTGAATGAGAAAATATCCTGTATTTCGTTGCAGATTGAAGGAGACCTGGAGGACCGAGAACTCGCCTTCCCGTCTGACGTAGGTGAGATTTCGGTAGGGGTAGCCCATCAGGTCGAATTGCGAGAGCGCCATACCGGGCTCGAAATTTACAGACGAGCCTTCCTGCCACTCGTAAACCAACTGTCTCGACGTATACGCGTCTGGAATTCGGGCACAAGTTTTCTGCCTTTTATGTCAGCTCTCTCGAATCGGTTACGTCGATTTTTTCCGTACCCTCCTGCCTCCTGACGGAAGCGCAACTTTTCTTGCTTCGTTACTATTTGCTTTTTACGTACGCCCCGAAGGACAGGAGAACACGGAAGGATTCCGGACGCAGCATCCCCAATCTACACGTACAAACATTCACCATCGGGCAGATATTTATGTACGGGTTACAAGATGCTCGACCAGCTGTTGCGGGCGAAATAACATGCGGCAGTATCCGGACGATCGAAACGATCGAGAACGTACTACACCCACAGAAATTGGCTCAAATGTAACGAAAGAATATCAAAGCTGAACACCAACTTTCGTTCACGTGCACTCGCGTACATTCAACTGGTGTTTTCTCTCTACTACGCCGAAAAATCTACCTCGTTTATATTTATGTGGTCCAGGACCTTCAGAGCCAACGAACCTTCGACTAAACATGAGCTGAACTTGAGTTCGTTGTTACTTTACCATTTAACGAGCTAGAGGACAATTTATGTCGACTAAAAGTTTCGATTTATTCCGTAACGATGCTCGACGTTCAACGCGACGTCGCACTACTATTGAGCAGGTTTCTAGAATCGGGTAGATCGGAGCGAAGCGGACTAGTTTTTCGAAAGTTCGAAAAACTTTGTCCCTTTCTCACCGCTAACAACCAAGCAATGGATTATACGTGGCGCAATTTTATGTGATTTTCAGAGAAAAAAAATAGTTTTGGGGCAAAACGGGGTTGGATTTGAAAATTTTGTGAATTTTTCGTTCGCTACAGTTTTGATTTATTGATAAAATATCGATGATTGACTCGTAATAGAGTTTTTAATGAGCGGAATATTGTGTCGATTCAAAATTCCATGTGCTTGATCATCGACTTCTTTTCACATACAATTGAGGAAAGCACCGAGTTTTTTACCCTCAAATTTGAAAAAATATTAGTTCATTGAAAAAATAAGAAAAAAGTTCGTAATTTTTGTGATTATCCTCATCGGCCTGTCACCATGCAAATAATTTCTATAAAAACCATGCTTCGAGATGTTTAGAACTAAACTTTTTGAGGGTTGAGACGAAGGAAAAAAACCTTTTTTTTTACTGTTACTAATTGTATAACTTTCAAGCCACTCGGACTACACTAAAATTCGTGAGAAAAGTGGGGAAAAAATGTTGGTTCGTGCGCCACATTGGAAAGGATGATCGTTCACGACGATCGAATCGGATTTTTAGCAATACAATCATGAATTCAGTTTCATCTTACGAGTGGAGTTGTGACTCGTACCAAAGCATCTGAGCTTATTTTAAAGTTTGATTTGACACTTGAAACTGCGACAATTATGACGATGAAACGAGATCTAAGCTTCACATGCTTATGATTATAAAACGTATCCAAGCGTGCCGGAATTATTCATGTTAATAAAATGAATAAAAAAAGTATGCTAAAAGCGATAAGCGACGAATAGAGAAAACAGGGAACTCGGTACTCCCACGTACAGCTCCCAAGGATCAGCGGACAGGATTGCCGATCCATCGGGAAGTTCCTCAGCTCCATCGGACACTTCGCCTTTATAGTGAGTCTGCATTGCGAGATTTATACAATTCTTTGAAAAAGCTGATAAAACGTTTTCTCAATCGCATTACGATGAATTTAACAAATATTCTTCGTGTTTACAGATTTTCATTGGGGACCCTCGTAACTGCGAGTTACCGACGATTTTCTCCATCGAAACGTGGAAAGATCCGACCATCATCAAGATTCAGAGAAAAAAAAATGGACGGAAAATTGTGCCAATAGTGATCGCGAATGACCGGAAAAAATGTGAGTCTTTGAAAAATTCAATTCGCAATGACAACAGCACCGAACGTACATTTTCGTAGAATTCTTTGGATTTAAAACTGTACTATAAACTCGAGAATCATGAGAATTAGGATAAATATCGGAAAAGTATTATATTGAGAGCGATGAACGAAAATGTGGATGAAAATAGAGGCTGTAGAATTTGTGCTCATACTTGGACAATACTTTCAGTTTTTTTCTCAATTTTGATCGACCAAAAACGTCTCTACGACCGAAAAGTGATATGTGTGATCACGTAAAAGTGACTGTCAGTGATACGAGAGAGCGAATGGCACAAACTCACTTCAAGGTGCGAATTATTATTGGATTCGTCACTCACCTCATCGAATACAAAATATCGCCGTCTTGGGATATTCTTAAAAGTTTGTTTGGCACCGTAATGGTATGAACGTAACTGTGTTTTCCATTGTAGAAATAAGTGTCCGGTCTCCATATTCTTTCGAGCATTTTGATGCTGAGGCTCAGCGATTTAATGGGTCCGAGGAAGCTCAAACGCGAGTCGCGCCAAGATTGCCGGAAGTAACAATCCATCGAATAGTCCTGGGCAAAATTTAAGCATATTGTTCGGAGCTTCGACCTTCGAGCTTTGAGGAGAAACGGTCTGAGGTAAAAGACACTCGTTCAATCGATGACAATCAATCCCATCTAAAACTTTCCCTGCCCCCCAAACCACCAAACTACTCTCATTTAATTAACCGCTCGCTCGTTATCTCATAATTGAACTCTGCGATCGCAATCGTCTATTTTTACTTTTATCAGCGCCCTTAAAGTCCCTCCTTTTGCTCTCTATTCATAAACTCATCCCATCGGAACTTTATACTCTAAAAATGTTTTTTTTTTTTTTTTTTTTTTTCAACTGACGAATATTCGATGTTAGTTTCAAAAAATATTTAATGAAAATCTACTCTGGGTTTCAGCCGCAATATTTTCCAGTGGGAACAACGCTTACCATATCAAGCTCCGAAACTGGGCCCATGCTTCTAATTAAAATGTTGGTCTTCACGACGGTAGGAGTACCTGAAAAAAACGTCCATCGCCAGAATGAAATCATGGAGATTGAAAGGAAAATAAATGAATATAAATCAAGGAAAAAGTGGATCATGCGGAAATATAGTTGAAGTAATCGAGCGTTTGGGAGTTGGAAATATTGAAATAATTCAATAATATTCGGGAGTCCGGTTGCGCGCGATCGATCAACGAGTTTGTCAAACTCCAGACACGCCAAAAAAATAGTAGTGGCGAATGTACCGCATAGAAAAACTCAGCCATTTTGGTCGATTCACCAAAAAACAGAGGGAAAAAAACGTTTTTCTCTGATTTGCAACAAAACGCATATCCGCCAGAGACGAAGCTCGTCAGGCTGATACAAACCGAACGTTAAATCCACAAGCAGAGAACACGTGAGGACAGTACCAGTGTTGCCTTCGTCTGGCTCAAGTCCAATTTGACTGTGGAACTTCGGCTGTTCCCACTCCCCAAAAACCACATCGAGCTAATGGCTTAAGGTATAGAAACGTGCTGAAGGTGTCCAGTCAACGATTATATTTCTAATCATACTGCCAATATTTCGTTTCACTTTTGAGTCGATATGGAAATTGGACAAATTAAAATTTTTTTTCGAATTACGCAATTTGCTTATCAGCCCGAATGAAATGAATCGTTCGAGATGAAAAGCTTTGGACATTTTTATAAGGAAACTTGTCCACTTTCGACCAAATATCAGAGCCTCTCGCTACACCAATTCAGGATCACGGTTCCATGGAAATAAAATAATAATAATGGCTATCAAAATAGTCGAATTATTAAACGAAAAAAAATGGAAAAATCACGCTGGCTGAGTACTCATCGAAGCGTTCATTCGCCCTTGTACGGAGCTCTTCCCTTGCATTCCCGTAGAAAAATAATCCGGATCATACTGTATATATCTACTCGTGTGTGCGATCAACGAATCCCCAAATTATTTTTCAACCCCGGATTTATCCTAGAATTAATTGATCGAATATTCGTAGTGGGGTTTCAGGATGAAGGGATTTACGATGACGTTGGCGTTTCGGTAAATTCAACATATCACAACGCTCCACATTTTTTTCAATTTATATATTTATCGAGTCATTTGGAAGGATATTTTTTCCTTCGGAAACGAGCCAATTTTCCCGCGATTTTTATCCTTCCTTTTCTTCCAGCCGAAAAAAATGGTCGGAAAAATGATTTTTTGGTCCCTTGAAGATTCCGTTTTAGAAAATTCTTTATTTTTTTAATGGGACAACAACATTTCAAAAGATTGTTCAAGCGCAAGTATTTTTCATTTGATTTTCTCTCTCGATCTCGACTCACGAGAAACTTGGATAGAGCGCATCGAAAATGATGAATTTTTCACAATAATTTTGGAACACTCAACATTATCTCGCGCACGTCTTTGATGCCCGGTGAAAAATAAATGAACTATCGAATAAGAAAATTGATAAAAGAAAAGCGTTAAAGATTTCAAGATCACTCACCTTGTCCGTGAGTCGGGAGTTGGCTGTTTTCGTAATTCATCAGCAGGTTCTCAAGAACCATCGTAATATTTTTGGAGACGACGTCGTTAACGATGGCTCGTGTGATTCTAGTGTCGGGGAAGATGAGAGTAGTAGATGGAAGCGACGGGGAGGATGCTGCGGAGTTTTCGTCGGACTGGTTGACGAGAATCGGGGCCATGGGCCAAGTCGATCTCGGATGAATCGAGTGGTTCCGCCAACACATCCCGAGGGGCACCGCGAGGACGAGGAGCCTGCCGATCAATCGAAGCAAGAGTTTAACCCTCTTTTCTTCTCTTGATTTCTCGAGAGAGCATGTACAAATGGAGGTGGGAGCTCGTCATATTTTCCTTGGGTTCGATGGGACATGTATGAAAAATCAAGGAACGTTACGTATGGGACGAGGCCATTTTTCGTCGTTCGGACAGTCCTCGTTACATCGTGAGATTCGTGACTGCGGAGGTCTTTTGTCAGAAGTTCTTCGATGACGAATAACTCCATTATCTACCACGAGAAGCAGCTCGTGCTTCATTGAAACATTCAGAGCTCCTTTCGGATCTCTCATTTTATGGACTTCCTACTGAGCCACGATTTCGAGCACGTGCTCTCGGTTCGTATATAAGAGATTCTCGAACTCTTCTCCACACTTTGTCCGTGTATAGCCTACAAGAAACACGTTGATATATCTACGAAAACAAATATTCGAGTTTCATCCTCTATTCCAGATCGGCTAGGATACCACGCAATATTTCCAGCAGCCAAGAAGAGCCATCGTGTTTACCGACCACCCACACAGCTACACAGCTATGAGCGACTGTGCATCAGCCTCGTACAGCCATGATGCACGATCAGAAAGTATGAAGAGGCATGCGAAGCATGCAGCAACATAGCCCGAGGACCCGACAACGAACCTCCGAATTCCTCTTCTTTCAACATACCAAAGCTCCGTCCTAACGCCAAGATATACCCACCGATATGCACGCGCTCCAAACTTTGACGAACCGAAAGAAGCGCCTCGACCATATTTCGCCTCTCATCGACTCAATTACTCAAATATCAATTACATGCTACAACCCGGCTCGAATGAGTCCAGGAAACGATGGCTTTCGAGGGCGAGTCTTGCTCGAGGGGATGGGACCAGAACGATTCATTCTTAAGTTATTTTATATTTTTTCTTTCGTCACGAAAGTTGCTCCAATATTCGTTCAAGTTCCAAGCACTTTTTCGGGTCCATCTAAAGTTGACGAGAACGCCGGAAAATCAGCCTTATGGGCGGACCGTGGCAAAATGAGGTACTGCAAAAATCGCCGTATTTTTTAAAATCTTTAATATTTTTCCTAAAATGAAAGAAGAACGGATTTTTTTCATAATTTCTCCATTTTTCATGTCTTTTTTTCCAATCTTCAGTCGTTGAAGGACTCGTGCCAAAAATTTATGACAATTGCCCAAAGTGACATAAAATTTCTTGGTGTTTGGAGGTAAAAAACCAGAAGAAGCTTCTCAAACTTTTGAGAAGCAAAATATGTCGTTGGCCACCCCATTTTGGTCCGGTATTTTCTGTAACGATGCTTGAATTGGGATGAGCTCAAGTCGGTGACAGGCGGTGCCTCTACCGATGTGACCTGGTACGATCTCACGAGCCTTTGAATACGGAATGTCGGGATCAAGAATTCAAAATGACCTCGAGAGGGGAGCTTGTTTGTAGGTGCAGCGGAGTATTAAAGTTAGGAATTGAATTTTGGGAACATCAGATCACACGGTAATCTGGTGGAGGGATGGAGAAAACTGTCAGTCCAACCGGGTAAACCCGTGTGGATAAACGGAAGTGGAGAAATGAAGCAATTAGTAGAACGGAGCCTGACAGCGGACGCCTCAAGAAGAAGCTCTAATGCTTCTTAGATTTGGCGTTTGCTCATTGGCAGGCTGAGCTTACAGAGTTAAACTTGACTTTGTCCGAAGGTAAGCGCCACTTTCGATAACTGGACGAGCCTAAGGATGAAACGTATGTTTCGTGCCTTTCCGTGTTTTTCAATCGTTGATTTTTCTTCCGATATTTTAGCCAGTGAAAAAATGAAAAAATGGAGAGCGAAATGAGCGAACAAAGGGGAAAGAGAGGGAGAAAAAGAGAGGCGGAAAGCGCCACTGAAACGACGACGAAGGAGCCCAGCATCCTTCGACCTAGCCCCGTTGGTCCATTGGAACCGTCTCCGGGGATGAGTTGCTCTCATCGACGGACACGAGTCTGTTCTCGTGACGAGGTAACGGCTTGGCTTCGCCTAAGATCAATCGATATACATGTATTTTAACAGGTCTCAGGTCTCAGTACCTGCACATGCTCACACGGACACCCACACGCACACACAGAGCCCTACGTTGAAGACACGGATGGGCCGACGAGGAAACAGAGGAAAGGAGAGCTCTCGTCATCCGCTGAGGCAGCAGCAGCCGCTCGCTGTGAAAGGGTTCGCGTCACCGTTTCGAGTGAACTTCCCCCGCCTGGTTACATCATACCATTTTTCCGATTATGTCTCGTTCGCGCCTCTTATATTCCTTCGCACTTGTTCTTTCGCTTCTTATTCCGCCCCCAACCCTTCTTCGTTCTCCCTCCTTCGTGTGCGAGTCTTTTCAGGAATTTGAAATCTCTCAGCGGTGCGAGTCCCTAAACATGTCTCTTCGATTGATGGGAAAAAGGTCGATCGTAATTCGAAGCATCGAGAGTTTCCGGAGTTGCTCCCGATGAGGAGAGCAAACATTCGCGTCCCATTGAACCTCTCATCGAATGGGAAAGCTACGGAAACGAAAAGTTGCCCTTATTCGTTGCAACGCGAGAATCGATGACGAATCAACGTTGTCGCTCGTGAGCTCGTGATGCAGCTCTGCGCCTCGGTGAATGATGGGATTTTAAAAAGAGCTCCGTGTCTCGATTTCTCGAACATAATAATACGGCGGTTCGATGCTGATGGATAATTGAGTCCGGGATGTGGAGGCCGGCGGAAAGAATGAGAAGAGAGTGAAGCACGCTAAGAGGATCTCGCGTAGAAAATAATTCGTAATTACTTTTGCTAATGGCGAAGATAACATTTTTTGTTACGTTGAACAAAATTTCTTCATTGTATTCCGTGCAAATGCAAAGTAGATTCGAAATTGAAGTCGAGATATTCAGTCGGAAATTTGCGTTAATTAGAAGTCAGAGAAATGAACTTTTGCCAACATTTTCGTGCCCTCGCAGTAACATTTTTCTTCATTTTCTTACCAATTTACAGAGAGTGGACCCAGCACACGAACGTTCATCAATGCTACATAAATTCCACTGTTCGACAAATAAGAGACGATCGATTTACGAAGTCATACGTTAGCGCACCCTCATTACGTTCGTGAAACTGCAACTTTGTCCTCCCGAAGAAGGGCTAATACAGTTATAGGAAAGCATTGTCGAGATGCGGCGCTAGCAGGACGTATTGAAATACTCGCATGTGCCAGACTATGGCACATTCGCAGCTGCCTCGCTTTCGAGGCGAGTCGATTGATTCCTGCTACAATTCCGAACCCCTTAAAACTCGTTGATTAGTCCTCGATTCCCGTTCAACTTCTCCAGTTATCGTCCAACTTTCTTTTGTTAACGCGCGTATGTGAGAATTTGTGCTCTCGAATTCGTATCGCTCGCTTCTGAAATCGTGCATGCGAGCATCTCGAGAAAATGCAAAACGCCAAACTCCAAACTGCCTCAAGTTTAGTGAGTTCCGAGTTATTTGTTCCAACGAATAGGTCGATTGAAGATGATTATTTTTTCGTTTCAGAATCAAGATCGAGTAGCAATTGATGCACGGCCCGATGACCCGGTTGGAAAGCCAAACGAACTTGAGACAGCATCGAAAAAATGTGCTCTCAAATTCAGCGCGTTCGTCGGTACACGAATGGAGCTGAATTCGTCGGCTGCTTGGGACTCGCGAACCAGTCGCGCTTAGAGATTCATTCACCAAGAAAGGCCAGCAACAACATCGGCTCTAATTGACTCGTTCTACTCATCGATGACTTCAGAGATGAAGAGCCTTGGAGAGCCTGCTGTGCAGGTACGAAAAATATTGTCTCGTGACGGATGAGCTCGAGTCGCGCGAGCAACAGCTCCGACTCTCTCTCCCTCTCGAGGAAAGAATAACGACGACATTTTGTCAATCCGGCGAAGGAGAAATCGGCTGAATAGAAGTAGAGTAAACACGGTCTATGAAAACATTGAAAACGGCGTTTGAATATAATGAAAATGCACGGCGAGCAGCCTCGCGGAGACGTATTGATAGAGCAGACAAAGCTCCATTATTGTTATAGCGTTGGACACAAAGAATATTTATTTTGCAGCGAACGTGATACGGAGATCTCATAAAAGTTTTTCGAACAGCCTGCTGCCTGGATTCGTGAACGAAAAAAACAGCGGCGCAATAACGAAACAGAGCGAGCAAGAGGAGAGTACAACGAAACAGGATCGAAAGTTAACAAAATATGTGATGACCGGAAGTAGCGCCGGAGACGCGCACGAGACCGTTCGCGGAGGGCAATATCGCGTCGGCTCTCTTCTGTTATAACAATGCGTTACACCATGCAGACACCATGTGTGTGCGGGCTCTGTAAATACCGCAGGTATAAATCAATGGGATTGGCAGGGTCGCGGTCCGGGCGGAAATTTGCTTTTCGGCATAAGCCTCTCCCCGCGGCGCTCCTGTTTAAATCCCGATGAAATGTCGCGCGCCTGTTAAATACGATAAAAGGAAAGCGATCCTTTTCATTGACTAGAAAATCACATTGTTCATTAACCCCCTGGACTGACCGCGCTTCGATCAACACAAGGGGGTGAAACCAAATCGTTAAAGGCACGAGGGCCTTTTAGCGTTATTCGTTCGAGAAAATTCGAGGATGAAAATCATCGCAAAGTCCATTTATTCAAGGCACCAAAGTGAAAATAAACATTCGGAGGAATTTAGCTCGAAGATTTGCAACGAAACTTGGCGTCGACGGAACTCATCGAGCAATCACTCCGGAATAATATCGCAGCGTATGAAGCCAAATACCAAACGTCCCCGGCGTACAATGGACGTTAATCGCAATTGAGGAAAATCATGGTTTGCGCGGATGGAGCAGTCAACCGACTAATTGTCATCGAAACTCACGGGCTTAATTAATATTTGATTTCAATCGGTGTATTACACGTTAAGTATATATGCGTCCACCTGCACAGCAGCAGGGATTGCACCAAATGTGCGTATTCTGCGGTTATTGCAGATGATAGTTGATTTGGGGATTCGGAGCTTGGTGAATTTCGGCGTGTACAGAGAGCTCAGGAGATGAGAGTGCTGCACAACAGTATGCGAATAGAATGCCAAGACCCCCGATGCTCCCGGAGATTCACGTCACTCTCAACTGTCACCATCCCCACGTCACATATGTCTCGCTTATCCTTCGGCTATTAATCGTCCCGTCTCTCCTTCCCTTTACTCGTGCCTCAATATTTTATTATCCCTCACACTCGTGTTTACACACACTGCGAACAACCCTCGGTTCATGACGTCGCTTCGATAATGTGTTGTTGTCCGAGTTTCCGAATTCATGCACCAAACCTCCGAGCTCTCGACAAATAATTCGAATCGACACACAGAAAAAGAATTTATTTTCTTCCGGCTAAAAAATCGTTTCACCTTTCGCTGCGGGAGTCATTAATTTTCTCATTTTTTTCAACACAATTCCGAGCTAACGTCACGCGAGCCATTTTTCGATGGAATTTGACACTCGAGGAGCATTAATCGGCCCCATTTCATGCGATGCTCGTCGTTTTGTAGATTTACGCGAATGGAATTGCTCCCGGTTTTCGAGGAACGGTTACAATCGAGTTCGAGCAGTGTTCTCAGGATCGCGTTCACGTCGCTCGAGTTTTGTCATTTTTCGATAAACACTTTTGGCCAAACGAATCAATGCGAGCGGGGCAATCGAAAGAAATTCATGGGCCTCGTCTAACGGATCGTTTTCAAACGCTTTTTTTAATGTTCCATTGAACTTTCGAGCTTTGAAATGAAGTTGTACTTACACGAACGAGAATGTTATTACGGCCATGACTGCAGGTTGATTCCTCGCTGTCTTTCGCTCCGCAAAATCTTCACCATTAATGAAAGCTTATAAGTATATACGCAACAACACACCGGCAGAGTCAGTCGAGACGCGAGTCGACGTCGACGAACCATTACGAAGCATCAGATCCCGCGTGGTCTTGCTTCATCCCACCTTCCCACCAGTTCGTAATTCACAATGCCAGCCTCCTCCGACGCCCTCCTCCCTTCTCTACCCTTCGAACGAGATCTTCTCGTGGACCGCGCAACTAAATACCGTTCGCGCGCAAGCTCCGAAATATCTTTGTACGACAAATTTTTCTCTCTGCACGTATCAAGTCCGCGTTTTCGTGTCCGCGTGACGTCACGATCGAGGCTCCCACGTACAACGATTTCTCTGAATATTTCTCAGGAAAACCTCGAAAACTGATCGAAATTTGACAGCTTTTCACTCATAAATCCCTTCCGGAAGTATTCGAATTGGAATTCTTCCGGCGGTTCGCAAATTTCACGCATTCGCGAATTAATCGCTGAAATAATGCAACAAGGATCGGCGAGGCCGCTCGCGGATCAGTAGAAAATGAGCGGACAAACAAAAATTTTGGTCCCGGAACCACCGATTTTTATCCCCCCGATCCTCCAAGTTTGGGACAATTTTTAGCTGTGCTTCATCGATCTCTCAGGGTTTGGTATTTTTAAAAGTTATTCTCGAAACGCCAAATCTGTTTTCATCCGAAAAGAGGGGACGGCGAAAGGAGAAAAGTTATCGAATACATCCGCTCGAAAGTTGTGTGTCGGAGGAGAGTTTTGAAAAATCGTGATTCTTACTCCACTTGCAGTGTCATTGTTACATTATTCCCCGTGGAATATTTGATAGCGATGCACTATTGTAATGGAATTCGAAGCAAGAAAGAAAACGGGCGGGGGGAATCGGGAATGCGACAGGGGTTGAGGGAGGGAGTGAAAGAGAGTGGAGAAGAAATGCCAGACGTCTCTGGAAAGTGAAAAACTGCCTTGGACCTAATATAGCCGTATACAGAGTCCGGGGTTTGTTCCCTTCGGCAAAAGTTTTGGTCTTGCTCGGGCGCGGAATTTTCCGATAGGATTGAAGCAAAGTGGTCGTATCGTATCCACTGGACGGCCAGCTCGAACGAGCCGAGCTAACTCGCAACTGGATGCAAGTGGAAAAAAATAGCTTGACGAAAGGCTCAGGCCAGAATCGGCAATTATTAATCGCGGGCTTTCTCCCCGGCGTGCTGTACGTATACGTATAATCCACAGAAAGTATTTTTAATGAAGATTGAACCCGGGGCTGCTATTGTGTATCGTGAATCGGAGACGAGGGGCGAGTGCTTCGGGGCTAAAACCTGCCAATATTTTCACCACTCGTCCGCAATAATTAAAAGCTTTCTAAAGAATTTTGCATTTATTTAATCCGAGCGGAATAGGTATTCAGGCGGCATCATCGGAGCGAAAAGTTGACGAGTTTCCGACGGGCTCGAGCATTTACATAAGAAGGAAAACTATCCACCGTGATATCGGGATAAAAAACCATTTTTCGGAGCGGCAAACAGAGGCACGAGGACCCGACACTTTGCCTCGGACCACTTACTTGGAAACGGAAACTTCGATGGCTCAGAACGGCTTCGAAATACCGCAACGCGCAGTAGTCAACGTTGATTTACGTCGGACAAAACGAATGATACCGAAGCCGTTATTAGCCTGGACATAAGAGCCTGTAAAGCAGCATAAATGCACCTCGCACTTAGCTCCTCGAGAATCTCGCTCAGCTCGCAATCTCCTCTGCATACTTAAATACCGCGGAGTCATCAGAGAGCTTCGCGAGTAAATAGACGCGATGGATTGATTCTATTCGATTCCTCGAAGCTGGAGAGAGACGGATCCTCCGTCCAAAGATCATGGCGAGTGGTTGAACGCCAGATTCGTTCTTATGACCGATCACTTCATTGAATTATCGCCATTTCGAACCACTTGGACGAATATTCCATCACTTAGTTGCATAATGAAACTTGAAATCGTCTCGGAGCGTTATTGCCTCACTCTGTGTTGAAAATGTGTCAAGACGAATGGAAGTATATTCGAGCAGGAAATAAAATCACCGAACAAAAAAGCATTCACGGTGTAATAATGTTTTCGATAAATTGATCGATAATTAAAAATTATTTATTAATAAGAAGTATTGAATAAATAATTGATAATTGCGAGTGACTTAAATTGTTAATGGTTTTATTAATTAAGGGCTATGAACAGTGTAAACGTTGGAATTTTAGGTGTTTTTTGTTTATTTTATAAATAAAAATTGGTTGGATGGATTGAGATAAAACTTTGTACACGTCTTTCACATACTCGGAAGTACTGGAAAAGATTTTTTTTGTAATTTTTTTCATGGTATTTTTTGTACAACGGCGTGTTGAAAATGGCACCCCTTGAATCGGCGTTGACAGCAAATCTCAAAAATGAAACATCTCAGGACGAAAAACGATAAAGTTTCTTAAAATATATGCTATTAGCTATCGCATGGCGTAGGGTATTTTCAAAATATTGTTTACAAACAAAAATGTCGACCATTTGAAGAAAAAAATCACAATTTTTGTGATTTCTCAGTAGAAAATTGTTTATAGTAGCAATAAAAAACACAAAGTTATCAAAAAACAGCCACGTCATGGTGAAAACTTACGTTTTCCCTACAAAATGCCATTTGAATAAAGGGGTGCCATTTTCAATACACCATTGTACAAAAACGTACCATTAAGAAAATAAAAAATAAAAATTTTCCAGTACTTCTGAATATGTAATAGACGTGTACAAAGTTTTTTGTAAATCCATCCACCCAACTTCGATTTATAAAAGAAACAAAAAACACCCAAAATTCCAGCGTTTACACTGTTCATAGCCCTTAATAATTCATAATAAATGAAATAGAATGAATTGTAATCAGTAAGTTTTTCTTCCATCGACCCAGTGAGCATATGAATCGCGATCGTTGCCCTGAGGACTTTTGCTTTGTTGACTAGCTCAACTCGTTTCCTATTTTGAACGAAAGTCGTTCGATCTACGAGAGTTTGACGAAAAATTTTCGGTGTAATTGTCATTGAATGTTCTAGCAAAAAAAATGGAGCGAGGAATGTGACGGTGACCAAGACCCAAGATTGGATCGATTTTCGTTCCTTACAAGTTGCGAAATAGCCGCGTGAGAGTGAACGGGAAACGAGACGAGGCCACGCTGAACGATGACCGAGTGAGTTTGGAAAGACGATACACAAATGTGTTCGAGGAGACGCGTCTCGTACATCTTCTGCTAATGAAGATACGAAGGGCTATTCGACAGGCGTTTTTTATTCATCGGTCATACATTGATGGAACAGTTTGCGCTGGAATCCGACCGACAGCGACTCCGGGAAGCGTCTTCGACGTTTAATTGCACATCGACGAGGAGTGCTCCAATTAAGCCGACCGGAAGCTGCGTCCTCGAGACCGAGAGAGGCCAACGAGGGCGGCACCAAATACGTTGACATCTTGATGCATCGTGGATCTTGTGTACTATCCTCCCAACAAAAATCCGCCTAATTGATTAACCTGAGGGCTAACCATCGAAAGTTCGGATAGCTGCGAACATTTTTCGTGCTGAAAAAAGCATTGAAACGTTGCTGCATTTGCAATATTGAACTTTTTAGAAGTTTCAAAATCTTCGTCTCTTTCTTACCCCCAAAAACTAAGAATTGTACTGCAAGTTTTTGCAATTTTAAAGAGAAAACAAAATTTGTGACATCTCTTTTTACTGCAATTTTAATCCAAGAAATAGTTATTCGCATGATCGTATTTTTTGGTGGCGCAAACCAAGACCCTTTATTTTAATCGTCGCTTTGGAGTTCTTGCATTTTTTCCTATCCGCGAGAAGTTTGTATGAGGAATTCATAATTTTTCGGTACATGAATCATTGAATATGAATCTCCATAAGCTTCTGTATAAATTTTACAGTTTTTCAAGTTTCAATTCTTTATTAAATGTTCGATAACCTGACCTGAAATTTTGCCAATCTGTTCGCATGCACTTTCACTTTGCTGTAACTTAAAATCACTTATTTGTAGAATATTCGGTTCGTGAAAGAAATACTTTAAGGAGGGTGGATCGCGACGATACAACGTTGCCATGCTAAACGATGTTAAAAATATGAAGAATTTCATAAAATTTGGTAAATGTATTATTTTAAAATATACAAGACAATATCATTTTTTTTAGATTCTTCTACCACACAGCTCTCGAGTAATTGAACACTAAAGTTCACGCGTCTAAGCATAGAGTTTACATATATACAGTCATACATTTCGTGCGCAAGAACTTCGATTTAACGCTCAATTATGGGATAACCATGTGGTAAAAAAATTTGAAAAAAATTGCATACTTGTCGATGCCAAAGAATGTTGTCAAAAAATTTGATCAAATTTTGATTATTTCGTGATCCGTAAGAATCAGAACGAAAGAGTTTGCTTTCCACCGAAATTTAATTCCTCAAAGTAAATAAAAAGGATTGGTGGGACAATTTGAACTCGACTCAAAAGTGAAGAGAATATTTAAAAAAAAAATGGTAAAAATCTGATTAATCGTGCAGACCCATGAGTCGGGAGAAAATATACGGCGGCCACGAAGGTATATCGTAGGATTGAGAACGCTCATAGGTGCGAGGTATACGATGATTTTTGGGTGGTCGTGTCAGCTCGGAGTAGCTCGTGACGATTCGGGATCCAGCGGTGTATTTCGCGCCCGCGCACGGTTAGCTCGATTTGAGGAGCCCCCGTCTGACACAAACATTTTCCATTGGTACATGTAGAACGGGGGAGTCTGAGAGAGAAATTCGAGAGGGAGAGGCTAACGGGTGAGGCAAAGGGAATGTAAACGATGGAGGAGCGAAGATTGGCAAGGGAGAAAAGCGAGGATGTTGTACGGGCGGCAAGAGGAGGGAGGAAATTCAGGAGAGAGCGAGGGGAGTCATCCCCGCGAACACACTCACCCGGTTCCACCGCGAAAGGGATGCGACCCTCGAGAGAAGACGTTACTGTCGAAAATACATCGACTCTGCGCTCTTGAGCGAGCCTGGGTTCTCGCCGAGATTATTATTTCGAGGAAAACAGTCGAAATGTCACCGGTCGCGATTCTCCACGGGCCAAATATCCGCTTTTTACCGCATTTCTAACTCCGTGCTCGACCGCCTACGTGTTATGTGTAAGCACATACGTGCCTCCACGTACATACGCAGACACACATGTGACACTTGGAATTGTCAGCTCCGACCTCGTCAGTCGCGCGTTCTGTGATATCGTTCTCTCGTATTTGTGCTACGCGAGTGATTTTATTCATGCACGATCGAGTCCTCGCTCCGATGAAAAAATGCTTCGACTCTCGTCGCCTCGACACTCGCCGCTCCACGTACGAACAAAATTCTCCTTCGAATCTTCTCCCATGCCACGCAGAACGGTGAAAATACATCGTTCCTCCCGTCGGTATCGAGAAAACGAACGACCTTAATAGATTCGCGGATTCACCGAGGGCGGAATAGCAGCCGGGACACGAGGAACGAATGTTCGGGGATTCCTGTCACAAGGCTCCTTCGAAGATCACCCCTTCCGAATTCAACGTTCCCAGCTCGACAACGTGACATTTCGTACTCGTTCGTCAGGTACGATTTTTTAATCTGTGACTCGCCTTTTAACTGCACTCCTCGATTCTTGGTGCGGAGCACACAAAGGTTCTTTGATTACGGCGAAAAGTCTTTGGGTTAAATGGATCTTGAAAATTTCGTCAAAGCGTTTATTGAGCATCGACTTTCCTCGAGTTTTTTATTAACATCTTTCGAGTCAGGTTACCAAAGTATTTTCGGAGCTCAGCGTACGCGTTTGTTCCTCCCATTTGCACCGAGAATAAGCTAATTTTTAGGTTTTCTCGTACAAAATCCGTCCTCGTGCTTCCCACATTATTTCGTCGTTGAATCCCGTAGAGCTTTTTGTAATTTCGAGTCCTCTGAAAACCGATGGGAAATCCGAGCCAAGAGTCTTCGTAAACGAGCCGAATGCCAAATTTCTTTTTGTACGAATAATCCGAATGAATGTTCAGCCAGAAAGTTAACGTTTTGAGATGTCGAGGCGCGAGATTGGCGCACGAAGGTCCATTGAGATGAGGATATCGAGTGTTGCTGAGTGACGCAACCGCGGAAATACGTCAGTGATAATGGGTGGTAGGATGTCGTCGTCCCTCGCCGAATTTATCCTGACGGCTCTGCTCGTCCATTTGGGTCACCTCACCGCATGGTAAGTGTGCCCCTTTCAACGATAATTGCTTTCTTCCAGATTCCACTTTCTCGATAATCGAAGGGAAAAAAGGTGCAACCGACTCCGGAGAATTCCGCCAGTTCACAACATACTTTTGTCATATTTCGAGGGGAATATCTTCGCGCAACGATTGCGCGCACGCCCTCCCCCGTTCGCCCGGCACTTTTTATTCTCGGTGGTCGTTGTATATTTCGATTGAACTTTGTCAGCAATGTGCTCGTCTCCCTTCGGGGAAAATCGCTTTTGCCTGATTTCCGAGATAAAATCTCGATCGATGTCCTTCTCGTTTTCGGGGTCACTCTGCAACGAGAATAATTATGATCGAAACTGAATCGTGACGCGAAATTATCCTCCGGGAGGAATCCTCGAGGTTTTTTTCTCGCAGAACTCGCGGTCGAAAAAGTTGAGGATTTGAAACTCGAGGCGGGAGCCTCGAGGACGAACGTTTCTCAAAAAATTGAGCCCCCGGTGGTCAAGAACGAAGTATCTGGATAATTTCTCCTGAGATGTGCCTTGGCGAAGATGTACATCAAGAGAAGAAAAAGAATGCCGGCAAGGAGCCAGCCGAGATCGTCGGGGACCGGGCTTTCCTCGTGCTTCCGGCAGCAGCCCATTTTCGCGAACGCGAACCGCAACTTCTTCAAGTTCGATCGCCCCTCGCGGCCCGTCATTGGTTCCGTTCAGAAAAATCGTCGCTGCTTCCCCCCGCTCGAATTCATTCGGACAAATTTTCAATTCTTTTGGTTACGTCATTTTTCCGAAACGAGTGAAGCTCGCCGACGTTGCGTATCGAATAAAATTCTCGCAATAACAACAACAGTAATCTCGACGATGGACGGGGAAGGGACGCGCGCGCGCGCGCGCCTTTTCCTGACGATTGGAAAACCTGTCAGGAGAAAAAACTAATTGAACGATGTTCGCAGGGGTTATCTCGATTCCGGTGGCACGGCGATGTCGGATCGACTGGAAAATGTGACGCAAACGATCTCGCGAATCCTCGACGGCTACGACATTCGTCTCCGTCCGAATTTTGGTGGTGAGTATACGAAAAATGTGACACTTGAAAGCCTCTGAACTTTGAAAAATATCGACGCGATCCGGTTACTCGACGACCGAAGCGCGCGTTTCTCGTCGTTCCTCAAATCGCATCATTATTGTTTGTGCCGCAATCTTTCACACTTCGTTGTTCCCCGGACTCGTTAGCCGCGATGAAGAATTTTTCGTAAATTGGTGTCGCCTTGCACGATGAACGAAGAAGCGAATCGTGAAGGGGGCTTTCACTTTATTTCGTTACATTTTTCAAGTGGAACGAGCGCGTTTTCTTCAGTGAGCTTTCGTTCGAGGGTGCCTCCGATGTCAGTCAATTATTTTTCAGCTTTCGCGAGGGCGCGAGCGAACGAGCTTCCTCCCCGCCGTGGGCTCTCGGAGAAAGATTTTTCCTCGAGAGGCCCACCGAGCGCTTTGTCTTCCGAACTTTTCTTTCTTTTCGACGATTCTCACGACTCGATTGATTTTTCCGGTAGAAAAATCCTCTTTTTCCAACATAAAAAATGCGAGAGCGCCTACGCACGCTTTTCATTTGGACAACACTCGAACGATGCGGAGAGATGAAAGGCTCTTGATAGAACTTTCCACCGTACTGAACGCGCGACACGAGGATAATCCTGCGGTGTTTTTTTCCCCATTGAGAGACTCGACGTCGAGAATAATATCGGTTTCCGGTTTAAAATTAATCCGTTCTTTTATCGTTACGGACGCTGAGCGGCCGAATGAAAAAATCGCGTTATCTCGAGGGTGCGTTCAGAAGGAAGATGCTCGGGAAGGAAAGTAGAGAAAAGAATGGCGAGAAGATGCGATCGACTTTCGCTCTAATATCGCGCATTTATTTGTTCATAGCGCCAATTCGATCGTGAACTCGTTCCCTTTTTTGTTTCACTTTTTCCGGATCTGTTGCAGGTGAACCATTGCTGGTTGGTATGGATCTCACGATCGCCAGTTTCGATGCAATATCGGAAGTAAATATGGTGAGTGGGAGAGTTGAAAAGGGAAGGGATTTCGACTGGGACGTAAAGCAGCGTGGGGGATGAAAAGAGGAAAAAAGAGAGAGGAAGAAAGAGAAAAAGGGGAAAGAAGAAGATCAAAGAAGCCCCTCGGAAAAACGTATAAAGCTCGTAATTTATTTGATCAATAGACATTCTCCAAGCCGTTCTCAAATAAGAGGACGCAAATCTCCCGATTTCGAGTCGGAAGTTTCGCCCTTCTTTTCGCCCATCGAATCCCATGTCTCTCCATCACTTTACTCGCTCATCCTCCCACGGTTTTGGCCGCACGCGCGAGCGCGCGCACCGCCACATTTACGATCGGCCATATCCGTGATCCGTGAGCGCCGCAGATATCCGAAGTATTTGAAAAGCCTTTTGGGCGTCGTCGTGTGTGTCCGCGAGAGAGCAGGAACGTATCTCACCGAGCCGCGACACTACCAACACCATTAACGACGAAGAAAAGCCTCGAGGCTAAGGAAACTCGAGATTATTCGAGATTTTACATACTTGCTCTCTTTACCCTTTCTGTGCCATTCAGTCTCGACCTCGATCACATTTTCCTTCGATTTTTTATCCACACGTTTTTCCCTTTTTCGAGAGCCGTCTATCCGAGCTGCATGCATATGAGATAAAAAAACGCTCGCTTTGCGTCAAACAAATTTCAGCGAACGCGCATCACGTTTTTAGCACTTTGACCAGCTCCCCCTCGACGCTCTCATTCGGGGAGAATTCGCGAAACGAATTGCAGCCTTTCCTGTCAGCGATAGTCGACCGCGGAAGCCCGTAGAATCTCATTCGAAAATACCCAACAAAAATAGTTCAATTTGTCTCGTGAAAAAATCTCGCGAATGGCAATCGCGATCGATCTCGATCCACAAATGTTGTACGGTGCTATAGAAAAATTCAATTTTTAAGGACTACACGATAACGATGTACTTGAATCAGTACTGGAAAGACGAGAGACTGGCATTTTCCCACGAGGAGGAAGTTCTCACCTTGAGCGGTGACTTCGCCGAGAAGATTTGGGTCCCGGACACCTTTTTCGCGAACGACAAAAACAGGTAAAGAGAGGCCAGCCCCGAGTGTCGAAATTCCCTTCTCCCGTTTTCCCATTTTCCGTTTAACTCAAACATTCTTTCCCTCGCTCGGAATCGTAGTTTGAAAAGGGGTGAAATGTACATTGAAAATATTGGAGAGTCGTTGCGTTGAATCGTGTCATTAGTCGTCGCAATCTTGACGAGGACAAAAGTCTTTTGGCTTGTCCTCCAAGGGAAAACGCTCGATCGTCTCGCAAGAGCTTACGGCCCCCTTTCCTCGCTCACCTTCTTTTCCGGGAAGAGAAAAGCTCTGCATACGTGATATACATGGATGTGGGTTAACAGGGGTTCATGCAAAATAGTTCTCTTTGAGCAAGGGCTCTCGTTGCCTGTCGCCCCTTTCGGTCTCTCTCTCTCTCGAATCTCGTTCGCGCGAGATTTCTTCCTCATGTACATGCGAGTCCGTCGTGAGCGTTGAAGCCTCTCGAAGGGTTCTGCGACGCATTTTTCTTCCTGTTGGCCCGCCCCCTCGTTCCCAACGTTAATTTCTCTTTTTTCTCGGCAGTTTTCTCCACGACGTGACCGAACGCAACAAACTCGTGAGACTTTCGGGCGACGGCTCTGTCACATACGGAATGAGATTCACCACGACACTGGCGTGCATGATGGACCTTCATTATTACCCCTTGGACTCGCAGAATTGCACGGTCGAAATCGAAAGTTGTAAGTTCACTAAATACAAAAACGAATGCATTTTAAGTATCGGAGCTCCGCAGCCCCGACGTTTTTCAATGGAGGAATAAATTTGTAAAAAATGTTTAGAAATATTAAACTCTTTCCAACGTCATTCAGAGCGATCTTAATTCCGATTTTATTCGATTGGCAAAAACACTTTTTCGTCCTTCCACTTTGGCCTCAATTCGGTAACTCAGTTTCTCATTTATTCTCGTTCAAATAGTTCGAGCCAATTTCATCGACCGAATTCAACAAACTCAGCTGCAATTTTGTTTGTTTGTTTGTTTGTTTTTTTTTTCTAATTTTTTCCAATTCGTTTTATTTCAATGAATTTTCACGAATGAAAATGACAGAATTTGCAGAAATAACGTTTACAGCTTGAACACGAAATTCTCATATGATTTATATCGAACTCGTGTAATGGAATATATTCAAATTGAGATTAACAACGGAGGGATAAATGTACGAACGGAGACGTCGTTCTCCGCGCGTTTACCGCACGGTGATCTCTACGTTTGATTATATTTTGTGGTGTTGCTGCTCGCATTCATGCCGCTCATCTCCGAATTTGGTGGCACGAGTTCGACGAGCCGAATGAGTAAACTGGCTTCTCCCTTTATATACCGTACCGCGAAATGCATTAAGCTTCGCAACCCCGAGGCCCTCGGTAGGACGATGATGCTGCGCTTCTGGATTACCAATCTCGAGGATCGACCTCGTTGCTCATTCCCCGTGTTCCGGTATCTACAACTCCCCTCTCGCTCCCTGCGCTACCCACCGCCTCATTTGGCTTCGTCTATTTTCTCGAGCTATTTTGGACCTTAGGACGGACGATATAGGTCCTGTGACAGATCGAAGATTCCCTCGAGCGCGTCGCACTTGCATTTTTTCACTAGCATCGATCGAATCTTAAAACCGTACGAATTCGTTGAAATTCATTTTGGCCACTAAAATTTCCATTTTCGTTGTTTTTCCACCATCATCAAGCTCCTTGCTCCTTTTTTCGCGGTTGTTTTTTCGCTAGCCAACTCGTACGATTCTCGATCCCAATGAATTCTCGACCGGACCGTTGCAGGCTTTTTTCTCATTTTGGTGCTAAAATTTTCGTCATTTTTTTCAGACGGTTACACAGTGCTCGACGTGGTCATGTATTGGAAAGAAACGCCTGTTCGTGGCGTCGAGGAAGCCGAATTACCACAATTCACGATAATCGGTTACGAGACAAACGACCGAAAAGAACGACTGGCAACCGGCATATACCAGAGGCTCTCGCTGAGCTTCAAACTCCAGAGAAACATCGGTTACTTCGTCTTTCAAACTTATCTGCCAAGTATACTTATCGTGATGTTGAGCTGGGTCAGCTTTTGGATAAATCACGAAGCGACCAGCGCGAGAGTCGCTCTTGGTAAGGTGCTTCGGTTTTCATTCAATTCCATTCGGAATTCTTCCATTTTTTTTCTCTTTTTTTTTTCTTCTTCTTCTTCTTCTAATTTTGATGAAAATACAATCGGGAATCGAGCTGCTCTTCAGCGCTTGCTCGTTCCATCGATCGCCTCCTCTGTTCTAGATTTTTCCTCTAATTCTCAGTGTTTTTATCGCTCTTAAGGTATCACAACGGTGCTTACGATGACGACGATATCGACGGGCGTGAGAAGCTCCCTGCCACGCATAAGCTACGTCAAGGCTATTGACATTTATCTCGTAATGTGCTTCGTTTTCGTATTCGCGGCTCTTTTGGAGTACGCCGCGGTAAACTACACTTATTGGGGAGCGAGAGCGAAAAAAAAGACGAAGAAGAAAGAGGGCGACGAGAAGAAAGCGACGACGCTCACGTCTGGTACGGAAACCGAACGTTTCCGATTTTAATGACGCATTTTATCGACAGATTTCATCAACTTCGATTTTCCTCAATTTTTATTTTGTCCTTCTGAACGCGGAGACAAACCTTTTGACACGAATGAAAACTCGAGTCCCGACTTTTTCTCACGTTTAAAAAATCCTGACGATTGTTCCATGTTTTATTGGCTAATATAGGGTATTACACCTTTTTTTTGAAAACTGTTTTAAAATAATCCTGAGATCGCAATGAACCAATAGAAATTTTATTTCAATTTTATAAGACCGAAAATTGTCTTGAAAACTATTTTTTATGATTTTCAATTTTCGCCCGGAAACGCTAGACGTCACTCCGTTAGTAAGCAAAACAATTGCGATAGATCAAGTAATGAGATTTGTGAAAATAATAAGCTGTAGTGGTATATCATTGGTGTCTCGTGCCCGAATGCAATAATACAAGTGTAAAAATGCCACAAAAATTGGCGATTCATCGCCACCATCAACATATTTGTCATTGGTAGATTTTTATTTTCTGCATTCACAAAACCGTTTCCCATAGTGCGATTTTAATAAAATGAACGATAAAAGTCCACAAACGTGCATAATAACTTGTAAAATTTCAAAATAACACGGAGCGCACGATAAGAATCTAGATTGTTTACTATCGGAGTGACGTCACGTTGGAATCCAATATGGCGGATGGCGTATTAGACGTTTGAAAAACAGATGAAAAAAGACGATTTTTAAAATTGTATTATAAACCTTTACATCGCATTTTTATGAATAATCTTTACGAAATCCATCATAATCATGCATTTTTATATATTTTTTGACATGGTGTAAAATACCACCTTTTTGGACATTTTTCGTTCAGAACCGAATATTTTCGATAGGTTGAATTCGGATTGACGTATCATTGGCACTGTGCAAAAATTGGTATTGAAGTTTTGTTTATTTGTTGGCTGATTAAACGGATTTCGCGAAAATAATAAAATCCCGTCGTTTTCAAAGCAGCAACTTGATAATGAGTTTTCATGTTTTTCAAATGTCTTGGCAGGGAGCAAAGCGAGTTCACCATTTCCTGGATCGACAGACGCCGATATAATAGAATTGCAAGATCTCCGAATGTCACCACTGCCGAGCATCAGAAGCAGGTCCGGAATCGCGAGTGGCTCGGGTATGTCGAGTTCGTTAGGACTTCGGAACGAGCAGCATCACGACCCAGCCAAATTTCCGCCTAGCTTTAGAATCGCGAGAACCGCCGGTTACAATGTCCACGGTAGGAACAGCGGTCTGAGATATCGGGGACCGAGGCAAAATAAGCCAAAGGTGAGAATCTTTCGTCGTTACAATCTTCACAACGAGCAGATTTCATTCATTTATAAATGCGGCGATAAAAAAATACAATGGGACAGGCAAACGTATGAATTGAACTTTTGAAATGGCTCGAATGAGGAAATTTTTTTAAGGTACTGCACGCGATCCGTCGCGGAGCCTCGGTGCTCCGAGCCTCGATGCCAAAGATCAAGGACGTGAACGTGATCGACAAATATTCGAGGATCATATTTCCCGTGAGTTTTATGCTCTTCAACGCGGTATATTGGATCTTCTACGTGCTGTGAAGCGGGGGACGTCGAAAACTGAAGGAAAAGTCTCGTTGTTTACGGAATTGATGATGAGAATGAAAGATTTTACGTGGCGGAGCTGTAGCTCGGGGGAGTCAATAAAAAAATAAGAAGGAAATAAAGCCCGCAGTGATCACGTTGATCGTGGATTCGGAAGAATTTTCACGCGCCGGGTATCGCGTCGATTGATATCGCTGATATTATTAATTGAAAAGAAAAACAAACGAACGAACAAACTATGAAAAATGACAAAAAGAGATATAAATATTTGTATTTAGTCGTTTTACGATAAGGATCGAGCGAGAATCTGGCAAGCGTTTTAATGAGAAAGTGAGTCAGTGAGAATGAGACCGGACTCGAACGTAACAGCGTTACGAGAAGAAGAAAAAAAGCATGCGATAACGAGAAATAACGAAGTCAGTTGATTGCAACGTCTCAATAAGTCTTGTATTAACTTTAAGGTGTAATAAACGGTGACGTATCTCGTTGACGTACGTCACACGTGTGTATGTTGTCGAAAGTACTGAAAACTCAAATGTAAATGAAAATGATAAAGAAAAAACCCAAGCTGCCAAGAAACTCGAACGATGAGACGTTTTACAATAATACGCGAACACGTTATGACAACGTCCATCCAAACTCATCATGTTAAAAGACAAAAAAGCTAAGACAAAATCAAATTCACCGAGTAACCGGTTCTGTTCATCTTTATTATCATTATGATTGTTATTATTATTGTGATTACACTATCGTCGAAGGCTAAGTCTAATCTCGTAGAAACGTAAGAGATCAATAATTACGTTTAATATTCAGTATGAATATTCGCTAATACCATTCGAAAGACAATATGTTCCTATATCTTAAATTTCGAAAGTTTTCTCTGTAATAGTACAAGGGTGCAATGAAATATATACGCAATATTTGGGAACATTCGAACTCGACGAGAGAAAATGTGATTCTTTTGACGTGCGAGCGAGAGCGAGCCTAGTCAATTTGCTTCATTCGTAATCGGCTCTTCCAGGTTTGAAGGATCTTCGAAAACGAAAGTATATTTATCGCAGGCACTTGCAGCGCAACGGATCGCTTGATCCGACTCGTGTTTTAAGGAGGGTGCATTACGCAATCAAAGTAATCAGAATTTGATGAAATTTCGTGATTACATTCTTTGGCATCGAGTATGCAAATACAATTTTTTTCAAAGTTTCTTGCCACATGGTTATCGAATTATTGAGCGTTAAATCGAAGTTCTCGTGCACGAGATGTATGACTGTATATGTGTAAACTCTATGCTTAAAGACGTGAACTTTAGTGTTCAATTACTCGAGAGCTATGTGGTAGAAAAATCTTAAAAAATTTATATCGTCTTCCATATTTTTAAAGAATACATTTACCAAGTTTTATGAAATTCTTAATATTTTTAAGATGGTTTAGCATGGCGATATTGTATCGTCGCGATCCACCCTTCTTAAGGAGTTTCGGTACAGGCGATACAATGTTGCCATGCTAAACCATGCTAAAAGCATAAAAAATTTCCAAAAGTTCAGAATTTTATAAAATTTGGTTAACATATTCTTTAGTGCCAAATTTGACAATACAAATTTTTTAAGATTTTTCTTCTACACAGTTATCGAGTAATTGATCACTAAAGTTCACGTGTATAAGCATAGCGTTTTCATATATATAGGTATACATTCTGGGCATAAGAAATCTGCTTTAATGCGTAATTACTCGATAACTAAGTAGAAGAAAATTTTGAAAAAAATTGTGTTTTTGCACTTGATGTTGAAGAACATTATCACCAAATTTGATCAATTTCTTAATATTTAGACTTTTGTACCGAAACTCCTTAAGGCTTTTTTAACCGTTAGTGTGCATCTGGGGTCAGGTTGACCCCAAAATTTTTTTCTCACATTAATAGCATTTACAGATGAGCATCTCACAAGTAAAACCCCCAATATTAAGAAATCGTTATCCCCTCCATGGACCCTCGTCTGTAAAGCTCTGTAAGGATTTTTTTCAAAACTCAAGATTTAATTTTTTACGAGAGATTTAACCGAAAAAGTGCTTTTTACGCGCACTAGAAACTTTGAGCACGTTTTTGAAGAATGAAAAAAGACTTTTTTGGAAATCCGACTTTGCAGCCTTAAAGTTGGATCGATTCACTGCAAAAAGTGACCAAACCTTTTATTCCGAAAAGCGCATAGTTACCGAGATATTCGATGTCAAAAATGACCTGGGGTCAAAGTGACCCCATGTGCACGAAATGTCTCGCTGTGAATGTCAAATGAATTTATTTGAATGTATTTTGAGCGGGCCGGAGGAGTTGTTTGCAAAAATTGATTCATTCGTACCCAATTAACTGACAGCCAACATTTAAATTCGACGAATATCGAGTTTTGGTGCGGTGTTGTTCAACGATTTCTCAATCGCTAATTTTTTCATGAAAAGTGACGTCATTTTGTGTAAAAATCGTCGATCAGTACGAAGTTCGGTACTGGATGGCAAAGTTTTCGTAAACTTTAGTGAACGGGATTATAATTTGAGGGAAAAATGAGTTTTTATTGAGTTGGTGAAAAAAATGCTTCCATAAAGGAAGTTATTTAATCGTCGTAAAATCGAGTATTTTGTTTCTTTTCACGAAAAAGTGAAAAGACAATATTTATTGGTCGTTTGTCCGTTGAAAGGAGCGAACGCGAATTAACGACTAGCACTTCGAGTACGCAAGTTGCATGCGTAATTGATCATAATTTTGACGCAATAATAGTCGGAACGAAGAACGTGACTCGGAGCGTGATCGAAGTGCATTAATCAATTGCGTGTTTTAAACACATCCGTTGTTACGGAGCGTTGGACTTTGGATTATATAACGGCTTCGAACCGTTTTCGGACCGCCAAAATTTCCCGCGAAATCGCAGTGTATGAATCCATTTTTAATTTTACACTCAATCGAGAGGGTTCGATATTTTCGAATTTTCTAGAAAAGAATTTCAGCGATTCGACTGATTCAATGTCATCAACGTCTTCAGTGGGTTGAGGCCAAAAAACTTTTCGGGAGGGCTAAAAAATTTCGATACTTTCTTAACCTCTCAGGAAAAACAGCTCGACTATTTTCTGTCGAGAGGAAACCACACTTTACGATTTTCCGACCCGTGGATTTCAGAATCTTGTTGCTTCACTATTCGATTTCCAAATGATTGATATTTTTTTCAATTTTATGCATGCATCTTACGAAATTTAAGGAATGGAATATTTCGCAGCTCCGTCGCACATCCCGATCATTTCTCCCACCATGCTCTTCGTCGCAGGTTCGTCGATCGATATAAACAGAACTATGGAGGGGGTTTGCGTTTCGTAAATCGAACGCTCACAGGGAAAAAGTGAAAGGTACACGCGCGAAAATACACGAATTGAACACAATGATTAACCAAATTCGCAAGACGATCAGGCAACAGATGAAAGTTGTAAAAAAATCCAGCCCCACTCTGCAGAGAATGCTATCTCGATGATTTCTCTTCAGAAAAGTCGCTTCACAAGAATAACAAGTTATTTGAAAGAAATAATGCTCCGCAGTCGACAGCATCGTGCAATTTTTTTACAGAGTGTACTCGCGTGTTATTCAATGCGCTGACACGGTTCCATCTCTACATCTATAAAAGATACATGAGGAAGTTCTAGAGAACTTCCTTTTTCCGCTCGCCAAATTACGAAGGAAAAAACACCAAAGGAGAAAGAGAGAGAGAGAGAGAAAACCATATGCGCGCGCGCTGTAAACCCTTCACATTTCCCCCCCCCCCCCCCCCCTCCCCCCGCCGCCATGGTGTAGCGCTACTGTACACTTCAGCTTCATAACAGAAACCGACGGTACGGCGGCGAAGTTCTAGTTAGTAATTCCTTTAGAACAGATCGACGAACGTCGTTCGTGTATTCCGTCATCGCTCGTTCCGAATAATAGAATCGAGAACGATAAAAAGCGTTCGAAAAATCGGTGAGGTTATGTTCGGAATGTTTATTCGTTTTTATGTCTTTTCAAACGTTATTGAATAAGGCAAATGCTGTTTCAACGAAAGAGCGTGTTCCGTGTGTAGTGACACAAGGGCCAAAGAGCGAAGACTCACAAAACCGTGACCGTGTGCGCGTCGTTAAAGTTCTAATAGTATAATTCGTTTTGGAGAAACGCGAAGCACGAGAAAAACCAAATCCTCTTTTGGATCTAGTTATTATTACATCACAATTCATATTTGAAAAACGTGTGTGCATTGTGCATGTGTATTCGCCTTTGATGTGCGGTGTGTCATCGTCTGGAATCTGACAGTTGGCTCGAACGCGGTTGAGTGCTGCGCATATAATACAAAGTGAATAATAGACCGCATTCAGAGTGGATGAGCACAAGAGAAAAAAAGATAGTGAAAGAGAGGCATCAAGACAGCGCTCCCGGTCGGCGCATTTTAGAAAGCGCTCGAATGTGTAAGAACATTAACTGCAAAAACAACATTTCAAACTAAATTCTTTCACAAACAATTCCGGTCAATATTCTTTCTACCATCATAATACAAACTCAATTATTGTTTCGTGTTGAAAATCTACAGCTGTTCGTGAAATGAACAAAATTACAAATGAAGATGAAGTTCATATGACAACGGTGGGTTAAACATATTTGCATTAATTTTTCTCTGTTAGAAATCAACCGTTTCATGGTTATCACGAGGCTTTTCCAAAAATTGATTGATAGTTATATGAGGCGATTGAAACATGAGATATCAATGAAAATTGAACAGCCCAAATTTCTTGCTTACACAATCGTGAAAACGTGTTCTTCGTCCACTTGACACACATCGGATCTCGATGTACGTGTAGATTGTAAAACACGTGCTGCCTACTGTGGCCTGCGACGTTTTCCTCTTCGTAAATAAATATCACGTTTTTGTCAAGGTTAAATACTTCGTAAATGTTATCCGTGAACATGTGCTGTAATAAGACATTTTCGGATTAAAAAATTCGTGCAAGCCTTCAAGACAGTGCCTAAAAAAAGCTAGACAACGAAAACTCACGGAGCGATGGGGGAGGGGGGGGGGAGAGGAATTGACATAAAATACGAATTTATTGAAGTGGTTCTTTGAGAACAGGATTTCGGATGCCTAAAACTTCGATAAAATCGTGTGATCCGGCAGAAATACACCAGTAGAAAAAAAAACGAAACAGGTTTACAATAGATACGCGTCATTCAGCGAACATCCGTGTAAACGTGGGCCAATCGCTGAGTGTGCGTCGTTTAAAAAGTCCGCCAATAACTCGCGTAGATTGCTCGTACGAGAATTCACGAGTTTTTCCATATTCAATGTTTACCTTGTGTCATGTCATTTTCGACAGAATAAAAAGCACTCCTTCAACTTTGCACATCTTTTGACTGTTTTTTCATACTTTAAATGGACGACACTTTTGCAATTAATATTTTTCACCGAAGCAGTATGACGTCTGCATTTCTATACCCGTGTGTCATGGATATGAACCTAATTTACGTTTGGTGGAATATGAACGTGACCTTGAACTTGTTGAAGAGCAACCAAATGTACTGCATAATGGAGTCTAAAATATTTACGTTGCTTAAACTCAAATATGCGTATTCTTCAATTTCACACAATTCTTCATTGCCACTATGATAATATTCCAAACTATCATAATTTTCAATAAACAGTTTAGCCTTGACCCTCCGATTCTGTTATTTTTTATTTGGGCGGGCAGTCAGTAAAATCCCACAAGTTTTTGCCATGCAAGATTACTCATTTTATTGCTGTCATCGATAAATCTTGCGCTATATTCGAGAATAACATAACCTCACTTTTTTGTAGAAAAGAAATTCTTTTACCAACGAAATGTATCGAAGCTACGATCAAGAAGTTTATTTACGAAATAATAACATTGGAAAAATATTAGTTTTGGACATGACTGAAAAAAAAATATTTCTTACACCGAAACGACGCAAGTTACCATGCGCACGTTATCAAACAAAGTGCTTATAACGACAACTAGTTTCATTGATTGGCCTGTCAATTTTAGTCAATAATGCATAATTATTAGAAACAAAAGACCGATTAAGCAAAAGCATATCAATAACAAGTGTCGTAATATTGAAACGAAGTGAAGAACAAAGCACGGATAACTGCGTATATGCATGAGGATGGCAACACAAAAAGTAGGATAGACGAGCACACAATGGACAGAAGCGGGAGAGGAGAGGCTTCTCGGAAAGATAGTTGCCTCAGCGTACACAAATGCGATTTTCCGAGTATTATTATTCTTTTTTTCTCACTTTCATTCTCAAGATGATTGTGCGGGCAAGTATAGCGAAATAATGTAAACACGATGAGTCACTCGTTCGTCGAGATAAAGCAACGCGTATAGCCTATAAACATGACGTACGTTTTGAAAGCGTGTCAAACTATTTTTAAGATTTGTTTAATTTCTTTCTCACTCGTTTCTCCGTTGGTGTTTTTATTTTTTTCTTTATTTATTCGCTATATTTCTCTGCAAATACACAGGGTGTTCCGTTGTCGATGGTCATTTTAGTAAATTCCAGTGCGAAGACGAATTTATTACAAACAATTTTGTAGAAATCCCTCGTATAACTCGTAACAAAGTCCCTGGTGGCACTCGAGCGTACTAGATTGTTTTTCGCGACGCTCTCAGACCTAACCACTGAACATTTTTGCAGGACGTTTGCTCGGAATCGGTCCCAAACATTTTTGCCCTACTTCCAGTCGCTCCGGCAGGGAGCGCCCTTGAAAATAGCTCATCGGTGATTTTTGCTCGGTTATCGCGTGTAGGGAAAAAATTGCAAAAATTGAAAGTCTTCGACTTGAGTTCGAAAAATGCTCGTTTCTGACGGGACACCCTGTGAACATTCCGTTATTTATTCTCCAACGAATGACATTGATCGATAATTTTTTTCCTTTTAACGCTGATCAATATAATCCTCTTATCACTACCACGAATTTTTATTATTTATTCACGCAGCCCGAACTTACTCGCCTTCACAATTATCATTCGGAGACTCATTTTATTTGGACCGAAGATGGTTATCGCCTCGAAGTACATCGTGTGATAAAACCGGATAAGGATGCGACGATCAACAATGGAAAATCGTTCGTCAACGTACCGCACGGGGACGAAACGATTCGGGAAAACACGAGCGACGACGTAATCAACTCGGAATACAATGAAAAACCGAATTTATCGCCGTTACGTTTGACCGAATCGACGGAAAAGTCATCAAAACCGGCTGTCCTCCTTCATCATGGATTGCTCTCGAGTTCTGCTGATTGGATACTCCTCGGACCTGGCAAAGCTCTCGGTAAGTGAATTAAAAATTATCCAATTACCAAATTTTATTAACCTTATTCTCATATTTATTTGATTTTTTTTCAGCTTACGAACTGTGCGACAATGGCTACGACGTTTGGCTCGGGAATGCGAGAGGCAATCGCTATTCCCAGTATCACAAAAAGTACACGACCAAAAACAAAGAATTTTGGGACTTTAGGTAAGTGTTGCAGTGATGTCCAGAAATTTGATGGATATTTTCCTATTTCTTGAAGCTTTTTTTTTCAATCGAATCAAAACTGCGCTTTTTTCTGCGATTTTTCACAGTGAAAATACGATGCATGCTCCAGCGCAGTTTTTCGTAATTTGGTGCAACTTTTTTCAATTGTTTTTTTTTTTTTTTTTTTTTCAGAAAATTTTTTTCAATGCAAAATTTACTAATTTGAGTTTCGGACGAAAAGTCGTTTAAAATTTAACCCTTCGAATGTTTAATTTTGCAGTTGGCACGAGATGGGATTGTACGATGTGCCTGCAATGATAGATTACATTCTCGATAATACCGGACAGACGAGTCTCCTGTACATCGGTTACAGTCAAGGCACAACAGCTTTTTTCGTAATGGCGAGCGAGCGTCCCGAATACTGTGGGAAAGTCAAAGCAATGGTATGCCTTGCCCCAATTGCCTTTCTCTCTAATCAGCGAAGTCCACTGTTGAAGTGTGTCGTTCCACTTCACATCGTAATGAAGGTGGGTCTTATCACGCTTTGAAATACAAAAGAAAATTGTTGAAGAAACACGAAAGAATACTTTGGCCGAATTGTACTTTAGCCTGCAAAGTTTGGTGGAAAAGAATTTCGGGATAAACCGGTTTTTCGCACTCCGCATCAGCCTCCCATTTCTCATTTCAGATGTAGAACATTTTATTCGTCGTTGGCAAAAAAATAATGCGTTCTTCCCAACTGCTCTCTATATTTTTCACGTTATATTTATTGTTAGCGTGTTTCAGTGGGCGCAGTCGTACTGCAACATAAACGAATGGTTCCCTCGTAACAAGTTGCAAGCTTCTGCTCTTGGTACGCTCATGAGAAACGCACCCGACACATTCACCAAAACGTTTTGCGCCTGTTGGTTCTATCTCGTTGCTGGATTTGGCAGCGACCAGCTCGACAAGTCGATGCTACCAATTATTTTCGGCCATTTTCCTGCGGGGGCTTCAGCCAAACAAATTATTCATTACAGTCAAACTATTCAATCAGGTTCGTTGGTTTTTCATTGCCTTCTACGCGGTTTTTGTTTTGCGTAAACGATCGAAAATTTTATGTTTTATTCTGTTGAAGGAATCTTTCGACGATTCGATTATGGAACGACGAAAAACACGAAACTTTACGGAGTACCTGAACCACCCGCATACAAGTTGGACAAGGTGAAAGTGCCTGTTGCCATATTTTACAGCGAAAACGATTTTCTGAATCATCCTAATGTAAGTGATAATTAAAAACTCTCTTTCTTGGCTATTAAACTATACAAATTTTTATTCAAAATTTCTTTTATTTTTGTTCCTGAAACAGGACGTGGATAAACTGGCCGACGCACTGCCGAACGTACTCGAAAAGCATAAAATTGAGTACGCTAAATTCAACCACATTGATTATCTTTGGGGCAGAGACGCAAGGTCATTGCTCTACAACAAAATTATAAAGATACTGAAGCGCTTCTAGTCCAATATATATAAACGAACAAAAACTAAACAACCAATATTCCTATAATTTTTTATTAATTTCACGTATGAAAAATGTACACGTACGAAATGGAAACGTTGAACATTTGATCGATAATCGGGCTGAATCGGAGAAATGGCGTAACGAATTTCAATCGTTATTTGGAAACGTTTGTTTGGGTTTAGAGCCGTCTATTTATTGATCTTCTCCGTTGGTTCAGTCATTTGAATGTGTATCCAGTTCAAAATCCAAAGTTATAAATATGTACATGATTTAAATCCCAATAGTGAGACTAAAGTTTATATATTTATCAAAATGAAATCAGGTTCGATAAATGTTTTTCATCCAAAAAGTGAGAATAAAAATTTATATATTTATTGAAGTTAATACGCTTGAAATATTTTGTTGTTCCTGACATTGAAGGAAGTTTGAAATTTCGTGAAGGAAAATGTTTTTTTTTTAAAGATCAACAGCTTCGTGATAAATTACCGTTGAATACGTCTTAAAGTAACAATTGCATAATAATAAATAAATACAAATAATTGTAATTAAAGCTTCGTCGGTCTCGCCTTGCACAACCGTAAATCAACGCGATTTTTTGCCGCGTTTTGTATTTTCTGTATACGAATTTCACACGAGTACTATTTTTTTTTAAAAGCCGTTTCCATTGCAGTATTTCTGATTTTGTTTAAAATCATGAGATCATCGAGGATGCATTTCGATTGTTTTTCGTACCACTTATAAACTATGTTGATCGCGCTCAGTGCATCCTGAGCGCTGTAACATTTTTCTTCTTGTATAACTTCTTCTTCTGGTTCACACTTGATGTTTATATTAACGTGGAAGGTTTCGGCTCCAATCGCTTCATCTATTAATTGTTCATCAGTCAATGGCGCCCAACCGTGATCGTCACTGTCCTCGCACAACCAGGCTTCGATGTCAGCCTCAGTTACACAAAAATACTTGAGTTGATTCAACCTTGAGGCTAACTCCTTCGGTAGCGCAGGACCAGAAGACGATGGCAAGTCTTTGTCGCGAGTGATTGAAAGATCGGGTAAAAGTAACTCCCACGTTTTCGATAACATGGAAGCGGGAACTCTTTGCCATGAGCTAGCAATCATTTCGCAACAATCTTTAATCGTTAAATTATCAATGAATTCATCGACCACGACCCTGCTTGATATTAACAAACGTGATGTTAGTGCTTCTCGATAATGATCCTTCACCGATCTTATTATTCCTTGGCTCATCGGCTGTAATGCCACAGTTACATTCGGTGGTAAGTACATAACAGCAAAATGTTCATCCATCGAATTGAGTAGAGGGGCTGACGAATGACAAGGCGCATTGTCCAATAGTAACAATACTTTTCCTGTGTTCCCAGTTTTTTCTTGTTCCAACCTCACAACAGGCATGAAATGATTCGTGTACCTTTGGAAAGAGATATTATTTGTTATCTCGATTGAGAAATAATTTTTTGAGCACGAATCTTCTCTAAGTTTTCAAACCTTTTCAAAAATATCATGCATAGTATTTAAGACTCTTTTTGATGATCGAATAAAATGTAAATAGCTACTCCTGCATTAAAATTCATTAAAATCGATTCAAGTTTTTATTCAATTGGTGCCATAAAAAACGTTCATGAGAAAAATGAAAAACAGAGAGCTGAACTTCCATTAAATCTTCAAAATGGACATGACTGCAAAATTTTTCAACAAATTTGAAATAACTACTGAAATGATATTTACCAATCGATGAATAAAGCACTATCCATTTGAGATTTTGCCTGACTCTTATAAACAACAGGCAAACATGTGAAGTCACTGGAACACGTGTACTTTTCTTGGCTGGAAATTACAAGTGCAGGCACTCTGTGAGTGCCTGTGGCATTGGCACAGAATCCAACAGTTATTCGTTCTTTGTCTTCAGATTTGGAAGATCGTTTCTCTGAAGATTTATTTTTCTCTGGCAATGATTTCCAATTCAAACCAGTCTCATCGACGTTGTAAATATTAACACTTTCGTATGTGTGGAAGTCAATAAATTTTTTTAAGTCCTTGACAAATTGTTCCGATTGTACATCGTCGACAGTAACTTTTTCGTTTTGGAAGGCCCACTGTCGAATGCCGTGTCGCCTTTTAAAACGATATAGCCAGCCATTGCTTGCCTTCAGAAAGGAAAGCAACGAACCGTGAGATTTTTTATGTTGATTAAAATATAACAAAGGTTTTCTGCTACAAGGGAAGCGAATGAGTGAAAAACTTTAAGCGCACCTTAAAAGTTGAGGGTCCGTTCATTTTCTCATTAAGTACAAGAGCTTTTTCGCACAAAGTCGGACCGTTCACAGGCTCACCCAAATAAATTTTTTGACAGAGCCACGCGTACGTTATGTCCTCGAGAACTCGGTTTTGTGTAATTCGTAAATTTTTTTGTTGCATGCTTATCTCTTTCGTCGTTTTAGATAAATAATCCATTTTCTTTTTCCTCATTCTGCTAATCGCTGAAGTTGACATACCGTATTGTCGAGATATTTCAGCGGGTGACGTGCCATTCTCAAGTTTATAAAGCATAGTTATTTTGTCAGATATCGTTAAAACACGTTTTCTCTTTGACGGCGGTTCCTCCGGGATTTCGTCTGATTTTTCCAAATCTTCATCATCTTCATTATCTTCTTTTTCCAATTTGAGGGGATCTTCCAGCAGATGAAAAGTCATAGGTGATGTCTCATCTCTGGATATGTCAGTCGACCATCCCCCTTGCAGCATTTTTCTGAATAGATAAATATTTGTCCCGAGACTCTACCGAGTCTCTTGGTAATACAAAAATAAAACAATTATGTTTGCAGAGAGGAGTTCCGACACGCTCAAGCACATGTATTCCTAACGTTAACGAAGATAATAAAACGTAACATCACATCAAAAAATATGCACAACTGTGATCTCAATGATGAATGATGTAGACGATGTAAACAATGTAATAAGGAATACGCTCGCTTTTGTTGCTTTTGTGCAAACTTATAGTCCCGCACGAAGTGACAGAAGCCGTTCAAGAATTCTGTATTACCGATTACAGACAATACAGAACCCTATTTTCCTTACGCTGTCAAAGTCAAATATATAGTCTTCCACAGCTTCAATATATATAGTGTAATCAGTATTGGCATGTAGTAAGTATAATAATAAATAAAAGGAATAATTATGACGACAAACGATTGAAAGTATAGTGTGAAAGTATTTTGTAGAATAGTGACAATTTAATTACGACGCTCATAAGAACGCGCCATCTAGTTGCGTTCTGAGTAACTCAAATTATTCCTATGGGGCGTACGCACGCATGAGAATGCGCAAATATATTTCTTTTTAGTCTCTTACTCGGTCCTCAGTCCTGATTGTTCGTCGTGCTACGTTCTATCTCTTTGTTACGGAAATCATGTATACGGTGCTTCAAACATTTGTGCACATGAGACGTTGTTTCGTGATAAGCGACGATAAAGTGTCATGATTCCGCGAAGAGCTTGGTGACTTATGGACCCGAATGTCCGAAGTGAGTAAATTGGAGTAGGAATGCGTACTAATATTTCAAGTGTATAAATCAGGCACGTCGCTGATGCTGTCAATTTACCTCGAGGGGCATTACATATGAAACGAATCAACTGTCATCGCGAGAGTGGTCTATGACAATCTAACTATAATTTCTGATACCCTCCAGCCTCCTTTCTTATTTATCTCGTGTGATATAAACGAGTGTGCCCGTGAAGAAAAAGTATTTGGTGAGGTGTCCTTTCGCTTCTCAAAAATTTGGTCGTACGTTGTTTATGACGAAATTTCATTGAGCGAAGAATCCGCGATAGTGTTTTTTTACGAACTATTGTTCTATAGTGTATTATTAATTATAATATGCTGTGTTGTTATCGCGTAGGTGGCAGTCGCGGTGAAGAAGTGGGCGATATATCGTTATTTCGACAAGTGGGACGTGCCTCGACGCTTCTGACAAACGGATCTCCGCTTCACGGGTATATAAACTCTTTGAGTACTCTCTTTTGATTCTTATGCGTGTAACCGCGCACTCGCGGTTCTCGCGAGAGTGTATTTACGTGTGTACAAATATATTCTGTATAATAATGGAGCCTACATTTCGCTGACTTATCTATACCAGTCTCCTTTTACTTTTTCTTTTTTATTAACCAGACGCGTCTCGTTTCTCTCGTTGTTCTGCGCTAACGTGTGAATTGCATTGCACACACTATGTCTACGTTCTCGAACGAAATAGAACAGAAAGTGTTTTTATAATCAGATTTTTCTTTTCCGTTCGATTTGTTATGCTCCAAATTGCCTATAGCGAAAATCGTTGTTTCTTGTCACACTGCAAAGAATTTCTAGCAAGAATGATTCTCACTTTTAACACAAGTTTTTCTCAACGCGGTGAACGAAAGCAAAAAAAAAGTGTCTTACCCATCGTTATCGTGTTTTCTTTTCGTCTTTTTAAATCACATTTCAAATCCTAATAACTGTTCACAGAACACGAGTGCTGTGCAAATATTTTTCGAAGCAAGTGTTCCATACGCATGCCGTATTTGTTTTTTCCATCGTTTATATTACGAAATGTCAAAACTATCTATAGGTAGAAGTAATTTCGGAGCTCGCGCGTACAAGTGTGTGTGCGTGTATAACTGTGTTGAAATATGCCGGATCTTACAGAGTTATAATTAACTCTCTATTACTACGGCGTTCCGAATAAACTCGAGTGCATTGAAGATCTAGCATCTGTTTATACACGGTTCAATGAATCTGGTAAATTCATTATTTTCTTCTCACTTCCTGGAGTACTCGAAAAATATCCGTAAAAACGTAATATTATTTTAGCACGAGTAAAAGTGAACAATTTTGTGTTATTTGCAATGAGATAAATAATTTTTTGAACTTAACATTTTTAATTAGCATATTTATAAATTGATAAACTACGCGATTAGTACTACTTATGTTTGAATTGTTATTTCCAATGCTCTGTGCACTTTATGGTCAGCCAATCCATTTATACTGGTTTTGAGAAAGTTTTTTTTCTAGTCAGAACTTTGCTAACGTGAGTTTGTGGCTTTTCAGGTAACACGATACCGAGTATATCATACAGGGAATTGTTGAATCCTTTTTACTGAACGTTTCAAACAGATTGTCGTTCTTTCAATATTCTATTTGTTCATGTTGAATGATAAAATTAAAATGAAGAATATTTGCTATAATGACAGCGATAATCTGAACAATTTTCAAAACATTGTTTTTAGTTGTTTTTTTATCGACTCACCGAACCCTGTCCTTGAAATTTTCAATCTCATTGTTGGCTTCCCAACAATCCGAGTATTGCCAACTTGATATAATTATTGAGGGGTTTATGGCAGTGTTCAATTTTAGCCGCAGCCATAATTTTTCTCAATCTGTCAAATCAGATGATCTAACAACTAATCTTCCATAACTTTTTCCAATCAATGCAAATATATTATTAAAACCAACGTTGTAATTGAATTTCAACAAGGCTGTTTGAAACGCATAAATAATCCAATCAAGAAATTTCAAGAACGATAATTGAATATTCAATATATTTATGAATTTTACAGATGCAGTATTCTCTATAAGTTGGAGGAATCAGCGTTGAGACAAATGTTCACATCAGAAAATTGTCGTTGATGAAATCATATTCGGTGAAATTGAAAAATGAGCTGGCTGCGAAGCAGCCCTTTAAGGGCGAGCTTCAGCAAACAACACGCAAGGGATTCTCCACCGAAAGACGCAGACCCAACTGCATGTTACGATAGTTTTTGTAAGCATTGGCAACAGACCCATGAAATAATCCGGAAAACAAGGGTGAATAGAAAAAAATTCATTAAATTGTTACCAGTTTTTTACTCAATGTTGATAACGATCTTAAATTAATTTTTTTAATTTCAGCCACCCAGAAGCGGCCCAACGCACGACGAGATTTTGGGAGTCGTTAATCATGTCGATCAAATGGTAACGCTTTTATTGCTGGAACTCCGAAACACGGCGAGTGCGCAGCAGCGTAAAAATCCAACACCAACACATTCGCCTTGCCTCGAATACTTATTAAGTGAAAACTTACTCGACGCTCTTTTCGAATTGAGTACAAATGCCGGAAGGTTAATTTTCTTCGATACTCCCTAATTTATCTCACCCAAATTTGCTATAAATTTGTAATATTTATTTTCGTTATTTCCAGGTACACAACAGTTTTACGTTTGAAGCAGCTCAAACTTCATGAACTTTTGATTTCGTACAGCAGCACGTTGCTCGCTCATGAACCAGTCGCGAGGCCAATTCTCAGATTTTTAGAAGCATGCGCCAACGATATTCTCGAGTACGAGGTCGAGAAGAGGCTCATATCGCTGCTCAATCAATTGTGCGTCGCTATTATGCAAAATATAGCTCTCCTCGACTTGTTCTTCCAACCCAATGGAACCGGAAATAATAAGTTCGTATTAACTCAAACCTTTTATGAAGAATTGCCATTAGAAAATCGTTTAGTACTATCAACTTGTCCCTGTATTTTCCATTTAATGCTACTTAAGATCAAAAAAGTTTTTGTTAAACTTCCAGTAAGAGATCAATAAACTGGGTACAATGAATATTTTAAAAAACAAAAAAAAATTCACGATCGAACATTTTCGAAGCCATTGAATTATTAATATCGAATGGACTACAATTTTTTTAAAACAAGAAAATCGTTATTTGAAGTTTACAATATTTCTTCCATTAATTTATTATAACCATGATTTCTTATGTTTTCTCAGATTCATAATCTTCACGCTATTGATACCGCACATTCATCGAGAAGGACCTTTGGGCCAACAAGCGCGTGATGCGATGTTACTGTGCATGTCGCTTTCAAAAAAAAATGACGATTTGGGAGTGTACATTGCCGATTCTTCCAATGTTTGTCCAGTAAGTAGAGAATCGATGTTAAAATCCGAGGGTAAAAGCTGATTGAATTTCTACGGATCTACAATTACGTTAATCAGTAACATTAATCTCAAGCATAGACAACCCCCCGGTGACTATTATAGTAATCAAACAAATGAACGTGTAAGGAGCGTGCGCGTTACTTGTATAAAAACGATAAATTACACAGGTTCGTCGAGTTTTTCTTTCTTAAGTGGCCCCGATACTCGTGCTATGCAAACGCTCGTTATAATATATTCATTCGGGTAATTCTTTCTGCCACGGGAAATTGCTCCCATGAGATCACGTGACTCGCATATAATTAACATCGCATGCAATAAAGTTATCTTTTTTCACACGTTACTCTGCGCGGTTCACAGCTTTCGTTCGTTCCGCACTTGCAGCACTATGATTTTTTATTGTTCGAGTTATACATCCGGCCTCGTAACAATGATATTTCGGCTGAAACGGAGGTCCGTCGGTCCGGAGATATTATTCGACGTGAACGAGAACTATTCCTCGAATGTTACGAACCAATAGATAAAGTATCTTCATGAGCTTAATTCTTCTTGATAAATTGCTGATAAAAATACATCTGTCACTTCGCTTTTATCCGGGGAATGATGAAAAAAATCATTCTCGAAATTTCATTTTTTATGATAATTTGACATTTTCCTTTTTTCGCTTTCTCCCTTTTTTAATTAATTTATAAAATATCGAATTCGGTGGATAATGCTGCTCACCATTCGAAGATTTGTGGTGACAATTCTTTGTAAGGATAAATTATATGTTGGGCAAAATATTATTTCCAAAGCATAGCCACTCACATGACTCATAACGCGTTAAATTTTCTCCACGTTTCTGACAACAATGCTTAACGTGCCACTTTACCCGCTTCGTATCTTTATCGCTAGCATTACCCATGTAAGTGGAACACACACCGTCAAAATCCAACTCGTCATTCGATAGTGCGATAATCCTTGTCCTTTTTTGCTTCTCTTTCATGACAAGATTACGATATCGTTTTAATTTTGCACAACGTTGGAATAAAAGCAAAATGAAAAATTTTCAATAAAAAATGAACCTAATGGATTTGTAGTCGTCGGGAAAATTGTCATCGGTATTTTGCAATCCTTTTGCACACATTTGACCTTGATCCGTGCTAATTTTATACCATCATTCGCTCCACGACCGATTAATGAATGGAAAAAAAACTTTCTAACAACAATTGAAATTTTCAGGTATTGGCGACGGGTCTAAGTGGACTTTACTCGGTTCTTCCCAGAAAATTGGCCATAGAAACGGACGATTGGCATCGTTTGACGCCGGACGATGTGAACGAAATACCCGAGCTCACGCAGCTGATGGATTCGTTGGAATTTTGCAACGCCGTTGCTCAAGTCGCTCATCCTCTGATACAGCAGCAACTGCTTGAGTTTTTGTATCAAGGATTTCTCGTGCCCGTTATGGGACCGGCGCTCCTTCAGGTACTTGAAAATGTGCAAAAGAAATAGAATCTACAGTGATTTTGATTTCTCCTGATCTCGAAATTCTCCGAATCGCAGTATTGTGGGCTTTTGTTTGTTTTGTTCTTATCCGTTTTGACTGCGTTGCGTCCGCGGGTATTGGTTGCAATCTCGTCCACACGCTTATTTTTCACTACGAGTTTACGAACGAGCATATTGGCCTGCAAAAAAACCACTACAAAACTTTTTACATTCTATTAGCAATAAACAATTTTTCAGAAACCGATCATATTTGTCGAATGAAATATTCGGATTAATATGAAAAAAAGTGACAAGAAACATTGTTCAAAAATAAATCAATCGCTGTAATGAAGAATTTAAAAAGATTATGGTTCGATAGAAAAAACTCGTCACGCAGAGTGCACCGGCAAATTCCCGTGAACAAAATTCATGAAACTTGATGCTTTTGAAAATAAAACTTTTGACATTTTCTCACATGTTTGTTTTACCGAATCTCTACCTGACGATTCGCCGATGTAACCTATCGAGCTTTTTTTATTATTTAAACTTTCGACGACGACCGCAGCTCAATGCAGTCAAGATAATGAGATTCGTCTGTGTAAAATCTTTTTTCATTCTAATGAACCAATCTGTGTAATGTCATTGTTTCAAGCGTTAACTGATGAATAATTCGTCAAAACGTTTGGATAAGAAGTATAAGTGTTTTGTGGAAAATATTATTTTATTATATTATTAGAATCCAAAATAATGGTAAAAGAGTAATAATAAATCGCGATGGAATGAAAATTGTAGGAATTTTAAGCACCTCGTGTTTTTATGAATAATTACACTTTCAATGTTAACGTATAATTCGTTACTTATCTGTAATTAACCCGAAGTAAAATGCGATAAAACGGAGAGATTATAATTTATAAATTGACGTTGTGGCTTGTGGTTGTCGGTGGCTGTCTGGTGACTCTTTATTTGCGCTCGTAGGATTCCCTCGGCTTGACACTAGATCAGCTAGATGCACCGGACAATCGGGTTAGTATGTGCACATACAAAAATATCACAATCTCACCTAATTTTCAGTATTTTTCGCGAGACTAACACATTTTTTTACTGTTCTTACTCTTGTCAGTAATTATTTGATTTTATGGTTTATTTGTGTTCACACTTTTCTAGGAATAAAATAATAAAACCTAAATGTGGGCTAACATTAAAAAACGGGGCTCATAACGGCTACTAACGAAGGATGTTTGTACAAAACTCTGTGTTGATTTCATAAGAATGCTTATAAATGATAACAAAACTGTTCACAAATGGTATAAAAATTATAATACTTTGATGAATGCATTGATTAATAATTTTCAATTATTTCATATTGTCTTACCAACAGCTTTTGTCTCTAACGGTGCGTATCGCTTCAATGTTGGCTGCTTGTATTCTGCTTTTTTTGGTTGTTTCTATTTTCTCTGTTTATTCCGCCGTTACATAAACGAATGCATAATGTCAATTGTCGATTAGTCTATTTCTTGAATTCTGTAATATCGAAAAATTTCGTTATTCAGACGACGGTGGAAGAGCTGGTCTCCGCCACTGCCTACTTCGATCTTTTCCTACGTTCCGTTACCGATCCTGGATTATTACGGTCGCTCGTGAGATTTCTTCTCGAGGACAATTATGACCTTTGCCGAATTTTGGACAGTCTTATCCAGAGGATATCATCAAGATCGAGGGTGAGTTATCAATTTACTTTTTTTTCACTTTAAAATCAAGACAGCCGAATATTTTCATTGAAAAGAAAAATCAAATTTCACACTTGTCATCAGCACAATCAATTCGGTTTTAACTTGCGTCATTGGCTAAGCATCATTTAAGTTTGAGTAATTTCTTACGGCTTCAGGGGATACGTAACACTGTCTTGAAAGTTTTGTTATGCGTAGGGTTTCCCAGCTCTTTGTGAAACATTTAGACACTCACCTTTCGGCACTAGACATTTAATAAAAATGAAACGTAGCTGATGAATGGATTTAAACCTGATTATTTTCAAATTTCAACCCTACGAAGAAAACTACTTTCAAGTAAACTATTTGTTCGGATGTAACACTTTGAAAGTTGTTCAAAGTGAATGCTCAGCTGAGTGAATGTTCAAAACGTGCCATTTTTTCTGAGTATCAATTTCAATGGTTTTCTTTTTTGCAGCTCTGTATCGTGACACTTGCATTATTCGAGACTCTCGTAGAGCTAAACTGTGAGGATGTGATGTTAGAATTATGTCTGGGTGCGTTAGCACCGTGTTCCCACGTGATGTTATCCCAGCGGCGAAGGTTACGAGACGTCGATCCGTTCGGTCGTGGTGCAGAGAAATTTTTGTCTCTAACACCCGCCTGTTGTTTGTCCTTCCACGCGGGTTCGAGTCAAACGAACGTATCGAGATCGCTGCCGCACGTGCCATCCGAAAACGGTGGACGCAGACGGAGCTCAGTTTCGTGCTCTTCGAATACTGTTGGAAACGCGGAGAACGCCGGATTTGCATCACTTCCAGCACCGATAAATTACGGTTCGAAGCACACGGAAAGTTTGTATGGAAATTATCACGCATATTTGTACGATGCGAGGCAAAAAATTGTCGCTTGTCAAACCGCTTGTTCAATGTGGTCGTCGCGTTACGACGGTGAGCCAAACGAGAACAATAAAAACAGCAGCGGGGCGACACTAGTGCAGGAAAACTCGACGCTCGCTGATCAAGTTAACTTGTGGCGTATCGAAAACGACGAATCGAAATTGAACCGTGATACCAGAATAGAGAAACAAGAAAGTATCGAATGGTCTCGAGACTCATCGAGACCCGTCAGTGATCCAGCGACCAATAGAAAAAAAGACACGACTTCATGCCCACCGGATTTATCTCCCAGTGAACGAGAAAACGTTTCTAGTGGGTTTACATCTCAAGAAAATATTCTCGATAATATCAAATCTCTTCTCGAAGCTGATGAAGTGCTGGAAGAAATATTAGCCGAGGAAAAAGCACGTGATACGAGTTCGGAAGATAAAAACGATCCCGGCGAAGTCGTTCGTACACTTTCGGCCGAGGAACAAGGTAAACTCGAAGCTGATATCGCCGAATTATTGGGTGAAGATTTACACACGATAACGAATGTCTCCGGTGAATCCCGATCTACCAGCCCCGGTGAGATCGAAACTACCGACAGTCACGTCGAGTCACGGGGTTTCGATAAACGGACAACGTTGTTCGAGACCGAAAACGACGATTCAAATACAGCCATGAATTCGCTCTTGTCACTTGGTGAAAGCAGCGGCTATGAGAGCTTCGCGTTCAAAGGATCCTCCGAATCAACACCCGAGAACGAGCACAGTGAAGATCGTTCGAGCGAACACGACCTCAGCAACGGTGATATCACACGCTTGGCAGTTATCGGTGAAGCGACTATTTCAAACGATTCCGCCAAGACACCAACGGATTCTCATAACGATAACGGCGAACTCGAGGAATCTTCCGATTCAACCATCGACCCGAAAAATCAAATCGCCCAACGACAAGATTTATTCAACGGTAAACCCAACGTGGGCATTTTTCTCGATGTTATTTTGAGGAAATTGGAATGCATGACCAGCAACAATGTCTACGTTAATCTCCATCTCACCGGACTCATAAGTCGACTCGCTATTTATCCACAACCACTTTTACAATCCTTTCTACTCAATCATTCTTTGGTTTTTCAACCGAGCATCAGATCCTTGCTGCAAGTGAGTAAAAAAATCATATCCAACGAAGATTTTATCAGTAGAGAATGTCGAGCCATTTCGAAATTAATTTGTTCATTGAAATACGGTTTTTATGAGTTTATTTATCTGCTCCCATTTGAAAATTCATTTCAATATTTTTAATTAATGTAGAAATGAAAATGAATTCCTCTTTCCAGGTTCTTGCTTCCTTGAAACATAAAATTGATCAATACTTGTCGAAGATCGAGGATATCGATCAGTTGGTCGAACAAGCGAGAACTTTTCTTATAGGACGAGAGGATCGCCTCGTAAACGCTAGAAAAAATGCTCTGGAAGCTGCAGCACAGTCACCACAGATGAAGCGTACGGTATCTGCTAGCGAGCCATTCACGAGAGGTAAAAATATCAATTTGGTTCAATGGTACAAGTTCATATCACAATATTTAAAAAATAATCCTTTTCCTATGCCGCATTCGCATCATAAGGTGTCAAACGATGTAGGTACTAAAAATGATCGAAAAAGAGATTGGAGAAAATGCAATACATATTCTTTTTTTGACAAAATATTTTAACAAATTCACTAATTATTTGACAGGCGAGCCGAAGCGGAGAAGTTTGTTGGGACAAGTGTTCGATTGGTCCGCAGGGAATTCCGGTGCGAATAGTTTGAGAAGTTCGTTAGCTCAAAAATTTGGCATGAAGGAAGAACTTTTAGAAATTACAGACAACGGATCCGGTTACAGGCAAAGATTTTTGAAATTTTTACTCATATGCTCATTGTTCCGTGAATCAATACATTTGACAATTTTATTCGTGGTTTTCAGATATTATCCAAAAACCACGTGGGAATCGCCAAAAGACGTGAGTCCAGCTCAAAACGTTGTGCTGTGCGCAGTCGTAATGGACGAATGGCTGAAAGAATTGGCTGCGATCGCTCAAGAACATGCGATTTTGTCACTCGACTCGAGCTCAGAGTTTCGTGCTTGAATGATTCCATTCCCAAATGGATCCGAATTTTGAGAACCGATGAATGATTCCGAAAAAACCCGTGGCCGAAGATAGAAAAGTACGAATATCGGGAATCCATGTTTTTAAAAAATTTCTAACGTATACGTGAATTTTATCGATGAAAATTCCCTCCAAAATAATCTGGAATTTGAGATTCGAGACGAAAAAAAAAACACAGAAAATTGAACTCGCCTGAAAATTATCTCATTCGAATGAATGAAAAATGTGTCTATGAAATCATTGCGTCCAATCGAAATATTAAAAAAAAAGGCACAGACAATCGGATAATGAAATAAGAAAAATATTATGCAGAAATCGACAAGTCGAAGTGTATGGAAAAGTTTTCTAATTCGACAGTGCATCGAATTCTCATTGCGAATGAACTGATGACAATGCAACTCACGAAAAAAAAAACATACTTTACGTAAAAACGGGAAAAGTAGTTGCTATCGTAATTTAAATTTTCGAATATATTTAAAATAACAAAATATATGAAAATATTGCTGAAAGATGCAAGAAAGCACAGAATCCGGACAGCAGAGTTTAAAATTATGGGGCGGAAAGGAAAATCGAGCTTACGTTCATCTCTATAAAGATCGAGTACAAGATTGAGTAAGCCAAGCGATCAAGAAAAGGAAATAAATGAAGAAGTGCGAAAGTAGTATCGTGACTTGGCCAACGGGATCGATCAAAGTGCAATACATCCATAACTATAATAGAAATTGGGGGGAAAAAAACTATATAAAAACGATAATGTAATGAAACAACAAAGGAATAATATTCGAAAGAATGACGCCAATCGACGAAAGATTTCATAACGTTCCTACGTCAAACAATTTGCCAATGTCCAGGGAACAATCATGTGACACCAAAAACTTTCTTGTCGCGCCTAGTCCTTGCCGATATTTGCGTATGAGATGTAAAGCAATTTAAAATTGTTTATCCTTTTTATACCCTGATAATTGCGAGTCAGACTAATTTTCGTGTACTGGCGATATTTAGGTCTGCGGTTTTAAAATCAATATCTTCAAATGCACAGTGCAAATCGCTGGCACCATCGTGATTGAAAAAACTGCGTATAACAGCGTATTTTATTTTTCTAATTAACTTCAATTTCGAATTCGCATCCTCTTTTGTCAGACTAAATATTCAGTTTTTTGGTCGATAATCTCGAGATCTAATTTTTAAAATTGAAGCCTATCATCGAAAGTGTTTTTTTACGCATAAAGTCAATGCATATAAAGAATGAAATATATATTGCAAATGAGAAAAAATCGAAATTTATCGACCTGGTCCGTAATGTCGAATTGACGAGCGACTAATGATGGTACCAGCGTTCGTAAACTATACGTCCACAAGAGGAAGAGTTGCGATAGTAGAAATGGAAAATGTGATCGTCGGAAAAAGCGACACGTGTACATAATACATAGAATTAAAGAGACATTTAAGATCAATTATGTAGTTATATACATACATACGTCGCATTGATCGGCATATATTTATCATGCGGGATAAAATAGTCTCGTTTAGTCGCGTCAAATTTGTACTTAGAGCGGTGTTAGTTGATTGATGAATTGTTCGGAGACCAAGTCCGTTCTCAAACGCAATTTCGATCGAACTGCATTTGCTGAAAAGCTAAAAATAGCGTTAAATGGATTCAATTTTAAATCAATAATGTAGGTTTATCATACATATTATAAAGATGATTTATGTACATGATTTGTAATATAGAGTAGGGGATCACATTGTTATGTTTCTTTAATATATAGACAAACGTCTGAATAAAGTGCGAGTATGCAAATTTGATTTCGTGAGTTATCATAACTAAAATATTCGAGGAATACACGTTGACTTTTATCTCTTGTTCACATTTACTAATTTTCAACTGGTCTAACGAACAAATTATTTGTTGTTGAATAACCAAATGTATCCCTTACGTTCCTATCGATATCTAGACCATCGAAATGTTTTTCTATGATAAAAGCCCAACACCTTGTGTAACATTACTAAATGCCTGCTAAATATTTTATTGTGACGTTAGAAAAAAAATACTGTTCATTCAGGTTATATTTTGTATACTTATTGATTTCTGTATATCTTTTACAGACTTTTGCATACGTAACCTGCCATTATTATTATATACCCTTACATCATTTCATTCAAGTTATATTAAGTATCGACTGTATATTTATTGCTTGTCATCACAGTTGCTTTTTTGATATAATTATAATTTAAACAGTAAATACCGGTCGGTAACCGAATGGGAGTATTTTTTTTTTTTACGCTTCCATGCATCATATATATATATATTAATTGCGACGAAATGGTGTTGTTGACACTATAGCGCTAGAACCGAAAAAAAAAACAAAACTTGCATCCCACGTGTGTTTTATTCACCATCTTTCGTGCTCTATGGTTAAGTTTTTCAGTATACATTATGTCTATTGAATTTTTGAAGTTTCCAATACCGCTCATAATAATATAAATACATTTGTTTATACATTCTATGAAAAAATTAGTTTTCACAAACAAGAAACGTCAAAAAAGGTATGTGAACTTAGGTTATGTTCATCTTTCGTACGTACTTGGGTCCCCGCAAGTGTGATGCTAGTCCAAAAGTGAAATAAACTTTTGGTTATACAATTCATTATGTCCAGCACAAAAAAATTCAACCCTACGTCCCAGCATAAATCATATGTTTTTCAGAAAAGTATTGAATCCTTATTGGAACGGAAATCTATTCTTCATTCCCAAAAACATATAACAGTACTGACATCATTTTTCTGTCATTTTAAGCTGAAAAATGTCAAAATCAAGAAAAAGTCTATCTCTTTGGATGTCATGTGACATCTGTCACTCAATGATGACACAAAAAGAATTGACAGTGCATGAAGCAGACTGTCCTCCAAAAAACAAAGATTGGAATCACAGCTATATACTCGATGGCACTCTGTACAGTGTTTTAGAACCATACACATCGCAAGGTATTTTCTCTGGTTTATGAAGCAATATTTTTTTTCAAAATACAAAACAAAACATTGATTATACCACAGAATAGACAAAGTTAATCATAATAAGCAAAACGTAGGCTTGAAGTAGAAATAACAAGTAGAATTAAGTCTCCCTAATTAGTGTTCGGTTCAAATTTATTTTCTAAGAGCAGCCAAAGAACATAACGGAGAAAGGTATGAACAACATGGTATTCCTGGCTCCATCAACTATGCAAATGTGTGAAATCCCCATTGGCGACCCTGTAATCATTGAGGGCAGAGGAAATTCAATTGTGAGAACTGCATGGCCTACGAATGACAAAACGTTGTTGAGCGTATCAATGACAAGAAAAGGTATGGAAAGGAATCGAAACAATCGAAAAATTCTGTTGCTACCTGTTCTCAATTAACGTGCTTTGAAAACTTTGTGGATTTCAGGAATCGAGTCCAGCAGGATAAATGGTTTGGTAAAAATATCAAAGTTATTAAGCGATCCGTCGATCGCTCGTGAAATAACAATCTCGTACACGGGAAAATCTTCATTGCCGAAAGTGACGCCAGAATTAGAATTTCTCGTTAAGAATCATAACGAGAGAAGTATAATTACCGTTGGAAATCATGTAAGCGTTCCTTACTACGGAAAAAAATTGTCATTTAAAATTGTAGCAGTAAAATCCGACCAGAAAGATGATAATTCACCGGAAAACAGTATTTCGGAAGGATTAGAAAAAATGAAAATATCCGACAAAGAAACGGTGAAAAAATTTTACACGGCTTTGTATAGCACAAAATGGAAAATTCTTTTGGCCACGGAACAAAAGGAAGAAGCGTATTTGTCTAAAGGATACTTGACGATCGAAGATCTTGGTGGGTACGAAACTCTAATCAACGATCTTCGAGACGTGATAGACGTGGCGCTTGGAAAATGGAAAAGAATCAAGGGTTTCAACGTTCCCAGAGGTATCTTGGTTTACGGCACTGCAGGAGTTGGAAAATCGGTGATAACGAACGCCGTCATGGCCGAGTACGATGAGGTGAAAATATTATCGATTAAAAGTTGGGAAATTCAAAGCAAAATAGCGGGTGAAACGGAGGCTCGGTTGAACGAAATTTTTCAAAACTCTCGAATCGCAGCACCTTGCATAATATTTATAGAAGACGTAGATATTTTATGTCCGCGAAAGGGTAACACCAACCAGGACAATGACAAAAAAATTTATGCCACCCTCGTCAAATTGATCGATGATCTCAGATCGAGCGGGGCAAATGTCGTAGTCCTTGCAACAACCTCGAGGCCCGATCTCATCGATGGCACTCTCCGTCGAGCTGGAAGACTCGACAAAGAATTCGAAGTTTGTGCCCCAACGCCCTTAATGAGAAAAGACATATTGATTAAGATTTTAAACAAAATTTCACATTCTTTGAGTGATGAGGAAATTGAAAGAATCGCATTTACTACTCATGGATTCGTGGCTTCTGATCTTCATGGATTGTGTTCCGAGGCCGCTATGCATGCGATGAAAAGATACCGTTCCTACGAAAAATTCGAATCGGATTCAGAGACTGAGATTGTCATGAATTTTGAGGACTTGAACACCGCTATGAAAATTGCCAAACCATCTGCAATGAAAGAAGTTATTGTTGAAGTTCCTAATGTTAAATGGGAGGAAATAGGCGGACAAAAAGGTCTCAAACTAAAATTGAAACAAGCTGTAGAATGGCCTCTTAGACATCCCGAAGCTTTTGCACGACTCGGTATAACGCCGCCCCGCGGTCTTCTCATGTTCGGCCCACCAGGATGTTCCAAAACCATGATAGCTAAAGCCCTCGCAACGGAAAGCAAATTGAATTTTCTCAATATTAAGGTACTGGTAGAACGATTTTTAAAAAATTCTAAATATTTTCGGTACTCAGTGAAGCCAAATATGAAAATTGAAGATGAAAAAATGTTGGAATTTTATAGAAATGAAAAACTTACAGAAGTTATAGAATAATTTAGTGAATAGAACTTTGCTATATTTTTTTCAAGTCAATATCAAACATAAATTTATGAGTATTAAAAATTGTACACTCACTGAAAATGTGATATTCAATGATCATTACAGAAATGTCACATTTGAACAAATTTTACTGTTCATTCCATCCCTTTACAGGGCCCAGAACTTTTTTCAAAGTGGGTAGGAGAATCCGAGAGAGCAGTACGTGAAGTATTCCGTAAAGCCAGGCAGGTAGCACCATCCATCATTTTCATCGATGAAATCGATGCTCTGGGTGGCGAGCGAGGATCTTCGTCGAGTTCTGGTGGCAGTAATGTGCAGGAGCGTGTCCTCGCACAATTATTAACAGAACTGGATGGCGTTACAGCATTGGGAAACGTAACGTTGGTCGCTGCCACAAATCGACCCGACAGAATCGATAAAGTACGTCGGCAATACATTTTCCAGTTTTTTAAACTATGATTACGATTTTAAAATCGCAAGAACTTGAAAAACGTGGGAATTAAAATATTGATTTTATTTATTGATTTTTTCATTTTTGCAACCAACAGGCACTGTTGAGACCCGGACGTCTCGACAGAATAGTTTACGTTCCACTTCCTGACGCCGAAACACGGACTGAAATATTTTCGATAAAATTCAGTAAAATGCCCATCGCCGATGACGTCAATATCGTGGATCTCGTCGACCTTTCAGAGGGCTATTCGGGTGCCGAAGTTCAAGCAATATGTCATGAAGCGGCGATGAAAGCTCTGGAGGAAAGTCTCGACGCTACTACCATTACGAAAGAACATTTTAAAGCAGCTTTCTCAATCGTTACGCCCAGAACTCCGGCGAGTCTCGTTAAACTTTATGAGGATTATCTTAATAATTATAAATAATCACAGTGCAATTTTTACCACAATTACGTCATCTAGCTTTTTTACCAATAAAATCGTGCCTGCCAAGTTATCTGATGATTTGATAATCTTTCGTACAACCTAGTTTTCAACTCAAAAAAGATGATTCTACGCCGTTTCTTAAATTCTTGAAAGAGCTTCACACTCATACTTTGAAATTTTGATTTTTGGCATTTTATTCGCTTGATGATTAGCCTTTCATGCGGATGATGTTTAGTTATTCTGAGCACAACTCTCGATGGTTGGTTCATGCAGATGACAGCATAGCCGGTCATTGCCAGCTAGTGCCAGGAAACAAAAGAACGATGAGAAATTCTCGACATTCGTAACAACCGCTCGGAGAGGAGATTCCACGTTTTCCTTGTCGAGTTTTGGTACAAAATTTTATCAGCCTAAATTCAAGTATTAGATATCTCCAAAATGTCAGTTATTATAAAAGATCCAAAAAGATGCGATCTCGTGTGCTTCCATCGTCTCAAGGGATCAAAGTGAGAAAAGATTATTTTATTTAAAGGAACTTGAAAAACTCATTTTTGCCTCCACTAATTATGAATTTTCCGCAATTTAGCTGTCATCCTTGTTGTCCACCAGTTTGTCTACATCCCGTTCCACCTGCCGGTGACCCATTTTGGGATTGTTGCAAGAGGAAACCTCCAAAATGTCCCATAAAAAGGAAAAGCTCGCAAAATGCTATTTGTCCTCCTTATCTTGTTCCACACTCGGGTCCATTGCCCTGCAGCGCTTGTTACGCATGTCACAATAACCCATGTTGCCCTCCGACCTTTGCCGGGGGTTGCTCAAAGCGTTAACCACGCACATTTATTCACTGTTGAATTTCCGTCGTTCAAAATTATTCCTGCATGAAAAATAAATGTCGTGAGACCATCAACGTTCAGTCCTCATATTTTTCCATTATGTAGTGACAACGAATCAGAACCATCAAAGCATCGAAATGATGCTCTTCTGTTTCAATCAAAACTTCGTCTTCAAGCCGTTCTGAATGTTTGACACAAATATCAATAATTTTCGAGCATCATTATCCCAAAATTCCTGTGCGAAAAGAGTCTGTGCACACCTGACAATTTTTTTTTTCATACCGGTTCACTCAAAATGAAACATGTCTGTTGCTGTTAAATGCTCTCGGCCGTACGATAAAAGAATCTTGACAGCGATGATGGAAAGGTGAGAAATTGACACGAAAAAATGTCCGAAATCTTTTACTTTCGTCAATCGAAAAATTTTATGAAATCATCACCCATTAATAGATTCTGCAAATAATTTAGTTTCGTCACTTTTTTCAAATTTCCATTGACTGTGTCTTTTTACTATTGTTAAATTCGTCAAACAAGAGCTGGATGTCCACCTTCGGAAGACACTCCACAATGTCCCCCCATGTGTGCTCCACCTCCACCTGTGACTCGATGTTGTCCTCCGCAACAAGGATCTACATCTTGCTGCAATAATACGTCCAGCAATTCTGCGCCGTCTTCGGGCTGCTGCCAACAAAACGAGGGGGCTGGTGGCGGAAAATCTTGTTCCTGCCCATCATCCTTTGGTGGATTTTTTTATAAAACTGTGCAAAGAAAATGCTGATTACATTTTTTCATTATTCATTTTTCGAAATTCTTCATTGCTCGAGTATCCATGTTTAAATAGGAAGTCAATAAATATAATAAAAATCGCAATTTCATGATGCTATGGTTGATTTCTTTCGGTGAAACCGTATCGGTTTCGATTTTTTTTGTTTGCTGTTTTTTTTCGTCACGGTTTTTCAAAACATTGTCATTATTAAAACTTGCCAGCGAACGTCATTTATCTTCAAATATTGGCTAACTCCCGACGTGTCAAAATTTTCAATGTTTATTTCGCGACAACCACAACATTGATTAACCAAGAACTTCCAAATTTCGCTATTTCTTTATCATTTCGTGATTATTCTGCATAATGAGGTAATTTTTTTTATTCACGATGACTTGAAGAATTAAAAAAAAATTTTATTAAGCGAGCAATATAAAAATTGATATTCTGAAAGGCTTTGATATTGTAACGTTTTATTTTTTATTAACTGCATTTTGACTGTCAGTTTACCGCCTTATAACCACACACGAAATCCCGCACTGGAGAAGGAGGACGAATATCAAGAGTATCCTGCACCTTCGGTTCCTTTGATCACGCACAGCGGTGTCATTGAAAAGAGGAAAACGACAGACCGAAATTTAATTCGAAATCAACCACCACATGCAGAGGTCGAGTTCGAGTATTTGGTGAGTTTGTAATAAAAGCAAATAAAAAATATAAACTTTATTACTAATTCAATGAAATATTCATCATGGAAATTTCGTTGACAGCCAGTGATTTCGAGTTCAGGCTCATCGATGCGATGTTCAAAAAAAAATTCCTCAAAGATGAGAAAAATGAAGAAAACCACATCGAGCCGAGAGGAAAACAGGAACAATTGCTGTTCTCATATGCACAACGACGAGAAAAAAATTACTAATGTTGTAAACAACGATAAAGAGCTCACTAATGAAACGTCGAAAAGTGAAAATGGTAAAAACACGGTCGATGCTGTAAAACAGGAATGTGCAGAAAGCATATGCAGCGATCGAGCCTCGAGCAAACATTCTAAACGTTCGGTCAGAACGAATCGTGAGCAAAGTGCCAAGTCTAAAGCGAGTAATGAAAGTCTGCGCAGTCAGAAAAGCGCCAGAAGTACACTAACGCATTCTTCCGTAACAAGTACAATCAAAGACGTAATCAATGATAAAAAAGACAACAGGCGAGCATTGAGCACAATTGAATTCCGTCGTATAGCAAATGGGCTCGACGAGGAAGATTTGTTTCCACACAGAAGACGCTGAATTTCGAATGATCGATTTCTGGATACTTGACAATTGCTTACGAAGACCCTAAAATTGTATAAGTTTTATCAAAAAATTGTAAAACGTCAGTAAATCGCAATAGCAACTACGAATCAGCTTGTAACATGGTATTTTATTTGCTAAGTATATAATACACTGAATTTTCCAACATATGTAGGTGAAACACACACTTCTCGGCGATTAATACTTGTTTCTTGTTGTTTCAATATTTCAATATGCCTCATTGTTTTTAATTATTGTTAATAATTCGCGTTCGATCGCATCTGCGATATTTAGACCATTCAGCATACACGTGTCCGAAGCGACGTGCAAATCTGAGAAAGAAATTGTTCATCGCGAATGTTTGTTTTTCCTTGCTAATCCTACTTTTGACATTCGACTTTTCTTCGAAATTTTGAAATAGGTCGTAATCACTCTCCGCACCCGTTGAGTGTTATCGGTAGTTTTTTCGGCCGGCGATGCACCATGTGTACTATATATAAGTGACTCCATCGAGTATATAAATCTTTTCGTTTTTTTTTCCTTCTACGAGCTAAAATAGCTGCCGATAAGTCCTTCGGGCGGATCGAGCAAGATTCACATTTCCTTTTTTTTTTCATATTTCAAATTCTTTTTAATTTTTCTTGTTGTTTTTATAGCCGAGCGTACACTCCCAGAACCATTCTTTCACGTTCATGCACGAAATATCCACGCTTTATATGCCAAATATATAGGAGCCACAAGATTTTTTTCGAATTAATGCAAAAAAACGATACGCGCGAGTATAAACGTCAACGCGACTTTTTGTCTCTGATATACATACATAACGTGGACGCGACGATGATCCGTTATATATTATTATTACCTTTTTATAATATTTTATTTATATATATATATAGATTTATATTAAATACTATTAATGGTTTTGAGAATGCAAAGGTCGAGTAGGAAGAGGAGGAGCAATGACGATATACATGTACGTATGTATATATATCTCGATTTGACGTATTATAATATAAATAATGCGATAAGTTTTGTTTCATTTACTTTCGCCATAAAGGAAAAAGAGAAGAAAACTTTCAATTATATCACGTGTGGCATTGTTTTAGCATCATTTGATTGTTTTCTTATCTTTTTTCCATGCTTTCATTCATTCGACTATTTACAAACAGAGACACGATTAAATATAAATAATGCGAATCACTATTGACTTTTATCGTCCAATAGTTTTTCTTTTTGATATTTACAATTTTTTTTTGTTTCTTTTTTGTGAAAAAAAAAACAGACAAAAACCAAAGTCACACACATACACGCAATTCTCGATCATCAATTAAAACGTCAGTTTAAAAAAAAATGTTGATCTCAAATTTCAACTTTGACTACTTTCGTACAACAGTTGGTGTTTATTCTCATGTTTTTCCAAAATTTTACCGGTGTTATCGTACTCTCGGTGCTGTCTGTGATTTACGCCGAGTTCCGAAAGAAGAAACAGGATATTTTTGAATAATTCACTTGGTGGAATTCATTTTTTTAGTCCTTTTTTTTAAAAACTCAGCTGCCAAACAAAAGCTCAAAAATCCTCGGATCGGTTGAGAGCGATCAAGGCAAACATTCGATGTGCGAGTCGCGTTCCGTAATTGCATATTCGTGTAATGGCGCTATTATTTATGAACAATTTTCAGTAATTGCAACTCATGTATGAATTTTCGTACCGCTATTTAACTCGAAACATTGAATTTCCCAGAAATGGTCTCAAGCGTACAAGAAATGTCTCTCGTTGCGGTGCGTTTCGCCATTTTTTTTTGTATTGACTGCATTCATCGACAATTACTTTTACAATGAATAGCCATAAAAAGACAGCAGATCGTATCTCAGTGATGGCAATGAAACGTGTGTATGATAAAAAAACTTCAACAATCCGAAGGTCATGGAACGTTGAGTGAAAAAATGAAACACTTTCACTAGAATTTTTTCCTCAATCGATAACCGACTACAATTGATAAACAGAGAAAACGAACAAAAAAATATACAACAAGATTGGACCAAATTCCTCAAATTTTTTGATGCAGTATGAAAATCTTCGTGAAATCGATCCACCGCAAGACTTTGATAATGCTTTAATTGATCAGAAAATGAATAAGGAATTCAAAACTTCGAACGATATTGGACGAATTCTCGAAGACTCGATAATCCTTCTTGTGCCAATTGTTGATATTTAGTTGACAGTTTTAGACAGAGAGATTGGAGTTGACTTTGAAAAAAAGATCAAATCTGAGAAGCAATAAAAGTGTGTGAACACTTGAATCTCTCTTGATGAAAAAATCAATGAAACTTTGCGATACGATAAAAATGAGAAAGTCACGGTTTTGAGAATTCTATCGGTTGATATTACGTCGATCGTTCGATTATAATTTCCAACATACCCAGAAAATTGTGGGACTTTGTTTTTCGTTCAGAAGCTTGGAAGGTTTGATTTACATCAGTGCGATAATTGATCTCTCATCGTCAGTCAATACATTTCTATTTGATTGATAAACGAGCTAAGAGGCGATCCAACTTCAATGTTGCAACCGAAATGAAAAAGTGTTGACGCCACGAATGTTGAAATATTGATTTTGTGGCGATTCAAGTATTGTCCCTCTTTCATAAACTTAAACGGTAAGCTTCAAGAAAGATTGATCGTTTGATCATCGATCGAAGACGATGTTGAAACTCTGTCTTTCTTTCTTCGCTGTTGAAAGCTCTCAATAGGGAAAATAGATGTCGGAAAATTCTGTACGTCGAGAGTATCGTTTGCAATTGACGAGAGAATTTTCGAGCAAGCGTTACTGATTATCCTTGCTCCATGGAAAGTCCATAGTCAAACGAGGAATATCGCTGCTCGTGGATGATTCATCTTCGCTGCTGGTGGCCGAAGTTTCCTCGGAAATCATGGCTTCACCTCCGGCTTCTTGGGGTCTTGGCCCAGAGCTGGTATCAACATTGACGTTGGTAGCGACGACAACTTCGCTGGCAGTTTGTGCTGGGTCACTGCGAGGTCGTCGTCTCGAGACTGGCGTTGAGTTATAGCCAGGGCTCCAGACTTGATCACGAGAGCTTTCGGACATGGAGACGCTCTTCGACCTGGTGCGTAAATCGACGTTTTTCCTGGACGCTGATCTCAACGAATTTTGTCGAGAAACAGTTGGTCCGGTTGGCGTCGGCGCGCCGGTCAAGCTGTCAGATGATTCGTCGATTTCCAGAGTCCACGAGACCGAATCCCCCTTTTGAACCATAAATTTAACCATCGAACTGGCCATGGGTTGTTCCTCGTCACCGTTCAATGTTTGTTCGATCGGATTACGGTCCAAGGAATTGTCCATGTGTTCAGGCCCCAAGGATCTTGACAGTCTTTGTGGTGGCGTCGCCAACTGATTGGCCAAAACATTGACCACTTCGTTTTTTTGCCTCAGGCGCCATTGCAATTCCTCGTTTCTCTGGGACAAATGTTTATTGTGCATCGAAACTTCGTGGAACGATCCAAGCAGAATTTCATTTTCGTGGGATATCTGTCGCTCGTAAGCTTCTTTGCTGTCGAGCTGTGCTTTTAAATCTTCACACCGTGCTTCGAGACACTCGACTCTTTGCTCGAGTGCCTCTTTGCCCTCGACTTCGCGCCTCAGACTGTCGTTCTCCGTCCTCAACGTCGCGTTCTCTTGGCTCCTCAGCTCGAGGACCGATCTCAACGACCAAACCTCTGCCCTCAGGGCGGCTCCTTGATCATGTACGAAAGATTTTCGGTCGCTCTCGTTTTCTCTCTTCTCAATAACCGCCTCGTATTCCGCTCTCAATTTCGCCATTTCCGTCATGTGCTCTTTACGCGATTCTGTCACCGTGTTTCGCACCTGCCACTGAAGGCTCTCGATTTTCTCTCGAAGAATCTTTTTCTCTTCCAACCGATCTCTCAGCTCTTCGTTCTCTGTTTGCAGTTTCGTATTTTCAAGATTTTTTATATTCAGGGCAGTCTTTACTTGATGTAATTGTTCCCGTAAGTTCAATTTTTCAAACGAATCTTCGTCCTCATCGTGCGCATCTTCTTCCTCCGCTTCTCTCTCTTCCTCCTCATCCTCCTCCTCCTCCTCCTCCTCCTCCTCCTCCTCTTCTTCTTCTTCTTCGTGTTTCTCCGCTTCTAAATCGTCGTTCCAATCGATAGGGCTCTCCTGATCGACACATTCCTCCTGGGATTTGGTCTCTCGTCGAATTATTTCAATTTCGTGATCCCTTTTCAATTGTGCGATCGTTGCCTCGTGCTCTGCTGTTAACGCTGCGAGCGCCGATTCCAGACGCTTCGTAAAATTCGTCTTTTCCTCGTGTAGAGCGCTTTCTAAATTACCAACGCGCTCGGCGTGGCTCGCTTCAACTGCAATTTCAAAAATAAACATTATTCTATTAATCTGTCGACTCGAAGATCAATCATCATTTAAAAAATTCAATTTTCCCTCTCAACAATTATCACTGACATTCCACTATATTCCTATAATTGTTCCAAAGAAATTTTAGTAATATTGAAACTCTAAAAGAGTTTGAAAATTCGTCCACTTGATCCTTCTTCCGGTATAACCAATTCGACCCCAAATATATCGACCAACGAAAACTTTATTTGTATTTACATGAATTTTTTTTTTTCAATTTCATACTATAAGAGAATTTGAAAAAATAATTTCGAACCGTGTCGAATTGGACTGCTCCGTAATGGCTTTAAGCACCGGCTCGTTTCTACCGTCACACCACTGCATTTCCCCTGGCACAATTAATCATTGCTTCACAAGTTTATGCCGGTATAGCACCGTTAAGTTATGACGATTAGAACCCATTATATCTCCCCTGCTATAACGAATGTTACAAACGAATTAGTGTCGCGCCCCATATATCACTACACAACGGGCACTCGCAAATTGAGATATTGCTCAACCGGTAAGATGACGCTTCGAATGAGTGAAATATAAAGATTTAAAAAATTAAAAGATCAACAAAAGATCAAGGCTTGAAAAAGGAATTTATCGTAAGTTCACTCACGCTCTGCTCGAAGTTCCTCAAGGGCTCGTCGATGATCCTCTCTCTCGGCTATAAGCCGCTCTTCAAGATTCACCTGGCTCGTCCGCAAATCCTCGACTTCGGTACGTGCCGTTAGCCACTCGCTCTTCATGCTTTCGCAATATTTTCTCAGTCTCGGCGCCGCAAATCCATCCAGCTTTTATCGCAATGAATAGGGAAAGAGGCATTAGCGACATTTTATTTAAATCATCGGATAAAAAGATGACGCGGATAATGGATCGATCTAATGCGCTTTATAGGCGAAAAATTAGAGTGCATTTTCAAAGAAAAAATTATGTGCTGAATTTAAGGAACACTTCCTTTTGTACTTCTATGAATAACGCATTCGGCAATAATCATTTCGTTTCCTCAACTCGAGCTACGACGATGCTAATTACAACTGTAAATACGGATTAATATCGTCACGCTCCAAATACAAACGCCGTCTTCATTAGACGTGCTCATTCCCCGAAGAACGCTACGCATCGAGCTTTTAAAATACTCGTTGAAAATATCACTCAAAATTGAAAGAAAAAACTTCCAAATCTCGAACTAATGCCATCATTTTGATTTTCACTGTTCAATGGTTTTGGCTCATCGCGCAAAACCCAACAATTCCACGAGCAGGATTTTTCCGAATTTTAACTCACCGTTTCATCAAAAAATTCAATCGCTCAATGCGTCAATAAAAAACGAGCGTGACACAAAAATTTTCAAATAATTGCAAGAATCATGACTAAATTGCTTTTTTGACGGTTCACAATTTCGGTACAACCAAATAATAAGATGATCTCATGACGCTGAAGTTTCCAACGTTGGAGTCCAACGAAATGATCGAAAAAAACTCTCCAATAATTCCAGTAATTCTCATATTTTGTTCCCTGCCAAATTTGCGATTCGTAGTTATTCAAGCTGCACCAACGATTCGTGAAATAAAAAATTGATGAATTACAAACGTTTTTTTTCGTTCATTTCGTTGGACTCCAACGTTGGAAACTTCAGCGTCGTGATGATCTCGCACCGGTTTACTTCGATCAAGAGAATTTTTATGAAATGATCGATTTAAGGTAATAGAAGAATCTGGAAATGTGATTGAAAGAATCTTAAAAAGGTTTACCTCATGAGCAAGATACTGGACAGTGATCGAGAGTCCCTGTATAGTATCCTCAATTCTCTTTTCCCGTACGGTCTCGTAGCTGTTATCGGTTTGAGCAGATTGATGACGAGTTTCGTGAACGGGAGCATTTCTAATGATGTTGTTAGCATTGACGTTGTTCTCCTTGGCTGTGCGATCTGCAATAGAAGGAAGATCGTCGGTGGTAATTAGCGCGTCGTTATCGTTCCACGTGCACCCGGAATTAGCATTGTTCGTCAAATGTTCATCGATGAATCTGATGATCGTGAGGTCGGTGTTGTTGCCACATTCGTTACAATTATCGACAACGTTGGCACTCTCGTGTCCATTGATTTCCAAACTTTTTTGTAATTTGAGGTTACTTTTCAGACTGTCCAATGAGATGGAAGAAAAGTCACTTCTGTCACTGGAGAAGGAAGATTCACCGGCGGAGCCTAAATCATCCGGATTGAGAGTACAAAAGACAGTCATGATGACGAGGCTGAAGCGGGGAATGACTGCTCGGAAAAAACCAAGTTTTTCGATGGAAAAAGAAACAACGAAACGTCAGATTATTCGTTCGACGTTTTCTTCGTCAACGAGCGACAATAGTGCGAATTATAATGCTACAGCGATGATTATGGCATTTCCGGTATGAAGAAAGTCACCGGCTGAATTCAAATGGCGATTTCTTCACAGGCACGAATTGCCTGTCGAACGTAACACCGTTTTCATCATTCTTTCGACGAGAGTGAAAATTGCTATTATTCTGGAACAGTCCCAGCACATTTTGATGCCACGATGAAGAGAAAAAACGTTCTCAACACCAACGAAAAACGACAATCCTCAACGACGAATCGTCATCGTTGGTCCGAGGGCGCGCGCACACTGTTAACGCGCGAGCGCAACACCGCCGTCCGAGTATCCTTGAACCGATCCTTCCAGCCCGTTGACAAGTTTTCCGAGGACACGGATCAAGGGAAGCGATTAAAAGATGCGCGAAAAAGTGGGCGCTCGATCAGAGAAACCCCCGTGTTTACATCCGCACGAGTTTGACGTTACTAAAGTTATTTTTACGTAAACGGTGCGATCCGCGTTTGTTCGTTCCTCCTCCGAAAGCAACGTATGTTGATTCCCAATTTTAATATTTTCTCTCGGCTTATTTTTATTTGTGTGTTTTATACGCAGATTTTAGCGTCCCTAGTCGAGCCAACTAGTCGCTAGCTCCGCGCTCTCCACGCACGCACATAAAACAAACGTGTGTACGAGCCTCCGAGTCGCAGAAGTATTCGATGACACGAGCCAAAAGTCGAGGTGCCATCAAGCCAGAGACCTTGAACAGCACACGTATGTGCACTCGTCTTTAAAATATTATTCAACCCGAACTATATACGCTTACGCACGTAGATGGATGTCACGTTTTTTCTCATTTACTTTTTTACACTACTAGAGACAGGATATGAACGTTAACACGAGTAGTATTTAGTGCGTACGCTTTCGAGTCTCACGACCGAGTAAATACGCGAATGCTTCGCAACAAACGAGGTAAGGCCGAGTTTATCCCTACTTCTTCCTCCAATCTTCACCTCCACCTTACTCTCCTATGTACTTCACCTATAAATATATACATCTATACGAAAATTACGACCCATGTATTCCTCCACGAGCATCCGGCCAGCCAATAATTCGTATACTACACATTCATCTACGCATTTAACAAATCTTTGACATTTCATATATTCTCGGTTGAAAAGATTTCATTGTGTTTCCGATCGACCGTCCTCCTCGCAGCGAACATAAGTCGCATACCTGAATCCACCGGAGTGAGCCATCCCTCACAACGAACCCTCGCGACAATGAATCTAACCCCCTCGCTAAAGCATTTACCGTACCAGCAAAAAGGAAGCTCGTTTGACCAACTGTATCCACGCTCTGATGAGCGCCCGACGTAGTAATACACGTTTTTCATTTTCCTTGCAATGTTATTACTCTGGTGGACGAAAATTTAGTTTGCGTGGCTAATACTCGCGGCAGTAATTCGAGTAATTAGTTACTCGATTATTTCAAACGGAAAACAACGTTTTTACGTTCTTTTCAAAACTAGTGTTAATTTTTTCCAGTTTTTTTTGTTTAATCTTCATCGAAAGCAACTTCATCGTGTATCGTTCTTTTTGGTTTTTGATAAGGAAGAATACGGTGTAAATTAAACTCTGTTTTCATTGAGGGGAAGCACTTTATACTCGAGAGAATATATTGGGGTAGCCCCGTCACGAAAAAATTGTAGGAGTCTAGATTTGAGGTGGAATTGATTTTGGAATTTTTGTGTTTTACGTTATTGATGTTGTATTTCGACTGCGCATATTTCGCGAATAGGATTTCTGATTTTTTAATAAACTGTGGGAATTAATGAAAATAATTCACTTGCCAAGATGTGTGTGGAAATTTCGGTTCCGACTCTCAAACGATCTAATACTTTTATATAATGCGTTGTGAAATTGGCAACTATTGCACGTCATTTTTGCTCCATCTGACGAAAATTCTGTCGTACGTCGTTCATTCACGATTTGAGGAATAAAGTATCAAAGTTTTTTCATAAACTTTGGTACTTCATAAACTTTCATAAACATAAGCAATGGTGATTCGTCTTTGTGCTTAAAATACAAAAAAATTGTATTTTTACTAATTCCCATTAACGAACGCGATTTGCCCAAATTCCCAATGGAACAATTGTTTTTTATTGCAAAAGGGTTGGTTTTTGAGAAAAGGTTTTATAGTAGAATCATTTTTGTTTTCGTAAACGTTTCATTTTGTCAACGCATCGGTCCCATTATTGGTAAAAGAACGTTTCAACGGATTCTCAGGTAAAAAGTAAAAAGGGTTTTTATATCCGCAATACCTCGTTTTACAGCCATTCGGACACAATGGAATTGTTATTTTGGTGATAAAATTTGTTCTCGTTTTTCTCTCTCTCATTCTTGATGCATATTTGGCGGTTACTCGGTGCGCTTTTAAATTGCTCACAAGACCCTTCGATACCAAATAGACAAGAGCGAGATTTATTCGTAGCTCGACGTCTCGAAATAACTCATCGACACACAGCCCAGAGAGAAGTCTCCTCGACATACTCCCCTATCGCGATTCTCACTAGTACCATTCTATCGAGCGAGTTCTATGTAACGATTATTCTTGTCACGGGAGCACCAATTTCACAGAATTCAACGATTTTTTGGCAATCGCGCGATCTCTTCGGACGCAGTGCTTTCATTAGTTTAAATTCGTTTCAATATTTTTCGCATCGTTGCAGATTTGGTAAACAAGAAATATGTTGACCACCGTTTGTTTTTTAAATTTATTCGAAAGCCATTTTGATTGGAAAGACACTTCGATTCCGATTAATTTTAGTTTTTCAGTGTTTTTTTCAAATCGGAATTATTAAAATTTAAGATTTCTCTCAACATTTGCACGGATTTCGATTTTTCCGTCGATCAAATTTGCTTCAACTTCGAAGTGAGAGTCTCTATCTTTCCGCATAGATTCCCGATTACAGAACGCGAAGTTAATCGAAGCTGAGACATTTTGCGAGAGGCGTTCGCGAAGCAACGAGAGAAACTTGTCGCAGACTGTGAGCGACGTTGAAGCAGCATTTTTCGTTAGTTCGTTCGTTTCTTTTTTGTCATGCGTTCCATGATTTTTCTTCGTGTTAGTCCCGCTGGATTAACTACTTTTACGCGTTATAATGGTGGGAGAATTGACGAAGAAGACTTTGGTATAATTTCATGACGCGTCGAGCCACTTTCCAACCCGAGTACGGGACCAATTATCTCTCGTTTCCTTTTCACGTTTGCCAACTCTTTTATTTTATTCGTCGTGTACACACGAGATCCAGTTCGCAGCTATCAACGAGAGTCGACTCGTTATGCTCCGCGTTTACTACGTGCCTCGTTTTTCCGCTTTTACGATACCAGTTATAAATATTTCAACGGCGCGAAGAATTTCAGATATTAAATATGGAGCCGGCTGTGAGAACTTATTTGGGAAAATTTAGTGCGTTAACGCGTTCAAATGTAAATTAAAATCGATGAGCGCGCACTGAGACATTCCAATTCGATTTAAATAAGTGCACCGACATTCGTTCTACGTATACGTTCGATTCATCAATGAATTCATGGACGAATAACGCCTCGAGCATCGCCACAAGAACGAGGCCGAAGAAAAAAAACGATACGAATGAATGATGAATTTACCATAGAGGACACAAATCGTTCTGCCTTTCTTCTGCATACCTTTGGTCGTTGTCGTTGCATTCGTGTTGTGGAGCTTCGCATTGAGACTATTGACCGGTCCGGTTCGGCCTGTCGATACCGTTTTCCTCACCGGTGTCGGACTCTTGTCTGAAATCATTGAAATATTATTCAGTCATTTCGTTTCGTACGACTTCTCATTTCAAAGATGTTTATTTAACAAAAATCTTTCGACGACTATGAGACGAAAAATGATGAGATTATATTTTTACGATTTTTCATAATGTTTCTGGTTTACTGTTTTCTCTCTTCACTCCTTCGCAGTTGTTTTGTCAATAAAAACATTTCGAAATGTTATTCATTCGGCAAATGAGCTATGCAAAATACTTTATCAACGTTTCGTGTTAGACCGGAAGTTGCGAATCGTTGTATGTGAGAACTGAAACGTGTGCATCGACGGCGACGGGGACGACGAGAAGCCTATGACCAAAAGAACGATTATTATTAATGCGACACGCGCGATCGTGACCGCTTCAACAGCATTTGCCCACACCCACGGGTTCTGACCTTTTTTGCGATCACTCTTTCGCTCGAGGCATTACCGCTGGGCTCCAGAGGAGACTTGTAATTGAGACGGAGACTTTATTTCGTCATTTGTCTTGTGAGATATTATTGTACAAGTGACGAGCAAATTTGAGGATATCACTGGAGACAATGAATTTCAGCTTGTAAACCCAATGACAAATTTTCTGAATTAATCAAAGTCTCAATGTCTTCGAGGCGCAGACAAGAAAATAATAAAATTTAAATATCATCGAACTTTGGAAAAATTTGATCGTTTTTTTACATTCATTTGTGAATTTTATACAACGAATAACAAATTCGCAAAGTTTTCCATTACACGACCAATAACGACAGACGAAAACTTTGCACCTTTTGAATACATTGTTCCTTTATTTTCTATCTTTTTCTATTGATAATAAAAACGTATGATAAAAAAGTATAAGAAAAAAGCTGGGAGTGTCGATTTGCGATTAATAAAGATTAGACATTTTCAATAACCGACAAACGATTGATTGCAAGGTTCTCAGCGACCTTGTAACTTGACGTTTTTGTGTCACTGTTAACCCTTAAACTTTGAATAGCCTTCGGGACTTGGATATACATAGTAAGGGCACCATTTAGGGGTGAATCGTTTCTGATGACGGTCGATCGTTGCTTCGTCGTTACGAGAATGCATAACTACCATGAATTTCAGTTATTTCTTAGAGTAATTTGTAGGTCACGAACACCAGAATTTGTGTTCTTGTATGGGTTGGTCAAACTCGAAGGTAAACGTAAATTCTTGTCGAAAATAGTGATTTATATCGAGAATTATGGCTTCTACTAATCAAACTGTGTGTGTGACGATAACGATAAACAAATTTTTATGATGAAAAAGTTATGTAACGTCTATTCAGTGGAAAAAGGCCCAATTTTAAGGAATTTTTCACACGCTACAGGTAATAGAAAATCAATTTTATTAGCTCGATGGTAGCAAATCTTCAGAGGCACTTCAGAAAAGAGTCGTTCATCGGTGAACAGTATAAATCGAAATCTACTCGACCGATGCTTTTCAAATTTGGCACAGGACTTCCTTAAACGATTGACCAGGTATCTACGAGAGGATTTTTTATTTCGATTTTTCGCATTTTTTGTAACACTCAGAAGTGATAACACTGATCTTCGCCTTGAAAATGAGCCTATTTGCTCTTGTAAAATTAATAATTATGAAATATTGGAAAAAAAGCTATCGCAGATACCTGGTCAATTGTTTAAGGAAGTAACATGACAAATTTCAAAAAAATCGGTTGAGGAGATTTCGATTTACACTGTTCACCGATGGACAACTTTTTTCCGAAGTGCTTCTGCTAGCATCGAGTTGATATTCGAGTTTTAAAAACTCAGGAAATCTTGTTCATGCATTGTCTTATGATGTGACAATCAATAAAATAGATTCGTATGATCCGTAGCGTGTAAAAAAAATTCTTAAAATTATTTTCACCGAATTGACGTTAGCCCGCCCTTAAACGAATAAGAAACTTGTCGTTTTTGTTCACTCGAACTCATCTCATTTTATCCGGATCTCTAAGAGAATGCAAAAGTACTATAAAAAGCAGGTCGATCATTAAAACAGTTTAGCTCTGTTGCACCTAAATTAACAATTACTCTCGTATTTCAATCTCTAAAATCGTCGGCTCGTGTGTACTTTGAGATGCCTGTCTTTGTGCTCGAAGATCCTCCGCGAAGGTACTCCAATAATCGTTAAGAATGTACAATTACCTTTTGTTCGGTTAGCGTTTTTACATTTGTGTGTTTTCAACTGGACAATTTATGTCTTGTGGTCAGCGCCCCGTGTGATTACAAAAGCGTGCGTTTTCTCGAGCTCGATCAACATCACTGCTCTCGCTCAGTTAAACGAATACACCGAGCAGATACATTTGTGTGCTCGTAATTATCGTATCTTGTTAAGGCCACTACGGATTGCTGCGTGCAAATGTCTGGATGAAATTATGATCGAGCGATAAATGAAACGCGTAAAAGAATCTTCAACCAATGAAAATTGCGATAAGATCTGAGGAAAATCGATTAATTTTCATTCCATCTGAGAGAAACTTGGAACTTATCAAACAATGAGACGCTTGTTCGTTATTCATCGAATTCGGAGAGCTGCGATGACTCGACGATTATTGCTAAATTGAAATTCTATTCTTTCGACACGACTATAGAGCATCACGGAATGAGAAATTTTAACCCAAATTTTATTAAGTGTCAAACTTCGAACGGTCGAACCGACGTTATCACGTTTGCATTGCACGTTTTTCGTCTCGATTTATTTTGTTACAGCATCAATCCTGATTGGTAAAAATACTTTGGATTTCCATACTCGAAAGTTCCGAGTTAAAAACTAAACTACAGAACGTCAAGTGGGTCGGCGGGCTTGTAGTTTGAATGAAAGTTCCGTCCCGATCAAGACACCCCGGTGTTGTACTAATTTGACGGTCGGAAATAATAAGTTCATAAACTAGACGACAATACTGTAATAACATATTGCGAGAGCCTTTCAAGAGCGGACGTAACAATCAGAACATTGCTCTGTGAGGGCTACGGGCTCGATGTTGTTCCCATCCCCGAATTAAAATGGAACGACGCGAGGGACAGTTCGTAACGGAGCAAACTCATCGTTCTAAATCATCGCACATCGTTCTAAAGGGGATCAAAAAATTTACAATTTCAACGCTCAATTAAAAAGCGATTCGAAGGAGCGATTGTTCTGCTGCAGCCTCAAAACTCGATCGAACTTCGAGGAAGTTTCTTCAACTCCAAAATGGTTATGACGAGTTTTCATTGAAAAAAAAAAACAATTCGAATTTGAATACAAGAAATATTTAGCCATAAATTGCTACTCTAGGATTTCCTTCTCACCAAAATGACCCGCTTCTTTGTCTCGCTCCGAACGATCGCGATAAAGAACGTACGAGAGTATCGTAAGGTGCGTATGAGATTTTCTCAGGGGAACCGAATATCGCAGACAGTCCCATAAAAGTGTGACCGGAAGCACGGAGCGATAAGCTCGTACTTCTGCATTCGCAATTAAAATCGACTTTCCTCCTGTTACGTCGCTGTACAATTGAAATTGTGATCGTCCGAGTGTAACGGATAACGTATCGACGCTACGATTCATGGAAAATTATTGAAAATTGCGAAAAGCACTCGACGATCGTTAAAAAGTGAGAAAGCGACGAGTCCTCTACCCAAAACCGTGCTCTCTGTAATAAAACAAAAAAGTTACGTGCGTGCAGAAATTTACGAAGTCAAAAGAGTACTTTACAGCATGTAAGAAAAAACATAAATACGTGTTTATGATATATTTCGTAAAAAGTAAACGAGAAACGTCAACATTTATTCATAAAAATGCAATGTAAATTTTATAACTCAATTTTAAAAATCGTCTTTTTTCATCTGATTTTCAAATGCCTATAAACAACGGCATCCGCCGTATTGGATTCCAACGTAACGTCACTCCGATAGTAAACAATCGAGATTTTAATCGTGCGCTCTGTGTTATTTTGAAATTTTACAAGTCATTATAAAGTTCGTGGACTTTCATCATTTATTTTATTAAAATCGCATCATGGAAGACGATTTAGTGAAAGCAGAAAGTACAAATTTACCAAAGATAAATACGTTGACGGTGGCAACGAATTCACAATTTTTGTGGCGTTTTAACACTTGTATTATTGCATTCAGGCACACGACAACAACGATATACGTTACAACTCGTTATTTTCACAAATTTTGTTACTTGCTCTTTCGCAGTCGTATTATTTACTGACGAAGTGACGTCACAAACCGAAACAGCGAATGATAAATAAAAAAATAGTTTTCAAGACGATATTCGGTGTTGTAAAATAAAATAAAAATTCTACTGGTTCATTGCGATCTCAGGATTAATTTTTAAAGCAGTTTTCAAAAAAAGTTGCAACACCCTACCAGCTCGTAAGTTCAAGAATTCATTTGGAGAAGATTCTCTTTGAAACTTGTTCGTCTTTAGGCTGCCGATTAATGAGCCGAACTCTGGAGGAAACTTTTCCTCAAAGAGGGTACAAGGAAAGTACATAATTTGATAGAACGTAAAAGAGGCTTTATAAAACTGGAAGAAACACGTGTCGTCCGCATGTGCGAATCTGTCTCGTCGCAACGTGCATTCGCGTTGGATGCGCACGTCGGCAAATTCGTTCGGTTTGAAATCACGGATGTGAGCACTTGGCGGATCGTAAAAAGTGCCCGTACGATCGGTCGAGGGTATCCGGTTAAAGTATAAGTAGAAAATATAGCGGAGACGTTTGGAGAAAGAGAGAAAGAGAGAGGGTCGCGAAAATTAAAGGGAAAGAGCGAGCGTGCTCGAAAGCCCGGGGATACTTGGAACAACAAACTAATTCCGAATGCTACATCGTAAGTTTACATATCTGACCCAGGAATATCCGAAAACGCGTGCGTGTGCGTACGCGTTCGAAGTCATTGTACCAGAAAAGTAGCTCTCTCGTGTGCACAAGGCGAGAGGTTCGACGCGGTGGCAAACTTTGCGAAACGCATTTTCTCCGCGATCTTCGATAAAACACAAGCGAAGAAGAATACGAGGGGAAGACTCTCGAGTACCGCTTCATTGTTAGTTTCCATGCAGGCTCGTCGCGAGAGAAAAGTACCAATTTGAAGTGGATTCGCGTGACATTAAATGGAAGAGGAAGCGAGCAGAAAAAGTGCACTAGCTCATTCCAGGGGCGTTCTCATTCACTGGAGAAGAGCATCCTGACGGGTGAATATTTTTTTTCTTACGAGTCGAGTAACTCTTTAGATCTTAGCAAAAGTTCGAAATCGAAATAAACCGAAAGTCACAAATGTTTTTGCACATTCGACTGCATCTCTCGCATGCAGTACGCGAGCCCGCGTACGAGTGAGTCCGTAAATACGATGGAGGAATACGTCGGCAGAGAAATCCTAGCACAATTCAGTTTTCGGGGTAGAGCTCGCGGAAGGTGCAACGCGGAACACACTCGCTCTATATTTCTCTCATCACGTTGTGCACCGTCATCCGGTCTATTATAGCCGGAAGTCACTGGCCTGAAAACTGTGCCATCCATACAGTGTTCCCATTAGTTGGAAAACAAATTATATTGCGCTTGAAACTGTTATACGAGCGAGCAGATGGAGCTGAGAACAGTGTGGGTCTGACGAATATAAATAACTGGCGAGTGAGTTGGGCTAAAAGCCTAAAGATTAATCAAACTGCGTGGCTCCTGTGAGCGAATATTCGACACGAATTCCGGATCGATCGCTCCTCGAGCTCCGATCTCTACGAGCTTATCGCACTTTCAATTCGCTCGTTCGTTCATAACTCAAATGGGCTATTTTAGTATTTTACGTTTCTCGATAAATTTCATTTACCAAGGTTGAGAGTCGACACTTCGGGACAACTCTTCTTCGGATCGCAATTATTGATGCGCGCTTGCTGCTGATTATTCGTGCTCGTACGACCGTTGGCGACTCGTCTCGGCTGGTTTCCTGTTGTCGGCGATCTCTCTGCGAACAAACCAACGAACGACATTAGAATAGAAAATAATATTGGCATTCTGTGCCTTGTAATTTTCCATTTTCTCGGCACCGGAAAAGCGTCACGAAAAACTTTCTTAACGACTTTTTCCTCCGTTGGATTTATCGGATTCTTTATATTCGAAAAAATTCCTTCGGTGTCGGCGGGAAAACGAAAATCATTGGAAACGCTTTCAACTCTCGGTTAAAAGATTCATAAAAAAATACTATTTCAATAATATTGAAGAAAAGAAGCTCGAGATTATGAAATACTGAAGGAAACCGTTGTAAATAATGGCGCCAAACTTATTGAGCAATTTGGTGTTATTACTGTAAGAAAGGGATAACTCGGGGCCATTCCTATGGCGATTTATAACAGTCCTTGCTCTCATAGAACACTGGGAAATACCCGCGGAGCCGAACGCAACGTGGTCAAGGACTGCAAGCTTTTTCCATCCGGTGTAATAAAAGTGTTATTTTTTTATAGAGTACCATAAAAAACGTTTCGAGCAGACGAAAATATATTGAACTCGAATAGCTCGTGTAAAAGTGTAATTGTTTTTTGTGTTAGATGGAAAAACATGCTCTGCTAGTGCAGGGACCAACGCGAACTATTTTCTTCTGCTTCCTTCTCCGCGAAACGTCAAGCATATTTCAAAACCGATGTCCAAAAATACGTGCATTACGCACGACCAAATATAGCCTATAATGTTTTGGTTATTTCGTAAAAAAATTGAACGCGTTCGCAGCCTCGAAAAATCTTGAAGCAAAAATATTAGCAGCGTTATATTTTCTATTTGTGTGTTCGTTCGCATGACGTGGTTTGCCAGACGCCACAGGCTATATATAGCTACATTAAAAGACAATTCCCACTGCCACGTTTTCTCACACGTGTCTATATTTATGCGTGAATATATGAGCACGATATTTGGGTAGGTTTTTTTCTTGATTTAACTCGTTTCATACGCGTCATTGAATCCGCATGCGTAAAACGCAACAAGGAGATGATGGACGAGATCGAAAGCACAGGGCCTAGGCTAAAGCTCGATAGCGATCGCTGCAATCTCGTTAAGCATGAATTACGAGAGCCAAACGAGAGCGTTGAAATAATTTGCTTCGTTCGCACGCCCCGCTCCTCTCGCTCGCTCTCTCTTCCTCGCACTCCCATGGCTAAAATAAGCCGGCTGCGGTGTTGATCGAGAGAGTTCCCTCTTGCCTCTATGAGCGCACGTATTTTCAAGAATAAGCTGGGAACCGTCAAACGGTGTCGGCAAACCCAATTTTCTACCCAATCCGAAATCAGGCAACCGCGGAATATTGAGGTTAACGAGTTTACTATTTTATCATAGATCTTAAAACTCTGCTGGAGCTCAAACGATTTTTTCATCAACATTCTCGGTACAGATTAAACGAGAAAAATTAATAATTGACCTGCTTCGTGAAAGCTGATTAGAAATTTACACTTTTTTCCACGAAGTCGAAAATTCCTATTGAACTTCGATTTCGGATGAATCGATCCGAAAAGCGATAACTCGATGAGAAAATCTCGACGAGTCCCGAGCTCAGAGGAGCCGCGAACCGAAAAACTTTTGTTGGAAAACTGTAAAGAAAAATCGCCTTCGGAGATCCGACGCGGATGCTTCGACTCGAGTTGGACGTTGAGCCAGAAAAAGCATGTGTGCGCTCCGCCGAGAGCTGAAGCCGCGATTGAAAATTCGAATGCCAAATCTTCGAAGGGATTCGAACGTTGACTTCCCGATTCTGTAAGCCACGAGGGGAGCGTGCGGTCAAGGAATAATGCAGATAGAAAACTCCGTTGCGTTTCTTCCGTCGAGTGGTTTTTTCATGATTTTGTATGCATCGAGGAGGGACTCGTTTCAACGGAGCGAACAGTGTTTCTGCGTGTAGCGAGAAAGGACATTAGCATGGGTATAACTATGGAGGCCCGCGTCTCCGGCAGCCGGCCGGTTTCTTTACAGTTGACCGAGCATTATTATCATCATTATTGTACACTCGAGCCGCAACACTGCGTGCGTAGCTCATGAATTTGTTGGAACACGAAAAGAGACGTGGCGAATTGTAATTCGCGTTGGCCGATCGGCTGATAAACTCTGCTGCGAGGAACTAATTAACGCATGAAATTCTTCGTCGGCTGGAGCACATTTTTAATTAAAATTTTGTCAATATTTCGGTATTCGCCTCTCGGAGTAATGCGCCGCGACCATATGGTTCGATCTCGAAGTGATTAGTGAATTTGAAGAGAAAAGCTACCTCGTTTGAAACTGCCAAGACGCATTTTCGAGTCTCGTACGAAATCAGCTCGAAGGGCGGGCCTTCCCTTCGATCCTTGTTGCCCCATTTTAATCCTCGGTGTGTTTCGAGTCCCCGAAAATGAAGTTAAACTACACTTGTGTCCTCGGAGCAGCCTCGACGTCGATGAACGCGTCGACGAAACGCCACATTTTCACGGCGTTATTCGGGCTCGATGTTTGGCCACGCGAAGACGAGACTCTCGGCGACGGCGACGACGACGGCGCGATCGACGAGAGTCGCATCCGCGACCGGAGAAAGACCGGAAGTCACTATCTTCCATCTACTCATGCGCGTTTTCGTGTCGAAATCGTCGAAAGTTTGACTGACTTTTTCAGCGGGTTTCCCCCTTTCATCGTATTCATCGTTCTGTCCCGATTCCTCCGACTCTATCGCTCGTTTCTCTCGTCGTCATAAAAGCCACGCACTTTCATCGATTTCGAGCCGAATTATCGCGAGTTTCGAGTAAGAATATTCGGTCGAAACGATCCCCGTGCGGTCGCTCGCGTCGCGATCACTCTCGGAACTCTTCTCCGCTTTTGCAACGCAGTCCAAACTTTACACGAATATAATCACTTCACGGATGAAGACTACCGTCAATTTTCAAAGTCCTTTTCCTTCGTTCCCTCCTCCCTTTCGCCACTTTATCCACAACAATCTAACACCACGCTCCACGCTAATGGATACCATAAAAAATGATCGAGTGTCGTTGGAAGAACGGAAAAAAGGCTCAGATCGTCAGAGCTCTCGGGTCCCGTTCGACTAGTCACGAGCGCATTGCACCGCGGTCACGTCAGATAGCGAGGGAGATGTATAACTGAAACGGAAAACAGTTTGAGATCCAGTAAGGGCCGGAGCCACCATCAACGGGATATGAGAAAGAGAAAGAGAGCGAGGGAGAAAGAAGAGTTGCGTAAGTATGTATTCGAGGGAGTTGGGAGAACGCGAGGCTACAAGACAGCGTCGACGATGGTGGTGACGATGGTGCGGTGGCTGCTATGTCGCTTGGGAGCGCGCGGTGGTCGTCGGCCTTGGAGTAGCACGTGGTTGCTCGGTGCGCACCTGTCCCCCCGCGTGTTAAATCCCCCCCTCGTTATCTCTTTTCCTCTCGAGCCCCCCTCATTATTTCTTTCTCTTTCCGCCGCGTTCCTTCTGAGAAAATCCCATTGGAGGGGGTCGAAACGAATGCGGAGTTCGGAGTATAGGTGTGTAAGCGCTAGGCGAAACGAGGAGAGAACCAGCAACGTGTATGGTGTCAGGGAGATGAAAAAAGATAAATAGGTAGGAAGAAACGAGAGGGGAAAGAAGGGGGAGATCAAACGAGAGAGGGAAGGACGGATGAAGCGGACGAGGCTGAAGATAAAAAGCAGAAGAAGAAGAAGAAGAAGAGGAAGAAGTGGAAAAGGAAGATCGAAGAAGAGAAGGAGAAAGAGGAGGGAATAAATAGGAAGGTGAAAAAGAAGGACGAGAAACGACGGAGAGTCAACGGGACAGAGAGGAAAGGAGGTAATGCCGGAAATAAACGTCGTCCGCGGATGCCGTTGACCTCCTCTCTCCCTCTTTGCACGTTCACCGGCTTCTTCAGGATACGTGATCTTGGTTCACGTATGTGGAGAAAGAGAGACCGTGAGCAGGGCGGGGGGGGGGGGGGGAGCGGGGGGAGAGAGCGCGAGAAGAGAAAAGGATAGAGAACGCGAATGAGGGTGAGAAGAAGACGAAGGAATAAAAGAAGAATGAGAAGCAGAAGGTCTTCTTTAATCTCTTGCTTCGATTCGCTCGTGCACACTGTCTAAAATGTGAGCGATCTGGACGCCAGGTGGCTCGGGCGCGATATTCACTTAACCGTTTACCACATAAATGATGAAGAGCAAAAAAAGTTGAAAGAGAGATCGGGGAACGTTTTTATTAATCACGAAATCATTTGCAACGTGAGAGAGGAAAACGAAAAGGAAAAATGGTAATTATTCACGAGTTTATTGAACGTCGAAAGAGCAATTGTGTCGGGAGGAGGAAAGAAAGAATCGACGGGAGAGGCTCACGACGTTGATCAGCTGATGACTTGGAATAATTTCAAATCGTCGAGCCGCAGGTACGAGCTTCGTCGGTTTATAGTCCACTGAATATTCCGATATTCACGATCGCGATCACAGATTCCTCCTCGAATCGACGCGGCTTCATTATCCGAGGAAAAAAAGCGTGAACAACGGTGTTGTGCTCGGAAATAGTGTTCAGCTTTTTCACTGTGTCACTAGTGGCATTATTCGTCGAGGACGAAGAAGATAAAAGGAATGAGACGGTGAGGGAAGACGAAACGGAAAAAACGAAGACGAAGATCAGAGGAAACGAGGGCGAGCTTGATTCTCGAAAGTCGCGGTTGACGGGAACGTAGTGAACGCTCTTCAGAGAGCGCTGTCGCCTGTCTCGCACACCCGGTGACCCGAATAACGCGAGAGACTGAATAACCGGCGAGAGATGCAGTCCCTCTGTATCACCCCCTCTCTCTTTCTCTCTCGGGCTTGAGTGCATCATACGTACATACAAAAAGACGGCCCTGGTGCACCGTCATATTCACACACCTAGAGCCGGTTATACGGCGACCGAGAAAACTCGATCGACGCCGAGAACTCCCGAGAGTTGTCTCCTTCTCGCTCTGCCTTGTCCTGGAGCATTCGGATACGAGAGGAGGAAAGAAGAAGCGAGCGAGGGGGAAAGACCGAGCGAGAGAGAGCCCGATGGACGGAGAGATGATATTGCAGTCTTCGCGCTGATGCTGCTCTTCCAATGGACCCAGGGGAGGGTGCTCTTCCGCAGATACACAACATCCGGGTCAGTAAGCCCAGCAGGAACGAACGACAAGGCAAATTTCTTCGATTCTTCAAAACCCACTAAACGCCGCACCGTTCTTAGCTTCCACTCACAAACCGGACGTCTCACTGGCCGAAAATTTTGTGAACGAGAAGAAAGCGAGGGTCGGAACGGGAGCGAATGCTGCTGGGATGGATGAGCGAGTACAGAACGGCCGACGATGGGCCGCACAGCTTCATCGACCGTTCTCACAGTGCCGCTGTGCTCGACCAATGTTTTCAAAGCTCGCTCTCTCTCGCGCGCGCACTCGCACCGAATTCGTGCGAATCTGTGACCGAGAGTTGCGTCCTCGAATCAAAATGCCTCGAAATTGCACTTGCGAATCGTCCGAATCACTCGAACTCCAATTTTTTCCATTAAAAAATTCATTCGCCGCGGAATATTGACGGAATCCGGGCTCCCGAGTGCCACACTCGCTCACTGAACACGCCATATTTATATACGTCGTCCTGCCGGTCGATACGGAGGATTGTTGCCTCTCGCGGATCGGCGCACGTGAGACATTCCGTCGCGACTCATCCCTCCCCTCCCCGCGCCCTCCCGACCCTTCAGATTTAACCGGCCCCTATGTATAGGTCGAAAAATACTCCGATACCGATGACGAATCCACCCCGACCGAGATCCACGCACAATGGAACGAGCCGGCTTCGCAGAAATGTATTTTTCGAACGCGACAACGACCTAAAGCACTCTCGATGCCGACGACAAATTATACAAGATATCAAACACAAACTAACCCTCGTTTATTATCTCACGCGACGTCCAACTTTTTGGCAAAAGCCTCCGCGAGAATTAGCACGGATTTGTGCAGCGGCGCTGACTCAGAATCGTAGACACACTTTGGACGAGACTTTTCCGAGAATTCGAGGAAGTCGCTCCGATTTTATTGACATTTTACCGTTCCTTGTTTCTCACTTTTATCTCTTCAACTGTGTCAATTTTCATCGTTTTCCCTAACCTTAAACTCTGCGGAGTCTTTCGGAAAAAACGGGCAACAGAAATGTCAAAGGAGACGACCAAAAATTTTGCTCGGTCCGGAACTCACCGGCTCAGGTTCTTTCCTCGTTGCCTGTAAAGGACAGCGCACCTAAGACCGGAGCTGCATCACATCGCATTACAGAATCGCTTATATATTTATTTAAGGAGTTTCGGTACAAAAGTTCAAATATTAAGAAATTGATCAAACTTGGTGATAATGTTGTTCAACATCAAGTGCAAAAACACAATTTTTTTCAAAATTTTCTTCTACTTAGTTATCGAGTAATTACGCATTAAAGCAGATTTCTTATGCCCGGAATGTATACCTATATATATGAAAACGCTATGCTTATACACGTAAACTTTAGTGATCAATTACTCGATAACTGTGTAGAAGAAAAATCTTAAAAAATTTGTATTGCCAAATTTGGCACTAAAGAATATGTTCACCAAATTTTATAAAATTCTAAACTTTTTGAAATTTTTTATGTTTTTAGCATGGTTTAGCATGGCAACATTGTATTGCCTGTACCGAAACTCCTTAAAAGACCAACGTCCCTTCGTTGACGTTCAGCGATGCACGAGCAATCAGGCAATTTTTACTTCGAGCTTAGATTGTGCCTTAAGAAAATGCGTTTGTTTATTTTGATCGTTTTTTGCTCCACTCTTTCCTCAAAAACTAGAAAAAAATTATTCACAAATAATGCACAGTGGTCTCTAAAACGAAGCGTTTTTTTCTCAATGCGGTGGGCTGCGACTCGACCAGCTCGAAGTGTGCGCCCCCGCATTCTCCAATGCGCGGCCTACTCCATGCGCGTGTAGACCTTATCACGTCAATTTGTAAAACTAATGAGTGAATTTATCAAAGTGCTTGAGATTACGAGATTGATCTCGATTTGACTAGAACTGGCGTTGATTGGAATGTTTTTATTGTTTTCCGTACGTTTTCTTTTGACTCAATTTCGTGGAATTGTTATCGCAGCGCGAAATTTCTCGCGTAATCTTGATGAGCTCGAGCAATCGTGAAATTCAAGGATCTTAATTTATGTGAAAAAAGAAATGATCGCTCATCCGCTTTTTATCGTCGTCGGATATATCGCCAGTCTCATTATTTTTTGTTCTTTATCGTGATTTAATGATTACAGGAATGTCTGGAATTTATCTGCTTGATCGCATCAGGCTCTCGTATTGTCTGCTTTTTTCCAGATTATATACTCCGAATTCCGTTCTCAATTTACCTGCGCGCAGTTAATCTCGAGCGAAATTTTGGTAGCTCAAAATATTTCGATGAGTCGAACGACTCTTGACAATTGTGATATAATGGAAAGAAGGAAAATTCATTTTTTAGAGCTCTCAAGAGCAATTATTCGATTGGACGGATGTACTCACTTGGGGCATCTTTGCTTGGACCACTGCTGAGATCAGTCATGGAACTCCGAACGGAACTTCGTGCAGTTTCCTGATTGGGTGATTTCAGTCCTTGTCGTGTCCTCGTTCTCCTGCGAAACATCATTTTTATTGAAAATGAATGAGCATACAATCCGCGATATCACACTGAAAGATCGTCACTGCTTCGAATGTCTCGTCGACGAAAAATGGGTTCAACTTTGCTCAGGATTATAATTTCAACCACTTTCTTCCTTATAGTTAGGATAGCACTGGAATTTGAAGCGTTTTGTGAAAAAAAAACTTTGTAATCAGTAATGAAAAAAAGAAATTTACAGTTGCTATAATGATCGTAAGATTTACTTGTAATGAGATTTCAGGCGAAACACAATGGAAACAGGAAATATTGAAAAAATTATCCTCAAACATGAAAAAAAGAGATTCGTGATAGCTGACCTCTTGTCCTTGTTATTGGCATTATTATTGTTATTAGCATCGCCGGGTAAACGTCTCGTCGATGCTGTCGTTGCCGAAGAGGAAGAGGACGACGATGGTCCTAAACTCTGTAAAACACGAGACTTGACCTCTTTCCTCATGGGTCTGGACCGTTGCTCATTTTTCCCAGCTTCGATTTTGCTCATAACAGCGTCCCACCGTCCATTCTTCCTCGGCGATCTGACCATTCTTCTTTGCTCCTTCTCGTTCTCCTCCTTCGTTCCTGATTCGATCATCGCCTTGATCTTCGAAACGACGTTTCTCTTGGGCATTTTGTATTTTTTTAGGGCCGTTGGATCTTGTTTGTTCACCGATTTTGGACACGCCGTCTCGTTCACGACCTCTATTACGGTCGTCTCAGCTATCCCGTTGGATAGGTTCGAATCGCCGGATCCATCGAGATCTCGCTTTGGAGTCTGCGTGAATAATTATCCAATAATTAATATAAATAGAAATACGACGGTCGCGGGCCAATTTTTCTCTCATCAATCGCCAAAAATCTCATTGTTGAGTCAATTTTGCTTTAGCATAACGAAATATTCGCACGTCATAAAATTCATTGAATAAAACTCAAATAGAAAATGCACTCAATTGTGACATCACAATAATTTCCTCCAGCTTCTCAAATATCAATAAATCTTACAAAGTATCTTAACTCAATCGAGTAAGTATACTAAAGAATTAATTACAAGCGCTCAATAATAGTAAAAATATTGATTCAGCTAAAATCTTCGTTTCAAATTAAAAATCATGACGTTGCACGAATTTTTATAAATCCTGCAGATTTTTTTAAATCCACGACTGAATTAGCAATGAAAAACACTGACAATCAAGACGATTAAGAAATTATTAGATAAGAAGTACCGACACTGTCGTTCATTCGACCATTTGAACATTTTTAAGGACATTTAAATACTTTCATGACTATTTTGTTTTTCCTGATTGATGAAACAGACAACATAAATCCGTCGTACCTGCAAAAAGTTCAAAATAACATCAGGTTTGACAGGCGAAGGTTGGCTTCTCTGTGAAACTTCGGTATCGACAGTATCGGGTGTTCGATCTTCGCTAGGGATAAGTTCGACGTTCATTTCGTCTTGACGTTTTTCGAGATCGGAGTAAATGCCACTAGAGTCCATTTCTTCGCCAGTGAAGCTGGGACATCTCCGTCCACCGGGGGCGCAAAAGAGGGTGCCATCGATGACCTGAGCGCGGCGGTCGCCGCGAACAATTTCTTCATGAGCGTCGGCGTCGCTCTCGGTAAAAAAATCGGAATCCGTCATCGGATCTTGACGACAGGGTGGTGGCAGGTTCGATGGCATTGGAACGTTTTGTGGTGGGTCACCGCCGCGACTCGCCGGTCGCGAATTCTCGCCGTCACCTTGATAACCAGCTTCGAGACTGGTTATGCTCGTGACCGACGTGACGAAACTCGAGGGCACTGTCCTCGTCGAATTTTCAATGGGTTTTGGGTCGAGTGGCAATTCCTCTGGCGAAGGCGTCCTCTCGCTCGAGCCCTCGGTCGGCTCACCGTTCTCCGGTGACGTCAGCACGACTTCCGTTTCCAATGGCCTCGAAGACGATCCACGAGTCGAACCCAAACGGGAACCGATCAAACCCCCCGTTATATTCTCGCAGGACGGTGTCCTCGAGCAACCCAACGTTCCCAACGTAAAGTCCGTCATCTGATCGGGCGTCAATATACCGAGACTCTCGTCGTGCTCGAATGAATTTTGTTTCTGATTCAACATCAAATAATGGGGCGTCGATGATGCTGGCGTCGTTGTCTCGTTGAACGGACCCAGATTCAAATCGAGCAGACAACTTTCAGTCACGTCCTCAATTATGTTCATCTGACTCGGCTCGTGCAAACTACTGAAAAACGAAACAATAAATTATTTTTATTTTGGTGCTAAACGTATCTGTCGTACAGAATACGAACTTTTGAAATTGTGAGGTTGAAGGAATTCTTTCAATGTAGATTATCAAAATCAAACATCTTCATGGAAATTTTGTCAAAATTTCAAAAAATTCAATCCAACTCAATACTGAAACTCTACAAATTTCTTCGACAATTACGTTTTTCGTCTATTTTTTATTTGTTATAAACTGCTCCAAGCACACTTTTTGATTCTCACCGGATTAAAAGCACAAGGATTATCGACCAAAGTACGAAAGTGGAGAAAAAATATTACCTTTGATTTTATTATTCAAGAACAAGTGTTGGTACGACTGTACAATTATTTAATCTACCTGAAAATCTTGTCCTCGCTATGCTCGAGGAACGGCGAGTCCTGAGCATCATTTTCCTTCACTGTCCAAACCGATGGTATCGTGAACGTCGCGTCATCGACATCGTGCTCTTTATCGCCCCACACTCCGTGAGGTAGCGTGAAAGTTGTATCCGTTAGTTTACCTGTAAAATTATGAAAAACAATTCAGATCGGTACATCATATTCGTTTTCATTACTTTCTAGAATAATAAAATCTCTGTTTAAATTAAATAATCAGCTCAAAATCATCTCGGAGGTCTCGAGATTTCCAGTGAGCTTTTCTGTGAACAGCCACGAACAGAGAACGAATTGATTTCTCCGAGTTTTTTCGGTCTTTTAAACCTTTTTTTATCTTTTAATGAATTTTTATCCTTTTGGTTCCTGCACAGATAAATCAATGGAAGTTTTTCTTACGTTTAGCGGACGGTGACGACGCAAAAATTCCACCTGGGAACTTTCCTCTTTGCGTTGAAGCTCCGCCGTCGTCATGTTCCGTGAATGTCAAGCAACCGGACAAAATATTCGATCTTCGATGGCCTTGATGATGTGAGCCGATCTTCGAAGAGCCGACGAGTCTCGATTTCGGGAGGAACGACGGCCTCACTGCTCTCGGCACTGGGATTCTGCTCTCACCAGTGTTCTGAAATGTTTTCGAAAAAGCGTATTTTTAGAATGATTAACGACTGGGAAGTGTAAAGATTAAAAACAAAAACTACTCTTTTCGTATCGAACCCGACAATTGTTCCACATTTTTTCTACATTTTTCTAAAGTTCACGACAAAAGAAACAAATATAATCTTAAATAATGAAATACCCGATGAGAGGAGCTCTCTCTTCGGAATTTTCAGAATACTTTTCAACCGCAAATACAAAGAAAAAGCGACTCGTGTGCTTCAAGATTTACTACAAATCCTATGAATGCATCGAACGTCACATTGAATATTCAACATCTTCGAACACGATATTCTTCTATTGTTACGGTAATGCGTATATACATATATACACGCCGTTGAGTGAGCAGCCTATCGCATAACGTATCCTTGGTATGCACAGCTCGATTATCAACATCTTATTGATTATGTATCAGCCACAGGCAGACCACGGCCAGCACGTTTAATCGAATGGATTTTTTCCTCGTACGTTTTTTTCGTCTTTAAATCATCGCGGGGCTCGTTAAAAACATGGGACCAAGCCCGATTTCCCGGAGGGTGATCGGGGTCAAGCGTCGTCTCGAGTCAGCTCGATTGAAATTTATAGCGCGATCAAATTGATTTTTAATAAGTCACGTTTCGAGGATCAACTTCGTTTTTTCACTTACAACAATACATTTTTCCTGTTAGCCAAGATTGTGCTTATCCCGGGAGAGTTCTAACGATCGTAAACGTTCAAGGTCGCGTCCGTGGAACTAATGAAAAGCGATAAGCCGTTGCACGAATGAGCGGAAACGAGTATCAGTTCGAACCTCGGTCGAAGAGCGAGGAATTGATTTTATTAGTTTTTCGTAAACTTGGAACAATTGGCAGATTTCATTGAAGCAACTCGACTCGAGGTTCCCAGTCGATACGACGGAGGTGACGACAGAATTTTTTGCCCCTTACGTGTGCTTTTTATCGAGCATCGAAAAGTTTATTCCGGGGACGAGCTCGTAGCGAAAAAAGTGCACCTGCGTGCATAAAAGATGCAGGCAGCGGGTTTCGCTTCGAAAAACCGACACGTCGAGCTCCCGAGTCAGTCTCTGCATAATAACAGGTTATTTTTTTCCCCTCGTTTCATTGACCAATCGCTAAATATCGAATTCCCGAAGACTCGACGTTAATGCGAGACGGTCAAGGATCAGCGAATTTCTATAAAGTATACGAGCACGACTCCAAACTCGTCTCTCGTTAAGTCCCAAGTGAATTTTGACAGGTTCATATTTATTCTCATTCGGAATTTAAACAATCAGATTTAATTGTGACGTTGCGCACAGTAGTCCGGCTCGCGGTGCAGCCAGCGCAGTAATCCGGACTGAGTGATTTATGGATTTACAAATAATCGTTGCAGCCAAAGCCACGGCCAATCAATGAGTCTTATCCAAGAATTCTTCGCCCCCAAATCAGAAGTTGGAATTGGTCACTCGATGACAAAAAAAATCGAGAATCGCTCGTCGCCAAATCAAATATTTGAACTGAAAACTCGATTACAGGGAAAAATAATCGTTGAGGGGTTTTCATTTGCAAGTTTTTCGTGGCTAATTAGGCAGAAGTGGGGCTCCACCTCAAAACGGCTCCAAATATTTGGTCTTTTGATTTCTTATCTCCCTTTCGTGTTTTTTTTTCAGATTCGATAAGAAAATTTTTATTTTGTACCTCCCTAAAATCGGTCGTCGTCAAAAATGTCAAAGAAAAAATAATTTTTTTAAAAAAAGGTCATGCGCCAACGATATTTGCTTGTTATCATGTCTCGTTTATCAAGAACGTAAAAACAAAAAATCACTCTCTCGACAATGTCAATTCTCACCAATCCGTTACTTTTTAATGATCAAAGTTTCTCGATAACTTTATGAAATTTTTTGTCCGAAGTGCTTTTTATTTTGTCTCGAATGTTATTCTAGACAGCGCTGTGAGAGGATTTCAGTTTTTTATCGAGTTTTTGATAAATGAATATAAATACGCGGAAAAATAATGAAGCCGATCGTAAATGGAATTTTCACAAAAAAATCAGCGAGTACGTTACTTTACACGCTCTACGTGCAATGCCGTTCTCCGGCGACTGTGAGGTCACGACAATTATTACGCGATCCTGTAAGATCGATTACACATCGATGTAATTTCAATCTCTCTCTCCATTCTACACGCCAATAAAAACATATCGCGATGCGCGTGCTGGCAAAAAAATATCTTCATTATTCAAGTCGCTGAATCGCGGACGGTGGCAAAAACGCGGCAGGACATCGCGCGGAGATAAAAACAAGTTTAATTTCATTATTACAGAAAAATAACGGCTCGACCTTACCGCAGTCGTACTTTCTACGAGAACTTGGCTTCGCGTGCGGAATAAATGATTTTTCCTTCGCTGGATTTCAGTGCTTCGGCAGACGCGAGTTCGAGTGACACGCAAGCATCGGGCATCAACGATTTAGAGAAATTGCTGAATCGCTTGGACACACATTCATCCTTTTTAGTACACAAATTATCCTGACGGCAAAGTCGAATGCAATCGCTGTAAAACATGCTCGGTTTTCCGGATTGAAAGATCGGGCGAGCCGAGTCTCCCTCGCTCATGAATATTGCGAGTGAAGCGGAAGTGTCAATCTTATTTCCGTGTCAGTTCGACCGTCAATTAGGCTGCTCGAATTCCGAGGCTGTTGCACTTTCGAAAATAAAGTTCGGAGCGATAATAAGAACAAGAAATACTCAAAGAAACTCAGATTTGTTCCAACCGCCTAAAAAATATGAGGAAACTCGTCAAAATTTTGGAAAATTTTGTTTTTATTTTGTGATCCGAATAAATAAGTTCCTTCATGAGCCTCGTTAAAAAACTCAACAACAATTGACGTCACGTTTCCCGAATGCACGAAAATCCAAAAAAATTTCTCAATTTTACGATCGTTAAATTTCGAGGATTTCGATGAAAGTGCGTACAGAATGTTGAGCGTGGGCTTGACTCGGAAAACTTGTAGCAACAAAAACGATCGAGCAAAGAATCGCGTGTCCGAGATACGCGGAGCAGTGATATCGCGAGATTGAAATGAAGAAGCTGGAAAGGTGGCACTCCGGAGAAAGTTATTCTCTTCGTAGCATCTCGAAAGGTTCTTCGGAGAGCATAGCTAGAGAGTTTTAACGAGTATTGACTTTATATAGCTCGGGGCAGAATCTTACAGACGCACAGAGAGAGAGAGAGAGAGAGAGATTTTCTTTCATGTGCCCTATTCTCATAGACATAAACGAGCTTCGAAATCGTTCGTTTAACCGCGAGACCCCGCATCGACCGAGATTCCTTACGGTCGCTGGTCGTTTAATTACATTCGCAGTATCAATCGCGTTCGCAAATATAAATGGACGAATACCGCCGATCGTTCGACGGCAACAACGAAACTTCGATTCCCGGATTTCCGTGTGAATCCCCGGAGCGAAATCCCTTAAAAAACGATCGAAAAATCTCGTGGAGCCTCTGAGAATATGGGAAGTAAACGATCGAAAATTCCATCAAAATTTCTCGTCCTTGTTTTTTCACGTCTATTATTTCTTCTCATTATATTTAGCACGTAGGCCAAACATTCCCGATTGTTTTGGCATAGTACGCGGGCTGCATATACAAAAACAAGGATGTATACGTGATGTACTAGTTCCTCGTTATTACCCGCAGTTCTATCGCGGTGTGCGAGCGTAGAAGAGCCTTCTATACCAGTAGTAAGTACCGCTATTAGGAACGACACAGTCGCATCGCTCTGCGTCCACACACACGCGCGCGCCCAGCGAGACACGTACACACCCACGAATATTGAACACGCGAGGGCACACACGTGCGTATAGTCAAGTACAGAGTACTCTTGAAGATCGTTCACCGCAACCGATCCAGTTAAAACGTGCGATCCGAGTTCCTTGTGGTACTCGAAGTGTTTGCCGCCGCGCTGCGAGAAATGACTTACTTTGAATGCTTCCAGTGTGCGCTTCGCGCATACCGCGCGCGTTCTCGATTTATCAATGAGGCAACATCTCTTCAATTAAGCATTTCTATGAAAGATTACAAAAACCTTGGTTATGAAACGATGACGAAGAAAAAACGAATCGTCGCTCGAGAAACGTGGTTGAGACATTTTTTATACAAATCCCTACTGAGTATCGAGGAAATGCAAAGGCTTTTTTACTGCCCTTGCAGTACGAGTTTCCGGGACGTGAAATCCTGACGTCTACACTACTTGATTACGCTGTCATTTAGATTTTACGCACCTCGCGTCTGAGGAGACTTCCCAAAATCCTCGGACCCCTGACCCATCGATTGCTGCGTCAATGCCATGCATCACGATTCAGATCCGAGGCTCAATTCACTCGGTAAACATAATTTTATGGTTGGGACTCGGAGTCGTAACTGAAGATTAGAAAATACACTCGACACGTGGAATACTTTGGAATCGAAACTTATCACAGCTGGAGGTGAACTTCGATCGAGGATTTTTCGAGTATTCAAACCGTTTTCTTATCGCTGTCGTTAAATGAAGGCCACTCTAATGTCGGTCCATCGAGACTATTCTCATTCGCGCTTTTTATACGAATCGAGATAAATTCAACTGATTATGCTCGATAAAACACTTCGCTTTAACTTGATTTTGTTTTTTTAAGAAGAAGAACGAAATTCACGACTTTTCCAGTCCTCGGGATGCACACACAATGGAAATTCTACTCGCTACGCGAGCCGCCCGATCACGACTGGCCTCACGAACAGAACGAAGCCCGCTCTCCGACGCGCGATAAAACTACGTAGCGTGAAACTCGCTGGCTTTTTTTCTCCCTCCAACGAACTAAGCGCAGCTCAGCTATACTCTTGTCTACTCAAATAGTCAATAACATCTCGTTGCATCAAGTTCGTCGACTGATTATTCATATCTCCGAAACGAAACGACGCCGTTTCATGATCGTTCGATCGGAAACTGTCGGCGCGGAGTTGAAGATTACGATCCGTTCGCATTTCTCCGAATTGTGAACTTTTCCGTACGAATGAAACTGAATTTCCAGCCTCGCGATGGCGATTTTTTTGTGAGGATTTATGAAATCACTTGAAAATTCATCCGGTTCGTTAACAACGATTTTCCATCGTGAATGAATCAGGGATTGAGGCAAGTGATGAAAATCGCGGTTACAAAACATTCGAAATGCCTTTCCACTCTCAATTTTCAAGACCTTCGTTTCCACTATACAGATCATTTGAAGAGTTTCGTTTCGACCTTTCCAGCAAATCGTTTCGTAGAAAAGAAAATTTCCAAAGAAAATTCGTCGATAAGATCTCGGGCTCCGCGAAGATTACGGTTGATCGTAATGACCTCGCGGTATCGGTAGCGATGTAGGCAGATGAGTGTTTTATTGCACGAGAACCGAGACGAGATCTCACGAGAAGGAGTTTTATATTCGTGGTGATGTGTGGGTCGCGTATTAAAAGCGTTTATATAGGCTGCTCGTATTGCCTTCGCGTATCGCGACGCGAGTTGCATCAGAGTGTACAACGAGTGTGGTAGAATAGAAGCGAACGCACTTGAGAGCTGGTATAATTTGATTCTATTAGGGGCTTAATTCGCGTCAATTCACCTCGCGCCCACACCCAACTACCGTTTTGAGGCTGCCCCATTGTTCGCATACCTTTGAGGCTCGCCTTTAAAAGAGAGCGCCGCGAGTGCCAAATTTTATCGAACAAATGAACCGATCGTAGCTGCGGAAGAGCCTTTCAAAATCACATTTATATTCAACGGAGGACCAATTTTTAGCTGAACCCTGGAGAACAGGAAGGGGGCAGAAAAATCGTCGCGAATCCCTTCCTGTCTTGTCGGATAATGGTAATTAACGCTAATTCCCTGCAATCGAACGTTCCCTTATTTTCCCATCTTTTTTCTCCTCCACCCATTGTCTGCTTTCTGGTTAAGTAGCTCGAGCAAACTCGACGTAATGAACTTTGACGAGGGGGTCTCATTTGCAGGCTCTCTGTACTACTTTTTCCACCTTTCACAGATCCGAATCGTCGGGCATCTACTCCCCTGGAGGGATCCAAGCTCGCGGCGAACTCCGACGCTCGCTTGTTGTGTGAAACGTTGCAGGGAATTTCATCAACCGATCAACTCGTCGATTCAGACCCGTTCTTTCGATTTTTTATTTTTAATAGTCAACTCAAAGTCAGGAAAATTTTTACGTTTCTTTAAAGTTCTCGGATCGCAGGAAATTGCAGTTCTGTCATCGCCTTTCCACACTCATTCTGATTGGCTCGCTGTGACATTGGACGTGATCGCGACTTACGAGGTTCGCGAGTCGTAATTCTAAAGATATTCTGTCGACTGTGCACTGCCGCAATGACAGTTACTTCTTGAAAATATCTACGACGATCAAATTCATCATCGACAAGTCGCGAACGGGGGGAGCGACAATTATTTTCATTTGAACATGAGCAATAACGATGAGCGAAGAACAATAATCTTTTACGTAACCTTTAAAACGTTTCTGACAGTTTGAAGAATGTCGAGATTCGTTTTCGTTATTAAAAATAACGTTGAACAAGCTAAGTATTCGAATATAATATTTGTTATGTACGCACACGAAGAGACTTTTATACGAATATTTTGGGGATGAATTTGCTAGAAAAATTTGTTATGTTTTGTAGCAGCGCTGTTCTATATCGCCATTCTATTGCATTTCACCAAAGTGCATAGTAATTTTGATGCCGAAAACATCAGTTCTTACATCGAACGATGTATCGATATCCGAATGTCACTCGTGGCTTTGGCCGAATGTTGAAAATTGGTGAATTGGACTGGACAAATTGCTTGAAATTTTGCCACTGGTTAATTTTCATGTTTATACTCGCAACGCCTCATATAATTGGTGGGCGCATGAATTTTGCAAGCAGGCTATTGAGCAAAATTCAGTGCGGTAAAAGGGAAAATACGAAACTATGCAATTTTTCGTATAGCACAGAGAAACGACTGCTGTGTTATCTCCTAAATATTCATCAAATCATTTCATTATTTACTATGTTTTTGATAAAAATTCTCTCGGTGTTCATTTTTGATATAGTACAGCGCGTTATTTACTATGAACTGTGCTAATGGTTCCCCAAACTAACGACCCTGAAGTTTGCAACGTTGGAGTTGAACGAAATGAACGAAAAAAAGATTAATAATTCATCATTTTTTTATTTCACGAATTATTGATGCGGCTTGAAATATGACGAATTGGAAATTCGGCAGGTAAGAAAATTGGAGATTTACTGGAATTATTTGAGAGTTTTTTTAGACCATTTCGTTGGACTCCAACGTTGGAAACTTCAGCGTCATCCCAAACTGTTGCATTATTTGACACGCTCTGTAGCGATTATTATTACAATATCGATGTGGTCCGACGTTACTATAAAAACATAGTAATTTTTGCTATGAAAGTCTCTCCGTGCAGTTTCCGTACGATTGAGAAATAACAGGATTTCGGTTGGCAGTAAAAAACGTGGAAAAAGGGACCGGAAAAGGGCCGAGCGTAGAGCGAAGGAATTGGAGGGAGCGAGAGGGAGAAAATCAGCGTCGAAATGGCTCGATTTGCAGTCACCGATGCGTCCCCAATGGAATTGAATGTAGCGAAGCGCAAACCGGCGAGCCGGCTGGAAGGTCAATCAGTAGTATAAATACGCGTTGCACGGGCCTAGCCCGGCGTTTACGTCCCCGACATAACGATCAGCGAATAATTGCCCGTTGGTCCGGCTCGCGATTCGAAGCATTGAATATTGTGGCGAAATCGTGGAGGGTCGTGAATTAAATTGAGAATAAAACAGCACGGAGAAAATGATTGTTCGCGTGGGAGAAAATTGATGGAGGCTGTTTCGTAGAAAATCCTGAAAGATTAGAGCCAACGAAATGCGGATGACGCGTTTCTCGATTCGTCAAGAAGAAAAAAGCGTCGTTCATAAACGCACAATTTTTCGAGGGACATTCATTGAAATTTTGGTGCACCCGGAGTCATTTTTCGCAACGGGATTTTGTGCAAGCTCCTCCATGTACGAGGCCTGTACATTACGATCAAAGATGAGAGATCAAAGGGGCGATTGAGATGCGCCACGAGTCACGGTCGACGACACTCCCATGCCGGTCCGCTCGTGCACAGCGGAGTAAACACCTTGACTCTGATCTCTCGAGTAATTCATGACGTACGAGCGAGTGTGCCTACGCGAGAATTTTCCAACGATTATGTATTTCCCGTGATGAATTATTGATCGGTCGGACAGCGAAGCACCATCTTTCATCGCAGGAGACAACAAAAATGAGATGAAAAATGGCAAAAGAAAGAATGAAATCTGTCAACGAGTTGTCGACACACGCGATGATCCGTTAATGGAATAAATTTCGATTCAGCAGTTTTTATCGTGGCGAGAAACTCCAAAAAAAGCCGGTCCCGGCGCCGCAACTTTGGACCTTTCCCTCTCGTCGTGCGTGTGCTCGTGTGCGACTCCTTCGACAATGAAACGTTTCAGCGGTCACGCATCGCGATCTTTTTCAATATAATATGCGTTACTATATTTCCAGGCTACGCACCGTGCACAAGGAATTACGTAACTGGGGGAAAAAAGTTGCCACTGCACGTTCGAGTGCTCTTATTCCCCGATGTAAATACATAATTATTCGAAAATGTGATCGCTTTAATAGTATCGCTGCACATAAACAAAGACGCGCCTGTGCACGAGGCGAGGCACGAGGATTATTCGTTATACGCATTTCGGAGTGTACGAACCCGCTGCGTGGATTTTAGTTCAGCGTTCCGTGAATCCGCCGAGACTCAAAGCAAATATTCATCATCGTTTCATATATTTATTACCGTTTATGATACACTTTTACGGGATATAAAATGTAGTGAAAATATCCGCGTGCCGCATCAACCGGATGACATGAAACTCGCATAAATTCGTACCTGTGAAACCCAACGGTCGGTGCGCTCGATCTCTCGTTTCATGAAATGGAAAACTTGTAACCTTTCGTCGCGACGAACGAACGCTCGGGGAACGAGGACACGTGTCCAATTGTTTGCTGCTTCAGCAAACTCGACCGTACTTCGCTCTGACGGATTAGGAACGATCGAACGTTTCGAATATTTTTTCTCCCATCAGCGAATATGTCGAAAAACTCCTCGCTGTCAAAATACTGACGTGTTATTCATCGATTCCTTTATTTTTACTCGATTTTTCACTGTCCGATCTTCCGGTCACGATTATTTCCAACGCGAAATCCCATTTTTTCTCTGCCTCACGGTTCTTCGTGGCTTCCCTCGCGAGTGAAATTATCCTCGTTTTCTTTTTATCGTCGAGACATTAAATCATAGCGCATCGACATAAAATAATGTCCGCTCTCTGCACTGTCAAACTTATCACATGCATCGATGAAACGAGGTCGATAACACAGAAGCGGAGATCGCGTGACGAGGTCAAAATGCGTTGAGCAGTAGAATCTCGTGAAACTCTCCGGGAAAATCGAGGGGAAAAGGGGGACACGCGCCGCGCAGCTAAGCTCATTCTCTCGTTCCACACACGTTCGATTCACAATACAAGTGAAAGAGACGTATAAATACGAGGATATTCATTATACAGGGAATTGCGAAACGATGTTTGCATGGAATTCTCATTTTCCCACGTGCACCACACGAGCGAACTTTGTAAACGCTGCTCCCTTGGAAATTCCGCTTTACCGCTGCGCTCTGCTGTAGACACAGAAAAATAGTGAGATAACAGGTACATCGTGAAAACTGAAGAATCGAGGCCAGCCCATCGTTCAAGCACAAATAACGCGAGTACACGCGTTCGCGGTCGCAGCAAATAAAAATGACGTATTCTGAAAGCGGCCGCGGTAAGTTGGTCGTTAAAAAACTTGGACGATTCGTTCGATAGCGTATAATTGTTGGGAAAACGTGAAACTTCCTTGTTTCAAAAGTCACAACTATGTCGCCAAAAACGTTTCAAAGAAGTTGAGGCTGTACAGTCATTTTTTTACCCAAAAGTTATGACCTTTCAAAAGTTAGGCCAGTTTACAGTTTGGCAATGTTGCGTACACTTTAAAGAATAAAAACTGGGAAAAAAGACGAAAAACGGGTGAAAGCTCATTCGAAAACACGAGCGGTCCTAGCCTCAAAAAACTGCACGCGAAATAGATTATTATTAATATAATCTCAGCAAATCTCGTAATAAATCTGAAAAAAAGTTGACATTATTCAGCAAGCCTTGCTCATGTTGCCCAAAAAATTTCATATTTTTAGCATCGTTTTTAACGGAGATATCACTGAACGTGTCTTGACTTCCATAAGATTACGTGTTATTTGGCCCAAATTGTTATTGATTTATCTCAGCAACGAACGACGCTCCTGAACTGTCTGAAAATTTAACTGATTTTTTTGTACACTTCACTCTGTAAGATGCAGCGTCGGCTTAAAAGCGATGACATCATTTTCGTTCCAATGCCTCAACTTCCTTAATCCGAGGGGTAAGATAAAGTAGAAAAATAAAGGGGAATAATTTTAAGGTGATTTTCTAAACAAAACCTTCTTTTTTCGGCACGAGGAAGCAGTTTCTCGGCGCGGGGGACGGCTTTTTTGCGTCTGTTAACAGACGGAATAAAAAATATTTAAATGTCGAGCGTGGCAACGCGTCTACCCTTGAGATTCTCGATGGTTCCTCCGATATTTTTCACGTGCGAGTTAGCAGCCTCGTCCTTTTATCAGCGAGATTTTAAGAGTTCTGCGCCAGCTCGAGCTGATTCGAATGATTACCTCGAATAAATATTTATCATCGGAGCTCCGATCGAAATGTAAAATAAGCAGGAAATACGAAATGTTTTCTTTCAAGCGATCTCACAGTCGACCAACCTCACTTGGAGTTTTCGAAATCTAAATTCTTTGACACACTTTGAACAAAAAGCTTCTCCGTCGAAGAATTTCCATTTTGAAATTTGATTATCTCTCTCGCACTCACTTAATTCGCTCAAACGATTTTTTTCTGTTGCATTGGAATTGCGGGGGATAAAAAGAGGAACAGCCACCGCCGCTTTTCCACTCATTTCGTTAGACGATTCACTTTTGCACGTGCGTTTCTTTGGTATTATTGGTAAGATCGAAAGAGAAGAAGAAGCCGCGACGAGAAGCGCGCGTCGTGAGCACGACTGTTATGAAATAATCCCCGTCTTCGCTCCGAACGCGTTCTCGTCGAGCACGTTTTCACTCGGACAAATATTGACGTACGCGCGTCGACGCGGCAACCGAAGATCGGCCGTGTTGTCCTCGTAGCGCGTTCTCACTCGTTTAAATACGAGCGATTCTTCCCTTTTATCTCTTATCGATTCCGGCGCTTATCGCGTTTCACCTGTTCGACCGCTTCCACAGAACTCTCCGTGCACGCGTGAGGCTGCCGCGCCGAGTTCTCCAAACAATCGTTGCCGGGCTTGCCCACGAAATTTTAGAGAATCTCACTCACCGCGGTACGAAAAAATGCGGAAACACTGCCAATCCGATTTGTTTAATGAGCCGGACGAAAGCGCAGAGTAAACTCGACGTCCTCGATCTTGGAAAGCTCGCTCGATTTTTCTTTCCAGCTTTCATTTCCTTGTGCGCCATACAAAATTGCCATTGCTGCACCTGGACAATGACGAGAGAAAAACGCGAGTGCTTTCTAAAGCTGAAAGGCGACGGTGCGAAAAGTCGTTACGCGTTACGCTCGATTCGTCGATCAAGCGATGCCAAAGCAATTTTAATAATTGACCACTCGTTTCTAGTTAACTAACATAATGAGCGCGCCTCAGTGTACTTTAGTTATTACGTTTTCACTCGGTGCTGGACGTCTAAACATGCCAATGAGTCTGTTTATGTTTGAGCATCTCATTCAGCCGATCGATTTAAACTTTTCCGACTGTTATTCTGACTCGCAACCTCTCATCGTTGAACTTTCAATAACATCGAGTCCGCGATTGAATCGTGCTGATTGCGATGTCGCGCGTCTGCTCATCGTGGAAAAAAATGTCCGATTGGAATTCAGTGATAAAACAGGCGGAATTTAAATTGGGAAATGATGAAATATTCGCTTGGTTGATTAGCCGGAATCGCTCGTTCGTTTGGACACATCTCAAGCCTCAAATGTGCACGGGAACGTACGAAACTTGGATGAAACAGAACGAATGAGAGTCGTTCGGCGAGATCGAGTCCGGGCTTTCATTGTTGCTACGTCAGTTGAAAATTACTCACCATATTTCACCCCGCGACGACTTTCGATCGTGTCTCCGCTCGGTGCTCGTGCACCCAAGTATACGAGCGGAGCTCCCGAACGCACGAAAAATATGAGCTCTTCGTTGTTATTCCTCAGTAATTTAGACACACGAATTTGTCGACTGTGGAATTAAATCGTGGGAGAACGCAAGCTCCTGCGGAGGGAAGCTCGCGTCCCGAAGAGCGCGGCGGGGCTACAGCCGAGTGGACTCACCCCGGCTCGGTTGACTACGAAAAGCCTCGTTGCGGATTTCGCGCATGATTTTTCGTCGCGCAAGCGGGCGAGAAATCTCCGAGCGTTGACAAAGCGCAGCCAGAATTTTCGTTTCCCAAGGAAAAAGGGCGTTTTAAGATTTTTAAGGGGTAGAAGCGACTCACCTTTGCCATTTTGAGGGCTGCTCGATGTTCCAATACTCGGACAGTTTTTCCGCTCCGCGCGACTCGAAAACTGCCCTTCCCCCGGTGCCTCGTTCCGTCACCTCCCTTTTTCGTGTTTTCTTCACCGCCGATATCGGGCTCTCGCCACGAGCGTGGAATTTACCGCGCGCACTAATATTCCCTCCCTCGTTCCTTGGGCACTCTCGTTGCAGCGGAAATTCGGTGGGTGATCGAGGCTCGCATAACGTAACCGTTTGTCAACTTCGTCCCTCACACGCGGCTTTTCGGTCCGCTCACTGCTTTCGTACGATCGTTCACACAACTCAACTGCGATATCGCGAGGGAAAAACGAAAAATTGGCAGGCGCGCACACGCCTCGCCGCGGTCGAGATTCGTGGATGGCGGAAGGCGCAGGCACCCACGACCAGCAACGACGCCGCTTTGATGCCGGCTTCGTCGCCTCACGGAAGCTCCGGTATTGATCAACGACGAGAGAGACAGAGACCGCACTCGGTGCTGGGGTCGGACGGGACGGCCTCCGCGTCCCCTAGCGCCCTGTCCGACGAACCTCTTTTTCCCTTTGTCACCCGCGCGAGCCTCGCTCCTCGTCCTCGCGCACCAAACTCAATCACAAGGCAATTGTACCCGGACAGCACCGCGCTCGTATGCACTTCGAATTTACATCGACTCGGAGGCTTCAAAAGCCTTATTCAACACTTCTTTATTTCCTTTCCCGAATCGCCATCCGGAACCTCCGATCGTACAGTCGGAAATAATAATCGCGCGGCAGACAGGATGCATCGGGAGATCAATTTTTCTGTTCAACTACGAAGCTGCGACTGCGAGTTCCGTCCTTCGAATACCATTTTTTCATTATCTTTCATTATTTTTCGAATCGTCTGTAGCTTCAGTCGGCCGCACGAGCCACGCGCGATTTGAGAAACTATTTTTTCATTGTCATTGTTTTTTATTTACTGAAAAAAATGTTGTCATTCGAATAAAGCATATACGGTGGGGAATAAAATTATTTATTTGCGTGTTTGTTGAAAAAACACGAGATTCCGGGAAAATAATAAACCGCGATTGCAAACGACAATTTTTTTGACGAATATGTATTGGAATTTTAAAAAGTCGATAGCTCGATTCAATGAATTCGACTATTTTTACTTCGCTTTTGTGCAAGATAAAATGCGTACAACTTTAGGATGAATGATGTTTCAGTGCTCAGCAATATACTAAGGGATGCTAAAGTTCGTCGTCACCGTGGTCGTCAGCGTGGCGTCGTGGCAGGGGAGTGGGGACGATGGCGCCTCGCCTTGTGAAAAAAAACGAGGGGTATGAGTCAAGTAGCAAAGATGAGCGAAGGCTGGACAGCCATAAAAAAGCTCTATTCTTCTTGCCATTATTCGAATTTACCATGCACGAGCGAAAACAGGCACGTTTCGCATGTGCAAGGCATCTGCGATTTTGACAGGTGTTAAGAATTATTATAATTTGTACGGGGATATTCGTAGGACGTAATGCAAATTAATTTCAATAACCTAAAAATCACGAAAAATCTGAGCACAAAATATCACGTTCGTTTGTTTATTTCGCAAATTGTTCTCGAAATCCCAAATATATGAGCAGCGTTTGTCATCGTCGAGCATGACGATCGATCGAGTCGTAAATCCCAATTTCATGTACTAAAAAATTCGCGCACGAAGTGCCCGGCGAATAACAAAAGAGAGAAGATGACTCAGGTTCAAACAAAAGCGTTGTAACGTTTATTTTTCATGAATTCCCCGTTAGCGCAGCCGCACCGTTGCGAAGTTTGACGAACAATCTGCATGAAAACACCGTTCTTATGTTTCGTGTTATTGCCGACACGAATGAAATAATGAAAGTGGAAAAATATCCGAGCTAACATAGAAAATAGGTATTTAGAAACGAAAGCATTGAAGAAACTGAAATATACAAAACAAACAGTGTTATCGTGTCCATTCAACCCTGCCTCGCAGTACTTTGGAAGACGAGAACGCAGAACGCTCGCGTATCAAGGACGTGACGCTTCTCGAAACGTTCCACGCAATCTACAAACTCAATAACGATGGAAAAAAGAAGAATAGTATGAAAAAAGCGTTTTATTTTTCGTTAAACGAGCATTATATTCGTAATTAATTAATGGTAAGAATAAATTCGAAGATAAATCAGTCTCGCAAGCATGCACGTAATTCTCGTTCCATAGACGGTCACGAGAGTCAGGAGAAAATCCCGCGACACACACGCCACGCATCCCTCTCCTAAGCAAGAGAAGAAGACCGTCTATTTTCGCGCTACTATACTTTGCCCATCTCTTCTATATGTCCAACCGTCTCACTCACTCTTTTGCACGTATACGAGCGAGCGTTTTGTTTTTCACCACACTCTTGTGCTCGCGCCACAATTATCACCGTTAAATCTAGAACTGTGTACTCAATTGCAACGGTCAGACTCGTAAAGATACATATGAATCGTATAAAAATAGGGTAGAAACACGAGAATACAAGATTGCGAATATATTTTCGAATCACCTGGAGCAGCCTCAAAGTTTCGCAGCATTTCAAACGTTCTAATTGCAGGTTACTTTGAAATTATAATTCAGCAAAATACTTACGACTATCATTATCCCTCATTAAAACATGATTTTTTTTTCCAAAATATATTCTTCTGGCCTTAAACACTTTAAATGTATATATATTAACGCTGCTAATACGATATCTTGTTAAGCAAAATTATACTTTAACACTCTTTCTGCCGAATCTCAGGAATAATCACTCGTATTATGGTGTTGAAACTTCTACACATCGAATCACTATTGCTATTGAATATATCTCGTGTTTACAACGCCACCGTATTTTCCATATGAGCGTGTCGAACTTTGAGTACTAAAATACGCGTACATATGTGCTGACGAGTGAAAAACTAGTGCACGGAATGTCCGCCAACACAAATGATTCGTCCCTCTGTACCGGACAGTGGAAAAGCTTCCGATGTACTGTCCCCACGGGAGATTCTCTCCGTTCTCGGCTATCCAATCATAGAAAATCCTAACAAAAATCGGTGCCAATCGTGAAATGGGATATTTGGGGCTTTTCGCGTCTCACTACAGGAGATTTTCGCCGAGACATTTACTGCTCAATGCGTATTTAAACATGTGTACAGCCGCGCAGGTTTTAGTCTGCTTAGATGTACCGAAACAGCTCACAACGGTTATAAAGAGGTTACCGACTGGAAAAATTTTGGTTTCATATATATATTTATACTTGCGCGTGAACCGACCTTGCAAAATTCAAATGGAATTCAAGTTGGAAAACAAGTACCGTGTAGCGAACTGTCATTGTTGTTTTTAACGGTCGTCGAAACCACCATATTGTCATGGGGTTCCATGTACGTCCTCTCTCTTGTTCTGAATTAACGAAATTGAATTTTCTAATTCAATTATCTAGATACAAAAAATACAGAGTATACAATCCGTAACAAAAAAAAGGAATATTCCGGTGTTGCGCGTAAGTACCATAATGGGAACTATAAAGATATCTAGTTTACCGACATATCTGCTCAGTAGATAATCAACTGCGAGTTCATTACCTAGTGAACAATTCATGAAACTTCGTCATTTTTCTCGTACCCTCAATCCCCATGAGAAACGACACTGAACAAAAATAAATTCCAAGAATCATCGAGTGAGGGAGGAATTTATCAATAAATTAAGTAACGACACCAACTTGTTAGCACGAGGAGCTCATTTTCGTATTCACAATTTATTATCTTATTGCAATGATCTAAATTTACCGATGAATTGAGATTGCTGTATCTCTTCCGGTAAAACATGTTTAGTCTAGAGAAATTTTACCACTTGTTTTGCCGATCATTTAACTCGAGCCTATTAAATATGTATATACCTTCGATTGCGCAGTATACGTCATCATACGGTGGTCATACGACACCACATATGTTCGAATCTTTTTGAGCGCTGCGTTGGTGTACGACGAAACGAGTGGATTGAGCAGGTTGGAATTGTGCCCACGTGCACACGTATACACTCGAATGTATACTTAACTAATACCAAGTGGGTACTGCGTTGGACCAATCGCGTTAAACCACGATCGCAATGGCGGTGTCACCAGCCAGTATTGTGATATCAGAGAGATAGTCGTGACTGTGAAGTAAGATTATTTGTGAATTTTGTCATATAAATTTGGAAATTTGAAGACACGACTGATTTGTCCATCTTCTCCGAAATGTATCACTTTGGCGTATTGATTGTTTTATTATATCACTCGTTAGACGGTAAGTAGATGACATAACCTAATCGTTGTTACCGTAATTCCTCCACTTGATTGTGTACAAAAAATATTTACCTTTTCTCTACTAACGTTATTTTTTTTTGTAACGCGAAGCTGTCGGGAGCGTTTCACAGGCTGAAATTGAAAGACATCTGGAACTTGGCAGAGATTTCCTTGCTAAGAGACAATTACAAGATGCTCTTACTCACTATCATGCTGCTGTTGGTAAGTTTCAATGTTCACGACTTATCGTAAATTAAAAAAAAAGCTAAGAAACAAAATTACGGTGAAATTGTCCTTTTCACGTTTGTAAAGTCTTAATAAATTTTTTTATTGAATCTATTCAATTATACAGAAGTGACAAAATTAATAGTTAGTAGTCAAAGTGTATCAAAGTTCATCAAAAAGTTTTCAAATTTCCAACTCTTTACTCTCCTACATAAGGAACTGTAAATTTGAAGTAAAATAGAGGGATGTAAAACCAAAGTATTTCACGGGGAGTCAGAACTCAAACTGATTAAAAATGTTCAAAACAGGTAAAAAAATATTTTTATAACTGTATTCATAAAAATTCTACTTGCAGATGGAGATCGAAATAATTACCTGACTTATTACAAACGAGGCACTGTCTATCTTGGATTGGGTAAAGCCAAATTAGCTCTGCTGGACTTCAGTAAAGTATTGGAGCTCAAGCCAGATTTTACAGCTGCTCGAGTACAGCGGGGAACAATTTTTCTTAAACAAGCTGAATTTGATCAGGCTGAAAGCGATGCTTTAGATGTGGTGAGTATCTGAAAATTATGAACATCAAAATGCAGCAAAACAGGGATAATTTTTTAAGGTATTTAGTTCAGTTATCTGAAATACAACGGAACTAAAGAACGTCCTCAGTCTTGTACATCCGTTGCTCAGATCTTTAGAAATAACTATTTTTCAAATGTCACTGCTGAGTGCAGTAATAGCAATTCACTATATGATTCACATTCAGCTGGCTGTGGAACCTCACAATGCAGAGGCAGAGAGCACATACAAAAAGATTCAGCCAACTCGTGATTCTTACCGTTTGGCTCAATCTCTTGTTCAACAAGAAAGGTACGATGAAGCAGTTGATTTGTTGTCCGACATTATTGAAGTGTGTCCGTGGTCGCCATTTCTACGAGAACTACGAGCTGAAGCAAACGCTGCAGCGGGTGACTACATGAATGCTATTTCCGATATACGCTCAACAACAAAACTACTCTCAGACAATACGCAAGGCTTCTACAAGCTATCAGCCATGCTCTATAGAATCGGACACGTAGATGATTCGCTGAAGTGAGTTTCACTTTTTTTGCTGTTGTACTTAAAAAAATACTCAATCATACGCCATCTTGTTAAAATTAAAGTCTTATCATCGGTTACGAGGGACATCGATGCTGGATAAAATATTGAAATCTTCTTCTACGACTTTGTAGTTTTGTGTTTGCCAGTCTGATTCTTCTATAAAAATAGTCACGACAAACATTACATATAAATTTGTAATTCAACACGGTAATTATTTTTTATCCTCTTCAGGGAAATCCGTGAATGCCTAAAACTCGATCCCGAGCACAAAGAATGTTTCCCCTTCTACAAGAAAGTGAAAATAATAGCAAAAAAATTGAATGACGCAAAGGAAGCCAACGAGTCGAGTGATACCGAGGGTTGCGTCGCAGCAGCCAATTACATTTTAAAAACAGAAAAAAAACATGAAAAAGTACGTTTTTTGGCGTATCAGTGGTTGTGCAAATGCTATCGCAACGACGAAGATGCCTCGCTTGCTGTTAGCAACTGCAAGGAAGCCTTGGAAATCAACCGAGATGCCGAGATCCTGTGTGACAGCGTAGAAGCGTATCTCAATGCGGAAATGTTTGACGATGGTAATTTTAGATATTTTACCTACTTCGTACAACAGACACTTTTTATCCGTTTCAATGGATTCTTGTGAAATGTGATAAAATTTTTCTAGAAAAATAAAAATTACAGACTCTTAATAGTTTTAATTTTCATCAACAGCGATACGAGAAGCGAAGGAGGCCCAACAAATGGATCCGAGCTCCGAGAGAGCGAAGGAACTCCATCAAAGGGCACTGCAACAACAGAAGGTGTCGGAATCACGTGACTATTACAAAATTCTTCACGTGCCGAGAACAGCGACGAAACGTGAAATCATAAAGGCGTACAGAAAAGAGGCACAAAAGTGGCATCCAGACAACTTCCAAGAAGGGGAGGCGAAGAAACGAGCAGAGAAAAAGTTCATCAACATTGCTGCGGCGAAGGAGGTTTTGACAGACGAAGACAAGAGAGCAAGATTCGATCGGGGTGAGGATCCTCTCGACCCCGAATCAGGGATGCATTCGGGTCCGAAGTTCCGTGACTTCCATCAGTTCCACGGAGGCGGCTCACCCTTCCAATTCAAATTTCACTTCAATTGATGAAGAAATTACGTCCGGTAGAAGAAAAAAAAACAAAAGAAAAGACTTCTCGTCGCGATTATGACGGCTCGTTTGCTCATCGTTCATTACGTAGCTTCGTAACACCAATATGCTGATGTTACTGCTTGGAGCTCGTTGTTTGACTTGTTCGAGATATAACAGCAACACGCATTGTTGAATTTATAAACGTGACTTGTTCCAAGAACATTTTCTCCATGTCTGAGACGTTGTGTTTGGACGGTGAATTTATCGGGAGAAGGGGCTGAAAATGTCACATTTTCATCCACAACTTCATAGTGTAAAACTGTAAAACGTGATATGATACGAAATAATCGTGCATCAGTGCAACACTCTTCAATTTTCCCAAAGATACGACTTTTTTATCATCTAATTTCCACGTCGCAATTGAACATTTTAGGGAAAAAAGGTATAAAGTTAATCGAATTTGTAGACTCATGTGGAACTTGCAATAGAATATTCAATTTGCACTCCGCACCATCGGTGAGCTCCGATTATGCCCACGAATAACGTTGCAATTGTCAACAGTTCACAAACTAAGAATTATACCAGAGGTATACATCAGTTATTACAGAAAAAAATGCCTTTTCGCAGCAACTACCTAGCGTAGAATCTACAAAACAACCATTGAATTGAATGCAATCGTTAACGGACTTCAAAACGACCAATAAGTCTCTCCAAATTTTTAAGCTCGCACTGCGTACTCCAAATTATACAACGATTGTGACTCGTTTTTTATAAATAGTATTGAAGTCTGCATCGCTTTACCTATCAAATGTACTTGAAACTTCATTCTTCATTGTAGAAAAATGAACAGATTTTTCGATGAATTTAAACTGAAATCAAGAAAAAGTTGGACCAACTTTTGGTCGTTGTGGTTTTCAAATGAAAAACACTATTCAGAACACTGGAAAGAAAATAAATTCAATTTATGCCCGCTGTTGTAAACTTCAACATTGTTTCAATGGAGCATTTGTACTCGGCTCAGCTACTGATGTTTGAACGGTAATTATCGAGTTTCGCCAATGGACGAACGGTTATATATATTAAATTTACGGTCAAATAGTTGATGCATCTCAGTTGAGTCAGCTGTCAAACGAAAATGACAGTAGAATAAAATCAAAGGAGCTTGCTAAATAGCTTAAGGAATGTGTCATTTTTAGGATTTTGTTTTACAAAAACTATCGAATAGATTTCGTATTTTTGGCACATGTATTGAATTTTCTTATCCTAAACATAATTTTCAACTAACAATGTCGAAAATTTTAAAAGTCGAAAGAACCGCAGGAAACACGTGAAAAAGAGTATTCTCGGACAAGGGTTGCTTGTGAATTTTTCACATTCATCAAACGGAAAAACATTTTTCGACAAATTTGAACATTCGAAGTAACAAAAAAAGCATGTTTCGAATTCTTTTTTCATTTGCTTAAACTTTTCAGACTTAAAAGTATAAAAATTACTCGTGCATTTAAAGATCATGTGAAATTTCTACAAAACGATCAATAAGTTCAATAAATGAATTTAAAAACGCTCGCCCGCATTTATATAACGTAGTGCATCTCTGCCTCAGTCTATACAATTCGCAAGCCAATATCCCTGTCGAAAGTCTCGGCATCTGAATTTAATGAATTACGTGTGAGAGTGCATTTCGAGCGTAAAAACACATTGTTTTTTTGTATTGTTTTTGTAAATATGGTGAATTACTATCGACCAAATGCGATCGAATCCTTCCCACATATAAAAATTATATATAGGGGTGTGTTAATTTCGACTCTCATTCAAAGTCTGAATTTTCACTTGGAAAAATATCTGCCACTAATGTAAAATCTAAGAGAAAAAATTGTCGCATCGTGACAGAAAATGAAAAATAATTTGAATCTCGAACGACTTTGAGATTTCTCCATAATCAATCAGTCAAAAGTTTCATTTCTTTTTCTGTTAGCAGTAAAAAAAGAAAAGTAACTATCTCTGAAAAGATAAAGAAATGAAATAAAATTTCAAAAATGGCACATCTAAATATGTATCCATTAATGCATTTGTGTAAATATGGATGTACATATATGGACACATATATATCCATCGCATATTTAACATAGGTTCAGTGCTGTGGAAGTGAGTTTATGCATGGGAGTGAGTCAGAATTCTATGTACATACCTAAACTGTATCTCTGAAGTTTGTTTAAAAATATATTTGAATAATTTATACAAACCTTTTTGTAAATTTCTGATTGAGGATTTTTTTTTAGTGAACAAACAATGAAGATGAGAGGAATGTAGCAGCTCGAGGTTGCGATTGAATGAAATATTAAAAGGACGAGAGGGGATATATTACGATGAAAAATGAGAAAAATATTTTCACATATTTTTATTATTCAACGTTTCCTTTTAGTGTTTTTTTCTCTCTCTCTCTCTCTCTCTCAATCTCTCGTTTTTCTTTTCTAGATCATTAATTGGAAATCATCATGGTGTTTTTGGCTTATATTATTATAAACTGGTCTTTGTCGGGTATTAAAACTTCGTTTGTTCTTTTAATCTACAACAGAAAATCATTTGTTGCTTTTCTTCATTGTGACTTTCTTGTTTCTCTTTCTTAACGAAAGTTCTATAACTACTTATTTTCACGATCATATCTTTACTTTTCATTTTTATTTATCAAGGCTTTCACTCTCACTTTTTTCTCGCTCTTTCTCTCTCACATCGTGGGCCTCGTAAACCGTTAATTATTAGTAAGATATTTTCTCAATAGCCCATTGGATCTTCGATTCAGAGTGAAGTCTGAAATTACAGTCTACCTAACGTTCAATAGGATAGTAAAGGTAATGTCTAGTTAATGTGATGCCAATGAGGTCTACAAGAGCCTGGATTTCTCCTTTTCTCATTCGACGAGGATTTATTGATCCCTCTCTGCCGCGGTTGTCCCTTCGTTCTGACCGAATATCATTGAATTTCAGATTCCTAATGAATTCACTCCAATTTTATTTTTCCAATGTTCAATCTTATTGCGATTATATTTTCATTCCAGCATCATTTTCCTTATATTTTACTAATGTGTGCAAATAAATGCTCCATCATTATTTCCAGATAATCGATAAAACTCAATGATTTTTTCAAACCAAGGGACCTTAGAACGTGTTTTTTTTTCTTTTTCATTTTTTTCTCGTTTTTTTTAGAAATAATCGAATGTAAGTTTATGGACAGTAGTAGTAGTAGTAGTCTAGTAGAAGTAGTAGTAGTAGTAGTAGTAGAGTAGTAGTAGTAGTATTAGTAATAATAATAGTAGTGCGGTATTAACTGCCTACGAAGACTGTCGAGAAGCGATTGGCGTCTTAGCTACTTCTTGAAGATCTTACGTAAAGCTTACAGTTCGAATAAACTTGGTATGGTTTTCTTGTTTTATTATCTTTCCTTTATTTCCTTTCGTTCAAGGTGGTTGAGTCGGGAATAAGATAAGATAATACTACTACTGGGATCCAACAAGACAGTGGTCAATGCTGGCACTCGTTAAGGATCGATCTATAGCGTTTCTCACATTTTGTGCATACGTTACTATTTTATTATTATTATTATTATTATTCTTATTCTTATTATTATTCATCTAGGACAAGTTATTTTTTCTGTGTGTTTATATGCATATACATATATATATTTAATATATATATATATATTTATATACACATTCCGCATGTTTTGGTTCTGTGAAATAATGAAGATAGTCAATTGTTTTTTTTTGTTGATTCATTTTTATACCATTATAACTGGCCAATAAGTATCTGCCACTTTTTTTTCTTATATTATTATTCTATTTGTCATATATACAAATAATATACAATCGTTTATTTTCTTATCGCCCTTAGTTTCTACACGTAATATTAAAAATCTAGCCGTAATGATGTATATTTATATATTTATATGTATAATGTAATTATTATGAATAGAAACTTGACCGCGTCGAATTCTGCCTCGTGCGCTATCCACCAACGCTTCAGAATATAAATACACTTTTTATTTTTGTTGCTTCTGTTGTTAATGTCTCGTTTGTTGTTGTTGTTGTTTTTTCTTCTTTACTTTGTGTTTGTTTTTTTTTCTGTATAAAATTTGTATAATCTACGTGAATCACTTCAAATACTCCTTGTTGTTGCTGTTTACTCTTCACCCTTTTTGATCATAATGACAAAAGCTATAAATGTAATAACTAGTACACAAGCAGAGGGGATGTCGTGGGCGGTGCCTCTAGGTCTGGCAGTACTAAGTATTGATTCTTTCGGGTGGGATAGGCACTAACGATTCCGTGTTAAACCTCTCCTTCATCGATCAATTTTCATCTTCGTTTTATCAGACCACTTTTTCTGCAGTGTCTACTTCTTAAGCGGGAGTTTTTACGTTACATTTTCTTTCGCTATGTTATTTCACGAGCTGAACAAAGAGTGTCGCTTACGAAAAATCATATTTGAATAATGTTTTTTTTTTTAGTCATTTTTAATTTGGGTCAAATTTGGGAAAAAGGGAGTAATCACTCCCCGCCCTTCTTCCCCCTTGACTTACTGACATTACAGCAAATAATTGTAATAAAAACGATTGAAAAAATTAAAAATGAGGAATATATTTTTCGGACCTGTTCACGAATCAACTTCGAGAACAGAGTACCGTGTATGGCTTTCGTCCTTCTTGATTTATTTTCAACAAGTACCAAAAGTAAGAAAAAAAAAAAAAAACAATAAAAATTTTTGGATCGTTCTTAATGGTGGTTTGATATTGACGTACTCAATTGTTTTCGAGTCAATACGATCGAGACTGTACAACAGAGAATAGCAGAACTAATGAGGAGAAGCACTTTGCGATCGAGTTGTATCGAAACTTTGCTAGTTAGAGTTGAATATTCGTTATCGTAATGTGAATTACAATAATGAAAATAGCTTCTGTCATAAAAACTCCAATTTCACCCAATTCCGAATAAATATTTGTCTCGACACAATCAGTCTGCTACGTTTTAATGTTTGATTAATTTTTCACGGTCCATAACCCCAACTCTTACAACTACCCAAGACTTCTATGGTTCCTGTCAATTTGAAGAAAATCACGGAATCGGAGATAATGATTTTTGGGCTCGACAGAACCCATGAATTCGCAATTATTCATTTTTTCTGCTATCGTTGCGCACAGCAATAATACTGGTTCAATTGGTTTATTTTTTTGATATCTGTTAATTTTCCCCTACATTCTGCATCAGTGCATCCAATTGCTTTGAACAAAAGGGTCTTGTATTCACTTAGAATAAAAATGCACTTAGAATAAAATCAATTTCATCGAGAGTTGAAATAAATTGAGTTTATTCGATTGAAAAATCAATATTAAATAAACGTGTTTCCATTGACTATTTTAGAATTTTCGCCAAGCTCAGTAAACCCCTTATCCGAACGATTCACCATGAAAAAGTGGTCGTAACGTGCTCGAATCGGTGTCATCGTTGCTTTTTATTTTCATTCTTTTATCTTCTCCTCAATCTTTCTCTTTACTAAAAAAAAAGGAACACCGTATGCGCTATATCCATCAATAAGCAAATTGGTTTACAGTTGAAGTATCCTATGATCTATGACCGAGTTAAAATTATTTACAAGAAGGAAAACGAAACAAGAATTATTGGAAAAGAAAAATAATATGCTGTACAAGTTCCTCGCATTGTAGGTCATTCATAGCCTCGAATGTACGTGTAGACCGTTCTCATTTTCTGCTGTTAGTTGATCAATGTTGTGTTACATGTTTTTTTTTCTTTCTTCATTAGAGATATAAAGACCATAGCACAAAGGAATTGATTTTTACAATTTCCGAGGATAAAATAAACAAGAAAAATTGAACAAAAGATAAACAAGCACAATTTTCATCATTGAGCTTTTGGTCACACCCAAAAATTGCTGGGAGGGGAGAATCGAACGACTGATATTCCGCTGTTTCATGTATAATCTGGTCCATTGCGGTATAGTCTTTATAGGCGAATTCATACAAAAAAAAAAAGATAATTATTTTCAGACATATCTATTCGCATATACGTATGTATGTCTGTTGTGTATGAAGAAAGCATTAACACGAAATATGTCCGTGTGATTCGCGCTATACGATCGGAGGCCATTTTTCTAAACCTATTTGTTTTTATGCCCCATCTTCGTCATTAGGAATATTACTATTAGAGCTAAGATTGTTTGTACCATTTTTTAGGTGGGAGCACCCAGAGTGACCCCGTTCCTCCATAACATCTCTCTCTTTCTCTCTCTCTTTCTCGCATTACCTTTCTCTCCCTCTCTCTCACTCTCTAACTTTCCTATTTTACGTTTCCATTTAATAACTCATTTTTCATTCAAATATCGCGAGTTCGACGTTTCATCATTAGTCTTTCAACCTTATTCCTTTATATATTATTATAATATACAAGAATCCTCGCTAAAGTTAGGAACATGTTGTATATGAGAGATAAAAGTCTGACGTGAATATATCACTGCTTTTTCATCTCTTTTCACGCCCCAAGTTCGAGGCTCGTATTTCTTATTTGATTATACGTTTGTTTCTTTTTCTTTTATATGTGTGTGTGTGTGTGTGTGTGTGTGTGTGTGTGTGTTGTGTATCGCAATCTGCTCCTTACGAAGACTTGGAAAAAACGAAAATAATATTGAAAAACTTAGTGTCTTTTTGTTTCTCGCGGTTATGTACTTTTACTCGAAAAGTGCTAATATGTCGTCGCTCGACGACGGATTACCGCTGCTCGCTCCACTACTCGGCGGTGTGTTCAAGTCCGGAGGATCCAAATACGAGAGAAGTTCCATTGGATCCACAACATTGTCTGGCAAAAGCTGCAAGGCAACAATGAAGCGATGAAGATTAGTTCATGCGTCGTATCAACTATTTTCATGAGTTACAAAACTTTCTGAACAGACTTCAAATCGCGATATATTTTCCGTTATCGGTAATATTATTTTTAGCACGAAAAAAAGTAAGCTTTTCGAAAATGTTTCGAAGCCTCTGACGAAATCGTGTACTTACGTTCAGTGCTTCCTGACCAGTTCCTTCGCCATCGATTACGGCAGCAGGGTCAAAATTCAAGTCAGACGGTATATCCGCACTGTCATTGTTGATATTTGTACTCGTGTTCCCGGAAGTGTTGTGATTTCCGGTGGATTCTTGCGATGCTGGGGGTACGCTCGGGGGACCACTATTTCCACCGCCAGGTGTGTGGGGTGTGTGGGGTGTGTGAGGTGTGTGAGGCGTATGAGGCATCTGGGAAGAAAGTAATAGAAAATAACAGTTACAGAAAGGTGACTCTATTGGTAAATGAAATATGAATGTGGATGAAATACTTTATTGTTGACAAAACGTACCTGATCGTTCAGTGACTTTTCCATTGCGTTTAGGGGATCGAGAGAATTGACCGATTCGCTCAAGTGCGAGAGAGGACCAGATCCGTTAACGTACTCGTTGTTAACGGTATTCGTCGTACTCGTGGTAGTCGTAGTTGTACCAGCGTTAATGTCGTAACTACCGGTTGAATTTCGATGGTTAACGTTGTTGCTTGGATAATTCGAGGTTGTCGAATTGTTCATCATCGAGCCACTGACGATACTGTTCATATCCGGCGGTATATAAGGGCTCATCGCTTGTGTCATGTCCCAGTTATTCATCGTTGGCATGTTCATGCTTCCCGGCGACATCGCTTTAGTCAATCTCTTGCAATCGTTGCTCTCCTCCTCCGATTTAATACTCGTCATATTTTTTGCTGCCTTCCAATTCGCCGCTGGATCTATCGTCACTTCCTCCACGTCCGTCGAGTTTTCCGTTGTGTTCAAAATACTCCACATGTATTGATCCACCTCGAGACCCTCCAATTGCGCGGGTTTACTGTTTTCAAAAAAATCGAGGGTCAGTCCAAAAAACAATCGAAAAAATGTCCGAACGGTTTTAATCCGTAGCAAGAAGCAGTTAGAAAATTCAACGAAAAGGAACGGGAGGAAATTGCGACTTACGTGCAAACCGGACATCTCCAGGAACCTCGTTCACAATTCAGTTGCAAATAAGACTCAAGGTCGAAACACTGTATATGTTTGCAGTCGTGCCCTCTCGCCGGTAGCGTGATACGTTTGAAGGTAATTGGACATTTTAAAGATACCTGCAAGAAGATTGTACACGACTTGTGTTATTTGGAGCTGTGTTGGATTTGTAATTTTTATAAATTCGATTTAAAACTTAAAATTTGTTTACAATTGAGTGGGAAACTTTATTCTTCTCACCTTTAGTGCCGTTTGCTCGACGACGTCTTTCTCGGCTTGCATGCCGTTGTTCGACATCGTGTTGTTGAAATTTCGCTTGATTTTTGTTATACAATGCTCTGCCGTGAGCAATCTTTTTCGTAACAAGCCTTGGAGAACGCTTCGCACGCTCGGTCTGTGGACTAATTGGAGGACGAAGAGGTGCGACTGAAAAAACAATCAAACGAAAAAAAAACATATTAGAAAATGGTTTTAATCATAAGCAGTATAAAATATTTCTCGACGCTCCCAATAGTGGTCGCTCGATATTTTTCATTATACTTACGCAACAGCAAGCAGAAACGGTGATTTGAATTGTATTTCTTCCTGACTGACAAACATCCTTGAGATAAAGGGGTTTGTGAGACGATTTGTTTTCACCTCGATCAATAACGAGAGGCGTTGCGTTCACGGAAACTTGTACGCTGGCTGGCCAATTGGTATTCATCTGTCGATCCTCGTGATGAAAACATTTCAACTGAAGCTCGAGATCCGAGCGCCACATTAGCGTTTGATGAACCGTCGATTTTAATTGGAAAACGTGATTGCTCACAGCCAAGTTGTGCTGAAGGCGAAAGGGTGGAAGAATTATGCCATCCCTAACTGGGAATGTCAATCTCAACTCGTCGTCTTCTGAAATAAAAATGAACAAAGTAGGCTATAAGTTTTGTCAAAAAAAACAAACGAATATGGATAAAGTTGGTTGAAAAATTTCAAGTTTCCATATTCTATTAAATTTTTATTCAAACGACAAAGACTCTTCTAACTTTAGACGTCATTATTGATTAAAAAATTGATTGAAAAATTTTTAAAAATTAAAAATTCGAAAAACCACAACAGAGATAAGAGCTATACTCACTTTGTATATTAACGGGAGACTTGATATCACTGAAATTGGGTTTAATATCGGGGTTGGGGCTAATATAAGGTGGCATACTAGTGGCAGGAGTAAGAGGAGGTGTTGGATTGCCAGGAATGGGACTGTGCTGATAATTCATATTTGTTCCCGGTTGTGTTCTCATGGTAGGTACATCTTGTTGATACTGACTACTGGCAACAGGATAAGAATTGGCGCCGCTGACATAGCCGGGGTTAGCTTGATGGCCGACGAATTGATTGCCAGCGGTATTTGGTCCCATGCTGACGGGCACGACATTGACGTTCGTGCCGTAACCGTATTGGCCATTTTGTGAGTTCGCTGGATTGTAAACGGGGGCGGTTTGTCTCATATTAGTGCCGCGTATCATGCCACCAGGGCCGAAACCGGTCGCGGCAGGATTCATAGGTTGCATCGACGGATATTGTGGCTGAAAATTCGCCCTTGCTCCTGGATAGTTGTTGGGATATTGTCCTGCAGACATATTGTTGAATCCGGGCTGCATACTCGCAGGATTCGCTCCGGCGTAGGGTAATTGTTGCTGCTGTTGCTGTTGCTGCTGCTGCTGTTGTTGTTGCTGCTGCTGCTGCTGCTGCTGCTGTTGTTGTTGCTGCTGTTGCTGATGATGTTGCCTCTTTTGGACCATGTGCATCGCTGGATTCGGATAAGGTGCCAGTCTTCTTGGATAGGCTTGTTGAGCTTGCGCTTGCTGATTTTTTTATGGAATAAAAATAAATTCTCTAAGTTTTTGACAATGAAATTTCCACACTATATTTTTACAATCTTACTTTCTTCCTTCGTTCGGCAAATTGCCATCGAATACTCACCTGCATGCTCATTTTATTCATCTGCATGTTATTTCCTCCCATCATATTGTTCATCCCCATGTTGCCCATGCTGTTCATTGAGTTGATAGGAGTCATGCCGTTCATAGCGTTCATACCCCCCATCGTCATTGGGTGCATGTTCATCGAGTTCATGGAATTTATCGAATGTACGGACGGTCCCATAGAACCCATGCCGTTGAAATTGCTCATTCCAACAGGGCCCATACCCGTCATTGGTCCTCTCTGCGCGTATCCACCAGTGTTGTAAGACTGGTGGGGTATTCCATGCTGGCTCTGCATCTGAAAGTTCGTTCAATGATTTATTACCACTTGTAATTACTATGGAAAAACACAGAAATTGTTTGTCGGCTCCAGAATTTTTTCTTCCGTATTTTTTTAACTTGCAAGCAGTTTTAATAATTTCTCACGACCAAAGAGGCACGTTTGCGAGTCAACCGAAGCGATTCATAAGAAAATTACCTGATTGAACTGCGTGGGAATGTCCTGGCGGTCCTGCATGGCCACCACACAGGCGGTGGCGGTGGCCGTAGCGGTGGCAGCTGCCACCATCGCCGCGGCACTAAACTCTTAAACACCACCCCCACAACGGGGTGGTGACTACCGCGCGCTTTTTCACGATACGACGATAATTCGAAATGTCAATCCAGCAGATTTCTTTCTCGACTCGGACCGATTTTTCTGCGTCCTTCAGCTCCTTCGCGAAATTTCGTTCCAACGAAATTCCCTCAGAAATGCCTACAACAAAAAAGCAAAAAACATTCGCATTAGAGCATTCAGAGACAAACATCAAACCCGTTTAAACATCGTAAACGACGGAGGCTTTCCCCATCACGGGACTGTTCATCGGACACAATTTATTTCATTCTCGAAAGAAAATAAAAACAAATTCCAAATTTAACGTACGAAATTTTTCTTTTGCGAAGCAGTTCCAACAAAAATCAAATAAAATCAATAAGTCCAATAAAAAGGCACTCAATGCCCAAAGTTGGAGCGACCAAAAAGCTCGTTTCTCGTATCGCCCTATCGCGAAGATCCAAAAAAATGCGTTGTTTGCCGAACTACGATTGATCGGGCGAGTTCGCCGCCTAATCCGTATCTAGCCGTACGCGGAGCTGCTTGTCATCAGATATTCGTGAGCGATTGACGAAGACGAATGGACGAGAATTCGAGCTGAGGGCGAGGAGAAAAGGGAAGGTGGAGAGAAAGGGAGCCAAAATTCGAAGAAAAAAAAGCGAAAAGTAGCCCCCCTCGAGCTTTTCCCGGGGACGCGCAGCACGATCGTGTCTCCGTCCTTTATCGAGGGTTGCGCCGTTCCCGATAGATTGCCGTTTTTTCCTCTTTGTTCAAAACTTTGATTATGAGGCTCGTTGGCCTCGCTCACATTATACTTCAAAGCTAGATAGCCTCAAACCCCATGTATTTATATATACATGGAAATGTGTGTATGTATATACATATATAACGCGATAATATGTACGAGAGCGCGAATGGGCGCTCTCTCCCTTCACCCAACCCAGCTGCGGGGCCCGTGGCACACAGAATCCTCGGCAAAAGAGAGCCCCATTGCTTTTCTGTGGGAAATGCACGTGCTCGCTATTCACACAACGAGCCAGCAGTAGTATATCCAAGTTCCCTGTCTCTGCCCCACTCCCATAGCCTCTTTTAGAATGCAATGCTTGCCGGAGCTCGGCTCAACGCGCTACTGTGCACAAGCGCGCGCACACACACACACACACACAAACTGACAGATTTCGTGTGTGTCTTTGTGTTCGTGTGAACAATAGTTTTTTAGTGTGAGCGCCAAGTACGTCGTACGTTTCTCTTCTCTCAGCGTTTGCCACATTTTTCTATATTTTTTCCCCCCCCAAAGTTGTTCGCTTTCATTTGATTTTAACGAGTTCCGATGAATTTATTTATAAATTAATATTTGATAATTTTTCAAAGACGATGCGACGAGTCCATCGATTCTTCGCTTTTTGCGGCAAGGCGCGGAACGCTGGAGTCGAGAAAATCGTCGAGTCCGCAGTGGGTGTTGGAAAATGACGGAGATGCCCTCGAAAAAGGAATTCTCTGGGTTGTCCGGCATATCTTTATCCAGGGAGAAAAGACGCAGGAAAAGGAGAGAGAGAGAGAGCGAGAGAGCGATCGATCGAAGAACCTTCCGAGGCTCGAGAGAGGGAGAATCCAACGGGGGCGGACTTCCAGCGAGATAGATGCTCGAGGTTTGCCAGATAGTTGTGAGCATTCGGGTAGCCGAGGAAAAAAGGGAAAAAGGCCTCGCACGAGCGCAGCCACTCGAAGGCGGCGGCGTAACCTCAGGGAGATGAATAAAATAGGATTCCAGGAGGGAAGATTTCGGAGCATATTTTTCGGGGAATACGAGGACTGGGAAAAGAAGCTGACCTTTGGGAGAAAAAAAAACGCCTCCGTTCCCTCGGTCCCTTTCTCTCTAGCCTCTTCCTCGGTGAAAATATTTCGGGCAAATTTGAATCGCGCCGTTGGATCGAGCATTTAAAAATTCATCGATGAATTGCCCTGCCAAAAAGAATCTCTAAAAACCGACTCGCCAATGGTAGAGTGTCTGAAAAACCTCAGAAATGATTTTCTCGATCGATCAAGTGCGAAGGAGACCACTTCTCGAAATGGTCTCGAAAGCTCCGATTTACGGGGTGCGTTTTACCGCCGCGATAGTGCACCTCGATATTACGAGGTTCGTTGCGCGTTTTTTGTCGCTACAGCAAACACGTAACGCGGCTCATGCAAGATTCATATACAAACAAGTATATACGCCTGTAAATACATACAAAAGTACATATTGAATGTATAGACGCATATTTTACGTCGAGGGGGTTTCGGAGCGATTGAAGGGCAAACAAATCTGTAATAGGGATAGAACAGAGGCTGCTTAGCTCGTCGGGAGAGTGTGAGCAAGCGAGACCGAGATGAATCGAGGGAGAACGTGGCAAGAGGGGATGAAAGAGAGTAAATATTGAGCACAAAGGCTTTGGCTAGTACGTGTGTAGTATAAAATTCGATATCGGTAGACTGCGTGTGGGATTTTGGTGGTTGACGTCATCCATACACAGAGCAGTAACAGCAGCAAAGTATAAGAGGCATAAGGATCGAGGAGACTGGCCTACCCCTCCATCCTGTTATTTCTTTCATTCTCACCCTGTTTTCGTCTCTCTTTTTTTCCTACTTCTCTCTCCCTCCCTCTCCTAAATCGAGTGCTCTCTCATCTTTTCTCACTCTTTCCCCCCTGCCTTAATATCGTGCTGAATGCAACTCGATTGAGCCGAGCTTCGTCGTTGTTCCGAGCTCACGTGACACACACTCCAGCTCTTTTTTTCTTCTCGACGTTCTGCGGATCTACCTCGCTCTCTCCGAGCCTGGCTAACCGATCTCCACTCGACACACACGTACACGTCCACCCTGTAAATTTTCGTCGTTGTAGATTTCACATTGTGCCACTCGTGTCTCAACGCTCGCTGCCTGTGTGTCTGTGTATTTATTTCCACAGTGGAGACAATCCGACTCCCTCTCCTCGCACACAACGTACGTGTGCATGCAGATGCGAAACAAAGAGCTCAAATATATGCATGTTTGTATATACATATTTATATTAGATATAAATATAGTTGCTCTCGTTTCGTCTCTCTCTCTCTCTCTCTCTCTTTCGCTCCTCCCTTCGCCTCGAAGATTGTGCCAGGAGGCCCCCGGGCCATCAGGGCTTTTCTATTCTCGGATGTCAATATTTCGTCAACTCGTATAGAGGGCACTACTCTTTCTCGAGCGAGCGAGCGAGAAGCCCCCGCGACAAAGGGAGAGACCGAAGCGCGGAGAGAGAGAGATCGCGTGGCGAGGCCGATGATGTGACATCGAAAGCGTCGCTTTGTATACGACGTTGTACGTATATACGAGATGAAAAGAGGAAGAGCGAGGAGGGGGAGGCCCAAGGGGGAGAAAGAGACTGTAAATTATTTTCGACGACGACATATTATATCGGCTACTACGAGAACAAATTTTGGCTCGATTCTCTATAATATCATATCGCTTCGCGAGCGCGGGATCATGAGGAAAAGTGACATTTATTTTGGCACTCGTGAAAGGAGACTACGAGGAATAGCTTTCGATTATATCCGATTAAATAAAGAGTGGGATATGTGTCACGAGCGCTATAAAAACGTAGAGTTTAAATCACAAAGATTCGTTTGTGTGGACGCGTGGTATTCGTTGCTTCGAATATCAGGAGATAAAAAAATGAATGAAAAAATAAATAAAATATTAATGAACCGTCGACAACGATCGGTTTATCGAGTTCGAATGAAACACACGTCGCTGAGAATTTTCCCATCGGGCATTCGGCGGGGTGCGCGAAGGAGTTTTGAACTTTGGTTTGAACTTTCTGAACTCTTGTTGACAGATATTTGTTGAATTGTTATTTAGAGAGGATCGGCGAGGCTCTTTACTCGAACGTAAATCACGCTCATTGGGAGAAATGATGGAGCAAAATTTATCGACGTTCCTGTACGGAGTGACGTTAATGATATCTGATAAATTAAAATGCAAAATCCATTAAACTGATTGGTCAATTAATAAAATGAATATTAAAATAAACGAAGAACTCGATAAATAATAAATTTCACGCTCCCCTGGCATCGGGAGTTTGACTTTAATACCACTGACAATTGATCGGTGACAACTGCTCGTTCACAATGTTTAACTAGTTGTCACAATACTGTCAATAAAGAGAACGAGATTTCATATCGTCGGCTCATTCGCTATGCAAAGCGTATATATCAAGATGAAGTTTTCAAACGTGATAATCACGTTGAGCTCTCGTCCCCTTTGATACGAGATCTCGACGTCGTTGAATTAATTGACCGAGACTGAGGAGTGAAAAACGAGTTTTTAAACGGTATCGCGCATATACATGTATATTATCTTAAATTCTTCAATGAGAATATCATCGCCGAGACACGAGTATACAAATCGAACTGACTTGTCTCTCTTTCGATAAATATTGATCACTCAAAGTCGGAGATTCACTCATTCGCCACTACTTTCTAAATCGGAAGCATTTTTTTTCCCAAATTTGCAACGATTTTCCCCGAATAATCGACGCCCTCCGGTTGCGCGGAAATTAGGCGCGGGTACGCAGCCGCTCGGTATGCTCCATATTTGAAATGAAAATGATTCGTCTGGTAGCTATAAATGTAACGATACTATATCGGGACGAGGCGAGACGAAAATTGACGAAAATAACTCCATGCAGTGTACGAAGAAGCTTTGTTAACTCTTTCTCCCGCGCGCGGCCCCATATCTCGTTTTCCCTCTGTTCCAGCATCCCTCGAGAACAAAGTTCGAACAAGGATCACGAAAATATCATTCCCCCCTCGGCCCTCGGCCGCGCTCTTCCTCTTCTTCCTCTCCTGAGCGCCGCGCTTCGCAGCGCGCGCTCTGCTTGACGAAACAGAAGAAGAGCGAGCGAAAGAGGAGAAAATAACCGGGGGCTCGGGCGCATGCGTGCCCGAAATACCCAAATTCCTGTAGTACGGAACACGTGTTGCACGCTGCTGTACGTTCTGTGCCAGGGCCTGCGGTGTGTGCCACCCGTGTGCGGTCTGTATACCCAAAACTTGCGGGCGATGAGGAACGGAAATAACATCTGCTGCTTCACTGCCGCGCGCGCGGACACGGAGTCAAATACTTCGGAGTTGATATTTTTTTCAACAATTTTCGAACGCGAGAATATGAAAGGGAGGAAGAAAGCGGGCATTCCGAGCCCGTTGGCCGCCACATCCGGTTTGTAAATTAATCTATTCGCCGGTGCAAGGGTGGTTTGGGAAGAGACTCGCGCTGCGTCGCTCGTCACGTCGCCTCATTTTCGAAACTAACGGACTAGCGAATATTTGGCTAAATTTCGTATCAACGATTCGCTACCGCAGCACCGAGCGTAATTCGATCGATTAAAGACAAATAAAATTATCGAGTTTGCTGGAGAGCTTAACGAATAAATCTGACGAGTTTTCTTTCATCGAAAAGCGTTGACTCAAACGCCCGATTACAAATCTCCCGATCGCACGTTATTTTACGAATAAATAATGAAACCACACTTTACCATGTGGAAGAAAAGGATTCGCGAGGATTCGAAAAATTGGAATGATCGATTCGCCGCGAAATTATCACGGAAGCCGGAAGTGCTCGACGATTCTCGTTCGGCTCGCAAGATCGCGGGGACAAAAGAGGAGGACGAACGGCCCAGAAATTATTCGCACAAATACATAAAACAGGATTACGAGAGGGGACTAAAAATGAGAATAAAGTAACAAAACAGATTATGCAACGGAGCGAGTGATTTGCATAATGCGGTATGTGAGCGAAGAGTTGCGTAATAAAAATCGTTCTCTCGCTAAATGTAAATATATGTAGCGAAATATGCGCGAGGAGGGAACAATACTGCTGTAATAATATCGCGTAACGCGCGTCAAATTGAACAATCGCGAAGGCGCGTATGCGACAGGAATATGACGATTAAAATTCCGTATCAGCCATTTTTATTTTCCGTAATAACTTATCCTCGGATCGACGATTAAAACTAAAACAACGAAGCATTAATTCGCTGCGAGAAATTCAAGTTTTTGTTTGTTTTGTTACTTTCCGCAAAAATCCAGACGGACTCGACGTTAATTTATTGGATGTGTATGCATATTTCCGGTCTCTGTCTCCTCGGGCATGTAACGTCTCAGTTAACGCGTGACTTTTCGTTATGCACAAACCTCTCAGCCATCGAATTGCATTTCCTTGTCGTTACGTATACACCCCCGAGTTGTAAAAGCAACTTTACTATTCTTTGCTCGTACTGCGATACTCTCGGCTCTCGAGATCTCGATATAACAGTGGGAACGACGACAGCGGCAGCGAAAAAACTCACTTGGGGTAAACTCGACGAAACGAACTCTCGCGATCGGTTTGACGGGAGTCAATTCGAGCCTCGCGTTATTTCTATTCTCGTTTTTGTACTCGATTGGAAAATTCGAATTTGAACTTCCGGCTCGTCCGAAGCCGCTTCGATCGAAATTCATCGTCGGTCTCGTCCGCTCTACGAACGACTCGTCCCGTTTGCAATGAAAATCGACAGAAATCTGTAAAAAATCTGATCGCTTCAAATTCGATCGGGAAGAATCGGCGCGATAATGATAAACACGAGGATTTACAATGCGGCGACAAGCATACTCGACTGTGGATAGAAGAAGAGTACTCTTTCGTACTCTGGAAGGAGATTGGGGAGAAAGTTGTTTCGGTGGTGTGGCTCGAGTGAGCGTGTATCGCTGTCGAGGGGTCCTGGTGATTGGCCGATGAAGAAATCACGGAAGCAGCACGACGCTCGAGCGAAACAGCGAGAGAGCAGTGATCTGACTCTCTTTTGAAAAAAGTGTTGCAGTAGCAAACGGCAGAGAGCAATAATCAGCAGGAGCGAGAGCGCGCGATCCTATCGCGTCGTTGGCATCGTCGTCGAATCTGGAAACTTTCTCATACGAATGCCCCTCGCCTTGCCGTACACTCCCTTAACCCGTTATATAAATCGCCGTAAACCAGTGCGGCGCGTGTGTGCTGTGAATCATGCGTTTATTCTTATCGCACTGATTAATTTAAACTGATCGATGCAGAGACGAAAGGAGCGCTGAATTCAAGAACGAGGAGTGAGAAATCTCGAAATCGCTGAAAGCGCTGTTGATGCAGAGCCGAGTACGGTCGCGGAGTCAACGATCCGAGCCTCTTTTCACCCCCCCCCTCAATTTTATCCAATCTTTGCTTCATTTAGAATCAATCGGAAAGAAAACAATGTTCGGGCTGCGAAGAGGAAATCGATGGGAATTCGTGCCGGGAGGGTTCAACTTAACCGAGTGAGGCGAAACGAGCGTTCGAGTGTATGTGACGATAGTTTCGAAACAAACATTGAAAAATGAGCTCGAGGATTTCTCGAGAGACGCTGAGAAATCGAAAAACGCAATTTATCTGCGCTCCCGACCCGGTGTTGCGGGATTTTGAAAATGGGATCGGGAAGAGGAATCGTTGGCGAAAAGTCGAAATTTGAATACCGATAAAATGCAGCAGAACGACGCAGAACACGAATTAATTCGCTTAGCGAAAAATTGTGCTTTTCTGCGGGTGAAAAGAAGGAAAAAGGTCGCGAGAAGGATTGAATCCACGCTCAGTAATTACGGAAGGGGTCAATGAGATCGGATTGAACGCGAATAAAACGACTGAGGCTGAACGAGGGCGCGGATATATAGAGGCGAAGAGAAGTACATAATGTGGTATATCGCGGGCGCTCTCCCGCTGACAAGTGGGTGGTGGTTTGGCGATCGCGTACCGGTGCGAAGGTGCGCGAAGAGAGAAACGTCAGTGTCGGTGGGGAGGGGCGAGGGAGTGGGGGACGAAATTCCGGTAGAACGGCGCGCGCCCGCGACTCGACCTCGCGCGCTGACTCCGTTGAGAGACACACGACATCGTTGATAGCGACACGCGCGTACACACGAATACAGTGATCGCGCGAATGCGACAGCGCGTACGAACGAAGGATTGACCATCGCTCCTCGTCATAACGCCGCGTCTGCGAAAACCCCCCTCCCGCGAGCACCTTCGTCTTTTCGCAGCGAAGAGAGCGCGAGAGTGCCAGCGGTTGAGCCAGCGAAGAGGACGACGCTGAAGTTTCCAACGTTCGAGTCCAACGAAACGAGCGAAAAAAACGGTGCACGATGAAAAACTTCGAATTTCCAATTCGGCCGGGAACGAAATTGAAGAATTGCTGAAATTATTGGAAGCTTTTTTTTAGATCATCATTTCGTTAAATCGTTAAATCTCAGCGGTCCTAATGCAATTCGACGTTTGCACAGCCTTTCGACAGCTACCAACGGTTCTTTTTGCTTGAAAAATTATTCCTTGACTCCCCGAGTCTTCCGACCGCTTTCCGCAAGTTTCCTTACGTTGAAAAACGTCCCTACAGTTTTTAGCTACTCGCGGGCACGATGATTGGGAACGCGTGCAAAAAAGCAGCGGTTTCGCTGCTTTTCAGCGCGATGCTCCAACGTCGCGTAACAATTCGCATGCCGAATTTTCAGGCTTTTTATAATCATTGGCACGACTTTTTCCCTGTGCAAAATCGCTTCTACAAACGCACTCAAAAATCTGTCTCGTTCATTTCCGACAAATTAGAATTCGATCAAATTCACGATCGCGTTGAGAGTCGTAGAGAAAAAAAAAGGCAACGAGCGCTAATAACGAGGAAGTTCGAGCGGAAAAAATGCTCTCTGTTTTTGTTGGCGCTGTCATAAACGCTCGTGCGGCGAACTTGAATAATCATGCTATTTAATAGTGATCGTGTGAAGCGTAGCGAGTGCGCTGGGGCCTGCGCAGTCGTGCGGGGTAGGAGAAGACGATTTTTTCTGTTGCTGGCCTTATCGACGATAAATATTGAGCGATTCTCATCGCTTCTCGAACGTATTGCCGTAAGAAATATCCGATTACGAGAGAGCCCGCCTTTGTTTATTGAAAATGCAGCTGACGTCGGCGGATTTCGAGACGAAACAAAAGGACGAGCGCGCGACTACGAACTCGATCATTTATTTTAATTTACCCACCCATCGACCAACGATCTCGCAGATTTCAGTGCTGACGCAGGCTTTTGTGGTGGAGTCGAAATGGAAAAAGAAAAATTGTGCATGCCCGTTACGGGATTCGCGGTCAGTCGAACGCATCGCAAGATCCCACTTCGATAATTAATATGCGCGAGGGGAAAAAAGAAAGTTATCGAAATACGGTTTGGGTTAGAACCCAAAATCTCCCGATATCCCGAGCACCCAATGTCCCGAGGCGCACAGCATTATCTTGAATCTGAAAAGACAATACAATGGCACCGAGCATTCATAAAAATCGAACGATTTCTCACCTTGAACAAAGTAGCACAGCCAACGCGATATAGCGAGTGTAGAAAAATGTGAGTCGTATGTGTGGAAAATGCAATTGAGGCACGGCGAGAGAGCACGTGATACGAAGGGAAATTCTGTTGACACGGAGATTCTGTAGATTTGAATGAAGCCTGATTTCTCGGTGGTAGATTAATTGGCTCGATTTTACAAGCAGTTGGACGGGGCTGGTGCGGAAGCTCGAAGAAGGATGAGAAGGAAGGAAGTAAGATCCTTGAGGAGCAAAAGAACCGAAAAAAAACGATCTTCGTACGTAGAAAAACGTCCTCGAGACGTTTGCTCGCTCAGGGCCTCCGTCAGTGTCAGCGTTTATGATTCCGATACACCTCTGTGGATAATGCGGTCCGAAACGGAGCGATATTGACGACGCGAGTGGAGCGAGACCGAACGAGGAAGAAAAAAAGACGATGAAACGTGAGTGCGGATACGAATGGAAGGGAATTTTTAAAAATCATGCGATTCCACGCTCTTCGGAAGCGAACGGGACTCGGTTCCGATCCGGATCTCGGACCCTTTTCTCCCACCACGAATACAGAGAGATAACGATTATTTCTCGATAAGATTCAAATGATTTCCGATCGCGACAGCCGTCCCGAGTCCTCTTAAGGCTCCTCTCCCATTTATTTATCGTTTATTATTTTCATTATTTTTCAGCGTTTGTACAGAATCGTTTTGGCCTTGAACGACTCATACATTTATTCATGTATTTATGAGGATCGACGGAGTCGCGAGCACAGAGAGGTAATTAATAGACGATGAACTCAACTCCGGTAACATCCTCATTCGCGTGTCCGAGCCACCGCCACTAACTTATTGTATTAAAACGTTAAGGATGTGACGTCGTTCTATTACTAATGTCATCATCATTCACATCCACATGGAGCGTTATCGGGTTACCGTGTGCGAACGGTTGAGCCAACTGTCGCCCGATATCGCGATCGTGTCGAGTTCAAAACTATCGATCAATTCAACAACGTTCTAAGCGGCGAAGTCAACAAAAATTGGAGTCAAGATGGAAGAGGTTTCTCAGCCCAAATCGTGAAAATCAAGGTGCAAAAAAAATTGCAATTATTCCCAAAATCCAGCGAACGAATTTCCTCTTTTTAAGCCTCTCCGCGATGCTATCGAACCTTTGCCGCTTGTCGAATGATGGATTCTTCGTAACGACACTCCGAATGAAGAAGAAAAATATTGGAAAAACTCATGACAATTAAGCTCGTCTTGAAAAATCTGGGATTCCGGGATTCCTCTTGTACGATCGAGACACGCTGTTCGAGAATTAATGGGCGAGAAATTCGTGAGGGGAAAAGTGCGAATGAAAATTGGCATTATTCAACCTGAAAAGTTGGCTAATGAGAAATAAATCAGCGCTCTTTTTGTACGCAGGAATACTGCACGTTTGTTTAGCAGTTGGTGATTTAACAACGTCGATAGAAACGACGCTCGTGGGCACGAGGCTCGAGAACGAGATTACACGGTGTCGATAACGATATCAATACCCTTGAGAATTGGATTGTGCATTGCGTTCCAGCCTTTCCTACACCTGACATCCTCGAGCGGTTTCATAAAACCGAAGAAATTTAAAAACGCGTGTCCTACGAATGAGGACGTTCGCTCAACGGAGGTTCATTTGTTTTGATACCAAAATATCGATCTTCGTTGCGAGTGTAATGAGACACGCGATGGGTACATTAATAGCATAGTAGTTCGGTGCTCGTCTTTGAAATCGACGACGTTACACAACGAAACCTTTTGCGTTATTGCAAATGTATTACAAATTTATCTGTTTTTTCAACAATTTTTGAGAGAACGAATAAAAAGTTGGATTTCGGAACGAAATAATGATTTCGTATCGTCAAATTTTCGTGTGAACGCGAAGAAAAAATGGTCTCGAGAATTCCGATAAATTCCCGATGTTTTCACCGTCTTTCCAAACCCGACTGAATCGATTTTTTGACAAGGCTCTCACCAGTCTAAATCCCGAATGTAACGAGACGTTATTTCCTTCGTTTCTCCTTCGAGTCGAGCTTGAGGGCTCAGGGATGTTGCGAGTTCTCGTATCGATTGTCTTTGCTCCTCGAATACGGAGGAGCGTGAAACACGCAGCATCCTCGAACGTCCTTGACTCGTGTCTCGCACGTCTGCTTGAATTTCAACGAAATTCGTACAAAAAGATAATCACGAAGAAGGGGCTACACGAAAACTTTCACAAATAAGCTCGACTCGTTTCTTCCTTTTTCATTTATTCAGACGCACCGAAGTACAAAAAGATTCGAACACCCCACGCCATCCCGAGTCTGCGCACTGCCGCGTACGTACGTGTGTATACACTGTGTGACCTACTGTAGGGATCCCAAGATTACGCGGTGAACGTGACTTTCTGTCTGATTTGCTCGGCACAACCCACGACTTATTTATCTATCGCTCTCTCTCTTTCTTTTTCCCTTCCTCCGGCGCATTAGCATTACTTTTAAAAGTAATCGTTTGATTGGTTTTCGAGCCTCGACCAAGTCGCTAAATTCGACAAGCTCTCCCAATTTATTGAGTCATAAAGTCCCCCGATAGACGAAAATATTTTTCTCTATGACGCTGAAGTTTCCAACGTTGAAGTCCAACGAAATGATCGAAAAAAAACTCCAATAATTCCAGTAATTCTCCTATTTTGTTCCCTGCCAAATTTGCGATTCGTAGTTTCTCAAGCTGCACCAACGATTCGTGAAATAAAAAATTGGTGAATTACAAACGTTTTTTTCGTTCATTTCGTTGGACTCAAACGTTGGAAACTTCAGCGTCGTTTTTTCTCTTCTGGTGCTTCGTTCACGGATTCAAACACAGAGCACTTTTGTTCCACAGCAAGCCTCTCCTCCATGAGTGACCTCGTTTCATCTCGTCACATATTTTGTGCTCGATGTTGTCACCGTGAGAATGAAAAATCCGAAGCTCCATTGATCGGCGAACGAAGGGAATTTGAGACACACAAGTTTCCGACGTTCAACGTTTTTTTTATCGGAAAAAATAAACTGCAATTGCAATTTATTCACCGTGTCTAAAGAGAATTTGAGGGGAAAAAATGAATACGGAATAATTAGAGAGGAATCGACTCGATTCGACCTGGCCAGGTACTCGGAGTGATTTTGTTTGAATTTGTGGTAAAGTAGCTGCTGTGCAAGTGGCGTGCAACGGGTGAACCTGAGCACCGAGTCGCAAGAAATGTATGGTAGAGAAAAGGATTCGCGTTTCGTCAACGGGAGTGACAGGCCGAGTCACACGCTGTGAAAGCTACTTCTCGCTCGCTACTTTCAAGCAGAGAGAATGAGAAAGAGTGATATAAGGTTCCCCCTTGTTGTACAACGGTTAAACGGTGTACCTGGACAGAAAGAAACCCGCTACTTTCGAACACCGAGGGTTCCAAACGCCGCCTTCCGCTTACCTGAACTCTGAGCTCTCGCCTTCGACAAATAGACACGAAAATTCTTCACTCCCGTTTCGAGTAGTGCGTTTTGACGCCTCTGTGAACTGTACTAATAACTCTGAGATAAAACATCGAGTCGAGCGGGCTTTTTCAACATTCATTCACGGGGATTAAGCGAACCGTCATGTTTTTTTTGCTCATTTATTTATTTCAATTTCGGAAAGATATTGAAAAAAAATATTCAAATGGTTCTGAAGGCACGTGCATTCAAATTTTCACTATCGGTACGAAAAACTGTTTCCATAAATATTCGTTTTCACTTGGTTTGATTGTGAGGAAGAACGAGTGGAGTCAGTGGAAAAATTGAATATTCGTGAAAAACGCGTTTTTTGTTTCCTGTCAAATGTCAGCTCTTTTAAGCGCTTTTACATTTTTACTGCGCGCTCCTCCCCCGCGTGCTCGGATTAACCCTCATTTAAAATGCTAATTCACGGGCCTATTGTAAGTTTGGTGCTTGGAAATTTTCGGAATACTATTTTGACACGCAGCGTTATTGTTTGGGGAGCTTAAAACGTGGACTCTCGAAGGACGTTTATGACGCTGGGAATGTCTCGTGTCCGCAACATCGGCTCTACCGAGGGCTCTTTTTTATTTTACTCCCTACATAAATCATTTTAAAGCGGCGCGAAGTTGCTCGTCTCGCTGCACGAAAGAATCGAATCTTCCCCCGAAATTGGGTTACCTCCAAATCCGTTTATAAATTAACTGGAAATTATCGTCTCTCGACAAACGCTCGAATAATTTGTTCTCTAAAATCGCGGTAATTCCATTTCCGGGCAATAATTTTGTCCCTGGATCAACCAATTTTTACCGTTTTCAGATATTTTCACGTTGTTCCGAAATATTTCACAGCGTCACTCACTCAAAATTCACATCTCGAATAGCATTTTGCTTCTGCAGCTTTTTTCCTCAAAAAAAACGTCGATTAAGATGGATCAACGAAAAACAGATTCACAAATATTTCCATAGAAAAAAAAAACATGTTTGGAAAAAGATTTTTAAAAAAAAAGCGGATAAGCGAAACGGAAAGAAATGCTCTACTCTCGACCGTGAAAGAGAGTCGATAGAAGCGCGATCGCAAGTAACACGCTGGGATTATTGAGAGAAACGAGAGAATGGAAATCGCGAGCCGGTTAGTGGCAAACTTTCTTCTCGTCGTGTGGTTGGTATGTGATAGTTGCCCAAGTTCGGTAAAGTTACGACGCGAGAACGTCCAACAACAGAATGTCAGCTGTGGCGCATCGCATTGTACAAATATAAATTTATGTGTCTTCAGATGCACAAGAACGTCGTTAAATAAGGCGGTGTGAGGAGAAAATACGCGCGCGGTTGACGAACACGTACGAGAGTAAACACTAACACACTTGGTCGGAGACAGCCGTGTGGAGCGAGTGTGACCGTCGAATTCTCGATCGCGTTTATCGTTAAATTCTCCTGCAACGTTATTACGGAACACGTTCGTTCGTTGTTGAAATTTAAGAGAATAAAAAAAAAAAAAGAAGGAAAGAATTGAGAATGATTTTTTCGAAATATTTCGACGTCGCTCGATCGATTCGTCTTCAGATTCGAAAAAAAAAAAGAAACAAATTTTAAGTCTGGTACGACGAGGCTCGGATGGGTTTATCTAAATCGTTGATTAATTTCGAGTGATCGTTATCAGATGATTCGTCATCGAATTTCAAATAAAGGCTGAATTATAATTGAGAAAAGGAATCGAGAATTGAGAGAATCGCGATCGAATATGAAAAATGTCAGTCGATATTTTGTCAAATGGAACTGATTGAGGGTAGAAAAATTAGAAGGAAAAGGGAAAAAATTAGTGACACAAATTGCGCGGAGGAAAATCGAATGATGAAGAAAAAAAATTCATTGGTTTACTACTCACGTTTCATTCGTGTGACTCGATCATAATAATCCTCAGCGTCTGTGTCGCGTGATAATTTCAAGTCGTTTTTCTTCACACCCGAACGGATCTCTGGCGGTACGTGGAGCTCGATGTTTTTTGTTATTTCAATGGAAATTTGTGGCGTCGAGTAATCCAATGTTATAGTGTAAATCGAGTACGCACTTAATCACACTTCACCAAAAACAACGGGAAAAGTAAACAAAAAAAAAATAATTCACGAGCGAACTGAGAGTATGATATCGTCGATTGATCAAGCTTGATAACGTAACTTTGGTTGGGTTTTTATTTCCTTCGTTTCACGTCACGATTCACACAAAATCACAAAAACAGAGTATAATCTCCTTAATTATTCACCACGTTTAACTCTCGTCAACGAATATGGGACGAAAGAGTTGTACAGGCAGGAAAAAAGGCAATGTTCCCACCTCGTATCCGGTTAAATAATTTACTATAAATAATAATACATGAATTAGTACGTAGAGCACGGACTCGGTCAATGGTTCTCTATCTACGTATGAAACGTGGTGTTCCACAAAGTCGCACACTTTGTCGTCCACGCTGAATACTTCAGTTTGCCTCTCCAACAACAACAACAAAAAAGCAAAGTGCTTCTTGGCTTAGTTTTTCGTAAATATATAATTTGTTTAAACACGAGTAACTGTCCTCGTATATTTGTCTGTGGGTAATAAAATGAATTCGTTAATATTAAATCGCGTAATAACGGTAAAAATTCGGCGAGAAAAAAGCAAGAGCGTCGTGGAAGAAACGTCAAAACGTATGTGTTTACGAGGGATCAGATGCCCTTGTCTCGCAGGCTCGTGTTCGGGCACGATTTCTTTACTGCTCTGTGGTGCTCACGAGGGCACGCGCGCGTCTCTCGGTGGCCGCGCGTATAACGCGACGATCGCGACGATGTTCCACTAGCGGCAGTCAAAGCGACAGCAGCGGAACACCAGCGCGGTGGCGGCGGCGGTGGCGGCAAGAGGCACCAGCAGAAGCAGCGGCGGCGGCATTTTTCCCCCTCTCCTCTGTTGCTTCTCGCTGGCTCGGTTTCGCTCTCTCTCTCTCTCTCTCTCTCTCTCCCGCTCTCGCTCAACGATACGACGCGCCTCAACGATCTCCCTCGCTCTCCGCGACCTCTAGCGTGGCTCTTTTTCTCCGTGCTCTTTCTTTCTCTCCCACCTTCTCTTGTCCATACGACGTTTCTCTTGCGCTGCTCCCTCACCCACTCCTTCTCTCCTTCTCTCTCCCTCCGGCTCTCTCCTCATCGCGACGAGCGTCTCCCTCGCTCTCTTACTCGCCGTTGAGAAACTTTATTTATATCCGGTAGAGTAGCGGGAGCGCGCATTCGCTCTGGTTCGTCACATTTTGCAGCGTGAAAACGCGGTGCGCTTGGGTTAAGCCCGAGGAGAGGAGAGACGACCGAGACGAGGACGAAAAGTTTGTCGAAAGTACACTGTATACGACGGAGAGTTGGTAGTAAGAAATCGAGTATTCTCGTTCGTTTGTGTCGGGCACGCACACGGATACAAACGTAACCACACAGACGTGCAAGATTTTGTCATACATCCGGGGTTAAATATGTCAATCGCGTTCCGGAGGGAAATAATGCTGAGAGATCTTCGCACTGACTATTGCCAGTTACGGCCTTTTTATTGTCGTTGACAGATTCTCGGTTAAACGCGCCGTCACGATTTTCAAAAACAACAATTTATTTCATCTGACCCTCCTTACCCCGAAGCTCGCTCGGTAATCATATGTATCGAAGCCTCACAAACAAGAGGGCGTAATCCACATGCCTCTTTGAATATTAAACCTCCACGGATTACGCCCTTTCGCTTAAATCATTCCAGACCGATGCTCGTGGAGGGGATAGACTCGAGGGGGCGAGACGCGCGGAGGGGTTCTCACACACCGGCGTGTACGAGCGAAATTCTTGCTGCCCGACACGAAAATTTCCATTCCATTATGGATTTCTCTCATACTTGGTAACATTTTTTTTTTCTTCTTTTTTTAGGTTATAAACCGACTTGGGTATGTGCAGAATCTTTAGAAATTTTTTTGTCTGGTGGCTGCCGACGATTGAGCGATTTTCAGTACTTTTCCATCAAACCCGACGCGGTTCATTCGATCATGTATTTATTTTTCTTAAATAAATTGTCACTGTCGGAGACTCGCTTGTACGACAAAATTAAAGTTCAATCGTGTCACAAACCTTTTCGGTAAGCGGGAGTTTTAAGTTTGAAAATTCGAAAGATTCAAAACTCCCGCGTAATATTGGCTCAATTGTCGCTCATTCGAAACGTGATGAAAGCGAAAGAATCACCTTTGACCTTTGGTGCGACGGAATGAGCGGAATAATGGTCCGAATAGCGTGTCCTATTTGGCCTATTTTCAAACTAATCAGCCCTACCCGTGTCTACATTAAAATAGGTTTTCAAGGTGTAAATCAATAAACATGGCGATGCAGAATTGAGGGATATTCGTACTGTTGAATATCTGGTTGATCCGTCGTTACGGATTGATGGATAATACGTATCTCTGGGTCAGTAAAGGAGCGAGGACGAGTTTCGTTTTCACGCAAAAGCGAATAGCCATGAATATATAACAACGAATTAGACAAAGTCAAAGCAGTCATAATTTAACGGCGTTTTATCGTGACAACGACTGCTTAATTTCACGCTAGTTTGCGACGAGAAGAAAAAAATAATAAAAGAATAAGAGTGGCGGGGGGGGGGGGGGGGCAAAGGAGAAGAGCGAAACGAAAAGTTGGTTATTGGAACGAGAGATTACGAAGTGTGCGTGTAGTTTGGACATCCCTGTGGATAGAAAATGTACAATATGAGCGGTATGCCTCGCAGCGGCAACCCCGAGGGACAGTAGGATGCACTAATCCGCGTGGTGGCAGCAGTAGCAGGGTCGAGCGCATTGGCGTCAAGCGTGGAAAGGCCCGCGCTCGATGGGTGAGGGATGTGCTCGCGCGCGCTAAACGTCTGAAAGTAATACTATCTGTAGTGAGAGGTTGTTTGAGCCAACAGAGAGCGTGGCGGTCGTGTACGAGTTTGAACGAGGGGGTGGGGGGAGGGGGTTAGGTGGGGGCGGTTGTTTCCTCGCGCGCATTGTCTTGCTTCGTTCTCCGTTTGTGTATGCTCGTTCTTTTTTTTTTCTCGGACTTCTGGTCCCCTTGGTGCATCGTAGAGCCGGAGTGGAGTCGCCGCGAGTCGAAATGTCGACGCTTTCGTCCTCGCGCTAGTACGTCGATCGTATATAGCACCGTTTTGCTCTTACCACACCGAAGAGTGATCTTCGTGAGCATGGTGGGAGCTTCGAACTGACGATTTCCTTTTTTTCCTCTCTCTCTCTCTCTCTCTCTCTTCTTCTCCCTCGGTCTTCGTCCCTTTTTCTCACGTTTCGCTACTCCTCTTCCCCTCCGATTCTACTCCCGCTTAGCCAACTCCCCTTCCTCTCCGTCCGTGTCAACGCTACACGCACACGCGCGACTCGAGCCCACAGACGTTTCAACACAAGCGAGAATACGAGTCTCCCGCACGAGCATGCTGTGCAGCGCGAGGGGCAGGACGCACACCGCAAGCAAGCTGGTGGCGTCGAGTCGAGCGGCGACGAGGCATCGACGACGGCAGCCGAGTGAGATCCCTCGGACAAGCTCGGCTCTCCCCTCGACTATCTCTCCGAGCTGCGAGTGTGCAAGGCTCGGTGTAAATGTTAGAACGAGCGAGCGAGAGAGAGGGAGCCAGAGGAATAGCATACCGAAGTAGTATTGTGTAGTACAGCGAGGTTCGAGACAGAGTATTCGTATATCTATAGACACGGTGGCCGTACTCGGCGGAGGAGTCACAAGGGTGGGTTGACGGGGAATGAGGTAGAAGGGCGACTGTCCTGTCGGCAGTATAGAGGGGTCTGGCGCGGGGTTACTTCGCTACGATGTACAATGAGTATTCATATACGTATAGTGTGTGCACAACACCGCTACACATTGCCGAATCCGGGGCGACTATTATATCGCGTACTACACATCATATCCTACCACAGCGCGACTACTGCTACGATACAAATATTGTATGTACTCGCCCCGTGTACATACACGATTACGAGTGTGCGCGCGAGCGCGCGCGCGCGAGTGTGCGGAGCGTTTTGAGGGAGCGCGAGAGACGGCCGTCAGAATGCGCGTGATTCACGGTGGGGGTAGTAGCTACGAGGAGAATGATTCGAGTACAGTATGACAAAGCGGTGTGTCTGAGAGAGAGAGAGAGACCGATGGATAAAGAATGAAGTATATGGTACAAGAGCGATTCGGAGTGAGAAAAAGCGAGAGCACTGAGCCTGGGAGGAAGAGGGACGGAGAAAGGGAGTCTCGCGTAGCAGCTAGAAACTTGCGAAAAAACGGTAGAGCGAGAGAGACTCGATGGGAGCGACGGAGAGAGGGAGATTGGCAAAAGAGAAGTAAGCGGAGAGAAAGGGAGGCAGAATACTGCGGATAGAATAGAGGAGAGAGAGAGAGAGAGGAGAGACGAGAGAAAGAGTTGAGCGGGGTCGACGAGGACGAGACCCGAGGGGTTGTCGAGCCTCGTAGTTGACGGTGGTGGGGAGCTTTGACCTGAGCTAGTTCCCCTCCATTCAATCCACGGCCACAATATCGGTTATAGCGGAGCCACTGTTGCCAGATTGTGCGTGCTCTCGACTTTCGAAGGCGACTACTAATACCACTGCTCTCTTATGCACGCTCCTCGTACGTGTGCGTGCCCGTTGTCTTCTTGCCTGTGTGTGTCTCTCTGTGGTAACACACAGTGCTGACTGCCGTCGCCGCCGCCGCGACGACAACGCAACGACGACTCGACGACAAATATCTACCTATACACGTACGCGTTGTGCCGTGTGGGTGGAGCCTGCGAGTCCGGCAGACGAGCGACAGAAGGAAAGGTTCCCTTAGGTTATACTCCCACTCTCTCCTCTCTCTCGGTATCTCAAGCGCTTGTAACAGATGCACGCCACTATTTCTGTCTCTCTCAATCTCTCACTCTTCTCAGGCCTTTCTCGCTGGCGATGTGCACGAGGCCGTAGCCGTTCCGAACTCCTCTCGAATCTCCTCTTTCGATATAGACCCCGAGAGTTTGTATGTATATTATAATATACGTCTCTTCGCTCTCACTCCTTGTTTCCTCTGCCATCTCCCCCTCCCCCGCGCCGCTCAATCGTTCTCTCTCCGCTTATTCTTCCGTTCTCTGTCTCCCTCCCGCGCCCTCTCTCTTTCTTTATTTCTTCGGGTTTTTTTTGTTTACTCCTTGCCCCTTTTTTCTCTCCTCACACTTTTTCCTTCCCTCCTTCGTTCTTCTCTTTATCTTTCTTTCGTTCTCTTCCCATACTCCGAGAACTTCTGCTTCTGGTGCTTCGACGACGCTGCGCTTACAGCCGCTTCGTTTTACCATCCCCAACATTGCCACCGCACTCATTATTTCTCTTCATTTTTTTCCCTCCCTCGTTCGCCTTCCTTCCTTCCTTCCTCAACCGCTCCGTTCTTTCTCACTCCAACGTCTTCGCTACTGCGTAGCCCGATCTTTGCGAGGTTGCGATCGAACGACGACGGATATACGCTTAACGCCGCGTCGATCGCCTCGAATAAGTAGCAGTACCGACTTTATACGCTGTATGGACACGAGCGCGCTCAGAATGCATCGCTGCACCAAAACACTCCTAATAAAGCACTTATCCCGTTCCCTCGATTCTTCATCTTACCGATTTTAATAACTCCTACTATTTATAAAGCATGCAATCCCTGTTATGAAGACTAAATTCAATTTATCACTCGACCGTTTCGTCGTGATGACGAATAACCAATTTTTCGCGGGAGAGTATTTTCGTCATTGAATTAACCGGCTCTGTTGCGGGGTGTTACATTAAATTTCAGCTTCGATTGAACGCGATTGTTTCTTGCTCGCATTTTTACGAAAAAATTCAAATATTCGAGACAAAATTTGGTAAATTCATTACCCTCGGAGCGACGTGTAACAGATGTTTTCGTTTATTTTTACAAATTATCAAGAAATCCAGAAACGAATTTCGCTTTTGTATTATTCGTGTCGACGCGAAGTTTCATCCACGCGGAAAAATATTTCTGAGAATAACAGTGTACCGTTTAATCACCAAAAAAAATATACCCGTTATTATTATCATAATCGTACACCTCCTCGAGCTCGAAGATGATGTAACAAAGCGTCGAGCACGGCGTACAACATATTTTGAAAGCAACTTCGAGGCTCGTCCATTAAAAATCTCGTTATATGCGTTGTATACTTTCCGAGCAATTAAAATTCAAACTGTCCATTTATTATAATACTTTTTTGCCATTCGTAAAAGGCCGTGCGAACCAGAATTTTGCCTGACAGAATTCACCGCGACATCGACCGAATACCGACCGACGATAAAAGTGTCACGATTATTCATGCTCCCCGGGAAGTGAATAAAGTTGTCGATGGAGCACAATAATGAGAATAAGGGACAAAGTACTTTGCGTAGATTCCTCGATCACTTTGGACGATCGCCTTCGGCGAATTTTTTATAAAATCGTGAGCATACGAATGTCAAGAGCGCTGCTGCACGCTGCTGCACGCGCGTACAACATCACGCGTCGTGCGTTCCTTCCCTCCTCGTTTTTTTCATCTTATTGTTATGTACAGAAGACTCAAGAGTTCGACGAGTACACGTGAACTTTGGTACGCCCTTTCGGCGGTCCCTGTCTCGATCCGTTTGGCGTCTTTGACAGTGTGTTTCCATACACGTCGAGCATGCATATTTCCAACACGTACCGGGCGGGCACGGTGCGGCCTGGACGCCCTGGAGGCCGGTCCAGGTGCGGATCGAGAGCGTCGAAACAGGCCACTTCGTATTAACCGTAGACTTTCCTTCTCCCTCTCTCGCGCTCGCGCTCGCGCGCGCGAGCGCGTCTCCTCCGAGCGCGCTTCTCGTTGGTAAATAAACGAGAAAATAGCCGGGACGACGCACGTGCCTGCTCTTTCTGTCTCTCACCGGCAGATCGCGCACGCGCTCCCTCCCGCGCCGCCGCCGTCGCTGCTGCTCCTTCTTCACTTTTCGAACGAAAAAACCGGTCAATCGGGCCTCGCACGACTGTCGTGAATTTGTAATTTCATATCGCGAACAATATTCTCGAGATCGAGACAAAAGATGTTGAAATTATATTCCACAGGTGAAAATACGAAGCCTCATCGATCTCACGGGAAAAGTTCGTTTTCATCGAATTACACATAATAAATAAATATTACATCGAGAGTCTCAACGACCGGGGGCCCGCGATCGTTGTTTATCGAAAGAGAATTTTCATTAAATTAGTTAATCTAAATTTGGCCGAATATACTTGTGGTATTGGACCGACTTTGAATGACAATCGCTTGAAAATGTATCCTGCTTCGAGGTCGTTGGGACAAGTTGTCAAAAGCGAGTATAAATTTTGGTGAAACGACGACTTACGCGTAACGTGTTTGGCTGTCCGAGCGGTAATATTGATTTAAAAAGGCTATGAATTAATTATAAATCGTGTAAAGATGTGCGTGGATCCTTGATGGGCGTTGTTGGGATGTCGACTCGACGCGAGTGTGTTGACACGCACGGAATATGAGCCGAGACATTCTGGCAGCTGTGTATTCTCGCTTCGAGAGGCGAGAGCGCGAAGAACATGCGCGTGTCCTCGAGTCCTCGTTACGTTCGTGTCACGCATATTTAGAACGAGTTGGAGGATCTCGCGCGTGCGCGATTCCGCCCGTGACCTCACGATCGAACGTACGAGCGGACGGGAATCGGCGCGGTGTGTTTGACAATCACGGTCATTGCAGTGTCCTGCTATGAGTTTTGTACGGTTCCTGCGACATGGGACGCTGCACAGCGCCTTCTCCGGGCGATGCAAACATTTTTGGTCCAGTCATTCGGAAGCATCGAGTCTAAAGATTTATTGGCGATCTTTGATCGCCGGAAGCTGCTCAATTTTTTATTTATCCAAGTTTCGTTCAGTCGATCTCTTCCTGAAGTTTGCCATTTCTTGGCATTTCATTCACCGACCTGCGCGCCAGTTTCATTATTTTCTTATCAGTACTTCTTCGGTATCGAACAAACGTAGATTTTCACACTCGCTCAAGTCCGTCAAATGGTCGCAAACTGACATTTAGGAAAATCTTTTAACGCGAACGAGTCTCGTTCGTTTACCGAGGTAGATCGTCGAGGCTCGATAACCTCGAGAATCTCGAGAATGGCTTGAGTTGTCGAAGCGAAACTTTTCAAGCACCAATAATCGAGCGGTGACTAAAAATTCGTTTGATTTTATACGCATTCGTCAGATTAGTACGACGTTTCCAAGCTTTTCATCGTCTTTAACCCGAGCCTCCGTTTCAACGATTTTTTTTTTTTTTTTTTTTTTCAACTAAAAGAAGGAACCACCCGAAAGATTGTTAGTCGAATCGAAGTCTCGGAACGAAGCTTCATCAATGAAAAAAACGTTCAACATTCCCTCGAACGATTAAAATTATAAATACCAATGAGCGGTAATAATTTTTGAAAAATTATGAATGCTTTCTCCATGAGAAAGCTACGTCTAATAGTGCAACCATAAAGGATCGTTGGTGAAATTGGACTAATTATACGAGCACTGACAATTTCACCGATATTTATACTGCCAACTGCCAAGAATAATTTCGCTGGATAGCCTCGTTTTGTAGAATTTTCTTGGGCGCAACAAGACGAGGCGCAGGTGCGTGTGGAGGAAAAATGAACGGTGAGGACGGAAAATACATTTGTCGAAATAATTTCAATGATGAAAACCCGTGTAAAAAATGAAAACAAAAAATTTCACTGAGACTTCGTCCTTTTTACTTTTTTCGCTTAGTTGGTAAGTTTTTCTACGATAATCAACTTGGGCGAGTCAAGCCGGGCTTACCGTATCTCTCTCCCTGCTCTATACGTCATTACTATCCATAGTACGACTATATTTAGAGTCGCATATTAGTACGATTTCTCAGCGATTTCCGCTCAATTGCGCAACCCACTTGGTACTAATCTCGGAGCGAACGTTGTGTCAACAGTCGACTAAACGTGGCAACAATTTTCTTCGATGTTAATATCGACGTGAATCGGTGAATATGCGCACACACCGTACGTACGAATCTTCGAGAAAAAAACACGACTCTTGGCCTGTCTGTTTTCTTGGCTTAGTACGCGCGCTTGAGCGCTTACTAATTGTGAGAAGACGAACGGACTTCGACGAAGGGCTTGCAACGGAGGTGGAACGATTTATGAAAATTCGCACACTTTTAAGCCCCGGAAAGAAACATTTGAAAAGGCCTTTTTTGGAATGCTCAGTTTTCGCGACTTCTGATGAATCAGCGCCCGCTTTTGACCGGTAAAATAAAAAACACAAATAGAGAATCGGAGCGAGTTTTTGCGGCCGATTCTGACGGACTCGGAGAGTCGTCTTGGCTCCACCCCAATCTTCGGATCTGTAATAACAAAGTTTTTATTCCAATCGGAGTTTATTTTGATTTGAGAATTATTTCTGTATCGAAATTCGCTCGGAGTCGAGGACACGACGAAGAATCGAACGCTTGCACGGGCACGAGGAGGGAAGACATTTTTCCAGATGGAAGGTAAACGTGGGCTTACGCAGAGTGAGCCACGTTACTCGAGGATTTTCTCTTTTCCCGCCAGCTCAAAATTCCGGGGGAAAACACAAGGGAGTAACGGGACTGGTCCTTTTTCTCATGTACCTGACAGCGCCCGGCCGAACGGTCACGAGAGGATGAAACTCCCAAAGAAAAACGTTCGCTCTCGAGCACGTTCTCGAGCATTTTTCCAACGCTCATCCAACATCTCGAACAGCGAAATTTCCCGTGCTTGGGAGCCTCCAAAAATCCTTCGTTACCCCCGACTCAAGGAAGGTTGAAATATTTTGGGGAATAGTACAAACGAACTGCAGGAAGAAACGTGAATACCGACGGTCGGTAATAAAAGGTTTGATTTTTTAAGCGAACCCGTCGAATTATATTTCCTTTGAACGTTTGACCGAATGGATTTTATCAGGAATGAAAAATCTTTTAAGCCTCCATAACGCTACACAATGGTATCGAGCACATGGAAAAAATCAGTTACGAAAAATCACGATTTCCGTATATTTTGGAGGAGATCCAACAATATGAAATATTATCGTGGCCCAAATTCGTATTTTACAGTCCCTCATTCGAGTCAATTGAATTTCTACTGAGAATCATCGTCAATGAGCTCGAAGAGGAGTGAACGTTTTCTACAAAAGCATGAATAAAGCCTCGGCATTTCGAAGCGTCTTTTTCGTCGAACGCGATATTACCAGTTTTTAATATTCGTAAAACAACAAATCTAGGCAGCGACTCTGAGACAAGTACATTTATAAGACATGACGAGTTGCTGCCAGAGACTCTTTACCGGAGCGATAGCGTTTCCAATTGTTTTCGAAAATTTTCAAAATTTGTTTCTTCAATAATTAATTAACTATATCATTTCGGAGAATATTATACGTTGACATATTTTTTATTATTTTTTTTCTTTCGATTGCGACCTCATCGAACTCTGTAGCTTGACGCGTTGAAGAGATATGAATTATTTATTTTTTAATTGCATCAAAAAATGGGTCGGATTTTCGCATTTGTAAGTAATTTGAGTGAAAAATATTTTCTTAGCCCCGTTCCACTGAAACATCTCGAGTTTAACCAACTAACCAAACTTTATGTTTTCCAAATGCCATTAGAACTCGAAGGTCGCGAAAAGAACAAATGTTTTTCGTAATAAAGCGCGCGCCCATTGGCAGGCTAGTATTTCGACGATTGTGTGGCTAACCTATATGTTGACATTGGGGCAGAAAGTGAGTCGGTGATAAGGCGTCTTATAACCTGTTGGGTAAGTATAAACCTCGTCGCAAACACTATTTGCAACAAATTTTATCGCCCTGTTCGTAATGCTAATCTCGAGAGTCGGGAGAGCGAGAGAGAGAGAGAGAGAGAGAGAGACTGATCACGTGACTCGACGATTTGCGCAGCAGGTATATAGCACATATAAGATACGTAAGTACAGATATGTACAACGCAAGCCCGGAATGACTCGAATCGCAACGCCATTGTGGCCTAGTGTAATAAAGATAAAGTCACTGGTAATACAGGCATACAGATACACTACAAGAAAACGAACGTCGTGGGAGCAGCAAATTGAGAGGCTTGAAAAATTGCTTAAGAAAACAAACAAGCGGGGAAGCATTGGGTGTACGGGGATACGAAGCGTTCAATTTTGAAAAATGCTCGATCGATGGAAAGGTCCTGACGGATCGCTAGCGAGGAATGTTATTTGGAAAAATTATTCTCGAAACGATGGAATCGAGGATGATTTCATTGGAGTAAAAAATCATTGAGAAGGCTTCGAATGTATATTTTGTTGAATTTTAATTAATGAAAATAGCCTAGAATGGGTTCTCTCGCAGGGAGCATGAACGAGAATGGGCAGATCGAATATTGACGTTTCTCTGACAGTGAGGCGTGATGGACCGAGTGAAATTTAACGGTAGTTGAATAAACCGATTTCTTCGAATATTCATGTGGTTTTAAGACGACGAATGCACGAAGAAAATTCGTGTAAAAAAAATAAGGCGTAATGGGAATAAAACTGAGGAGACTAAGTCGACTAGTTCACGTTCATTCCCAGTTTGTTCTGTCCTCGTATCGATAACGTGGGCGCTACGAAAAAAAATGACTGATAAAGATTCGTGTTATCAAAAGGCTCGTAAATAAAGAGGAAAAAAGAATGTGAAATAAAAAAGAGCGTGAATACAAGTCCAACCTTCTGGTTGGAGTCGATCGATAAAGCTTTGGGTGTTGAAAAGGTAAGAAAACGTTTGAAATTCGAGCGGCTCGTCGAAAAATCTCGATGATATACGGCGCGTAATGTCACAGTTATGAGTCTAATGACGTCTCAGGGTAAACGAGTAATCGGGCTTTGGTGTCGAGAGATAGAAAACCGTCGTGGACACTCCGCGCCGAAAAATAGTGACGTGGGGGGTCTGAAAAGTGGCTCTTGTAAATCAAACTTTCGTTTCGGGAGTCGACGTTCGGTGAAAAAAGAGGAGAAGAAAAAAAAACTAGAAAATAAAGAGGCAAAGAAGAATGGATCGGCGTGGTCGGCGTTGTTAAACAGAATATTTCGTATTGACCTGTTCGCGAAGGGGCGAGCCGGAAAAATATTTAAAAGAGGGAAAAATGAGCGAGGAAAACTTAGCAGCTTAAGGGCACATATAGAGGTGTACAATAATGTCTATGTATATATAAATCTTCCAAGAGCCTCACGAAAGGGGAGAGAAAGAGAGAGAGAGAGAAGAGCGAGGAGAACGGCGAGGGTGGAAGATCGCAGTGGAAGGTAAGGATCGTCGTGAGAAGAAGAGGCAGAGCGAGAGAAGAGCGAGGGGCTGCTTGATCTTCGAGGCGAAGGCAGAAGATCTATAACTACGCAGTAAGTATACATTGGTAATAGTACTTGTATTAGTATGCGTATTTATACAGAAGATAGAGAAAGAAAAGGAGAAAGGAAGCGACGAGGAGAGAGGAGAGAAGGGAAATGTACGGGGCTGCGAGGGAGGAATCGGCAGAGCAAAAGCACCGAAGAAAAGGGAGAGTTGAGACGAGACGGAAGCCTCTCTCGGGTAAAATATACCAAGTTGAGGGGAGAGCTTCGGGAGAGAGCGCAAGAGAGAAGTAAAAGCAGCAGTTGGAGGGGGAGGGAGACACTGCGCAGGAGGTTTAAGGTTCGGGGGTTAGAATTGTGAAACCAAGGGAAGTAACCGGTACGGGGGTGGAAACGAAATGAGAAAAAAAGGACAGCGCCAGAGGGAGAGACGGAGAGAAGGCGAAAGGGAGAGAGATGTACGGATAGACGTTGAACAACGAGAAGCAAAGAAAGAGAGAGGTTAGGGGAGAAATATGGTGTCGACGTGGTAAGCGCTCAGGTAGGGGTTGAGCTCTCAGACCAATCGGGAAAAGGAGCGAAAGAGCTGTACTCCTAATATGTATATGTCTGTACAGGATCATCCACAATTCGTCTCACGCTTCACAGTGGGACAACCCTACGGAAAGATACTTGAATTCACTTCTGCCAAAGAGCTCCTCCAGCGAGTTTTCAAAATCCCGATAACGCACGCGGCTGAGAAAATAGATTAGGGCTCGGATCGATGGAATCTCGAGACGATTCGAAAAGAGCTTTCGACGAAAAGAATCCTAAAGTTCAACCACCATTAATTTTTCCCTACAATGAGTCGAGACGAAATCGAAACTTCCGTTCCAATGCGGTTCACGTGATCGGAAAATCTGTCACTCGAACCGAGGCGTTGCTTTTTTTTATGAAAAAAAGCTCTTTATAGACCGGACAATATTTCGAGAGCAAACGAAATATTCACGAGTGAAAAAGTCGTCTGCACCCGAAAATCATGGAACGAGCACTTTAAACGAACTATTCGAAATTTAAGTGCACGAGGGCTCCGCGAACGGGGCTGGCCCCTCCAGCGATTTCGTACCCGCCTTTTGGTCGAGCCTCTACAAGTCCACTGTACGCCTGCCCATACATATTCACTCCTTTCTCGATATTTAGAGCGCTCAGAGTGAAAAGGGCAGGAAGCACACGATTTCGTACGTTCAGACGCCTCCGTTGCGTCCTGTTGAGCGCTGACACTCGATTACATCCATACATACACGTGTTTATGTTTCATACGGACCAACGTGTCCGTCGTATGTAACACGGAGGCGTGCGAATATACACAGGACACGTATACATGGCGAATGCCTACTCTCATTATATAGTAGAACGTCGAGGAAGAATGTGCGCAGCGTTGCCAATAATAAGCCCCGCGTACAGCGCTCTGACCCTCTCCTTTCTATCACTGTCCCGAGAGAGAGAGAGAGAGAGAGAGAGAGAGAGAGAGAGAGAGAGAGAGAGAGAGCAGCGTTGTTGTTACTCGTATTGTGCTACCACGACGACCACGAATGTCGTGCGACGACTCATCGAGAGTCGCTCCCGAGCGAACGCCACCGCGTGGCAATCTCGACAAGCGGCGTAAACACGTACGAGAAGTGAATAAGTGGTGCTTCATGCCTTTCTTTTTTTCAGGCCTACTTTACCTTCAAATCTGCCGCCGAAGTCGCGCTACTCGTGCTTCACGAGTCGGGACAACACGGGCCTGTGGGGGGCGCTGACGTCGGCCAGGAAAACTGCTTGTGGACGGACACTGGTGAATAGCGAGGTTCAAAGTGACGTTGACTTGTCCATGCCCAACGATGCATGTCCCAACGTTTTTTCGAGACATTTTATTACTGAAGTGACGCCTCAATTGTGTTTAATCGAAGCAGATCTCGGCAATCTCGGAGACGTCGTTGAATGTGGAAAAATTTCATCGGTCATTTGGTTATTAATTGGAGAAATTTCACACACGAGTAAACTGCGGAGTTTGGTAATTTTTTAGATATAATTTATGACTCGCGGGACCAGTTGTATTTTGGAAGATTTTACTTCGGACAGAAGGGATGTTTCAGCGATGTTTCGAATGGGAAGAATGAAAGGAATCGTAGATCGTCGAGGATCGTTGATTTTTTTATAAGTGATTCGATATTTGTAAACAAAGTTTAGGGTCGATTGATCACGTCGATCTTTAGTCGCGCCTGCTTCGGCGTTTTTTCTCCCTCCCTCTCCCTCTCTTTCTATTTCTCTTTCTCTCACTTTCCTTCTCGTTCTTTCGCTCTTCCTCGCTCGCTTCATCCGCCGACGAAACCAGACCAGACTTGGTGGATTATTCTCGTCTGGGACAGATATAGAGTTTGCCGGTCGGTTCGTTCGGTCGTGTCGGAGGAAGCGCAGAGGATCGGGGGAGCCTCGAGGCGCCCCGCGCGTATAGAAATACTCATTCTAATCATAGGAAATTCCTTTAACAGCGGACACAAGCCGAACAGAGGAGAGACGTGTCGCGTGGAGATAAGTTTAAGCGCATGGTTATTAGCCGAACGATCCACGGAAAACTTTACCAATAAATCAATCAATGGCGCTCCCAGCCACCACTAATTTAGTACTTTGTCCCCATCAATGTCACTTCTTCTATAACCTCAGCCAAAATTCACGGTACAACGATGCGCGGCCATTTAGTAACGAGATTTTCACTCTTAGAGAAACAAGTCTCGAGGCTCGAATAGTGACGTTAATGTCACATTTAAATGTAGCAGCCTAAAGACGTTGGAATTAAGTAGAAACGTATTGAAACTCACTATTTTCTGTCGCTTTTCGAGTCAAAGTGTATTAACGCGTAATGGCGCCTGTTACCAAAGTCAGCGACCACTGGTGACGCTTTTGAGAAACAGAGACGTAGAAATTGTACACTTGTATCGACGATAAAAAAAATGAAGTCGATCCTGCGAACTCGCATGTGCGTATAGGGAGTGCGGCTAAAATCCCGGAGAAAAAGTATGCAAACGACCGTCGCTAGAGGCGCGCCGCTCGCTTGCCGTGGCTCGTGGCAACTCGAGCAAATTCCTGCTAAGGACAATCGCGATATTTTTACAGCGTGCGATGTCCGCGCGAGTGGCGTGATTCTCGTAAACAGCAACGGGAATTTAACAATCTCGTTACTGTTTGAATCCTCTTTAATACACGAACGCGAATAAGAATCAAAGCGGTAATGGGGGGTTCGAGTGCGTGTGCGCCGTTCATTGAGCAATGGCTCGACGACATCTGGTGGCGAATTTATTAAACAGCCGTATCGAAGCGCTCGCCAGAAAATGGAATATTTTTGACGTCTCGAGACATATCAGCGATTCTCGTGATGATCGGAATAACAGGACCACCTCAAACCGGTCCTCGAAATAGAGCGTGACAGGACGCCGGGGACAAGCGGACTGAGCGGAGACGAGTGACGAGAGATACGTTTTGCTCAACTACTGTTATCACCGCTGTCAACGGACTCGTGTTTTCGCCTCTGCGTGTCTACCAAAACTCTCCAACGGTCGCACACACTAGTTTTTTTTTCCCTCCCCCCCATTCGCTAATGACCTGTCAAGCTGACGTCGAAACTTCGCTGGAATAAAAAAAAGGTTTGCTCGATTTGCTAATTGCGAGAATTTCTCACTCCTGCAACTGCTTTTCGGAAGTTCACATTTCAGGCTGCAGTTAACCCAACAAAACATATCCCAAGTACGACATTATAATGCTTCCGGTTTCCTCACGCCTTTTTCCCTCATTGCCCGTCACTCTTCCACTCGGAATATCGCCGACGTCAGGAACAAAAAAGTGACACGGAAATTTGGGAGCTCAGACTTCTCTCGGCCATAATGCGGCTCGTCCTAACCCCCCCAACTTCTCTATAAATATCTCAATTCCCTCTTCGTCCACGTTGTTTTTCATTTATTTATCCTTTTTATTCTCGTTTCTCTCTGAAAATCTTCCCATTCCCTTTTCTCCTCTCGCAACGGACGGTTTATTCTCGCGCCTCTCGTCACAATATATCGTATATTTAAAATAGCTGCACACTGCAGAATAACTGAAATAGCCCGGGAACGGAACAGTGAGCAGCCGAGCAAAAGAAAGAGCGAGAGAGGGCCAAGTATCGGGTGAGGAAAGGAGAGGGGCTTATAGAGATGGCAAGTAAGCACTGCCAAGGGCCGATGATCCCGCGGTGAGAGGGCCCTCTACGAGACCAACGAACCACCTACTTCCTGGAAGTCTTTCTCTCTCTCTCTCTCCCTCTATTTCTCTTTTTCTCTGTTGAAAAGCAGCAAAAGCCATCCGTGTATACAAGAGATCTCATCGCGTGCATCAACAGTTGTAACTTGTACGTGTGCGAGCGGCTTCTGGGGGCACAGCCTCCGAAAAACTCTTTCAACTTGGTCAAATTTGTACACGAAATATTTCCTTCGTGCTTCCTGTCAAAAGAACCGCAACTCTGAACAAACTCGTTGGAGAGATCGACGATTGAGAAACTCGGCGTAGGTGTCGTCATCCTCCTCAGATTTGTACCTAAGGATTTATGACAACTGAGAAAAACGATGTTAACGTCCCGAGAAAGGAGAGCCTTGAGATTTATGCCGAATAAACGCTCGCACTGGACTCGTACAGTCTCATTCGTTCTCTAGACCTGCGACGCGGACCTTAAAGGGCCTCTAATAGTCGCTCGTTACTCTATCGATCTTTGTCCACCGCTCGCGATTCTCGATGCTGCGACGATCATCTATTTTCATACGAAAAATATAGTACGAACGAGCTTGACATTTGGTGCATCAAATGAAAATAAAATTCACTCTTGATGGGATGAAAGAAGGTTTCAAAATGAGACCGAATCAAAGACGAGAAACGATTACGAGTTTATTGAAATTCCTCTCTCATTTCAGGAGCTTCGACGATATTTTCCTGTCTGGAGCCCCAGTCTGGTCGAGGATCGAAAACGGGATGAGGATTTGGGAAAAAGGGCGATGCGCGATTATCGCGAAAACAAGGAAAACGATTGGCAATCGAGGCAAACGCGACCAGCAGATTCGTAAGTCCAATCGATTTGATTGGCCGCGATCGGGAATCGTACTGAAAAGGAAGAAAAGTAGTAAAGCGTTGAAAATGCTTGGTAACTAAGGACTCGGAACGAGGTTCGAATCTCGGGTGGATCCAAGGGCTTGAACAAAGTTGCTCATTGTCGCGGCATCTTGAGGGCGAGCATATTCCTCGGTTAAGCGATAATAACAAGCGTGTGGATTTTTGGAATAGTTTATAAGGCGGATGGCATGGGTCAGATGGTTGGTATGTGTGCGGGAGAGGAGAGAGAGAGAGAGAGAGGGAGAAGAGGGAGGGAAAAAGAGTGGCGGAGAATGAGGCGACGCTGAGGCGAGACGCAACCGTCGAGATGCTGCTCCGATGCTGTAGGTGGATGTGCGAGGTTATGTGTACGAGGAAAAGGAGACGAGATGAAGCAAGAAGCTGAGACGACGAGACGGAAGGACGAATGAGAGAGTAGAAAGAGTCAAATAGTGAACTCTCGCGCGAGTCCCCAGAGTGCTCGGTACGCCTCTGTATAGATATAGATATTAACGTGAAGGATGATATGGTATAGTACACACGAACGCGGGTCGATGAGGATGGTGTCTCTGGAGCGGGGGCGGCGGTCGAGAAGAGCCAACGCGAAGGCGTCAGAGAGGGAGAAAGAGAAAGAGAGAGAGAGAGAAAACCGGCGAGAGGGGAGGGGGGAGAGAAGAAAAAAGATGACGAAAGAACGAGGGCGAGGGAGATTGAGAATGCAAGGAGAGAAATGTAAGAAAGAGAGCGGCGTGCACAAGAGATTGTGCGCATGTGTCTTCGTGTTTGTGTGTATCACGAACATATCTACAAAGCCTGTGCGAAGGCAGATGCTTGAGAATGAAAAGGGCGCGTGTCAAAGCTCGATTGAGAGACTCGCCGTCCCTTTTGCCTCGGGTAATCGATACACGTGCATTTGTATAGTTTAATATACACGTCTATATATTTGTGTACATTTATATCGCTGCACATCGCTCGTATGCTTTGTCTATACGTATATACTTTTATAATGGGCAGAGCGCACAGAACAAAACGAGACGACGAGTGAACGAGCACACGAGAACAGGACGAAGGGAGTCTTATCGAATGAGGGAAAGAGAAAGAGAGAAAAAGAAAGAAGGAAAGAGACCGAGAAAAGAGCAGACGCGCGCGAAGCCGGGCAAGTTTAAGGGAAGTGGGGCTCGGGACGAAGGTGAGAGGAGACTCGAAGAAAGAGAGAAAAGATCGTAGCGGCAGTGGCATTGACCCCGTATAGTGTAGTAAGTAAGGTAATGTGAGCAGCCAGTGCTAAAGGGTATTTCCCATAGAGAAGAAATATCTGTAGTATGAAATATCTTCGCGTTACCTACCAACGCCAAATAGCACCGCTATCTTCCTGCCCGCGTATAGCGTCCGGGGAACGAAATAAGTGGAGCTGAAAATGAATATTCGCTTTGGTATCTCACGCTGATTGTTCGAGATTGCCTTGGGAATTATAAAAATTCGATGGCGCTTTGGAATCAGTTATGGAAAAGCTTACTTTTATCTCTCATTTCATTTATTTCGATATTTTCAAAAGTCATTTCGAGTTGAGCGTCAAATTATTTATTTCTGATACACTTTTCCTTCGAATACCAACAACCTGGTCCATTTTTGTTCGACTGGGACCTTCGGCACCTGCGGCTGATGGGCACATCGTTATTGTTCATGCGCCGCGCATTCGGTTATTCGTACAACGTCATTATTTTATTCGGCGCGAAGGCGATCCAGTGATCGATGCTCGAGCGACTCTCCGGGGAGGACGAATATCGTTCAAATTACCCGGGTGTACAACGAGCACAGGAAAAAAAGCAAGTGACCAGTTCCGGGGGAAAAAATTATCGAAATTTGTGTGTCAAGTTTTCTCTAAATGAACATTCGACTCGTCAAAATCAAGCAGTCTCGAACGTCACTCGCCAGAATATTCTCCAATAATAATAATTTTCTCGTATAAAACGAGAGCCTCTCGCTACAGAGTTTTATCCTCTTAGATAAATGTTTTTCAGTCTCTCCACGCTGAATTTTCAACCTCTCATTCGCCTCATGAAAAAAGTCTCTGTGCATTGGAAAAAACATAATCTGACGAAGACTAAGAAATTATACGTCGTGAAAAAAACGTCGCGTAACTGAATCTAACCAAGTGGTAATACCCAATATGTCCACGACGGATACTATACGTATAAGAAGTGTCGCAAAAGACGCACAAGAGAAAATTGAGAGGCGCTGACAAGGCCGTCTAGCAATTCACTGCGCACCGTCTCTTCTATTGCTCCTATTCTCTGTACACGCTCTCTCTCTCTCTCGCCCCTCCCTTGCCTCCCGCTCGTGTTTACTCTCTTGCGTATATCTCTTTCGAGGTTCTTCTAGATGGATGATGAACGTCACTGCGGCTCGGGTCTTGAGCCTGTCCAATTTACAACATCAAAAGTTATGAAATCGTTTCAACAAAGAATAATTATGAATAATTATTGTGAAATAAACGAAATGAGAATTTTTCCTCGAGGCTGTAATAATTGAAAAACATTTTCTTTGCTGCTGATAAGGCGAACGCGTATTGTGACGTAATTCGAATGTTGATTATCCATTTTTGCAGTTTCAATTATTTTCTTTGGTCTTCACATTTTCATGAACCATTTTATAATGTTATTCAATGTCGTTGGGTCGTGAGGACTCGTTTTTCAACGTTCGAGTGTCGTTTTGCTCGCAATCGCCTTCGCGATTCGTCTCGTACGCGGAGACAAATAATTCCTCGGGATGGATCGAAAATACTTTGAGAATTCTGAGGCTCTCTCGAATTCTTCCGACTTCCGGTGGACGTCAGAATTTCACGGGCGATTCGATACTCAAACTCATTTTCCGGGACGGAATTTCCCTCAGTCCCGAACGGGGGGCTGACCTTGGCAAAAAAATCTGGGTCAAGTGGAAAAAACTTCTGGTGGAATTGTTCGGAAGAAAAAATAGAGGAGCGAATTACTCGGTGGCGTCTTGGGCTAAAGGGACCTCGTAGAACGAGACGAGCCCTCACCCTTTTTTCACGCTTCGGTCGGTTATTCGCTTCATAGTAACCAGCTACAACGTCCCTTGTTATACGCTGTTTGAACACGCTTGTTTTGCCCTCGTACGTTTCGTAAGTTTTTCTTATTCACCGAGACGGGAACGATGTCTAGAAAAGATACATCGCAATCGAGACCATCGGAATTTTAATATTTACGAAGCTCTCCAGCGTTTTGTCTGCGTCCGTAAACAATAATTGCGATCGAAAAACATTTATCAACGAATTCTCGAAGAATTATTGAATTTTTGGGAATCTCAGTGGTGGTTTTTCCATCGTCACGTTTCTTCCGGCCCCCCCCCCTTCCTGTCACTTTGACAGCTCGGAAACGCCCGTCGTCGAGATCCGCGTCATTTTTATAACCAATTCCTTTCGGCGTTCAACAACAAACCAAGTTGAGCAACGATTTCATATTTTTGCGAATAAAAAAGCCCAGACTCGTCGCTCGATTCGACTGATCTCGCAAGGACGCTATTTCCTCGAGAGGCCACTCGGCCACTTTGCTTCGCGTATAATGCTCGTACTGGTAAATTAAAAATTGTCACACCTCGAACAGGGATCCGTGGAACTGAAGTCACCTCGGCGAGAAGGTCGAGATGAGGTGTATAAACCTCGAACAATCCCATAAAGGATGTACTCAGAGAGAGAGAGAAAGAGACGAATAAAATGGAAGAAAGATGGAGGCAGGCAAAGAGAGAAAAAGAGGATCGTACGAGATACGCTCACGTGACTTGCTAGACGTGGAAGTTAGGCTCAACGACCTGCTGTACACAAACGCGAACGTTCAGTCGTCGAACACCATACATTTCTCTCTCTCTCTCTCTTTTGTCTTTTATTTTTTACTATAGTATAATATAATCTACAAATCACCGTGCCGACTGTAGCTATTTACACAACTATTATATCTGTACAACACTTCGTAAATACTCTCCATACACAAATGTAAAAGTATTTATAATACAACACTTTTTTTTCACTATAGTTCGTCGCGATCTTGCTGTACTTTTTTCGACCTCTCTCTCTCTCTCTCCTTCTCGTTCTCCTTCTCCGGTCAGAGATTCGTGAAAGAAAAACGCCCAAGTACTCAACCGGTTCGAGCGCGTTCTGCTTACGCCCCGGACTCGATAGTCCACCACAACGGAATAACGGATTAGGACTCCTGGTGTCAGCATCATGTCGAACCTCCTCTGTGTCGATTCTCCTTATTGATAGGATTTCGTATCGATCATATCGGTAAATAAGACCTTTTTGCACCGTTGTTTTTTTAAAAGGTTCTCATTGTCCTTTCGAAAAACGAGTCATCGATATCGATGACCCCGCACGCGAGGCACGGCGAGCAGGGTTCTCTCGCCGTTAGGATTTCGACGGTATCCGAGTCTCCGTGCATTGAATCGGCTCCTTATTCGATTAGCGAGTTAATTCGACGTTGGTAATAAAATTGCTTAATTTTTCCATAAAAAATTTTGTTTTCCGAATTATGAACGAGTTTGTGTGGAAATTTGAAAGTGTCGAACGAGATTAGTCCGCGGAGGGCGTTATTTTTCCTCCAATTATTGTTAAATGCAAATTATTATTTTCGAATGTCATCATTCGAATTTTCATGTAATAATCGCTTCGAATCTGACATTTTATTTGATCAAGTCATTAAACACGGTGGTGCAAAAGCTTGATTCACTTAATCCGAGTTCCTCTTATTGAATTTTGATGAATTACGGCTTAAGCCGTTTCGGGATTTTCTGTTTCGAAAGATCGAACGTCCGGATTCCAAGACTGCTCATCCTCCGGTTCGCGCTTCTCCGGTTTCTCTCTCCCCCTTACTGTTTCTTTTGCTCTCGCCATCTCTCTCGGTTATCGGATAGAAATTTAAACTACGTATTCAATGACTCGGATGGAGCGATTCTCGAGGAATCACGTCGCTCGAATATCTCAATAAAATCAAAGAAAAACTATACTCAAGAATCTTTTGTTTTCATTTTTTTTACGCAACGTGGCAATGAACTTTGGACGAAAAATTACCTTCGTTTCAAAGACCAGTTTGACGAAATCGTTCACCACCATATTCGACATAATTTTTCGAATGAAAATATTCACAAAAAATGGGATTCCAATACTCATTGAGCAAATAAACGAAGTGAAAAGTTAATTATTTACTTGAAATTCCCAGTAATCTCTCGATAGGCGGACAAATTTCGAGGCAATGTCATGTGGCGGTCAAAAGACAGTGATTTTTCACCACTGGCTGTATGAGGCCGGCGTGCGCGCTTTCGTTCGAGGAATTTGATTGGAAGGAGAGCTGTTGGGTTGGTAAGCGAGCGAGCGCGAGGGCGCGCGCAGCAGCACAGCAGCTCGAACGCCCTCTCGCGGTCAGCGGAGGTCGCGGAGGTTGAGCTCATTCATAGGAATTTTACAGGTTGTCAGGCAGGTTTTTGGCCAAGCCTTTGTCATGGTAGTAACACCCTCGTCGTCTTCATCTTCCTTCATTTATGATTTTTCCTCCTTGTCGTTAGCACACGGGCGCGATCTTTCTTTCTATCCTTTCCTATCCTCCCACTCGAGGGTACTTGACTAATGTTATTCCTGTACGCAGGCATAAGCGTACACCAGTCCGGGCATTAAACATGCATAGACGAGGCCGTTCGGTCACAGATAGACGCGTCGATAAATTTATGGGGTCCGCATGGAATTCTGGATTTATCGTAGCTGCCAAGTTTTCTTTTCCCCTCTGTTACTTTTTCAATGTTTTTTAACCCCCGAACGATTCTTCTTTTCGAGCTCTCCTCTGAGAAAAATGAACACAATTTTCAAGCTTCGTCCGGAACGATATCGAAACAGGTACGTGAGAAAATCGGCAAATTTTGGAAAACTGTACGCACGTTTTTTTTCCATTCGGATGACACGCGATCGAGTACAATTGATATATGAAAAATGCACGAGTGTACTTCGAAGCTGAATTATTGACGATTATCGTAATTTTCGAATCGGAGGCGAGTGTAAATAGTCGGAAGAGAGTTAATGATCATTTGTTCGAAAAATAATTTCGAACGGCGTCTCTGGTTCGAATGATCTCAGGGCGAACAATGCGGCGAGGAGAAGCGAAAAAGGAAGGTAGAGAGAAAGAGTGCGGGCGCGAGAAAGAGAAAACCGTATAGGTGACCTCCGGGACTGCGTGAGAACATCTTCCCGACGAGAGAAGCTCCGTCGCGCTCTGGCCATTCCCTCGATGTAAGCGCATGGAAAGAAAATAAAGGGGGGAAAAAAGGAAGAGCGAGAAAAGAGGGAAAAAGGAGAAGAGAAGGCGAGATGAGGGAAGAAAGCGAAGTAAAAGAAAGAGAAAAGTCTACAACAAACCGGCGATCGTGAAAGAAGCAAACACGAATATAGGAAAGAGAAAGAGGAAGCGTACAAGTTTTCCCTACTAGCTGACATCCCCGCGTTCTCTTTGCCAACGAGTATGCGCCGTGTACACCCGCAATAATGCCTTCTGAATTCCATACAGGTATACGTATCAGGTAAACACTATATATTATATATATATATATAATACATACGATATCAAAGCTATATACGTATCTAAGAGCCAAGAAATGTACGCTATGCGCTCTTTATAGGCTTGTATACGAAGTCGAGCGACAATGGCCCCTCGCAGACCTCCGAGTACACGCAGAGTCCGCCAGGCGACGCGCTCTCCGGCATTCGCCGGTACGCGCGCGCACTTCTCCCTCGTTTAGTCACTTGCTCGCGCAAGAGCGCTCACTCGCTCGTATGTTCGTCGAGTGAGAGTGCACGACTGAGAGGACGAACGACGAGGTACGATATGCACCTTCGTATGCATGTTTAACCAGGATATATGCATATATCGTACACGCGTATCTTTATATAGAAGCGTAATAAGAATATTTCTATGTATATATGTGACCCCGGGAGGCCAGTCATTGGTCAGGTAAGAACCGCGGATATATTCGTTGCTCCTATCTTTTTCATAATTTGCTCATTTCGTCATACCAACCTCTCGCGCGCATATCGTTGCGGGTCATTAGTGAACCGATTTAATTATCATGCTAACTCTGTGATCAATTTTCCAATGGTTTTTGTGTCGAACGATTAATTCGAGCGAGAACCGTTTTTCTCCATTTTTTTCACTTTCAATTTACCCTTGTCGTACTTATCTGCGTCGTTGTGTAACGAGCGTGGAACGCGCGGTTGGATCAATTTGAATTTACAATCAATGAGATTGAATTCGAAATCGGGCATTTCGAAGATACCAGTTGCGGAGCTATTTTCACCTTGTTCACAGTCAAGGTTTTCTGACTTGACTATTTTTTGTCTTATTACACTCGAAACTATTGCACTGGACTGTGCATCGAAAGAAACTCGACGATTTGACGTTTCGTACAAAATGTGGGTCACGTGAGTTCTTATTTTTCAGGCATGAAAATAAATATATTGAATTCTACTTTTTCGCCCAACGACGAGATAACTTTGTTTCTTTTATCTTTGAGTAAATTCAAGAAAATAAGAAAATTGTGGAATACTCGAGGATAGTCGGTACGAAGGAAAAAGTCATTTTTACTTCGTTCGATTCCAAAAGACGTAATCCGAAACTTGCATTAACTACTCGCCAATGTATAGCTATGTTAACATTCCGTTTGTACAGAGTACCTCTTATTTGCATATAATTCGAAACTTCGAGCCGAGTTTCGTAGTGAAAGAAAAACTAAATGATATACATAGAAATGTGTATATACACGTATATGGAAAAACAGTGCGAAGGAAGGGAGACAAAAAGAGTTGAGCGAGATACAGAGAGGAGAGAGTTGCGAGGGTGTGTGCAGATCGAGCTGGTGCTGGTGCTGGTGGCTCGACGACCAAGACGACGAGTCTTCCTGTAAGAAGAAAAACTGGAAACGTTACCATCGATCGTTATCCCGGTGAAGGAGTATATAGAGAAGGGTGCTGGAGCTCGAGCGCGAGCGAGCTTCTCCTCGACATCCTTGGATATTTCTTCTCCTCTTCGTATCTCATCCTCTCCTCCTTCTCCTCTCTCATCGCGCAAGAGAGCCTCAGGGCCCGATGCATTCTATCTCCGAACGAGGAGACGCTCCTCACTCGGAGACAATCTGCATTCGCAGTGCTGTTGTGTGCGGGGCTTCGACGACTGCTTCTGGATTCGAGAACTGAGCGGCGGCGAACGCGCGAGCGCGCCCGGTGAACGTCGTCGCCCGATGAAAGAAGCAGATCGAGCATCCGGAGACAGAGGGTGCGAAGAGAAAAAAACGAAAAACAGACCCATTGCTATTAACATTCCAGGATAAACAGCGATATGTATGTACACTCGATAATTCAATGCGCGCGGGGTAACGAGGGTCAGGGAACAATGGAATCCTTCAGCTGAATCCTCGTGAAGTTTCTTCCTGTACTTTTGTCATTGAAGCTGCCCTACGAGCGTGTTGGAGCTTTCGCTTGTCCTTTCTTCGTCCCGCTTTGAACAAATCTTTTTATTGTAATTTCAACTTAAGAAATTTATTGTCACGATCAAACGAATTTTTCATTACCACTGATCAGTTGAATTTTTATCGTGTCGACTCGAGACGAGAATGATGCGTGAACTTTTTATTTCAAAACCTTCGGGAGACCGCAGTGTATAAAAATGCTTGAATTTTCTCATTAGCGAAGAATCGACGAGGACAAAAACGTAAGAACTCTCTTTTGGACGACCCCCATTGACCGGATATGTCTCTAGACGCGCATGCATTTACGTAGTAGAAGAATAAGACGAGCAGGAAGGACGAGAGAGGAGAAAAGAGGATAAAAAGGGAAAATAAATGAGAGAGAGGGAGAGACGTGGATTTAAATGGTGGTACGCGACGATGCCAGTGGACGGGAACGAATCTCTCCTTCCCGCATTTTTTCTTTTTTTGTTATTCGACGTCGAGGGCAATGGCGTTCCAAGTGCATGTGTACATTGCACGTACTTTATATCTATCTACAATCCACGATATAATGCACGTGTACGTGTGCATCGAAATTCGAGTGAAAAGAAGGTTGCGAGGGGAGTTTGCTCGGTGCGCTGAATCCGGCGACTTCCGCCTTTTTGTCGATAACGAGCGAGCCTCCATTTGCATGTGGACGATGCCAATACGCGTATGGAACGCGTTGTCCCTCAAGCTTTTGCATAGCTGCCCCCCCCCCCCCCCCCGCCTCCCTTTCCTCTCGGTCCCTTAACGCCGCCGTTTTCCCCACTCCACTGCGATTGTCCGTTAGGTGTTGCTAGTTTCAGGGGCGCTGCAAGCGTCGCCCAGAGCCCTCAGTGCCTTCACACGCGTGTGATATGCTGCAAAAATCAGTCGAATATTCGTCACACGAGATCGAGCTACGAAGACCCGGAGAATTAAGTCTTCGGAGGTTTCTCATCCTGGCGACGATAAATTCGATTATTCGTCTCAGAATCTCGCTCGCTGGAAAACAGAAGTGGGCGGGGGAGAGGCGAACAGAGCGAGAATTCTTCCTCCAGTCGTGTTCGAACGATTTCTAACTGAAGAATCGTTCTTCCAAGAGAAAAATCCTCGAGGACTTTTTTTTCTAAATATTTGACGGGTTATCGAGATTGGAAATTTAAGAGGTTAGCTTCAGGGACACTCTGTATACGTTTCGAGTTTTAAGTTGTACTTCGGGTGCGAGAAAACCGTGTAGGTGGGCCATGCAATGCCATCGCTGCATACATATATAGATCCGTATAGAAATATCTTTTTCGCTCTTCTTCGTTCCTCTCTCTCTCTCTCTCTCTCTCGCCCGGCCGCTCAGATTCTCTCCCTCTTTGTGGCAGTTTCTCTTCTTCGTAGCTGTTGCACTTCACCCGCGGAGTGTGGGGTCAGTGACGTCGTATATACACACAGCGCGAAGAGAAGAGAAAAGCGAGAGGGAGAAAGACTGTGATACAAAACGACGCATGTCTCATTCTCTCTCCTTCTCTCTTCCTTATAATTTTTATTCTCCTCTCTTGCTCTCTCGCTCTCTCTCCCTATCCGTGCTTTCCCGTCCCTCTCTTTCTTTCGTCCTGAAAGCTGCGGGACCAAACACAGCGATATGCGAGGGTGGTCGTCCTTCTTCTCTACTCTTTCCTCTTCTCTTCTCTTTTCCCAGCGGCAACTTTACCAACGGAATCCTCCGGCTTCCCCCCTCCGCCCCGTGCCCCTCGCACGTCCTTTTTTTCTTCTCTTCCTTTCCCGTCTTTCTCCCTATCTTTCTGCCTCTCCTCACTCGACCGAGCTGGTTTCCAGCTCTCGAGTGAAATTCCGATTGCTTCGGCGAAACAAAGAGATTTTTCGGTCTCGACTTCTCACTCATATCTCTCTCTCTCTCTCTCTTTCTCTTTCGCGACCGATCGAAAATCCCTCGATTTTATTCAACATGTCATTTGGGCGCTCGATCCTTATCAGCTTCGGTATTTTTGACGATTATTTTTCATTCGTCTCGAAAGGCTTACTCGACTGCTTTGCATCCGCAAGTGTTTATCCTCCAACATTTGTTTCTTCTTTTATTTTTTCATATTTTAACCTCCTCATGATTATTCCGTTGAGCAATGGCTCGAATAATTTTTTATTTGGAGCCGATACTCATCTCTGAAATAAGCGAGCGAGGCGAGAACGATCCCAGGTCGAACGGAGAGAAACGAACAGACATTCCGATCGAGACAATTTTCCCATAACCTCGTCGCCGTCTCTTGCTCCCGCGCGCGAGCCCTTTAACACGAGCAGTTCTTATATGTCAGATTACATTTGTATCTCGTGCACTATTTTTCAAATCGAACATATCAACCACCTACGAATACGAATTTCCGTCGGATCATCCGGTCCAAGTGTAATTTCATATTTTTCGACTCCCATAAAAAGCGACCTTGAAAACCAGATATGCTAAATTTTAGCGTTACATCAGCCTCGATCGCTCGGACTCTAAAATCATTGCCGATCAGGAATCGAGCGATCCAAGGTCACGCAAGGTCACGCGGCCCGTCCACGGAGGCACGCGCGGAGATTCACGAAAAAATCCGTTGAATTTTCCTCAACCGCGGTCGTTTGGGCTTCGAAGCTCACGCGGAAGCCGGCGAATAACGATAACTCGTGAATGACGATCGAATTCGCACGAATCTCAGTGAATAAGGCTTTCGCACGTGTAAATAGCATGTTTTTGGGCAATTGATAGTTCGGGGGTTATCAAGGGTCGGAAAAAGCCGAGTAATTTGGCAGTCGAAAACGGGAGAACGAAGAGAGGAATGACGAGAATAATTGTTATTCATTATTTGATTCGTATTAAATTATATGGCCGAAGAGATGCTTCCTCGGTCGAGAAACGCGGAGATAAAGGAGGGTGGGACGGGCGGAAAGATGTACTTTTCGAATGGTTGTCTCTACGCGGCGCGGTTGGTGAATCGTCGTGGCGCGACCCCGGCTCGTGGCATGAATCGGTCGTAGTCTGGGGCTCGGAGAGCGAGAAGAGCGGGAGGGGGCGGTTGGTTATACTCTCGAAACTCAACAAGAGAGACCTGTTGCCCACGGGCTCGTGCGCCAGAAATAATATTGCCGGTGGGCGCAGCCGGCGCTCTCGCAACCACACAACAACAGAGGCCAGTCAGGCAAGTTATCGGACAAAACGTGTGTGCACACGTATTCGCCGTTACTTACATGTATTTGCCCGAGACGGAAGAAAGAGAAAGAGAGGAGCGAGGGGGACACGCCGGAGGGGGAGGAAAAGACAGAGAAAAGTATCGGAGGACGAGAAGTCTTCGCCTTTCATCCGCAACACTGAATCCAACCAAGGCGCCACACGCTAAGATGAATATTCCTTGGCGAATTATTTCACCGTAACAAAAGCCTCTCATGGCTTATTATTCGCGATGTCACACCACCCAACCGCTACCGGACACACTTGTTGAATATCTCTTTCCCTGGCAGCCCATTCTTTCGATTTTCTTGCTTAGAAAAGCTACGACGAAGTTGGAAAAAAAAACGGATTTTCCTGCTCGTCTCTATCCCGATCTTTTTCGTGTCGAGAATCTCGGAGTGTGTTTTACACTAAAATATTTTAACGAACTGAGCAAATCGGTCGTGCGATTGGTCGTCCCGTTAGGACATCTCTCGGAGCTGTGAAATTTGACAGGCGGAAAGGGCGTTGCGTGCGAGAACAGCGAAATACTCGCGAGCGTTGTTTCCGAAGTCGGATTTTTATTTATTATTTTCAATAAAACGCAGATAGATCGAAAAACTTTGGCTCGCTCCACGACTCGACGCGTCTTGCGAATTTTTTCGTTTACTTTGCTCCCCGCATTCGGAAAAAAAGTGCGTCTGAATATTTCAAGTGGAGAAACTCTGAAGTCGAAAATGGCGAACCGTTGGAGCCCGCCTAGTGCGAAATTTTACCACCGTGATCGCGGGGGCGCTGGGCCCAAAATAATACCTCGACGAACATGAATGTATGGTGGTAGAATGCGAGTAACGCGAGAATGTTCCTTGAGAGTAGCCATTGGATTATGCACAACTGGAGAGCAACACCAACGAGATATTATTTCTCTCCGGTAGCATTGAGACCGGCCAAGTAGAGGAAGAAGGAAGAAGAGAGAAAAGAGCGAGAGGCTCGCTCCGAGGAGGCGTGTGAAGGCAGGGAAGAATGTGTTCGTACCGTTCGAAGGAGATGCGAGAGGAAAGAGGATGAGCGGAGAGAATAAGAAGTTAAAAAATACCGGAAGAGGGGATAAAGAGAGGAGAATGGACTCATCTCTCGACGACCCCGCGTTTCTCCTCTCGCTCTCTCGCTCTTTTGCGTCCTCGTATTTTTTTCTCATCTTATTCTCGTTCTCATCTCGCCTTCCTTCTTGGCATGTTTGACCCCGCGACCACCTTCACACACAAGAAGAAGAAGAAGAAGAAGAAGGAGAGAGACGGACTGAGAGAAAGAAAGAAAGAAAAAGAAGGCACGCGAGACAGTTGAGTGGGAAGAAAGAGGGGGAAAGGAGCTCGTGCGCCTTGCTGCAGAACGCGCGACGACGATGCTGTAGTGGGAGGGAGGGAATGGGGCAGCTCGAAATGCCCGACTCGATGGACTCGACTCTCGTTGCTGCTGCTGCTGCTGTTACTGCTGCTCCTGCCACAAAGCCTTCTTCGTTCCCATATATATTGCAACATATCACCGTGACAGTGTTTTGAACTCCACGCTTGAGATACATCCGAGAGAAAACTGCCACGAGAGCGGAGAGAAAATCGGTAGAAACGTCCCACAACTTTACGAGGAGAGGGGGACAAACACAATGAACCAATTCTAGGTTATGTCGAAGAGAACTCAACGTAGAGAAAGGGGACCGAAAAGTACACTAAATTAACTCGTTCGCAAACTTTTATGACTCGTGGACACCTCATCGAAACTATGTATTTTTAATCCCCGAGGGATGCGAAAGAAAAAACTTTTAGAATTATTTTCTATGCAATGTTTATTAAGGACGGTGGATCGCGACGATACCATCGCGACGTTGCCAGGCTAAACCATGTTAAAAATATGAAGAATTTCATAAAATTTGGTAAATGTATTATTTTAAAATAAATATGACAATATAAATTTTTTTAGATTTTTCTACCACATAGCTCTCGAGTAATTGAACACTAAACTTCGCGTGTATAAGCAACTTTGATATAACGCTCAATTATGCGATAACCACGTGGTAAAAAAATTTGAAAAAAATTGTATTTGTGTACTTGATGCCAAAGAATGTTATCACAAAATTTGATCAAATTCTGATTATTTTGATTTCGTGATCCACCCTCCTTAATCGGATCGAAGCGATTATTATTTCGGATTACCTTATTCGGGGTGAAAAAGAATGAAAAAAATCGGTTTTATTACCAGCAAGTGTGGAAATTATTGCGTTATTGACAAGTCGTATCTTTTACGACGAATCTTCCGCAGTAATATTCTCCCATTCCAAACGCACGGTGTTTATGGACCTCACGTTAAACTTGTGTATGTGTATTTATATGTGATTCGACAGGAATGAGAAAACGGCTCGAATGAACAAAAAGAAACAAACGAAAGAGAAAAAAACTTGTGAGGGAGGAACAAAATGGCGGACGAAAAGTGAGAGATGGTCGGAATAAATGAAGAAAATAAAACAAGAGATAAATAAAGTCTGCCTATGCGTGAAGATGCGAGACTCGAGGAAAGGAGCGTCCGTTTTTTTTCAATGTCTGAAAGAATGGGGTGGCCCTACATCTTTCCTTCTTCGACCCTGTGGTTTTATTCACTCTTACTATTCAGCTCCTTCTCCAATTTTCCAACACAAGCGACCTCAAAATCCTAGAGGTCGGGCAAGGTCGAATACGCAATTGGTGGCGAAAATTTGTAAAAGATTCGGAGAATCATCGGCACGTTTTTAACAAAATAAAATATCGGAATTGAACGATTAAAATATATCGAAGTAATGTGTACATTTGTAGGGATCGGGAACGGATCGTGTCAAGTTTTGTAACCTATGAATACAGACCCTTTCCGTCGCCTTTGTTCGCATGTTGACAAACGAGAATCCTTGACAGGCGATTGTCCCAGACAGCCACAAAAAACATGGATGCTTCGGTGAATCCTTTTAATATGTTTATTTGTCTTCTATTGTAACTTTCTAATTTCAATTCACACTTCACTCGTGTCACTCAATTTATTACTTGAGGAAAAACGGTCCCGTCCCGTTGGTTACGAAATATCGGCTTCGCGCGACGACCATGACACTTTTTTGCGACCCCAGCGCTGCGGTCGCCGGAGCAAGTTTTCGTTCGACCCAAAACAACATGGCGAAGAATAATGTTTCTATAAATGTTCAAATTCGTATGGTGAAATATTTTGAATTGGAATATTATTTTTCACAAGTAGCGAAAAACCACGGTTTATTTTCGCATGTTTATGCTTTTTTTTACGATTGAACTCGTGACGCTTTCATAAATGACAACTGTAGGCTAACGATTCTCCACATTTTTGAAACATCGATGCGCCCTGTGCTGCCACCATCGAGTACATCGAGAATTACAATAATTTTTCGACTTTCGTGATCGGGTGATGTTTTTTTCAAACTATTTTTGAACTCTGACGAATACTCGTGCTCCTCACGCCACTAAAATTCTTTAAATTTACTTTCCGAGTGTACTTTTCCCTCGATGGATTTTAACGCGTGTCTGTGGACCCTCGGGCTGACTCCTGGACGCATTTTTAGAAGCATGTGGGAATGCTTTTCTTATAAATTCGAACTTTGAGGTTAAAACCGGAAAAAACGTGTTTTTCAGAATATATACCAATTAAAACAATGGAGTTGAAAAAAAAAACATTTATCATCGAAAATGTAAATATTTTCATACATTCAAGGGTACTTTCGTAATATCTGACAATTTTAAAGCAGTAAAGATTGTGCAATTGTGTTGGTATTATACGTTTTTTTGTTATGTCTCGAGAACTTTCGCTTTTGGGCGTGTTCGGCTGCCCATCCTTTTCTTTCACTCGATCTATCTCGAATGAAAAAGAATACGGAAACGAAAGTGAATGAGATTGAGTTCGTTTAGAAAATCTCGCAAGCCGTTGAGTAGTAGGATTACGGCAGTAAGAGATTTCTTCGTTCTATTCATTATTCTTTCGAACGCGCCTATTTGGTGTGGCGTCAAGCACGGCGAAAAAACAGCACGGATTCGAATGTGTGGCATCTCGCGAGTTATCGTCGTTTGTCGTCAACGTCATGGTGCCGACGTAAGCACATTGTTGACGATACTTCAACAAAAAACGTGTTCTTCGTATGACGTCGGTTCTGATGTAAAAGGGTACAAAAAGCAAAAATATCCAGCGAAGATTATTCGGCGATGTTATAGTTTCATTTTACACGCAGTATTTCGGTCGTTCGAGGAAACGTTTTAAAGCACGATCCATATTTCTATAGTACTGTGGCATTATCGATTTTACTTAAAAAAAAGGTAAATAAAATGGAAAAACCTTCATCGAAACATCAAAACAGAAGAAAGGATTCGAAGATGAGATTAATGTCAATCGATTGTTCAAAAAGGGAGGAGAGATTCGGGAAAACAATAGAAAAGTGATGTTCAGCGAACGTAAACGCTAATATCTGGAAAACAAAATGAAAAATGTGCCGGACGGAGCGATCGAAAGTTTTTTCTGTATCTTCGTGAATATACTTTCCTAGATTGACAGATAAAAGATCCGCTACCGCGGCTCCGGTAATAATAATAATAATAAACTACAGTGCCGGGAAAATCGCAGATCGTTTTCCAACAAAAATCGAAACTGATTATCCAGCGATACGAATTTATAACGGAGCGCGTGTGCGAGCGCGATTTCTGGGTGTGTTTCTTGGTTATTCTTCATACTTTCTCTCACAGCGGAAGGGCAAATTGAGTGTCGCTGTCACAGAGCGGTGTGTTAAAAACAAGGAGAACAGGGCGGAAGCGTGTTCGAGGTTTCTCGTACCGAGAAGCGTTCGTCGACCGTATTCCGCCTTCGAGAATGTACCATCATCGTTTTCGTGGGTACGTGTGTTCTAAAAAAAAATGGATCGTAACGATGCGTAGATGGTTATTTATACGCGTGTACTATTTCAGTCTTTATCGTGTGTTCCTGACGAGTTTACCCTTCGATTTTTTCTCGATTCGAACGTTGACGATAAAATGACGAATTTCTAAAAACCAATTCCAGTCGAACTCATTTACTGATCAGAAATAAACATTCCGGAACAAATAAATCTTCACGTACGGCTAACTCGATTAAAAAATCGAACAAACCACTTTTTTCATGAGAACAAAGCGACGTTAGCCCCTCGATTGCAACAAGTTACAAACCTAACCTAAAAACTGTCCCACGACATTTTTAGGTTAGCTTTTTTGCTCCGGAAGTGCTGCGCAATAGCATCGCGTCCCAATGAGCAATCGTTTTGAATTGGACACAGTACATTATACGAAAAACACATTCAGGAAATGTACTCTCGGAACGTAGATGAGAAGAATGATCTTCCAGCGATGTTGTATATTTCCACGAGCTCTATCACGAGAGAGGGCGCACGTGCTATGCAAATAAATACTACTGTTCGAGCAAGTTACCTCTCGGACATTATACGTCCATATAAAAGCCTCAACTGCATATATATCTCTGTACGTATATTCATCATTTATCTGTGTACATGAACGCGCATATGTGTGCGCACACACGTATGGGGATGTACATGTGTAGATATATAAGCTAGTCTCGTGACCGTTGAAGTCAAGTGCACATCGTTTCCCACGGGCTATTTAAAATTCCTGATGCTCGCTGCGTTCTGTGGCTTTGAGATGCCTGCTTTGCAGCTCGCGCAACTCACCGTGATACAAGACATCGGTCCACGTCGCGGAGACGCGAATCTTCGCTCCATTGCGATTCCAAATAACCGGGACGAGAAACAAAGCGGCTGAATAAACATTCGCTCAGACTGTATATAAATCCTGCTCGTTAATGAAATACTTTTTATTACCGTTTGCATTTATTTAGTTGCAGAGCTAGATTTTCAGCGGTTTATCGCGTTTACGTTACTTTTTATATTCGTAATGATCGCGATGTTTTCAAGCGAAAGGATCGTCCATTGGCATACCGAGATTCCGACCGGAGTCGGATACGCTCGGGCGGGACGAAAGCGTCTGTCGGCGCTGTTCACAGCACAGGCGCATCCTTCATAAAGGAAATATACTTAAAACTGCGCTCGGGATTAAACCGCTCTCCGTCTCACTCGCCCGCTCTGGCTCTGTAACTCGCGGTGGTCTCTTTTTTTTTTCCACGAATCTCATAGCACCAGGATCGCTCCTCGACCGGCTTTTATCCCCGCGGCCACTTGTTTGTCTTTCCTCTGTCTTTCTCTCTCTCTCTCTCTCCCTCGCGCCCTCTTTCACTTTCGATTGAATCACTGCATTCGTGTGTAGTTGTGCTATACGACGATTTTTTTTCGAGAGGATGCAAGAAAGGAGGAAGAACCGAAGATCTGTCTCGGAACACAAAACTCGACGCGTAACACACCGTTTTTGTTGAATTTTCTTTCTTTCATATTTTCACATTCACGCACGCTTGTACCTCGACGATTTCGTGAAAAAATATTCTCACCGCATTTTTTCAAGAAAATATCCAAATTTTCAAAATGATTTTCAACAGAGATTATCGCTTTTTCGTATTCACGCTCCGATAAGTCTCGTTGTTATAATTTTTCTCCTAACCTGAAAACTTGCGACGTGTCAAACAATCATGTAATTGAAAACGTGCGAGCAGTTTTATTACTGAATTCGTAATGGAGACGACAATGAATATTTTTGTAAATTTATGTATCTACGAGGAAGAATAGTGTACACCCGGGAAGTTTAAAAACTCGGGATTAGTACGTACGTTGAAAATTGCCTTACGGTCGCGCATAAATTTTGAGGTTATAAATCTTCAACGAGAGGAAGTTCTCGGGACTGTGAATGTTATTGTGAAGTGAATCGGAGGAAAGGGCAAGTTCAGTAACTGTCAACAAAGTCGCCATCTGTCGCCGAAGTTCATAGTTTCTTCAAAGACGGTTTCTCGTATTTATTTTAGTTTCTTTGCATTATTCCGAGAGTTTACAACCGAGAGCAGTTTTCGTCATTATCGTGATCCGTTAACGAATGAACTGGAATATTTTGTCAGTAAAATGTTTATATCTCGGTTTTTTCGCAGCATTATTGTTCGAAATGGTGGATTTTCCATTTAGAACCGCTTAACTGTTGAATTCTCTCGAACCTCGCAGTGAGAGGTCATTTCGTCGAGATTTTCCTCGCGCTGTCTCTCGTTTCTCCTTTTTTCCGCTCGCCCAACTGGCCAACTCCGTCGCTCTCCCTCTCTCCTTCTATCTCGTTCGAAACGGTGGTTAAACTTCGGGCGTCCCTTCCACCGCGTGAATTTCTCAGAAAAGGAGATACTCGGTGGGGCAAAACAGAGGCGCGCGCGCCTGTTCTCAATAATCGCTCTCCGCCGGACTCTCCATCACTCTCGCGCGGCGATCCTCGAACTATTCTCCAGATACGAGCTCGCCCACCAGGTACACCACCTGCCACCGAGTTTCTGTCTCCTGACTCTCGCGAACGCACACGCGAATTCCCATTCGCGTCCTCCCCACCCCCGCGTGACCCCACACAGCCCTTCTAATCACGCTCTATTTTTTTTCGCTCGCTGTAGCACCGCTTTCGTCGCTTTCGATATTCGCTTCGCGTTTCCTGAACCAACGTTCCGTTCGTTTCCGCAAATATCTCTTTTTCTCTTTTTTCCTCGTAAGTCTCGTCGCTTTTCTCGTCGAACGGACGTTCGAAAATCGCTCATTTTTCGTCAGGATTTTCATCCTCTCTCAATAACTGATTTCTTTATCAGAAAAGTACACTTTTTCGACGTCGACGTGTCTCAGTTTGGAAAGCGATGCCCCAAGCTTTGAGGTTATGTTACTTTTCCGGGTAAAACTACACTCGAGAGTGTATTTGCCAGTTCGAAACTGTCAGAATTTCAATCTCAAATAAAAACCGTCATTATCGTGATCCAAGCAATGCGAAGTTCAGCACCGTCAGATATTCCATGGGATCAAACTTCAATCCGTGCTGTACTTCGTTTCGCTGTATAACCAGTCGAGTTTTGTCCACATTTCTCCCTTTACTTCGCCCTCGCGCCAGCAGACCGCCACCGCACCATGACGTTGTCTCTCAGCTCTCTAAGCAGGGCAGCGAAAAAGGAATGAGAGATAAAAAGAATCGTTTTGAAAAGCAGAGTGACAGGTAAGTGGAGGAAGGAATACTATCACTTTCTACGCTGTCGGCCAACTCTGCGCGCGTATATCCAATCCGAACGGCGAGTTTTGTCCTTTTTTTTTCACCCGAACGCTTCACCGCTCTCTCTCTTTGGTACACACGAGCGTTTTTTTGCACCTTCGTTCAACTACTTTTTATAGTTTATGAGCAACGAATCATTTCCACGACTAATCGAATTTGGATCGTCGATTTCGTCGTCGCAAATGCTACCGTTTCGCCAGGGACGTCGAATTATTTATTTTTCCCAACTATTGCAACGACGAGAAACTTTCGTCGGCTCGTGACACCTTTTGAGAAAAAAGTTTGCGAGGCAGACCGAGAATCGGTTGACGGCGACTCGGTACCGGAGTTTTAGCTCGAGTCGGTCAATCTCATCGCGCTATAGTTAAGGATGATTCGCACGAAGGCCGTACCGCGTCCATTGACTCTGTGAAATCTCATGAAAATAGGTCGAAGTCCTGGAAATCAATAGCATCGATAGTGGCATAGAAAAAACTGGGAAAAGTCCCACGGCACGGTAGAAGCTCCGCGCTCGACTCGTTCGTCATAGAGACGAAATGAAAATTCCTTCCGCTGTCAAAATAGCGTGTCCAGAGGCTCAGTGCTCGGCGAGCCTTTCGTTTCAGCATCCGAGATAAAGAGGGTGCCCCCCCTCGTTCGGTGAAGAGCCTTAAATATTGACGATTTAAGAAGCATCTTCGAAGACTGCATTCGGGAGGCTACGATTGCGAAGTGACCTTGCAATTTGTCACACGCGCACCGAGCAGTCCCCCGCGCGCAAACGCTTCCAAAATTCATGACTTTCTCAGCTATTTTTAAACACTCCTTCGATTTATTTTCAATCCGAGATATCGGGGGGTCGAGGATCATACGCAACGCGAAGCTCTTGTTTGTTCTCCCGCCGCAAGGTCACAACGGGGTCCTTGGATGAGAAAGCATTTAGAGCGCGCATTTGCTTCGTTATGAAAAATCGTGCTCGAGCAACCTGCGACGAATGTTCGGGAGAGTATTTTCCAACGCACACACTCCGTCCCGATTCCCGTTGTGTTTACAGTGCGGATGAGTGTCAGCAGGCGTTGGAACGAACCCGACCAAATAATAAAAAGTGCGTCCGAGTATGGAGAACATTCCACAGAATTCATTTGCGATCCTCGCTCGTCAGGCGAAACTTCTCCCCCCGAGCCAGTGCGCGTGTGTATGACCAGAGTGTGTACAAACTCGAACGGGTCACGGACTAATTCGAACGTGCTGCTTCTCGTTCGAGTACGCATACACAGGGGCGTATAAACGGCTCTCCGTGTGTCGACAATATAATAATTTCGTTCGGTGCCCTCCTCCCCCCTCCGCCCTCGGCTATTGAGAAGTTAGAAAGGCCTTTGGCGCACGCGCACCAAACTCCAGCATCCGCATATCTCTTTTTAATTCGCCCGCATTATTACTGTATACACGAGCCCCGGCGTGTGTGAACGCGGCTGAGAATTTCAGAAAAGTTCATTCTGAGAATGAGCCGTGGCGAGAGGACGCGATTGAAAACTTGGACGTTGCTGGAATTTCAACGTTGCAATTGTCTCAACGCCCACGCTCTTTTCATTAATTGATCTTCCATCTCCTTAGGACCGACACCGGCTGCGTCGACCTTTCGAAAATCGCTCGATACTCGCTCGATCCTTTTTCTTTTTTATTCGCTTCCGCCCCTCGTTTCACCTTTTCTCCCTTTCGCAGTGATTCTCGAGAAATGAATCGCCTTCACGGGCGCGTTGTGAGTAACGTTCTGGTCGCAACAATCCTGTCGGGAAATCGGTAAACGTCATTTTGTGGCTCGACTACGATGACGCGCTCTCTATCTCGATACATAAAATCTTTAATCGACCAGGTCGCTTCCAAACTCCTGTTTGCTTCGGCTATCATTTTTTAATTCCTCCACTCGAGTCGCTTCGTGCGCCTCAAAGCTGTGAGTCCTCCCGAATGACGGATTCGTTTCAAGCCGAAAATCTTTCCTTCGTACCCTCGGCAATAGATTTTCGTTTTCCATGCCTCGAGGAGCGTCGTACTCGGTCAAATTTGAGCCTTCCTTTCACCTTCGCTCACTCTGGAGTCTTACGAAGGACGAATTATTTCCATATTCTTCCAAAATTTATATTTCCAATCATTCCGCATCATTGCCACCGTTTTCCAAACTTTTTACCTCAAATTTAAACAATGTTCATTTCAAAATTTGAAAGTCCGGATAGAAACTGAATTCTCTCCACTCAACTCACTCCTCCCGAGGACAACTTGATCGATCATTTTTGAGACACAATTTTTAACCTTTTCACAAATAGTCGGAGAATCTTTATGGCTCCGGTGTAAATTATCGTCGTAAATTCGCCATGTATAATCATCGCTTGCGAACGCAGAGTGAAAGAAAGAGCAAGAGAGAGAGAGCGATTGCTACGCGTGCAAGAGAGAGAGAGAGAGAGAGGAAGGAGCGGCGGTTACAGAGGAGCAAGAGAGCTAGCGAGGAATGGATCAATACGGCGATACATGCTGAAGTAATTTCATTGTCCACTGTTAGGGCGGAGTCCTCACGTGCTGGATAGCGTGCCGTGGGGAAAATGAAACCCCCTTATGGCGTTGCGAGTGAACGGCAACCGCTCTTAGCGAGAAACAGACTGATTAGATACTTGACAGACTTATCTTTCGAAAAATATCGTTTTTTATATTTCTTTGACCCTTCAACGCTCTGCGTATCGTAAGCGATAAGAATTATTTTGTCTCCTCGATCTCCGCTCGCTTTTCATTGAGTTATGAGCTGAACGCTTTTTACGAATGAGAGTTTGCCTAGAAATTACGATTTTTTTAGCACCGTTAGAATTTTGCTGACACGCCTTCAAAATGAATCGCAACAAATTCACGCGAACTCGGCCAACGTCGCGTCCCCGATGATTGATGGAATTTTAGGATCGTTCAGTAGCTCGTTCGAGTCGAGAATCAACGTCGAAGGATTCTTGGGATCATTTTTCCTTGATCGTTCTTTCCATACTGTTTACCCACTCGCGCCAGGATCCAACGATCCGATGTAAATGCTCAAAACAATTTGGTTTCTCTCCCCCCCAACGCGCGGATACCGAGGCGAAAAGATATTTGCCCTTTCAGCGATTGACAGATATCGCGAAACTTCTTTTTTCTTCGCCCTACCGACGTCGAGATCGCCGCAATGGTCATAACAGTTTTTTACTTATTTGTCCTATTCACCTTCATATAGTGTATCCGCGCAGACACATGTATATTATGTACGTTCGAGGGTTCGGAATTTTCTTTGTTCAATAAGCAAACGGCCGTTCCTCTTTCAATTGGGCTCTCTCTCTCTTTCTCTCTCGTTCTTTTTTTTTCTCCCTGCGTAGTTCTCCCGATAAAAGGGACCTTTTGGTGAAGGTTCCCGGGCATCTTGCGAGCAACGAACGGCTGTCAGAGTTCGTAGAAGGCTTGCAAGCTGGGAGAAGAGAGGAACCAAGAAAACCATTCCTCTGGCTCGATTTTTCGGTTGGCCCGCTGAAAAAGAATCAAACACACGGGACAGAGGGCGAAAGAGAGACGGCGAGAGAGCGAGAGAGAGAGAGAAAGGAAAACGAGAGAAAGAGGGTTCTTTGGAGCTTCGACTCTCATTGATCCAACAAAACGTGAACATTGTCCTCTCTCGGTCCATTTCCTTCTCCTTAACCTTTTACTTTTCTTCGCCGCGCATCATCCTGCCTTCGTTCGAATTGCGTTTTATCCTCATTTTTACTTGGTGCTTTACCGATGCGTCCGCTTTCAAACTTAATGGACTATATTACACTGGCGAATCGAACGAAGACAAGGCTCGAACGTCGAATAAACATTTCTCACTTCCTCGTTGTATTTTGTGCTTCGAAATATCGAAATAAATATAAGTTTTTATCGATAAACGGTGAAGTCAAATTTTATCGAAGTTCGCAATCCCAAGTCGGATAATAAAATTGACAATTCAATCAATTCCCGCTGCCGTTGAACCTTCCACACTCAATTTTTTTCGCGTTTGTATCAGCACGTTTTTACAGCTTTTATTTTTCATACGCCAGCAGTCACCGTTGCTTTATTATGAGAGAATTTCGATTTGGATAAAAAAACGGGACGACTCTCCTCGGTCAAATATTTCCTATTTATCATCCGCGATTTATTTTACCGACGAAACGAGAGAGAACGGAAGCGAAGATGGAATGTCCTTTCGTTCATTGCCGCATCGACTTCTCGTAATTTAGCTAATATATTGATTCGCATTAGCATGATTATTAGTGCTGTCAGAATAAAATCGATCGTCCGAATCCGTTTTTCATTTAGTTTAATGGACTCCGCAGATCATTCGATAACTTGAAAAAATAAACAAACCTTGACGCGCGTACGACGATTCGTAATAAAATGCGACTCGATTCCGATTATGGGAAGACAGTAAATTACGAGCGAGTACGACTTTGGATTTTAATGTTGGAAAAATCACTTGGGCTTGCGTTATTTACGATCTCAAATATTTTAGTCCTGAACTTGATTAATTTTCAATAACAAATATTTGCGTGTTGGATACATTTCGTGGAATCATATTGTAAACACGATTTTCGAAGTAATCCTCGCTGTACAGTGATGAAAGATAAATACTTTTTTCTCTCTCTTTCCTTCTTTTTGTTCTCCGATTCTCTCGCTCTGATGACACGTGACGAGGGTCGCATCGATGCGCGCATGCGTATCGGTTTCTCCTCCTGTACGCAGCTACATTTGTGCTACGCTGGTGCTCCCGTTCGTCTCTTCATACGCGTTTGTTCCATGGTTTTTTCCTTATTTTTTGTTTTCCGCGTTCGCCGTACAGGGCCGATTGATGACAGTACTAAAGGGCCAAAGGAAGAGCGGTTTTTGTTTATTTATCGAGCCAGCAGAGTGGGGTCTTTCCTACGAAAATCTCAGAACGAACGTCTGCCTGTAAAAATTCGAAAAGTCTCGGAGATTTTCACGAGTCCTTTCGTTCCTGCACAGCGCCCTCTCCCGAGCACAAAGTCGAGAGTCCTACTCGGCCAGGTGGCGCCACCCGCCGTCCCCGATCAATTTCCGCGAAGTACATCAAGTTTTTCCATTTTATTCTCATCACTCGAAGAATATATGAAAAAGAAATTTAATCGCGCGTTGTAAACCTTGGGGTTACGTCATCTCGAGGAATCGCGAACAGCTCACGATCTAACTTACTGACTCGTCACTTTTGCGCATGGATAAAACGCTCCTCTCGGACACCGTCATATGCCTTTCTTGGATCGAGATCTCGACCTTGCCCCATATTTATTCGAAATATACATAGCGGCGTGTGGTGAGCACCACGAGAAGAACATCGAGGTAAGATATATCGCGGATAACTTTGATTTTTATTTCTCATAGATGCGTGTTTTTCTTTGAAAGAACCGTTGAGCAATCGCGGTGAGGTGGCGCTGCTGATCTCACGACGGCGAACTTCGGCCAACGATAATCGAGTCTCCGTGCAGCCAAATGCGGTCTTCATCATTGTTGTACCAAAATCGTGTTTATATTTTCTTCATTTATTCATAAGATGTAATCGCGTTAGGAAATTCGCTCGGATTAATAATTCAAATGTGACACATTTAAATTGAGTGAAAATTCGATAACTCGGAATAATTAAATCAGTGGCATTAAAATCCCGTTAGTTTTATCGGATTTTAGGTTATTCATTCGACCAATTCCCGAAAACACTCGCGTACGGGAAAAAACACTTGCGACGAAAAAATTGTTTCCCTTTAGTTGCCTGCTCGTATCCCGAACGATGCCAACAAAGTTTTACGACGCCTCTCTCGTAAATGAGCGTTTATGAAACACATGATATGTAAATAAAGTGAAGCAGCACGGGGTTCAAGCATCGGTGAAATGATTCATGTGTTGGCCCAGGTCGATTATGCTTTGTGTGCGAAGTAGGTACATACTCCTATTGATTTTCAACCCTCCAGCTATCATTCTCTCACCCCTCTCTGCCCTATGGCTTTCTCGCTCTCTCGCACTTTATCTCTCTCGTTACGTATCACAGCCGAGGACATAATAGGCGCATCGATATTCGATTTTCGAAGCATGCTCCTGCTCCTGCTCGTCGTATCGACGCCCTTGTTGCAAACCCCTCCAAGCGATGCAACCTCTCGTCCCTTATTCCCACGTGTCCCACCATGAATACGTTAAGTGTGAGACATTGAAAGTTTTAATCTATCAAAAATCGTGTTAAATAAACTCTGTATTTTCATCATATTTTCTCAATGAAAGAATTACATTTCGTCGTCATACAAAAGAGGGATTACGAAATTTGAAATATTTTTAAAACTGTTTCGAAATACCGACAAATTATTCGACACTACATTTTTCGTATTAAGGTAGATCGTGCCCAAAGTATCGTATTTTATGGGAGTTTTAATTCCGTCGATTTTTACTTCCTAATTAAATATATTATCACTTTAAATTAATGTCAGAGTTATTAATTCGAAATTGTAAATACATTTTTTCAACTTATCTTTTGGCGAATGAAATTACAAGCCATTAATTAATCGGAGATGCATCACTGATTGAACCCGAAATTTCATTCGTCCCTGGCGAAAATACTATAGTTTTTATGTAAACAATCGCCTTCGAGAGCGCAAAAGGAAATGAATAAAAAAATTATTAATAAAAAGACCGAAGGCTGTGACAGGAATGGACCAAGCCAAGAAGAAACAAAATTCCGAAATAAGCAAATGTGAGGTCATACGAGTGCTCGTTATCAATTTCATTCGATCTTTAAGGTAATATATCTTTATTCCTAGTAAGACAATCGTCTCGAATTTTTTTCCAAAGCTTCGTTATGTACTTCATTGTAATTGTGTACTTTTTCATAAACTTTGTAAAAAGCGTTCACTCGTTATATGGAAAGATGAACGATTTTTTACGCATAGTCCGACGAGTCCTTTAAAATTTGATGTGCGCTTCAGTCGATTAGCCATTTAAACTCTGTATAAATTTCAAAACTCTTGAGAAAATCGTTTCGTGCTTAAAATACCTTAATTGAATAATAAAACTGGAAATTTGAATTTCGTTGGAAGACAACGAAAATAGAATTTTTTAAATTCTAAATAAACTGGAAGCGCACTGATTCGTTGTCGAGTTATTTGTTTCACTTCGAATACTGAAATTTTTAGTTTTTTCGTCGAAAATCGAAACGTCGAAAGACACGAATGATGGCAAATTTACTTCGCACTCGTACCGCTGTCTAAAGTAGGATTTTAGCGGTTTGAAAAAAATCCGACGATCGATTGAAACGAGAGAATGTTGTGAATCGTGATTGGAAAAAAATCGCAGTGAATTTCGTTCCGGGACGAAATGATTTTGACCTGAAAAGTCATTCGCTGATCCGGCTGTTTATTATGTTTCTGAATGATCTGTAGGGAAATTGAAATTTAGCAAGAATGTTGACGAGCCGGATTACACACAGTCACGGCGTATATCAAAGCCAATCTTTCATGGTATGCTGAGTAAACCGTACGAGTACCGGGTCAAGCGGTAAGGATATAGATTCAGTGGCGCAATAACCCGTTTGCCATAACTGGCATCGCTCTTTTCCCCCATGGTACACGATTAGCGAGTGCACAATCGATCGACCAACTCTGCAGAGCGAACAAACCCGAGAACACGACAGTTTCAAACGTCCTGTCGGTAACGGAGTCCATTTTCTTTATCAACGAACACAAAAAAATACAATTTCATTATTAAATTTCTTTTTCGTGCTTTCCAAAATTGTTATCCGAGAGCAGGCTCCAACGAGACAAAAGGCATTTTTAGATCGAACGACTCCGCGATGTTGATCGATTGTAAATCAAATTTCCACGCAATTTTCTACTCACAAAATGTTTTTGCAAAAATATTCAACGAATTAAACATTCCGAGCACGAATTTCGGTCTTCGTTTCTTGAAGACCGAAATCTTCAAAATATTCTGACGAAACATATATTTTTTCATTGCTCAACTGCTCATGATATTGAGAACTTTTCAAATTATTAAAACAGCATTTTTAACAGCATTGCATTTTCGAAATTTTCATCGTGTTTGCCGAGAGACCGTTAAGGAAGATCGCCCGAATCTAATGAATATCGAAAACTCCAACTTTATGAGTTGAAGTTTTAAACTATGCTAGAAACATACAGCGTGCATCTATTCTCGGAATTATTAAAGAATCTAGCGTCTACTTGTCGAGAAAACAATCAAGGAAAATCACACGTTTTAAGGGTTATACACGCAGGCTCCTAGGCAGGAACACTTCCTGTGCGACCATTTGGATTTAAAGAAGTTGATTTTTTTTACCCAAAAGTGTACCTTGTACCTTTCAAAAGTTAGGCCGCTTTACAGTTTGGCAATGTTGCATACACTTTAAGGTAGGAGTCGCGCGACGATCGATATTAGACGAACTCGTGATTTTTAAATTATATAATTTTTACGTGATAAACTTTCATATGGCTAAAGGATTTACTAGGTTAACGAAGTTTATATCAAGAAATTTACGATCAAAAATAAAAATATAACACGGCATCTTATGAGAAACCCATCCCGCCAACACTATGATTGCACAATTCATTTCCTTATCGATTAGATATGTAGTTTATGTTAAAATTGCTCCTCATAGATTGTATTATAAACATTCCCAATGTGACTATACAAATATAGGGCCATCGACTCATTCGAAGAGAATTTTAAAAATAATCTCGATGAAAAGTCAGAAAAAGGCAGGAGATCGACTGCCATGAAGCGGCTCGATATACTTGGCAACGTTAAGAATGTATACATACATGTGTACTTTTCGTGATAGCCGGCGAGTTTGGAGGCTAGGATATTTTTCGACTGTAAGGTGAGAAGAGAACCGATATATATATGTATATATTGAAAAACCGAGTCAAATAAGCAATCATAAGATATTTCTAATCATAAATTATTAAATATGATCTTGTATAAATTTATACGAATACAGTTTAAATTGCCCTAAGATTTATTCAATACAGAAAACCTTTCTTATAACCTATTTTATTTGGACGATTAATAAATAGTCATTTGACCATAGAGTCGCGCGACTCTTACCTTAAAAAGAAAAGTTGGGAAAAAAAGACGTAAAACGGGTGAAAGCTCATTCGAAAACACGAACGGTGACGATCCTAGCGTCAAAAAATTTCACGCAAAATAGATTATTATTAATATAATCTCAGCAAATCTCCTAATAAATCTGAAAAAATTGACATTATTCAGCAAGCCTTGCTCATGTTGCCCAAAAAATTTCATATTTTTAGCATAATTTTTAACGGAGATATCACTGAATGTGTCTTGACTTCGATAAAATAACGACAGAAACGGTGGAAGGTTTGACAACGCCATGAGCGCATGCGATAGAAAATGGCTGTTGTTATATTTTGCTTGACGATTTAGCTACGAAAGTATTTTAACGGTTATCATTATATTAAAAATGGATAAATCTCAAGAAACGAGTTACACATAATTTTAATAATTGGGAGAATAAAATTCAATCGTTTCTTTTATCATGAAAAGAGGAAAAAAGTTCAGCTGCTTTTTTGAATCCCGAGTAACGCATGATCTTCCTTAAAAATCAATTTGCCAGGTAAAATTCATTGCTATTGAGCAAAAGCCCGAAGCGCGGTGTTCGTTTACTCGTTCATTCAAATAACACTTTATTTCGCTGATGAATCGCATGCGAGATTTACCACCCAGAGCATCAATCAATCGCTTTTTCCAAAGCAGTGTTTTTCGAAAATATAGCATCGTCGATTACGCTCGAAGAGTCTGCGTTGAACGTGTGGCGCGTGGCTCGCGGGATGGAGGAAAAGACACGAAAAGGGAGAAGAAGAACATGCGTGTTGAGAGCGGTTGCGCACGTGCCCACCTTAACCTTGGTGGCACGACACCTGCCACTAAAATCGGGATCGTACGATAATGGCTCGTCTCCCGTTGTCCCTAATTTTCTTTCCCCCCTTTCTCTTCTCCCCATATTGGAAAAAATCATTGGAATATCGAGTCGGTAACCTCGACAAATATTTTTACTATATGAAATTCCTGATGAATATTAAAAATAATAAAAATTCGAGAAAAAAAGCCATCGAAAATCGTCAAAATACAAATTCGAAATCAACAGTTTTTCATAAAATCACGCAAACTTGTATCAGAAGCGTAAAAAAACTAGAAATCCTCTTCGCCAAGATTCAAGTGTACGCTAAAAAGTAATTAAATCATTTCGAATAAAATTGAATACCAGCCCAAGTGGATTTCTCCTTTATTCACAAGCGTTACAGAATAAAAAACCTTGTTCGTCTCGTCTCTGTGTGATTTATCCAAAACAAATGTACATTCAAATAGAAAATTGAGTGTCGCCGTGCTACGGCGTCATTGGCGAGATCCTCCGGATAGATTTTCGTTGTAAATTCTCCGGTTGACGTCACCGCACAAAGACGATAACCGAAGCGTCTCTATACGTCAAAGCCAGTCGTGATATTTGAGGAAGCGTTTGCGTGCGTTGGGACGAAGGATCGCGTTTCCGATGAGAGGAGGATGGGAGTACAAAAAATTGCGGAGATAGGGTCAAATAATGTTTTTTGGCATTAGTTTGAGGGTTTGGTGCGTATTGAGTAAAAGAATCGAGAGCAGTGTCGGAGTATGATTGAAGCAGCGAGAGGGAATGCGCTCGAAGTTCCATTCGGAGCTTGTTTCGATGTCGGTGTTTACGAGTCTTTCTTTCCCAACGTCGGAATTCATCGTGAGAATAGCGGAAGGTTGAATTAACCTAGAAAAAGTGACGTAGAAGACGGCCTCGGGGGGAGTAGGTGTGACGTGGGCGATGCGGAGGTCAGAAAGGAGGGTGAGTAAAGAGATAGGGAGGAAGAGAAATGAGGAGGGTTGTGGGTGCGAGAGCGAGGGGTTGGTCCGTGAGGTCCATCGGTCCAGGTTGGATCGGTGATCGAAGCGCGCGACACGAGCGTGGGTCGAGTCGAACCCGACGCGGGCCCTGAGCGGCGCGCAAGGACTCTGAGGAACGTGGTCGTTGGAGCTCTATTTCGAGACGGAGTCCTTGGGCTTGGAAGGCGAGGGAGTATTTTTTGTTGCGTGTGTCTCTCAATAAAAGGGAGCAAGTTTTGAAGGAGGCGAGGCGAGCAGCGAGGGGAGGGGAGGGAAGGGTTAATTGAGCCAATAGCCGTAGGTCGATGGGCGCGCGAGAGGACGATCCTCGGGTTGAGAATCACTGGACACGCGTTTTGGTAGGGCGCGAAACTTGGAGGTAACAGCCCACTGCGCTTTTGCCCGTGTTCTTGGTGGATGGGTATTGATCAGTAGGAGGGTAACACACTCGCACAACTGAGGAGAACACGAAGGCGGCTTTGAGAGGATACCTACCGTACCTACGAGAGCGTTTCCATCTCTGTTCCTCGTCCGAGGCATCAACGAGAGCCTGCCCCGGCTCTCCGCAGCCCTGCCGCGTCTTCCCTTCGACTCGCTCTCGCGAGTTTTGCTCTCGCGTTCCCTCCCCTCCGCTGGCTCTCCTTCTCTCTCTATCTCTCCTCGCATTCACCATTTTTTTTCATTCCGATCAACGATCTTTCTCTTCGCGCTGGTGCACGCTCGCGGTCTCTCGGTTTCGCAGCTTCTCCGCCGCTCCTTTTGACCGAGTAAGGCATAGCGCCCTCGCTCTCGCATCCGCACAGGACGCGACGGTGCTCAGGTACGAGTGCTACATCACCGCAGCCTCCCGTCGAAAGGGACGCTCCCGGAGCCCGGAAGCACGCCCGCGCCGCGAGCCTCTGGCCCTTCTGTTTCCACACGCCGCGCAGAATGCGCAAGCAGAGCTATCTACAGCGGGGGTACATAATGTACGTACTAAATCAGTATATATGTACTCGCACTCACGCTGTCTGCGGATATGTGCAACCCCATGTACCATCGACCGGCGTACATATGTGCGGATTCCACTCTCCGTGTATCGCAGCCCCGCAAACGGGCGAACGTACCGACGTGTGTGGGAGCGCGTACGCGAGCACGGGGGAGCGCCGAGTCTCGGAGTGTTGGAAAACACATACTTGGCTATTCATGCTCGTGGAGGTCGAAGGTTTGGAGCTAGAGGGGCGCTGCTTTCGTAGCTTCGGCACAGTCCCCGTCGAACTCGCGAGGCCCTTGCGTCACGAGGGTCTCGAGCGAGGCACGCGCGCAGCGGGGAAACCCACGACACCGTCGACGCGACATAGTGCCCCCGATTGCTTTATTTCCTCCCCCAGCCTGCCTCACTCTATTCGGCCAACCCTATGCCACCTAACGAAAACCACCCGTTCACCCAACCATCCGCACCACTCCTCGTGCAGAGAGAACGAGCCAAGTTTCGCCCCTAAAATCCTCTCTGGAGCCCACGAATCGAGCTCCGTCTCTCCAATTCACAAACTCCCTTCTCTGCCGCTCACTCACCCTGCTTTCAACCCCCGTCTGCGTTACTCCGTCTCATCTTTTCGCCGATTTTCTCCCTCTCGCTCCATTCCTTTCTGACTCTATCGCGCGCTGCGCTTTCTCTCCTCTCTCCTCGTCCCATCTCTTTATCACTTTTCTTCCGATCTTTCCTCGGAGTTTTTACTACTGCGCGAGCACCGGCATCGTTTCTTGGTCTTTTATTGCCATTATTCTTCCGTACTTGACGCCTCGAATACGCGGGCATCTCTGCCTGTGTGCACGGGGGACGTTGACGGAAACGCGTTATCCCGATCTCCAAAATTGCCAGATTGCGAGAGCTCGGAACCTCCCTCATATTCAAGTTGAAGTCCGTTTATTGCCCGGACCGCAGCATCGGCTCTGAGATCCCGAATCTTTCCATCGAATTCCTCTCTCCGGAATTTCGATGCGCTCGATTTGTGCACTTGCGTCCTCAGAGTTTTATATTTGTTCGGCGAGCAGGAAAACTTGAAAAAAAAATGATAAATCCTTTATCACCGCATGAAAAAATGACGAGAGGGTTGAAGAGTATTTAGCAAGGGCTTAACGGGAGTCGATCGGTGCGGAATCGCATCCAAGATTTGGGCCTGTCATTTACATTACGAACCGGACCGAATTAAACGCGTGTACCCTCGAACAAACGCGCGTGCGATGATCGATCGAAGCGTTGAAGCGATCCTGTCGATAAGGGCTGCGCAAGCCATGAGATTTCCCGAGCAAACATTATCTCAGGGATGGCATATTCCACGTTACATTTGGATTTCTATTGCTTCCTATCAGATTGGCGCTACGAGAACGAGCCGATCGGGCTCTTCGAGCCCTTCGAGCTCTCGCGTCTTGTTGGGAGTTCATGTACATGTATTTGTCTTTGAATCACGCGTGTATAACTCGTATCCTCAGGAACTACAGCTCAGAAGCTTCTAGCTTTCGAGAGCTGGCTTCAACCACCTCAAACCCAACTCCAGGCCGCTGTCTGTGATCATAGGAAGCTCTCTCCCTCCTCCTACGTATATGTCATGATATTTGTATATACCAAGCGTATATACATACACGTTTATGTGTCTATGTACCCCTGCTGCGTGGCATGTCATAGGTCAGATTATCGGGAGTCCTGATTACGTCTCCACTTGGACCAGCCTACCTATTTATACCGTGAACAGGCGCCAGGAGGCGCGATATATACAATGAATCTATTTATACGCGTGTGTATATATTTAAGCACGTCGATGTACGGTGTGTCTCGAATTGGCGAACGGCGGAGAACTCCCCTCGATTTTACGTAGCCAAAGTCTTCTGAAATCGATCACTTCTCGACTGGTATGTGAGCAGCTTTTATTTCGTGAGCGGAACGAAATTCTTCGCTTTTCGATACAGTTGATTATTGCTCGTTTGATCTGTAGGAAATTGGTCGTTTTGTTTTTTAATTCTCAGCTGGATTCGATTACTGTTTTCGAGCTTGTCAAATTTACGAGCATTTATCTACAAACTCTGTTGGGGCGTCGAAATTTCTGCAGATAAGGAAGGAAGTCGTGATTGTTGCTGTGAAACATGCACCTTGCAGCTGCGGGGACTTTGAGCGACGCGAAAATTGGGACACCCCATTTGTGTGAGTATATATTAATGTGGAGAAACTCAATATCACGCACCACTCACACGCGTCATAGTTACAACTATACTGTCCTCAGCAATATTACGCACTAACCTCGCGTATCATTAGTTATGGCTGGGATGCTCGTATGGAATTAATACCGGCAAGATATATAACGAAGTAGGTGCGAATGCGAATCGCATGGATAAATTGTCGAGCGGGCTCGAGTTCACCGTTGGAGAGCATTCGATGAGACGTTATTTAGGATTATTTATCCAGTGAATCTCAACCGGAGATTCCGATACAAATACCTCGAGGAATGGAAGCTCCTTCGATCGTTTTTCATTTCAAAATGAAATCTAGTGCAACGAATATGGAGGAAACTCTGGAAATAAAGAAACACGATTTTTGCACGTTAGACTCGGAGCTCGACATATTTTGAAGAAAAAAAATGTTTATTTCATGATTATAAAGTAGAGATTATAAATAGAAATCGTTCTTGCAACGGGGATTTTTGAAATGATTATAGCAGGTGCTCGACATCAATATTAATACTGGGAAACAAATTGATGTTTAAATATTATTGGATGGGAGATGATAAAATAATTCGAAATTAATGAAAGGCAATCAATAGAGAGATGGAAATGCAGGAAAATTCTTTTTTTCTTAATGCCCGAAGGATCGTATTTTATGGATGTCTATATTGGTTCAATTTTTACTTTCTAATTCAAGATAGGATAATATGGGACGAAACGGACTTTTCCGAAACTGAAATTTCATATAAAATGCATAAAATTTTTTTTTTTCGGTTCCAAGTCGTGTCCTGACATTAAATCATGGTAAATTGTTGAATTTCATCGTGACATCCCCAAAAAATTCAAGTGTCAGAGCAAAATAGATCCCAAACTATTTTCTCACTATCTATTCTCTTTTTTGACTTATTTTTAAAAACCACAATAATAATCAAAGTACGAATAAGGAAAAAAGGTTTTTTATTCATTTTTTTTTACAAAAATCGCACTCATAGCTGACATCTTCGTTTTCAACACCTGTACACAAGGTGTGTGCCCATTTTTTGCATGTTACACAGTAAATCCAATATTTGGAGGACGACGAGTATAACGCTTCGCAAAAAATGCAAGAAACGTCTTCAAAAGACGAGGATTTGGCTGTCTTGGTGAGCTTTTTTTCTTTCTGCTAAACTGCTACATTTCGAAAATGTCGATATTTCGATTTTTATGCCTCTTTTGAAGGCTGTGTTCGTTGTGCCCCGGAAAATTTTTTTGCAGAAATTCTGGAAACTAAGACCATGAATCAATGGTGGGACTCCGATATAGTGCGAACACGAAATATACCCCAGCACGATGAACGCAAAGTTGATTTTTTTCATTCCTCTCTTTTTTTTTTTTTTCATTTACATCCAAGGAATGGAGCCTGAGTGGTCCCATTTCTTTTCCCACATTGCCGAGTTGACTTATATTCGGGAACAGTCGCTTGGAACGGCTGTATTTCGAAAAATGTCGGTTTTTTGATTTTTATGCCTCTAAGGGGCTGTGTCCGTTTTGCCCCGAATTTTTTTTTTTACGAAATTCGGGAAACAAGGACTGGGCATCAATTTAGAGACTCAAAATGGTGAATGAAATTACAAGCTATTAATTAATCGGAGATCCGTCACTGACCGAACCCCAAATTTCATTCGTCCCTGGCTGAAATACTATAGTTTTTATGTTAAAAATCGCTTTAGAGAGCACAAAAGGGAATGGATGAAGAAAAAAGCGTTAATAAAAAGACTGAAGGCTGTGACAGGGATGGGCCAAGCCAAGAAGAAACAAAATTCTGAAATAAGCAAATGTGAGGTCATATACGAGTGCAAATGTGAGTCATAAGAAGCGTTCATTCGTTATATGGAAAGATAAACGATTTTTAACGCATAGTCCCTGTGTATTTTTCTTCATATTTAAACACCCTTATCTCAATAACCAATAAGACGAGCCCTTTAAAATTTGATATGCGCTTCAGTCGACTAGCCATTTAAGCTCTGTGTAACTTTCAAGACTCTTAAGAAAATCATTTCGTACATGAACTGCCTTAATAAACTGTTTTTCTTTTTTTAACGATGATCGATAAATAAAACAAACACATTTTCTCCTTTAGAATTCCATGCTGTCTCGCCTCCTCAAATGAATTTTCTATAACGATAAATAATTGATTGTTTATTTGCAATTCTCAGAGCTGTTTCCTGCGCTGAGCTGCGCGCTCGAGGCGTTTTTCATTTCTCTTTTAATCCTCGAAAGCCATCGGTCCCACTGCGACAGATATTGTCGACGGAGCGACTGACTAGCCGAGTCTCACCTCTGTGGCACCGGTAACATTCCCACCTGCCGTTGAGAAGAACGAGCTCGACAGAAGTTGAGGAACGTGTGGCGCGTGCCCCGCGTTCTCTTACACACTCGCGTTCTCTACTCGCCTCGAAAATAGAACATGAGGCGCTTCAACTGCACACACCGCGATTCCGAGCGCGAGAGCAGCCTGCTCTTTTACTTCACCAATTCCCGGTAGCTCGCACCTGTACGCATCATGCTGCCGGTTGTGCCTTGAGGCCACAACGCGTCTGCATGTGCAACATGCCGTTTCTTTTGTCTTCTTCCCCCCCCCCCCTTCCAGCCCATCGTCATTTTCAATTTCGTGTCAACACTTTTGTTCTTGAATCTCATTTCGATTCGTATCGTCTCGGTACTGCTATGAATTTATTCAAATTTGTCGATACGCTTTGAATGAATAGATCGTAGATCAGAAATCTCGAATTTTAGTTGGACGCGGATGGAACAGAGGCGCTAAAACAACGATCGAATATTACGGAATTCCGAAACAATTCAATCCTTCGAATAACCCGTTGACACCGCACTGGTGCAAATTTGCACTTGGACTTTTCAAAACGTTTTTATTTCACCCACGAATGTATGGAAATTAATCTTGCAACTGCAAAAAATCGAAGAATCAAGTTTCATCGTAGAAAAATGGCTAAATTGAAGAAAGCAATTTTGAAAACCTGTTTTTTTTTGTTGTTTTTTTTGTTTAATTTCGTGGGTTTGCATCAAGGTCGCGTCTACGGAATAATGCAAATAAAGAATAATCGTGAACGAGATTTCTTCGAGCGTATCCCGAGAATATTCGTTCTTTATTTTCTGCCGATTACATTTCGAAGATTACCGAACCGCAATGTTCGATACTGATGACCGTTTCGTTCAGAAATGATAAAAGACCTTGTTACGAAATTCATCGAAATCCGGAGAGGAAGGGTAGGTAAGAGCGAATGATTGGTCGATGAGCGAAAAAAGTGTTATGCCAAAGATATCGAGAAGTTTTCATACCGTGGATTATGGAGCAAGAAAAATAAGGACGAGTGTGCACAGGGATAATCTTCTCACATGCAACCCTCGAGTATCAATTTCTCACGTTACTCCTCCCTCTGTCGCAACATCCCCGTTGAATTGTAACAAGAAGAGCATTGTGTATGTGCTCGAATGTGGCTGAGACTTGCGCACTAAACAAGCGACGTTGTACATATGTACGAGCTATAGTTACGTGATTTTCCTTCTCTCTTTCGCTCTCGTTTTTCCTTTTATCTTTTGTTACCCGTTCTCCTTTCTCTCGCTTAATAATTTTTTTGTCCTTCCTCCGTCGTTCAGCGTTCGCTTTCTCTCTTTACCGAGTTCCCTCTCTGCGGCGGGTGTTTCTCCTCTGCCTTTGAGGCCTCCCTCCCCGCGAGTCTGTGGTTCCCTCGGTTTTTTTGGTGCCCGGCAGGGGGGGGGGGGGGGGTCGGAACTTCTGTGCTTTTCTGTGGCTCTTGGGCGTCAAAATGTTTTGCGTGCGATAAGCGCGAGGTGAGCAGCGAAGGGAGGAGCGCGGCGGGGGAGGGAGGAGAAGGTCGCGCACCGGGTGTCAAGACGGTGCGGAGGAGGAACGGCCAGTCGAACCGGAGAGCAAATAAGAGGAACGGAGAGAGACGGAGTGAGGCAAAAGGAGGAAAAGATAAATTCGAAAGGGAAGGAGTGATAAAAAGGGGCAATGCGAGGGCTTTCCCATGGGACGCGGCGAGAAGCCACACTCCGAAGAAGAAGACACGAGCGGAAGGTGCAAGGGAGGGTCGGATGTAGCGGGAAGAAAAGGTTGGCCGAGAGGGAGCAAAGAAATGAGACAGACGCGAAGGTGGAAAGACAGCGGCGGGGGGGGGGGGGGGGGGGGGGGGAGAGAAAAAAGGAGTGAAATGAAGAAAAAAGGCCTGAAGGACAGAGACGGAAGGAGAAGGGACGAGGCAAGGGATGGGGAACAATAGAGAGGACGGAAAAGGCTAAGAAGGAGAGAGTGAGAAATCGCGTGGTCTCGTTGCGCAAGCAGATATAGCAGAGTCTCTGGAAAGCCATCAGAGAGCAAAGCAGACGCACCACCAACGGTATAGCAGTGAACGCGAACACTAGCAAACTTCCTGCACCATCTTTCTCTATCTCACCGATTCCCGTTTCCCTCACATTTTCCCTCTCCAAACCCGCGATCCTGTGGCAAATAGCAACTTTCATCTCTCTCCATTGCGAGAAGAGAAGAGAGAAACGATATCGACCAGCCGGAAGTCTGAGTAGTTGTTGCCATGGAGACGCTCAAGTCAATTTGGCCTGGGCCAACAGTCTCACCAGCACAGAGGCATACTGATTCTCGTGCCCCTCTTCCTCCTCCTCCGTCGCCCTTTTCACTCCCTTCCGCGACCTCTTCTTTTTCTTTATCTTCAATTTCGTTTTCTTTCTCCTCCCTTTTTTCCACCACTACCCCCCGCTCGCTCCCTCTCCGTCCACCCTCGCTTTACCCCTCCTTTATCTTCCTCCTCGCAGCTTCTTTCCGCATTATTCATACGATCTTTATATACACCTCGCATGTGCGGCATACCAATCCTCCTCCGATGCTAAGAATTCCAAAACTGCAGAGCAACGCTCCCGCGATTCCCCGAGCGATGCTTTCGCTTCAACTTGTTCCCATTTTTTGAACGACCCCCCTCCTCGCGATCCGAAAATATTTTGGAGCTCCGCTACTGCGATAACCACGTGTGCGCCCGGTGCGACACCATCGACGCCTCCCTGAACCAACGATAGCTCATCGAAAAATATTGAAATACGAGGCGGCATCTAGTGGAGCGGCGTCGAGCTCCGCTATTTCCATTTTGTTTCTACGACGCTGCCATTTCGTGGAGGCGACTCATCTGCACCGATTACCAGGTCATGATAACGCGAATATTTTTAAAATCTCACTTTCTCGTCTCGAAGCCTGAATAAATTGAAAAATTTCAAACTTTTCAAATGATTTTCACGATGTTTCTGCAAAGCATTGATTTCGAGACGGAAATCCTTGGGTTTCTCGTGCCCTTGCTCGCCAAGTTCTCAGAATTTCGAAAAACCCCCCAAAAAGTCGGACGAAAGAGCGTCGATTTCTTATTGTTTCTTGCAACATTTCGTCACCTCTCGGTCCGTAAGGGAGCAAAAGCGACGAATCGAAAGTAAGTTTTCCCATTCGATTGCTGTCTATTTGCGAGGGAATATTGCTCGGAAAATTGGGTCATTTAAACCGTACGCGTTCGACGCTCGAAGCTATTTCCGGAATATTGATGGGGTTGAGTAGTACTGCGAAGCCCCCTGATATATATAGTGTGCCGTGTGCACATTCGTGTATCGAATTTTTAACCAGGAATCACTTAGCCGGGGTTACGGTTGGCGGTACGCGGAGCAAAACATGCTCCTGGACGAATTGACGCTGGTACAGAGAGCGCGATGCGTCATCGGGAATATAATAGCGCTTATAATAGCAGTGTTTCGAGAGAGCTACGAATTTCACGCACACGTACGCTTACGCGAGTCCATTTGCGCGTGCGCGCAACCCCTAAAATCATCATTCTCATGCGTTTGCTTAGTAATTTCGACTCCTCTCTCGTCGAACAAGTCATTATTATTATGCACCCTCGACGCTCGCTACTTTGTATAGGATATAGGATTTTCATCATCCGCCGCCCCCTCCCCGTCTTTAATTTAGTATTAGCGCGCTGCATATTCCACTTTCGTGAATTATAACCGATTCCGGGCAAGTGCGCACGCGCGTTCGGCTGTACATGCGAGTGTGTGCGCACGCGGAGACGATTTATTTTTCGTCGGTAATGCAGCGCGGTCTATCGAAGTGCATCGGATATTGCGAGGAGGCTAATGGCCAATTTAGCATTTTTCAAAACATCCGATTCTTTTTCCGGTCCGAAATATTTATGGCGATCATTACTAGGGGCTGGGCGCATGCATTTCTGACGAAATCCTTCCAAATGGGGTTAAATTTTCGGGCTTTTAACGGAACAGCTTTTGCACGCGCTTGCTTCAGCCTGGGCAGAGTTCGCGAAGCGTTTTTCAGGACGAGCGTCGTCTCGAGAATGATTTATCAACGCGCATCGTTTGGGAGCCTGCCTCGCCTCGATCGTTGAGCAGAAAATCGGCCACTCGATCGTCCGTGGAGGGGAAAAAACCGAATTTTGGAAATATTCGGTTCTGCAGGAATTTCGATCGAAGAAAACATTGGCTCGTTGACGTTTGAAGAGACGCTGAGCAAGATTAGTTCATGGTTCGGGAAGCCAAGTCTGAAAATCTGGCGCAATAATCGACTCGACTGGTGAGCAGCGTTTGAATGATATTGCGTCGTTGGCTACAGCCACCCTCGCACTTAATACACACGCACACGAATGCACATCCCGCGGTGAAAGTTCTGCTCGAAGCCCTCGAGGCAGGAGGGTGGCTGGCGCCACCGTCGCGCCAATGAGCGTCGCTGAAAGGATCATTCAGCGAGAGCCTCGTGGCAGAATGACATCATCCATCGATTGCTGAACGGAAGAGCGACAGGAGGCTGAGCTCCGTTGTATTTTATCAACGCGAACTCGACGCTCCGTCTCCATATTGAATAATCCACTGAGCCTACGCATATTCAATAAACCGCATCGAATTTCAACGCCTCTAATCTCTTGTGGGGATGACGATGTAACTTTCTTGTTAATCCCCGGGTCCTTCGAGCCTCGACTGGCATCGTCATCGACGACGATCCTTCCAAAAGTAGCTAAAAATTCAATATTATTCGACATTCTTCGATAAATTAAGAGAAATCAATAACTCTACAGTCCCCAAACGCTTTTCGGTGGCTCGTAGAAATTCTCTGCGTCGACGTGCCCTCGACGATCACGAATTTCGCCAAGAAGAAAATCGTATTAATAACGAGAACCGAACGCAAATAAGGATAAACATCGAGTTATAAATAGAACGGAGAGTACAGAGTGAAAGTACGCAGTATGAAAACTGCTTGATGGATCGGATATGGGGTGTGCTATGAGAGAATGCACTGGGAATAGTGTAAAGCAGGGTTAGATACGAGGCCACTCGCCGGAGGAGAGTTCGGCCTCGGTTAGTACAGTGCCAGGTACGAGAGGCATTTGATACGGTGTGTGGTGACGTCGGTGAGTCGGTGAGAGGGATCGTCTCGAGTAAAGGAGAGCGTGCCATGGGAGGAAGCTCTGATGGAAGTTCTCTTGTGAGAGTCAAAAGAAGGGGAGAGAAGGAAAGAAAGGGAGTGAAAAAAGCAGGCGAAGAGGAGTGCCGAGGTGGGGAGAGCATGGAAGGCCAAAGAGGGAGAATGACATAGTGGTGAAGCTACATACCCAAGAATCGTGTATACATGTACGAGTATGTTTAATATAGAATGGGAGTAGGCGGAGGGAGGAAGGAGGATTGTGGCAAGTAAAATCGAGTAGCGAGGGAGACTGAGAGCTGGCAAAAGGGAGTGAGAGCGAAAGTAGAGTATCTACTTCGACTGCTCTGCCCCTCCGCGTCTTCCCTATTTCGAATCTCACCCCGTCACCCTATCCTCTAACCCCATGGGCCAGCCCGTTTGCCCATGATCGTTTCTCTCTCTCTCTCTGCACTCGACGTGGTAAGCGCATCGATGCTACTGTCCTGTGTACAGGGTGTGACGAGAATGAGCATTCGTCGGGATACGCGATCGCTTCGATTCATTGGGAAGTAGTTCAAAGACTGCGAGTATTTCGAGTTGAATAAAAAACAATCAAAGACCGCGGTGAAATTCTGTTTACGAAGGTGCTGCGCCGACGATTCTTCTCACAGCACAAAGATGTATGACTTTTTACGAGACCGTGGAGCGAGACATCTTTGCAGCTTTTTCCACGCTCGAGGTACGCGTGTTTTTCCGAATAAAACAAAGAGTGGTCTCAGCCTCGTCGAGCGGCCTGTACAAGAATACAGTTGTAGTGCAGCACGTATACATATTGTACGAGTGGAAGGTTCTCCTCGATTTTTTCGCAGACTATGTCTGGTTGCCACATCCAGTGGAAGTACATAGGCCGGTTGGTGCTGCCAAAGCGACCTCTACAGGCTCGCAGCAGCGGCGTCCCCTCCCCTCAAGCTCAAATCCGCCCCTGTGCTCCCCACTCGTTTCTTTGCTCGTCCACATGTAGCTTCAACTATGGAGAGCTTCTCTCCCTCGAGTTCTCCCGTTCCATCGAATCTCCAGCCTCATCCCCTTGTTCTTGCGCCTCGCTGGATTCTCTCTCTCTCTCTCTCTCTCTTCGTACCTCTTGTCGCGATCTTCGTTCGTTCCGTTTGAGAGAAGCTACAGAACGGCCCGCACCCTTCTGCGCCCTTCTAGTCCATTCTCTCCCTCCGTCTATCCAGTGCCAACCGGCTAACACCGACTAACCATACCACACGGTAACACCCGAGCAGGAGCAGCAGCAGCAGCAGCAGCAGCAGCAGCAGCCCACCCGACAGATCAATACTGTACCCAACTGTACCCAAGCTGCCTCCCAGATTATCATTCTATATCCGTCCACTTTGAGCCAAAATCCTAAAACCAAGTCCCTTCCCATCCTCCTTTATCTTTCTCTCATTCTTTCCGTCATCCTCCCCATGCTCCTCCTCATTTCATTTTTCTTCACTCTTCTCTCTCTCCTTTCCCGATTCCCACTTATTTTTCTCGCCCTTTTCGCCCACTCGAAAAGCAACCCTATGGCTTATAGGTTACGTCGTATAACTACGTTGCGCACTACACACAAATTTAATCCTTGCGCTACTCCCCCACTCCCCTTTCAACCTTTTACCCTCGCACGTACTCCCTCCACTTCGCCCCTGCGCTACTACATACAAGTGCTATTACATCCAACCACTCAGACCTCGAAACCCCCGTGTCAAATAGGTTAGGGCGAGAGTTTCGCATTCCTCCTTGCGTACCTTCCTTTTTTCCGTTGCATCATTCTTCCGTGGGACGAGTCACCGGTCCGTGATAAAGGACCCCGCACAATGAATCTTCCACCTCCTTTTTTCGGTGCATTGAGTTTTGCTTTCGCAAGACTCTGCGAACGCCCGTTTGCTCCGCACCGTTTCCCCTGTGAGCATTCCTGCGCCTGAATCCTCTAATTTGAGCCAAATTAAGTCGAGTTTCTCATCTTTGCTCGATCCCTTTTGATCGAACGTCCTATCGGAAGCACCCTCCCGCGGTGCCAAAACGAGCATCTTGCCGAGCAAACATACAATCAAAATGTTTCGACGAACCTACAGACTCGCTGCTCTCTCAGCTTCGACCTCCGGAGCAGGAGCACGTCAAATTAAAGAGCAACAGGTGACCCTCCCTCTCCGTTCCACCAGCATTATATGTCGCCACGGAAAGACAGGCCAATCCTAAATCGAGTGACGGACCACGCATTTAGCGACGAAAGAAAAGACTTTCGGTATAATGAATAATTTCGCTGCGGGGGTGAATCCTCGTGCGCACGGGAATCTTCAATCGCTCGAACTGTAACGAGCCGCCGCGGGGGTGTTTCCGCCACGGGGAAGAAGGTGGACGATGTACGTCACGAGAGAGAGAGATCCGCCAATCAAAATTCCCCTCACGATCAGGCTCAACTTTACTTTTTCCTCGCTCTCCCGCCGCAGCCTGCAATTCCCTCTGTGACGTCATCGAGCAGTGACGTCAAGTCTATCGTCCGGCGAAATTTATTGTGACGGCTATTATTTTTATGTGCCGTTTTAACGGCAATGCTGCGCTTTATTCGTCATTATATGGCGGGCTTGAACGAGAAACTTGACTCGTTTTATATACCAAACGAAACGTCACATCGAGGCTCTTCGTGCAACTACATCTCGTGGCACTGCTTCATGCAGTATTTTTCGAATTTTAATGAAGAAAATATGCTCCTCTCCTCTCCACTCGCCAGGCTTCGATCATCGTCCAATAAAAATCCCCTCAAATTCGCGATCAGAACAGCATCAGCGAGCGAGGAATTTCAGGCTCGAAAAAAAGCCACCCGAACTCGAATATACATTCGAATAAAAATACAGCTAACATCCCGTCCGAATCCAGGATCGTTTTTTCGGCAGAGAGTACTCTTTTTATAGTAATATGGATGTAACAGAACGTATGTGGGACGTAGAGAGGCGGAATCGGTGCGTCAGTGTGTGGGAGAAATGATAGTATACATCCCGTGGTTTTATCTCACAGCACTCTCGGGGATGTTGCGGGTTGATTTATCGCCTCTGTCGTTGCCATGGCAACGTTGGCGTGACCGGCTTGCGCGACACCCTCATATCCGCGGGTCCACTCTCACCTTCTCGCTCCCTCTCTCCACCTATGTTTATGTACATCTGTAATTGTATATGTACACTTGGATTAAGGTCAGCAAGGAGTAAATTCTATCGGCCACCGGACAGATTACGCCTTTTTGGCTTCCAGCCATCCCATTTTCTGCATTAACTATTGAAGCCTCGAAGGGCGTATTTCTCGTTGCCTCAAATGCTCCACTACATTCGTTACACCCTTCTCACATTATTCTTGCTTTCATATATATTTCAAAAGAAGAATTCACACACGAGAAAAAGAATTGTACATATTTTCTCTAGATATATTTATCGACGTGATTCATTTTTCCCTTTTTCACGTTTTCTCTCTCTCTCTCTCTCTCTCTCATCGCATCTCGCAGAGTATAAGCAACCGACATTCGCTCGTGCACCAGCTCGTATTCTCGTCGACAGCCATCAACCACCCTTCTTCCTTTCCATGTACTACGAAGCATAGAGCATCCGAGAGCCTTCTCCTATCGGCAGACTTTTGTACTTACTAGAGCGAAAGGAACCAACGTACTTGCGGAAAGCATTCATGAGTAAATGCATACCCCAGCGAGGTTATTACATTTATCCAGGTTATTACTTTTTTTAGTATAAAAGTCATTGAAATTTTATGGAAAGCGATACTCCCGTCGAAGCGAAAGGTATCAAGAGCCCTTCGAAATCGATCACTTTTCGACCCATCGAGCCATTTCTTTCGTTTTTCATTCAGCCTTATAATACGATTTGCAACGAGAACGTTTGAGTACACGGAGAGAATTAAACGGTAATATTTAGGGTAAAATTCACTGTAAAATTCACCGTGATACATTTGACTGCTGCAGGGACAAGTTAAGGAAAAAAAACACTAATTCCTGCAACAGGCTGTAAAATTTCAAAGATTTTGCAGAATTTAAAGTTTTATAAGAGTCAATATTGCAGATGGGACGTCTAATAATATCATGAATCGCGGCTCGTCATCACCGCACTATCGTTACCCACAGTAATTTTTCAAATTTAATTCTCTCTCCGTGTACGTTCCGGATAAGTTGCTTTCGTCATTTATTTTCGATTAAATCAATGAAACTCTCGCGCTGCATGAATACAAATGTTTAATTATTGTACGGCCATGTATAAATAGTCATAAAAAATTATTCGATTCTTACATTTAGCTGCATTCGATCCCACCTACTGTAATCACGATAGCATTATTGTATCATATTATAATGTACTTTCCAATACAATATTTCGAATATAAAATAAAAAATTATCTCAAGACGTAAGAAGTGCAAAATTACATTATCTATGAACAGGCCACTCTATATATTTAGTTATTGTAACATTTTATACGAAATTCGTATCGAGAAATGATAATTTTCGATAAATGCTCGATGTGAAGTTATGATAAAAATGCTGTGTCATGAGACCTACGAAAACTGCTGGTTGCATCCGGTCGCGTTTCTCACTCTTGTCATCGATAGCAAACCGGACCGATTTCCACCCAGAAACTTTGCTCGGGTTTGCCGATGTCTCGGAACGCCAAATCGACTATTGGAAGCCTCACCGATTTTTCTGTCTCGTAGTTCACGATCGTTTTGCCCCATTCTTTTCCACGTAACTGAATAACCGAAAAATAATTTCATCCTTTTATTTTCTTTTCGTTTTTTTCATGTAGAATCCAATCGTCATTAGAAAAATTTGGCCATTTCTCACCCTGCACTCGTCCAGGATCATCTCGTAACGAAGCCTCTGGTTACCCCTCGGTGTCAATTCCACGTCGTTCCACGCCAAAAGTTTCATTCCTCGACGATAAGTTCGACGCTCGGAATCGAAATATGCCACGGTCTCTTTGCAATGGTAAGTTATATTCTGCTCTGCGTGCTTCGACAGCAGTTGCAAAAATCCTACTTGGTTGCTGTCTGCTTTGTAAGTTATCTGTTGAGGGACGAAAACGTTTTTCTAGGATCAGCTAATCCGTTGAACTGCAGTGGGGTGACCATGAAATATTGATTGTTTCATTATTTCGTTATTTTCGATCGTACAACCGCAAAGCAGCCAGCTTGTTTCTAGTTTTCTTTACTTTTCACTCTTTTCTTAGAAAAAACATTTTCTTTTTTTTTTCACGACGAGGATAACGACGAATCAATAATTGAGTGTAATGGAGCGAACGAATTGGAACGAACCTTCATGCCTCCGTCGATTTCACTCAACCAAATTTCTTGCTCGTTACCGATGTGATTGATTTGGAAAGAGCGGGCTGGATCAGCGAGAACGCAGGTAGCTCGTTTCTCGGCGTCACAGTGGACCAAAATTGCGTCACGGGAATCTCCCCCGTTCGGATCTATCCAGTACTCCCCTGCGAAAGTATCGATCGTCGTACGACACAGTGTGGCTCGTCATTCACGGATTTCTCTTCAGCTCTCTCTTTTCCAACGAAGGGGATACTTACCAGATGACTTTTCGGGATGAGCCACGAAGAGGTCTCTGCATGTTTTTGCCGGAGAATTTTTTTCACCATCCGGTCTAACGATTTTTTCGTACGAAGCTTTCAGCTGCTCGTATGCTTTCGTTACGAGTTCCCTTCGTTCCTCGTTGCTCATGTCTTTTCCAAAGAGTCTTGGTGGCTCGTCGCCGCTCAGTGGATCCGGTCCCTTTTGTCCTTGACCCGCACCTTGAATTTTCAACCGCAAGCTCGAGTCAACAGCTTCAACACGATTTGAAGCATTTTTTCGTTAATTTTTCAATCCTTCTACTCGAATATTCGCTAATCATATTTCTTTACTCAAAAGAGCTGCAAGCGATGCAGCATCGTAACCCAAGCCGAGTTCCCCCGGGGGGCCTGGTGGACCGGGTGGTCCTTGAGGTCCCGTAGGCCCAGGGCGTCCTGTTTCACCGGCGGGACCTCTTACTCCAGGGTTCCCAGCGACCCCCATCGGCCCTGGACTTCCATCCCGCCCTGGACTTCCTCGCGAACCAGGGTCACCGTCTTTACCAGGCATTCCTGGCATTCCCGGTATACCTGCGTTCCATGAAGGAGCATACAAAAATTCCTCGACTCATTAATCCCGTGAAGTGTTTATTAATATGCCGTAACAACAAAAATCACTTTGAGTTTAAGTAAATTCGATTTGACGAGTTAAAATTGAACGGAAAAGTGTTCAAATTTAATGAACGCACCTTTGTCGCCAGGAAGACCGGCTACACCAGGTAAACCCTGGAGTCCGATGAGACCGCGATGACCTTTGGCACCCTGAGGACCTTCCGGCCCACGATCGCCCTTCGGTCCTTCCAACCCCACGGGACCTGGTTTCCCTCGGAGACCCTGGAATAGGAGCATTTTTAAGTACTTGAGTCAAAAATAAAATTGAGAACCGTGAAGCTGGAAGTTGGTACGTAAAAACCTCGAAAAATCTATTCAATTTGTTTCACGCACTGGAATACCACGCTTGGACATTTTCAAAAATCAAAATTACTCCAATCATCGAGCTCGATAGCGGTGATAAGAATTGAAGAAAAACTGCACACGAATGGCACGTTGCCAACGGAATTATTGGGAGCAGAAGACATCGGACTTGACAGTTGATATCTTTATTCGTAAAAACTCGCGAATCAAGTTGGAAGCAAATACCTGTTGTCCTTCGACGCCCTGGGGGCCACTGTCACCCTTCGGTCCCCGCTCTCCAGTGGCTCCAGGAGATCCGGCTGTTCCCGGTGGTCCCTGAATTAAGGAAAAAGTTAATTTTACTGAAATTTTTAGTGACGAAAAAGGTTCGAGCTTTTCTATGAACAAAATTTAATATCAAGTAAATTTTTTCCGAACTCGCAGCATAAAAAATCGAATTTGTTATCACCGTGAGTCCTGGTGGACCCGCAGCTCCTGGAGCACCAGGAACTCCGGGTGGTCCCTTATCGCCGGGTCGCCCGCTGATACCAGGTAAGCCTTGTTTGCCGGGAGCTCCTTCGGCGCCACTTTCGCCAGTGGGGCCTGGTGGCCCAGGCGGCCCCATGAATCCCGGTGGCCCCGGGGGCCCTTCTGACCCGGGTTTGCCCGATATTCCTGTTTCACCCTGGAGCGAACAAAATGGATCAAGAATTATGGGCATCGAGGAAAAGAGGTTGAAAAAATGAATTCCAGAGACACTAAAGTACTGCGTTCAACTCACGGGGGCTCCTCTCAACCCTCTCGCTCCCACTGGCCCGGAGGCACCCGGGATACCCGGCAAACCCCTCTCGCCAGGTAGCCCTTGAAGTCCCTGAGGTCCGATCGGCCCTGGCGACCCGTCGGATCCGCTTTCGCCCTTAATTCCATCAGCACCGGGAGCTCCCGGATTTCCTATCAGGCCAGGGTTTCCCGGACGTCCGCTGTCGCCCGCAGTTCCTTTGATTCCCGGCAAGCCTTGAGGCCCGGGTGGTCCCACTGCTCCGGGGTGCCCCTGCGTGAAACCGGGTCATGAGATAACGATTTTGAGAAGATGCGATGCTCGATTGGAAAGAAAACAAAGAAATCTTTACAGCGGCGCCGATCAAGCCCGGTATTCCTGGCGCCCCCATCAAGCCAGTTTCTCCTCGTGGTCCCGGCTCGCCGCGCATCCCCTTGGAGCCTGTCAACCCAGCCGGTCCCGTGGGGCCCATTTCCCCAGGAGTACCTGAAGCGAAAAAAAGTTTAATTCGAGTTCGATACACCAAACGACACTGCGTTCGTCTACCACCATTACCGGCTTGTCCCGGAGAGCCTTGGTCGCCCTTGAGTCCCGGCCACCCGCGATCTCCTTTCAGTCCAGGCAACCCAACGAGTCCTTGAGGACCAGGGAATCCTTGCGAGCCCTGAATTCCTTGCGGACCTCGTTCCCCGATGCTTCCGGGAGCCCCCTGTTCTCCAGGAGGTCCAGGAGCACCCGCGTCGCCTCTTTCAGCTGGTTCACCCGGAGCACCCGGAGGACCGACTGTTCCTTGTGGACCACGTTCTCCGATGCGGCCTGGAGGACCTTCAGGTCCGGCCGGACCGGCAGAGCCTCGCTCACCTTTTTGACCGCTTTCACCTGGAGAGCCTCTCAGACCCGGCAACCCCACTAATCCCATTGCCCCCGAGTGGCCTTTGTCGCCCCTTGGACCGGGCAAACCCTACACGAAAAATCACTAGCAATCATTGCTTTGTCAGAAATGGACTGAACGGAGTCATAAAAAAAGCTCACTGGCAAGCCATCCGATCCTTGACTTCCGGTTTCACCCCTCAAACCCGGAGCACCGGGAACTCCCACAGGACCTCTGTCTCCAGGAAAACCGCGTTCTCCTCGATTTCCAGCAGGACCTGGAAGTCCGGTAGGGCCCTGCGATCCCGGCTCTCCATCTTTCCCCGGAGGGCCTGCATTTCCGGTGGCTCCTGGTAGGCCCTAGATTTGAAAAACACTTTTGAAGGATCTCCATTTTACTGTCCACTCCCGTATCACGGATTTTCATTCTCATTTTGTAACTTTGGCCCAGACAACTTCACATTAACGATTAACCTGAAATCCCCGAGAGCCCGGTTGTCCTTGTGGTCCCCTTTCTCCATCAGCTCCAGGTGGGCCGGGAGGTCCTTGCTGGCCCACGGGACCCTCCTTGCCCGAGTCACCTCGCGGTCCCGGTGGCCCCGGATTTCCAGGTTCACCGTCTTTGCCAGCTTCGCCCTGGTCGGGAAAATGAGATCGAGAATTGGTAGAGAAGCGACAAGTTGCGATTCTGGTGATTTTCACATTCTTACGGGAAAGCCTTTGTCGCCTGGGAAGCCTATTGGCCCTGGCAGCCCTTGTAATCCCGGTGGCCCCTGCTCCCCGGGCTTGCCATCAGCTCCTTGAATTCCGCGGTCTCCCGGATTACCCGGTTTGCCAATCGAGCCGGTGCGTCCGATTAGCCCTCGTTGACCTTGCAGTCCCTGTGGTCCTGGCCTGCCGGGGTCACCGGTAGAACCTTTGGGCCCCATTGAACCCGTGGAGCCGCGGTCACCGGTTTGACCTATAAAAATAATCAATGAAACTGTCCTTGATTTATCGCACTCATATTTATCGCACTGTCCTCGGAACGTCGAAATTTCAATGGCACTTTCACTCAGTTTTTCATCACGAAGACCCTCACCTTTCGGACCACTGGGTCCATCTGCCCCGGGCAGTCCTCGAGGTCCCGACGGTCCTCTTTCGCCTTGAGGGCCGGAGGCGCCGATCGGACCCCGCATCCCTCGTTTCCCTCTCTTGCCCTCTGAGCCAGGAACCCCTGGAAGTCCTCTTGGACCTGGTGCTCCCGTATCCCCTTTCGTTCCACTGTCACCTTTGAATCCTCTCTCACCGGGGAAACCCTGCAGATTTTCATTTTCACGAGAAGAAACACTTTTACAAAATGACCCAAAGAATCATCATGGATATTCGTTGGAACAAATGTGTCTAATTAAAATCGTAATTGTCGCTCGTACCGGCTGCCCTTTGGGTCCTAAAACTCCAGGGCTTCCAGGAGTACCGGGCTGGCCTCGAGCTCCAGGGAATCCGGGCGCTCCGACCAATCCCGGTGATCCGACGTTGCCTTTCTCACCCGGGGATCCATCCTTACCTTGGGCTCCCTGAGGACCCGATTCTCCGGGTTGACCCGGTCTTCCGGATTCGCCTGAAAGTGCATCAGACGTAAGTCATGCTTCCGGTAACGAGCAGCTGCGCGAGCATACTTCAAACTTGTTTACTCACCTCGAGGACCTTGGAGACCTTGACTCCCTTTTGGGCCTTGAACACCTTGGTCACCTTTTGCTCCAGGTCCGCCTGGGAATCCAGGGGGTCCGGGTTTACCCATCGAGCCCTGTTTTTTTTCATCGAATCGTTGAATACACCAAGCGGTTCGATCATTTCATTTCGCTTTGTAATAATATATTCATTATTATTTACCGGTTGTCCTGGCGATCCCGCTGTGCCGTCGATCCCTCGTAAACCTGGTGGTCCTGGAGGACCTTCTCGTCCTCTTTCTCCCCGAGGCCCGCCAGGTCCCTTTATTTACAAGGAAATCATCGATTAGTTTAATCCTTGGAAATAACTCGTTTTGACGTTGTGCATCACACTGCTTACCGACGGTCCCATCACCCCCATGGGCCCTGGTCCTCCAGCTGAGCCTTTTTCGCCAGCCAGCCCTTGCTCCCCTTTGGCTCCATCCAGTCCTGGGAATCCACGATGACCTTTGGCACCTGGCAGTCCTGGCATGCCTGACAAGCCTCGAGGACCTGCCGGACCTGGAGAGCCCACAGCACCGGGTTCCCCATCGTCGCCAGGTTCACCCTATTCGGAAAGCAGCGTAAATTATGGCGTTGAACATCCAGCAAAATTTCGCCAAGAGTGAATAAAGTCTTGGCGGAATTCCGCTCCATTTTTCACCTTATTTCTTTAAGTTTATCATCAACTCACGTCTTTTCCGTTCAATCCGGGCAAACCTCGAGGACCCTGCGTTCCGGGCGGACCAGGTAAGCCAGGCTCGCCTGCGTCGCCTCTCGTTCCTTGAAATCCTTGAGGCCCCTGCGGTCCGGGTGGTCCTTGAATTACAGACAATTACAAAAGCCGATTGATTGCACCAGGCTCCATAGTTTAAATGCGGCAATGATCGAAGTGAGCTCGTTTTACAATAATTTTAAAATTCCTGACGAATTACCTGGTGGCCCTCGGGGACCAACCGGCCCGACCTGAGCACTCACGTACCCGTAGCCCTCAGGACCACCGTACAGAGGCGCAGCAGCACCCGTGGGGCCTTTGTCACCGCTCGCTTGGGACAGAGCCAGTTGTTGATAGTACACCGAAACCTGCATTTTCGAAATAACAAAATGAACGAAATATTTGTTCATTTCTCCGGACCCAACATGATGGTTCTTTTTTTCGAACGAATGAATGAGTTCACTTGCATTAAGGGGGGCATCCCGTGAGGCAGCCCCATTTTTTGGGGGTTTTTCGCGATCTTTTTGCGGCGAGGAAAAAAAACAGACTTTAGATATTTGAAGGGTTTATTTATTGGTATTTCAACTCGATCGAATTCTCTAAGTCTGTTATATCGGGAGATTCGGTGTAAAACTACTCCATAGAAACCCATACGTTTCGCCATGGTCTCAGCAAGCGTTTTGATTTGTAAAGCAGTGGCTATCGCCCCAACTAGAATCATACAGAAATATTAAAAATTGAAGAATTGTGTTTCGTAGTTCTCAAGTCCATGCATTTTATCCTCGCCTCAAAAAAAATCGTGGAAAAATCTCAAAAAATCCGGCTGCCATGCGGGATGACCCCTTTAAGGCATCGAGCCTATTAAAAATCGACAGTTTACATGGCTCGATTTGAACCAAATAATGAAAGTATGTTTTTTGTTGTTCGATGCATTAGCTTTACATATAATTGAACATGAAGCTTATCTTAAGATCCAAATTGACTTGCACTTGGTTTACACTTTCTTGGTTCAAACAAATCCCCTGTTTCCACATGTAATCATGATAATTCTTGAAATATTGGGAATATGAGGCTAATATTGTGCCTCGTAGTTCCAAAAGAAATTACCACGACGATGAAAAGGGCTTGGAGAGGTACAGGGAGGCAAAAAAACAGTGAGAGCGTTTAAAAAAAGACACTTGCGTCTGGAACAGGTCCCGGAGGTCCTGGAAGACCGGGTATTCCAGGATTTCCCGGTTGTCCAGGCAATCCTGAGTCTCCGGGGCGTCCGCTGTCTCCTCGTCTTCCGGGTTCACCCTAATTTGTCGAACACAAATAATGACTTGAAAATCCGGATGCTTCGAAGCAAGCATTCCAGTGATTGGGCAAATTGTCAATTCGCATAACTCACGCGTGGTCCCGAGACTGCGATGGAATTCACTTGATTGCTCTCGCCCGGAACAATCTCAGTTGATCGCTGAAAAAACACGATAACGATTTTAGCGAAGGATTTTCCTTCCCCCAATCACTTGATGCGAGGATTTCAAAATTTTCTTTTTTCCTTACACTACTTACTGGACCATCGAGCTCATCCTGCAGTGGAATCGATCCGATTGGATTTTCTGGAAAAGTTTCTTCAAATAAGATTTTTCTCACAAAAATTCAACGATTATGATTAGTCGCGGGGCTGATTCAGGAATATTGAAACTCACGATAGCTGATGATTATTCACTAGAATATTCGAAAAATTCAATCAACTACCAACTTTCCAAAGAAATCATTGATTCGGAACAATCTTTGAATTTTAGAGTTCAAAAGTGCTGAAAAACCATTGAGTTTCATAAAAACGGGACGTTCCATCGTGAGTTGGGCAAACCACATTGATCATCGTTGCGCGTCCCACTGATGGATCTTTACTGTCAAAATGGTATTTAAATCGACGACCCCGAAATTGGATAAAAACCTGTTCGACATGATGGGCTTTTGGAGCAGTCGACTTGTCCCCTTAAGCAAACGCACGTTGTGCATTCTAGGGGGTCCCATGATTCGCCGTGTCTCCTTAATACTCCGTCGAACTCGCAGTCGTCCTCGGGACGCTCTGTGAAAAATATCACTTTTTCTTATGACGTTGGTTCAGTGACCTCGATCAATATAGTATCGGAAAAAGGCAATTGAAAATAGAACAAATACCGTCTTCGGGGCCGCTCGTTGATCCTCGATCCGGAGGATTCGTGAGGACTTCCGGTCTCGAGGAAGGTGTCGCTTCCGGTGCGGAAATGGGGTATTCTTTTTTTAAAATAAACGACGGTTTCGTATATTTTTGTTCGAAATTAACAATCGATATTGAAATCGTTTCCATACAAATGAATAATGAAATATTGATAACTTTTTTTTAAATACTTGGCGTTACAGACACAAACCTGTGCGGTCCTGGCCATCGGGTGGAGCATCATCGGTCGTTGTTTCTAAGGGGAAGAAAAAAAAACTTCAGAACAAGCCGGAAATGCACAGCTACTGTCCTACTTTTGCTTATCCGATGTTCCACACATGTGCTAAGGAAAATGAGTGCCTAGATTCGCATTGCCAATTACGATAATTGATGAATCCAATTAATTCACAGAGATCGCGTCCGCTTCCGGTTTCAATTCTCATTTATTGAAGATATTGAACGGAAGATAAATTCCGAGTACGAGAATTCATGCTTTCTTTTGAGGATGAAGCTTCGTCCGGGTTTTTTTTTGTTTTTTTCTTCTTTTTCTTTTTCTTTCAAGTTTTGTGTGATTTTGTTCGGAAGAGCGCACTCACCGTTTCGATTGTCCTCGTAGTCGTCGTAATTCTCGTAATACTCAAACTCGCTGTAATCATTAGTGGGGACGGCAGGTTGCTGCGATTGCACGGGTCTTGAACGATGTCTTCGAGTTTTCGCCGAATCGACGAAATGCCAGGCCATTAACTGGGCCAATACGAGGCCCGCGAGAGTAACGATGATGACGCGATTAAACATTTATAAAGGAGCAAATGAAATATTCCAATCGATTTATACTCAACACCCCGCACCGCCGAGGAAACGTTCCTTTAATTTTTTCCTTCCTATTTTTCGTCGCTTCTTTTTTGCACGCTTTCTTCTCACCCAATGTAAATTGCTCTTCGTGATACTTCCTAGAGCCGTCTCGCCTCTGACTGAGGCTGAGGGCAACTAGAGTTGTCGCAAGCTTTGTGTCATCTATTTAGCAGATGCATCAAGTTGCATGGGGAGGTCATCATCCTCGTTGCATAGACACACTTTTCATGTATCCTCTTCTCCTTCTCTTTCTCCTCTCCATATGTCCTCCTCTCCTTCCCGAAGTACCATTTTAACTTTTTATCTCTTTCACATCCGAAGCTTTCGTCGTCTACGCATCTTAACTCTTGATCGATCTTCCTTTTTACTCGATTCCTCTATTTCTCATCTTCGAATATTCTCTCGAGTCGTCGATGAATAATGGCCCTTGACACCCTCTCGCCATTCGTTCCATCACCGTCGCGAGCCTTGCCACTGCTTTCGAGTGCTTTCGAGTGTCACTGTTTTTCATTATTGCTCAATAATTTTTGCTTCATCGCTTCTTACCCGTGCCTGCTCCGAGCATCGATAAATGCTGCACTATTGTACTTTGCGCTCAGCCCATTCCGCGGAAATTGACCTCAAGAAACCGTAATGGTATTGCGACCCTGAAGTTCGCGACGTTCGGCTCCCACGAAATGAAGGAAAAAACATTTGTAATTCAGCAATTTTTTCAAATCGCTCATTCGGCGATTGGAGAATTACTCGAATTATTGGAGGTTCGTTTCGTTGGACTCCAGCGTTGCAAACGTCAGCGTTGTAATCGTCTTCACAAAGAGATGCGAAATAAATAAAACCTTATTTCGCGCCCTTCGTGTAGATTTTCAAATACCATTCGATTATCTCAAATACTTCCATCGGGTTTCCATTGAAAATCATAAATTTATGGAGATTTCAAGTGATCGATGGCAACGAAGATGAAGTTTGGAGCATCGGAAGAGCAGATCAGACAATTCGTTCACGAACCCTTGAAAATCTGACATTTTGAGAAAAAAATACAACGTTCGATGATTCGTCCATTCCGTTGATTTCCTGATCGCACATGTCTCTTGAATTTAAGAGTTGTGCATCTCAAATCAAAAGATTTTCATGACTCACCCCCAGATGGTAAAGTCGCGATAACAGTGATCGAGTTTCTGCATAAATTCAACTCTCCGGGCTGCTCTAATTTAAGAGCGTCATAATAATAATCGTTTGGTGCCGAGACGACGATGGATCCAGCTCCCGAGACGTGCCATTTCCAGCTACTCAATAACTTTATTCGAGACAAATCATTATTTTGGCCGCATTCTACCGAGTGCGGCATACTTAAGACGCGTTAACCGTAATAGACCGTATATTGACCTGGGACCTAGTCATTTGCTTTAAACAACGATAAATCGCAGTCACGCCAGTCTACTATGTTTCAGCTGCGAGAGCCTTAATAATCCATGTGCATGATCGAACTTTTACTACGATTATCATATACTGCGTCGATATTCATACTGCGCGATGTACGCGCGTCTCTGTGCGTCCAATGGATACACGCGTATCTAATTCCTTCATTAGAGATGTTTGCGGTTTGGTACAAAGTTGCGCCCATTTTTCATCGCGCTCGAACGAGCCAACGATTGTATCACTCTCTGCTGCAGTGCGTGTTTTCCAATAACGAGATTTTTAGTGGTCTACTCGGCAACTAAATTGGCCTCTTTTCCTTTCCTGTTTCGGAGTTACCATTTTTTCATATTTTTATCATCTCCGCAGCTACTTGCTTCGATCTATGAATTCTTTTGTTTTCTGTCAGTTTGGAAACGTTGGATTATACGCGATTGCCGTGGAATCGTATTTAGCAATGGAGCGATATATTTTTTTATGATTTTTTTTCATACTGGGATGAACGGTAAGTTGTTGATTGGGAATTTATAGAGGTTTGAATACGATCAGGAGAGAAATCGCACTCTTTGAACATCGCGATCTTTGGACATACTTTGAAGAAGAAAAGTCATCGACTTTGCGGTAGTTTTTAACACAATCACCTTGTCAGACGTCGTTTGCTGAAATTCTCAGATCTCAGGCGATGCTGCCGCTAGTGCATTTTGCAGTCCATTTTTCCTACTGTTTCTTCGCTCTTCAGTCATCAAATATGTGCACACCCGTTGTTCCCAATCTCCAGGATGAATGGTCACGCGAGCTCATTAAGGCCGAACGTTCGCCATGGGAACCGAGAATAGGCGCGCAGTGTGCTTCGAATGGTGAATTATTTTCAATAAGTTTTCAGAAACTTCAATTTTTCTGGAGCTTTCGGCGACACTTTCGTAGATTACATTTCTACGTTAATAGTTGCCGTGGCAGCACCGCGAGCCGGGCCATTTAGTTATGTTGAAATAAAAATCGTGGAATAGCTCGGGCACTCTTTTTTACGTCAATGCGAGAGCTTTTCCTGTGTACCTTTCATTTTTCGAAATATCTCACCACGAATATTGGTGGAATAAATGAAATCCAAAGAGCATTGCAGTGAAACCCCGATTTTTTAACCATTCCCCTGATTCTTCGCCCCCACCCAATGTCGTTTGACTAGGGGAATAGTGGCTCTGGTCGTCGCTTATCCCTACCATCGTCATCGAACACGGCGCAATCGGTACGCGCGGTTTTGTACATTGCATACTCGTACATAATCTCAAAATGTGTCGCAGTGCAAAAAATGGGTGAAAACATCGACCCGAATAACGTTTTCGCAAAGGGGAAAAAAACGTTTATTATTACACCAAAAAATTGAGCCGATCGCGTTGAGCCCGCTTATTTCTAAAATGTTAGGTTAATTCATGCTGCCAATTATTCGCACCTCCCTATGTCACGTCTCAAGCCACACTTCCGAGCTGAACCCCCCGATTTTTTATCGGTCCTCTCCCCAGGTAGTAAAAAATCGGGATCTTACTGTACACCAATTAATTTTATTTCCATAAATTGTTTTCTTTTTATGAAAAGGTAAAAAAAAAAAATTGTTCATTACGCCGGGTAAAATATTGAAAATTTAAAACATCGAATTCATCCGAAAAATTCTCGAGAGATTTTCCTGCAGTTGGCACGTATAGAATACCGTAGCGAGCAACCACCGTATCGCAAAGTGTCTTTACAGAATAATAAAAACAAGAAAAAAACCTGATCATGGTAGAAATTTATACTCGAATTTCTCTATTTTCATAATCGTCGTAATCGCGATTCGTGAAAATGGCCAGTGAAATCCTGATTTAAATGTACGAGTTTCCTGTCGTATTCCTGACGGTGTGGTTCCATCGGAGATTGTTGAAACTGTGAGGTTGCTGCTCGAAGGCGATATTGCCAAGCTAAAAACCTGCTATCGAACGAATAGCAACATATTTTCATTATTATTATACATTCGTTATGTGCTTTGATATTTTGAGTAATATTAATTCAAAAAATTTGAAATATTATGACAGTGGAGTAAATTGGTTAAAAAAAATGATAAATGCAAGAAAAAGAGCGAACCGATTGAGCTGGAAGTTTAGTATGTCTGAAGGTAATTGCATCGAAGAAGGTGGATCGGCTTGCCATTGCTCTGCTCATTTTTGACGAAGATATAACCGCATCCTATTTCCACTGGGTTATCGGTGCTTCAATTGGTAATAATGAAAGAAATTTTAATTATTTTACAAACACTTAGCATATTGAAAAGCCAATAAATGTTGAGTATTTTACTATACATGAAAATTCAGTATTTCGGAATATTTATCTGTGTTAACTGATATTGTAAATGCTAGAACTTTAGTTTCACATCTCTCTATTTCATAGCCAATCAATAGATCTCGTTACTCAATTTAGTATGCAAATAGTCCATGCAACAGATTACGCAGCACAGCATTTGAAAGAATGAAATCAAACATGAATATTCTTCGAGGAATGGTTTGTCGAAGGTCTTTGATTTTTGAAGGAGAAATTCATTACTCATGCTGATTAAGGCAGTTCATGCACGAAACGATTTTCTTAAGAAAGTCTTGAAATTTACACAGGCTTTGAATGGGCAGTCGACTGACAAGCACATCAAATTTTAAAGGGTTCGTTTTATTGGTTATTGAGATAAACGTCTTTAAATATGAAGAAAAATACACAAAGTTATAGCGACTGTGCGTAAAAAATCGTTTATCTTTTCATATAACGAGTGAATGCTTCTTACCAAGTTTATGAAGAAGTACACAACAACAATGAAGTATATAATGAAGGTCTGGGAAAAAATTCGAGACGATTGTCTTACTAGTGATAAGGATATATTACGTTAAAGCCTGCCATAGCCTTCTGTCTTTTTATTAATACTTTTCGATTTTTAACGTAAAAACTATAGTATTTTAGCCAGGGACGAATGAAATTTGGGGTTCAGTCAGTGATGGATTCCCGATTATTTAATGGCTTGTAATTTCATTCGCCAAAAGATAAGTTGGAAAAATTTATTTACAATTTTGTATTAATAACTCTGACATTAATTCAAAGTGATTATATCTTTAATTAGGAAGTAAAAATCGATCCAATTTAGACACCCGTAAAATACGATCCTACGGGCATGATATACCTTAAGATGGGAATGGAGCTAACAGTTTATTAGTTGAAAATGTTTTTACTCACCATAAATCGTGTTTTTTATAATATTTGGCAATCTTGGTAGCGAGCTTCTTCCAATCTTCCGAAGCGGTGAACTGTTGCGAATGGAACGTGTGAGATGAAAGTGGTAGGTCTGAATTTAAAAGAAAATGTCATTCAAGACTTGACTCTTCTCTATAAACAACGTTCGGTAGGATTTCATGGAACGTGGAAATTTATTTATCAATTTTTTTAAATTATATAATCTTTACTGGTTTTCACGACTCCATCCGATCATTTCGACCTACTTTTCTTATATTTTATTGATTTTTATAAGATCTCCTAAGTAGCTTGCCCACTGCCATTCAAGTCCTAGTACACTACTTTTGAGCGTGAATCGTCGAATAAAATTCACACTTTTTCACGAATTATTGTTGTCCATTTACTTACCGACTGTGAAGCAGTCTTCCACTAAATCAGGATTGCATTGATTAGCCCATGCTTGAGCCCAGTTGGCTAGCTTGTCTGACCATTTCTACAAAATGAAAAAAAACAATGAAATTCATGGACTCGGGTAAGGAATTCACGAATTATTTATCGAGCGTCTTTACCAATCTTGCATCGTTGTGAGCCCTTATGATTTGCTGCCTGAACGCTAATCTGGGTATGTAAGCGTAGACGTTGGAACTGCCACAATTTGGACTGATCTGCAAATAACGAGAAAAGCATATTTTTCAAATTATCGTCGTCATAAAAATGAGGCACTGATCCGAACAAGCCGTCAGTGCATGGCTTTGGCGATCTTTCAAACTGAGAGGAAAAATCCCAAAAAATCCGGCTGCCACACGGGGTGACCCCCTTAAAGTACGGTTTTTCATTTCGAGGAAAAAAATAATGAACAATTTGTAAAACGAAATGTAAACGATTCACCCTGCTTTCCCCTACTTACGGTATTTGGGTCACACTTATACGCCGTTGCAAAAACTGTGAGGCTCGACGCAAAAATAAAAATACGAAGACTGATCGCCATCTCGACGTTTTTTCTCACTCGACCGATTCGATAGATACTTTGAAGACTCTCAAAAACGAAATAAACAGGCTTCTCGCACGGGTATTTATACCTGACGAAAATCGTTTCAACCAGTGTTGCAACGTTAATGTGAAGGAAAAAACGAAATAATGTAAACACAGTACGTTTATCAATACTGTTTTGCATTGCTAGACTGTTTGATCTCACATCAGTGGATATGAAAGGGAAGGAACGAATCGAACTTTTATTCCATAAATTCTTGATATCAGTATCTTTTGCCTTATTGTTAATGAAATCATTCCTACAAAATTTTTTGACAGAAAATAATGAGCAACCATCTTTCGAAACACGTCGAACAATCCCCCATAATTTTCAACTGTGTCACGTATGTGGCACGTTCAGTTGGCTAATAAAGACGAAATTCGTTTGACGACTATCGCAGAGAATTTTGTACTCGCTACAACCGCTCCAACGCTCAAGTAACCAGCATTTTGAATTTATTTTTTTAATACAATTCTCATTGCTTCAAGTCTCACATTGGAGTGTAAGAGCTTCACCCTGTTCATGAAAAAATTGAATTCATCGAATGTTTTTATGAAAATAGTTTTTGAAAGTTCGTCACAAAAGTTCGTGATTGGAGTAAAAGGTTGACCCATTTTTCATTTCACTCAATCTAGACACTCGGCTACGTGAGATTATAGACTTTACAAGCTCGCTCAACGACCGAATTACCTCCGTTTTTCCTGCCTGGAGTTGCAATTGAAAAAAAAAATTTTTCCTATTTTCAGATACTTGCCCCGGGCCCAACGACTTTTGTTTTAATTTTCATTGTTGTTCATAGTTGATCAACGTCAGCAACAGAACACTTTTTGTGTTTTCATGATTTTTAAAATTATGATTGCAAGTTTTTGATCAAGAATCGTAAAATATTGTATAATTTCAAAATTAATATATTAACCAAGGAAAAAGAATGGACTCTTGAAAATTTTTCTTCATTTTCGACTCTCTTATTGTAGTTTTAAAATGATAGTATTGAGAGTGGATTCGCAGCCTTTGAGAAGACTCTCAAGAAGAATGATGCATTCGCACAAGTTTTAAGCATGATTACTTTGTCGGCTGTTGTCTGTTGGAATCCTTAGATCTCAATAACGACATTGCTGCTGGTGCATTTTGCAGTATATTTTTCCTACGGTTTTTTCGCTCTTCAGGGATCAAACGAGCGCACTCGTTGTTCCCGATTTCCAGGATAAACGGTCACGCGATCTCATTAAGTTCAAACGTTCGCTATGGGAACTGCGAATACGCAGTGCATCAAATGGTCGAATATTTCGAATCAATTTTCAAAAACTAGTATTTTACTTTGACGTAATACTCGGTACACTGCGATACTCTTTTGTACGTCAATGCGAGTACAAATGAAATAAGGGCCAAATTGGAGCGCATTTTACGAATCAATTTTTGATTTTTATAAATAAATTTTTATAAAGAATTTATAAAGACTTTTATAAAGATTTTAATAAATAAAGATAAATTCTGTGCGAGGGAGATCGGGCCAAAGCGCGACAGAGCGGACTCCTCCTCCCCCCCCCCCCCCCCCCTCTGCCAGAAAATTGAGAATGCCCTCTTATGTTTGGCCTATTTCTGATGGTTATACAATGCTATCTCATTCGACGTAACTGCATAATGCTTTTATGTTTTAGAGGATACACGTGTGGAATCGAGGTGAATTTGCTCTTTGGGCAACGATAAGGAAAATGATAATGATGTGCATTGAATAAAACAAGCAATTCTAGGCGTTTAATAGTATTTCGTCAACGTATCTGCATCTGCCACGTGTGACGGTCAAATTTATTAGTTTTTTTAATGAGAAAAAATATCGTTTTCTTTTTCCTCTTACGATCGATTTTACGATAAATCTGACCCGTTCTACGATCATTCTTTACTGCGCGAGCCAATTTTTTGATCCCCATAGAAATTTTTAATTTCTGAAAAAATTCGATTTTCCATCGAATATTAACTTTTCGCGTTGCCCGTGACTGCTTCGCTTTGCATCACTATCCCCTATACATTTTGTTGAGTATATTTTCAAAGTTTAAAGCATCGTTGAAGCGTAATGAATGAATCCCGAGACTCATGGAGAAAAAATAAATAAAAAAAAATAAGAGAAAAGCAATAATTTTGTAAATTTTGGTTGAAATTTCATGGGTTCAGTCATCGTCGTGTTTTTAAATAGACAGTGGAATCTTAGTTTAGTCATAAACGCCGAAGTTGTCAAAGTTTTCGATTACTCGCAAAGTTTATCTACCGAAATTGTGCTTTTTATTAAAAGATGCTTGAGATTTTGGTGACTGGGTAAAAATATTACTGGTTGCTCAACATTTTTCGTTTCAATTCCACTTCGACATGGTGCACTTGACCATATATGTGCTTGTGTATTGATGATAAAAAAATTTCTACCCGAAGTTAATATGGAAAATTGCCTGTCAAAGTGAAGAAAATCGCAACATCTAAAAATACGAAGACAAATACTCTTTAAAAAAGTTGCATTTTAACGTTACCCCCCGATCGAACGACGATATTTCGTATTCTTCGGGGTCTCGGTTTCTCTCATGTTGCTTCAATGTAGAAAAAGTGATAAGAGTAGCTTCGAGCATGACACTTATGTGGATTTACACGTCGTTGATTTTCGAACATGTCAGATTTTTTTTATTTCACAAGTTTCCTTTATCGACATACTCTTTGTGGTTTGGGAACGTAAATAATGTTTGGAATGAAGTGTTAATAAATGTATTTTATTGGTCTGACCGTACGTCCATGTTTTTGATATATTTACATCATTTACATTTTATCGTCGTGGTACAAGGACCAAAAAAAGTGAATAAGATTTGTCTCAAAGCACGAATCGTGATATATCTTACATTATTTTTAACTCGGGGGAAACAATGTGTTTAATAACGTAAAAAAATGTTAATTTAGGACGTAAATCTGCCATAAAATAGTGTTTTCCTTGATAGCAACAAATGTTTGTCGGTTTTAGTTAATTCACAATTATTCCCGAACAGTTATTTGACCTTTCGTTCATTTACGCATTAGAAAAAAGAGTTTGCGAACTAAATAATATTTAGCATGATAGTAATCATATATATATATATGTGTATAAAAATACGATGAAAATGATTGAAATAAAATAATGGAGAGATAAAATGGACTGCATAATTTTATATATTCGTAGGATACGTTGTCAAGTCGAGAGTCAATACTTTGCTCTCGAGACATCCTCCAACCTGTGTAAAAAATCGAAAATTAATACATTTTATTGAAAATTTCAACGTGGCTCAAACTATCTGATAATTGTTTATACTCACATCCGGACAAATGCCAATGAGTGCATCCGCGTGCGAGTAAAATTCTTCTTTCAACGAAATAACAATCGTTTGAAGTGAACTCGTCTTGTCTCGTATATAACTAGCTACTTTACTGATATTTGTGTTATCGAGAGCTGCGTCGATTTCATCGAGGACGAAAAACGGTGCTGGTTGAAAACTGGGACAAGAAATACATTTCAAAATTTTTCCCTCGAAATGGAACGAAGAAAAATTTGTCAATACATGAAAATGATAAGCCGAATGTTTCATTTTTGTACCTGTGAATAGCGAACAAAAGAGCCAGAGCAGCGACCGTTTTTTCTCCTCCGGAGAGATTAGACATCGGCTGAAAACGTTTCCCTGGTGCGACGCAATTGTAATTGATACCATCGAGATACGGCTCTTCGGGATTTTCCGGTCCCAAAAATGCCTGGGCTGATTGATTTTTTGCCAAACTCTTTGATGAGAAAATAAATGTTGAATTATCGGTGGAAAAATCATCACGAAAATGACAGACTATGAAAAAAAAGTATTACCTTGTAAATTGGATCGATTTCATTCGCCACGTGCTCGAAACAAGCCATGAATTTGTCGTGTCGTTCTTTCTTCACTTTTTCGAACTGTGTTTTAGCTTTCTTAGCCTTCTTCCTTGATTGCTCAAACTCCTCGTTCGTTTCTTGCAACTTTTCCTTGGCCAAGTACAATTTTTGAATAGCCTGTTTTAAATAATTATTGTTATCATTGAATTAGAGCTCGTCATGTCAAAATGTCGTTGTTATTTGGAAAACTCGCCTTCATGTTTGGTGCTTGGATACGTTGGATTGTATTCTGGAGATCGTTTATTATTTTGTTTAGTTTATCGGTTGACTTTTTCAAATCCTCTTCCTCAACGTCTTTCAAATGATCCGGCAGCAAAGTGTAGTCTATCGTTATTCGACTTTCTCGTTCGTACTGCTGCTGAGTGCTCACACTCGAATCATTGTTCGTGTCGTTATTCGTCGTGCTTGCGTCCCCTGCTATGTCTTCCATATTTCCGTGAAGCATAGGAATCGCAATATCTTCCATCTGAAAAACACGGAAATGAAAAGAAAATAAAATAGAATCATTATGGTCAATACGGTGATTCGAACTGTTAATTTTTCAACATAATTTGGTACTTTGCATTGCATAAGGATGGCGTGTCTCTCAGCTTTTCGCTGTTCGATTTTCGTTTCAATCGTGTTCAACTGTTTTTGCGCAGCTTGAATATCCTTCGCTATCGAACCGACTTCTCGTCGACATTTTCCGATTTCTTCGTCCTTCTGATCGACTTCCATTTTCTTGGCGCTTCTCGTAGACTTTAATTTCTCCATTTGAGTTTCGTCGTTGTCGATCTCGGTTTTCTGATTTATTTCCGTTTGTCGTGCCGATTCGAGCTTGTCCTCGGCGTCCTGAACAGCTCGCTCCCACCGTAAAACGTTGCCTGTAGTGTAAGCGGAATGTTTCGTTATAGGAAATCTACAGCCGATTCTTTACGATCAAATTCCATTTGCTCTATTTTATTTACAAACGCACTTTCGGTGTCTCGCTGTTTCTCAAAATCTAGTTGATTGTAAATACGATTACATTGGTTTTCAAACTCCAAACGCTTTTTGGCACGCTCTTGTTGCGATCTACAATTAGAAAAATAATAGAAAATAAATAGAATAGCATGACATTTTATCAGGGACAGCGATGTTATTCTTTTCACCAATCCCAGGTCGATTATTACGAACCTCAATTCACGTTCTTCGTATTGACGAATATTTGTGACGCCAATTTGTTCACAGAAACTAGCGAACACGTCGTCCTCAACATTATTCATTTTTTCTTTGCTGTTTTGGATCTCCTGGTCCCGATCAGCCATAGTCTTTTCAATGGCTGCGATAGTTGGCTGTAAAGATAATTTATTCAATGTCATTAGATCTGACAATGTGAAATCCGTTTTCTCCAAATAAATATTTTTCTCGAACGATATTTACCCCGAATTTATCGAGCTCCGTTTGAAGAGTTTCCAGCTCAGTCTCCAGCTCAGCGATTTGTTTTTTCTAATCAAATAATTTTATTTCATCTTCAAATTATCGAATTTCAATGGAAATTTTTATTTGCATTGGAATTTACTTCACGATACTCACAGTTGCCACTAAATCACTCTTATTGTACTTCAAGCGGGTTTCGAGACCGCGAATTTGCGACTCAATCGTATTCAATTCGGATTCCTTACGAGATTTCTTCAAAGACTCCCGCAGCTCTTCGGTCAATTTTTCCTATCGAAAGAATCGTGGCTTTTAAGTATTGCCTGGAATGTTTTTTTTTTGCACAGCATAACGAATTATTGCGAGCAACTTACCTTTTGCGATTTAAGCTGAGACATTTGTTTTTCGTCCCATCGTTTCGCCTTTTTGGCGAGATCTAAACTTCCACCGGATATTATACCGGCTTTTTGATAAAAAGTTCCATCGAGGGCAACGCACTACGGCCAAAAATTGGTCATAAGAATATATTTCAATAAAGTACATTATATTGAATAAAGAAAAAAATACACACGTCGTAACGAGCTTTTTTGTCCATTTCGTAAGCAACTTTGTTCGCATCTTCAGGAGTTTCACAAACGAGTGCGTTATTCGTTGCAAATAGAACTGCACGGTCGATATCTTTCGGCGAAAAGTGCAAAACGTCATAGAGCAATTTGACGTTTTTCGGTTCTTGGATATTTCTGAGACGTTCCTTGAGAGGTTTCGCTTGAATATAATCGAGGGGTAAAAATGTTTCGGGCTCGAGATATTGCTCTTTCAAATATTGGATACATTGCCTCGCAGTTTTTTCAGTATCAACGACGATCGCTTCCATATATTTGCCCAAAACTTTTGTAATTGCGACGTTGTAGCGTTTGTGTATCGGCTCGCACATGTTGTACATCCTATCGTACTGTAGAAATTGAAAAAAAAAGAAAATACTTTACATTCATTTTTTCTGTGACATTCATATGGATTAAAGATCATCGATCAATGTTTTTTCCTTCACTGTATTATGAACGATGAATTCGATAAAAATGAATTATATATTATTTTTTTTCTTTTCATCAAAAGGATTATGAATAAATCTCGAATTTGATATTTACGGATATAACGTACCACACCGGGGAAAAGTCGTTTAAAATTTTCTACAATTTCAGTTTTCTTTTTGGTTCTGGAAACTTCGTGTTTATCGACCTTGGCATCTCCCAGTTGTTCAGAAATATTTTCCAATTCTCGTTGAATACTTTGGATTTTATCTTTCGAAGAACCAACGTCGGATTGCAAATCAGCTCTCAATTTTTTCTGGTCTTCCAACGCTGCTTCCGAGGTTCGTATGTGCTCTTCTAATTTTTCAACCCGCTTGACCGCTTCGTCTCTCATATGACTTTTTTGCTTGTATTTATTTTCGATATCGGTCTTTTTTCGGCCCTCGTTATCCAATCTGTCTTGATCGGATTTTTGTTCCCGATTAATGGAATCGAGGAGCTGAAGATACCGGGCCGATTGCTTACCAGCTTCTTCTTTCAAACGATTGTATTCACGGACCTGAATTTCCATTCCAATAGTTTATATTTTGATATTTAGTTTAAACTTTTCCGTACCAGATTAGTTTATAAATACATTGCACACTTGGTTTCATAAAATTCGAATAAATTTTTACCTGCTCATCTTCCAATTGAACATCCCGCCCTTGCATTTGCGATTGACCAGCAATGCTCGCTTCATACTTGGCTTTTGCCTCCTCAACCTGACGCAATTCTTCCTGCAACTCATTGATATCTTTTTTGTGCGCTTCATCGGCAATTTTAGCTTGGGCGAGTGATTTTTTCGCGGATTCGACTTTTTTTTGCATATGAGCAACGCGCTCCTTAGCCTTGATGAAGGTTGGGCGTTTTTTCGTTATTTCAACCTCCACTTCCCTTATATCTTGCTCGATTTTCGCCAGTTCTCGGGACAATTTACCCGCTTCTTTTTTCTTTTCCTTTAATAATTCTTCTGCTTTTTCTTTCTTTTTCTCAACTTTTTCCACTTCATGCTGTTTTTTCTTCTGGGAGTTCTCCAAATTCTCTATCTCTTTTTCGTTGTGGAACAAACGGAACAATTGCAGTTCCACTTGCTTCTCTACCTGTAATATAAATGTTTTATCGACAAACTTGAGTATTCGAACTTGCCCCGGTCATTGACAACCAAAACTAATGATTTTCAATCTTACATATTCTTCTTTGAGACGTTGATACTTTTCTGCTTCTTCTTTCTCTAGCTTCGCTTCTTTCCTTTCCGCCGCTATACCTTTTTTCTTCTGATATGAAAATTGAGTTTCTTCTTCCGCTCGTAACATTTCTGTTCTTAGTCTGGAATTTTGATGAAAGATTATTTTATGAGCCATTAACAATCAAAATTCAAATATACCTAAGAACTAAACTTCGGACAATTGTTCAGCAGGTCCGTGTCAAGTTGAAAAAAAAATGAATGAATAAATTTTGAACTCAAAAAAAATTTCTAGAGCTTTACAGCGTAATTTTTGAAGCCACCTAATATGAATTTGATATATACACTTATCGCAGAGACTCATACCTTTCGTATTCAGCTTTCAATGCTCCAGAATTACTAATTTCTTCAAAAAGAGCAGTCCTTTCTTTAGGATTTTTCATAGCAATGGATTCTACAGCACCTTGGAATACGAGAAAATTCTTGGCTTTCACATTGATTCCAAGTTGTTCTAATTCCGTTAAATATACTTGGCTAGTGACGAACTGTGCAAGCAAAAAAAATCACTTATATTTTTCAACCAAGCGGTCATTTTTGCTATCAATAATTATAAGGTACGAATGGATTGTCAATGGAAAAAACATATCAATGATAATAAATGTCTTTCTTATTAAATTATTAAATCAGCAATTCTTATGATTATGGACTCAACAACTGCTCACATTGCCATTGATACGATGCTCTGACGAAGAGCCTTGAACAGTTCGCATAAAACTTTTTTCGCTACCATCCTCGAGTTCGAAGACAGCCGTGACAGATGCACTGGATGGAAAAAGTAACAATCACAAATAATCAATCTCAGTGTTTAGAATGCGGAAGCAAAATAAAACAATAGCATACTTGCGAGCAACAGGCTTTCCGATCGATGCTCCATGGATTAGTTCGCTGAATCTCTTGACGCGCAAACTACTTGTCTTTTCACCCATAACAAAACTGATGGCATCCATGAAATTTGATTTTCCTGAAAACAAGCCATTCAATGTTCAGCAATAGACATAAATGTGGAGATTCAATGACGAAAAACGGTCCAGGGTTCGAGAAAATTGTGGCTATAATAATCAAAATTTAGGAGGGAAAAAATAACGAACGAATGGTCATAACCAACCTGATCCATTTGGTCCGACAACTGCCGTAAAAGATTTGAGCGGCCCAATAACCAATTTGCCTTTGTAGGACTTGAAATTTTCAACCTCTATATGCTTTAAAAACGCCGGCATTTTGACGTTTTTTCTCTCTCAAAAACGACGGAAATACCGATGTACTGGAGAATAGCGAGATTGGCGCCAGAATCCTGTATTTTTAACGCATTACAATCATCACGAGCTTGTCAATTGAACGCGTACACGTAAAGCTGTAAACTGTACTGGCAAAAGAATTCTACTCTCTCTGCTTTACTCCGAAACTCTGAACGCTTCCATATTGCGCATGCGTGGCGTGAATTCAATGAAAAGTTACATTATATACAAAGTGCGGGCTTGGTGGCATCCTCCGCGCTGCGCTCCGATCGCGTCTTGCTATCGCGATGTGGTCGATACATCGAAAAGATCGAAATCGAAAAGTTCGATTTAAATATACGCAGGCAACAGGCAACGTACAGGATGAGGATGAAGCAGGTGGAATAATCAAAGAATCCAAGGAATAATATTCGTGTCGTATTTTTTTGTGGTTATACATTATAACGATGATGTTTTATTCCATTCTATCATGTTTTCTTTCAGTGTAAAAGCAGAAGCAATGATAAAGTAATTGAAAAGTGTGATTATTATGTTTAGTGCCTCGTTTATAATCTTCTGTCATTGGGATAGTATAGGTTATTTGGACAATCGGACAGTTGATTGAAGAATAGTGAACAAAACATGGCATTGAATACGCCAAGAGCAAAGAGTAAAATACCGTGTATACCTGGAACGAAACCATCTATACAAAATGCACAGCTTCTTATTTCAACAGGAATTCCTTCCTTGGATTTTATGATAGGTTTGAATTTTTAACAATTCGTGTAACCAATAAATTTTCTTATTAAATACGCATAAAACTTTGTTTTCACAGGAGGTGGCCTACCCATTGGATCCATTATGTTAATAGGTATACAAATTAACTCTATTCAATCAGAATGACCGATGTTGAAAGAAAAAACCGTAAATAACTCATGCTTGAAGGAATATGAAATTTTTACTGAAAGACAATAGTGCTGGGTTGTAGCATATAATAATTTATTTTTGTAGATTTTATATGTTACAATTAATGAGCGGAGATACGCGTCTCGATATTGAGTGGTATTGGAACATAATAAACTATAAAGTGGTTGGAAAATTTGATCATATTACTGATAGTCTTTTCGTTATACTTCACAAATATTTTTTGTCAAGTTTTTTTCTGGTTCATTACTTTTCCTATGATCCATATTAATTGAACTTCATACACTGTCATTTTGTTGCTTTTTTATATGATTTTAAGGCTTTGCTCTTACAATTAGTTCAATGATTTCTTGAATTCCTTTAAAAGTTGCTGAAATATATGGCCATATTTCTTATTTCTTAATCCATTATTTAACATTAATAATTGCTGTTTGAACCATCAATTTGAATACTCATTGCTGTCAGCCAAAATATAATATTTTTCTTAGATTCCCTTCAATTTGATAAACTGATTTAACTGATAAATTGATTTTTTGTGATAAACAGCTGACGTTATAAACTCATCAATACATTTTTTTTCATAGAAATTCTTGTATTCGTTTCTTTTGATTTGTGAGATTTATCTTGCATTAGATATTTTTTCTACAAAGTGTGTTGTGTGAACGAAGATTTTTGTAATTTACAGAAGAAGACGCATATGGAAATTATGCGAGGGTCATGCTCAAGTATTTTATGGCCGAAGGAGTAGTTTCCTCTCATCCTCTGTTCGTTGCGTCTCGAGATTCCAGGCCAGCACAGCTGATATCAGAAATGCCAGCTCCGGTGAGCGCAACATTAGCGACGTCAGATTCTAGAGTTATGGACAGTCAAATGCAAATCGCATGGCGTTATCAGAACATGAGAATCGTAGAATCGTCACCAACGGGTAGCCAGGCGTTCGGCCACTTCTATGATCTGACTAAACAAATGGACAAAGAAATCATTGACGATGCTGAAATAACTCAGTGGGATGGTGAGAATGGAAAATGGCAGGCTGATGGCTTTGAGAACAGTGCATACGTTGATTTACTCAAAAATATTCAGCAAACGATGAAAAGTGGAGATTTTCTCGTATCGGCCAATCCTGAAAAAAGAAACATTTTAAGAATAGCGTTACATTCGATTGGCTCGCGTTTATGGCTCTCTGATACTGAAGAAGCAACCCACAATGATCTTCTTCGTTTTTTGTACTGCTTCAGAGCAATAATGCGAAGTGCTTACGCCGTTGCAACAATCACCGTTCCTACTCTCAATTTCGACAACAGCGTAAGATTTGTTTTTTTATTCAATCGTTCCAAGTTGAAGAAAAAATTGATATAGGAAAATCCTACTACCGAAAATGCAATTTAATGATCCATTATTCTTTAAAATCTTTTTAAAAACGTCAAAATCATTTATGAAATGGAATTTTCTTCCCGACTATTTTTCTTTCCTTCTACTTTCCTACAATTTCTTTGGCTTTATTTGAGTTATTCTACCACATAATATCTCGTCACGTTCCAGCGATGCGCATCCAACAATATTACAATTAATCTGAGTTTTCAATATTCCATTTCAAGGATGCGTTGGTTCAACGATTGGAACATTTGTCCGATACCGCGATAGCGCTCGAATCTTTCATGGGCTCGTCGAAAGAAACAAATCCTGTCTTCAAAGATTATCACGGTCTCTTGCACATAAAAAAACTCGCCGCTATCAACACACTAGCACCACATTGTCCCGAATCCTTCGATTTGGCTTTCAAAATGAGACGCAAAAAATTTTTGATCAAGGTGAATATAATTAGCCCTGGGGATTTGAACAGTCTGTAAAAAATTAAGAAATCAACTTTTGGGTGTCACGTGTCTGGAAGTTTTCACCTACCGTCTTCTTCGTGAAAAACGGAATTATTAACAGCATCAATGTTTGTTACTATTTTTTGATTGTAGGCGGGTTGAAAAATAGATTCACAATTTTCGTATCTTCATTTCTTTTCTACAAATTACTAAGAAAGTATATTTCCATTTTCAGATACTTCATTTACCGCCAGAATTCGACGACTCGGCGCAGCGTGAACAGGATGACAGCGTTCCTTCGGGAATTGGCTGTAGCAGTGGTACGGGAAGACTTTCATTAGACTTTTAAGGAATCTTTAATACAAGCGTTTTGAATAAAAGATATGGAGAAAAGTACAAGAACAGCGGAATTCCGTACAAGTTCTGCTTTCCTTATCCAACACCGGATGTGCCTGTCATAAAGCCAAAAACATAGTAATTAAGACAACACTTTTTCGATTCGGATCTTTTTCAGAGAATGTTAAATAGCGGATCGGAACTACAGAATTTAGCAAATCGAAAAATGAAAAACATAACGCTATTGAATTTTATGATTTATGTTATTGGAAAATCATTTTTTTTCGAATGATTTCTTCATTAGAAATTTCAAATTAACGAGTTAATCTTTTTTAATTTAAAAATTCGTTGAAATCTATTTTACGAGTAGGCTAGGAAAATCCTGAAAAATAGATTGAAAATAATAAATTATTTCCACGCATTTGTAAAAAAATTACCATCACACGTCCGATTGGTTTTCAATGCACAATTCGGAAAGTGGCAGAGGTTTGGAGCGAGAAACGATGAAGGTTTTGCTTCAAAAAGTGGTTGCTTTTATTTGGAAGAAGTGAAAAAATGACGTTCGAAGAGAAATCCCATAACAAAGTCTAGCGAATGTGCCAAAAGTGGTAGAAATCGACTGTTTTTGTTGATCGTGTCGATTAGAACTCCAACGAAAGGTCTCAGTCGTCGATAAAATTCCCGAGAATAGCACTGATTCATGGAAAATGGTGAGTTTCATAATGAAATTTGAAAAATCGTCTGTTCTTTCGCTACAAATTTGTAAAATTGCATTTTCTCATGCACTCAGGGCAATTACAGCGTTCGGTTCGTGTGTGTCCACGTGCGATAAGGCCGGACTTGGGCTTGTCCTATTTAGACGTGCACAAATGCGTGATCCGTGTGGTTGAATTAATGCGAACGGTGCGGCGGAGATAGGCTTCGTGAACACTTACAATAAATGGACGATGGCTGACTATATCTGTGTATACCGGCGTGTCGAACGAGAGAGGAGCGGTTCGTTTTACCGAATCCGTTCAAACGATGCTTCATCACGATTTTTACTGTACTTTTTCGGGGAACTCTGGAAAAAGTGATAGTAAGGTCTTCGTAATGAAGAGAACGACGGATCGTCGAACGCCAATCGATTGTTCTCGTTTATCAAGCATTTTCATTCGGTTTTGAACCACTACGATTTTTTTTTTCATTTCGCATTCAAGCTCATGAGTTTAAATCCTTATTTCGAGAAATTTTCAGATTTTGATTGAAATAAGAAATTTTAGTTTGCTTATGGAATTTGAGTGGATCGTTTTAATCGGTGGAATCGTAAATTTCATCACCAAACGAAACTCAAAGTTGACATCCCTCGAAGACCGCGTAATTTGATGAAGAGCTCTCAATAAACGATTGTTTACTCGTTTACTGAAACGATACGTGATCGTTGGAGCATTTACAGCGACAATCAAGCTTTTCAACCCCTCTCCACCCGCACCTTCCACTTCCTTCCGGTTTCCGAATGAGGTTCCCCGCCAGAGTCTCGCATGAAGGCCCCTCCCTCCCTCCCTTCTCGAGAGTTCACCGCTTTCAGAATTCCTGAAGCACACCGGTCTACCGATCGAGAACGCGAACAGACCTAAATAGTACACCGTCGATCCAACACTCGATCTCGTACGAGAAAAACAAGTGTAAAATTTCACATTCGGTACATCGGTGTCTTGACGAACGACAAAACTTCATAAATTTCACCAGAAGATTAAAAAACAATGAGAAAAATTCGTAAGAGAAAATATATCCAGCAATTCTGATATCGTACGAAGTTCGTTCATGAAAAACAGATAACGAGCAATGAAATAATACAATATTCAAGTGTCGGATATCAATGAGTGGAAAAGTGCTTCATTTGTGATCGATTCAGTTTAAAAAAACGATGATGAAGTTACGTGAGCTTGACACGATCGTTCGTTTCATTTTTATATCAATATTAATCCACAATAAATGAAATATCAGTAAAACGCGATGTTCGATTGCAAACGCGATTAAAAAATCTCGCGATTGGACAAAATTTAAGTGATTTGTATTGTATAAAGTACAGCACTTCCGGTTTTTTATCATGGAGACTCGGAGGCTCAGTTTTTCGCGGGCATTCGTGTGCTGTTCGAACATTGTTTTTCTCGTGAGTTCTCATCGTTTAATCCAAATCCAATTTTCTCCCGGTCTTTCGATGACGCGGGTAGAAAGCCATCGAATTTTTATTCATTTCTCTAGCTTCAGATTTTTCCATTGATTTCAGATCTCAGGATTCGTTTTGATGTCGCTGGGTGTTTTGTTGTTGGCCGATAGCGAGCGGATATTGTTGTCGCGGCTCCTCGGACCCGGCGATGCACATCCTGATCAGCCATTATTTTATTATCTTGCCTTTGCGATCGTTGCGGTTGGATTCTGCATCGCCGTTACCGGGATTCTCGGATGCTGGGCTTCTTGTTTATTCAATTGCTGCATTACTGCCACCGTAAGAATTTTATTTTTTCTCGTCAAAGTTATTCCTCCGATTTTTTATTCCGCTGAAATCGGACGGAAATTCATTTGAATAACACATTCGACTTTTTGCGAATAGCAAAATCCGGTCGTTTTGCTGAAAAATTGAACGAAGCCAAAAAAAATTTGTTTGACTTCGTGGGTTCACAAATTTTTGTCAATTTTTATAGTTTCTAAAATTCGTGAGATTTTTCAAAGGATTTCTCATCTAAGAATTCCTTCGTTCGAAATAATTTTCATTCCTTCTTCCGTTTTTCACTTTCATTTCCGTATAAATTAAAAAAATTTCTCATTCAAAGTTCTGCAGTTTGGTTTGTTTGGGTTTCTACCCGAGAAAATGAATTTCAAAATTTCACCAAATATCGAAGATTATAAAATCTCTTTCGATCGTTATTGAATGCTCGATAAAATACACCAGATTTACTGATTCGAAATGAAACAAATTATTCGACTTTGGCACAAGCTCAAGTTCGAGAGTTGGATAAAAATTTCTGTATAAGATATTCCGATAAACCGAGACCGTTATGAATAATTTGGCGTAATTGGATTCTCGCGCACGCTGCATGTATCATGCTCCCGAGCAATTTTACGTGTGCGCGGCGAGAACCGCGGATTCTATTATTCTTCAACGTAGCGAGAATAAAGGAAGATGAAAAGAAATAAAGAATATGGAGAAACGAGGGAAAAACAAAAGATCGGCTTCGCGGGGCTGCTCGTGGTCACGCGCTGTCGCCCGGAAACGGATCTAAATCACCCGCCAGAAAGGGCTCCTTGCATATATAAAATTTTATTTAAAACGCACGTTAATTATGAACTTCTGTCCCTCGTTAAACTCTGCCATAACCGGATGGGTGGCGGCCACGAGTTTGATCGAACAAACCACCTGAGTCACGAAATCGGTTGTGATCGAATTTTTGTCATTTCCAAAAACTGATGTCATCATAAAACTTGAAGGGAATTTTCAAGGGAAAAATGAAGAATTTTCTCAGTGTTGTTATCAACGTAATTGTGGTTCTATTCGCTGATAATAATCGTTCAAATTTTTGTGATCATTCTACCGTGCAATTTGTATTTGCTCGCGGTGATGTAATATTTTTTATCTCTTTTTTTCTTATGAAAAATAAGCAGATTCGGAAGTTGTTCATTGGTCTTTTCCGCGGTCGTTTCTGTTCGTTAAGTTTTGCAATCTTTCCACTCAGTTTCCAACGCGCTGTTCCGTCAAAATGGCTCGTAGCTCCAAAAGATAATTTTCATTTGTTTTTTAAATGGATTTTGAAAAAGTTGCACGAGGCAGGGGAACTGGGAAAAATTTTGGGCTTCAAAGAAGCAAATTTTTCTCAAAAACTTCTTATTGAATTGATACAAAATATAAAAATGGGGCGACCCATTGAAGCGTTGATTGAAAACAAACGAACGAATCCTAATAAATCGAATAATTGATTGTATGAATCGATGAAAAGTACAAAATTTTATTTTTCAGTATCTCATCGCGATAGTGTTGCTGCTCTTCGGAGAATGCACCGTGTGTGTTCTCGCCGTATTTTGGCCCCACCTGCTGGGGGTCGATGTGAGACCAGCCCGTCTCATTCGAGCCCTACAGAGAAGCTACGCCGTACCCGGACGCGAACAGTTCACCGCTGCTCTCGACCTTGCACAAACGATGGTACGTAATGTGTATAAAGTTTCATTTTTATCTTTATGCTACCGGAACCATTCCCGAACCCCTCAGTCGACGTTTTTTTACCTTTTTCCCCCCTTTAACGAAACGAGGCACGAGCTCGATAAAGCGCGTTATGCTTCGATGATTCCTTTCTCGAATACACCACCGTGTCCTGTAATTCCATTACGGAGCCTGCTCCTACAACCGCTACTTTTAATACGGACGTTATAATTCTTTTTTACTATTCAACTCGAAGCAGAATTACAATAATTAATGATGATCGTTGATAATGTTTTTATCGAAAATACAGACTGAGCCATCAATAATTACTAATGCGCCATTTTTGATGAACGATTATTGAAAATTTCTTGTATTTATCAACGTTTTCATTCTGGAACCAACTGTCACTTATTTTTTGTCAATTTTGACGAGATTTTCATATTTTCGATCTTTTTTTTTCAGTTTTCTTGCTGTGGTATAAACGGAAGCAATAATTATGGAACGTCGTGGTGGCGACTGCAGGAAGTCGGGAGACGCGAATTGGTCGTACCAATGACATGCTGCACTCTGAATAACACGAATGATTACGATGCTTTTCTCAATCCTCAGCCTCAGGATCTCAAGATATGTCAGACTCTCAATCCTGCTGAGCACCAACGAGCTCGTCATACGACTGTAATTATTTTCTCTACTGTTTCGATGAAATCAGTCGATCACTGATTTACAATTTTTTATGTTTTGGCTGGTAAGCATTTTATGTGGAAATTTGACCCGAGTTGGTTCTGCAGCTTTCGAATTTCCGTTCAAATGGAATTAATGAGAAAATTTGAAACAAATGATGGAGCTCGCGAAGTTTATCATTTTTGGCGTTAAAGTTACTACAAGTTTGGAAAAATTCTTGATCTCTTGATGCTCTTTTTGCTCAACGAAAAACACAATTTCCAGTTTGTAGGTCGAGAGAAATCGATTCAATTTCAATGTGACTTTTCAAGCACCTGCTCGTTTTACTCTGTGTAAATGAGAGTAAAGAATCGTCGACATACGGGCATCGTGAAAAAGAGACGATTGTGTTCTGTAGGAAAGTCACGTTTTTTTTTCCCTCAATGTCAATGGAAAGTCACAAAGCGAGAGACAGAGAGATAAAGACAAGGCGAGATTATTACAGAGTAGCTTCGATGCCCTCGCATTCAGACCACATCGACATGGATCAAATTTCCAAAGATAGAACTCCTCGTCGTTGCAAAAAATTTACTCGCAGCGATCAATATTTCATTTCATCGTTATGCACGAATAATAATTCTGTTGTAGGGCTGTCTGGACATGATCGAAAAATGGACCCAGGAACAAGCTCTGATTCTGTTGGCCGTTGGTCTCGGAATCGTTGTAATCGAGATTTCAGCGCTTTTGAGTACATTTTTAGCGTGCTCAAAAGTATCGACGAAGAAGAAATCTCAAGCGTCGACTTTCACGTCGACCCAAACGTTGAGCCCTTTCAATGAAGCGGATCAGGGTTATGGTACGTTCATTAGTACGATAATTGGGTTGTGAAATGACGACTCGGAGGAGTGAATGAAATGGGAAACGGTGGACAACGATAAAATGATTTTTTTATTTACCAGGAGGAATTGGAATCGAGAATCGAATGCACATGACGGGCACGACATTCGGTGCGAAATCATGAAGGTGGCACGAGGGCAGCGAGGAGAAGAATTTGACGAAACAAATGTATGACAATGAGGATAGAAGAACGATGTGTAAGGTCCAGAAATCTTATGGCATAGGTCAATTGGAATCGCGTTTACGTCCAAACGGCAAGAGCATAATAGAAGAATGGCAAAACGCTTCGAGTCGATGGGACGGAGTACTGCGAAGCGACGAATATTACGAGGAGCGCGGAGTAGACGTCGGTGAGGATCCAAGGCGCTCGAACTCGTCACGAGGTTCCTTTATGCGAGAAGATTTTTCAGGGCGAAAAAATTTGACGAACCAGAGTGGAAAAACGAGCTCGAGTACGATCGTACAAAAGATCGATACCGATGGATTTACGAAGCATGAAAATGAGGAGCAAAAGAATAAAAATCACTCAACAGGAACCGTGAGAAGTATTCCGATCAAGGATTATCGTGCTTCGATGGCCCACGATATGGGAACGTTCGGGAGACCGGTATTGCTGCAGCAACCATTCAAGACATTCAAATCCGAAGGTGAATCAAGGAATTTGCGGGAGTCAATTAATTGTTGCGGGAGGTCGAGCGGAGGCATGACATCGAGTGTGAAAAATCGATTTTCTCGGGCCTCATCGACGCCACCGAAGAGCAACGTGGCGACAAACATTTCGAACCGATTTGAGGAGACTCAAGACCGATCCAAGTCGAGACGGAGTTTGAAATCGAGGAGGGAGCGAAGGAGGAACGAGACTATTGAATTTTTGCCGAATTATCGGTACTACGATGACGAGGAAGATTTTTTCTTCGAACCGGAAGTTTATAAGTCTCGTGGATCGTCGAAGCGACGTGGGAGATCGAACGGCGACCGGAGAGAAACGATGCCCGGATCTCGTCCGGGAGACCGTGATCAGAATTGCCGAAAATTCGACCGCCCCTCGCACGAGGAAGATCGCGACTACGAGAGAAAACAGTCCGTCGATTTGGAGCGTGGAAACGTCGTGAAAAAAATTTCCGTTTACGAGGGTAATGTCAGAACGTCCGTCAGGTCGGATCGGGCCTCCGCCAGGACGAACGTGCACGACGGCGTCGTCGGCCATCGGCATCGAACGATCGGCGTGCCTCTCGTCGGAATGCACAACGCTTGCGGACTTCCGGTCGTCGCAGCGTGGCCGGACAACCGCTTCATCGGTACTCTCCGCGTGCCAAGCAGACTCGTCAATGATATTCGTTACGTCAACGAAAATGCCAATTCGCGAACACGCAGTCGAACTCAACCGAAGCGAAAAGCTCCGCAGCCTAGCGATCCTTGCGATCAGCGATTGAATCGCGAACCTATTATTGAAAATAAAGTAGAACATCCGGCCAACGAGAAAATCGAAGACTCGGCCGGAAGTCTGTCGAGAAAACGCGTCTTAAAACGTCCCTCGTTCAAAGCCGATCGAATCAATTCTATGCCCTACAAACAACGCTACAGTCGGAGAAATGCTCTTGGAAAAATCGGTAACAAAGATATTCGAAGTAACGGAAAAAATGGGAGTTTTGGTAAACGATCATTCGACAAAAGGAGCCTCAAAAGATCGACTCTCTATGCAAAGGACGAGGGCAATGAAGTTGCTGAAGTTCTGACGAACCTCTGCTTAAATCCACTCGCCAGAAACAAGGGAGCTTCGAATATGATGTGGTGAAAAAGTTCATTTATTCTTCCTCCTATTTTCGTGAGCTTTCGTATTTTTCTGTAGGTATTCATTGGACAAGAATTGGAAGAATTTTTATTGTCAACATACCAAAGAGATATCGTCAAATTTATACTTTTTTTTTCTTTTATCATTTATCGTTTTTTTAATTCTACGATAATCTTCGCTGCCCTCGAAACAGTCGGTGGACTGTGTTTTTCTGTAATTTTCGATCCACTTTGTTGTGTTTCGTTATCATTTTCATTAAATCACTGACACCATTTTTTTAATTTCTATTTATTTATGATTATCGTTTCGGAGTTTTGTAAGTGACGTTGAACATTCTGTGTATTTTTAAAATATTCCTATTTATGTCTTTTTTCAACACTTTTTCGTGTATGCTAATTTATCAATAAATGGGAGCGTGATTCACGGTGACTCGAAGTCTGTGAAAATGATGAAAAAGCTGTTTGATTAAATTACCTCCAAGCAAAACCGACGAATGGTATCTACTTTTCAGGGGCTTCACATCTTTTTACAGATTTTTGTAGCTGAGCTTTCGACAAGATTTGGTTTGATTTTTGTTTCTTGTCGATTCTTCTTCAGCTCGATCGTAATAATCGCCATGTTGTCATTCAAGTGAGCCGATGCATCGAAATGATAATTCGAGTAAAATTCAAAAATCGATTTGAGAGAAAATTGCGCGAAGCCGCTCGGTCGGTAGCACATTTCGCTTAAAAAAAATTTTAGAACCTTTTTCGACCAACGTTTGGTGCTGCCCCCTGATCTTCCTCAACGCACTGGCAAATGTGCTCGGTTGGTATGACCGGGAATGAACGAACTTCACAATTGCGAAGGGATCTGCATCTGGAATGTGATGGATCAACGAAATTTTATTCGTTGCAAGAATTAATAGAATACAAAAAGTAAAATGTCCTTAAAAATTTAGTATGCTTGAAATTCTCTACAATAAACCGTAAGTAAATCAAGAATTTCCATTTTTTTTACGAATAACAAACCATCTCAGAATTTATAGCAAAAAAATCTAGCATTTTGAAAAGTGAAGAATTTTCATGAGAACTGAAAGTCTGTCGCCGGATTACGGGGATTAAAAATTATGTGATTTTCTGAAAGTCCACGAAGCATTTACATCTCGAGATTGTTCCTAATTGAAGTTGCTTTTCGAATATCTATAATGAACAAATGAGATCCAGAATGAATGAGATAAAAAAAACGTGCAGTTCACTTTTTTTCGTTGTATCATTTTTTTCACGGGTTTCAAGCAATTTTCGAAAAAGTTTATTAAAAGTGGTGGCAAGTCAGGGCGGAAGGAGCATGTGTCAAATGAGCATAAAATTGTGTATACAAATGAGAGTACAACGTCCAAGGAAAAGAAGTTTAGGGAAAGTATAGGAAAAGAGCACCGGGCGTCATAACTTACATATCCCCAGGGGCTCGGAAATCGTTTTCTCCTCCTCTTTCTTCCTCATTCCCTCGCGCTTAGCATGCATTTGTGTGCGTGTGTTCGCCCTTCGGTATTCAGGCTCCGAAGACACTCCTAAAGAGCGGTAACGACGCCAGCATCCTTTTTGTCCTTTCGTGTGGTACAGAAAAAAGAGTTCAGTCGATTTCTGACTCGTGTCCGAAGGCAACGCAACATTTTAGAGAGCGCGTTTCGTGTGCCAGCAGGAGGAGCCCACGCGGTCAGTAGGACGAGAGCAGAAAAGAGGAAAAGCGATCGCGCGAAAGGATCGTTCCTGTGCGGTATGAAAGGGCTGCAAAGATATTTATGGGTTGCAGCTGATCCCGAAATGTGGCCATCGGGCTTAACTTTTTCCGTATTTTTCACCGTTTACGCCCCGTTATCCGTACGAATCCATTTATTAAGGGTGCAGTTATGTTATGGCCTCGTCTGTTTCGTTTCTTCGAGGTGCCTCGACTTTTCCCCATAACATTGTTCACAATTCATCATTAAATTTGGTTAATCATTTCTTCAGATGGAATAAATCTGATTACAAATTCGCAAGCGTACTTTCCGGATTATCGAAAAATCTTGTTATCGATGCAGTGTTATTTCGATGCAAAATCGTTGGCAACGATCAACTTTTCATCCTTTTCTAACGCTTAGGACGCGTAGAGATTGTGTGCAAAGTAAAAAAAAAATCATAAATACGAATTTTCAACTGGTTCGAATAAGAAATAAGAATTGAATGTCTGCCCGGGAATATCTGTAGCAATGCGGGCGTCCAAATTCTTCAGACTCCTGGCTACATACCTGGCCAGAGCTGGTGTTATTATTTCGGTGAGTTTTTTGAACCCTTTTAGCTGCAAAATCTCACGTACAGGAGTTAAAGTCTCCGGAGTAATTCAATCCTGAAGAAAGGCAGATCGCCATGCGACTGCATGTGTCGAGGTGTGTTTGCACATAGCGATGACGGTAGGGTGAGGCGAACGCGTTTCGTGAAGATCCTTTGCGAGTCGTAATCGTATTTGGGGAAGCTCGACGATCGAAACGAACCCTTTGATCCGTTGGGACGCCCCCGCATCACACACCGCTCGTACCAATATATATTTTTGTTACGAGAGACGCGAGGGAAAAAAGCTCAAGAGGTCTTCCGCTCGGGCCTTGTCACATGGTGGTAATAGCAAAGGAAAACTTTCTTTGATGAGAGCGACGAGTTTCTCTATTTCTCTTTCTCTCTCCCCCCCCTCGCTCTCTGTTTTCTTCTTCCTTTACATTGATTCGACATAGTGAAGTAGGATATATGCGAGTGAACATTCGGAGGTGGTAGGTCGTGAAACGCGATCAGGATTTCACAGTACCGTATTACGAGCGCGAGAGTAGCATCTCTCCTTTCTCCGCAGTACAGCCTTAATCCGACCGCACGTCGAGAGACCCTGTGCCAACTTGCTGTTTCTCTTCCTTTCATTTTTTTCCTTTATTCTTTCGCCGCGATTCACACCATTTCTGCGCTCACGTTCAATTTTCCCGAACCCATTGTGCATACGAATTTTTTATTGACCGTCTTGGAACGAGAATCTTAGTGTTCGTTCGCTTCTCTTTGTCACTCATTGTTTTGCGATTTTTTGGTACCTTCCAGTCGCTGATCGCGAGGGGTCAGCATCACTTTCAAAGCCTTTAACACGTTCGTACTCTTCGATTATTCAAATCAGTTGCGAGCTTCCCTCGCGCACAACTATTTTTTTCTTAATTATGGCTTTTGGCGAATGTGCGAAAAAGCCACGAGCCACCTGGATCCCAGTGACGACAAGAAGAATGAAAAAGAAGCCGAAGAAAAATCTGTATCCAACGTAATACTGAGTGAGCACCCGAATAAATTTTTCTTATAGGATCCTATGGAAAATAACTAGTACTTTTTATTTTTTATGCTGGCTCCAAAGAGCATGAAAGTGTCCTTTATTGATGTTGTACGCTCGGCAGCAGGTAAGAAAGAGAGTCACACACGTTAGAGAGTCTTCCAGACTGCGGTATTAGCCTTTCTTACGATTGTGAATCGGAGATGTCGTCATATCGTAGAATTCCTTTTTACTCTAATACGTCTCGTATACAGTTCTCGACGTTATCATCGTTGTTAGTACGCTGCTCGAGTTTCTCATCTCTCGTAAAGCTCGCGGGAAAAAAAACTCTTCGTACTAACGCGTGCAAAAGAGAGGGCGAGGACTCGTGATAAGGGTGAATTTATATAGAAAAGCTTCTTCTCTACGGTATCAGCTTTCATTCATACCATGTCGTATTCTCTCTCATACCATTTTTCAACGCGTACATGTTGTATATTCGTCACATAAAATGCGAAAATTTAAAGTGTCTAGAACTTGAAAATTCCTTTCTTCAATTTGGCCATTTTTCTATAATGAAACGTGATTTTTCAATTTCTTTAACGATCGTAATCGCGATTACTGAGGAAAAGTCTCACTGTAAGATTAATTCCATACATTCGTGGACGAAATAAAAAGCTTGGAAAAGTCCAAGTGCAATTTTGCACCAGTGTGCTATCTACGGGTTAAGCACGTGCATGGAAAATGCAATGCGAGAAGAAATTCTTCTATTTTAATTCGATCAATGAATATTGAAGAACGACATGAAAACTGTTGGCTCAATAAAAATTTGGTTTTTTCAAACACTCGATGTGATGGACCGAGTTTATCGATGCGATGAAAACATCGTTGGGCTAACACAAGTTTTGTTGGATCAAAGAATTTCAGGCTGTTTGCATCGGTTTGTTGAGACAACGGAAAGAAAATTGTGGAATCAACAAATTTTTCTTCCCAGTACGATTCACATTTACATGATGCGATCTGATTTTTCATTGCATCAGTTTAAAATCTGTCTTGGATTAACTCATTAAGATGAGTCCACGGGCGGTTCTCGATTTTTTCAACTCTTCGGTACGTTAAAGGAGCAGGTTGTTCGTCTCGTAATTTACGGATTCACGCTGTTTTTTCCTCCGTCGTTTTTTCGTCAACTCTCGTGTCGAATTTCGAGAAAAGAGAGAGAAAGAAAGTCGAACAGTGCGTGCTTTCTCTCAGAGGGTTCTGCATATTTTCGTCATATGGTGAGTTTCCACACTTACGAAAATGAAGAACATCGGCACCGAGCCCCAAACGCTTTTCCATATCCGGATCGTCGACTTCCTGCGTCTTCGAGATGCGACGACGACGTACTCGACCACGTATCCAGCTGTGACGAGTCCGATGCTCATGGCCAGTGCAGATATATTGATAAATTACTTCCTACGAAAAAACGAGAAAAAACGTCGTATGGAGAAAAGCAAATCGAGAATGCTCCGAGTCCACACTCTTTTGGTCAAAAGAAAAAAATGAGAAAATAGTCGGGTGGACAAGAATATTTCATTGGACTTTGTCTTCGTATTTGACATTCTGAAGCTTTTTTCACAAAAAAATGGCTTCTGTAATATTTTGTTTCATATTCTATAGAGGAAAAAATCAGGTACGGGAGATTTTTTTCGACAAGAACGTAGATGAAGTTAATTTCTTGAAAAATAGAAACTCCCGTCAAATTCAGTGCTGGCCGGACGAGAGAATACATGCGGGCTCCAAAAGAGTACAATGGGATTTTCTGAATGGTTCTCGTTATTGCTTGCGGCGATGGTCCCGCACGCACAAATTTTTTCGTCCTTCTTTCCGCACTGATTTTCAGTCGCCTCTAACCGCACGGGTAGGTTCGTTTTCTCACAGTCGAGTTAAGTAAGGGTTGCGTTTTCCTCGTGATGGAAAAATGGACCATGAGAACGGGTAGTCATAGTTCTCGAGGTCTCCTTTTTCCCCTGCCTTGGCCGTTTAACGATAAATCAGTGGCCATGGAATTTCTCAGAGAGAAACAGCTTCGAAGTGAGGATTTCCATTGATTCGTTATTCGTTCCACTCGGACGTAAAACGCTCGGGTTCGCATTGATTCGCTGCTGGACACGCTGGCACATGTAACAAACTGGACCGACTCTCGGTGGCAAAAAAATCTCGAATTCCACGTAGATTCACTGCTTCTCGTCTCTCTTTTCTTTCGAAGCGACTTTCGAGCGCGCAAGAACGAGAAAAAAGGAAGCTTCTAAGGCGGTTGAGAAGTCGAGATCTTAGCCAGAAGCCAAAAGATCTTGGTCGCTTGACCGTTCAAGATAAAATTCTCATGGGAACGCACGAGCGTACGGCAAATATACGACTCAAGATCGTTGAATCCTTCTGCGGGACTTTGCCACCCGTGGTGACTTGAGCTAAGAACCAATTATCAATTCCATTCTTCCTCAGCCCTTTTTTTCTTGCCTCGTGACTGACCAGTCTATTTTCTTTAACCGTACCTCTGAAAAATTCGAAACGAGAGCCCCGACTGCTGGTGTCCGACATGCGAGGCTAACGAAGAACGAGTTCGGGCTATCGAGTCGTTAAGCAAGTCTCCTGGCCACGAAATTTCTCGAGGAAAAGTTTTTTCTTCCAGAAAATTTCAAACTCCTTGAAATCATTGGATTTAATTCGATTCCTACTCAATTCTATCGCGCTCGCCCACTCATCATTTTTCTGCTGTTGGAACATTGTTCGAAAAAGTTTTTTTATCCCCGGAAATATTGCTTTGATCAGCTATAAAAAAAACACTTTCAAATTGTTCGTCCGCGTGAAAAATTTGGAAAAAAAATTCGCTTTCCACCTTCTCTCTCTCTCTCTCTCGTTCTTGCTCTCCCTTCTTCCCATTTCTTCTTTCAAGATTCCCCGAAATCAAGCTTTAGTTTAGAGGGTGTATCATGAACGAGCGTTCACTTGACTGGTTCTCATATAGTTTCTCCTCGAGTTTGCGCGGAGGGTTAAGTGCGGACGACAGAGGAGTAGTGCATTGGAACATCTGCCAGGGGCATTCGGGGGCGAGCATCGACAGACGGACGGAGAAAGCACACTTGCGCAACTGTCGTCTACGAATGGGTCAGCGAGATCGTTCATGGTGAAGTTTTCGTCCTTGTTTCCGGGTTATCGGGCCTTAATCGATAGAGTCCTGTGGCAAGCGCGTGCTGTCAGAGGAAAGAAAAGCCAGAAACGATATATCGCGTCAATATAGCCGAGCTCGAGGGATCATTTACCGGCTGGTATAGCGATGATCGATCTTTTTACAGATCGATGTAGCTGATAGGCTGCTCTTTTCTCTTCGTTTATAATTTCACTTTATGACGCTGTATTCGAGCATTTAGAATTTGGAGCGTCCTTTAAAAAGCGAATTAAAATTGATTAGGATCGTCTATGGAGTCGATGCTCTTAAAATTTGTGTCCCAAAATCTCCTTGAGATGTGAAAACAATTTTTAATTTCTAATGATTTTTTCTGTCGATTTTCTAATATCATTATTTAAAAGTTCTGATTCATTCGTAAGTAAACGACGCTACCCTATTTAAGGTATTTCTTTCGCGAACCCGAATATTCTACAAATAACAGATTTCAAATCACAGTAGAGTATAAGTGCATGCGAATAGATTGGCGAAATTTCAGCTCGGGTTATCGAACATTTAATAAAGAAAACTTGAAAAATCGTGAAACTCATACGGCAGCTTATGGAGATTGCATCATCAGCACATTTCTATTAAATAATTAATTTACTAAATAATTATAAATTAAGAAATCCATAGCGACGATAAAAATAAAGGGTTACCGAATGCTTAAGGAGGGTGGCTACCGACGATACAATGTTGCCATGCTAAACCATGTTAAATACATTAAAAATTTCAAAATGATAAAAATTTAATAAAATTTGGTGAACATATTCTTTAGGGCCAAATTTGACAGTACAAATTTTTTAAGATTTTTCTTCTGCACAGTTATCGAGTAATTGATCACTAAAGTTCAAGTGTATAAGCATAGCTTTTCCATATATATAGGTATACATTCCGGGCATAAGAAATCTGCTTTAATCCGTAATTACTCGATAACTAAGCAGAAGAAAATTTTGAAAAAAATTGTGTCTTCGCACTTGATGTTGAAGAACATTATCACCAAATTTGATCAATTTCTTATCAATTTGACGAACGTAGCCACCCTCCTTAAAAGAGATATTAACGATAGAAATTGGAAAAATGGCAGAAGCAGAAGCTTTTCCTATACGTAACCGCGACTTTCTCAGCGGTTAGAAATCAGTCCGAATTTCGAGTGCCCCAATTTGCGTCACGAGAAAATACGCTCATGGGAAAGGAATACATTAATTAGTATAATAAAAGAAGAAGAAACGATTAGTACAGTCAAAATCTTTCATCAAATTACTTGCTGATGGAGTTTCGCCCAAAAGCATGGCAGCAAAGGCTTAATCCTCATTGTGATAGTTAGGGATAGTCTCTTAAAAAAATTGCTGACATTAATCTTGTGTCAACAAATGTTGTTACGTAAGTGGCATAAGGGCAGGAGAAAGGTGAACATCAGAATAAAATTAGGATGGGAGAATGTAACGTGTACTCAATGTCAGTTAGGAATGAAGGTCTCGATGTATTTGAGTGTGTTAAGCATGTTGTCACGAGAGCACGAAGAATTTATTTACGGAGTCAAAGTAAGTTTATTATAATAACTTACAAGCCCCTTGACAGCTCGTTTTACTAATTGGAGCTTTACATGCGATTCGCTGACATTTTTCGTCTCACACATTTCGCTGGTGCTCACGTACGGTTATTATTTTTCCTCGCTAAAGCAGACTGAGCCTAAATTAATTCTGGCCTGCTTTTAATACATTTTTTCATGGTGTTGATGTCGGAAACGTTTTTCCTGTGCTCAGCGTACTTCAGGAACGGTTATTAAATTATTAAGTGTGTTTTATCGAGTTGATATTTATTGATATAATAACAAGATGTTGTGAAGATTCTATTAGTTTTTACTCTCGCAGTGGTTTTCGTGGACCGAACAAGTGGCTCTCCATTCATCCGAACATCCTTTTTCTCAGTTTGCGGATGTGACGACAATTTGGGTCACCCCGCTGGTCGCCTTTCTCGTTGTTCTTAGCGAGCCAAACGGCGTATGGTTTTCGTCATTGGGCAATGTCTCCGAATTCTTTTTTTCAGTTACTACGATTCTGACTTTCTTTTTTCAAGTGTCCGTAGGAGGTCGTTCAACACGTTGAGCGAACCTGGAGCAGCCGATTTCTCGTTGATCCTTTGCGCATTTCTCTGACACGTGTGACATTTATTTTGAATACTCTCAGTGGGAAGCAGACTCAAAGCTTTCGATCGACCTCCCAAATTAATTGCGCTAGTATTTCGTCGCTGCGATATTTCTAGAAGATTCCCTTAGCGAAAGGTCAGAAGCCACGAGACATTAAATGACTTCCTGGAAGTCTGCTAGAACCATTTTCGATGGCGAGTGTACGTGTGAAAACGAAAGAAACTCGATGAGGCATAAAAAAGCTCATAATACCTGCGCGACACTCTTTCGCTCTGACACAACGATATTTCATCTACTCTTTGAAAAGGGACGACGCGAGATGTCGGCGACGAGTTGGCCCATAAGCCTCGTAAATGCAGAGATCAAGTAGCCGGATTCTTGTACGAAAACTCTTGCAAGAATCAGAGCTTTTTTACGTACGTTTTCCTGCGGGAGAAAAGAGAGCCAACTCGCCGTCGCAAATTCCACCTCTAATCTCTGAGTAATTGTCACGTGCGACAAAGGAAAGCGGAGAATGAAGAGAGACCGTAGAAGCGAACGAGAGAGAGAGAGAGAGAGAGAGGATTTCGTGAGGACCTGTCTAACCTGCCGACAGAATTTTCTATTGAGCTCGCTCTCCTTTTTCCACGTTTCTTCATCTCGTTTTTTGTCACCTCTGGATGCTGCTTCTGTGCCACTTTGCCGAACGCGCAACACTCGCACCTTCCTAAGGTGATTAATCTTCGATTATAACGAGCTTGACAGGACACTCTCTTCAAAAGCAGTTCTCTCCGTTTTTCCATCTCTCGAGCATTCTTCCTTCATTTCTCTCGCGTTTCTTACGAGAAGCTTTACATCATTCCGCGTTCGATCATAAATAGAACAGTTTTATGAGTCGAACTGGGAATGCGAGGGCTGCGACTTTTGGACTTGGCCCTCCCCCGTCCTTCGCAACACGCCGCGCAGAGTCAGGCCTTTCGAAAAGGTGAATGAAATCTCGAAGGATTATCAATTCTTCAGAACCCCAAGTTCGAGCGATTGCCACACGCTCAGAAAATTCATTTACTTATCATATTTGTGTGAGTTCGATGACGTTTACACCTTCATAAATTACCAAAAAATTCATTCTCGGCCGAGTATTGAATCTGATAGAAATGAAGATACCAAAAATGCCTGAATTCATTGAGATGCGATAAAAAACGGTCTAATTTTATCGAAAAAACGTTCACCCGTGCCCTCTGCACTCAGACGATCCAAAGTAATTCTTCGTTTTTACAAAATTCCGTTGCGAATGTAAGCGTAAAGCGAACCGGAAGTTAGAAGTCGTTCTTACAGGATGTCATCAGAGGTTGAGGGCTGCTTCGTCGTACCCGCTTCACTCAAGAGTTGACAACTCGAGAAATCATATTGGTGGTCCGGTGCGGCAGGGGTGCTTTTACATCGAGCATCGTCATCCTTGAGTCAGGTAAACATATACGTTGGTTTAAGGTTTTCGTTGGCAGTGTATATTGTCCCTGCGACATGCATTTGTATCGGCGGAGATATGTGGTATTCGTGGAAGCGATGAGGGCGGAGGAAAAAATTGAGTGTCGTGTATTGATGCGTGGGTCCGGAGAGGAGGGTTGCCATTGTTGAGCCACCCCCGTAGCGTGGATTCCGCGGGCGACGACTTTAGTTTCATTTCTTTTTTTCTCACTCTGCTCTTCCTATTTCTTACCGGCTTTTTCGTTCATTGGGTTACGAAGGACTTCGGGGACGAAAGAAGAAGTAGCAGCACTTGATATATTGAAACTTTTGTGCCCTCGTGAAAAAGGCTTTGCGTAACGCACCCGGCACATCCTTTTATATACGATTTTTCCTTCATATTTTCCTCTTTTTCTTCATTCCTTCTTTACTTAGGCTTTATTTTTCGTGCATTCGTTTCATGCTCGATGCAAGAAAAACTCACCTGTCCCGAGGAGCAGGAATGCCTCGACTTCCGAGAAATTGGGACATCGATGAAATTTCATTTCAGATTTAGAACTTAAACGAACTTAAGGAATTTGGGCGAGAAGATGATCAATTTAATGCGCGCGCTGAGAATCAACGGGCCGAAGCTCCAGCAGCATTTGCAGGATCACTGTAGTTTGCCTTTTTTCTCTGTAATTCCAATTCCACACGAACTACTAGTCGTTAAGGTAAATCATGCCCGAAGGATCGTATTTTATGGGTGTCTAAATTACGTCGATTTTTACTCCCTAATTAAAGATATAGTCACTTTGAATTAATGCCTATTCGGAATTGTAAATAAATTTTTTCAACTTATCTTTTGGCAAATGAAATTACAAGCCATTAATTAATCGGGAGTCCATCACTGACCGAACCCCAAATTTCATTCGTCCCGGGCTAAATCACTTTAGTCTTTTAGGTAAAAAATCGCATTAGAGAGGGCTAAGGGAAAACACAACGGGAAATGGATAAAGAAAAAAATATTAACAAAAAGACAGGACATGAATGGGCCAAGCCAAGATGAAACAAAACGCCGAAATAAGCAAATGTGAGGTTACGAGTGCTCATTACCAATTTTGTTCAATCTTTAACGTAATATATTTTTATAGCACTGCATGACCTAAAACCAACGAACTCGGCCAATGATATAGAAGATTTATAAATTCCCATCAGTTGCGAGGACCATCTCGAATCTCATAGAAATAAAATCATCAGTCAATTCGAGTAATCGTTCGATTTTCCTCGTATACTCCGTTATATATGTAATTCGTATTGTCCTTTGACTATCATTTCATTTCCATTACGACCACACAAGGGTTTATTGTTGCAAGACATCTGCCGTTTTGAGGCTTCTTACAAGAAGTGATTTTCTTCGGAGGCTTGAAAATCGGACGCTGACCACCTGCAATTGCTAATTTACCATTTATCTTTGTTAAGACTCGCGCCAAATCATCGTTTTATTTTTGTGGCATTCTTGTGTTCTTTTTGTGCCTCGCTCACTGCCCTGCTCGCTATTGCGGAGCCTGAAAACAAAATGTTAGAAAATGCCGATGTTTCAGGCCCGCGTAGCACAGACAATGCTGGGGATTATTGGCCGGTCACGTGACCATAGTCAGGGAAGATCAAGAAGGATGAAAAAAAAACACGGTCTGCCGAGATGCGCCCATCAATGTTGTGAAAATTCGTCAGTTTGTCTGTGGAAAGGTCATTACGTCGACCACGTGCTGTTGGTCGATGATTTTTCCGATAGAAAGAGAATATAAAAAGTGAAAACACGAGCGACGACGTACGAGCGCAAAATGGACCACCCCAAAATCGGAATCCACAATAAGTTTCTTTGCTCGCGATACTGCTGGCCGCCCGGTAGCTTTCTCAAGATTTGACCAGCGAATGTTTTAACGCCGATTCCAAAACGGCGATCGTTAACGTGACTACGGAAAAAAATAGCATGGACACCCCGCCGGGAAAGCGGAGAACGAAACATCGAGCTGAGACCCTAAGAACAAGGCCCTTTTTTGGACGGGCTACCGCATCGTTCCTTCGAGCAACGATCCACGCGTGAGTTCTTTCATTTTTGTGCGCCAATCTCCCCTCTCCGTCTCTTTTTTCTCAGCCTCATTTCTAACGCTCATCCCTTCGACACGGACGTCCGTCTAATATCCCTCGTTGAGATTAATGTTGTTTCGTCCACTGGAAGCGTGATTATTAGGCGTTCTCGTGAGTTATAAAAGGCGGGATCTTCGCGCACGTCCTTGAAACTGAAGAGAAATTGGAAAAAAGAATAGCAATTGCGTCGAGTCACTCTTTTTCCCTTTGGCACTTTGACTGAGCGAGGCAAGAGCTTCATCAGCCGGTACGTAGAGGAACAGAGAAAGCCTAAAGTTCAATCGAATTACTATAAAAACCTTCAATTCCCCATCGTTCGACGAAAAATCTTCAGCGTTCCCGATGCTCCTTCTCCTGCGAGTCGCGTGCATTCGAAAAATATATGATTCCACAAAAAGTGTTTGTCGCGTCGTTCACACTTGGAAGAAACGCAAGAAATGTTGGCGAGAAAGCTCTTGCTTGCGGTGGAAAGAACTCGGAGAACTCCTACGAGTGCGGTGCGTATGTCGCACCGTCGAGATACCTTTTCCTTTCTATCGATCATTTTTTATTATTTCCACTTCCGCTTGAATGGGAAATCGAAGTGGAACGGCTCTCGAAGAAGTCCTCGAATCGATCTTTTTTCCTGGATCATCGTGACCCCGTCTTTTCTCCATGGGTTTTCACGTGACGCATGAAAATTCAAGAGGCTCCTATATAGAACGTCTCGCGTCTCTCGTCCCCAAGAATATTTGTATATGCACGCATACAAGCTCCGAATAATACCCTTGTGCATGGATATAACGACGTGATTTTATAGCCGCATATGGACAGCTGCTAACTCTACGGCGGATGGTTAATTGAAGGATTCGGCGGTTTTTCGGGAAGAAGGGAGAAAAAAACGAGGAAGAAAAGTGTGTTTTCCGTGGGGGTGTCGCTGGCAGATCGCGATGATGGACGCGCGTGACATTCAGAAGGAATAAATAATAAAGAGTATACGCGTGTGCTTTCAGACGCTTTTTCTTCTTCCTCATTCTCTCTGCTTCTTCTCCTCCTTCACTTGCCTTTGACGCCTGTCCTTTCACCCGCTGAAGGATCGTTGTGGCTCGTGGCCGGATCCTCGCCTCCCTGAATCTTTTTGATCCGCGTTATTCCGCGCGCATTCGATACATTGAGGTGTAGAAAGACGCATGGATAATCGCGGTCACGGGTCCCCGACGAGGATCCTCGAGTTTCGATGAGGGATCCTTCGAGGGCGGGATACATCTTCCGATATGATACAATTTTCCTTCGGAAATACGTAAACAAATATGAAAAGAAATGAATGGGAAAGAACTTCGGGCCTTCAATTGGACGGTAGCCGCTGCCTCGATCACGCGGATTCGCTCCTCCTGACTAACAAACCAAACGAAAAAACATCTTCCGTGCTCAGAGGGAGAGCAAATTCACGAAATTGTTAACACGCTTTTCTCCACACCCGAGAACTGATTCACCTTCTTTACCGAAATCCGATGGAACATTTTTACTTTTTCCGCAATCTGTGAGGTCCGGCTATTAAGAAAACTGCGCAGCTGAGCCGTGCTCTCGGTCCAGCTAATATAGAGAGGAGTGAGAGCCTCGGCAAGAAAAGGCCTAAAAGCCAAAGCCAATAAGTGACGTATTTTGTCGAATGGACTGAGCAGGTTGCTGCACCAACCAGCAATTACAAATCCACGGTCCGTCCCACGAAAATAGAATAAAAGAGGAGCCAGAGTCGAGGAACGCGCTAGGGCCCGTGCGTCTGTGCAGTAGCGCCGAAAAACCCTTGCTGCGGAAGGATAATAAGTGATTTTCCTTCGACGTCGGCGTGACTCTCGTCGGGGACCTGCTCCAGGCTGAAAGAGTGAACGACCAAGAGCAATGTATACAGCTAAGCACCAAAATAGATGTACATAAATATAATAAAGCCGACCACCGGTTAGTCGGTCAGTCAGTCGTATTGCTGAGTCGGATAGTCAGGTAGGAAAATTTGCCTTTCCGAAAGCGCCAATCTAAGGATTAACCTCTGTCGAAAGGTACTCTCGTAAAAACGAGCGGAGATCTTACGAATCCGCGTCATGCTCATCCGTCCATTTTTTCGGATCTCCAATCGAGCGATCTCGTGGTCACTCGTTATCTCTACCGATGCGCCACCGCATGCTTTTCCTCTCTCTTTTCCTCTTCGTCTCTCGTTCGATCAAGCGCACTCTCTTTTCATCCCTCACCTGCTCTCTCTCTTCTCTCATCCGACAGGAGCGCGCAGTCTCGCGAAAATCGTTCCGAAGCTCTCAAGAATGGAGCGAGTTTATCCTCGGCCTGGAGAAACCAATTTCTTTATCCTTGTGCATATAGACCGCACAAAAGAAATCTTCGTGCTCTATGCTCCGACGACTCCGATGTAAATATTTTTCAATACCCCAGCGTGATTATGCTAACAATGAGAATCCCAAAGAGGATGATTTTAACGAAGTCAGCAATTATACCGTCAACAGTAATAATCATGACAATAAGCGTCGTCGAGCATCTCCCAGCAAGAATATTATCTTATGCTTTCTTCGAAGTTGTTTTCAATTGGTTCCGGAAGGGGCTGACACGATACGGGAAAAGCTTCACGAGGCATTGGCAGTTTTCTCAGAATCTTCGAGTTTGCCAATGCAGTTTCATCTGCTGAAATAAAATACGGAAATTTATCGAATCCGGAATAGAGTTAGTTTGAAAAGCAAGTCTGTAAATATATTCATTCGCTTTTCCTCGACGATGGTAGGAAAGTGGGAAGAAAAAATACACGTTTCTCGTCCACGGAGAAGAGAGAGCCGAGAAGGCTCAACCGAACACACGTTGCGTACATAAGCTCGCAGATTTTCTACAAGGCTGATTTCTAATAAACCAGAAAGACGCGGGACAGGCAAGCTTTTCGTTCGTGCATAGCCGAGTTTTTTCGCATGCATGCGCACACGTGAATGATATACTGGCTCCACCACTTACACAATCTTCTCTACCTGTCGGACCTTCGCTTTTTTTCTCGATTTTCCCTCTACTTTCTCGCAACCAAAGCAGCCGGAGGAAACCTTTTTTCCTGGTTTGCTACCGCCGTCTCGCTGCCTTTCTCGAAACATCTGACGAGACGAGGAAACGTGGACACGAAGAAATAGATGCAGGGAGCCTGCGTGGTTAGGACATTCGCCCATTTTTGACTGAGACCACAACTTGGAAGATCGACTCACTTTATTCACAAAACTCATGTTATTAATTTCAAAAATTGCATCCTCCAAAGAATTTACGATGAAAATCCACTGAACTGATTTTTTTTTCACCACGAAAACATGTAGAAAAGCTGCGTCACGAGACCTTCCGAGATTTCCGGAATTGTACATGTGTCTTATGAAAGTATTCATTCCCGATGAGATTGTACGCGCGATGATGCGAAGAATCACGAGAGTTTCGTTGACGAAAAGGTGAGGAAAAAGGGCACTTACAAGTTCATGGATAATCTGCGTTCAGAGATATTTTCCACGCATAAATAAAATGCACATTTCGCTCGAGGGTGTATTGTTATTCTTTGGGAAAACGGTAGAGTAAAAATGGGGGAAAATGGAAAAGAAACTGGAAGGAGAAGAAAGTACAATGAAACTTGGACGCGAATGCCGAGCAGATGAACAAATGCCACGAGCTGGGAAAGGTCTCGACGAGATTTCAGATATCCCGCCAATTTCTTGTTCCGCGTTTTCGGTACATCCGCAAATGATCGAAGTGCATTTGTGTATTAACGAATACACGCGTCCTAATTCAACGGGAGAGTCTGTCGTCGGTATCGATGACGCGTACAAATTTGGAGCAGGATAAAAATTAAAAAAAAAACTTTCTTCTCTTTATCGAATCCACCATGAACTCAGGAGAATTGGAAAGTGCGACTGAGCTTCTGGATTGGGCGGGAATTAAAGTAACGTTTAAAATGTCGCGAACCGCCAGTTTTTGACGAGGTTTGAATTTTCCGTTTAGGGATTAAGTTAAGGGCGGGGAGGCGCATTTCTTTTTTGCGTCGAAGTAATAAACCCCTGGAATAAATCAGGCTCGACGTAATCTTGCGGAATCTTTTACGCAACTTTGGGCGTACGAGTGTGAGAAAGCGAGGAAAAAGGAGGAGAGAAAGAGATAAAGAGAAAAGAAAGACGAGCGCGAGGATGCGGGGCAAGATATTCGAATGTAAAACGTGCGAGTGAGAAGGAAGAGCAGGAGAACGAAATAAAAAGAAGCGAAGCGTTAACTTGATCCTAAAGTTTTAGCTTTGTTGTGCGACCAAATGGGAAGAAAGGGGAAATTGAGGGGAAGGAGAGGAAGGCGAGGCAGGGGTGTCCGTGGTTTGAGAAAGAGGGTGGAGAACGAGAAAAGAAAAATGTATGAGGCAAGCGAGAAATAGCTAGAATGAAAAAGGAATGGCGAGGAGTAAGAGGGGACTCGTCTCTGAGGTTTCGAGCACCCGAAATGTTCATCCCAACCTCCACACTTCGAGACTGGCTTCGGGCTTCGGGCCTATGTGTCAACCAAGCCACTTTCAATCTATATATGTACACGAAGTGTTATGCTTTCTCGTAATACCGTCTGCTGTAAATAATAAGCTATTGAAAAATTTTGCTCCAGTTTTACCTAACCTCGCAGATTTACGACGAGGACTTTCCTACCTGGGGCTCTATGTATACCATTGAACTATGCACTTTATGTGCAGGATCCATGTACAAGTCTCGTCCATTTTTCCACGTGTATACGCAGTTACTAAATTTCGTATCTACGCGGAAAGAATTTTTGCAGATTTTTGTCTTGACCACCGTAGTCTTTTCCTCAATCGTTCGTTCCTTACCCGCTTGTAAATCACGTAAGAGCGTAAACTCCCAGTCAAAGGGAGAATAAGGGCAAAACAGCATTTCTGCTCTAGTTTCGGTTTTGTAAATTGGTCACGCGCTCGCGCAGGCTCGTTTTTACTGTTTCGGATATATGCGTGGCCTCGCTGATACATCTAAAGAACTCGGAGAGCCCTTTTTCCAGACCGTCGTCAGGCTAAGTCGCAACAAAGGGAATCTGGAATTTAGAAATATTTGAAAATAGTTAGAAATTCATAAACACGTTGATTGAAAGCAACTCGAATATCGAAGGAAACTTGTTAAGCTGAGCTCCCGATTGTCAACTTCATTGCCAGAAGGTTGAGGAATTTCGAAATTTGTGGACGTTTTCTTAAGGTAGCTTGCCCACGTAAACTTGTTTGAATATGAATAAAACTACACAGGGTTATGGGTACTATGCGTAAAAAATCGTTTATACGCTTATTACGAAGTTTATAAATAACACAAAAAAAGGGAAAAAAATTCGAGACGATTGTCTTCCTAGTAATAAAGATATATTACGTTAAAGATTGAACGAAATTGGTAATAAGCACTCGCATAACTTCACATTTGCTTATTTCGACATTTTGTTTTTTCTTTGCCCTCTCCAATGCGATTTTTGACATAAAAAACTAAAGTATTTTAGCCCGGGACGAATGAAATTTGGGGCTCGGTCAGTGACGGACCCCCAATTAATTAATGGCTTGTAATTTCATTAGCCAAAAAATAAGTTGAAAAAATGTATTTACAATTCCGAATCAATAACTCTGACATTAATTTAAAGTGATTATATCTTCAATTAGGGAGTAAAAATCGACGTAATTTAGACACCCATAAAGTACGATCCTTCGAGCATGATCCTACCTTAAAGGTTCAGGACTTCCATATCGCTTGTTGGTTCGCAGTGAAGGAATGAAGACCGAGAGAAAAATAAGCGCGACTGTTGATCACGTTCTGTTTTCCATGGCAAGAGAAATCCTAAGAAAGCATCGTGCAAGTTATTCGAAATTGCAAACTTTCACTTCCATGTTTAGCTCTCTTTTATTTTGGCGATTGGAAATAAGGAAAATCTCCGTACATAATTGCACGCTTATTGCTTCTTGATAAAAAGAAAGTTTCGAGGGGAAAAAGGTAAAGAAAGTGCGTGAAACGCGAGTCGGCAGTAACGAGGGTCTTGTCAGAGTACAGAGTTAAGTGCGAGAAGAAGAGTGATATTATACAGAAGCAGAACGGTATGAGAAAAAAGAGAGACAGAGATGGAGTGTGAAGCGAAGAAAATCTTTTCAGGCCACCGCTCCGTTTCCTTCTCCGTCTCTCGTTGCGAGTAGCGAGGAGCGAGAGAAGCCAAGAGTTTAATGATATTCGTGATTACGGAACGGCACGTGGAGAGTAGCCGGGAAAAGAGGAAAGAAAATGGGAAAAGGGGGACGTCGAAAAAAAAAGTTTTATTTCCATACATATATATATATATAGCACAACCCTACCTCACTCTGGCTCTTACTGTTCTGCTCGTATAAAAAAGTATTGATCTGGACTCTGGGTCTTTTTCTCGGTGGTATTGAGAGTGAGAGAAAAAGGGAGGATGTCTCAGAGTTAGAACGCGAGAGGGTTGAATTCACCCTAACTGCTGCTTGGCCTGCCTTTATATTCATCATCCCTGCTGCTACCTCGGGAAGAAGGGTGTACGCGAGAGAGTTCTGGTTCTCTTTCTCTTTCTTTTTTTCTTTCTACTGGGTTGAGATCCTGAAAGTCTTCGATGCCCCTACGAGTCACCCTTAAATTTCCCGATGAATATATACGTATATCTATAAAACTCTGTACGAATCTAGCCCTTTTTCCATTCCGATTTCGCCCATCCTCCCCGTCGTGGATCTTGCCGTTACGAATTTTTTCCTCGCGAATATGCGTCTCGACAACGCAACCGACGCGAGTGCCATTCCGGAGGGACCTTAAAACTATTTTTTTCAAGAGCTTTTCCAGGCTCGTTCTTGTCACGATTCGCATACCAACTAGAACCACGTTCCTTCGGAGGGCTCATTTTAATTGCCCTCGTGCACCGCTTTTATCAGCGAGCTGACATTCTTGAGCGTCTCGTTGATTTATTCGCTAAATTCCGGGAGTATCGTGTCCCCGGATTTGTACAGTTCATCGCTTGTTTTCAGTGGCTATTTTATTGAACGGAGTCACCGATGAGGACGAACCTCGCGGTTCCAGTTAATTTATTCGTCGGAATAGTTTGCTGATCCTCTTATAAAGATTGAGAATCTTTCACCTGTGTACTCAAGAAAAGAGGAGAAAAAAATTGGGAAAGATGGACAAAGCGTCGATGAATAACCCCGGTACAACGAGAATTCGAGAACGCTCAGGACTTTTTTGACACTCGTGAAAATGGGGAAATTCGTCGGAGCAGATTAACAGGTACAGAAGGGAAACCCTTTTTTCCTCCGCCTCTCGCGCATCGATTTTCATCTACGTTACTCTGTCGCTCTACGCCGCACCGTTATCTCCCTAAACATCGAAAGATCCACTTAAATGTTTCCAAAACGCAGGCCTTTCTCGCTTACTTTTTCAAAGAATGCTCTATCAGAGGAAAAGTGATTCAAAATGTTTCGGACAAATGACGTTTTGGGCTTCTCACGATAGTTTTCACACACAGAAAAAGGCTTTCAAATGTTTTGACAGTCTGAAGGATTTTTCTCCTTTCTGCGATCTCCAAATTCTATTCCCTGTTTTTATTGTCCTTAGCATTATTGTTTATTTATTTATTCTAATGGCCTTTGATGTGATCGTGAAAACCTCTCGACCTTGCATTCTTCAGTTTATTTCAATGAATACCGCAACCACGGTTTACCTTTTTTATCAAAATATATCTAAAACGTACCTGTGAGTTTCTATCAAACGAGAGTTTGAGTGAGAGCATTCAAACGTGTGTATTTCGAATGTTGTTACTTTATAGAAACTGGATTCTCACACTGAGAAATTAGTTTTTGTAAAAATCTCACGTTTTTCGGTTCAACACTGGTTTTGAGAAGAAAGAGTTGAAATTGAAGGGTTCGTTTCTCAGTGTTATTTCGTTAAGGTAGATCATGCCCGTACGATTGTATTTTATGGGTGTCTGAATTGTGTCGATTTTTACTTCTTAATTAGAGATATTATCACTCTAAATTAATGTCAAAGTTCTTCATTTGAAATTGAAAATAAATTTTTTCAACTTATCTTTTGGCGAATGGAATTACGAGCCATTAATTAATCGGGAATCCATCACTTACTCAACCCCAAATTTCATTCGTCCCTGGCTAAAATACTATAGTTTTCTATGTAAAAAATCGCTTTGCAGAGCGCAAAGGTAAAATACAAAGGGAAATGAATTAAGAAAAAAGGATTAATAAAAATACAGAAGACTATGACAGGAATGGACCAGGCCGAGATGAAGCAAAATGTCGAAAAATAACCCAACATATGAACTATTACTAGTGAGCCAATTGTCTCGATTTTTTTCCAGATCTTCATTATAATTGTTATTGTGTACTTTTTCATAAACTTCGTAAGAAGCGTTTATTCGTTATATGAAAATATAAACGATTTTTTACGTACAGTCCCTATGTCCTTGTGTATTTTGCTTTATATTTAAACACGTTTATCTAAATAACCAATAAGACGAAACCTATAAAATTTGATACGCGTGTTTGTCGACCACTCATTTAAAAACTTTGTCTAAATTTCACGACTTTCTTAAGAAAATCGTTTCGTGCTTGAACTACCTTAAGAGAAACTCTAACAGCGAAATAACGTTGACAATCACCGCGTTACCGAAGACACCGTCAAGCACGAAATGAGATTCGAGAACGATTCATTAATTTACATTTTTTTTACATTTGCCTCAGTTCTTATTTTTATAACCTCATGAGCACGAGAATTTCGATTGTTCTAGGGGTGAATTCGTTGTTGTTAACCATCATGGAGGGTTTCTGTGAAGGTTTTTCATAAGCACGAAGGACCAGACCAATAAAACTGTTTCCGCAGCGATTCAGCAGCTTCCCAAGGAACCGGTACGAGTCTTGGTGATACGCATACGAGATTTTGCATTAATTATCTTCGAAAGTTCCAGAGAAATGGGACGGGAGAAACAATGGCGTATCGCAGCTTTCTGAAGTCGTCGATCACGGAAGCTCCACAATTATTTCGTGATTTCGTCAAAGACTTTTTTATCGATAAGCCTTCGATTTTTCAGAAAAGAATTCGAACTTTTAAACGCGCGAGTCTTCCGAGCTTCTTAGGTGACAAATTTCCGAGTAACTTCTTCTTGAAAAATGAACCTGATGGAAAAATAGGTTTCATTCCTTTGTAACTGACGTAACACGAATAGTATAGTGCACCTTGCAAAAGAATTTGGCGAGGCAGGTTGAATTACGAGAACCGGTAGAGTGCACACGAGAGAGTAGAGGCAAAAAAGGATTCGGGATAGGAAAAGGGGGAAAGACCTGAGAGACCGAGGGAGCGACAAGGGTTGCTATGGATACGACGAAGGGGTTGAAGTCGTCACGACCCACCGCCAAATACCGAGCGTTGAAGGGTTAACGAGATTGGCCCTGAGGTTTGCAAGGGAGGTGTTTGCCTATCTTTTTCTTTCTCTGTTCCACTGTGTCCAGGCTCGATGTTTCTTCATCACCGAATGATGCTTACAATTCGTGGATACGAGTAGAGTCTTTAACTGATCCCTGAAATCACACTCAGAAAATATGGCTGCTGGACAAGGACCATAAAATGGAATGAATGAGAACATTTTTTCTCGGTAAATATCGCAAGAATTAGAGTAAACAATCCCAAGATTGTGCTCTTCAAATAGATGAAAATATTCTGAATATTCCTTCTCGCAGAATGAAAATAAAATGTCTCGCCATCAGAATTACACGAACCGCAATTTCTGTTACGAATCTGTTTTCTCAAACAGATTTAAACAAAGCCACAAATACCCGGGACTCGTATCGTTCATTCGTGGCATATGTGGGGGGGCTTCATCGTCGAAGCAAAAAAATATTTTCGCAGTTTTTTCGACCGAATTTCCTCCTCTCGAGTTCCTCATATGCATGCACCGATTCAACCCTCGTTCAATTCCATCTTCCTTCATCTCCCTGCTTTTATCTCCTTCTCTGCCTTTTTCGAATCCCCATTTTCCTCACACTCGTAGGTATACTTTTATTTTCGTTTTTTTTCTCCTTTTTAAGCACTCTTTTGAAGTTCGCATTCGAATTTATATCGCGCGGAGGCCGTCGACTCATGTGTGGGTGACGTGGGCATTCTTATTTCCATACAAAGCCTTACGATTTCACCGGCCGAACCTTTGAAGGACTCTCCGTTGGCTCAGCCGTATATTTATATCTGCGAACGCCTATTCCTGCATAGGACGAGGGTTTCCTCGTCCCTGGTGTTACGGGGTTGTCCCTTTTCCCTTCCTCAACGTAAACCTTTCCGCTTGCCTTTCTTACAAAGCCCGGCGAATGTAAGTGTGCGTCGAGGGTTACCCAAGCCCACGAAACACACAAATAGCAGCACTGGGTACTGCGCCATAACTACTATTGCTCTCGTTTATGTTTCAGGCAGGTTCGCCAAGTGTTGCGATTTCGTATATTCAACTGAGAAACATACAGACGCGATGTATAAAGGAGTGTGGGAAAATTATGTAAAACTTCCTTGCGTCCCTTCCACTGTCGAATATTCCTGACGAGGAAGGGTTTCGGGAAAACATTTCCCAAGAGAGGACAATGACATTGCATTTTTCGGCGGTCAATCGTATTCATGAGAAAATAGTTGCTCAGTGGGAACGATCGATCCGGATCAATGCGGCTTCACATGAAATTAATGAGTATACTTCAATCCACGTATCGAACTTGAATTCATTCATTCAAACAAAGTACTGAACACGAACAGCAACTGGGAAACACATGTACGCGATGAGAGCACTTCGGAGATTCAAAAATCGGAAATTCTCTCCTCCCTTTCCGGAGCAGACATTAAGCAGAGTACTCTGTGTGGAAATTGGAAACTCGAAGACTGCGCAACCATCGGAAGTAAGTTGTCTATTGTCTCAAAAGGGTCGGGTGCGTATGTTCCATTTTAGCGAAGAAGCGACAGAAGCAAGCTCGACTCAGGGGGTAGACGGTATTCGTCTAGGTCCAGTTCTCATCGCTTCTCTCATATGCAGCGCTTTTCCCTGGGATTCTGTTAACGCCTCTCCGGATACTGGTCCTTGAACAAAAGATCGCGTGTGCAGGGCCCATCCTCGAGTTCTCTTTTTCTTGGATGTAGCGTCGCCATTGTGTCGGTTGTTCTGGCTCTCTTCCGGTCCGGTATGTTCCTCCTCTTTTTCCTCGGCAAAGTCCGCACTCCGATCGCTGCGCTCTTCTCTTTTTCCCGTGAAGTTGTGTGGGCTGTTCGAAACGAAACGCCGAAGACGGTGGTCAAGATTCTCATTCACGGACTTCTGGATTTTTACGTTCGTGCTTCGGGAGCACGTCACTTCGGACACGAATGAATGAGAAACCGTGACACGAGGCGACAAGCCTTTCGCACCGACAGGGATGCCCGCTCGTTGGTACACTCCATCGATCCAGGGCACAACGTTTAGGAGCGGTACGCGAGGCACCGACAATGGTTTCTTGTAAAACGGTGTCCACACTCAAAGGGTAGAGATTGAAAACGGTACTCTCCATTATGACAGTGTCGGGGGCGGGGTTGGCGATACGTCAAGTGAAAGAATAATTTGCTCTCGTTAAAAGCGTCTACGGTAGCTCGTGTCTGCGACAATACCGAGCCAATATGCGGGGATGTACATCGTTCCCTGCTTTTTTCCTACTGTTCTCGTATTTCTAATCTCGTCGTTTTCCCTTAATGCAAAACGTTTTAACGTCCGGAAGCAAGATCGATCGTGGGCTGGTTGCATTCTTGGGACATGTAAGAGATGCAAAGATCTCTCAAGGAGAAATAAATTCTTCGGAAAACCTTTCCACCCGCGGGCGTGTAGTTCATGATTTTAGAGAATACGGAGCTGTACTTTAACCCGCAGATACGACACTGGTGCAAATTTGCACCCACGAAAATTTCAAGTGCCTAGAACTTGAAAATTCCTTTCTTCAATTCGGCCATTTTTCTATCACAAATCTTTATTTTTCAATTTTTTAAATGATTGTAATCGATTACTCAGGAATTGTTACCCCTGAAAAGTCTCATTGCAAGATTAATTCCATACATTCATGGATGAAATAAAAACGGTTTGAAAATCTATGAAAATCTCTCTCGATTCGTAAATGTTTTACTCTCACCATTCGTGACAGAAATATTGCCACTAAACTTATTCATTATTTGAACTCGTGTGGCAAAAATTAATAAAATATGAAAAGAATAATCAATGCAGTTGTAAAATGCATGTGAAGTCATCGATAGAATATTTAGAAAGTTCGTGCAATTTCGGCCAGCAGTCGGCAGAAACCATCTTTTAAAACAAAGTTCCCAGCAATTCCTGATTGGAAAAACGTCTCTGTTTTGTTCAATGATCGAGTTCCTTCGTATCATGTAATTTCGAACAAAGTTTTTGCAGTAGTTCATTCCCTTAATCTTTGGGTCTAATGCACAACTCATGGATAGTCCATCATCTTGCGGTTGTTATATTTTTGTTACACGAAGCGGTGACGGGAGCACCCCACAAATTCGAGTAAATACATAACACGTTTCTCACATTAGCTTCACGAGCGAATCAGATAGAGAGTTTCCGGTGTTTGAAACTGTACATTGAGATGCTGAGGACGCGTGAAAGCAAAGTCTGAAATGGACGAGTTTGCGCCACGAGGTGTGGCGAATATAGTCACCAATTGGGAATAAAACTCCCAACTATTAATCAGGATTCGACCGTTGCATTAGCAGCGATGATGAATTGGAAACGAGCATTTACTTTGTTTTCTTTCTCGCTGAGGTAAAAACAGTTTTTTTGTTTTTTCAATGCTTTCCAGCGAATATTCAAAAGTCCTAATAAGCATGATTCTTATTTTTTTAAATCTGAGCCAATTATTACACCCTCAGGGGCTCGCGTCACTGACTAATATTTCAGCTGCCAATTCATCTTCGTGTTCTCTCCAGTCTCAAGCATCGTAAGTATTTATCTATTCTATTTGCCTTGGGCTAACGCGGAGGGAAGAAAATAATATGGAAGTAGGGGAACTACAATTATTGTCATTTTTCTCCCTTTTTGTTTCATCTAATGCGGAAGAAACACACGTGGAGCTTTTTCACGCTGTTGCTTATTTTGGGGGTTGGAAGGACGAGTGTCTTTCGAAGATTCTCTATCATTTCCAGATAAGCAAAGATTATCGCTGCATACAGAGCTCTGGTATATTTTACATTCCCTCTGCCCTTATTTCTGCGGAAAGCCAAATCCTGCTGTTGTACTAACAAAACTGTGCGCACTTTCTTCAATTCTTCATCTTTCGTTTTCCTTGTTTTTTATATTTCCTTTCAACTATCATTTTCACAATTAATGTTATCCTCCAACATCGAGGGTTAAAAACGCTAACGCTCTCTATATTTCTCGCAAGTGAGTATAAAAACTTGTCGACAAACGCGACTATCAAAAGTGCTTAAAGTTGCAGGATAAATGGAACTGTTCGGGTTTCCGTGCATGTTTATTTCCCATGAGATTGCCTGCCTGGCTGGACGAATGACTCTCGTTATTCTGTTGTCTCTTCACATTCACCATGACAATCTTGTGTGACAACATGAGAAATGAAAATACGTGAGAAATATTGCAACTTAACAATTCATTGCATCAGCCCCTTAATTTATCGATTTCGTATAAAGAGCATGAATCTGTCGGTATATATCGCAACCGTGAGTGCGAGAGAGATGGCTGCAGATTTCGAAATCGAAATTCTTGACAGTCTGACCGATTAAAAAAGGCTCTGTAAGCCCGCTTTTAATCGGTCAAATTGTGTCAAAGAATTTCGATTTCGAAAATTCCAAGTGAGCTTAATCGACTGAACTCTTAGCTTTTTGAGCAAGAATAAAAAGTTTAGGGCAAGTTGTTTCTAATCTTGGAGCGAATATCGTTATCGAACTTCTTCAGTCTTTAATTCCATAAATTTTCATTTTTTCTCGTTCTAAAACGAGTTTGCATCACCATAGTTTTACTCGATAAGTAAAAATGGCATTATTTTTACGCGGGAAGCGAAATTCAAAGTGCAACGGTCTGATTCTCCGGTCAGAGAAGCACAGGAAAAAGTTACGTAAAACCAAGTGACCATGGAAATAGGCTTTTGCATGCGTCCCTCAAGAGGGAGGTTTCCAATCTCCCGTTTTCTGTCTCTTTTCAACACTCCCCCTTCGGTCGTCTATTCAGGTGTAACAATGAACTTTTCTGCATAATACGAGGACCGAAGCGAGAGAGGGGTTCGTTTGAGACGGGGTTCGATGCTGTAGCCCATATATTTATGTACATCCAGTCCGGAGGTTGGATCCAAAGCGAGGGAGGAAAGTCCCAGTCTCACATATGTCGTTGTCGTTGACGCCATCAGCGTTTACCCGAATTCAACCCCTAAATGTTGAAGCAGGACATTTAGGAGCGTTGTACGAAGGGCTTTTATCCGGCTTTGGAACGCAACGATTCCGCGATTCGAGGGTTAAGGGGATCGATGAATTTCAACCGAATCCCCAAAAACCTTGTGGTCGATGTTCCTTAAGCAATACTCAACAAAATTGAACAAATACGTTTGACCTTTCACAAAGTGGAAACTTCGGAATTTCCCGTTGAAAATTGAGTAGTGTCGTTGGACACGTTGATTTGAAGTTATGTTCATTGTATACTTCTACAGAAGATAAATCGTACATTCGTGTTTGAAAACTCGAGAAATATTGCCAATTTTGAACAATTTGTAATGAGGTTACTTTGAAACAGTTAAGCCGCCGTTATCTCTTCAAAAAGCGTGTAAACTTTGCAGCTATGCGACGCGTCTCTGGATATCAGAACAGGAAATTAAACGTCGAAAGACGATCCTTCGATACGAAGACCATCCTACCGTTCTTCGTGATTATACCGCGCAACGCCTTCTTAATTTCATACGATCAGCGTTCTTGATATATTGATGACCGTGCAATCCCGAAATCAGTACCCATAATTACATAAATATATAGACGCATGGATTCTTACTATTGATTTCTGGACGATTAAAACGAAGACACCTGCGCACGGTATTAAATCAATCGAATAGGAGAGAAAGCATCAATAAATTATAATGATTTTTTAAGCAAACGTTTCTGAATTTGTTAATAAATGGGACGTTTGTAGCTGAAATTATCGTCGACATCGATTTGGCTGCGATCGATAATTGTTTTTTTCACGAATCCGTTCAGCCGCAATCGTTTTATACGAATTTTAATGTTTGTTCACGCGTGTACAGTATTTGAATGGGAACGGCTGTCCTTTTTCATGTTTTTTTCAATCCCTCTCTGATATCCGTCGAGATAACTTATTTACGAGGAAGTGAATGGAAAGGTTTTGGAGACCTATTGACAAACGGAAGAATTTTTTCATCCATAAGGATCTGGTCCTTCATAAAAAGGACGTTCCAGAGTTCGCCAGGATGGTCAACGTGTTTTGGTGAGAGGGTACGCGGGTTTTCTGGTGACCTAACCGAAAAAAAGAAAAAGTTTGAGGGGACGAGCACCTGGCCCCCGCGCGGTCGATCTCGTCGCGTTCCGGTCAGATCGAAGGGCTCTTCTCGCGGTCTTCCTGTCCACCTATGGCTATATACGAAAAATAAATGAAATCCATGGGGCGTCTTTCGTTCGCCTTCTTCTTTTCCCTTTTCTTGCTCGAAAAACGACCGATCTATTCTCTCATCGTTTCCATTCTTCATTCACGTATTATTCCAGAAAGCCGCAACAATGTGATTCGATAAAAAAAAGGAACGAGTCAAAAGGGCGTGAGCGACACCTTGTCGGAGCCCGTTTATATTCGTATCCATCACATCGGATCTTCGAGTCGACGAATCCTTCAAAACGATCGATCGATATCTTCGTGTGCGCGGCAAACACACGCACAATAGAATCTTGATACAGGCAATTTAGTGGCTTCTGTTTACTCCTTGCAAATCACGACGTTTCGAATAAAATTGTCCATCAGCCACAAGCTCAACTGAATGTTTGACAATTCTGCGAGGAACCCACGAAATAAAGATTATTGTATTGTTGTCTTAAGGTAGTGCAGGAAAAGATTTTCTTAAGAAAGTCTTAAAGTTTAGACAGAGTTCAAATGCATATAGTCGACCGAGACGCATATCAAATTTTATTGGTTATTCAGGCAAACGTGTTTGAATATGAAGATAAATACACAGGGGTATAGGGACTATGTGTAAAAAATCGTTTACCTTTCCATATAACGAATGAAAGCTTCTTACGAAGTTTATGAAAAAGTACACAATAACAATGAAGTATATAATGAAGGTCTGGAAAAAAATTCGAGACGATTGTCTTACTAGTAATAAAGATATATTACGTTAAAGATTGAACAAAATTGGTAATAAGCACTCGCATAACCTCACATTTGCTTGACATTTTGTTTTTTCTTGGCTTGGCCCATTCCTGTCATAGCCTTCTGCTTTTTATCAATACTTTTCTCTTTATCCATTTCCCTTTGCATTATCCCTATGCACTCTCCAAATGGATTTTTTACATAGAAAATTATAGTACTTTTAGCCAGGGACGAGTGAAATCTCTGGTTTAGTCACTGATGGATCCCCGTTTAATTAATGGCTTGTAATTGCATTCGCCAAAAGATAAGGTGAAAGAATTTATTTACAATTTCGAATTAATAACTCTGACATTAATTTACAGTGATTATATCGTTAATTAGGAAGTGAAAATCGGTCCAATTTAGACAGCCATAAAATACGATCCTGCGGGCGTGATCTACCCTAGTGTTAGGTGGGCAAACTTTCATAAATTTGTCAACCAAATTTTTCTCGTTAATGGACATGAAGATTCTAAAAGAGCGTTCAAAATGAAACTGACTGCAATTTTTCTGTGGTTAGAACATCAAAAATATTCTATTTTCAAGTATCTTCAAAGAAAATGAAAAATTCTGCACTTTTCGTCCCTAATAGTTACCCGTAGTATTCCGCCATGATCCACCTCTGTATACATTTTCTTTTAAAATATTATCTCAATCGATAAAAAAAATGTTGAATTCATTCGTTTTTTCTTACTATTCTTTCGAGGAGCATATACGAACGTGATACAAATCCGGGTGGGTTACATGTGTAGGAAAGGTCCCGGGAAGGAAAAACACGTGCCGCCTGTTGCTGTTGGAGAGAGTTTTGCCACTGGTGACGTGAGTGACTCGAGAGGATACACAAGCACGCGCATAGTAGTGTATGTGTACAAGGATTTGCGGAAGATTCAGTCTTTCGTGCAAAGCGAAGGAGCACATTTATTGCGAACTTGACCAGTTATTGGCAGTGTCTTTGACTCTTAGCTCGAAACGGAAGAGCTCATAACTATTTTTTTTCGTTTTTTTTTTCAGTCCCAATGGCCAATCACTGTTTGATGCTAAAAATAAAACGGTGATGCGCACTCGTGTGCTGGAAGTGTGTTTGCACGTACGTGAAACGGTTTCCGAGAGTCACGAGAGTGTGGAGGAGGTTGTAAAGGAGATGAGAAAAATCGAGGATGAGGTGAAAATATGGCTCCGATTGAGAGTTTGAGGAAAAACTCGGGCATATACCAGCAGGATGCCGATGAATACACTCAAGTTAGGAAAGAGTGACAGCGATTGGCACTTGCGCAGTAATCCATAGCTTTCTCACCGATCGGACCATCTCGCATCGGAGATACGCAGCCATGCCGATAGCTTTTCGGCTCCCTCCCGGCCCCCTCGTACGGCCAACTTCTGTATCCACGTCTATTCTCAGATAAAAAGTACGTCGTCAAAATGGGGGTGGATGCTCACGATAGAATGGGGAACGTGATAGACGGAGCGTGAGAAACTCGAGTACACACTACACTCTTGGCTCCTATCTTTCCCTCCTCGCAGCTTATCCTCGCCAAAACTTAACACTTTCACTTTTCTGGGTTTGTACATCTTCCAAGCCGTTATGTTACAAAGGAAATTGCGTTAATGTGACTTGAACGTACGCCACTCGGTCTTCGATCGTACGAAGTCGCAGTCTAATGAAACGATGAATTTTCACCGGTAAAAAAGATTCCCGGAAGCACGAATTTGAAGTGTAAATAAATTCTCAGTTCAATAGCAGTTCATCTATTTCATTCGCCGAGGAAGAGCTTCCCACTCGATATTCAAAGGACAGCCTTGAGGGTGGAAAATGCAGTGCATGTGAAAGTTTTGAAACCGGACTTTGGTAATGGATTTCGAGTGCGGCCAACGATTGGGAACTAAAAGCCAAGCGGCCTTCTTTGGATTGCTAACATACGAACAAGGACCACCCATAGGCTTCGGGTCTGGTGTCGATAATTCTAAAAAATGAACTGGATACATCGCCTCACAATTGCAAGCGTCTAGAAACATTCTCTCTTCCCCCTTACTTTCACTCACTTTTTTCTAAACGGGCATGCGGACCAACCGTCACGAAGACTTCATAAATATCGTCTGGGACACTCACACATGCAAAATTAATGAATAAGCGTACGCGTGCTCGTATATAATTATTTTGATTTATGCCTCTTTTTTAGTCTGCATGATTTATGGTCTTCAACGCGTGTAGAGTTCCTCTAATTATGCTCTAGTTTTTTACATTTACTGGGAGAGAAAGAAAAGGCAAAAAAGTGTGCAGATTTTGGGACATTATTAGTGCCGAGATTAGGGAACTACACTAATTCGATTGATGGTCAAACGATGAATTATTATTTATGAGGCATGACGGATTTATGGTGATCATTTATTTACTCCACTTTTTTACTTTTTCGTTGAAATTCACTACTCTCGTTCAAGGCAAAGATTCGATCAGTAATCCATGGAGAATGACGATTTGGGAATGGGAGAAACTGGAAACCGGGGAACATAAGAATGAGGGAAAAAGGGATCGAAAGGCACGACGAATTCCAACTTTCTTTCCGGCTCTTGGTGTTTGTTAATTTCAGAGTACATTGTCACGAAAGTTACAGAAAAAATGTGGTCACCTCGTAACTTTCCATAACCCCGCTCACGAATGACCAGTAACGGTCGACTGCTGGACACGTGGAGATTCATTCGAGAAGAGAGTGTGAAAAAAATTGTCTGCAGGGGTACAAATTTGAAGCGAATGCACCCCGATGGAATTTACTGGCTCTCCTTCTTCCCATTGTCGAAGAATCCTTTTTTTTATACGTTCCGTTGCAGATTTTCAGAGAGCAGATGCACGTCCCGAGGATTTCGATCACTCTTGTATTTTCAGGCGTTTACACTTTGAATTACGTCGCTCGCCCGAGGCTCGTGTCATTTTTGACCAGAGAAACTTTTTCCAACTTTTTTTGTCATTTTTTCGTACTGAGAGGCAAAACTTTGTCTTTCTCATGAAAGATCGAAAATGTTTTTGTACACTTATAAATATTTCGTGTGATTCCCCTCGTAGAGATGCAAAATGGATTCCATTAAATCGGACATTGATTTTTAATTGTGCATGCAGATTGAATAAAACGCAAATAATCTTCTTCCTCTTCATCGACTACTCGAGCAACCGCCATTTCTCTTCGCTTCTCCAATCCCTGAGCACGCAACCCAAGATCGCAGTAACCCTTCCACCGTAACGAAAACTATGGTCACGTTCCACCCTTCTACAGTAGAGCGGAAGGGTGCTCTGGGATCCAACCCTTGCACTCCTTTTGCTGCCATTGCTAGACCACTTTCCCCTAAGGGTTACCAGCTGTTCATTGGACCTTCGAAATATGTGCAATCTATGAGTTTCACGAGTTTTGGGCGTGGCTGAAAAAACACAGAAATGATTGGCGATGCAATGCCACACTTTGAGAAAGAGTTCAGCCCTAACCCTCCGGACTCTTTCTCCTACTCGAGAATATTAATTTATTTATAGAGCGGAGCTATCTACGATTAGGTTAAATTCGAAACTCGTCCTGGAAGGTTCGTTGTAACAGCTCTCAAGAAAAAAATCATCAAGATAAAATGACTCGCATTAATACCGAGGCTTCTGGCACTTAAAAAAAATTCGATTCGTCGAACCTCGTGGTTTTTCATCTCCGCTTTCCCATGAGACTCGAGACGAAAGTTTTTCAAGCCAATCAACCTGGAGAGAGAGAGTACAAAATGCGCAAAAAACCTGCCACCACTAAATTTGTTGGAGCTTGATGACATCGCTTTAACTTGTGCCTCCTTCATTTCTCGACGAAAAACATTCCCATATACTACAGCAACGCGTTAATGTATGCCGTGTATACACAGCGTACGACAATCTTCGTACTTGGCCAAGTGTCTCGAGAAGAGTAATGAAAAAATAAATACTTGATGAAGACACCAAGCGTAATTATCTCGCAAGTTCACACTCTTGTATAAATATGTATAGATATGGAGGTAGAAGAAAATGGAATGGGCCGTGGTAAGACGAGGACGAGAATAAAAATTTCGAGGATATATAGAAGGGCGCGAAAGGTGGAAGGGCTGAAAGCAAGTGCTGATTCGCGACTTCGGTAGGAGGAAAGAAGAGGATGGGTATCGAGAGGGGTCCTTCATCTGAAAAGGTTCCCTGCGCCTGTACTCTCTTGCCTCTGAATAATTAATGCTTGGATACGCCAGCGGTTTTTGGCTTAAAAGCACAGTCCCTCAGGAAGAAAAGAAATGCTGTACCAGAATGGGGGTGGACGGAAAGAGAGACAGGCATGCGATACGTACGAGAGGAAAAGAGACGAGGCTCGAAAGAATATCTATCAGCATATCTGGTCGACCAGGTGCTTTATCCTCTCAACGGCACGAGTAGAATCCTCGTCTCTTTTCGACCAGGGTACCATTTTTTCCAGTTTTTAGTACGAGAAGAGAGGGTGAAACACGACGACGTCGGCATTTATTAAAATTTCGGTGAAAAAAGGTGAGGAGACGGTGAGAGATAGAATTTCGGTGCTCTATTATTGCACTGCTGTAGTCTTCTCGACCGTTCTCGCGATTGGTCTATTGGTAAATAGACAACGGTATTAGTTCTGGTCTAAATATTCGATTATGAGTGAGACAAATTTCGTTGTAATAAGATTGTCCAACACGCCTGTTAAGCCCGAACGTTGCCATGGCTGGATATTGTTGTTTTCGTGTTGAGAAATATTTTCACTTTCTTGTCCGAGAATCAGAGATGGCAGGAAGGGATGCAACGCTAGAAATCGTGAAGCAAAATGGCCGCCAATGCGAGGGGTAGCGTAGAAATACAGCACTGCCGGCACACCGAATGCCCCCTGGTCACCCATCATCGTTCCACCATAATTTTCTTGAATGAGATAAGCTACGGATCCCATATCCCTTCGTGCAGTCCGCTCGAATGTACGGGGTTGGGAGTACCCACACATATATAGAGGCAAAGGGCAGCCCTGCTCTAACCCTAACTGCCCAACCCCCTTTCTGTGCCTCTGTGTGTTCTCTAGTTTCGTCGAGGGGGTTATGTATCTGGCGGATTGGGGAGCTGAGGAAACTCTACTGAACTCGTAGCCTCGTCGTTGTCGTCGTTGTGCAACCACCCGATGACCAGCCCGTGTAGTTCCATTGGTCAGAACAAACTCCGGACTTTGGCTGATCAATAAATCGTTCTTGCAACATGGCAGAGCGAGGGACCAGGGCTAGAGAAACGCTGGCTGAAACCGAAAAAGTGTGTAACCTCAACGCCAGTTTTCCTCATAGCCGATGGGAACGTTGACGTAAGAATGAGCTTCAACCCTAAAACTCACCCTTCCTTCGACCGTTACGAAGGCCACGATTCTCCTAATGCGTGGGCAGTTGCTCGAGGCAAGTTGCAAGCGAATGGGAATGGATGAGTGAGCGCTCGTGGGAGATGAAAACGAAAAAATGGCGAGGGAGAGAGAGAGAGCGAGCAAAAAACATGGAGGATCGCAGTAGCCGTAAGTTCAAGTCCAACCTACTCTCACAGCCAAGCAACCACTTTGAGTACGCTTTTGCGGATCTCCGCAGCATACAGAAGTTGTTCTTGAAGCCATTAAAACTTGTTTCCTGTACTCTCGAGATCGAGTCCTTTCCCTCGTTCTTCTCCCTTCTTTTACCTTTTCTTTTAGTCTCCTTTCCCTCGCCCCCGCTTTAGGCGAAATGTTTAAGTAGAGCTGCTCAGGCAAGAGTATATCTGGCGAATGTGAATTCTTTTCGAGGCTAACAATGTCATACGAGGTTCGAGGAATTATCAACTGTTTATACCTCACTGCCTCACTTTCTCTTTTTATTTTGACTTTCGGTGAACTTTTGCGCTTACTTAACTTATACGCGATGGGCTGCTCTCGTCACGTGGAAAGTGACGAAGTGACCCTCGCGCGTGTGTGTGTGTGTGTGTGTGTGAACGTCGAAACGGCTCAGAAGGATTCTTTACTTGAGCCACGAAAAGCATGCTTATAACTTTTGATCGATGAAGACGGGCTCGTGAAATCAACAAAAGTTGGACATCCGATGCGGGGTCATATAGACATAAAAATAAATGATAAAAGAAGCTTCCGAGCCACTGGGACGATATAGAAAATAACGTCATCGGTCATCGGTATTGTCACGTGTATGCTTAATCTCTTCTCTATCATATTCTGACGAGCATTAAAAGACTCTGGAGATGAAGAACCCAGGGTCTCATGAGGGGTAGCTGGCCGTTGTTTCTCGAAGAAATTCAATGTCAGAAAGGAGCTTCCGCATACATACGTGCGACAGAGAACCTCCATTAAATTTCTATTTCCACAATATCATTGAATATTTGAGAACGAATTGTCAATGGTGCGTATCAAGTGCTTTTGGAATCAAAACTTATTCGAAGACATAACGTCATATTCGGTCACATCATTGCCCGGAGGCTCAAGCGCCTAGGTGCCAAATCTCACAAGCAAAAGCTCTTCGTTGCACAATCGCAGCGAGATTTCCTCGAAGAACGTCGTGAATGAACAATGCTCGCGACCATTGCACCCCGCCAGGTAAAGCCACTTTGAATACGCGTAACGATCGACCATTGTCAAAGGCTGACGTCCCTTCCATGCTCGATCCCTTACGACCGGCTGTGCCTCGCGTATATATACGCACATCCGCAAACTATTGAGCCTTTCTCTCCTTTCAAATACATTAGCTGCGTCCATACACGCATGTATGAAAAATCGCGGTAACGTTAAGGTCTGTGGACCTGGAAACTTGTGATGCAACGAAGTGAGGCTATAACCTTGGCATCTTAGTTGCCTGCATCAGATCGAATTCTATCGACATCGCATCTTCGAAGGCTTCTTTTCGGTTGAGAAAAACTGAAAATGTCATCCTGCTGGTAGATGCATTTGTTGGGATGTGAGTTCTGAGAGAATTGAAAAAAATTTTCACCGATGCTTCATGATTCCTCGGTTTTTATTCGGAATGAGCGGTGCGTGAATAAAAATAGTATGAGAATTGCAATCGTTTTTGATGTCCAATGGCTCCCTCGCATCATCTCGCCTACTTTGACGTTCAACCTCCCACTGTTTCCACTCTTCGAACAACCCTCAAGCTATTTTATACATTATTTTATTACACATCCAGTTTAGGTTTGTTTTTAGTGACTGAGAAGACATTGGGAAAAGGTGATTTTGGCGTGCACAACGTCAGATAAAAGTAAGAGCAAGTCCGGAGGAGTCTGTGACGTTGTAGGGTCCGGTCGCCCTGGAAACGGACTCTCCTTTCCCGTCGATCTTCATCGCCTGCCGTTTCCTCGTATTAGCAACATTTGATAGCTTTTATTTCTGGACTTTATTGTAACAGCATCCGGTGTTGAATTGAATTTTAAATTGAAAAGTACCGCCTGAGAATTCCTGTCGATTACTGGGTCATTTTTTTATTTCGAAAAACAGACGCTCTTCCGGATGAACGACTGTGCTAAGAATTAGCACGTTGAAATAACCTGGAAAACTATTTGCTCCATTTGGCGAAGTTTACGACTACGAAAAAACGTAAGAGCTCAGGAAAACTTTGAGCTCGCGATAAAATGAACTATTTTAGCCCACTTCCGCCAACTTTTTCCGTCTCATTAATAAAAAGTAAATTATTTCTGCAGCTAGTTTTGCCGGTCCGGAGATGATGAAGGAAAAGAAAAAGAAATTATGTGGCTGCGCGAATACCCGCGCACAGTCGCATTAACGACCCCTCGACTCTGGAGCCCTCCAACGAGGGAGGACTATGTCACCAATATATAGAGCTTTCATTAGCCCAGCACTGGGAGACCTCGCATTTTTTTACCCCACCTTGGCCCTCACGCTTTGCTTCTAAGGGATAACTTCAAAGGTCGACCATGGAGTCTTCCAATGAACTTCCACACCGAACACGTGAATTGGACGAGAGAGAGAGAGAATAAGAGAAAAGAGCGAGGAATCTATGTTTATATACATTGCTCTCAAATATGTATTTTCTCTGTACTCCAATCGAGTCGACCCTTCGACCTTCCGATTACATTATAAGCTATATTTTTATTTCAAAGAACGGTTCTTGTGATTTAATTTACCATCGATTGAGTTTTAATTGACTGCGGCTGTTTGGAAACCGTTTTCAGAAGCATTATTTTACTATGATTTTCGGCACAGTGATCATTTTTCAAATCACTTCGAATATAATTGTTCTAAATTTCGCAGACATTTGGCTTCTAGTCAAATATTAAAAGGTTTGATTACTCTCGACAAAATCGAGTTGATCACGTTTATGCAGAATGACATTTTTTTTTTAAATTACGAAATAAATTTCACTGCGCAGAAAATAGGCTACGGTTCAACAGGATTTTCGGGCTTGGCAGCTATAAACAAGCACCGTTTCCAGGATCAATCCTCGCTGGTTCGTACAGATTAACAATTACAGAATCGAAATTACACGAAATTTATAGACACGTGTTGACAACGTGTTATCTGTATCCAAATTCAATGAGTAAACGAAGCAATAGATCGTGACACCGAAGCCCCGTGTCCTAATTGTGCATGGAACACGTTTAGGGTATCACTTTGACATTGACGACGACATCTAGGAAGTGAAAATTACGGGACTGACGGAGGATGTATTGGATACGATAGGACTTACTTCCTAAGGATTCGGTCAATGTCCCAACGACTTGGCTCACCCTGGATTAGATCTGAAATGTGATTCGTGTTGACTACGTAGAAAAAAAATCACTGTGCGGGTTGTTGAGTTATGAAAATGTAGCGTTCGATCGATTTTTTTAACCGGGAAGCACAAAAACCGGGACGACGAAAAATAGGTTGGGTTTTGACAAGTATTTATGCATTTGAGAATTACAATGAGTGTTTTCATTCAGTGTTTCAAGATTTTATGAGGCTACGATGACTAATTGTTTTATACCGAATCACAATATTGTCTAACGCAAATTAAGGTGGAACGGTATCATACATAAAAAAAGAGGGATTTTGATGCAAATTGGCAGATACGTTCAAAAGTGTGTAAACTATTTGCTCGCGAAATTTCAACGTATTCGACCATACTTTCGGAAAATTGAATTAGTTTTTTACAATCGATCTTACGGAAAAGCGTATAAAAAAACGCAAAAGAACGTTGAAAAACTACTGTTAAAAAAGGCACGTTTTGATGAAACGAACACTAATGTATGCAAAAGAAAATTAATAAACAAAATTTGTCTCTTTCTACTGACGGACACAGCTTCAAACGCGGCAACGTCGCATCGATCAACGCCCTCTCGTATAGCTATATATAAACAGTGCGACTTACAGCTTGCCCTCGAGCTTGAGCAGAGCAGCCAACAGTCAAAAACTGAAGCCATAACTCTGCATTGCTGCTGTCAAAGCAAGTGTTTCATATTTTGAAATATAAAACAAGCAGCTATTTTCGCCAGAATTATGCTCCTTATGCTGAAACACAAGCTTTACTTAACATTATGCTTGGTTGCGGAAAATTGTTGCGCAGAGTTTGAAAAAAAAAAAAAAAATTAACAACGTTCAGCCACCTTCAACGAGACGAAAATGGATCAGTAGTTGATTCAGAGAGACGATAAACGGTAGTGAGCACACGTGCATCGGCACGCGCGCGATCTTTTCTCTTCTGTTTGATGAAAAAAAAAAACCCTCCGCAGACATATATGTGCCCATGGTCCTGGATACCCTCGGAGGGTAGGTTTTTTTATTGAGAGGTTTTTCCGACTTCGCGTCCACGTCCCACGTTCATCGGACGCGTCGATGGATTAATAGTAGCGGCGAGAAGAGCTGAACGCGCGTGTGCTTGGGTGATAGACGCGCAGGTATAAACCCAAGATTTATAGCGATCTGAGGGATATAAAATTGCAGGAGGTCAAAAAAATGTTGGTTCATCATCTGACGCGTGCCAGAATCTTCTCACCGATGCGTATACACCGTTGTAAAAGTTTTAGAATACCGAAGAATCATTCGCCGATACCCTTCTATGAAAAAAGAATTAAACGTGCGAATGAGAAATTCATGTGAACGTTTTCGGTTAAGGTACATCATGCGGGAAGGCTCGTATTTTATGGTGTCTAAATTCGATCGATTTTTACTTCCTAATTAAACATATTATCACTTCAAATTAATGTCAGAGTTATTAATTCGAAATTGTAAATAAATTTTTTCAACTTATCTCATGGCGAATGAAATTACAAGCCGCTGATTAATCGGGGATCCTTCACTCACTGAACCCCAAATATCACTCGTCCCTGGCGAAAATACTATAGTTTTTAATATAAAAAATCGCATTAGTAAAGGGAAATAATGAAGAGTCCCAGACCTTCGTTATATACTTCATTATTATTATGTACTTTTTCATAAACTTCGTAAGAAGCTTTCATTCGTTATATGGAAAGGTCAACGATTTTTTACGCAGTCTCTATACCCCTGTGTGTTTTTCTTCATATTTAAACACGTTTATCTCAATAATCAATAAGACGGACCCTTTAAAACTTGATATGCGTGCCAGTGGACTACCCATTTAAACTCTGTCTAAATTTCAAGACTTTCTTAAGAAAATCGTTTCGTGCATAAATAACCTTAATTAATATGAAATATGGTACTAAATTTGCGTTCGAATAAATTTACGAAAAATCTGATGAATTTGTTACTTCCGGCGCAATAATTTGCTCGCAATTTTCTTTTAATGATAAAATTAATGGATGTCAGAGGTGGCGCCGCTTCTTTTTTTTTCAATTGAAGAAACATACAGATCGCCACCAGCACGTTTACTTTGCCGGAGAAAGTAATTAAAAATCTTCATTAAGATAACGCTGTATAAATTGAGAAATAAATTAGAGCGCGTCTCTGGAATGGTGAGAGAGGCAGACAGAGAGTGGAAGAGAAAAAGAATTGGAGAGGGAGAAGAGTTGCGTATTTGAGATGGTGATGAGGGGGTTAGTGAAAAAAATGCTTAAGCGAGGGTGCAACGCGGGTTGACTACTTCTCATTACCCATCAGAGACCACCCTCTCAGTACTCAATTCTTTCGTGTTTCCTTTTTCCTCACTTTCTACTTTTTATTCCCTCTCCTCTCGTTCTACTCTCCGTATATTTAGATTCGGGAAACGAACCCCACAAAGTATTCTTCCCCAGGAAACCTTAGTTCATCCGCTTCTCATTCGCTGCGAAACGTTTTAACGCGGATCCCAAGCTGTGCTACTCGAGATGAGTTTGATAGAAGTTTAATGAAAAAACAACAGGGATAATTGTACTGAAATGCCCATCGATCTTATCTGAAACAACTTCCGTTTAAGTTCTTTGCCAAAGACTTTTCATCATCGCGTTGAACTGTGCTCGTTTCGCACATGCAGCTTTTTACAGACGATCATTCGTGTTTTTTTCCCTTGAAATCAGCAAATCAGCAACTTCCAAGTCAGCATGTGTCTGAAATCTTGATCTCGAAACAGTGCGCACGACGGTAACGTCGATGCTGTTTTTTTAATCACTTTTTCCCCCCATTCGTAAGGGGGGAAAATATTTTGGAAAATTTTTCTATGGAAATTTGTTTCTTCGACAGGACTGCCTGTGTAAGTTTTGTTTGATTTGAGTACGATATTTTCTCGAGCCGTTGGGTTTGAAACTCTACTAACTTTCAATGGGGAAGAAAAATGTTCTGTAATTTTTTTCTCAATAAAACGTATATAGAAATCGTAGCTCGCATCTGCGATCATTTCTGAGAGTGTGTATTTTATGGGCCGGGGTGTGCTCGGAAAATGGATGGTAAGAATGGTCAGTTGGCTAATCGCTCATGACATAACTCGGTAGAAAAATTCTTGAGAACGAATGACCACGAGTCCGGCTGGTCAGTGGAGCGGCTTACCCTTGACTGTAACCGTTTTTCCCTTTGCTACCTTCCTCTTGGGCAGAGCGAGGGTTACGTGTGTAACGTGTTCAGGGGACACTTTTCTTTCTGGACCACGCGAGAAGTTCATTGTTCCCTGTATCATTGTGAATAACGTTAGAGTGTGTGCCCCCGGCGAGGTCAAGGGTTTAAACAGCTGCGAGAGATCGCACGAGGGCCCAAAAATCATGGGCCGCGTAAGAAAAAAGAACTTTTATATCGGACCCCGGCAACCGGTCAAGCTCGATCCGAGAAGGGTGTGGTTAACTCCAAAAAGTCCTACCCCCTCGGACTCGCCACCATTGCGTCCGCGCGCATAATATCCGGACAGGGGTGACTTCTCGCTCGTGCAAGCGTTGATCCATTCGGAATAACGTTCACCGCTGTACTAACTTGCGCTAGCCGATGCCGAATGTATTCGCGATGATGGCTAGCGACGCTATGGTTTTTTCCACGCCTTCACCTCGAGTATGGTGACTTACCAAAGGAAGAAATAGATTGTGTTAACCATGAAACAGAGTTTCCTGTTCAGTTTACACGATTTCATAAAATTTGTGTGTGTAAAACTCTGCCAAAGTGGACGTCAACGCTTCTGCTATTTTTTAAAAGTATGATTCGTTTTCTGACGAATCACATTTGGTCGGATGCAGTTTTTATGCCGGTGCGGTATTCTTCAAGTCGAGTTCAAGTCGACGTTTCGTTGTCGAAGTACAATTAGTGTAGGATAATAAGATTCCAAAAAGCTGGTGTACGGGATGAGCTAAATCACGGAAATATAACAGCAGCGTGAGGCAGTTGTTAGTTCCATGATGGCTGAGGTGAAAAAAAACACGCCGAGTTTCACTCCCTCAGCTCTATTTCTCAATGACAGGCCGCGCGCGCGTTGAACTTCCGAAGCGTGCCACCCTCATTGTTTCCTCCAATCGGCCCGTGCCCACGTGGATCCGATCATGCTCGCGAGAGGAATTTTTTTAAATAAAAAAAAAACCATCATTTTAGGGGGAAAATTGGGGGAAAGGCGAAGAGGAGTTACGGTTTTACATATTTTTAACTGAACTCGGAGCTTTTTTTTGGTTTTTACCATCGTTCGGAGACACACATTTTGTATGCATTGCAGTCACGGGGTATTTGCTCAGCTCTCGCTGCTAGCTCGGATTGTAGCCATAAAAATTACCCCTCGATATTCCTCATCGCTTTCTCTCTTTCTCTTCTTCTCCCTTGCCACAAATATTATTCTCGGTCCCGTCGTCCGACGCCAGAATATGATAAAAAAACCCTTGTTACACTCACACCCGAAATGAAAATTTTTCGACTTTCCGACAAGATTTAAATGAATCTCACTTTTAAGGAAAATGGAACAAAAAATGCGGAAACCAAAAGGGAGAGAGATCCGTGTGTTCCAACGGAAGTTCGTGTCATCAGAATTTATCCGGCCTCAGGACAAATGTGGATTGTTACGTTTGGGGAATCTCGACGAATGTCGTACGCTTTTTCGGTCTTTAAATTCACTCGAAATATCCGGCTGGATAACTCAATCCACTGCTTCATTTTTTTCATCAAATTTTTTAATCCAAGCATAAATTCGAACCATGCAGACTCTTGAAAACAGGCGGTTGAATTAAAAAATTTCATTTCTTCTCCACGATTTATTGAATCAACAAACAAATTTCGTTGAGTCCAAAAACTTCTTTTATCGGTGCCTGTTTAATGTCGCAACACTATCAATGTTTCGAGCGTTCCATAAATCAGAGAAATATGTAACAATAAAATTAAGAAAAAAATCATAGATTAGAGGAATTACTTGAGCTGTTTTGAACCCAAGAGATTGCGACGATATCTGCGGGTGCAATCTTTTTCCGTGGTTGGATAGCCCTGGAGCGAAAATCATTGGAGCATGTCGGCAAGCCTTTAAAGCCTTCCTCCTGGCGTTCGTCGAGTTTTTCATGATCCAAAAATCCTATTTTACACTCCAGTATATTCGAGTATTACTATAGAAAAAATGGATGTTTGTATACTTCTTGTTAGCGACGTCCTGTAGCGAAAGCCGCGATGGTTTACGTTTCTAGCCGTAGACGTTACGCGATTGAGCGACGATCGCGCGACGGCGTTTGTGCTCCTCGAATCTCTCTTTTTTCCTTTCTCTCTTTTTTTCGCTCTTTCTAGTTGTGTTAGGAAGGACACCCCCGTATTACGATGACAGTAAGAGGGCATTAGAGTGACACGACCGAGAGACGCGGCGGTGCGCAATCCCTTCGCGTTGTCGCGGACGTACTGGAGCATCGTAGGCTGCTCTTCAATATATTGGCCCCGCGTTTTCTCCAAACTGCTTTCTGGGTTTCACCACTGTGAGCGATCGTCATCAACATTGGCAGGGTTCACTGAATTTTTCTCTCAGCGGCTTTGCTCCTCGGCAAAGAGAAAAACTTTCTGGACACAAGCGAGAAGATCTCTTTCCTTTGCCGGTCTCTCTCTCTCTCTCTCTCTCTTTCTCCCTCGTACTTTTCCGCTCCTGTTTCAGCTGGATCTCATATTGTTGATGATCTCCTCTTATGCGAAGGTGGGACCGGATAGTGTCGCACCAAAACCTTTCAACCTGATCTCCCCGTGTTTGGGGGAGACGCAGCGTGGTGTTTCTTTGAAAACTATGCGCACACTTTATCCTCTTGTCTCACTTTGACCGCAGTGGCCTCGATTTTGTGTCGCGCCTTTTGCCGCACTTTCCTTCGCCGATTTCTTACCGCATGCCGTCTTTTCCGGACTTTTCGCGTGTCTCCAAATGTACGAAGAGGAAGAGAGAGAGAGAGAGAGAGAGGACAAGTACGTGGACATTTCAGTTCGGAGCCCGGAGTATTCATTGTTATTGACCTCATTGGCGGCCACCGAGGCGTGTATTCCCTTACACCATAATCTTTTAATCTGCCACGGGAAATGGAGCTGTTTGTAGCAAACAGATCGTAATGCCGTCATTGTCCACTTTTTCGCAACGGTGTATATACGCAAGACGGGAGTGAGTAGCGCAGGCTCATCCCTTGTTTTCGTTAAATCTTCGGATATATGACAGCTCGTAAGACTCAATGCTTCAAAACTTCCTTCGCCCTGGAATTTTCGACCTGCGACAGTTTTACGTGACGCATTTTGAGTCCCTATTCTCGCAAAAAGCAAACACTGATCCACAAAAACAACTAAAAATATGCAAAACAAAAAAACGTCTTCGTATCAACTCTGCGACAACACGAAACTTAAAATGGAGCGGAATGTCAAAATTTATTTCAATCTTAAAGAATCCCGTCGGCTCGAAACGTGGAGAGTGCTCGAGAAAATGATTAGCGAAGAAATAAAAAATATATAGGCGCTTCCTGTGATTGAATTGCCGGTTTGAATGTACCGCAGCGATAGTTCTCACTCCTAGTGGGCCCACGAAAATAATCTCCGTCTCGTCAATCGAACAAGACGTGCATTCATATCTTTGATCTTGAAGGAATTCTCCATTCGATCCCATCGAGAGCCCAGGCCTCGTAACCGCAGGAGAATTTCAGATAAGTCTAACAATTATCTAATGAGCACTCAGATCGATGTACATAACTCTAAATAAATTCTAAATACTAACTGACTTCGAAACTTCAATGAATAGGAGAGACTTTTATACGAGTATTTCGGATGAATTTGCTAGAAAAATTTGCCATGTTTTATAGCAGCGCTGTTCTATATCGCCATTCTATTACATTTCACCAAAGTGCATAGTAATTTTGATGCCGAAAGCAGTTATCTCAAATTTTACTATGTACAACAGGCAAAATTTAGGTCTGCGACATTCTTACATCGAACGATGTATCGATATCCGAATGTCACTCGTGTCTTTGGCGAAGGGTTAAAAATTGGTGAATTGGACTGGACAAATTGCTTGAAATTTTAATATGCCACTGATTAATTTTCATGTTTATACCCGCAACGCCTCATATAATTGGTGGGCCCATGAATTTTGCTATGTTATTGAGTAAAATTCAGCGCGGTAAAAGGAAAAATACGAAACTATGCAATTTTTCGTATAGCACAGAGAAACGACTGCTATGCGTTATCTCCTAAATTTTCATCAAATCATTTCATTATTTACTATGTTTTTGATAAAAATTCGCTCGGTGTTCATTTTTGATATAGTACAGCGCGTTATTTACTATGAATCGTGGTAATGATTCCCCAAACTTTTGCATTATTTGACACACTCTGTAGCGATTATTATTATAATACCGATGTAGTCCGACGTTACTATAAAAACATAGTAATTTTTTCTATAAAAGTTTCTCCGTGCACACACTGCAGTTTTGTTCTCACGAACAATGATCATTAATGTCGAACCCTTCGCTGTGCACTATTCAAGCATGAAGCTACTGATCCAGCGTCATGTCGTCTATGAATCATCATTATCATGAGGATGTATCGAAAGCAGTAGTTCACCTATACCCCCGTATAATCAACACACGCGATGCCAATGGCACATGCAGTCCAACAAACTTGGACGGACAGCAAGGGCTCATGTGTTAAGGGAATAGGGAAAAGCATGGAAACGTTTCAGTGTCCAGGGTGCGGCGACCGCGAGCTCATCGATAATTGCAGCGAGCACGCGACGTCCATTTATATCATATACGTATATAAAGCACGAAGATCTAAACACAAACGGATACGGGTAGCCGGTGCTTTATAGACTACAAAATACTGGACGACCGCATGTACGAAGATCGATTTATGCACGTACTCGAACTACGCGACTACGTCACGATGTTCGCTGCGGGCAAGAAAAAATTGGAATAAATTGTTCGAAAAAATGTACTGGAAAAATCATGGTAATATTGAAAGGATGCGCGTAACACGGAGAATCAGCTTAAAAAATGCAGCCCCTTGGTCGTGCGAGACTAGAAACTCGAAAAGTTTCCATAAAGCTCAACGCCGAACGCCATTATCCTTCGTTTCTTCTCCCCGTTCATTGTTACAAATGATTTTTTTCTTTCCTGCTCCCAGTCCATTCTGTTCTGTGTCTGGACAAAATGTTTTCTTGGTAGAGTTTCGGGGAAAAAGAGTCTAAAATTCGATCCTCCGGCTCTGTAATATTACGAAGATTTTCGTACACGTGCATGCCTGTGTTTTTGTATCCTCTTCTGGCCGGGAGATACTGGACTCTCGACTCGCCGTTGTTAAGCTCGCAGGAGACTCTTGTAGCCCAGTTTTACGCAAGCCCATCGGGGCTTTTGAAAAAAACGAGGCCCAGGGAGAACTTAAAGGAGAGAACAAGTTTTTTCTACAGATGCTTCGACGAGATATAAAGGATCCGGGGACGGTGGGGGCGGAAGGAGTTCCTGTACTTATGTCGATTTTGGATACCCTTCGATCGTCCAGTTCTGCTGACTGCACATCTACGCGCGGTGCTGTAATGCAACATAATAAAAACGTAGATCGATCGCGGCGAGACACTCGAAACGCATTGTTGCATCACCCACGCTGGTTTTGAATTTCTTCGCAAATCCTTGTACTTTTACCACCGACGTTTCCGTTGATTTCAAATGTAAGACGAGAACGGTCAAAGGATTTTCGGGTAACACGAGGTCCCAGCCGGGCTCCACTCGTGCGCTCAAGCTTTTTCTTTCATACAATTCTCCTCGCTTTCCAATACGAGAAGTGTGCGGACTGATTTTATCACTTTTCGTCAGCGTATTTTTGCTAATTTTGCGTTTGAAGTTCACTTCGATGTCGAATAAGTTTTTGAACGTTGACACTTTTTTGTGAATGTTTCTTGCCGGTTTTCCATTCGTTTTTTTTATTGCTCAATCTCCGACGTGGTTTCTCACGTGTGAATTGCGAATTCGAGGCATTTCCGTCGACCGCTACTTTCATCAACGACGGTGATGTCCTTCGACACTGACGCGAGTTTTCTCGACGGCTGATTGAGAAAAAAATTAATATAATACAATTTTTTATTCTCGAGTCCCGAAATGCGTGTTGCACAACACTGTTATTTCCCGGGTAATCCGACACTTGTCCCAACGTTTTTTAAAAAAAGGTGTTGCGTTACCTTTGCACGTAGGAGAGACCCCCATTGGCCACAATGCAATTGTACTTACGGCGCGGTAAAAAATGCAAAAAGCAGGGCATCGGAAAAATGTGAAAAAACGTTTGGACCGACGATTTGAATCGAACCGGTACATGGGGGGCTCGTAGGATTTTTTGTTTTTTTTTTTAACCTATTTCGCCGTGGGTTCTCAAGTTTTACGTGATTTTCGAGTGATTTAACAAGGGCGAGAAGGAAAGCGAGAGGTTTTGCTTAACGAGCCTCGAAAATCTTGACACTGATTGTATTTGACAGCTTCCGCATATATACGAAAAAAAAGTCTCTCTCTCTTTCCCTGTTTTTTTTTCATCGCCCAAGATTTCATCGAATCCACGGTGTGTATACGCCTTGACCTACCTCTTGCCCAGAATTTGAGGAAATAATTCACCGCTCGGGTTTTGTGTAATCCCATGCGAAGGTTGAATACCCGAATTCCTTAAACCTCTCCTTCGCTCCCGTTTCGTATTATGTGTATTATTGTGTCGGAATGCGGAGGAGGCGAGACACCGGGTGGGGAAGATATCGCTGAAAAAAAATTTCAACGAAAATACATCGAAATCGTCCTAGCGACGATTTTTCAAAAAAATACATCGATAAATCGATTTTTCACACTTTTTTCCCATCTAACTTAATACCGAAGAAATTGTTTATAAAAATTTGATCTCAAAAATTGTTGAACGTCACTCGTGCTTGTGAAATGATGAAATGAGCAACGTACGAATCCACATCAAGGACGATTGAGTGAAAATATTATTAAAGTAATTCATTCGATTTTCAATTATGTTTTATTTCCTCAAGATTTTCGTTGGTCGTCGCGTTATTTGGGTAGAGCACAGCTATTCAATTGAAACATTAAATTGGCCTGTCACGACCTTGTCCGCATGGAACAATTGCATACGAAGAAACGCTCCAGCAACGGTGAAAGCCCGGAGCGGATCGAGGGAGGATATTATTCGGAACGAGTCCGAAAATGAGAGTGAAGCGACGAGAGGGACCATGATGGTCGGTGGTTTCGCAAATTACCGCGTATCCTGAGTCATCGAGAATAGCATCTGGCGCGCGAGCGACCGAACGAGAAAAATGCTTATGTACGGAACACACGAAGCGTGCCGCAGATTGGTTGCGTGTGGCAACGGTATAAAAACTCGTTTTGAAATTCATCCTCACTTCTTTTTTTCTAATGGAAACAATCTTGAGCAGTAGAACAATAGTGCCATCCAAAATAGAGTGCCATAAGTTGGGTTCCAAAAATAGTTTTTTGGCAGTTCGACTTCCGCTGTATACCTCGCCAATAACTTCACATTCGAATCTTCACAATCCTTGTGCACTTTATTCCCGACATCGAGGAGCACTTCGTTGAAATTGTATGAAAAGGTCAGCGCAACGAATTTCATTGAATTCGAATTCGAATCCCTCGTTTTACAAATTAAACAATGTGGAAAAATCCCTGGCAACGGATGCACGTAAAATGTGCGAAAAGGAAAGCCTTTCTGATTGGAGTGCAAACGAAAATGAGGAAAATTGAGTATCTTGTGTTATTTCCGTTGTGACAGTCCACGATCGAAGCTCCAGCGTCTAAAGAGCCTAATTGGACTCAATTAAACCGGTCTATGTGAGAGTTCTCGTAGAGCTACACTGTCTCGACACTTGTGCTATGTCTCGGAGGATATTTCCTCGCGTATATAACTTCGATTTTTCCCCTCCTCAACTTCTTCCACGAGCTCACCCTCCGGCTCTGAATATTATATATTCTCGGGGTCTGCTTTGTAGACCGAGTGACGCAGTGTCGAGTTTGGAAAATGCTACGGCAAGGTGGAAGAAAAAAACATAGTCTTTCGCATAACAATGCTTCGCTCCGTTCTCCATTTGTTCTCCCCGTCTCTGTCGTCCTTTCCACATATATTTGTCGGTTATCTGCACGTAGAAGGGCACAACTCGGTAGATTTGAGAGTCGCATCGACATCGGCTGTGCCCTTTTCTCAGATAACAGTCAATATGGACGAATCGGTCTCCGTCTTTCTGCATTTTATCGCAGCGAAAGCGAGCCGAGCTCTCTCTTTCCTCCTCGCTCATTCGCTCGACGCTGATGTAGGAATGACGTGGAAGATCGTTACCCAGCGAGACGTCGCCGTGGTCGATCCTCGTGACACTAACGACTCCGCCTCATCGCTTTTTCTCTCTCCGCACCCCTTCATCTCCTCGCGCTCTCTTTTTTTTTCTTCGTTACTCTCGTATACTTCTTTCGCGCTTTTTTTTATACTCCTTTCCGGAAGCCGGGGACGAGAGCGATTGAGATTTCATACGATCCCCTCGTCACTTCAATCTTCTCGTTCTTCCCCTTCCACGCAGTCACGGCTTATCGAAATGCAGATATACTGCCTATCTGTATTTGTGGGCGCATGGGCTATTTTAGAAAATTTTGAATACACTTTCGCGATTCGGAATTAAACGAGTCATCTACCTTACGATCTTGAATCTTCCAATATGATTTAGAGCCATTGGAAATATTTGGGGATGAAAAAACTTGGAGAAAGGGCTCGAGCGATCTCGGAATATCGAGTTGAAAAAGCGAGTATTTTCGTGAGTTATCCCGTATACGGGGAGCTTTGAAACAGTGAAATCTTCAAGCGGGAAAACGTGACTGGTTGTACGGACGTCCACGATTTTTCTCGTCCTCTTTCCTCCTTTGTTGGACATTCTTCCCGGCGAGAAGTACCCTCGGCATTTCCTCCGGAAGTTTCACTCTTGTTCTCCTTTCGCTTACCTCTCGTTTGTCTCCTTATGTCTCATTTCTTTTTTTCCATACAGATAATGGTGTAAGATGAATTTTTATCCTAATTGTACCATTCTTGCTTGGCTTGAAGAATCATAAAAAACCCTTCGAATTCACTCGTTGCTCGTCGTCGTCATCATCGCGTAAAGCAAAGAACTCTTCAATGGAACTTATCTCAGGAACACGAAGCTCTCGCTGCTGGGATTCTCCAGCCAGATTTCTTATCGACGAAATGCTATCTTGAGTTTGATTCTGGATAATGATACTGTTGGAAGGAACGAAAGAGTGTAGCTCGTATTTCAATTATTCGTGTGCATGTCCGTGTATTTTTTTTTTTTTTTTTTTTTTTTCATTCTGAATCCATAATAGAAGCATGAAGCAAGTGGATACAATCGACAAATTGTGACTTTTTTTCCTTTTGCATAGGGCTGAAAGTCATTTGAAAAGTTCGATCGATATTTTTGTTTTCTTATTTGACACAAAAATATGTGTGTATTTCGTGAAGTTGTATTTATGTGGGCATCGAGCGGAAGAAATTTATATCGTTGTCCTATAAATACACCAGTGAGATCAACTATATTTCTCTCGTCTCTGACACTCAAACTCGTGACTCAGGATGAGGTGTGTGGTAGAGCGAATGAAGGGAAAGCGAGAAGGGAATGTTGGAGTGTTGAAACATCGTTATTCTAGGTGAAATCGAAGCTAAGGAAATCCTTTTTTCATCTTCTCTCCTGGTGAAATACACGCATCGAGAGAGAGTACAAGATTCATTGAGGCGTGTGTGTGCACGCCCTAAATTTTCCTTAGGTCGAATCCTCGTAGATCCCCGCAACTTTGCACAATTTACGATTTTCTTTAACCCCTCTATTCGTCTCTTTTGCTCGATCTCTTTCTTGTATTCTCTGATGTTCGCTTTATTCGATGTTTGCCAGCGAAAGCACTCGAGCCTACAAAAGTCCTTCCTTGATTTTTTCTTCTTCATTCTTTCGCGGGCAACCTTGGCTTGCACCCTCTCATCTCCGGGCAGAGGACAGCAAATTAAATTACCGGGGTAATCCATCTCTTCGGCAGGACCGGGGCTACGGGCTGCACGAGAAAACCGTGCGATTTATATTGTCGTTTGTGCTCGCTGGACGAGTCTAAGGAAATCCATGATCGTAACTGTTCTCATGGAAAAGGACAAACTTTTATTGTCACTGATGTTTCTTCCGTTGATTATTTGGAAATTGATATTCATTATTCTATTTTTTTTCACGCAGAAACAATAATTCACGGATAAAATATCGTTGCTTTTGAATAAAAAAATGCAAACTAACAAATATTTTGTATTTGTTTACAGTAAAATATTTGACATCTGGTGAGAAGCTATTTTTTAAACAACCCGAACTTTTGTAATTCGCAAAAATGTCAGCTTTTCCAAGTTTTTCATGGAACCATTTTTCGGCCTTTTTTCGGTGCCTTTTTTACCCGCAAAGTCATCAGTAAGATATATGACTGTCATTGGAGAAAAAAAGAAAGCCGGTGCAATAAAAAACGAACGGCGCTTTTCATCCTCGCGTCTCACGCGCGGGCAAAGATTTGCTTCTGTTTTTTTCCTCCGGCTCAGCAGTCACCGCTTTTTAGGATCTCGTGAAAATACTGTAAAACCCTGTGGCTTTTGGATGATTGCTCTCACGTATTAAAGAACTTAAAAAAACCTCGGCGGCATGCCCGTCATAAAATGATGATCTGAGCCCAAGTGAAGATGTGCCTTTTACGCTGCACAGGGTCTCGAAAAGGCGCGTGGAACGAGTCGGAAGCTGGCAATAAATGTACTAAAACACTCTTGAAAAATTGCGAGAAAAAATGTGTAAAAAACATTCTTTCGATATCCTGCCGCATTTCATTTCAATTTTATCTACGATCGGTCATTTTGATCTCTAATTTTTTCAAAACTATTCCACCAGAACGCAATCATCGCGATGATCGATTGTACAGTGTACGAATTGAACTTCTAATCCACCGAAATAAACAGATAAATTTGATCAGAATTAGCATGCTCGGGCAACCCTGAAAAAAACACTATATGTATGATAAAATGTCACACGTATTCGGTCTATGTTCGTACTTATCAGTAAGCGTTAGTCTAACATGATTAACCCTCTCAGACCTAGACCTATTTCGCGTTGACGGAAAATGATTCCCTTCATAATTTTATCTCAAAATACTTTCTAGTTTCCGAATCCATTGTGACAGTTCAGTTTTTTTAATGGGAAATATGAGTTTTTGAATATTCGCTACGGGCAGCACCAGGTCCTTGGGGAGCAAAATCAAGAAAATTTACTAATGAATCTAGCACCAAATACCTTAAATACATCATATTAGCTTCATTTTGAAAGGAAATAACGTTTGGAGTACGAAAAAAAAATGTGTACTCACTTTTCTTTTGCGATAACTAAAGCACCTTTTCACACAACGCCAACTCAACATGAAACGCCGACTTCATATTGATATTTCGATGGGTTAAAGCAGTTTATCTCTTGGTTTAGGAGTTTCTATGGTGCAATCTAACCTTGCTTGATGGAAATAGTCAGTTAGAACCCCGACCGTACTGACCGATGCAGTTTTATTGGGCCTGGAAGCGCGTGTTGCGTAGAAGCAACATACGGTCCGAGAGGGTTAATAAAACTCGAAAACAAAAAACGAAATATAGTTTTCACGTGCCATCACTTTTTGCTATCCATATATAAAGCTGTTTAGAATTAAAGGGACGAAAAATTGCAAAATTAAAAAAATACCATGACGTTTGTAATCGGCGCCTAAATACCTTGAAAATTCTTGAAAAATAATATATTCTTCACCATTCAAAATGAATTCGTTTTCTCCGTGCGTTTGTTCGTATTGAGGGAGTGGTGAAAGGAAAGAAACAAAATGAGCGTGAGCAAGAGATCTCAAGAAAACATGAGACACGTGCCGATAAAAGGTGAGGAGCATTAAGGTACTAATGTATATTATATATTATAGGTATACATATTACCTATTACATAGGTATGTTTTGGGAACCGCAACAAAAGACCCGGATAATATATCGGATTACGTTGAAAATTGTATACATGAGAGAGCTCGAGGTAAGCAGCTAATGAACGAAGAAGGAGGGAGAAAGAGTGAGACCGTTATAAAAATGTTGGAAGCCAGAAGCAGCAGTAGCGATGGGAGCTCCTATATGTAATTACCGGGTGGTTTCCAGGTCTCAAGATTACCAAGGACTCTCGCAGCATTGTGAAATATAACGAGAATCAGTCAGGGAACATCGAAGGGCTGCCAAAGGTTTTGATATTCCTTTGTTGAGCACGACTGCAATGATTCTGAACAGAAAAGACGAACAAACAAATTGCAATAATAAATTGCATCGAGTAGGATTGAGAAATTGCAAAATGGCCTTCGGCCAGGAATAAATTCGTTGAGCTTGTTCCATCATTAAAGTCCGAGAGCATCGAAATTGTTGAATAAGAATGAAAATTGTCGAAGAATATGATGACCGTTGTCACGCCTGCCAACGACATAAAAACAACAAATGTCTTGACCACTTTCCACGTACTCGTTGACTGGTGTCCCTCTTAATGGTGCATGCCTAACACTCGTCGGGGCACCATCTGCCACCGGGGTCAACTTCATGGAATAGAACGTTTTAGTCCCGCGCTGCGTGACATCGCGTTGGTATACGATTCGGTCTTTTGGTTCCTCTAAAATTTAGGTCAACCGGACAGTGCGGTCCCGTCTGAATGTGTCCGATCTTCCTCTATTTTTTTCTTTTTTTTTTTCGAGGGGTTGCGTGTACAAGAGTCCGTCGCGTCTCTTTCTGCCTGAAGGAACGTTTTTGCTTTAACGATCGTCGATTTCCCGGTGAGTTAAGGACACACGGACTCCTAAAAGCCGAGATTTTTGTAATTCTGTGACTCGAATACAAGGTTAACCTCCCCGTATAAGCCGTTTCTCCGCACCGAACTCCGTGGTCTAGACATCGGGTAAAAAATCATTCGAAAATTCAGTTAATTAAATAACTCTGGGCTGTTTTCATTTTTTTTCAGTATCTTCTGCTTATGCATACGCAAAGAAACCGCACAAACTTGATCTTCGGAATCCTAAGACCAGAAACGATTTGATCTGCCGTACGGAAACCTGCCATTATCTCGAGAGCGTTTTGCATTTTTTTTCATTGCTTCTGGACTTCTCGTGACGCTGGATTATGCCGACGAAATAAAAATGAGCTTTCAAGGTCGCCTCTTTCGCCCTCGATGCGCAGTCGTTCCCCGAAACGATTGTCCGGAACGTTTTTAAGTCCTCGAAGTACGAACCGGAAACAGAACGACTTAAATGCTTCATATTATCCGAAGTAAATTTTCATATTTAACTCTGAATATTCGGTTTTTGGAAAACTAACATTTTTTTGAAGTCGAAGGACTCGCCAAGTCGGTACTTTTTTCCGAAGGGACACTGCGGGCTGTTGGAAAAGGGGACGACATACTGCTCGTGACGCTTTCGATTAGCAGGGCCATTAAAAACCATGAAAATGCCTAATTATATCGGTCTTTCAAAAGCTTCGAATCGTCACGAACCGGGAATGCAGTAAGAGAGTAACGTCACCGTTTAAAGCGTTGCACTACGAGAAAAAGAGACGTTGGAAGGAGGACCCGAATGCACCATTGACGCGTCGCACACGTGATGACCGGAGTGTCCTTTTTCACTTTTTTGTCCGCGTCCACAGGGGGTGTTGCACGAATTTGCGTGAAAACGCGTGCGTTGAGGCCTCGCAAATGGACGGGTAACGGGTGCAGTGACTGCACGATTTATGGGTATGAAGACCACCGGGGTAACGGAAAAATCGAAGCGCTTGCTGCGGGAGTCAGATTGCCGGAGAAGAGGAACTAAAAAAAGAGACGGAAAGATTGAGAAGGATCTCGCTGGGCAGGGCACCGAGCACTACGTGCGATGTAAGAAAGTGGAAGAAAAATTGCCGTCGCATATGCGAGAGAGCCGAGAAAGAGGAGACCCCGAGGTTTGAGAGACAAGGATGACTGGTTATACTGGCAATGCGTGTAATGTCCATGCTGGTGCAATGGAAATGGGAGATGAAGAAAGGGAAAGGATGCGGTGTCCATGGAACTCCATTGGGAGACAACATTTATCTCGAGTGTCACATTCAACCGGCAAAACTTTCGCCAGAACCGGACAATGTCACTTGGTTTCTCGCTGCTGATGACTCTCTGGGCTTTCCTTCAGTGGCTTTGAATTTTGGAAAATCTCTCGCACGCGACAACGCAAATAACTGAGCCTTTTAACTGCAGTCGTGTCTCCTGTACTGGGCTGCTATGATTAATCATTTTCTGGCACAAGGCAGTGCATCGTTATCGCAAGAATTATTACTTCGTTTCGTAGGTCGAGCTCAATGTGTGTAGCTCTTCTGGCACTTTACATCTCACGACAATGAGACACGTCGTTGGTCAACTCCTTTCGCAGATGGAACGCAGCCCAGGGGGTTTGAAATCTCGAAAATTTGTGATTTTTACAAAGTGAAAAGTTTTTTTTTATTCTTCGGTTCATTCTCGCCTACGCGGAGGCAGTAAATGGGCGAGTGTCATCGTGTGATGTTGTTACCTGATTTCCTCATCGTCCTCGACATACGTCACTGAAAATTGATGTTTATTTTGACAGCGTTGCAGCTGGAGAGTCCAAACCTCTACAGATTCCATTTAATCTTCTTCAAATATAATTTTATCTCGTTTCGTTCAAATATTGCGACCGAGCAGAGGGTGCGTAACAGTTTTCAAAAATATAAATGCAGGAGACTCAAATTCATTACGCCAAACCAGGTGGTGCGTGATGGCAATTCCTAATGGAAGTTTTTCAAGAACGCTACGATTCAATCTGATTAATGAACGCTCTTCGTTTCCTGCGAGTGTACTTCTCAATCTTTTACTTTGACCGTCAGGTTCCTTTGAGCTGGGAAGGGTTGCCTCGTAAGAAAACGAACCCATGCGAAGAGCGACTGGATCGAAGCTTGCGGAACGAATTTTTCTAACGCGTAACTAACTTTCTTTAATCTCTACTGGCTGGAGCGAACGGCTACCGCATTCGGGAACACCGACAAAAGCCCTTTCCGACTCGACCGAACGAACTTTCGGTGCTTCCCTCCAATTTTTTCATTGTGTCTTCTTTTCTCTTTCTGTCTTTTGCTTTCCCAAGCGAACGGACGATACATCATACACGTTACGTGCTCCGGCGATATTCATCGGAGGGCTCCTTCACGCCAATCTTACCGCGAGATGAAATTATATCCATGGGGAGTAAGATGTTGAAGTAAATTTCGCGCAAATCACAGAAATCCGTAGAGAATCCTTTGGTCACCAAACGACGCGATGTGTCATGGCAATGGACGAGAATTTTGACTCACAGAAATCTTCACGCCTCTTCAACCTTCAAAGGATCGAACTTCATGATTCAATGTTGAACGATCCATTATTTTGGTCGAGGTAATCCTTTCGATTTCATTTTCAAGCTTTTCTAATTTTTGAATAAAATTCTAAGGATTCTCTCAAGCATAATCATTTTTGTAGGCTACAATTGGATCTCACTAGCAATATCTGCGTTCGAAGGAAAGTTGTCGAGATCCAGATCCACGTGAGTCGAATACGGGGAGCATTTCTTCTCCGGGATTCTTGTACAGTAAGTTTCGTTGGGGGTTTACGAGCGTCCATGGCAACAGGACCTTTGGCTTTTCCGAATATTTAAAGCGTTTGGCTTTTGTGCGCCGTTCGACGTAGACATTTTTTTTGCGTTGCACCCACCCTCGCATTGCTCAAAGCGCCAGCTAACCGTCTAACTGAAATTTATCACTTCCTGGAGGACGCGCACGAAGAAAAAGAATTTTTTCTCGACCGAGCGAAAAAAAATTACCTGAACACGGCGCGTATTCTTCTGAGCGAGTTTAGGCACCCTTTTTTCAGTGGCAAATCGTTCATCTCCTAAAAAGACCGAAGAATTTCCAGAATCCGGACTACCGTGTCGGGTGATTATCGGAGTCGATGGAAGTCAGCATGTCGATTCCACGGATCGATTTTACAAAGGTTTCACACCAAAATGCAACTTGGAAAAATTTTCGACTTCAAATGTTTTGATCTTTTGAAGATGTCACGAGTTTTTCCGCTCAACAATCTTTTTCACGTTATTAAAAAAAATTGAACAATTTTCATCGAAAAACATTCGTCTTTCTAGATCAAATAATTTTTTTCCAAATGATTCTTTCACTCCCAGTCAGAAAGAATGCATTTAAAGAAAAGTCTATGAATGCTTCAATATTCCATGATTGAAATTGTTCGAATAGATTCCGCACGACGTTCCCAAGCACATCATTGTACAGATGTCGTTTACATCATATTCCCGCGCTCGATACACGGCACAGGATCGAGAGCGAGGGACGAGAAGGAAAAGGGAGAGAAAAGCGAAGCTGCGGGCGTTCGGTCCGAGAGGACCGGTGAATCGGTTTGATGCCCATTCCAGGGTCCAAGAGGGTAAAAGAAGTGCGTTCCTGGCTCGGTTGTGTGCGTAGGGGTAGCTCTCGCAGCCACGGACCGGAAGGTGGGCTCGTAGCTATAGAAGGATGAGAAAAAGAGCGCATGGGAAGAAGGCAAAAGAAGCGAGGCACGCACATTCACGCGGACGCACACGAAACTTATAAAAAGGGAGAACCCTCGAAGATCGCGAGCCCTGCGCGAAATATCAAAGGCTCGGTAGGGAAATTGAAAGGCTTTGTACGGAAATAAGAATGTATCGACTGGGACCGACAGCCACTCCACCCAAGACACGTTCCTCAAATCTCGAGTTTGAGCGATTTTATTTCTATATATGAATACGCGTACGTATGAACACGGCATACTCTACATATGTGGGATTGATGCATTATGTGTGATTCAAGGATAAAAGTTTTCGTTATCGAAGGTATTCAAAGGAGGGCGGAAAAGTGACGTTTGTTCGATGGACATCGACGGTCTCGAGGCTCGAGGATATTGAAAGAGATATTTCATATTCATTTCTCAATATTTCAATGCGATCAAGATTCACACAAGAATTTAATTCACTTTTATCCGACTCGTGTTGTTATTAATTTGGTATATATTTACAATATTTACTTTTGCTAAAAAGTATGCTGAATTATTTTTTTTAAGCATTGTCGTTGATAATAAATGATACCGCGATTAATTTTAGGGAGGGAGAAGGTGAAAATTTTATTAAAAATTTTCATTCAAAATTTGAAAATATCACGAAGGGGAAGGTAGGAAATCGAAATACGAAAAAATTGTGTTTTCATTATCTTCCCCATTCTTCTAATTAATCGTTATATAGTTTTTTATCAATATTACACGTTGCCAAAAATTTTGGGATGATTTTTCATCGATGACGATAGCGAAGAAACTGAAATTTCATTCGGATTTATTCAATATTTTTTTTATATCTTTCCCCTACCAAAAATAATTTTTTTAGCTAGGATAAGTATTGTAAATATTTACCATTAATTTTGTTCAAAGCATTATGGCAGGGAAAGTATCGAAAAAAATGGGTATTGAGAAAAACGCTTAAATCCCGAATAGTTTCCCAATTGTTGAGAATTGTTAAGAATAAAGTGCACGTTTTTTTTCACATTCGCTTTGCATTTGGGAAGATGGTACTTTGAGAAGATTTCAGTGTCGGTTATCGAACGATCGAGACACGGATTAATTTTGATGATTTCCGAGCTGCAGGAAGCTTTGTCGAACATTTTAATCTTGTTAAATCCTTTTCAGATCTTCGATATGTATTTACATCGATTCTAAGCCTCGTATAACCCTTGCCTCGGTACATGCCAGCTCCGTTGAGACTCCAATAGAAGGAAAGGGGGTTGACGGATCTTGTTGAAAAATCGGAAATGAATACGGTGGAAAGCGGTTGGGGACATAATGCGAGAGGGTATTAGGACCAATTAGATGGCATTATCGGATCTGAGACCTCGAGCAAAAAGAAAAAGCGAGGAAGGAGGTGACGGAAACTCGATTCCACCGAGTTATTCGAGAGGTATATACACAGACACGTTCATCCGGTCTCGTGAAAAGTATTCAACTTGTAGCTTCAATTATCGGATTTTTTTGTATGACTGTGCCATCGTAAATATACACGAAAATATTTCCCCAAAATGTTTACGCTTTTTATCAACATTCCTCGAAATAAAACTTGACAGTTGCAACGAAAAGGCAGTATTTTTAAAAGTATTTTTCGCACCGAATTTTCTTGTTATCTGCTAAACGTCAATTCACCATTTTTCTTTGAATGTAGTCCGAAAAAATGATAATCTGTTGGTATTTCCTAAAAGATTTTTTAGTGTATATTCAAGGTACCAAGGATTCGAAATTTTGGGTTATCAGAGGGTCAGTAAAAACGTCGCGATAAGCTATATGCCTTGTACAAACAATGCAAGCGTCTTTGTCAAGCCCGATAAGCTCTTTCGTGTCTACGAGGGAAGAAGTGCTATCGGGAATCGCTGGTTTATGGATATATCCTCGGGACAAATCGAGATGACTCTCTGGTGTAAGTTTTTCGTTCGGGGCGACATAAGACTATCTGAAATGTCGCAGCAGACAAGACGACAGGGGGAACGAAGAGTTACACACTTATATATGCACTTATATACATGTATATGAGACTTTGAGGGTAAGACGCGTTTTCAGTGAGGAAAAAGGAAGCGAAGGAGCGCTAGGGCGCAGGTGAGGGTTGAATTCAGCTGCTTTTGCGTCATTCTATTTTCCGACTATAAAACCATCGTAATTATTCTTCTTTGCTTCTGTTTAGAGTCGGTTTTTAACCTCCACCCCCCTTCGTTCCTCTTCTTCTCAAGATAACTCTCACAAAATAGAAAAATCTTGGGAATCCAAGAGATCGGAGATGTGAAACGGGTGACAAGTTAACGAATAATATTTATTCCAGTAACGCACTGTCAAATTTTTAACATTTTGCTTAATTTTCAGTTTTATAACAGTAAATATTGCAGATAGTGAAATTTACGGTAGGTATACTAAAATTTACAAAACGTTTAGTGAATTTTACAGTGGATCACGGTAAAATGTCTTTGCCCTAACGTAGGCGCAGCGATCACTTGTTTCCGATTTTCGTAGCACGCTGAAACAGTGATTTGCACACTTCAACAAAGGACTGAGCACATAAAAACAATGGGGAAACAGGCCGACAAAGCGACAAGACAACCCTACCGTGTCCCCAGTATAACCGCATTCTAGCACAAACATTCCGTACGGAAATTTGTCCAGTGCAGCGCGGTAAAATTCACCGTGACGTCAAAATCTACTAAATACTTTGGTAAAAATTCCTACTGTGCACAATGAATATGATTTTTTTTTTATAGAGAAATTCAATTTCTTTCCCATAACAAAATGAATTGCAGTTCGTCACCGCACGCAATCGTTACTGGACGATAATTTTTCAAATTTACTTCTCTCCGCGTGTGAAAGCAGGGAAATAATTTGTCCGAGAATGTCTCGTCGATTGAAATGATTCGAGTTTTATCCTCGTTTGCAATAATTTTTTCATACTGCAGGGATAAGAAAAAATACAACGAAGAAAACATTCGATAATCGTAAATGATAAAAGCTTGGAGCAGTTAAATACTGTGGCAAGAAACAGCCTCGTTTTTCAAAAATAATTAGGTAGCAGAGAGCGCTTGGCAAGAGTACGTGGACGGAGGAAACCTCTCGAAGGAAATTCTTCCAAAAAAACATTATTTTCTTGTTTTCAAGTTGCATCTTGACATACTCGAAAGAAAAATGCCTTTGAGGCCTGAATAAAGTCTTCAATGAAGATCCGAATAGTGTTTATCCGATTAAATTGATCAAGTTTGGAGCCATGAAAGGCAGGTTTGGGAGTGCGTGAACTACAAGACGCCTCGATCGAATTTCCTGATAACGCGATTCCGGAGGCGTTAGACTACGTCGTTTACAAATAATAAACCTATTTAGACGCGAGCCAGTAGATCGTGGAGGGATTAAGTCTCTCAGAACGCCAGCCATCGATCTGCCTAATGCATACGGACTGGTTTTATTGCCACCTGCTCTTCCTTCGTGTTTACCAGATCGAGTACTCGTCACGAGGTTTACAGGGTTCATCGCTTTTTTTGTGGAATATTCTACGACGAGAATGATTCACAAGAGTGTAGGGACTCGAAGCTCAAACCGTTAAATAGTGAATAAAAAAAATCCACCTTCCTCGTCCTCCGAGAGCGCGTTAACAGCTATTCGGCAAGCTTGCAGGTGCGATGGTAAACTCAATCCAACGTTCTCCGACAAGAAAACACCACGTGTAAGCGAATTATTTCAACCTTTCAATGCTTATTAAAGTTCTATCGAGGAACTCCAAATTTGAAACTGGAAACGAAAGCAGACAAATTTTGCAGTAGTCGATACCAAATCATTTGTTTTTGCATCCTCGATGGTAAATCAGACCAATTAGTATAAATTTCTATCAGCTTTGAATTACATAGAAAAATTCCCTTATTCACTCCCTGTCGAATGAAAACTCTTCATCAATAACGATTCCATTATTTCACTCCAAAAGATAATTGAATCCCAATGTGGAAGATTATGTTTAAAATTCTGTCCTACGATACAATTTCCTGCTCTTAGGAAACCAGGAATTCAAGTATTCTGAAGACAAGATATCGAAATAGCCATTGTTGGAGTCTTGCTTCAGCGAGCACCGCCAGCACGAACGATAGTTCGATATTTTCTTTTTCGCATCATTATCGTATGGGGATGCCAGTGTCGAGGTCGTAAACATAACGCAATTAAACAAAGTGCCCATTTAAATCACTCTTTTCTTCGCCAGAAGGGATTTCTGTCTATATATAGTGCGTGCAAGTGTGCGAGTCACGTCGAGCTGGTGCATAGGCGAGCCACTTTTATCCTCTGCTTTTCTTTATCTTGAGCCACTTTACGAGGCGATAGGTGTGCGTAGACTGCACGTGGACTAAGATGTTATACACACTCGTTGCACATACATCGTACACTCCCTTCCTTTCTCCTCGTATCTCTTTCTCTTTCCATCGTTCCTTTCGTCTAAAACAACTGACCGTAGTTCTTGATAGTATATTTCTCTCGGTGAAATCCTATGGAGTTTCGTTTTTCTTTATGATAAGTCTCGTATCGAGGATGCATTGCGCGCAGGTTTCGTCCGAGAGCTTAGAAAGGGTGCCTATCATTCGAGATTTCTTTTTCGAAATGGAACGGGCTCGTAAATACCGAAAGGGTGGGCGTTAAGCTCTTTGCTTCCATTGGATCTCGTTCTTTACTTCTTTTCGGATCACTCCAGCTTGGATTCCGAAGAAAAAAAAATCGTATGTGCTCAGACTACGTGTGGGTATGCGAGTCCGTGTGAAAATGTGTGCGCACTGTAGTTTCTTTTGTTTTTGCATTTACATACGACGAGTGGATGATCCGAAGGGGGGCTTCGTTGCGATATTTGCAGAGGACATTTCTTATTTAGTGTCTCAAATGTGAGTTTACATAAATGTTTTCTAGGATTAAGACGATTGACTTCCAGAATGAGAAAATGGGAAGCGGTTTGACAGATTGAAGGAAAAGTGAGGGGAGCGGAAGAAGGGCGCGAAGAGATCAAGAGCTCGTTCATCTATTCGTTTAATCGCTCACTGTTTTCGTAATAAAAATGATAAATTTGTGCGAGTGTTAGTTTTATGGCACGCGTATTGCATATCCCTCGAGACGTTCGAGCGGCCAGAGCCCCTTAAATATTCTCAAATAGAGGGACCTCTTGGAGTCTCCGAAGAGAGATAAAAAAAAACGTGGATATTCGGAAAAAGGGCGCGACGCACGCGTAAAAGGGTGTCGTAAAGTAGACGAGTAATACTACACGTAAGAATGAAAGGAACGTTAAAAGATTCCCTGAACGCCAGCAACTTCGGAGTGTCTTCGGAGAACGAAAAATCAGAGAAAATCCTCGTCGGATGCACAGGCATCTTGGCCGCTTGAAATTTTCTCTAAACGAATACCAACTCCTCCCATCACTTTTTCTTCTCCTTTTTTCCCCTGCATCCTTCACCACAGGATCCAATCTTTAAAAGGGTTGGACCCTTGAGATATATAGTTTAGGACATGAAAAAAATTAGAACAAAAAAGCTTTCTCATCCAGTATTCTCAGTCAGTTATTTTAGTATTCTAGCGTATTTACTAGTCGTTTTTCTTCTGCAATATTATTTTTATAACGCGATGACTGGACGTCCAGAAAGAATTTCTTAATTCGCAAATTCTTTACGAAACTTTTTATACTTCATCGACATTTTACTTTTAATGCGACTAAAGTGTTTTTCAGGTGCCTGTGCAAGGCTGCGATGCTATCGAAAGATAAAAATTTGATTGCCCATCAAGGATTCAACACTTTTCACGATTCCCTGCGACGTGAATGAATTAGTTTTTTTTAATTAATTCTGAAGGATTTGTGGTTCTATCGGAAGTTTTCAAAATTATCGAATCAACGAACCCGATCATCAACATACCCTTCCATCGAAATTTACGATTGCTCGAGATTAAGGCAGTAGCAGATAAACGTGAAGGACGATGATCTTCGAAAGTGGTTCGATTGCCCTCGAACCGAAAAAGTCCATGTTCAATAAATTCGACATTTTTGAATGTTTTCTTCCAACCATAGATGAAGAAAATTACATTGTATTTTTACGTTTAGCTACAATATGTGAATATCTCTTGTTTCGTCCTATATTTCGTTTCCATTTTCTTCGATTTGTTTATATTTATTCAAACAATGTTACCTCTGATGTCCACTTGGGTACAGAAGAGCGGATATCCGGCAACGTTGAGGTAACCACTTCTCCATTGTGTAAAAAAGTGAGAGTGACCAGTGTTGTTTGAACTGCAGTCCCGGACGCGCAATCTATGGTCCGGTTACATGGGGTTACGCAACGATTGGTCGTATTGGTCCATAGTATTGTTTGCATAGGATAAACCCCGAGGTCCTTCTTCCTGATATCAACTTTCTTTTCCTTCGTCCTTTTCACGTTTGATGACGTTTCTGCCAAGTCTCTTCGAGGCTCTATCTTTGTACTAGACGAAAGTACGCGTAGATTCTCTGCTCATCAAACATCCGGATTTCAACAACGATTAATTGCAAACTTGGGAGAATAATTTTATTCGTAATGGTTTTTGATTGTCTGGAAAAAAATATTCTTCAAGATCCATGATGACCGACGGAAAATTCACGTCAATAATAAGAGAATTTTTTTTTTTCATACTGCCCCGGATCCAACCCCGTTTTCATTCCAGGATTAACGGAACGTCGTTCCCCCAATTTTTATTCGGGAATTCTGCCATTATCATCAAACAACGAGATGAAAGTGGTCACGCAGAGTTTTAATTGGCTCGACCGGCGGTCCGCTTAACAAAATTTAATTTTTCCCACCGTATACTCGGGTCACTTTCCTCCCTCGATCCGAAAACTCATTTCATTCAACCATCTGCAATCGAACCCACCACCGGATGTGCGTCCACCCTAAGCGTTTCCCTATTTTCGTTAAGCTCCCCAGAGACTCGAGATCGCAGTGTAGTTATTGGCTGGATTTTAGTCGCTGCACCACGTTACGTTTGGGCAAATATAGCCACAGCCATGTATACTTATAACAAAAAACAATGTTGAATAACAAGCTTTGATACTTGTCAATGAGCTCACAATGACAATTGAACAGTTCTTCATTGACAATTTAAATTTTTCATTGAATTCAAATTCTCAGTAATATTCTAACGTTCATTATGAGATTTGTCTTTTCAGACGTAATTTGGAAAAGTTTCGCCAATGAAAAAGGCCCAAAAGCTGTTTTTATGATTGCAGTTACTTCACGTAACGCTGTCATCTTATTCCGGCTAATCACTGTACCAATTAATCTGTTTACTTGCCACAGCATAGTTTCCTTGAGAAACAGTCAGAGTCTGTTAAACAGTTGACGTCCGGGATTCGAAAATGACCGGATGGACAAGCGAGAGGGTGGAAAGAGAGCAACCAACACCATAAGTTGTAAAGCAGGTCCAGCCACACGTGAGACTCCGTGTGAAAATTTGTTCCAGTTCGACTCGATTTTGGACCAAGTGCCATAGTTGTTTCTCCCCTCATCCTAGCCGGATTATGCTTCGTCCTGTAGCCGCCGGTGGATCGGTTACCACTTTTACAACACGTGAAATGGTCACCCTCAGATGTACGTGCCAAGTTAAATAAACAAATTTCATTCGAGGATGTCTGTCGGAGGTTATACGACTTTAGAGGAAAGTGGCCATCGCCAAAGATATTGCCTCGAGGAATGAGAAATCTTCGCGGTTACGAGGAACCAAGGATTTCTCTGGCTCCTATTCTATCTCTCCGAATGTTTTTCCTCCTTCGCTTTCCATTTCCTACGCACATGTTCACGACGCGATACACATTCTCAAGCTACCGTTCATCCTCTCTTTCCACATTTTCCGTCTTGTATTTTACCACTTTTCGGGTAAACTCCCGGGCTCACAGATGGACGAATATTATGGGAAAAAATCATCGTTGATCTCCTTTCGTGTGGGGGTACGTTGAACGATACATGTACAAAAAATTTCGGATTGACCGGAAACGCACGTTTTGGGAGACTGTGAGCAGGTTGAGCAGGATGCGCCGGGCTCTTCGGACTGTAAGTAAAAAAAATACTGAAAAAACTCTCCAGACCACACGGGGTAGGTACAACGCAAGAAAAAACCACGCAAGAACTTGAATGCATTTCACTCTAAAAGCGTCTCGATTTTTTTGTCGCCTCAAGTCTCGGTAAGATATTTCTGGTCGCTCCAAGAAAAGAAATTCGACACCGATGAATCATTCTCCATTCTAAATCGACGTATATTGGACGCACCTACTCCGGATAAACTTTTGCGTTCGATAACGATTGCTTAGCCGACAGTAATATACAACGGGCCAACGACACCTGAGATTAAAAAGTTGAATAAGAAAAAGAGGCCATTTGCTGCAAACGCTGACAGCGATCTCTGGATTGTCGAAAATCCTCGATTCGTCGTCTTTACTTTGGAAATTTTTCACATCGATCAACGGCTTTCCAGATCGATAAAATAATTTTATTCTCCATAAAAAAAAAAAAAAAAAAAAAAAAAAACAATTACGAGAAGCTGAAAAGTCCTGGATCATTAAAGCATCCTTTCAAATTCGATTATTTATCTCGATCGGAAAAATTCCCACACCCACAACGTGTCGCTACACCTTTCTGGCAACTTTCGACTTCACATAACACGGAAATTCACAGTGTGAAATCTCTTATGGATACACGAGGCAATAGAAAACGGCATGACTAACAGCGAGATGATCGGCGTACACAAAAGGGTTGTAAAGAGGTTTTGAGGGCTGGTCGTTGAGTGTCCGATACATATTGACGAAAAATTACGAAAAGTTTTTCACAAATGTTGAATGTGTATAATGGAGATGGTGCAAGAGTTGCGATACACTCCCACGCCTGGTCCTATTCAAATGAACCCAAAAATTGAAAAAGGGTCGAGCACATGAAATACCTATATGTATGGATGCACGTTAAACGATTTTTCGTATAGAAGGCATGAAAAATGTAATAGAGTTGAGGAAAAATCGCTCCCACGGTCAGTACGGATCACACATCGTGTTGCGTTTGCGTTACACAGGTGAAGATCGTCGCACAAAGGCATATATGTCATACGTATACGCATAAAGTATGTATACAGATGCAGAGGACTCGGGATCTTTCCGTAAACTGAGAATAATCAATCCCCGGCATCCTTTTTTCCCCCCAGAGTAAGCAAAAATTGCGCGGATCTCCCATAAACGAAAAAGATAGAAAAGGGATCGTTGGCATTTTTATTCCCAGGACCTGAGCAGGTAGGAGGTTAATGTCACGGGTTTTCTCGAGTAGAGATATTTCAATGGTCGTTTGCATAAGGGGATGAGAGAATTCGTGTGTCCGCGATGCTGCAAAGGGCCGGGAATTTAACTCTCCGCATCGACTCCCCTTCATCGCAGCCATCCCTTTCGCTCTCTTTTTCTTCCCCTGTGCCTGCCTCCCTTTGGACCTTACCTGGCGCGAAGGGTTGCTGCATCTTCGACATCCTACATTCTTATTCTCCTTTCAATCGTCAAAAATAAAATTGCCGAAAAAGCATGACGGACGAGAGTTGCGGAGTATTATGAAAAAGATTTTCAATATCACGTGCGTCGTTTCGAAATCTTGCTTCGGGATTTTATTCGTCAACACAATAAATCGTAAACCCTCCATGAGTCATCGGAGGACAATTTGTCGGTTTTATAATACCGTAGGATCGTATTTGCTTATCAAGAGTTTTTTTACTCTCTTATCGTAATTTCGAGTTATCTCGAGATATCGCATTATTTCGATATTGTCCTATTATGCAATGTTACCAAAGCAGTAAATTTAACGATCGATGGGCAAAGTTTATTTGAAAAGATACTTCAAAAACATTGAGTTGATAGTCGCAGTGTAAATTTGGTTTAAAATTATTCTCTGGAACGTAAAAAAATCATTCTTGATTTTTTAAATAAATCATTCATCCACATTATCAGCCATTTTTCTTAGGAATGGTGTATTCGAACTACACGAAATTCTGGCTCAGATCGAGCACCGAGTTAGCTTTCGTATCCTTTGAAGAAACGTCAGCACACGTGATCGATCTACGCATGAATAACAATTCTAGAACGAATTCAGGCATACGTAAGACTTATACAAGAAAATTTGGACAATAATGGGGAAGAGTGGTCGGAGGAGTAGAGACGAAATAATCGATGAAAAGTAGGAGAGTGAACAGGCTATCTGGAGCGTCTGATGTTTTGCAACCTGAGGCGTGGGAACGGTCCAGCCAAAACCTGGCCACATCTCCCTATATAATACTCTGAATATATCTATACATACGTGGCAGCAACTCACCCCCGTTTTTACCTGTTCGAAGGGATTTGCCACTGGATAGAGAGACGAGTATAGAGTTTGGTAAAGAGAAGATGAAATAATATCAGACACCGAGGGGAAAAGAATGGCGATGGAGATGGAAGTGGGTAGCTTGGCACTCGGGATGGACGTACCGAAAGAGAAAGAGATCCAACCGACTCGAGGACCCTTTCAGAAGGCTTTCCGGATAATTTCCAAGGAGCGTAATTCTCTTATGTTACATACGGAAACACATTTTCTTGGGCTACTTTTCTCCTCACTGATAATATGTGACAAAAACAAAAAAGTATGATGAGCAGTCAGCAGTAAATTGACGCGCAAATTTGGAGTTATCGAACACCATGAATCTTGTTGAAATGAGTCTTTGAACTGTTTTTCATTTTTTTTAACAATTCAATTCTAACAACCAAGAGTTCAATTCTAACTCACCAAGGAAAATGGTCGTGAACGGTGGTCTTGCAATCAAACTTGCCCAACGTAGATGCCGATCTGCAATTTAAACTTTCTGTCTTAAGCAACGAAGAACAAAGAAGTTTCGATAACTGTGATTCGCGTTGGTTGTACCAGGTCGCGAAGTTCACAGCACAGCATGGGGTAAACTATGAGAAAAATGTTTGAAAGGGATCCGATTGAGTGTTACTCAACTGGATCAGTTATTTTTCAGATCCTATTATACAGTTTTTCAGGTTCGTTGAGTTAATCCATAATATTATAACTAAAGAGGACCATGGCAGAAGCCACCTTCAAAGGATCAACTATTGCTGCGTATGATGTTATCTCGAACCTGGATCATTCGACGAATTTCACTGGATGTAGAAGCTGCTGAAGAAGCTTTTTGTGAAAGTAATGTGAATCACTTATTTCAGGCTACGAAGTGGACTTCCCACGCAGCAATGACCCAGGTATAAACGCCAAGGGAATCGATTCATGTAGCACACTCAGGAATACATGCGAGCCAGCTCGAACCACTCCACCGCACGGTGGATCGAGTTTCACAATTAACAAATATAATGTTACTCAACCCCAAGCATTCAGGGAGGCTTGACCATCGCATGGTTTTTTTCTTCACTCTGAGGGATGAATGGAATCCATGTATGTGAGTGATCTATGTGTATTTATGTGTAGACATACTTTGTGCCATACGGATATACGTTTTGGAAAGATCGCTGCCGGTGTTGGCCCAAAAGAGCATTTAAGAACTGTCTACGCTCTTCTCTCTTTCCGGTTACATACGAATCGGACTTTTTCCTTCAAGGACCACATGCGACCGATCGCGCAAATACAAGACAACGAAGTTGAATCACTGTCAGCTTCACCCATCACTCCTACGAGGAACATAAATCTCGAATTACCTGGATGCGGTATTGGGAATCCACCAGAACGCCCAGGCAGCGTTCATTGCTCTGTTTTTTTTTTGGTACTTTTTTTTATGTGGTAAATGGGCTTTCGAACACGTGAGAATAGTTTTGTGGTAAATTTTTGAATCCTGTCGCAGTTTTGGTCCAAACTACGGTTTTCGTCGTTAGTAGGGAAGACCGGGGCTAGCTGGCCAATCGGGCAAGTTGACTAATGAACAATAACATCCAAACTACCTTTTTGTAGCCTGTCTAACCTCTTTCTCATTCATGTATTCCAACGCGTCGGAGCGACACGTCGTTTAGGAACTGCGAAGAATTTTCATAAATTCAGGTACAAAACCGAAGTTTTACGGTAATCTTATCTACCCCCTGCAGCCTCGATTTTTTTTTAATTATTAGAATAATCCTCTGCCTGTATGTTCATATATTGAGCTATAATTGTTCATAGTATTTTTCTCAATTATCGTTATAATTTGCTGGTAGAACGTTTTGTTGCTAAAAAAAGCAGTGTGGGTTAAGTAGGCCAACAGTGGTAACACATGTGTCGATGTACATGAGTGTTCTAAAGGGGTCCACTCAAGGTGTGCCAGCAAAAATAAAATATTCTATGTGTGTAAAAATTGTAATTCGATTTTGATGACGAGGATGAGGGTCAAATATTCCTTCTTCTCACACTTATCGACAAAAATGATCTTTACATTTATACTTATGCCAATATTTTCTATTCATTGTTCGAATCATCAAATAAATAATATTGATAACTACCCGTTTTTATTAATTTTAATAATATGTAGTTGATTATCAGATAAAAATAGTACCACAGTCAACTTGCCCCGACCGTGGGGTCGTTTCACGCAAAAACGGTTCGTCAAAAAAGCGATTCAATAACTCATTTCCTTTTAAATTTAAAAATTCAAATTTTTATCTTAGATAGAGTAAGGTTGCTTATATTCGAAACAACCATTTAGTTCTTGAAATCTTCTTTAATTTTTTATTTACAAGCAATAGTTTGAAAAGTTAGCCAACCAGCCGCGGTCTCCCCTATTCGTTGGATGGCAGATTCGAATCGTCAGCCAACAGGATGGAGAATTTGACAGGTGCTGCATTTGCAAATTCGGAAAGTTCTTCTCCGTTATTGTTGGCTCTAATCTTTTTTGATTCCAAAGATTCCGGGATTTGCGTTATTCGTTGAGATGATTCTTATCGACTGTGTGAAAACTTATTTGTTTTCCTGGCTAATCTTACCATGGACGTAATAGTGGACGCAGCTACATGCAGCTAACGATGTCACAAACAAGATGAGACAAACGTGGATAAATGTCCCGTGGCGCTCGCAATCCTTCACCCTTCATTAAGTATTTCGTATCCACAGATGGTCATCGGTCTCAGTATCCTCAAAGGTCCTTTAATCTACACCGAGAAAAGAGATGAAGCTTGCTAACTGATAGGATAGCCGGAGTGTGCTCCCGTAGCATCAGGCCGGCAGTAACGGAGCCAGTGCTTAATGTAAGAGCATTAAACTGACCCAATTCCATGAGATTTTTCGAGTATTTTTGCACGTTGTTTGCGACGGACGAAGCCGTTTCTCTTTACGGGAAAACGGAGGGGAGGGGGGGGGGCGGCGGCAAGAAATGACGCCGGACGGGCGAGGAACGGAATAGCAGCCGTGCCTAATCTCTCGAACAAAGAGTTTGTTCCACGCCTAATTTTACAAGTTTTATGGAAAAAAATGTGCTCGTTGCGTTTAAATGAAGTTTGTAGAATACTAATTTATTTCTATCGCCAATGAAATTTACGACTGATTTCTACGAAACGTATTATTTGCAGATTATTTTCACATTGTTCCAAAGAAAAATGAAAGAGAAAAAAGAATTGGGGGGTCGAAAAAAAAATAGGGAAAAAGGGTTTTTTTCAAATTTATTAGTGTACACTGAACGCGTGCTTAATAATCAATAAAAATAAATAGATCGGTATTGCCATTGAATAGAATTTAAATTCGTGGATTAAGGTTCAAATGATTTTGTTTAGCGAGCGAATTAACTCGAACAATAACTTTTTCCTTGAACCAGTTATTCATAAAATGTTGAGGAAATAAAAAATTTGGGAATATTTTATCACTCAAGAATAGAATTCCAAAAATTAATAAAGGTCAGACCGATTTATGGGGGGTTTTTTATATTAAAAAAGAGGATAAAAGGAAAAGTGTGGAATGTGCGTTTCTCTGGGGAAACAATAATCGAGTGTTCAGGTAAAAGTGTCAAAGGGATACGAACTGACCGTGGGTGGTTGTAATGAGGATTTGGGGATAGCTGTGAGGGGTTTGAAGCTCGAGAGAAGGATTTTCAGCGTGTTTTCACGGTGATCATGCGACATAATGAGCGTGGAGGGTATTCAATGCGGGGGCGGGGTTGATATTCCGAATATTCAATGCTCCGACGGCTCCTATCTCCGAATTTTCATAAACAGAAATCACATATTTCTCAAAGTTTGTGCCAACGAAAGCCTACCTCGTTGATTGTAAATGATGCAGAAGGGTACAAGTAGCGATAAAAAGAAGTTACAAATACGATTTCACATGCAAGGTGATATTCGGAGCGTATAAAAAAGACAAAAGCCTCTATTCGAACGACCAGTAATACGATTTACAAAACTCCGAATATTTAATATTTAGAATACCATGGAAGTCCGAAATTTTCATGATAGAAAATCAGATTTATCAGAAAGTTTAAATATAATAGAGGCTCGTGAAAAATCTGTCAGGTTAACGAAAGCTTTGAACTCCGAAATTCATTTTTTACGCAGATATTATGTGAGTCTGACGCATTTAGATGGCAACACCACTGGAGTTTCGATCGTTCTGGAAAAATCGCTCGAAGTTTTGCTCTTTTGAGGTAATGTCTTTTCGAAGTTTTGATCTATCGAGGTTCCGTATTTTCCGAGTTCGGATCATCTTAACCATTTATGTGTGAATATTAAATGCATGAATGTTTATCTATTAAATGGTTATTCAATATCCTTGTTTTCGAAATTTTTAACTGTACGAAGTTCAGCCCTTCAAACCAACTTTCTAGCTAGACAATTATTCGGAATTTTGGACTTCAGGGAGTCGACAGTTGTTTTTGTCTTATGCTTTCATGTCGACGTTTTATCAGTAGGTTTCATAATTTTTATCGTCCTATTCCTGGGTGTATTTTGAATTTCGGTTCAATCCGTTAACAAAATTTTGGTATTACAAATTTCCGAAAGTATATCAAGTACTAGCCATCAATTTCGGTATTTTGAGCTTTCTCCGGTTATTCTAAGTTCGGAATTCTAACCCCGGCCCGTGAAAGGAAAACGAGCATTTTTTAGCTAACACTTTTTTCACAAATGTTTACATGTAATCACGACGAAAAATTTGTAATAATTGCGCTCAAGGGTGTTCCGCGGAACGAGCCATATTGCACACCCGAGGGGTTCGAGGGCTACCCATTCGTTGACTTCCCGTTGAGGTAGTTTTTCGAGTTTCCGTGCGTATTTTTCTTAGCGTGGTTTATTGTACCTGAATTATAAAACACCCTATATAAGGAAGTCCCTTTTGCTACTCGGCAAGCACAAGTTAGTCGCACGAAAAATACATCTGAGAGTTTGGTTTGCGTGTTCCAATTAAGTTGTATTAGTTTATTTATTTACGATCGCTACGGCACAGAAAAATCTACGGTTAGTCGTTTTAACATTGTGCCCATCCGTACACTGCTTCCTGCACGCATTTGCAGCTTTTACTCAGGTTCTGTGCAGTCGTTACCATTTCGCGAACCCTCGGAAGTACTCATTTTTACTCCACTTACATATATATACACGGTTTCTTTATCCATCTGCTTGAATCCGAGTTATACAACCCGGTGTGCCTCGTTACCTGGCAAAGACTCACACCCCGAACTGACTTTCACTCTTCTTCTTATACACACCGTGGTTTTTGTTGGAGAATTTATTTCGAATCGTAGAATTCTGAAGAAGCTTTCATTAGTTTATCCGAATACTCGAGCATGGGCGTCTGGACGTTTTTTTTTATTCTTTTTCGCCTTTACAAAAAGAAACAAAGTTGTTTTCTTCAACTTTCGTACTCGGCATAAATATTTTTGTACACATACGTCAAAGCTTTGAAAGGAACGAGAAAAATATTTCGAAGACGAATATTCATGAGTCCACTAGTCCATGCGTAGGGAGAATAGAAAGTAAATTTTTCAGAAAACCGAGCGACTGTCACAACATTTTGGAATTTTGCGTCCGTCGAGGTCCAACGTCCCCGAGAGGGTTACAAAAATATTCGATGTTGCCAGTAAAGAATGAGAAAGGGAACGAGGCGAGAAACGTTAAGCGATCCCTCTCGCAAGATACATAATATTCAAAAAGTAATATTTCGGTGGACGCATAGCCAGCGTTATATATACATATGTAAAAGTACAATAGAAACATATGTACATGAAGAGGAGAAATGTACCCGCGGTAATCCTTTGGTTTTCCAAGTCATGTAGCCCCCCACCCGGTCCGCACCTTTTTTCCTCATCGCAACTGAGTCGAAGAAGCTTTTGTTCAGCATCCCACGAGACCTGACGTCGTCCCATGAGAGAGGCTTAAAGAGTTGCGCCAAGAGCATCGCGGACAATCTAAAAGCAGGCAAAAAGGCCTCTCTGCAGAAACAGCTTAAGTCTCGTAAGGCGTAAACCCGCTTTTCCATTTTTTCTCTTTCATCCGCTAGCCCTAACTAGGCGCTTTTTTTTTGTTAATATCGCAACTATTTCACCGGAGGAGTGAGTTCGTGACTTTTGGGAGCGGAAAACTAGCAGAGGCTCAATAAAAGTCGACGTTTTACTATGACTCGTTAAAATGTTAACGATGCGCTTTTTTCATCCGAAATTTTACCTTCGCGTGTTTCTACCGAGCGCTCCACTCCAAGGCGGTTTTTTGAAAGTAGGAAATCCTTTTTCGAATAATTGAAAATAAACAGAGCTGCGTTGAACTCTTCGATTTTTTATTATCGAACTATTTCCCTCTTGTGAAATGGGGTTCGTGCATTTGGAGTAAAGTGTACGAAACGGAAATAGCTCAATGTTATCGGCATTCCCGTTGCTGATAAAACAAAGTCAACTAAATCAGATTTTTTCGTATCATATTATGCGAATCCTAGAAGCGCTTTTTATAAAAATCGAAATGCAAGATTGTTCACAATTAAGGATGATCGATGATCATGACATCGGAGATAGAAAAGAGCCCAAAATTATTTTACTCATAGCTCTTTTGATTTATGTTTACCGGTGTTGAATATTCGTGTTATCGATTTTGAGAGTATGGATCAGTCGACTAACCTCACTTGGAATTTTCGAAATTGAAATTCTTTGACACAATTTGATCGATTAAAAAAAGACTCTGTCAGCCTACGCAGAACGATGGCAAAAATCGACTGACAGAGCCTTTTTTCAATCGGTCAAACTGTGTCAAAGAATTTCGATTTCGACATTTTCAACTATCTCTTTCGCACTCATGGTTGCGATATACCGACTGATCCATCCTCTCAAGGAGGGTGGATCACGAAATTAAAATAATCAGAATTTGATAAAATTTGGTCATAACATTCTTTGACATCAAGTATACAAATACAATTTTTTTCAAATTTTTTTACCACATGGTTATCGCATAATTGAGCGTTAAATTGAAGTTCTTATGTACGAGATCTGTAACTGTATATATGTAAACTCTATGCTTATACACGTGAACTTTAGTGTTCAATTACTTGAGAGCTATGTGGTAGAAAAATCTAAAAAAATTTATAGTATCTTATATTAATTAATTTTTTCCACTCGTATACCTTCTCGGTTTTTACGTTCTTACCCCCCCCCCCCCCCCCCCCCTGTCGCCATTCCACATTTTTCCCCCGCCCATTACGGCTACAGTCGACTTACTCTCCACTGTATCGCATTTGCCGAGGGCGAAGGGAAACTGCAGAAAACCTTGCCGATACAGCCGGTACTTGGTTGATCCCCTCGGGTGGCAGTGCCAGTACGCTCAGACGCTCGCACCAGAGGTGCTCAAACATGCACCTCCTCTACTGTGGTACATTGCGCCAGCCAGTACACGGCTGGAGGGCCATCACCGCACGATGAGAACCGTCCACGGGAGGTCCCCGAAGCTGCACACCGACCGCACTATCATTTCATTTCCATCGAACGTCAAACGGTTTACTTCATAACAACCCTTGTTCTTAATAGTGATTTTATAAACTAAGAGTTGGTAAAAGTGATAAAGAACGACCGAAGCACCGCGCACCCTTGTACGAACAAGTCAGCTGTGATCGAAAAAGCATTTTCAAATTCCCTTCCTTTTCTCATGTATATATGCAAAAACACTCCTTGATCTATGAAATACGTGCTCAAATATTCGGTTATCGAAAATATCGACTCGGATTGCCTTTTTTTTTATGCCTCAAGGTGCAAAAATGTAAGGTTTTTGTTGTAAGAAAATACAAAAGAAATGACAGGACGGTGGGCTAGAGGAGCGCAGGCTGTGGTTTATTGTGGTTATACCGTTGATGCCACTGTCACGATACGACTTTCTCATCTTTCCAGCCAATTACCATTTTTATTCGTTTACAATATCTACTTTAAGACTCGGGATAACCCTTGCAATTCTCGGAAGGCAGTGGCTATTACCAAGGATAGAGATTCGATTTCTGTCTTCGTCCCGTAGTCGTTCATTTTTCTGTCAGTGTCCCAGAGTCAAACTCGCACAACCTCCAATAGCCTTATATTTGTCACTGTGGAATATGGGATTAGCCCGAATGAGATACGATTTTGAGAATTGGGTTTTCGAAAATACACTGCAATTATTGTTTAGCCTCTTTGACGCACAACAATTTTTCGGCTTCCCTCGAGCCGAAGGTCGAGACTCGCGCAAGCAGGCTGCCTCGTAAAAATCTAGAGCAACAAAAACCGTTCGAATAATCCATTCTTCGTAGACCTTAGGTTTTCGGGGTTATTATGTTATGTATAAGAGGCAGCAGCGTCTTGACGTCAAGTACTAAAAAGATAGTTTTTAATGGCAAAGCTTTAGTGGCAAAACATGGAGCGTATCTGCACTCGAGATTGGCCGATTTCAATATCAGCTGTAAATGTTAATCTGGCAGCCAAAGCTGATGTGCCAAGGTGGTTTAAAGAGTTTTAAAAAATAGAGAAAAACAGATGGGGAAAATAATGTGAAGCACGCTTTTTACATGTTAAAAAATGCTTTCAATTTTAAACTTGTCTACTCCCCTTAAAGATGAACTTTCCTTTCCGCACTATATATAAAAACGATCCCGCAATATTCGTGAAAACCTCTTTTACCTTTTTGACCGAAAAACATATACGAAGAAAGTGCACAGCCCACGAGTAAAATCGACTATAATCTGTACTCGTGCTGACTCAAGAATTTTAATATTCCGATCCTGCGCGGGGCTCCCACATCTTGTTTCTAGCTATAAACTTTTTTGACCACTTTACGATGTACGCAGTCAGCGTATAATAAAAAATCGAAAAAGGTATGCACCTCTCGTGCTCACACCCATTCTTTCTAATCTCAGCAGAATTGGGGTGAAAACCGCTCTATTTTCAATGTCACCAGAGTTGACTTCTTGAATTCTTGTCTTACCTTCCGATCATCGTCCGTACCTTTTAACTTTACAAAATTTTTCGTACTTTTCTCAATTTTTTGGCCTTTTTACTTTTCCTCTTCATCATAAAATCTGTATTACGGATTAGCTGTATTTTACTGCTATATTGCACTATATTTCCGGTAAAGTCGCTTTTTGTAGCCGGACCAGTTCCCTCGTCCTTACTTATTTTGTAACTCCATCGATCCTCTGCGCGCGTACTACTTCTGGAAGACATTTTTTCACCGAAAAACCAAGTTTCCTCTCGAAATTAAACCCAAAAGAGTTTTTCCCTCCTTTTCTTCGCGCCTCGACTCTTCTATTTATCCAATAACGAAGCGAGCCATAGTGGCTCGCTGGAAAACATTGAATTTTTCACCACAGTGGATATGTGTGCTTTCAGTTGTTTGTTCGCCTAATCGCAAATATTTGCAGATCCTTCGTGCGACGATTCTAGAGCTCAAGACCAGGCCACCAGCCATCGCCGAAGTGCATACGTCTTAACTGAGAGAAAATCAACTCGATGGTACGTTGCCATATATCAGGCAGCGTCCCCTGTAATATATAAACGTGAGTATATACGCGAGATATGCGTTCAGGTAACCCACCGACACTGTATTTCGGTCAGAGGGACGAAAAACTCGTCGAGATTCGATTTTGTTCTTGAAAAAGCGCACAACATAGGAAACACTGAGCACCTTAAATTCTTTGGGGTTCTTGCAAGACGAAAACAAACGGGCAAATATATCGAAGGTGAGCGAAGCCTGTGGCAATATTATCGTTGCGAGGTCGGAGGGTGGCATGCACAAAACGTTTCCAGAAGTATATTATAAGCTTTCGATACTTGCACCGAGTGAACGAGGAACATTCAAGGGAGGATTCTGGAACCGAGCACCAGATAAATGTGGGAGTTGCTTCAACCTCCCCCGCCTTTCCTCTCTTGCCGTTCCGACTTATCGCAGATAACGCTTTGAGAGTGGATTACCGAAAATGGTCCTGTTTGGCTTGTAGCTTAAACGCACGCTCGGTTTCAAACACCCACGCCTAAGCCGTTCATGTTTCTCTTATGGCGAAGGGCCACATTCGGGTAAATACGACAGTCGATTACTGATGGTCCAAGAGATTTCTTCGTGGGAGGCACTTCACTTTTCTCAACGATTATAACAGAGGTAAATTATCTCCATGCGATTTACTTTCTCATATTGAAAATACGACGAACACTGCTTCTGGTACTCCCTCATGAAGGTGGTGCGTTTAGAAAATCATCCTGGAGCGTGTTTTTGTCAGATTTAACGTTTTTTTTTTGTTTGAATTTTAAGACTAACGGCAATGAAATTCGAGCACTCGGATTAAACCTGCCAGAAAATATTCAATGAGATACTGCTGCAGATCCAACGTTGCTGGAACGTCATCAATTTTCGTGGTGCGGAGAAAACCCTAAATTTTATGAACAACGATTGGCTACGTTTGGACGACCCAAAATCAAGAGGCTTGCAGTATTTTCTGGTAAAGTGTATGAAAACACATCAGGATTGATGCAAATTTGAACAAAAAATTTGGTAAACCTCCAAAGCAGTGGGAGAAGTTCCAATTCGAGAGGCGAAGATGTTTTGTTATTCAACCCTCGTAGCGTTCAGTTTTACAAGCCCGAAAAATTTTGAGGGAAGAAACATCCTTACATCGTGTATAACGATTCGATCTTTACATTTTTGTTCTCTTCAAGGACTCATATAAATACGTTGCGTGGGCATGCCGCAGTTGGTATGCACGCTGTAGTTTTTAACAGGCGTGAAAATCTGGAGCGGCAACTTTTACAACGCACGCATAGACTTTTCGGTTTCTTACGGGTGTTCAAAGATTTTCTTTCAGGTTTTCGTACGATTTTTCGTCGTCCTTCGCGCTTGCCTCGTACACAATATAGCTGAGTACGTACGGCTCTCGTGTCGGGGAAGTTTTCTCGCTTCGATCTTCTCGTTTGCTCCTTGATTTGTGAGCTGTCGGAAATTTCTTGATTATCTACTCTCGCCCGAAGAAAATACCACCGGAATTGTCGAGAGGAGATTTTTTTTTTGGAATTCTTAAATACTCGAGATGAGCCAAGGTCGCGGTCGTCCGTTTTGCATAATCTGACAGTAAGATGGATGTTCGTTGGGTGGGAAACCTGCCAAAAATCTTTGATCCGAGAGCATCGCTTTTTTGAAATCATTCTTCATGCGTTTTAAATTTTTGTCAGTGCTCTTCACCCCGAGGTAACAGTTTCTTGCATTATTAATTCAGAATTTTATATAATTCGATGGACTCGCAGCTTCCCTTGACAGGGATTTCGTTAAAATTTTGATTTTCCAATATTTGATTGACAATTGTGGAAAACTCAGTTGTCGTTTCTGCTCGAACGGATTAGCCGCTTTGCGGATATTGCATTCTCGGATAAAATGCGTATGCTCTGCCAGACACGTGCTGAAACTGACAGGTTTATGACATGGTCGAGAAAAGATCTACATCCTGACGTAATCCTCGAGTGGCACACAATGCTTTGAGGAAAAATGAAATGGAAAAACATCGAGATAAGAGGGTGGCTATGTGATTATGGCACGGAAAGAAAATCGTTATTGTAAGTAATGTGCGAAATGAAAGGGTGCTCAATCATGGTCGCCTGGATTACGCAACGGATTATCACATTTGTCAACACATTTCAACGAAATCAATTTCCAAAAATCGTGAAATAAGAATCGAGGAATGTTTCTCGTATTCGAATATGTGCAAGAATTGTTTGGGCTTGAGTACTAATATTTTCAGTTACGAATGTTGCGAGTGTGTACAAAAAAGAAAATTTCTTTCGAAATTTAGAACTTTCATGAACAGCAACTCACGTACAGGGTCTGATTTAGAATGCTACTTTTAGAGGAAAAAGTTTCCAACCGTCGATCTTCATCTGCAAAATTGAACTTTTGAACAATGCATCGACACACTAATTGCAAAGAATTTTTGTGTGTTCTGCGTTCCGCCTTTTTCCTAGGCACTTTCCCCTTCAGGTAACGAGAAAAAGAAATGCGGAAAAAGTGGGCGCGCAGAGAAACATCGAACTAATAAATGTTCGTTGTATAGTTAGGTCGAGCTCTTCGGAGTGCTTCATTGTTCCAAATATCGCTAAAATACGAGAGTATAAACTCATAAACTGCATTTTAACATTTTTTCCGGTTGGACGAGGTTCGTTGAATAGAAGCAGCGTGCACAGTTTCCTTTCGTTATAGGGGCTGTTGGTGCAGGAGGAAGCATGCAAATTTCGGATCTCTTGTGCGTATTTGCCGATTTTTTGGAGGCGGAAGAGAGCGAACGAGAGACCACCGAGGTAAACTCAGACGCGGTGTGAACCTCTCGAGGATTAGATGTCCATACGCATATAAATCTTGCTCCTCCATGGGCAGAGACGACGACCGGTAAAACGGTTGACTTTAAAAGTTACGGCTTTTCGTTTGTCCGAGGAAAAATCGTCCCTCGAGAAATCAGAGTAAAACTAACCTGAAAATACTGGGTGGTAAAGAGTAATTATTTAAGGACCACACTTCCTTCAACTAAAAATACAAAAAAAGTCAAGTCGTCGAGTTTTATACGGAGAGGAAGAAAAAAAAACCCACACGCAGTTGTTTTGGAGCGAATTCTTCGTATTGCATCTTTCAGAGGCGGAAATAAACGTCATAAAAAAGATTCAAAAATCAAATGATTCTACTGGATGCCTCAGAAGAGTAATTTTCAAAAAATACACACCCGATGCTGAGCGCGTCATTGGATTAACAATAATTTCGATCCTCTCGTAACAAATTTTCGTCGCTCCCACCCGTTTCTGTTTCAAGTATCTTCGCGCTGGATCAAAAAGGGTGGACAAAAAAGTCCGAGAGCAGAAAGCTTTGTGGCGTCGTATCGTCTTGGTACGAAAAAAAGCTTCGGCCATTATGTATTTTAGCGAAGGAAGGAACCACGAAAGAGAAAAGGCACATCCATACAGGAGAGGTTGGCAAGGGGAGTAACGCGAGCCAAGCTTTTCCGCGCTGACATTATGCGCTTTATGATCACCTCTCACGACGCAAAGGACGAAAAGAGAAAGGAAGAGGGGGAGAGAGAGAGAGCGAGACGTTGCCGAGAAGAGACCGGCAACGAAATATAATACTCGTTACGACATCGTAAAAGAACCTTTTAACGTGAGCTCACACTCTTCAAGTTCATACGTACATTCAAGTTCCAGCCACTCGTCGAGACGTCTCATCTTCGTCCTCCTCGCCTCGTCCTATTCCTTGACAAAGGTGAGAGCAAGACCGAGAGCCCTTTTTTCCGCACGCAGAGTAAATACATCCGGGGGGTGGTACGCAGGGTTGGGTTAAGATGGATGCTTTATATGCTCAGACGCTACGATGAGACGTAAATTTTTATTTTTCTTACACGACGTCACTCTCGTCGTTATTACCTTCATCACACTCTCCGTTTTATCTCACGCTCTTTAAAACTACACTGGCCTGGTGTCGATCACAACAGCCTTGAATAAAATGAAGTTGTTTAAGGAATCTATGAGTTTCTGTGCTGGAGGAATTCGTCTGTAATTAAAAAGCACTTGAAAACTCGAATTCAAATGATTCTCAATTTTCATTTTTAAACGGTAATTTGGAATTGATGTGAGGATCTTCAGAGCACTTGCAAAAAAATGCGGACAAGGAAGCTAGCGAATGATTAGCCCTGAATGACGAATAATTGCTAAAAGCGTGAACCGTATAAAAACATGGTGTTTGGCAGAAGACGATAGAAAATGTATCTGGAAAAGCTTCAGAGCTGTGACTACATTGGAAAAGGGCATTTGGTACTTCTTTCGGGCGGAAAACCTCTCGTCAAAATAATATTTGTGTACTGGTCTTGATCCCTTTCGCTTGGGGAGAGGCTTTGTCGTGATCCTCTCTCTCTCTCTCTTCGAATACAGTTAGCTTGTGGATGCGAGAGTTACGGGACGTTTCGAGACTCATCCGAGTTATGATTGTCATGTTTTGTCAACTTTCTTCTCTTCTCGATTCTCTCTTTCTTATAATGACCGACAAAAGACGCGAGACGAAAGATGCCAAGCATTGGCTAGTCCCAAAAGTGAAAACGCGTCAGTGGGCTTGTCGTTGTACGCGAGCGATAACAAAAGTCCTGCCGGAAGTTTTTCTCCTCACACGGACACTTACACATGCGTGTTTGTGTGTCATTCGATACGTTAGTCATTGGGTCTCTGGATCAGAGATCCTATTTGCTTCACTTTCACGCTTTCAAACTCCGTAGATGTTGTTTATACGATATTTTCCTTTGAAAACGAATCTTTTTCCAGTTTTCCACGTGCAGAGTCTCATAATCCTTTTGAATGTTCGCATTCTTTGTGGGAGATTCGGTCGACCACTTTTCTCGTGATGTGTTATTGTACCCGTTACGTCAGACTCGCTCAACTCGGTGGATAACCGAAAAATTCAACGATAAAAAAAATGAGTGTGCTTCAGACCACAACACAACTGAAGTAAAACTTTTTCGCAACGTACAAATATATTGGTCATTCCACCAATTATGGAATTAATTTGTGCCGGAGGGTCTGAATTATGCATAATGGTCATTGCTTTTCAAAAGTACGTGTCACTGTGAGCTTTCATGATTTTTTTCCAATTTTTTTGTCAAGCCGTTTCTAAGTTATAGAGGTTTGAAATTTTGAAAATTTGCAATTGTCAACTTCTCGTGTTGGAAATATCGAGCCCCTGAATTATTTTTCGGAACACTAAACGCAGTCATTTTTATGTGAAAAAAACCTCAGCTTTTCGATAAAAATATTTTAAATATTCTCAGGGATGAGATAAATCTTGAAAAAGCAATTATGTATAACCTTAAAATTTCTTTTTCTCCTAATGTACCATTTTTTAAATATTTTAGAATATTTTTTTCGTAAAGTTCAGACTTTTTTTTACAAAGGAACAGTGCTATTTTATTTTAATATTCTTGAAAAATCAACTATAAAACAATCAAGTTGGAAGATACGTCATGAATTATCGGTGTGTGCCGTACTCCAGCAATGGTCGTCACCTCATTTATGGGTTGAAATTCAAAGATCTTGACATATAACATTATATTCAGTAGCTCTGTATACTTGAATATGTATATAAAAAACATGACATTCTTGTGAAAACATACTACTATATACTAGACTAAATATAAGAGTGAGGACGATGGGCCTACACTATGTATTAGGTATTTCTATCTCTACCAATGTATATCGCCTTCTCAATTATCGTTCGCCTCGCCCAATCCACACGAGCTCATGGCAATGAGCGTGGGAGAGAACGAAAATGTACATGCACATGCGCATTCACACTTTTCGTAGCACTTCCGTTACACGCTTCCGTAACAAGATTTTCACGAGTTTAGCCCCCAATAAGCCCAACGCGCCTATAGAAGTTTGACTTCAAAAAACTATTCGGCAAAATTATGAGCATCAAAACTTTTCGCTCCTCGAGTATTTTTTCTTCGATGCTCTGATCGAACGTCATTCGTGAGTTGAAAAATTCTTTGAACCGCAAAACGACATTTACACCCTTCGTCCCGAGTGCCGGTGATCGGTTCCCTTCATCTCGTTGCCTGGCACTCTCATTTTCCTTTTGCCTCCTCGCCTAATCGCAATCTGACGTAGCCATTGTAATTCTACAAGTTTCGATCTCACGCGTCGTTCGTCCTCGGTCAGCGTCCATTCAAAGATGCTAGTAAGAGAAACCCAGCTCCGTTTCACCCTCGTCCAGTACTTTCTGATTGATCGCGTTCTCGTGTGTACACTGAGATGCGAAGCTCGAAGAGACTTTCCAGATATTTGCTACATTGGGGAATTCGAAAGGGCACAATCCTAGCTACAAAACTGGGGTGTGTCCTGCGTATCTTTTTGAAATGTGTACTTTGCCCGTGCGATTGTGTGCCAAAGACGACCCCTGAGCTCACACGCACCCGCACACGCTGCCTCTCTCAAACGTCGAAGGTCACCGCACCATTAAGATACGAACTTAATTTCGGCCCGCACAGCCTCGCGCAATTGTAAGCTTGAGTAAACTTCGTCGGATTCCCACCCTCGCGACGGGTGTAAGGGTGGCGCATGGAACGAGCGCACGAAAATTTATCGTTAGTGTTATTATAGAGCGGTGGACACCGAGTCGTGTGATTCGGAACTACACATACATTGATACAACTCAAAAACGAAAATGTATTCAAAAAAATTCGGAAAAGTTGAGCTCCGGGTGCCGAAAGCTTCAATTAACTCCTTCTTCTTCTTTCAATTTGGCTAGCGTCACGTATAGATCCGTGAAGGTAGCCTGGCCACGTAACAAACCGCTTCAACCGAGGATCGTTTTATTTTGAAGTTGGTGTGAGCTCCTCTATAAGTAATTTGTTTTTTAATATAAATTCACTTTGAAGTGAAAGATTATGCTGCGTTGTTGAGTAAAGGAGAAGGAAACATAGAATAGGTGATTCAGGGGAGTCACACATCACAACGAGACTCCTTTGTTCTATCTCCGAAAGCAGACGCTATATCACTGTGTTAGTGTTGATATTTTTTCCCCCCTCTTCTCTTTGTTATACCCCTCGCAAGCTAGATTAGTTTCGAAAAATACGGAAATTGGGAGAATTTAATGTGTCATTTTATTATTTATATATTGATGTAATTTTGATTAGTTTTTATTAATTTTTGGTTGTTATCGTTAAATTGCTTATTCATTGAGACTGGCTCTGAAGACTGAATCATTGAGACTGGCCGGTTGTTACTAATGGTTTCACTTTTCGCTTTTTCTTCAATTCTACTGTTGATATATTATTCTTCATGTTTCGTTGAGTCAATGAGGATTTAATGAGATCATGGCCACTATTTAAAAATCTGTAGAAAAATCTGATTTTTTTACACAGCATAGAAAAATGTTCGAAAATGACGGTAAAAAAAATTGAGGGGAGGTTACCGAACATTTAAGCAAGAAAATAAGTATTAAAAATTGGACATCTCAGTGGCAGTAAATGGATCGTGATTTTTCAATCAAATTTAAGGGATCGTAAATGCTGGAAAAAAAAAACAAATTAAATCATATACGTATTCGTTGAACATTTATATTGTTAATGGCGTTATAAAAATGTCAGGTCACCGAAACTTTAAGAATGAAATCATAAATTAACTACGATTATCGCTCACGATGAGTCGTTGAATACTAGGTTCGGTACGACATCGGCAACACCGCTCTATCAGCTGTTTATATGTATGTATATCGACGTATATCGTGTTTAGTTGTGACGTGCTTACATTAGTGTATCGGTACTGTACAGGCGTGTATACTTTCTCCGTATAATTAATAGAAAGATATTTTTTTTTTCATATTTATACAAATATTGTGATAACAAAAATATTTTTAATCACAAATAATGACGTAACCTCAAATTCAAATAAATTGTTGGTTATGTGTATCAAGCCACATGTGAGTGACAAGTCATCAGTTTACCGTTGGCAAGGTAGATATATCTCTCCACCGACAACAAAGTTGCCAAATCAGAAAGTTAACTAGTCAAATTTTTACTAATAATGATATTTTTTAAATATAATTGATAATTACAACGGACTAATTGATTAGTTATGTTAATTTTTAATTCTATAAATTTTGAGAGAATATAATAGCACCAATCCCTTATCATGACAAAAAATTCAGTTGTTCAACGCTCGTGTGGTGGGCGCATGATCTCATTAATTATTTCGTTTGTTTTTTATTTAACTCATATTATTTCGCTATACACTGTCACGTTCATGTCACTGGATAAAAAATAAAGAAATACACGGAACCTTTCGTTAGTTTCCGTGGGATCACGGAAACACCTTCTTCCAGGTTCGACGCGGTCGAGTCCTTCAATTAACTTCATTTCACTATTCGCTATGTAAGCGACTCCAGTGCCAATGAATAAATGAACTAAAACAGCGTCCTCTAACGCTGAAATTGACCACTGCGTACGCTAGTGTTGATTTGCTTCCTCCCACCATGACTTCGCACATAGCGAGTGGCTTATTGTTAGCATACCAAAGAACGATAGGCTCATCAGTTCTTTATTTTATCACAAAAACATTTAAAAAATTGCTTCATGTTCCAGGAATTTAACTACCGATACAGAGTCGATTATTATCAAGCGTACCTTGAAAGACAGTTTGCGACACACTGACAGCGACTTTACGTCACGATTTTCTTGAAGGTGCGATAAAGGGCCTTTCAAAATAAACAAAATTCCGAGTGCTTAAATGGATCAATAAAAAATCGAATATAATATTTCATCGACAATTTTGGGCATGAAGAATGTTTTTTTTTTTTTAATTTTTTTTTCAATATCACGCGTGCAGTGATAATTGAAACAAAGAAAAATGGTGAAAAATTTCTGTTCTTTGAATTGAAAAAAATTTCATTGACACGATCGCTGACAGGTTATTAGCATTACAATAGAGATCACGACCATTGTGACAGTAGTTTGCGTCATTATTATCACTCACAGTGCATCATGGTAAGTCGTATACCGTATCGAGGAATTTTCGCGAACCCTAGCAAAGAAGCAGTTGAATTATGGTCATTAATGCACCGATGTCGTCGATTCAATAGCGCTTTTATATGGCGCACAGAAGAACTCGGGCCAATATGGCAATTATTGGTGATCTGAACGCCGCACAGGCGCGCGTACGATCGGCAGGACTATGATAAATGTTATGCGATCAGAGAGAAAAAAGTGAGAAAGAGGCGAGAGAAAGTTGGAAAATTTATTGCGTGCGGTGCGTGTGAGAGTCTGAATCGAATGCGATTCGACGGCGTGTGGTTCGCCGATTCGGTGCTCCCCCGTAGGGGGGTTCGGGTGATGGGTGGTGGATGACCACCGTCGAGAATCGTCGCGGAATCGAAGGGTGCGAAAGGGCGCGTCCCAAAACCGCCTTCGACGTACGAGCCAATCCCCTCGACGACTGGTTCGTTTCTTTCTTTTTTTCGTCTCACTTCGCTTTCGGACGATAAAAATATATCTGGTAAGGCATGCGGTGTACCGATATATTATCGGGTGGGTGGCGGTATGAGAGAGAATGCGAGAGGGAAACCGAGAAATCTGGAAATGGCGGTGCGTCGCAACCCTAGCTGCACGCGTCATTTGTAAGGCTTCCGCATCGAGGCACGATGGAGATCACGGAGGGACGTTTTCCTCCAACCCCCTTATTTTTCAGCAACCCCCTTCCCTTACCCGTGGTCCCGTGACGAAGCGAAACTCTGCGTGGTCAATGTGCAACGCGAGTGTGCGTGGTGAACATAAATTGAGCTTACGCATTCCATTCTCATGGAAAGTAGAAAAAAATTGACCATTTGCTGCACAAAGCAGCCTGAGGTTAATCGCGAATTGCTCCGACCCCAACAAATAGTTCGGATTTTTGCGTGCTCGGGGCGATTACGTATTAATGTTCTGAGGAATTTACTCCGAAGCGAGATGATTCGAGCCTGCAGTTTCACGGGGAGGTTCACGCACCCGATAAATTTCCTCTCGGACCCACCAATTTGAATCCTCGTTTTATCCGACTTGGTTTTCCTGAGTCATCGCACGAATTATCCAATTGAGAAACACAAATGGCGAATGTCTCTGATACAAATGCCTGACAAAGCCGGAGCATTTTGAGCCTTGGGTACTTGGAGCCGGGACTGTCGCCTTATCAGATTCCGCAGAGCCACTCGCAGCCAATGTGAGAGATACTCGTTCTTATACATCGAAAGGTTTCACCAACCACGTCTCTCCTTCGCATCCTAACAATTCATCACCGTGTCATGATCGCATTTTTCGCCTCTTGTAAAGCATCGCGTCTCATGAAGCGACGCAATACTTTACCAGGCTCCAGAAGCGAAGATATCTACGGAGGAGAGCTTAGGAAAAAACTAATCCTTGTGGTGCGTTGCGCCCTTTTTTACAGCACGCTGTTTCGGCCTTTGTCAAGCCTCCGATCGGCCCTGGTCTTATCTCAGGTTTCCTTCCGAGTATACAGTCAGACTTGGCCGTCTCTCGATCCTTCCACCTTAAAGGCTGGGGCACTGTTGTATTATCCGCGTGATCTTTTCCTGCTCCCTATCTGCGAGTTCTTGTACGGTTACGTCTTTGTAGATCCGCGTGTTAACGTTGCACGTTCACCAAACAAATCGTGTGCTGCAGTGGAATCTTTTGCTGGTTTTTCGTGAACGATGGACGCGAGGCTCCAGTAATATTTCAAGTCGTTTCGGTCTTAGGGGCAGCTTGATAGATATTCGAACGAGATAAAACAAACTATTTTGAGGATTCGTTTAGATTTGACACACTCAATTTCCAGTTTAATTCGAGCATCGATTGATGGCATATCCGACGACTCGTCCCGTCAAAACATATCGTCATCAAAATTTATTTTATACTCAAACCGATGTAAACGTCGCTATATGTTTGCGTCATTTGTACAGCCAAAAAAATCCATGTCGCGGTCGAGGAGCGCGTTTGAGCACATATTTGACCGAAAAATGGGAAAGTCGGATGGAAACGTGTAATTCAATCTTTTTTTCACCGGTGAGAGACAATGCCGATATTTGTGTGTGCGACGACATCGGTTTTGCCATGCGCGAACATTAAAAAACGGGCGAAACGCGGCAGATGCTACCGCGAGCCGCGTAAAAAAGGGAAAACCGCTTCAGAATGAGCTAGCGAACGATGAAGAGCAGTGAAGGAAGAAGAGAGGGGAAATTTTAAGGGGAAACAAAAACGGGGCGCGTGCCCAGGGCAAACAACCAAAAATACTCGAACGCCCCCGTAAAGTGAGTGCAACCACGCCTGCTATAAAGTCCCCCGTTTCTCGTTTTCTCCGCTTTAGCTCGCATCGTTCACATATCCCCGACGTCGTTTTTTGTACTCCTTCATCTTGTATCATCCCCCAGAATTTTTATCCAGTCGAAAAACCCCCTTTTTCCCCATTTTACGGAAAAGAAGAAAAGAGTGAGCCTCGACCGACTCATTTTTCTTACACGAAGGACTAATGCGTTCGATTCATTCCAATAATTAGGAGGTTGAACGTTCTCCGAGCCCCAAAGATTATCTCCGCGAGTTCTAATGGAAACACTGAATTCGGAGCTTTTTGAAGTACCGGCAAATGAAATCGTTCAGCTGTTGGTTACCGTCGAATATAACCTTTCGACTTACTCTTTCACAGCGATAATATTCGCTTTTCCTTTCTCCTGGTCTTTAATCATTTTATTCCTGGTCCCCCTTTAAGAGGATGGATCAGTCAGTATATCGCAACCGTGAGTGCGAGAGCGATAGCTGCATATTTCGAAATCGACATTCTTTGACACAGTTCTGCCGTCGTCCTGCGTAGGCTGACAGAGCCTTTTTTTAATCGATTAAACTGTGTCGTCGAATTTCGATTTCAAAAATTCCAAGTGAGGTTATAGTCGACTGATCCGTACTCTTAAGAGAAATTTTGAGGATTCCCTCATATACCATGCGCCTTTTGATTTTGAGCTCCACGTTTTCTCCGGATGCCCGGTCGAGAAAAGACCTGCGTGTGTGTCTCCATGATCGTGCAGGCCCGACGACAGGCATCAACGAGGAATAACATGCTGCGACGAAGATAAAAGCGAATAGATCCAAAGTTTAAGGGGAAAAATTAAGCGAGGAAGAGAGGAAACTTGCAAAAGAAAAAATTCTTAAATGTTACCGAAATATTGTCGAACGATCTCCGCATACATTAATTGTATCCTCAAAGCGGGCTAGGCTTCCATATTTTTAGCCGTATTTTTTCCTCCGCACTCGGGCTTGGCAAAGCCGACGGGAAGAATTTGAAAAAAGTGACCAAAAAAACTCGAACCAATGTGAACTAATTGAGAAAGGCATCGATTGCGCGCGATGGCGAGGGTGTGGGGGCAACGTACCCTCATTTTCAGGGGGGATCGAGAACGCCCGGAGGTCGTTGACGAGCTCCGTGCGAGAGAGGGCGCATGGGCATGGCACGAGCGTTTTTAGATTTTAGCGGGACCGCTCCCGTTCCATTCTCCCTTTTTCCGTAAAAGTGTATATTTTCGTGGCTCAGAAAAAAACGCGGATTCGTTACGGACGCGGGGAGAATCTCGTCCACGCGTTCCACGTCGCGCTGCTCGCTCGGTTCACGTGAATAAAAGAGAGACAGAATGGGCAATAATACCGGATGAGGACGGAAAAATTCTCTCTTTCATTTCATCTCCCCCCACTGTGTTACTCTTTCTGAGTGGTGTGAAGGACGAAAAATGAGACCGATGGAAGTGCAAGAGAGAAGGGGAGCGACGGAGAAGAGTTTTTTCGAGAGCAAAACATCGACGAAAGTCGAGAAGGGTGCGAAGATGCATCTGCGGATATACATGTATATATAATAATAACTACAGACACGAGAGGGGCGTCCATTTTATTCGAGAGTGACAGAGCGAGGTGAAGCGGCACACTTCTGTGTGTGCAGCGTGCCGCTTTTTTCTTTTACTTCCAGTCGACGGTTTTTTATTCCTCAAAACTGTAAATTTGTAATGTGGCGAACGAGAGTAAACCGGCGACGAAAGGGAGAACATAGAAAGAGTTCTCGATCATTCACGAAAGGGCAAAAAGGGAAGGGGCGAGGAAGCGTGGTATCCGTGCGCGTGTGTACCAACACCGCCAAACAACCCTGACGATTAGACGTGTGTATATCGTCGGGGTAGTTCGGTGTGATTATACAAAGGGTGAAGAAACGACGAATCGTGAAAAACTTTGATGAAAAGTTTTTTTTCTCTTTCTCTCTTATTTTTCTTTTTTCTTATTTCACCCCAACAATGCGAATGTTCTGATTTACAGCTTCACGCTTTCATTTGAATCCTTTTTTTATTTTCTTTGTGTTCGAATCTTTCTCGTCACACGCAAGTTTGTGATACTGCACCATTCCTTTTTCCACGTCGTGAGTAACGCTCCGGTACCCGATGATTTCCATGCACGCATACCTCAACAGTTATCGCAGATGCAACGATCAGCGACTATATCAATCTAAAAAATGCAAATGGAATCGAAATTATTTAACTCAAATTATGACTTTTTAAGACACACTCGTGGTAAAAAACAATTTGGAATAATGATGAATCGAGGCATTTTTTCACACGAAAAATGTATCCGCGTCTATTGCTCTTAACGTTTCGCTCATTGCCATAGAATTTTTTCGTACGACTCAAACGACTTCGGAAGTTAACGGTCGAACATTAACGCCTCGGAGTGAGCGATGCATGTATAGCTTTACTTCTAGACCGTTATTGCGTACGTCAACGTGTATACGTGTTATATGCATGTGTACGAAGGTGCTGGGTTATCGTTGATCCAAGTACCATTGTCGTAACGTGAGTTCGCCCTCGTCCACGTTATCCGAATAGCCAATCGAGCATCGCTCGTTCCTCGTACTGAAAATCGCCGAGGGAGTAAAAGAGCGACCATACCGATCGAGAGTTTATGTACCATAAAATGGGAATTGCTATGGAGTGGCTGTGCCATAACGCCCTGGACAATTGAGAGACAGCGGAACAGCATCAAACGCCTTCGCCGTGCCACCACCCCCGCCGCCCTGTCTCTTGACGTCAGCTCGATGCCGATTGTAACCAAGAATTGACGATGTTACACCGATCTTTATTGTTTCTGATCATCTCGTGCCGGATCACACGTGACCATTGTTTTCATGCTTGAATAAAGAATTCCTCAATTTTATTGCTTTTCTTTTAATCTCAACCGATCGAATGAAACCTGACTGCATGGTAGAACGAAAATCATTTTGTAACGAGCCACAAAAATCACTGACTTCTAATAATAATGACGAATCTTTTGATCGAATCTCAAATTTGATTCGTTTGAAAAATCTTTTCATACAAAAGTGACGAAATGTCCAGAAAATTTTCCTGGCGTCTTCCCCTGCGTCGTGCCGATGAAGAAAACAATTGATTTGTTTTGACAATTGATTTGTTTGGTGAATGATCGAATTCCCGTTCCATCCGTAGATTGGTTGAAATGAACGCCGGTCATGTTTGACGATCAGAGCCCCCTTTTCTCCCAAGCATTTCTCATTCCAGCCAATAAAGCGTAGAACTAGGCTCGATTGACGCTAGAATGGCGGTGTTGTGACAGGAACGCGAATTAAGAAGCAACGGGGCGTTTCTTTCAGGTCTAAAAGGTGAAAGGGTGAATTCAGCCTATACAGATATATCGAGAGCCATGGGCACGAGCCTCTCAATGCCTCGATTCTCTTTCCGGGGATAGGGTTGCACAAGCTACTGGTTAAAGAGCTTGGATTATGGAACGATGGCGCGGTGTTGATTACAAAATGGCGTCCGCAATTTTGTAACCCTTCTCATGCCGTTTTATTCGGTCTACGCAGATACGACGAAATATTTTCTCCTCAATCGACTCATGACGCGGAATTCAATCACACGAGAAAGAGTTGAAATAAAAGTTGGAGTAAGCGAGAGAATTTGAAATTTGGCTCTTCCTGTTCGTACGTCGATTTTCTTCTACGTTTACTTTTCCCTTTTTGTTGCATCCTCCGAATGATTAACGTTATTTTTGTACATGAAGTTTATATGCTTCAATGACACTTTCCTCTCCCGCTTGTACATTTCCGTCGATAAATCACCGAGGCTAGGAAACATCGAGTCGTGATATCACGTACACACATCTCGCCTCTTTATATGTGCGTACACATAAGCCTCTTGTATATACCGGTAGCGCGACACGATATACATATTTCGCGACACGAATATTCCTTCCGGACTCGTAACTCCCTTCCTGTCGTTCTTTTCAAGGGCCCTGAGCTCTCTCCCGTTCTTTCTATTTCTCGCTTTTCCAAATCCAGGAGATTCACTTGTACGGGGTGCTTCGTGTATAAAATTGGAATGCTGTCCAAATATAGAAGGGATTTTTTACTTATGCTTTTTGGTGCTGTGATCCAGAAGCGGAGAAAGGGAAAAGCGCTTTTTCAAATTCATAAGTAGTCGGGAAATTTTTCACTAGAAAAAGGATGCTTTGCAGCTTGCGATCCGCGAGTATCTCACTTCAAGTTGAATTCCCTGTACACAAATTAGGTGTGCACCGGACGAGCCTCGGGGTGGCCCTGCTGGTTGCACCGAGAATAAATATTCTGCTTAAATTTCGTCGTCGAAAATGAGAGAAACTCTGACTATACGATGAGAAAGGTAAAATAGAAAAAATCATTTTTGTAAGAACGATAATTCAAGCCCACGACGTGTGTACACACCCTGGCTGCCTAATGAGTACCCTCGTGTGTTCCGTTCTACTGTTTAAAATGCTCCTCATCGTCGGACACTCCGAAGAGAATGATCTACGAGACTAGCACCGACCTTCACTCTCAACTAAAAATCATGAGGACAAACAGTCGAAAACTGACCCGACCACCGCGACGCGTTTTCTGAAAATCGACACAAAAATCCTCGTAAATAAACCACAAAATCTTCTCAAGAATCTTAATATTTCTCTCTTGTTTACGTTTCGATCGAATATTATCATTTTTGAATAAATTGCTTGTACTTTTGTGTAGTATTACAACAGCAGTATTAATTTAAAAAATAAATGAAAATACAAAGAAAACGATGGAGGAATACTAATTTAATTGAGTATAAATTCGCCAAATCTGTTTTCACAAAGTTTCACGCATTCACGCGCAATGCGTACACGAACGCACACGCACAAGCACATATACAGCGAAGAAAAATTTGAATTTCGTCATCGTTTTACAATTTTGACACGGAGAAATAACGAGACAGAGACATTTATACTGACGATATCGAGTATCTTGGCCAGGTTTCCGGGCTTTACTCGTGGCGAGGATTTTTTCACAGAAAATGAGACGCCTGCTTCCCCACTCTTTTCATAAGGCATACGAAATGTAGATCAGCTATTGGTCGCCAATTTGTGTGTATCCAAAGACCCGCCAGAGGCCCAAATTTCAAACGCTCGTTTACGCACTCTCCATCGATAAAATGAACGGGGGGGAAGGCAGTATCGCTGTAATGATTCATAAAAAATTATTCTCGCCTCGTATCCACCTCGTGGGCCGGGAAAGTAGCACAGTTTCGATATTCTTATAAAAAAATGTGACATATCGCCACTTCTCGAAGTTTGTGGCCCACTTTAACACAATCGTTTGAGTACAGATAAGAATAATCGGATAAATCCTCTGAGATTTCTGGGCAAAACATTAATCATATTTAACAAGATCGACGGATTCTGAGCTCTGTGTGAGATTCAGATCTAGTCGGATCCTATGTAACGTGCGTTCACGTCGAGCTTCGCATACATGAAAAGCTTGTGATCATGAAAATTGTATTTAATCTGTCCGCATGCATTCGGGCGACCCCAATACCAAGACGGGCAATGCAATAAATGATGGTTTGTCGAAAAGCATGGAGCAGGAGAAAACGATTTGGGTTTATCTCAGAGTACCAGCGTCGATTGCACATTGGCCTGCGCGCCCCCTTCTCGCAGAATGTTCATTACTCACAATGGCGGATCGAGACTGGACAGCCGGCCATCGCTCTGATTCATCCATCTCACTTTTTCTCGTCCCCTTCACTCTCAAAGGGCTCAAGGCAAACATGTGCAATGTGTTGTAAATGCTGAATGTAGGCAAAAATAACAGAAAATTTTCTTTTGATTATATTTCAAGGTGGTAATTGAATATATTTTTCCATACAATTTTTGAAACTGTGGACAATAATTTTGAAATTAGAGCATGCTCGATGAGCTACGAATTTGTAAAATTGCGTTCAAATATGAAAACTTGGCTTTCACCACAAAAATTAGAGAAACTTTTTCAGTGTATACTTTGCTCAACAAAAGTAAATAAAGATATATTGAAGTGAAACTTTTCGAATACTGAAATGAATCAGGAAATGAAATGATTTCGACTCGTTGATTCGTCCCGATGTTATATATTTTTGGGCCGGGAATCCTCGAAATTAGAGAAACAAATTCAGCTGCAACAACGTTGAGAAAAAGTTTCGAAATAAAACGAAATCAAAGCGGCTTGTATTTTACCCCGCTTCGTTATTCTGCTCCGTCCATCGCTGTTACGGATGTGTGAATAAGAGTACGTAGGTTGGGATAATAACGTCGCAGGAGAGTTGCGATATTTCGACCCCTTGAGAAACTCTCCACAGAATTACACGTGCGAGAGCGCATTGGAACGAGCCAGAGAATGCAGAAAGCGAGCAGGACCTTTTATAATTTTCCCTCTCTCTCTGTCTCCCTGTCGTGTTCTCTTTACTCCCTTTTCGAATGTCCAGAACGCAGTGCGTCGGGGCTTCTACGGTATAGAGCGAGCCGAGGGTCCATTCTCTTACTGTAGCCGATTGCACAACCGTCCATCGCCAGCTGGCCAACCCCTTGACCCCGAGGTGAGGTCTCGCAATGGGGCGGGGAGATATGCTCTTACTGGACACGTCGTTCGAATTTTGTACTGGTCGTAAAGGACCTTTGTCCCTATAGATATATGTATCGAATAATCTTCAAACGATTAAAAAAAGGGCGTAACTCGAATGCCTGAGAGTATTGTCCCGCATGAACGACGCGTCCTTTCGTTCGTCCGTAATCAAAGTGACCGAGAATGCTGCTTCTTTTCCCTTCTCGCGTTCGAGCTCTTTGCGCTCTCGCGTTGCGCCCTACACTTTGGCATAATCGAGTAGATAAAACGGGAGAAAAAATAAAGGGGACGTCGTAGCTCTTACGCAAAAAGCATTTCGTTCGAAAATTCGCTGAGACCGTAACGATTCGTACCTGCTTCGTATTTTGTCGAAACATTTCGAATACAATATTGGTCCTCCTGATGAGAAAGGGAGCTTCGAGGCTATTCTGAAGGTAACCGAGTGTACACCGGACAGGGGAAAATTGATCAAACTTCTTTTCCTTCACCGTTCAACTCTCCAACGCTCAGACAAGACGTGCGCATTTTTTTAACTGTACCAGCCTCTTTATGAAAGTATTTATTCAAGTGTGTATAAAGCAATGTTGCAACGTACGTTCGGCCTGAAGAGAAAGCACCTTCCCATTTTTTCAACGGTCCGAAGATCGACTAGTCCACGATTTCGATATGCAGTTCCCTCTACGCTGTAAATCCGTCGCCCTTTCACTTTTCCGACACCACTCGAAGCCTCCATTTCGAAGGTATATTTTAACCTTTCCACACCCGATCACTTTCCTCTGGCTTCTAATAGTCTTATATTTTTTGAGGGTTTTTTACGATCCTCCTACCGGGGTGGCCGCGTGCGGCACACGACCCCTTTCGTATCCCTACCTGAAAGCGCGTGCTCGCCACGTTTCCTTTTTCTCATTTCTTTTTTACGGATGATACCTGGATCGAAAATTCGACGAATTAATACGTCGTGCGATAGATTATACAGGAGAGCCGACCTACCCCACGTATATTGAAAAATAACCCTCTCGATCTCGCACCCTGTTCTACTTTTCTCGTAGGTTATACTTTTCACCACAGAATTTAAACGCATTCTATATAGATGTATAGAATGTGTTCATATAAAAAATACATTGAGAATTTATACCTGCTGCTCCTCTACCCGATCCATCCCCGACCACCCTTTTATTTTATTTTATTTTTTAGCCGTCTTGCACGTCCTCCTTTCTCGCGCGTGTGTGTTCATCCTCGACGTGTGTACCTGCTTTTTTAATGCCCCGTGTGATAGATTACGCCCAGGATATACCACAAACAAGTATATACCCATATGGCTTTCCTCGGGGTCGCAACCCTCTCGCTCTCTCTTCTCAGCGTCAAACAAACACTTTCGTTTTTACCTCTTTTCTAAAACTGCTTTTCCGTCGAACAATTTATCGAGTTTGTCCTGGCACACTCAACTTATACCTGCTCTCTTCGATATAGGCTTTTCGACAAAAAAAACGTCGTGAAAGAAAAAAAAAACTAAATAGACCAGTAGTTGTCGCGGTTATGAAGTGTGTGTCTTTTTTTCTTTTTTTTCCGTACCGTTCAACTGTGCACCCTTTTTCTGGGTAATGGGAAAATGATATATTTTTTTTATCCAGTCCTGACACGTGACTTATTCCACGGCTCGAATACGAATTTACACTTGCTGTAATATCTCGCGTGTTTTTTGCTCACTACGAAGATCCTTCGTGGGGCGGTACAGCAAAGCAGGGTCGTATTTATCGGTACTCCAGAGCTGTAATGACCGTGAACGAATGAGGTTTGTAATTATTGGAAATTAGCGGTTGGAAACCCTTTTTTTTACCAAATGAGAAACGCGGAATGCATCGGCGCTATAATAAAATGACGCATAAGAGCGCCGCTCCGAAGGGGTGAAGGACTGCGAAATTACCCTCCGATCATTCGTACATCGCGTGGAGGGTTGCGAACCGGTAAATTGTTGGTTAACGCCCTCCCCTGCACGTGAACGTATCCGACCACCGACGGATAAGTGGCGGACAACTCCAAGAGGGCTTTACCTGTGATCGTTCGCAACCCATTAAGGGGTGGAATTGTATAACTCATGCCTGTATACATGGACGGAGCAAGGGTGCACGACCGAACAGGACCTGGTCGGGGGGTCACTGCGCTAAAACAAGCGATCAAATGTTCAGTGTTTTCAATATTAAATAAACTGACATATTGATCGGTGAGTTTGCTTTGAAGCTGTCGAAAATAATCTCGCGGTTAATGTAGTTTTGTACTTTTGTTGAATGTCTTACGAACCGGCTGAAATTTCAATGCGGTGTAATAATAGCCTTCATGGCCTTCATGGTCAAAATTTAAAATCCATTAATCTTTTAGTTTACGAGATATTCGCGATTAAAAATGAGTCGTTTTGTACGCGATTCCTATACCTAACTCGTCACTGGATAACACTTGGTTTACATTTTTATTACCGACGCTAAACGGATCTTACGACTTGAAAATAAAACCAGTGTATTCAATACTATTGAGGAATTAATTAATACAAAAAAAATGAGAATTTTTGACCATCTAGTTTCGGAGTGACGAGCGCTGCGACGACGTGACAACAGTGTACGGTGCGGCGAAATGGTAGGCGCAATACAAAACAATATAAAAGCTTTTTTCTCACCCATTCTCGACCACCTTTCTCGATAGAATTGCCATTTGAACAATTTTTAACTTATTTCGTTATGAATAAATAAGATTTCGGGAAACGCTGACATTTTGACGCTCGACGCTATAGTAATACTGGAGAATGGCGTTGTTGCCACGATTACGGCGCCACTCTCTTTATGTCTAGAAGGCCTATTCGCGGATGAGGCGTGATTGTGTAGGCAGACAGAGGGTACAAGCTTCGACAAAACGTGTAGCCGGCAGCGCCGTATAAGTATTGGATTTTATTGTACGCCGCAGCCCAAAATTTTAGTTCGTACGTTTACGAACAGGACTACCTTAAAATTAAATTATTCCGACTCACTTTTAACTTAGCAGGATCTGATACCACGGTAGACGAAAAAAGTGATTTTTCTTCGGTCTTTTTGCAAATTCGTCTGCATTCTTTTTTGTCAAATCTACTCAACCAGATGAATCCTTGAGCCTTGATAATAATCCGATGATAATTTCACTTGTTTGATACGCACACCGTTCGTGGGAACCGCAACGTTATTTTTCGTCTCCCCCCCCCCCCCCCCAACGAAAAATTCCCTGGTAACACTTGCTCGTTCTCATCCGTCAGTGTCACGAATTGTAACGCGTACTCAGTTATCCACCTGTAAAGGGTTATTCCAACCCTTCTTCATTTCCGGAATGATTCCCAGACCGAACCCTGTCTACGCCCTAGCGACTAAACGGATACACACGTATGTGCCCCACGGCACCTGCTGCAACTTCGAGGCCGCGTCGACGCTTTCATAATAACGTTACACTAGCTCCGTTTTTCTAGCAAAAAGGGTGGAAGGTGTCGTGTACACGGATACATTGATGGACGGGGGAGCGTGGAGGGATGGAGGGGCTCGTGAAAATACCCGGAGTGCCCTTTCTCCGTTCGCGGGTAACCCTTTCCCGCAACATTAGCCCTTTTCACAAAGGCCCAGAGGGAGAAAGAGTTACAAGGTTGAAAAGGAGCCCGGGTAAACCTGAGGGTAACGGGCCGCTGATGCAGGTATGCGCCACGCTCGATCACAATGCTCTCGCAGGGCTCCGCAAACAACCCTTTTTGCTCGGTTATTCTCGTATTATGTCACTAAACGATACCCCGGAGTTTAAACTCTCCGGAAATGTGTATGGGAGCGAAAGAGAACGAAATGGAGGTCTGCGATGTGTACAACAAAAAAGGATACGGATGCGGACCGCGTGTGTATGGAAAAACAGGTTGGGACCACCACGAAACCCTTTTCACGTGTTTGCGGTACCCATCCACGGGCCTTATCGACCGGAAAATCCATCCCGTACCCCAGCCCTTTTCGCTCAGGCTCAGACTTAAAGTAGTGGAAAAAAATGGCTCCGCTTGCGTACGGTAAATAAAAATGAAGTTCTTGCCCATTTCCAGATATTCCCGTGCGTTTTATGGACCTTGCGGCATTTGGGAATGTTCAAGCTTACCCGCTTTATTTGTTTTTTTTATTAAATATTATGCCTAAGTGTATTCACATGCGAAAAATAAAATACTTCGTATCAGAGTTTATCGCACTAACCGGATTTCTCCCGGAGGATGTTGGGATTTTTGGAATGCGAAATATTTGTTCGTAATCTTCGCGGTGTCTTGCGCACCGGAAACGTTTGGTGTGGCAAATAAATTCCAGAATTACGAAACGCTAAAAATACATAAACTTTTATCTAGAATGTTTCACAAATTCCCATTTCAAAGTTCCAACGCATAGAACCCCACTTTATCTTATAACCATGGAACTATGACTCCTGGAAAGATTTTCACGGCCACGTTAGTGCTGTGGCTTTCAGCGAGAGCGAAAAGACCGGAGAGCTAAAGAAAAGAATATAGAGAAATTACGAACGATTGTGGTTTGTTTCGCGGCGGGCGGTCTCCAATGCTTTGGGGAAAAAGAAAAGGGATATTTAAAAAAAAGGGAAAATTGGAACGACGTCAATCCATTTTCGGGTAAAAAAGAACCGAGTAGTTCTTCGTTTGTCGCTGCTCGGTCGCGATTGAATTGACGAGGGCTCCTTGCAAAAAGCCAATAATTATCGGCGGCTATTGGTTCCTTTGAGAGAGACCGGAAGTAGGTGGCCCCGCATCATTTTCAGTGCATATTGTGGAAAGGGCTCACTCGTCAAGGGATACCAAGGGCGGCTCAAAATCAGTTGAGTTCAACCGCTCACGAAATTAGTCTGGACCGATATAATAAGAGGCCGAAGGCACCGAACTATAGTTATATATAATACCCATGATATATTGACTGACTATCGCGTAGTTCGCAACGAAATGTGGGTTTTGTCGATGTGCTCTAAACGGTGAAGAAAAAGGGTTGAAAAAATCAACGATGTAGTAAAAATAAAAATTCTTCAAGCACAGCTATTTTAGGGTTCCATTGGGTACTGATTGGAGCATTCATAATTCCATTTGGATATTCCTTCCATCCGGTTACCACCGAAAATATCGACATTAATTGTGAAAAGAATCGAATAACTTTGTAATATCTTTTTAGGGTGGGGATAAAATGTTGGAATGTCGAAAATTTCGAACAGCTAAAATCTCGAGTTTATAAACTTTGAATGATAATATGAAAACAGATCGACTAGAGCTTTGAATGTTGAAAATAAATAAAATGGAAACTTCAGGGTTTGAAGTACGTTTACATCGAAAATAGAATGTAACGATCGCCCATAGAACGACAACTAAAACAGCGTTTGTCCGAAAATTAGACTATCACTCTTTCGATTAATAAATTACTACAATCAGCAATACTATGAATATTCACAACTTCGACAATGTAATAACGAAAGACTAAATATTGGTGAGGTTGAAATATTGAAATACTAAAAATTCACTTTTGATTCTTTGCTACTCTATATTTTGATATATCTATAAAACAACTACTCTCCATATTGAATTCGAAATTATGAACTTTTGACATTCGTGTGGTTTGTTGAAATTGCATTCGAAATGAAAACTATCGAAATATATATTTTCGAGTAAATACGAATTCAAAGAAGAAATATTTTATTAATCATGTAATTTGTTAAATAGTCAATCGCAAATAAGAATTTCGAATTACTTATTTTTCTCAAATCTGATATTACAGCATTTAAAATTTCAAAATATCGATCGTTCTACGATTTGGTCATTTGAGATATCGAGCCCTATCCTTTGCAGACATCGGACATGGTCACCGTCTCTGTGTTTACCTGTAGATTGGATAACGAAGTACAACGATAAAATACTCGCTGTTTTTCATGGTCCCTCAACCACTTTATAGAGGATTAATTATTTTTTACCATACAACAGAGGGCTTTATGAAAAATGTATAATGCTTAAATTCTCAGTAAAATTTTTTTTATTCCTCCTAGTCGAATTTATTCAGAAAGTTTTTTCGTTCACCAGGCATGCGAGAACGGTAATACTATAAGTTGTCAAAGTTTTGGTGTCCTCCAGGGGAGCTTGCGCTACGAAGCTCTCGCGCGTAATTACGGGTTAGTTATAGAGCGTATAGTTTTATATTTAAGATAGCTCGTTGTCGACGACGTACAAGGGGGAGGGACTTTCGGTCTTTGCATCGAAAAATAACACGTGAGGCAGGGGATGAGGAAGGAGAAAAACGACGAGCTCAACAAATTATTCTTGTCTGGTCGTTGTGCCAACCCGCCTCTTCTCTTCGTCTCCTCGCACACGTTGGAGATATTTTTTTTTTCAAGTCGATGTCCACGAGTTTCATCAACCAGAACGAGGATTCGTTGAAGTCCACGATTATCGCAAGACTCGTTTCCTGTGCCACGTAATAAAATCGTGAAAAACTTATGAAAATATGCACGAGACTCTGCTGCATGGAAGGACATTTTTCTTATCAACAAAAACTGTTTCGTATACGAAGTTGGAAATTTGAAAAGACGCCCTGAAGGTGTAACGTTCAAGGTTAACTTTGAGAAGGAGTCCAAGCTTGTGAGCTCTTTTGAGCCTGATATTCTTTCACTGTAAGGTCGCGATGTTAAACCTCACAAGTGCCGAAAAGCCTATCGAAGACACGAGACGAGCTTAATCGGGTTCACGAAGCTCTAAAACTTCAAAGACACGGATAACTTAGAAATATAATGCATTGATGGCGGACAGATGGCGTTTCTCTTTTTTCTCTATCTGACATTGTTCATCGCGTCCGTTTTTAATGATTCGCTGATCCAATTGAATGTATCGGATTTTACATTCGTTAAATCTTTCAAACCTGATTGAATTCTACGGCTGAAATGAAAAAAAAAAAACAGTTATCAGCACCGACAATGGGTCGAAAGTGAATTTAACTTTCAGACTTTTGTGAATTCGATTATGTCAATGAGCTTTTTCTTTCAAGTCGATGCGTCAAGTGTGATTTGGAGGGTAGGAGAGTCAAGAAACAAAAAAATGAGAAACAATTAATCACGAACAGACGTGAGTTTTTGGAAGCGAGAGAAAGCATAAAATTAACCAATACCTCTGAAGCCACACCATAAATAATACAGTTATGTATAAATATAAGTGGAGGTGAAAGTTCGAGAAAGCAGGAGCAAAGCAATTGTTTTCTTTGAAGTTTTTGACTTTGGTGATCGACGGCATGATGCTGCAATATTGATCGTGAAGAATCATCTAACTGTGCAGGGAGTGAGGGTGAGAAAGAGAGAAACGAAATAGATAGAAGTGGAGAAAAGGGGAGAACCGTGGTTTTGGCACAGTTGGAAGTCTCTCGAGACTCGTTGGCGCGTCAGGCCACCGCAAGGTCAAATTATTTTTCTATTGTTCTGAAGAATGACTCTCGCACTTTTGTTCGCATGGACACACTATCCGCGAAATATGTGCCACCCTGGGTGGTGCTAAAAACACCAAGGGAAATTAACGGAGGTGCGAACACTCAAAAGAATAATTAGCTTCGTTTGAAGTCTCAAAATTTACATGTAAATTAAAGGTCTTTCGTGGCAACCTTCATTAGCCCAAATATCTACCATATTTTATTTTCAGCAACATTTGAAAAATAAACCATTTTTTATTGCTCAGCTTTCTCAAAATATAAATAATAAAAGAATCCAACTGAGTTCTGATTTTTGTTTTTTAATAATAAAAAAAATGTTTTTCATTTGCATGCTTCTGTCTTTTTGTTACCACCACTTCAGGTAGCTCATGCCCGAAGGATCGTACTTTGATATTTTTTCAACTTATCTTTTGGCGAATGACAAGCCATTAATTAATCGGGGATCCATCACTCACTAAACCCGAAATTCGTCCCTCGCGAAAATACTTGGTTTTTTATGTAAAAAATCGCATTAGAGAGCGCAAAGAGTAAACACAACGGGAAATGGATCGAGAAAAAAGTATTAATAAAAAGACAGAAGGCTATGACAGAAATGGGCCAAGCCAAGAGGAAACGATATGCCGAAATAAGCAAATGTGAGGTTATGCGAGTGCTCATTACCAATTTCCTTCAATCTTTACTAGTAAGATTACTAGTAAGACAATCGTCTCGAATTTTTTCCCAAACCTTCATTACATATTTAATTGTCGTTGTGTACTTTTTCATAAACTTCGTAAGAAGCGTTCATTCCTTATACGAAAAAATAAATGATTTTTTACGCATACTCCCTATAACCGTGTGTATTTTTCTTCATACATGTAAACACGTTTGTCTCGATAACCAATAACATGAACCCTTTAAAACTTGAAATGCGTGTCAGTCGACTACGCATCTAAACTCCGTCTAAATTTCAAGACTTTCTTAAGAAAATCGTTCCGTGGATGAATTACCTTAAGATGATGGATCAGTCGGTAATCACACCTCGAATTTTTGAAATTGAAACTCTTTGACATCGTTCGTCCGATTAAAATAATAAAAATGTCATCGTACGCAGTACGATCGCAAAAATCCGATGACATTTTTATTTTTTCGATCAGACGAACGATGTGGAAATATTTCCTTTTCAAAATTTGCAGCTATCTCTCTCGCACTCACGGTTGTGATTACCGACTGATCCATCATCTTAAAACATAGTCAGCATTTTTCCAAACGACGAAGCTCGGTCCTATCGATTTTTCCAAAGCCTGCTACGTTCTCTTGACATTTCGTTTTTTCTTCTTTTTTCTCACCTTTATCTCCGTCACTGTTTCGCCGTGGGTGCGAGGTTTACGAGTGCCTTCTGTGTTCAGGGAATAATGCACTCCCTCGGCTACCACCTTGATCCGGAGATACATATCCTCCTCGGCCGCGATGTAGAAACTTCACTGTTACGCATTCCCCGATCTCCTTGTCTGGCAGAATCGCGATCAGTCTTAGCGTCTTTCTTGCAGGGGTTTCCATGTCCAAGATAGGGAAAGGGAGGAGAAGCTTTCAACTTTTTTTTTCCGCGTGCGGAGGTGTGGTGGGTGGAATGAAACTTTTTGACCTTACGAGAAAAAAAATGTTCTTTGAAAAAGTTGGATGCCTCTTGATCTCCCTCCATCTCCATTGAAGGCCGCTGAAATCAAGCAAAAAGAAAAAGTCGTTTCCTTTAGTTGTTACATGAAATAACTTGCGCGTGTGCGAAGCAAAAAAGAAACGCGGGTGTATCCGGTGTCGAATATTCTATGAATTCCAAGTGTCGTGTGCGTCGAGGGTGTGACGTCTACATAAAATCGAGCTGCCAAAACGAATTTCCGAACAACTGAAGGACGCACGGAAAAAGAAAGAAACAAAAATTGTGCGTATATCTCTGCAATCAATCCATATAAATGTATACGGAGATGTCGGCAGTCGATATTCAAGAATTCGGAACGAGCTCTAAGCGCTGAAGACAAAATTTCGAGAAAGGGGAGTCTTGTATTCCCTCGTCATTTCTCGTATTAAATTTTCATCGGAAACTTTTACTTCGAGCCCGGTACATCACCTTTTTTCCGTTAGGTCGTAAGGGGTTCTTCATGGCTCGATCTGTGTATACGATAGATATATAAATACATATGTACACCAGCATTTCTTTTTTTAACTATATGCCTTGCTCGATGACGAGGAGTAGAGGAAGGTTTGATTGAAACGAAACAGTTTACCAGCACGTTCCTTGTGATTATACTTTCATGGCCTTTTTCCCTCTAACTAAAAAAAGTGATTTGCACGCCGCTGAACGTGAAAATCTGGATCGCTGTCATTTACTTTGCACGGTGATCGAAGTTCAGTTACTCCGTGCCCAGCAGCTTCAGATACTTTCAAACTGGTTCCACAGCCTGCCAGTTTCCGAATGACAGGATGGCTGGAGAAACTTTGGAAAGTGAGCTGTAAAAATAGTCTCGACGCGCATAATCTTCCATGCGTCCAGCCTTGCGTGAAATAATTCAGAAAATATGACCCCCTTCGACGGAGAATTTCGTGACGAAACATCTTTAACACTACAATAAAGCGTTTCGGAGCAAAAGAACAAAAATGGCCACACTTCATCCATCAGCATGACGCGGAGAGGTTTCACGAATTCGTTCTCGCTCGGCAACCCTCTGCTCGCCAAGGGATTGCAGCCCCCGTTCTCGTATCATTTTCTTTTCCCCCTTTCTCGTATCATTTTCTTATGTGTATAGCTCAACGCGTATCTCTATGTATATAATATGGCCGGGCGGCGTCGCCAGCAGCGAACTTACACACATAGACGCGGGGCCAACCCCCTCGTAGCTGGCGTGGCGCGTAAATGTGTGTCTATGTATACGCGTTACGAGCGAGAACAGTGCACCCTGCAACTGACCAATAAGCTGTACCTCTCGGAACGATCGGGGCTGGACACCCCGTGGGATATAAAGAAAAAGTCTGCCCTACAGATATAGAAGGAGTAAGGAACGAGATTGGCGAGTAAAGGGGATCGATAACTGTCAGCCACCCCTATATATTTCTATATACACATGTACGGAAGTGTCTATACAGATATATATTTAGACTGTACGAAAAAATACATAAAAAGAGAAACTATCTTATAGACATTCGCGGAGAACTCTTCTAGGGTGCAATCCGCGTGTCACGAGCTTCTCCACGAGGAAATAACACGCTGTCCATCGATGGGCAAGTGCGCGCGGGGTGCAGGACAAGAAGTAACTTCGCAGGGGGAATAAAAGGAGCGTACTCGGCTGTATTTACCGGTGGAACCACCGGAGGTATAACGCGGTTTCTGTGATCTATGTAACGTCCTTGGGGAACATCATCTTTGCTCCCCAGTACAGTTATTGTCGTTGTGTGTCGTTCGAGTTTTCTGAACTATTGTAATAATGGTAGGCAACAACTCGTAAGCGCGAACCTCAACTTTTTGCGGCGTACTTATCGTGCGTGTGGTATCCCATCATTTTCTGAAAAAATATTTATCGTGCTCATTCGTGTACAATATATTCGTATTCTCTCGTGCGCTTGACGACGTTAGGAAAAGCGTTGCCAGTGTCGCTGCGATGAAAAACATCACACATTCATTTGGAAAATGACAACGCGAAGCTAGACTCACTTTGTTGCTTTCCTAACGTCACGAATTTCATCGCGCTCCCAGACTGGACTGCCAAGAAGGATAACAGCATTGATTCAAGGACAAGTTATTGGATTATGAAAAATGTTAATCCCGAGATTCCCATCATTCTTACGGCGTATCCGCGCGGTATTTAATTACGTTTTACCACTGAGCCAGAGCTGAAAAGCGCCGGTGGAAAAAATGGTGGTTTCATATATAGAAGACTCTGGTGCGTCGACGAGCATCTCCTTGCGTCTTTAGCAGGGTTACATCGTTGCGTATATTTTCTGGTAAAAAAACACAATGGCCGTTGCCGTTCTCCCCCACAGCTCGCGGCTCTCGCCGTCCTGAACTACAAAAGGGGCAAAAGGACATGAAGAGGGAAAAGAAGAGGAAAGAATCGTCGGACAAAGGGCGCGAGAACGCTTGGAACAAAGGGCAGATAGCGGACCTTACAAAAACACGGGGACGAAACTGGAAGTTGCTGGTGGTGGCGTTAGCAAAGCTCGCTAGGGCGGATGGGTCGAATGAGAGAACCGCGAAGAGTGGCGCGGACGACAGGTCCCTTGCCATTACCACCCTCAGCGCCGGGGCTGAGAAACCAGCGTTAACCGTCGTGAAGAGCAGCCTCGACTTGAAAGGCCCCAAGTCCAGACCCCGCGACTCGAACGCTTCGTCTTTTTAACTCTCGAGTAGTGATATTTGCCGCTCGGAAAAGCCAGAACCCTGTGCAACACTCTCAAACGCCACTAGAAAACATCCATCTTGGAAAGAAAAATTGGCCACGAAGCAAAAAAGGGGGAAAAAAGAGTGATGCGGCACACTTCCTGGCCTTTTCACGCTATGCGCGGAACGTCCTCCCGCAATCCCTAAGCAAAGTTTCGGGTTTTATGATTAACGAGAAAAGCCGAGACCGTGATCACCGCACCGCGGCTTCTTTTGCCTCTCAATGTCACACATATATTAATCTCTCGAGAATCTGAAATTTATCTTTGCCAAATTCGTAATGAATACTGGCCTCCGAAAGTTCTTGATTACGGTAATAATAATCTTTATCTCCCGTTCATTTAGGATCATTTAAATAAAAATGGCTTCGGAAAACGTGGGAAAATACGTCCAAATCCGAACTCTTAGATTTGTTGTGAGTTCGATAAGCCAACGAATCAGGGTTAGCAAACTCCACCTAATTTTGAAGATTGCTCACCATTTTATTATTCATTCAAATATTAATTTGGGAGATTACATTGTCCTTAATTCGACAGAAGCTTGAATGAGTTTCAACAATGTTTTTTATTAAACGGAATTAAAAAAATGCAAATCTCACAAAGTTTGCCGACGATGTGGATAATCCAAATTTATTCTATCGTTAAGTCCAATCAGCGAGTACGAGGGGTTGCAACCGAAAGAACGTTTATTTTCGCGCACTTGAGCATTTATATACAGCGAGAGAGTGGTTTCGTGGGTGTGCCGCAGCAGCGAAGAGCAAACACGGTAGATGCGGCAAAGGTTTGCGGGGCTCGATGAGACGACGAACCTGCGGCGGCGGGGGGTCGTTGCGGTTAACGAAAGTGTGCAGTACGAATAAGGGAAACTTGTGCAAGAGTAAGAGGCCGAGACGGGATTGAAAGGGTGTATATGCGAAGGGAGCGCAGGAGAAATTGAAGAGGATGAGAAGCGGATAGTGATCTGCAAGTATAATCTAATTAGCACGATTTGCATCGGTAATTCTCGTGTAGCGGAGCGACGAAGGAAAGAAGGAAGGAAGGAAGGAAGGAAGGAAGGAAGGGAGAGCGGCTATCACGCTCTCGAGAAGGTTTCCTTATTCGCTCCTGCTGGTTTTGGGGTCGTTCATCGCTATGTACGAATATCGATTCAGCTAATCGAGTAGGCTCGGCCTCTCCCGAGGGATTTTGTCTCTCCGTTGCTCATCGCTGATGCGAGAGAGTCTAAGGATCTTTAAACTAGTCAAAAAAGATACGTACAAAAAAATGGAGCGATACGAAAGATGAAGGAGGGAAAAGTTTATTACGGGGCGCGTTGGACGAAGGTGAATCGCGAAAGCGGGGGGAGGGGGCGAACGCGACGAAGGCGAACAAGAGAGACTGAGGGAAGAAAAAGGAAAAAGAGGAAAAGTGAGATCGAGGCTCCAGGGCATACTTAAGAGAGGCTGAGACTGGACTGGAATCAAGGGGCGGGTATATAAGAAGGGGGTTCTGAGAGGTAGAAGCGGCTCGAAATCCCTTTTTTCTGAGGCAATACAGCGAGCATCAAGACTCCCAGGACGTAATGAAAACATGAATACTTGAAGCTAACCCATCTCCGAAAGCCACCCCCATGCCCGTGCACCTCACCACCCTCAATAATTATATCCTCGCCCTCAAGCTTTAGCCTTGCAGCTCCCATTCTTCTTTCCTCTTTCTCTGTCGCTCTTTCGCTCGTTTTTTTTTGCTTTGTCTCGTCTTTCCCTGGATCTCACCCTACAAACCCTCCTCTAACTGCTCTTAGCGCCTATCTCTCCTACACTCGCTCGTTATATATATCGTTAAAGCCTGCGCCGTCTCTTTCTCGGCAAGCGCACGAGAAAAAGCCTAAAACGAAGGAGACTGTTGGCGAACATCAGAGGGTTGAGATCGCTATAGCTTCCACGCACGTATACACAGATGCAGAGGGCAAGGAGACGGTGGGACGGACGCAGGGTGCCATTTCTGTCCCCTAAATAATTAATTCCGGCAGCGCCGCCGGCTTAGGCACTGGAGAAAGGGAGAACCCTGATGTGGGGGAGGCAGATGAGCGAGGGAATATAGGTCCAACAAGGAAAAAGATAAAACCATAGAAAGCACGGGGCTGAGGGTAAACTTTGGCGCCATGCGCGCAACCTAACACACCTACATACCACATAACCCCAGTTTTTCCCTTTTTCGCAAAGAATCTCTATCGATCAGCTAAAATGCGTGTACGTTAGGGTTTCCACTAAAAAATCGATTTCCCTTTTTTATTTGCAACCGCAAAAAAAAATGAATTAAGATTTCAAATCATTTTTCTCACCGCTTTCAAAAATTTTCAACTTTTACAAATCAAAAAAATTAACAAAAATTACAACTTTTAAGATAAAGAACCTTCTGCATGACAAAAATCGTACAGAGTAATATGGCGCTAACTTATTTTGAGATAATGAATAATAATAAATTTTCGTTTTTTTAAGGCAATTTTGACAATTGTAATATTAGCATGGATGATTATAGCCGAAGAATATCTATAAAGATATTTGCATTCTTTATTTCACATCAAAGTTTACTTGGATCGTTCTAAACCACAATCTGTATAAGCATCCTTCATTAATCATACGCGTATTCGGTGGGCCAGGTTCGACTCAAGACACGTCAAATTCCACACAAATAGCTTGTATCCCCAGCACAATGGAATCCGTGCGATACAACCCCGGGGAAGTCTTCCAGAGTCGACGCATCCATGCGGAATTTATAACTTTACTGATAGACCGAAATAAAGACAGATTGAAAAATGATTGATTCAAGAAAAAGCTGACTGAGTAGTGAGCTATTTAAACTAAACGAATAATCTTTCACGAGTGAAACGAATCGTTTGTCTACGTCCACTTCAAATGGCAAAATTAAAATATCTCGATCATTTCGAGTATTCAAATGCTTCAAATAAGCACAACCAATTGGGAATCTTCAGTGACAAAACTCATTTCATAATTCCCCCCCAAATTAAAAATACGAAAAAGTAATCAACAATTTATCAACTCCGTTGTGAAAAAATCCTTCTTTATATGGCTCTGAATCGCAGCCATTTGTAAACGCAGTTAACCCTTCACGCCACGCCCTTATTCGACACAAACCTTACGTTTTAGTCATCGATATACGGGTCTTGCATAACCGTGCAACGAACCCACAGCCCAAAAATATAACACTCGAAAAGGGTTGAGTAAAGCGGTAAATACAAAGGGTGGAAGGGGCTCACAGCGAGACACGCCTTCTCATCAAAATAGCGTCCAATCCCGCGCGGGATTTGATAGCGCGGATGCATAATTATTATACGCGAGTAAAGAGTTGAGAGGGTGGCAGGTGTGCGTGAAGCTCTTGAGACCAGACTACGAGAACCCTGAAGGAAGGGTTAAATAAATCAGTGAGTCGCTTTCATTGGTCGAGGGCACAGGGTCGATAAAGCGTGTGGAGGGGTCTGCGAAATGTCTGTGAGCATTCTATAGAATTAATGCGTGATGTAGATAAATACTGTTCATATACTCAGTCAGAGCGGCCATCATGGATTTTTACCCCTTTCGGGCATAAATAGGCGCATGCGGCAACAAAGCTATCTGCACACGCTGTTTTGTGGTCATTTCCGAAAAAACGATGCAATACGAAGGTGGGACGCTTCGAGCTCGCGTTTATGAAATGAAAATCGATTGAATTGGTGCTGTGACGTTTCAACGAACTGTGAATACGTTTGCAGATGGTTTGGAAGATTTTTTTACTGACTTTTCAAATCCTGCAGACATCGATAATAATCGTTACGTTTCTCTTACGTGCGACCGAATGAAATTCCGATGTATAGTTGTATTCCAACGACGATTTTTTCGACTCCCTACGCAGGCTCTTGGAGTTCGTAAGACGTTTGCACGTGAGTTTTATTATGTGTGGAAGAAAAAAGGGAGAAAAAGATCGACTAATAATAAGGTCCTTGGAATAATCTTTGTGAGTAAAACTCAATGACGAGAGTATGAAAACGAATGCAGAGCAGGAATAGAGATCGGAAAATGAAGGAGCAGAGAGTGAGAGAAAGAGCCGGGCACGCGTGTTGCATAAACATGATTAAGTTTGATCGTCGAAGCGTGTCCGCATCTGTCCGAGCCGATATTGAGCATACAAAAAAACACATTTTTTTCCACGCACATTCCGCGCTGGGCGATCTCAGATTCGACAGTTTTGAACAAATTTTCTCCAACAGACGCTCCTTTGTCAAGGCTTTTTTGTGTTGTCGTTTTTTTCATTTTTCAATCCGTCCGGACCACGTACTGTACGTCCGCATTCGGACAACCCCTCGAACTTTCATTGTTCGATATTTATGCATTTCAGCGAGTCGAGAAAGATCAACTGCCTTCGATACTGTCCTTCTTCTTTTCGAGCTGCAACCCTCAATTTCTCCAATATTTTTCCTCCTCCTTGCCGCCAGTTTCATTCCCTCTGGTTCCAATTGTTTCTTTCTTTCTCAATTATCATTTTTCAGCAATGTCACTATCGAAGCGTATTTTCTCGAATCGATACCCACGCGACAACGAAAATGTTCTCTATCGCCTAACGAATGTGATCGGAGCGTTGCAGAGACGTGACAAAATTGCGATATTATTCTCGAAGGGATGAAACGAAGAAAAAAATCCCGCCGATCACCGTGACGATTTCATTGTGAAATGAAAAAAAGAAACGGCTCGGCGACATATGTTGTCTCGTTTCGAGTGAAAAACGCGTTATTAACAGCCGAAACGCGTGCGGTGATTTGGACAAAGGAAAATGGAGATTCCTCGTGGCTCAATCCTGCGCCCCGGTTACGTGAAATTATTCCAAGTCCAGGAGTGAATGCGCGAGCACGAAGCTCCACGCGTTTATAAAAGATCGGTGATTCGAGTGAGAAATAATTTATGAATTGAGAGATCGCGTGGGCGCTTGGGATTATGAATAAAGGCTCCTTTCAAGCCATGATTGCAATTCGACCGAACTACGCACGTGAGCACACCTGCTCAGGTGTGAAAGCGTCAACACTCGCCACGTAGAGACTATCAACGTCTCTATCTTTTCGGCATATATATGAATATCCTCGGGGTAGCACACATGTTTTTCCTCCCCAGCTCCGAGGTTTACCTGAAACGTTGACTTTAGCATGCGAGAAAAGGAGCGTCGAATTTTAGTGAAAAGATCATTATTTGTCGAAAGCGTTTTTCAGTGAATGTACTCCAGCTGGAAGATTGTGTACTTGGATAATTGGATTCAGTTTTCTTTCGTGCGTTTACTTTTTACATTGACAAAGAAAATTTCATGCAGAACAGTTTTTTTTAAATGAAATTTTAACTCCGATTTTGTGAAGCTTTAAAATCGCTTTCGTTCGATCTGGAGAAAATCTGTCAACGTTTTTGGGTTTGTTTCTCAAGTGCTCGCACATAGGAAACCAAATCGGCGAAGGTCAAAGGATTCTCGAGTAGCCAAAAACCGTGGAGCGAGGGGATGTGAAAACTCGTCTGGTTTTTGCCGATGACACGGTGACGATATCGTTGATACTTTCTGCCTCGACGATAAGTCCTTCTTTGAGTGCTCAAGAACTCGGCTGGGTTCATCGACAAGTTCCATAAGGCCAGCACTTGACTTTTCTACTTTTCACTCATTTTTTCTTGCTCCCGCTCTCGGTTAATTCTTTTTCCGGCTTGGAAGGGCGAATGCCGGTCTCCTGTGTCCGGGACACTTGCGGTATGCTTTCTCTTTTGAAAAAAGAGGGCGTGCTCCAGCGGCCCTCTTACTTTGAAGTCACTTGTCGGCGAGTTTTCGCCTTTGAGCACATTCCTAATGCATACTTACATAATCCAGTACGAACCTATATATATACTCGCATAATATCTTTTCATCCCTTATACAGACGCGCTACATTTTGTTTATTTCGTTTATTATTCATTGGGGAGCCCCGACGACCTCCAGGACTTTGAGACGCTCAATGAAAAATGTAGCAAATACATATTCCAGCACTTAGCTTTTCCCAAGTCCGATCGAACAATATACGAAAGGAAAAAAAACCGCAAAATAATCGCATTGACGTGGGTCGTACTTTGTCTTGAAAACTGTAATTATACTGTTGTCTTAATTTCGTATTAAATCTTCAAAATGAGCATTGAAATAATCGCCAATGTGGCATCGAAGATGCTCCGAGTACATACGCGTGCGAGGGTCCGGAAGATGATCTTCTGCTCGCACAAGCACGAACGCAACCTCGGGCAGCGTTACAGAGGTAAAATGATGCATTGGCGCCCAAGCGCAGCTCCAGGAGGAAAGTGAAGCCAGCGGGGGTTCGAGAGCTCTGCGTTTTCCAGAGAAAATAGAAGAAGAAGACGCATAAAAGAAACAAAGTGAGAAAGCCCTCGTCCTCTTTCATCCTCGCCCTCTCTTTTCTATCGCGCATTCTCTCCGCATCCACCTTCTCTCTTCTTTTCATTCTTACGGTACGCGAAGACGATGACGAGGAGGTAGAGCAGCCGCCTGTTGCTGGTCGCGTGGATCGCGTCTCGCGTGTGTGGAGATGTAGCTCCGACAGACCAGAGTGAGAGGGAGGAGGAAGCGAGAGAACGAGATAAGATGGAGTGGGAAGCGGAGCACGAGCTGCCGCTCCGGCCGCGGATGAGAGGATGAACAGACGATATAGTGGAGAAAAAAAAGCACCGAAAAGACGAGGAGGGTGATGTGCTGCTGTGTGTTTACCAAGATGCCGACTCAACCACCTAATACCATTCTCATCTGTGTATGAATACGTATATAGAGGTAGATTTATTATATCAACGTACACATGTATCTACATATTCGGGGTCCCGTTCCTGCCAACAACGTGTTTTTTATAGACTTGAATATACGACGAGTGATAAAGTATACAATGGTATATTATCATAATTAACGATATCTGATTGTTAACAAGTGACGGTGGCATTATTGACTCGGGAAGTTGACGAGACAAAGTTGTGTGCTCCGATCATGATTCTTCATGGTCCAGTAGTCTGGCTAATTGCATTTGGAAATTCGCAGATTCATAGCTTTTCCAGAATCGTCGTTTCACGCTCTTGATAAACCTTCGGAATTCACTTCCGAGCATTACACTATGAGCGTGCTTTTATATCGGGTGGAATGCACTCCGATGAAAATATAGAGATTTTTATGAATACTGATGATACCCAATGGAATGAGGTTAATGAACGAGTGAAGCGAACCGGCGTCGGGAAACTCAAAATCCAGTTGAAAATATCTCGCGAGCTGTCTTCCTAACTAACATATTCCTGGCTGTATCCTTCGTCGCACGAGCGCGTATGTGAAATTCGAAAACACAGTGAAAAAGAGAATGGAAGAAAAGGGACAGTGCTAAAATTTGGAGCGCCTTTGAAAATAAGAAAAAAATAATAGTTTAACGTAACTAACCCGACAATAAAAAGGCGCGTAGCTGCGGCCATTTGTCAATGTCCATTAGCGAGGAAGAGCTATAGTAGTCTCTTTGGTAGTCAGTTCGCTCGAGATATTCGTACAATGCGTAGGCCGTTTTGCCGAACACACGGCACAATGTTAAAGAGTTGTGTATTTGCGAAGTTAAATTAACCGTGGGCAGACTGACCATGGGCGACTTACGATTGTACAGCTGCTAAAGGCGAGAGTGAGAGAGAAAGGGATGCCGGAGACATGGGTGGTCGTCTGTAGAGAGCTAGGAAGGGAGGAGAAGGAAATTAGGAGGAGGGAAAAGAGAACGAAAGCAAAAGCACAAGAAAAATAGAATGGAGTTCGTCTCAAGGTTCTGTAAAAGTGCGTTCAAAGTCTAGAAGGTAAGTGTCCTCACTCACTCGTGCAGCTTAGAGAAGCACTGAGAGACGAGGACGAGAGCTAAAAAGTATGCACAGACGCGAGGAGAGCGATGGAAAGACTCGAACGAGATGACGACGAGCCACCTCTTTAGGAGCGATCAAGCGAAAAAACTGCGACGGTGCGAGAAAACGTATTATGGTAAACGGGCCAAGGGACATCTTCCATAAACTCTTTCCTAGCTTTGACGGATCCTGAATAGTTTCGGGCGAAGGATAAAAAGGTAACTCTCAGGTCCCGCATGATTAACTCGGAATCCTTCTGCTTCGAAGTTCTGTACACGAATAAAGGAGTTGCCGAAAAGTTGTTGCTATATATTTGGCGAACGAACGAAAATCCTGCGTCCGTTCGCATCGACTGAGATCTCAAAGACAATTTCGTTGACTCCGGTATATGTGAAAGAACTCGAAATAAATTAATAGAAAATCGTAGCAGTTTTATTTCTACGTGTTTTCGTTCCACAGGTGCGCTTCGATAATTTTTATCTTGCCATTTGCGTTGAAATTCTATTTTCAATGCTCAATTATTATCAATCACGAATGATATATTTCAAACGAGTCAACCGTTATTATTTGTCATTCATTATTTATCGTTGACGGTCAACAAGATCCGCTGCGTTATCTTCCCAAATTTTCGAAATTTTCAACTTAATCGCTTCAACTCTTGCGGAAGATTGAGAGACCCCCTCCCGAGTGTACTACGAACTTAAAGATAACTTTATTTTCATGCGTCCTTGGTTGTCTCGTACCTCGTAAAGTGTCGGGTTCTAATGACGTTTTAATGTAAAACTCATGATCACCGCGTTTTCACTGTTTCGTGAAATCGTTTCAATTTTCTCCTTTCGAAACTCGTCCGTCTCAGAGTCTTTCATAAAAGTGATTACAGTTTTTTCAGCTGCTCGAATAAGTCCAGAGGTCTCTCTTCAATTCCGCGAAATCTGAATCCCCGGTGAAATTTTAATCCACCGTGTTGAATCCCCTGACCTGAGATCTCTTGGTGCTTCGATCCTTAAATAAATTTTGGATGCGCGATCTGGACAATGAATTCGGGACCACGGAACGTGCATGGTGGATCCAAGCCGGCCTGAACACGAGAAAGGGACAGCCTGTAGAATGAAGAAGAAAAAGAGAAAGAGAGAGAGAGAGCAAGAGGAAAAGGAGGAATTAAAGAAAAGGTGGATATGTGCGGCGAGTGAATAAGGACCACACATTGCGAGTGTGTCCTCCGGTTATGCCACGGGGAAACGCATACATCATAAGAGACTCAATTGAGTCGTAACTCGAGTGAAAACCCACCATTATAGCATGGCGCATATACAGTTTTTCAACATGTGTGAGTATCCATGGGATATTCCATATCGAACGTGACCAATGTCTTGCTTGAGTTTTCCAAACGCGATCCGGAGGATTTAACCAACGCTTACGAAAACATGGGACTTTATAAGTATCGAAAAAACATCTTTACATCTCATCGGTGCTCAATTCCTTCTGCCTCATCCTGTGATTATTCTTTACCTATAATGTACGAGTCCATTCTCAAAGGGAGAAAATTTGGAGTACTTAGAAACTCTCAATTGTTTAATGAGAAGCAGTTAAAAAATATCGCGTTAAAAATCGTTGAGTTTCGTTGTCCATTGAGTTGCCATTAACTGTCCCATATGTGCTCGTACATGGAGCGTAGTTAGTTATGTTTTCCTGTGTTGCTTATGGATTCCCCACGTGATGACGTCTACTCGGGCGTAATGGAGTACTCTTGGATGAAACGTATTATTAGCTCGACTGGTGTACCTCCCAATGTAAAGGATTTCATCCCTTTCATTTCTTTGTAGCCACCACGTTTAATATTTCTGGCTGCTTCGACGGTTGAAACAAAACTCCGAGTCTGAACGAATTAAGCAATTCATGGTTTCACCTGTCCCTGGGCTGACGTCACTGGTCTAACATGCGAATTGTAATTCAGGTGCGATTTCGATTATTTTATGAATCATTTTTTTGATGAGGTAATAGAAATGTTGTAAATATTTAGAAACTGAGAGATTGAGTTATTCTTTGTACGGTGTGAGTACCAACGAGACTCGATACGATAATCGTTAAATTTCTGAAAGCAAAGAAGACAAACTCAAGAGCAAAAATTCGTGTCCCAAATCCTTGACATTCCGGAAGCATTTTCAACAATTCTCGTTTCCTACACAAGTTTTGACTCTCCTGTCAGTCGCGATAAAAAAATTAGCTGGGAGCTGACAGATTCGATGCACGCAGGATTGTAGAACAAGGATATGGAGAAGCGGAGTGTTGGGGTGAGATTTTTTTTGCACTGGACGTTGAAAATTTTGGACCAGTGGCCCCTCGATTGTTGCTAGGCAATTCTCATGGGTCGCGTTCCCCGAATGGCTCTTTGTAAAAAAAGAGAGAGAGAGAAGTGTAGAGGAAAAGAAAGAAAGGGCACGAGAACGGGAAAGTCTACAAGCATAATGTGTAACTCAAGCAGGGTCGAAAGTTCGATTCTGCTTTATCTCTCGGACAGCGAACTCTAGGACTCTGCTGGTTTGGCCGTCACAGCTTTCGATATATCTACGATGTTACGTTTATACGGAGACGAGCCAACGAGTATATTCGCAGCTCCCTTTTTGACGTTTGTCTCACGGAAATGTATGCGTGCGTGTAGATACAACAAAACGTGTCTGATCGATTCTTTCAACGGAAACTCCGGACGGAACAAAGTCGGGTACAGTGAAAAGCGGAAGTCGCTGTCGCCGGTATACACGCATACAAAAAGCCATACGGAAAATTTTGATAGGTTGCATGCTGAATTTTCCAATGCGGATAGAATTCACCGTGCGATTGTATATTTGTTTCGCCTTATTTCAATCACTGCGCTTGTTTTTTTTTTTTTTTTTTTTCCCACCTACTCGGTGCATGAATAGGGCAAAAAACTGGTCCAAGCGTCAGGAGCGCAAGAATTGTGTTGAATCATCTTTGGATCACGTGACCATGATTAAGTCGTTGGTTTGTACATGTGTACAGAAGTTGAAATTCTCTGTAATCAGCTGATCATTTAAACGTGGTAGACAAAGTCAATAATAATGCACTGACACACGTCATCGGGCTGATTGCGGAATCGTTTGTTCAACCAAAATATTGACACATTTTTTCATCAGCTGCGAGTCCATAAGACGCGTATTACGTTTTCCCAAAAGCTAGGAAACACACGAGATGGATTATTCGACGGTCGCCATCGCAGCTGCACAGAGGGAAAAGAGTGAGCTTCGCCGAGCCCCGCGCGGGCTCGACGAATTAGTTGCGAATGTGCGTATACCCCGCTCAAAGAGAATGGGGAGAGAGAAAAGGACCGTGCGGGGCGAGAGAAAACGGAAAGACGTAAAGGGCGAGCGTTTCTGACTGTGTGGAAACGAAAATTCTACTGCTCTACTACGTCAGAAAATAAAGGGGGTACGCCACAGCGTGTATATGTGCGAAGCAAAGAGAGAGAAAAAGAATGAGAGGAATGAGAAATCCCAAGGTGAGAGGAAGACAGCAGAAGAACGGAGAACTCCCCCGAAAAATGTTGGTCAACCCTCCAAATGTTGTTGGACTACGGGAGAGGGCGATCGAACGGGGGTGGACATTCGATTGGAAGGGTGCAACCTAACATCAAATCCACGAGATCTCAGCCCCCCTTCGCATCTAACTTTCCTATATGAAAGCCACACTCTCGGAGGAGTTCTCTTCGCCATATCCCGCCTCGAATTACTCACCACCCTTCATCTCTCGAGCCACCCTTCCACCCCTTCCACCTTCGCTCGCCTGCACCACTGCCCCCGTCCTTCCCGCCTCGTCGTTCCCAAACACGTTTCTTTCTCCTCCTCACCCCCTTCACCGCACCGCCAACTATTCTCTCCCTTCTCTTTCTCCATGGTCCTTTAGCCCGAAAATCCAAAAACGAGGGGATTTTTCGTGCTGGCGCGTGTGGACCACGATCTCATTGCGTAGGGGGTTGATTCTCTCTGTATAACCCCCTCGTCAAGTTTCGATCTGTCACAGAGGGAGAAAAGAACAGAGAATTTCGTCGTTTTATCGTGCGGCTTCTGTCTCCTTCGCTCTTTCCCTGTTCCACTCGTTTTCACAGACTTTCATTCGTACAAAATAATCGAAATTGTGGCATCTCTCCCTTTCTCAATATCTCGTTACCTCTTATATTCGCTCATTGCAACCCTTCGGTTAAAATTCCGAGGGGCAGGCTCTCTGAAAACGGGGAAAATAACTTTCGCCCTTCGCCTTACGACTGGAAATCGCAGTACACGATCGAACTTCGTCGATGAAAACGTTCCAACTCGAGATGACTTACGCTTGGAATCTCGAACGAAATTAAACGATCTCGAGATATCACGCGATTTCGGAAAATCATATTTTCCAACGGTACAAAAAAACCACAGTCAATAGCAAATCGAGTAATGAAAAAGTAATGACTATTTTCGATTTTACTTCAATCTCTTCTTCGTCCCACTGCATGATCGAAGCGTTGCGCAATGTCTCGAAATCTCTCTGCCGAATATAACTGTCAAATATCGTGTCCACGCGACGCGGTCTTACATCGTGAATGAAAAATAGGAAAGAAATGGCACTGGAACCCGTCCCTTTTATTTTAGCCATCGCTACTCATCGAATGTGAAGAAAAAGTGGAAGGAAGCCCCCGCTCCGAAAGATTGATTCGAGCATGAAGGGTCGATGGAAAATAAGAATGATTCGGACGCCTATGTACGAGAAATAAATAAATTCTATGATCCTCCAGGACGAGGGAAGCGTGACCATAAGTTTCATATACGTATATACATATAATGTGAGGTCAACATATAACCGCGCGTGCGGCTCTCCGGATGAGCTCGCGGACGTGCCCGAGGCTCGCCGCGTCGTCGTGAGAGCACACACATGTGGAATCGTGCGTCAAATGCAGAGACGCGAGTTTTCGTGGCGAGGGAGATGGAAGAAAAATCCGAGGCGAGGTAAACGGAGACAGGAAAAAATAGAGGAGTAAAAAATGAGTGAGCTGGACGGAGAGGTAAATGGGTATTATATTATATGGCTGGAAAAATAGGAAAATCGGTGCGACCAGTTTTCTCCTCGATATACACGCGAAAACGTAGCGTGGAATATTTGCGAGTACGCGTGCGTGTGTGCACAGGATGGCACGTATGTACACGCGCCGCGTGCTCACGCGTACAAATATAGTGAGCCGTGGATATAAAGAGGGATAAAACGGGGGGTGGACGGTGAGTGAGGAGCAGCGAAGAGCTAAACTGGGGTGGTTTCAGGTCCGCCATTCAATTTATCGACGGATTGACAGCTCTGTTAGGCCCTTGTTACGTTGAGCTCGCCATTTTCTCCCTTTTTCTCTTCTCGTATAAACATAGATGCTGGAAAAAAATGAAAATTTGAAAAAATGAGGGCAGAGAACGAGAGGAGTGCAGGGGAGAGAAAAAGTAGAAGGAAACGAAAATGGAAGATATTTGAGGAGGACAGTCGACGCAATGTTGTCATGCTAAGCCATATGTTAAGAACAAAAAATTTCAAAATGTTCGGAATTTTATAAAATACGGTGATCATATTCTTTGATAACAAACTCGACGATACAATTTTTATTTTGATTTTTCTTCTACACAGTTATCGAGTAATTAAACACGAAAGATCACGTGTATAAGCTACAATAAATAGAAGTATGCATTCCGGGTAAAAGAACTCTGCTTTAATGCTTTTGCACTTCATGTTGAAGAACTTTATCACCAAATTTTGCCAATTTATTAATATTTATCAACGCATGTACCGAAACTCCTGGAGAAATCGATAAAAAAAGGCTGCACTATATAATCGTTGCAACTTTTTTCGTGACTCAGAGAGATGAACTTTGACAAGGCGTTACGTATGTGGACCTTCGAATCGAACGGTGAACAAAGAATTTAATCGGACAGTGACGCATCGGTCATTGGCTCTCGGTCTCATGGCCTTTATTATTTACCATTTGTCTAATCGCTTCTGGAATCGAGAATCAACGACTTTGGATTCACTTCCATTTCCTCGTGTCGACTGTATTTCGAGGCATTTTCTCGCTACTCTTCACAATTTTAGGGACCAATGAACTATGACAGCGATCGAGCACTCGCGTTTCTCACAGTTTATTTTGATGCTCTTGCAAAGCGTTTTCTGCTGTCTCTGACTGATTTTCGGAAGTTTTTCTCCTGGTTCGTGTCGTCGATCCCTCTCCGACACAATCTACTACGAAAAATATTGAAAGGGATGATATTTTTAAAGCAATGTTGTGTCGAGCGGTGTTTATGCTCGTCTAGACAAGTACGAATCAATAGTCGAAAAACTGTACGTGGGTACACGTATACACATTAGGTACCGTTATTTTATATCGGAGATAAGATCTTTGTATGAGAATAAAATGGCGAAGGGGTGCTCGCTCGTCTGGTAGGCTTGGGCGGCGATGAAGAAAAAAAAATCGAGGGGATTTTCTTCATCCGCTTAGAGAAGACAGTGTTGGGACGAGGCTTGGCTCGGCGTTACGTAAACTCGCCGCTGGAAAAACCTTCGAGAACCGAAAGCGTTTGTTGCATATGCGCAGAGTAATGCGAAAAACTTCGGTTTTTTTTGCACAGTCCGTCCCGTCTCTCGCGGATGAACCCACGTATATTTGTGTCTTGACAAGAGCTCTGTGACGGAAAAAGAAATCGATTGATTGCACTTACAAACTCATCTTTTTGGCGTCCCATGCCTCGAGCCAGACTGGAAAACCCGAGAGGTTCACGTACAATGCGATGGAATCCAGAGTTTTTTATTAATTCCACAGTGCACTCGTGTGTGCATTGTCATTAGGGTGCGACTGAGTAGAAAAAAAGCAATGCAGATGAACGAGACAACGAAAGTAAAGCGGAAAACCGATTGCGTGACGGAATAAAGTTGCACTTGGAGCCCCGCAATTATTTTTTTCAATCCGCATATGAGCCACAATATTCTGCGAATATCAGTAGAGCAACGGAAGGGCCCAAGGGCAAGACAAGGAGCGGTAGGACTCGAGGCATATTCGTTTCGTGAATATCCAGAATTCTAGGACTTCCATGTACAGCGATACTAGCCGGGCGGTGAAAAAAGGCGAGGCCACAGAGAATAGAAAGCTCAGGGTCAGAGATCTACGAAAAAATGAAATAGAAAAGAATGGGATGAAAAAAAAATCGTATGGATGAATAAAAGTAGAGAAGTGGACGTCCTTCCTCCTAGACCAGCTGGCGTTTCGCCTCCGTCTATCTATTTCCTCTCGTTTTTGCAACTCCGGCTTATTCGCACGCCACATGTTTTCGACACACTTATACACGAGGATACGTACACTCGCAAAACTGACAATGAGAATTAACCTGGAATATGGTGAAAAGTTAAAGCGTATCCACCGCCATCCAGGAACTCTATTATTAGACGAAACAAGTGGAGAAGACATGCCTGTACGAGGAATGTTCACGTAAAATACGATCTTCATAGGAGCCATGTGGAAAATAGATTCTCGAACTTGTTTTCTCACCTTGCATCGCGATAGGTTCCTCCATATGAGAAAATAACAGAAAGCAATCAATTTTGCGCGAGTCGAATGTCAATTAGAGCCTAAAACATATTTTCGTAAAAAAATACTGACAAGCGACTCTCCGCGTGCTAGAAGTTTTGTCGTTTTTCTGAAATCGTGATTGACTACCCCCCATTGAACGACGATCAACAATGTTTTTCTGCAACAAAAAATGCTCCGGCTTTGGCGTACAGGACTTCATAATTCTCGGACAATAAGACGTTGAAAAACTCTCAATAACGATGATAAGGGCGAGCGAAACGGTCCAGTTGTCTGCTATGTAATTACAAAGATTCGTTGAACATCAGGCAATTGGCAAGCACAAGAGACTCGTTCGTTACGGAGCTGCACTTAGCACGGTAGTTCGTGGAGAAAGCACAAGGTAAAAAACCCGATGAGCTCGGACGAGGAAAAAACGCACGTTTGGCTGAACAAGCAGGGCGTTAAATCCCCGGGTATTAACAGTGAAACATGTGATGACTGATTTCTGAAGTATCGAACTGAATATCAGCGCGAAGAGGATCGTGCGCGCGGCTTGTTATCTCATTTTGTCACGGCTCGAGTAAATATCCACTAATTACACACGCCCGTCGGACCCGAGATAGAACAACAACGAAGTCGAGATGGAAAGAGGGGCGGAACGAGCGGAACGGAGAGAGGGACCGGAGAGAAAAGAGAAACGTACGTCGCAAGATATCGAGCCGGCTCGCTCCGATCATTGGATTTCAGGTTCACTCGTCGTCCTGTGTGGCTCATTCCCTCTGTTCGCTCAATTTTTTCTTCCTCCGGTCTCTTTCAATTGAATCTTTTCCCTCTCTCGTTTACCACTTAAGATTCTATTTCGGGGCCAATGAAACTGAGACGGTATTGAGAAAAAATATCTGCTACGAAGTCCGTTAAGAACTTAATGATTGACAGGCTCACGGCGATTGCGAGATTCACTTTTTTCTTCGAGCATTGATATTGCCACTTTTTTATCCGGGCATTTTGTAGCGGACAAGATTATTCCTCGATCGTACATATCGTCCGAATGAGCGCGCACATGTATAACGAACTTTCGTCAAACGACCATCTGTCAATCCTCCGTGCCGTCAGAGCGTGTCTCAAACTTTTCAAGAAGAAAAAAGAAAGTGAGAGGGCAAGGAGGAAAAGAGATGAAATGAAAATTAACAAAGAACGACGACGACGAGCGAGCCTCGCTACTCCGGACATTTCAATTATATTTTCCAATCTTCCGTTGTTGTTGTTGTTGTTGTTGTTGTGTGACGTCCACACGTGATCGCGGAAGCAGAACGTCGAATAGGGTCAATTTGAATTATTCGATGTCGAGATGCGGCGGCATCGTGGAGAAAAAAAATTACAACGAAGGGAAAAATCAACTGCTGCGTATGATGAAACGAGCGAAAAAAGTGCACCAACGTTCTATCGAGCAAGATCCGGAAAAGCTCACCATTCTATACGCCATTTTTTGTCACTTCAAGAAAAACGTATCGAACACGACGATCAAGATATGTCGAATTAATCCTGGAAGCCTCGGAGTGGACGATCGGTCAGATCGAAGGGAAGATTGTCCAGCATCATTGCAGAATTCGTTACCTTCAAATTTCCGTCTGCAGATCCACATCTTCTCTCTCTCTCTCTCTTTTGCTCTCTCGCTCGGTGACCATCACAATGAATGTCCTTTGCGATGTATCGACGACTTCAAAAATTCCGTTACACTCGTGTCAAGTGTTTCCAGATCACAGAGAATTATACGAATTCTGAGATCATTCCTAACTGTGGGAAATGTGAGCACATGCTTAATGTGCTCACATCGGTGAAGGAGATGTGCAAGGAAAACTATTTCAACGGTTTCTAACGTACGATTTTTTCACAAGACGAGCAAGAATTATCTGCCGAACGCAAGGGTAATTTTTTCCTCATTTTTTTTAGGTTTGCATAGGGGATGCTTTGACGGATCGCGTATCAGGATTTTCGTTTACTTGTTTCGTATTCCTGAAGGATGTTTTTTTTTCTTTTTCAATTCATTTTGCCCACATGCAAATCGTACTTTTTCTACTGGATTTGTTCGACGCTGAAAAAAGTTATTTAACTATCGAATCGTGCTGAAGAACGAGGGAAACGAACCGATGCGAATTCGTACCTGTCGCACGAAACCAAAACAACATTTATTTTTCTTACATATGTTTCGAAGCATCAGCGATATCGTTTTTTCTCTAGAAGTGCGCTTCTCGGGGAAACGAAAAGGGACGAGCAAACCGGAGGGTGGAAATTAATCCACAGGGAGAGAAACACGAGAGTCGAGAGGCAGAGAAAACAGCACGTGGGATTATTTTTGTTGTGTATTGTGTGGGCGGACTTTGGAGCATGATATACCGTGCAGCGATTGACGTTGACGAACACAGTCATTGGCCACTCGAATGGAAAGTTACGATAGTCGAAGACCTGTTCGTGGAGATTGAATTATGTTTTTCAGTCAGTTTCAAGGCAGTTCATGCACGAAACGATTTTCTTAATAAAGTTTTGAAATTTACGCTGAACTTAAATGGTTAGTCGGTTACTGACACGCATATCAAATTTTAAAGGGTTCGTCTTATTGGTTATTGAGATAAACGTGTTTAAATATGAAGAAAAATACACAGGGTTTTAGGGACTCTGCGTAAAAAATCGTTTATCTTTCCATATAACGAATGAACACTTCTTACGAAGTTTATAAAAAATTACACAATAACAATTTAATATATAATGAAGGTTTGGGAAAAAATTCGAGACGATTGTCTTACTAGTAATAAAGATATATTACGTTGAAGATAGAACAAAATTGGTAATGAGCACTCGCATAACCTCACGTTTGCTTATTTCGACATTTTGTCCTATCTTGACTGGGACCATTGCTGTCATAGCCTTCTGTCTTTTTATTAATTCTTTTTTCTTGATTCATTTCTCTTTGTTTTTACCCTTTGCGCTCTACATCAACTTTCGCCAAAAGATAAGTTGAAAAAATGTATTTACCATTTCGAATTAATAACTCTGACATTAATAAAATTGAAAGTGATGATACCGTTAATTAGGGATTAAAAATCGATGCAAATTAGACACCCATAAAATACGATCCTTCGAACATGATCAACCTTAAGAAACGAGGATGCAATCAGTCCGGTAAAACAAAAGAAAAAAAAATTTCCGTGCAACAACCGAACGAGCTATTTTCTGCATGCGCGTACGCCACTTTTGTGGCGCAACTAGGATTAACGAGATTATCGAAAAGAGCTTATTTTCGTGCGTACCGTCGTTTCCCAATTTGAGCCCGCAGGGTGAAAGTTTATAGAGAACAGTCAGCTGTGTATTTTCGGAAAAATTTTGACGCAGTGTAAGCGTGTCGATTAAGAAACCAGCTCCCTCGTGTCTACAAGCGTTGTTTCCCTAATTCTTCCTTTCTCGTCTGCCCCGTGTTTCAATTTAACTTCATATTTCGTCAGTGTGGAAAGTGCCATGTTTTTTCAACAGGCCACTTACCAGAGTCATTTACCAATCAGTGCATTAACATCGAAATGATTTTCCAATGAGCGAAAGTGCTAATGAAATACTCAAAACTAAAGCAGCGTAGACCTTCGTCTACTCGTTATTTTTTCGATGATAACGAACTTTTATTCAGCACGTAATCACTTGTCTGATTCATCAACAATACGCTTCGAAACACCATTCCATCACAAAGCATTTACGAATATGCATTCGTCACCGTTACGTCTATACATAACAAAAATTACGTCCTCGCAACGCTGCAGAATAATATTTTTCTTTTTTTTTAAAGCCTTTATTGATTCGTTGGATTATCGAAATTTGTTCGCCTGCCTGTATACACACTCGAGAACGAGGATGATAAATCGTTTCGTTATTTATTATTTGATTGTGATGCGACATTATACCACAGTATGAGGTACAACTCATATACTCGGGCGTAGTCCTGTACACGGCTCTCACGCGAAATCCTCTTAAAACTATAAAGCATTAAACAAACAAGACCTGTGTGCGGCTCGTTTTTTTATCATGGATTAGAGCTCTCCCCTAAACGAGCCGCCGGCAAGTTTTACGAGCGGTACGTATACATCATTTTTTTCTCGATGTCTTGTGTAATATAACGTAGAGAAACGATTATCGATAGTGGCGGGGTTCAAAGTAAACGAAATATATAGAAAAACTTCGAGACCGGTGGGTCGAGTATAGGTCGTCGGTGCGTAAGTATCTTACAGCACACAACCTGTCACGTCGTACGACGTTTGTCATAAATCTGATTATTAATCGATTAGACGAATTTTGGAATAAAAAATTCCGGAAGAGAATCGATTCCGATGAGATCGGAAGGTGTTTGAAGCAGAATAAAGCGAGCGTGAGGAATGACAACTGAAAAATGTTGCTTAAAATTGACACGCTCAGCCCCCGTGACCCGCCCGAAAAACTCATTTTTCAAACCTCAATATTTTAAGGACGAGAAACGAACGGATGGTTGACGCGAATATTCTCTGGTCTCGAGTGCCTCGACCTTCTCCTGATTATTTGTGTAGTAAAAATATAAAACTTCCGAAGCAGGGAAAGGAAGGTAGAGAGAGATTGAGAGCGAGAGAACGAGGCAGATGAAGAGACGGGGGAAAAGAAAGTATACGAATTTGGAAACCAGCACGACAATGTACCGAAGGCAGAGCTTTCTCGTATTTACGATTCGCCTCCAAGCAAAACTGGAGCAGTTCCGTTAATTTTCATTGCCACAGCTTCGAGCCTCCTTCTGCTCTTGATGCACTCTCAAGATTCGTCTCATATCCCAGCAGCAGCGTTTATCAGGCAATATTTACATACAAATATCTGTAAACAGGGCATTCTAGGCTGGATAAGCTTTACTGTGATTACCCAGATAATATTCTTCCACGCACTCCAAATCCGGCACGAGATATTTCGGAATTGATTGTTTTCGATGATTTGAAATATTCATAAAACCTACGAATTCCTTCATCGATGAGATTCCCCAAATGCGACGATTCGAATTTTGTACACTCGAAAAAATAATTTAGCACGAAAAACTCATCACACAGAAAGTTTCGTTGTTCATTGTAAGAATAGAAGAAATTCTACAGAGATGGAGAAAGTTGACGATTATTCTCGTCTCGGAAGAGAACCCAAAATGATGTTCACTCGGTGTGAGAAGGCCTGCCGCCCTTGGAACGTGCATGCGTATGCCACGAGAAGACACCCGAACGGTGATGTATATAGCCTTATACCGGCCGTTTTACGGCCAGCAGTTATATTATTTTGGAGCAAAATTTTTAAGGACCTTTCACTATTCATTGGAGCATATTTCCAAGTCTCAGAGACAAGAGGAAACTACCCCTGTCGTCTTTCCACGTTTGAATATATACGCATGTATTGTAGAAATCCTGTAAAAGAAAAATAACAACGTTGAAGAGGCGAGCATTGAGAAAATTGTAAGCTCCCAAAAACGACGTACTTTTATGATAAAACCCGCCCGCGACCATCGCTTCAATTACGAGGGAGCGAGCGGGCCTGAATTATTTTAAGTGCTCCACTAACTCGGCCCCCAAAGTCTCCTTTTCGTTTGTACTTTTATTGCATTCCAAAATTTTGTCAATTTTATAGATTTTTTCCTTTTCTCTACCGTGTCTTTGTGATAATCGTATTGAGGTTGCTGCTGGCATAAAAAAAAAATAATAATAACAGCATGAAAGTAAAATATTCATTGACCCTAATAGGGTGCCAATTCGTTTGACTCATTTCTCCCAAATAAAAAGCATAAACCAATTTCACCGAGCTGTCAACAGTGGAAAATCACGAAACGTTTTATTGAGATTTATGGCTCGTTTTTTTCTTTCGTCGTCCCCCCCGTCCTCCCCCCCATACCACATTTTCAAATTACATTAATTGGATTAGTATCATAATTCCTTATACAGATAATGACTAAGGTTTTTAACACGAATGTTTTAAGGCCTCGAAGTTACAATATGCAGTCAAAAAATTCAAGCTTTCGTCGTTCAAATCCATCGAAATATCCGTTATTTCGGTATACCGATTGATGGTGCCAATTAATGGCGGCTAAGCCGACCACATATTTCTGTAATACGACCAAACACGTAATGTTACGTAAATTATGAAGAAATTCAATGTCTTTTCTCAAAATACCCCAAACTCTTTTCGTCTCTCTCTCTCTCTCTCTCTCGCTCGTTCACCTCTTTTGGCATCTCTCCAAATTCGATTCGGCACCAGGTATACACCTTACCATAGGGTATATACCCCTTTGAAACCTCGGTCACAATAGTCTATACGCCAGGTAGAAAATTCACGCTTTTACCTTCACAACAACGACCAAGGGTTAAGTGTCGTAATGATTGTCGATAATCTGGCCTTTGTTGGGGACTAGGTTAAACTTTGCTCTTTCTTTTCAAATTTTTTTGTTCAGGCTTTTATTCCTCGCCGATTTTGCGCATATCAGGACAAACAGAGCTCTACATAAGCCAACTTGCTTAAACCAATAAAGGGATGACTTTCAATGCGTTTTTCATCGCGGCGGAAGGGTATAACGCCAAGTCAGTTAGCCAAAAAGACGTTCCCTCGCGGGGAGGGGAATCTTGAAGAACATAAAAACTCTCACTACACGCTCATAAAACATCCTTTCCAGGAACGTGTGAATTCTCATATTTATTTTTCCACTTCAATTTTCTTTCTTCATGTCCCTTGCAAATTTTTAATTTTTTAATACCTTCGGACAATTGAAACTAAATTAAATTATGATGACCCACCGATCAAGCCCTGGATACTTGGAATTCCTAAACATTTTTTCGATACTGAGCCCAGCACCGAGACGGAGATAAAAAAAACGCCATTTTCGGCGTACATTCTTTCGCAAATTTAACACACACATACACTCGATTTAGTAGTATCCGAAAGTTCGGTAAATTCTCGCATGTTTTATGGACCATAAAGAAGAAATAATAAAGTTCAAAAGCAACGACCTGTTTGAAGATAACCACGCGCGCACGCACATAAATAAACGGAATTTCGACGATACGCGTCTACGTATAAATTCCAATCTCTTTCGATATTCATGTAGATCGGAAGAGATTGGAATCTCTCTTTCAATATTCTCTTCCGCGTATGTTTTCATCACTCGAGATGTTGGCCTCTTGATTCTAGGGGTAAGGTCCTCCCGGCTCGGCGTTTGCGGCCCTCGAAAAATCCCGTTGATATATATAAGAGCACACACGCTCGCGTGCGACTATGTAAAATGTATCTGTTCGCGAAGACGCGGCGGGATCTCGTTTTCTCTTTTGCTCCGCATTACGGTTTTGTGGCGTCGACAGGGTTGGAGCGCGTGCGAGATAGCTTCGCCGATGTAGTGCGCGAGGGTATGTGAGAAAGAGACGTGCGTCGATATACGCCACGAAGGGACGCATGGAGCGCTTTTATTCATTCATTCGTGCGCGAGAGCACGAAGGTGAGCTCGTTGAGTCTGGCGTGCTCAAGATGCGAGACTATCTGCACACGTACGTGATCCATGCAGCATGAAAATGTTACTTTTGTGCTGAGATTCTCGTACGTGGACATGCACACGTGCATTGCGCGTGTGTGTGTGTGTGTGTGCCACACTAATTCGATGGGGAAAAGTGTGCGTTTGCTCTCGGCGGAGATCCCGAGCGAGGAAACGGGGGCCGGAGGGGGCGAACAAATTTTTTTTTATCCTCCGTCTCTCAGGGCACGCGCGGCGCACGCCCCGCGACGGCAGGTGGGAGCCCAGGAGAGAACGAAAAAGCGGCTCTCTCTTGTACGATGCAATCGAGCAGTGCGCTCAACGAGGCTCAAACTCCCAGGATTTTCTGATTTCGGGCAAAAAATTATTCCCCGTAGGACTTTTCAAGGGATATAGGAATGACTGACTGGAGTTAACGGCGACGTACAGTCGTTGGCCGTGATGCGACGGGGATGGGCATCGTCACACTTGGCACGGAAATCCTTTGTTGATTCTTTCCTGCTAACGCAGAATTAGGATTTTCACGAATTCAGGGAGCTTCGGGACTCCTTTGTTATTAATTTTTGCTCGGGAAAATTCGACGTTGATCTTTCGATTAATTCAAATGTTATTATCCTGGTGCTGATTTTTTTTTTGGGTTTATCATCGGAAATAAAAGTTTATGTCGGAATTTAGAACTGCATTTTAAAACATTTCAATCGTCGCTTCATCGTCCAACTTTTCCGGAAGTTCATCTTCCGTGTTCCACGAACGTTACTGTCTGCTCGGTCGAACCTCTCAAGGTTGCCGCATATGTGTGGGTGTTTTTCGGTAACCCACAGAGAGGGAAAACGAGCTCGGTCCATATACCCGGAGAGCTCTCTTTCTCTGGCTCTCTCCGTCGAACGGCGCGGTGGTCTATCTGACGCTGCGTGCTTTTGTCCAACAAATCGTCGGCATCGACTATCCCACTCGATTCGTACGACTTGTGTGTGTATGTATGTTTCGCCGCTGCAGCAAATGGCATGGAATCTCATGAGGATTTTGTTAAATACATGATTTTTCGAATTCTTGATATTTTTGAGTTACAACCACCTTTTGAATGGATCTTTAAGAGCGAAAAAGTGAAAATTCGTCCGTCGCATCGGAGTGTCAACAATTTAGAGACTTTCGCGGGACCTCAATGATTTTCACTAAACTTTGTAATTCTTTGATTGTACGCAATCATTTCAGCCACACTCGATTAGCTCTAGATCGACTGATTAATCCAAGCGTGCGTTTAAAAGTCGAATACTGCTCGCTATGAGAAGTCGAATAAAACGATTCAATGGCACGCTCGAATCCCACAGGAATACCATCAATCTCTGTTAAACATAGTGAATAAAAAAAGAGAAATAACCGTGAATATACTGTAAGAGAAACCAATTTCGTCGGCATTTCTCGTGCATCCTCTCGCAAAGGATCGCAAAACTGTAGCGCCGTTTCTTTCCATTCGGTATATCTCGCTTCACTTTCTCGCTTTTGGTCTCATTTGGTGTCCCTCTTCTTCCTCTTTTGCTCCACGAGTCGTGCCCCCACCTTTGGGGATCAGGGTCGCAGGTTGACCCCCACCCTTCAACATTTTTCTCGTAGTCCTCCGTCGTCTTTTTCTCGCTTCCCGTACGAAAACGTTTTTTTTTCTCTCGCTCCCCTCACCGTCTCTCCTGCTCTCTCCAGCGTGTGCCGGTTACTCGTGGTTTTCTCGGGCTGCTCTCGAGGGCACGGAACGAGCGCGACATCCTCGGCGCCACGAGACGCGCGCAGCAATGGGGTTGCACGGTTACAAACACCGCGTGAGAGTACGAAAAGGACGGAGCCAGGAGGAGCGAGGGAAAGAGAAGGAGAGATCGAAGCGCGGAGGCGAGGGTTGAACGCCCCGAGTGGAAGGGATGACCACCGACGGTTCACAGCTCTGCGTTACACCACGAATCGCTGGAAAGAGAAAAAGCCCGAAAGAGATGGAGAGCACGAAAGAAGAAGAGAATAAAAAGAGAAAAAGGCATAGGACGGGAAGAGGGTGGGGATGGCATAAGGAAGAAGGGTGGGGGATGTTTGACTACAGGGAGTACAGGGAGCGCGACTCCGCTGTCAGTTAGTATTGGGTTAGGTCAGCCCGAAGCAGCACATCGCATCTTAGTAGTTTGCCGACGGTCGTCGTGCGTTATACTCGTACGACATCAACAAACGTGCGTTTCTTTCTCAACGTCTGCGGCTCCTCGAATTTTTCATTTCTCTCCTTTTTTCTTTCATTTCATTCCTCGCTCAGCAACCACTCGATCTCGTTCTACGTTCTAATTTATTGTTAACAAGCGCGCACGGACTGCTGGACACATACGACACACGTGTAACGAATCAATCAATTTATTACGTTTCAAAAGTATACATTTTTTATATATTTGGTTAATAAAACGCAAAGTTCCTGAGAACGAGAGACACAACTGTCGGAAGATCGTAATTCTACTGGTAAACTGTTCCGAAGGAAACCCCCATACGTTGTGCGGAAACCTCGAAGAAGAGACGTTGAAACAGCGTTCATTATGGTGCAAAAATAATGTGATTACTCGAGCGTTATTTCACTAATACTTCGATAAGTTTACTGAATAACGAGGATTAATGAAAAATCGTCGGCTATTTAATTGCTTCTTCAAAGCGTAATCAACGTTCGAGGAATTCCTGTGCGTGACGTGTGTTATTCAGTGGATTATTCAATCGTCGAAGACACAAAGTTCAACGCAAATTGTTTTTTGTATTTAAAATAAACAACAACGACATCGGTAAAAAGTTATTTCAACAATACGATCTAAATGAACTTCTCCGTGTGAACGCAACACTGTGAATGGAGTGTCAAAGTGTTGAACATCAGTACGGATCGTAGAATGGCACTGTCTTATCTGCAGGAAGCACAGATCAACGCAGGTAAGCACATTCGTCGACCAGAATTCATACACTTTGCATAATATTTGCGGTCGAAAAAGCTCAAACATCGCGACGAGAATTTTAGGGTTGGAGGATCCCTCGAAACGATTTCACTTCCATCTCATCCCGTTTTTGCTCCTCACGCTTTCGTTTTGGCGCGCGCTCCCAAATCTTCCGTCGCATCGAACCGCACGAACTGCCGGTTTCCTGCGGCAAACCCCAATTTTTTTTACTTCATTTCGTCTGTACGAGCCCGAGTGGTTTGAACTTTCGAAAAATTGCCCAATCTAGACAAAACCTCCAGTTTTTCCACTCTAATTTTTTTTTTGATGCTACCCAAAGTGGAGAAACTTTCGAAAAATACCTGCCTCGCACAGATTCTTTCGGGTTTCACCAAACAAAATATACGGGAGCTCAATATCTTTCATATTTACACAAGTTCTTGACTAACTCACAGGAACACAACGAAACAAAATACTTTGTTGACTGCATTTACTGTTATTGAGTGCTTGTAACAGTGGAATAATATTTTCCGAATAAACAACTGATCTTTCGAATCATTGTTTCCCAGAATGAGTATTCGTATTTGCACAAAAATGAATCAATTCCCCGTTACAATCGAACCCAAAATTCCAACGATCCAAAATCGGATCATTTTATCAACCGTTAAAAGACTGAATCTTGACTCCCAGCTGTCGGCAGGTTTTATGAAAAATCCAGAATCTACTACGAAATGAATCCCCAATAAGAAATTTGAAAATCGAATAATTTCGGTGCTGTTGACAAGAATGAAGTAACGTTGTTGTAGTAGCTTATTAATGAATTTGGAAGCTCACGCAAATGCGTTACTCATTTAGAGTACGTACACACGTAATTGTTGTGATGACAAACATAAACAGCTACAGGCATTCCCAGTAATGAAGACTGCCCTGGTGGTTTGTTGATCGATTCAAAGGCTTGAACACATGCCTTTCAAAATTCGTATACACATTCAATTGTTACGACGCCGAGAACGAATAATTTGGAATGAGATCGAGAACGACGGGAGAAGAATGAAGAAAGATATCCATAAATAGAGACATTAGAATGGCCAATCTCTAATCCAAATATCGCACGTTTCGATTAGTTTCCATCGAATTATTTTACACAAGTAACATTTTCTGTAGCGATGATCATATTTTTAATAATATACAATCAGATAAATTGCATAGTTTCGTATCATTATTTTCCTGTAATAATTAAAGTCAATGGTGTTTTTTTAATTCTCTTACAATAAATATCATGAAAATTTTAGCTGCACGGACTGGAAATACGTAACTCATTCCGAAGATAAATGACGCTGAAGTTTGCAACGTTGGAGTCCAACGAAATGATCTAAAAAAGTTCTCCAATAATTCCAGTAATTTCTCAATTTCGTTGCCTGCCGAATTTACAATTCGTAGTTTTCCAACTTGCACCGATGCTTCGTGAAATGAAAAATTGTTGTATTACAAATATGTTTTTCGTTCATTTCGTTGGACTCCAACGTCGCAAACTTCGGCGTCGTGAAGATAATAGAATCTGAATTTTCATTTGCAAAAGATAATTAAGCTGATGGTTGATAAAAAAACTGACGTGGAGGACACAAAGAAAACGCTGAATTCGGCTACTTTCAATTTTACCTCGTTCCGTTTTTCCCTCCTCGATTTTCATGTTTTTGGCCGAATCAATCGGCATTGTCGGAGTAGGAAAAAAGGTAGGAAGATAAAAGGGCCGAGAAAGCGGGCATGTATTTCTGGGAAGAGGAGAATCTCTCCGGCTTTCTCTCTCGCGAGAGTAAAATATCGGGGGTTTCCAGTGACCAATTAAGGGTAGGGATGCAGGCGAGGGCGTTTCTGCGTGCGTGTTGCCGGGGATACGGGAGATGCGCTCTCTGTTGCTCCTGAGTATCCTTGCCTCGAGGCTCGAGAAATAGAAGGGTGGTGCGGTGAGGTATTAGCGAGAAAAAGAACAAGCCAAGTTGCGGAGGAATACGGAGAGAAGAGAAGAAGAAAAAAGTTATAAGGAAGGGTGACCGAGGATTGAGACGAAGGGAGTTACGTAGACTTTCTCTCAAGAAAGACAGAGAGAGCGAAAAAAGTAAGACGGTGTTACCGGGGGTAGTTCAACCCCAAACGCACCCTTATTGATTCAACGAGGCTCGTTACATTCTTCCCCTTCCTCCAGTCTTCCATCCCTCTAACCAGCCCATTAATTAGTACGTGTCGGCCAAGTATGGCGGCTCTTCATCAATTCCTTCCTCCGTTTTCGCTCCTCTTTACTTTAACTGTTTAAACGTGTGAAAAAAAAAATTGCTTACGAAAGTTTGCCCAACTTTCCTTTCAACAGAAAAAAACGAATATTATCTGCGATCTTGTAGGATATAATCACTTCGACGTACAATATATCTTAATTAAGTTTGAAAGCAATTATCTTCCCGTCGTTCGTTCGATAATTTCTTCAACGGAATAGAGGAAGAAAATTTTTCTTCCTCTATTCTTACTAATCCTACTCGCGTCTTAAAAGCAAACTTTTTTAACCCAATTATTTCATCGTCGTGATTGGAAAGCCTGCGAATCCGAGCTGTGTGCGAACTGATGTGTTTATTTTTAGAAAACATTTTTAGAAAAACTCAACACGAAAAAAATAGCTTTAAAATCTAAAAAACCCCGTACAACAGCCCTTAAAGGACACATTTTTTTTCTTCGGGACTAGAAATCGAGGGACGAATTTCTCGAGTGAATCGAGAGACGCGGTAGCGGCTCGACGCCGAGTATTAAAAGGAAAAACTGCAGCGCAAAAGAAAAACCAGCGCGATATCTCCATACACAAACATTTTTCCCAAACCTCGTGCACAAATTTAATCGACGCAACGATGTTTGTTGACAAAAAAATGTGTTCGTCCTTCATAATTCTATAACCTGAGCTTGCTCTTACGCCCCTCGATTTATTCGCATTTTCTATAATTTTATTACTTCTATTCGTCGAGTCGAGAAGCTCCCACTATTATCCACTCATTTTCTAGTACATTTTCCAATCTTTCAACACATCTACACACTCAGCCTAACAATTATTCGCGTCGTCCAGCGACTTTTGGCCAAGATTTCTTGAGGCTACGATCCGACAGAGAGCCGTGAAAGGAAGCCCTGCTCGTAAGGGTTGTTTGTCGTCGTTCTCATGATCCTTTTTTCTCTCCATTTCCTCACATGAATCTCTATGAACGCATGTGCACATAGATATAGAGGTACTTTGTTGTGCCTCGTGCCAGCAATTTCCCTCACTCCTCCCTCTGAGGAGGGAGACGCGCGTGGCGCGTGGGACTTGCGCGCGCCCGGTTTGTGGGATACGTGAATGAACGGTGAGCAGACTCGGCATATAGTAAAGTGTAGTATACTATGTACTACATGAATATATGTACGTGTGTACGTAATCGTACGTGGCCCGAATCGAGGCGAGCGTGTGTGGGTGAATGGAGGCACGCGGAGCCGTCGCAATCTTGCCACAAGTAGACGGGTGAGCGAAACGGAGTGTGAGATGGAAAGAGGAAAATCAGTAGGACAGAGCGTACGTGCACGCGTGTATTGAAAAAGGCTGAAGCACCACTTCCGGGTAAGCTCCGAGGCAAAAAAACAGGATAAACATTAGAGTACGAAAAAAACAAATTATCCGGAAAAAGCTCGATTACTTCCGACGCTCGTATACGTAGCAGCTTCAATAACGAATTTGGCGATCGACGAACCTGCCCCGGCAGCAGATTTGCCGATAGATTTATTCGCTAATGCATGCTCCTTTGATTCCTGGCCACTTTTGCTTCGGTATTAACGTCAGTGAGGCCTTAATTTATCGAGCCCGTTCGCAACGCTGCGAAAATAATCGAAATGGATATCAAATACGATTTTTTTGAATGATTTTTCAGGGCTCCACGCAACTCAGCAATACGAGATGAAGCAGGATATGGAGAAAAAGCCAATGTCGCCGCCGTTAAACAATAACACATCGTCGTCGCTGTTCCCAAGCATGGGCGCAGCAGCAGCAGCAGCTGGACTGTCAATGCTAACGCCTCAACAATTATTGGCTGCTAGCCGGACAGCAGCCCTCATGGCAGCCGGTATTCCTGTTTCATTGCACGCAAGTCTAGCCGCGAGTCCACCGTTCTATCGTCATCATCAGACCTTGTTTGGTGGTTGGCCATCGCCGACGGCCTCTTCGCCACCCTCACCGTTGCATCACTCCAGCGGGCCCATATCCCCGGCACTCAGCACGAAATCCAATTCACGGAGGGCCAACAATACGACGAGCCACCACAATAACAACAATAACAACAACAATGTGGTCAGCAGCAGCGCCGATAGGATTACGAAAAAGGGGCACGCTGCTAAAAGACGAGCGAAACAAACGAAGACTCAAGAAACTACGCAGAGCATCGTTCTCGAAGGTACCGCACCTCCTAGTCCGCCTACATCCGTAAGTCCCGAAGCTGGAAAAGACACCAGAGACAAAGTATTCACCTGTGGAGTTTGCTCGCGATCCTTCGGTTACAAACACGTTTTGCAGAATCACGAGCGCACCCATACGGGAGAGAAACCCTTCGAGTGCCCGGAATGTCACAAGAGGTGAGTCAAACTTTCGTATTTTTTTCAATGTTGCATCGACCCTGAGATTCCTGGATCACGTTAAATTCGGCCTGCAATTTTTCGAGTAAATTCCAAGAAAAGCTGCGCTGTGCTCACTCGCCATGAGAATCCAAAGGAAACGGAAAATTCCGCGAATCTTTTTTGTGCCGCACGAAGTCAACGTCCCTTGCCACCGAAGAAGCTCGTTGCGTCTAAACGTTGGCTCGTCATTTCATATGATTACAGATTTACCCGGGACCATCACTTGAAGACGCACATGAGATTGCACACGGGTGAGAAGCCATACCACTGTAATCACTGTGACCGGCAGTTCGTGCAAGTGGCGAATTTGCGTCGTCATTTGCGCGTGCACACGGGCGAGAGGCCATACGCGTGCGAGTTGTGTTCAGCCAAATTTAGCGATTCGAATCAGTTGAAGGCGCATTTGCTAATTCATAAGGGTGAAAAGCCGTTCGAGTGTGAGCAGTGTCAGATGCGTTTTCGAAGGAGGCATCACCTCTTGCATCACAAGTGTGGTACGCAAACGTCGAGATCGAACGTTGCTTCGCCGTCGGTTGCGAGCGAAGACTTCGACGAAGATATCGACATTGACATTGAGGCTGAGATGGAGGAAGTCGAACCGACGGTAGCTCACACTCGCAAGGCTGCGACGCCCGTTAGAAGACTGCCCCAAGTGCAGCAGCCCCAGCAACCTCAACAACAACAGCCCCAACAAACGTTGCAGCCTCAGCAACAGCAGCAGCAGCAGCAGCAGCAACAACAGCAACAGCACCAGACGAGTCGGCCAATCGCGAGTCCCGTAGACGACACGAGTCTCCAGATGCCACTCAATCTTTCGGGCAACAGTTCGGTCATACCCGAGCAAACGGAGCCGGAGGATTTATCGATGTCGACGAGAACCCGTCGACCGCATTCTCACTCCCACAGTAGCGGTGATTCGCCGCTGAGTCGTAGTCCGTCGAGCGACACGATACACGAGGACATCGACGACGAGCTCGACGTATCCGAAGCGAGTCCGAGTTCGCTCTTTCTTCAACGCCATCACAAGGAATTCAGGCATTATCTCGCTGATCTTAGCTCCAACATCAGCCACGCCTCCTAGTGCAGTCTCCTCAAGGGTACGTAGCGATAGTACGAGTGCAAAAAGAAAAAACGAGAGAGAGAGAGAGAGAAAGAGTGAAATGGAGAAAGAAGCAACGAGTGAAAGGATAAACCAAAAAATTATCAATTAATTACGACGGAGGATCGAAAAATACTCGGATCACGGAGCACGTGAGTACGAATACGGGCCGATTTCCTCGACGGAAATAACACACACATACACACACGCGCGTACGCTCACGGACAGCAAGCCCTGAATCGTGATCGAGCGAATGGAAATTCCGCCAATTATCGGATACAAATAATTGAAAAAAATAAAAAAAGAAAGATAAATCGTTCACTAAACATCTCAACGAATCAATCGTTCTTGCCAAACGACTTAACTCAACATTCGAATTTATTCACGAAGGCCATATCAATTTTCAAATATTCAGATTTTTTTATCTGAACACGGGAAAATAATTGTAAAATAAATAAGACAAAAAACAACCCATCAAACCAATAAAGTACGATTTTCAGTACATACCGGTTCACAGTCACTACGCGTTAAGAGACTTTTATAGAATGTATATGTAAATATACATAAATATATATAAACAAAAATCTATTATATTTCATGGAAAAACTATTGTGGATGCGCTCACGGAAGCTGGCGCACGCTCATGAGAACCTAAACTTCTAAAATTCTCGATCGTGTTTACGATAAAAAATCCTCATTGAACTGCGGTCAAGATAAAAAAGACAGACTAAATAAAACAGATTAACAAAATAAAATACGAAACACAAATACGGAGACAAAAATTAAATTCAGGGATGCGTTTACGTAGATTAATATTACATATATATTAATATATACATATGTATATGGATATATATGTATGTTATAAATCATATATATATATATATATATATATATATAATAGTACTATATATTTGGAGGAGGATAAAAATGAGGAAATCGACGGATGACGTTTGGGAAAAAAGAGAAAAAGATGGGACCTTTCGATGCTTTTCTTTTCTCGCTTCTCCCTCATCTTCATCGTCGTATTTCGTGTGTAAATAATCTCGCGCCGGATCCAACGTCCGGATTAGGTACATTATTGTGTATATACATATATACATATATGTATGTTATATATGTATATACGAACGTTCGTTGGTTTAAGTTAGTCGTTGTAGTTAGCGAGTGTTTCGTTTCGGGTTTAACTATAACATCTCTATCATCATTGTTTTTCGATTTTTCTCTTCTCGTCGGTGAAAAATATTGGAAGCCGCGGGTAGACGTAGAATTTGCGAACGAAAGAGATGATTGCGCGAGTCGTTTTTTATCTCTTCATTCGATCTATCTCTCTCCCTCCCTCTCGGCGAATCTTTGCTGCGCAAACCGTAGAGGGAAAAAGAAATACAAAAAAAAAAATAAGCGAATAAACACTCCGAACGGGAGAGAGAAAGAGAAAAAGCGAAAATATGTATGTGAGAAATGCGACGGAATGAATGTAACTGGTATACAAGTTCCTCTGACAGTTAAAGTAGCGGGGGTGAGGCGACAACGGTCCGTTAGTCCTCTGTCGCTTGGGTGATCAATTTTTTCTTTTTTTTTTTTTCTCTATACTCTCACGAGCCAAGACTTTCGCACCGAGCCCTTCGTTCAGTTTTCTCAAGCATTATTATTCTTATTATTACTGCTATTGCCACTAACGCTATTACCATTAATATTATTATTATTATTATTATTATTACATTGTGAATTTTTTTTATTATTAATTATTATTTTGTTTTATTTTTAATCGCTATTTATTTTATGTATGTAAACCACCTCGCTACGATTTCTTCGTTCGTCATGTTGTTACATATTCTCCAATATTATTCGGCTATTTTCAAAATGAATGAAAGACGAATAGATAAAACGAATTGTTTTGTTTTTTCTTCTTTTTTTTATCAATTACTCTCTTTTTTCTCTTTCTCCCTTTCTCTCCCTCATTGTAAAATCCTAAGATGGTAGTGAGATATGGAATTTGTTAAATACATGTACATAAACTTTAAGCGAAAAGACATGGATTTTTTATCATTTTTTTTGCACGCACACACTTACACACGCATTCGTCGCGACCGACGCTTGGGGAGATTTTGAATGTTTCGCGGTGAACCCGTCGATAAATAGCCCCCAAATCCGTCAACCAGTTTTTCCTTATTTTCTTCGGATTCGTGGAGTCTCGCATGCAATGAAAGTTTGGTGATTAAAAAGAACGCGGGAATGCGGATCAACGTTCGGGAAAATTCTGCTTCTCTGTAGAATCTTTTTGCACTAAACTTATCGATCGAATGATCAGCGTCTTGATTCAGTCCTTTAAGGAAGTTGAGGCCGTACAGTCATTTTTTTACCCAAAAGTTATGGACCTGTACCTTTCAAAAGTTAGGCCAGTTTACAGTTTGGCAATGTTGCATACACTTTAAAGGAGAGTTGGGAAAAAAAGACGAAAAACTGGTGAAAGCTCAGTCGAAAACACGGACGTTGACGATCCTAGCCTCAAAAAACTGCACGGGAAACAGATTATTATTAATATAATCTCAGCAAATCTCCTAATGAATCTGAAAAAAATTGGCATTACCCAGGAAGCCTTGCTCATCTTGCCCAAGAAATTTCATATTTTTAGCATCATTTTTAACGGAGACATCAGCGAATGTGTCTTGACTTTCATAAGGTTACATGTTATTTGGCCCAATTTTTTATTGATTTTTCTCAGCAACGACGCTCCCAAACTGTCTGAAAATTCAACTATTTTTTTGTACTCTGCACTTTATAAGATGCAATCGGTTTAAAAGCGATGACATCATTTTGTTTCTAATGCCTCAACTTCCTTAAAAAGAGAAACTGTTGCAGCTAACCCTGAGAAATTTCACATCGTTGCCAGAAGATGTTTTGTACAAGTTTGAGAAACCCCTTGGTCCGAGGGGGTGGGAGGACGCAAAACGAGGCTAAGAAACGTTTTTGATGTTCGCGAGATACCATTGAACGTATAGCGTCACGAAAAGTAGAGGCGAGCACTCTCGCAACACACGATTCGTTCGATGTCTTGTGTGTGAGACGCTCCTTGGCTTCAATGCCGCTCTGATTTATGTCTCGTCTATGTCGTCATGCAAATTTCGAGCAAAATGTCCTTGAATGACTCGGGGCAAGGAACCTTCGTATTTCCATTGTTCCTAAAAGAGCTATGGCCAAGTTTCGTTGCCTCTTTTTCACCCCGATGCGGTACCTTGGAAGACCATCGGGGCGCTGCGCTACAGCGCTCCTTCAACTTTCCCCTACTCTTTCATTCACCTCCTCTCTTTCTTTTTTCCTGTATATAGGTTAAACAGGAGAATAGTTGGCTCTTTGAAAAATTTGCTTCGACCCCGAAGATTCACACAACCGCTACCTCAACTCCCACAGCCGCCCCTTTCTTTCCTATATACGACTCGTTGCAAATATCGTCCGGAGCAGAAAATCAAGGGTCCTGCGCCTAAATTGCCCTCGTTTCACCTCAGGCTTGTATTCTCTTCTTTTCTCTCGATCCAAAAGACCGCTCGAGTTTCGCAAGGAAAAAGCCCACGGTATCCTCGCTTGCAAAATCTGTCATTTCTTTTTTCTTCCTCGGTGCTGCTCTCGTTCTTTTCGTCCCTTTTCGTGCTGTCGTGAATTCTATACGTGCTGCTTCGCTCTTCGTGTTCGCTGCGTGTGCGCATGAATGTCCTCCGCGGAATGAACGAGGAGGATGAACAAAAGTCGCGACCGTTCATGCGAAGAGTTTGTTTGTATTTAAAGTTTCATTATTTTCATTGATTCTCAATGTTATTTCGTTACGCGTTATCGAGAATAAAAAGCGCGATTTTAATACGACGGGCGATGTGCAAACCGGGGATGCGGTGATGTCCAAAACCCCGGTAATGATAAATAAATTTATGAAGAATTCTCCGGATTTAGATCGGGACAAATAACACAAAAACGTCATTTTCGTTGCTTCTTTGCGGCACAAAGATTCCTTTCGTTGTATGTTACATTTTTTTTCATTACTCTGCTTCATCTATTCTCATCTACCCAAAAAGGTTCCTGCAGATCCATTCGATACACAAAACAGGAATTGAGAAAGAGGAGAAAAGGAAAAGAAAAAGGAGAGAAAGAAAGAAAGTAAAAGCTGTTACGACCCAGTCCGAGTGTTTTGGCTCTTACGACAACAATTTGGCTCGTTGCACTTTGTGAATCGATGAGGCGATCGGAGTTTGTACATGATATACGTGTGCACCTCTACGTACAGGGGTACGCTTCCAAAGATCTTTTTTTCCCTCACAATGGAGTTTGCTGGTCCAGACTTTCACTTTCAAAGACCTCTCTCACTCACTCAGGTTTCTTCCTTTGCCCGTTTGCACACCCTCTTTTCTTGCCCGCACGCTCGATCGAACCCGATCAAGATTCCTTCCCCCTCCCTCCCCCATTTTTCTGGCCACCCACCATACTCCTCGGCGTTCCCCGTCCATCCCTCTAAATGCGAACGTATCGGTACTCCTTTTCGGTCCCGCACTCGAAAGAAAAAAAAACTGTATTATTATTGTCCCTGGTTGGTAGATTCCCCAACACATTTTTCATCCCTCTCCAAATTCTTCCTCGTGATCTTTACGTTTATCGAGAATTTTACTTTCATCCCATTCTCGTTGATCTGAAAAATCATCTGAAAAATCAAAGAGCAAAGAGTTTTCAAGTATTTTTTCATGAGCGTCGTTTCCATTTGGACAAGCTTGAATTTTCTGTCGGAATAGGCCATCATTAGAGGAGCATATAAGCTTCTGTAAACTTCACAGCGCTCTCGTCCTCATTGCGATTCTTCATTTCCTACATTGTAACACTTTTGACTACGGAATCCCGAGGGTCGGCTGGGCAAACTCGGGACCATTAAGGCTCGCGTTACCCGCATAAGGCCGTCGGACAGCTCCCATTTTACGTCACGATCTTTCTCTCACTGACCATTTTCCCTCCCTTCGATCGCAAGTGTTCCCGAGGTCCGGTTGTCGGGGCATTCCTAAATGGGAACGAGGAGGAGGGACGAGGAGAGCGGAAGAATAGACCAGCACGTTGAAAAATTATGGCGAATTCGCATAACCTTCAGTTTTTCTCACATTTTCCATGCCATTATTTCATTCCCTTTCCCGATATACTTCACCTTTTTAATTCATTTGAAAACGATTTTTTCCCCTTGGGACGACGAATGTATGGTTGATTTTTTCATGCTGACAGAGAGGTTAACGGTTCTGGGCAACTCGTACCCCCCGGCAAAGGCCACCAAACCCAAAAAAACATTTTAAATAAAAATGAATAAAAAAGAAGACTCTAAAATAAAATAAAAGCTGAGAAGCAAAGCCACAAAGCCATTGTACATAGACAGCAGTCCCATCCTGCCAGACAACTACTATATACGGATTGCGAAATTCTGTACACATATAGCGAATTACAAGCCGTATGACAGTTTCGTTGTTCCTTTTTGCGAGACGAGAATTTCGTGATTATACATATATGCATATAGGCGTGTACACTTCGGTGTGAATTGTGCGAGATGATCCGCAATATATGAAAAACCGGTTCGCCGTCAAACCTGGATCCTTCGTTCCTCGTTTTGTACAAGGCGTGTGTCTTCGTCACTCGATAAGTCAGACGAGCGACGACATTTTAATGACCAAAATCATCGAGGAAAATCACATTTGAACGACAATTCATTGCTTTGTTGTCAACAAAACGTGGTTGGCTTTTTTTAAAAAAAAAAACACACAAACTTTTTCTAGTAACTTTTGATGGCTTTCATATTCTGTTGTCGACGTACATTTTCGATATACCGAAAAGTTGAACGAATGTTGGAATATTTTCGAACATTATTAAAATTACAGTGAGAAAATGGCCAACAAGATTCGACCGATTGATCAGACAAAATTTTCTGTCACATTATTTAGAATTAAATTCTCGATGATGTTGTTCACTGACGAGGACACGAACCTGCTTAAAACGATATTGGAAAGGAATCGCAAACGAAATGTGTGATCGTGCGTCCTTAGTGTGCGTAAAGATTTCGAGAGAAATCGAGATGCCAAATATTGATTAATGTTTAATTATTAATAATTCAATTTTAAAATAAGCGAGCTCCGCATCGTTCGACGAAAGAGTTGTCTCAATGTTGCGTTTCCGCACATACGACTTTGACTAGCCCTTCGATCTAGTTCTCGATTGATAATAACAATTGGAAAAATGATTAACGTGTTTCTCGTTATTTTTGAATGATCATTTGTGACGTTTTTTTCGAAATGAAAACGCCTCGGTGTCAGAAAACAGTTTCAAAAAACGCTTGAATTTTGATCAAGCTGCTACGTTCATACTCAAGCGAATTGAGTCGGTGTCGTAGTACGTGCAACGTTACCAATACTTTTTAGACACTATCGCTTTTTCTCCTGATTCTGAATATGCCGTGAATACTATTATTGTTGTATTTTAGGAAACAAAAATGATTAGTGTACCTAATTTCGATGATCAATGGATCGTCAATGTACATAAGAAATAATTTTAAGCTTTTAAGAATTGAAGATTCTTGATGGTCACACGACGAGAACATGGGAAGCTGAAACCAAAACTGAAAACGAACGTTAAAACACTGCCGCTGAAAGAAACGGGACATCCTATCATAACGTTCGATTCTAAACTTTCGATAAAAACGGTTCCTTCGTACAATTTTACTTAACTTTTACCATCAACAAAAACAAAAACCTGAAAATATATTATAGCCACGAGTAAATTTTACGAAATCATTTTTATTCGAAGTATTCACTCACCAAAATTCTGCTCGAAACACGCTTTCATGACAGAAAAATCTTATGACAGAATTTGAAGATCCCCGAGGCACCTCTTGACTGTTCAAAACACACCTTTTCAATTCATTTATCTCGTCATAAAAATGTGGATTATACGTATCTATACGATGTATACTTCGTTGTATCTACCTGTAAATCTATCATGTACAATTATGACTTTTCGTGCGTTGAATTCGAGTAATATAAATGTCGTACAATGTTTGAGATTTCTCATGAATTTCGGCCAATGTGAAAAGCGCATGCACCAAAAGTGACTCGAGAGGCCCAACGAGTACGCGGTACAAATTGCAGACCTTACACGTTAACTATAGAAATTGAATTGAAATAATAATGAATAAAGATAACGAAGAAGCATGTAAAATTTTCATGATTACATTATATACGTGTACATATGAAATATTATAATTACATATGTACTTATATAAAGCATTATTAAAATTTTATTTATACACACAAATATATAAATATATCGCAATGGATCAATGATACTATTATGTAAAAAAAAATGCCAATGAAAATTGTTCTCGCCTCGTACGCGTAAGCTGTCGTACTGTCCGTTGAATCACGAATGAACCCACATACACAAACACACACACACACACACACACACACACACACACACACGCTCACACACGAGAGTAAGGATCTGAAGAGAATGATTGAATGCGATATTTTACAGGCACGCTGACGACGTTATAATTGTAATACTGTGAATCTGGTTACTCATTTTTATACTCGCTCTAGATGTTGTTTGCGCGTGCTTTGCGAGCAGCAATTGTATATTGGCACCGGAACTAATGTATACTAAAAATGTGAAGAAAAAAAAGGAAACAAGGGAAGAAGGATAGGAAGAAAGAAAAAAGAAAATAACTAATGGAAACTGACACTACCTCACCAGACACCTAATATATCTCAACCACAAGACTGATTTTACATAGTATTCCTATAGTTAAGAGAGAAAAGTAATTGAAAAAAGATACCAAGAATGTAATAAAAGATGCGACGAAAAGAAAATAATAGAAATCTCCAGGTATCAGCGATACGAATTTTCATTGCAAAAAAATGCCCAGGATCAATACGAAGAAAGCAGAGGAATAGGGTGACATTATTGTTCGTACAAACAATTTAGAACGAGAAAAATAAAAACATTTGAAATACGATATAAGAGATGAGTTTTATAATGTAAGTTTTCGTCGAAGCCTAAATTCTTCGACGATTGTAATTATTGGAATACGTATATATGTACAGTGAGTGCGAGTTTACTTTTCTCTTTGAAATTAAAGGAATTCATTAACATTTATAATTATTACTATGCTATCAATGATAATAATAAATTATTGTAACGATATTAATAATAGTCGTAGTACTAGAAATAATAATGTGAAATCGAGGAAAATGGAAGGATGAACAAGGGTAGAAAGAAAAAAAAACATCCCTTTTCATGTTCAAGCAATCAGAGAGTGCGTTGTCTCCGCTATTGTAAACCCAATTTTTGCGAGACGACTGTGTCCTGTATATGAGTACCGTCGAAAATATTTTTGATTATTAAAAAGCTCACTGTTTAATCGTTAGTGCGATGTTTATTTACTCGTTATTATTGGCCACTTTTAGAACCCAAACATCTCACCATTTGTGTGGCATCGATCGATGCTTCAATGCTCTTTTACATCTGTTTTCGACTCGAACCGCCGTTTATTCAGCAAGTTTCGACGTCGAAAGGCTTTGGGACTTCTAGAGAAATGGTAAAAACCATTAAAAGGTAGTGTCAATTTGTAGACGGTGTTCGATCCGCGCTCCATAATACGAGTTTGAAGAGATGACGCGAAGTTTTTTTTTCACGCGACCATCAATAATATAGGACAAATACCGCAGTGAGAAAATCCCGAATAAATATATATTCGAAAAAAGTGACAAAGCTACAGAAAATTTTGAGCGATTCATCGGACGTTTCAGTTATTTCAATCGATCGATGAAAATAAGCGTAGATTTTTAGTCGCTACAACTGGAAAAACGCAACGAGCGATCCCGAGGGGTGGAAAGAGCGAGATGGAGAGGAAATCTCCGGCTTGGTAAAAATGTGTACGTTTTACCTGTAGAGTTATCCGCGGGGAGCTACACGGCGACCTGCATATTCCAGCTGCCACGCTGGCTGGGTTCATTCAATCGCGGACTTTTCCAGAATTCAGGATTCTACGATAGACGAGAAAGAGGAAAAAAGTAGGATTCGCGTATGTGTACATACACGCTTATATACGAAGGCCCTGGGGCCTTCGTATATAAGTGCGATCTCACTCTTCACCTACCGGAGGTTTCGAGGGGTTCGATCTCGCGCTCTCTTTCAAGATATCCTCGTGCCGGTGGCACAGTGACACATTATGCCGTAATGTGGAGGGGCACGTGGCAGATGCGACGGATCGAATGGACCGCGTCTCGTGTGTGCGGATATCGCGTTTGCTTGCGTCTACCTCGTATGCATGTGTGTATGAATAAATCGATGAAAAAGTTGGTACAAATTGGGATCGCTGCTTCCGTTCCGATCGAATTTTCACAAACTAAATCATTTCAGATCTAAAAAATAAAAGATCCCACGGAGATATTTAAATTTGATAAATTACCGTCCAGTTACGATCGTGCGGTGATGAGTTGCAATTCCTCATATTATTATGGGAAAGAAATTGATTTTTCTATTAAAAAAATAATATTCGTTGTTCACTGGAGAAACTTTTACCGGAGTATTTAATAAATTTTGACGTCACGGTGAATTTTACCGCGCTGCACTGCACAAATTTTCGTACTAATGTTTATGCTAGCATGCAGCTATATTGGAGACACGGTACGGTTATCTTGTCCCTAGATCGGGCCATTTCCCCATTGTTTTTACATGCTCAGCCCTTTTTTGAAGTTTGTAAATCACCGTTTCAGTGTGCCACGAAATTGGAAAACGAGTGACCTTAGGGCAAAGACATTTAACCGTGATGCACCGTAAAATTCACTAAACGTTTTTTAAATTTTAGTATACGTACCGTAAATTTGACTATCTGCAATATTTACTGTTATAAAACTGAAAATTGAGCAAAATGTTAAGAATCTGACAGCGCGTTACTGGAATAAATATTTTTCGTTGACTTGTCTCCGCAGTCAAATATATATCCGGTTAATTTTACATTTTTTATTTTTTATTCTCAATCTTGTTTTGATTTTTCCAATAACGAAACCAGTCAATTTTTCAAAAAAGCACCTGGACCAATATAAAGATCGTAAAATACTTTTATAGTCTAGCTCTCAAGGGAAATGGCATCGACGGAAGTGTATGAGGATTGTGCGAGCTGGGAACAAGAATATGCAATCAGAGGAGGAGTCCCATTGTTATCTCGAGTAGCGGCATGTCAGTAATTGGATCACATTGTTGTCGGGTATTAACTAAAAAGAGGCAATAATTTATAATCTTTGCAAAAGATTTGTTTTCTGACGGACAAAAAGGAGTCGCACTCGACGCAGGCTGCGAGTAAAAACTCGTTCGCTCAAAATCTATTCAAAAATATTCTTATCCCAGGAAAATTTTTTTTTCGTTAAAAAAATGTAAACGCTGCATTTCTAGATCCAATTCCCTTTGATCTGAAAGAATTTAACAGTTATTGAAAATGGAAACCTTTCTTTGGTATTATAATACAATTTGCCCGGAAAAATCTGTTTTTTTTTTGCTTGGGTTCAGGAGAATTAAGCGGTTCCTACAGCGATCCTCAGGATCAACGTCTCGTTCGGCTCACCGTTAAAATACCACGTGGTAAGACAGATAGTGAGCGAGAGCGTCGAGCCCTTTGTCACTAAGCGGGCCAACATGTCAAGGCGAGCCTTTGTTCGGGAATAAAAAAGTTTTCCTCTAAAAAACGAGAATGGGGGTGTTCATGTGGGGGTGCTCCACCGATCCTTCGGCTGCTCTCTAAACGGTACCGAGGTACTCGTTGAGCTGCAATATTATACAGGAATCCGGAAAAACTCGAGAACCTCTCGACGCTACTATTTTTCGTTGGGCTATTATTCACCCTGCGAGTACCGATGCGAACGGGATATTGGATAGGACAACATACGAGCCGTTCCATTTCGTTTTTATTTTCTTTCTTTACGCTCATGAACTCGCAGCTCACCTTTTCTGGGCCAATATGAGCATTCATTATTTATTCATCAGTTTTGTTTTTCTCTCTTGTTTCCCCACAATCTTTCGATGGAAAAATATCTCTGCATCAATCTCGACAATAAAAATTGTAATACCAAGCCGTAAAAAATGAACTCGATGATCAAATCGCGCACCGTAATCGTATTGACAACAATCTGTAAGATTTTTTAATGAAAAATTTCGAGTTGATGCGAGCGTAGAAAAGATTTTGTAGGAACTGAAATTTTCTGTCAATTTTTTAACATTTTTTCCAATTTTTTCGACATTTTCAATCCAATCACTTAGCTGCAAGTGAGAAGCAATGAATCAAGATGTGAGTGTCAGTAAAGTGAGAATATTTTTAACCGAATACACGTGCGTAAAACGGATGTTATTCTGGTTATAGGAAAAATGGTAAGAAATTAGAGGAAAAAAATGTTTCTCCGAAGTTCACATGTATTTTTAAAAATGTGAAAGATCCGCTTGGTATAAGATCGACGAAAAGCCGACAACCTGAGAAAGGGCTCGCGTGCTCCTGGTGCAGTGAAGAGAAAAAAGAAAGAATATAAAAAAAAAGAATGGCGTCGTGTGCGTGCCACGCGTCCTCGCCTGCTGCACCAGGAAAGCACAGCAGCCTGAGCCACAGACATCGTCTCCCTACCGCTCGCGCGAGAATCTCGCGCTCCTTCTATTCTCTTTTTTTTTATCTTATTCCCGGGGGAAAAGAAAAAAGTCCTCTCATAGGAGCGCGTGCTACTCCCGTTGAAAAAAGGAGGAGGGGGAGATGCTGTGGAAACACTCGTTGCATCGAGAAACAAGGAAAGGGAGAGTTATCGTCACAAGTGAGTGTAGCTGGGCTTCATGGAGGACTTTTTCGAACGTTTTTTTTTTTATCACTTCTACAATTCCACTAGTGTCTCACCAATCCCAAAGTTTCGCATCTAGTAATCGTTAAATATTCCTTTTAAAGCTTTCTCATCGATAATTTCGATGCCTTTGATTGGAATGAATAAAAATCGTTTTTTTCTTCAGATAATGAAAGAGTTGGGGACTGCGATCATAGTTTCACCGTCCATCATATCAAACGACATCGATTCACGAATGAGATTACACATGAAATTGGCTCAATTTTATATCAAACAGTAAGTACTACTTTGCTCTCGAATTCGATTGGTTTGGACCGTGCGAATTTCATTGAAAAAAGAGTATGGGAACTGACTCACCGTATTTTTTTTGTTTTGTATTTAATTCCTATATATCGTATGGGGATGAGCAACATTTACGACAATTTGGGCGCCTGTTTCAGGTACTTTTCAATGATTATGATAATTTCCACTTGACAAAGCCTGACAAAGGGAAATCGCCATCTGCGTTATTCATACGCTTCATTCTTCATCGTACGTTCGATTCGCCAAAAATGAAAAGTGCAAAATTAAAATTTTCTACGCGTTTGATATATATGAGGCTCGTCAGTTGCAAGGGTTCCTCAGACTCTCTCGACTCTATCGGAGAACAATGAGAATCGAAGAAAAGAAAAGTAAAAAAGGAGGGGAAAGAACGGAGAGAAATCGATGCTGTGCGGGACTATCTGCTCAATGGGCTCGCTCCTTTTTTTCCCTCTTCTTTTTATTAAGAGTAATTCATTTGAATTCATGGATCGATCGGTGAAGAATGGGTGAATTCACCCTCTGATCCCAACTGTGCTGCCCACCACGGTTCTATTTATACTCATTTTTCATTAAGGCATTTATTTGCGCATTTTATGTTCCAGTAATTCAACGAACGGAATCAATAATTCATTGATTAACGAAAATGAGAGGAAAAACGGTTTAAATTGCGAACCACACATTGTTTTGTGTCTCGATACAATTTTCCATCCAGTTTTCAAATCGGCGAGCTAAATTTGGCAGGGATGAAAATTTACGCGTTGCAGAAAATTAGAAAGTGAGGTCCAAAACATTCTTCGCCTCATTTTCTCGTGCGACTCTCCTTCCCCCCTTCCTCGTGGAGTCTTCCAATAAGCCCTTTTGTTTATTCTTTTCTTTCACCGTCCTTTATTGAAAGAAATTATAGGGGAAGAAAAACAAGCGAACAAAGAGAGTGTTTCGAATTTTCGAGCGAGAAATACAGGAAAAAAATAATGGATCACAGAACTAATGAAAATTAAGGGTGAAACTTGAATTTTTGGGTTGCTTCTCACTAAACGGTGTCTGCGTGTTTATCAATGTATTTTTTCGTTCCTTTTTTGTTTTCTCTTCCTCATTCTTGCGCCCCTCCAGGCTAGAAGAACGTTGGAGCAGGCCTGCTTTTTAAAACTTATGCTTTTTTGTTCTCTCGTTGAATTTCGAAAAAAGGAGACCCCTGTATTCAAATGAGCTCTCCAGTTATACGGAAACGGTCAATTTCAAGCATATGGCGCGAGCCGATAACGGAAAAAAACACGATTTTTTCCTTCCGTGTTTCAACATGTTTTCTCGGAAAAGTATGCTCTTCGAAATAAGAAGAAAAGAGTGCGAACAGAATTTGTTTTTTATTATTATGCAAAATTTCCTGTTCGAATCGCTCTTCACTGCGGATGCTGAAAACTCGAAATTCCACCGTGCAGAGTCAAGATAACCGGAGCTTATTAGCGAGAAACTTGAATTTCTCAAACGCCGAACTCTCCCATGCAAAACAAAAGGCAGAAAAATTCATATTCGGGGGGAAAAATGAGAAAGAATGAGAGACAACGCAAAACAGAAAGGGGAAGAAAAAGAGAGAGAGAGAGAGAGAGAAAACAAGAAAATGAGGAGACTAAGATGAAGTAGCCGGCGTTTTGGCTCCAGAAAGAAAAAAGAATAAGAGGGCAAGGTCTCTCAACCGGAGTCCTAATTATACAGCACGCGCCAAATAAATGGGCCCACTTCCCCGAACGGTAGAAGCGCATCGCTCACGTTCAACTGTCCTCGGTATAGTGATCGGCCGCTCTTGAGCCCTTGGCACTCTATTCGGCAAATCACCTTGAATAGGAAGAAATTCACGTGAACGACGCTTTTTTCCTCTGTTTAGAAATAGCCGATCACTGTATCGCTCTCGATCGCACTTTCTTCTCATTCTCCTTCTTTCTCTAAACATTAACTCTCTCCCTCGACAGACTAGATATCGCGTATCGAAAAACGGAGGGCGAGGTACCTTTCCTGGATGCGCCACCATATGGCGAATCCTTTTGCCAGCCGCGTTTTAAATCGTCGAGGACACGGCGAGTCCTTCGACCAATGCACTCTTCTTCGCACCCAGCGCAGTATTCCTTCTCGCTCTCGCTTTCCATTCACGATATGTATAGATCTAACAACTCGAAATAGCGACAGGTGGCTCCGGAAGAACGAAAAGAATAAATTTCGGCCTCGTCTAGGAACCTCCTGACGTTTCCGTAGCTTCGTCTCTATTCCAAGGATGATGCACGATCGATTTTGTTTGAAAATAACCGAAGTTATTGTGAAAAAACAACCGAATTACAATTTGTAGAGGTAAATCGTACCGTGAGTGTGAAATATTTGAAATTTTTTAACGGTGTTCTGAAGCAATGCTTCCGCATTCTCCTGGCTCAACAAACAGTGAAAAATGCTGTTTGCATCGTTCGAAAATTCTTTGCGAAATGTTTCGGATGCTTGCAATAATCTTGAAGTTTATCGTGTTGAAATGAAAATGAAAAGGATCATAAAAAAGATTTGACACGAACGATATTTATGGTTTGAATTGAAACGATAATTCGAAGAAAATAATGAGGGAATTCTACTCTTTATATGCCCTCATCTATTATTGATCCGGGAATGTTTTTTCAACTCGCCTTTTCACCTGCTTTTCCGTCTCTCGAACATTGAGCACTTTGTCTTCGTAGTTCAACTGTTTCACGGGGCTATAAATTCTTATCTACGACGCATCTTTCCTCAAGTTTTGAAATGCTCGAGGTCTATTCATGCGCGGCAGGGCAGTGATAATCAGTCTCTTGTTGCCACCTTTTCTTGATTACGCAGCTGCAGCTTTCATACGAAGATTTTCTACTTCTGAGTACACGCACCGAGTTATCCAGGTATAGTTGGTTCAAGATATAATTTCCTACCGGAAATACACCGACGAAATAAAACCATCGAGATTAAGTTCGTGCGTTTATAATTTTATAATCAAGAGAAAAAGAGAGATTTTAATGAAAATGATGAAATCGATCAACTGACGTAGAATCCGTTCGGCCTAAATATTTTCCTCGATGCAAATATTGCTCAGTTTTTTCAATTCACGCATACCGATGAGAACAAGGGTGAACAAGACAAAATCAGTCGCTGACATGGGTGAGTGCTCGGCCACGCGCAAACTCATGCATGCCAGCACGAGGCAAAATTTTTAGAGTTTCCCACAAAACTAATCAATCGAAAATCACTAGAAATTTGGTACCACAGAACTGAGAATTCGAACGCGCGGAATCGCTGCATTATCGATTGAATGAAAAGTGCCAAGAAAGTTTGAACCGCTAGGATTTTCGACGGTCTTTTAACCCGCTGTGAACGTGAGTTCGAGATCATAAAAACGAGATCTTCAACGTGAAAGACAAGAACGAGCGAGAAGGTTATACATGACTCGCGTACATGAAAGTTAAGTCAAAGGGCTCTTCGGAGCGTGATGCTCAGATGACACCACGGGAAAAACCAAAAGGGGTTGTTAACTCCGACCCTCTTGCGGGAACACTCCCCGCAGCCACAAAATCTTACTGCCTTTTGCGTTCTGTTGCTGGAAATTTCTTCGAATAAAAGTAATTTCATGCGTGTATTTCGATGCCTCGTACAAATTCTCCAGTGGAGAAAAGCTGAAATTGACAATTTTACGCTGTCGAAAACAGTTGAAGGGAGAGTGAAAATGTTTTTGCGTCCCAAGATGAAGGTTTTTCTTCACTCAGAAGAAAGAAGCATAAGTAGATACACAAAAATACTCTCCTGCTTATCGCTACCAACTTTTATTCGATCAAAATAATCAACTGAAAGTTCAAAAACAAAACTAGCTGAAACACACTCGTTTATATACGCGCACACGCTTCCGAAGAACAGCGCAAGTATATTCTTCTCTTATTTCTACAGCTACTCTTTACTCTGCATCCCTGAAATATGCATCAACTTGGAGAGCCTGAGGGATGAGATATCCTCTACGAGCCAGAGAATAATTTCCCTTCAACTTGCGCAATTCGTTTCTGCAACCCCCGGGGCAACCAGTCCCCGCCCGTCTCCTCTTTAAGATAGAGTTCGCTACGTTTTTTCTATTTTCTCAAAAAGTTTTCGCGGTTTTTCATACTGTGAGTTTATCTTCAGGACAATTGTGCACACGGGGAGATTTTGTAAAATTGGTAAATATTGTAAAATGAAAATGAGGAGCTTCGCACCAAAATATAAGGATGAGCACGAATTTTGTACTATCCTCGTCAGTTCGTTTTGTTCGCTGATTTTAAAAGGTGTATGGAAAAAAATCTATGTTCAAATCCAAACAAACCCGGAGGCAGAGTGTGCGAGGAGGCAATATGAAAGAGCACACGTGCTCCTCCGCAGGAGTTGTGTGTACACACGCCCAACTTTCTGAGGAAAAGCTGAACGAGAGCGTAGAGGGATGGTCCGAGGGGTGGAAAAGAAGGATTCGGACCTGTATAAGGAATTGCACTAGTGGACGTAAGAACAAGTAGTACGGCGAAACGAGACCGGGAACGAAGTATAAGAAACACGTGAACTGACTCGGGGGATGGGAGAGAGTTGCTATAGAAACACTCGTTCCGTCTCTCTCCGTTTCATTTCGAATGGATGAATATATATATAGGAGCACGTGGATACGGGAGGATGAGAAGTTGCGGCGAGGGGATCGAGGCTTTGGGGAGGAGAGGGACGGCCATAACCCGGAACGCAGCAACGGGGGAAGAAAAAATAGCGAGGGTGAAAAAAACCTTGGGGGGTGACTCAAATAAAAAAAACGGATCAATATTAACTCTTTTTTCAGGGGTAGATGGCCCAATGGGCGAGGGGAAAGAGCGGGTGAGAGGAGAGGCTTGCTTGAGGCCTGGACGCGAAGCTTTGCTACGTAGTCCTCGTAGCGGAGCGTTTCTTTCTCACTCTCTTCCATTCCCTTTAGTTTTTCACGTTTTTTCCTCCCTTCCAACCCTCCCTTTCGCATCTTCCTCCTCCTCGTCCTACTCCATCTTACTGCGTGCCCCGATCTCGCTTTCTTCTGCCTCCTCCGCCCCTCGCTTCTTTTCTCTTTCGATTTGCCGCGGCTGCACGAACTTTTCTCTCTCGCCGCACTAGCCTCGCTTCTTATCTCTCGGTTGCCCTTCGCTCTCGCTTTCCTCCCAAGCAACCTTTCAGCCCCTAACGCGCCAAAGGAGCTGCAGGCCCCTTCTCCAAACTCTGGCCAGAAAAAAGAACTCGTACCGTCTGTGTATACGCTACGGAAAACGGGAGATCTGGAATACCAAATTACCTCGAACCACCTCAATTCGACCTACCTTAGATTATATTCGTCCTTCCGCTTACATTTAATGCATATGTGTAAACAACGAGAGTAGGTAGTTTTACGGTATGGAACGATTCCGCCGCTAAGCCCGACGGAAAAGGGGTGTAAATATTTGGTGGAGCACGATTTCGAGGGAACACTTGTGATATCTGGGTCAACGCACACGCCACGTGGGTCAACCCTGTAAGAACCGTTTCGTATATAAAAAGATCGAAACAAAAATAAGAATGGAAGGAATTTCGAGGCAAATAAATTCTGCTAAAAATTGCATGAATATATACTGACAAATCTTCAAATGACTCTTTGAAATTGGTAGAAATTTTAATTGTCCGATAAATCGAATTTATTCGTAAGTACGTGGATGAAATATTTTGGCATTTTTTTATTCACATTTAGAAGGTACAATTGTACTTTTTTTCTAATAGCGCAGCACGCCGGAGATCGATACGTTTATGATATCTCTCTATGATATCTCGTTTGGGGAATTATAACCCCCTCAATCGGTCGTTTGTACTAAATCGACTGTACCCTCGCGTTTCCGGAATTCGGTGGGGTACGTTGGAACACACGAAGTATGGGCATACGGAGCGAAAGCCTCATGCGCGCATTGTAGGCGATACGGAATCGCGTTTTAATAGATTTGCACAGTCGGCGGTACGCGATGTCGAGATAAATGTATCGGCTCAATATGTTTTGTTCACTCCCTTGGAGAATGCGTTTGAAGAATTAGTGACAAATCCTGCAGAGTGAAAACTTTATCATTGTGATTGATTTGTTATCGTCGGAATGGCAGCGCATTAATTTTTCATATTCTCGCGGGAGGAAGAGTAATGTGAGTGCAGTGAAAAAAAAAACTTGGCTGACGATGAGAATTCGGACAGAAATGGGAGCAAAAATACTTTTTCAGGCTACAAACTCGAACAAGATGAAACGCAAAGCTGCGTTGAAATAATTTTTCAACTTCAATTATTCTTCAACGTCGTTGTTCGGCTTTCACCTGCATTCACGACTCTCCTACGCCCTTAATAATGTCAGTTAATTTGATCGTAAAACTCTAAAAAAACTGGGTCAATCTTCTCATTATTGCTCCCCGTAATAACGATCCTCGATCACAAGATTCAAGAGCAATTTTCATTCTTTCATCGATAAATAAGATACGCGGAGTCCTTGAAGTAGAAAAATACATATATTCTGAAATATATACACATTGCGGGTGAAGGCAGTGTATCTCAAGATCGAAGGGACCATCGCACGCGAGCATGGGGGAAAAAGAGCCGCCCTCGAAATTTTCCGACTGCTACTACTGCCTTTACTACCGCTCTGCCGCTGCGTCGTTCGCTTCCTTCGTCCTTGACTTCCGGCAGACCCTTCACAACCCTTCTGCGCTGGTCGACGCAGGGCTAGTGATCCTCCGGTCTCTCTCTCTCACTCGGTTCTCTGCGCCCGAGAACCATTGGCCAAAAGAATGTGAGAACGAGTGAGAGGGAGAGAGGAAAAGAGGGAAATAAAAAAAGAGCACCCCAAAACAAACAGGCATTTCCATGGTAACGCACAATTACTACAGAGTTCCCTCGCCTACTATATCCACCTATATATGTGTGTAAGCATAGTACACTCGTTTCGCGAGCGTCCTCTCGCTTTTTTCTTCCTCTTCCTCATCATTCCACCCCCAACTTTCACTTTACTCTCTCTCTCTCGCTCTTTTTCTTTTGCTCCTGTATCCATTTTCTTTCACTCGACTCCACGTGGCTTTTCTGTAGATACACTACAGACGCGGGCTATACATGCGCAGTAGAGTTTTATCGAGTAGATTTTTTTCCACAACATAACATTCATTTATGTACTCACGGAGGATTTTCACACTTCAGGACTTTTGAAGTAGGAAAAAACTTTGGCGCGTCATTCCCTCGTCGATGATTTCACCAAGGCTTTTAAAACGTGTATTTCGACTGATTCGTTTCGTAAAAATATATTCTCAAGATTCAATAAATTCAATATAAAGCGCGTTCAACGTGGACTCCTAAATTCTTTCATTTTTTATGGAAGAACAGAGCTCCCAGATCTTAATGTGTCTCTTGTATGGGAGGATGGAAAGGACCGAAGAGTTTTCGAGCCAGAGGCATGCAAAATACGATGTGAACTTGCTGATACATCGGGAGAAACAGGGATTGAAAAAAAATTGCTTGATTTATTCATTCTCCAAAGTCCAGCGACATTTCGTAGACGCTGTGCATGTACGTCCATAGCTATTCTCGTGCTCTTGGTATCTGGCGAAAAAAACGAGAAACCAGAGCCAATATGCAGTAAATTCATGGCGATGGTTCGTTGAGGACACTTTTCTTCTCGGCTGCTCGTACGTCCGTCGATTTCGGTCTTGATCTACTGCATACCAACGCTTATTTCTCGTTGGCGGATGACAGTCACAGGGGTGGAAAAAGGGTAGAGCACTCCGAGGTGTTTTCGTGCACTCGAGCCAGAGACCATTTTCACGTTTTTTATGGATTACATTTTATGGAGGTGCCCGAAGACAAGAAGAACGATTCGTATTTCGCAGACGCGAGACTCGCGCAACGGATTTGTTTGCGAACGATACCGCGATGCGGATTCTGATATTGCTCACGACACTTCGTATATTCTTCTATTTCCTTTCACTCACGCCCCGAAAAATACCCTTTGCCGAAGGTGATGTAACACCGCGGCATGAATTTTTATGACCTCAACGCTCTTATGTACGCATGTACGATTGCCACCTGCGCTCTTTTAGGTTCTTCAGTTTCGATTTCGGCTCTCCGTACACTCGTCTCTCGCGAGTCTCTTTGATGCTCCATGTTTTCGAGTGCCATCAAGCTCATATTTTTGTCTAGTGATTTGAGAAGCTACGATAATTGCAATTCTTTTTATTTCCATGCTCTTTGAATTTTTCGTTGAGCTTTTCGAACGGGATTTGCCCTCTGTTTTTTAACCACGCTATATTGACATTTTGCTTACTTTTTTCATGATTCGAATCCCCTTCGTCTGAACTCGAATTCATCGCGGAAGCTAATCAATTTCGTATTATTCGTTGCTGAGGAGAATTTTGTCAGTCCGCGTCACTTTTTCGAATGTATCTCAATATTCTTAATGCACCAGACGTTTTTTTTCTCAATGTTTATTCGATTTACTTCTTACAGCGAGTCAGTTCTTGTCACGTCTGAAAACGGGATGAAAAATGTGTCGCCGCACGAGACTCTTCGCGAATACACACCCACACGATATATGTACTCACACGTATTACCTCGCATTCAACCTAAGAGGGTTCAATCTTCAATTTTAATCGTATGATTCGCTCACTGCGGTCTCAGTATACCTCTCAGCCAAATAACATGCGTCTGACAAATATCCACAACGCCCTCCCCTCGAACCACCCTCGGTTTTCCTTCCTTTCTTCCTCCGCAGACCCTTTTATAGCGGGCGCTAGACCCCATTTTTTGGTAAAAGGGTGAACTGATCGGAAAGCCGTATGGATCGGACGCAGGACACGCGGCCAGTCCGAGCAGTCGTTCGTACAAGCGGGCCTCGTGGTTTTATTTTCGTATCGAAAGAAACAAAGAATACATAATAACGGTGTAACGAGCGTGGCCTAAGTGGTCAATGAGCAGCGTTACTCTCGCCAGTTCAAAGTACAATGTATTTTCTGTTTGATCGACGCTTCGTCCGGATCGAATAAACATCTCAATTATGTAGTAATAACTCAAACGATGCTGGTCATGATCATTGCCAAACTCTCGAGTGAAGGTTGGAAGGGTCAAAACGATATGGAAAAATGAAAATAAAATGCCATTGGATGGAACGAATGAACGTAATTTTGTCACATTAATTAAGAACCTGTTTTCCATTATTCTACTAAGGAAGAAATTCATTTGGGTTAATGGACCAGGTGATTGATAATGGTGCATAATATTACCAAATTTAATACCCAGTGATTGAAAGAAGGAGCAAAAAACGAGCTGAACAATAAATTTGATCGGAGTCGAGCCTTGTACATCATATTTCACCACACGACAGGCTCGAGAGCCTCAGAAAAATGTTCTTAACTTCATGGATTCCCCATTTTTTACGAGCTCTGAAAAGGATTTTACAAAATTACGTATACAGAGCGAAATAAAATATAAATCAATTTTATTGATCGTCGCTTCGATGTACGCAATGAAGGATGGACCCCGGCTATGGGTTGTCCACAGTTCATGCTCTTTTTCAATGGGAAATCGTCGCCCAGACAAGTTCAAGGTCGCAAGCCACTCAGGCCTGATCGATTCCGTAGAATTAATAGGGAGCATTCGAGTGAACCCGTCAGTGAAGCACTCGCCATATACCGAAGGTACTCGTGAAACTTTTTTTTTCAACCCCGGCAGGCTCGTCGTGCTTCAAGCGTAATTGGACGGTCAGTTTATTCATAAAGTTATGAGATTGTCTTGCCGCCGTTGAAATATCTCGCTCTTTCAATCAAGCTTCCACGCGATGTTCGCGAGCCTTTTTTAATTGGTTATAATACTCGTTCCAATACGCAATCACTTTTATATCGATGTTGAGGACCAACTAATCACAAAACCATTCCATATTCGTATCTGATCAACGCGAAAGTTGAATTCCAAATGAAAACAGAAGATCAATGACTCATTGATGTCCATTAGCCCAGCACGAAACTACTTTTTATCAAAATCTCTTCAACATAATTCCACCTCCGCAACAACAAAAAATATTTCCAAATGAGCTCCTTCAATCGCGAAAACCGAGTCAAACTTCTCCCGAAGGGAAATCACCGAATCTCGATCCTGCCATAATTCTGCCTCTCGGTCATTTGAGCATCTCTTTTTAACACTCTGCCGCCCCTTCATATTTCAAAGCACGAGTCGCTCGCTGCATCCTCGACATCCGTGCTGCCATTAATAACCAGTGATAACCAGCACAAGAATCACGAGTTTTGTATTAGGTGTCACGAAAATTGCATTCTATTCATTCTATTATCAGAAGCAACACATGACATTGGCTTGTAAGCGGACATCTTCGGGATGTCTGTGTCCCCAGGATGTCTGATTTCTGGAAGAGGGCTCACAAAGCCTGCGAGATATATATCCAGTACACCCTTTAACGTAGTGAAAAGTCGTGGTGCGGTAGCGAAACGAAACTCGCGCCCTCGCGGCAAAGCTTCGCCAAAAGTATTGTGCGGGCTCCATTTGAGAAAGCCTCTCTTACACAATGGAAACTTGGCTTAATAGATATTTTATCGCCATGTACTCAATATATGTATACGAATAAAGTATCCTATCGTATACTTTTGAATTTATGTACATATCTGTTGTAGCACATTCACGTATACTGATCACGTATACTCACCGCCTGTTTGATTTACATAATAGTGGCTGGTTTACGCGATACTTGTGTGGCCATGCAACCCCATCGTATGGAGAGACTTTCTCATTGGGAGTATTATACACCGTGGACTGTATATATAGCATCGCGTCTGAATCGCGATTGCGAATGCGCTTGTGATTCATGGAGCGGGTATAGAAAATTTTTTCGAGCCAAGGACAATGGAAAAAAAAGTATGGAAAATTATTGAAATTTGAACTTAAAAATGACGAATTTTGAATGATTATTTAGGGAGCTTGTTCTCGGGGAGTTTTATGAAAACTATGGCAACGGCTCATGGAAATTTAGTTAGAATAGTTGAAGGAGTGAAGGAGTTTTATAAAATACTCGAGTCACAATTGTTGGTGTGAAATATTCGATTCGGCGTTGCTTGAAAGAAGATTTTCTTGATGGGCTGTGAAAAAGGTTCGAATGGATTACTGTGTAATGAGTGATTACGTAACGTTGAATATTCCGTTGAGCAGGGGACGTTTTAAAATCGTAATTATTGGGTTATAAAATGATTGGGATTTAAAAAGCAGCACCTGCGACGCTTTTTTCTCTCATCGTTCCGCGTCAAATCAGCCTCAAGAGATTGGCTACTGTTGAGAAATTGCTGTAAAAATTAATTATACGTATCCGTGACGTTAGAAGGGGCGGCGGATGGCGGGGAAGGTCGAGGGACGGGGAGAAAGGCTGAGTAACGAAAACGAGTTTCTTCTTGGACCAGACGGGGATAAAAAAATGGAACAAGAGTCAAAGAAGGACAAGAAAAAGGCCGAGAAGAAAACGAGAAAGAGAAGGAACGAGAGAAGATCTCTAAGAGAAGATGGTGAGTCCGCGAGTTGCCACCCCGTGCGTACCGGAGTCTTCTTTCCCTGGCATATCATTACCCACCCGCGTAGCCAAGCGCTCGACGTTTTTCCTCCAACCATTCCCTGGCACTCTTTTTCGTCTTTTCCTCGTCGCCATCGCCCCTAACTCACGAACTCGCGATTCCCGCCTCTTCGCCTCCCTTTTGCCACCCTCCTATCTTCCTCGCTCAACCCTGCCGCACTTCGATTCACCCGGTGCTGCTGGCTCAACCCCTCTTCGCTTAAGATATACGTCTATCTATACATTCGCAGTCCAAGAGGTGGGAGGCAATATAGCCGCGGCTCTTCGCCGCCTCTACAGATATGCTTCCCCGGCTGCATTACGTGGCCCACGACGGTTGCTTAATTACGCAAGATACTTTGCCAAGAGAGGGATTCGTCGCCGAGGCGCGATTGCGCGCGTGCAAAACTCGCCCGGAATGAAAGCAAGAAGAATATACAAATTTTGGGATGGGCGGACGTACCCCTCCGTAACCAACCTCATTTTCTTCCAGAATCTTCTTTTATTTCTCGTCGTCCAGGCTTTCTTCGACCATATTTTCTGCCCTTGTACCTCGATCCTTGCGCTCGCATTTCAGAAAATCCAGACACAAGCTTCACTGTTTTAGAAATCAAAACTAACGGAGTCTCTATCGTAACATCAACATTGTGCTGTCTACCTTAATAACGGCCTCGCAGCCGTTCGAACATCGTTGCAACCAAAAATATTTCGTTTTCACGTAATGATAGAGCAAACTACGCATAACCGATGAAAAGTGAACAAGAAAACACTTAATCGAAGCGTTTAATAGGGAAAAACATTTTGAAAAATGCTCATTTATGCGACAAAGTTTTTTCGGATGTTATATATTCCCGGTGAAAAAAAAAAACATTCTTCATAAAACTTTACGTGGAACATTTATCCCTCCTCTATCAAGAATATTCCTACTTACTTACTTTTCACACGAGATAAGACGGAAAAGCGGTGCGGAAGAATTACGGGAGGGTGTTGTGCTTTGGAGCCAGCCCGTATTATGCACGGGGAAAGCTTGGTTAAAAGTTCCGGGTGCTTGTTCAGTGCCCTCCGGCTTCCAATCTCGAACTCGTGCCATCCCCCCCTCTGTTGTACGGTTAAATTAATTTTTCCTGGCTAAACAATGCTCAAGATACAAGAATAAATGCAAGGCGTTGGGCCACGCACCCCTGCTGCCCGCGCCATCACATTTTTACACGATGGAAACTCCTCTTTCTTCTTGCAACGCGATTTTTTTCACCATCCCGAAAGTCTCGATGCAAGGGTAGAATTTAATGATTGTTAATTAATCATCAGCCGTGACTGATCAAAATTTCACGTTTATTAAAGTATAAACATTAAAGTAGATCATGCCCGAAGGATCGTATTTTATGGGGGTCGAAATTTGATCGAATTTTACTCCTTAATTAAAGATATAATCACTTTAAATTAATGTCACAGTTATTAATTCGAAATTGTAAGTACATTTTTTCAACGTATCTTTTGGCGAATGAATAAATTACAAACGATCAATTGATCGGGGATCCGTCACTGATTGAACCACAAATTTCATTCGTCCCTGCGGCGAAAATGGATCGAGAAAAAGTATCAATAAAAAAATACAGAAGGCTATGACAGCAATGGCCCAAGCCAAGAAGAAACAAAATTCCGAAATAAGCAAATGTGAGGTTATACGAGTGCTCATTACCAATTTTGTTCAACCTTTAACGTAATATATCTTCATTACCAGTAAGACAATCGTCTCGAATTTTTTTCCAAACCTTCGTTATAATTTAATTGTTATTGTGTACCTTTTTCATAAACTTCGTAAGAAGCGTTCATTCGTTATATGGAAAGACGAACGTTTGTCTCAATAATCAATAAGACGAACCCTTTAAAATTTGAAATGCGTGTCAGTCGATTGCCCATCTAAACTCTGTGTAAATTTCAAGACTTTCTTAAGAAAATCATCCCGTGGATGAATTACCTTAAGGAGATGATACGATAGAGAAGCTTCATTGGATCGCCATATTTGTTAGCTTCCTAAAAATATCACAAGCTTCGTTCAACACACTATTTTCTTCGATACAGTAACTACATTGAATCCCCATATTGTGACTTTTCCACAAATATCGCAATAGTGCACTCCAACAGACTATTTTCTCCGTGCACAGCGACTACGAGTACTTGGAAAACTTTGTACTCATAAATTATTTACTTTGAAAGATTGTTACCGAGGAACTAGCGGAGTATATAAATTGTGTATATTTGCAACAATTGGATGCCCTCCGCCATAAATATTCCATCACTATCACGTGCCGAGACGAAAATGATCAATCAACCCTTTAACCATGCGGCGATAACTCGCCGCTCGCCCCGCTTTTTCGATCTCTTCCCAAAACCCCTCCCGATCCTCGTATGCATAACATTATAATATATACTATGCATAATATACGAGGCAAGATCCTGCATTATACCCTTCGCATTAATCAACCGCCCACTGACACAAAAAAAATCCATAGCCCACCCCACAGAGAACGCGACAGAGTCGAGCATTTTTATACCCGTTCGTTCTTCTTGTAAAACTCTCTTGCACCCTTTCCCTTCGAGGCGGCATAAAACGCGGAGGCCTCGGCCTCTCCTATCGACATCGCATGCCTGTGTGTATATCTATAAAAAAGACGTATGTATGCGATCGCGGAGCGTGGGGTGAAAGAAAAAATAAAAAATTCAAATCGCTATTCCGCTCGCAACGCATGCGGCGAGTAGGTCTGCATCAATGCGAGAGTCAAATAGCCAAATGTGCTGTTCGGTGGCGATAAAAAAATGTATAAAAAAATTACAGGGGCGAGGGAGTTATGGCAACGGGAAATTGCGCAGATTTTTCTCGCTCCAGCCTCGTTGTTTTACGTGTAAACACATCGCCCGCAAAATCTCCGAATCGAACGAATGCATTGGGTTTCCTCGTCATCGTAAATTCGGATTGATCAAATTTAGAAACACGATTAAACAGTTTCATTCCAAATGAAATCCAAAAGATGAAATTCACTAGGACCCCGATCGCCTTTCACCGTCAACAAGACAGGAACAAAAAACAATCCAAGAATGCAAAATATATAAGATTGACCGAAGCCGAGTAACTGCCAGAGTTAAAAGCTCGATTTTTTCTCAACGCCTCTACGCGTTCGCAGTCTAAATTCGTGAATACTGCAAAGCGTGGAACAGGCAGGCAGTCCGCGGAGGCTGGGGCACGACAGTTTTTTCCTCGCGCGTGTGGGGTTCGAACCCTTTTTTTTCCTTCGATAAGATCCCGAAGAAGGGTATGCATATATACTGCGAGCGTAGATTCTCGCAGAGTGAGAGCACGAAGCGAAAGGATTCGTCCCCCGCTCCGTATAACTATATAGATAGAAAATCGGGGGTGCGCGCGGATCCTCGGTGGCACCCAGAGTGAGGGGTTAAAAAAAATGGGTTGGGTGCGACCGTGGGTGAGTCACAGAGCACTATCGGCACTGTGGGGTCGTCCAACGCTGTTCGGCTCTGCACCATCCTCGTTTCTTCTTTCTCGTTCTACGATATGCCTCTAGGCTTGCCCACCCAGAGCCTCTCCAAAGCCAAAGAGCAGTCATTGGCCAGCTAAGGGAACGAAAAAAGCTTTTATTGACAAACCCTTCTTCGGGTCCGAGACTCTCCGTGAGAGAGAGAGAGAGTGCCGATCACTGGACACTGGCCAACAGCCGTACCTTTCACCCCCTTTACGGAGCTGCCGGTGCGGATTTTTTATCTACAAGGATTTACATCGGAGCTCACCGTCGAACTGTACGAGCCTTGTCTCGTGGTCCAGTTGCACCCTTCTTCGTATTTATACGTGTATATATATAGACCCACACATGCGTGTTTATGTCCTATAAGTATATAATATATGTGACGTATACACATAGATATGGGACTATAGTTTCACCCTTCGTGGCCCTGGCACGCAGCTCTATACGCTTGTACAATCGACCCCGCGGCTTTTCTGCTACCGCGTTCCGCGGCATCGACGAGCGAGAAATTATTCATGAGATGCGCGCAACTTTTTTTCTCCTCAACGAACGACCCGGTCTCGGGAGCCACCAATTTTGTTGCTCGCTCCTACTTTCTAGTGGGCTTCGAGTAGAATCGCATTCGTAGAAAATTAAGCATTCGATAAAAGTGTCATAGACGATTATGGAAGTGAATGAAAGGTTTGCGAAAGTTTCGTGATAACTCATTTTTATTGCCGCAGTGAAACTGGAGCTTTACGGGGAGATTCGAAGCTTCCAGATTTCCGGCAGCCGGACACCGTTCCTGACGATTCGTCGGTGGGAAGATTTCTTCGATAGGCTTTTCAGAAAGCGTTTTTCTGATTACCGGAGATCTCCGGTGTCTCCGCTGCAGAGCGTTCCCTTGATTTTGAAAGGAACAATCCGTAGGCTCGTCGATGGGATCGTTGTTGGAAAGTTATATCAGTAGAAGTGCATTAGTGGTGCTACAATTGTAAAGCACAAAGATGGGAGGAAGTACGAAATAAAATAAAAAAGCGTGCTTTTTTCCCTGGGGAATTGCACGGGGCCACATCTCGGACGGCTTTGCCATGCCACCGCGTCCTGCGGGGTCTCGAGCCACCCACAGCCGTTACGCGATACTCTCTTCGCCCCACAGAGTGGAAACGTCGACACCAGTATCTGAGAAGAACATAAGGAGAAAAAAAGTGATAGAAAAAACGAGGGAGGGAGAGAAAGCAAGAGGTTTTAAAGCGCGAGCGCGCGCGCGCACAAGTAATTTCGCTTAAAAACGTAATTAGTGTGCGTCGGTGATGGGGTTGAGGGGGCGAAAAAAAAATCGTTAAGGGATGAAAATCGTGGGGTGACGAGGGGCAGAGGTGCGAGGGGGATTTGTGAGAGAGGGCCAAGTTTTTTTCCAACATCACATGGGGTGTGCAGTCCAGGGGTGGCTTCTCGGGAAGCGGCGCCTTTCGCCCCGCGGGGCTTTCCACCCTCGTGGTCCTTCCTCTCGGCCTACTTCGTTTTCGCCCAAGCAACTTTCATCCTTCCTATTTCTTCGTGCATGGATCTTCGTCCACTCCGACGTTCTCTCACTCTCTCTTTGTCACTGTTTGCACTTCAGCAGGTGCCTGATCAAATCTCTGGATGATCTACTCTCGAGTTATCGATCAGACGCGTCTTGGAACAATCTCAACATCGCAAATCGATCATTCGCTACAAGCATGCGAAACACGAAAAGGTTCAAAGATCTGAAAAAAAATTGCGTTGAATTGTTCTTTGGGAAAGAGAAAACAATGATAAAAATCAATAACGACGTTTCTCATTTTTATTTACGCACGAATGGTATACTCAACGTAGAAACTCTTGGCAAAAATCACTCGAGTCGTAACTCCACGTGCACAGGGTATGTAAATATCGAAACTTTGTGAAAAGCAAGTATCTTCGTTCATGAATGAAATATGGGTGAAAGCAATTCTGGAGGGTATACGATCAGAGCTGTATGAAAAATCGAAATAATTAAAGTGGGACAAAAATTTGATTAGTTTTGCGTCGAATCTTGACAACTGAAATACTTAAGAACTTCTAGTGTTTTCATTACAAATGGAAAAGCCTTAATAACAATGTTCCCCTGGCATCTTATCGAGTGTTGGCATCACCCACGAGAGCGTGAATCTTTAATTCGAGTCGTTATCGTTGGTCCCCTGCTCCCACGCATCTAATACAGTACGAGGAAAGTACGAAATCCCTCGAAGCTTCTAAAAATTCGACAAGGATTGATGAGAGCTGAGAATTTCACAAACGGCTCGAATCTCTTGATACTCTTGAAGGAGTTCTCGCGGAGAACCGGAAACTGAGAAACAGAAAAGAAGTTAGAGCAACGAGGGAGAAAAGGAAGGAAAAAAATGGAAAAAACCGTATGAAAACTCTCGCAGGCGCGCTCTCAGCTCGGATGCGCTTCGAGGAATGAAAGGGAATCGAGCACCCACGTCAAGAATACATCCATGCACATTACATATATATACACACGTAATATATAAGAGACTACAGAACTTAGCAGAAAAGAGGACCAAAGTACGCCACGGAGTCTGATTACAAATTTATAAAGAAATAGATCTTGCCGAGAAGACGCGGCGGTGAGTGGGAGTCGGGAAGGGTGACTTTGCGGAGGGGGCGGATGCCAGGGGTTGGGGACTGCCGAAGAGAGAGAGAGAGAGAGAGAGAGAAGTGAGAGAGGGGTTTAAATTCAACTCTCCCCTGTTACATTTCGCTCCTCTCGCAATGGAGCACAAGCACAGCAACGGGTCGAGTCTTTCTCGGCGAGTCCTGTAAAACTTGTAGACGTAGAAGGATGAGAAAAAAAGTACGTAACTGAGTGAGAAAGACAAAGTAAGAAGCATCGGAGAAGCCTCGAATGAGGGGCTTCGCAAAGAGCGAGACTGCGGAGGGTGAAAAATAAGGAGAACGTAAAAAAGGAGATGAGTTTACTTCTGGACCTCGACTGCTGCTTTCGTGGGGGCTCTTTCGCTACCGATGCTTATTCTCTCGTACGCACTCTCTGCCTGTTTTATCCTTCCCTCCTTTCTTTCCTTCGCGAAGAGCTCTGCTCAGCAGGGCCCTTGCACCCGCTCATTCTCGAAATTCCGCAAAGACTGATTGAAGCGGATGCACAATCTTTAATTCAAAGAAACTAGAAACACTTAAAATACCGGAAGATCTGGAATATTTAAAAGAACAACGGCTCGAATAGTCTTCTCACGCTTCGCTGCATCTTCGACGCGACACCTTCGAGAGGCGTCGAATGGAGTACGAAACTTTATGGAGATTGTCGTTGTTTTAGGTACGAATTTTAGCCAAATTCATTTCTGAAAGACAAGCAAAAATCGGCAATTCAACAAAACGCCTCATTCTTTGCGAGCAATTACGAGCGAAAAGTGTATCACAGTCGACAATTGCAAAAGCCTTTTACATTCGTGCAGCAAAAATACCTCGAATATCGGAGTTTCTAGGTTATTGCCAATATTTTTTTCCCCTTTCCGCCATTGCTACGATCCCTTCATCAAGCATTCGCCATTTTGTTCGAAATGCATCAATTAAGCTCGAGTTGCACGCAATACGCCACTCTCAGCGAGTCAACGACGAGACAAAGGCAAAAGTGTAGGAAGGAGCCCCAGGCGCATGTCTTTTACGAGGGTGAAAGGGTTAACTCGAACGAACCCTTCTCCTGTGTCTTCACGAACGAGTCGCACGTTCATCGACGTAGGGAAGCCTTATTTCGCTGCGCCAATCCCGAGTGTCTCTTTTCTCCCTAGTAATTGCAACTTTTCCTTCCTCCCCTTTCTCCACGAGATACCATTTGCAAAACGTTGTGTAAAATTTGATGTAAAATCGCAATAACTGTAAGAAGGGAACATAAAAAATTGTTTTTTTTTCGTACCATTGATTACTGCTATCGATTGTGGATTCGTCGATGAATGCACGCGTCGGGACCGCACTCCGAAAAACCGATGCTCGTCATCGGCAATGCTAAGCATTTTACTACCGGAATGTATTCCAACATTGGATCGAACGTGAAAAGAAAAATATTACAAAGATTACAAAGTACAATGCAAAACGAATAAATAAAAAGCCTCAATCGGTATAACTAAATTTGAAAACAAAATGATTTATCATTTTAAAGTTAGGCAATTTTTGTAATATTTTTATTTCGTGAGAAAGCCGATGGGATTCAAGGATCGATCGTTTCGAATCGCATACTTCAATCGTTTTTTCCTATGCGGTAATTCATATGCAGCAGAAAAACACACGGCCATCTGCGTACGGAAAAAAGAAGCTGAGCGTATTATGGGTGAGCCCATACGATTATGTACTCGGTTAATACCGCGATTTTTGCATTTTAGAACCGAAGCTTAATCGGATTTTGCTCACTGCGGATATTCCTCTCGTCTCGTATTGAAATCGGCGTAAGTTCACGATTTTTTTCGCCTCAAATTTTTTTCATAAGCTTTTTTTCAGGCGTGTCGTCGAATGAATTCTGCCGATCATGCCAACAGCGTCTGTGCGTTACGCACCCCACGGCCTCGCGCAACCCTTTTTTTCCTCCCCCCGCGATGTACCGAGAGCGAGGAAAAAAGTGGTCGGTGGGTTCGAGTGGCACGCGCTGTCTAAAGCGCCCGTGTGTGTTTTTTCTTGGTGCGGGGACTGACGAAAAACTATCCTGAAAACAAGATCGCGAAACGTGTTTGCCCAAACGCAAAAAACATCGTTAAAAAGCGGGTACAAAAAATGGTGTGTTTTGATTATATAGCTATATTCGTACGGACTTTTTGCTCGTTTTTCCTTGATGAACGGGCACTTTTTTTGGAGTAATTTTTTAACTGTGCGAAACATAGCGAAGAACAATACTCGAGGCACGCGACAATGCTAAATCGCAGCTGGTTAAAGAAGGAAGGGTTGGAAGGATCGAATGATTAGCATAAAGAGCCCGATTACATGGCTCAAGCGGCCATGGGGTGTGGTCGACTCTCGCTATGGGGTGTGGAGGAATATGAGACGCGAAAAACCACGGGGCACCGCACAGTGAACGTCACCGAAGCGTCTGATTTTCTGTCGAATACTTATCAACAAAACGCGAACTCTTATACAAATCGTGTGACAAAAAGCACGTAGAAAATCGAAGGAAAGAATACAAAATTCTTTCTCCTCCCCCTTCTGATAACTCAACAAAAAAAATTGACGCAACCGTGACATCTTCAACGTGGCTTTTTCCTAATAGAATTCTACCAAAGTAAATTGGCTCCCGAATCAATATAAATCACTGGAATGAAAAGCGTTTCGTCAGGGAATTCGTCGTTGGATGAAAAGGCTCGAAAAACGAGTTTGATTGTGAGCTTTTCTAAAAAATTCACTCATCAAACCTCCACGAGCCTCGTATAAACTCTTTTTTGCACCTTCGCACGTACGTCCGTGGCATTCTTTCGGGCAAGAAGAACACCCGGGTCACGAGAGGATATGAGGGAAAAAATTCAACACAGGAAACCACGCACAGGATGTGTTTTTTGACGCGTGGGCTCCCCGATCCTGTGTAGAGTGCTAATACAGTGAGCAGGGGATGAAAATGTATTGGGAGAAAAGGGCTGGAGGGTGGGATACAAAACAACAACACGTGCTGCGAGGTACACATGCGCGAGGCTTTATTATTCTGACGCAATATGGAGGCCTTCTTAATTTTTGTTTCTCTTTTGCAACGTCCTTGATTCTTTCGCAAATGAGCCCCGATTCATTGGAACCATTGGAAGAAGCTTTGAAAAGTTGAGCCCAAAAAATTATTACTCGCCATCTACTTACTCGAGTCTCCCTGAAATCCGCGTATTTCAAAATGTCTTGAAAATCACTCTCTTTCACTGCGTTGTTCTTTCCTATTAACGACTTGTCAAAACTGACCAGATTCATCACAGATTTTATTCGAACTTTTGCACGAGATACGCGCTCTACGTACAGGGTTGTAACAAACTAATCAGAATCTTTTGGAAAAACTCATGAAATTTTTGTTGTCTCGTAGATGCACGAAGATGAGGGGCTTGATGAAAATGATTTATTGACAGAGAGCACAGAATACGAAACATGAAAAATTCTGTTTAAAAAAGCACGCTCATTGCAGCATCTTGATATGCATTTTTATATTATGTAAATATGTCGTACGTGCCTCCAATAAATACATATATTCAACATACGGCAATAAATCAGACGACAAAGTAACTGCGGTCTTCTGCTCGCGATTCTATAGGTGCTATGTAGCTTTGGGACGGAGGGTCGTAAATCGACGATGGAGTTATAAAAGCGGGCTTTTCGCGTGTATGAGACCCCGTGTCTGTAGTTATATTCTCATGTATACATAGAGGTACACATGTATCAAGAATTTGTCCCATGGAAAGCAGACTTGGAATATCGAAAAGAGTTGATTATGAGCTCAGAGCTGTCATCCAGTGTGGAGGCTTTCATTTTTTCCCTTTTTTTCAGAGAATTGAAAAATCTTGGGTTTTCAGAGCTTCTGGTGATGCTAATCGATTTCAAGTCAGTGAGAGTATTGTCACCTGCATCGACTGGGCTTTTCTCAGTTTCCCGGAGGACTCGCTTCCTATCGAAACGCTACGGGCTCGCTCGTTCAAAAGCTCACAAAGCTTGTTAAAGATATTACGATTTTGTTGTCTCAGATCGAACGCAGAACGAACTCATTAAAAATACACTTGACTGACCGATTTATTGAAAAGAGTGATACTTTTTCGTGTGGTGAAAAGTAAGGACGTTTTGGAATCCAGATTCTTACTGGAGGTTTATAGAATACAGAAATTATGGATTCAGCCATTGTGCTGCTGACAGATTCCACGAGAAAAAATTGACGGAAAAAAAGTAACGTGAATGACATAACCGCAGGGAGCATTGAGCGTTATTCTAATTTCTCACAACGGTTGTTCTCTCGGTGAAACGCACTCGTTGAGAAAGCAGCTTCTCTCGTTTCGATGAATTTTTTTTATCCTCGTAGTCTCGTTACTTTGATCAGCGATTCCGCGTTTATACTGACTTCTTTTTCTCTCTCTGGCTTCTTGTTCTCGAGCGCGTATACGTTTTTTTTTTTTTTTTTTTTTTTTTTTTTTATCACGATCCTCGCTTTTTTTATCGGCTCTCGCGTTTCACCGAATGCGTTCGATGTTTGTCGAGAGGATCGGAAGAAAAAATTGTGCTCTTTGCACCCAATTGAAAATAAAAGCGAGAATGAGCGGGCGAGAGACTCTGAAACGGCTCTCGTTAAATCACTACAGTTGCCGATTTTGACTTCCGGGGTCCTCGATACGTGTAACACTCAAGTTGCGCGAGGGTGCAAACTTATATGCATGTATGGTTTTGGAGAGAACGTATTGAAACGTCAATCATCGAGCTCGCATCGAGACACGCAGGTCTCGAAATACCTACGACGCGAACCAACGGGGGCAACAGCACTTTTTTTATCGTATTAAAAAAACGCTATTTTCGTTGTTCACTCGCAAAGTCATTCACACACTCGCGAGTGTTACGCGGCGACAAGTAAATCGCTGAGGAAAAAAAGCTCGGCTCTCATCGACTGTTTGCTTTTTTTCGCACCTACGTAACCGCACCACCGTATGGTCCTTGACTCCATATTTTCTGATATTTGAGAGACTGCAGAGTAGTTTTTTACACGACTCTTATTTAGACCAACCGTCACACATTGTTAGCGTCAAAAAAACGTTTTTTCCATGCTTCTTCCGATACAGCGACTCCTGACGTGGAGTGCAGAAGACAAGCGAGTCTCAGAGTGGAAGGGAGAGAAAAAGAACGAGAGAGAAAGATCAATCGAGTCAATGGAGAATTAGGAAAAGTATATATACCGCGATCAACTTTTGTAGGATATTGGGATCGAAGTAAAGCGCTTCGGGGGGCGAGGATCGGAAAAATCCTCGAGACTTTGCTCCCCGCGACTCTTATAACCGACTGTCAATGAGACTTCGAGCAAATGGATTTCGGATTACGAAGCTTTGAATCGAAATTTTAACAATCCTCCGTTCAACATTGTTTTCTCCTCGCAATCAAACTTTACGTATTTATCGAACGAATTTCAACGATTTATTATGTTTTCAAACATATTTTTTCGCTTTGAGACAGAATCTCTGCGGAGGAGTTTAAGCCGCGACGTCCGTGTCGAAAATTAAATTGTCGGGCAAACAAGATCGTTCATGGGCAGCAATTTTGGGCGAGATCGTCAGAAATTATAGAATTTCTTCTCCGGCTGAAATTTCTTTGGTCGAGTCAATTAATATTTGACAGGTTTGTCACAGCACCGGAAAGTCGGCTTAAAAATTATTCATTTTTCATCATTCTATAATTGGAAAGCGAGGAATGGATACTCTATTGAAATCCTGTTGCAAAGGGCTGCATAATTACAAAATATTTCAGGAGACGTTGACAAAGAACGAAAAAAAAAAAAAAACAAATTTACCACTTCCAAAGAATCCATCTTGAACGATTAAAATCGAACGAAAAATAAGTGAAAAAAAAGATAACAATGTTTCGTACCACGCTTGAGAAACCTCATAGAATTTCGATCATGGTTTAACTACGATTGTGGAAAATTTGAAAGAGTCATGAATTGAGTTGGCAATTTTCATTGGGAATGAGGGTAAAGAATGAATCTATGGAGCAATCGACGATCTCTTTGCGGCACACGCCTAAATGTCTTTTTATCGAATTTTCCCCTTTTTTCAAGCTCGTCTTCTACGAGCATGCTAAAAAAACGCGGTGCTCAGGCACTTTTCAACCCCTCCGATTGACACTTTACCGTCCAGCACGCGCGCTAGAGATGTCGCATTTTTTTTTACCTCGATCACTAGGTATTTGCAGACAGACGAACAATGCGAGCATATCGAGAGCCGATATGCCTCGTGCTCGAAGTGTACATACCTCATTGTTCCATCGTCGTTGGGTTTGCGAGTGTATTCGACGAGATCGCCGACGGGGAGCTTGCCTGCAATAATAGTGAGGGGACAGTTTTCGACCCCCCTGTGCCGCAAAATCGTCTGCTTTCATTATTTTTTTTTTTTTTTTTTTTTTCATTTTTGTGTAAAAACTCGAAAATCCATGGACACATCAGCCAAGAGGGTTGAACGATGTAACAAACGATGGGCGGGTTAACGATCGAGATGATGAAAACTCGAGGGGGGCGCACCTCGATTTTTTACCATTTTTTTCAACCCCGCTCCACTGTAGCTCAAAATTTGCTTGGTGCCCAGCTCTGCGAACGATTCTAGCCATAAATACGGTTTTGAGTCTCCCAAAATCGAATTCCCTGTGGGCAAAATAAACGTAATAAATTGATGACGAAAAAGAGTTGCACATGGAAATGTGAGATTAAAGAAAAATTGATGGGAATGAAAACGAAAAGAAAAATGAAAAAAATCTAGAGCCTGCAACACTTTCGATAAAAATTATCAAGCGTTGTAAACTGGAATGACTTCTCGTTCAAAAAGCTCATACATTGTCCGAACGTGGAGGTTCTCGGTGACGAGATCTCTCAAAGCGCTTTAAAAGCGAGCGAATAACCAGACGACATTCTATTATTATATTTTACCCTCGTTATGTCAGACAGCGAGCGTGTCCCGTCCCATTTTGTATCACACTTTCACATTTCTATAAAGCCAGTAACACAGTCGGCTGGTCGTGATTGAAGCTAAATATGAAAGGGGTATTATTCCACGATAATGAAGCTCGGTCTCGCTTCGCAGATCCGAACAAACGGTCTGCATAGAATCCATTTTTATATTCTTTCTTTTGCATATATCGAGGAAATGTAAAATTCGTTTGAAATTTATCATCGCAGAACATAAAAAATCACGATTTTTTCATTGCAGACTTGGTCGACATTTTTTTTGGCAATCCACGTTCGTTTGATGCTCACGAGTCACGAAGATGATTTACAAATGAAAATTCGTCGCCGGGTCGCCCTGGAATTGTGCTGATGACGGCTGTCGATATAACGAAGAATTAATGGTGACGATAAATAATTACAAAAGTACAGTTTTCGTTTCGTATTCAAATTTACTTCTTGTACTTAACTAATAGCGAGTTTTCAAAAATATTATTGTTTTAACTTTTATGAGAAATTGTGAACAATATTAATGCTATTTGTATGACTTCAATGCAACAAGTTGCTTGTGGATGATGAATTAAAATAGTTCAAGTTCCATGCACACCTGCCTCATACAATAAATAAATAGCGTATGTTTTTGCTTAAATAATCGAAAATACGATGAATAACTCGTTTTGTTTGGACAATATAAATAAAGAAACTTTAATCCAGTTTAGTGACATTCCTCTTTCGGTCCGAATATACTTTCAAAAGTATGTTTTACGCGTTCATTGACAGTTGGTGAAAAATTCGATAGGAAATTCACTCGACAGCCTACGAATTTTGTAAGAAATTACCAAACAATTTCAAAGTTTGATAATTTCTTGAATTATAATGAATCAAAATGTTTTTGATAATTCTGTGAAGAGCAAAAAAAACGGAACGTAAAGGCTGCTGAAATTTATGCAAGTTTAACAATGTCGACAGAAAATGTCTGATTCATTGTCAGACAAGCTTTATTCAAGTTTTCAATAGACTTTTTGGCCCAATTTAGTTTCAGATTTTTCCACGTTTTTGATGAATCGCCGTGTAAGGAATTTCAATTCTGATAAAATGGATATTCGGCATGGAACGAATATGTCGTTTTGAATTAATTACTGGAAACATTTTCAAATGATTATTCTCAGCGAGGGCTCGGATTCATAAAAATATTCCTACGAGAAAGTATTCTGATCGGAGGCGACTGTCATTCGATGTCAATTTCTATGCAGCCGCATTTAAAACATGTGCTATCGACGCACCCACTTTGAATCCAAACAATGGCTCGATCATTTTAGACAACTGATAGCAGAAGAAAATCGATTCGTAAAAAGAAAGAAGAAGCGAATTTTAGAAAACATATCATTGATGCTACGATGATTTTTTATATCATTCTCGTCGAATATTCAAGTCTTTGTTTCGTGGGATTAAAATACGGATTGAGCCAGGGCAGACTAAAATCGATGAATAACGACAGATAGATCATTAGGCACCGTTTTGGACACTGGCTAAATATTCGTTGTACTTTTTTTCCTGTGCTTGTTGGAGTTTCTGCAATTTTTTCAATTGACCTTTACTTATTTCTTTGCCGTCGATGCCATGAGTTGGCAAGCCATTGGCATCGAATTTTGAATATTTGTCTATTTCTGATTTGAACATATCGATCGGTGAAATACGTTTTTGGGCTTCCTTAGCCGCAGCAGCTGCAGCGGCTTCCGCTTTCTTCTTCTCCTTTTCCGCTGCTCTCGCGATATCCAGGTTTTTCTTTGCTTCAATCTCTTTCAACAATTCTTCACGATTCACTAATTTAACCCTCGAGCAGTTAGAGCCCTCATCATCTTCGAGCCTTACACCAACATTCGGCAAAATTTCATCGCGCAATCGATCGCACTCGCGAAGAATATCCGTCGCTTTTGACGCTATCGCATGGCCTCGGACTTTCTCACGAAAATCACCGAGGATCGTCAAATACGGCATTATAGTTTCCTCCACCTGTAGATCGTAACGTAAATAAAGTATTCGATTTTAAAAGTTGATTTTTAACGTGTAAACAATTTTAATAAGCAAACGATTTTAGTTACTTCAGACGGTAAAGAATTTCGCATAGTTTGCTTTCTGAACAATCTCTCATTTGGTTTTTAGAAATAGTAAAAAAATGAGAAACAATTTATATCAAATCAAAATTTCTTATTTTTGAATTCAACTCGTTTCTGTCTGCATAAAATTCGACTTACGTTGGAACCAGCTGATTGATCGTCGATGGGAAATCCAATAGCTTCGTGCTGCGACGATATCGCTCCGAATACAACCATCATTCTCGTTATGTAAACCGCAATGTCACGTAACAATAGCGTATTCGAATTTTTGCATTCCTTCGTGTAAACATTGCACTCGCCGATGATATCTCGAATCGCATATAGCGCTGTTCGCGTGTCGATATTGTCTGTTAAATTAATGCAGATTATTTCTTTTGTCTCGTATAAAAATTTTTGTTTTTTATGTTATTCAGAAATAAAGTATTTTTTCATATATTATTTGCTCTAATGAGAAATAAGCGTGATCGTCATTTGAAATTTTCGTTTTTTTACAATTATTTTTTCAATTCTTAAAGTCTTCGTCAAAGACACAAACTGTCAAATACGAACCACACAGAGCGTTGTGAACAGTTTCTTTGATTAAGTTGAATTTTCTGTTCAAATTCATTTCGTCCTTAGTCCATTTGCTGAAAGTCTGCAGGGTTGTGCCCGATCCCAAACTACGAATTCTGCATTTTACGTTGAGGAAGAATTCCTGAAAAAATGATCCACGTACTAATTTGCCATAATTCGTAATTTTAATCTAGAATGGGAGAACTCACATTGAGGAACTTTTCATACTGAACAGCCATGTCCATCGTATTGTCGCTGTAATCAAGAGTGTCTTTCCAAGAATGAAGAAGAAACGCGAGCCTGAGTTGTCTCGCGGTGTGTTTTTTTAAGGCTTCTTGTATGGCGATAAAATTTTTGAGTGATTTTGACATTTTGCAACCGGCTATTGTCAGGTGACCAGAATGAAGAAAATATCTAACCCAGTGAGAGTTGTCAAAATATGCCTCAGCCTGTGCAAGCTCGTTATCGTGATGTGGAAACTTCAAGTCTACACCACCAGTGTGAATGTCGAGACTGGAACCACAAATAGCAGAAGCCATTACGGAACATTCAATGTGCCAGCCAGGACGACCTTTGCCCCACGGACTTTCCCACGATGGTTCCCCTGGTTTTGAAGACTTCCACAACGCGAAATCAGTCGGAGATTTCTTCTCCGAAAGCCGAGCTTCGCTGACTGATAAATCACCTGTTAGAAAACGTTCTATCGTCAATCGAGTTCCATTACTTTTTTTTACTTTTATATGTTTCTGCCTATTGTGCAAAAATAATGAATTTTCGGCTATTTCCATTCGATAAATGAAAGAATCGAATTTACTTCATATCAAATACACAGTTTTCCATTTGTTATATTCATAAGAAAATTCGAAAAAATTCAGAGTTGCGAAACTCAATACACATCAGTCCAAAAATAAAATACTCAATCATTTAATAACCTTCGCCTTCTTGCAAGCTGGAAGTATCGCCGTATGCTTCCGGTACCAATTTTCCATAGTGATGTTTTTCACGTTTGTCAAAGCCACTCACATCAAAATATACTGAACCGTTACTCTCATACGCCAAACCATTCGCCACTATTTTATTTATGTATTCAATAATTTCCGGAACGTATTCACTGACCCGTGTTAAAACATTGGGCCTTAAAACCTGTTGAAAAAATAGAACCAATCAAATGTTAGTAAAAAAAATCCACGTATTTTTTATAGCATATAACTAATTCTGTAAGTATTCTCATTTACGTTTAACGCATCCATATCTTTGTGGTACTCGGCTTCCCAGTGTTGCGACAATTTGGTGAATATAGCGTTTTCCGTGACGGTTGCACCATACTTTTTATCCAACCATTCCGACAGTGGGTCTCGTGCCTCAAGCAGCAACGTCTGCAACAGTTCAATTTGTGTCAGCAGAAAAAAAATTAAAATAAAAACTAAAAATCCAATTCATACCTTTTGATATTCCCTCGTTTTGGCTTCGTCATTTGTACTAACTGCTTTCTCCAGCTCTTCAACAGCATTTTTCACGCGTAAAAGCATTTTCTCTAACATGCACTTTTTGTCGTTGTCTGTTGTGTTCTTGACAGTGGCTTCGAATGTGCTCATGACACCTTTCGCATCTTCCAGTACGGTGTCCAAGTTGTGATCCTCCTCTATATATTTGTCATACAAATAATTTTGCCTAGCACGCTTAATGATTTTATCATCGATATCCGTGATATTCATCACGTACAGAATATCGTAGCCAAAATAATCCGACATTACTCTTCTTAAAATATCAAATGATATGTACGATCTGAAATATGAATCATTCAGCGCATTAATAAATTTCTTCGAACCGATCTTGAATGAAGAATTTCATGTGAATTTCAGCTAGTAATTTTTTTCAACCAGTTTTGGGGGATTTTTTTTTTGTTTTTTTATACCGACTTGTACCAAATTTAAAAAAGCTAGACTTGTTTCCACCGGAGCAATATTATTTTCTTTCTTCTATCAAAAATCAATTCTGCAAGAGTTTGAATCTCAAACGATTTTAGACGTATGTCACTGATCATTTGGAAATGTTGACTGACTGTATTATCGGAGAATAAAAAAAAATCCTGAGGGAAAATTCACCTAGCATGTCCCATGTGTGAAGCATCATAAACAGTTGGACCACAACTGTACCAGAGCACTCGATTTCCATACTGAGGAATGAATTCTTCTTTTTGTCGTGTTAAACTGTTAAAAAGTTTCAAAACTGCGTGTCCTTCGCGCAATGGAGGGCTCCATGCAGGTTGTCCTCTCTTAGACATTTTTAAAAACTGCAAAATGTATTAAAACAGTTTAGATTTCTTATTGATACTCCATTTTTGACATTTTTTTTTAACAAGAGCCGCCGTAATTAAATTTATATTTCAATTAAACCATATTAAAACAATAAACAATTATTGGCAGGAGAAATCATTTTTTTTCTCATGAATAGCTCAGAGATTTTGAAGAATTGGATTTTCTTTCTAATCATGAGAAAATTGCTGTTTGAATACAGTTAAACAATTCGAACAATGGAGAGTCACACGTGTAATACTTATAATACACAGACCGTACTGTTGCCTGGATTATGAATCACTTGGAAAAACCAAGAATTTGTGTATTTATCAGAAATATTTTAACAAGAGTTACAAGAAAAGAGTTCAAAATTTTTTCAAGTTTCAGATGGTATAGAATTTTGGCTTATCCCAATAAAACATACGGCATACACTTCTTGAATTCAGACCCGCTTGACACTCCTTAACCTTAACACTACTGCACAGACAGGTACTCGTCACTCGTCACCAATTAAGGTGACGTTATATTAGAAGAAACTTGCAGCACGTTGTACACTGACGCTGCGCACGCCGCCGTTGCATTCTAGTGTCCTCCTCGTCGTCCTCGAGTGGGCAAAATGTGGGGTTGGTTGGTGTGGTATTTCCGGCCGACCTTACATAGGGAATTTACGAACGAGTGATTTCGTAGTTGGTACAGTGTAAATTGAGAAAAAATTTTCATGTTGGTGTCGGTGAACGTGAACATGAAGTGAAAAACCGATCCCTTCGTTGACCGGAGTTCTGTGCGTCGAAACGTGGAAGAAAATCCATCATGATGCAAGTTCCAGCAGTTTTTATGGATTTACCTCCAGAGGATCAGGTAAATTAACCCCAAGTGTACATTTAATTAAACTGTGAAATTATATAAAATCGACAGATTTTGTGTTCGAAGTTTTTATCACAGTCAAAACTAGAACTCTCATTTACGACTTAGTAGGTTATGTTACCCGGAACAGTAAAACTATCGTTTATACAGATTTTTTAATACGAAAAATTTCAGGCTCAAGAGTTGAGAATATATTTCAAAAGTCTCGGTGCTGAGATCAGTGACGAAAAGTCTCCTAGAGGTATCGAAGATGATCTTCACAAAATTATCGGTGTCTGTGACGCCTGTTTCAAGGAAGGAAACGAAACAGAAATCGAGACGATTCTCAACGACATTGTTTCGATCATGATTCACGTAAGCATTCTTTATTTTGGCATTTGTGACAAAAATAGTCTTCAGACTATAGAAAAACGCTTTACCGTTGTTCAAATTATCCATTAATAGGTCTATTGATATTTTTTCAGACTTTGACAAGTAAACTGTCCTAAAATAAAATAAACTATATATAATATTTGTTGTAGTCTTGTCTGGTTTCTATCAATTTCCAATTGTGCTTTGAGTTCTTTTTCAAATAATCCATACACTGAGCTGTCATGAACCAGATCTATCAGCTTTTAATTTATACTTATAATTCAAAAAATGCAGGACACATTTCATTAATAGCAAAAATTTATTTACATTCCAGATTCCAGTGGAACGAGCTGAGAATTTGATCTTGGCCTTTTGTGAAAAATTGAAGAAAGCTCCTGGGCAGAAACTCGGACTGGTTTGTCTCAAAGCGTAAGTAATTTTTTAAACACCATATTTTGAACTCGATATAGTAATCAGAACGTGTGTTCAATTACTGACTGTATTTATTCATTTTTTTATACAATCATAATTAATCATTTTTAATTATCAATAATGTTGAATTCATAATATTTTAACCATTTGTTCACAAGGTTTGATAAATGATTCATGCTAAACAACAATACAATTCTAATCATTTGGAATTCTTTTAGCCTTTGGCTGCTTTTCCAATCCCTGGAAGAAAAATCACCGATGAGATACCATGTTTACTATCACTTAGTTCAAGTCGCCAGAAATGTTGATCAAGTAAAAGCTGTTTACAACGGAGTTGAACAATTCAAAGACCAATTCAAAGCTTTTCCACCCACGAATGAGCAGATGCAAAAACTTTTGCGCCTCCTACATGAAGTTCTCCTAAGCTGTAAACAAGGGTAATAATGATCATGATCTACTCTGATTCAAAGAATCCTGATCCATGCATTTCTAGCAAGGTCATGTTGAGATACTATCTGTTCTTGTAGCTCAAAGCTATAATGATAAAAATGAATGGTCGAAAAATCGGTGTATCACGAAGATCCAAGACCAACAACTCCAGAACCGTTGACTATAACGATATGATATTTATTGATTGCACAGTGATCAAGCAGCTGCAGTTATGGTAGAATTACTGGGAACATATACAGCAGAGAATGCCTCAGCAGCGAGAGAAGATGCTCAGCATTGTATCCTTGCAGCGCTTGCAGATCCTAATACTTTTCTTCTCGATCCATTGCTTGCTCTAAAGCCTGTTCGATTTTTGGAGGGTGAACTTATTCATGATCTTCTTTTGATATTCGTACAAGAAAAGTTGCCAGCTTACATGGATTTCTACAAAAATCATAAGGAGTTCGTCGAACATTCACTTGGTGAGTGATTCTTTTCCCTCAATCTTGCAATAGATTTCACTGTTCATAGTTTCAAAATTTTTTATCACAAAATTTTTTCACTAACCAATGTATTTATCTAGAACCGATTCATTTTATACTCCGTGTTCTCTGTAGGTTTGAACCATGAGCAAAATATGAAGAAAATGAGACTGCTCACTTTCATGCAACTTGCTGAGACCAACCCTGAAATGTCATTCGACGTTATACAATCCGAACTTCAAATCGAAGAAGCTGAAGTGGAAAGTTTCATAATTGATGGTAAGCATTGAAAAGCGAGATGTTCGTAAATGCTCCCTGTGAAGAAATTCATGTCTCGCATTTTTAAAAAATGGATTCGAGAATAATCGATCAGGGCATATCAAAAGAATCAGTACTGGCTCGATAAATTATGAAGTATTATCGAGTTATCGTAGAATTCGACAAATTTTGTAGGATGATCAATTTTCTGCATCATACTCTGGGGTATTTTTTATCATCCGTGCATGTTAAAATTTAAAAAAATGATAATTTATTTTGTGAAACACGCAAATACATAAATTTTATTACGCTTCGAGTGTGATACATTTTTATTCTATTTATTTTAGTTTTGAAAACGAAGCTCGTACGTGCACGGATGGATCAAGCGGGACGAAAAGTTTTGATTTCGAGTACAATGCATCGGACATTCGGCCGGCCTCAATGGCTTCAATTACGTGATCTCCTCGCCGCGTGGAAGACGAACTTATCTGCTGTTCAAGACGGTATGAAATCGGTAGCCGCGGCACAAGTGGATCTTGCTACGAAAGCTAAAGTTCCTTTAGCTCATTGAAAAACGTCCTTAGCTGCATTGCTGTAAAACATCGAGTGGTCGTTGTGAAAAGAGTAGGAAATATAAGTGAAAGGAATTAAATATCAGCTGGAAGCAAAAACTCGAAATCGTGACTCACAATGTAAAAAAACAAAAAAAAACTTCATACAATTCATATGGTAAAATTTCCGAATAAATACCGTATTTTTACCGTGATTCACTATCATCGTTTTATTCTTGAATTTTAGCGATATAAAAACGGGACCTACGAAAACAGTCAAATTCTCTCACTAGCCATTGATCTTTTCGTACGCAGAAGATCTAAATAGCTGTTTTGCGTTCCGAGAAGAAAAGATTTGCGGATCTCGAAAGGGGTGCAGTAATTTTTCTAAGGTCCAATGTTCAATCCTTTTAATTTCGCAACGGGAGGTCAGAACTGTTTTGGCACATACAATATTTTTTACATAAACTCTTGTACTCTAGCGGGGGTTACGATATGAATAATCGAAAAATAAACACTCATCCATTTCAGTATAATGAGTATATTCTCTTTATTTTCAATAGATCCTTTGTATGGTACATGATATAAGAGCTTTTTTGTTTTCGTTATCCTCATTGTACAATCATTCAATCGTTCTTCGTTTGTAGTATAAGCAATTTCTTGACTCGTCGCAACGTCATTCGCATTCCAAAAAAAAAAAACAAAATACAAAAATTTCACAGTGTATTTTTTTCTCTCACAATGACAATAAGCTGGACAACATTGCTCTTCTAATGATTCGTGGACACTCTGTGGAAAATCGCTTATTATTAATAAAGATGGTAACTAACAATGACGCTTCAGGTTATTCGGCTAAAGCGAAATTCAATGATGAAAAAATCAAAGAGAAAGGAGCGTAGAAAAATTGGTCGTTTTATTGACTGCAACACTCTCCAAAATGCTTTTCACGAACATGCCTGAATGATGGATGATTTAGCGGAAACAGTTATTCATTTTTTCCTTTTTGTTTACATGACTATCAGTGGTAACGTGAAATTCAAGTATTTCGTGACTCAGCGAAGCTATTTTATAAATGATTCACTTCGTAACATGTCATTATCGATGGAAATGAAAAATCGAAACAAACAGTATTTATGAACGTGATTGACTATTGTAAGGGATGCAAATGAATGCACAAAGCACCTGGATACTGAATAATATCGGTGTAGAAAAACACTATACGTCATTGTCAGTCATTTACCTCGTTATTATAATACGATAAAACTATGAGAGAACTCTTTATAAAATAATGATTGATGAGAATCGAGTATCAATTGTGTACGATCTTTAGTAAAAAAATCTATTTTACGTTTGAACTATCGGTAGTTGCAATAGATCGAATGTGTTTACATTAATAACTGGTTTCGAATTATTACTAATTATATCAGTACGATCATAATCTATAACATGCGCGCGATTTAATTCCAACGCAACGTTTCGGTGGTTCTTCCATATCTTTTTAAATAAAAAGAGAAAAGATACATAACTCTATAAAGTAAAATATATCATTCGTGGCAAATTTCACAATTTCATCATTTAAACATGTAAAAACTATAACAGCTAATGGCTCAAGTTGTTTCTCTACTTTTTTTTGCTTCTTTTTCTGTCATTCTTCATTTTTATAGGTTAAAAAATAAACAAAATATTTAATTAAACGATATTAAAAAATATTACAATTTACAATTATATCATAAGGCCAATGTGGATTTTTTTGCACGACGAATTTACGGATCCGTCCTGACTGAAACAAGCATCGCACTTCTCTCCGATTATATGTTTCTATTACTAATTCTAGAGCCATGTACGAATGATTTTTTATTTTTCAACACAGACTAAATTCGCCTATGGTCGTATCACAATGGTGTTGCTACTGTAGTAAGCAAAAAAATACATGAATGTGCAACATACAATTAAACAAAAAAATAACCACCGAAATGAATTTATATATCATTGACAGTTCTTTCAAGCCAACAAAAATATCACTGTTTTGTTTAGCCATTGTCAAAAATATTTTACAGTTTTCGGTCAGAGTTATTATGTTTGTCAAAAAGACGCATTTTTTCGTAAATTATAATAAAAGAAGAAAACGCATGAAAAGAAAATAATCGGAAAGCTCTTTGCTTCTTTCTCGATCACTTTTGTATAATGTATACATGGCATCGCTTATAAAAACAAATATTTTGTCGTACCAAACTCCAAAAACTCAAAAGATTTATATGTGAAAAAGTCCGAAGAAACTGCACCATAATGGTTTTATGAATCGTAATCAAATTACTCGTCACAGCGGAATTACCCGGTTTTTCCACTTAACGAGATTCCAAATGACCACATTTAAAAATATTATCCACAAATACAAAATCACATTCTTCGAAAAGGGGGGAAAAAAACAATTGGCAATTCTACAGTATTCTGAATAGAAAATGGGTATGTCACACCAGAACCTATTTTAGCAAAAAAGTAAAATGGTAAAAAAAACTACAAAAAAACGATTGCGCTTATAATACATCATTGAACGCTCTTTGAATATTATTTGCAGGCTGAAAGTCAGACTTAACCGGGATGTTACAAACTTTTCGAGATCTCGAACATTGTTCTTTTATAAAAGCTTCATTTACAAACGTGTCATTGACCAAACCTCTCAAGGGCATCGATAAAAATGTTTTATTTGACGTAAAAAATGAATTATCGATGATTTTTCGGACGTTTTGTTTTGGTAGCATCGTTCAAATGAACTCCATGTTCAAACATGCATTTTACATAGCCGCGTTGACTACAAGCGAAATAAAACACCATGAAAAAAAGTATTCTGTATTTTTAAATCAAGACACTTTTATGCGATCGTACGAACGAATAATACGTCGATCTTGTATTTTGTATCATTGATTCATTGTTTTTCTGCAATATATCGCTTTTTCACGTTATCTAAAAAACATAGCCTCAGTTCTTGCCAGTAAATGCTGGGTTGACGAGGGTTCATTTCATTTTTCATTAAAGCTTCTTCGTACAGCTACCAAAAACAAACTACGATTATTACGGTATGAAGTGTATTTTAAGGCATGAATAATCGCTCAAATTTTTTCTACGAGATACGCAGTGGTTCAAATATTCACGTTTCGTTATTATTTAATGCATATGACCCTTCTGTTGTAACCATCGACCAGTCTCACGTTACAAATCTTCTATGTTCTCAGTCAAAGATTCAATTGTAACAGTTATTTATATTAGTTGTCGGAGAAAAATCTGTGAAAAATAACACTTTGGAAGTTACAATTTTACTACCAAGGACTTTTTGAGAAATTGTTAAAAGTGGAATCCCAAGTTTTACTTTTTAAAACAAATCTGTTGTTGTCTTTGTGGTCATGAATTTTGTTTGTTTGAAAATTTACAAATACTTTAATTGAGCAAATTCGTGCAAAGAAACTCGAATGAAAATTGGATTTGTTTACAAAAACATGTTTTGAGAAATTTACCATATTCTAGTGGCTTGGGGGAAAATTTCAAACGAAAATGCCTTAAAATTTTCGAGAGGATAAATAATCAGATTATTTTTAAAGTATCTGTTAACGATATCACAATTCTTTGATCGTATTACAATATCAAGGGTGAAAGATTCAGAAATTTAAAAAAAAAAAAACAATTCTCCCACCGCTAAATATCGAACTTCTGATGCAACAAAATATTTGACTGAGATTGGTACGTGCAAAAATATCCTCAAATCCTCTTATCGAACTATTGTGACGTTCGCTCAGTGGCGAATGACGACTGACCGTGTGTTTTTCTAGTAACGAGCTGAATTGATGGGATATCGAATAAGATCGTTGTTATTGGCGAGGCTGCAGCTCTTTCAAGTCAGATCTGCGTTGAGAAACGTGGACGAGGCAAATCTCCAAAAACTGTGTCACCGTGTATGCTTTTGGCGAGAGCTTTCATTGAAGCTCGAATGTTGTGTGGATCAAGTGGATCTCTGGATAGCTATGAAACCGAAATAGAACATGATAAGATCAATCCGTCCAACTCTAGCCGCGTTTCTTAAACATACAATCGCTGATGAAATGGTAGAAACCAACTGTACAAATTAATTCAATTAAATCAATTTTATTTTTATATGATAAAATACGTTTTTTCGAAATTATAAGAAATCACAAAGATAAACTTATTAAAATGATTTCCGACAAAGCTTGATTAGACTATTAGATTGATGAAAAAGAAAGTTTTGTAGCAAAACTTGGTTTCTTGACAGTATACGATTACAATGCCCTGAAGACTTTGAAGGTGTCTCAGTTCAAGATTTTTATGAACCTTTGAGCAATATCAGATTTTCTCGAGCTGAGATCATTACGTGAATATTACTCATTAACATAAACAATTCAAATTGCCAAATAAAAATTAAATATACCTGATCGTCATCCTCATCCTGAATGGTCCTTTCTATGAATGATGGAAAAGCAGGTACGCTAACGGGCAGTGATTTGGCCAAAGTTGGATGGCCTCCTCTCTGACCTCTCGGTAGATGAATCCCTTCGTCGTGACCTAAATTTGACCCAAAACAGGAGTCTAATTAAGTATGCAAGTTCTAGGACAGATTCGCCCTTAATTTCTCAACCTTCATCGAGTCCACCATTCTCATTTCTTACCGTCCGTTTCAGATTCATCCTCGGACGGTTGTAATTGTTCTGGAAAAAAGGCGTCGTCCATTCCTTCGATGGAAAACATCGCTTCTTCATTGAAACTACTCGGCTCTTGGCAAAATACTTGTACTTTGTCTTTCTTTTTGTTACCTCCGTTCTGCAACAAATAAATTGCGAAATTGAATTTGTGTGCTCAGAAATCTTGCTGCTGTTTCTTTGAAAGAGCTGTTCCCAATTATCTTTTGGAAGACAAAAGAAAACAAGTTTACCGAACAACTGAATATTTTTATGTCTTAAACACAATGATTTTTAATCATTCCACGAAAGATAGAGCCCTCCGAAATTGTTCAAATGATAAGTTTTTGTCCAAAAAAAATGTCCTACCGTTCGAGAATTATGAAATCGAGACACATTAAAACCGAGACATTGAAAAAATCGATGAAACAAAGAAAAAATGAATACAACGCTGACCATTTGTAAATGAGCTGGATGTTTCGGTGCTGCCTGATGCCTGATATTTTCACCGGTGATCACGCCAGGGAGAACATTCGGTGACTGTGAATTTATCGATTGTGCTATTGAGGTAGTTGAATTAACTTTAACTCTCTCAGGAGTCGGGTTCGGTCTGTCTTCAACGTTGTTAGTCGTTTTTCCGGTATCTTCACTGTTGCAAATCAACCTTTAAAAATGGAATAGCCAATTGGATTATTATTTTTATTTTCATGAAATACTCACGGTCTGTGGCAAAACTAAAAATCGTGAGATTTTCGTTGTATTACCTTGTTAAAATGGTATGTTCTGCATGTGCTTTTTCCCGAAATTGTTCCAAAATCTGATATTGTTCGGCGGTGAATGCACGAATTTTTTCCTCTGTCGCAGCAACTTGTCTCTGTACAGCTTCCTCGAGTTGTTGCTGAATGCCTGCCAAGGCCATTTGTCGTGGCCTTGATAGCTGAGAAACTTGATAAAAAATGTAATATAAGTCTCGAAGTAAAATAGCATCATTTTTACTGTATCAATATTTCAGATAATTTGTTGACATGCAGTTCTTTCAAACAGAACAATTTATCATTAAATTTTTACAATGACAAAAATCATCAAAACCTACTGAAGAAATGACACATGTTTGCAATAAATATTGGAAAAAAGATGTTGCGAAAGAAACCTAAGAATAATGGACCCAAGACAGAAATAAATCTGTGCAGAAGAAACTTTGAGTATGATATGTTCAATTAGAGTTTCGCCAAATGAATGATCGTGAAAAGATTCTTTGTTTATTGGGACCAGTGCCAAGTTTCTTCGTAAACACGAATCACATGGTTCATTTTGTTATTCTGTATTTTCAACTCTACTGCAATGGGCCTGTACCTTGTGTATTAGTAGCTCGTAAAAGTAGAAAAATTGCAATAAACAAGATGTAAATAATCTAATTGAGTTATTGGAATATTGCTATCTTACCAGAAAATTTTGTTGGCGGTTGAAGAAGATCTCCATCATCCAAACTATTCCGGACGATGACTATCCTGAATACAGGACTATAGTTAGGACTAGCTCTCATTTTGTCTATTTCATCGGAAGACATCTATAAAAATGAAGAGAAAAAAAGCTCATACAAAATTTTATTGATAACTGTTGTATTCGTAGTATCTGAACATAGAAGATTTATTGAAAATTTTTGTAAATAAAAGGTAAACATTAAACTTGTAAATATTGTCACATAAATGGGCCACTATTCTTCTTTCAAGCAGTCAAGATAACGTCTGAGATTATAGACGGACATATTTTTAAACATTTCATTTGATAAGACGACTGTCTATCAAATGGACACTTGCTTCAATTATCATAGACATGATAAACATTTACAATCACTATCAGATTATGCATTTTAATCAATGTGGTTCGTAACTTTTTCATAATGAAACATACTGTTCAAAGTTCTGCTCGTTACAGCAAACTCCAACTTCTGTAGTATTTTATGGTTAGTCATTTGTCCCAATTGTTGCTTAATCTTACTATATATTCCTATGACGCTGAAGTTTGCAATGTTGGAGTCCAATGAAATGATAAAAAAAAACTCTTGAATAATTCTAGTGATTCTCCAATTTCGTGCCCTGTCGAATTTGCACTCATACTTCGTGAAATAAAAAATTGGTGAATTACAAATGTTATTTTCGTTCATTTCGTTGGTCTCTAACGTTGCAAACTTCAGCGTCGTTATATTCCTTATCTTTAAAAAATCGATCAACGACCAAGGATCTCCATCAGGATGGAACATATTTGGTAAACCATTAATATCTTTCAGAATTTAATCGTTTGTATTCAAATGAGTACAAACAAATCAACAACATGTAGAAACAATCAACATATTCGTCTTTGCATTCAATGGTAAGCTTTTCTACACTTTGAAATTTTTCACATGCAGTAAATATAATACAGTTAGAAGTTTCATTGTTCAAATCGAGCAGAACTTTTTTTTTATCATTACTTCGAAAATTACATGGACTTGGACATAGAACGATATACTTTATGATTTTTCAGCATAATCAGTAATCAGAGCAGTGCCAGTTTATTGGTATATCTCAAATGTAAGGATTTTTTACTCAATAAAAGTAGAATAAAATGAGAGCATTGAGATGCAATATGAACAAATTCTGATGGATTCCGTCAGTGCAAATATTAATGCCATAAATTATGATAGTTATCAGTATAATTATAATTCCACTGCTATTATCATTGATATATCATATGAATCTAAATATAAGTTTATGGATAACTTACAATCATATTGGTGTTAATGAGAACCAAAGCAGCGCCGTGTTCTCTATGAACGGCGTGGGTGTAAATTGAACAATTGTAACAATAATGAATGATCCAGGATCCAACATTTCTCACTTCTACAAGACCAGATTGTTCCTTAGTTATACCTTCGAGTTCAGTGACCGTAGCGAGTTTCTAAAACACCGCGTATATTTATAAATATAGGAATAACGTCTATAAACAACGAAAAAAATGTCAAGTGAATTTACGAAGTACATGGATGATTTTGATATTCAAATTTTATTTCGTAAAATATAAGGACAGATATGTGAAAAAATTTGATGAATTAAACAAATATGGAAAAAACAAAATTACCTCATTAAAAAAGCCAGCGGCACGTTCGGCCGGATTGATCTCCAAATCATCGTCCTTAACGTCCTTCAATTCATTGCCTCTCGTTCGTATCGAGACGTTCAAGCATTTACACGTAATATACATGATGTTTTGTGAACGGTGCAAAGATAAGAGAAAAAATATAAAAAAAGGTCAATTTTCGAAAGTTTTCGAGCTCCAAACAAAGGAAAAGGGTAGAGAGTCAAAAAAAGTGAAGTCTCTTTATCCGAGTTCAAGCTCGCACTATCCAAACTCTTTCTTTCTCCCTCGTACTCTGTCACTCTCCGGGCTTCTGCCGAATCTCTCGTAACAATGAAAAAAAATACGCGACGATGTTTTTCTTTTGTAACAATTGCAATAAAAGCCAATAACTTGTGAACACTGTACAATCGCGTTTATTCCAACATTTCACGAGTCACAATATAGTACGTTCAGAGAATTCTCATAGAGAACAGAGCATCGGAAAAAATGATAGCGTATTAAGAAAAATAAAGAAAGAACGAAAAAAAACGAAAGGGAACACAGGCGTAGAACGGGTGCGTACGTGCGGTCGGTCTAACTGCGGCTCGCTCCGAAACACACACTCGTTACCGTATATTTTATTTTTTTTGCACTGTTATCTCGAAGGCACAATTAATCGTTGCTTTTTTCCTTTCTTCGTCTCTTTAATCGAAAGAAATATCACTTAATATCGATATTAATTCTCAAATAAAATGACACTCAATATCAAAGTTATTTCACTTGAGTTGAAAAAAAACAACACACTGAGCACCTCATCTATATCATTAATAGATTTTCTCGGTCCGCTTCGGTTGAACGAAAACACGCCACTATATTAAGATTCGGTACTTTAGAGTGGTTCATTTACTTTTTTTGTTTCAGCACGATCAATTTGAACAAACATCCAATGTCACACTGTATTGACTGTATTTCAATTCACCCGTAAATTAATACATACGTATATACCTGCACGTATTCATATATTTTGTGGTATATATGTGATACATCTACATATATATATATTTACAAATGTTCACCAAAATTCTCGTGTCGTACGAGCGAGTGTATGCTCTCCTCTCTTACTAAAAATAAACACTGATTTATGGATGTCGTTGGTCGTTGTCGATATGTGTGCGATCCTAGCTCTCTCGCGAAGACAAAAACATACTCGCTATTCATACAAACAACTGATATTGAATACGATTTTTATCATCACTACACGATAGGGTAAAAAACTATATTTAAATATTTGCGTTTGAAAAATTCTAGTAAAAATAGTTTCAAAATTTTCTCGCTGCGACATTGAATTACGCGAAAACGTCAATCTGACTAGAGTGGTAAGAATTACGCGGTTTTTGGTAACCAATTCAAAATTACATATGCTTTTGTCGCACAATGGATTGGTTACACGCATTGTTCTCGCTATAATGAAATTAAATACCGCCCTTGATATGAAAAAATAATTTCGAGAGAAAATTTTGCTTCGAACATTTACTATATATAGATGATATTTTCGAATCGTATTTATTTGCTTTTGATTTGCTCGGTCGGCAAAACAAATTCCTTCTTGTCTTCTTTTTCGTAATGCACAATTCGAAATTTAAATTTTAACGAAATTTTTTTGGATTTTCGATGTTTCGATTTCACATCGTCGATTTGATGTTGTTTTCTTGTTTTTTGACACATACACTTTCGTTTCCTCGTATCGTTTTTTTTTATCGAAATTTGAAAAAATTTTGTTGTAACAGAAATAATTTGGTTTTTTTATTGTGTTGCATGTATTATATAATACATGTAGTAAACATTCAATAAATCTTTGTAGTATACATAATTCGTTAAACATTATTATATTTATATTTGTACAACATAATATTTTTTTAATCCGGAAAACGTAAACAATAAAACTGAACTCAATTAGTTACGTTTTATTTATCCTTTGGTTCAATATTCTCTCGTCTTATCAATATCAATTTGATATTGTATATTTCAAAGCATTAAGTTGTACGTTTGACGCACAACTCTCTTTCGCGTGAGCATTTCAAAGTTTTTGGTATCATATACACTATTGAGGAATTCAACAGTTTTCGAATTTTTCAATCAAAGAGTCCTTCCGATGAAAATATTCCTTGAATCTGATTGATGCATACCTGAGGAAAAAAAATTCAATTTTAGTGCCTCTATACGCAACGCAATGTTTTGGTCGCTCTTGAATAAGGTTTGTCGTAAAAGAATGTATCGAAAAATCTCAAAATTGCTACGCCTGGAAAAAAAAATTTCTATCAATTAAAAAATTTTGTTATATTTATCTACGCACTGTAAAAAGTCGAAGTCGATGGAGGAATGCTTGCTCTGTATGAGTGACCAACAGCCCCAGAAAAAGTGAGACAGAAGGAGGAATTTTCTGACGTGTTCGTACAAAACATTAACATCGTCTTCAGACACGTTGCTCGTTTCTCGATATGCTTGCAAGTAAATCCTAATCCAGGATCTTTGGAAAGTTTCATCCGGATACAAAGCGTAATCTGGCATCTCTATACCTATGAGAATACATATTATGTATAATTTGTCGTCTAATATATCTCTCAATCTTACGTCCATGTATCTAGTACATTACCCACAAATTCAGCAAAATGATTTGCTATGTCGAAGGCTTGGTAGTTGTACCCTGTATACTCAAAGTCAATGAATGTTACAGTATTTTCCTTCTTGTTGTATAGAATGTTTCCCAAAAGAAGATCGTTGTGAGCGAAAACAACAGGATTGTTGAGTTTCGGAAGTACTGCTTTTAAGAATGTGTATTCATTCTCCAAAACGTGATACGGCGCCACGAGGTTTTCGAATCTTGAAAAAACGAATTATTGCTTTAAAAAAACACCGGATTTTATTGATTTATTTATTCTCTTAAGCTTTCGCAGAAGCAACAGAAAATTTCATTTCAACGGTTAATACAAATTTCATAGGGATATCGAAAAATTCGCGATGAAATACTAGAACTAAACATTTTTATGTTTACCTGAGTTGCTTCTCCGGGTCATCGAATTCCTTGGGCATGATGCTCATAAATTTTTCCGTCTTTTCCCAAATGATTGGCTCTTTTCCTGTATCTGGGAGATTGGGATTTAACTTATGCATCTGAGCCATACGTTTAGCAACCAACCAATAAACATCCGGCTGTCTTACATTTTCAACTGTAAGAATATCACCCTGAATAAATTCGTAAGCAAGTCCATTGTTGAAAGTTGCGTACAAGGAATGTGTGTAGCCAGCTCTGTGCAGAATCTATAACAAATGAAAATTCAACACAAATGAATAGACCGTTATTAACCTTCTGGTTTTTTTATTGTTTGGGATAAAAATTTGAGATTTTCTTGAGGCAAATATATTTTACCCTTTGAGGAGAATGTTATCTTGAAGAATTTATTGCGGTTTAAAAAAATCGCTTTCCTGTGTCGTTTGAAAAAAACGTAAAAATATGTCCTTGAATTTAGAACGAGAACTCCCGGTGATTGTGAAACGGTTAACCTCGGAGCCGACGTAATTAGAAGCTTTTTACTGCTTCCGACTACAAACGTGTTTTTCTGTACACTTTTTTTATCTCTTCGTGGACACGATTACACTAAAACTATTGAACCATTCGATTGGAAATTTCTACAGGTTGCACGTTATCTGTGGCTATCGCAAGGATCACGAGTACGTCAATTAATACATTTTTTTCGTTTTTTTTTGTATAAAAATCGATTGAAGATTCACTCACTTATATTGTTTTGAAGAAGTTAATTCTACGTGAGTATAAACCAGATAGAAGAAAATCGTTGGTGAATTTCTTGAACAATAAATCAGGTCAACTATTCAGATTGCACAATTGAACGGAATTTACGATTTGGTCACAGTATGTTGATTTGGTAATGTCAGCATATTGAAAGATCTAAATCAAATCCCCGTATAATTTGTTTACAGTTTACAATAATTTTTTTTTCCAAACACGAATTCATTAATTTTGATCTTACCCGAATATTTCTTGTTTCATCTTTGCGATTGATCAGCAAATCTGTTTTGTGGCCATAAACTCTAACCAGGACCATTTCGTTGTAATGATCCGGATACCAAACTCCCACCAATTTATTAGTGATCCCATTTGTGAAAACCTGGAAGTGAAAAAAACATAATAAAAACCTTCTTTCAATTCAAGTGAAACGAATGAAAAGAAAACATTACTCCAAATGTTTCTTTAGCTTTGCAGTTGGGACTACTTTTTTATGGGTCAGTTGTAACGATATACATACATTCTATAGATAAAATTGTTGGTCACGACTTTGAGTGTCTCGTGCAAATACATTATCATCTGCATTTGGAGAAATGATAAGAATTCCAGATAAGATTCGAGCCGTTTTTGATAGAGAATGTACATCATAAATTATATGATAATTTATTTGAATGGGATAAGAATAAAAATGTATTGCTTATATGGGCACTGGACTAAATTACTGCCAAATATAGGTGTTTTTCATTGTCAAAAACAATAATGTTTTCTGTCAAAGCACTCAGCGTTTATACAGATGATTTGCAACGCTATCTGCAACGTGTAATTAGAGTACTAATATTTAATTAAGTAAAAAATGATTGGATGTTTTCCCCATTTTGTGCTTCTTCGTTATAACAATTTATTAAAAAATTATTGTATTTAATTTGCGTCAGAAGATCTATGAGAATAAAAATTTTACAAAATTTAAAGAAAAAAAAAATAAAGAAAAGATGGTAGAAAAGAATTGTTGAAGTAATATTGATAAGATTATTATTAATTTGTGTCTTATCAGTGGCAACAATTGATTTATTGCAGGAATCGTTTTTTTAAAATATATCTCAATAATTCACTATACTTTGGATTACCTTAAATCGAAATTGATCAACAGGCCAATCAGGTCTTATACTCTTAACAACTTCAGTCGCACCTTCGATAAGCTCACTTTCATCCACAGTAAGATCAAGATGTACTTCGTTAGTCAGCCGTTCCATGTTTTAAAATTCCTGAACATTGAAAAAAATCACTGCCTATATCCATATTTTCAGAATCCAAATTTGTTTATTCAATGAAATATTTTGATATTGAAAAAAACATTTTTTACTGATACAATAAGAAACTATGTGTCCATTCACAATTCGATGACTTTTTAAATTGATCAAAATATCCAACCATTGAACCATTGCTGCACGATACTCCACTATGTAAACAATTATTGATGTATAACAGCAGTACAGAAGACACAAGATTCTTTTGCTCAAAAAAAATTACAGCAAAAATATATTAAAAACATTTTTATTTCTGATATATCAACGACGTACTAAACAGCTTATGAGGTTGTAAAGATTTAATGGTTATAGATAAAAACATTCTGAATCCTTTAAATAAAATGAGCCAAAAAAAATGATTAAAACATTATCCGACCACAGAACCTCTTACCACGAGCATGAGTAAGGAACTGAACTCATTGAGTCTGCTGCTGAGTGTTAAAAGACAACCAATGGAGGAGTGATGATTGCTCATTGCAGTAATATGCCATGGCCCATTTGATACATTGCAACTATGAGCTTGTGTAAAGAACAGGGAGCAAGTGTAAATTTGATGATCTAACCGGATGAATTGTTCCCAAGAATAAAAGTGTAGTGTCAAATTCTTAACTGTCAAACTGCTTTTCATCTGACAATCATAATAATAATCTTATGATCAAATGTTTCGTTGTAATTTTACGTGACCCTGCATCATCTTTGTTTTTCCAATAATTTGATCAGACACGAACACATTTTAATAAATATGAATTTTATACTCTAATACATCAAAGACATATTTTTCCTCGTAATAACCTTATTACTTATGACACTTTTATCGAGATTACTTTAGCACAAATGTTTGAAAATTCGATGTACACGCACATATCGAATGGAAAACTGTCTTTCTTTAAAAAGTCAATATTGTCAAAGTCAGCGCCTTTCGTTGTTGTTTGTCGCTTTCCTTTCGTTTTGGAAATAATATTGATTACGCGAATTCGTTTCCCACCACATCTCGCCTTCAAGAGATTGGTCAGTCAGCCAAAACAAATTCTAGCTCCGACCAATCTCTGAACGTGTACTAATGAGAAATGTATGGTGCAAAAATATTATTCAATAAATCTCGTGGATAGAATCACTTGATGCATTACCGCGGTATGTATAAACGTATACATACATTACACGAATACTTCAGAACATATGTTTTATATATTTGCACATGTGTACGTCACGTTGTCACGTGAATGCGACAGGCTTGCTCAGGGCTCGCTCTACTAGTCAACAGGCCATTAGCCATTTGGAGAAAACTGGAGGAAACATATTTTCAGGGCCGTATGATTTCATGGTCATACTCTGGGATTTCCCCATTCGTGATAATTGAATAAAAACACAATAATTTACATCGATACTTTCGTAACACAGGTCTTCTTTTTTAAATGCTAAATTTTTTGTATAACATATAATATTTTTTCAATCGATATCTCAGTAACGATGAACGATAGGTGAAAAATGTAAGAGACCTTAATTGTAGAGCGTAAAAAGAGTAACAAAAAAGTATTCATTCAAAATTTTCGTTTCTCAATGGAGAACCGAGTTATTGTAAAAAATCTGATTTTAACCCTTTTTTCAAAATGGCAGAAAATGCACATAGGAAATCTTGGTCGACAATTTTTAAGCTTTTCTAGGCCCCCCCTCACGTCATATCTACAATTTAGCCTTCACAGTTCATTTGCATTTCCAAATGTATATAATGACTGGACTATATATCAATTTTTGAAAATATATTGAAGATTGAAGTCCTTGAATAAATTTAAAACCAACGACTCGCTAACAACTTATATTGTCAGTTTATTCACGGATGTTGCTCATTAAGAATTAAACCCAAAATAATCGTAAATTTACTGTTTGACAATTTAACGAGATATCCCCACGTTTTTCATGATATATTGTGATTTTATAATAATGGAGGTAATAAAGAAATTGATGATTGCGATCCATAGATCTTGATGATCGTCGGGCGACACAAGAACTTAATCAAAAGTAATGGGAACATATTAAAGTTGTAGAACAGCGTGATCTGAAAACATATAATACAAATTGACGCGCTTCTAGTATATATTTACTTTTTACCCTTTATTTATTAATATTTTGTTTATTGTCATCTTTTTATATCATCTCCGCCATTAAATTTTATACAAAAGAGTTTGACCGCATTTTTTAAATCGAAATTTTTATGACTACTTTAGTGATCGTTTTGAATGTAAATCAGTGTACTGAGGTACTTACAACATTTGTCTGCTCTTGTTTTATCGTCATCACAGATTTGTACAATTACGCAAGCAAAGCATTTCATTCTAGTGCACCCAAGTGGCTAATGAACAAAGCTCTCATGTTATGAAAATAGGCAAAAGAAAAAAATAAGAAAGAGTTTAAAATCGAAATCGTTCGTCGATATAGTCGATACCACGATACTTATTTTCGATGTATATATATATATATACATATAGTTGGCGCGTTGCTCGTATAGCGTGTACATCATTCGCGCTTTTCATCGCTATATTGCTGATTGGCTGTAAATTTTACCGCGCACTTGTATTGTGCGTGAGTGGAAAAGAAAGAAATAAAAAAACAATTACATAAACGTAAACGTGCGCTGGAGACTGGAAGGACTGGAGCCGCCGCTGGATTTTGGATGCTAGTACGCTAGTACTAGTAAAAAAACAAACACCGGATCGAACGCTGGAGAATTTGCAAACGAATGTGTTATTTGTGTAGTGATTCATCAATTTCAAGAATACATGGTTATTCGAGAAATTCCTCGAAAATTTATGAAATCGGACATCGTTAGTAAAATCCGAAAAACGAAAAATGAGTCTTTCATCGGATGATGAGAGTTCAGATAGTAGCGGAGCTGAGTATCTCATTCAGCCGGGCAAGTTGAACTTGGAGAGTTCGTTTTTCAAACGATCAACTTCGAACACTACAAAATCATCAGACACCAATAAAATCAACGAAGTCAGTGATTCCTCAGATTCTGACGATGATTTCCATTGCGTTGATGACGAGAAAGATTCAGCTACGCTTCTGGCCGAGGTGATGAAAAATTTGGAAAACGCGAATAAAACGAATGCTTCGATCGTCGAGAATAACGTAAAAGAGGAAAAAGAAGGTTTGAAAAAGGAATCGCCAAAAAAGGAGGATAAACATGTTCTCTCCAACGAAATTGCAAATCTTTTGTTACAAGGTGAAACAGGCACTTCGTCCTTTGTACCCAGTTCAAATGAAGACGTTGAGGAGACGAAACCTCTGGAATATACAATTCCGAAGGAAGGTGTTAACATCATCCTTCCTGGAACAGATATGATGTTCCGGCGACAAAAAAAAAGCAACAGTAGCATAGAAGATGTGCTGAGAAGAAAAATTAATCAAAGACTCCGTTCCAATCAAATATACATTCATAAAACTGGTCTTTTGTGTTGGTTAGCCCATGGTTTTCATCTCAACAAACAAATCAACGACGCCGAAGTCCTTGCCACTGCACTTTCCCTTGTTCCTTCCACAAGCTATCCCAAAGGCCGTACCGATCTCAAGTACCTGGAACAGTTCACTAAGTGGTTTAAAAATTTGATTACAATTGAGTTCAAGGAAGTTGACGAAGCTGTCAAAAAAGAAACTTTACTAGTGAGACTGAAAGAAAAAAAAGTACATAATTATCGAGAACTGGTCCTCTTATGTATTGCCACTCTTCGAGCGATCGGTGAGTCATTTATTTTCTATCAGATTCCAACAATATAAAATTATGTTATAGTTTTTATCATAAAGTAATAAAGTTTCTTCATTCTCAAATTGCAAGATCAGAATGCAAAATAAACATAATCGTATGGTTGCATTGATAATATAAAAAAAGTGTTAATTCATTGAATAAGAAAAGTTTATTCCTGATGATATTTTGCAAAGATGTTAGCGTTGTAGATCTGCATGTATTATAATCGCATTGCATTAGAAAATTTGTTCAAACTTTCAAAGAACATTGACAAAGCTAGAGTTTTCATTCAGACCACTTATATTTTTAGGTCTCACCTGCAGACTGGTCATATCTATGTGCCCACCTCCTTTGAAACCAAGCGGTCACCAACTTTTTCAAAAACCCAAGTCTGAAGTGAAAGATGAGAAAAATAATGAGAAACCCAGCAGGACTAGTGCTGCTAAGATTTCAAAGCAAGGCAAAAGGAGCAGCAAAAATGAAAAAATGAGAAGCGGTGCGCAGGAATCCAGTTCGAAGATCATACCTGAAAACAGCAGTGTAGTTGATGAAGGTTTGAAAACAGATGCGAAAAAGCGAGCTGCAAGCATTTTAACTAAATTTGCGAATACACAGAACAAAAAATCAATCAAAACACTACTTAATCAGAAAAGTAGTACTTCGGGTACTGTCAAGAGTCCGGATAAGAAAGGGAATAGCGGTGACAGCCAGGAAAAGGAAGTTGAAAAAGTAACGAGCCAAGAAAAAAAACGTGATGAAACAAAAAGTCTTAAAAGCAATGCTGATCATGTACAAAGTCCTCCGCGAACAAGGACTCTAAGGTCAAGAGTTATTGAACAGAATTCTCGAGCCAATAGTGTCAAGGTAAATAAAACGGTTCATTTTGAGGAGGAGATTCAAAAACCGAATGAAAAAGAATCAACGAGACGAACACGAGCGAGAAAAGTGCCTGCACCTTCAACGAGCAAAAAAGCAGACAGTGATTCTGACTTTGAGATGGAAGAAAAATCGTCAAAAAATCAAGCCAGCACGAGTCAAAAACATATTATGTCAGAAAGCGATTCCGACGATGAATTTGAACCAAAACCGCCTCCTAAAAAAAGAAAAATAATACATTCGAAAAAAAGTGACTCTCCTCGGGTTTCTATTGATAGAAGAGTTTTATCTTCTGACGAAGAAGAATCATCGGAAATCGTCGATGCCAAAGGAGCTCAAAACGTTTGGATCGAGGTTTATGTTGAGTCCGAGGAGAGCTGGATCAGTATTAGTGTGCCCGATAACAAAATCCATTGCGTCAGTGAAATCTATGTAAGTAACAGAGAGCTCGTTTCATAAAAATCCTTCACTCGTTCATTCTTTCCAAATACTAAAAATGACAGGTTGTCGAATTTTTTGGAAATGCATGCGTTTTACAATTTTTTTTCTATTTTTTAAGTGCATTTGAGTGCAGAATTCATTATATAAAAGCGTTGAATATTCTCAGATTTTTGTCGGGCTGCTAATTAACAAATCCTGTAGGTAAAAAATGTTGTTCGAGAGAGTGTATTAAAAAAAAAAGAGAAAAATAACAGTCATTTTCATCGACCAAAGGTTGAACTAGCTGGTGTACGGAAGACTTGATCAATCAGTTCCAGTGGCATGCACGGCAAATAAATCCCATTCATTATTTTTTCAACATGCAACGATCGTTTTTTATGACAATTTTAATCATAGAAAAAAGCCCCAAAGCCTGTGCTATACGTTGTTGCCTGGAATTCGGTTGGCACGTTGAAGGATGTCACGCGAAGATATTGTCCTCACTGGCTAACGGAAACTCGAAAAAAGCGCGTTGACGAAAATTGGTGGACTGAAACGTTGCTTCCGTGGAAAGAAAATGACAGTGTACTGTCCAAAGCCGAAGACGAGATGCTTTTACAACGGTAAAGTAAAATTTTTGGATAGATATTCAAGATATTTGCATTATAAATTTTAGAAAACATGAAAGTACTTTGATTATTGATGATTGCTAATGCAATTATTCATTCGTCGATTACACTCATTTCAGTAATAATTTTTTCTTTCATGCTACCTTGATGTTTAATTACCAATGTTTAAATTGAATTGTTTGTTCAGTGAATTGGAGCAGCCTCTACCAACAACAGTGGGAGAGTGCAAAGGACATCCGTTGTATGTTTTAACGAGGCATTTGTTAAAATTTGAAGCCTTGTATCCCCCGGAATGTGTTCCTCTTGGTCACACGCGGACAGGAGAAGCAATTTATTCGCGTCACTGTGTTCACACTTTATGCTCCCGTGAGACCTGGATAAAGAAAGCTCGTGTCGTAAAACCCGCTCAAATTGCCTACAAAACCGTTAAAGCACTACCAAAGTACGATAAGGTACTAAGAAATTTGTTGTAATCATGAGAACCTCGTGGCTTCGTTTTTTTTTTACGTTGTTTCTGTTTTATTTGAATTTTGATCTACAGCTCTCCGGGATTAAATTGAAAGATCAGCCGCTCGAATTGTTTGGCAAATGGCAAACAACACCATATGTTCCACCTGAAGCTAAAAACGGCATTGTGCCCAGAAATGAATATGGAAATGTTGATCTTTTCCAACAATGCATGCTGCCTAAAGGAACCGTCCATATTAATCGTAAGTAAAAACTTGTTGAGGACCAGTAACTAATGCTTTCTTATACTTAAAAAAGAAACAATTAAACTTCAAGTAAAATGTTTGCCCTTTGATGCACAAATAATTTTTACAGTTCACTGAGTGAGGTCACGAAATTACCTATTTAATGCTAAGAATATCGTTAGAAACACCATTAGATCAGGTAAACGACGAGAGTTTAATAAATCATAAAATTATCGAAATTGGATCTTTTTGCAGTTCCAGGGTTGAACCGAATAGCGAGAAAATTAGGAATAGATTGTTCGCCAGCAGTAGTTGGTTTTAACTTCGGGTGTCGTGGAGCTTTGCCAGCATTTGAAGGTTTCGTCGTATGTGAAGAATTCGAGGACACGTTACGAGAAGCTTGGGAGACCGAGCAGATCGAAGCGCACAAGCGAGCGGTGGAGAAACGCGAAAAGCGAATTTACGGTAATTGGAAAAAACTCATAAAAGGATTGTTCATAAGAGAGAGGCTTGCGGCGCGTTATGATTTCACCAATGATGACGATGACAACAACGATGACGAGAAAAAGCCATCCTCGTCTTCAAAACATGGCAAAAGCAAAGCCTCGCAAACAAAAAAATCGAATGCGAAAAAAGTAAAAACTTCCTAAAAAAAAAACGAAAGAAATTTTGACGATTTTTCTTCCATCAGCAACGCTGAAGTACTTATTAATTATCCGATTAAGTTGCCTTTCTTTCTACATACATATTTATTTTTCATTCGTTTTTTTTACATCGAAATTTATTTAACGTTTCCCGCATGTACATAATGCACAGTATCGCTAAGAAAACTCGTGTGATTTGGTCCAATAGGATCACAATTCACATGAGAGGATTCAGTATTCTATCTCGAACAATAGACATGTACAGTGTTATGAAAGTAAGTGAGATTATGGTCAATAAAAACTATACTTACGATTATACGTAGTAATGAAAATAAACATTATTTTATTTCAAATGTAAGTCATCAACTCGATTGTCTTAGAATTTCTAATAAAAATAATTTATATACATTTTTTGCAACCATGTGATATTTTGTGAGTGTGTGAGTGTGGGTGTGTATGTGTGTGTGTGTAATATATATAAATTCATATCGCATGTACCCTGATTACAGGACTCGATATTTCAGTCTATTGTATTGTTTTTGACCTCTTTTGTCTAGTCAAATGCTTTCCATCTCCTCTGTATGGAACGAAAAAGGTTTTTTTTTCGGAATTCACCATGATTCCCTTGATTTACGAATTAGAAAAAAACACGGAAAAGAGAACCAAATGTTCGACAAAGGAGTAGATTGAATGGCGCAATCGCTCCTACAGAGCATGCGATGAATTTATATTACGTTTAATCGGAACATCCTGTTGCATAACCGATTACTAATAATAGATGCACATCTGGATCTAAATGGAACTCAATGTCACGTATGTTGCTGACAAAGAAAATCGTTGCTATCATTTTGTACAGAGACGTGCAAAAATAAACTCGGCACAGAACCGTTGAAATTTTACATTTCATATAGAAATTTTTTTGTCTTTCTAAATATTTCAACTATTCGATGGTCAATGGATTTTTAATTTGATTTCGTTCTTCTCAACAGCAAATTTTCAAACAACCACGACGTAATTTCCAGTCTTGAAGATACATGAATTTTTTTGTAATCTTAAATTACACACTGAATTAACGAGACACAGATTCAATCTTCGTTTCGAACTATCATTAAATGAATAAGAAGAAATATCGTGCGCAGTTGAATGAGGAACCAAATGAATGCGAAAGAAATAGAAATAATGTATATAGTAGAAATATCTTCAGAGCTATAATTTTTTATCTATCGGTTTCGGAGTTAAAAAATTCTAGTTTTTTGTAATTGAGTATGAAATCAAAATTAGGATAATATCAACGTCCACATATGAGGAATGCGATAAAATGCTTTCATCACGTTTGACGAATGAAAATTCAAGAAAATACGTCATTGATTCTCGGTACGTGAATTTTGGGAGAAAGTTAAACAGTGTAGAAAAAAAATTTCGTTGCGGTTGAACGACACAAAAGTCAACTTCATCGAAGATACTTCTATTAGGAACGATAGTTTATGTTTTAATTAATTATTGTTTAGTTAAACTACAAAACTCTGCTAACAAATTTTCGATTCTAATACGTCAAAGACATTACGTAAGGATTTAAGGAAGGAAAAAATGTCACGTTGTCTCCCGACTGTAATATTTCAATTTCCTCTTGAGAAACAAATCACTCGTCTCCCAATTCTTTCGTCGTATTATCAAACGAATTATCCCTAATCCTGATAAATCGTTCGAGCAATATCAGTTAATCAACCGATCGCAGCAAATTCTGTGATTGCACGCCATCACAAATTGAGCTTCGCCCTCCTTTGTTTCGATTATCTCCCTCGCCCTTCTTTTTCTAAAATTCCATTCTCTCACAGTGTTTTTTTTGTTAAAAAAAATAGATTTACATTCATATTTCTCTGTATGTTTATAACTACGCGACAATAGAGCTCTCTGAACAATCTGGAATTTGAGAATTTTACGAGCAATTCAGACTAGCCTAAATTCTCGTCTAAAGAGAAATCGTTGAGAGAACGTGTCAACATCCAGACTTAGGAACCATTTTTAAAATCTAACTGGTCAACGAGAAATATACGAACTACTTTATCGATTCAACGTCTTCTCTATGTTCTACGTTTGTTATTTAAGTCTGCCTGTTTCACGGCAGTGTAAGAATTTAGATATTGATAAAACGAACGAAATTATCATTTTTCTTTATCGTTAAGCCAAATTCAAGGCTTTGAACTTTGAGCTACTAAAACTCGATTCATAATTTCGTGAAATTCGAACTCGTTATCTTGACGAAATGCCAAAAAAAATTTCCTTTGTCGCTTGTCAAACTCTCAACCGTCTCACCGCTTTGCCAGAGACTTGTCTTTTTCCCTTGAGTCCACCGTGCTCAAGGAAATTCCCAATTGCGCTGCATAATACGTCAACATTATGCTCACCTGTAAATTTCAAGAAAAATTATTATAAAACCAACTTTTCCTGGGGCAAGACATTTTTATAATCACGAAAAAAATCTTTTTTCTTATTTTCATCTCAACTCTATTTCTCATATTTTCTCGTCAGTTTTAAAATCTATAAATTCTTTTCATTCGACGAGAATGATTTTTAACAATTCAATGAATTTGCAATTTATATACCGTGGCGTAAGGCATTGGCGCGTAAAAGTGATGGAATCCCAAAAGCGCGTCTGATATAGCGAAACAAACGCCTCCCATTCCACTGCACAATTTCGTCCAAGTCCATGGTACCTGCGAGAAGGACGCAATTATGAGTAAAAAAACGGACAGAACGTGAATATAAATGTTTTAAAAATTCAACGATAATAAAAGAGTGAAAATTTTTCCGTTTATTCATAAAGCGATAATATTCGAGTGGAGTTTGAATCTGTTTTAAAGCTCCTTTGTTTACGAGTCTAAAGAAGTGTTGAAATTTGTTGTGCCTGGGTTACGAAATAAGTGATTACAAAATTGCAAACGTTTTGCTTCCATCTTGTTTGAGCGTGAAACACGGTCGTTTCTGCGTCAGTTCGTCAGAATTGAAGTATTCGACTAGTTAAAAAATTCGTCCTACTTTTTCGGATTTGAATATCGAAACGTTCTTTTTTTGCATGAGAATAGTTATTGAAACACCATCGATTTCCTTGAATTTTATAAAAGAAACAATGAGACACAACGATATGCTCAACCCAGACATAAAAATCGTGTTATCTTGCGATAGCAAGACGAAAAAAAAGGGAAAGCATGTTAAGATATGAATTAAAACGAAATAAATGAAAACGATAATTCCTTACCCCCTGAGACTGAACTCTGGAAAGGGCGCGCCAAGTCATCGTCGCAAGAAGGGCTGTGTAAACGGGAACACCGACAGCGAGGACGCCATTGAGGCCAGGCATCAATATATATACGACTGCAACATGATTTATTCATTCAAGTCCAGTGCATATACGTGGGCGTCAAAACTATCAGGGTTGCGATATAAGATGATTATACCCAGTCCGCAAATCGCGTAAAGCGACGCTCCTAGAGTCGCGTTAAGAGGAACGAAACCAAAAGCAGTGATGTACATTATTTGAGCCAATGCAAACATTCCCATCCCGCCCAGGAATAAACTTGGCCAAACTATGAGAGCATCTCCGAAGCAACTGAACACCAAACCTGCCAGTATTCTCCTTGAAAATGTGTACCTAAAATTCAAATGATTACTCCATTATTTTTCATTACAGTAGCACAGTCGATGAATTTTTCCTAAGTTAACAAACATTGATTCATTGACAATCAAAACCTTTAAAATACATTTGATATTATTGAAAAATCTACTTGAAATATATTTTTTAAATTTATTCCTAGTGATTGAGCCGAACAGATAATATTCAAACGTTTTTTAAGAAATTAAGTTACTGGTGAATCCACAGTAACGAAGGTTCGAAAGGTTTTTTAAGATGAAGAATTTTCAAGTGGCAATAGAATGCAGTATTTATTAATCGTATGGGACTTTCCTTCTATATAAGTGACCTTGAAATATGTTACTGTCAGTACAGTTTGATTAAGATTTGACAACGATTGAACATTATATATTGGGTGATTAATAATAATGATGTCGACACGATCTTGTGTATTCTCTTAAAAATTTTCACTACCGCAAAAATGCTTAATATCCTTTTGAACTTCTATTTTTTTTTGAGCTTTTTTGAATTCAAACTTATTGTGTACCTATTTAAGAGATTGCCTGGAGGGATGCCTTCTATATCATATTTCAAGGTCATAAAGGTCATTAAAGTAGAGAGACTGAAGCAAAATGTGAGCACCGATTTGGTAAAACATTAATCATCGATGGATATTCCAGAAGCTAAAAGAAGGTTTCAAAATTATTTGAATACTTTGAAATGTAGGTTCGTTAGAACAATTTTTCAAAATATTTGTTCATTTAGAATTCTCTAGAGAAACATTTGAATTTACACAAGTTCAGATTGGTACATTTAGAAAGTCTCATTTTCAACCTAGTAATGGGGTTGTGAATTGCATTGCCAGAACGCATTGATAATTTCTACCAATTTTTTTCCATTCGAAATTAAAAAAATGGCCAACATTTTTTTTTGCTGAGGTAGTGTCATTTAAATTATGGTATTATAAAAATCTCTCATGTTATTTTCTCTTCCATTGCTATTTTTGATGATGAAATGTACAATGTTTATATACAAATTCATACAGTTAATTATAGCAATAAAATTCTCACTCTTTGGATAGGCTCATCCCATGAAGAAGTACAAAAAATATGAGACTTATGATAGGCAAACACTTGATACATGCTGTAAGAAGCGACGGCTGGTCTGCCAGTAGAACAAAGTAAACCGATACGCTCTTGAAGAAAGGTACCAATTTTGGTCCTACACTCTTCAACTGAAACAACAGAGCAAAAAACCTATTTGGTATTGTTTGTCTAAAAAAATTGTATATGTTGAAACAATGAAATTTTTTTTAACATTCATTGGACAGTTAATTAAAGAAACAGGTTTGACCAGGTTGCCAGGCTGGATACGCTTGAAAATTAGGCCACTAAAAAAATTTTTTTTTTTTAAATATATTGCACCACATTTTACAGAGGCAAACAAACAGTATTGATATCTTTAAGAGGTCACACTAGTGATAAACTTTATCAATCAATAAAAAAACAAATTTTTCCACAGAGTTAACAATGTTTTTCTTTTCATCTAATCTCTGTAAACATACTTTTCCAAAGATATTTTTATATGTATTTTAAAATGAACTAACGAAAAATCAATAAATGTTGACGTATTTTTATTTCCAGACGTAAAAAATGGTCTAGAGAACTCGTCCGTATATGTTGTGTTGAGAATGTCAGAAACAAAGAGAACAAAGGTATTCCGTGCATTCCAGATTCAAAATTTGGACTGGTCTATATAAAGAGCTTCTTTGTTCAACGCGCAATTTTGCGCAGTTTTGTTTTCGTACGGACACGTCAATTTGATTATTGGATATATGAATGACGTTGTCAAGAAATACATGCAAATAAGTCTGCAATTTAATTTGACAGTGTCATTTAAAAAAATTTAATAGAGACAAATTAAATTATGACGTTCGACGTCTTTATTATATTTACTCCGAAATTTTGAGATGCGATACATCCCGATGAATTTATTTCGTTAATTTTTTTTGTAACATTAAGGGAAAATATTTGTATATAGACTGACCACTTGCGTTGTTGATGACATCTTGAGGCTGTTGTTTTTTTTCCCACACAAAACCTGTTTAAATTTTGGCACTTTTGTATTCACAAGTTTTATAAATAAAATTTAGTGAAACTTGGCGTCGTTTGGTTGTCAAATGTCATGCGATGTACGTGCTTTTCCATGAACAGCCGTGAATATACTGACCACTAGCCACTAGTATACGCGTATACACTATACACGAGTTCGTTAGATTTGTGAAAATTCAATTATACATCAATATATATAACTTGCAGTTCAGATATTTGGTATTTCTACTAGAGGACAGCACTTACGAGAGCTCGCTGCGGGCGCGAAAATTCGAATTAAACTGATTGTCCATTTTTTAAACAGAATTTCTGAAATACCTTTGCTCGAAAGAAGTAAGAAGTGCGCGTTTTTTCGTTCAATTTGTGGAAGGAACATACTTTTCCTTCGATCGAAAACAATTTCATTGCCAGTGATGTGGATTCACAGACAATCTTCAAAAAAATTTGAACTCTTGCTAGGAAATATCGAGACTGTCGGAAGTCTCCGTTTCTGGCGATAGTAGAATAGTAGCTGCTGCCGTATCAGTTCTGAAGGAAAAGTATTCGTTGTTTTCAAAAACAGGGAATGGAAATAATAACATTCAATCGGTTCACCCATTTGTAAAAAGATATAAAAGCATTGAAAAATTGTAGTGCGTAATATTTATTCGAATCGTAATCCTTGGTTCCGCGGATTGAGCAGCGGGAAATTCCTAACCTCAAACTGTTCAACCGGTTTTTTCTCATTGCCGTTATGTTTTAATTCCTAACCACGACAAAAGCAGTGAGAAATTAAATACGAAATGGATATTGTTCCAGGAACAGCCTCTCTACTTGACGAGCTAGATAGTAAGTGATTTCATTTGATTATATCTTTTAATTATTAACGTTCAAACCATGTGTTTATCATTGACAACGTTTATTTTCTCGAGGGGACGTTCAAGTTCAAGCTTTCGTAAAAAATTTCTAGACGTAAACAATGATGTCCACTTTCGATTTTTAAATAACAAGAAGTGATATTCAATCTTGAAGTAAAAAAGATTTGCTACAATCCTTCCTTTTCAAATAAAAATAAAAATGATTCTCACTGTGGTTGATATGCTATAATTCCCTGTGTTTTATTTTTAAAAAAGTAGTATCTTGGCCATTAAAAAGGACAATTAAAAAAAGAATTCTCATTGAGGAAAATGTTTGCATTGAAATTAACGTTCAATCATTTCTATTCAGAAAAACTCATGGTTTTGTTGAGAGATGGCAGAACTCTGATTGGATATCTGAGGAGTGTTGATCAATTTGCGAACTTGGTTCTTCATCATACGATAGAAAGGATTCATGTTGGAAAAGAATATGGAGACATTCCAAGAGGGGTATTCATCATTCGCGGTGAAAATGTGGTCCTTTTAGGTGAAATTGTAAGTTGATGGAAGAAAGAAATGACATCAGTTTCATTATGATAATGTAATGATATTGAAAATTGCGTGAATTAAATGCACTGGAAGATAGATTTTTGTGAAGAGAGAAAAAGATGTTTGAAAAAAAAAAAATATTTGTTTTTTAGGACAGGGACAAAGAGAAAGACCTGCCATTGTCCGAGGTTTCAGTCGACGATATTTTGGATGCTCAGAGACGAGAACAAGAGCTTAAGCAAGATCAAGAACGATTGATGAACAAAGCTCTGAAAGAGCGAGGTCTGTCTTACATTCCGGATCTTGGCCACGATGACATGTTTTGACCCAAACCTACGAAAACATCTTCGCACACTCTGCCAGTTCGATCTCGTAATTCCAAACGAGTTTGAATAATATTTTGTGATGAGCAAACTTGTTTGCATCATTGTTGGAAGAAAAATCAGCTTAACAGCTTAGCATAGTTTTATTTCTATATGATCAAGGCATCAGGATGTCTTTAATGCTTTGCTGAACTTGTGCAAAAATTGTGAAAAGATGTTAATGATGTCTGTCAAAAAACCTTGTTGCTGCTGCAACAATCACAAAGACTTTCGAAATTGTTGTACAACAAATGTAAATATCTAGGTTTTTGTACACTTGGATAAAATTGTTTTCTTTTCTGAAATATTATTAATATTATTTATGTTTACATCTAACATCCCAAAGTTTTGAGAAAGAAGAAGACCATTAGTTTACTTTTGTTTTTTAATTTATAAAATTGTTTTTACATTTTTTACTTTGAATATTTTACCCATAATCGCAGGAAATTTTGCAAAGTATTTTTATCGAAGTACAATTAGGTCAATGTTAATAACGTTACAATACGATTCATTCGTTCGTAATACCAATTGACGTAAAAGTATCGTGTAACAAATGATCAATTTTCAGATAGAATATTGATCCTACGTATCGTCGGTGTTACTTAGCCATTTGATAGAATTACAAAAATATCTTCTTTATATATAATAGAGTAAGAAAGAGGCGAATTTCGATGATTTAGTGGTAAAAACGATAATTTTTACTTATCCATTAAGTAAAATGATATTCGTATGTCATATGTCATGTTATTTTGTTAGACTCATTAATTCACTTATATTTTCTCTTAGTTTTTGAATCCGTCGGTTGATCATTTATTTGACTCGATAATATTCGTTTTTCAATCAAGGCCTTCGAGTGTTTAACTCAACGACACAAAAATTCATTTATTCATTGAATATCTTTTCAGATTATCTTCGAACATTTTCACAAAATGTTTGATTCTGTGAAATTCGCCGATTCCACTTACATTTCTGTTTCGTGTAAATGATTTTCCATGTAATTATTCAATATTCCATAAAAACGCAAGATATTAAATTTGTTGAATTTATTAGACGCGATAAACAAAAGAGGTACAAATGGAAAATAAAAAGGTTCCTCTTAAAACGAAGTTTCCTGAACATTTTCTTTGATTTTAACGAAATTGAGAGTGGACTCGCTCATTTGTTTATGTTTCATAGTGTGTTGTTGCTTAAGCTCTTCAACTGTGTCGTTAGTTTTGACTGATCTCTTCGAGTCATGGCGCTGCAAGCTCGTGCCACGTTTCCTCGGGGACGCGACTATGTCCTCGATCTTTTCCAAAGAATTATTCGCACTGTTCGTACTACCGGAAGCAATACCGGAAGTATCGGAACCCGGATTATTGCCGTCCAAACAGTGCAAAAGACTGTCGGATAGTCCCTCTTCGCTCAACATATTTAAGTCTGATTCAGATTGTTCAAAATCACCGGTACGCGACGAAAAACTCAAATCCACTGGACTCGCGGTTAACACGCTACGAGAAAGCAAATATTCTCTGAACGTACTCGTTATCGACATTGAACTCCGTTGTATCGTCGTTCCGCAATCTTCGACCGGCGATTCTACAAAATTTATGTCTTTTCCTCCCGCTTTCCCATAACATGGAAAGCTTTTCTTGTTTTCCCGAAACAGCTTTTGCCCTTTTATATTGCTACTTTCGGTGACCGTGCCATCTGGCCTGTGCGATTCCTCCAATATCGATTCGCAATTCTTTCGATTCATCGCCTCGGTGATGCTCGAACCCCGGGCTTGGTTTATGTTGCTACTACTCTGAGCCCAACTGTTGTCTAGGGTTGCGAGATTGCAGAGATTCGAACCCGAAATCATCATCACTGGCTTCCGAGATCGGGGCGTCATCATTGTTTCCTAAATAAAAAAAAAGAAATTAATCAGTATTTACGTGATAAAAATTCAATAAATTTGTGGAACGTTACAGCAAAACTTATATATTAAGACTACTACTATTCATGAAAACCTAACATTCGACAGTTTGAGACACTAACTCATAATGGAATCTAAGATTGTAATGGATATGCTGCAGTACACTATCCTATTATATTTCTTCTCTAGGACACGAACAAGATGCAGTATGTTAGTAGACATAACGTTAACATACACGATTCATACTCATGACAGAATAATATGCACAAAGAAGGAATCATGAAGCAAAGTTACAACTTAAATCCGTACAAATTCATGCTCAATTGTAACGTATTTGCGATACTAATTTAAATGTTTTTTCTCGTTTCGAAATTTATCTACTAAATTCAAGTTGAATGGGAATTCTTTTTCGCGATTCACAGATCAACTTGATGTTAATTGAAATACACAAAGAAGTCATCAATGAGAATAAAATTATTTTGTTCACTTTTTTGAAAATATAAAATAACGAACGCGTTCAATCGTATTTCAAATAGACGAATTTTTCAATTTCATCATACGAGCTGAATAATAATTTAACAATCTTGGGATTCAACTTGACAAATTTCGGTATGATTGTCACAGTAATAAGTAAAATGATTGTTTTGACGTATACAAGAAGATAATAAAAAGCATTGGTACCTGCATGGCTCTGCTCATCTTGGTAGTGCTTTGCGTTATAGGGCTCATGCTCTTGTCGCTGTTGGTTAGCGGCGTAAGCATATAATCTCCGTTGGCTAAATTTCTTCTGAGCAAATCCGACGGTGTCGAAGTGTGGGCAGCATAAACTTGCCAAAACTTGTTTTTTATAACAGGTGAAGCTTGAGCGATCGTGCAAGAGACTTCATTTTTCTTATCGTTTGGCGTACCACTCAATCCTGAACGATTAAGTTCTCGAATCTTCTCTTTGTCGTTAATTACTTTGGTGGGAGTAGAGACTATTTCTATATTTGGCATTTTCGAAAAAAGACCAATACCAGAATCGGAACTTCGCCTCATGAGATTGTTGTCCACTTGGTTGGACAAGCTCAGAACATTGCGGGTCGAGTACATGTTCGGTGGTTCGCTTTTATGTCGCAAAAGTCTATCACCTGTGACCTCATTTTCGGTTTTTGTTTCAGCAAAATTTTCTTTCATCAATTCTCGTCGTTTTTTCGTCATTGAACTATCGGTTCCTCGTTTAAGTTTCTCGAACGCAGATTGAGATTTCGGGGTCTCGTAGACATTTGAATTCGGAGTTACAAATGAATTCGAAACCTTGGAATTCGGCGTCACAAATATATTCGAGGTATTTGAATTGACGTGACTGCACGACCGCGGTGTGTTCTTTCCTTTTTCCGTTGCAATGCCCTCGTTCTTTTTCTTTAGAATCGCCTCGTTTTCCCCCTCTTGGCTCATACTTTCAGAACTGAGTAGTTGAACGCTGCACTTCGATTTATACGACTCCAAAATTGACGTGTCGAGACTCCCCGTGCTGTTACTTATTCGTTTTATCTGTAGAAGATTTTCCGTCTCGAGTGAATTCTCATAACTATCGGTGCTCAACTCATCGTCTGATTTGCTGAATAAGCCTTTTGATGACCTTGCCATTTTCTCGTTCCCAACTCCGTCGTATGGCGCCTTTATTTCATTATCGTGCAACATGATACAAGCGTTTTAGTAGCAAGGGTTACGTTACGAGCATTCCTTTCATGCACTTATTTAATGATATTGGACATGAACATTTAGGATTATGATTTTTATGGCAAAGAAGCTACGATTTGTGAATGTGAAAGCATGAATGTACGTGGAACGATTAGAAGACTGAAAAAAGTGCTATTTCTTCGGAAATATTCATTGAAGCCAAGACTAACGCTCCTCGGTTAAAAACCGATGCTTTTCTTCGTTTTTTTAGTGGATATCTAACTTGGCCGCGTACAATCAGTACTGAGAAACGAATCGAAAAATTTGAATGAATGAACAAAAGACGTAAACTTTCCCCAGTTTGGTTTAAATTCAATGTTTTCTTTACAATCGAAGGCAATGAAACTGGGAGGATCTAGAGTATGAATATGTAAAAGTATATTTTAAAAAGTAAATCGTGATTTTTCGATTTTTTTATAAATAAAGTGATTATAAAGGGGAATCTAAATTTTCTGTGTTGTTTGATGCCTCTAAAAGCTTAGTATCGACGAAGAACAAATTTAATTATATTTTACAAGGCTAAGTGAAACTGAGAGAAGCATGAAAAACAATAAAATTATTTTCTGTATTCTTACCGCTGAAAGAATATTCTCTTCGCTACTCGATCTGCTGATGTTGGTTCCGATATTGATATCAACCAGTTTTTTATGACCTAAAATTTTTTTTTGGAAGATATGTTTTTTGATAGAATCGCCAAGGCTCTTAGTACGATATTGTTTGACGTGTCGCGGCGTTCCCTGTCCATTTTCCTTGTTGAATTGTTTCACGAGCCTTCGTTTTTTAGCAGATTCCGGCATGGCTTGTATGTGAGCGTATAATTGAGCAAGTGCTGCCTGAGTGTCCTGCGTTGAATTTGCTTTTGCAGTTAATTGGTGATCGACGAAACTGAATACTGTGTGCGCTGTTCCCGTTGTATCTGACATCGACTCGTTGAGCTGTAAGAGGATTGATTCATTAAAACTTGGTCATTCAAGTGGGAAAAAATTGAATATAATGCCACAAAATTAAAAATAAAACAGAAAACGACAACATTTTCAATTGCAACTTGCTGTAGTTTTACACTGAAAAATCAGTACATACAGTTTGTTTTTTATCAGAATATGAAAAATTTCTGCAAGTGTCGAGTGAGAAAGGTTCATTCAAAATGAAATGGAGGCAAAGGAAGTAACTTATGATATGCGAAATGTTGAAATTTCAAATTTCATTCCGAATGTAAACTCACGTCACTTTTTTTAGGACTTAGTAACTTTCGTTCTTGTTCGACCCAGTACGCTCTGATGTCGGTCGCCAATTTTGGTGGTATTTCGAAAAGTTCAGTCCCCCTCCGGATCATAAAAGCAACGAGTCCCGAAAGGTGTTGAGAATTCGTGTGTAAAGCTTCAGGTGATAATTTTCGTGGACACATGAGATGCGGCGTGAATAAAGTGGCCAAGGTATCACAATTCATTTTGTTGCTACTTTCACAAGCCGCAGTTTTGTTCAATAGATCAAGAAGCTGTCGAAGCAATGTTCTGTTTGCTGGTGGCAGTAAGAGCAACAAAAGCTGAAGGGAACTCAACAGACGTGGCTCGTTAGTGCTCGAATCGCTGGTGCAAAGTTCTGAAATACAAACAATCAACAAAGTCTTTTTTCAAATTCATTGTGTTTTGATAACTGGGATCGAAAATTTTTGGCTGATTCAAGATATACCCCAAAAATATTTCTTAAACATTTAAAGGACTTGGGCTCTGATAACTGAAATCTTCTTAGCACCGATCTTAACTTTAATTTCAAACTATAGCAGTAAAATATTTGAATTAGGAATGAAAAATTAAAAAAAATGTATTCTTCTATTGTTAGAGCAAGAACGGAAAGGAGGTTTTCATTTCAGTTGAGAATAAAAAAAATATATAAGAATGTTCAAAATTGGCATTTAAGGACAGATCAAGTATGAAAAATACAAAATGAAAACCAATAAAAAAGGCTTACCTGCTATTTGGCAATGAGCAGGATAATGCAGTTCGGTCAAGAGAGGCTCAGACAGCTCAGCCAAAAAAGTCTTCAATACAGAAGCACAGTCATGAACGCTGTAAGGTCCATTTTCCAATTCCAAAGGAACACCTTGATAAAGCGCAGCTTTTAATTCATGCTGTCTAGTCAATTTCCCTGTCCTTCTAAATATTCCTTCCTGCGAAATACCTGTTGAAATACAAACCCATTAATTAGTTGTACAATTCAGAATCATAGATATTGCTGTCTCATTTAATAAAACCTCCTAAGACTAATAAAACTTACATTGTTCCTTTGACAAATATACAATCAGCTGTTTCACTTGATTTATGCCTTCTGCTGTGAGATTTGCTCCATCGCTATCCCTTTGAAGACTCATTGACGATTTAGGTTTTTTTGAGAAGCTCAGTAAACCCCATTTTTTCAATTTTGCCTTTTCCGTTGTACAGTCGTTACTGAAATTCAATTCAATATCCAGTTGAATGTTGAATGTATGCTACACAAAGTTTTTGAAAATAAAAGGTTGATGATTTAAATTCCACAATTAGTTTAAACTCTATACGTTTTTATATTACAGTAGCCAAGCATCATCAATGGTCTAAAAGAAATGATTGTTTTTACTCATAGCCATTTCTTCTGTACTGCACATTCTAATTTTGCACACCAGCAGAGCAGCGTTATGTAGACAAAAACCATATAAGATCAAATATGTAGAAGTGGAAATTTTCTATAGAATAATCATCGATACAGTTTTTTAAACTTCTGTGGTTTAGTTTTGAATCCAGAATACTGTGCAGCTTTGAAAATACTCAACTTGCACATAAATTTAATAAAATAGGATTGCGTTTATAGCTGCTTCTAGGATTATTCTTAGAATGCAGAAATGTAAATTCTTATAACAAATAGCGAGATGTCAAATTTTCGTAGGTATATAGTAAATTATGAAGAACAAGTGATATCAAATAAATATGTGATAGATCTTTTTGAGACAAACGTTTAACCCTTTGTTCAATGAAATATTGTTGATGGTGTGATTTTTCAAGAATTAGATGAATGCGACAACTAAAATGATTTTACGGCAATAGATTAGAGGGATATTAATTAAAAATTGATTGCTCACTCTTCGGTGTTGAGATCCAATTCAAAAGACAGGTGCATTTTGACAAGGGTTAAAAATTGTTCCTGATTGACTTTTCGCATTCTCGAGGCAAGTTTACCATCCACGCCCTCGTTAAAGTCATCCATCTTCATTTTAGTTGTTTGTATTATTCAATAGCTATTCCTCTTTCGGTTCTCGATCGAAAGTGATCTCAATTACACTTCCGACATAATTCAAATCTTTTTCCACCACATACACACGAAGCACACGCGTACATATACACACACAATACGCGCCTCTCAAGAAAACGGTTATGTTCCAAATTCACCCACTCTTTTGTAACACTTCGTACACTTTGTTCCCGCTGGTTATCATCGCGAAAATTTTCATATATTTTGTCACATCGGGACTTGAAATTCTTTTTTCAGTCTTTTTACCGTTCCGAAAAAATATTTATTCAACGGTAAAATATGATTTGTAACGAGTACCGAATTGACTATTTATTTGGCCGGCTGATCGTTGACACCATGGAGACTAGAGTTTTCAGCGCAAAGCGCGAGAGGGAGAAGAACGGATGTCATGCTATTCCCAAGGTGACCGACTAACGATAGTTCGACCGGCGTGGCGCTGTTATCGCATGCGTTCCCAACAGGATAAAACGTGAAAACAAAAGGTATACGAACTTCGTGTTTATTCCTCGCAGATCTAACGATCGATTCGATGCTGAAGTTGCAATAGTCAGCATGCATCGAAACTTCTGTAGTGAATATATTTAAAACTGACAATGAATTATACTAGTAGATACGAATACATTGAACACGCGAAACTTTGTTTCCTCGAGGCTTTCTTCGAAAAAAAAAACGGGTTTCACCTTGTCAATTTCGCACCCCGCATATGCACTCACGCACTGATTTATCTCAATCTGCTCCAAGTCGATATGGAAAAGAAACACCGAAACCGAGCGATTGAATTCTTTTCTCAAATGGCCGTTGGAAAAGTCAGCTTACAAGGTAAGAGTGACATTCATTGTTCAAAAACAATCAACTTGAATAATATATAAGGGATCAATTTAACCTTTCGTAGTCGAATTTTCGTTCGTCGAAGTGAGTTCATATTGCTATACAAAAATGTGCAGAATTTCAAAAACGTCCCTCAAAATAAAACGGGGCAGCCAAAGTAGCGATCTATTATTTTTTAGTCGTTGATATTAACCGTTAGACTCATCCCTCCGTAAATAAAATATGACAATAAATGAGACAGAAATCACCGCTACTGCGTGCAATGCATAAAAAGGCAATAACCCAGTGAAAAAAAGCGTGGAGCGACGTGCGTTAAAAAGTTCATAATATATACAATGAGTATAAAAGAAAATCTTTATTTCACTTTCACTCAATATTGTCGACTGGGTATTCTAAATCTGCATAAAATTCACAAGTTCTATCGAGAGGACAAAATAACTGCAATTGTATTCGGTCAGTACTATAAATTGTGTTCATTGACGAAATTTAAATTGTGCTCATCACGCGAACAGTATCCGGCGCCTGAATGCTTGCACCCCGCTGCGCATCCATGCTGATTGGGGTGCCTGCTCTCTGCTGGCTTTATTAGCTTATATGGCTCTCTTTTAAATTAAGCGCATTGACGGGGGGCGTCCATCCGTCCATACCGGAATGTAACGGAAGTTTGTAAATCGTACATGAAATTGGTATGCTCCAGCTCACAAAAATGACGCAATATTTTTTCAACATCTTTTTGCAGAAAATTTCGATAAATCAAATATGGTTACCGAAAAAATGAGAAATTAGTGAGCAATGGACGGCTCCTTTTATTTTGTCGTTTTCCATATTCACAGTTTACTAAATTCTCCATAAAAATAATAGTTTCAGAGGTAACTAATTCCATTCGAATTACCATTTATTTTTATTATCTTTATCAATAAAAATCATTTAAAAAAAAATTAATATCATTAATAAAAAATATTTCAAAACATTTTCTTTCGAGATTTTTTGATATTTACGCCCAAGTAAATTCTACGTGAAAATAAACCGAAGGTAACCCCTCCGAAAACTCGATTCTGCTGTTTCGATTGAATTTCTATAACTTTCACGCAGCGAAAGTCCATTTTTCCAAGTTTTTATGTCTCGATTTAATTTTTTGACGTTTTTGCTCCGACTGATCGGGCTCTCGAGCTAAGAAACGTAAGTTTCGGTACCGCACGTTCTGAGCTGTCCAATTTACCGCCTTCTTTCACTGCACAGTTGACAGACGTATGTGTGTCCGTGTCCGTGTCCGTGTGTGTGTGTGTGTGTGTGTGTGTGTGTGTGTGTGTGTGTGTGTGTGTGTGTACCTGAGCATGTCGCACATGCACAGCCAGTCGGACGTTTCATCGAGTAGAGGGAATATATAGGTCGATCGGCTCGAGTATCAAACTCGTAAAACATAAAACGAAAACACACGTTGAAGCTGCAACATGCGAGCTTCGCTCTACCATTTGGTAGTGGGTTTGAATAGCGAATGTTGAGGCACACACACACACGTGTGCATGCTTGCGCAGCGGCGTTCGTTGGCGAATGTTGGTGCACACGCGTGTATGTACGCCTGCAGTTGCGTCCAGCATACACAGCGAGCGAAAAATGTGCATTCATCTTGAATACTATACTTTACGACTAGACCACGAACGAAGTTTTAATGACTTTTTCGGGGACGAGTTACAGCATTTGTCATCAGTCAAGGTTTCATCGAATATATCGTTTTATGATTTATTTCTTCGTCGCAGACTTTTCTTCCATCGTTACTCGAGTTGGAAAGGTTTTTTTTATCATTTCAACTGTAATAATCACAGGCAGTTTATGCTGTTGCGAAATCGCGCTGAAAATGAAGCCTAGAATACTCGAGCGAGTCGATCTCCTGTTCGCTGGACGAACTGTACTCGAACTTGGAGAGCATTGCAGAAATAACCGATCCGTTTGGCCCTTTTTCTACCCCATTTTCTACTGCTTCTCAGACCCAAGTACAAAATACGTTCATTTACGACGGTGGACTAAACGCCAGTGTCATCGCTGCGGTTAATCTCTGACCTTGAATGACGCTGAAGTTTCCAACGTTGGAGTCCAACGAAATGATCGAAAAAAACTCTCCAATTATTCCAGTAATTCTCCTATTTTGTTCCCTGCCAAATTTGCGATTCGTAGCTTTGCAAGCTGCACCAACGATTCGTGAAATAAAAAATTGGTGAATTGAAAACGTTTTTTTCGTTCATTTCGTTGAACTCCAACGTTGGAAACTTCAGCGTCGTGACCTTGAACGTTCTTCTGTGCACATCGACTCGAGTTTCCTTTTGCGAATTCGCCATTATGCGAGGAACCGAAATCGTTGAGATAAGAGGAAACTACGACGCTGAAGGAGTCCACGAAATGAGCGATAAAAATGTTTGTGATTCGCCAATTTTTCATTTCACGAAGCAGCATCGGTGCAGCTTGAAAAATCTAAGAATTGCAAATTCGGCAGGCAACGATATTGGAGTGCAACTATATTGGACAGCTTTTCAGATCATTTCGTTGGACTCCGGAACGGCGTTGCAAACTTCAGCGTCGCATAGAAACTGCGGCTCGGCCGAACTGAAGGTCGTTGAAAAAATGCCTTGAATCGGCCAAATTTGAGTTATTATTAGAAAATTAGAGTATTTCAGGTGCGAATTGTGTTTTTTAGTCTTTCAGTTGTGGAGTTTTGTCGCTCGCGTACAAATCGGAAATAAAAGGCGTTTCAGCGGTTTACTTTTATCTTTTTCCTCGGCTCAGGAAAAAACTGTTAATCGTAAAATGCCAAAATGGGAGATTGTTATCTCGGTTACCCGTCGTATCATCGCAATTAAGAAACGCTTTATTGAATCGAGTGCTCTTTACATTTCAGCGTCATACGTCTCGTCCCTTAGCACTTTGACTTTTTCATTTATATCGAAAAAAATTTGAATCCAAGTACCTCGTTAAAAATTCCAAAGATTTTTTCTTTTTTCCGTTCTATTACGAAAGTAAATGATTATTGCAATTGTCAATGGAATGGAAAGTGGGCCGATTATCGTTGTGAAATAATAATTGCGAGACACGGGGCTTGGTTAAAAATGAACAAATTAATGCGATTCGCTAATGGAAAACGTGAGGAAGAATAGATTCCGTAATTTAAGAACAAACGATTATCTCTGACGCACATGTAACGGCTTGAAAATGTAAGTCAAATGAAGCGACTGTGCCGAGGCGAAGGTGCATTCACACACGTGTGTTATATCGTTCCGCTCGTGCGTAGCCTTCGGGCTCTTATCAATATCGCGGTTACACAACCGGCTGTTGGCGTGCGTTTAAGTATGTATACCTACTTGGTAAGTCGGTCGAGCCGCTTCGCTAACCGAGTTTCTTGCCGCGCATGTCGTCGCTGTGTATCAATTCGGCATCTCTTATTTTCGCCGAAAAACCCCAACAATTTATTTTCTATTAAAGCCTTTAGAGCGCCGCTGGCGAAGGTTGTGTCCGCAGAACAGCGGAAAAGGAGTCGATGTTTTCAGGGGCGCAAAAACTATTTCTAACGAGACGAATCAACTGCACGATGAGAGAGTCCAGAAATTTAGTACAACGGGCCTTTTCCAGAAGCCCACTTTCGATCGAGTCAAATAAATAAGATGGTTCGATACCCTTGAGAATGAGTTGTGTGGACTATGGAGCCACATATTTGCGTCGAGCTCCGCGTGGGCTCGACGCACCCGAGACTCTATTTCAGTTTTCATGATTTTTTAGCAATGTCCACAGCGAGCGGAAGGAAAAAGCATGTAATGTATAGGCGGAAGAACCATGTGATCTTTTCAACCCTCGGGAATAATGTCAGGAATATTGATAAAGTGCAAGCTGTGCATTTGAATAAAAATAATAAAAAAAAAAGGAGTTGGGAAGAATCAGGTTGAAAAGCAGTGCCAAAAGTTGAAGCCCACGAATCCTTATTGCTCGGATCAACGCGAAATACAAACGCTGACGTAGCAAGCACAGAGGCGAAAGAAAAGAGCGACGGAGACTACGAAGAATATCCTACAACAGAATGAAGGAGCGCGTGTGCAATAGAATATGGTGTGACGATAGGGAAAAAAAGAAGGAAACGAGCGTGTAGAACGAGGCAGAGGAAAAGCAAAGAAGAAGAAAATTTCGAAAAAAATTCAGATGGGAGTGAAAGAGAAGTGGGTGGGAGGGAAGAAAATCGTTTCTTCGTTGGGGAAGAGAGAGAGAGAGAGAGAGAGAGAGAGAGAGAGAGAGAGAGAGAGAGAGAGAGAGAGAGAGAGAGAGAGAGAGAGAGAGAGAGAGAGAGAGAGAGAGAGAGAGAGAAAAAGATCCGTGAGCTGAGACCCCCGTCATCGATCCTGGCACGTGCTCGGCAAAAGTTTCCGCCGTTTTCGAACGACGCCGGCGTCGCGGCGAGGCAGCATAGCATAGAAAGAAAGAGAGAGAGAGAGAGAGAGGAAGAGAACGAAGGAGAAAAGATAGAAAGAGTGAGGAAAAGAGCTCCAGCCCCACTACCCCGAGCTTTCGGTCGACGGTGGCTGCTGGGTCGGCGTCGACGTTGTCGTCGGTTGATGGCGCTCGCTGCGGGGGAGGATCACGAGGGTGCGTTTATCCAGGGCGCGTGCGTGCCCCGGTGTGCTTTCCTCATCGTACACGTAGCGTTGTAGAAAAGCATCGCGGCTGATAATGGTAGTGGTGAGTTCTGGGTGTATATACACAAACAAAATGTGGAAAGAGTCGTACGGCGACGGCGCACAAGCAGCGGCAGCACCAGCCATCAAGCGATAGAGGAGCATCACCAACGGCACCATCGTCAGCGCCAGCCGGACCAGCAGCACCACCATCAACAGCAGTAGCAGCCACGAGAAGAGGAAGCAGAAGCGGAGCCAGCGAGCAGTAGCAAGAAGCAGGAGAAGCAAGACACACCAGAAGCATCGAGCGAAGACGTAGATGGAGTAAAGCGGTGGCAGCAGCAGCAGCAGCAGCAGCACTATCACCAATACTCACCACCACCGTCATCCACGCAACACACGACTCTCTACAAGACGGAAAAATAATACAAATACCATCACCTTTGTTGTCGCTACCAATTGAGAGCAATAGAGGCACGTTAATTGTCGGGACACGAGGAAATAAGGATAAGGAAACGTATGAAACTTCGTGAACAACGTCAACTCGTTGGCACTCATGGTGAAAGACTAATTAGAAGAAACCGAATTACTAGAAATACCTGGAGCAAGTTTACTACGGGTGTAGGTGAAAATTCAATGTTGCATCAATAGTGCGCTCATCGAATCCGGCTCCGAGGTGCACGACAGTTGGTTAACAGTGTATCTGACAGTTCCATCAATTGAGCGGAATGATACCGATGCATCGGTGGGTTTAGTCTTGTGTGGGTGTGTGTGTGTGTGTGTGCGTGTGTGTGTGTGTGCGTGTTTCAAATGGACAACACTTTTTTTGATCCTGAAAGAAACGTTTTGGACTGAACAACTGTCAGAGAACGCGTGGAAGTGAGCGGCGATGAAGCAGTAAACAAAACCGAGGATTAGCAACACGATGATCAGGAAGAAGCTCGCTTGAAGGTACACACATGTAAGTGGAAAGGAAAAGGAACAATCAAAGGAAAAAAGTGCTTCGTATGAGGAAACGGAGTGTCGCCAACTGGCAGCAACACATTACGACGACCACGACCACGACAACCAACCACCACCACTACCACCTCCAGCAGCCACCACCAATTGCCACCTCCACAAGGCACAAATATATCAGCAGGCAAGGCAGTGGCGGCAGCGAGTCGCACCACGAGCAGCTGGGGAGGGGCATAGTACGTGCAGTGTTCGCAGTAGTCTCACGACGATAATACACGCGCGAGTTACGATATCGAGAGCCAAGAAGAACACTAACCTGACGAGCGCGAGCACGGGCGAAAGAGAGGGAGAGACAGAGCGAGAAAGGGAGAGAAAGAGGAAAAAATACATGTCGTAGATCCGTATCAAGTTCAACGAAAAGATACAGTGATTGGATTGTCGGTTGGTTGTGCATGGTCGTCGGTTCGTTAGGTCTCAAGAGTATTATTTGCCCGAGGGAGGGAGTTTTGAGCAGCAAACAAGTGCACCTTCCGCGTGATCGCACCAGCAGAAGCAGATTGAAAATAAGCCAGTTTTCGTGGTTATTTAATCATTCGATCGCAACGCCGTGCGATCAAAGATTTTTTCATTGCTCCAATAAGTGATGAAATGCTGTTGACAAAGGTGCTCGGTGGACGATAAAACTAAAGGAACGATCGGTTTTTTATCTCTGCTTTTATTGAGAAAAATAGACGTAAAGTGCAAAGGTTCGTTCGTCAGGAGAGCTAGTGTTCGCGAGTGTGTTGCGGTCTCGATAATCCTGGTAGCCTAGTTTGTTCGTGAAGTGTGGTGAGTTGCATCGTGTCTGCTAGCCCCATGTCCATTATCGAGATCAGCCCCGTGGCTCGCTCCGTGGTGCTTACTATTCTACGTGTTTACTCTTAACGAGTATATTTTACGTATTTCTGGAAAATTTCACACAGTGTCGTATGTAACACAAAAGTTTTAATTTGTTTACAGTGCAGTGCAGAATATTGGATAGTGAGGTGGATAGAACGCAAGGTGTTTTATTTTTCACAGTTGAACACAGAGGCAGATGACAACAGACCAGGCTCATTGCAAGGATCCGTTCGAACAGTGTGCCACGATTATATGTAGATATCAATAAAGTTTTTTTCTAAATTCGTATACCGAGCTGCGAGGAAGTGATTCGATCCACGCTGGAAAAAGAAAACATCGAAGTATTGCATAATAAAATTTGAATTGATCGAAAGTCTTGGACGAATGGCGTGGCAATAAGAATCATTTGATAATACGAAACGAGGAATCAAAGGTCGACGAGGCAAGGATGCTCCGGACTCCGCGTAGATTATCCTGGATATCATTCAGGTACGAGACGAGTTCTCTATAACTGGAGCAGCCCTGGGAGTCCCGGTGACACTAAAATATTTCGTCATCCGGTGACGAAACTGAAGGAAATTGACTGAAAGCTAATTGTAGTACCTGCGCAATCGGTGCTCTCGGAAAAAAGGTTTCGTTGCAAGCTGACGCAAGACGCGTTCGCAGTGGGATCTATCAAAGGCACTAAAAGAACGGAAATAAGATCGTGTACGTTTGAAGAAATAGTGAAACGCGTCAAATCGGTGAAGTCCCGTCTTCCGGGTACCGTGGGAGTCTTGATGAGCGTGGCGATCGATAGCGGGCTCGCGTGCTCGGCTCGGAGACGTTGACGACGTCCGGGTCGGTCTCGGATCGGTCGGGTAACGCGTCCCGCTGGATATCGGGCCAGAGGGATCATTTCAAAGCATCCAGTAATCGTGAGCTATACCCAAAACGGCCAGGGGAATATTCCGCAAGTCTCACATGCTGTGGAATTCTTCCGTCCCTGTTCTCAAGTAGAATAAGTTTATTAGTGGCTGACCACAGGAGCACGATCGATCTCGATACAATCGTTGAGCATTCGTGGAAGAAAAATCGAGGGTACAGTTAACAGGCTGTTAGTGCCCGAAAGTCGATCGTGTCAAAGCATTTCATCAAGACTATTAGAACACTGGATATCGTTGCGTCGTTCATTGGAACGGAAAGCTCCAGAGTACCGACGCAGCGCTTTCGGTGGCAGCGGTACGTGATATTCGGATCCTCTGTCCTTGGCCAAAAGGACAGCGTTTGGTCGCGCAGTCCGTTAGTTCGGCTGATAATTCCGAAAGTAAAGATAGTCCCCCCGACGGTATATGGGGGACTTTGTTGCGACGAGCCTCTTCTCGAGCAGTAGTGGGAGTGCCTCATCCGCAGCAGTCTGCAGACAAACACCTTCGGGAGTTTGCGGTGTGATTGTGGGCAGCACTGGCAGTGGGTCGACCTCAATACTGGCCAGCAATCATCAGCAGCAGCAACACCACGTTGGTCAGCAACAGCACCATCATCTCCATCATCATCCTCACCATCATCATCAGCAGGTCAACACGATGCAGGACGAGTTGCTGATCGAGAAGCAAAGCGGCAGTGGAAAGCAGGCACCTTTGTCACCGGGGGATTTGGACGGGAGCAGCGCACAGGACAAGTCCAAAGAGTCCTCGGAGGCTGAGACAATGGTTGCTGCAACGCCGCAATCGCTTTCGTCATCCGTTGATAAGGATATCACCAGTTGCGTTAACACTTCAGGTCTACAAGGCTTTGCGGAACCAGTGAGGGTTCCCAGTTTGTGGGCCACTGCTCCTGAAGATACGGGACTCCACGCTTTGCCGGTCAACGGCTCCATCGCGACTTTTCAAAACTTCCCGACCGGCGGACCGGCTGGTTTATTCGCTGGATCGAGCGCAGGTGCTCGACGTGCCATCACAGCGAGTCACAACTTTCCTCAGCACGGTGGCAACGCCGGGCCCCCCACCAGCGGTAGGCACGGACTCCAAGTCGGCCAGCAACAGCAGCAGCAGCAGCAGCAACAACAACAACAACAGCAGCAACAAACTACTCATCCGGGAGTTTATCTTCAAGGAAAAGGATACGCCGCCTGGTCAGGGGGCCCGCAAGCTCCCCAACAGTGGGGTGGAGCACCCCAACCCACGGCCGCTCCGAGTCCTGCTTTATCACCCTGGAGCAGGGGCAGATCCGTGCCGAATTTACCACCGAATTTACACTCCTCGCTCCACGCCGCTGCTGCGGTCGCTGCCGCCGCTGGACTCCAAGGTCGCAAACCGAGCCCAACCTTTCCGGGACATCCTGGAGCCAATCAAGGACATCCCTCTAACATTAGTCCTGTCAAGTTTCGCCGAAGTACTTCGTATCCTGGAAAAGGGAATCTTTACCCTCCACAACCGGCTCCCACTTTTGAAGTCACTACTGCTGAGGAACGTGAACTTCTGCAGATGCCGACCTATCAGCAAGTGAGTCCGGATTTCATTCCCCCCTATCGTATTTTATGCTCCGGTTTCTCCTCTCCAGGAATTTGTCAACTTTTTCAAATATTCCGGTCACTTGTTTCATCGGAGTAACTGAAATTCCATGGCGATTGCGTATCATGAATTTCTTTCCCTTTAACAAAGATTTCGTGTTAAGAAGTTTCATTTTTTAACATAATCTTCAATATCGTCACCACGCACATAAGCCTGTAGAATTTCTCGATAAACATTAAAAAGTAACTGACATTATTCTATAAAACTCAATATCGCGATACATGAAACGCTTGTTCAGTTGGGCCGATCGAAAGCTTATGCAGCGGTTTCCAATGCTAAGGGATCTAGTTCGTTCATGTTTCCTTCCGTTCAGACCGATCTTTAGGACCGAGTAGGAATACTTTAGGAAGTTTCGTTTCCACGCTTCGTGGCTGCACGTTCTTCGAGTGCCAGATTATGCAACTATCAGGCTGAGAATTGTATTTAAATTTAGATTGCTCGTACCGGCTGTTCAAACGGACGCACCGTTGTAGCAGTTCGAAAACGACGCAGGTTGCACCATCCCCCTCGTATCACATGATACGAGACTGCCCACAATCGAGAAAAATCGTGCTGAAGCATTTTAATTATAATAGCATCAACTGCGCTCGCTGTGTGCTTCGGTTTATCACTTTTTCATTTGACAATCTTACTGGCCAACGGAACATTGCTGGACAACGGAATTCAATTATAATTCTCAATTGCAACGAAAGAATCATCGATGCCCCTTGCGCGATGCTTCGAAATTCCAGTCTTTGAGTGAATGTACCTAAACAACGTCGCAAACGCCCTTCACGCAAGCCCTTCCGCGAATCTTCCAGGGAGACCTTGGAAGTACGGAAAATCGGTAGGAAAATTCTTGCTATTAAATACCAGGGAACTGTCCCAGTTACGGCAGCTTCCCCGTAGAGCTATTTCCTCCTCCGCGCAACTCGCATCCCCACTTGAAGCGTTGCTCGTCCCCCGTTTCATCCCTCTAAACTCCTCTTCCTCCTCGCCATTTATGGAGCTCGTCTTTCTCTCTTGAGACGTAGTTTTCCTTCGCGGTACCTCGGACCCTCTCCGTCAGACGGTCTCCTTGCTTCTCCTCTCGTCTCGTCTACCTTCGTTTACTACACCGATATCCCTACTAGGAAAGCTTACGCCCGCGAATATAGGGGAGGAAAAGTTTCTTCGGTACGTCTTCCGTCGTCGAATTCTGACCTAATTCCCTCGCGACCTGCTAGGCTGTTTTCCCTCTTCTACTCTATACACAGATTCGTGTGTCTAGCAGAAGTTTAAGCTCAGCTATTTTCGTCCCGTTCCGAAAATACACTTCTTTGGATGCCATCGCCGAGAACGAAACGGCGAAAGAGAAGATTCATATGATGCAGGCAGGAGTGATTATTTCTATGTATGTATGCGTCTGTGCGAGTGGCTCGCGGTGCACATCACCTTCACGGGCTACCGCAAAATGCCTTTATCATTCTCGGGGAATCCCGACGAAGGTGAGGCGAGCTTAACAACCATCGTAATTCGAGGTATCTTCTCAAATATTCCATTGCAGCCGAATCGCTTTGACAACTCGTCCAGAAACGAGCACACGTTGACGAGATATTTTTGTCGGATGCTCGAAGGCTTCCTAAATTGTAGAAATTATGGAAATATCAAAGTGGTTACGCATTGCAGAATTTTTAATTGCATCGAATTGTTGAAAATCGTTTCTTATCGATTTTTCTTATCGATTTTAGATAAAAGTGTTTCTGTGAAACATGAGAAGGCTGGAATACGTCAATTGAAAAACGAACGAATACGTCTGTTGCTCACCCCCGAGAATTGTAAAAGGCATTTTCATCATTCCTGAGGAATAATTATTCCGAACGAGTAAAAACGTACCGAGTGATTTGCTAAATCTTTGTAATCATTCAACCCCGATGCGGCAGGAGGGGGTGGATCATTGAAAAAAGATGCATACGTAACGCCCGCCAGGCAATTAGCAGCTAAAAGATTCGGAGCTTTGGTATAAGCAATTAGTAACATTGCAGAATACAAAACAGTTTTTTGTTCCATAGAGCGCAGTTGCTGCATATACGTACGATTTTGTTTTTACCTGATGGGGCTCTCAAGAGCTCGAGTGTATCGATTTTTTGCTTCTTTCTCTTTCAAACTCATCCACGTACAGTGAGTGAGTAAAAAAGTTCCGTGATTTACCAAGTTATTCAACGCTTGCCTTGCCCATCGTGCGCCACAGTGCAAGCTCTATCGATCCATCTTCGTTCACCGAGATTACGTGGTGACCTGGAACGTCTGACGAATATAGAAGCATGCCTTCGGAGTTACTACCAACGATTCGGAAGACGTTTAGCATTGGAAACAAAAATTCGAAAAGGATGTGCCGTTACCTCCCATATCGTTTACACCTGTAATTACCGGAATATAAGAAGGCGCGTCAAAATATTCCCCCCATCAACCGTCTTCCGCTGTGTCATCCGCGTCGTGGCGAGTCTGATTTTACGGACAAAAAAGGTTTGGCTCGGCGGATTCGATAAACATTTGCTCGATCAATCGAACTTGAAGAATTCTGAATAAATGACGAAACTAATAATTTTTCGTACATGCAAAAACTTTCGATCTGGAACTCCCGACACTATTGAAAATCTCTTTTTCGTCATTGACTGCATTCAAATTCATAGACCAGCAGAGAAATTCACCTCGCACAAGTTTGTTTGAACTTTGAAGTCGTAATAGGCTTTAATCATAAAGCGTAAAGAATTACGAACCTGCAGAAGTGCTTCTCCGTTATTTTATCTCGGTCACGGAGCTACTTTTATGAACAAGTGGTGTTTCGAATGCATTTTGCTTGCGGAGAGGAAGCTTTGTGAGCGATTCCCATTAAGGAGTGAGCACTGTGCAATTTTGGAATTGGTAGACGACTGTTTAGTGTGTGCGAGGAAAAAAGAGGAAGAGAGAGAGTGGAAACAATCGTACACTGCGGTTATTCTCTTGACAATAAAACTACATTTTCTTAATTTTTCCGAGACGCTTAATATTCCGGTCACATGCAAATCTCGTGTTAATGAGACTTTTCATTATGCACGAGAGAAAAATCACATCGCCGGGGTTCCGACTTTGTGATAATAAATTCTCTGCTGCCTGCTCAAAACTCACTAAATTTATCAAGAACATTATTCATTTTGGGGATTTCCGCATTTCGAAAACTTTTAGAGGCCCGCTTTACAGATTGATTTGACAGCGAGTCGTGTTCGAAGTTTTTTTTGACAGCAAACATCAGTGGAACGTCAATGAATCTATTTGGAGTCGTTTTTCTCGTCCACTCTGAATTCATTTGCCATCTCCGAGGCTGCTGGTTTTAAAATGCTCAGTACACGTTGTAAGAAAACATCGGACGCTACAATTTCAGATCTCGATGCCTGGGGAAAAAAGTTTCGTGTTGTAACTTGGGAATTGCTTCTCCGCAATTTTATAGAACGCTCGGTACTCACGTACAACTATTTTCCTCTATTTTCTTTTTCTCGTCCGTGTTGAGTTTGGAACAATTGTAAAACTTCATAAAAGCAGCAAATCAATTTCCCTCTTCGAAAAGCAATTCAACCTTTCTTTCAACACGTATGTCAATTTCTATTGTGAATATCTACGTTCCATATTGATTGAATTTAAAGTTGTTTTTTTTTTCTTTTCCTTCGTTTGTTTGAGAAAAATGCTGTTCTTCCCAGTCTCGACCTGAATAATCTATAATTAATCAGGATTTTAAAAAAATTCGGTTTTACCATTGAGCGTCGTTTTGGTTGTGAATTCCGTGGTTTTGCGCTGAGTTTGTACTTGTTTCTCGACGTATATTTGCTGAGGATAAAGTACGTGTCGCCGCAAGAATCGAAACCCGTAACGACGATAAACGAGATAAGGGTGTTTCACGAACTGGTGTTTCAAGACAGTCGCAGAAAGAGAATCAGAGAAAGGGAAAGAGATGTCGAACGAAGAGAACGAGTTCGGAAACTACTCGAAACTCGAATTTCGAAACTAGTAGAATCGAGCGTTTCCTGGGGCCCATAACGCTTCAAAGACTATCGAACGCTACGACTATATTTAACTTTGTGAGTTTTGAGGTTTTAGCTCTGACACTAGATCATAGAATATTCAACAGAGTCACGCGTATTTGTGGTTAAGGCGTTTCGGGAATGGGTGACAAAGTGTACAAAGTGTGTGTGTGTGTGTGTAAGCCTATGTCTGCTTCGAACGTAGATAGAATCGAACCGTATAGTTTATAATTTGTCGATAAACTCACAAGTCAAATCGATGTGAAAATTAGGAAACTAATCGTCCCGAATTGGATTATTGCTTAAGGTAGAGACTCTCCGATAGGAAAATAATACGATGAAAATGAAAAGATAATTGTTTGACCGTTTCGTTCGTATTTTGCTCTTTGGATATTTCATTTTTTGAATTTTCATCGTTCCTGAGTAATCTTCTTATTCCGGTTTCTATGATGAGTCATTATACGAATTTTACTTTCAATTCATTGGAATGGTTTTTGGCTATTTTCGTTAGGGTCACTCGTCATATTTTAGTCGAAGCTTATTTGAAAGATACGAAAATTCATTGAAGCAGTCGAAACTGTCGTGTAAGTTATTCAATTTTATTTTCACGATTATTCCATACAGCTAGAGCAGAGATAACAATGTTTGTTTTTCGAGAAAATGAAGTAAGACAGGTGCTTTACCCACCAGGTATATTCGTTCACCCACTCGGTTCATCGTAATACTCCAATGAGTGAAACTGCTCTACTTATTTGAGACAGTGAATATTTCGTGTCACAATTGAATATAATTTAAAAAGTAGATATTTAATGGCGTTGAATTTACGTCGGTGGCTCAGGTGACACTGAAAACTGGGGGAGCAGTTTTCATGATCGTTATTCTCGCTCGACAATCCCAAAGCCTAGCGTAAATGAGAAAGTCGAAAAAAAATGCGGCTAATATAAAGGTTAATGACAAGTGAGAAATGTAAAAATGTGGAAGACACGAGAGCAAGAGATTTTGAGGAGAATCGTTGAAATCGGAGCCGGTGAGCGAGCCTGGGCGTGTTCGATAATCTGTTCACGAAGGCGATCATATTACTCGCTATCGCGCGCGGAGTAACGCGGTAGCATGTCAAGTTACCATGCGGAAAAACAACTGTTTGCGTTGTCTGGTACACAGATAGTTAGGGATAAACCAAGCGAGAACTCGGCAACGATAGAGAAAATAACATCGCCGACTGATATGGGGACTTTCAAAATTTCGCGTTTAATTCGAATTTCAAACCTCACGAATAACGTAGATAACGTATTACGAACGCGCACAAGGTTGCGCGAGAGCGATCTTTTGTTGGGGCAAATAATTGGCACACTTTCTGTACGCAGCGCATTTCTATCCAAACGAATATGGCCTGAGCGTTGAAGTAAAAATGATTACGAAATGATCGAAGAATTTTCATTCTCCGAATAAAAGTTGCACATTAATTTCGTAACGCGTTTATACGTTTCGGTCCAGCTCCTGCATAAATTTCAGTAACCCAAAATCACGTGTGAATCCAGTTAACTTTTTGTTTCGCAGCAGCGATACTAAACTGCGAATAAAAATATGAATTTTGCCATTTCGAATGAATTCGAAGTGAAAAATTCACCGGAACTTTCCAGCTATGATTTATTCACAGTAAACTACTCTGCCCCGACTCCTGATAACCGATCCGTGATGTATTAAATGTAACATTAAACTCATTCAACATATATGCTGAACAAAAAATCGCGTCCCCTGAAGAAAGAGAGTAAAAAGAGAAAGTTTAATCCGAAGGGGAAAAAAGCACGAACGATGGATAAAGAAGAGGCGAAGGTTTTAAGGGAGAAGGAGAAAACCGAGGGAAAGATAGATGGGTGAAAATAAAATGAGCGCTAGACTGTACGATCTGAAAAGGTGAACGCTGGAACGCATTCGAAATGCATATCCGGGATATGCTAAATCTCCGAAAGCGGTACCGTGTGATTTCGTTGAGGTTTCGAGCTCTCTGTGAGGTCAGGGCTATACCAAGCCTCTGTATATCTATACGAGTCTGGAATTCTTCCGAAGATATATCTACTATTATAGTACGTGGATAGAACTGGGAAAGCGAGTATTTGCGAGGCCTGGGCGCTCGGATTTACAATGCAAATTCAGAGCCGAGCTACATATACACAAATACATTTGTGCTTCGTGGGCATGCACACACACACATAGAGGCGTAGCAAGGTGTGTAGTAAGCGAAGAGCACAGTGGGCGTCTCGGTTCATCCTACACCGCGGACCAACTCGTCGAAGCAACTCCTCTGGTGCTTGCCTGCGACTTTGGTTAGCCGAACAGTGAGAACCAACGACAACGACGATGAGGGAAACCCCGCCCTGGCTACGACCTTTGCAGATGCAAAAGCTTCGTTACTTACGTCGAGATCAACGGAGCAAGTCTTCCATGGAGCGTCTCTCTTCGCTTGCTCTCAACTTTCAAATACGTACGTGTCTCTCTGTGTGCACGAGCAACATATTCGCCTTACACGCTCCCGCGTGATCTTCCTCGAATTCAGCATAGTTTCACTTCCGTTTGCTCTTCCGCACTGAGAAACAAGTTCCCAGTATCTCGTCACGAACCAAAGAAAATGAGTGAGGGCGTCCGAAAATCAATGCACGTCCCATACAACCAGCGGAAAGGAGCTTCGATTTTTACAGCTGCTCTTGAACCTTTTCGGATCATGAAGTTTTTTATTTCCTGTTTCTATTTCTCGATATTAATTGTGTTTGGGCGCGGGGGGAGCTTCGAGACATGAAAAGGGTCGGCGGAATAGGACTCAAAGGAGAAACATTTTTTATTACTCGCATCATTATTTTCGATAGAAATGATACAACTCGGAATTATGAATGAAAAATGCGGAATAAAATGATGAAAAAGTATCATTTCTCGCTATTCCATCGCCCTTCTTTTCAATTTTTTTTTACAAAACCAAGAATTAAGTTATCTCAAGCAACATCGGAGTTGGTACGCTCACAATGACCAGCTCTCTTTTGTGCTAGCTCTTAATGTGCACGCGAAAAATCCCCAGATATCATTTCCCCGGTAGAAATTGTGTTTGGAATGAATTTGAGCAGGATAAAGAGACTGACGGCCCCGAACAAGGGCGAGTTGAGAAGCGAGGGGGCAGTGGGGCGGAAGATCTTTGTGTTTGCGTCACGATTACGATTATTTATAACTGAAAGATGGCGTGATTCGAAGGGGGAACCCTTTGCGGAGCGTTAATTGTGGCGATTATATTTTTTACAAGCTTCCTTCCGTCTTCAATGATTCTCCGTGGAACGGAGACCCCCTTGAGCCGTGCGACGAATGAAAATTTACAGATCAAAAAAGAAACGACATAAAAAATACGTCGGATTTCGAATTCCGATCCTGGCGCTAGGTTCGTTGTAATCGCGAGTTTGAAATTGAGTGAAAAAAAGTTTTTCCGACAAAATGGAGTAAAAGCAGCGTTAAATGGATTCCCAATCTGTAACTATCGGCAATCGTCGAACGCAAAATCTACCTCGATTTGCCTCTTTTCACGTGGCTGTGACTTAATTTTTTCACATCATTGTTTAATAGGTCGAGGGTATATGCGGGCAAGGTAGCAACAGAAAGAGGTTGTCATTGTGCACAAAAGCACGATTGTGAGGCAACGAAATTAGCTCGAGGTAAGGAGAAACGTGGCGGAGATGAGGAGAGTCTTTGGAATATCGATCTGCGACCCACTCTTACGCGAGTTCCCTAATCGATACGTACCGCTACGTACATCATACCATCTGTTTGTTTGCAACTGTTACAGGGCGCACATAATACGTGCGATGCCTGTACAGACTAAATGTCTGAAACCTTGGAATCTGTCATGGCAGTGCATACACCGCCCTTGTGCTTCACCGTTTCGTATCTACATGCGCATATAGAGCAATGCGTACACCGTAGTTACAGGTTACAACGACAATTTCCCCGGACAAGTCGACGTTCCGAGCGTCTCGCGTTAATTAATTATTCACTCGCCTCGACGTATCAAGCTCTGCTTCCATGAATGGGTATTCTATTCATGAAACTGTGCTGGGCTCACTGGCTCAAACAACTAGAGCTACGGCAACACATTGCGGAGTCGTTTGAGCCGACTAATTTCACCGATTAATAAAATGCATTATAAACCTTCGTGAAATCTTATTTCGATTCAATTCGAAACTCTTCCTCTTCCCATTTTGCGGGAGTCTATTTTTTCAGCGCTGCATACGATTTAAAAAAGTCGGTGGACGCATCGATCTTTTTCCCCGGGGAGTTCAATTGAAATTCCTCAAGTTTATGCAAATCTAATTGGTTTTTTCTAACGAGAGTCACTTCCGAACGTGCTTAACGGAAACTCCTACCCGACAAGAAATAAATAAATCATATGGAAGCTATAAAGATAGTGATTTTTTCGGATTCCTCTTCTTAGAGCCTTTTCCGACCTTCCACCTGCTATCGCATTCACTTACGTGTGTTTCATTAATTATTTACGATTGCACGTAACAGCCTCAAGGTTTCTTATTCGTTGGTGTCATGTCATAGCACATGCGTGAGACCTGCAGAAAAATACGATGAAGTTCCCGAGGCAATTGTCGCTCCGTCAAATCGTATTCTGATCGGGAATTTAGCTTATCGTGACAAATTCGAAGCTGGCAAGTGGAACGATCAGAATTGAGGCGGGGGCGTCACACCGATCGTAAAACTTCTCAAATATGCGCTTCCTCGAGTCCCAAAACATCATTTAATCTCAAAATTACATAAAATAGCATAAATAATTATAGAATTTTGAAAAATACTCAATCCGAAAACTTGAAGTTTTGATGCGCAAAAAGAATTTTTCATTGAAAAAAAAAAAAAAAATAAATAGAATTATACATTTTTATGCTAATTTTCGATACCAGGCATGCGATATTCTTGCCCATTCGTACACGTGTTTTCGAACAAATATGATGAAAAAAAGTGTGGTAGCAGCCGCGTAGCAATAGATTGTCGCGTTGATGGAATGGAAGCGTTTGGTTCGTGACACGTAATAATGTACAACGATCCATGAAACGAAGGAATTGTGAATGCCGTGAAGTATTACAGAATTACATGGTTTTCTGTTTCGCTGCATTAATACAAATATATTCATGCCCGGAGCTCTCGAGAGGAGAGTAATGCTCGTCGAGATGCGGGAGAGAAAAGTGGCCCGGAGCTTCTTCTTATTCCGAGGGAGGCTTACTCGTTTCCGCGGGACACAATCGCTTGCAGAAGTGTCGCGATAAGCGATTGCCGCACTAAAAGTAAGCGTTGGTGCCGGGCTTAGGAAGGGAAAAGCCGAGAAACACAGTGAGAAGTACGTGAAAGAAACGTAATGGAAAGGGAGTTATCATGTTGGGCCGGAAAAGATGAGTATAAGGGAATAAAAGACCGCGGTGAATATAAACGGGCGAGAAAAAGGAGTGAAACGAAATAAATACATAGAAAGGGGAATTTGAATGTACGAGGAAGCGAGAGATGAAACGAAAGGGGGTGCGTACATGCAAAGAATAAAAGAGCAAAGTGGAACGAATATGAAACAGCAAATCTTGGAGGACTACGAATCGTGCGATATAGTCCTATTTTTTATGCACTTTTTGCTTGATTATACGATTCACCGAATCCTGCTCGCTTGTGCGCCGAGAGGAGTTCATTGAAAATGGAGTAAAAAATCGAAAAGCGTTTCGAACAGTATTTCGTCGCTGTTCGATAGAGAAAGCGAAAAACTCTGATGAACTGAAATTTTTTATAGAAAAAGGTTTTTTCTGAGGCGCATGAAAAAGTCGAAATTTCTTTGCGACGCTACAGAAGTTTCTTTCGTTTCTTCAATTCTAAGCATTGCTCGTATGGGATTATGGAGCTTGCGTGGGTCGGCAGAATGGCTCGAAGAATAAGAAAGTGTAGCATCGAATTAAATAGCAAAGTAAGGCGAATGGGGCCGCAAATCGTTCTCGAAATAAAGGAAAGAAAGATTGAAGCTGGTTGGAAAAGATCCGAAGAGCGAAGAACGTTAGCGCGCACGTTTAGAACGAATGAAAATGGGAAAGAGCTATCGAGTCTAGACCACGGCAAGATGAAGTAGGAAATTGTGGTGGGCCGAAGAAAAAGTGAGAATACTTCGCAGCAAAAATGCTGCGCCAGAAGCAAGAGAGAGAGAGAGAGAGAGAGAGGGACGAGAAAAGCAAAGATAGATAAATGAGAAAAAGGGGAAGGAGGAAAGAAACTACATATGCGAGTTTCTGTATGGAGTAACAGGTACGAACTTAGCTACCTGGCCTGGATCGTATGGTTACGAGATAAAAGCCTTTTCGACGGTTCAATGCCCTGAAAAAACAAACACCTTACTAAATATTTGCCCCTCTTTCCGTTCGTCGAATGACTCCCATTTTTTCCACTTTCCCCCTTTCCGTTCCATTGTGTCGAATCGATTGTAATCGTAAGAAAATATCGTCGATGAATTTTCTGTTCAGCTGTGTCTCCAAAATAGGCTTTCGAAATGATATTATACGGTGAAGAAATGCCAGATCAGACGATCGAGGAACTCAAGAATTGCACAAATTCGTGATTCAACATTTTCTCAATGAAATGGATATATTTCTTAAGTATGGACGGAGAATATTTTGTTTTAACGAATGCACGCGCTGCGCAACGAAATATTGAAAATCAGTAACTCGGGCTTGTGACAGGCTCTAATTACGCGTATCTTATGCGAATGCTCGTAAAAATTGTTATCTGAATTGACTTTTCAAGTACACGTCGACGCGGTTGTCGCTTCGGAGCGAGAGAGAGAGAGAGAGAGAGAGAGAGAGAGAGAGAGAGAGAGAGAGAGAGAGAGAGAGAGATCAGTACAGTGCATGCAAAACATGCCACTCGTGGCCGGACTAATCGTGTGCATAGGTGTGCATATTATAAAATTCTCGTCATCGCATTCCCGGCATGCATCACCGGGAACTACGATTCTGGCAACTCATCCAAAAACATCGGGGTATCGAGCTCTCTCCAATACTGAATAATTGAAACAACAGGTTACGAATTTTGCTCCGGACATTGCGATGTGAATACAGAACGTAAATTGCGGACATGAAAAGGGGAATAAAGCGTGAAAAAATGTTGAAAAACATCGAGAGGAAAAAAATATCACGAGTCACGTTCTCGGAGGTTTGCTTCCACGAAGGATTGTTGTACTTTCGTTTCGACTAATGGAGCCAAAATTGTTGGATGAATGCAACGAGCCATGCCAGCTGTGCGATGAAAATTTGGTAATTATAAAACAATGAGACCTCGCGAGTTTCTGTCGCATCGGCGAAAGCTGCAATATTTTTTTACTCGACGTCGCAGTCGAACGTCAAAAAGAAAGCGATGAATATTCGGTTTCAAATTTTCAGGAAAATAATAGTTTGTGCATTTGTATTACCAAAGCTTTTCGTCAATTTTTCATTTCCGCTAATATCTTCACTGCAGAATGGTGATTTTTATGCGACAGTAACGGATATTAAAATCGTACAGATTTATGAACGGACGGAAATTGTTTGGCACAGCAGAGGATCGCCGTGCTTGTTTTCATCGTTAGTCCGAGTCCGGCCTGATGAATGAGTCATGGATAGGGGAACGTGAATTCGTAATAAGACACGACGTTAGCCCGTTCGCTCTGAATTTAGAGGGACGAGCATTTACGTCGGTCGGTCAGAGGACTCTCTCCGCGCGCGGACGATCTTCTTCGCCCGGCCAGTTCTATTCCTAGACGCACTCATGACCGCGCATTCTCGGCGTCTCTTTCTTCATCGCATTCCTCATTTACCATTTAGCGTTTACTAATTGTTCGAAATTTCTTTCCATTTTGCTGTTAAATACAATAAGTCGATCGCCTGTAATTGCTTCCATTGTTATTCCTTCGATACGAGATTATTTCTTCGGTAGCTCCCCTGCTGAACTAGTGGAAAATATGAATGGAATTCAGAACGAGAACTTGAAACGAGAAAACTTGAGTTTCAAATCTTTCACTAGCAGACGATTGCAAGTATTTCAATTCCCCTTCATAAACCATTTTTAATTTAATTCTGCAGAAAACTACTTTTAAACAAGATCCCTTTGAGGCCGCACACTCACCACACTGGTGCAAATTCGCATTTCGAATTTTCAAAACTTTTTATTTCATCCATGAATGTATGGAATTAATCTTACAACGAGACTTTTTGGGGGTAGCAATTCCTTAGTAATCGATTACAATCATCAAAAAATCTGAAAAATCAAGTTTTATTATAAAAAAATGACCAAATTGAAGAAAGGGATTTTGATAACCTGTTTTTTTTTTTTTTTCAATTTTCGTGGGTGCAAATTTGCAGCAGTGTCGTGAGATAAAAAAATGTGCTTTTTTAAAAATAATTCGTTGCTTTTTTCCGTCTTTACTTTGTTCGATTCGCATGTGTGGTACAGCGTTGCAAATCGTAAATTGTTGACGAAAAATTATTGGAGGGTTATCGCACCTTGGGCTGAGTATGATTCCATGCAGCCCAAGCGAGCTGCAGTCAGAACATGTGAACGAAGTTTGGACGACGACGAGACAGGGCCATGGTGTGTGTCGCTCGCGAGAATGCGCGACTGGCTCGTAAAGGGGCAACCTCGTTACACGGGAAAGCTTCTACACAGAAAAATTTCGACGTGGTCATTTTTTCCCCACGAAAGTGTGTTCTCCCAAAAGTTTTTGTGCGTTTTTTATCGTTGGTTGTATTCACTTGGCAAATGCTCGTTAAACGGGAAAAGATGCTTTTTTATTTTTACGATCATGGGCTTTGCGACATTATTACGCACCGAAAATGTGTGTGCTAAGACGCACGATCTAACGTTGAATAGTCGAATGAAACCTCGAAGAGGAATCGACCCTTTCGTGGTACTTGAATTTGCATTTTTAAGACTTGATTTTGCGGTTTTTTTAATATATACTCTAATTTAATACTTTTTGCCAGAAATTCTTTGGCTCGCGTACCTCTTTTCACCATTTTCCTGGAATACGCAGTATTAAAATTTCATTCTAAAGTCCAAGGGGTCTTATTTGCTTTTTATATGCCCCGTCTAGAGAGCTTTTTTTGTCTACTCTTCCCGCGCAGTTCCCGTACACTTCCTACGAATATGGCGAAATACGTGACGCAAGAAAATTACAACGTCTTTCAATTTTTAAACATTTTACTTGGTCCGCCTATTTTATGAGAGAATTTTCGAAAATTTCTCACGCTTTTTCTCGAAGAAAACTTGTCGTAATGACTTCGTACATTTCCTTTCGGCACAATGGCCGTTCATCGAACTCATTTTTTTGTAGTGAAAAGTGGATTATTTACGAACCTGAGGCAAATTCGAGAAGCTCGAAATACATCCCTGCTCCGTCGGATTTACTTTTCCGTCTGTCCTCGCCATCCCACAGTCGCATTAATATTTCGTATCATCGAGTAGTTCAAAGGTCGAGTTTTTAAACGTCAGTTGGACGAAGAAGCAACGAAGAAAACTCGTCATTGCGGACCATTTTTCGCGGGCTCCCCGTATTTTCTGCGTTCGCGTTCATGACCGAAAGAGTTAAAGTAAATGTTGCCATTTTTAGCCGTGTCGAACGCATTTAAATTCACGTATATTCACCGCGGAGAAAAAGCAACCTGCCGTCTCGAGTCCCATATCGAAATATGATAATTTACGAAGGGGGGAAGAAAATTCAAGGTAACTTGTTATTCTGAGATGTGGAATAAGTTGGAAGTAGAATTGGAAATGTGTACGGAAGAGTGAGAGAAAAGGCTAGGAAAAGAGCGAGAGCGGGGGTGGGGGGAGGATTCGGGGCCGCGTAGCTGCGGCTGCATTGGCGTGACCCAGTGCGAGGGGTTGCTTATATAGGTCAACCCGGTGGAGGGTGATATAGATTTTTAGAGTGCGACCCGCCCTTTCGGCCAACGGCCAGAACACGGGGAAAGGAGATCCCTCTCGTAGCCGCGAGAGCTGAGAGTCTCGAGGTTCACCCCACAACCCGGGAATCCTTGCGTTTTCTCCATTTATATCTATACGTCTCTCGCTCCCCCCTCTCTCTTCTCTCGCTTGCTCATTTCGTGGCGTTGCTAGAGATGCCATCGAAGCTTCGGGGCTTCCCCTGTTTCAGGAATATGGGTCATAGGTTCCCGAAAGATGCGATTGCAAAAACGGGAGAAGCAGCTTCCTCCCCTCCTCCGACGGTTATTGATAACAGTCGGAAAATCAACATCTCGGGGATTGTCTACACAAGTGTCTGCCTGCTCGTATTTTCTCCGCTATACGCACAAATTATGATTGAACGTTTAATTAAAACTCTAATTAGTTATTACCGTTTCGATTGCGCGACATATATTCCTTGAATATTCAAACTCAATTATTTTTTATTCTACATTTTAAAATTTTCATACGACTCATTGTTATTTCATTCCCAACCAATGATTTCGGGCTTTCGAGCTGCCTTTCTCAACAGTCACGACGTTCCTGCGCGGAGCTGGAAATATTTCTATCGGACCTGAATTCTTTTCATCAAGAAACCGTTCTTCTGTTTCCACATTTTTTCGTTTTCCGCCATTTCGATATACACGAATCCACCATTTTACTGATTCACGTTAAAAACGAATTTGCAGCCTCCGCTACGCGAGCTTAATTTCGAAATAACAAGAATAAGTTTCGCCTCTCCTTCCACGCACACATTCCATAATGTTAAACACACCGACCACTATTTCACGCATTCATCCGCGAAGATGGTCAGCGCCCCTCGATTCTACGCAGTTCACTATTTCACGCAGCCCATTATTTCACCAACGCATCGTAAGATGAGCTCTCGGGCCGCCATTTCACGCACCCCGGCAAGGGACGCATCCCACTATTCTGTGCGCACACCTCGAGATTTCACCCGCCCTTCTATCCCACGCACGGGTGCCCGGATTACAAGCACGAACCGATTCCACATGCCCGCTGGTACAATTGCGTCGGTTCGCTGTGTTTCCGGGACGAATTTATCGAGGATAATTTTTCCTGAAGCTTTGACATCTGAATTTTTCAAAGTCGAAAACAACAAATTGATTCTTTGCAGAATCACGGTGTGACAGCAGAAGAAATCAACTGTTCGAAGAGTTGGTGTGTTCGAATCGGTACCTTCGGTACCTTTCGAAAACTTTTTTTCTTAAAATTGTTTTCATCTTAATTTTTGTCGTTGCAAAATGAGCCTTGCATTCTCCAAGTTTTATAACTGAAATGAATTGACAATTTTTTCAAAAAACAGGGTGTCTAACGACCTGAAAAGTCATGAAAATTCTTAAATGTCATGAAATTACACTCGGACCTGAAAAAATCATTAAATGTCATGAAAAATTACCAAACAACCTGATTTTTTAAAATCTCTGCAACGCTCATTGTCATTGTCGATTTTTTGGTTTTCTTCAACATGATTTCAAAATTCGCGGGGTGGCGACAATGTCTGGTTCGTCAATACTCATCATCGATATAAAAACGAATATCGAATGAATAGTTTGTAAGAAAAAAAAGATTCTTTATTTCAAAATAAAATATCATTTCTTTGTTATTTTTATTGAATTTTTTTATAATTAAAAGATGAATAAAAAGTATCAGAACCATAAGAAAAGTCATGAAAAATTCCTGTTCCTTGACTTAAAAAGCCTTAAAAGTCATGAAATTTCTGTTCTGGTCAAAATTAGACACCCTGAAAAAGCCACAGCACTGTAAATATTTTTCACATTTCTAACACAGAAAAGAACTTTCGAAGGACTGTTTATTTGCCCTTTTATTTGAGGGATTCTATAGTTGCAAAATAAACATGCGTGCATTTCCTCTCTTCTTATTGATCAGTAAAAGCATCCTGTATATCTTGTAACCTTTGATTAGATAGGAAAGCATCGTTCCGTTTTCATTTCCTTCGGAAGGTATCGATCCGAAAACCGTTGGGTCTTCTGAATAAACAAAGTGTTCCGCGTTTGTGCTTCCTCGACTGAGCAGGAAGAGCTTCAGGCTTTGTTGAGTCAATTAGACGTTGCATTGAATACAACAGTATCGTTTGTTTGAAAGCGGTTTTTTACATGGACTCAACTGTCAAAATAATTGTTTACTTTGTAAAGTGCCGATGAATTACGGTTTCAGAGTGCGCTATAACCGGCAATAATTCAATAACGTATCACAATTGAATTCCATTTGTGATTTAACCAGCAAAACGAGGCGCAATTACACAAATGGATGTTCAAAGTAAAGTCAGCATCGGGAACGTTCCATGTCAGGAGCGTCATTCGATCAACATCGCCCGAGAATGCGCGAGCAAATTTCATGCAAAAGACAGCCGAATAACGCGGAGTTGAAAGTTTCGGCGTTTCTACATTTATCGAGGAATTAACGAAGCCGAATCACACCGCTGAGGTAACTGAATGCGCGTCTCTCGAATCTTTCGTCAGAGTTCGTGAACAAACCGTGAAAAATATTCGTGTCCGGATTTGTTAAAACGTGCGGGGAGCTCGACTGTACTGCAGATGTAAGGTTTACGATTCGGCCACGAATGTATCAGCGATTCATCTAGACTACTGCAAATCCAGAGTTTTACGATTATGCTGCCACGAGCTAGCCAAAGGCTTCGCATGGCGTAATGCACACATGTGGAATTTTACGATTCAGCCACTCGATGCACTGCATTATATTTGCGAAGTTTGCCTCCGGGGTTGCGCAAACCGAATTTCGCGAATGTCATTTCCGATCGATGGCTTATTGATTTTTTTCGCTACACTGCAGCTTCAAAGTTTTATCGATTTTTTGCTCAAGAACGAGTTCGTCAATGGCAAAGAAACTTTAACGTTCACGAATACTTTTTCCTTCTACGTTGTACGATAAATCTACTGAAAAATGAACGAATTTCGTATTGGATTCAATTGTTTAAGGTAGTACAGGAAAATTTATTATTCGTGGTACAGTTCTGGCTCGTCTAGAGTCTGCTGTGATTATTTGTAAAAAAATATAATTTGTTATTACCCAATTCGAGCTAGTTTTCTAAGATACCAAAGTTCCATGAATTTTCCAAGATCATTTATTATTTCGATGTAAAATCGGGATATTTATCATTTGAATATAAGATTCCTCGTGAATCATTGAAAAATGGGTCATACGGGAGGACATACTTTCTCGCTATATCCTCAGATTGATGGTAGTGCTTACTGGAGAAAAAGGAGCACGACACATTTCGCATCCCATCATCTTGTGAAGCTCTTTGCCACGTTGAATCGTTTGTCCGATAAATGGCTACGATTTTCCACGATTCGAAGACTCGGATGTGCAAACACGAGCAAACATTTGCCAGCTCTACTTTTTCTCGTACTCTGCTGCTGCTGCTGTTGCTACTTTTTTATTGAACGGAGTATCGCGAAATCTGAATCGATCGAAGAGCACAAAAACAACATTTTTTCTGCCTGCTCATCCAAGGATGAGAGCAAAAGACACAGAATCATGAAAAAGTGTATTTATTATCACATAATTTCATTGATAAAAGTACTTTATCATGAGACCAACATCTTTATTCATTTATCGACCATTCACAGTTGGCATTAACACAACTAGTTTCTGAGGTACATGAACTCGAAACACGCGATTCGCTCACACGCGTAAATTATCGCGAAATTACTGTTACATGAAAGCGTTTTGTAAATGAATTTTCTTTTATAAGTTTAGTGCCCTCCGGAGTGTTACTTATTCGGTGTTACTCACAGCTACAAAACTTCTTTTATGGCGTTTTCTAAGTGATTTTCTGACAGTTTAATTACGAGGGTTTTTTATGAGTAATCTTGTAATTGTCACTCCATTTATTTTTGAGTATTATCAAGAGTCTTTGTTATAGATCTCTTGTTTATTCGCACGAGAATAATCATTGAAACAACGCAAAGTGTCCTTGAATGCCTCGTGCTAAACGATACACAACGACAGAGACTTTTATATCGAGAGATTTTGCCAATGGGCTTGTATCTCGGATCCCTCATGTTCGCACGATAAAAAGTAGGTCACACGAGTGAGAAGCCCGATCGCAGCCCCTCAAGCTACTTCGATCAAACGCAAAACTATAACGAGGACGCGGGGAGGATTTATTTTTCGAAGCACTTGCGTTTGTCGCAACGCGGAAGATGATCGAGTTTTTTCTATTTTTCTTGTTTTTTCTTTTCCTTTCGTTGCTTGCGGCCAATGTACATAGAGTTCGTTCCCTCCAGGGCTTTTTCGACTGTGTTATTTTCGGTATCCGTTTCTCGTTGGTTGGAGCATCTCTCTGATCGAAACTAGGTCAGACCCTGGAGAAATTTCTCTCACCCTGAAAAATCGCTCTTCAACCCTCCAAGCCGTCCATCTTTCTTGCCAATAAACTCTCGTATTCATACCAAATAACTTGGAGTTTTCGCTGAAATCGGTTTCCGCAATTTTGTTCATCGATTTTTCCTTCGTTTGCTTAGCCACGCGACTCAAACATTATAAAGGTAAAAAATTTCGCTTCGTTGAATAAAAACCCCTCGCTTTGGCCAACGCACATTGCTTTTTCAATAAGAAAACATCGCTTCCAATCCCGATGAACGCAGCGAAAATATCGCCGCCTGCAGCGCTCTGCTTTTCCGCAGTTTCTCTCATCGGCCTGCCTCCAAACGCGATACTGTGGATTATGTCGCTGTGGACAACACTCCGGGGAGAGTAAAAAAACAATGGTTTCCTCGGTACGTCTTTTCCTTTATTTCATTTGTGTCTGTCTGAATATCTCTCTGAACCCTCCGTTTCGATTCGAGTGTATTATTGTCATTGTTTCCAAGGGGCTTTGTCCAATTACGATAAAATCTGGAATATTGTCGTGCCCTTTACAAACGCGAATTTGTCATTTTTTGTCATTTATAGTGGAAGTTTGCGAACGATTTCTCAAGTTTTCAGGATAAGGAGCTTACTGCGTACTTATGCCTCGGGTGCACCTTGTTTGGGCTTCGGGATTTTTACGCTCGCACGCACAGAACGACTTTCAGTTGTACGTGAACACAATAACATTTATCATTTTTCAATTTTCCCAATTTATCTTTCACATCAACCCCAACTATTTTGTTCACGAATTAATGAAATCGTGGCGCAGTGAATAATGTTCGAAAACGTAATATATTCTTTGGTCTTGGCTAATTACGCTTCAGATTCGCTCAGGTTCGGAAAATACGAAAACATTTTAATTGGATACAATTGAATCGAGTCGGTATCGAAGTAAATTTTCATGGCTCAGCGCAAATACAAACGGCTATTCTTTTTCTGATACGTTCGAAGCTCAATTCCAATGCGTTCAGCTTTGCCGTACCTGGAAAAAAAACGAATTTCTGATGCTTCATCCGGTCTGTAAAAATGTATTTTTACTGACGTACCTTTTTCTATAATAAAAAAAATATGAGCCAGCATTTAAAAATAGGGTGGAAAGTGATTGGTGCATGGGTTTTTCCCAAGATTATTAATGAGAGAAGGTGGAATATTTGTGAACGTGATAATTGCTCAAGACGGTTTCACGTAAGCCGAGAACGTGGTTTTGCAAAGGTTCGAAAAGTCGATAGTGAATTAAGCAGCTAGTGCGCGACGCGCATTTGCTGCAACCAGGAGCAGCAGCACCGTCACCACCACCACCACCACCACCAGAGCAAACCAGCAACGACTTGCCTGGGGCTACCACTATCGATTCGTGACGTTGCAACCCGGTATATATTTATACGAGTGTTCCAGGTAACTCTCGCCAAGTAAGAGACTTCCGTCGTTTCATCATTTCGTCATTTAACCTCATGCATCCTCCTCCCGTGCATATATTCAACATTCATTCGAGCCCTCGTCAAGTATTTACACTTTGAGAAAAACCATTAAAATCTAAACGCGCCCGGGCTTGATGAGCGCCACGACAAAAGAGATACACGGGGCGAGAAAACGGAGCAGAATCCATACGAAAATTTTCGTCGTTAGGCTTGCAGGTTTACGTTCTTTTGAGAATGATGACGAATAAACAAAAAAACAAAACAGATATTAAAATGCTGGTAATTCCGAAAGTTCGAATGTTCATTTCCGATTACGGGCTCTGAAAGTTTGAATTTCGAAACATGAAAAGTTCGAAATTATTCATCATTTATTTTATTGTCTGCGAACACGCGTAAATCATTATCCCGGAATTATAGTGGAAGAATCAGGAGCGTAGCACTGACGTGAAAATCGAAATGCTGAATTATTAGTGAGTTTCTGTATGCAGGAATTCGATATTGAGGTAAGATTGTTATTTAAATAACAGCAGTTGTACGATTTATCTTGAATTAAACAAATGGGTATAGACAGCTCCGCAATCAACGATGAATAATGCTTTAGCGTGAGCTTGTAAAAGCTGTCACTGCAGGTTTTTAATGCATTAGTACAAGGCTCGCAGAGGTTGGCAAATCTATTAATCTCGTCACAAAGAATCAGTGCGATTAAGCAGTGAATAATTGTGACTCGGACAACTATCTCGCTTCTTCTATAATTTGAGGTTTTGTAGGTCAAGAGGCGCGAGCTTATTGAACGGAGAGTTGGAAATTGTCTCGCTGTGTACGAGACAATTATTTCGCTGATATGAATACCAATGCCGTGCCACGGTTCCTGTGAAAATTCAATTTTATTTATGGTATTAATTTTCAAGCGATGCCAGACACTTGGCCAATTAAGGCTGACCCAGTTCGCGGATAAATAGGGCGAAGGCGCTTATTATGAGACGCTTTTCATACTCGATCCTCGAAATTGTTACGCGAATAAGGAAAATTGTTTTGTAACGTCAATATTGAAAGTTGAAAAGTTGAATCGAGGTCTTGAAAACGTTTTATTTCGAGTTAACAACGGCACTGAAATCCTCAAAGGAACTCAATCGTTTGAAATGTACTTGATATGAGAAATCCCCTGGGCTCTTTCCATGTTTTTGTAATTGGATTTTGAAAATGCCAGTAAATACGAGCTTTGATCGTTGAGTCGCCTGAATTTTTCGTCTTCTCAGTTGCCATGAAACTATTACTGTTTTCAGTTGATTCTGCATATCGTGCGATCGTTCTCTAATCTCGTATTCAATCTACTTCGTCGTCGAATGCTCGATTATCAATCCATCTAAAATACCGAAGAACGCGCGGAAAATATTGAAATTTGGTGTGCGAACGGGCGCCTTCCTCGAAACTCCAACTTTGTGTATTTCCTTATCAGCATTGATCGAGCAGATGTAAGCCAACTTTTGTTCGTTTTGAGATTAAAAAATGAATTTCTGATCGGCGAGAGTGGCCTGAGCTTCCGTATAATTTCCAATGGATTCATAAACAAGAAATTCCAAAGTACGTTTATTGCTCGAATGCGGCGAGGGGGCGGGGTGTGCGAAGAAGACACTTGCGGAGAATGGTAGGACTGACAGATGAAGTTCAACGAATGAGGGAAGTTGGAATGAATGGGGTTTCACTTCGAATGTAGCGAGCGAAACAATTTCTATTGATTCTGGGTAGCGTATGCGCGCTGTATGAATCACTGTAATTACGCTCCACAGCTAACGATTCGGAGGAACGTGTATGGAAATGTTTGACGTGCCACATTGACGAAATTTCCAATACAATGAGAAAAAAGGAAGGGATTCCGAGCACGAGATTCGTTAGAAAATTTTCCGACTAAATAATCGATAATTGCTGTTCCAAAAGCCAACCCAAACAAAAGAGCTTCCTAACAATTTTCCTCTGCTTCCAAGAGTTCTTTCAAACCCCCTGTCAATCACTCTCCCCCTCGATTTCCTTCGATCGAAAACTTCCTCGGCCACCAAACCCCAAGCTAATATATTCAGTCCTCCAGGCAGAATATCTCGACGACGTTTCTTTATGCCGAGTATTAACACGTACGCACAGTAATTCAATTGTCTCACAGCTTACTAGGATAGCATCTACAACAGTTACAAACCCTTCTGCCCCACCAGGTTAACACGAGTGTTACGAGCTACACCGTCATTCGCGTATTCTCCCTCCCCCCACAGACATTTCCTCTTCGCGCGGCGTACGAGGCGGTGACCTACTTATGCGGGGAGCAGCGGCGTTCCGATGCGAGCTCTTCGATGCTCTATATGCACACAAACACACCCCTTGTCCGGGAGGGGTGCAAGCATCGCTGCTCAACACCTCTGTCCGAGCTAATCGTATCGTTCGCATTGCGAGAGCAGCACCGCAGCACCAACCGTTCGCTCCCTTGTCCGAGTGCCTGCGGGGCTTGCAGTCGTTCAAGTGACGTCACGAGCGAGGAGCATCATCCGTGAGTGATGGACTGCCGGGGGTGTGCGACGTTATGTTACATCTGATAAGGCTAATGTCGCGATGAAATATGGACTTGAACGCTCCGTCGTCTTTCGTACGCGGGCGCAATTGAAACTTTACTCGATCCCTGTGAGCATTTCGTCCTGTCAGCAAACCCTCCAGGAAAGAGACGTTTTCACGTCGTTTTATAAGATAATGAAGTATGCTTATACAGGCTAGAAGCAATTACGAACAAGCCTCGCGCGTACAACGGCGATATCGTGTTTTCTGTACACTGCCATTGTCGACGCGCCCGCGTACACACTCGTTTTTACTTCAGCTCGCGATTCCACACTCTCGTATTCCCAACAAGTGTCATTGCGCTGGGACCAGCACCATCGACGTCATAATCATTACTGCCTTCGTTTCCATCACCGGGCAACGACTATTGCCGGCAATTCCGTCGCCCCAATCACTACCGCGCCGCGCACCTCTCGCCTTTCGTATTTACCATTGAATGTACAACTTGCAATGATCGGAAGCGCATACACGCTCGCGCGATACTCGAGCATCTCGTACCCACAAGCATATCCCAGCAACCAATGTCCCCGTGTATTACACAACGGACGACGACATCCTACCCTACGAAACACTCGTATTATTCATGAGTTCGGATCATCACTGCCATTGTTCTTATCGCTTCGATTGCCGCTGCCATCCGCACGAGCATCATTGCACATCCATCGGTGTGTCGCGTGTGTTCGCGGAGCCGCGACGATTCTCACTCTTGCAGTTTACTTTCGGCCGGCCCGATATCGCCAATTTTTACTCCACGTTTGATTTTATTTATCAATCTGCGACGAATAAATTATTGCATTGTCCTTCGTTTCTACTTTGTATCTGCACAGAAGCCTCTCCGACGGACCTTCTCGTGACGGAAATCAGGATGCTTTCATTCATCGCGTTCGCCTCCTTCGTTGCGAATCAGCACACCTGACACTTTGCCTCAGCTTTTTAAACTTTCGTGAATAAAGTTTTGACGATCGTTACTGGACGATTTATTCGCACGTTTGGCGATCGATTTCCATCGCAAATGTCGACACGTGCTACAGCGGCCAAGACTTTGTATTTAAACCTTTTGCAAGCGATTTGATAACTCGCCTTTTCAGCAAAATATACCTTCATTCTAGGCATAACGGTCCGGTTCAACGTCGTTAAATATTCTGAACACGTGTCCACGCGAATATCCACGGCCCCATCGTTTTCTCTGGGATCCAATAAATTGCATAATCACTTTTGTGCATCGCGCTTCAACATTTTTCATCGTTCTTTATTCTCCGTTTTTCAATCACCTGTCAATTTGTGAAAGAGAAAAAACTAGATTCCACTGATTGATTCACGGACATCGAGGACGAGCGATCGAACGTCAGATTTCGAAATTAAAACCGGATATTTTTTCACAAATTCATCCTCATAACTCGACGTTCCTTAAGGTTTTGGCTTTCGCGTTAAATCGATCGCCGACGATCGATATGCGTCGTTGCAGTATCGCAACTTGAAATTTCAAAAGTTTACAAGAAATACGAAAAGCTCGAATATATGGACGAGTGGAATTTGACTACTTCACAAAACGAGATCAATCAAACCTTCTATAACACGCTGCAAACTTCAAGTATCGTAGCGATCGTTATAAAATTCCGTTATAAAATCGTCGTTGAGCAGCAAATTTAATTCTTACGTTTGACATTGCACATCCTCGGAGCAGCAGGTAAAGTCAAAAAAGTTAGCAAGTACCTCGGCTTCCGTTGTTGTACAACTTAAGACCTTAATATCTGAAGTGCTCCATTCACGTGTCTCCGTCTTCAGTACTTTCTTTGAACAGTGTGCATATGCCTGAGCGCATTCGTGTATATAGTGAAGGAGTGTGTAATTGGAATTTCAGTGTACGAGAGAGAGAAAGCCCGAATGCGTTGTTCACAGTTTTGTCACTTCGTTGACGTAGTAATGGACAAACTTGTTTAATTCCGAGTTGCATCTCCGTTACGGGGGACATGCAACATGCCCGTTGAAGGGAGAATGATGTCGCAATACTTGGGAAAATTAGTTCAAGTTGGTGATAAACGAGGGAAGCAGGTATCCCAGTTCTGTAACGAGGGGAAGTTACAGCGAAGGCGTTCGCGCATAAGGTGAAGTCTATCAACCGTATGATTTATGTATTTCTGAACCAGGAGCGTAAATTGGTTGACTCTCGGTATTGTTAAGGTCTTATGTACACTTGCAGCGGGCGAAGAAACGTGATTTTCTTGATTTTTTTTCGACAAGAAAATAAATGTTTATTGAAAAACTGTGAACGACATTCATTAGTACATATGTTCATGTACTTGTACCGTTTTTTTCATCGAAAAATTTCTCAAAATGGCGCAACTCCGGCTGTATTCGAGTAGCACCTTTTTTTGTGCATATCAGTTGATGATAACTGAAAAATTATTAATCCGATCCATATCAAATTTATACCACTTATTTATTATAATAATAGCTTAGACCTGCACCAAGGATTTGTCAAAATTTTGATTTAAAAAAATGGCGACAGTTTTAACAAAAAAATCATTTTTCAGGGTCCTAAATTTACGGTTTTTTTGTTACAATTTTTTTTACCACCAAAATACGAAATCCTTCGTTCAGGCCCTAGCTATTATCATAATAAATAAGTGCTGTAAATTTCGTATGAATCTGATTAATAGTTTTTTTTAGTAATCGTGTCCACCGCAAAGGTATTTTTCGAAAAAAACGATTCTGAGATAATCCCGTTTAAAGATTCAAGTTTTGGACGGCCGCGTGCATCGAGCGGTCGCTTGAAATACCCATAGCTACGAATCTAATGCTCCGATCTTTATGCAATTTCGTGAGAATATTCTTCAGATACTGTTCTTGAAGAATATCTAAAAAAAAAAAAAAAAAAAATTCGATTTTTCCGCCCATCATAAGTGTACAGGACCTTAATATGTGAAAGTACAAAATGAAATGAAAATCATGAGCTCTTGATATTATTTTGAGGAGGCGAGTGGATACTGAAAACGCGTCGAGGAATATAGTACAGTGAGAAGAATCCATTTGGATTGTCTCCAAATCCATTGAGAGAGAATGTTATGCATGCTTTCATTTGACTGCAGTTATACGATGCAAAAACATTGTATGCTAGAGTACTCGGAGCAATATTAGCTTGAAAAGTGTGTGTAGTAAGAGGCGGGCTCGTATAATTGTTATACGTTTCTCTTAGTGTTTCGGAGTGTCGGTATAAACGACGGTGAGAAAAGGAGTGTAAAAATGGATGTCCATTGGAATTCGTCATCGTCATGAACGAGGAGAAGCTCAGAGTGTGCGGAGTAGTCCCGGTGCAGTTTTAGAGCCGAAGCGCGTTGTCGTAGCCGAGTCGCATTGAATCGAGGCATTGCCGCCTCTGTGTGTGACTCTTTGAATGCCACTCTGAGACGAAATTAGAGTGACTTTTTGTTCGACAGTACACCATTCGCTCTTGCACCCTTTCAGTAACGACGACGACGACGACGACGACGACGACAACGACGACGCCGACGTCGACGATGCTCCATCCTTTTTCACTCGCGTTCCCTCGCACGGAGCTACTTCCTTCCTCGTCACTTTGCTTCCCCTTCGGAGCCACCATCGTTCTCTCATGTTTCTCACCCCTTTTAAACCTCTTCGTTCTACCCGCCACATACCTTAGCTCCCCTTCCTCTCTTCCGCACAGCGTAGACTTCCATTTCGGACTTTTTCGCCATAGCAGACGACGGCCACCACCGAGTGAAAAGGCGACTCGCGTCTTCCTTACCATTTCTCTTTCGAGCTCCCTCTCCACGCTCTTCTTCTTTTTCTCTCTCTCTCTCTCTCTCTCATGCACTCTTTCTTTTTCCTCCTTTTAAATCTTTACTTGCATACCTGCTCGCAAATATTCACGGAAACGAGAACGTTAACGGGACCACTCCGTTCGCTTGAGTTGAAGATTGCTGAGGCGAGAAGGACTTCTCACATTTTTTTATTTCCCTCTCGGTTTTTCGCATCTCACTCTTCCCTCTTTACCCTTTTACGTTTACTTTATTTTGAGCCTTTTGACGCGAAAAATTTCATCCCTATCCGTATCGAGTCTTCTCGTTTTTATTTTTATTTATTTATTTATTTTTTTTCAATCCCAGTCTTCGTCCACACTTTCGCTTAACTTCCGATCGAATTAATTGTTCGACTCGACGAAACATTTCCTAAGGAATAATCGATGCGCTCTAGGATAACGCGTTGGCTACGAATCAATGGGAAATTCAATGGAGCAGACGCAACGGAATTGAGAGAAATATACGCCCGTCAAATAGAAAGAGTGCCGGAATACAGCTCTTCAGTACACTTTTTTAAAATCCCTCACATTTACATCTCCACGTTTCTGGTCTAGACGTGCCTCTTTCTTACTCTTGTTCTACACCGCATTTTTTTTTTTGTATTTGTTGTGTCCCTAGCTTTTTGTTCCTTTTTTTTCGCATGACTCGCGCCACGGCGAACAATTTCTCACACCACGAGCTTCGCTTTCGCATTCCCTCTGCAAGTGAAACCAAGACTTTGGTAATGCTTCTCTCTGATCCTTTCCGTGCATGGATCCTATGGATGCAACTGTGCAAATTTGTGCTCAGAAAAAATATATAAAGCCATGTACATGAACCCTCCTTTTTATTTCAACACCACTCGCGGGTGAACCGAGCTGCATATTGTTTTTTTTTTTTTATTATTTTTATTTTTATTTTTTTTTATCTACCAAGGACCAAGGATGTACACTCGGTCCCGGGAACAATAATTATGACGTTGGAAGAGTAGAATGCGGCGCGACAGATGGCGAGTGTGTTGAAAAATTGGAGGTGTGGAAGCGAAAAGAAGAGAAAAAGATAAATAAAAAGTAGAAATGAAAATGAAAGCGATGAAATTGTTGATAAAGGCGTGACTCGCAGGATGATTACAAAGAAGAATTTATATTTCAAGAACTCTTTTTGAGTTACTGAAATATCTTCGTTCTACGCTCCAAGAAATTGAAACTATGCGGTGACATTTCACGACCTCCTCGCGCAATGTTCGTTGACACGTTCGAATCACGGAAAATGACGGCACGTTTTTGATCGACAAGGCGATGATAAATGATTTATAATATTTTTGATATATTTGGAAGCATCCTGCATTCAGCGAGTCTCATTCCAATAAGAAGAAAAATATTCGAGTCCCCAGTCTTGCAGTTATTTACATTTAACAATTGCTGTAACAGAGGAGATTGAAAAACGAGGAACATTTTCTCTAATCTCGAAATTGAGCTCTTTTTTTTGTTCGGATTTACTTTTAGAGGAAAGATAAAGATTTTTCATTAAAACTAGTACGTACTTTTGGCATGAATCGTCTTTTATTTTTCTTCGTTTCACTCCCAGTTGACGTGGCTTATTCTAAACAAATACAGGAATACGAAATCCGCCATTCTGAAGAAATTGAGGAATGGCGGAAATTTCGTCCTCAATTGCCACGAATTCTCCGTTTCCAATATTTTTTCGTCAATACGATCTCGAATGAGAAAAAACGAAATGAACGATGGATGGGGAATTGAAAAAAATATGTTGAAAATTTGGGGGGATCGCTAGCTCACGAAAATGATGGAGAAGAAACAAACGAAAAAACAGTGAATGTGGAAACGATCTGGTCGTGAAATATAAAGAAGAGAAAACAGGGGAGAGCCAAAGAGAGAATATACGGGAAGGGGAGAAAAGTACAAGAGCTACGATAGGAAGATATAGTTATCGGTGGGTGGAAGCGCAACGGCTGGCCACGATATGCTCGTTCCTTTTTACGAGCTGCCGACTATACGAACTGGGTCAGATGCTTTGTGAGAAACGCACGTGTCTGCGAATACAAGTTCTTCACTCTACGAAGCACGGAAGCTACGCAGGACTCTAGATCCTGCGACTGAGACAAAATCCATGGCACGTACAATGAGCTTCCGGTCATTTCACCTCTCTCGCATTCTATTGTTACTTATTTTTATTCCTGTTTTACGATCCCTCGGTATCAATATCGTTAAGGCGACAAGTTTTTCAATCTCCCAATAAAATTCTTTATCTCGCGCATAATAAATCGTCGAGGCTGAACAAAACCTAAAAAGGATTAAGATAATTGATACTAAAGTCTCATGACGAGTGCAATTATATCGGCAAATTCTTCTTTCGATAATTCACAATTGAGAATATCTGGTTACGCGTGCGCGAGTACGATCGAGCGTCGATTTTTCATGAGAAAGATATATTCGTCGCTCCTCGCAAACGACTTTGAGTTATTTCTAAATATATTTTCGTTTATTCTTATTTTTATCTTGACACGAGGGCAGTGTTCAATATTTTCTCGGTCGCTGGTGGTCTCTCGCGAAAGTACGACGATTTCATATATCTCTTTGTTATTAATATTTACGAGCCAAATACGCATATGCGTATTGGAAATAATTCAGTGCGCGCACATATGCGTATACGAAGATTCATGAAACGTATGTCGAATAAATATTTACAAGAATCGTGGCTCTACGAGAAGGAATTTTTTTATCGTTCAGTAGGGCCCTCGTTAATAATTCGTTTCCCTCGATCGAATAAATCATGCCTCCGTTTTCCAGCGCTTCGTTCTCCCACGTATATATTATATATATACACACACAGTCGAAAGATTGTGAAACTTCAAATAACGGAACGCCGTTATTATCGATTAGTTGAGAAAGGTATTTGCAGGGCAAGTTTGTCGAAGAAAAGGCACGAGGGAGCAGGAAGAAGCAGGCTGCGAGGAATCAGGGCTGACGAATAAATAAGCAAGAGTAGCAAGTACCGAGAGGCATTGCCAAGACTTTGAGATACACGAATACTCTAATGGTATATCTATATTTACAGACGTCCTATTTACACCCTCGTATTTGATACAAATTCTACATACACCTACGTGAATTCCAGCAGAGCTACGCGTACAATGCTACACATCAAGTTCACGTTGTGTGGCAGAGTTGTACACATGGTTTGTATACATAAAACCTCGCGGTGCGGTGGGAGTAGGCGACAGAGCGAGAGGGAAAGAGGAAGAGGAGTGGAAAAGCGAAGGCTGAAGAGAGCGAGGGAGAGAGGGATGAAAGGGGGGAAGGAGAAAATCGTGGGAAGGGATGGCGGCGCTGAGGTGGAGCTTGCACGGGTGGTTGCTGTCGACGCCCTGCTTGCCACCGCTTCCTGGTTTCCCTATATTGATTTTACGCGGAAGGGGTGTGCGAAGGCGCGAGAGCTCGCTGCTACAGTGGACCGGAGGAAGATGGAAGCAACGCGGAGGGGCAAAGGGAGACAGTGTGCGTGCCTGCGTGTGTATGTGTGCGCGGGGGTATGAACGAGAAAGAGAGAGAGAGAGAGGGAGGGTGAGAGATGAAGAGACGGTTCGCGAGGGAGCAAAGGGAGATGGAAAACTAGAGCGAGAGTGAAGGAACGAGAATAGGGGCAGAAGAGAGACGAACGAGGGCTAGAAACTGGGAGGGTTGGGATGAGAGGGATGAGACGAGTCAGTCGAAAGAAGGGATGCTTGAAGGAAAACGTGCTGGGGGCCGGAGGAAACGGATAAAAGGTATCTGCTCCCTCTCTCTCTTTCTCGTTCCTCTATGATCTCATAGCGGTGCTAGAAAGAGCTGAGCACTGGGAATACTAGTGGATAGTAATGGTGTTAGTGACAGGGATTTTACGAGGGAGTTATTGGCCCTACAAGGAACGAGCAATAATTAATTGTTGGCACACTTTGCTATCTCACCGTCCAATATATTTAATAGTCGTTCGACTGTGGAATCGCCAATAATTGTAACGTTCATCGAGTTACGATACAGGTTGGCCGAAGCCTGGAATATTGCGAGTGAGACGAAACGATCAACCTGGAGAACCCAGCCCGTAACAGACGCGTTAACGGCTACAGCACCTCTGCACCTCTTTGCTTTCGAATTTACTGTTGAACGAAACAGCTACAGATATAGGGCTCCTCGTCGGCGATTTCAAAGCCGTCCCCTCTCTCCCCCGCCCTTCACGTTTAATGTCTTTATCATTCATTTTCTTCTCGTCGTTTCGTCTCTCCTTTTCTGCTCAGAAGCAAAGTGCTCTTTTTGTTCTCTTTATCTCATCTGTTTTCGACTCTATCGAATGTTCCTTTCATCACAAATACCGATATGGTCGACGTACGTGCCCAGGAACGTACTATCGTACAGACTCGCGAGATGCTTCGTTAATCGTCAGGGTGCTCCATCCACAAATCTTCGTATTTGCTGTCTCGATCGCATTGTTCCGTACTTTAGTCAAAATCAATATTCCTCTGAAATGAGTAGATTTTTTTTATGAGCTTCAGGAAGATTATGCGTTACTTGTGATTCGAAAAAGCAACTGAACTTTTTTGCTCTTTTGATGATCAAAGAAACGATTAAAATTTATTCTCGGAATTATTAAAATAATGTGTAACTTATGTGTTGAGATTGATCAATTTTTAATATAATGATAACGGCCAAAATACTTTCGTAGAAAAATCGTCAAGCAAAATGTAACAACTGTTTTGTATTTTTATGCGTATGCATATCTGTATTTTAAACCAGCTGGCTCATGGTGTTGTCAAACCTTCCACCGTTTATGTCGTTATTACTCGTTAGCCTCAAATAAGTGTTTTTCTTTTTCCATCGCCAAGTGATTTTCACCGGTAACAAGGTGATGTTTTTCGCAAGACATTGCTAATATCTAAATACATTCTATTTTATTATTCTCGTTTTTGCCTCTTTAAAGTTGGGATCCCATTTCGTTAAATCCGCGAATCGTCGCACAGGAAGTATGCGTCTGCCATAAAAGCCTATGTATAGCCCTTAAAAAAATGTGATTTTCGTGAATTATTTTCTCAACGACTAGACGGTAGATCCTACAATAATTCCGCGAATAGATGCACTCTGTATATTTCTGTCATATTTCCATATTTCAACTCTTATAAAATGGGAATTTTCAAACTTCTTTAAATCGAAGATAATTAAATGAACTAGATTGCAAAAAAAATCGTTAGAGATCGATAAACGTATTCTTCGGTTATAAAATACGCGAGCTTTCACCGAAATTCGGTGCCGTAAAAAAAGTAACATGATCGATAAAGTTTTTTTCGCATTAGCTATAAGAGAGTTTGATAATATTGAATCTTTCTTGATCACCCAGGAGATAAGGTTGTATAGACCGATAAGCAATAACGAAGGATAAGTAATGCTGGTGGAAAACGCTTGGGTAAACTGATTATTACGGTCAATAACGCGGCATCCCTGTGGAGTCTATGAGAGAGGGTTGAACGTGGTGAAAGAGAGTTTCGTACCCCTCGACCTTTCCCGCAGCAGCGTCTCAGCTCTCCCTCTCTCTCTCTCTCTCTCTCCCTCTCTCCACGCGAATCCAAACTCGATGCGAATGCATTTTCCTCGTTAGAATAACGAAGTGGCGAGAGGAAAAGTTCTTTCGAACTTTCGCGTAATGGCTACAGTGGATATATAGTTTAAGAAGCAGCAAGTTTTCACGAAGCGCAGGACCCCGAGCGAGGCTGCAAAATAAATTTTCAAGCCTCGGGTTATTGTTTATCTACGAGGAAACACAACGAGTTTCTTCACCGCTTTCTTCCTCCTCCGAGTCGACCCTCGACGCCCCGGTGCACAACGATTCAACGTATTCTTTGCTTAAATTTTCTCGAGGGTGAGGTAGACAGCTGAGAATAGATCCGCGCACACCAAATGGGGGTAGATAGCGTGAGTGAGGCAAAGAAGAATGAACGTTTTGTGGGCTTGTAGGAAGCTCTCTGGAAAGGCTCCTAATGCAGGAAGTGTCAGACCCGTGCAAGCCTTACTCCTCTTACAAAGCTGCTGTAATGTCTTCCTTGTGTGTACTGGCTCCATCAAATTGCATATTTCAAATGCAGTAGCCGGCTTTGACGATGGTGTCTAGACACACAGTTCCTAAATTTCCGACTACATCGTTTCGGTACACAGAACCTTTGTCGCTATTACAACGATAAAGAGATCTGCGATGCGGGCTGTAAATATTATTATGTGTAAAGGATCATTGTGCGAGAATACATTTCACGTTGCTCATGGAAACAAAGGGAAAGCGAATATAATTTCGTAGTGACAAATAGCGAGTAACTTTACAACGGTTCGATATTATCCAAGAATTCGATCAGAGGATTTAATTATGCGTGCACATTGATGAGTCTCGTCAAGCGTTCGAGGAGTTTAATGATGATGTCAGATCATTACCTGTACTCGTATAACAGCGCTTCCCTTAAACGGGTTAAACTTACAGGAACGCGGATTTACTGCTGGGTATCGGTTATGGAGCGATGTTAATCTTATCGGTTCTCAATTATTAGCGAGAGGACCTCGATGAAGTCGACTTTCGAGGAGACTCGGAGCACGGGGCTGGCGCACGGCGTCGAACAAAATTGATTGATCAATCTTCAAATGAGATTTATTTAGGCTCAAATATTAACGGATACGAAATAATTGAACCCCCGATACTTAGCGTTTACGATTTTAAGGTAGATCGTAGTATTTTATGGGTGTCGCAATTACGTCGATTTTTACTCCCTAATTGAAGATATAATCACTTTAAATTAATGTCATAATGTTTTTCAACTTATTTTTTGACGAATGAAATTACAAGCCATTCGTTGAACGGGGATTCATCATCGACGCAAAGGGGGAAATGAATAAAGAAAAAAGTATCAATGAAAAGACAGAAGGCTGTGACAGGAGTGGGCCAAGCCAAGAAGAAACAAAATGCCAGAATAAGCCAATGTGAGGTTATACGAGTGCTCATTTTACCAATTTCGTTTAATCTTAGTAAGACAATCGTCGTCTCAAATTTTTTCCCAGACCTTCATTGTATACGTTATTGGTATTGTGTACTTTACGCATAGTCCCTAAAACCTTGTGTATTATTGTTCATACTCAAACACGCGTTTATCCGAATAATCAATATAAGACGAACCCTTTAAAATTTGATACGCGTGTCAGTCGACTGTCCATTTAAACTCTGCGCAAATTTCAAGACTTTCCTAAGAAAATCGTTCAACTTTTGAGATGTTTTTTTGTTGGAACGTCAAACTTCATGGTTTCCTGGTTTTTTGTGTCAAATTTTGATGTGGTCAGTATTGGAAGTTGTTTCGCAGCTTTTATTCATGCTTATCAGAGTAATTTTATAACGATTCCAACTGCAAATTACCATGTGGTGGCGGAGAGGCTACAGCGTTTTACGGTGGTCGATGGTATCTCGAGCATACAAACGTGTATAGCGATGTATGGAAGTGGAGAGACGCGAACGAGGAAAGTAGCGAAGAACTGGCAGCGGTCAGACGAACTCGCGATGGCTCGGTAGAGCGAACACGGAACCGCGGTATTTGTACGTGTCAAGCAACATTCCCTCTAGTCCCAGCCGTTATTTTCCGTTAGAACTGCCGTTTTTCTCAATTGGTCAGCGTCAAAGGTCTCCTTGGCACATTGCTCAGCCCCTTCGCCCGCGCGCCTTGTTACCGCGCGCCAATCTCTATCTTTTTCCTCCATTTCGTTCTCCGGGGTCATTGCACTCGTTGACTGTGAACAACGGGGTAGAAGCAGAATAAAGATGGAAGTTACGATGTCGTGGGTATGCGGAGGGTCTCCCGTTTTTCAGTGAGACCAACACACCAACGCGGAGTCCTCTCAAACTTTCGTCCGCGCGCGAGCAAAGAATGTTAGAGGGTTTCAATGGACTCTGGGTTGATTTTTTTCGAGGGTGAAAACTAGAAATAGGGGATGAAAAGTCTCTTTGAAACTTCGCTACAATAAAAATTTACGAGCCCATATTGTCTTGGTGAATATTTTTATGATACCTCCTGGGATTTTCATTTTAAATGATTGAATATACGTCATAAAAGTAGAAAAGAAATTTCGCTTCAGTGCTTCCAGTTGATTTTATCTCCGAATCGTGTGTTCTCCGTTGGACATTGAGATTTTCCGCAATTTTCATTTAATCAAAGAGTATTGCAGTTGCCAACTTTTCACACAATTTCAAAAAGCCTTTCTAAACACAAATTTATCTCGTACTATTTTGAAAAAAATTATACCAAAATCACTTCCATTGGCACCTTTTTACCTCCTTTTTCTACTCGCTATCATAAAAATCTAATGAAAATTTTGAAACGCACCGTATTAAGCGTTTTAGAGCAAACGAGATACTCCGACAATTAAGCGTACACACCGTTTGGTGCAAGCGGTCTATTAGGTGGGTGGTTTCACTGTACTCGGAATGGCCGGTTTCCGCCCCCCTCCCCCCCCCCCCACACCCGCTCAGCATCCGAGTCCGAGAGAACAAAACGGTCATGGTCCTTCTTCGGATTTGCCCTCCGACTATTGAGACGTCCGGTGTGTTACGCAGTCCATTCCCCAACATTAGCCATCAACTCTCTCTACGAGCGATTTTACTCTCGATTCTTTTCGTCCAACAAAAAACCCTCTCGTCGTTTCATTCGACGATTTTTTCAACCTGTTCGATTAAGAACAATAAGGAAAGATAATGAATTGAAAAAAAACCGATCGAAAATGGAACGTTGCTACACTCTTTCAACTCCTCGACGCAGCATCCGAAAACGATATTACAAATATTTCCCCATCGAATGAATTTTTACTCCGACAAACGAATTCGATAAACAATCGAATACGCCTTATTTTTCCAGGATCGAATGCCCGCTAACGGAAACTCACCGTTGGACACAATGCGCACTTTGGAACACTACCTCAGCGACATCATGCGAGCTGGCGCGGCCGATACCCCCGAACATCTAAAAGGTGAGTCAGAAATTAACTCGGAACGATTATTCGTTCGGTTCTAGCAAGGATTACATTAATAATTAGGTCGGATATGTCTCTCTGTAAAGTTCGAGATTGAAAGTTCTGAGGTGTACAAAGAAAACTTTATCTTGCATTAAGACTACTCACGAGTACTTACGAACGGCTAAGATTAACTCGACTAATTTTTTGACTTTGTAGTCTCCATTCATTACGTCTTTCGTTTCTCTATTCGGGATTAAGCGCCTCTTTTACACGATAAGATTCTTCGTCGTTGGGATGTAATTTCAACTGGGAATTACGATTGTCTCGTTATTCCAAATGCCCCAGTTTACTAAGATATATTCTACAAGATTCACCTACACAATGATTTATACAGATAAATACTTGCTCGTGTACGTGTGTCTGTGGGTGTCTGTACGTCTAGCTTTTTCCCTCTCAGCTACCTTCTCTACGCTATCAAGGCGATCTTACCTAAGCTATTATTCCCTTGACAATACTCACGCAATTCTCTACTTTTCATCCTAGCTCTTCATCCCCTTCGCCTTATTCTTCTCCGTCGTATTTCGAGAGTGTAATTATTGCGAGGGCAAATAGTATTTCCAAAGCATTCGTTACTTTCTTTTCACTTTATTTCACTCGACTTTTTTTCACTTCATTTCAATCAGTGAGTTATACGCGCCGTTGAAAATTATTTAATCGGACTTTTGTGTGACCGAAATTACTTCAATATTGACAGACCGATGAACGATTTTATTTTACGATATTTTACTTTATTCGCGTCGGAGGAAAGGACGGATTGCTCCTTCCACAAATTTTCGATGACATGGAAAATTCGGAGGTAACGTGATTCATTATTTTTCAAAAGAATTTGAGAAACATTGCACCACCGAAATTTAGTGTCAGCTCAATATTGATGATCGTTATTATTTAGCGAGAACCAAGCAATTACTCAACATTTCGTACCCCTCAAATTCTATGGGCGAAGATAATTTTACGTGTAGCGATGATTTTCGACTCTGATAATGCGATACCTGACCCTAATCGAGAGTGACTGATGTAATTTTAGCGACCCGTCGTTCATCCTGATTGGCGACCACCTTATCCATTGTCGTTTACCACAAAAAAAGGAAAAAACCTTCGTAACATCAAACCATCAATTTCCTGGCTCCAACATTCCTCTTCTCCTCCCCATTTTGGGTTTACGTCTCTGCCTCAGTGCCTCATCTATGACACTTGTTTTTTTTTTTTTTTTTTTTTTTTTTAATATATATTCTCGTCTCTGCTCCGGAGGGAAAAATATATTGTTCATACCAAAAATGTTGGAGCCCTTTTATCCACAAATTGAGGAATAGAAATTCGAAATTTTCGAACGTCGTTGGCACTTTTGTCCAAACGAATTTCGGGTGCATCTTCATTTTCACGAAGTTTACGTTCTCGATGGTTATTTATTCAAAAGTCATGATTATTTATAACCGTTCGATTGATTTTGCTGGTACGACGGAACGAGGTTGAAAAGTTACGAAGAGCGAATATAAATTCCATGAAATTTGCATGCAAGAGAAAATAACTTTTCCACCTCGAATTCGTTGACTTCTTTTGAAAATTTGACAAATGAAGATTCCTGCGTTGTCATATGATTTTGGATTCAACGAAAAATCTTTCATCCCTACGCTGGGATCAGATGATGAGAACATTTTTTTACGACGTATAAAGGCGCGCAGAAAAATATTGAATTTTCTTAACGTTTCAGCTGAATCGCGCATTTCATCATTGCCTCTCGATTTATTTGTTGAGTCTTCCTTTACCTTCTCAGATTTTCTTATTTCTTTGACATTTGGTGTTGCCATACGCTGTACAGGAGTGTCTGCCATACGCTCTAGGACATCGCGACGTTCGAATAAATCAAAATTTTATCCCTTCGTGGAAGATGTCAATGGGACCGTTTTCTCGCCATTCGATATATTTCATTCGATTTCGGTTACAAGACAGGCACCTCCAGGTACATAATTCCACCGGCTCCCTCATATATTATCCGAAAATATTCCACTTTCTTTCTTGCACGACTGAATGAAAATCATGCGTACGTCGATTCGATATTTTCAGTTTTTTGATGAAAAAATACTGTTCGGTTTCAATATCTGTTCTTTCAACCCCAACCCCTTTCAAAAGCGGTTTCGGTATTTCGTCGCTTATCATGGAAACATGAAAAAATTCAACTGTGATAAGAGCACGAAAAAAGTCTACTTAGCGAAATTCCTATTTCTAATCCCATTAGATTTCGTTAAGGGGGGTCCTGCTTTAGAAAGTTAAAAAATCGATTGTTTTCGGGAATGTTTTTAGGATGGAGAGAACCTTTCAGGTTCTTATAGGTTCATACGGAAGGAAAATATATGAAAATGGAAAAAAAACTTAGTATTTTTGTTGCAGACGATAATTACGATCTCCGCATTGTACACAGCTGAGAAATTTCGACAATCAGACTTTGAGCGCACAAATTAGTATTTCTCACATTAAAAAATGTTTTTGTACTCTTGAAATATCCTTGAAACTATACCGAATAGTTCGCTGTGGTGAGTTATTTCCGTCTATCCAAAAACATTCCCGAAAACAATCAATTTTTTTTTTTTTTTTCAAAGCAGGATTCCCCCTTAAGTTCACACGACTTTGTTCTTAGCAATATTTTTTTATTCAACTACAGAAAACGTTCGGGCCTTTTAGTGCTGGTTTCCACCTCGAATTGCTCGTCCTTTTGCTTCTACGAACAAAATATATTTCTCTAAAATGGCTAAAAGGGATTCCAACATTCATCTTTGAATACCAGCTTCAAAATTCCTCGAGATCGACGTAGACGCCGTATAAATATCTTATTCCATTTGTAAATAGGATAGCGTGCGTATCAGTGAACAGAAAACTCAATATTTCCCCGGATATTCTCACAATACGCCCGAAGCATAAATCGCTTCTGTAAAATAGGTTGTGGGAATCAATCAGAAATATGAAGGCCTGCTACGTTTTCGAAACTTCTCGTTACGAGTTACGTTATATTTTCGCGCCGATAAAATCGATGATATTCGCGTTTGTTTTATCGGGAAATCATTTTTTCCTGTTTTCCTATAATATTCGTTTTAATAATTTCAGAATAATGAGTTTTTAATGATTAGGTGAGAATAATGATTGAGAATTGAATGATTTCCTTGTGCGCGAGTGTTTGCACGTTACAAATTTACACTGACAAAACTGGCAACACCCGAGCTTATATCGATTGAGGAAATTCTTGTTCGTCTCGTTCGTACTACATTTTTTAATACTTTATGAACGATCACCCAACAAACGCACATTGATTATTTTCGCAGCTTTTGTCTAAACTCGTCACAAACTCGCTGTAACTTTTACACGAAGGTACGAAAGTGCTCAAAGTTGTGTTCGCCGGCAGCTTTCGAGGATGAAGGCAGCAGAACGATATTAATTTATAAATAATTGACTTATACGATCGCAAGCAATAAAGTTTCCGCGTACGTACGCGCGTGCACGCTCGGGCTGTTAAGAGCGCCGCGTAGCTGCAGTTATTTCAGTGAATTCGAAGCTTTTGTTCGAGTCGCGAGGAAATTGGAAATACAGCAGCATCATCATCGCTCAATGAAAATTTGTTATAAATAGGAATTCCAGTGATAAACGATTCGAGCGATTAGCGCGGGAACCGCTATTAATAAATCATTTGCTATAACAGCTTGGAAGAATGTTGGGAATGCGCGTTTGAATATCGGAGCTACGTGCGAGGTAATCTGAAAATTGATAGCTTTCGGCAGCTTTCGGTATCTCGTTTTTCTCACATATTCAGCTCGTCTCTCCGTGCTCGGTGATGTTTTTCTCGATAAGGCGACAAGACGTGGACTATCGATTTAGTGAGAAAGCGCGGGCGCTTCGACGATAGTATTTCATGAATAGATGGATGGGATCGGTATTATTTTTTCGACGGGTTGCACTCGGGGGGAAAGCTTGCAGGGTTGCTCACTTTTATGAATTGAAAGCATGAAATTCACAAAAAATCCAAACGCCACGCTACATTTTGAGCCGGAAGATCCACGGACGCGTGGGGAGAATGAAAAAATATGCGGAGTTAGAAAATCAGCGCACGTAAACCGGTTATCGTTATAGAGCTCACCGATAGGAATCCTCAGGAATTTCGTGAATGTCCTCGCTGAAAAGCCATGTCTCACAAGAGACAAGAATGCGGTGGGAGAATTTAATGATGCACCGCCCCGCTGTCGCGTGCATAACACCCTCGGTTTACGTAACCCTTTCCAGCCCGAGCCTCGAATACTTCTCTCTTAGAAAGCAATTTTTCCACTTACGAAACACACCGCGAGCCTCGAGAGTTATACTCGTTCGGGACATAACACGTGCACTCTTCGATATCGTACAGCTTCCTTTAAAAGGATTTTCCGCATGGGTAACACAATCATGCTCAAGTCAACGATGAGATTCCGGTTTGCATCCCCGTCGCTGCTTCAATGCTGTGGATTTTCCAATCGCGCATTGTCATTTTTTCCATGAAAGTTTATCCCTCGAAAAATTCTCGGACGACCGCCTCACAAAAGCCCAATTGCAACGCTGTTTTTCGTTTTTCTCATTTTTTTCTTTTGCAGAAAATATTTTTTCACGCCGCCTCGGTCGAATATCTTTCGCGGATTTTGAGCTTCTATCGATCAGAGAAAAACATACTCCGCTTATAATAGTTCCACGATTACCAGTCCGAACATTCTCACTTTTTCCATTTTCAAAACATGCTGGATAAAACTAAAGATTTATTCCTCGGATATGTCCGAGCGGACTAGCGAAGCGTGAGCATCCATATTAATCTCCAGGTAAAATCCCTTGAGCGTAAATCTATGAAAGCTCTGATAGCAAAAATTCGTTGACCAAGCATTCTGTCCAGCAAGCCAAACAAAAAAATATTGTAGGGCATATATTTATCACGTTTCTCTCCTGCCAGTTACAGGCTTCCAACGTTTTCGCACTGTGTATACGTCTCCCTCGTATCAATTCGCTGACAGCCGCCATTTTATAAACGATCCGTTGAATCACGTCGTTCCTCGATGCGAGCTTACGGACGACGAGAAAGGTCGAGTTGCCTTAATTTACTCACTGCCGAGACCACGAACGTGTCATATCATTTTTATTTACGAAATCGTATGGTTCGGTCAGTATTGTCATATTTTTATGTTTGAACCGACCTTCTGCTGTACTCGATTCGTTGTCGAATACACTTTCAGCCTTAAATTCGCGATTGATCGAGAACCTTGTCTTTTTTGGAATATAAAATACTTTGACATCTTCACAATTTTAGTGCGTATTGCCGATGCGAAAAACATCGAGGTTTAAGATTTAAGGTATTTCTTTTGCATGAGCGTTTTTTTTGGTCGCGCTAATTGGGCACTCGAAATTTCGACTGATTCCCAACCTCTGAGAAGTCGCGGTTATATGGGAAAAGCTTCTGCTTCTGCCATTTTTCCACCTTCTATCGTTAATAATTTTTTCTTTCCGTGAGACAGTTTGTATCAAGAATTTAGAATTATTTCGTACATGAATTACTGAATAGAAATGCCGCGATGATGCGGTTTATCATTTTTGGAGTTTTAATTCTTTATTAAATATTCGATAATCTGACCTAAAATTTCGCCAATCTATATTAGCGTGCACTTTTACTTTACTGTTATTTAAAATCAGTTGTTTGTAGAATATTCGGGTTCGTGAAAGGAATACCTTAAACGTTGTTCATTACCAGTTGTGAGCACTATTATCGAATCTCTTGAAGCTTCCTCGTCAAATCGATTTGAGGCATGTTTCTGTTGTTATCAATGGGAACCAAACCGTTTTAGATGATCTCGCATCATTTTGGAATGAAGTTATTATACATTTTGGAATGAATAGTCGGATAACCAATTATTATTTCCCGACTAAGCATCGCTCAACGGTTTCGTCGGTAACAGTGATCAAAGCACTTCCCACAAATTAGTTTAATTTTTGTGGTTTTTTGAGAATGGACAAATTTGCTTTTCAAATAACAACGATTCACAGTGTTCCGGTGGAAATCCATTTTGTTTTCATTCGATCATTGTTCAATGGTTTTGTCCCTCCCTTGTTTTTTCGTCACTGACAACCGTGCAGGTCTTCAACCGTTCCCGGTGCTTCGGATCTTGTGGCATATACTCTCATTGTTCCCTTCTTATGGTCCCCGCCACGTGAGTACTCTTCGTTCATACCTTGTGCGGAACCCTTCTTGCTCACCGCCCTCTCGGTGTTGCTCTTGTCTCCACCCCGCCCTGGAGCTGTCTGCACGCCAGGGCGAACCTCAGACAAGCGTTTTCGCGCCAGCCAAGGCCAAGGGTGCGATCGAGCAGCCTCTTCTCTTTTTTCGCCACTCTTACAACCCGCGACGTAACTACACAAGCACGATCGTTGAAGATGAAAAAGCCGAAGAAAAGGATGGGAGAAGGGATTGCAGCATCCCTCAACCGCACCAACGTTTTCTTGTCGTCCCTTTGCTCCGAGACTTCAAACGCGCGTTACGCGCAGTGGCGTAGCGCTGCAAAAAATTTTGCGATACTCATCAGACTCACATTTCTTACGGACCAACAGTTTCATTGAATTTTACCAAACCGTTTCCCGACGAATCGTTTCACTCGTGTTCCCTTTGTGTGCTAATGTTTCCTGACACAACGAAACTGCTTGCAAGCTACTTCCGCACCTCCGAGAACGAAAATGGAAAACGATGAAACGCAGAATTTCGTATACAGTCGCGAGTACTCCTGGCCACGATTACTGTCAATCGTTCCACTCGGAACACGAGGAATAGAGAGACTGCAGACTTGTAACGCCGGATTGATCTCGACCCAGTAGTACGATCGTTCTTCGGTCGGACATCAGATAACAGCTCAACATCGGATAATCAATACTGCTTTTCATACTTCCTAGAAACTGCTGGTTAAGAGACTTTACATAGAACTGTAATAGTTTGGAAAAGATGCTCGGTATTTTGGTTCCATTGAAAGGGAGCCCTAAAAAGGGTTTCTCGCAGCACCTGGTAGCTTGGTTGAGACGCAAAGCCGTTGAAACTTGTCTGATCTTTCGTTGGACGTTTCTACAATACTCGAAAGAAGCTAAGAGAACGTTGTCAATGAAAAGTGAGCTCGGACAGCTTCTTTTTTTTAATTTTTGCAAGATTTTTGAATCAGCATGACAGCACAAGTGCTGGGAGACGCGATCGGGGCGAGGAAAGCGGAAGAGTACGTCCAAGCATTCTCGTAAAATCGCTTCAGCTCAAATGTTTAATGTTCATCGTGGAATCCGACAGCATCCACTTGTCATCCGCAATTAAAATATCCGATCCAAACGGTGAGAAGGGACAAATGAATGAGACAACTACAGCGAGTCAGTGTGACAATGGCCAAGTGTTCCGATAGCGCGGCGGTTCGACTTCCGACGGGTAGAAGGGGACGCTTGTGCAAAACCGCTTCCATGAACAAGGGCCGATGAAGAGAAAAAGGACAACAAAAGACACGCTGATGGAACGAAGGAAGGATTAAACAATTTGAGCGGAGGCTGCCTTACATTTTTCTGCAATCATAAATATGACGTAGTAGAAATTACGTTATAATTTTAAGATTGAATTTTTAGTACGTGGATCAAAGATTTCGTGGTTTGGATACAAGAATTATTGATTCTTCTGATATATGAGCGAATTATAAAGGTTTTATGAAATATATTTGAATTTGCTATTTTTATCTGTAACAAACTACGCTCGACATTTTCAAAGTAAATAATATTTGAATAGGTATAATAAAGTTGAGGAGATTCGCGAGTGAATAGCAGATCAGAAATTTATGAATAGAGGGTTATTAAGGAAGAAGTACAGGACGGTCAAAGAAAAAAGTTCGAGAGAGTTTGAAAGTTCGGAATTGAATGGTAGGAGAGCGAGAGAAGCGATCCGCATCACGGAGGACTATTATTTTTTTGAAATTAAAACCATTTGGAACAGAGCCACGTTATAAAGTCTGCACCCGTTATTCGTCCGCAATTAAAATTCACTGTGAGTCTGCAGTCACCTTCAACAGTCGCCTAATGGGGCTGTGGGATGTCTTCGTTAACTTAGACCCCGGAGCTGTCGCTTCGAATCACGAGTGAGGTTGAAATTCGTCAGGTAAAAACCAAACTTGCCTTTTATGAAAGCTCAGACTCTTGATAATCCTGTTATAAAATTCAGTTCGATGCTTTCTACTGTTCATAAAAAAAACGTCAATGTACTTCGTGCAGTGTACAATCGTATGAATGAAAACAGAGCTTCGAGGGCTCTGGCAATGTGTTAGGAACTCTGGCGAGAAGCAATTATCGAACTCGTTCGATAAAAATCGTTGATACAAATCCCTTTCACAAGAAATTCAAACTTCAACGTGATGATCGTTTTATCCATTTGTTCCCAACGTCAGAAACTTTAGGAAAGTTCCTGATCTATCGATAATTCTCCAAATTTCTGTAGCTTCTTTCGTTTGTATGTTTTAGTCAGAAAAATGATTCTCGTCGTCGTCACTTATTTCTCGACTTGAATCGCTGTTCTTCGAAACTTTCCTTCGCGTCATTATACGGGGAGACGAAAACGCAACGAAGAGGCATTGTTCGACGACCCAATGTATTTTCACCTTGATTTTCGACTTTTCGTGGGATGCTTCAAACATAAAAAGCGAACCAGGAATCTCGTCGTTGTGTTTTCGGGTCGAGTTACCACGAAGAGTTGAGTGGTTTTGGCCGTCAGCGGAATGGACTGAGAAACGACTAGTGCCGGTGTGTACGAGCGTCGGCCGAAAGAAAAAATAAAAATGAATACTACAGAGCAAGTGAACTAGTGTGGGAGGGAGTGGGCTCTTTTTATTCTAGAACAAAAAGCTCACTCGAGGCATTGTACTGCTCCGCTGAGTGGGCGTACTTGGTGCTCATGCTGCGACGACGCCATCTTGAGATGTGTCGGCCCGACCCCTTAAACCAGTAGGTCAAGTCACCAGAAAAAATGTTCTCCACAACGGTCAACACCAAAAAATATTTGAACGCATCGAAAGCTCCAGTTGCACTTCGATTTTATACTATTCTAGCCTCTTCTTTCATTAGCTCACCGCACCAAAATACCTTAATCTCTGAAATACTTTGTACGTTTAAGAATAGTCTGACAGATCCGACGAGATGGAATGCTAACTTTGAAAATTCAATAATCCATTATCCATCGAATGCCTGCAGGAAAATTCAATAATGAAAAACCTGCTTGGAGTATTTCAATTTTACACTTTAACCGGGGGAGCTCGATTGAGCACGACCGCGGCTTCGGTCGAACCGTTTATTGTATTGTCATCAATCTCTCGTGGGGCTTATTCGCGGTCGTGAAGTGAGAGAATGCGGAAAACCTGGGAAAATTGTTTCGACCAAATTGGGTGACGATGCTCTTTCACGTCGAGCGTTTCTATTCGTGTATTTTAGTATTCTCCTCCTCAAAAAAGCCGATGTTTTTATAAATACAGCACGGATTGGCGTGCGTTCAAATTTCGTCAATTATCGAAATTGCATTAAAAATACAATGAAAATCGTAATCTAAATAATTGCAAAAGTTCCCATCAAACTTTGCGATGATCCCAGTGTCTCGAATATTTTTAATTAAATTTTCTTATCTCCGCTATTTATAAACCCATCAATTCGTATTTGTGAACGATGAAAACGAAAAATGAGGACGCGAGAGCGGCTCAGCTGTTCGAAATTTTGCGAAACTCGCATGTTGAATATCACGAGGTTTTGGCATACCACACATAACATAAATCCTGAATGCCATCGCTATCGTATGAATGGTGCATTGCAAACAACAAAGCACCAAACAATTTACCAGGGTTATGGAATTTGCCGGGTTGCACCGCAGTAAGCAATGAATACACACGCGTTCGCCAACACTCAATTCAATTTGGTCTCCCGTTATTTGTTTCGCTGAGTTTTTTATATTTTTCATAGAATCTATAGCTTGTAATTTCGTAGATAAAGTTTCGAGAAGTGCACTAAAAAAAGAAATTCTTCTGAGTTGCTCCCATATCCAATGAACAATCATTGCGCTCTTTCATGTTTTTCATTTTCATTCCTCACTCATACGGATACACACTTTCAGTTTCAAAATTCAATATCTCTAGAAAATGAATTTTCACTAATCCCGTTCAATGCTTGCAACTGGAGGAAATCCAGTGGGCAGGCTTCCCACCAATGATGAAACTCCCAGAATTTTTAGAGCCGTTAAGCACTTTGACTAGAGAATTCAAAGCTTCGTAGGCATTCTTAATGATGTATTTGTAAATGATTCGACTTGATTATTACGACGTAACTAATAATTTTGAGCTCTCTGACCTCTGTCGAAGGATATTTCTCATAGTCAGTTTCGCGTTCGTTTCTCGAAGCGTTTATCGTATCTGACAGATATTTACAGAGAAACTATTCTTAGTTCTTCTCTGGAAGAAACACTGGTGAATGCATTTGCAGCACCACATTTGTTGAAACGCACTCAACAGGATTACCCATCTGGGCACGATAAATTAGAGGCTTGAATTTCCTTAAATTTCCTCTCGCATCTCGGCGTGGTGGTAGAAATGCAGTTGAATTCAGAGGCGGCATCATCGTAAAAACTGCAATTTAATTCGGGCGGCTCCTTTGTTCAGAACGCGACACAAATAAGCGGAAACTGGCGATAGTAGAGTATCAGAGAGAAGTTCGCGATAACAGGGAGTTTGTGACATTTCAAAGCAGCGGACAAATTAAATTGCATCCATTATACTTTGGCAATGATTTATCCTCGGAAAACGTCACCATTTCTAGCCGTTATTATCGTTGAGTGTTTTGAATAGTCCGCGTGATCAGGTGAATAATTAATGATAACTGTTTGATTGTAATCTGTTCGTGTGAAGCTTTTGTTGAGATGAAACTCAAATGAGCACGTTCTCGAAGTTTATGACCGTTGTATTTCAGCCATAATATCATCCAAATTCGAACGAATATCCTGCGCCAGACGTCCTTCCATTGTGCCTTTTCAATATTCCAAAACTTAGTTCCAACCGCACTTTGTATCCGCATGATTTATTTAGGGGCTTTTAATATCGTTTGAGCCAGCAAGTGCAAAAAGAATAACCGATACAAGAAGGTTGAAAAGGTAGAATGAGCTTTTTTCTATCAAGGGATGCCCCGGAGGGTGGGATCGAGAGAACTCTACTTTTGCTCACTCTTGTGCACAATGTTCGAAGGAAAATACTTCGAGCAAGCTCAAGGTTTCCTTGTATTTAAATTTATTGCTCTCAAGGATATCGATGGCCCAGGCCTGAGCTTTCGGAATCGCCCGAAGACTCGATATCCTGGAAAACTGCTGCTGGGGGAAATTACTCCGCCCCAGTTCAACAACCATCAGACCTAACGCTGCCCTTTGCGATTCTCTCATTTCCTCCGGTCTCCCCGTCCTTCGTTTCCATTATATCGTCACGTTCTTTCGCATTTCCTTCTTACATGGCTGTTGTGTTTTTCTTATTTCATCTGTGGAGCCCGCTCAAAGCTTTTCATCGCACGCCGTGCTCCCTTCGTGCCTTTTCACGTTTCATTTGCTCCCAAGTTTCTCTCATCAATGACTTTTCTACCTTCATGAAATCTGAGCTCCCACCGTCTGCTCAAATCATTCGGTTCGTGTTCAATGTCTCATTCGTCTCGGCCATTAGTTTTCTCTAATCGGCGGTTAGCCTGCAGTGGAGCCTTTTTTTCGAACGCGCGTTTGAGGTGCGGAGGACCACGGTGCCGTTTACTCGGTCAATGAATTTTTCGATTAATTCAGAATCGAGAATCTTCTGAATAATGAAATTTTGGAGAAAATCATTTCAATTCGGCCGTTCACAGTCGTTCGATTCAAACCTCCAATGATTAGGGACTGCAAAAATCATCTTTTTCTTTCGCCATCACACTTTTTTATGTAACTAATATTTGTGATGGCAATCTCTCAAAAGTTGAACCGAAACATCGAGAGAGTTAAAAATCTGGAGGAAAAATCCTCATTTGTTGTCCACGTTTTCAGTGGGATAAAAAACAAGGATTTTCTAAAACCCTTTGATGAATTTACATTTACAAATTCAGTGCGAAATTCGTTCAGAAAGTATGTTCGTTTTTTGTCACTTTATCTCATCAACCGCGTGTTGGACATCAGCCGCGACAAAGCTTTGGGCATCCATGAATACGTCATTTGGGAGTTTCGCAGTTTTTCCCATTTGCTAGTGTCTGCGACGCTTGTACGAGACTAGAAGTTTCTCGCTGGAAAGTCCGCTGACATAGAAACGCGTTCGGGTAGGCGAGTCAAAGGAAGACAGAACGAGTGAAAAGTGGTTGGTGCTGAAACGCGCTTCAACCGGACCACCGTCGGGCTGCTGCCTAAAAAGTTGCCTAAAGGCTTTAAAAGCTGCGAGTTTAATCATGCAGGAGGCTTCGAGTGTTGCCACCAGCCGAGCTCATGCCCCGAGCAACTTTAATTACATTAATTCTAGGGTGTCGCGAGTGCGAGGGGGTGCTGAATACACTTTTGGTACAATGGCTCTCAACCGGAACAGCTCCCTCATCTCGTGGTCAGCAGAAGTACATTTTAGTTTCGGTATTTAGCGCCAGCGTTGTTTGCTCCGCCTCGTGTCCTGCTCTATTCTCTCTCAAACTTCCTCTTTGGATCCGCCCAGTCAAAACTGTACGTGTGTGCTAGTTCTCTATCCAATTAACCCGAACAGTAGACAGTGTGCGACAAGACAAAGTTCCCTGTGCAATGGATATCCCGGGCTCGGACCCTGCGACTGTCGACCCGCCCGTGGAATTAAGAAAATTTCACTGTAAATTCCAATTCCCAAGTGCACTTGCTTTAATCCAAACAACCCAAACTTTTGTAGTTAATCTTATTCCATCGAGTGGATTAAAAATGAGATGACGAGTCGAGGGACTAATCCCGCTTGACCTTTTTCGGCAAATAAAGTAGGAAATAGTAATCGCCATTTTTGTGTATCCATGTTTTTTGACATCTGCACTCAGGAAATATTTACATTTTTCATGATTCATCAAATCCTTTTCCCATACGAATGTCACTTTGTTCATTTTGACTTTGTTCATTTTGGCAAGCTTAGGAATTTAACAACGCCTCGCCTGATTGAGAAAAAAAAATTTTGCAAATCCAATCCGCCATTTAGGCTTCCAATGAATCGAGCAAAATCGCGTTCACGATTCATTTGTTCCCGTTTTACCAATATTTCGGGGGTAAAATAAGTCTTTGAAGATTCTTTTCGCTTTAACGAGAGACCGAGGCCCGGATCGGCTAACGGGATTCAGTCTTATGTCTCCCTGAATGAATTTCCTCTCGATGTTCACTAAGCACTCGTTTTATTGATTTTTTCAATTCGATATGAGAAGCGGTATGAGAACTGCTCAACGTAAGATAAAACTCGACTCAAGCAGCTTCGTTTTTCAATCGTTGATGGAATCGATCGTTGCTTAAATTTTTTTACTCTCGATGCGACAACGTTCGACGGATTCTCCGAAAGAAATTTTCAAGAGTATCGAATACCGTCTTCAATGAATATTTTTAGGGCGATATAAGTATTGTAATAATCGGATACAATGCGATGACTTCCGTGATCGCTGCAAAGTGGAAAAGTGTATAATCATGGCTACAATAAGAGTTTGACCGATTGTTATAGAAAGCTCCGTCGGAATCCCGAGAACCCTCTTAAATTATGATTTCTTTTTTCTCATTTCCGCCCTCTGTAAAGATCCCCCAGTTAAATATGAATCACTTCTTTGGAAGATCGAGTCTCGAGAGAACTTTTTCGAGGCTTGGAACGAATGAGAAAAATTGGAAGAAACTCGTTGAAAAATCTACGAAAGTATCGTTGTAGATTTTCACTAATTGCTCATTTCGCCGATGTAATTACCGATCCGACACGAAAGTTGGATTTACCCCTGACAGAATGAAAAAGCCGAGTTTTTTGACCTGAATCATATATTTGTGAACTGCTCCTCCTCTCTTTTCTCGGTGCAGGATCAACGTGTGGTGGAGAAAAGAGGAAAAAAGTGAGAAGATCGTGGGTGAAGATCTTTTGAAAAATCGAAATCCTCGAGAATAGCTTTGCGAAGGATGCGAAACATCAGTTTTTTCATTCCGGCATTCACCGCGTTCTCCGCACCTTTTCAAATCCTATACTGCGCGTATCCTTTCAGCATCATAGTCCCTCTCGATGCAGGTGTCCGTTACGAGATGGCGGCGCGTCTTCGCTCATAGTTGCGATATTGCCCGAGGATTACGTTAGGACTTTGAGGACGCCAAGGATACGGGCATGCTATCGATCGTTGTCAATATGAGAAAGCTTCGGAGGCGATGATGCTGCTGCTGCTGCTGCTCCCTCGCTGCGATAGGGGACGATAGATACGATGGAAAAAGTGAGGGCTTCTATGACGATATCTCTGCCCCTCTAACCTTACACCCTCCGAGACGTTTCTTCTCTTCCCATTTACCAGCTCTATCATACACCGACACCAGTTTATTAGATCCGACTTGTAACCATTGCTGGCTTCTTGCAACCTTTTTCAAAACATTCACGAAATTTTGCTACTGAGGATCCTTGATCCCCCCGTACAACCGTCCGAATCAACGTTTTCCCTCGAAACTGACAAAAATCCTTGGACCATTTTTTCGTTCAGGTTTTCAAATCCCGAGTTGTGTTACAAGGTGGAGCCGACTTTTAGGAGGAAGATGATCCTGCCTGTAAAATATGACGAAACATGGGGAAAGCAAATTGTTTGTTGCAAGCATTTTTTCAATTTTTTTCATCTCGCTTCAATATCGTCGGATGTTACGAACGAGATAAATTTCAGATTGCATGTCTCGGAATAGGGACTGGAAAAGGGTGAAATTTTTTTGGACGTTTGCCTGCTGCCCGCTGGAAGGTGTATCTCAAATCTCGTGTTTGCTTTAGTACAGTAGAGTAGAATAATTGAAAGTTATTTAAAGCTCGTAGCTTGAGCTCGCACAATTTTCGAGGAGGTACTGTCATTGACCGCGGGTTATTACGGAATCTGACTTTAATTAAAGTCCCCTGTGGCCGAATTTAGTCTTTTCATCCGGCATATATACGCGGAGGGAAGTGAGAGAGACGGAGAGAAGATGTCCCACGGTATCACGAGGGTAACGGTGGGTCTGCGACGTGGGAATTTGCATGCATAGTGGACACTCGAGTCGCTAGATCTCTGCCCGATTCCCCTTTCTCCGCTCCGACCGAGTCTTTGGAGATAGTGCGAGATTTTCTTTGTTTTAAGGATAGTGGAAGGACGCGAGTGGGTCTTCCATATCGCTCGACTTGAGAGTTGAAGTTGTTCCAATTTTCGGGGGACTGAACGTCTCGGTGAATGCACGAACTTTATTTTGTGACAAGCGGATTTATAAAACATTCGAAAACATTATTTTTGTGCAAGAAATATATAAATTCAACGTCCTGCAGCGATTTGTGCGCAGTTGAATCGTCCCTTTGGCCCTCTCCCAAGCGCAGCTCCTGTCCTCGAGGCCACTACTTCGATGGGTGATCGTTCAGCTGTATGCTCATCGATTGTTGAACGAAGGCCCTTTTCCCGAGGGTCCGATAGTGTTAACGAACTAAAACTCCTTAAAAATATAGCCGAGCGTATTAGTCCAGGTTTCGCAGTCCCTCTAGGCTACATGCGATCCAGTGTAGCGTGATAAAGGAGTCACTGCGTATGTGAGCAATCCTCTCGAGAGTCTCGCGGAAACATGCATGAAAATTAGCACAGTGACGCAGAAGTGGGATATTAGTGACGAGATGGGGCCTTAAAACAATGAAAAGCTACACGCTCGCTCGACGAAACAATACTCGAAATGTTCGCCAGAAATTTTAAGGCCATAAACTCTTCAAACGTAATAACGAGAGCCTCCGATTTTTTTCACTTTCGCTGCAGGATTCTTGCTGCCTTTTTTCGAGCTGTCGTTTCCTTGGTTTCTTCTCCCATTTCCAGGACCCGGAGTTTCGTCTCCGCGACACTGCAAATCAATCCCGACGATGGCATATTCACGTATTTTTCAGAGATCCGTTACGAAGAGCTTCCCTCATCGCCCAACCAATGTAGATGAGTACACGCAAACACGTCGTATTCGAATGCATGTACAGGTACATTGGATGGTATTGTAATTCAGGAAGTCGCCGCATCTGACAGAGGTGAAAGCGGGGTTAAATTAGTTAGTTGAGTCAGATGCAAGTGCATCTCGTGCTCGTTGAACGATTCTATGCTCGCGCAACGTACAACTCCGGGGAGTTTGCAGTTTGTAACTAAGAGGCTTCTGTTGTACCGAACCACGACGCTTTCACCCGTTCCTATACTTTCGGCTTCAACCCCTTGTCCGTTCTCTCCGGACATATCTTCAATAGAGCCAATTACAACTGGTGAGAATTGTGCTTGCTGCTTAATATAGCTCTATGTTCAAAGTTTCAATCTGTATATTTGGCGTATACAAGAAATCCTTTTTTCCTCGAGTTTTAAAGTCTTTCTTAAGCGTTTGTGCATGAGGCAGGCAAGTTTCGTCACGAACCTGTCGAGAAGGATCGTGGTTGGGTGTTCGCCAGTCAGACTTTTCGTCGCGATCAATATTCAACAATTCCGAAAAAAAACAATGTTTTCTACCGTTCTTGCTATCGCGCTTTAGTGCATCGTGAGTGCAGAAGAAATCATTAATCTTGCTTGAGTTGCGTTCCCATCGGCAATGCGTAACAAGCTTTGTTTGAATTTTCGTTGAAAATTCAGCGGAGTTGAGAATGCCTATGTACGGGTTGGACTGGCTAACAAATTGTATATGAAACAGAACGTAAATATTCGAATGTAACAATATACGATACACAACATTTACGCATGTATAATATTTACGTACGCCAGAAAATGTGACGTCAAGTCTCCATGCATAATTCTATTCGTGAAATATCTCTTGACAAAAATACATATTTTCATAGAGTCTGTTTTTGAAGCAACAACGGCACTTTATGCCGGTCAAATGAGTGCTCGATTTCTACCATGGTGGTCAGGCCGAGTGCGACGCACCCGGACGTTATTTAAGTGGATTTGTATCGCAGTAAGTCTTATGGAAGAAGAAATCTATTAAAAGTGATAGATTTTGCATGCTCATGGAAACCGGCACCGAGCGCGGCTGTGGGCTTTGCAAAACTATCGTTATAGTAATGATTTTCTGAATTAAGTTGGCATATTCGTCTCACAAATTCATCTCTGCCTAGTTCCATTAACGCATTAAACTCTGGCTATAAATGAATCGTGAAAATTGAGCATTCGTTTGAAATTTCTAAGCATTCGATACGAAGCTGATTTTGATTGGGTAATAAGTGGAACGAGCGTGCAATTACTGCAATATTTGTGTGAATTCACTGGTTATGCGCACCTGACCGATATACATCAATCCCTTGCCTCGAAACGAACCCGAGGTAAAGAATTTAAATTCGCACTCGTACAAATGGCACACAAGGATGCTTAATTTATTCGCAGGCCGAATGATAGCGTAGCTTTTATGCGATTCGGCAAACACAGAGGAGATAGAACGACACTCGAGTAAGTGGCACGAGGAGAGAGAAAATGAAATAGAGAGAGAGAGAGAGAAAGAGGCTTATTTAGATTTTGGATGGTCGCCTGGCTGGCTGCCTATTGACCGAGTGCGACCGCGGCTGCAGCCGCATTGCAGTGACCTACGATACGCCAGGCCTCGTGCCAGCCTCCGAATCGACCCTCTATCGTTTTTCTTCCTTTTTTCATAACCCTCAACAATGCGCATCACCGATAGGCAGCTTTCTACCGTATATGCAATATTTCTGCGCTATTTCCGCGAGCACGTGTTCAATGTGAACGTGACATTCATAGAGGGACTCTCAAACTCCGTGGGCTGACTCAGCACCCCAATTCTTATCGATAAAATCACTCTACTGCACTTTCCAAACAGAATTTTCATATTTTATTAACGTCGTGCGAGCAGAGCATTCAGCAACCTGGCCTGATCAAGCACGTTTTATTTTCTCCAGATTTAATTAAAATAGTTGCTCAGAATATTATCTCCAAAAGGAAGTTTCACGAGTTCGGAAAAAACTCATATGACGATAAAGCTTTGTGAAAAATAGTGGATCGTTTCCACACGGTGAATCGTATCGGTTTACTCAGACTTCGCAGATCCAACATTTGTGAAAGGTTTGAATAAAAATCTCGATTTTTTTTTGACCACGGTTGTGAACAAAATTGAAGCCGTAAAATGTGTTTGCATCTCACGTTTCACAATCGTAAAAAAGGGAAAATATGATGATGAAAAAAAGAATTGAAAGCAAACGAAAGTATTCGAAAATATAACGAATTCGTACAATATCCAGGTGGGATGGAAAACTTTCTCGAGTGTACCGCGGTCCAATCCACCTATGCAACGATGGTCCAATATTCTATTCCACAATTTGGCGGAGCGATGAAAAGTTCGACTGCATACCGAGGGCGGGTCAAATGGATTACAATTACTCCACTCAACGAGCAGTTTCGCGATTCGGCAATTGAAACACGCCATGTTCTAGGTGCCTAATCGAATTTCGTTCCCAAAACTTCCAAACATGTTGGCAACGTTTTCGTTAATAACGAAATATGACGTACCCACATGATCGTTATGATATTCGCCATCTATACAGCATTCTCCGATGACGTAGATGACATGAAAATTGAAACGCAAGTGTGCCCGTAATGAATATGCATTTTTGCCACAACCTCGATAGGAATGACATAGCAACCGGTTTATTCGCGTGACCAGCATCGTCAAGTGAGTGAGCCACGGAGTTGCGGAAAAATTCATTTTCGTTTTGTGCTATATTTCGATTGATTAAAAAAAAAAAAAAAAAAAAAAAACAAATTTTCTACTTCATGGAAAACGGATCGATCGATTCAGATTTTTTGAAAAAAATTTATACTTTCAAGAATGTCAAATCTGTTTCCGAAATTGATCTAAAATTTTTGTACCGAAATGGTAAAATTCTATTTTGATACTTAATCGAATATGACATTAAAATTACTGAAGACTTTGGGTCCAAGGCCGTTTTCAAACTGAAATTGTTTTTTGATAATAAATCGTGTGAAGATGCAAAAGGTGTAGGAATTGTAACGTCGAAAATTGTATCGATTTTCTAAGTTCGCCGGTTCTGGAAATGAGCTTTGGCTTGATTCTGCCGAATTTTGGAAAACTCACAAAAAATATGTTTTTTTTTTGTCGTTTCGATGAATCTAGGTATCGTGCACCTCGTCCTGGTTTTGCGAAAATTGATATCAATAAATTACAAGCAGACAATGTCGAGTGGTACGCAACGCAAAATTATTTGTACAGGGCTCGAATTTACGTAGGAATATTCATCGAGGATGGATAGAGGCAACAGAGAATCAGATTGAAAGCCAGAGCATAAATGTGCGCTTGGCTTTTCGCGAGTGAAGAAAAGATTGTAGACAAAAAGCGGCGATTATACGATGATATTCAAATTGGATGTACGAAAATACATGGAATCAACGATTTCAACAATCCTCCCATGTTTTTTCAAGGCTATAGATATACGAAATTGTGTACTCACAAATATACGATGCAAAATGGTATCGCATGTAGGAGATTTGCATAAATCGGAGTCCCATAAGCAAAAAACAAATATACATTTATATGAACAACACTTGAAACCTCGCTGACCCTGGATTTGCACATTTCCATTACGTTGTACGAATTCGATGCAAGACAATACCAGCAGAAAAAGTCAATTCACGACTTTGCAGATGTGGCTTGGAAGCACAACGCCGAAGTTTGCAGCGTTGGAGTCCAACGAAATGAAGGAGACAAACATTTGTAGCGGTGTAGGTTGGAAAACTACGAATTGTAAATTGGGCAGGCAACGAAATTGGAGAATTACTGGAATTATTGGAGAGCTTTTTTTAATAATTTCGTTGGACTCCAACGTTGCAAACTTCAGCGTCATCTTGGATGCTCAGAATTCGTCCAAATTAATCGCGGGATGATTAAAAATAATTTTCCATGAAATTTAAAAATTTTCCATTTCACGTATTATGTCGAATGTTGAAACACTCGAATCGTGAGGTTTGCTCATGAGAGACAAAAGCATGCACGATGAAAACAGTTTGAAAAATCGTGTCGAGATACGAGTGATGCCAGATCGTCGGCGATTTTGTTGGATACGTAAAAACTGTCGTGTGACGACGCGGAGGTACGAGGCACGCCCCGAGCATGCTCCGAATCTTTAATTCAACGACAGTACGAATTTAAAATTGTAATGTTACGCCTTCGCCAAAAATTCGTGTATCCTCGTTGCTCATACGCGGTGGTGGTTTCCCTTCGCGAAAAACTCCGGGCAATATTAGTCTCGTGACGTTATTGCCAAGATCCACAAAGATCTGCCAGAATATCAGGCACCGTGTGTTAACTTAATTTTTCATCGAATACTCTCGGTGAGAGGGAAATGTTGGTGACCCTGATTCACACCCTCTGCACGTACTGAACTGATCAAATGTTCATTTTGAAAAACTCTTTCGATATTTGTGAGGTTCGCTATTAGTTCGTACTGCGAATTTCGAGTATTTTGGAAACTGTATTTTTTTTTTTCAAAAAATAAAAATACCTCCAAAAATGACGAGATGCAAAAAAATTTGTGACCACGAGGCAGGGGCTTTCGTCCAGAAATTTTCATTTAAATCGCATCGTTTCGGTCAGTACCCTGACACAGTTTATGTCAATAATAATTTGAATTATAGAACTTTAGTGACTGTTTCTATCCGTTGAAACAGATCGACGAATATTAAACTGCTTCGCATAGTATTACAAAACACGAGTCCACATTTTCTCGAGTTCTTTGATAGACCAAGAAATTCACGTTTTATTGACCACGGTCAAATTATAAATAAACATTTGATGAGATCCAGAATGGAAGAGGCTCTTTGTGCATCGTGCACCGCACCATTAGCGCAGTATGTTTAAGCTCGCCGTGCCCGGAGCTCCGTCAAAACAAGACAAAGCTTCGCAAATATCCAGCAGGGGGAGACAAGAAAAAAGCTGCCTCAAAGAGTACGGGGGATGGAGAGCGATGGTCTGGCGAGTCAGAGGCTTGCATCTATCCGCTTCGGAACGGCCGCGACAAGGACCAACGAACTTTTCCATGTGTCTATACACATGTATATGATGCAATTCAACCTCGTCGTGGACAGCTACCATTTTTTCCGCTTATTCCCTGCTCTCTTGGCCTTGCACTTGACGACAGTGAAGGGACTTCTTCAATGGAAGGAACTCGATTCATGAACTCAAACGCAATTCGAATGATGGCGTAATTTTAATTGCGTTTCCTCGATGAAGACAATAGTCATTGGAATCGTGCTTGTAAATGCAAATATTTTGGAGCCCGGTATATCGTATTGGGAATTTAGATCGTTGTGGGTCAATGAACCATCGGAAAATTGTCGTTCGATTTAGTCCACGATGAATAATGAGGTGGTGACGACTCATTCGTTGCCATCTGACTCGTTTGCAATTCTTGCAATTTAAAAGCCCTGCAAGCTGAACATTCTGGAACGAAAGTTTTCGGAACATTCGGTTCGCCTGACGAAATATCGCTCACTCTTAACTTGCGTTCTCAAAGTTTCGTTATCTGCTACCGAAGAACCGAGGTTTACAGATATTTAGACGTAAAAATATTTCTTTTAAACATTCAAAAGGGTACTCACGAAAAGCCGTTGATTCACCCTCCACCCTAAACTTTTTGTTCTTGGCGTTTTTTAACTCCCTCTCTCTCTCTCGTATATACCCAGAGGCTATTTCCTTCTTCCTGGTTCATTCCTTCATACCTTCTTGCCACTCTAGAGCTCGCTATACACACTACCGGTCTTTGATTCAAAGTAAATCTAGACGGGAATGGCTTGCAGGCATTGGCCATCTCTCCTGGGCACAACCGGGAGGCAGTTTCCTCCCTCAACGAGAGTGAAATCTTTGGTACAGAGAAGTATATAGTCGGAGGCGTCGAGGAGCAATAAAAATGAGGTTCGAAGGCCGTAGAGACGGACAAACCAGACACTCAGAAATGAAGAAGATCCAAGCGAAGACGGTCTTGAGTACGGAGAGGAGGAGAGAGCAAGATGCATGTATTCAAGCCAAGCTTTTCTTTCATTCTCCTCACTCGAGTCTCCTTCGTACTGTGCACTCGAAATCCTCACAAAGTCTAGATGTGCAGTAGAAGCTTACAACACGTTAAAAATGTTGTTCAAAATCAAGGATCTTGGACACTCACTTCACGAAAATCTCCAAATCCTAGAAAACTCTTCAAGTTTTTTTCATTTTTCTTTTTTATATATAAAAGACATTGCGGAATGTGGATTTATGTAGAATCGGGCAATGAATAAACAGCGAAGTGGAAACAAATTTACGGGGGTTCCTCCAGAACAGGGATTTTGTTCGACGAGTGCATCTGCACTTCGATACTTGATTTTAAATCTTCAGGAATTAACGCAACAAGAGCATTCGCCCTGGTGAAATTTGTTTCGATTTTTAAACGAGATCGGAGAAAAAAAGAGTCGTGAAATAAAAAATTCAGTGATGGAGTCTAAATTATTTTAAAAGCTCTCTTTAATCTCACTAATGTTTTGTATAAACAATAAGAATTACGTTGGAATATCAAACATATACGCACGTGTAAAAATGAAAAAAATAAAAGCATCGGAAACGGGTTCCCTCCAGAGAAAGAGAGCGGAAAAGGGTTGCAGAGAAAGATTGTCGATAAGAAAGTCGAATGAAAAAAACGGGATGAGAAGAAATAAGGCGTAGCGAGTCGAAAGATATCTCGGGTATTGAATTAGTACTTTGGAGGTGTACCTTCAACCCTGGGGAGTTCGTGGCTGCGAGTATTCCCGTTGCCTTTATCTCCTTTCGCTCCCTCGACGCGCTAGTCGAGCAAAAGTCGGCAGACGTTTCTCATTTATTCATAGGGAACGTGAGCCGCTCAAGTAAATCAGACATATCATTTCTTCCTGTACAAGCAACGTTTCGAATTCGCATCAATTATCTTTCAATATGATATTTGTTTTACGCAGGCAATACGCATTGAAAAAGGTACAGAGGAAATACGAACCAGGATTGCACAAATTGAAGTCGTTAGTCCTCGGGCCTCGTGGATCGCTAAAATTGCATCGAAATAATGTTTCAATGTAATTGGACCACCGAAATCGTGAAAAATAATACTAAAATTCGTTCGCTTATTTTCAAAATGAATTCTCAACGTTCGAGCTACTCATTATTTGTTGACCTATTTTAAAATAGGAAGAAATAAATGAAGTGGAAAAATATGTTATTTCTAGATAAATGTGTGTCAAGAACAGAAAAATTGATTTGAGGAGAGAAAAGATTCGAAAGAGTTCCTGGGAATCCACTCACCCTGGAAATACACAAACTGTTTTAAGGTTGCATGCCGAGACAACCCTCACTGCACGCCATTCTTCCCTCATTCTAGGCCGATGCTTGTTTCTTCTTCCGAAGTATGTAAATGAAAAATTGATTGACGGGGATGAATTTTTTTGGAGCGGAATTAACCGAGGATGGATTTTATCGCAGCGAATTTTGCTTGCATAATTTTCATGGGATTTTTTCGACATACGGACCCCGAAAGCCCGAAGGGCCTGAAGTATGCCGGCTCATGTTTCTTGATTACTGAAATAAGAAGGTTTCCGGAACAAAGGTTCATTTAAGGAGACACTCGCAGTAATCTTTTTGAAGGGATTATCCTGAGCTTTCCCCTTACTTTGGGGAATTCGTACGTGATCGTTCTTTTCTCCTCGTTATTGTACAAGGAAAATGAACTCCTAATCGATAAACCGTGCGGGGTCGTGGATGTCTTCCATCCCCGTGCATGGAAAACTCGCCCACGGAAATGGCAACTCTTCCGTTAGTAGTTTGCGGAATTCAAAACAAAACTCACCGACCAATATTTCTACGAAATATCGAAGGTTTTTTTATCAGAAACCAAAGTATCAGGTTCAATAATGAGTTTTGATTATTTTTCGCGGATATTGGGCTTTTCGTTACGAAAACTCACTCATTCGTTGTTTATAAATTCAGTTTTAGTTACCGTTCCGTTGAACCTTTGGAAATGACAAAGTTGCAAACGAATTGGAAAAAACTATTGCTAGAATTCGTAGATGATAATTCTCCACCTGCCCTTTTAATAAAATGACATTCGTTCAGGGAATATTTTGAGAAAATATGATTTTCTGTCTATTTGGACACCCGAAACCCTCTCGCATGGTAAATTTCAGGGGGAAAGGGTTTCAAAAGTATGTAGAAAAACAAAGCTTCCTGTATGAGAGAATAAAATCAAGAAGAAGCGGTGTAACACGGAAAAAATGCTTTGTGGCATAAAAATAATGTTACGGAGGTCGGGGCAAAGCGGATACCGGGTCGTTTTCAACCCACAAAGGGTGTGCCCACATACTATAACTCAGCGCTTAGTCGACTTCTGACGTTTTAAATCTACACGTATAAACCATGAACTTTCGCGAGTCGTGGAAGGCGGAGAGGGGTCGAGGGTGGGAGGCAGAGGAGTGGAAGGGGTGGACTTCGCGGTGTGCGGTATTCAGGGTTGTGGCCTCGTGGAAAATCATAGAACGTGAGGTTCGGAGGACTGAACGAGAAGTGAGGTTGGATATTTTTTTTAAAAATCATGCGAAACATGAATTTTCATACGATTACTCCTGAGCACGTTGGAAAATGAAACTGCTCTGGATTCAATAGTGAAAAAGAAAGTTTTTGATTTTCTACCAGTTTTTACAACGGCAGTTTAATAACTGTTTCACATTCTCAACACTTTATTCGCGGTATTTGATCGAGCTCGTGAATGCAAATCCGTTATTGTCAGAATAAAATTTTTAAAACATGTTTATTATCGCGCACAAGACTGCAATCTTGATACTTCAAAGTGTCTTCAAGGCCTTTTATACACTTGTGAAGGGCAGACAAATCGAAATTTTTTTTATTAGATATTCTTCAAGTACAAAGTCTAAAAATATTCTCACGAAATTTCATAAATATTAGAGCATTGAATTCGTAGCTATGGGTATTTCAACCGACTGCCCGGTGTATGCGGTTGTCCAATACTTGAATCTTTAAACGTGATTATCTCAGAATCGTCTTTTCTGAAAAATACCTTTGCGTTGGGCACGATTACTAAAAAACTATTAATCCGATCCATACGAAATTTATATCACTTATTTATTATAATAAAAGCTAGAGCCTGGACGAAGGATTTCGTATTTCGCTGGTAAAAAAAATTGTAACAAAAAACCGTAAATTTAGTACCTCAAAAAATGAATTTTTTGTTAAAATTGTCGCCATTTTTTTTTTAATCAAAATTTTCACAAATCCTTCGTCCAGGCCTAAGCTATTATTATAATAAATAAGTGGTATAAATTTGATATGGATCGGTTTAATAGTTTTTCAGTTATCATCAACTGATGCTCAAAAAAAGGTGCTACTCGAATGCAGCCGGAGTTCCGCCATTTTGAGAAATTTTTTCATGAAAAAAATGGTACAAACACATGAACACACGTATAGTAATGAATGTCGCTCACAATTTTTCAATAAACATTTATTTTCTTGTGGAAAAAAAATAAGTTAAAAATAATATAAAATCACGTTATTTCGCCCGCTCCAAGTGTATAAAGGCCTTTGTGAATGAAATGATAAAAGTTCCTTCTATAATGCGTGAAAGAAGAGCTTCATTTGTACAAATCGAAGTACAGCCACAAGGAGAACTACATTTTTCAAAGTCGAACTGCAATACAATTTTGAACGGAATTTCCGATGCTTCGGAGTTGCAGGGGCAAAGAGCTACGAAGTTCGATTATGTGTCTAGTCTTTTTCTTCCTCCAACTTCTCTGAGTTATGCATAACTCGGTCGCGTACCCTTTTCACTCTCCGGTCTACCATATCGCTCTTCTTCTTTCTTTTCCTTTTTTTCTCACTACTTCTCTCTCTCTCTCTCTTTTTATTTCCTTCTTAGAGCAGCCTTTCCATTCTTACCTTTTTCTCCACCTTTTTCACGCTTGGCTGAGTTTCTTCCTCTGAAAATTTCTCGAAAAACGTCACGTAGCGTTGTCCGATGGATGCAGTGCAAGGCTGGTATAACTGTTTATGGTAAATATCAAAATTTTTCTTTCCCTCTCGATGGTCCACTTCACTTTTTTATAAAAGCAAATATAAATACACTTTCGGAACCTTCCATACCATTGGGAAATTCACATTTCGTAATACATTTTTTTTCAAGACTTACACTGTTCACCGTTTGCTTTTTGAGTATGAAAGTATTTCTTGAAATCGATACGAAACTCTTTTCGCCCGTCCATATAGCTATGAAGTTTTAATCGATTCAGTGAATTGTGGGCGTAAGCAACATTTCAAAGTGAAAGTTCTTCAATAAATAAATATATCGTTAGATTTTTTTCGTTTCAAAGATATATTTCCAGATTGAGAATCACGAACGATACGATTTTAAAAAATTCGCGTTACCTTTTTTATTCATTTATAAAACCACACAAAACAAACAAATCATAAACGAGTGCATTTCGCATGGAACAATTTATCTACTTAATATTTTTGTTTTTCGCATCTCTCATTCTGATTTCTTTCGAGCTCATCCCATCACCACTCCACTAACTTCCTCTTCCTGTGAATCCCTCAGAGTGTTTCCTATAACCAGTCCTTTCTGGTGCACCATTCTATAAAATTTGTATGCAGAGCCAAGGGAAACTGTGGAAAATGCAGTCCCTGAGGATGGCTATGTTTTACTGAGTCTTGGTTGCAGTATTCGAAATTCAGAAAAAGTGGTTTTCACTCGAAGCTCGATCTACGAGCTGTCACCCAACCGAGTACTGTCCTGGCCCGAGGCTGCTCATCTTCAGAAATTACTGTCCCCATTATTAAGTAATAATTAACCGAAGCGATCGCTTTGAAAGCAGAGACCTTATTCGATAGTTTGATTTGAATAAAAACAAAGTGATTTCCAGTCAAGGTTCAAAAAAATTTATATTTTTGCGGACAAGTTTTCTACAGTTTAGTATTCATTCATATCCGGTAGTTGACGATTTGTGGCACGACATCTGAGCATGAAAATTTAGTTAGAATCGGTCGTGATCTCATTACCGGTTGCATTTTCAAAGAAGCATTCCAATTTTCGTCCTTTGGGATTACAATTAATTATGAACGTTATACGGTACTCCGATAGCTCCAAATAATGTTGTACAGCCTTACACTGGTGCTGAAGGTTGATGATACATCCAAAATTAATTAACGTCCTGTCGTTCCGGGGAAGCTATCTCTGGATGTTCTATGCATCATCTCTCCATCTCTTTCGCTTGTTACTGTAATACGGGGACAGGTTCTATTGTATAAAATCCATGCCATATATCTAACGTACACTGGGTGGCTCCCTCGTTCGTGGTTATTCCGGTATATTTAGGTATTGTGAGAATTTGATTTATTTTTTATTGAAAATATTTTTCGATGTAATAAATTCGGTTTATTTTTGCTCCCAAGACATTTTATTACTCAGACGATCTGCAATAATTGTTTCGTGGAAGTAACTTTTATTGCCTCATTTTTCTACTTTTCGAGGCCTTCCTCTAGACAAAACTCTTGCACTCTCCAAGGCAGGATTCGAGGGGCAAGACGGAATTTCGATTGTTCAGAATCTTTTTCCCTGGGGGAGTTAGAATTCGAAGATCGATGATGTAGTCGCGATGCGATGAGCCCGAAATCAAAGAGCACGAGTTTTTGCGTCGATTACAATGGTCCGGTAATTAAGGAGGGCGCCAGTTTTCCCTACTCTTAAGGCCTTATGTAGTACACTTGCAGCGGGCGAAAAAACGTGATTTTTCGTGATGAACGAGTAAGAAGTGAACAACGAAATTCAGTTGAAGAATTAGCCTTTGTCAAAAAAAGATTTCTCAGAAAAGTAATTGACCTGATTTATGAAAACTAAAACTATGAGCCAGAATCCTGTGAGTCGAGTTTCTCAATTTCCTGAGTTGTTTAGCTCTTATACTCGGTGACCCGCTCTCCAAATTTGCAAGTGTATTCCTATTCACTCTCAATATTGATTGAAACAATATCAAATCAGTCTTCAATAAGGAGGTTTGTGTTACAGGTCAGGCTTAATGATTGTTCACGAGCACGAAATCAACATGCTTGTACGGATATTCAAGAAAGTTGAGATGTTGATTTTAAAAACCCTTCCCCTTTTTTTGCTCGCGACGATGTTCCAGCAGACTGGAAGCGAGAGGCTCTTTGCTCGTCAACGTTATATTACTTATGTTATACGCTGTGCGTGAAAACGTCTGTAAAACTGTCGTCAACAGTTTAAACGTTTTATGACATTTTCGCGGCGAATTCTCGTTGGCTTTTGCTGGGAGGTAACGAAAGCGGAAAACCTGTCGTAGCCGAGTGACTCGAGAGGCAAGCTCGTGTAATACATCTGAAATTGGCTTGAACGTCGTGCTCGCGACGCGGTAAATAGCCCCGACAGAATCCAACATTTTGCTCTGCATATACGCTTTCGTATATTCATAAATATATTTATTTAAATGTCCATGCTGCACGCGTGTTGAAATCAAAATAGGTGATTCGTCGCGTTCAAGCCTCATCGTTTCGTTTGAACTCGCCTCAAATTGCATTCGCACCGTTGCTATATCTCATCAACATTAAACATTTGTAATAATGGCCTCCCAGTTTTCGAGGACGTTGTTACATCATTGACGTCTTCGTGGACGCGTTGCAACATCTAAATCTGTGGTGTCATAAAATCATGATTTTTATACAATTGCTACTTCTCTAAACGATGTTTCTGTTAACTCGTTTGACGCATTGTGATGATTTTTATATTTACTCCTTTATTTATAACAATGCTTGCTATTTTTTAGCATATAAATATGAGACACATTTTGTTTTTCTTATTTATTGCGGACGCCACATTTCTGCACATATAGATACCGTAAAAGGCAAATATCATTGTCGGTGTCTGTATGAATATTTGCGAAGACATTTTTTATCAACGTCCCCTAATAATTCGCTTCTCGAATCGTGTAACAAAATGAAATAAATCTAACCCAATGGGCCTTATCGATTTTACAGGAGAATCTCGTCACTATCAGTCAAAAAATAATTCAACTCATTTCGCGGTATTTTAGATCTGAATAATGTATACTTCAGAATTTGAAGTCGTGTTGCTTCCCGATCTTTCCGAGTTGTCGAGTCCTCTCACCGCCAGGTTATTTCAATAGCATTTTATGTTATTGGAAGAGTTTTCTTCATTTAGTGTGTTTTCGGAGAGAATGAATCTGCAGCTTGATTCAAAACTATTTTATTCGTTTAATCATGTTTAACCTTGTGACGATGAAATATTTTATTGTCACTCCGTAATTCCACATTTCGTTCTTCCAATGACTTTTTTCTCAGTGGACTTTCGAGCCGGCCACTAGGAAAGACGCCAACTCGTTATACATCGAATACATCGATGCATGAAATCGATCTTTACAGCATCAATTCAACGAATGCGCAGTAAAAATAGTCGTTATATCGGGAATTCAAAAAAAAAGGTTGAGCCCAAAGAAATGTTGATAATCCCATGTCCCTTTTTTCGGTTGGAAATGACCTTAAGATTCGTCGATAAGAATTTGCTAAAATGGAAAAGTATCCCCTCGTTTTTTCAGAGCCGAAGTTTCCCCAGATTTCAAAGGTTTGTAATGTTTTTACGTGTCTAGAAATCGACTCGTTCGCGCAGTCAGATTCATTGGGTTGAGGTAAAGAAAACGAGGAAAAAAGACATTGTGACTCCGAATACGTGTCAGTGGGAGAGCTTCTCGTAGTCATCTCGATCACGCTCGTTCGATCGTATCGTTAAACGCACGCGTACGTAGAGATAGAAAATATAGAAATGTATAGTTTCTCGGGTCACGAAGCCACGTATTGCCGGTTACGGATATAAACTGAGAACTGTCAGAGATCTCACAAAAGTGTGTGTGTGCGCACACACTTGTGCGGTCCTCGTCTGCTGTTCCACTGCGATACGTCTAACGTTTCTATAGCAGATCGAAACTTTCTGGGCTGGCGAAGTCCGCAGTCGCATTGTAGAAGCGACATGGGATCGCAATACCGGTACGCGCTGGTGCGCATATGCTTGTAAGTCTCTCGTTATGCGACGTGTATAGATTCGGTTACGTACAGTCCTAATCCCTTCGACTTAATTCTATACCTCTTAATAATCCTTTTCCTCCACAAAATGTTGTCTCTTGTTCGATGCTGAGCTCTTAATAGGAGTAATCTTGAGGCGTCCGATGAATTTTTATGTCGTAAAAAATTGGGAAATTCGGCAAGAAATATTGATACCGATGTGCAAAACGTTATTGGAAAATAATTTTCTCCTCCAAAGGCTGCTTGTGTACGGGCTGGTCAAATTGAATTCTGAAAATTTGATGAGCTTCTCATCAAAACTGTAATTTGTATCCAGTGATTCGAAGTCGATCGATTAAAATTAAGACTCCACGTTGAGCGTTATTTGTTGAGTGTAAAATTGTGAGATTTGGATTTTCGAATAGATCTCGCCTCGAGCGCATGAACGCAAATTCGTCGATGAATTTTTAAGTCGTCTCGTGTAAGACAAGACGTAAGAACACGAGTGGATTTCCATTTTCTTTAACTTTTGAATGGGACTGTGTCGCCTAAGCATTTGCAGCCTTCGTTGGCTTGGTTAACGATTTTCACGACTCAACTCCTCCGAGATATAGCGCTTTTACTCTCGGGGTAAACTCGGTGATGAACATGCGTGAAATTAATGGGTATGTACCCGCCAGCAGAATTTCTCAAGTGGATGCTGCTCCAGGGGTAGGGATTCGGAGGCAATAAAAAATACAACTAGGAAATTGTGAGGACACGAAGTGAGTTCGGAATGAAGTGGAAGATGGAGATAAAGTGACAAAAGGATGAGCTTCTATTCTTGTACTATTTCTCTGTAGCATATGCACATCGTACATCCTCCATACTTGTAACCTATAAAGTATGCATGTGTTAAGGTATCTTGTTGCAGCTTGTTACATACCGATGCTCCATAATGTATTGTAGTACTGTAAATGTTTTTTTTATCCCAAACGACAAACACACAAAGACGTAGCGAAGAAGCTCTTTGTGAGTCTGCTAATAAAAATCCATAAATAAAGACAGACGAAGATGCATAAATAAAAATTTTACAGAAAATAAATTTTCCAGCACGAACGGATGGTATTTTTAAAAAATTGTTTGAAATGCATTTTCACAAAATCGGGTCTGAAACTGATGCTTCGATAATGCAAGTTTCATTGTACACGAAGGATTATTTATAGAAAATGTTACCAAATTTGTTAGCGGTTGACTGCAAAAAAATCAAATTGCAATGAAAAAAGTCAAATTTAAGGGCTGCTACGTTAAAATCTTTTGGCTTCGGTGATCTCGTCAGTGAATTTACGTAATATACAATTCGGAGAACAAGATGTTTCGTATAGTTATCAAAGTTGAGGAAAAAGCTGGGAAGAATATAAAATAAGAGGAGAGAAGGGATATTCTGCAAACGACGTTGTTTTTTTTTGTGTAGTTTGGTAATTCTTTGCACCAACTGTGCAACGTACATTGCGAGTAATCTGATTCTCGACAACCTCGAGTTCAACACGTACAGAAAGTTTATCCCTTGGAAACTTCTTTTACCTTTCGCCGTTGCCTGTTTTATTCCTATTTTTACCATTTGAAGTGCTCCTTGTTTGTGCCCAATTCTGCTACGTGCTATTCGTACATTGCTTCTATTTTTTCGTAACGTGATCAAATTGTTTTATACATGAAAGCATTTTGTAATTGATTTTTCTCGAAAAAGAGTTTTCCGGGCATGTCGATGAAAATGGAAGGAAAATTAATTACACACGCGTATAGCTGTATTAAGTGCTTTAAAAAATATCATAACCTTCCATTATGTAAGTACTCAACTGCAGAGGGCTCCGAACGAGGAGGAAGACAACGAAGAGGAAAAAAGGAGGGATAATGCGTCCTCGTTCGAGTTTTTAAGGTCTCACGTGTCTCCGATATACACTCTCCTTTTATAGTTTTTTTTTTCTCTTTTTTTCGAGACAACGAGCGGACGAGCTAATTTGTCTGACTATGTTATCTCTTACGCAGTGTATAATGGATCAGGCTCTTTAGCTTAATCTATGAAAGTCTTACTGTGAATCCGAATATGTCGAATGAAAAATTATTTATGAGAACACTCTCCTCGCCATTCGTATTATCGTTTCGAAATATTTCGGTTGCCGGAAGAAATTTATACACAATTTCTCTTGTTCCTTGGGGGGTTTTTATTTTTTTAGCTCACTCAGCAATCAACGTAGCTCAGTGTCCAGATAATCAGTTTTAAAGACAGTTTTTCGTAAGTTTCGGAATGCTTCGTTATGATTGATGGGGATTTTTTAATTGACATGTCATCAATTATGAAAATTTTGATGGACTCTTCGGGAATATTTATTCGATTCGCTGAACACCATTTCTCTCGTATTTTCTTTCAATGTACGATTGAATTTTTCGTTTGTTTGTTTTGTTCTTTTTTTTTTCATTTTGAGTTTTGTATTTCATCAAAGCGTTGTAGAATGTTTTGCGCAAGAAAATTGACATTATGACTCGCGCCAGTCCAACTCCAGAGCTGTTTTAATTCACATCTATGATTGTCAAGGCTTTTTAGTGTCGTCTAGAGTGGCAATTTCCAAGGTCTCTGTGCATACGCGCAGAATAGACGGTCGAGTCACGCTAATAGTGCTAAAAATGAGCTGGGACGAGCTATAATTGTTCGCTCGTATCAACGGGCCTCGCAACAAACCGTTCGACAAAACTCGTCTTCGCTCGCTTATTAATTACGTCGACTACGAACTGGCTGACATTGAATGAATTTCTAGAGTTATTTTTTTCAAATAAAAAACAATGCATCGGAGTGATATTCCAAGCGGATGGCACGCATTTTTCAATATTTTCTGGTCTTAAAAAATCTGACTCGAAACGATTCTTCAAGTTTTTGGAAAAAAACTTAAGTGAATATGCGAGTGATAAGTTTTCCAGCTATTTTTGATGAAGCACCAAATGGCAGCATCACTTTTCGCGGGGTCGTTGAATCGTCGACAATTTTCAATTTGTCGGGGCGCCTCCGGATCTCCGTTTCTTTTTTAAAATCTGCTTTGCCAATTCTCTTTTTCGTCCTCGTTCTCTATATCAAACGACCTGCTTTCACTATTTATATATTTTTCCACTCGTTCGTTTTACCCCTGTTTTTTCCCTTTCTCCCTTTTTCAGAAAACTCGCAGTGCCATGTTGCAAGCGTCAAAGATCCAATGTTTACAAGTGAATCTGAAAGAGCGAGAGATAGAAAAAAAGAGAGAGCAGGCTCGATACAGGAATCGTTAACGTGAAATTTCCGGTTCCACGCTTCTCTATTTCCGTCCGTACCTTTTCGTCTGTCAAACCACTCTTCCCTCCTTTTCGCGCAATTTTGCACCTCCGTCCTGCGCTCCATAGTCGACCACACACCCTCCATTCCTTCGTATCTTCACGCTAACTGTATGAATGCATATGTCACGTCGCATTGGTATTCTAGACAAAAAATATCATCACAATACAATGAAAATACGTCTGAATGCGAAATAAGTTCATTTTTCACGACTCGTATCCTGCGGAGAATTCAAAAGATCGACTGTTTTATTGAAATCAAATTAAATTAGCCTGAATGGCTTTCGTTGATTCGAACGCTAGATCAGAAACATTTTTTCAATACTGTAGCGCTGCTTATATTACTGTGAGATACATTTTTGTATGGAATAATTGATGGGGGCAATTGAATCATCCACCCCGCGAAGGGTATCAATGAAACAAATCATCATTTGAACTTGTTGAATTTACAAAATAAGCTGAATTATACTTCGGACGTATTTCGAGCTGATTGCTGGCCCGAGTAAATTTTCAATGGGTCAACGAAATTCATTCGTTAATGCACCAAACTCGTGATTGATGGAAACGAATGATTTCCCAGAATGAAATCGGGCCGCTGAACATGTTTTACGGTAACTCGTTAATCGAAATTAATTAAACGGGCGATTCGTCGTGACCGTTCACCAACGCCGAAATGACCCAGAAAGTTGCAATTCGAGGTGGCCTACAACTCAGCATAGGCAACATAGTAAACCTCGTCGCACTGTTAAAAGTTCGTTCATAATCGTGAACAATTTAGCATTGGGAACTGAAATTCATGCAAAAAGACACGAATTACAGTATAAAATGATAACTTAAAAAAAAATAAAATAAAATAAAAAAAAAAATAAAACCTGATTTGAAGGAAAATGGGCTGAAGATCATCGAAATTTTCATCGAACAAAAGCGCCATTAAAATTTTTCAATCCGTGTGAAATTCTGCCAGGGAAGTAATGATTTAAACGTGTTTTCTTTCAGGAAGAAAGCTCGCGGAGTCACGTTACCTTCAACCTTTTCCAATGCGATGAGGGAGAAGCAAGAAAGAAAGATCGTATCGATAAGCTCTCGTTACATAGCTACGATTAGCACGTCGTCGAGGCTTGTGTGCGTGTCTCGGTTAAATTTTATACGCACATGAACCTCGACACTTGCCCGCACCTTGCAGACGTGTTTTTTTTTACGTTCACAAGCATCACGTATACCGGTTGGTGAGAAAAAATCACGAGTGTGTTGCACCCGAGATTTATATCCATGACGAGAGTTTCCATCGTAAAGTTCTCGAGGTCCCTCCTAGTTGCGTTGTAACAGTAATCATAGTAGCATTTTGTCTTGGACACTCCTCCGAATAGTCGGTCTTCCGCTGGGCTTTCTTTCTGTTTTTCTTTTTTCACGTTCACCGCAGTCTCTTCCGCTGGTTGAAAATCATTACTCTCGTTCGTTTTTTCTTCTTCTTTTTCCTTTTCCTTTATCCCTTGAGTAATTTTTAAAATGAAACACATTAGCAACTCTCTTGGAGGAAAAAAGACCAAGAAATCTCTCGTTAGCGGCGCGATAGCGTACATCGGGAAACTAATAATCATTATCATTAAATGCGTGTGATTAAGATCGAGATGTTTATAGAAGTGATACAACGGGGAATCGATCCGGCGGTACAGAGGTTTCCGGAGGCTCTTATAACGATTTAATTGCGATTTAATCGAAACTCTGTGTGTTCCATTAGGCTTTCTTGGCAATTATTTCCTCTCGCTTGAGCGTTTCTGTATCTTGCCACATGAGTCAGTGTTATTTGGAATAAATTTTTCGAGGAAACTCGTGAAAGTAAATAATCATTGGTTCTTAAAAATAATGAAAATTAAATATTATTGAACAGCATTGGTCGATCAAAGGCTCACATTTTATTCATTATTTTTTGCTACACGTGAGAACGTCTGTCCATCGCACGATATTGAACTGTTTGAATCATTCGTTCGAAAGTATCGAAAGTTTTATTCAACCGCCGCGATATAATTTATGCGAGTGTATTTTCGCGATCCTTAGCTTTCGCATATGCGAATATTGGTCCGAATGATAAACGAGTGAGACGGATTTAGAGGGCGCACCTGTGCCGCCAACGACGCGATCGGAAATTTCTCCGGTGACGAGGACGTACGAGGATTTGCATTTTAGTGCCTCTAGCATATGCGATTCGATAGATCCGGATGCGCTCGTATGCCCTCCATATACACGAATCTCTAAGCTCTTGACTCTCGCAAATAATCCTTGTTGACACAAACATCTCGACATTTAGGGCAAAGATATTAAACCATAAGTAAATTATTCGGAGGTAATGAAATTTCGGCGGATTTTGAGGGATCCTGTAATTGTTGTAAAAATCTCGTATAATCATTCTGCTTTTAGTTTTAACCTGCATGATATTTTATACCCGATACTCCCTCGACGATCCCTGAAATAGCCTCAAAATGGCCGATGACGATACGCGCGAATACGAATTTCCATAAATTTCCATCAATTTTAGTCATACGCGCCGCAAACATTAATCAATGTTCATGAGACTGATTCAAATTTTCGGGTGGGGTTCAATATGTCGAATAACTGAATTGTAGAACGGTCGATATTTCGAAATTTTAAAAGTTGTGATATCAGTTTGGAGAAAAATAAGTTATTCGAAATTCTTATTCCCAATCAACTATTCAGCAGATTGCGCGTTTAATCAAAAATTCCTTCTTTGAATTCATATTTACCCGAAAATATATATTTCGATAATTTTCATTTCGAATGCAATTTTAACAGATCATCCGAATGTCAAAAGTTCATATTTTCGAATTCAAAATGGACAGTAATTGTTTTACAGACAGACCAGAATATAGAGAAGCAAAAAATCGAAAGTGAATTTTTCGAGCCTATAAAACTTGGATATGCAGAATAGCGATGGCTCGAAAAGGCGAAAGTCAAAATGGCGATGTTTAAAATGGGAGATCACCGGTCTGAGTAAGTGAGTGAGTGAGACGCGTGTATTTAGAGCTCTGCTGCATTTCTTTATTTTGATCGATCGACTTTCTAACGTTTCGCTATTTTGACTGTTCGACTTTTTGGTGTTTCAGTATTTCGACCTCAGTAATATTTCGTATTTCGTTATTATATTTTCAAAATTGTCAATTTTCACAGTATCGCTGACTGTAGTAATTTATGAATCGAAAGAGTGGTAGTCGAATTTTCGAAAAATCGATATTTTAATCATCGTCCTATGGGCGATTGTTACATTTTATTTTCGATGTAAACGTTCTTCGAACCTTGCAATTTCTGCTTTATTTATTTTCGGCATTCAAAGCTCTACTCGAATCTATCCGTCTCCATATTATCATTCGAAGTTTATAAATTCGAGATTTTAGCTGTTCGAAATTTTAGTCATTCCAACATTTGATCCCCACCCAAATTTTCGTGTATAATGCGATCAAAGATTTTTCACGAACATAAGGGGTCTGCCCTAATTAGAATTTTCAAAAAATCGATTATTTTTATTGCATTTCTCGAAAGTATACATATTTATAAGTATCATACTAAAATTTTATAAAGATCTGAGCAGCCTAAGTACTTTTGAGCGACGTTTACTTGTCTGTCTGAGTACGAATTTTGAGCAGAACTATTAAAAAAAAAAAAAAAAAAAAAAAAAAAACAATGAAAAAAACGTGCTTTTTCGTAGTTTCTGGAAAAATGGCTGCGATTTTGCCATTTTTGAAAAAATTGAAAATTGTATGATTCGCGCTATAGCCATTTACCTATTGAGTCTAAAACCATTTTTATTTTTCTTCTCCGATCATCCATTCCAGAGATTTTGTCTCCTTCCCTATTTTTCTGTACGAAAACTGAGTAAAATGAATATTGAAAAAATTTTGTTCTGTATTTTAATAGTGTGGGTATATTTTAGGCCTAACACTTTTTATTTCCATATTTATATTTTAAACCGGTCAAAACAATTTGTAAAAATAGTCTTTTTTTTTCGTCCGAATCATTAGCGTAGACCACATGAGCATTCAGCGCGTCAAATTTTACTTGAATCGCAGGTATTGAAGGTGATTTACTAATTGTTTTTTTTTTTTTTTTTTCATCAAAGGATTCAAGTGATATGATAATGAGATTGAACGAAATTTATGGTGTTTCGCTGATTATCGATTCTCGGTAGTTACATCTTTCGCATAGATGAAAATATGAATTCTCTTCATTAAAAATACAAAAGTTTCGTTTAGTCATATATGTACGTTGACGGGGACAATCTGTTCTGAGAACGGTGACTTCGTGATTGTTTCGCATGCAAATATATCTTTACACGTGCGTGAAATGGTTGAAGAATATGCTTCCATGTCCAAACAAAAGAAGCGAAACGTCGTTCGAGAGGTTAAAAATTTGTCGCAATGAACCGCAAGTTTGAACGTTGCTCAATCATCGTAACTTCCGTAATTCTTGTTTCGTTCGGAGTTCACTCGAAACTTTTAAATTTCTAAACAACAGTTCAGTGTGATAAATAATCCTTTTTCTTCTTCTCATTCCAGGTAAGGAACGGTTACTTTTACACCATGCACTGATTTCGAGCTACATCCACGTGAGTAAATTGTTTTTAAAGATTTTTTAGAAAGTCTCGATGTTTCAACGTCAAAAAATGTCTTCGACTGGAATTTTCGAAATATTTTTATTTTCCAATTCTCGTAATTGTCTCCTCATATTCAAAGAAAAGATTTCCTGCTGGATGTTATTCGAGTGGTGCTTCAACTTCGAATAAGCCGTTTAAGTGATTTTATCCACTTCGAAACTGACGTTTAATGCTCAATAACGTTTCTACCATTATCTTGAGCGGTTAAATTAAGCATCGCACCCACGCATCCTGCGTATTCTAATTGAGTGTGCATCCTGCATAATCGGGTATAGATGGGCACGCTGCACGAGCGTTTTGCGGGATCTGCAATAGCTGCTCATTTATTCTCATCGCGTTTAACACACCCCGGGTCGATCGGGCGCGAAAGTGCGAGACTTTAACTCGGCGACGCGCGGCGTCAATAGGTCAGCTTCGTTCTATAATGCGTGACTTTTTAATATCGCACTGATCACCATCGGAAAGTGAGGTTCTTCGTGCATCATTTCGTTACGCCGATTTTTAATCCAGTAATCTATCGTTGTTGGCGTCGATTCAAACTCGGGTTCGCCATAAAAGTACCGACAATGGCTTTCTACTGGCCTTTGCTGGCTCTTCCGCTTGTGAATTCAATTTCTTCTTCGACATCTGTGCATTGAAACAATAAAGGTTTGTAAACAATGCCGGAAAATTCACAGTTCATTCGCACATCGAGCTCGGTCACACTTCGTCGTCGAATAGCTACAATTTCATTGAAAATATTTTCCCTTTAAGGCCTTAAGAAATTTCATAAATATTAGAGCATTGAATTCGTAGCTATGGCTATTTCAACCGACTGCCCGGTGCGCGCGGTCGTCCAATACTTGAATCTTTAAACGCGATTATCTCAGAATCGTCTTTTTTTAAAAATATACCTTTGCGGTGGAGACTATTACTAAAAAACTATTAATCCGATCCATACGAAATTTATACCACTTATTTATTATAATAAAAGCTAGAGCCTGGACGAAGGATTTCGTATTTCGCTGGTAAAAAAAATTGTAACAAAAAAACTGAAAATTAAGTACCTCAAAAAATGAATTTTTTGTTAAGACTGTCGCCTTTTTTTAATCAAAATTTTTACAAATGTCGTTTACAGTTTTTAAATAAACATTTATTTTCTTGTCGAAAAAAAATGAAAAACATCACGTTTTATCGCCCGCTGCAAGTGTATATAAGGCCTTAAAAGGAGCTCGGTAATCTCGTATTGCGAAACACCCCAAAGATTTTGGGACTCCGAAGAATTTTCTTTTCTCGTGTTTCTCGTTGGGACTCGATAAACGCGAGATGAAATTGTATTTAGCAATAAAAGTATGTAAAGCCTGAGAATGAAAAATGAATTTTAATTCAAAGTATAAACTTTTTATTCTTCTTTACCGTCAGAGATTTGAATACCGTTTTTTTTTTCCAGGGTGAATAGAGGACGTTGTCGAATATTCAATTGTGTAGTAAAGAAGTCAGATAGTTCGATAAAATGAATCCGTATAAATATGAGCTCCGGGAGTATTGTTGCATCGTGTACTCTTGATCAGAGTTGATTGTGAGTTTCGATGTCACCGTTGGTGATTTGAGCGAGGAGACTCCTATCGACGAGTTCTGCCAATTTTCCGATTTATCGCGTATCCATTAATCGGCATTTATGGCCTCAGGACGTAAACGCATTTATGGCTCACTCGATAGGAGCTTTTCTCTCTCTCTCTCTCTCTCTCTCGTACAAACTGTGGATTTCATATCGTATGTCTCTTGATGGCGTCACACGATTTTATGTAGCTGGATCGTCGAGCCAGACACACCGTCATCTCCCGTCGTTATTTTCTCCTCCGAGCTTATGATTTTCACGAATGAAAATATGTGCCGCATGCTTTTTCACGATCGCTCGTGTATACCATTCAAATGTACATTTGGCGTTGTTTCCTTTACGACGATAAGAAAAGAAAAAAACAAATTCTCCCGTTATTTCAAAGTGGGATAGAATCTTGAGCAAAGATTATGTTCCGAGATTGAATGTTTCATGCGAAATTATACTTATACATCGTGGTCACTCGCCTCCTTTTCCTTTACACGTTTTTCATCGCGTTTTAGTACAAAATTCAACACAACGAATATTCATATTATTATTATTATTGTATTCTTAAAAAACAAAATTACGAATCGACGCGATTTCATCTCGTTTTTCGACTTCACAAATCGCATGAAAGTATATATCGAATTTAAACGGTGAATCAACTTTGCACCGGATGTTAAAATTCCTATTTGAATCATCTGTCACTCGAGCGTCGATAGGGAGTAACGCAGAGACGTGTTTGGCTTCCCTCTCACTTCGGTGCGTACGAGAAGACTCGAGAAAATTTCAAAGAGGTCGCGCGCCGAATCGAAGAATATAATCGAGAAAGGTGTGTAGTACCCCCGTAGCGAAGTACAGGGAAGCATAGAAGGTTCGCCTGTAGCATCGTGCCACCGGATCGAAATTGAAATTGGGATTGAAATTGGAAATCGGAAAGTGATACGGCAGTAGCCTCGGCAGGTAGAGAGGTTTTCACTTCTAGACCTCGCGAGGATCTTCGACTCGAGAGCAAGGCAAAATATGCACGAGTTTTACTCGCCTTGGCCACCTGCCCCTCTCCTTCGCACTCTCGACCCTTTACAATCCGCAGCAGCTCGTATATATACGTGCATTCACGTACATACACATTTTGACACTTCACCCTTTCTCTTCTTCCATTAAATCGCTCCCATACAATCATGTAAATTGTTACCGATTACTATTTGCATCTACTTTCCTGCCGTCTACTTTCTACTCCGCTTGTCATTCGTTTCCCTCTCGCCGTTTATCATTGAATATGTCTGCACGGATCTCTACAAATTTACATTTTTTTGTATTTTCTTATCGTTCCAAAGAGCTCGATGACAACTTTTGACTGGAGGGGATTTATTGCGTTGAGGATAAATGTAACATCGGTCGGATCGTTTTCAATGCCGGTGTGATGATCGTTGTTTGAAACATTACGGTTCTTCTCCACGACCAACAGTTTCTCGTTCGCGTGATCGTAAACGCATTGGTAAAAAAGCTAATTTTTACTTCTAGAATGACTCTCGTTCGATTTCGCGACAATCAATTTCTTTTTGTCACAAATAATGGGAAAATATTGAAATGTCAAGAAGGCTTGAATTAGTTGAAAATTTGTTTATTTCAAAATTCACACGTCGGGATTCAATTTTCAATCTCTTGCCAGTCGATTTTAGGATACTTGCACAATAATTTTCTTTAGTCCACGAGTCGAACGTCTTTCAATCGCGTGTGTTTTGGTCGATCAATGTGCAAGTCGTGAGTTTTAATTAACTCGTTCCTAAAAGCAATGCCGCAACCACGTTTTTCCTCAACAATTGCTTCGTGCGATCCCATCTAACGAATTTCCTCTGACTCCCCATTTTGAAATATCCTTTCAAAGGAAAAATATGTAATCGAAGTGTCTGAGGTTTCAAGCTCTGGAAAATACCCTCGTGAACTTCCAACGCCGAACGAATAATTCCCGGGAAAATTCAGATAAAGGTGGCGCCTCGTCACACTTTCCCTATCTCCGTTTTGTTCAACCTGCTTCCTCGCCGAATGCGTCAGCATTTGACGTTTCATATTTTCTCTATTGATTCATGATTTATCTACCGATCAGGCTCGTAACATTTCTATGGAAACTGAAATTTACGGTGAACTCTCACCTGGCATTTCCCAAGCAACCTCAACTATATGAAATAGCTCAACTCAACCCTGATCATCGATTTAGCTTTTATGCTAAACTTTCTCATTGTGTATGGGGATTGTTATGTAAACATTTTATTTTCAAGCATCTATTCAAGAGCTTTAATCCCAAACACAATTTCTCGACCCCGAAAGATAAGAATTTTCGAAATATTTTTATCCGCGTTTCGTTTCAAACGACTTTTTATAATATTTTGCTCCGCCACAAAATCAATTTGGTGCATCCAGTACAGATAAAAAAAAAAAAAAAAAAAAAAAAAACAATGAGAGAGTTGATTGCGCAGATAAAGTCACTTTTCATGCCGGTTCAATTCGGAATGAAGTCGATAATGTGTTGTTGGCATAAAAAATGCTAACTTGGTCAATTTTTGGGATGCGGCGATATCTTATCGATGAAAATTGATCATGAAAATCTCCATCGATAAACAAGTTTCATTAGCAGCACGTAACGTTATTTTGCTCTTCGACGCCAGAAGTACTTCCCATGTTTTTTACCTTTTTTATCTTGATCGTTGAGCCGTAATTCAGGTACTTGTTGCAGGATTATATGCATTTCATATGCAATAAGATTCGTTTGACATTTGAAGAAAGTCTTTTTTTCCTCCTTGTTTTTTTTCCTGTCGTTCAAGTTTTCTTCGAGCCGCGTCGACGTCGTTTTCTGTTTATACGTACACTGCAACTTCGCTGGACAAACTTCCATTAATAATTTTTATGGCGAACGATTTTTTACATTGCAGAGTTCCCCTGACAGTTCCACTCATTACTCTTTTATTTCCTCGCACGCCTTCACGGATTTGACATTTGTAGATTCTGGGACAACGATCGATGAGGAGAGTTTTTTTGCAATTGCGAAAAATTGGTATATCTTGCATCAATATTTCTTGTCCCTGACACTTTCATATTTCATCGCGACTGCATGCTGCTTCGTGTTGTCAACGTTTTCACGAGGATTGTCAAATAACAAAGAAATGAAACTTCATTGATCGAGCATCGTGACAAGAAAAACTGCATGTTTTTACGCACTGACGAATTCCTCCAATTCCAATAATATTTGGTCCACTGTTTTTCGTTACCGTAATCAGTCTCGTGCGATGTTCCGTCGTGAGACAAACTATTCCAGTATTCCACTTGCACCATAAACACGAAGAATTTCACGCTTTTGTCACTATTCGCGGTATAAGGAAAATAATAAATGCGACCAAAACATCGTTTTCATTCCGTGTTATTCGTAGTTTACCGACCATCCATGCGACTTCTCACAAAAAGTAGAAAATCCTGTCGATCCTGCTGTCGTCAAACCTCTTCCCTTTCGTGTATGCCTCAAACGAACTCACCCATCAGCTCACTTACCGTTTGAGTAGAAAAAAGCGATCAACTTTATTCTCGCAATTGTTCCCCCAACGGGTCGTCAATTTCGACGATCGCACAGTCCCGTTTCGGCGGTGGTTGAACATCGCGTTTTCTCGTGGTCGGCGAGGGACAGATCGAGTCGAGCAAGGGGTATTAACAGTTACAGTAAAACGTGAAAATAGCGTTGTAGAGATTATTTCGTATGGAGACGAAAGGGCTGAGCGGACGGTACATGGGGTCGGGAACGTTGACGAGTCCAGGCACAGCGCGCTCGTGCAAACTTTCCGCGGTATATACTCTCATTAACGACCGCACTCTCATGGAGCGTTATTAATGTAACTGCAGGAAGAAAAGGAGAGGCGCGAGGAAAAATATGAAACTAGCGTTCGTCGCCCAGTCACGAAGAGACCTCGGTAATTGTCCACGATGCCATGAATCTTTATGCACAACAATCTATACCTATATACTAGCTTAAAGTGTATAGAAAGTAACGGCCGATGTTTCTTAGCGTAATTATGGTCATCTAAAGTCCTGATTCCCGGTAACGTCGATATGCGCCGCTATCGATTTCGCAGCATACTTTTTCCCCCATAAAATCACAAACTCGCATGCCCACTCCCGTTTTATTTCTTCGAATACACACGCTCACGAGTGTCTATCTACGTGCCAATATTTTTATCCATAACTTCAAATACGTGTATGCCACACTTGCAGTTTTATGTATCATATAATACACGTACTGTTTCAAAGTCCTTGAGCTTGCGTGCTCGCAAAACGTTCGTAAAAGTTCCGTCAGCACTGGCTCTTTAAAAGTCGAACCCTAAACGAACCTCGGTACGAATTACACTTGAACTCCGTCTCGACCTTATATTACCTCTTCCCAAGTCGTGCCAGCAATCCCGATGAGTATATCGGTACACTTGCTTCCATATGCAAAGCAGCCTTTGCGGCTGCCTTCGAGTGAAATTCGAAAGACTCTAATTATTATTCTAACATGTATGTGTTCATTTGTTTCGTGGAAATTTGCGGAATGAGAATAAGATTCAGGTCGACCGAGAGAGAAATATTTGTGTAAGAATGAAAAAGGCGAACGAGATCGCGTGGATGGCCACTGAAAAAAAGCTGTTTGTGAAATTTTGCCTATTTTTAGTAAAAGTAAGACAAAAGTTCACTCGGGAGCTTCGCTAACTCAGGGAATCGTGAACTCTTCGATGTTTTGCTGACTTTTCATTGCTTTCGAGAATATATTGATGAAAAAACAGAAGATTCGTGTTGAATTTACAGAACGACGAGGATCCCCGTTCTGTGTGAATGACAACGAACGGAGACGATCGGTATGTTGAAAATAAACGACGTTGAATAAAATGAATTAAAAATAGCGCTTCATCCCCGCAATTTGATATTCAATTCCGATGAATAGAAATGCAGTAATGATCTTGGCTTTTACCGAGTCAGCGATGTCGCGAGTACTACCCGTGAAAATTAACGGTCGGTAACGGAAGTTAGAGGAAGAAGGAGATAAAAATGTGGAGAAGGCGTTTTAATGAATGCTCACGGGTATGGCGGAAGTCACGCCGTTCTCTTCGCGCTCCCTCTTGAGATTCTTCGTTGTCATCGAGTTCTCGCCTCTTGATGCTCCAACGCTTGGCAGAAGTTTCTCAAACTGTTCACTGTGATGAACCGCAAGGAGATTTCTTTCCACAATGTCCTGCCGGACAAAACCGCAGGAAATACGTCTTCGCCTCAGCCGGCCAACGAGATCTGCTTATTCTTGTAATCTCGAATGAGAATTTTCCATTTGAATCGAGCAGCAAAGGCCTCATTTTGTAGAGAATTATTACAGCCGATTGAAATACTTGAATCGATGTTTATTCGTTCGGCCATTCGAAAATTTTGCATTTCTGCAGTGCCAGGATATGTGCACTCTCGAATTTTGAGTGTGCTGCAGGGAATAGACAAAATTTAAAAAGATTTTCTGTTCGTAGGAGTGAAGACGCAAAAATTCTCGCTCGCCTCATTCATCCACTTTGGCGCATCTCGTTCCCAGTTCGTTTATTACGAAAATTATCGACTAGAAATTTCCCACGGGGAGCAGACACGCTACTCCACTGCTCAAAATTTCCATAAATCGAATATCCCAGAAGGAAGAATCGCTTAGCCAAAAGTCTCGAATCACGAAATATTAATTCATTCAAGCCGAATATAAAAAGTCTGCCAAACTGATTGGAGTTTATCGATCGTTCAACGTTTTACATGTATCCATCCATAAAATTTGCATTGGTAGTTTGTGCTCGATAACGTTCGAGGAGCGAGATTCGTTCGTCAATTCGTTCAACTCGGATAGGAAAGAGTTTCCTCGACAAGAGCCAGAGTCGATTAATTGGCCCTTAATCGAACGATTACTCCTCGCTCGCTGCGAGCATGATGGTTTTCCCTCAGGCGGGCTTACACTTCACCAACAGCAGATTCATTAGGGAAATTAATAAGCGCGCTCCCGTATACGTGCTGTCGCGTTATCAAGAGACCAAAATCCTGTACTCGTATATGCAATTACAGCTTCTTTCGTCCTCTTGCTGCGGTATGCAGCCGGAATATGCTCGTCGACGATCGCGCGAGGGACGAAATTCTCTGCCGGCAGTTCTAACGAGCGGATCTTTACCTCCTGAACGATCCTGGTGGCGGGATTGCTCGCTGTAACAAACATGATTATCGATTTCGCGCATTCCAGATATTACTCACAGAGAGATAATGAACAATCGATGCTGCGTATGTGCTCTCCCGCATTATACTTATCGTACGTGGAATCTCGCTCTCCACATTTATTGCAAATTCCTGATACAATGTTGACCATGAATCGGAATTTCACTGCTCGTCTTTCTCTGGCATATGATTCAAGGATAAGAACGATTTTTAAATATCAATCAGCAGTTTGTTTTGGGCTCTTTGTTGCACAGAAAATATTAAAAAGTATATTTTTCAAGTATAAAACAAATATATTATGGGTTTGAGTTTATTGTTTGCGCTGGCTGAATGAAATCAATGAAAAAAAACTTGGAATTGGATTGAGATTTCGTTCTAAAAGTCACTTTAAGGATACACGCTTCGTATGAACCGACTGTAACGAGGAAATGATTCCTGCAGCTTGCTCCACTCTTCCAATGTGTTTTTTCATTGTGTAGATTCTCTGTTGGTTATTTTTCCGATACTCACTTAGTCTGTATTACTTTTGCCTCAATTTTTCAATCTATTTTCTACTCTCGGATAAGTCTATAAATAAAACATTAATCTCGAGATTAAATGTGGATTTAATGGATGGGGATGAGCATTGCACGGGGAAATTTGAACGTGCTTTCGTGCGAACATCGAATATACCGCTCGTGTCTCCGAGACATTCGAGACCCAACATTATTTTAAATTTCTCGCATTTTTATTGTTCTCGCTCATATTCTGCAGGGTATTACGAGTCGAAGCCATCGCTTTTAACCCAACTGTTCCCTCGCTCCACCAATTTCTATGTTCCTTTGAGACCAAGAGTTTTGTCCGCACAGTTACTTTTTCCTAATGTTCTCTTGTGTCTTGTCTGCACATATTTCTTCAAAATTTTTTCGTCTCACAAACTTGCAGTCGGAATCGAAAATTTCTTTGCCGATGTAACGTTGGGACTGAGAAGCAAGTTCAGGTCTCGTTCAATGTTATCCAAATTGGAAGAGGTCGTCCGAGTCGCAGAGCGACCGCGCCCTCATCTCTGGCAGGTGGCTAACGTCGTACGGAGGCTTAAGCATGTATCGCGGTGTGTAATATTCTCAAAGCATTCTCAATGGGCTGATCATTAGATGAAAAGGGTCCAAAGGTTTCGTGTGACTTCACAGGATGTTACGAGAGCTCGTTTTTCAGCAATTAGTGTCAAAAGGTCGTGGCACGAAGGTTTTTGTTTTCGTTTTCTCTTATTTTTCGTCTCAACGACGCTTTTCCTCCAAGTTCTCCGCTTTATTTCTGTGTCGGCAAAAATCTTCAGCACTTGCTTTTCATCAAGTTGCCACCATCCTCTTGCTCGAGCCGAGGACGCGAAGAAACGTCACTTCTCGGTGCTGCTGGATGTGTGTATATACGTGGTAATCGCAAAGCTGGTTTGCGCACTCTGTGCTATAAGATCGTTTGCCTCGAGGGTCGTTACAGAATTGGGTGGTATAACGAGTTGCGGGAAAGTTGCAATTTCGCGCCCTGCCAGAGAGAGAGACGCGCGTGTTCGCAATCGGGCGAAGATGTCGTCGAGCACAAGGACCATCTCGATGACGACGACCTTTCCGACGACTTTTCTGCTAACTTTTTTCTCCCTGGTTTTTCATCCCCTGGGCCAACTATCGCACGCTTGCGTTATACCAACACACTTTGCTCCTCAGACGTTTGGGATCCAACTCCGGCGAGATTCTATTTCATATCAAATTTCAACTTGTTCGTTCAACGCCCTCTGCAGATCCTTCGACAAAGTGATGATAACGTCGAATAACACGAGAAAAAGGCGCACGAGTCTAAAAGCTCCGAGTGAATATAACGAAAAAGTAAAGAACGCTCATTCCCTTTTTTCCGTTACTCCCGAAATTCGGGCTTAAGGTAGACGATGCGATGGCTGTGCGAAGCCAGCGAGTTTCTTCTTCACTTACACAGTTGCCAACAAAATTACTATGAAGTTTGAAATATGCAAACGTCGATGCAAACAAATATATTTTTTATCAAGCACTGGAAACGTCGCATGGAAATCTGACAAATGGGCGCGATTAACTAAGCAGAACAGAGCTGCGTCGCTCTCGCTGTCTTTCCAAGCATCATTTCGAAAACTTTTATATATTCGGAGCACCTTGATTCGACGACTGTTGGATTTATTTGATGAAATGAGAATTCCGCCCGGACAGAAAGGAAGAAAAATGCGGTTGGGAAAATGAAAAAATTGTTATCGAGCAGGACGAGTATAAAAAAGAATAGGAGAAATAAACGACAGATGGAGAAATTGAGAGGAGCGGAATATGTGGTTCGAGTGAAGAATTCCCTGCTGAGGTCAGACAATCTCCGCTGGAAACTTGTCGGACACGTGTAGGGAAAAGGAAGGCTCAAAGTGGACAGACGAACGACTCGCTTTCCTTCTGTACCTTCGAAAAATTGCAGCCTTTTCATACCGGGAAACGTGCCAATCCTTTTTCTTCCTTCTTCACTTATATATTTTGTATTGTACATACTTTATATTATATGTGAATGTACAGATATACGAGACGTATTCCCACTTCACTCGCGGTGCAATTCCTGCTCGTAGCTCGACCAGCACCGCACCCCGTACTACTACGGTGCCGGAAAACTTTTGAACTTTTGATCAGAATCCAACGATAGCCGACATAAAAAGGCGAAGAAACAGAATTCGCTGGTGTACTCGAAATTCGTGCACATTCTTATTTCCTCGAAACGAAGACGTGGATAAGCCACTTCAATTTCTGTACGATAATTGTTTGAATTGTGAAACTTGTTATTCTACGATCAGGGTTTTGCTCGAGCTCCGACTACAGTCTTCTTATTCTGGACTAGTTATCGAGCTGTTGGAATGATGAAAAAATAACCGAGGTCAATGCTCAACGAAGGGGATGAAAGTAGTGTCTTTTATGCAGACACATGAATCACGTAGAAACGGAAGAATGTAAGTGGGATAATAAAAATGAAGTTTTTGATTCTCGCACCAATCGAATTGCCTTTTGCTGTGTTCGGATCTTTGTCAATTAATAGAATTCAGATTTGTGATTCACGCAGCCTACAAAAGTTCTTGATCCAATGGGGAAGATTAATTGACGTGGAAACATGATTTCTCGAATGAAGATTGACGAATAAAATAACTTACTTTTGTTTCTGAACCGGAAAAGTTTCAATTTAGCTGATGGATTTATGTGTCGAATATATATGAAGATAGTTCTCGTTTCGTCGAACTTTTTATCATAATATTGACTTTTTAAGAAGCTTAGTGAGCAGCGCGAGTCAATAACTGTTTCAAAAGTGTTTCAACATCCGCTCCATTCCATATCCGCTGAATTTTGCGGATCGATTGCTCTAGAGTAACCAATCATGGAAGAGTCTCGGTCCATCTAAATTCGATCTTGCATCATAGAGCTAAGTGAAAGAGCGAAGAGAAAGAAAAAGTTGAGATGGAACGTATATTTTCGCTGGTTATTTCAATACGCGATTCAGACTATTCTTCATATCTGAAAAAAGGCTCATTGTGCTTGCACGAGCGTTAGGAAACGCTGATTGATTTTGGACGATCGGAGCGAAGATACAAGTGGAATAAGACCATCTTCAAAGGCGTATATACCATTTGAATGAGTTTTCAATCGTTTGGCATATTCTTCCGTACACGTCGATAAAATTAGTAAGAGTAAGATCGCGGAATATTGTCTTCTTCTCCTTTCACTCTTACGACGAACCGCTCTTTTTCGGTCTGGCGAGCCCGTTTACAGGCGTTCGACTGTGAAAAAGTAAGGCTCTCGCCGAGGAGTACATGGCATTGGAAGAAGGTTAGCAGAACGATCGTTTTTTTCAGCCAATTACAGTCCAATTAAGTCTTTGTCAGACTCCTTGTCCTCAAGCATTATCTTTATTCTTCTTTTCCACCTTGTCCCCGAGGCCTCTCTCATTTTTTTCATCCCTCGTACCAACCGTGGGGACTTTTTCCAGGGGATTTGTTCTGCTTTTCTCTCTCTCTCTTTCTCTCTCGTCATTCGTAAACTTCCTTCAAACTCTCCTCTTTGAACTCGCACTGTGAATCGGGTACGCACAATTGTGAAGGTTCAAGCTTCGATTCCAGTTGTGTGCTCAGGTGTTTTCACCACCATATTCTACCTTCAAATTACCTTCTTTTTCTTTAATTGTATTTTCCTTTCTTCGATCATCTCTCCTGATCCATAGCCGTTTCTTTGCCCTCATACAGCACACTTTCATCTCCCGTCGTCGTTTCTCCCTTATTTTCTTTCCGATGCGAAAGTCTTTCGCTCAACATTGTGTGAGTATTCACTCAGCTCGTCAAACCCTCGACTTATCGCGGAGTTCGTGTTGTCTCATCCATTCGACTATCAGCAGTCCAGTCAGTCGCTTTTTTTACTTGCGAGAAGAGTGCCTGGATTGTACGCTTGGTCTTTGTGTTTGAGTTCCGGTTCGATCGATGCTGGAAAGCTTTTAGACGCAGTCCTTAAAGATGTCGGCGTTCGGCTCTAACCACGAGCATCCATTTTTCCCCTATTTCTCATCTTCCATTCTGAAAAGACTCAATTTTATAACGCCAAGTCCTTCCAAAATGTTTGTTCCAACATTTCTTCGATTTCTTTGCAATTAAATTTTTTTTTTCACCGATTATTAGGAGCCTCCTATTTCCACGTTTCAATTCTATGGTGAGCCAACCATACGCGCGTGTTCGTTGCATCGATCTCGTCCTCTTAACTTCACGGAAATGTACATCGCAACAACGGCAGCAAACTTTAGTACCAATTTGGATTGCATTCAGTGGACCACGATCTATAAATTTGAGTTAAGAGTTTCATTATATCTCAATGGGAAGCTCCCAAGTTTCAATTCGTCTCTTCCATCAATCGATGAGGTGATGCTCGCTTGGATGCCTCCACGGGCTGAGTCATTACGCGAAGCAATCAACTTGGGGATTTGTATTTGATCGTTTCACGACCGATCCCACAAAACCGGAAACTTAGCTCTCTTCGAACTTCCGTCGGAGCCGTACTACGACCGTACAGTCTTGAGATTCGTCTTTCATCAATTCGAATCGGGAATCGGTTTCCGAGGCCAGTTTATCGGAGCGCTTAGTAATCCAAGCTCGATGCGCTTCGGGTTAATTACCTCTGAAACAGTGAGATGACTTTCATAAATTTCGAGTACAACTGCTATCGTTGAACACTGATTTTCTTTTGAGTCCGGAAAATTACTTCTTCTCATCGCTCTTCGATTTTCCATTGTTACGCTTATTATCGTAAAGGAGAAGCTATGAGAGCCTTTTTAGTGTTGAAAACGTGGCGCCACAAAAACCGAAAAAGCATTTTTATTCTTATGAGTTTTCCTTTTATTTTCGCGTTCCGGATCGTTTGTTACCACGGAAGCAAACAGGCATAGATGAAGAGTTGCCAATTTTTCTTGGATAAAATGCCAAAATCGAACAATAACTCGTACAAGAAAACTGGAAGGGAAGTCCGTCTAAAGATTCTGTACTTCATCCATCACTATCATCTTCCTATCGGCGGTATAGTGACCTGACTGAAAAGACCCCAAACATCGTTTCTCTAAATATGACAGGAGAAAATATACGATAAATAAGTAGCCCGAACATTTGTCATGGGGAACTTCTATTCACCTCGAAATGCATGAACGTTCGTCTGAAAAAGGACGCGTCAAAATTATTTATTCGCAAACCTGCACCCTGGAAATGTTTGATCAGTCAATTTTCCATTCGTTCGGCAAGTAATTTTTATATTTTCGCGATGGAGGAGGGGTACTTAAGGTAGTTCATGCACGAAACGATTTTCTTAAGAAAGTTTTGAAATTTACACAGAGTTTAAATGGGTAGTCGACTGACGCGCATGTCAAATTTTTAAGTGAGACAAACGTGTTTAAGCATAAAGAAAAATACACAGGGTTAAAGGGATTATGCGTAAAAAATCGTTTATCTTTCCAGCAGTGCACAATAACAATGAAGGTCTGGAAAAAAATTCGAGACGATTGTCTTACTAGTAATTAAAAAACTATAATATTTTCGCCAGGGACAAACGAAATTTGAGGTTCAGTCAGTGATATGGATTCCCGATTAATTAATGGCTCGTAATTTCATTTTAATAACTCTGACATTAATTTAGAGTGATTATATATCTTTAATTAGGGAGTAAAAATCGAGCCAATTTAGACACCCATAGAATACGATCCTTCGGGCATGATCTACCTTAAAATTTTGATTTTATTGAAAAATCCACGAAAAATTATAGAATTTTGAGCCAATTCTCCAATTCGCCAATGCTTCGTCGACATTATTTGTTCGACCAACGTCACGAGTTTCGTGATTAAAAGAAAATGGATCAAGAGAATGGAGCGAGGTGTTTTTCATCAGCATGGGATTTTTGTCCGGGTGAATCGAGGTCATTCAGGGTTCCAGCAGGAACGATAGTGCGGTGGTGCAGAGAGACGTTAGCGAGCTAAAACCCGCGGACATTCATCAATCACCCCCTCGGCCCGGATCCATCAACAACGTCATTTCCGCGTGTCTGGGGGTTGGCTCTAGCCCCATTGGCCAAACGCTGTGCCCCCAATCCCTCCCGCACTTTCATTCTCCTGTGCCGAGTCACTTCCTTCGCCAATGCCTCTCACTATCGGTCATGTGCCAACGTTTCTCGTCTCATAGCCACCGAGAATTCGACAAGGGTAAAAGCCACCCTTCGTAGACTTTCGACTCGAATTTCATCGGGAAAATCCTCGACTGCCAACACGCGAAATATAATAACGCCGGCAGTCCTAACCAATTTGTTTCACTAGTCGAAATAACCTCTCAGATTTTCTCTAACTGTGACAACCTCCTCATACGATTGTCGTGATTGAATTTGTCATCACGTAAAACTCAACTGACAACAACTAATAAAATAATGGACTTCCAAAATATGAGAATCCTGCGTGAAATTGCGCCACCGAAAATCCTCGATAATACAATTTTTTTATTCCAATCCGTAAATTTTCGAGCATTTGTCAAATTCGAACAACATCTGTGGCTTCGCTGCCTCGTAATCTTACGTTATTACTTATTATTATTCCGATCCGTCATTTTTTGGATATTCGTCACACTCCAATAACATACTGAGAAACAGATGCGGCTCAGTATCGAAAAAATATTGTCAGTACACAATTTCTCTTCTATTTCCTCCCTTAAGAGCGTTTTGCTGTTGCATTCTCGACCTAACGATGAAAAGCATCGTCATGCCAAAATGGACATTCAGTTAGAAATTTCAGCAACTCTGTATTCCAATCGCGATAGTTAACGCTTCCAGCTTCGGTTTCATTGAAAATCGTCATTCATCACCTGATACGAATAAGCTTTGAATGGAGGTAATCGATACCCCGATGTTTTACCAACAGTGCACAGATATTATTGAATCCCTAATAATCGTTCCAATGGCCGTCCATTGCAATTAAGCAAGCGGATTATCAGTGTACGATATGAAATGTCGGATGTAAGAGAGCTTGTGTTTGCTCCAACAGAAGTTCCATCAGATGGTAAAAAAGGGTAATTTTCAAGAATAAACTTTGGATACTTCCACAAACCAAGAAATTGTTTGCATGCGTTGCTTCGTAAGCGGAGTGCACAAATTGTTGTTAAGGTGAAAATGAGTAATTTTGTGCCCCTTAATTCTGAGCTCTCGTGCAATGGACTGCCGGGAGCTTAGTGAACTATTGCAGATGCATGCGGACTAGGTAATAAAAGTGAGACTCTTGTAGTCGGGCAGATATTGCGCGTTTAAATAGTCGAAAAAAAAGAAACAACACGCCCCAAAAACCCGATAGGGAAGAATTACGAGGCGTCGAGCACCGGGGACCAGCTGCATCGGCCGGAACCGTCTGTATCGATGCGATTGCGCGTTGCACTGGATAACTGTGAGACGTGGCGGAGAGCGGCGCATATATCGCCTGTCGCTAGAAATGATCGGTTAGCAAGTACTTTGCGTTTGTACGCGCATACAGAGCGTCCTGAAAGTCACCTCGGATTTCCTCGGCGCGTGAAATTTTAGCAGAAAATTGTTTGGTGAACCGGGTGAAGAAATTTAAATTTTTCATTCAACGGTGTTTTCGTCGTATTAAGAAATTTTGGGGCCAACGAATTGAGTGTCCGAATCGATAAGATTTTCCTTCGGACTAACAAATTTCACTCATTTTTTCCATCAATCCAGCAATACTTTTGTCATTACGCGAATAATCAATCGACACTTGTATCCTCGATGCCGATTTTTGACTTTGCTAGTCATTGAAGTTTCCATCGACGATATATCGGAGGAAAGAATCATCGAACTTTGGCTCGATGCTCGTAACACCCGTTATAAACCGTACGAGCAAACTGCGACACAATAAGCATACATACACACGAACACTAACGGCCAAAACGTATGAAAGATGATCACCCTCGTAATTCAGCACGTACAGAGTGCCTGAGACCATGCCATTCCAGTACTTTTAGTTGTACGAGAATGCACCGGAAGGGTTGAATTCAGAACACAGAGCACATCAGGAAAAAACTTAATCTCGATAGTCTCAGACTCCCTCGCGGTGCTGGGTTAACGCGAATTTTAATCCCCAAACATTTTCGTACGGTATCTGGGGGTCCATTGTAGTTTACGCCCCGAACGAATTGATAACGGTTTGATGGGATTTCCGCGATGGCAATAAACTACGATACTTTTTTTCCTCTTCCTCTCTTCGTTCACGGATATATAAATTTCCTACTAGGATAGCTTCCTTACTATCACAGGGCTGCTGTACCTCTCACATTAACACGAAACTTCGATAACCGGATTATGTGGCTAGTATATAAACTCATATTCACTGGCGCATTATCGTCGTTGATTTTAAGCATCGTGTGCACTTTGGACTTGGCCGAGATGAGTCAAGAGTCGTGAGAGATTGAAATTTAAGATTTTTACAATCACGATACTTCGCTAGATCATATTTTGTGTCGGAGCCGATGGAAGATAAATAAAATTCTGTTTATATTTGCGTACATCTTCATCGTGGATTCCCATCCAAAGAGTGTGTGAAAACCAGTTTTCGTGAGAGCGAAGATTACAAAAATTTCATCGATTTTAAAGTAAAGGCGGATTTGACGTTACTCGTAATTCGTCAGGCTGTCGGTTTAGGTCCTAATTTTATCGATGAATCATTATGCAGTCTTTTCCAAAACTGTACGAACGACCCGGATTTGAGTGGGCGGATACCGTTCTTATATGGACGCGTATATCGTGTGATTCTGGCGACTGCCTTTTTCACAGCTGTTTCGACAATCAGCTGAGCTCGGAAGCAAACCTCAGGATTTTTTGTTCATTCTTTCTCGTCACTTCCCACTTCTCCCTTCTCCTCCGAAATGATTTTTTGTTTTTTTATTAGGGAAAAATTTATCTTATTGAGATCGTCAACGTACGAAGCAGCCTTGCCAGTCTATGGATTTATTATTTCATCGTTCACGAACTAATCGAACTGCACATTCATGCCACTTACCCTTGAGGCCATACCAAATTGTCATTGAAACTTGCTTCATTCCAATGTCCATCTTAATTATGCACATCGTCACTATTCTTCTACTAATATACGAACGTGTGTGTATACAATCGCTTATTCCCATGCTTCTTCGAGTCTTTTGAATAAGAAAGCAATTTTCAAGTTTTTAAGGTCCTCCGGAAATTTTGGTTTACCATCATTTTCTTACGTGGCTTATTTTGTATTCTGAGGAATATATTCTCCGGCGGTGGCGCGTTATTCGCTCGAATTGTAAAAGTTTATTTGGCTGATTGCGATGCTTTTGAAAAGAGAATATGAATATCGTCAGACGGTATCCTGCTTCCTCATCACAAAACAACGGGCACTGAATAATTCGTATTCTCCACGTGTCTCACAAGGCTAGTGACACTAAAAATTTTATTCATTTTTGCTGACTCTCGATCTGGCAACGAGGAGGTAAGGGTCGCTCGCAGATATGCAAGTCAACAGGGCTCGGAATATATAACGGCGCAGGGATCCAAGAAGGATGAGCGAGCGCATACTCGTCGCTCTTTTCTAAATTTAGAACCGACTCACCTCGCTCATGCTTCATAAGATACTTCCGCTTACTTTGGCGAAAGGACCGTTTCGGGCATGCATCTCCGAACGTAGACGGGGAAATGAACTCAAACATCAAAAAACAGGCTAGTTTGAAAACGCCATAAAAATGCTATTCTCACTCCCAAGCAGCATGGCAATTTTCAAAATTAAACTATTTTCCTTCAATCGGAAAACGTCGCGATGGGGATTATTCGAAATTCAATTAATTATGGAAGTAAATAAATCTGTAAAATTGCGAAGAAAACAAAGAAGAATGGGTTCGTCGATCTTTTTGCTTTTTTTGATTTTTTAAATTAAGTTATACACGAAGTTACGTTAAAGTTAAAGTTTTCTGAATGATTGTAAGACTTTTAGTTCAAGGAACAAAACGTTGTCAAATAAATGCAGAAGTTTCCAAGCACATCGCATTACGAAAAAAAATAATTACAAAAGCAGAAAAATCGGACGCAAAAAATGACAAATACAAAAAATACAAAAACAAATTGCGATTAAAAAAATTAAGATCACAACAATTTCAAAATAAATTACAAACGAAAAAAAATGTATCGATCGCAGTATAAATATAAAAAGATTAAACCGCGATGAAGAAGTTCATAATTGAAAATACTCAGAAAGGCGCGGACAGCATTTTAGTCGTGGCCAAAAATATAATAGCCGTGGATATATCGTTTAAGCTAAAAATTACTGCACCACGAAGATAAGAGTGCAAGCATGTTCCAGCGATAACAATTAATGCCAGTCTAGAAAGACGGACGAGGGGTAACGAGAGGGTCAGAGAGTTTCTTCTTTATTTTCAATTTGCATGACCCACGGCCGTTTTAAATATCCCAGCAAAAACTTAAAAACTTTGACTTTCATGGCGTAATGGGTGCTGCAGTCTGGCACGAGATAGCGGCTGAAATGTCAAGAGAAAATGTAGATAAAGATTAAATAGATTAGTTAGATGAAAAGGGGCGTGCTCGTACATCGTAAGCTGCGTCGCATAAAAAACAGTACAAATAAAAAATTTAGAATTCCATACGACCATTTCGTCGTAAAAATAAATCGTTACACGGAAACATTCGATTCGATTGAAATGCTTAAATGTACAACAAAAGATTTGCTTCCGCTAATTTTCATTCCAAATTTTTGTGTATCATCATTTTTCAGATTCGAATGAACAATTATTCACACCAGAGCCAATGAAGTTCCAAAATCTCAGTATTTCCTGCATTCCAAAGAAAGTTGCAACTATAAATTTTCATCGAAAAAGATATCTCGAGATAAAATATTCTCCAGTTCTGTCGAATTCGATCGAATAAAATAAATCTCTTCACTTCGGAATGGAAAATATCGTAATAATATTCATAGAGATCGCGCGCTTAAGGCGGTCACTTTCAATACTCGATGCGCACTCGGAGTGCGGTTATGACGGATACATATTTTTTGTGTGTGGAAATGGATGTCAGGTCGTGAGGGGAGGTAGGTTCAAGTACGATCGCGCACTCTTGGCGAATGTATTCTGCACTCCGGTGCAATATCTCACAGCACTCTTCATTCGTTCACTTGGAAATACATACCTGCACACATTTCATATCGATTTCTGCAAATGTTACCAGACTCAAATGAAATTTGCTGAGCAAATAAATTCTTTTCCGTCAATCCACTTTGTGAATTTGTCGAGTGGATCCAATATACTTCGATAAAACGTTGAGGAACGTCGATGAAGAAAAAAAAGTCGGCTGGAATCCTAGAAAATATTAACGGATTGTGCAGTGTTTTATTCTGCAAGTAACTTTTGGCAATCGCTGGATACTTTTTTCCTTAATTTCCCTCTTTCTGGTCTGTATGGCCGAACGAGAATGGCTTTTGTTCTCTCTTTTTTTTCTATTGACCTTCCAAAAAGCGAGACGAGACGGTTTTAGTGTTACGCAAGTTCATGCACTCGTACGAGGAGTCACATGCGATCCAACGAATTCGTTCTCGTGACGTTCCTTCCTTTCTACATTTTTATGCCATTTTGCAACGAGATACCATAGAAAATGAGTCGCAAAGCAAGCGAACAGTTCGCATTTTATACCAGAGATCAACAATGTCCAATAAAACGATCATTTCGGAGAGAAATAATAGCAAAATACAAAATACCAGGCGTATCAACATCACGGCATCCTTTCCGTCCTCGCGTTCGTTGTCGTCGTAACCGTGTGTTCCGCTAAGCCAATACGAGTCTTTCACGAGTCAAGTGTACTTCCCGCATTCCCGGCTTCATAAGCTTTTACAACTCGTTGCTTATTTTTTTTTCTTTTACGCACGGGAGTACATAAGCGACGAAGACCTCAGCCATAAGTTCTCGTCTGCATTACCATATTTGTATTTTCATTCTCATTCGTGGAGACAGTCAACATTTTCGTTGTTCTGGGAGAGGACTTGTAAAAATTTCGTTACACTGTCAACGCGAAAAATGTTGGGAATGTGACAATGCGATTGTGCACTGAGAAAAAAAATGGCTGACTCAATGGTCTTCTCAGGAAGAGTTTTCTTCATTTAACTGCAATGTTTTCGGAGAGAATGAATCTGCAGTTGGATCTAAAACTATTTTATTCGTTTAATCATGTTTAACCTTGCGACGATGACAAATTTCATTGGCACCCCGTGATCCCACATTTCGGTGTTTCAAGACTTTTTTTCCCAGTGTTCGTTGGAAAACCTGCCCGAGCAAACGTCCGTAAATGTCATAATTCTTCTCCACACTTTTGTCACATAAAATACTCTACGATTATGCCTCCGGTCGAAGGACGCATTTGCCCCGGAGTTTTCAAAAGTTGAATATTTTCATCGTTTGATGCTCACCATGATATTTCGTATCAAGTTCAAATTACTTTTCCCCACTGTCTTATAGATATTTCGAGGATAATATTTGCACCGCACCATTTACTTATCTACATGGAATATTGTAAAAAACGTAACTTCCATTACGCCAATGAATAATGTTCCTCGTAGGTGCAGGTTATCCTTGAATCGTTATCGTAAGAGACGTTAAACTCGATCAACCGATACTCGATGCTCACACGAATAGAGGCGACTCGGGATCGCGATAATTCATTGAAATGTCAACAATAACGCCGCATTAGTCATCGCGTCATGTAAATTTTCACCAGCAAAAGCAGACATTCCTGCGTCGATCAGATTACGTCAATAACAACGCATTTTTCGCTGACACTACGCAGCAACCTCGTTCTTGTTGTTCAAGATATATTTCGTTATATTTGGATAAGACATTGCTCAAACCGGTCGCGGGAGAGCCACTAATATCAGTTGTTGACAGAATTCACTTCGAAAGTGAAGAATACCCGAAAAAAATAACGATTGTAACACAAACTATTGAGTACCAGAGTCGTTATACGTTTCGTGAGAAACATCGCTAAGTCTCCGGCAATGTACACACGGCAACGATGCTTTGAACCGCGAGAGTCGTCAGACCCCGCTACGTTACGTAACGGGTGCGCGTCATAAAATGTATAGACTTCGGTGAAATGTATTAGCACGTAATACTTCGTCTCATGAACAGGAAGGCCATTTCGAACCAGAATATTGAAACGATTTAATATTTTAATCGAATAAACTTTACCTTCCTTCGGAGCATTGTTTCGTAGAGAGGCGCTTTGGAGCAATGATTGAGAGACTTCTGCCGATTTTACACCTCCAAAGAAATGCATTTTTTTCCTTCAAACTTAAAAAACGTAGAATTTTGAAAGATTTTGTCCAGTTTGTAATTTTGATATTCAGTTTAAGGACACCCGACATGGGCAGCTTTGTAGCAAATATACGAGCTGGCAGCAACGTCGAAAACGAGCAATGCCTCCAAAGAAATTTCGGCACTTAACCTTGGTCCTTGTGAGGCCCGCGTCGCGCCACGGGCCTGTCCCACAACCGAGGTCGTGTAATATCGCTCTCAATAGCCAAAACATCCCCGAAGCTGTTCGCGGTTCGATAACCCAGAAGCCCGGTTCGAAGACAATCATCGTTCCTGTTACGCATCGTGTATCGAGGCAGTTCTAAAAACGAACCGTCCTGACGGATAATCCACACTGAGAAAGCGAATCTTCAATGTTCGACGACCGGTTCGGGGGATGCAGTAAAAGACGTCAATACTCGCGTAACGCGGTTGAAAAGTCGTTTCGAATTGAGGACAAATGAATAAATTATTCAATAGTTTATTTGTAATCAAGAGATCGAAACTGTCAGGTCGTTTGGCATTCTCCAGAGTCATCAGTCGTTTCGAATCGTAAAGTTTGATGGTCTCGTCTTCACTGGTGTTGGATGAAAATAGTGACGATGACCGTTTGTTTTTGCCTTGATGCCTTGAGCAAGTTGCATATTGCAAACATCTTTCATATATACAGACGTAATAACAGCTGGAATATCTGTATACAGATGTGACATTGAACGAGGGATTAGGATGGGGATCGCAGAGGTAGACGAAAGTGGCAATTTACCAAGGCGACTAATCATTACGCTCGGTGATTCTTGCCAGTGATCTGTCCTTTATGAGTCTTAATCTTTGAGTTAACTACGACGAGTGTACCGTTTCGTTTAATCCTGCATACTGATTAAAAGACCCCCCCTCCGATAACACGTTTTGCCACTGCACGATGTTCGCATGAAACTTTTGATGAGCGTACTGCCATCAGTTTCACCGCTTCACGGACACTCCTTGGACAATAAAATCTCCTTCGGTTTTCGGCTATCCTGCAGTACATCACGGGCTTTTCGAGGGTTTATCCTACATGCGAGCAGTTGGGACTACCTTGCCCTAACACCCCTCGAGAATGGTTCAATGACCCCGTCTCAGAAACACGCGCGACCGGGACATCAGACCTTCTGGGTTTTCACCATTCGTCCTATCTATTTCCCAATGCCACGCTCCACATTGCCAAGCATTTGAAAATTAGTCAGATCCCGTATCGAGCCAGCAAAATTTCATGCCGCTGTCGGCACTTTTTTCGTTTGCTGCAGTTCTGTGAAAAAAATCATTCGTGTTCGTGCATGGATTGAGTTACAATGAGTGTTTCTAGGAAATACTTTTTGCAAGTTGTTCTTTTTCATTTACGTCAAATTGGAAGCAACACCTGAGCAAGACCACCTCAAGGCATCGCTGCGTTTTGTCGATAAAATTTTCCCACCACGAGTTTCCTCGTAAAGTTAGTTGAAGGTTGATTATAAAAATGTTCTCAGTTATAAATAATTTCTGCCTTAACCGTGATTTTTCGTCGTGTCCTCAGTTCTCGGAGAAATAATTCGTGAATAAATCTCACTCGTTTCAGACGTGTCTGATTGGACGTAGTTGTTCTTTAATTTTTTGTCGCTTCTTCTATAACACGTTAATTCGAATAATCAATCTCATTGTGGATTCAGAAGGGACAATCGGCCCCGATGGCTTCGACCACCAGGAGTCTTTTACTTCAATATAATTGCGTAATCATAAGAAATATTGGTCCTCTTTACGTAACAGTATGCACGGGGAGCCGAATTATGGTAATACAGTTCGTTTAATTCGATGAATGGAAAATCGGACTGTTTTGCCATAAGAATCGAACTCTGCACATCGCGGGCGGCTCCGGTGTATCGCTGAATAACGTCGAATGGAAAAACGGCGCTGGGAGAAAGAGAAGGAAAAAGAGATTGTGTAATAATCGAACGAGCTCGAATAAGCAGAACGGGATTCGAGGTTGGTTCCAATATCTAAGCTTGCATGTATCGGCAAAGGCATTGAGCACGCGTGTCCTGCCATCGGTTCGCGGGGGCTCGAGCAGGCTTTCCGGGTGTTTCGGGGCTATTGGAGACGGGGTCCCTCGCGACCCTTATATGCCTCGGCGCACTCCTGTCTGGCGCAAATGTCTGGGGCTCTTCGAAATTATTACATGCTCTGAGCTCGAGCGAGGGGGTTTCTCGAGGCGAATAAACGCAATGCCGATGAAGGGCTGTCCCTGCACCGCGCTCCCTTAGGCTGCCTTCACATTGGAGCGGAAAAAGACGAGTTCAAAGCTATTAAAACCGGAGTGAGCATTGATCGTTGAAGTTTATTTTCTCTGGAAGATTGTCTATCGCTTCGTTTTTCAATATTTCTCATTACCATAAGTATGAGGCTGACTTTAGCATTTTTTCCCCCACTATGAACACTCCTTAAGCTTCTCCTTCATTTTTCCTTCTTCTCACTCTTTGCTCCCCGTCGTCTTTCTCTTTCCTCATCTCGCGTAGCTTGCACTCCCGTCACACGTACGCACACACTCACACGCCCAAGCTAATGGGACGGGGAGCGAAGTGAATCATTTTTTTCTCTCGTGCATGCGCGCATGTTATACTGTACACGCGGTACGTGACACTCGTGCACGTTTTGTCGAGCTTTCGCACGCACAGCCCGGGCCCGAGGAACTCGTATGCATGCGCCACCGAGATTTGAGCCCGCGGTAACAGCGCCGACCGGAAACGAGAGCAGAGATTCATCCCCGCATCGATTCTATATTATTTTTTAATCACGACGATATGCTTTGGGAATTTGAATCGCTCAGCTCGGATCCCACTATCGACAGGATACTCTTTTCATGATTAATGTTCCGGAGATTTCATGTGAATTTCTCATTCCAATGGGAATTCCCTTTCAATCGCGCGCATGGGAATTTATTCGATTGCGGAAACGAAACGACGAATTTTTGAAGGACGAAAATCTTCGAATTCACAAGTGCATATATGAGAAACGGTTGAATTTACAAACACTGAAAATTATTTCGTGCCATGTCCCACCGACGTTTCTCATCCTCTTTTCATTATACAATGTTCGACCTTTTATTTAACATCGCGAATAATTCTCATTAGCCGATAACAGGTCCGAGGATGTAAATCCTATGGCGAAGATGAAGCAACGCTTCGGACTTGTAGAGATGGGCAATAAGTTGCCTCGACTTATCTTAAGCAACGTATATTAAATACGATGAAGGAATTCCGAGTTATTGAAAGGTGGAAACTGGTTGATCGAGGTTTCACGGTAACTAGGCATGGCCTCAGTGCAGGATTTACCGAACGTGTCAGGATCTTCCTCGGCTAGTTCGTCACACATTATCGCCGCTGTATGTGCTCTCCTCCGGTGTAATTTTCTCGCGTGCGTATAGAAATAAACGCAAATGTGAGCGCTGCGCTCGCGGACCGAGAAGCAGACAGCCTTGAATGGTATTATCGTGTTGCACACCTCATCCGTCTCACGTTGTCAACGAGTTTTTAGGACTAAGCGTGTTTTATAACAAACTCTCCTTTTCTCATCGTTTCAACTCTCGCACTCCTCAATTCTCATTATCGTCTATTATTACGAAATAAGGATTCCGATTATCTAAAAATAAATATAAAACTCTTGCTGTATAACTTGACCTTGAAATCGAGCGGATAAATCGTGAATCTGCTGATTGAAAATTCAAGATTACTAGTACTGATAGCAACCGTTTCCTACGTACTTTCTAAATAGGCATTTAATTGCATCGACGCCTGCACCCGATTAGTTTTACTGCTTATATTTCCTCAAACTTCTCACCATATTGCTACCTCACAAAGGCTCCGGTTTCATTCTAAAATGATAACTGAACGTGCCAGAGGTCCAACGATCGCAAAAATCGTTAATAATCCAACTTGAAATTCCTTTTTCTGTGGTTCAGTCAAAGTTCCCGTAACTATTGTGAATTCGTATAAAGTCATGTTTCGGTACATTAAATTTTGTCAAATTAAATAAAATTATTCGCGAATAAAGTAGTGCTTTCGGTTGGACCTTTTTAGCGGTTGCACAAAATCGCTATATAGAAACAAGGAAAAACTGAATTTTCAGTATAGAATATGGAATTTTTCATTTTTGGTTGTTATCTTGATTTTGTGTTACAGCAAGAGCACACGATCTAGTCCAGCAACACGAATAAGTGCCCTTGTGAAATGTAAAGAGTCGTGGAGTCAAAAAATATTGTGTCAAAGTTGTCGCAAGTATATTTTTATCCCAAGAGCGATAAACCACTTTGCAATATCTCTATTATTCGGGATGCACTGATTCTTGTTCACCATCGTTATCAAGAGATCGTAATACCGCATGAGAAACACACGACGACTATGTTGCAACCAATACAATAGTACGTTCTTATCAATGAGTTATTCTCTAAGCCACGTGGGTGTATCTTACCTGTTCTCGTTCGTAGTGCATTTTTTTTCGTGATAACGTAAGTACTCAAGAGTCATGCTTCGCCAAGGGTTATTGTAATTCAACTGGGTATCCGAGATACGAACACGGATTTCGTAACTCAACCGGCCACAATTTTGCTCTCATTTTCTACGTGGAATAATTTAGACAATAATAAAGTTCGCGGACGTGACATAGTTCTATTCGATGTCATAATGCGATCTTATCGCTTCGCGCTAATTTAATATTACTGTTTAGAGAGACGAATAGATTTTCGAGATAGAATTCAGGCTTTTTCTCGATCCGCATGCACGAGCTTTTCAAGTTACGTCCGAGCACGATTTTTCTTGTTTTTCTTCACGGATTTCGTTCGAACTGTTCAAAAGTTAATTCCACGATGTGAAACGGTCAGACAAATTCATACTGTTGGGATGAATCGATCCAACAATTTAACGCATTTACGTTATACTCCATTGCATAACCTCGACGTTACGATGATCCAACGATCTCATCTGGACCAGACGTTTCTCCTGCGAGTATACGAACATCTGCAGTTGATTGTGCAAACTCAGCGTTATCAGTATACTAAAAAATGATGTTTTGTGCACTTCAACATGACGCGAGTGACTTGTGTGCGAAAAATCGTGAACTCAGGTGTGGTAACGTTATTCTCTTGCTTCCCAACAATACGAACCCACCTTTTGTCAGATTTTTCCAGCTACTCCGGTGGAAAATACAATAAAAAGTTTATTCCATGAAGTCTGAAATTACCCGTGCTTCGCGGCGACTCCAACGACAAATGATTCTCGTTCATCGTATCAACTCCTCACTTACATAACAGGCGAAATAGGTTTACATGGAAAAGGCCAGTCGATCGAGCTATCGCGGAAATAAAAATCTTTGGTTCAACCAGCTCGATTTCAAGAGTGACGTGAATAAACGTCGATCCGATTTTTCGTGATTTCGAGATCGGTATTAGAGCTCAGGATCATTCGGATTGTTCAGAACAAATTAAAAAATCTTTCGAGTACTTCGTGAACGTCGAAACAAAAAAGTTGGCTAGCCACCGCGAGATTATCCGAAGCGAGACTGAAATTTACAGTTCAGTATTAAAACACGAATTCGAGCTTAGCATACGGCTTTTTAAACGCTCCGAGTAATTTCGAGTACACAAAAAAGCGTTTAAGAGAGAAGAGCACCGAAAAGAGGTAAACGAAAGCGAGTCGCGCGATTTGCGATAGTAGTTATCTCGGATAAATATGGAAATGAGGTGTCACAAATTGAACTCTCTGTGCAGGTAGGACAGCTCGAGATACTACAAACGTGCGAAGAGCCACGAGTGTGTTCTCGTCACGAGTCAGTATTGAGGCTCGCGCGTGTTTTGAGTCACCGCATTTCGGTGCTCGTTCGTCGTCGAATACGCTCGGTGATCCCTGTTTTAGCTTAGCCCATCGCGGAGCGAGAGCGAGACTCGAAAAGACGACGAAACGTGTGTAGTACGCGTGCGCTTTAATCCCGGCTAGGATAAAAGTGGAAAAATAGGGTGTCACTAAAGTGACTCCTGAAATTTTCAGGCCAAGCTATTCGGGCGATTTCGCGAAGGGAAATCCTGAGCAATTAATCGTTCCGGTGGAAGCGGACTGCGCTAATAATAGTGGGCCGATGCTGCGTGTGGAGTTGAGACTTTCGAGCAGCGTCGCATCGGATTCGTAACTGCGAATAATCGACCGTAATCTCGTGAGCGTTGCGTCAGAGGAAAAAATACTTGAAAATATTAATCGTTCACAAACTTTGTGCTCATTTAGTCTGTGAGCTCGAGAGCCTGTTTTGCGACATCCTGTATGATACCGGTAGTGCGCTTAGCAACGTACATCCGCGAGCTCACACGTACGAGTCGATAGAACAAGATGTAAGAATGAACACAGACATGCACACGTGCGTCCTGGCTTGATACAACCTCCGCGTACGTAGACTGCGATCCGCGGAGGCACATGCGTAACAGAGTCTTCTGCCTCCTCTTTTTTTTTCAAATCTGCCTCTGTGCTACTCTCGCGTACTCACTCCTTTCCTCTTCTATTCGCTGACCCTACGCTGACTTAACTCGCGAGCAGTGCTCATTCAAGCCCGTGTCTTCTCTCATTTGTGCCCTGTGAACGAGCGACGCGGGAGGGGAAATGAGCACGATTACTTCGAAACTAGAAGTAGTTCGTTACAAAATCTCGCCCGGGGCGTTTCGGGTTGCGGGAGGCTCGGAAACCCTGGAGAAAAGAGCGTGCGTTCATAAATCGATCGTTGATTCAATGAACTTTGAGAGGATCCGTTTCGTCCTACTAAAATTCATTTTCTTTCCCCTCAGTCGCAAGTTTTCGGTGGTAACAGAGAGCGTGTACGATCGCTCCACAATCGCACGATAATTGCAGCATAATTTCGGGAAGAAAGTCATTCCTGGGCACCATGATTTTATGGCCGTAGGTCAAGAGGTCACGAGACTTTTGTCGCTGGTAAACTCGCTTGCTTACAAGCTTGAATCGTGATATAGCTTCGTGCACTCCAAGTATATCCAGGGACATGCATTTGCCATATATAGATTTGGAGTTGCAGCGCTGCACCGGTTCCCGGATAGCCAGGCTGCACGGAGTTTCGATCGGTATATACGCGGCCCGTAGTACGTTACTATGGGCATAGGTCGATAAGCAGAATCCAGGGGGGTTGGTAGGGCCACAGGAAGTGCTAGGTACGGCCCTAGATTGTATCGTCGTCTCGCTCACGCCAACGTTTCTAACGATTCTACACCGAGCGCTTCACGTTTCCCCTTAATCTCCTCGAATTCCCCACTCCGGCCATTTGTCTCCCTCGATCTCTCCCGGCTACAGAGATGCATCTACATCCTCTACGGCACGTTGCATTCGTCTCTTTTCTCTTCTTGCCTCCCCCGGCCCGCCCCGGCCCGACCCCCGCCGCTACGTTCGAGCTAAATCTCTCACTTGCGCTTCAACCGAGAATCCCCTCTTCGCCTCCTCTCACGCTTTCTCATCGTTCCACACTTGCCGCTGGTACTTCTCCTTAAGCTCATCGTTTTCTTCGTCCTACTCGCGCTGCTTTCTCGTTTCATCATTTAATACCATTTCTTCATTTTTCTCTTTCTCTCACCGAAGGGAAAACAACCCTCTTGTTCTTGCCGTAAAACCTGCTCGTTTTCTTGACCGATTTCTCACTCGACTTCACCTCTTACTGCAATCAATTGCTCTCCTATTCATGCCCCGCACTCGTACTCATAAACTTCACCGTATAAAACTCAATTTCTCCAGGTTTTTTCCACTCAAATCGGCACCACACATTTCCCCATTTTCTCACTTCGATGCAACTCGTTCGCCGAAATGTTTTTTGTCTCAAAAGCAGGTGAGAACAGAGACCAGTCACTGAATGCTCGGAATGTTAGGCGGTCACCCATCCGAGAAGTGACCTCGTCTGAATCAACTTGACTTTAGAGACTGTCGAGAGCTCCGACCGATTGGAATTTATTGCTTTCGGTGATACAGTGTATCTTCAGTTTTATACTGAGTTTAATAAAATCTTTAGCGTGCAGACTGTTGAAATTCAAATTTGCAGAGAATTTCTTATCGATTCAAAGTTTCTTAGTTTAAAGCTCGACAGCTTTGCAATTGTCAACTTCTGGTACCACAATAATTTGCGTCGTTTAACGAAGAACTGATCTCGGAAGGCTTTGTCAAATCCACGTGCTTTAATAGTTGGGATTTAACCGATTAGCAAGCCAAGACGAGAAGGTATCAGTTTTGAAAAGCTGATGTTCAAGTTCTCAGTCAAACAGTGCAGGCTGATCTCGGCCTTACGAAGTTGCACCTTTGAGAACTATTTTTTCATCAATTGTTGAATATTCATTACATTCCAATAATCTCGAAAAAAATCGAGAATCTTTGACGGAAAAAATGAGTATCCCAATACAACAAAATAGAAAAGGTCTCCTTTTCAAAAATAGGCTTTCCGAAATCTATTTTTCGTCGTCAGCGTCTCAACTAGAAAAACTGCTCCAAAACTACTCGGAAAAAATGTGGCTCGAAAAGAGCATTAAACGAAGGGATGGAAATTTTTAAAAAATATAAAAATAAAAAATAAAGCAAAAAAAATCGAAATTCAGTCAAACGACGCGGAAATCTTCCTCCGAAGATGATCGAATTACCGCGAGTTCTCATCTCCGCACAAGTAAGGATTAGATTTTCATTAAATGCCGTATACTTGAATGATCGATGAATGGGTCCAAGTGGTCAGTAAGTAAAGTACCACGTGTCTTTTCTCTGTCGTACTCATTGCCAAGTTTTCGAAGCTTGTGGAGAGCGTGTGTATCCCCGCGCAGCGCGCGCGCACATGCGAGAGCCGATCGTCCGTGATCCCCACCACGCGTTGCTTGGCCCCCAGTTAGTCTCCCACGCCTCAGGGACGTCGGGCTCGGCGGGAGAGGGGCGAAAAGCGGAGACCCTCGCGGAGCGGCCATTCCTTGCCGGAACGTCGTCGAGCGAGGAGGTCGACGTCGCACCACGTGGGGTAAAGCGTAACCAGACCTCGACCACGCTTCAGATTTTTCCTCTTAATTCGAGTGAAAACTGTCGCGTGACGAGGAAAAAGTCCTCTCGCTCGTCCAGGATGATCGAACGCCCTTAAAACTATGATATACAACTTTATCAACGCTGGTGTAAAACAGCACGGAGAATTATATAGCAAAGAACCCGAGCATGTAAACATGGCCACGTGGTAAGAAAAACTGAGCGATGAATGCAAACGTTTGGGGAGGAGCAAGAAAGCTTGAGAAAATATATCGAGTCCGTGAGTCTACCGAACCTTAAAAATATATCAAATCACACAAAATATCGATAAATCAACGCAGCTCGTCTGCCGATGCTCGAGTGCAGCTCGAACCTTCGTCGGTGAAGGATCACCCCAATGAGGAACTCTGCAACCGTCCTCGAATCAAAATCCAGCAATTCCGAATCTCCTTAACTCGCAATATCCTGTCAGACGCCTCTTCCCGCGTACACCTGAGACCGTCTCGGAGCGTTTGATCGTTTGAAAGAGGAAAAAAAGAAGGACGAGACAGGATACAAAGATCAATTGGCATTGAGCGGAGTGTGCGCGTTAATTAACGTCCCGTGGTAAGCAGGTAATTAAGTCGAGGATACAATTTGCTGAGGACGGAATAGAGCAAGAGCGAGAGAGAGAGAGAGAGATTATAAGAGCGAACTCTGGCGAGTCGTAGCGGCGAGTTCATCGGGGAAGAGCTGCAGTGATATCCGAAGGGTGGGCGGCTTGATCGGAGAGGGGAAACGAAGCAATTGACGTTGGTGGTGGGGAGGCAGCGGAGTCGCGAGGAGCGACCGGCTGAGCGACTGGTGGGGCGGAGAGGGGACGGCGCGGCGCGGCGGGAGCGGGGGGTTTCACGGAGTTGAAGTGCGCGCGACTGTTTCGATGACTGTCAGTGTGAACCGAGCGGCGCGGGATTGCGGTCTGTCGACGTTCGTGTATTCGAAACGTGTGTGTTTCCTCGGTCTTCTCTTGGCTTCCGGAACAGTTAGAAAAGAATAAAAAACCGGACGATATGACACACAAACAATAAGCGGAAGGACATAACGTCGAGAAAAACGTGAACTAAAGTGCAATAAAAACCTAGTGACTTGCGTGATAAATTTGTCGATATATCTGTGGTAACGAGAAAAAACTTTTGAACAATACCATCAAATAAAATACGATCGAAGACCATTTAACAGTGAACGAAGAAATCCGTGCGCTCAGAAAATTACACCGATAATAAACGACTCGAACCCCCTTTATTTATACTCCGAAATTCGCTCACTCCAATCGAGTATTTCGTACGCACGGGATCGTCCACCTTCGCGGGAAAAAAGCAGTGGAATAAAAAGTGCAATCGCAAAGTGGTGCATCGGCAGAGGCGAAAGAGACATACGCAAAAATACACCGGTGTACGCTGCTGTTTGTGGATCTTTTGGTCGGTGCACACGGGCCGTGCGGTGTGTGTCGTAACTCGGTAACACAAGAGGTTGTCTCGCGAGTAAAGCGAAGGCCGCGAAGCCAAGCCAGACTCGGCAGAGAGAACGAGAGAGTGAGCGAGTGAGTGAGAAAGAAAGATAAAACGACTCTCTCGTTAAGCTTGGTAACGCTTTTGCCGTTGGTGTTTCTTTGCCGGTGTCGCATTTTTTTTCTTCCCTTTTCGCAATTCTTTTCCGCTCTTTCCTTGCCCCCGGAACGTGCAAATACAAGCAGTCCGTGTGTCAGCGGATTTGTTGTTATTTCCCTTTTTTTTACTCGCTCATTCGCGTGTATGAATTACACGTGCCCGTGTGCGTCGTGTGTGTGCACCAGTGGAGATCGGCTCGCGAGTACAGCAGCGCAGCATCGTGGCGCACAAGCGTAGCACTATCGTAGTACTCCGTGTGCTAAGTACGAAGGACGAACCATAGACCGATCCCTCTGCATATACATACGCAAACGCACATTAATATACACACGTATTCGTCGCAACGTGCAACCAGCGCCACCCGTCTATTGCCCAACTCCCCCTCATTCCACTTTCTTTCCCTCTCTCGCTCTCTCACTCTCCCTCGCACACTCGTTCCCCCATTTTTAAACTCCATCCCTCTCACTCACACTCCCCATCTATCCCGTTCGCCTCTCAACTCGTGAACGAGGCGACTACTCCGCGCTGTGTGCATCGGGATTCCACGTCCGGTTTACCCTAGAAGACCCCGGGAGAGGACATCCGCTGGGCAAAATGTTTCGGGCTTACGGCACTGCACCGGCGGAAACACCGAACGGCGGTGCTGATATCTATCCCTGGAACCCAACCTTCTATAACAAAGGTGCGGTTATTATACTCTTCTATCGATTATCACGAATTTATCCTCGAAATCCTGATTGCCGACTCGGGTTGCGCACTCTGTTGGTGATTGCCAATCCGCGATTTACCGAATTCGAGACTTTTTTGCTTCTCAGTCGTTTTTTCCGGTCACGAAATCCGGGGTACTGAAATTTTCGGGTACATTCGAGTCTGAAGAAACGTGGAAGAGTTCGATCGTCGAATCTCGGCGAGCTTTCACCCAAAAATCATTCTCTCAGCCTCTTTTCACGACGGAATATCTGCACCGATATCTCCTTAGTTGATATTTTTTCTCTTTACAATCCATCGGATCACAGGAAATACGATGACAGTTCACTTCAATTGAAGTATATGATCCCTCGAAGCTTAATGATCTTGTTATAAACTCGAACAAAAATGATAAGGATAAGACTCGCGTTGGAACTTTTACTAGGCGATCATTGAATTTTTATCGCTAAAGATTTTTTTCTTCCACTCCCTCTATAACACCAGTCTTTTGTTTTTATATTTTATCTAGGATTCTAAATGATTTTCGTGCGGGTGAAGAAAAGGCTCATTTTTCAAGCGTCTCCGCGTCTACTTTCAGTCACAATCTTATCTCAGGCGAATAAACGTGTGTACTTGTTGCGATAAATCATCAATTCGCATATGAAATCACTCGAGAGATGGTGTTTACTTCGTGTCTCAGATAGATTTTCATTCGATCATTATTATCGAATTTCACTTGTCAAATGTATTTTACATCTTCAACACTTCCTTAATGACTCGAAGGAGAAAAATTATATCGACATTCGTCTTAAAATCCGTGTTTTTTGGAGGATATAAAAACAAATTTTCCATTCGAATGCGAATCTGAAATTGAGCATTCTTTTCGTAATGAAACTTAATTATTTCCATTAAGCTCTGCGTCGATTCCAACGATTTTATCGTGAGCTCATTTATTTTTCGTCCAATTTCGTCCGAAAGTTGAGGACGAATTACGAAAATGAATCTTGTTTCAACGATATTTGAAAAAGCATTGACGTGGGCTCATTTAAAAAAAAAATCTAATAGCCGATGGTAATCTCAATGCTGCTAATTAAACCGATTGAGTAGCGTGCAAGTTTTAATGAGTCGCAATAAAATAGTCCGTATGAATCGAGCGAATTTCGTCGCTAGTATCGAGATTTATCGCGCTCTTTTGGCCCCAAAGAACTTTTTCTTTCGGTTTTTACGAGGGCACTGAAATTAGCCAGTAACTCGAGTAGATTTTCTTGAGGGGCAATCAGTCTAACGTGGTACGTTACTGCATCATTCTTATCTAAGAACATTACGTTCTTTGGGATCGGTGTGGTTAGCGATAAGACATTATCAGTGGGTCGCATCGCTCCGTCGAATCACTTCGACGACGTTAACTGCGGGCGTTCTTGCTGCCCGGTCGGACAACCTCAAAACTACCTCTCACTATTCGCCCTTTCTTTTACTTCCATTCGTCAATTTGCCGATATTTCCTGCTGTCAACGCTCGAACGCTGGACTCCCTCGAATTTCAATCGTCTCGTGTCAACGCATCGGAAAACCCGCGATCGATTGAACTTTCTTCACTTTCGTTGCGGGCATCAGAAAACTTTTGAAGAAGCGATCACTTTTTTCATGGACTGAAGATAAACGGCGTCAAGTACTTTAATATGTAAATAAAAAAATATTGACTCGTCGGGAAACAAACGAAATGGAAATACTGCACAGAAAATCCAGTCCTCGGAGCCTAACTTGCGATTTGTATTCCTAGATTCAATTAGCATTAAATAAATTGCGCCGTACATTCTCACATCTTTCCGCAGAAACCGAAAATTAAGATTCTCATTTTTTTAATTTCACGCCGAACAATCGTTGTAGATCGCCTGATTTCCCAACAAATCCTTTTTTACCGCTCGTTCAACACGGAATAAAAAAAAATTTGGACAATTTTGGAAAGCTTCAAATGCTTGGCGAGCCGAGGCAGACGTAATCGAAATTTCCAAGTTTCCTGGTACCTTGAAGCAGTATTTTTTTTGTCTCGACTCGTGTAAATAAGTCACCGAAAGATTTATTATTGTAGGAAAAACTTGTACGAAAAGTGGTGTTATTTTCATTCTGACAAATGTGACGTAGTCGAGGCACATTCATTAAAAAGTTTTCTTATCATAGTTTCCACGAGTATTACACGTTTTGAAGATAACGCTTATCGCGAGGCCGCGTTGTATTGTTAGTTGGCACAATTGACTTGGCTCACTTTAGTTTAACCGGAGGAAAATTAATCGATGTCGCGCCTGTGTATCGCGTATCGCTGACCAATCGAGACCCGTCTCCATCAATAAAACTCGTCTATATCTGTCCGCAGCATACGTAGAAACGATTTTTATTGCAGCGGCATAGCAGTTGCAACGCTTAACCATCTTCGGCGAAGGTGGATTTCTTCATCTGGCCTATTGATTAAACAAAACTTGGCTCATGGGTCGCAACCCGACAGTCGGTTTATTCGATTGTTTTTATAAGCAGCGTTCGACATCGCCTTTGCATTGCATTACCTTGAAGTTAATAGAACTCTTTTGCACACAAATTTATGCATCAAAACTTTCAATCGCTCCTGCTCATTATTGTGCTCGTCACATTAGTCTTTTTCCCCGACAGATCAATCCATTTACAAATCTCGTACTGACTTTGTCTCACGTTAAAACGTACAAGATCACGATCGATCGTTTTCGTTGAAACGTCTCGACGATTCGCTTACTGTTATTTTTCATATTCCCTATTTTTATGCAATTCAAATGACCCGAGCGAGTAATAAATCAGTAAACGGTAATAACGACTCGTTCACGAGTCCAAATATTTTTTCAACTTCGGTATAAGATAACGGAATATCGATCGAGCCATTTATTTCTTATTGAACGCTTATCGCCAGTCTGCCTCGTATTATTTCGTTGAAAAGAACGCTTTTTCACGAGTTTCCCTCATGCATTGTGGGACAGTACAAATTTACGCAGCGAGGTTAATTTTTTCATAAACATCACGAAATCGCGTACTGCATTTGTCCAACAACGTTTGCGATGAGTAAAATGCTCGATTAAGCTGTCGCAGCTACGAGCCCATGTACGTGTGGAATCTATAGATGTATAAATTCTTATGTGGAAAATCCCATACGAACGCATAACCACGTCATTCGACTCGCGATAAAGCGTCGAAAGTAATTGTCGCAAATTGTGTTATTGTGTCGTATCTATTAGCGGATATTGCTCACCTCTGTGCACCACCGTGGCGTAGATTTTCAACGGGTTCATCGATTTGCTGCATCGTCCGAAATCGTGGCGTATTTTAATTATTATTTTATTTTTTTTGATGTTGCGTACGAAGAAAAATTGACTCTCGTTTTACTCGATTGTACGAAATACAATTTATCGATTCTTCTTCAATTGAGAATGTTCAAGTTTCTCTGTGGCGTTTATAATAATAACGATGATGACGGGGATGAAAAAAATTGTTTTTGTTACAAGAATCAGCAAACGTTTGCGTCATTATTTCAATGCGGATGGGACGGAAATAAAATAATGAAAATAATAAATGATTGGAGCTTTAGAGAAAAGAGATTTATGCGTATGCCTTTTTTGAAACTTGCATGATTCACTCTCTCGTTCTTTCGAGACGAGTCAAGTGTGCAGTACCGTGGGCGCGCACGTAGCTCGCGAGACTCGTTTTAAATCGGGACTCGCGCTAACCGTTGGCATGCGCCACAACGTTGCGGGTGTTTCACGAGTTTCATCGTTCCTCTCTCCTTCCTTTTTTCTATTCCCGGTCGTTTGGCAGATATGTGCTTCCCTTCTGATTTCTCCTTCTTATTCCTTTCTTTTTTCCCCGTACTTTTCCTACACTGAAATTCTCAACGTCACGATTTCTCGCATGGCAAGCTATGACGCCACACACTCGGTTCGTTGCGTCGATGATGGCTCCATACATCGTCGGGCATCCTCCGCGAGCACGTGATATTATTTGCTTCGCGATTTTTACGCTTTTAATAATACGAGCGTTAACCTCCCCGAACTAAAATAAGGGAGAGTGACGCCGCGGAGCAGGAACGAAAAAAATAGCAAAATAAACTTTTGACTGACGGAGAAAACATCCATGAGCGGATTCGAAGAGAATATAGCACGCGGAGCATTGAAAGATTTGTATAAATAACTTCTTTCCAGAAAACGCTCTCGTCTGAGAGGAAAAAAATGGCCGCAATTACGCCTCGCGTTGTCTGCATCTACGACAATCGCAGCTTCGACGTATAGTCACAGCTGTTAATGCGAATAAGCTGCATGAACATGTTTCTAAGGGTTCAATGGAGATTCCACCGACGTTATTTTCACCTTCGAAGAATGTAAATTTGAGGCGGGAGACTGCTTTAGAAAGTCAAAAAATCGATTGTTTTCGGGAATGTATTTAGGATGGACGGAAATAACCCACCTTAGCGAACTACTTTTCGGTGGAGTTTCGACGAGGATATTTCAAAAGTACAAAAACATTTTTTTCATGGGAGAAATACTTATTGTGGATGGTTTATGCGCCAAGTTTGATTGTCGAAGTTTCGCAGCTGCGTACAATGTGTATGGAGATCGTAATTATTGTCCGCAATAAAAATTCCAATTTTTTTTTCCATTCTCATACATTTTCCTTCCGTATGAGCTTCCATAAAAACCTGAAAAAATTGCGAAATTTTATATTTACAGCACGTTTAAGCACATTCTTCTTCTTTAGAAGCGTTTTTTTTTCAAACTCGCTAAAAATATAGATTTTTTTCGGGTTTTTATAGATTCATATATGGAAGAAAAATATATTCTCACATTAAAACAATGTTTTCGTACTCTTGAAATATCCTTGAAACTATACTGAAAACAATCGATTTTTTTGACTTTTCAAAGCGGGATCCCCCTTAACAAAATCATAAGGAATCATCGGATATTGTGGATCGAAGACGCTATTCCAAAACTCGATTTCAAACATTCTTCACAGTTCTTTCGGGAACGATTTCAAGTTTAAAAAATCAAACCAAGTCCCTTTGATGCACGACCAATTCAAGAGTTATTTTTTTTTTTTTTTTTTTACTATTATTTTGTTTAATATTATTGCTGTTGTTATCACGATCGTCATTTAATTTTCGGGAAAACAACGTAGAAGCTTCGATACTAAAAATAAAGGTGAGTGTGAAGTTATTTATGTCATCAGTCAGCATTTCTTGATTGAAATACGAGGTGGAGTGGCATATTGCGACGTTATAGAGTAAAAATGCCTCGGCTCGATATAATTTCGAACTATTTCCACGTATTTTGCGCCCATCATCGTGGGATTGTCAATCTACTACGTCGCTCAATCGTAAAAACACGCGTACGAGAATCGTAAAAAAACGTATGAAAAAAGAAGAGAAAAACGAATTTCAATGCGTCACTTCTGAACTCCTTGTTTCCGCTACAGTACGAATTGGTGCCAAGATAATTTATGCATCGTCAATATTTTCTCGAAACATTACGAAGAAGATGCAGAGAAATGAACATTCACTTTTTCAATTGATTGATTTTCCGTCATTTTTTTCGTTGGAAAAAGCAGCGAATCCCAGATCGTAAATATCGACGATAAATGCATTAAATAATCGCATTTTTTATATCGTACGATCGCAAATGTATATAAAACCGCTTTATCGGATTCTCGTCTGCCTTGACTGGAGACTTGCCAAGCTAACAGCCTGGATACACTATCAACGGGATATCACTATCGATATAAGATGCCGGAGAGTTTCCTTGCAAGTTTATTGAATCAACTTTTGACGATGAAGTATATCGTAACGTCATTGATAATACTCTTGCCCTCACTTTCTTCGTCTACATTTGCCATGAGAACTATCGAGTATTTCATCATCGATAAGCCTCCGCGAGCCTGTCTGGAACTCTTGCCGTTTTTCTCGCCGAGTTTTTATTTTTCTCTCATTCCTAACCGTATCGACTAATCGACAATCGACAGAATTTTTCTAGTATTCAAGCAGGAAGCAGGAGCCTTTAATTGTCATTCTTCACTAACATTTGCATCGTGACTTTTTTTCATTATTGATTGGACATTTTTATCGAGTCTGCGTCGAGTCTTATCGGCGTATGAATTATCGCATTTTTCAATTAATTTTCCTTCTCTCGACTCTTCGTTTAGAAGGAAATTTTCCCGTTTCAAAAGCGTGCGGGAAAAACCATCCGAGTCGTCGCGCATTCGACCGCAATGGCTGCTTTTTCGTTTTCAAATAAAAGACACTTTGAAAAAAATACAAAAAAAAAACCAAAAAATTCGATTGAACGTGCAGTTTTTACGGTCCAAAGTTTTCCACGCTGCCTCCTTAAACCTACTTCGAAAATTCGATCTACCGATGGTGAATAAAATTGTTCTATCAATCGAACTTTATTATAATAACTCGCCTTTTTCACAGGCATACGAATTCAGAGACGCAGCAGCGTTTCCAGGGCAAATTTTACATCTCACACGAACCGTAATTAAATCAATCAGTCATTCGATAAATGTTATCATGAAGTTTGAAACGCGCAATTGAATCCTCGGTTTTTCCCCGATGAGAATTCCACGAAAAATGTTGTACTCTGTTGTTCAGAAATAATTGTTCCTGATCTCCTGTCGAAAAGCGTCATTTTATCATCATGCAGGACAGTAAAAAAGGTCTCAGAGTCGTTTAGTGACGTTTCAGTCGGAACATGACTCCGCTTTTTTTTTTGTTTTTTTTTTTTTTTTTTTTTTTTTAATCTCACGAGTGTCATGGCGGATTACACAGCCGTCATTTACGTGAGATGAAAACGCGCTATGTGACGATGAGAGACTTTTCATACTGCTCCAGTGTAAACGAGTGTTGAGAATATGAGCCTCCGTCGTAAGTAACAATCGAGTTGAACGAGAGAGCTCTGCATCCGTCTATCTATAAACTTGCTAGCGCGTATACAACAGTATGCTGGTACTGAGAGTCCGAACTTAATAGCTTGTCTCCCCTCGAATTCTCACGAGAGCATTCGTGTCACGCAAGACAATAACAAATGATCTTAATTACGGTGACCGCAACGTACTATTTTCTATTTGACAATCGAGTAGCGCGCTTATATGCATGCGTTTCTCTCTCTTGCTCTGGCACTTCTTTATTTCACATTTCGTTTTGTAAGCCCACTCTTTTTCCGTCGTTGCATCTTTCTCGCTTATCGTCCTCAAACACTTTGTGAAACGACACTGCGCTACTGTATTTCTGCCTCGTTTTTTTTCTTCGCACCTAGAAACAGGAAATACTGATTTTCACGTGATGAGAGGATCGCTGACACGAATGAGATTCGAAATAAAAAAGCTATCGTGCAACGATGATATTTGAGATAATCTCATGGAAATCAGCCACGGTGTCGACACACTCTTACGTTTTCTTATGTTCATCCGGATTTTAGAGTTTCTTCAATCGCTTTTAATTGAAATCATGTTCACAGAATTTTGGCTATTACTCTATTATTCAGTCGCTGAACACATTCTTACACGTTGAAACGCCGTTGCAAAATTGCAGCACTCGACGAAGTTGAATATTTATTTATTTACCACAAAAGACTCTCGTATTCGAATGCTCTTCGTCGTTGAATTTACGTGACTGGACGTAACGAAACTTGTTTCTTCGATCACCTTCCAAAGCCTTTTTTTTTATGAAATTTATGTACACAATTTATTTTTTATTGGTTTTCCTCAAATGAAGTCCTCCATTTGTTTCTCGTGAGTAGAAACATCGAGAGGCGCATGAAACGAATGATCGACGAAGCTCGCCCACATGACAATCAGTGGTTACGACGTCGAGAGCAGTGTGTCGATTATTGCTCAATCAGGGCAAAAGAGGAGGAGAGGAGAGAGAGAGAAAAAAGGGGTTTTCGTGCACCTGAGGCTTTTAAACAGTTTTCGTTTGCCCAAACTTGATCTCGGACTTCCGGGCGAGGTATTCTTTCATCCGGAATTCGGTCCCAATCTCTATTTGGTCAACTGTAAATTGATGCAACCTTTTACTCACGCGGAGTCGAGCGTTAAACGTGACCAGACCGACGGATAATGCAATAGCGCAATCGTAATCTTTCCACCTTGGTATTTAAACGCCTCGATGTCGAAACAGATACTTGGCATCGTTTGGAAAGTGTGAAATCGCCTGTACAGTGATTCGTTACCCAAATTTTTCGAAAGTCGGATAAGTCGTTACTAGGCTGACTAAATTTCAACGATTTTCATGCACGTGAATTAATTGAATCAATTCAAATCAAAGCAAACTAAACGAAAAACACTTTACAAATATGTTATTGATTTTTTTATTAGAGTTTGTCAATAAACAAATTGTACATTCGCGTTACTGGAAATTAAGGCATTCCTTAATTTCCAGAACGCAAATATTCTACAAATAACTGATTTTAAATTACAATAAAGTAAAAGTGTACGCGAATAGATTGGCGATATATTTCAGGGTGGTTATCCAACATTTAATAAAGAATTAAAACTTCAAAAATCGTAAAATTTATACGCGAGCTTATGGTGATTCCATCATCATCACGTTTCTATTCAATAATTCATATACTAAATAATTCTAAATTCCTCATACAAACTGTCTCACAGGTAGAAAAAAATTTAACGAGTCCACAGCAACGATAAAAATAAAGAGTTACCCAATGTTTTTAAAAGCGATATTAACGATAAAAGTTGGAAAAATGGCAGGAAGCTTTTCCTAACCGCGACTTCTCAGAGGTTAAGAAACACTCCAAATTTCAAATGCCCCAATTAACGCAACCAAAAAATACGCTCATGCGAAAAGAATATCTTAAATAGCATCAAAAGTATTTCTCGACTAAATTTAATTTGATACGACACCAAATTTGTCAGGAGTTGAATAAACTTTTTTACAGATGCCATTAATAATTTTCCTGTGAAATAATGAGAATTGCTTTGTTCGAGAAATCCGATTGACCTCATTTTTGATGAAATTCATTTTTAAAGTTTATTCGGTCTTATTGATCCGGGTTCGAAAATATCGGGTTGCAAATAAATACGAGAGTAGAAAGTATGAGAAAAGAGAGTGGAGAAGAGGAGGGAGGGAGGGATGGAGGGGGGGGGGGGGATTGAATAGGAAGCAGAAATACTCGGGCGAATCTTCTGGCCTTTTAAACATTAAAGGGTCTTTCACTGAAAAGAACCTTTGGGATCGGTCATATATAGCAACTTCAGCGAATCCGATCCCAACAAGACAGGTGGCAAGCACCTGTTCCACGTCTATTCCTATTTCCGCTTGTGCCTGGTGCTGGTGCTACTGCTGTTGCTCGTTGTGTAGGTCATTAAACTTCTCTCGTTTCTGTGCCTTCTCTATTCGCCATTGATGCACTTTATATTTTGCAATTTCGCACGAGTCAGAAGAACAAAAGTAGTATATTTTGTGGGTAGTGCGTGCTCGTCGGGTAAGCCAGGCAATTTGTCGCTGTCAGTTTCGTCATCTCCTCTTTTTCGACATCCATTCTTGTAATTTTTTTATTTCATCTCGTTTTTATCATCACCCTCTGTCCGCCCGTATCCTATGGCATTCCACTTTTATTTCACTCCTTTCAATTGCGATTCGAAAAATGTTTTTTCTGGTTTTCCAATAAAATTGTTCCAATTTGTCATCTTCACTATCGATTTCTCGATTCGTGGCAAAGGAAAATTTTTGACCCGTCAATGTCAACGGAAGATTGTTTTTTATTCCGTTTTAAACGAACGACAAACGCGTATGACATTTCTTCAGATCAAAAAATTCATATTTTTTATTAGTTTCAAAGCCTTCACGTTATTTCTGATTTATCGATCTTCCTCTTTCGGTCCCTAAAATTTCGGTTTTATTAATACGATCTATTTAAAAAGCGACATCCGCATCAGTCGCCCTTTTCTTCCATTACTCGGAAGCGAACTCTCTCTTTTTTCTAGCTCTCTCCTCTTCCCGTCCCTTTTTATCTTCCATCTCTATTTTTCTTCATCCATCTCGGTCGTGGCGCTGTGACTGTACGAGAGCCAGGGAGAGCCCGAGTGCCTTGACCTGCCCTGACCTGCGCAACTTCGCACCCTACCCTGGTACCTGCCACCCCTCCGCCTTTCCCCCCCTCCCCGAAGCTCACAACCATCTCGCTCTTTCTCTTTTTCTCTGTATATATACGTACAGATGATTCGGGCTCTCTCCCTTGGTTTCTCTTGCTCCGTGCGTACGCGCCGACTCAGCCCCACGCGGAATCCCACCATTGCAACTTTTGCCACATACAGAACACGAGATCTACCCCATTTTCAGACCGGGCTTCCCCTCAAACTCCTCCCAACCAATCTTTCTCTTCTACTGCTTTTTTTCTTATCATTTCTCTCTATCTCTCTCTCCCTTGTTTATCCCTTATTCCATCCTCCTTTTCTCCTTCATCCCAGCAGAGAAAATGACGTAGCTTTTGCTCCCGCTGTGTTTTTCGTATTGCCCCTTCTCCGTGTTGTATTTTCGGCGATGTTCTTAATTTACTGTCTGCTTCGTGTCTTCTTATGCATACGCGGGTACCAGCCCTTGTTTTCCATCCTCAATGATGTTCCGCTTGATTTTTTTCCGTATTCTGTCTTTTTCTTAAAACGAGGACGAAAATTACACGATTTTTCTCGTCTGCTCAATTGTGTCTTTCTATCCCAATATTTTTCATTTTATTGCAAATTTTATTTTACTCGTTTACAAGCTACTGGAGTTGAAAGACTATTTTTTAAATGTCGCATTTAAAGGATTGAAACAAATAGAATTTACTCGTCATCGGGAGAATTTCAGATTCGATCGTTTTATTTTTGTTCTCATAATCGTGAGCAGAGCCAGCAGCAGCAGCCGTTTGCAGAAGTAAGTTTGTGCGTGAGGGTACAAAAAGCATATTTATTCGACTCGCATCATCGTGGACTTGGTCGAAAAAAGGAAAATTGCTCGTAAAGTTGAACTATTGTTCGTTGACGATATGTAACGAGAGGAATGTGCGGCAATTACGTAGCTTCTTTAATAAGCGATGATACGGAAAGCCTCGTTTGTTCTCGAACGATAACACATATCACAATTAGCCTTGACAACTCTCGTATCTGTGCGGATGATTACGATTTGCTGGGAAGGTATCCCTAGGCCGTTATCCTCGATGGAACACCGGAAATATATATATTTTTATTCCGGAGCAGCGCAAACGAGTCGGCTCGACGATTCTGCAAATTGACCCTACACTTTTCTCTCTTTAATTTTTCCTGCGCGCTCCTCGCTTTTCTTTCCCCTCGGGACAATTCCTCGTCTCTGTTTTGTGCAATAGAGCTCGCCATAACGGATATTTGTATCGCACATCTGGCCAATTTTCGGAATTCTCTCTCCCTCGAGAGCTGTATCTTACATTATTTCGTACCTCGCCATTACACAACATCATCTTGCACTCACTTTATTTTCTTTATTCTTATACAAATATCCCGAAAATCTGGGCGCTCTCGTATATTCGTCATTTTCATATCATTCTCCAACTCCATCGTTTTCTCTCGCATTTCTCCACATTTTCTCAATTCAACATCTCCCTATCCCGCCAAATGCACTCCTTTATACAGTCCCACATGCGCATATGACTTTCCGCACTTCCATTCGACGCACACACTCGTACATCCGGAATCCAAGTCAACAATATATTTTCCATTTATTCCTTCCTTTCTTCCCATTATTATCTTTCTTTTTTATTACTTTCTCGCTCTACTCATCCTATTTTTCATTTTCCTCTGTCAACTCGTACCACCACAATTCCGGGCTTATTTTATCTTCCTTTCCGTTTTCGACTGCTACGCTTTCTCATATTTCGGCGTGTACCAGACTATTCCATCCAGCCCAGACTGCAGTTCTCATACGCGGATGGTAGCAGAGCTCCCATTTTACATTGTTTTTTCTGGCAAACCCTTAAGTATATATAATAAATTTCACTGAGGACACACCGAAGATCTCCTTTCTCTGCTCGTTTTTCACTCGCAGTAACACACGTCAACACGTACGGAATCACCAGCTTTTCGAGTTTTGATTTTCGTGCAGCACACCGCGAGTCATCCTTTTTTTATGATTTCATAACTCTCGTTCGGCATTACCGTACATACAAAATGTACGGTAATCCGGATGATTGGCATGGCGTACACGGGGTGGGCATCGATAAGCGTGCCTTCGCAATTGTTCGCACTTGCAGCCCTTTTTGCGCTCCTATCACTGTACAAATTTAATGGGGACAATTAGAGGTATTTACGCAGAGTGCGGCGATGTCAAATGGAATCGGACGTAACGAGGCGTGTTCGCCAGTGAGACAAAAGGAGCAATCGAATATTCAAGGACCTTTCGAGCGAGTGCCTTGAAGTAGCTTTATGCGATTCCTCCATTAATCTGGAAGTTGCGCAACGGATTTTTGTAACGCTGAAAATCTAGGTCGACGCGTGTATTCCGTTCGAGTTAATACGCTACTCCAATCGCTTTTTACTTCTCATTCATCCTGGCAACGAGACACGACAAAAGAAACATAATCGTACTCGTTTTATTTTCAACTCTCTCGAACCACTAGACATCCTTTGGATCGAGATGAATTATAGAACATGCGAGTCATGGGGGTCCTTTTGTTTGGACGGGGAAAAAGGGCGAGGCCCCCCCAGCGCGAGCGCCTTGGCGTTGGTGCGGTTTCATCCGACAAGGAAATGCGCTTACTGCAATCAATAATGCTCGGTGCGCATCGTCATTTGTCTACCCCTCGGGGTTGATCTTCCGAAATGGGCCACGCTACTTCTTTCCTCTCGGTTTTTACTCTTGCACGTAATCCTTCCGGAATCCCGATCCTCCCTCTCACGGAATTACCAGGAACATTATTCCTGGCAATTCTAGATCGAATCTGTTGTTGCAGGACGAAAAACGCTTTCTCGCAACAGAAGAAAAATGAGGACTTTTCTGTCTTACGTCCTTGTTTTTTTATTTCTACGTTGCCATCGGCTCCCCTTTGTAAATAACGAAGTTATCGAAATCAGGCTTCGTTTCCATAGATTGCTAATTGCTAAAACTCGTTTGATATGCTGAGAAAAACGGAAACTCCAAAAAACGTTGACCCCATTTTCCTTCCTCGATTCCTCATTGCATAATGAGTGAGCAGCTTTTTCCTCCCATTTTTATCTCGCATGTGGCTATATAATGCGCCTTTCTTTCGACGTTGCGTCAATCCTATCTATTACAAACGGCACTTTTTTGGTCTTCCTCCCCCTCCCCCCGACAAGGTTGAGGTAGAGAAGACACGAGTGATCCTGACACGTCGATTATTAACGGCTCCCGCTCTCGAGCACAGACGCGACCTCATTAATCCTCACGTCGAAGACGTATTTATAAGCGGTATCTGACGATGACGCGTCCAGAAAACGCCACGTTTATTCTTCTTCGAACCCCGAAGCATTCACGTGATACATAATCACTGTACTTATTATCTAATTAAGACTCATCACGTTTACTTTTCTTTTTCTTTCACCGTAAATTATACTCTTGTACAGTAATTTGTAATATTGCTCGTAGTTAGCCGCTCTTTAACTTGGAGGATTTTAAGTATTTTCTATTACTCAACGGCCTATCAATCTCCGAGGCTATTATGCTCGTATCAGCTCGAATATTACGCCTAATTTGGTGACCCGCAAGAATAAGTTGGGAATTTAAAGCTCCTTTCACGAACAATCGCGATCATGGGCGATGCTTATTTTGGATCTTTATATCCCCCAACACTCGTGATGGGCCGAGAGAAGTCTGGCTGTGAAAATAGTCAACAGTAGTATCGAGAATATCGGCGTCCTCGACAGATTTACAAAATTGATCTATTTCTACTGACATTGAAATTCGAGTCTTTGGAAAGCGATTCAAGATTGGTTCTTTTCATAGTTGACAATGACGCTGAAGCTCGCCACGTCGGAGTCCAACGAGATGATCCAAAGAAGCTCTCCAATAATTCCAGTAATTCTGTAATTTCGTTCCCTGCCGAATTTGCAATTCGTAGTTTTTCAACCTGTCCCAATACTTCGTGAAATAAAAAATTGGCGAATTACAAATGTTTTTTCCTTCAGCGTCGTTAGTTGCCAGCATAACTTGAATCTGTGCATGAGCATAGTAACGAAAAGGAAGCACGAGATCCGCGAGGAATCGTTCCATCAGCGTGAATCTGAAACGAACGTGCGTAACATGCTTCGAATCGCAATGACGAAAAGTCGTATTATTTCTAGCCAACTTCTTGCATTGCCATTCATCACTGCCGATCGGTCATCAAACGATGACTCTACGAAAATCTGTGACTGACGTTCGAATCGGGCACTGGGGGGGTTGCAAAAAGTGGCGAAAAAAAAGTGTATCGATGGAAAAAAACGCCCGTGTCACGGGGATTGGGAGAGAGGGAGCTCGGGGCTGGGGAGTTTGTGGTAGAGTGGAAATGGTCTTTGGAAGCGCCATGGGCCTTTGCCTTTTCACGGAGAGCCAACCCTGCTCCGAGCCAAGGATGGAAGACAGCATGCCAGCCTGGTTGATTTATCGGTGTCAGATATATACATCCCTCTCGCTCTCTCGCTCTCGCTCTCGCTTTTTTCTCTCTCCATATACGTACATAGTAAACGGGAGCTTTGGTCGTATCGATCGTGGAAAAACCGCACCTCCGGGAAAGCCCGCTTTTTTCATCCTCCACCATCGACACTGTCCTCGCCCTTCCCGGTATTATTTCCTTCGCGTGCTCTATATACGTAATATCTAATACATAAGACCAGGAGAGTTTCGCACTCACGCGGGACCAAGTTTTCCCAGCAGTTTTCCACGATGCTCCTCGCGAGAGGGGGAGCATCGCTCGTGTTATACCAATACCCGCGGACTCTCTCGCGATATATCTCATCCGTGTGCCTTACGGTGTGTGGCGTGCGCCAAACCAGCACGGCAGTTCGATCGCGCGCGAGCGATAACGCTACGCGAGTTCTCCGCCACCCGCTCCTCGCGTGAAATATGGGCGGCATGTATTCCTCTTGCCCGCCGTCCCGCGACTCCTCTCTTCGCTATTTCTCCTCTCTCTTTCTCCACTTCTCGTGGGTAATAGGTGGCGCCATATTATGCGAGTGGCATACGAACGTAAGCGATCCTCTCTTTCTTTTGCTCGCCTTGTTTTTCTCTCTCTCTATCTCGTGCCCCCTTTTCTACTCCGAACCGCTTACTTTTTTCGCTTCATTCTCTTTCGCTGCTCTTTTTATCGCGAGCTTTTACTCCTGCTCACGTGCCTACCAACGGCCACGAGATTACGTGTTTAAACACACGCTTTTTTCATCAAATTCTCCTTAATGTCGCTTTTTTCGAGTAGGGAAAGCTTCGTTAGTGCGCTTCCAGGGACCAGCCAGATTGCCCAATTACTCTGGATGCTTAGGGATGCGTTGGGTGGATTTGATATTTGCGAATCGCTACGGATTCTATTCTAAGAATCGCTGCTCGGAATTTTTTGGGATTTATCTAATTCCAGTGCGCACAGTCAACACTCCAATTTTCGCTCATGAGCCTCAGGACTCGAATCAGTGTTGAGTAAAGCTTCGAAAAGTCTTACGAGGCCTCCGATTCCCTGGGACCCTTGACGTCATAACGCTGAGCAGAGTGAAGCGATATTTTTTATTTCGGATTTTTCCGCAGGTGTCCCTAGTTTCATATTCTTACGAGGTCGCGTGGAACGAACTTTCTGAAAGCTTTGCCAAGTGCGGTTTCGTGGTTTACAGAACATTTTTGGCTCGAGGAATTTGAGTTTTCCCGGCAAAGCCATCCTTCGTTCTCCATTTCTCTCCCTCTTTTCTTCACCGCGTTTACTTGCTTTAGTTGCTCATGTTTTTCTACCGCAGTACGGAGCCAGAAACCGCTGGTATCCGGGATGAATTTTCGAGCCAGCAAATGTATTACACTTTCTGTAGTCGTTCCGTCAACAAAACCTCCGCCGGTGTGATTCGGCAATAAAAAGGATTTTTTGAATTTCTTCCTGAGGGCTTGATAGAAACAAATTGTTTCGTCGTATTGCTGGAAATCACTAGCGCCAAGACCTTAAGCCTTGACCGGCATGGGGCACCCGCTCGTCAGCTCAAAATTGCGGTCGGCCCGCCACCACACATCGTGCGATAATATTTTCGTTGAGAATTCGCCAATTTAAAGAATTGAACAAACACGTAAATTGAATGACCGTGATTCCAACGTGAAACAACCGCATCCGTTGTTTCCTTCGTAGCAGAATGTATTTTTACACGTTGATTACAGCGGCTGAAGGTTTGCGGTAAATTTTTTGTGGTTTTCCATCCGCGCGTTGTTTAGGGTGGCAGTTTCGCGGTTGGTTGCAAGTTGTAATTTTCGATTTATGTCTTCATTGATTTTATCATCTTCAACAATGTTTCTATTAATGCAAAAATGTATTGAGAATATTTTTCAAGTCGCACTGGGGTCTGCGCGCGACGGGCCGGTGAAGAGAAAATGGCATGAACGAACTTTTACTCGCTCTTCGCGACTTTTTATTTATTCGGATAGTTTAACTTTGAGATTATTCCTTCATTACTATCCCCACGGATTCCTGAACTCGTATCCAGTGATCGAAATTCTGAGAAGCCACCAGCACCGGCAACTCGAACCGCCTCGGATTGAAATTAAAATTACACTCGAGACGCTTTTAATTATTTCTAATTACACCTGTGGGTATCCATCGAGACACTATTTCCGATCAACCTTTATCGTTTCACCTTCCATTGCGACTGCGCCTCCTCCAACGCGACCCTGACTTCTCCTATCTTCTTCAGCACTCTCGCAACTTTCTTCATTTCATTAATTACTCGCTCTAACGAACGATCGCCTTTCAATTATCCCGCCTGCTGCACTTTCATTCCCCGATTCCGACGCTGTCGTCGACTCTCCGTTGTTCTCATATTTTCACCTGATTCATCTTTGTCTCGGGTTACCGAAATGCAATTTTCAAGCGTACTGGATAAATTAAAGTCCCTCTTTTGACAAGATGAAATGACACTTGATTACTTATCGATTTTTCATCTGATCCATCATGGCTCAACTGTCTTTATATTTTTCGTCCATTCAAATACAAATCTAAATTCTTTTTACACTCTTCTCAGAAATACAAACAATTTTTTACGTATTTGAAAAATTTAGCGATCATCTAAAATTCTGTTTTTTTGCTTTGTTTCAGGTATGATCCGATAATTTTCGAGTTTTCCTGGTTCGATCCAATCCTGGGAGTGAGTAATGCATGATTTAACGTTTAAGAATTCATTTTTTAGAATAACCCATGAAATTAGTATCAGAAACTGATAAATCTGCCTGGAGGTTCGATTCTGATTCCATGTCGGTGAAAATTATTCGTCGAATCCATGAATTAACTTAATTATCGTGATAGATAATTCATGAGAGTGTCAACTAAAAAAAAAAAAAAAAAAAAAAAAAAAAAAACAAGAAAAAACAGGAGAAACAGTCTTTTCGTTCCACTGCAAAAATGTAAAAAAATTCAACATTTTTTAATTTGAGGAGAATTTACAATGATCGGATTAATTCCCTTCTTGCACATTTACGAACCGACATTCCTTGCACAGAGTTCACATGACCACCTCCATGCTCGCTAAGTCAACATCTGAGTGTTTTGTTCATCTCATATGTCGCCTCATAATAAGTTAACCACTCGACAATGAGGTAAATCGATTTTTGAGGGCCTCTTTCTTTTCCAATTTACATCAATGTCAGTGCTCAATTTTCTGCCTTATTAGCTTCAATGGAACGACAATAACGAATTACAGTATCTCTCAGTAAGCCTAAGAATTGCAGGTTGCGTTTAGCCGATGCATGGATTAAACGATGAGACTTTCTATAAAGAAAGGAGAGTGAGATATCGGTGTTTCACTAATTCTGAGACGTTAGATTTTTGTTAAAGAAAAAACACGTCAACGTAAAGATTAAAATGATGAAAGTGGCGCCTTGCGCTATGGCTCGTAAGCTATAACTTGGAGGGACTACGTTTTATTACCAATTCCAGAAGCCTCTATTAATTAGAAACTGTGAAATTGTCTAACGAAACGATTTCATAATCAAGGGAGCATATAGAAAAACTGTATGGCAAAACGTTTTTTTCTTCACTTTAAGCAAATACTTTTAATCTCAAACGCAGACCGGGCTCTGACCCAGGAGCCCGTGAATGACGGAATACTCACGAAAGTGGCTACCACATAAAGCCCGCATGGTGGAATTGTTTTCAGTCGTTGTTATCGCTGGAACCGACTAAAATGACTCAATACCCTGTGATTGTTATCACGGTATTGCTAAACCGTTGTAACTGCACTTTTTCCTCCGTCGCATTTTGAATCGCCGTGCGCATTTGTCAATTTCCAAAAATCCGAAAGTTCCTACACTCAGTTTGTACCTGAAATTTATTTTGGTTCAAGGCTATAAAATTGGGCGAGACTTGTTTGGCTCGATAAAGTGGCAAAAATGTTTTGAATGATTGAGAAAAGCGGAAAATTCCATTCGTACAAACGAACATTTTTTTCCCAATCCTTTCAAAGTTTCGGTACCCGAATTTTTGTCGAATCTCACGAAAACATCGTTGATTCACTGACTCGTGATTCAATGACAATGATCCCCCCGAGGCTTCGTTTTCACGAGGAAAAATGCATCGAGTACTCCCAAACGCTATTCGGCAATGCCCGCGCTTGCTTAACAAGACGCATACACGTATGTCACGCACGTTTCTATTTACAACGAGGGCTCGGGCTGATATTCGCTCCGCCGGGTGTGCAGCAAAATCGTCGTATTCCCTCTTCGACCGGGCTGCCATCGTTGCGACGACTTTGTTTCTTTTTTCACTCTCTCTTGCTCTTTTGCTCGCTCTCGCACACACAAGAAACGACCGTTCGCTCTTCTCCGATAGTACTTTACCACTCACTACACACCACCAACTCCCAAGCAGTATAAATAATTCGCTCGAGCAATTACCCAAGTAATCTCGACTGCGGAATTTCCGGTCGACAAATTTCCGTCACTCTCTGGCTGTATACACCCGCAGTATTGTTTCGGTTTTAAACAATTAAAATGAAAAATGCATATACGGGCGTTGTACATCGTACCTGCCTTTTTTTATGCCCATGTTGTAACGTTACCAACGATTTTTTGTTCGAATTTCGGAATTCCACGCTTCGTTATGCAGGCGTTGACCTTAATGAAATTGACTAACTTTGAAATAACTGCGCAAATTAATGGTACTTTGAAGTGTATTTAGCGAGGAAAAAACGTGAAAGGCACTGGATGAGCTGGTATGAGAACTCTTTTAGATTCTAAAAAATATATTATGAAATTTATGGAATGAAGACTATTTCGATACACGCTTGCGAAATTTCGTACGTCAGTCTGTTCTTGGCTCCAATATGATGTTTTTCAAAAGAATTCTTCATTCGAGATTACCAATTTTACTTCACTGCGGAATGGTTTTTTGAGCTTTGTTTTTGTCTACGGAAAGTATTAAAAGATGGGGAATAATAACTTTACAGGAGTGGAAACTGGGAAAGACCTTGAGTATTTGGTATTTTTACAGCGTGAAGTGTAAATTTTGCCGAAAAGGAAATACATTTTTCTGAAATAAACGAAGAATTTCATTCTACTTCCATGAATATTTACACTTAACACTTTCAAAATATCGAAGCTTGGATTCTATTTTTATTTCTATATATTTTGACGGTAATTTTTATAATCTCTTGATCCTGTCCATTGACGACTTAAGGAAGTTGAGGCTGTACAGTCATTTTTTTTACCCAAAAGTGATGACCTGTACCTTTCAAAAGTTAGGCCAGTTTACAGTTTGGCAATGTTGCATACACTTTAAAGAAAAGTTGGGAAAAAAAAGACGAAAAACTGGTGAAAGCTCAGTCGAAAACACGAACAGTGACGATCCTAGCCTCAAAAAACTGCACGGAAAACAGATTATTATTAATATAATCTCAGCAAATCTCCTAATAAATCTGAAAAAAATTGACATTATTCGGCAAGCCTTGCTCATGTTGCCCAAAAAATTTCATATTTTTAGCATCATTTTTAACGGAGATATCACTGAATGTGTCTTGACTTCCATAAGATTACGTGTTATTTGGCCCAATTTGTTATTGATTTTTCTCAGCAACGACGCTTCTAAACTGTCTGAAAATTTAACTGATTTTTTTTTACACTTCACTTTATAAGATGCAATCGGTTTAGAAGCGGTGACATCATTTTCATTCTAATGCCTCAACTTCCTTAATGCATCATGTTGAAAAAGTTAGAAAGGAAAACCGTCAAATCGTTATTCCTGTTCTCAAAACGATATTTGATAAATCCTAATTCTTCATGGATTTTAAAATGTTTGTCCTCGACCCTGTTATCCCCTGAACGTAAATAATTCGAAGGGTGTGGGTGGACGCCATGCTTCTGGCAATATCTTCCAAGTGGGATTTTTCATCTCGTTCAGAGTCACGAAATTCAGAATAAATGAGATTTGCTCGTTCTATTATTTCGTTCTGCCGCAGCTTTTCATCCTTGGTATATCACGTGGACCATAATTTTATCCTGAAAAGCATTGCGTTGAGGTTGCTTCCGCACGAGCGACGAAAAAACCAGGCGAGAAGAATTTCGCGCGACTTGGCACGATAAAATTGCCAGAGGAAGAGAGTGAAAAAAGAGAGAGAGAGAGAGCGAGGAGAGCGGTGGAGAGGAAGCACAGAGGCAGGAGTAATATGCAGAGACGGAAAGGTTATCGGGTCGCGACCCCGCAAGCTGCCGTGTGCTTTTCACGTTTCCGAAATACTCTAAACTTGCACGCTATTCAATGCACCAAAATGGCACTTGAATGAGCTCGAAAATATAGCTGCTCTCTCAAGAGCAACGGAAGCTCACATCGACGGAATGAAAAGGAATCATTTTCACATATAAAAATCTCAAGCATTCAAATATTTTATTGCACGAGTAAGAATTTCGTTGACGAATATTCTCAATTTGCACGCATGCTTTGCTCTATCTTCAATATCAATGGAACTAATTTCACGACACTCATGCAAGCAACCAGAAAATTCTACGTCAGAATCACTGGAGGCGAAAATATATGAGTCGGTGAATTCATCCAGGATCGCGGGCTTAGCGAAGCTTTATTGGAGTGGAGAAGAGAATCATTTGCGAGAAGGTTTCTCGAACGCTAGTAGACTCCATTAATTAGCCAAAATCAATACACGCACTTTTTCATTTGAATAATAGGCTAGTGCACCAAGCGGGGCGTACGCGTCAGAGGAAGAGGGAGGCATAAAGCAGTCCAGCTGCACTCCAGTAGCTCCAAAGTCTGTAGGGGTTAAACGCGTATACATAAATTCGTATTCCGGCATGAACGAGTTCTCCCTCTCGTGATATGAACTCGTTCGAACACCTTTCGATGCAGTTGTCGTATCTAAACAGTACGAATAACAAAATGCACGGTGCGCTCGCCTTCGCATTGTTTTTCTTCGAACAAAAATGTTTCTGGTTTGACGGCATTGCTGTCCTCGTTACACGTCAGCGAAACATTTCTCGTGTTCCATATTTCCGACACCGTTTTCGCACTTTTGTATTCCTCGACCCCGTATCGTGCAATGTTTTCACGTATTTTTTCTTCTTCCGCATATGCGTATCATCGACATTCCATTGTTGTCAATTGAGATATACGCGTGTTGTATCGATGGACGTTTTGGTCGACGTAATCGTCGTCTTCGAGCCGAAATGGTTATTCACGTACGATATTTGCTGCGGTTATTTCAACGTTACTGTATCACGTTCGTCACTGGATCCGTACGCGAGCCAGCGTCCTTAAGATCGGTAGCGTATTGATCGGTACACGGAGCAATATCTTCTCGTAGAAGGAGGAAACTTTATCTGGCTCGGATCCTACGGGGGGAACGGAAAAAATGGCTGATCAATATCGGAGTATCCGTCGGAGAGACTCAATTGCCAATCGATAACATCTCGAGCAGTGCAGTTATAGGGAAATAGGATTATGGGGGAAATGTGAAAAAGCATCTCTCACTGAGACTCGGGAGCGAACGTAACGAGTGCTGATCCGATTATTTAACAAACTACTGTTTTTAACGAGATTCCTTTGACGGTTTTCATCCGATTGTTCTTCCTCTTCATCTTCGTGTGCAAGAATATTTTTTTGCAGTATACATTTTATATCACACGGAATTGAAAAAACGTCTCGAAACGCGATGTGATCGTAATTCATTTTCATAAGAGCTCCCGAAACACCCCGAGGACCTGCTGCTGTCATGTTTAAGTGATTATACGATCAAGCTCAACATATTTTCGTACCGGAAGGAGTGAAATTTCCGCTCGGCGTTATTACTCGCCAGAACATCATTTGTCAGTCAAAATGTTTGACAGCTCGATGGGTAAAAATCTATGCGACCTTTTTTTAGTTTCCTGCAAATCAATTTCACCTTTTATTTCGCAGGTTTTTATAGTTACATTCGATAATTCAGATGGTGAAAATCATTTTTCATTTCATAGTTACGATTAAGGAGGGTGGATCGCAACGATACGATGTTACCATGCTAAACCATGTTAAGGAGTTTCGGTACAGGCGATACAATGTTGCCATGCTAAACCATGCTAAAAGCATAAAAAATTTCAAAAAGTTCAGAATTTTATAAAATTTGGTGAACATATTCTTTAGTGCCAAATTTGACAATACAAATTTTTTAAGATTTTTCTTCTACACAGTTATCGAGTAATTGATCACTAAAGTTTACGTGTATAAGCATAGCGTTTCCATATATATAGGTATACATTCCGGGCATAAGAAATCTGCTTTAATGCGTAATTACTCGATAACTAAGTAGAAGAAAATTTTGAAAAAATTTGTGTTTTCGCACTTGATGTTGAAGAACATTATCACCAAATTTGATCAATTTCTTAATATTTAGACTTTTGTACCGAAACTCCTTAAAAATATTAAGAATTTCATAAAATTTGGTAAATGTATTGTTTAAAAATATAATTTTTTTTAGACTTTTCTACCTCATAGCTCTCGAGTAATTGAACACTAAAGTTTACGTGAATAAACATGGAGTTCTTACATATATACAGTTATACATCTCGTGCATAAGAACTTCGATTTAACGCTCAATTATGCGATAACCATGCGATAAAAAATTTGAAAAAAATCGTATTTGTATACTTGATGCCAAAGAATGTTATCACCGAATTTGATCAAATTCTGATTATTTTGATTTCGTGATCCACCCTCCTTAATAAAATAGTCATTGAAAAAGCAGTCAAATTTTAACGGCTAAACCTTACGACTGACGACTGTGGCTGAACGAAGGTTTTATATTTTCGATTCCCCCATAATTTTCTCGATTAGGCTGTGGTCACTCAGCGGTTCCGTCAATACAGCGAAATTATCGAGTTATTTCCGGGTAGTCTGGTGGGCGACAGACCGAGAGAGTTCGCTGTGAAATTGTCAAGTATTTCTTAGACAATGAAGCCGGTTTAATCAATCTGCAAATACAAATACACGGATTTCTCCATACAATGAAACCGTAAGACGTGCTGCTGTGGCTGCAGTTTATGAAATTGTAGAAAATCTCTTGAGACTTCATTCATCTAAAGGGAGAACCAAGTAGAATAATCCCATTTACGGACATCATGTTTTTCCTGCAAAAACCAAAGCTTGCTGAATTCGTATCGAGTTTGCGAAAAGGGCCTGTGTCCAAGTCCGAATAAGAATTTTCACAGAAATCTCCAAACAAAAACTAACCAAACTCTGGACTATCCCCGAAAAAGGGGTTTTGCTCCCTGCTCTCCTTGGCCTTCGATTTTCAAAGTTTGTGTTTCGTACCAACGAGGCGAATGGCCAGTACGATCGAAGTGAAATAGACAGTTTCATTAAGCTGCGGATTAATAAGAAAAGAGACAAACCAGATAGAAAAATATACAGTAGAATTTATCAAGGGTGGTCGTGCGCTCGAGCAGGTGGGGGGCTGTACGCATGTCAACTGGAGGGCATTCAACTATCGATCGTCAGGGGTAGTTTCAGCTACCCCTCACCAGAGGCAAGAGAGAAATGCTTTCCTTCTTGCTCCCTACGTCGAGCTGCACTATATTTTCCCTTCATTCGTCGTCGTCGTCGTCTCTCTCTCTCTCTCTTTCTCTTCCTGCGTCTTTACTCGCACTTCACTTCTTCGCTCTCTTCCACTTCCGTCTCGCCCTGCTCGTGGGTTTTTCGTGCACACACGTTCTTCACTATGGGATAGTGGCACATACGAAAGCCTCCATCACGTATTCCATTCTGTCGTTGAAAAAAAAAAAAAAAAAAAAACGTAAAAAAAGAAATACAGAACGAAAACTAAAGAAACAAAAACTAGAGTGCTTCCACACAACACCGCGGATAGACTACTGTATCCCCGTACCCGTGTACCCCATGTATTATTCTACAGTTTTTTTTTAGGCTCATGCACTTTTCAGCTGTACTCTTGTCAGCGCGACGTCCTTTTGTCTCTGCTTCCCGACGTCTCACAGGTTTTAATTATCCTGATAGCATTGGGCCCCTTTGAGGTACCAACGAAAACGTACAGTAAAAAAAAAAAAAAAAAAAAAAAAAAAATACGAAAAACAACAAACTACTTTGGCACACGAGTTCGGTTTTGTTTTCGCTGTATAGTCTGAAGGGTCGTCTCATTTGTCGCGTAGTGAGTCATTAATTTAGAAATATCTCGTGTATTTTCGTACTGCCTATTTTCATTTGCGTAGCTCTGGATTATTATGAAACTAGAAACCAAAAGCTTTTTTGCGACGTCCATCGAGCCTGAAGATGTCGTGAATTTCACGCAGTTTTAACACCGCATTCGGTTCTCATTTTTTATTTTATTTTTTTTTTTTTCACTACAGTTTCAATCGTATTATGTTCGCGTTGCACAAAAATGCGTACGTTGATCCGGAACCTCAGGGATTTGAATTTTGTGCGTCTTCCGCGGATCGACGTCCGTCGTTTTTTCACCTACATTAATGATTAGAAAATTCGTTAATCCAGTCTTATAATAATACAATTTTGTGATTCCCAATTTTTAGACGTATGGAGAAGTCGTTGATTTGATGGGTTCGAATTGGCATCTGAACGCCCTCAATTATTCATTACCGAATCGACCTAATTGACGCGCATAATTCGAGACGAATTTCCCATGAAAAGGAAGCCCTCCGAATAATGAATTAATAACGCTAATAGAAAATTGTACAAAAAAGCCTTGGCTGATGCTTATCGAGCACTTTTATTGCGATATAAAATTCATTACGGAAATAAGTACATAAAACAAACAGTGCGACAATGGTTTTTTTCCCTCGTATTAACGTATTGGAAAATAAGCGACGTGGGTCGAGTCAAACGATTCGAGGACGCATTTTTTTTCTATTTCACCCCTCGTGTCTCTTCGTTGTCTCCCCCAATGGCGACGACGTCACGAGGAGGGTGTAGGGGAAAGTTTATTTGACGGGAAGGGTCGCGTTCAAGAGCGGCGCGTCAGCGGGACGAAGGACGAAGTGGACGGGGGTTGGCTGCTGCTGGAACGTCTGGGACCACGTGTGCCACGACCAGCTGATCGTCTGGCATGCGGGAATTCAAGAGCGCACGTGTCTAGCCCGGAGTTCCTTCTCGTATGTCAGGTCTCATGTGTCTTCGAATTTATCAGTCATTAGCCAATGCACAGTCGTTAGACTTTGGACACCGCGACGCGGAGGAGTTTTGACACTGAATTTTACCGCACTGGAAATCCGATAGCATTCTTCTCCGAATTATCCTAAAGGTTTTGTTACGGACGACGAACTTTGGAAAATATCTTCGTCTCTCGAGTTGTTAATATTATTTTGCTTTTTTTCCTCGCCTGTGTATTCATTTATTCATGTTTTCGGAGCGATTATTATCTGTTATTCTGTTATGCCAACAGAGGGAGGAATATCCGACCGGATATTTCTTGAGTAAGCTCTTGAAAATGTGCTCCAACATTTGCTTGAGAATAAATTTGAGTAATGGATGGGGAGCTTCGAGATGAGTAGGAAAACTTGAATGGTTTTGTCCCTATAAAGAGGAAATAATGTATTTCCTTGAGATACATACGGAATATATCGTGTCAAAATATGACAAGAAAGTTAAGGGCGTATTAGCAGAAATGTGAGAAAAAATTCAGTGGCTATATGCCAGCAGGAATGTAAGTTTCCAGAGTGTCCAACCACTGAATCCAAGTCACAGACCGGAAGGAACATTCTTATCCCGTTAACGACTCCTTGCGATATCTCTTCTTGAATTTGTCGGCTATTCAAATTTCACATCCATCATCTCTTCGAGGTTTTATCCTTCGCTTCTGTCTCCCTCCCTCGACTTGCCTCTCTTTCGATCGTTCTTAGTGCCTTTCAAATTTCCATCAGCATCCGAGATGTACATACACTTGGGGGATGACACCCATCCGTCGTTTTATGTAAATTCTCTTTTCACTCTCTACAATCAATCATTCACCGCGCGCATGAGACCCGTTACGAATCATTTACCAAATTGAATTTCGCAAAACTTCTGACACAAAATGCTTCTGTGCTCGTATTGATTGATGCTCGTTGCGATAAACGGTCTAATACGCCGATATAATTAAGACTCCGTGCGACGTTGATTATGTAGAGAAACATTTATTTACGCAATACGCATACTTTCTTCGGCCGAGCCTTCGATTTTATGGGACCGAGAAAAATAATGAAAAAAACAATTTCGTTTTACCTAATGGAGGTTTTATTTGGAACAATTTTTTCGATTTTTTTCAGTCAAGTGATTGTGTCAGAACTCTTATTAAAAAGTCATCGTCCTTGACATTTTCATAACGGGGAAGACAAATAATTGATGGAAACAAATTTTTTCATGGTCCCGACACTGCGATTCTTCATTCATGCTCAAAATCGAACCTTCCATTCCGTTTTCCTAAAATTACATGTTTCGGCCGCATGAGCAAAAGCATCGTGTCAATAACACACGCTTCAATGGTGTCACAAGTGCGGCGTAATCGTTTGATGATTGATATAAAACTAACTTGATTCTATTGGTCCATCGATCAGCATTGGAGAAGGAAACGTCAAAACGAAACAAAAGTTCCGAAAATATTTGTTTTCCGGGCTCCCAATTCGGTGAAACTATTCGAGCAAACTTTTCTTTGCCATCAGCAGAGCAGCGTCTGGGTCGCCGATAATTGTCCGCTTCCAAGCGACGGAATGACCAAACAAAGCAGTGGAAGGAGGGCGGAGAGTCCCATTAATAACCAATTTGCACCCCTATTCGAAAAAGCGTGCTCGCACGTCTTGAGAGCATGACCGACGTTTTCTCCTGATTTCCAGTGAAATTTCACTTCACGCATCCCGTCCCACTGCGTTATCCATTAAAAAGAAAATAACTTGGAAACGAGAAGCAGCAATGAGCGACAGCGTCCTCTCCAGAATCAAGCAAAAAGCCCACATTCGATGACGAATAATCGAGTTTATAAATTCCCTCAATTCGCTTATTCCCTCAGCATATTTCGTGCGCGCGTCCTTCAACCAGATAAAATATAATCGGTCATTAGTAAATTTCTCGCAGTCCTCCCGTCGGGCCGTGTTTTAGTTACAACAATCGCATAAAACCCTCGGAGCATCGGTACACGTACATGCATAATTTAGATAAATGGCCTCGGCTCGTCGGGCACGACGACCAGTCTGTGTCGTGTAATACGGATGCACGTGAAGCCTCCGAGGTATATTAGTTGGTAGATAGTTGTGTAGTCGTATCATCATCAAGCTCTATACATCGTTCTTCGTTACGGTCCTGCTCGTCCCTCTACTTCTTTACCACGATAAACTCTTTCATGTATAAACGCGATGCTCACATGCACGAGAGTTTATCAGTTACGGTAGCCGCGACATCACAACACGAGTCTCCCTACACCGCACACATGTTCCTGTTTACGCACAGCCTTCTCCACCTTCACTTCCTCCATCGACGTTTTGCCCCTGGTCACTCCACGCAACAACACATGTATATTTATGCTCTATGCAGATACCTCGCGGTCAATGAATGTGTGTATTCGTGTATTTATCGATGCCGGCGCTCTTTGTGGTGGAAGTCTCGTACCGGGGGAATGGGCGGGGAGGGTTATGCGAAACGTGTATGATAAAACTCGATCGAGGTAGCAACGAGACGTGGGAAGAGCCAGTGTGAGATAATCCAACTTGGCTCGGATCTTCTCGTCATAAAATGTACAGTAAGACCCCGATTTCTTTACCGGCTGGGGAGAAGACTGCTAAAAAGTGGGGGTTCGGCTGGGAAGTGTGGCTTGAGACGTAATGGGAAGGTGCGAATAATTGGGAGCGTGCGCGTAGCGGGAAGGCTGTGCGTGGATGAAAAAAACGTAGAGTAACCTAACATTTTAGAAATAAGGGGGCTCAACGCTCTGGAATTTCATTGTCGAGTCTTTCGAGAATTCACAGTTTTTGGTGTTACAGTAAAAACGTTTTTTTCCCCCATTTGCGAAAACGTTGCTATTCGGGTCGATGTTTTCACCTGGTTTACGTGGTTACGTACACGTATGTAATGTACAAAAGCGCGCGTACCGACTGCGCCGTGTTGGATGACGGTGGTAGGGATAAGCGACGCCCAGAGCCACTGTTGCTCTCTGGTCGAACGACATTGGGAGGAGGCAAAGAATCAAGGGAATTGTAAAAAATCGGGGTCTTACTGTATACGAATTTGTGTGTACGCGTTGAAATATGTTGATGCGCGGATGCGAGAGTTTTGCATTATCTGAGATGAGATATAATCGTGTTTATGGAATTCCGTGCTCGCCTCTCGTATCAGAGATCCGAGGGGCCTTTGCTGTTGGTCTCTTCCAAACAGTTTTTCCAAATTCTAAACAGAGCTTGTTCTGCGAACGTGTAATTAACGCCCGTCATTTTTGGGGGGATCGTTATCAGACGAGTGCATTCTCGTCGGTTCCAAAGTATTTCAGCTCCTAATCGCTGCTTTTCATTTCGAGCATCGTGAAATTTTCTCCCCCGTGTAACCATGAAATCGTCGTCGTATTATTCTTCTGCCTCTGCCCGTATATGCACGCGTTCGTAACGGTAGGATGCGCGTGCGCGTACCTCACTTCCGGTTGGCCGAGTTTGCCCGATCGCCCGTCTTCTTCGTCCTCTCACAGACCTTACCGGCATAGCGGAAAGTTATTATCTATTACGCTTAGCGTAAAGTACAAGTGCCTTTGTACGGAGGCCCACTCGTAGGATTTTTTTTCTCTGCACAGGAGACTCTCGGAGGGCTGATTTTTCGCTGGACGATTCTACAGTCATACTTGCTTCTTTGCGTAATTCCGTCGCTCGAAGACACTACAATTTACAGATTCGTCTTCAATTGTCTTTTCAATGGTTGAAGGAAGCTGAAAGTTTCCAGCCCCAAAGTTTGGCAGGATATTGCGACGTTTCGCCACGTCATAAACAACATTTTCAAAGTACGCTTTTTTTAACGTCGCTCTTTTTATTATTACCAAATTTTATTTATTACCAAATCATCTCGAGCCCACACTGCGAATAATTCTGGAATTACGAGCAAAGAAACATCGAACGAATGAAAATGATGATGAAAATAAATCGAGTTTTCTGTTACAGACAGGATGAAAAAACATTCGTGCAAACTTCAATTTCAATGTTAACTCATGCGGATACGTTATCACAGTATCCACGTGTTTAGCTGATAATATATAAACAGGTGATTCGCGTGTTCGCCGACCATTCCAATGACGTGAATATATTAAAATAAAAAAAAATTTTAAAAAAGAAGAAGAAGAAGCATGAAAATGAGTAGGTGCGCTCAACTGTTCATTGATTGTTGAGCAAGCACAATGAAGCAAGCAACGATTCTCATTGAGGAATGCATGGCTCTACATTCACATGTATTTATTGTCGTCAATGTTTCTATATACCCAAAGGAACGATTGCTTATCCAATCGTAACCGGTATGTTGTTGCGTCGTTGGTGCTGGGTCATCCCGTTCACGGGTATATTTTACCGAGGACAAGGTACGAGCTTGACTCTTGCACTGTGAAAAAGCAGCCTTCGCGTGCACTACCGCGCGCGCGCGGCGTTTGGGCGAAAAAATAGTAATTCAAAAGCAATTTCAATGTCGCACGTGATTCTTGGAATGAGAGTGTGTGCATCAGTTTTCATGTGATTGAGAAATTTTGGTGGAAATGGTGAAAAGTTTTTCGTCCCTGAGGATTCTACCACTTTTTTCACGCAGTATTGTTATGCTCCATATTTTCATTCATTTATTGGGTTTTTCATCATACAAAAAGGCGATTTCTGTTGAAATTCATTCTTTCGAAATGACGCCAGAGTGGTAAAGACTTTTTGCCATTGATATGAATTTTCAGCCCGGACGAACAGATGCATTTCGTTTTTTTTCTCCTCCGCTCCAAACGATCTGCCATTTTTTGTTTAACCCCCCCTCAGGGGTTGCACAAAAAGAATATGAGAGGATCCCGCATCGGCTGTTTTCAGCCACGAGCCGATAAATCCGGGCGCGTGCACGCTCATAGGTTCATTTTGTATTCGTAACTTTTCCAAGCGATACACACACCCCAACCCTAGCATCAAAACTGAATTTAAGCTGCCCCAATGAAACAGAAATTGAACAAAAAAGTTGGAGCGCGCGCGGGGATCGAAACGATGAAAAAGCTTGTTTTGACGCTCGCTCTTCTGGAACAGCTTTATTATTCATTCGTCTTTCTATCATATTTGTATTTTTCTTTCGCTCCAAGACCACTTCAATGGGGTGATGCTAGCGATGTGCTTTTTTACGCTTACGCTGCACTTTTCCACTTTTTCAAACTGCACCACTCTCTTCCTCCGTGAATTAATATCCAGCCAATTAAATTTCGAGGATTTATTAGTTCTCCGTTCAACAACGTCATCTTTCGAATTTTCATCGGAGCTGGCACATATGCGAGTCGAAAGAATTTTCATCTGTTCAATTTCCCCTCGGGGGAGTCTCATGCTAATTTTAATCGTTCACAATTTCACCGCTCTACGAATCGATTAATCGGATACAAGACTGCTCCAACGAAATGAATAATTCTGCTCTTTTTTTCGTCCAGGCCAAAATGAAATCCGATCGAAAACGATGAACTTTTCAAATGCGTTGCTTTTTCTACTCGCGATAACCCATAAAATCATTCGATTTTCACTCCATCGAATATAATTTTTGACGTTGAGTCACTTTTTATTGTCATCCACAGACACAACTGCTCAGCTTTCATCCGTTAAATAGCCAAAGACTCTTCAGCTTCGAGGGCTTTCACACCGCGTTTGTCTTTTTACGGCCCGTTTATCCTCTCGAGCCGTGTATAACCATTCTTAATGCTTAGGATGTATCTGCATACGTATATTATTTATATACCACATGAATATGTATAACGAGTGCTGATTTTACTCGTACGCGCGTAACTATCGATGCCCGGGGCAGAGACGATAAAGCCGAAACGGTTTGCGTCGAGCTTGCGTTCTTCTATCTAACTATAAATCGTCGCGCGCAGTGCGCCCAACATTTGACCTCTAGTTTAGTTAATTACGTAATTGAAATTCATTATATCGAGCTCATTTGCTTATCTTGCAGAAATCCTCGCGAGCCTAAAAATCCACGACAATTCTCAGATAAGAAATCCAAATAATGAGAGTACGAAGTAATACGAATGATTCGTTGATCAATTCGAGGCCCCATTGAAACTTCAGCAGCAAGGATTTTTCGAACGTAACACGAGTTTAAAACGCCTGCGAGAGAGCTCGGTAACCCGTTTCGTATACATTTTATTCATTTCTCCTGATTCGTTTCGAGGAGAGCTGGCGCGATTTGTACTCCCTTCATTCGCGGCGAGACACTAACCAGTCGAAAAAATACCCGAACCGCGTACACTTTCTACGCTCGACCTGCATTTTTCGAACGCTTTTTTTTTCGTGAGCAAATATACGAGTCGCGTGTGATTGAAAAAATGCATTCACGTGCGCGTTTGTCGATAATATTAACACCTCAATTCGGCACTACTGCTTCGGGCTCCCATTGACGATTGTTTGTGTTCTAATTCATGGAGTGAGTTTATTTGCTTTTTTAGTATATCTTCGTAAGGAAAATTAGAACACTACTGGTAATGAGCGAGATTTTGAAATGCCTGAGCTATTTATAGAATTTAACGAAATTCAATTGATTCTATTTCTTGATGATTTTATAACACAACCAGAATGATTTACTTTTCAAGTTTGCTGAGAGCAAAATAATTCCTGACCCGTCTCATCGACGATTCGTCGTTGCTGAAGATGAGCACGAAATTCTGCGTTTCCAGAATCCCCATATTTAGTCAACCTTTTACACAATCTACATATTTATTTCGTTCCAACGAAGAGATGTTTCGATACATAATGAATTTATTCGCAAAAGTTTCAAGCGTATAATCGCACCGGCTAGTCTACGCATCGTGTACTCGTCTTATCAGCAAGTATTCAAAATGATAACGCGAGCACGAGACATTGCTACTGCGCAGTTAAAAAATACATTTTAAGAGGTTTTTTTCCCAAACAGCTTTACCCTTCGTTTCACACTCGTGCCTTCGTTTGTTTTATTTTCCATATTTCTGTTCCATCTTCTTCAAACTCATTTATATATCATCGTTATTCGAGATGATTATTCGCACTGGCTACCGCATTCTCAAAAGTTTTTTGTGCCAATTGAAGATGGTTTTTTTTCTATACGTTGAGACACCTTAATTGAACAGCGTAAATTCCCTGTAACTTTAATAGTTTTTTTTCTACAATACATTATGCTACTTTTGCATCTCCGAATACACCAAATTGAGAAAATATCCGATAATTATGAGGAATATATGGAATAATTGTTAAATGTAGGCTGCATACAAATTACGAGATTGTTCACCTCGTGATTTTACACTAAAGGAATACGACAATTACATTAAATTGTGTACGTTTATTGTACGATGATGAAACAGCGATTAAACACATATTTGGCAGAGCGGAAGGTGCGCTCTAGAAAATCATTTCATTCGCATTAGGTCATATTCACTCATAAGCTCATTTATTTTCGATTCTGTACTTTCCACTCAGAATTATTCGTCTTTCTCGTTCGCTTCACGAATAATGTATTCCAAAGGTTTCGACGCATTCGCATCGGTCACGTCCGGCTCAGGATTTCATAAAGAATTATGTGATTGATATTTTTGATGAGATTAAAAATCGAGCTGTCCGGGAGCTGGAATTTATTAGAAATAACATGAAGCACATCCGCTCCTTGGATTCAGTGGCACTTGAAATGTATCTTGAAGAAAAATAAAAAAATCGAATGACTTGCATAAAAAATGCTCGTACACAAATGAGTCATTTTTATCTTATGCAAATTCATCGTTAATTTCAGTCATGAAGTATATTCGTATATATTTTGAACAGTGATGCAGGATCATTCGAAGAGCTTTCGATATATCGAACAAAATAATTAGCCAGAAGATTATCGAAAATTCCTCAATTCCACGAGTTGAAAGTGTGAATGCTGAAGCACTCGAATCCTCATTTCTACACAAAGTTCTCGTGTCAAGGTTTTCCCTCGATCCGAAGTATCATTATTCCAAGCATCGCGTAAACAGGACCTTACCCAACGATTTTTCACACTCCTTTTCTCCCTTTTTCCTCACTTGACCTGAGAATATAAAGTTGAACAGTAAAACTCTAGCCTTACGTGCAATATTGAATTGCTAAGCTCATAAAGAGGCAGTTTATAGTGAGGAGTTTTAAAACTGAGTAGGGCTCAAAGAGGCTGAGCTGCTGAGAGGCCAAATGATATTTCCGTTGGGTCTCTAGTTCAATGCATCATCAGCCTTGAACTCGCAGTTTATTTAAATTTCGTATTGCATTGTACCCGATCAACATGTTGCCCCTGTTAAGTATGTGTGTGCCTCTAAGAAATTTCACGCCGACAAATCGTTCCACCTTCAACGAGAGCTGTTCACAAGCCGGTGATAAATGAAAGAAAATAGAGGAAGAAAGGTATGGTTTTGTGGGCTTTTGTGCCCGTGTTTCCTCAGACGCATGTGCGTTACGTCACTAAAGCGAGGAAGAACCAACGGGAAGACCGCTGACCGCAACAAATCGCTCTCGAATGCTCTTCCGCCTTTGGGTCGAGTCTCTTTTTTCTCTCCGTGTGACGTGGGTGCTCTGCTCGCATGCTCTCGAGAGAAACATCACGGAGCCGCAATAACAGCAGCACAATACACATCTATACGGGCATGCGTTCTTCCATCCTCTTCGTACATGTGCGTACAACAATATGCACGCACACACGTGCAATAACATGACATACGAACATAGTAAGCCTGCTGGCAATGGCAGCATCAACGCGCACAACGCGTGACACGCATCGCGGTCATACGTAACGCTCTTAAATGGGTTAATATGCACATCCGTATCGTGGCTCGCGTCGTCGTCGACGACGTTGTGCCACCGATCATGCCAGACTAATCGCAAATCCTCCGCCAACCTCCACGTTTATCATTTTTCTTGTATTATTCCCTTGGCGACGTGCATCAAGATGCGGCCGAACGCGACATTTGACAATAGCTTCTAACTCGGTTATTTTATTGGCCGTAAAAAAAACGGAGTACGTCAAAACAATGTGAAGAGTTATTGCCATTTATCATGGCGATATTTCGAAGTCTGGACGCGGCTTCGAAAACGTTTTCGCATCTTTGTGGTTTGCAGTTTTTTCAAATTCGTTGCTGATGTTCTTCTCACTGCAAATAGCATCGATGACGCGCAAGACAAACCCGATTGAGGATCAAACACTGACGGACTCAGCGGAATACTTTGAACTCGAATTCGTTTCGAATAAAAGAAAATTTAGTTCGCGGCAACGACGGTAGGTTGCGGACATTGGTAAGCGAAAAATCGTCCAACTCGTTTTTATATGAACATCTTTGCTCATTGAGTCAGAGCGCTTACAGCTGTGAGGAATTCTCAATAAGTATCCCACTGTCGTTTTTCGCGTACACCGACCAGTAATCGATTATTATTATGGAATACTTTCACCAACGCGCGGGTATGCCCAAGCAACCGTTTGGTTTGATGCCCCGGGGCGAAAAAATCGCAGTGTTGATTTCAGACTCTCTGTTACGCCGATTCTCTGACACCGCGACCTGCTGTTCACGATCGAGCAATCAATTAATTCTTATGCCTATGAAATTGAAGAAACGTGTGATTAAGATGATTGATCGCTGATAAACATGTATTTAACGATTAATTAATCATGCATTTCAGACGGTAATTAAATAATGTTTAAAAACTTGGGATTTCCCGTATTGGCAGCAGGCATGCACACTCGCCGATAGTGCGATGGATGAATAACAGATTTCAAAAGGCGATCATTGTGAAATAAACTACCACAAATCGACTCGGCCATCATCCATTTTGAGTAAATGAGATAAAATTATGCGAAAAAGGTCGTCAATACAGACGTCAAAAGACGCTGATGCTTTTTACCGCATATCGTCGTAACGGTTCGCTTTTGACGGCAACTCGACGCCAAGGAAAGTCTAATTATTTCGAGTCAAAGGTGATGAGGTATGAGGCTCTTTAATGACGCATACGCCGCGAATATTGATTCGTCGTTCGTCGTCGATATATCGTCTCTCTCTCTCTCTCTCTCTCTTTCGGATTTCCTTCTGTTTCTTTCACTACTCAAATTAAATGTTCCAAATTGAACGGAACAAAGTGTCTCCAGCGTGTCTTGGATGATCGTGCGCGCGCGGTGTATGAAAAAGTGTTAATTAGTGTAGCCACGGACACGTCAACGTTTCATTCGAGTGTGGCACGCGTTTGAGAGCAAAGCATTTTGATGCAACTATTACAAGGCTTCAAAGGAGCAGGCCTTCGCATAGAGACACGTGGTTTATTGCAACGCAGACTTCATAGAAATAGCAAACAGAACCGTCTGCTTAGCGTTCTCGATTGAAATGCCTCGCGATTGAATTCCATACACTAAAATGAGGAACTCAACTTGTGTCGTTGTGCATGAAATTAATTGGAGAATTCAATAAACTACCGAAATTCCAAGCTTTCCGATTCAGTTGACAAATTACCGATGTAACTTTACCGAAATGAATGATTGGTCGTAAATATGTACAGTTTATTACGTTTTCACTCGCTTCCGCACTACGTAAAAATTGCTGACCATTTATCAAAGATGTCGTCCGCCTACGTGTTACATTCCTGTGCATGGGTACAACTCGGCTGCATCGATGCTCGCGATTCTCCGTGTCCTTCATTCAAAATTGTGCACTCGAAACGGTATCGATTATCGCAAAGTGCCCGGAGCCGTTTCGTTGCAGCAGCTACTATTTTTATCGGAATCTGGTAATCGAGGAGCAATCGATTGCAGCGATGACGAGGTCAGCTCATGCGTAGAACGTATCACCGCATCGCTATTTATTCCATCTTCGTATTTTTTTACCCTCTCACATCGGCTAATATTTGTTCAATTTTCCATACCGTACAACACTCTATTTTCAATTTGTTGGAGATTCAGTGTCAGCGGAATAAAAACGGTTTCCATCGAATCGGTATAAGAATAGATGGAGCTTTCAGAGATTTCTTTAACATTTCCGACGTCGTACAGTCTGTATGCGTGATGATAATTATCGCATTGCGGTTTGTGGTAGGATCCCACTTTGACGAACACCACGAAAAAAGAGCTGCTAAAAACACTTTATTCTGAAATACTTTTTATATTTTCCATTGGGATTGGAATAAAGATGTTGCAAAGAAATAAGAATCGTGATGGAAGTAAGTCGTAAAACAGTCATTCCTTTTCTGTGCGAAATTGCTCATTCGCATTCGTTGCGTCGAACCACAGTCCACAGTACTGCCCTGTGTTTTAACATCAGGACTCAGTCGGTATCGGAGAGGTAGAGAGAGAGCGAGAGAAAAGGAAAAAAATCATTACTCAACAATATTTCAATACGATTTTTCCCAATGATTATGATCATGATCGATGAATTTAAATGAAATGGTATAATATTGCTCCATTCGCAGTAAGAAAAAATAGATGCTGATCACTAACTCGTTGTTTATTCAGTATGTAAAATTGGTTGATGAACTGTCAATTAAAACAGAACAGAATTGGAAAATTGGTGATCGTTTGCGCGGTTTGAATTATAGCGAGAAAAATATAATTTACATGAACGATTATGAAACCGTTGCAGAATAATTTGCGGTGAAAATCTCATTGAGATTTTTTATCATGTTCCTGTTCCACCTCGCCTCCGTAAATAATCTTGGCAATGTTTCGCCAATCGGCCAAGTTGCGCTGTATACGTAAAAACCATGTTTCGCGTCACAATTACTCGTATGTAAGAATAAGCTTAGGATTTATTCGTAAAATCCTCTTATCCGTTAAGATTAAATTATGCGAGACTTCATTAACGCTTGCATTAATATCGCCGTGTGAATTTTCCCTCCGCTATATTATATGGCTTATTCGCCATGTCGTTGCGACTCCTCTTCTCAGTTGCAACAACAGAAGAAGTATCACGTACCTATTGAAACGCCTGACCGAGGTCGCGAATATTACTTTTGCTACTTCGATGTATATGCGCGAACACCATCCTCGAATCGCACCGCACGGTACATTTAATGAAAGTGATTTGTTTGCATAGCTTATTAACAACTCGGTTTCTAGTATTTGTCGAAAGCGCAATAAGTCCCGTGAAATTACTCCTGCGTTGCTTGTATTGTCAGGATTTTTCTTAAATAAGTCTTTCGTGGAAAAAGATAAACGAATTTTGTGCTATTTTCGTTTCAACGTACACTTGTACGGGGAATCCTACACCAAAGAGGCCAATAATTTTGTCTGTGCAGTATTTTTTGCTCACTTTTATTTCACTCCTTGAGCTCCATGGGAAAAACTCGATTTTTTTTGGAATTCTTATTCGATCAAATTCGAAAGTTGTTGAAAAAGTTTCACTCCATCTTTATTTATTTAGAAATCTCGCTTAACAATCGATCAAATCGAACTAGTGAGGAGTCAACATTTTTCTCTTAGAATGTTCTTTCGTTTGAAATGATTTTTCAAAATATTCATGACTCGCTTGATGCAGTTTTAAGCCCAGTACTTTCTTGATAAAATCACTTTTTCTTGTGTAAAAAATTGATTATCAGTACTTGTTCGTATTATCGTTCAACAATTTACTCATCCTGTCGGAGACCAAATTTTTTCAGCGTTTTCTGACAGATCAATTTGTCGAAATGATATCATTTCAGAAAAGTTTAACGAGGTTCTTCCAGTATATGAGCACGAAAAGAGAATAAAAATGGGCGGAAAAGAATTGCGAAAATCACATAGCCGCCGATTTAGCGTCGACTGTCCCATACAAATTTATCTGTTTATTTTTTTGAGATGTTTTTTTTCCGTCCTCATAATGCTGGTTTAAAAAAATCCGCAATGTTATTGATAGCTCACCGACGTTTTCAACTGAACACAAACTTTTTTCATCTCGTTATAAAACCAGCTATGAATCTTACGATATTCGTTGTTACGCAAAAAAGTATGCGGAGATTTCTAGCGAGTCGAGTGGCAATTTGATACGTTGAGTGAATCATTGCCCTGCGCCTTCTGAGCAAACACGGTAATTAAAGAAACTTAAACATTTGTTTTACCATCTGTCACGATCGTATTGTCAGTTTTTTACCGAAAAGTTTGTTCTCTACTTCCGCGACAAGAGCCGACAATGCGCGCATATACACATTCGCGCTTTATTTGTAGCTTGCTTTCTTCGAGTGTTTTCAATCATCCGACGTAGATACAGATTGTAAACGTATGACGCGAGAGTATGAGCTTTCTCTTTATCGTTTCGAAGCATCTTCCAATTAGTGCATATGAGGTTATGATACATGGAAGCTGGATATGTGACGCACGCTTGTCTCGTTCTTATTCGTTGTCACACATTTCCACCTGGCTGATTCCCATCCTACCGATTTCTAATCCTCATTTAAATGATTTTTTTTGTGGCACAATATCAATTACACTCGTTCACATTCTCGGTAATGAATACACCGTTTTATGATCTGCGATCGTTCCAAAATTCACAATGCATCAATTTTATTGTCGAGATTAATGTGAACACCGAATCTTCATTTTTGAAGATTAAATTAAAGATGAAAATGTTGTCCTTTGGAAAAAAATCTTTTTCCAATCCATTGTGAAACGAATTTCCTTGTCGCTAGTCACATCGAGTTTAAGATCGTTTAATTGCTTCGACTAATCCCATTTTTAACGATCCCGATCGTCATCGAGTCCCCGATAACTTGCAGCATATAAAAATCTGATTCGTTCGGCCGAGCCCCGTTCGTCATGGTATACGCAAAGAAATAATAACGTCGAAACTCTCGCGCTCACCGCGCGGCCAGGTGACGTTTTTTCATCATTTTCTCCACTTACTTTTTCCTCCCCTTGAGTCCAGAGATTTTCGTGGTTTCTAATCGCTGCTAAGTAGACCGCGTCGCGGTGGCGTCGACATTGCTTCTCGCTCGATTTCTTCCAGGCACGTTGATCGGTTGGCCGCAGTCCAGCCGAGAGCACAACGACATTGTCGTATAAATCTATATATCGTTGAACATTCGAACGATACCACTGGATATAATGGAAACTACGAGTGGTCGCCAGTAACGATCTGCAGCTTAGTGCCAACATTGGAATTTTTGTACCTCATCACAAATCTGTTCCGTTACAATAAGAAGCCGGAGCTCATTTTCAGCATCCATTCTCCCCTGTCTCGACAATCTTCCCAGTAAAAAGGTACAAATTTTTTAGAAACTCCAAATTCAGCTGGAGAAAACTGCTCCGAAATGTCCATGATCCGACGATTCTCCTTTTTCTCCCACTGCGTCATCATCAACGTGTAATCTCAGGCAGAAATGAAGGAAGGAGCTCATCCAAAGGAGTCGAGGCTTCTGATGATAGCCTATAGTGAATCCTGCACAGAGTTAACGAAGCCGACGGGCAAGGACAATAAAGGAATAGAATTGAAGCAGTGGCCATGATAGGTACGAAAGTGGGCGCTGTATGGACTTGTGTCTGAGGTGAATGGCTTCAAGATCGCAAATCATCCGAGCAGACGGCTAGCTTCCTCGGCTAGCATCTGTCGTTACTCGTTACACGTTACATACTTGCATTACTCACGCGGTGGGCAGCAAGAGCAGCTCAAACACATGTCTTTGGCCTCTAGCGAACCCGCGCAACGACGTTACTTTTGCTCGCAGCATCTTTCGACCGAATGAGATGCGATCGAACCGCGCAACAGTCGGCATCAACGGTATCGCTCTTCCTTGAACATTAACTCGAATGAATAAACTTTATACGTATATGAACGTTATTGACTTGGATGCTGCGCTTGCAAAGCGCCAATATAGCGCGGTTATTATTCCACATTGTAATCGTGCCGTTTTCAAACTTCTTCTCGCAACTCTTCCAACCGTATTGGGCTTTCGACTTCCGCACGATGTGCATCTTTGAATTTACCGAATGCAAGTTTAACGAGGCTCTTGCAATTATATTAATTATCCATGATTTATGGAACTTGGATACTTACACATACGTGGCCGTTTATCCAAAGATAATTAGTTGGAAAGATCGAGACTTTCCCATCGTTCGAATATCTCCAGTTCGTGCTCTATGAGAGCGCCTTTAATGCACCTGTGCAGTTGGAGTGTCTACTTTTGAGAAAGTAACCTTACCCTTGTTCTATACGCTTGGAATGCAACGTTGTTCGGTGCATTCACGCACCGGAAAACGCTCCGTATGAAACCGAGGCTCTTGAAATTTTTATGTTTTTCGAATTTCCATTTTTCTAATGGAATTTATACTTCGATCGAATTGGAAAGTTTCGGGCTTATTTTATTGTTGGGAAAATAATCTCTCCGTCAAGTTGTTCAGAGTCCCGTTCTATTATGATTTGAGTGAAATTAGTACGATTTAATAATTGTTTCCATTTGCCTTTGTTTGTTGCAGGTAAGAGTCAGATGGATCAGCGCTTTTTGCTGCAATCATGTACCGTGAACCAGAACAGGAATTCTCGTGAGTATAACGATCAAAAACTATGTAGCGATACACACGATTGAAGGAAGTGCGGGAATAGAGATATTCAGGAAGAAAACTGAGTGCATTTTTTGATAAAGAAGTTGACAAAAGATTTGTTACAATTTTCCTCATTTTTTTTATCACTTCCGTACCGGAGGAGCAGAATGCGGATGATTTTTTTTCTTCCATTCGCTGCGACTTCTGGCAACAGGAAATTGAGAGCAAATTCTTTGGTAGATAAGCCAGAAAGTTTTGTACAAGAAATAAAAATAATTTCTTATCTTTTCTGACGTTGATTATAAATCTCGAAATTTCCGATAATATATGACGAACGAAAAAGATTCGGCGGTTCTTCCGATCGGCGAGTGCCTTCGCAACTCAACGACTCTGTAATCACCATCGGAAGGCCGGAATTCACCTCTTATTAAGGTACTCCCTGCTCCAAAATCGAGACAATCTTATCTCTTCGAACATGCGTAAATGGAATAATACCAAACAGCTGTTTCCGAGCGAGGATTACAGGCGCGCTCGCAGTCACAGACGCATGAAAATTCGCTCGCAAGAAGTACAGTGACGTACGTGCAGGGGTCAATGAATCATGCCGCGCCGCTATTTGACAATAGAGATTCGGAGTGTAACGCACAATAACATTCCAGTTGAGAGCTGATTGAGTGATATCGAACGAGGTAGTTTTTGTTTCGAAACATCCGCAGTTTTGATCAAACTCACATTGTTTATCGGGTCGCCAGGAAAATAAACAATTATGAGATGTTTTTGGAGATAAGGAGGGAGAGAGAGGAAACGAAATTTTTATACAGAAATTTTTGGAAAAACTTGGAACAGTTTTTTTGTTTTGAAGGATTTATTTTCGCTATCATTATAATAAGTTTGTGGAATTAAAAGACGAATTTAGTGTGTTGACCCTACGAGATCCTGTTACAGTCTGCAGCATCTTGTAGAGTCACGTCCCCGGACAGGTGATTTCACGAATTGATCCTCCGAAGGAAAGTTGCGTCATGAAGGTTTAACGAATTTTTTCGGAGTTAGTTTTGACCACAAGAAATTTCGATCGTGCGATAATTCGTAGAGAATGCTACCCCTCGCATTTTTCTGCAGCATCTCAACGCTCATTTAAATAAAAAGCCTCATTTTATTAGTGACGTAATTGAAAACACTGTAGAAACTGGAAAAATAAAAGTTGTCAGCAAGGAGCTGTGCTTTCTCAGTGATAAATTTAGTGGGGTTCGGTGCGAAAACATGTTTGGTGACTACGTCAGAATTGGGAATGAAATGTGTATCTATTTTTGAAACTCGACACAGAGAACACTCGCGATTTATTTCCATTTGCGTACAGATCCCACTTGCGCGCACCGGTCTCGAACACGTTCCCTCGAGGCGCTCATTTTAATGGGCCTCAGCAATCATGCAAATATTTTTTCTGATCGCCTCAAGGATCAAGGATATTTATTTCTAATATTTTCGCAGCGAATACGCCAAAACCAGCGCATTCAACGTACTTTACATCGGGATTACTAATTTTTCTCATCATTGACGCTCACGTTTAAGAAAACGATCGTGTTATGTGCAATGTGTTTGAGAGTACAAGAACGCGTTCGTCTTTCTCGTGTTCAAAGGCTATTTTTGTTCGGTTTTTACTGATATACTGGTTTTGTTCACACTGGTTTAACTTTTACCTCAATGAATCGCGTGTGCACTTTACTTTGGACGTGAAAGTTCGGCCGTTCGTGGACCTGTAGTACAGCCGATAAAATACCAAACAAGATCCTATTAGACGACTGCCGAACCCAATTATTAACGGTCATTTGCAAGATCCATTGTTACATCGTTTTTCTTCACAATTTCGTTTCGCCAGCGATGGCATATATTCTTTCTTCATGCATGTATGCGCGCACGATTGCTCCTACAATACGTCAGAAAGGATTTATTTATCGCTCACTGTTCTCAAGCACCTCGAATGGAAAGTGCGTAACATGGAGTCCCAAAGATTTTCTGTAATTAGAGAAAATTGTGAAAGGGAACGATGATCCGAGGAGCGCGTATCTGCGCGTATGTTAACAAAGAATATTCAGGAATCGTTGATCAACGTATCGCCATCCGCCATCGTGCAATTAGCGCAATTTTTTATCATCCCATAAATCTTTCACGAAAATCTTGATAACGCAATCAACACAAATCCTCCGACGTGCGCGCGTATTCAGTTTGAGATAAACAAACGTTCGCGCTGTCGGATATTCGCATTGATGCTGGCCAAACGAAATTGGATACGCAGCTCGAGTATGACCCGTTGGAAGTGCAGATTTGAGCAGATCATTTTTCATCGGTGTTTCATTTTTTACAAAAATGGTCATAAAAATTGATAGAGCAGAAACGAGTCAATGATCTAGCGGACATTTAACTTTGGTTCGTGATTTTTTTGGTTGTTGAATTTATGGTGCTCTACGCCTGTTCCCGAAGACGTTGATTTTCTGCCCCGGATCATTGGCGCAGACGATTTTGCAGCTCGCCCACGCTGAAATGTTTGGACGAATAAAATTTATGAATATTCTACGTGTGCTACATTGGAGGAGGAACTATCGATTCCTGTCGTGTTTCCGCGGCGTTGAATAAATCAATTACAAAACCATGCAAACGTTAATTAAAAGCGACGTGGCAGTGGACTTAATTTTTATCGTTTTTTTTTTTTAATTTGAAAAATTTTTTTTATCGGATATAGAAAAACGCGCGCATTACTTGCGGCTCTCTTCTAAGCCACAACGAGGTGGTGCTGGCGGGAACGAGAAACGTTTACCGTGGATGAGTGGCATCCTCGGGTCGTTAAGGTCGAGAGAGTTGACTCGAGGTCTAAACGCAAAGAATCGCTTTCCCACGGCGAAAGAGATGAGGTAGAAGTAAGATCGGGCATGGAGAAGCTATGAGAATAGGCGAGTTTATGCTCAACGAAAAGAAGAATATAAGGAAGAATAGACGAGCCAAAGTTAAATGAGAAAACGACAGACAAACGGATAGACCACCGAGGTAGTAAAACATCTTTGAAAAATAAGTTTTACAGAAAGGAACAACAAAAAGTGAGCTGAACGAGCGAAAGCAGGAAGCCGTGCTGATGAGGATTGTGTCAGAAATTCTCAGGGTTTGCTGACACTTGATAGCGGATGACTCCTCAAAATTCGATCTCGATACAACGATGCGTAGAAAGTTGAAAACGCACGAAAGATGCCCAAAAAGTCTCATTCTACTCGAAAAATCAATGGCACCATTTGATAAACGAACCAACATAGGCGCCCAGAACCTCAAAGTCAAATTTACGATAATTGAGAAGAAAAAAAAATTACGAATAATCGTGTTTTCTGTGACAATATATTCTTTTGTCGGACACTGAATAATGGAAAATCGCCCTAGATAACGAGACTCGCGAGCTCTCGGGTATAGTGCCATCCCATCGATATCTTATTGCGAATTCCATAAAAAACGATCGAAAGAAAGTCACTTCTGGAAGAGTATTGTTTGTACAATAGCGGACTTGGATATTACTCCGGAAGTTGTGTGTACCAAATCGATTTCTACACGCTCAAAAGCTAGACTAGGGCGCAAGTAAAGCAAACGAGAATTATTCCGAGCATAGGTAGCCAGAGAGGTATATTTAATCCGGTCAGAAGAGGTCGCGCATGTCCCACAATATATCCCAAAGAGATCTCGGGCACGTCGATGACCTCAAGTTTATCGTGGCAACGTCTCTCGCTAGATCTTTTCGTTTGTGCACCGAGCTCCTGCTTTCCTAGCGCCCCGATGTTTTTTCTTTTCATTGTTTTTCTACAAACGTGCTTTCCTTTACCTTCTCCGCATCTTTGACGATAAGAGACGATCGATTTTGCATGTACCATGTTTTTCCAATTTTTCTCGCTGCTTATCTTTCATATCGTCGGTACGTAAACGTAGAATTTGATGAAAAAGCATCCTCAGTATCTTCCTTCGAGAAAATCTCGTCATTTCGACTGTACAAATACGAGGATATGGAAATAAATTTTTCGAATGGAGATTCGTATAATTAGAACGTGGAAAGAATGCGTTCCGAAAATATCGTATCTGTGCCACTAAAATCCTATCTATAATTGAATCCCGGCCGATGAAGCGACCCGACGTAATTGAGATTTTTCGGGGAGCATCGATCTAATGGAATTATAGAGTGAAACAGGATTAGCGTCTCGCATCGCTACGTGAAAAAATCAGTTGAATCGATAAGCGTCGAAAAACTCGAGTGTATCGATCGCTCTGTAGCATGCTCGATTGTAAAATGTACGCAACGACCAAAAGATACGTTGCACGGTCTTCGTTTGATTCGCGGGAAGGGTACCTCGGGGGGACACGCTCATGACAAATGCCACAGTCATCGCGCCGAGCCATCTTTATAATGACGTTAAAGTTCGACGGGTTTGTATTATAGCGTCACAATTTCTCGACTATCTGTTCCGCCGAGGCTTGCTCCTACGTGTCGCGATAGCCGTTGGAATGACCACAGAAATCTTTCGCGATGCGGTTACGGCCGTCCCAACATGCCATGTCGGACTATACGCAATTTTTTTCTTCCTTCCATCCCTCTGATTCCCGACGATTTCCTCCGGTGTACTGTTTTTCCCGCGCCTTTTCCGCATGTCTTTTTCTCACATTTCTTCAAGTGCATCGAACTTTACGCAGGTCGATCCATTTCTGTTATCGCATCTGCGTCGGGTAGCGCCACAAGCTCGTAGTCCCAGTCCCCTTTTTTCATGAGGAGACTAAAAAAAAGTAAAAGTCTTTCGCTAAAGACTCCAAACTTCGGATTGAGGATTGCGAAAACGTTGGTGATCCGTTGAACGTTTCAAAATCGCGGTGACACTTCGTATTACGAAGTACCGTTCTGCTGATTCAAATAAAATGAAAATGGGCCAAATATGAAATGATACCACAACCGGTGATTATAACGAAGCGCAATTACCGTGGAATATACGACAAAGAACAATTTAAATATGCTCGATGCAAATATGATCGTCAGCATATTGGCAAAGTGAAAATACTTCACACAGTCTATACTTATAAATCTCTTAAACTCATCGGATGCGCGACCTTATCGAAGAACTCAGATGAATGTCGTACGTTCACGGCGCAGCTGGGTCCGTATGCTAATGTCTGAAAAAAACTACAACTTTATACACTAGATCTGTGCCAACGTATAGACACACTCAACATTCAAACACGTATGAACAGTGATCGAGCTAGTATGCGTTTGACAAAGTGCCCACCTCTGACATTAGCGATCGTACTCCAGAATGTTATCGGACATTAGAGATCATGGCAATAATTTACATACGCCATCCGGTTGTATAAGTTGGCGCACACTCGAACTATATTCGCGTATCTTCGGCGCGGGTGAGATCTACGAGAGCGTGTATATCGCCTCGACGATTTTAATTCAATCTCAATTCGGATGTATACATATATACACATTTAATTTATGTGTATGCAGTGCACGATGAAGGAGAGATAGAGGAAGTCGCGAAATGTTTGCCGTGTTCGCCACTGTTCGACGTGGCAACATATCGCGAACATTTTATTTTTAGTTTTCATTCTTCATTTAAATCTCGAGTATTATTCATGTTTAGTTTAGTTGAAAAAATACTATTTTACGTGGTTTCGAGGAAATTCGAGTAAACCTTAGCGAATACTTTGATCTGGAAACGATGCAGATTTCTCGAGACAAAAAAGCTGTTACGTTCTCGTAATTGCAAGTATGACGAGCATTTAGAAAGTGACGATGCCACTTGACCATGAAAACTAGTTTTTTATGGAAAACCCTGGTTTTGTTCCCGATATGGAAAATCGGGACTGTAATTTTGTGCATTTTAGTGGGATAGCGTGAAATTTCCAAAAAAATATTTTGCAAGTATTTTACATGAAAAAAGGTGGAGAAAATAATGTTTTCGATCCATGCATCCGGGACTCTTCATATTATTCCGTTACATCGCGTCTCGCCATGCGTTCGGCAATCCATTAGATGTCCAGCGTGTAGTTATCAACGCTTCTTTTCACGATGAGAATAACTGAATGTGGATTTTGAAAAAATATATATTCCAAGTACTGCATGAAAGGTTATATAAAAAGTGTGCGGTGAAGAGGCAATAAAATATAAATAGCTTGTTCGAATGAGAACTGAGAGCTCGGTGTAGACGTCGATTGCATACGGAATTTTCCAATGTGTTTATTTATGACGCGATGGGTCAACCCCATAACAATATTACGCCACTATAAACGTCCGTAAACTATTAAGTCGGTGTACATTATAATTGTGGGTTGGTGCGTGCGCGAGTATCGTACGATGCGAGGATGTAACGACGGGAAAGTATTCATCATTCAAATGCTTGGGTGCATGAGCGCTCGAAGCTGTCCGCAGCTCACGCCTGTGAGCCAACGGATTGCCGATTCTCTCGGGCTATCAGTTTTCACGAGAAGACGTTGCGGGCTCGATAAAACCTGATAGAGGTCTTCCGCATTCGAACGATCTCACGATCAGTGCTCCTTCAATCTTGAGAAAATATACTTCAGTATCTACTACGTGGAACGTCCTATATCCCGAGGCTTCGAGCTTTGTTCTTCATTCGCAAGAAAATATCAAAAAGCTTTGGCAAAAAAAGTAACTATTCGTTATTGTTTATTTGCGGAATAAACTTATCAATTTCGGTCAGTGCGTGATTGGAAATGCTCATCGAAAAATCCTGACCTGAAATGAGTCACAATGAACTTGTGACTTCGATGGATTGACAGTGAAATTCAAATAGTCGTGGCAGCTCTTCGTTTTTTCGAATCTGTGATTGACGACAACGGATATAAATATCGTTGCTCGTTGTTTCTCAGTCGATGAAATTCTACGCAGCGAGTTGAAAGATTCACCTTGGGGTTTATTAGATATCGAGCAATAACTTTCAACGTGTTGCGTTCCCTGCACGCAAAGGTCGATTCTCTCTTCCTCGTATTTCAGGATACTTCTCATCGGTAAATCGAAGCTCCAAGACATATTTCGTTGCAACCTATTATTCATAGTGTTGAGAAATTCTACGAATATTATCCGCGATGATTTTTGTGAAATGAAATTTCACTTAGCTGCTGTTACTCGTCGGCTGTCGATTATTATCGAACTGCAATTGTGGAGCATGGCTACCTATTATTACATTCTATTATTACTCACTCTACGTCCATTATATTAGTGTATCCGCCGTTCGATTCGCTGGCATAGATCTCAATTATCTGTGGCAAAGCTCCAGGGATCTAAGATAAGAATCAGCGTGCCGATTTGTTCGAGTTTCGCTCGCAATCGATCGTGTGTAATCATTTCTTATTCTATTGTGCTTTGCTCCTTCAGATCAGCCATTGACGAAGACGATTTTTCTCATTATTTCAACATTATTTAATCATGTTTTTCTCAATTAATCGTCCGACATTTTCATGCGTGCGGAAATCACCTGCCGCGAGCTCGTTTTTCGTTATTTTTGAGAATAAATATTATTCCGTTACGGATTTACAGGCAAAAGATTTTGTATCGACTCTCTGGATGAAACCAAAAAAATCAAATGCTATCGAGTTACGTAGTTTGATTTCGAGTATCGAATTTAGCTCCGATTTCTCCGAGATAAATCTCGTGATTTTCACGATGATTGAAACGGCAAGCGCTATCATGCGGGGTGTCGATTACGCTAACCGAGCAAGGATTCTCTATGTTCTCGTGCGGTTTTGTGCCATTCGCCAAGGCCGATCCGCAGGAGTCAGCTTCCGCGTTTGAGGCGCCCTCACGATCGATCTTTCCTATAAATATATAAACATCGATACGAGACCACATGGTACATTTATGCGCAAGTGAATAATAGAGAGGAAAAAAGAACGACAAAATTCTACTTCTGTATACACGAAATATCGTGATGCTGATTTTTTTTTACACAAACCTACAATTGCTCTCTGACGTGCATCAAAAATTATGTGCACCGTACAATCAAATTTTGAAAAACCACACGGAGAAAACGAGGCCTAAAATTCTGCAGGAAAGTACTAGGAATAAGGTATCTCGGAGACAGTATATACGTACTGGGTTGCAGCATTAATTCGAAGGCAGTAATAAGAATTGTTCTATCCACCATAGTAAAAAGACCAATGCCCATACCTTTTATTCAAAAGACTCAAACGTCTTTTTCTCTATATATGAGCATAGCAAAAAATGTTTTCAGTCACTACAAATGTTTATATTGTTAAGTATGCTACGGCAACCCTGAAAAAACTGTATGCATGGTAAAATGTTACACGTATTTCGGTGTATATTCCTATATTTATTATAGAATTTACATGGAGATAAAATATTTCACTAAAAACTACTATGGTGCCATAGAAGTAGGGTTCTATATCGTAATATTTATTAATTCTTACCAACATACATAGTAATTTTTTGTGAAGCGACTCGATGAAAATTGATGTGTGATGTCAAAATAAATACATCGGTACACATGTATACCGGTATATTATCGTGCAATCGCGAATGAAATTCTGTTATTTACTATAGTAAATTTCTAAACAATTTGGCGTATGATCGATGCTTGTGTTCGAGCTCCTCAAATTTTACCATGTTCAACTACTGTAAATTTCAATTGTGAAAACAGTACTAAGCATAGCAAAACGGCATAATAATTCTACTTGACAGAGTTCATCATCGAGTCAACATAAATTTTACAACGTTCCCTTGCTTAACTATGTAGGAAAAAATAGCACAGTTTAAACCTTTGTCACAGCAAAATACGCAATTTAAAAATTTTCATTCAGAATTGACTTGGAAATTACAATGTTTTTGGTAAAAACCTCCAAAATTAGCGATATAGAACCCCGATACCATGGCAGCATAGTAATTCTTACTATTTTTTTCTCTCCGTGTAGTGAAAATTTGTGATTTACAATACATTTGCAGTTGTCAGTAAGTATGCTAGGCTGACATGATGAATAACACTCGAAAACAAAAATATAGTTCTCACGTGCATCACTTTTTGTCATCGACATAAAGCTGTTTAGAATTCAAGGGACGAAAAATAGGAAAATTCAAAAAATACAAAACGAAATCGTTTTCTCCGTGAAGTGATTCTTCACATCTCGCTAAAAAGAGTCGTGAAAAATAATTGGCATCTGTCAGTCCTCGTTAGCGCTGGGACTTCTGCGCGATCGAATCTTAACTGCGGCATGTTGGGAGGAAAAAGCTCAGAAACCGAACGTAACGAAGTTTACGACGCTGCTATTTTGGAGAAGTTTTATCAGAATGATCCAAGCACCGGGATTCAAGTGTCCTCACTGATTTTTCAGTGAGTCCATGTCATTTGTCGAAGTCCTGGAGTGTTTAACTGGTAATTACAGTGACATATGCGCGATGATGCCAGCACGGATCTTGAAGTTCACGCGAGTGAATCGCTCGTGTCGCCCAGCAGACTCGAGTTTGCTTATATATTTGTGTTACTAAGTTTTCTCGCCTACGCGCGATAGATCTCCGATTTCTTCTCTGTGGTTCGTTCTTCTCGTAGCCGCTATCCTTTCGATCGAGAAGCCTCGTAAGACGTGACTGGCTTCCGCGTTCGAGCGTCTCACGATCGCGATGCTACACCGGGTGGCACTTTACTTGGCCGTGTCTCGACGTTTCTTCTTGTTTGCAGCATCCCCGTGTGTGTAGATCCAGTAAACACATACATCAATAGGGTATACTGTCGTATCGAAGTTACCGATGCACTCGCGCGGTCCAGATTAAAGTGTGTATGGAATATCGAAGATCTGCGAGTGAGATCACCACCGAAGCAGAGCCCATTAATCCCTCCTCGTTAGTCCTTACTGCAATCTTCAGATCCAGTAAATCACGCATGGAAAGCGAAATGGCGAAAGTTCGGAGCGAAGGATCGAGAGACAGAACCTGCTCCAAAGAAGGACTCCTCCGCATATCCTTTCATCCACTTCATATCGTTTCAGCGTGCAGGATCCTCGCATTGCCGGCTCCGATTGCATTGCTTACACTCGATCAGACATCCCATTGCAGAACAAACAATCATCTTGAATAAAAAAGGCTCTTTCGGATCTCCGTTTCTACGAGGAAGTTGTCGAAGCGCTTTTGTACTTTATGGGACCTCGCTGAAGGAAAATCGCGTTTCGAATCTTATTTTAGAAAGAGGTTGGAGGAAACTTCGCGAGGCGATGTTTTTTGACCCTGCATAATAAGGAATGTTTATTTGGACGCGGTTAATATACGTGAAAATGAAAGAATAATTGAGTTCGATTCGAAAAAATACTTGGATTAACTTCAACCTCGATTTCTCTTTTGGAAATCGTTTTTATTTTTCTTATTCCGGGACACCATCAGCGACATTAGGTACGAGGCTGAATTTCACTTCGGGAACAATTGCTATCGCTTTTTATAGCTTTGACTTTAGCGAGGGAAATCTAAATGAGAAGCTTGAAAAAATTGAGGCCGCGTGTATAAAAACAAATTTTTACGTCGAATCAGCGCGAGGAACGAAGTCAAGGAAAAATCGATGAAGGATTCGTTGCACTTATTTTTTTCTTTTCTCTTCCTCGTGCTGCTGATCTGCGGTCGCGAGGTGTCAAGGAGAAAGCACGTTTGGAAATTTTTGTTTGCGAAACTTCGCGCCAGCCACGATCGCTCCTCAATCCCCCTGAGGTCTCTTTGGCAAAAAGTCAAATCGTCATGGTTTCGTGAATCTCCGTTGTATTTTCACCGTGGCGACACGGAAAAGTGAGTCATTGCGAGAGCGCGGTCATTGCACGTCTCTGAGTCTCATTACTCCGAGACTTCCTCGGGACGTCGAAGAAAACCAACTTTATTTCGAGCTACGGTGCCAAAAAAATAAAAACAATCAACGCCGCTTCTGCCCGTTTTTCCATCAACACGAAAATACCGAAGGTAAAAAGAAATAGGGCTTCAACACCGAAATTTCTTTTTCGAATTTGATCATTTCGTGCGCATTGCCACCTCACGAAATACTCCACTTCGGCAGGGCTACGAGAGTGAGTTATACTTTTCTGATGCAATTCGGTCGCAGCGTTACGAACGTTGGGAAACGTGTTTACTCGGCATTAATAAAAGTGTGGTACACAGAAATCGCTTGTGAAAATATTGACTTATGTCACCTGCATAGAGTTTTAAACCTTTCACATGCGTCAAGAGGATTTTCATCCTGTAAGAAAAAAAAATGTCTAAAAAGGCTCCAAGACTATTTTTCGACATTCCTATTATTTCCACAGAACACCTTTGAGGCTGCTTCGACGGTCCGAGAATATTGTGAACGAAGAGCGAGTCAGGCGAGTGCAGGAATTCTTTTCTTAGTGAACGTTGCAACAAATTGTGAATATCAACCGTTCTTTGAATGATGCTGAACTCCTTAACTAGCAAAGACGAAGGTAGTTTATCCCAAAATACATTTTACCTCGAGAATCAATGGATCATCATGAGAGAAATCGAATTTTGAATCTTTATAAGAAAGAAAAAAAAAACAACGAGCATGTCAGCGAGTGAATGAAAAAACAATGAGAAAAGTTATCTTTAGTCTTCGATGTGAGTCGTCACGTGAGATCATCGCAAACACGAAGGGAGCAAAAAGATCGAAAAAAGTGTGAAACTCGTGGATCTGTTTCTGGCAAAACAATGGGAGTAATGAATTGTGAATGTTATAGTCATTGTCGTGGGATCTGCTCGATGCGTTGGTCGTTAAGTAACGTGTATTCTTGAGTCGATCAAGATCCCTAACTAAACTTAGCGAGAAACCCATGAAGAGACAACTCATGATTTTATTTTTGGATCCGAAAAGAAATTGGAGTTGAATTGGAGACACTCTTACAATAAAAGAGCCACGAGAGAGTGCAGCTTTTCTCTTATATTCGTCCGGTTGCTAACGACTTAAATGTTCGGCTCTGATACGAGCGAAAGTATCACTCGACAGCTGCACCTAGGGGATTAGTCATCTTTCAAATCGTTCCCCTACCTTGCCAGACCTCACTTCGTTAATTTATCCTCAGTACCTAATCGTTTACTTGATACTTCATTACTTTTCGTATTCTGACATTAAAAATACCCGACTAATGTTATACGAATAAATTCATAATGGAGATGATGTCGAGGAGGCGCTATTATCTCAGCTGCTATGGCTGTACCTGTTGGAGCAATTGTCTTTGCATATTTCTTACATCCTTTACGTAGCAACTTCATTATTGGATTTTTCGTGCGTAAGCATATCAATATTTATCAGACTTGGTGTGCCATAAACCTGTCTTGTTACTTGGACAGAAATGCTTTCTGGGATGTCATCCAACATTGATTTAACGACTTTGGTTATTAGAAGGAAGCCACTACTTGCCTCCAGAGTCAACAGAGATATATGTCACGTTTTAATCAACATCATAAATCGAAATGCTATTCAGTTTTTCTCCGAATATAATATGTTCGCGTGTGACTCAATTAAACTATTCACAAATGTTTCGATAGACATGTTATCACTCGGGTTTGAAAGTTGACACTGTCACCTCGAGTGATCGGATGATGGACTTACAGTAACATTTTGTTTTTTGATGGGATTCGCTGCTGCAAATTCTGGATTCGTCAAATCTAAAGTTGAAATTTTTGGTTTTTAAGCGCCTGCATTAAGAGAATATTTTTTCGCGACGCGCTGTCACGACCAAACGACTCCAAATTGGAAAATGTTTTTGGGATCTTAAATTAACAGTTCCACAGTTCTCACTAAATTCAGTTTGAACTTTACATTTATATCGGGCCAAGCTGTACGTGTGATAAATGAAATTTGATATTTTAGTTAACCACGCAGTCCCATGCATTCACGTTGAAAATGTCGACGGAGTAATTAGCCATTGAACAACGATGGCACAAGTGATATTTTGTTGTAACAAAAGTAAAAAAAATTTCAAGACTTCATTAGAGACGCGAAAAGGTGCACGATATCTCAGGATTTTCCGTGACGAAACCACGTTTGAGTCCTCATCATACGATATCTGTATATGCACTACTACACGAACAAGCATGTGCGAATATTTTCTCGCTGTACGGGGAGTACGAAAAGTGCTGAGAATTGATCGAGCGAAGCCATAGTCTTCGAGCTTAGACTTTGCAAAGTTCGTGAGCATAAATAATCCCGGTTCGTTCGTCCCATTCCTCTGCCCTCTGCTATAACATGCCAGAATATCGATTTTCCTACAGTCGTGCTGAGCTTCGAGAGAGAATGCGAAACCGTACGTATGTAATACGAAGATAGGACGGATTCGCCTGTATGCAAAACTTCGTAAGAAGCCAGTGCATGACGACGACCTCCCGCTTGTTCCTTCGCTTATCGTCATTTTTCTCCCAGATTTTACGTGACAAATCATCAACTTTTGCCTTATTAACTATTTTCATAAGAAAAAAAAAAAAGATTATCATTTGACCCTTCGTACGAAGTAACGCTGAGGGGGGATCTCGTAATTGATGCTACGTGCTCACTTCAAGTGTTGAAGTCGGTATGTGGAACGGTTTGTGCATAACATCCATATCATTACGTTGATTTTTTTTTGTTTTTAAGTGGATTTTAATAGTACCTTTAACGAAGGCATAGATTAAATTTCAAAAGACCCCTGATAGAGTTGTCAACTTGTTTCTGACGTTTTATTAATTTACTGGTTGTATATCATGCTCATTGAAATAATATGATTAGATAATCGGGCATTTACACATGCGCAGATTCGAAGGAATATTCAGTAATAAATGGCTCTCTGGGATAAATAATATTTTAACATTCCGATGAGTTTATACGATAATCGTCCATCACTTTGTGCACCGGTCTGCAGGTTCATTCATTCGGCCAAGTGTTATCCACGAAAAGAGTATGAAGGAAAAATATGTAAATAAATACTGCGAAATTTTAGTGTCCCTCGATGGTGTTTTAATGATGAAATTTGCATAAATTTGTCAGTAAGATGAAAGCTTCCGAAACGATTTAACATCCCCATCATGCGATTAAGGCAATCGCATGACGGTCCGATTAGCGAAATGCTATTTTTAAACCAAGCGAATCCAAAAGTCCGTAGAACTCGAAAAATCTGTCTGCTATTTTGAAAGGGGAAGAGAGAAAGAGAGGAGAGAGCATTTCGTGGAATAATTTCGTGAAAAGAGACATCGTTGCAAATAAAAACGTAAAATATGACAATTTAGATTCGAGGCAGGACTCTTTTGTTACGTGGTCTCGAAAGAGAATTGTTCTAAACCTCGGTAACTCGATGTCTCTCGTTGGCAAGGAAAGATATTTTGCACATGATGTAGAAACAAACGAGCACGAGAGACTTCAAGAACACACAACGGGCACATGTATAATCGTTACGGTTTCGTGCACTGTGCGGACTCCTTCGCTCGGTAACTCTCAGAGATTAGGAAGCGACTGTACTCAAACTTCTATATATAGACGTTGGACATATATGCTCTATACTCAAATACGCATAATGTATGCTTCTCAACAGTTTCGAACGGGTTTCTCATCGTCGGTGTATACATACGAGTTAAGCCACACACGAACTCGTTTTGCCGGAAGACGGTCCGGTTCTCCTTAAGATTATGAGCAAGCTTCGTTCCTCCTTGTACGTTCTCCACAGTTACAGAAATTATTAATGAATATGACAATAAACTGGTAATATCAATTGACTCAACGTCGATACGAATTACTTCATATTTCAAATAATAATATAACTGCAAGCTTGTTCCACTTGTTTCACTCGTTTCCGGCAAATCATATTCTGATTAGCTTGCACACGTAACCCGCTCCCTGTCCTTGCGATACTGTTACCATGCATCAACTTCTTCCGACATTGTGATTGTGCTTAATTATTTCCTGACTACGACGAGCCTTGTATTATATTACAGTAATGATTACAAATATTATCGAGTCTTGCTCGTTTAATAAAACAGTTTGACCGCGTATCTAATACGTTGCAAAACATGTTGAGAATTCTCGTTATTCGTCAAAATTTGTACTTTTGGCCTTGATAGACTCAGAGCGATCGATTCATCGAATTATTAGGCTTTCTAATGCTTCAGAGTAATAATAACAATGAAGTATATAATGAAGGATTGGGAATAAATTCGAAACGATTGTCTCACTATAGTAATAAAGATATTGTTACGTTAAAGATTGGACGGAATTGGTAAAATGAGCACTCGTAATCTTACATTTGCTTATTTCGGTATTTTGTTTCTTCTTGGCTTGGGCCATTCCTGTCACAGCCTTTTGTCTTTATATTAACACTTTTTTCTTGATCCATTTCCCTTTGCGCTCTCTAAAGTGATTGTTTATATGAAAAACTATAGTATTTTCGTCAGGGACGAATGAAATTTCGACTTCAGTCAAGGATGGATTCCCGATTAATATTTCATTTGCCAGAAAATAGATTGAAAATTTTATTTACAATTTTCATCTTTATTTACATTTTTGAACTGCTTTTTGACTTTAGGCATCCGTAAAATATGATCCTACGGGCATAATCTACCTTAAGCAAAGGGCAACCTCAAATGCGTGCTAAAGGAGTTGAAAGTTTCGCGAACGTTCTGTAGAATATGAAATTCATATTAATCGTGATTATAAGGCGGTCGCTGCGAGGACAGTTTTGCTTTGATGATTCGTAAAAATGGCTATTATTGTTTGGTTCAAAATAAAAACAATACTTTCTACTTCTCTGCTAATTATAAGATACTTTTAATCGTAAACAACGGTTAACGAGTTATTTGAAAAAATCGTTGAAGTTTCGTATTCGTGCATGAAGAAGATAGAATGAGTGCAGCGAAGCGAGAAATTGATGAACGTTGCCGGTGATTCTGTGGCTGGATTTTCCACTTCCTTGCTGCAGTTCTACGCTGCACCGTCGATTCTACCTCTAGCTCTTAATTCAGACTTACAAATGCCAATGTTTAGCACTCTGCGCGAGTTCGAGACCCGGCAACAAACTCTTATAACTGCCGGTCTGGACTCCAAGATCGGAGGTTACCTCTCGTACAGCATGGGAATGCTCGTAGATTTCCTCGGGTGTTTGTGTTTTTATTTCTCCGCATAATCTCGTCATTTTATGGATCCACCGAGCAATATGACAAGCTTTGTTTCCATCGAGAGCCACACAATCAAGAAATTATTGCGAACCACCCGAGTTTATTCGCCCAGCCATCGAATTACTTTCGCCATTTTTTATGTTCAACAAATAAATCTGCCTAATCAAAAGAACTCGATTATTGCAAAAACTCTTTTCCATATATTCCACAGAGAGATTCTATTTCGGATTAAATTTGTTTCTGACAAAAGTCGAAACATTGATATTAGTGAAAAAGAATTCTTCAATTTGATCAATAATACTAGAAACAGTTATTTTATTGTCTATGAAGTTCAATTTAGGTTTTATCATCGAGAAAGCAATTCATTGTGAGCCATTAGACTCATTGATGTAAACTCGGACGGTTAACTAATTCGGATAATTTTATGAATCCCAATACGTCTAAATTTTGTATCCGTCGACAGTTAATTGATTACGGTCGAGTACTGTTGTAATTGAAAATATTACAGAAAATTGAGGCCGTGTTCGAAATGCGATATAATCGTGAAATCTGAATTCGAGAGGGTTGTAAGAATGTTGAATGCGTCACAAGGCTGCGCGAACGATATCGATTATCGATAACCCTGGTCGTCACGTATCTATTCTCAGCAGCCTCCTCCCGAGCATTCGTACTTTCTGCAGTTTCTCTCACACAATTTAATTCAAACGATTTCAACTGACCGTTCGAATTCTATTTCGATTGGCTAAGTAACGATTCGATATAAACTCATCATAAAACAATGAGGATAAAAATGCACCTTAAAATAAATTATTGTTGATGATTAAACAGAGAGAAACCGTTTTTCCTAATGAAACATTTATCATTAGCTAACTATGACGACGAACCTTTAAGGCTGGACGATTAAAATTAGATTATAAATGAGCAATCCTTAAGGAGTTTCGGTACAGGTGATACAATGTTGCCATGCTAAACCATGCTAAAAACATAAAAAATTTCAAAAAGTTCAGAATTTTATAAAATTTGGTGAACATATTTTTTAGTGCCACATTTGACAATACAATTTTTTAAAGATTTTTCTTCTACACAGTTATCGAGTAATTGATCACTAAAAGTTCACGTGTATAAGCATAGCGTTTCCATATATATAGGTATACATTCCGGGCATAAGAAATCTGCTTTAATGCGTGATTACTCGATAACTAAGTAGAAGAAAATTTTGAAAAAATTTGTGTTTTCGCACTCGATGTTGAAGAACATTTATCACCAAATTTGATCAATTTCTTAATACCGAAACAATTTCTTCTGTACCGAAACTCCTTAAAAAAAAGACTGAACAATCTGAAAAAATTAGTAAAACGAAAATAGCTCATTGGCCAATTCATCCCATTTCTGGATGGATTTCGTTTTTTATGCTTTTTATTACTAACTAAACGTACGACTATACGTATCGTATTTCGAATCTTTTACCACTGACAATATTTTATATTCTTTTTTTCTTTATTATTATTTTTATCGCGAAGCCTGTAGTAAATACAATTTGTACTGTCAGAGAAGAATTCAGTTGAATCAATCGTAATGTTTCTGATTGTAGAAAACAAATGGAGTAAAATGTTTTCGTAGAATAAGCCAGATCATCGGGAACATAAACCTCGCGGTGTATCAGTTGTTTACTCGTTTTCCGATTTCAACACTCTCAGTATGGTGATGATGATTTTAGCTCGTCTTATTCGAGCGTCAAGCCTGCGAGCATCCTCTAAGAAAAGTTTATTGTCTGTTTTAGGTTTCATAAACTGCAACGCCAGCACGCTACAGTCTCTCGCCCAGCTGCACGGTGAGTAAACAAAATATAACTTGCGAAGGGTCAATGTTTTTTCGCTCGGTATAGTTTAAGGCGGGATGCCAATGCACTTTTTATCGCAGTTTCCTAGTCAAATGACAAATCGAAGAAAATAATTTTACAATGATAAATTATCCCTGATACACCCGTAAATATGCGTATTGACTCTCCAGTGATAAAAACTTTGAGGGGCAACGTCAGTTGAGAACCTTCGCCAAGAGTGCGTGTAATGCCGCGATTCGAAGCGCGAGTACGAGTCACGCGGCTTCAGTGTCACTCGCGTTGGCGTACGATTTTCAACGAGTTCGCGAAAGAAAGCGAAGGCGCAAAAAACGAGAGAATCAGACGAACAAAAAAGAAGGAAAGAAAGAAGAGGGAAGCAAATTGACCTCGACCGAAATAGCTGATCTCTCACTTTCTATGCCACGTACTTTGGTGCACAGGTAATCTGGCCCTGTCGACACTAATAAACCGTCTGCGAGAGATCAGCCAATTTAAGACGCAGGATACACGTTTAAGAGTACTTTCTTTTAACAAATTATTTAAAAATCAATCGAATTCAACGTCCACATTTGAAATCCTTTCTTCCCCGTGGAACTGGCATTCTTTCATCAGCTTCGAACGTTCCGTTTCGAGTATATCCTCGTTTTCGTTATTGAGCGCCAAACTCTAACGTTATGATAAACGACGATATCCGAGTACCTCACAGGACTCACAGTTGGATAAGAACAAAGGTAGTTTCTCGATTTCACATCTTGCCCCTCCTCGTGGAACGCGAGAGTCTGAAGGCAGCAGGACGTCCTTGAATCTTAATTCCCGGACGAGTGGCCACGTTTAACGTTCAGGTACTCACTTTGAACGTCGATTAAGGGTAAGCTCGATCCAACTTCAGCGTATATAGTTTCATACTTCTCTTCCCGAGGATTTTCTTCGAAGCTCCTTCTCATCTCTCGTAACTTTAATTTCAACTCATTTCCCCACCGGTTAATTCTCCCGCTGAACGCTCACGAGAGCAAGACGTGTGGCGTTTCACACGACTAAGATTTCCCCGGTGGCTTAACGTTCGGAAGAAACTCGCCGTTATTAATTGTTCGGACTCCGAGAACGTGTTTTAGCTTTGCGCATGGAACCATTTCGTACACCGAAAGACACTTTTGAACTCGGCCTTTCGTTTCACTGCTCACTGCCCTTTTTCGCCAAAAACTCGATAAATTTTATCAATCGCACTTTCGCTGCTTAATTTTTCGTTTTTTCTTTCCGGCGCAAGTTTCAGCAGAATCTCAAGGGTTTGACTTCAAAAGTAGCTGATCGGTATGCAATCTCCATTTTTTTAGATCCACGGCAGTAAATTCTAAATTCAACTTTCTTACGAATCTTTTTTTATCTGCTTTTGTTCAATCATTCTGCGGGCGTAATATTTGTGTTGCAAAACTTTTGTGTACGGGGATGGAAAAAAACTCATTCGGCACGATTATACCTATCGACTTCGCATTTGTAGGTATCGACAAAATGCTTTCACGCGTGCGTACGAGAGTCCGTATTCTCATCGGTGTTAATGTTATATTCTGGAACGAAGTTTCGCCATCCATCTTTTCTTTGGAAAGAAAAAATCGTTCTGAGACATACTCGTGAATAATTCACAATGTCAATTTATATAGATACGTCGATAGCTGGGAGGAAATGAAAAAAAAATGTTCATGAACGACGGAAAATTCGTCGCGGTGCTACTATGTGCCAAAAGATTCGATCCTCGGCTGACACCTTCCGCCACATTACCATTGAATACGTAATCATTCTCTCTTTATCATTTACATTTTTATCGAAATATATTCTCGTAAATATCCGTTATGGTTGGAGTCAATACAGCGCCAGTACTTGAATTTTTTGGCTTCAAAGTTGCGTAGAATTTTTCACAAGCTGGGGAATAAATTAATGCTCATTCGTCGCTGAACGTAGCACTCGATTTTTTTGTTGCATTTTTCAGGAGAAACGTTTAACGCTTCCCATAGAATTTCCGTTCATGGAAAAAATGTACGAAAACGCGTGATGGCGCTGCCGAGTCCGGCTCGGGGTGTGAGAAAATGTCTCGGCGTTTCCATCCGGCGACTAAAAGCTTTCGATGTGTCTTCCCGGTTTTTGGGTTTCGTATTACACACGCACATATCCGAGCTCGCGTCAGAGTGCTGACTATTCTTTCCACTCCCCTTGAAAACATTCGAGTTTCGGATTTCGTGCCTTCCGATCGTCGGAGTAGACGTTTACCGTGCATTTCTCAGCGATCCCGATCAAAAATGTCGAAAAAAACGTTGATTTACTTCTCGAGCTAATAAATCGTTCGGAATTCAAATGCTGATTCAAATATTTCTGGCTCCGTAGGAATTTTGCGAATTCCCATTTTCCCTAATCGTATCAAACAATTTTTGATGAATTAACGACATAAAAGATGAAGCTCACAACGTTTCAAATTAAAGTTGCAACTCTCCGCCTAATAATGAGAACGTTTTCACCCTTAAAATGAAGCTTTTTACTTCCTTTTTACTTCCGTTCGAGCATGAAGTATTTTTTTAATCCCAAACACTGAACTCGCAAAAGAATCAGAACGATTCGGAAATAATGAATAAAGAGAATGTATTATTCGTTGCGTTCTAATGATGCTGACTTCAATATCGCACGACGAAGCCGTATCGAGGGCGGTAAGCCCCGCTGTATATGCATTTTCTTTTTTGAAACGATAATTAACAATCGTAGAATAGTAGCGAACCACATAATTTCGTATTTACAGAGAAGATGAACGGAAAATAATAATGATGTGCTCATCAGTCAGTGGCGATGCGCAGGGTCCGATAAACTCATGCGAGCAATTATCGATAAATTATTCCACGCAATTATTCAAACTGGCTTTCTGGCGGGCGCATGGGAGGCAAACACGTTGCTATTGTTTGCTAGATCGCGCGCGGTATGTGCGAGTCAAATGGCTCTATTTAAGTGTTTACGTTGATAAAATCTGCCCTGTGTGTGGATGCACTCTCGGTAAAACGATGCATTATTATTACCGCGTAACTCATTTAACTCGTGGTCTCTATAACTCGAGATTATCTTCATATCGCGAATCTTTTTTTCAATTCCGAATAAAATTAAAGCACGTACAGTGGTGCTTTAACGCGTGTTCGCATTCATATTTTTTTCGACTATTCAACCGTTTTATTCTCCTCCACATATTTTACGCGCGATTACGTTGAGGATGTCTCGATAGATGCGAAGCTGCTGGTACTGGGCGAGCGCACGTTATTATAAATACAGCATGATATTTCTCACTGAAACCAGAAATCTTCGACGAGATTATGCAAATTATCACGACGAGTTACGGAGTTTCGATGACTCGTTTGTTTCGAGATGCATGAATCCAAAGTTCCGTAAAACCAACCGGAAATTACATACAGCGTTGTTAGTATGAAACGGGTATTTTTCCTTGATTTATGAGTAAGATATTTGTGTGCATGGAAATTTCTTTTGAAGAATTTTCACTGTATGTGCGCGCAGGTACTCGTTTCCTTAGAGAATTGAGGCTAAACGAAATCCTCGCTTGTCGTGAATTATTCGGTAAAAATTTTTTTTTCAACCCGAAAATATACTGAAACCGGGAGAATCGAGTGTGGAAGGGCGAGAAAGTGTGTCAACTTGCGAGCTCAATAAATCTGTCGCAGCGTATATACGCTGAGCAAAGATAAGTCTGGATGACGATCAATGAAAACACTCGCGACTCTCGCGTAGTATTTTACAGCATGAAAATTATTTTAGTAAATTATTAATAGAGCTTAAGGTATTATTATTAGAAGCTCTCAAGCTCTCTCGCGGGCTGGACGGAGATTGCGGTCGGATGTGCCAGATCGGGAAATCGTTCTGCCAGAAAATCAATTCGTCGTCGGAGCATCGTCGTCATACAAGATGCAGTTGCGATATGCGCTCATGTATTCGAACCATTTGGGATGGACTCGCGCGCGTAGCCTTCGAATCTAGAATTAGATCTGAAGCTAGTTCATCAATCGTCTCTACCGAACACTCAAAGGCCTTGTACAAGAATATTGTTTCTATCAAATGCGCGTTCTCATTTTAAAAACTAAACCATTCATCCGTAGAGACCACACCGGTGTAAATTTGCACACACGAAAATTCCTTTTTTCAATTTGGCAATTTTTCCATAATAAAACTTAATCTTTCAATTTTTTCAATGATCTTAATCGTTTTACCCCTAAAAAGTCTCGTTGTAGGATTAATTCCACACATTCATGGATAAAATAAATAAGTTTTGAAAAATCCAAGTGCAAATAATTTGCACTAGCGTGATGGGTGTGTGTCCTCAAGGGGAACATCGATTTTCGAAGCTGAAGATTCGAAAAATACAATTAAAGTTTGTAGCCTCATTTGGCAGAAGTTTCATCGAAAATGTAAATGTGAATATTGTATTTTTTAGTTCTATTTTTACCGCGTTCAATTGGATGAAAAAAAAACCGAATTCCGCCATCCTGTAATCCGATGAAAAGCAAAATAATTTGTTCATTTATATTTCGCTCGTGCATATTTTTGAAACAATTAGAAAATTCCCGGACGAACTTTCCAATTGATACGCTCTGATGCTCATTGTGAAGTGAAAATAATTCATCCCAGTTATCATTTCAGTTTCATAAATCAATGCGAAAAAGCTCTGTGGAGCTTCGTTGGGTTGAAAATAATGTAAGCAGCTTACGGAGGCGCTTCGCTTTTCATGATTTATTATATATTCATGCACAATTGCAATACTCAAATGCCAAAGAGGTCAAATGAATTTCACGCTATGTTTTTGTTTTCCGCCTCCCGGCTCGGCTCGTTTCGACGAATGCCGGTGCTTTGCTTTCGATTTTTTCTCCTCTTCTTTTTTACGAATACAGGAGGCTTTTTTTCATTCTTCATCTTCTTCAAACGACTCGAGGGCGAATCGCCGGGGCTTAACCAGTGCAAACGAATTGACACGTAACCGCTAATGAGTCCCCGGGAGCCGCGCCGAACTCGCGCGCGTCGGCAAACTCCCGGGCTCGTAAATCATGGAGCGTCGAGAGCCACGAGAGAATCGGCATCAGCGTCATCCGCAAGAGTTTGTCGGCTCTCGGACCCACTCCTTTTTGCCTCTGCCGTATTCCCTCCTTCTCTTCTTTCTTCTTCTTCTTATTCGTCTTCTTTCCCCTGTGTCTATGAACTCGTCGAACGGCGAATCTACTTGACAAACCTATGCGTAGGAGTTGGGATACAATTTCATCTACTCCTGTGTATCTTTTCGCATTATCTCGTTAGGCGAATCATTTCAATTATTAGATTATTGTGTCTTGGCCCTTCTCGAGCAAATTTCAACGAATTTATCATCGTATCTTTGGAACGTGACAAAATTTTATTCACTTTACCGTTGTCCACCGTTTGGATGCGGGACGCAAATGCCAGAAATCAAAACTTTAGTTACACTTTATGAAAAAATTTTAAAAAACGTCTCAAAATAAGTGGGCTGATAAAACTGCAAGAATTAACAGACTCCTGAACGTTTTTTTTTTTGTTATCAAATACCAAAATTAAACTTCGTGCATCATAAAAGCACAAGAAAATATTACCGTGGAACGTTGAGCAACGAAATATTCTTATCTGCTCTCATGACGTACGATTTTTCGTAAATAGCATATTAAACCTCTCGTCCCGAAAAGCTCCAAAACCAAAATTTCCTCACCGATGCCCCGAGAGCTTCCCACCCAGTTTTCAAAGCAGCCATGGCTAATGCATTATGCATGTAGCCAGCATACACTATTCCGGTTACCCATGAGGTTATTAATATGTATAGTATACTAGATGACGTGTAATGGGAGAATTGAAGCCGAGAGTAATTTTGGTGGTGGTAAGTAGGCAAGGCGACTCGCAAAGAGCAGCGACGTGTATATAGGACGTGTCAAAATGAGAAATTGTGTGTTGTACGATGAAACAGTATCTTATTTCCGTGTCTAGATATTTCAAGTTGTAATTCGCATACGCGCGGGGTGAACATTTTCTCTCGATTTATCAGGGCTGATGGATGTTTTCTTTCAACGATATATCCGCATAAAAATAGATGGGAGAAATAGCTGAGTAATTTTTTTCGTTTTATTTTTCATTCTAATTCAAATGAGTATCGTTTCCACTTCGCTTTACGCAAATATTTCATGCGAAATTGAATTTAAAAAAAAACACTTGTAATCGTATTTTCGAAACGTTGCCCTCAGTTCGAAAGATTTTCGAACTTGATTCGCTCTGTAGTACGAAAGATGGTGAACTCGGGGAAGCAAGTTCACAGGCAACGTGTACAGCAACACGAACGTTACTTTCGTCAAGCAATGTGGGTGTTTGGGAGCACAAGGGGAACGGGTAAAACGAACGGATATTCATAGACGAGCCACGCGAGGGCCACCGGTAGGTCCGACTCGTTTCCTTGCATATTCATGCTGATGCAGATTTCACGCTGCCGACCACAGCACCCGGTAAAACAATACATTAATTAGGTGCCCTTTTGGGCGCTGGGTTCACCGGGTCTTGCTCCGATCCTCCAGGGCATCTCTGCGACCCTTTCCTCAAACCCTTTGCCCCTTCCATTTCCCTTATTTATGACTGGTGCTTCTCTCTTTCTCTTTCCCCTTGTCAAGATTTTATTAGATGCAGAGTTTTCTTTTCATCCTAGTTGAAATCGTATTTTTTTAGTAACTCGATGGAAGTTTTCCTTATTTTGTCAAAACGGCTGCACTGATAAAATATTTACAAGGGTTCTCGTTAAATGAGATTTGTTTGGTGATTTATTGACGTATTTCACCAAAGTTTCCTCGACATTCTGCTCCCAGTTAAACTCTTTTTCAACTCCATGTCAAGTCATGGAATGACTTTCGGGCATTAAACCATAGTAATGTGGTAAAACCGTTACATCGACGCAGAAATTTCAGTCTTATTCAAATCTCGTGCGTTTTCAATCACACTCATTTTTCCCGACGAAAATAACCTGGAGGATTTTTTTTTCCACTGCCAGTTTCAAAAGCATTGACGATCGAGTGGCAGCTATATGAAAGGGGACGGCTCTTGTTCTTCCGCATAGCTCGCATCCTTGACAAACTTTCCGATGACTGGTTACGATCCTCGTGTGGCTCTTGCATTATGTAATCCGGGATACCGGTGTGTACAAAACAAACGTGATTCATCCATTTTTCCCGAGTAGATTCTCCATCAATCTTTTTTTTTGTGATATTTTTTTGTCTTCGCTCGTGACTTGGTTTTTTGATATTCGATTTTTTTGAATACAAATTAACCCAAGATTCTATTGAACTATATAATGAGTGAGTGTAGAAAGAAACTTGGAAAAAGTGGTCACTGATTTTTCTCGTAACTGGCGTTCCTTTCGATAAATAAGTTTAGGATTTTCTGCTCCTAGTGAAAGACCTCAAAAGTTCCGGAGTAACACTGGAAACGTGGATCTTTCGTGTTCAAGAAACAATTTGTGTCAAATATACCAGTGAACAAAAAAAACATTTCAAATAAATTCTGGAGACGAGAGAATAAAATAGTACAAAGATCTCGTGTTGTATGAGCAGGCTATTACACAACGAGGAGAATGGTATCAAGAATCACTTTATTTTTCACACACCCCCGTCAACTCTTGATGGTGAAATAAACCCTGGCCGTCGTGTCTCCTCGTCTGCGATGGTGAGGCAATCTTTTTTTCATCGTTGAGGGTTTTTTTTTGTCGTATGATCCGACTGAAACGTGCGGTGTTATCCGGACTCTCGGTACGACCGAGGCTATCTTCACCGTTGACTTTATTCACCCACGCGATCGGATAATAAACGAGATATCTGATGGTCAGCTCTTGAGTCATTCAGATGACAAAAGTCACTTGGAGCCTTGGGGAGGGAAACCTCACAAGAAAGATAAAAAAAAAAAGAAATTAGAGGAAAATGACAGGGCGTAGTTTGGCGATTGTGGGAGGAGGTTGAAGGAAAAAGAAATAATTGAGAATCGGAATAATTATAATGCAGGAAATCAACACCCCGGAATAATGAAGAATCGAAGATTAACTGGCAAGATAATCATTTGACGAGATAATCGACGATTAATTCGGCGTACAAGTACTGAATTAAAAGTAATGAAAATGAAATGCTGCGAGCTGCTACGAAATAAATGAAATTTGCTTCATTTATTAAACTTTCGTTTAACGTTATTTCTTCTAAAAAACAAAACCTCTCAGTCCCCTGTATAGAAAGTTACTGCCAAAAAACATTTTCATTTAAATCTCGTAAAAGTTTTTCACTGGCTGGTTTCCGAGCAAAAATCGTCATTGACGTGCATTGTTTTTCCGTACAGCTGTGAGAAAATCAAAGCATAAAACACAACACGGAGTAAGGAAAAGGAAGCGAGGGCGAGAAAAAAAAGATGAGCAACGGGTGAGTTTGCGGACAGCCGCAAGATGTTGGCTTTCGAAATTGGATAGGACGTACTAGTAAAAGCAAGAAGAGTGATGAAAGTTTTGTGATACTGCAAGGCGAGAGAAGAGGTTGAAAAAAAAACGATGACGGAAGGGAACGAGCGAGTATTGGGTGGGCTTAAAAGATGTAGCCTCGGTGTAAGAGGAAAAGAGAGATATCGGCTAAGAATATTGGTTTAGGCCGCCTCGTTGGCCACGGCAACGAAATCCAACTCTCTATTGTCGACCCAAACGCGAAATTTCACACGGGAAACCTTTTTGCTGCAGGAAATTCACCCTTTTGTGTGCTATCTATCTTCACCCCTTTTCCCTCTCTCTTTCTCCATCTCTTTTATCCTAAATGTATTCTTTAGATGCGTATAGATTTTGTTGTAGCACTTTACTCTCTGTTACCTTTTTATACAGAAGGAGCAGAAAGCATGCATCCAGCTTTGTAAACGTCACACAGCGCCTTTCAAGTGAATTAGCAAGTCAACGTTATTTCAAACGTCGAAATAACTATACTCAACTATTGAATTTTCAAAAAGAACCTATCGGAGATCAAACAAATGATAAACGAAACATTTCAATGAATTTGAAAAACGAGCTCTCACGTTGAGTCTCCAGTGAATACAAAGCGTATACTCGCACACTCAGAAAAAACATGAATAAACCTCGAGTCACCCCAATCAGCCACATCGTTCAAACGCCTCATTTACAATTTTTCATTAAGGTGCATCATCCCGAAGCGTCGCTCCATCACCAACTTTTCATTCTCAGCTCCCGGTTGATTGTACACTTGGTATCCCATCTTGTAGCTTGATCTCTTTTTGTTTTTTCTCGTACTCTTTGAGCCGAGAGCGCACGGCCAAATTATTCAAAGAAATCATGAGGGCAAAGAGAAAAGGAAAAAAGCTGTGAAGGTTGTATCACCTTCATCTACATCTGCCATTTGGAATAGATGCGCAGGCATAGCCCCAGAGACATTATTCAAATGCTCGAGACGGAAATGTCACAAATTGCAGACTCTACCGAAGCGGCACCTGGGACCTCGCCGACCATTACTCTTGCTCAGCCAATTCTTCCCCGTGTATGTGTGCACGCCCGCAAACATCTATGACACATATGGATGTACGTACATACGAGAATCGGAAAACGCACGAGCGTTTGAGATAAAAAGGAAAAAGGGCCTTCGTTGAATCTATCTGGCAAGGGAATGATGCAGTGCCGTTCGTGCATCCAACCCTTTCTTCGAGAAACTTCCTAAAGACATCATTTTTCTCAGTCCAATTGACTCCGCATAACCGTTGGATCAGAGCATAAATCTGAACGAGTCTTGGAAAGAAACCGAAGGATCTCGAGGGTCGTTATCATTTCGATCGATTCGTATTCCCATACATGAGTAAGAATGAATCCTGTCCCATAATGAATGGATCATATTGGGTTCTTCCATCATGTTTTTTTGATGGCTGCGATTCGATAGCCTATTCCGGTAACCCAGAAAAGCAGGCTGATCAGGAATAATCTAAACTGATGTCATTCGAGAGATGATTGATGGTCGAAATTTGATGATTATTATTGAAATTCTCGATTGTTATGATTCTAAAGCGGAGTCAAATGAAAGAAGAAAATATTATGAGCCTGTAACTAGATCTTGTCTGGCGGGATATTGCTATCGAAACACTGGAAGAAAGAGGAGAATAAAAATTTCTATTCCGCGAGTATTAGTATCAATTGAGAGAAGAGCTGATCTCCGAGGTCGCCTGGATATTCCCGCAGGGCCGTGAAGGCCGATTCCGAGTTTAAACCTTAAATATACACATGAGTATTCGGTATATATACGGATGAAAATATATGTCCGATGGTGCTGGTGGGACGAAGAGTTTGAGAGTGCGAGAGACCGGAGAGACGAACGAGTGACCAATTAAAATGAACAATTATACATAGCCAGGGCGAGCCACTGATGCCGCGTTGCAATTAACGGTAATTACGGTCTATTCGTGTAGCGAATCACGTGACACAATCTGCATCGCGAACTACTTTTACCACATGAGAATAGGGCATGAATTGTCATGCAAAACCAACTGGAAATGTATACATAAGCGCTCTTAATGCTAGTTGCACAATAAGTGCAGGTATATTACTAAAGACAAGCATGTGTTCAACATTCACATATCTTATTCCCCATGCTTGAAAACTTTGTTATTACGCCTCGTCTCCTTCGCATTAAGTTTAAGTTAGTGCTTCGTTGCAATGGCAGTGAATTCATTTTTTATTGTCCTGCTTAGGTTCCCTTGCACTCTAACTGTAAGAACCGTTAAATTTATTTTTTTCGCCTCATTTGAAGACCGAGGAATTAAATCTGTTAAATGTTGAATTACTCGGGCACTGATAATGCAGCTTAAGATTTTTCGTTGGATTGCAACACGTGCGCTCGCCTCGACCATTTTCACGTCTGATTTTCCTGCTGCGCTATCTAAAGATTCAAACATTTAATTAGGTTCTCAGAGTTTGTATAATCTCGCAGTGTTTATCATTCTCAAGTTCCACTCGAGGACACATTTTTGGGTCAAGTTCAAGAATTTGTCTGCCTGACTTATCCAGCTCATAGCAAATCTCGATATTTTTATAGTTTTTTTTTCCACTCCCAATTATCAAAATTCGTGCTGATACAGTTGGCTCAGAATGATTTGCCGAAACCTGTTTCCTCCAGCATATTTAAATTCAGAAACTGAAAGTGTATCGAGCAAAATGGACCGGTGCGACTTACCGCACACCACAAACATCGAGGCTCGTCATGCATGAAATCAGGAAATGAAACGGCAACGATTCATTACATGCAAAAGAAGCGAAGTGCTTGTGTACGGATCAGGTGAAATGATCGGCTATTTCGGACACGCGATATTGCCTCGTTGTAACAGAAGCTTGAGGGACTTGTTAGCAAAAGAGTGTATCCCTTTTGGCCATTCGTGATACATTCGTGCCGTCAATCACTTTGCTCTCGGTAAGAAAAGAGAAGAGAAAAGAAAAACAACGAGCAGCGACTATAATCGAGGGCACGTGCCCGCTCCATTCTTCGAGAAAGCCGGGAGCCTCGAAAGCCGCGGCCGTGCACGCGGCCGCAATCGAGAAGGGTAAACTGATCTACCTGATCGAAGAATACCCGCTGGTCCTACCTCAATATTCCTTCGAGGTCTTCCTCGAGAGTACTCGCGAACGCTTCACCAACTGTAAATTATAGCAGTTTGTAAACACAAGTGGCACAACATTTTGTTATGCTGGATGAAAACGAAGAAGCATTTTGAGACACTTTTTTATTCAAGTGTGCCATTAATTAATGACAAAAGTTAGCCTTCGCATTTTCAGTCCTCCATAAATTATTTACCGCTAAGATCATTAAAAAACGTATCCACGTTTGTTTATCCAACGAAAAATCTATTGAATATCATTCTCGTTATATATTAATCACGATCAACGTCGGGTTCGAGTAACACACAAAAATGGATCGTCGTTTGTACAAAGCGCAAGAAAAACTGTCTACGTATTTTCCAAGAGAGCGTTATCGAACTCACTTCCGAAAGTAACTTTTCATGAAATGAAGTTTATAGGATACTTCAAGCTCGTATATTACACCTGTGCTCATAAGACTCTTATACCCATAAACATGCTCTAGAGGTGATCTCCAGCCGGTCTCGTAACCAACTTTATTGACTTGGAGTGATGAGCAACGCGACGTGACGTAAAACTCTGTGCGCCAGGCCAAATAATCTTATATATTATGTGATATTTTGTGTTTAGATTTTAATTAAAACTACTCCGAAAGCTATACGCCGGAGAGTGATTTTTCTTGGATTATTTATCATTGATTGCGACAAGTGCATCATTTCGTTCATGGAGAAATCGCACGGTGAAATGAATAACTATATGTGTCGGTTTAATATCGAATAATTAGGAACACGTCCAGACACCGTAAAAATTCGAGAAACCATTTGTTATTCAATTATTAGGACTTTTCGCGTGCTTTCACTCAAAATTCAAATCACTCTTGGTCGCTCGAATTTTTTAAAGAAATGCAAACGTCACGATCGTGTTGTTCGCAATGCACGCAGATCAACGATGAAAGTCCGCCTTCAGCTACGATCGCAATCCATTTCGTAATGGTTTCTCATGTCAATGACCGGAACGAAGAGTGAATAGGTAGAAAAAAGGAGTGCAAAAAGAATGATATCAAGAGACTTACGATATGATGGAATCCGAACACGAATCGCTCGTGTCGACGCTACCGAACGGCCTTCGGAGATTCACGGTCAGCATTCCTCTCACATTCACCTTTCCTTTCACTCCTCAATCCGTCGCTCCAAAATATCTATGTATAAACACACATAAACATATGAACTTTAGTGCGATATAAGATGCTGGGAAACGAAATGATTCAGTTATAAAAAAACTGGAAATTCGTGGGCTGAAATGAGTCATCCTTTGACAAATTTTACGAGGAAATATATGCGAAATGTTTTTCTATAAAAAATGAGATTAATCTGTCAGAAATAATCACAAAATTTGTCTGATTATACGCAGATTTAAGTACGATCGATACACACCCTTGTTTTATTCCAATGCGTTTGAATGCGTTGATTTCTTTTAATCGCTGTACCACGGGACCGTTAAAAAGTAATGTGGTTTTTGACCGCGTTACTTGCAATATTACCTTCTCGTTCTCATATGAATTGATGGGACCATTTAACTTGTACCGTTATACAGCTTAATATAAAATAAAAAGCTACACGGACTTACGGCCTGCCATAAATAATGCTTCACGCAAGTTTTTGTTGTTGTTCGTAATCGAGTTATGTCGAAACGTAGGCGCCACTGAATCGAAGGCGAATGAGACGGGACCAAAATTTGGATCTTTGTTTTTAAATCGAGCAATTGCTTTGCCAAACGAACAAAGTGCGGAAATGATTTTTTGAACGACAAGAAAATATTGGAAACTTTGATAAATTAATTTTTTTTAAGATCAATCGCATAATACACGGGAGAGAGAGAGAGAGAGAGAGAGAGAGAGAGAGAGAGAGCACTAAAGCTGTGAGTACCCTTGTCACCAAAATTCCCGTTCCTTTCGCCAAGCTACGAATCGGCAACTTATTCGCCACCACGAACTGCCAAACGATCAGCTCAACTGCCCAATTAAGAGAACGCGTGCATAAAAAATGTAATTCCTTTCGAAGATAAAATGGGCTCGTCGACTCGGAGATACGAGCAGCTTTTATACGGTGAAATTGTATGTTAAAAATGCTTTGACTTTGCGAAAAATATTAACGACGTAATTGCGAAAAATCACTTTTTTATTTGATCGCTCTTTTGTACTCGTTTAGAGAGATATTAAAAATCCCGTTACAACATTAATCAGAAAAGAATGCTTGCAAACTTTTATAGCTTTTCTTTATTCAACGTTTACAATGTAGTGCGAGCATTCAATTTTGATCGCACGCTCGCAATATATATTCGATGAAAAATATTCATTTTGTAGAAATCGATAAAGAATAAAGACACGAAATAAAGAAACATTTAAACGCGTTTGCGAATTGCGTTGACCAACACGTTCATTCAAGATTCTACGAATATTTTGTCTGCACCTTGAAAATAAAATGCTCAACAAATTCGTGCAATTTTACGAGTGAGATAATATTCGAGTGTCGCCCACAGGGCGGGCGGCATCGTTTGCAAACATCGGGTCTGCATATGCATCAAGAGCGAGTAGTTTAGGGCTAACATGGTTTGTAAGAGCGCAGTTCTAATTTTTCAGGGTCTGTAGGAAACGAGAAGGTAACTCTTGAGACGCGTCCTCGTTAATTCACCAGTAGACATTTTCCAAGTCGTTAACAAGCTCCATAATTAAACATGTTTTTTTTTTCTTTTTTTTTTTCATTATTCCCTCTTTGCTTTATCAACTGGTAAAAACGAATGTGATCCTAGTTTCAACACATCGCTGGAGGTACAAATAAGAGGAAAAACATTAAATAGAATTAATAAAACAATGAAAAACCGAAGTCGTTGTGAAAAGTGCTTGTGAAAAGAGAACTAGCTGCTGAAGTGATACGAGAAAGAGATGAAAAAAAAACAACATAATACCGAAGGGGTTGAGTTGGCCTCGGATCGACGAGAGTCGTTGCGATTAAACGGAGCAGGGAAAGCGGCGTTATAAGGAGAAAACGAGGGAGAAAAAAACGCTAGCAAAGTGTCACGGGCGCGTGTAAAGTTGAATTTTAATTGCGGCTTTTTCCCCAATTACAATTATCATTATCGGAGCTTTTTTACTCTCCCACTCTCTGCGTTTTCCTTGCCGGATATTAAAGTTGTTTACTCACTTTACGTGAGAAATTTTTAAAAACGATATCCTCCTCGAAATCCTACCAAACTCGAGCCTTTTCACCCCTGTTTGAGACGCTTCAGCAAAAAATATCGACTTTCTCAAAGGCAGTGGAAAACTGCGGGGACGAAAAAATTGGCTAAATATGCACAAAACGACTCGTTTTTGTTACGAGCCGGTGCTCACTCTAATCCCGAGATAAAACAGCGCGTGAAATTCAAAAGAAACGGAAAGCCGTTGCGATAAGGAGTGAAACCAACGCGATGCATCGCGCGCGAGAGTGCAGAAGGAAAATCGAAAATTCTTTCAGTGGGAGAAAAACTGAATTAAACACAACTTTCTCATTCTTCGCTTCTTCGCGCTTCGAATATTCCATCCGATAAATGCAGCAGGGTAGCAAAGTTGTACGAGAATATATATTCGTGTCAACAATTCTTCTTGCGAAAAAAGTGCATCACGTTTCATCGAGTCGACAGTCACGAAGATACCCCTTAATTTGCTCCGCATTGCTTTATATTCATTGTGTACATTCGCACGTATGCATTACACATGTACCAATATTTAATAGACATAACTCAGCACGCTCGTGAGTCCTTAAAACACTTGTTCTCTTCGATCAAATCCTAGGCTCGTTCTAGCAAGATGCACCAAGAAGAAGAAAATAATGATCATTCAGCGCGTGAAGGAAGACGAAGGAGCAGTTGTTAGCGTGGGAAGCCACGGATATCTATTTAATTAAGAGAATATGAGAGATGCACCGAGTGATTCCCGCGATTGAAGGCGCCCGCGCACGCTTTTGCGTGCTCGGCCAAATGCGTGCCTCCGTTAATTTATGTGCGCGGGTTGAAGAGTGACGGATTTATATTTTCATTTTCTGTCTCCTTTGCCATATATTTTTCATACAAAAATATGAAGAATTATGCGAACGATGTACATGGCGCTGAGAAAATTCAGCGCATAAAAATTCGCGTGGTCGTTAAATGACGGGAATTCGTGTTGAAGAGAAATCTTTTTGTTCAACCATCTCCTTCCATCATTTGAATACCTTTACATTTTCATTGAATAAAATTCTTGATTTTTTCTCTCAACACGAGCCTCTTCACCATTTTACCATACTAATATTCTATTTTTTTTTTTATGTTACAGGTAAGTTCGAGATGATTTACGCAGTTACCAACGTACCACGACATCAGGTTTTTAACGATATATTTTTCAACAACGCTGGCTGAATTGTACTTTGTTCCCTGAAATTATAAAAAGCTATATTTCACGTTGCATTTTCGAATTAATTTTGTCGGGGAAGAAAGTGTGCTTTCAAAGCAGCCGATCGACGAGTTTCGATTTCGTCTCGTCGTGTCGTTAATTCATTTTTTTCTAGGAATTCATTTCCAATTATTTCACTGGAGACGTGTCAATTCATCAATCATTCTAGAGGCCGCTCAGGCTACTGAAAACAAAGAACACCGCGTGTAAAAAATGATTTTTCATTCGCTACCAAGGGATGACTTGCTCTTAATTACACTTCGCGTTATAAGCAAAATGAATCTGCAAGGATTGTAGAGCTCGCGATTTCATTAGATTATATTTCGGCTCGCATTTTTCTCGATCTTCGTACGTGCACGAGCTTTTCACAGAAGCGCCGAGGTTTTTTTTTTTTTTTCTTTTGCCAATTATGTAAAGCTGAAAAGGCATATAATATTCCAAGAAAAAAAGGGAACTTGGCGTGTGACGGTAGAGCTCCGAGTAAAATTTATTTCGCGAAAGCTCGCTCCGGATAATTAATTAATCCTGGTAGATATTATTGATCTCGTTAACGAACGAGCAAACCGTAAATTATGATGCGATATGCGCGCCCGATAGTGAGACCTTTTTATATAAAACTCCAATCCGCTTTTCGCTTCCCCACTTCCCCGTCCCTTCCGATCCTCGCTCATTTCCTCTTTGTCCTCTTTCTCTCATCCCCGTGTGTCTCTGCCGTTTTTTGTCTTCATCCCCATGCAGCCGCCTCGTTTTTTTCTGTTACTTTTTTACTCCTATTATTGGTTCGTTTCGCCGCAACGCAGCCCCATCGACGCGTTTCTACCCATTTTATTCTCGCGTTCACCGCGCACGCTTTTCGCTTGCTCCTGCAACGTGTACAACCCGCATTTTACCGTGTGCGACTTCCCGGCTACATCGACCGGTTTGCCGTCGAGTCTCTCGCTCGCTCATACCTGACACCAAAAAAACCCGATTTTTCCCTCTTTTTCAACCTTTTCCCTTCCCAGAAGCCCTCGTTCTGTCGTCCGATTCATTGTGATTGCCCTCCTGTAAGCCGGAAGTATACACCGGCCCACGCCGTATCCGGATCCGTAAATTGAAGCTACCGAGGAGGCACTCAACGCGGGTCCCTTTCATAGTTTCTCGACACTCATAAATTAACGATAAATTCAGTTCGTATACTAGAATTTTTCAAACCCATTTATGCGTTCCAGTATTTTTCCACTAGATGTTCGACCTTACGCATTCCCTAAACGACTGCCCGAAAGTTCATCCAAAGTCACTGTTCCTTCGAGCAGAAGGAACAGCAAAAGCCTGTGACAACGTCTTGACAAACTTTGATATTCCTGTATGGTGTGTACCATTTATTCAATTGGTCAAAAAAAAAAAAACTTTTGCAGGGGGGAGTGATTTGGATTTCGAATCTTTTGTCTCAGATCAGGACTTGACGCGAAAACTCGTAAAACTCACGAGCCAGAAGAATCGATTTCTGGTGTTCGTACGTTCAGTGCCATCGAACATGATTTTTAAGCTCCTTTCGGGAATTTAAATCAATGACGTCAAAGTTTTGGGAAACCTCATATTCCGAGTTTGGTATTAAGCACGTGTAAAAATATGTTAATGATTTCGAATACCAGAGGTGATTAACAGAGCTTTTATCGACTCCTCTTAATGAGATTCGTGCTTTTTGAGTTGCCTAAAATATCGTAAACCGCAGGAGGGGTTTATGCTCAGTAATTACATCGTTAAAATAAAGCATCAATTTATATTTCCGTTTGAGCGAATTCGGTTGTAATTTATGAAAGGTCGATGGTAGTTGCGAACAAGTGTCTGACGATCCATAAATTAACAACTGCATTCAAAAGCTTTTTAGTACTATTATTTGACAGCAATAGCTCCTAATTAAGGAGCGCCTCGTGATTGGCACGCGAACGTAGTAATTAATTGTAACGATCGACGAACGTAAGGACGTTTTGCTTCTTGTAACGAATGTGATAGTTGCAAATGAGCAATTTATCACAGTGCTTGATATAATAAACGCACATAATATACCTTCAGGACCGACAACGACTGTCAGTTATCGCTCTCGTCAGATCTCGTGGCCTCTCTACCCCCACCCTCTGCCTCGTCGTAATTAAGATACTTCTTTGCTACTGCAGCAACTTTATCTTTCGAGTAACTTAATTAAAGGGCAGTTGTCTGTTTCTCTTACATCTCATGTAAGTAGTTTCTGGAAGATTGTTCGTTAATCACGGTTAGCTTCCGAATTGACGAAACAACGGGCTCGTTAGACATCATATTCAGATGGATCTGTTGCGAGGAAAGGGGATTCGAGCGAATATGCCCGAAAGTTTCAAGAAATTGCTGATCCAACGATTCACAGAGAACGAATAGATTGTGGCGTTTTTAAAATCGGGTCGACCCAAGATCTTTAATTAAATCGTTTGAATTCGTAGTTACAAAAATATAGATTCTCAATTAGCGACGGTTAATAAAATAGCTGCAAGCCGTAATTCGTTTCTGACGTTAAGAGAAAACGACAGTTATTCCGGTCAATAAACAAGCCCACAGACCGAACGATAATTGATCAAGAGTTCCGCAGTTGCGAAGTATATAAATGGCTGAGGTCGCTGCTGTAGCTCAGGAAATGAGTGCTGCGAAAGGTAAATTTGTACGAGAGCTTTTGTGCAAGCGTACTGACGCCGATTTCTCCAAGTTGACGTCGATCCTTTAACAGGGTCTCAAGTTTCTCCCGGTGGTGGGACTCACGGGCTTATCTGAAATTAAATCAGTCTGTGGGAATAAGAAGCCTGCAGGGTCTGTACGTAGCCGCGAGGGGATGTTTCCCGAAGCCTGTTTGCTTTATATTCTTCTCTTTCCTCGGCGATGATGGTGCTCGTGGGTTTTGATACGACGTCGAGTTAGTATCGAATCCATGGGGGTGGAAGGAGGCATTCGGAGACTTTAAAACAGGAAGAAAATTAAAGCTTGAGAAAACTAATCTCTTCGTTCCATGAGCAAATGCTCATTGAATTATAGGACATTCGAAAATACAAATTATTCCCACTCCATAAAAGTGACAAGGAATTACATGAAAGTTCTCACAGACCAATCTAATTCAGAATTTCAATTATATCTTCCTGTTCAATATGGCGCCTCAACGGTCTCGATCAGTCTTCGAACGCGCTTCATAAGATGAACAATTCACAACGATGATGGGATATAACACGACGAAAAGGTGAAAGAATTTTTTATCGCCGTTCATATAGTATACGTTATAAGAAGATTCAGGATTATTATCATAATACATCGACCAACGTTTCGTGTGCGTCTATCACAGCCAGGATAAAAGCAGCCCCTCGCTCGTGCATTCCTTTCCCCCTTGTAGCGCTGAGACCCCTCTTCCGCAAATTGGATCAAGCCATGAGTTTTTCACGGGTATACAGACACGAGCCATGACATGTCTGCATGTGGCTTTGAATGCTCGCTCGCCTCGCACACGCTACATTTATCCTCTTTACCCTCCCTATAGATATCGAGGTTATAAAAACTACACCTCAAGTTCTTTTGCTGGGCGATACGTTTTTGATTGTAGTAGTGCATAAACATCTCAGCTGTCAACCTTATGTGCTGCTCAATTGGTTATAATTTAGTGCGGATCTTTGAAATGCAAATATTTAGGTTTTCGTGGAATTTATTGAACGATTTCAGTAAAAGAAGTTCACTTACCGATATAATTATTCCATAGAAAATTCATAAATAAATAATTTCTTATAGAAAACGAGCTCTTCTCGATTTTTCGTGTACTTTAATCTCGCAAAAAACTAAGGCTTCGAGCATAAGCTTCGATTCTGATATCGTTCCGCTCCATTATACATATTTTCTCGTTTTATTTTATTGACACGTGACCCACGGGAGCGTTTTAGATTCGAAAAATAGATTTTAGCCCCCGTGCCCCAATCGTTTCTCATCGATTATTCTGTACTTATCAAAATACGATTATCACGCTGGCATTCGAGACCTCGCCGTAATACAGTCGCACACGATATCATTTGTGCACAGGGCTCCACTTGTGTCGATCAATGCTTCAGGCACAAGTCGTGACAATAAAATAAGAATTACCCTGCGAGGGCAAATTTTCTTCGCTTCGTGATATAACTGGCCTCGATATCTGGCCCTAGCAGTGGCGTTAGTGCTGCTAAATTTATAACACCCTGCACCTTCATTCTTGTGACTTCATTTTCGTGTTTTTTTTCTCACATTTTTAGCCCGAGTGATCACGCACTGTAACAGACCTTTGACCAAGGAAGGTAGATTCGATACTGAAGTTGAATGGGAAGAAAAAAATAAAATCCTGCTTCGTGCCTTATTATCTTTTCAACACCTGAACAACCAAATTCCTTTATTGTTCACATTCACCAACACGATTTTCAGAAAACTTGTTTTCCATGATTTCGACACGAATTCTATGTTCAGATTGAAAATTCATGCACCCCATGAAATGATGAATCATTTCGGACGAAATTACAGACAAGCCTAGTAATTTCGTCAATATCAGTGGTGCGATGATAAGTCAGAGAAGGTGATTAGGAAAACAGCTATCAAGGTTGCTCGATAACGACTCTACACCTGAGCTAGTTTTCTGATCTCGATTCAGGATCAAAGGCAACACGAAGAAAGTTGTCTGTCATTCTATCGTTCGAATACTTTCTGTTAATTATCTTTTCGGCTGCGTCAAGGGACCTTTTAGTGACTTCTGTGACGTTCACTATCGTCTTGAGCACAATACGCAAGGCTCGAAAGAAAACGGAAATGTCATTCGCTCGAAAATAATGAAGAACGAGAGAAACCCTCGAGGGTTGCCTTATCGGACAGACATGGCACGCAGCATTTACATGATTCTATAATAAAAAGTTGCGTGACCAAACGCACGCCGTCTGACCCTCGAAAATCAGCCACCCTCCGCTTGCAGAGACCACTCCCCGCTACACCACAATACGCTCATGACTGACCCTTTCGTTTTCTATGCTTTTTTCTCCTTCTCCTTTACGGCCATGTCATAGTGTTGTCATTCGCATGTTGCACGAGTAAACGGGACTAGAATTATCAATGGTTTCCCATACGTTGGAAATGCCTCTTTTAAAAATAGGTTTGTAAAAATGATTTTTGTTTTTGTTTTTTTTTTTTTTTTTTTTTTATATTTAGTCTCAAGAAATTCTCGCTTCTTTTATAATGAATAAGGTGATGATTGCACTCGAAAAAATAATGGGACAACGTTGTTTCGTATTGCGAAGCGATTTTTTCTCTTATAAAGTTCATCTTTCCACATGCGTCAATGGGTTTCGACATCAAGTCTCGTTTCGTGCATTGCGTGCAGAATGTTGCGTGTCAGAAAAGTATATACAGTCGAATTGCTTGGTTGCAACGACGAAATTATTCCTTTCTTGTATCATAATGCTCGTTGTCACAAGCAATGAGCGAAAAATCACTTGAAGAAAGAATTGTCGAAGACTCGAACCGTCTCAGGTATTTAAGAGAAAAAAATGTATCATATATTTAGTTAAAACCATTTTTGTACAATTTTTCTTTTTCCATATCTGCGATGGAAAAATTTGATACCAAAGAGAAATGGTTGTTAGCACCTGGCGATACGGTCGATCGATAAAAATGATCGGTCAACGTCAATCACGCAGATAATAAAGCCGTAATTATTATGAGTTGGACAGTAAACATTTAGAAAGTCATGGAATGCCGTCGAGGCGTATTGAACGCGCGCGTAGTACGTGGAGGACACGATTCAGCAATAGCTCGTGTCAAAGAGCGACTTTGCGACAGAAGCCATTACTTTTTGACAATGTAAATAATGACATTGTGTAGTAGCGTTGACATTTAATACAATATGCAATAATTTCAAGCAATCGAGAACGCGCATACTGCGTATATCTTCGTGTCACTGGCGTCAAAACATTTTGTAAATTTATTGGAATATAATAATGATGATAACAATAACGTAAAGTTAATGGCAGCATTATCATCGTTATTTTTCGTTGAAACTTTAACGAGACGTGTTGAAAATTATTCGTAGCGATGCATCGAGGATTCAGGGCTGAAAAATCGTCCGATTGACGTCTACTTTCCACGAGAAATACGGCGCCCTTTTGAATTTCAGACACACATTTATGTATGCTCAACGTATTAACAAATGTGTCGCGTGATATCGCACATTTTTTATCGATAGAGACGATACGATTCCGGATTGCGTGTACAAGCAACTTTCCATGCTAATAAATAAAAATTTAAAAAAATTAAAAAACATGATTTATACGCATATACACGCGTGTACACCGAACAAAAAAATCGGGATGGGGGTGAGAAAAAAATGCACAGAATTTTTATAAAAGTTGAAGGTGGCAAAACGCTTTTTTGCATCGGTCACATTTGTATACTGGACAGGTTTACGACCTCGTGATTGCATATTTTTCGATATCGCGCACCGCGACAACGAGCCTGCGTATACATCGGGTACAGATGTTTTCAATGGCTCCGGTATTGTGATAATAAATATTAGTGAGCTACGAAAAAATGGGTAGATTAGCTTCCCAGTGCTGGAATTGAATCAATTTATCGGATAGGAATAAGGAGGTCTTTTGTCGATGATTCTAAAATGATGTAATACTCCACTCGAATTGGTTACTCTTTTTTCAATGAAAAGGGAAGTTTTATTGTTTGGTCGAACGTATGTTTCGGAATGGTAATATACCGCAAAATTTCAACGATCTGCGTTTTTCTTCGTTCATCATTTCTGCAGATAATTTTCTCTGCTCTACCATTTTTCCTCGTTCTCGACGTCTTCGTTCTGCTCTTTATCCAAGTTTTCGTATGCATAAAATATTAATGAGATCCAAGTTCAAGACTGACGTTACGAGAAAAAAATGGGAAATATTCTTTGAAAAAATATCTCCGCACAATGGATTTATCGCACTTATCATTATTCGTGTTAAGGACACGGTACGCAGATCGCGTGTACAGCTTGAGGAGAAAGGGAGAAAAAAATGGATGGATAAAAAGCCACAAACGAGATACAAGAGTTATTGCGTGGATCGAGTCAAGTACTTTTTTCATACTCTGCTCGCACGTCGGCCAACGCCTCATTAACCAAAGCGCCAGCAACGTCACGGCCCTTTAGACACATTTTTTCATTTCTTTTATTTTCTTAATTCATTCACTTTTTTCCATATCGCCCTGGCGCTTTTCCCGCTTTTTTTAGGGGGTTGATATCGCTCCGCGTACGAGCTGGATATTATTTACCGAAGGATCTCGCCCCGCGATAACTTTTAAATTTATTCGGCTAATTTTTATTTTATTTATTTTTTTCTGAGCTCTTGCCCGGGCTTTGGACTTAGCAGCAAGATTATGGAAATACTCACGTACCCAGGAGACTCGGATTTGCATTCCATTACACGGGATAGTCACTCCACTTGGAATAAATCGAGCGTTCAATACTTAACAATTTCTTGTTTCATTTTCATGTATGTTTTACCGTTTTTCCTCCTTTTTTTTTTTTTTTATTTACGAATTTGAAACTCTCGAACAAAGCAGCTTCGGGAGGGTGAGAAAAATACCGGAAATTCAAGATTCTGAAATACTTGACGTTCTCCGTATTTACAAAAGAGATTTTCCAAATGGTATTCGTGACAGTGAAAAAATCTCGGCTAAAGTTTCATCCACAAAGCATAATCCACGCTCCGATAGATTTTCGATCACATCACGTTGGGCATTTTTCTTCAATAAAAGTCATTCTTTCCTCAACAAATGCTCATGCAATATCCTGCGATATTTAATGAAATATAAATCCAACGCCCATCACAGTGGATCAACTGGATCACGACAAGCCATTCTGTTATTCAGAGTTGTCTTTGGCTTCCATGAAAATGAATTAGGGGATGACTGAAGTGCTTACGCCAACGTGTTTTGTGAGTCGGACTTTTTCATACAGAAATCGTTCGCGTAATGGAGTCGTTTCTCGACAAGTGTATCCGACACCAATCATACTTTTGCCTCATTTTCATTTCAACGATTCCAAAGAAAACATGCGAAGTAAAACGCCAGGAATACTGCGTCGTAAAAATTCGGAATGCACTTTATTCAGTCGAGCGATTTCGAGGATTCGAATTGACCGATTCGTTTCCCACAAATTTTCTATTATTCATCAGTCTTTAAACGTGGATTCTCTATTAAAAAATTTGATGGAAAGAAGTTCTGCATGTTGCGTGGTCGCTGTAACGTTCGAGCAACTTTACTCCCTCGGTTGTTTGTATGCAGAACATATGTATATACCTGAAATGTGAATGCGCTTTCAGCGCTCGACTCTCGAGCGAGCGGCGTTATTAATGAACTTACACCCGGCTGAGTTGGTCCGAAAGGAGGGTGAGCTGTGTGATGCGTCCAAGAGGGAAAGGCTTCGACTACTTTGGCGCGTGTGTGTGTGTGTGTTCTCGGATGAGTGTCAGTCTTCTCAAGCGTTTTCGTGTTTATAAGGTACGTACGGGGAGTACGTAAACCTGTGGGCCGATGGATACGCTTTGGGGATTGTACGTGTCAAGAATTTCGATAGCCGCGAACGTGTGGACGTGATCCTTTACTCGCTACTTTGTATTAGTGCTATATAACCGACGAGACCCGACGTTCTCTATTCCCCGCGGGTCAATGAACTTTGCGAGAAAATTTAAGCTCCGTACACCGCGCAGGCTAATTTTCGTGAGTCGCGACGTTTGTTTCAACTTTTTCGTAGCTCTTCCGGGGAATATATTGAAATGCGCAAATTTTTAACATCTGCGGCATGAAAAGTTTTTCAGGCACGTCCGAGTTTTCCTTTCGCCACGCGTACAGAGCGTTAATTGAATGAAAAAAGCCACATGTTGACCCGTAATCGCTAGAGAGAGAGAGAGAAAGCGCAGTGGTGACGCAACGAGTGACCCTCCTGGCGAAAGCCTTCCACGGGAAAACGAAAGAAAATATGAAAACGTGTGTTCGAACAGGGGGTCAACGATGCAGGGAATGATAGGGAGGCAGAGGGAATAGTGAGTCCAGGACATGCAGGGTCGAATGATGCCACCAACCGCGTGCACTCAGGCCTCGAAAAAGAAAGTAAATCATGAGCATTCTCGTGTGTATGTGTCCATGTTGGCGGGGGGCACAAATGTAGAAAAGGGCATTCACCCCAAATACGTTTAGCGCGCGCACGCGTCCCTCTTCCATAATACGATATTCGGGACTCTCTGGGCCATTGTATTCCGTAGTGAGTAGGTAGTTGGTCAAAAATTCGGATCCCCTTCTATCCGCGATGCGGTCACATGCAACCGAAGCCTTGTCATATTTCTCAAGCCCCTGGTCTCTCTTCGAATCTGCCTCTCTCTCTTTTTCCGACCCCATTTTCTCTCCAGGCACATCCTCATAAGCCCTTATTTCTTATACGCTTCACCTTTTCTTTCTCTCTTTCTCTTCCTTACTTTCCCACATGCCCGACTCGGATCCCCTCGTCCGCGCTCTGTTTTATTGCACACCTAGGTATTTCCTCTTCCTTTGCCCTATTCGTCATCACCCCTTTGCTCCCCATTTTCACCCTCCGGTCCCTAAACCCACGAGCTTGCACCGAAACATTTTCCTATAATACACATACCGCAGGGAAAAGTACGACGGGAACGAACGAGATTGGTTGAGTAATATGTTGGCGCGCGGCGTTATGAACACGGACTTGTGCACCGGGGGATCGATGAAATAGTGTGCTCTCAAAATTTATGGTTAAAAGGAGGATCGCGTGGCGTGCATTTCGCATTGCGGGAATTATGAAATTCACTGAATTATGCAAGCTTTGATGGCATCTCAAAACTCCGGGTAATGTTGGAAACACACAACACAATTTCAAACGATGTTTGAAAAATTGGAGGTTCATCAGGATATTTTATGCTGGAGAGAAGGAGGCTTAATGATTAAATCGATATCTCAACTATCGGTCCAGAAGCTTTGCGCGTCCGTTGACGTGTTTTCAGAAGAGTTTTTTTTTTCTGAAAAAGGTTCGTAAGCCTTTGGCCAAATGAGAACGTCTTTTCACCGCGTTGTCAAGAGCTACTCGTGAAAGATCAACGTCTTTCACGAATCCCTTTCACCATTTCTTGGTCGTTTCTTTATCACCTTTAACCAGGGCCTTTTCGTCATGTGATAAGAAAAAAGAAAATGGAAAAGAAGATACAACGCTCCATGGGCGATATCCGACTCTCATTGTCGGTTCAACGATTTGGGTACCTGCTCGAATGCTCAATTGTTCGCCCAATCACGTGGTAAATCTCTCGCCTCCCACAGTCCCTCTATCCGAGGCAACGATTTATTTCCGCTTCGGGCGCATTCGAAGCTCGCCCGTTCGTTCATTCCACGCTGCTCGCGAACGGAATCATTAATCGACTCTCCAAAGAGAGCTCTGGATGACGTTGACGAGTGGCAATCCGCAATGTATCCTCGAGGAAATCCTGCCAAGTTTGTCCCTTAATACTCCTTGCTAGAAATGCTGGCGCCATCAGGATACACGGGAAATAGTTGCGCCACCATTCCCCTTTTTTCTCTCCTCCCTTGCCCCTCCCCCGCCCTCTCTCATCTGGGCAACGTTAACCTCCTTTATCAACTTGATGAATGGCGTCATCGTCTTGCTTCTTTTCCAAACTATTCGCTTGAAAAGATTTCTTGGATCGTTACAAAAAATATCTCGCAACTTCGGCCCCAGTTTTCGCGATAGCGCCGCCAACGTGCAGGATAAATAATGATTCTGTAGCACCCCACAGTTTCTAGCGCCCTCGAGAACTCGAGAAATAGGATATAATGAAAGTATGAACATATTCAACCTCAAATATTATTTGTTATAAATATAAATTACGAGAAATCATTACGTGTGACTCATCTGTGTCCAATTCACAGATGCCAAATGTGCACACGGAGATTATCAAAAATTCATGTTGATCGGAAATTTCCTTACCAATTGCTCAAATTATCGTCTGATGTCTGTCTAAGAATACTTGTGCTACGATCAAGTAAGCCTGCTAATAATATAGTGCATTTTTATACACGTCATAAATCATCGCTCTGCGTTGAATAGTGGAATAGTGAATTATTAAAACGAAAAGATCGAACGTCAAAATATCCAAAACCCTCGCGGTTCCTTTCTCCATTTTCGTAATACACATTTCCCTCAAGGAGTCAAAAATAACGAATTTTTTACATATAATTTATTCGATTACTATAGACGAGTCTATACATTTACGACTTTCCCACATTGCAATTATTTTAAGATTCTCTGAAATTATACAGAATATCATAGACAGCGTTTGTACTGCTGGATTGGAAACTAGCCAAACGAATGGCTAGTTTCGAATTAACGAATTAACGAACATTAATTAAGCTATGAGCCGAATTTAAAAAATCCTCCACCAAAGTGAAATCTCTTGAACGTGAAAATCCATCGAGACTCGAAAGCACTGTTGCGTTTTCGAGTATGCCAAATACACTCCTATTCACAGTTCTAATTAACTCTGAAAATTGGAGAGATTCAAAATATACTCATGAAATTTGAAAAGGGCATCAGAAGTTTCGTGATTACCCGAAGAGTATCCCTTATTTCATAATGAATTTTCTCCTATAGGCCTGCAAAAGTAAGAAATATATACGTACATATGGCACATTGTTGACGGCTATAGCTATTCAAGTTCACCAGTTGGAATACGTGGGGTTCCAAAGTTCACGGGCTCAAAGCAATTTCCCGAAGGAAATGCCACACCCTGTTACCCCCCCCCCCCCCCCCCTCAGTACCCCATTCTCTCGTCGTTAACTACCACTTAGCTACGAATTCGAAAACTACCTTCCGCATCTTGAGGAATTAAAGTCCTCGTATTTGCGCACTGAATTTGCTGACTCGCGCGAAGAATCTTGCTGACAAAAAGCATTGAATGAATTAACACTTTGCTCGGAATGCGATTGTCTGCGGTGTGGCTCGTTAAATGTTAACTTGTAAATCATACATTGATGCATGAGCTGATGTATCTTGACAAATTTCGTGTGAAAATCGTATTTGTTTTATTGGGTGGAAAAAAATGATGGCTCGTTTGTTATAAAGTTTGTAACGCTTCAATTTGAGACGAATATTTGACTTCTCTGCGCTAAAAAGCCTCATAAAAGAACAAACTCGGTTTATTTATTTTGTTGTTTTCTGCGATTCTTACCGGACGCGATTTGTCCTCGCGATTGAACTTTTCAATTTTCGCATCGTCAGTTGTGACTACGACCGATCGATCGATTCCAGATTATTATCTGTAACGATTTCTTCCACATCATGAAAACCCTTTTCAATGGTTTTTTTTCCATGCCACTTAATGCCTCGTATTATCGTCAATCATTTCGCCATGGCGCCAGGATCGGAACCCGAGCTTTTCCAATCCCGATATATAGAAAGCTTTACCAACATCACATGTTTTTTTCCTTCCACGATAAAGTCACAGCAATATTTCATAAAAATCTTTCCCCATCCGCTCAAATTTGTTCCAGTTTTGCCGAACATTTATCCGTAATGTGTTTCGGTCCATCATACATCTCTTGCCTCAGGGAAAAAAGAGTTTTGAGCACACAGCGAAGAAGGGGACACCAAAAAGAAAAAAATAATCCATAAATTCTCTCCGTTATATTTCGAAGCATGAAATCTTCTGTTCAAAATTTACAAAAAGTTCACTCCCCCGATAAGCATAAGTCATCATTACTTTTCAGCCCTACGCAGCTTTTTTCATGTCCCTTTCCGCTCCAAACCATTCGGAGTAACGTTTGCTGACACAGATTTGGGCTTTGGCATATACTGGCGACATCGATTCGACAAATATTTTAAACTCAGCTTTCACATCGACGTGCAAGACCCTCGCAAAAAGAAGTAAACATTTTTTCTTCTCTCCATAACATAAAAATTAGGCTGAGTTTATCTCGAGATCTTTTCTGAACTTTGGGAGTACAAAGTTTCTCGGCTATTCTCAAATCGCATCTTTGGCATGAATAAAAAATGACTTCATTACCAACATATTTTCTCTCGTGTGTGTGTGTGTGTGTGTGCGTGTTACCTGACGAAAATATGATGCATAATTAATACCGGAGCATATGCTATGCTCAATATACCTCGACGTCGAAGTAAGCAGGTTCGCATGTTTATGCTTTTCGCTTGAATATTTTATAGGGAGCAGAAAAGGAGACGATTTGTAGTAAAAAAGATTTTATATGGGATCCACTCCGGTAGTCACAGACACATTTTTTCACGTCTCGAGCTAGAAAAAGGACATGGTAATGTTTCAAAGATTCAGGGCACACCTTAGTGAGGCAGTAACCAGGATTGGCTTACATTTACCGTCTCACTCTTTCCCAGCATAATCGAAAAAAGATTCATGACTTTTGGCATATTGTCCAAATTCAGCGATTGAGCGAAATGGAATGAATATTTTTACGAAAAATCTTGGAATCTGTAACGGAACGATGCAAAAGAGGATGAATCAGATCTCTCGACGATATTTATTTAGGAAATGATATAAAAGTGAAATTATCTCACGAAGAAAATTTTCCATCATATGTGTGCATAATAAATGCCACGAGGCAGTAAGTAGGGTCGTATGATTTGAGCATATGATTTCGACATTTTATAGTGTACTCGCAATAGGTATACGCTTATCAAGGGTTTTGGTACAGAAGAATATTCCATCTTAAGCTTGCGTACCCATATGCATGTGTGGATATAGAAAATGCAAGGCGTAGACGGATACATAATACAAGAGCGGTGCTATATTTGATCACGTACGATCACGAGAGGCACGTGCTCCAGGCACACGTGGGGCTGGCTCTTATACCAACAAGATACCTCGACAGATGTCCGACGTTGCAGATACTCCAACTGTAGATTTTACACGAGCGTGTATACGTTCTAATCATGAAGCAAGCAAAGACTCGAACGTCCCTTCTGTCCTATCGGATAACAGGCTTAAATATTATGCCTGTGTAATTGCGGTATACGGGGGTGGAATAAATATTCACAATTATACGAAATTTCCTCGTTTCGGAAACAACAGTAGATTAGAACAACTGTCCATGCGACATCGGTACAGTGAAACCAATTGCCAAGGGTCTATTGCGCTAAAACCATTAAAACTTCCCACTGCTAAAGCAAAACAAAAATTTGCCTTTTTCGTCAAAATTTGTATCCCGAATTTTGAAAACTTTCAGTTATTTTCCTCTTGCTTTGGGGCCGAGAATGAAATTCTTTCGAATTTTCGATCGTTCGATATTTCGAAGTAGGTCGCAATACAGATTTGATTGTCTGTCCCCGCTAATGATCCTAGACTGTGACGTATGTTTATCCCTGGCCAGCACCCTTTAATCGTTATACACACAAAGTCTATTATTATCAAGCTTAATCTGAACGCGTCAGGGAGCGTCATCGAATCACCAAATCCACGAATTCAGTTTAATCTACGAAGCAGTTTATTCGAATCTTTTGGCCTTATACTGTTCGGTATATAAAAGCTTGAAAGCGTAGGGTAGATTGTGGTACGGCCAGCACGAGGCTGAAAGATATCACGAGGATACGGGTGAAGCCTTGAAGGACGGAGCGCGGTGGGTCGGCTACCTGTAATATTGATCCACGAGCTAACCACCCCTGGGTCCTCTCCTCACCCTTCTCGCGACAAGCTCGTTTTAGGGGGATGTTCCATAACTGTCGGTGCGGGTGGCGAAATGAAAACATTGGCTTTTCCCTCACCTTCTTTGGCAAAGACCGAAATAGCCATGACGGGAAGCTTTTGAGCCTTCGCGTTTTCCTACTTATGTATGTATATATATATTTGTTTATGCATAGTTGATCCGACGAGAAAGGCTGTTGAAATATTTCCGTGCCGTTGGAGATCCATTGGGAACATATAACAATGGCAAATCTTGACATTACGCGTCACCTTTTCTACCTCCTACATTTGTATATCGTCACATTGCTTTCACGAGGTTTAAGCTAGTTCCGTACTTCTTTGTGCCGTCTTCAGAGACGCCTGTATGGCGACTGACAAATTTCAGTTCGTAATATTTTGTCAACTTCTACCTCAAGTAAGAGCTACGTCAAAAAAGTGGCAAAATTCCATAATTTTTACCATAGATCGAAAAAAAAACCACAGAGCTTTAATCTCTCGAGCATAATATGCCAATACATCGATGGAGCTTTCTCATGAGTTCAAGTGGGTGAAACTGGGAATCCAGGAATTTATAGTTGTGGCGATGTGTTCGAAATAACTGAAGATATAATAGCGATTTATGCGCAAATTAAGTGCTGTCGTAGTAATTGAGGTGGCATCCGTAACCCCGAAGACTCGGTCCCCGTGATATTAATCTCATCCGCACGAAGCCTTGACTCGCTCGAAATGAGACTCGAATGCAATTCGATTTGAGATGCGCAGACATTCGTGGGGATTGGTACATTAGCATACAATGTTAGCACCGAACGCGAAGTGCGCTGCGTCTGTACGTCGTTTCTCTTCCTTTTGCGATATCTTTTCACAAATGTATTTCCACCTCGTACACTTCTCACCTGTCTCGGACAATCCTCGCAAGTGTTCACTGATGCGGAGTAATTTACGGCACAGTTGATGACGTTTGTTCGGTGTTTATCTAACATCTGTATATACTCTTGAGTTTCGCAGCAACCGAAACACACGTAGATCGCGTAGTACCATCATGTGTGCAGTCGTCAAATTAACTGCGTACGCTTCATCCACCATGCTCGTCCGAATATATTCTCAAATATAAACGTCACATCTTCATATTAACGTAAACAACATGCGATTGCATATTTGGTGAAAAAGAAGAGTAAACAGCCAACGCAATGTTACGTCATTCAAATATGAAACGTACATCCAACTTTATTCCAATACGATGATGAGTTGGTTATTTAAGGAGGAACATCAGCTTGAGAAAAGTGGTGACAGCTTAATGAAATTTTTATAATACATATTTGGATATATTGTCTATAGCCTCTCCAATTTTTAATCCATTTCATTCAGCCATTTTTTAGTAAATCATTTTCAAACTTCGAATATTTAACACCTACGCACAGGAAATAATTCCACAGACCCCATCTTTTCATACTCAAAAACAAATAAAAAATGGTGATAGGTTAGAAAAAAAAGTACTATTCTACAGTTTGAATTCTAAAGAACCTGTGTGCAAAATTCGAGGACGTTTCGTTCTATCATTTTTTTCATACCCAAAAATGACGTATTTTTGGGGGTTAATCCCGTATAAATAAAGAAAACAGGGTTTACATAACCCAGATAATTCAGATTAAAAAAATGAAATTCGTATTTACATAACCTCACTTTACGTGAAGCTGATGTTCCTCCTTAAAACTTTTCCATGTAATCAGTGGTTACACTGGAAAAAAAAAGGATTGGTGAATTTGTCTCACCAAAGCAATCAACGAAAATGGATTAAAACAGATCAAATTTAGTTATAAATTTGACCACGTAATAGTTGATTTAATAAAATCGATTTGGTTAATGTAATCAATGAATTACTTCATATTTTATCAATCCAATCACATTTCGATTGTTATACAAATATTTTTTTTTGAACTTGTACTCTGCACGTGGTAACCGATATATTTTCTGTTGAAGTGAATTACCAGCAGTTATATGTTGCGGTTATATGTTAAATGGCGAACAAAAAAAGAAGAAAGTGGATCTTCGTAAAAATGATTATGAAGATGGAATGGTGGCTATCAATTGGTTAAAATCTGCGGATTCGATGGGATTATCTCGGTACTGATGAGGCCCATACGATGGAGACTCGATAAACAAAAGACGTGGAAACTAGGTCGAAGGCGAATTGATCGCGGTGTCGCGACACGCGTTTTGTTTATCGCAGATCGTATTGTTGTATGCTCGAGTGGATTGACACGATCAAAGGGGAAATAACGGCCACTAACGTACCAAGCACACTATTTAGCCTCTGGGTATCAATCAATGGAAAACTGGTGCTTTGGCTATTTCTCGAGACGGATCACAAGAAAGCTGTACAATCGTTGACGCTTTGCTGCAGTGGATTCGTCGCTCGACGTTTTAATCATCGCACTGCGTTGTAACGGAGTGATCAGTAGATCTGCGCTCGCGTTTCAGTCTCCATTCGATATGAAATTGGAATTCTGGGCTGTCGTAGAGTCTCGTTCAAATTATCGAAAGGTTCATTCCATCGAACCTCGTCCAATTGAATTGTTCGATACGCGCATTAACGAAATGGCTTGAAAGTAATGGGACCTGCCCTGTGTCCTTAAGAGTTACGAAATTGCCATATCATTAGAGAAATTGAACGTTTTTTTTGACCCCCCTACCACCTCTCATTTCGGAGGAAAAGTTAACAATCGTCGTGCTTGTCGTTCCATTTAGTCTCGAGTTCCGAGCGATAATAAGCGCCATTACTCTCGTTATATCGCGTTCATCTATACCTATATACACCTCCAACGGTTTAGCCAAGAGAGAGATGCCATTTTATGGTCAACTCAATAAATTGTTCGCTTTTATTTGTTTTCTTTTTTTTTTTAGTCACACATGTGTGTGCAAACAACAGGCTCCCTGGAACTCGTTGTCCTTAAGTGTCTTTCTTTCGAATTGAATTCCGAGCGACAGGGATCCTGGCAAGGGCATAGTCATCAAGTTTTCTTTAGCTTGGTCACTTGTTTTTTGCATTTTTCACTAGCATGCTGAAATCGTACGAGATCAGTCGCCTCAATTGATCGTTTTCGTGTAACTATTATGGATTCTCTGGAACTTGCCGGTATTCCAAGATTCTTGATTTTCTGTAGTCATATTCGATTATTGAGAATTGAATTTTTTATACGAATTTTTATAAACTTTGACCCTCGCTCATCATTTCGGTGCGCAAAGTCTCGGATTTTTTAAATCGAAGATAAAGTTTTGTTAGGCCAGTGAATGTCTTCAAATATTCATATTAACACCGAGCAGTTGAAAACAATTGATTAGAACACGAGGCGCTAACTGAATATATTTTACGACTCTTTTACGAGGAACATAAAACGTTGTCGAAACGTTGGAAAAATGTGTGATGCAGAGCATCCCGAAATTCCGTACGAAAGTTTGACCAATTCAAAGAGAAAAAAAAAACGTGTGAGAGAAAGAAAAAAGAACCAAGAGCTTGAAACTTTGCCAGGAATGTGTTCACAGTTTTTATTTATATGCTGCTGCGCGTATTAAAAACAAAAAAGTTTTTGGCACGTCTGAGTAATCAGCCGCAAAGTCATGTGTGCCTCTCGGCAACAACTACGAGACGGTCTATCCGTGTTTTTCCAACGGATACAGAGTGAAACGGGCTCGCAGGAATGACGTACCTGGCACCTCATTAATTTAAACCAGGTGGCGAGACGCAAGGCGAGAACGATGATAAAGGGACAAGAGCCATTGAGAGGGTCGTCGGAGGAGACAAGTAGTACCTGCTCGTATATATATTCATGCATTGTACACGTGTAATACTTGATACTCGGAGAGTATACGAAGAAGAAATAGTTAGTTTCAAAAATAGCTTGAGAACGTACGGTCTCGTATTTTTTTTTTTTTTTTTTCTTTTCCCGACAAACCTTCCCCCTTTGTCAAAAAAATTGTCGCGTTAAATGTGCTTCAATGGGAATCAATGTTTTTGGAAATATTTTCGAGTGACTATTCGCTGTTAGGTGTGGACACGAGCAACTTTATTCTAACTTTTTATCATCTATCTCATTCCATACCGAAAGACTCCCATCATGGAAAAAACCGATCCCGGAGTGGAGTCCTGAGGCAAGAAAAAAATCCGTGTACCAAATGGCTCACGAACGACTTTATAATACTGGCAGAAATACTGTCAGTGCCAGGGACGACGAACGTGATGAAAGAGTTGCCCAGCGTCGTTACGGCATCGATTCTCTCTCGTGTCTTCCACTTTTGGTTGAGATGTACCCGTATGGGCATGAAAAAATTTACATTTTCTGGGCGCGTCGCGTTATTTCGTGGCACACTGCACGCTTTTGCAGTTGATACACAGACGAAATGTTATTCGACTGCTTTACGACAGATGCACTCGCGAAACTGAACGAAATTTTATGAAAGTATGAAACAAATGTCGTTTCTAAGGAAAAAAAAAAAAAAAAATAGAAATCAATCGGAAAATAGGAAAAATTACGCAGTGAAAGCTCATTTTTCGTTCGTTTCACTTTTATAAATTGGAAAAAAATATTTTCAATCATACGTAGAATTTTTTTCGGGTGCTGGAATTGTAAACCAGTAAATATTTGATCATTCCTCGATTCTCGTCTGGCACAAAATAGCCCTAGGAGTGTGTAGCACTCGCGTGAGATATATTGAAATTGGAGCCCCCCGGTGAGCCGGGATCGATCGGTTCGTGACACGGAAGTTTGTGTTGGATATTATATTGGTCGATAATTCGGTACATCCATGATCGCAGGGTGCTTACTTACAGAGTGTGTTGAGAGGAGAGGACAGGATATTGGTGATGTCAAAAGCTCTTTGGGAGGATCCGTAGCTCGAGAAATTCAACGAGCAATATTATATCGTGGCGCGTTTTTCCGTCGAACCACCGTGCTGAAAGTAAAGTAGCGATAGGGAGTTGCGATTATCGGGGCTGCGAGGGGGTTTCAGGCATGATTGATTGCCTATCGAGGAATCGGGAAGCGCTTGAAGAACCAATACGGCCAAAAGGGAAAGAGAGACAGCTACGAAGCTCGAGACTCGAGCGAAACCCCAGGCACAAACCTGTAACCCCATCGCCAACGCACAGAGCCCGGGCTAATCGATAACCGCAATGTTTCGAAAGCCCCGTTCCGGCTCGACGCTGTTATTCGTAGTCATTCTTGTGGCGTGGACGTCAACGATGACGTATTCTCTGACACCCACATGACGTACCGCAATCTTTTTCCATCTTGCCCGATTTTAGAGATGGAATCGTACCCGTCGAATAACTGTATTCGTACGAACCTTCGTTTCAAACAATAATTACCGTAGTCACGAAATCTAGCGTTCTGGTATTTCGAAGTTAACGCAATCTGAGAAATCAGTAATTTGAATAAGTTTTTATCAGCTCTTCGTCTGGTTCGAGGCCACGAGCGCAGTCAACGCAATCGATTTACGTCTCAGAGTTAAGAGATTCGTGCGTATTATGCGACTCGAATTCGTTTTCAACGTTCTTAGATTTCTGAATGATTTTTATATTCTTATATTTTCGAAGCTGTACAAATGGCGGCAGGGAAACCATTAAAAATAAACGTTCCAACTCGTTCAAGATATTCGAGCGAGTTTATCCGAGGTCTGGATGTCTCGAATGAATATAAATATTTATTTATTCGAATTCGAGTATACAACCTGACGATTTTTTTCATGAGATTTCATCTTCCTGAGGTTCGCTCAAGTTTGTCTGATTGAAAACATGCGACGAGTCGGCGAGTCTAATATTTTCCTCGAGTCATCCCATCGCTATTAAAAGTTCGTGGAGTACTGAGATTTCTAATTTTTTTTAATACCGCAAATAAATCAAATTGCGTGACTGACGAACGGGCGACGACCTCTCGGTACGACGTCGTTGATCGTCGATACATCGCGTTATCTGAGATCAAACGTTTCATGCAACTCAAAAATTTAACGTCTGGCACAGCTGTTCGAGTATCGATTTTTTTACGACCAACCCTCTCCCAGTATTCTAATGTCGAGGGTCCAACGGCAGCTGAATATTCGTAACGCCCCGTTATCCATTATTTTTCCAGCTTCGAAATCCACGCTTTGCATCATCGCGTTGAGAGCTTCACTTGACAAATTAAATATTCTCGCTTCAGGCTTTTTTTCAAACGCCTAAGAGGTTTTTTTGTTTCAAGTCGAAAAATAGATCTTGCGTGAGACTCCGAGTGGATCGTAACATCGCTTCGGAGCTTCGCTATCCGATGCAGCAGCTTTTAAGGCTGCTCATCAAAATTTCATTCAAAAAGTTATCATTCCCATATTTCTGACGATATTCTACTGCTCCCCCATGCATACAAAATCCCCAATCGTTCAATCACGTCGATCCCGTTATAAAATTTGCTCCAGAATGTGGAGTCGATTGCGTGGACAAGGTAAAATTCATCATCGCCTGACCTCATTCCAAGGCACTTCGGAATACAGATTACCGGGCGCGATCGGAAATGAAAATCTTACGAGTAACGAGGTTCTCCGCATCGAAGCCCGGTGTGTACGCCTGAGCGGGGCGAGTGAGTACGGAGAATTCGCTTCGAGAGTAAAAGTCGTCTTGAGTTCGATCCGGCGATACCGATTGAATGCGGGAGTTGCATAACGCGAACGCACACATGTGGGCGACCGTGTGTAAACTCAAGCGCTCTCGCCCACGACATGCCCCGTTGCGTCATTACCGGTTGTGCGCGAAAGCTTCGAAATCAGTTGGGATTCCCCGCACGAAGACGGATTCGAGCATGCTCGAAACGAGGACGCAACATTCGCGTTTTTCGACTCGCTCTGATGACAGTGGAATCGAATTTCTCGTTACGTTCCCGCGTTCATTTGCCACTTGAACAAATTTTTACAAAGAAAAATCAATCTCAATGTTATTTACTTTTCATACTGTTCATTATTTATACTCCGAGGGAGCAATGAAACGATTGATGATTCATCAAATCTCAATAATGACTTCAGAGTGTACGAGGGAACTTGAATCTTATTTTCTTTTTCATTTTTTTTGTAGAGAATTAGATTATTCGATGGAGCTGAGAAATCTTCGATTCCGTTGCATTCAAAAATTTCAATGCAATCCCGTGAGCCACGAAAAAGTAAAATTTGTTGTTTTATCCCGCATATTTTTTTCTCGTTCGAGTTTCCTCGTGGAGATGATTGTGTTTGATCCAACCGAGCGCTTCATGAAGTGCAATGACTCGGGTACATTCATACCCACGTAGACATTCTTTTCTATCCAATTTTGCTCCGCATTTTTGTCCCCATTCCATTATGCGTATCCTCTTTGGCGTACACTCACATCAGCCAACAAGAAAAAAAAAAAAAAAACAAAAACAAAAACGAATGAAGAAAAACGTCTCGATGAATCTTAGCGGACACTCTTGGCGTTTGTGCGCGCGGGGAATTTTTCTCATTTCATCCGTTTCCATCCACGGGCTCAAGAGGACGAGGAACGAATGACGAAGACGGGGCGGCTGCATAGAACCGCTAATACACAAACGGCGACACGTATATATACGTGCGACGTTCTCAGTCACGATCCCGTTGACTACAATCCCCCCTCCCTGCTTTTCCTTTCCTTCTCTTAAAGCCCAACCAACTACCGAGTAAATGGAAGAAACGGCTGTGAAAGTAAATGGCTCTCCTGGTTTCACCACACAACCACCCCCTCGTCCTCGCACGATAAAATCCTCTCTTAGCCCCGCTTATGGCAACCCCGCCTGGTGACTGGCAATCAGCTTGAATGCTCGTCATCATCATCATCTTTCGTCCCATCCTTATACCCACCCCCGGCCCGGTGAAATCCACCTCTCTCTCCTATCTTCGCAGCCCCCTCGAAACCACCCGCCCGCCCGCCCCTGCCCCGCTCTCTTCAATCGTCTTATCCTTCGTTCCGTCACCCTTCTTCACCGTCGTTTCGTCTTTTCCGCTTTCAGACTTAACCATTTTCCATCTCCCTTTGTCACTCTTGATCTTCTTCATCCAATCTTCCTTGGCGAACAACCTTTTTTTTCTACCTCCTAATATACCTGAAGTATATGTATGTACTCCCGATCCGAGACTCCCGACGCAATCATCAAGACCGGGCTATCACGCGATATACCAAAACCGGCAATTACCGAAATCTGTCCTTGCCAAGAGCAGAGCACACGGACGAGAAGGGCTTCGAAAAATGTGCAATCTCGGAAATTGAATTAGTTCCGATACGATGCTTTTTTTCCCGTCGAGGACAAAAAAATTTGTCGCTATTAGCATAGAAAGGAATGGAAGTTTTTTTCGATGGGTTCTTTCCTTCTTCGGTGCGACACACGTTCGCTATTCCGTTGTCTCGATTTCGCTACATTTTTATTCTTCCACTGCTTCGATGTGCTCCTCGCCTCTTCTGCGTACATCAGTTGTCGATGAATAATGTTGACGGAAAACTTCATTCGGGGATTACAAAATTAATTTGACCGATGAAGAAAATCGAATTTATGAGAAATCAACATTTTGGCTTCACTATTTTGAAAATACTCTCTCCCACGCTCGATCGTTTATTTATTAAGATCGCACAAAATAGACTGACGAATCAATATCTCGTAGCTTTATGTCGTATTATTGTACGCGCTTGTGTATATTTCGCATCGTCTAATAAAGGGGCTATACAAGCACACATAGGGTTGTAACTTCAGCGAGTGGGAGTCTGGACGTCGAGTAGGAGTTTCGAGGGTGACGACGTGGAAACCCTTCTCTCACCCTTCGAGGGTTTCTTCGTCTCTCCGCAAGTGTACATCACCAATGTTCCAGTGTCGAGGGGACAGAAGTGATTTTTAACATGCAAATTCACCGTGGTGAAAAGACCTACACAAGCTCGATCGTCTGAGATGTATAAAGTACAAAAAGCGTATAAAACGTGAATGGGGAAAAAGACGAGGGAATATTTTCTCTATGCTTATTACAACGTCGGTCTGATTTTTTTCTCTCTGTAACGCCGAGAAGAATTTTCCTCGCGTTTGATCGAGTCAATATGTAAAAATACGGAAATTACTGAGAAAAAAAAACGGGGCGAAAAGAATGAGAATTCTCGACTGTCCTTTTCACCGTCTTCGTCGATTGCAAGGACCGGAGATTGCTTTTCCATTCGATTCCTACTGTCAAAATACATTTTTGTTTTCTCCAAATTTACTGAATTGAGAATTCTCAAAAATAGTACAATTTTTCAAATCGAGAGAGCGATTGATGATTATTTGCACTTCGGAAAAAAAAATCGATCAACTTGCGTAAATAATGCTTTATGAGGGGATAAAATTATCGACATTTTCGTTGCAACGAACTCTCCGACTTTTTTTTTCGTGCCACCCAGACATCCAACTCAACAATTGCAACGCCTCCTCCTAGTTTTCCCGGAACTGTGTTGATCGATTTTTAGCCCGACAACCTGGTCTCCTTTCTACCCGGAAAAACGGCTGGTACATGGAAAGTCTGAAACATTGTTGCGCGCGGATCTGGGCTTGTTCTCAGCAAGTGTTCCGTCTAGCAGTACGGAGAAATGCATATGTAATTGGGGCCAGAGAGGGGGAGGCGAGATCGTCAGAGCATTCTGGACGAAAAGGCAAAAAGCTTGTCGTAAATTAGTTTAGGACCCGGCCCTCAGTTTCGCTCAGGTTCGGGATAAGTCGCACAAGTTTTGCCTCTTTCCGCTCTTCAAAGAATATTCGGCACATTTATTCTTGCATTCCATTACCGACTCGATCGCGGGTGCGATCCACTTTCCGATTCCATTATTGTCGCGAATTATTGTATTTTATTAGTAACGAGTTTCTCAATAAAGAATTCATTTTTACGGCTTTTTTGTGGTTTCATAACGCACGAGTGGTTCGCTAGTTTGATAAATAAATATTCCACCTAATCGATCGTGATAGACGGTTTCCAAGTGTTTACGAAGTGACATGAAAATCAATTCAGTGCTGAAGATAAAATAAGATTGGAAGCACAAAGTATCGAGAATTTTTGGACTTTTGTTTTTATCGAAATGTCAAACTGGACGAGAATGTTCGGCATTTGGTCCTCGGCTCGTGCAGGTATGCAGTTATAGCAATTCACTCTCACCGTGGTTAATCGTTACGTGAACAATGACTGGGGAGCTTTCGATATGAAAGAATCCTCACTGAAATTTTTCTTGAGAATATCGTTTTGAGTGAAGAAAGAAAAATCACGGTTGAAACATCAACAACTGCTTCCTGATTCGCATCTGTTTTATCGTTTCCTCCCCATCAGCGTACACGCATCGAAAAAGCGTTTAGATTTTGTCAAAAACATATCTGTCGCTCACTTCGCGGATCTTCTTTCCCCTAACAACGAGGAGAAACAGAAGTTTTCTAATCGAGAATTTCATGACAACAGGCCATTGAAGAATCGTTATTTATCGATCACTATTCCTAACAGTCTAATTTACCATAAAAAACAACGTTTTTCTCAAATGGCTACGTCTATAAGGAGGGTCAAATTCCCAATCAAGAAACGTTTCAGTGAGTTTTATATCATAGAAAAGAAATCTTTGTTCCCTGACAAAATGCGATTCGCAGATTCTCAAAAACTTTCAATTCCTGATACCATCACGAAATAGACTTTCGTCGATGTAACTATGCTCGAAAAACCATTCAATTTCCAGGCGAATCCTCCATTTTTTGCTACCATTCTATCCCACAATAAACTTCAATGATTTTTTATTTTCCAGGTAAATCTCCGTTCTTCCCTAGTCTAGATGACCAAGGTGGAAATCTTATGGACGATCCCAACGCGGCTGGACAGCTCGATGGTGTTGGCGTGGGTGTCGGTGTGGGTGTTGGCGTTGGCGGTGGCATGAATGCACCTCAAGCTGCACCATTATCATCACCGAGTCGCAGCAGTCCTCACAGCCAGGGCAGCGAAACCGGCGAACGATTTTCCAGGAAGGTTTTCGTCGGTGGCTTACCCCCGGATATTGATGAAGGTATGAAAGCTGCGAACTATTTTATCGCTATCGAAATGTCACCCCGAAGTTTGCATCGTTCCAGCACGACTAATAAATTTCTATGCTTCACGAACGTCCCACGCGTTGTGTTTATTTCGACATCAAACTATTGATTAAACGTTTTGTGAACTTTGATTACGAATCCATTTGGCAAAATCGGTTGATAATATTGACGAATTTATAATAACGAAACTGAGGTCTTCGCTCTAGTGAAAAACTTAATGCACGAATTTCCCGAGGTTTCATTGAATTTGACAGTTTCTTCGATTTAAAAAATCGTTATTTCGACGAGTTAGAAAAGTCACGAGACCGGCTGAACTAGATTTCCAGACGAACCAGTTTTTCCTCGCCCGATATTGTCGAACTGACATCGCGTCTGTGATCGTTGAATTGGACAGAAAGAAAGAGTTCGCGAAAATCAGGTTGAAAGCTGGATTTACAAATATAATGGAATTTCTTCGGTTCTACAGACGAAATTACAGCCAGTTTTCGCCGATTTGGACAGTTGGTCGTCGATTGGCCACACAAAGCAGAGAGCAAGTCATATTTTCCGCCAAAGGGTTACGCTTTTCTCCTGTTTCAGGTGAGCCCAACACTTTTTCACTTTCCTTATTTCACTATGCTAATCAGCTTATACGAAGAAGCAGGCTGACGTTAAACTACTCTAGAAAGCATTGTTATTACATTACGTTCGTTGCCAACGTTGAAAGTCGTCCTCGGAAAATTTCTGAATTATTTGGCTTTTGTTTGATAATTTATTTGAAATAGGCTTTTTGAGATTACAGAAAATTGCAGAATAAAAAAATTTCAGAATGTGCGTTCGAGGCTGAGCAGAGCTCGATTTAAGTCGTTGAAAAAATTCGTTTCAACGTACAAGAAAATAATTGAGAAAAATGTGAACAAAAAAAATGATGACATTCAAATCCCTCGAAAATATTTCGTTTTAAAAAATGTACAGCTTTTGAAACAATTGAAAGAATTCATTGATATTCTATTGAGACCATTGAAATGACAAATCCTTCGAAAAAATGACAAAAAGAGTTAAACGATATCGTTGAATTTTGACAGGATGAGAGTTCGGTTCAACAGTTGATAGATGCTTGCATCCAGGACGATGACAAGCTCTATTTGTGCGTAAGTTCACCAACGATCAAGGACAAACCAGTACAGATAAGACCGTGGCGTTTGAGCGACGCGGATTTCGTGTTGGATGCTTCAATGCCTTTGGATCCGCGAAAAACTGTTTTCGTCGGTGGTGTCCCACGGCCTCTCAAAGCCGTTGAGTTGGCTATGATAATGGATCGATTGTACGGTGGCGTTTGTTACGCCGGAATCGACACAGATCCTGAGCTGAAATATCCCAAAGGCGCTGGCCGAGTCGCATTCAGTAATCAGCAGAGTTACATTAGCGCCATATCGGCGCGTTTTGTTCAGCTTCAACATGGCGACATCGACAAAAGGGTGAGTTGGAAAAAAATCCAAAATTTTTTCCAACTATTTTCAAGTATTATTTTATTTGCCCGTTCTCGTGAGAAAAAATAAGAATTTTTTCGTAAGATTTATTATAATGTACAAAAATGAACGCCCCTCGGGCAACCTTCTGCCATTGCATTGGAAACCTCTCGAAAACGAATGGGAATTTGTAAAATATTTAGCAATTTTTCAAATCGTAAATTCATCTCCGGTAATAACGAATTTGTATAAACATTACCTGAGAATATCTCTTTCAATTGAAGAAATTTTATGAAAAACTTTTTAAAACGTCACGATTCGTTTCGTCGAATGTTGAACCGAGATTCCTTAAGATGGCAAACCGATGATTTCTCGCCCCATAAAATGTTGGGATTGCTGAAAGAAATCGTTCAGCACGAGCTACCATTTATGTGCTTCGCATAGATTTTTTCACGTCGGTTCTTATTCCGATTTAACTTAGGTCGAGGTCAAGCCATACGTGCTCGATGATCAGATGTGCGACGAGTGTCAGGGTCAACGTTGCAGTGGCAAATTTGCGCCCTTCTTCTGCGCCAACGTCACATGTCTTCAGGTGAGTTGTACTCCATTTTCTCCGATTTTAATGAGCATTTTGTTTGTGCGAATGTGGTATTAAAAGGAGCCTTTATTTTTCAGTACTATTGCGAGCATTGCTGGGCAACAATTCATTCGAGGCCAGGTCGAGAGTTTCACAAGCCTCTGGTTAAGGAGGGTGCAGATAGGCCTCGTGCCGTACCGTTTCGTTGGTGTTAACCCCAAGTGTTTGGGTTTAACGGCCCAAGCCTGCGTTTGCCACTCTAATTATCTCGCGGCCCTAGCTAATTAACTACCACTCCTATGAGTCCTCCTCTCTCTCTTTCTCTTTCTCTCTCTCTCTCTCTCTCTTTCTTTTCTTTGAAATTGACTCCATTTGCCTGACCTCTCTCCTGATAATATCAACTTCATCCTTAAACATGTCCGATTCTCGTCCGAAAAGTCCCAAAAAAACTGTCCGTACTACCATAACTGCTAAAAGGAATGCAAAAAAAAGAAACAAAACAAAAGGAATAAAACATCAAAACTTCTATTGCTATTCCCAAAAATACCCAATACTACTAAAAGAAAAAAAAAAAAACAACAACATAATAATGATAATTATTACTATTACTATTACTACTACTATTACTACTACTACTACTCGATCGTCACTACTACGACTATTCTATTCACTTGCTATTTCAATTCTACTCCAACTACTGCGTACCACCCCTCCATTTAGTAGACCCGAATCTTCCCTCGAATCCTCTAAAATTGGGTCATTAAGAAGAAGAAGAAAAAAAAAAGCAACAACGGCAACGACAAACGGGGGCAAACGTCGATTCTGTGCCTCGGCTGAATCGCCGGGAAATCATTTCGAGACCCTGAGAATTTCAAGCGAATGATAAATTCTTTGACGATCGTTCCAACGAGTGAAACTCGAAATACGATGAAAACTGAGTGGAGACGAAACGAGAGTGAAGAGATACACAGAGAGAAAGAGAGATAATGGAGGTTGTCAATCGCAGATTATTATTCCGTGAGTTTGACATGACAAGCCAACGATTTTATTGCGGATACGTCGAGCTTCGATAAACGAAACGCTTATCTTCGATGCGCAGCGAAGAACCGAAGAACGAACGAGTGGCAACGATCGTCCGAGGATCAACACTTTTCGAGCGTTACCTCGTGACGAAGAAATTTTTCCTCACCTTCAACATCGAGATTTGTCATCGGAAATCATCGTACCGAAGACGTTCGACGACGTAGAGCAAGAGTAAATAACGAAAGAGAGGAAAAGAGGGACCGAGCTTTACCGTCAAGTAAGATAGATACGAGGGAATAACAATGTAGGGACAAAAGGAGTGGAGTGGAGAGAGGATAAATTCAATTGCGAAAGGGAGATATAAAGAGTGAAAGAAAGAGAGGTAGGGAGAGCGAGAGCGAGAGAAAGAGTGAGAGATGGAGATAATAAAATCGGAGATAATCACGTAGAGCCACTGAGACGATGGCGGGATTGTGTCGTGTTAAACATCATAACTGATTTTAGAGAGTAACACAAGCAAAAAAAAAAAAGTTAATTTGACACGTGATAAAGCAGAGAAAAATAAGTCAAATGAGGTGACGAGGAGCCATGCGCGATTTATGCCTCTGAATGTAACGTTTTCTTTTTGTATACATGAAAAAAAAAAAAAAAGAAACAAACAAACAAAAATAACCGATGAAGCATGAAAAGGAAAAACGCTTTGCTTTTTACGGCGATAAATTAGGCAATTTCTTTACTATCACTATTTAGGTATAAGAGTTCGTTTCAAGCTTCGAAACACTTAGGACACGATTTAAAAACGAATTAAAGGTAAAACGAAAGAAATAATAAATAACATCTACGGAGTGAACGAAATAAATTTGCGATCTAACGGAGAAAAATTGTCGCATCCAAATATAGTTCAATGTGATATTTCAGTTATTGCGATGAAACTTTCGGGCCAGTCTGTAGAAAAAATAAAAATAATAAATCAACAATAAATAATGATCACAGTTCACAGTATTCCACTGTGTTATTGAAAATGTTGAAAATAATAACGAAAGTTTCGATATATATGAAAATGGCAAACTGAAGTTTGCGACGAAATTTTTCTACGTTAACGAACGGAATGGCGATGGGAAATAAACATAATGAGGAGAAAAAATAAAACAAACAAACAAGAGGGCTCTGAAACTAACGCTAGATTATTTCGCGCGCGTTTTGTGTTTATTTAAAATTAAATTTTTCTATGTGTATAAACAAACAATATAAACGCAACGTAAATTTAATAGACGGTTAGACGGAAATAACGTTCCCGCTCAATCGAATAGTCATTCGTTTCCTTTTGATTTATCACATATTTTTTTATTTCTCTCAATTAGTCGTTTCATTTCTTTTTTATTTTTATATTTGTACATATACATAACGTATATATAAATATATATATATATATATATATTATTTAAAAAGAAAAACAAAAACAAAACAACACTTATATGTACATAACGTATATATAATGTCTATATAAATATATATATAAAAATATATAAATTAATATTTCCTCTATCCCGCGCTCTCATTCGCCATTCTGTCTATCGTGTCTTTGTACTTTTTTTATGCTGACAATCTCTACGATCTCGAAGGGAAAGGAAAAACGTTAACGAATTAAGACGTGAATGAGGATATTCCACTGCTAAATCGCATATTCTTCGACGATAAGCGACGATGAAAAAAGTAGAGTTGTCAAAGACAGAGCCGATGATCGCAAAAGTAGCCAACTACTCTCGATCATTTAGCTTTTTATTTCTCATTTTTTAATTTGTTTTTTCTTCTTTTTTTTTCTCTTTTTCAAATAAATTCATGAGAAACGTCAAACATTATGTTGGCCGAGCTCGTGAGTTGTATTTCTCAAGTGCAAATAACGAGGACAAATTTTGCAATAGGTGAAAATGCGCGAATGAGTTTCGATGTTGGTTTCGAGCATAGAGAAGAATTCGTGGTAAGAATAATTGAAATAGGACGAGGGAGGCGACGAAACGAGCAGAAATATTGACAATTACGTTTTCTCAAATTATTATATTTTTTCTCTCCAAATGTTTTACGATTCATGATTAAAACGCCACGAATTCTTCAACCATTATTCGCACTCATCAGGCTTCGGGAATTACCAACCTTTAATGACGCATGGCCCCTCTTGTAAATACCCAGTTACCTACTATACTTAGAAAACAGCAAACGATTGAAACAAAATGAAATGATAAATTGAATATCTCCAAGTCCTATATAAACGTGGAAAAAAAAACGATAAATCCTTATCCAACACCTCTCCCTTTGTCCCTATATATTGAAACCCAATGTACCTTAATACCCGCAGTAGCAGCGGTCGAGTTAAGCATAAACGAACATACAGATCCACCCAAACATACACATTCGTACATACACACAGACACACATACAAATACAGCTCTAAAAACGATAACAACCTTTTTACCCTCACGTTTTTAACTCTTGGTGTATATAATCGAACGGTGCGCAATCGCCTAGTTGAATTTTTCGAGCCTCGGGCCGCTTTCTTTCGTACCGAGTACCGGCATTCATTTCCTTATCCAATTTTACAACCACGTTAAATTCGAAATATTTGCAATCGTTCTTGATCGCAGTTATTCGATACGTGGGAATAAACGAATATAACGATTGTTGCAATGACGGACACATACATATGAGCACTGATAAGCGAATTGAAAAATAAAAAAGAATTAAAAAAAAAAAAAAAAAAAACAGAAAAGGGAGAAAAACATTAACAGAAACGATCGAAAATCGTCTGCACAAGCTTCGACCAAGTTCGAGATGCGAACGAAATTCAATGAATTTCGAAAATCATAATAACGAATGGGGGGAAACAAACGCGATGAGGCTTTTGGTAGAATCAAATCTTCCGATATAGTCGAGATCAAATTGATATTCGCAATAACTTTCAGAAAATACATGAATTAATATTCATCAGTTATTTCGAAAACGTTTTTTTTTGTACACACATTTTAACTGGGTATAAATACCAATGGGTATGACTAAAATCGTAAATTTTACAAGATTTACTCAAAAATTAAATTCATTTAACAACTATTTCAAATCTAATGATCCCATGATCCTACAAACTTCTTTACGAAACACAGATTCAAGCCACTATTTTTTTTTAGACTTGGAACTAACTTTTCTTTTTTTTTTTTTATCGAAGACAAAAAAAAATATTTGCCGAAAAATGACACATTACGACCACGGAAGCATCGAGATTCCAATTAAACGGTGGGGTAAATTTTAACTAAATAAACCTCTCTTCTATACCTGATGACCAATTATTTCTTGGTAAATTTTCATGATAATAAAACAGTTGGGGTAACACGAGAAAGCACAGTTTTCTCGTTGCCACAATCATCAACTTACTATGAAAAGTAATCGGTTCGAAATAAAGAGCGTGAGAGAAAGAAAGCGAGAAAGAGAGTGAACGAGTGAAAGAGACGAAAAACGGTGTGAGCAAGGAGGGTAGCAAAGTCAAACTTTTTGCCAAGTGAATTCGCGAGAATAAGCATTGTACCATTTGAGAAAATAATAATAACGCAGAGACAGAGGACGAAAAAGTAATAATAACGGTGAAACACAGAGTAGGCAAAAGTTCATCTCGAGTACGAAGTAATCGCGAAAACACGAAGTATTCTCGACATAACATATAAATATTTATTTTTTTGGTCTCCTTTTTGTACATAATGCTCGTAGCTGAGCCGAAAAGCCGGCTCATTGTCATAGGTAGAACAAAGAAAACCAACGCGAACGTGTCTCATCGGCGAAATATCAGAGAGACCAAAACGTGAGAAAAAAGAAAAAAAAAAAAATTACATTCTCTCGTCTATCCGCTCGATCCAATTGAAAAGGAAAAAAAATCCCCGACTTATTTTCTCCCTTTCAATGAAGCCTGATCCATTTACGGTGATATCTACAAAACTATCGAGCCCAAAGTGTTTTCTTGCGCGTGGCCCGTGCCAATAGCCGAGTTAAAACGTATTAATGATTGCGATTTTCATATATCAATCGTAAAACAGACCCCCACATGCGACGAAATAATTGAGAAGGAAGGATACACACGTACATGTTATATTTTCAATACATTTTCTCAGCTACACTCAACAACAAATGAGAATCCGTCGAATAAATAACTTTTTCTATCGATTATTTTATGACTTTTGGTACAAAATTTTCAAAACGTTCAAACGTTACATAAAATATTCGATTAAAAGTACAAAAATTATGTATTTACCAATCGTCCATGGGTTTTATTCTTCAATGCTAATTTATTAATCTGTAATCAAATTGAAATCGTAATTTAGTTGTTTTTCAATTAATGTCTGATATTTAGCTCATTATGTCAATCGATCGACTGATTAATTTATAATTCGAATAAATAATCGAAATTTTGGAACATCTGTTTGTTTGACTCCTCGCGTCAGAGCTTCCAAGACCGAACATTTATGACATCATTTTAGCCCGAACTAATGTCGTGAAATCAGAAAAAATCGATAGAAAAAGGCCTGTTGATACACCGATCAAGTCTCCCGTATGCTTTCATATTAATGATGACCGCGTCCGTGTCACGTGAGTTACCAATACACGAACATCGTGCGCTACCGATGAATCTTTTAGTTTCTTCGAAACACATTCGTTCGTGAATCGATTACGGGGATAAGATTGAGTGAGTTCTTATCCGAACTGGCTTGAAAACACTTGTGTGAAAATCGAGAGTTTAAAAGTAAAATAAAAACAGGGGAGAGAAGAGAAAAACGTGAACGCATGTTCGAATGTTAGTTAGTGCAATTTTGAATACACAATAATAAACGTATTAACGAAATAAAAGTAAAAAATTGCCACTCGTTTTGCAAATATAATTAAATAAACAAATATCTTTCTGCGACGATGCATCGCGAGGAAAGAGGCAACGTTGACGTTTATGCATGTGAATACGTAAATAAATATATGTATTCATATTCATACGCACACGGGTAAATTCAAATGCAATTTTTTCGATGTGAATTTAAACTCCGATGGTTAAGATGCTAGATAAAAATTCTTCAATAAAAATTCATCATTTCCAATCAATATATTTTTAAACTCAGTTTTTAAACTCAGTGAAATTATTTTTCATTTGGCCACGCGTGCACTCGTATATAAAGTAGAGACAAGTATCGAGGCATGGATAATAATTTCAAAATAAGGGAGAAAGCAGAATTGGTTTTCGCGAGTTCGCCAAAATGAGGATTAAAAAGACACATATACGAAGACACAATTCATAAATTCAATTTTCGAAAGTGTTCGTATGTTCATTCGCGTGCGTGGGTGTGCGCGTGTATGCATGTCTCTCTAGCTTGTAAACGAAATAATCGTGATATTGCGAAAGGCGAGTTCAACTGTAAATATTTTGGTCGTATAAATAGTCAATCTAAGTGGGGTGGGGGAAAAAAAAAACAAAGCATTTCTATCCGCGTTTGTGTTTTGTATTCGAACACTCACTGTTGCTTGTCATCGATTCATTTTTCTCCTTTTTTTTCTTGTCAAATCTTTAATTGTAAAAAATCTCTTTTAATTAGAAACCAGATGAAAGATGAAAAACCACCAGCATATATACACACACACACACACACACACACACACACACACACACACACACACACACATACACACAAAAAACACGGAAGATCGCAAATTATTGAAAAATTATTAGACCATAACGAACAGCGGTTGCTCTTACGTTAAGCTGTGCATGCGTGGCTATACGAATAATATATAAATTGCGATATCACGCGAAAAATTGTTTGCTGCTCGACGTGAGCAGGCAAATTGATTTTTTTATACTTTTTTTAACACGAAAAGAAATAAGCAACAAAAAAAAGCGAAGAAACGCATTCGTATCTTACAAGATAAATTTAAATGTTACAAACTATCGATTCGATTGAACGAAAAAGAAAAAGAAAAAAAAATACATGCAAAACTGAAATAACGTAAAGAGCCTAAGTCTCGTGAGGGATTAAAACTGAAAAAAAAAAAAAAAATAAAGAACAAACAAAAACGAGTCATCTCCCATCTAACCGAGAGCCGACAACAGGAATTTAGGACAAAACTATAATCCACAACAAAGTCGATCCACGGATAAACCGCAGCCTCGATGGACGATTCTTTCTTGTTGACGCGCCTCGAGAGAACGAAACGAGCAAACGAGATACATTTATTTCAATGAGAATTCGACCGAGCCCCATTGTGAGCTTTCAGAACTAAATAAATGTTTCATCGTGATGGACCACTTGCTGGGAGAATTATGAAATTTCCATTTTGCTCGTAAAGCTATAACGAACACTCGCGCATACTCAGCAAACAACCAAAACGCTATTCAGCCCCCGAAGAAAAAACAACAACAACGACAAAACAGACAAACAAACAAAATAAAAACACTTGAAAGAGCTGATGAACCGTTTCGAGAGCAGCCGCGACTACTGCGACAGTATCAAGTTTCGAGGAGGTTCATACAAATATAATTATTCGATCCAAGGGAAATAAATAAATGACGACAAAAGTAATAGTTACGACGATATAATATTAATGATAAAATGTTAGGTGTGATTCTTCACCTCCTTTGTAATATGTGTGATAAAGCATTATATATATATAGAATGATGGACACTATACACACACACACACATATATATGCATCAACATGTGGATATATGTGTGTGTTTGTGTGTGTTAATATATATGTAATTATAATGATTTTAATATTAAATATATTCCTACGAAGCTTCGAGGGATGTCATTGAAATTAGGTACTAATTGCACGAGAATACGAAAAGATAAATGAGGCAACTTCAACGACGTGAAACGAGTTCGTTGAATAAGAATAATAAGAGTAAACGTAATAGATGACAGAATTGATACAGGCAGGTATGAGAGATTAATCTCGACAAGGAGAACATAAGATTTGAAAGAAAGAAGTAAAAACGAAATGAAAATAAAGAAGAAAAACAAATAAGGCTCGCGTATCAATAACCGAGGAGAATGGAAATGACGTGAGATTTAATCGTGAATGAAATAAGTCGCGAGATTTATCAAATGCATATGCCGAGGTTTGTCGCGTTCGTGAAATGAAAATAAATATTATAAACAAAAATGAGAGATGTGTGGATGCCGAAAGATTACTTGGCGTACAATTAGCGATGAGCGTACGAGCGTGGAGGCGTGAACAAAGAAAGAAACAAACAAAAGTGAAGAAGAAAAAGAAGAAGAAGAAGAAGAAGAAGAAGAAATAAAAACAGATGAGGGTGTAATGAGCCGGGGGTTGTAACAATGGTAGTCATTTACGATAGATTTGTATTTTTCAGTGTTGAAAAGTTTTTTATACCGCTGTTATATTCTTGTCTAAATATCTTAGTTCAGGTGTGCGAGGATGATCGAATGTCGGTGGTCACGAAAATAAGGAAGACACGGGAGCGGGATGACGGAGGGATGTAACGTTTTGCGTGTGTATATGCGTATGCGTGTGTACGAGCATGTGTGGGTGCGCGTGTGCGTGAGAGTGCGCGTGTCTCTTGGTGCGCGAACGGTCGAAGCGAAAATGATGGAACACGTGCTTGTCGAGGGTGAGGAAAAAGTTTCATTCGCGTACAGAATTTCGGTGCAGAATTCGACAATTTCACATTCGTAGAAAGTTCTTTCGTACAGCGGGAACAATTCCCGTATCATCTGAGCCCAAGGGGGGAATTAATGGAACAGGAAAATCAACGGGTTACATTTTCGTTATCCCGAGATAATGAATTATTATTAGCTAATTGAACGAGAAATTAATCGGTTGCAAGTGATAAGTGGATTAGGATCGATGCTTCGGTCCCAAAAAACCCATAAAGACAGATTTTCCATTCAATTATTTCCTATGATTTCACACCTTCGTTTATTTTTTCTATATTTTCACATTCGATACATGCGCCACTAAGTTGTGGCAAGTAATCGTAAAAGTGATAGTCGAACGTACACTCGATTTGTGGAAAAGCGAAGAAAAAAAAAAAAAAACAAAAACAAAAACAAAAGATAAACAAGCATTCGGAATGAACACTCGCAAACAAAAATATGTCATGGATTACCGTTACATTTCCCTGTAATACGAATCCAAAATCATTGCATAATTTCATGTGTAGGAAGCATAAAAATTATACACGTACATACACATACATACACACCAACGAATAATCTATTTGGGCGCAATATAACTTTATACACACTACGAGTATCTTTACGAGTACTTTATAGTACAGAGGTCCGCTGCTACCGTTACCCACCCCCCCGAACCCCTTTAGATTAAACTATACAATGCATATATATACACACATATTTACAATAATCTTATCGCTGCGACAATTCAAATGAATTTTTATTTTTTTATATCAAGTTATTGCGTTACAATTGTAGATAAAATCCTAGCACTATGCGAGAGTCAAAGCATTGTTTTCTTTTTTTTTTCCTTATTTTTTTTTTTTTTTGTTAATATATACATATTAATATAGAATCGATGATACATGTGTTCACAGATATATGAATATTCCTACGATTATATGAAACCGTACACTTCGTACGCATATGAATTTATCTGTCCTCACACGTATATTTATATATGTGAAACGAAGGACTGCGTGATGTCTGAAACTGCGCGATTATTATTATTATTATTATTAATAATATTATTATTTCGTTTATTTCTCTCGTCTCATACAGTTATTTTTTTTTTCTTTCTGTTCTCTTTTTTCTATATTATTTTATTTGATATTTTATTTTTTACAACTTGTGTGAAGAACGCTGGTGGCACGCAGTATAGCAATCGTCAATGCCGCGATACACATTCGATACGAACACTTATACAAGCAGACACCCACACCCGAGTCTTTCGCGAAACGCTCACAAGCAGTGAACGTGAATTCATTTCATTTTTCTCATTCATCTTTCTGTACCTAGTGCCCAAAGTGTGAATGAGAAAAGTGAAAAATGAAAAGAAAAAAAAAAAAAGAAAACAAAAAACAAAAAAAATGGAATCACACTCTTTTCTCTTCCTAGAAATTACCACCGCCGTCACTACTATTGTATTTTAATACGCGTTACTATACTCGTCGATCGACGATGTATCTCTGGATATATACAGATAGATATATATATTATATAAATATATATATATTTTTTTCGTTTTTTTTTTTTTTGTAATTCCTTTTATGCGAATATTACGATTTATAGATATTATTACCCACAGAATAGTTTTTATTGACTACATAACAATCGCTACTACTACTACTACTACTTCTACTACTACTACTACTACTACTATTATTATGATATTTTAAGCGATATATTTTTTATTTCTTACCGTCATAAAATAGTGTATTTATAATTCGCTCCTATTTTGCTACTATTTTATGTCACTATCGTAGAGATCTCCACATGCCAAAGAAAAATCGCAATCACACAACACACTTGCATGTAGACGGACAAGCACACATACACGTACAGATACACGGTTATACGAACACCATTGATACGAGCAGATACATTTTATTTGACAGTGACAGATGGCAGAGATGAGTGGAGTACAGAATCGAAAAGTAGGGCCGAGACAAAAAAACAATACCGAGCTGATTATTAATAATAGACGATGTAGAGAATACGAAAAACATCGATTTCCATATCGATTTCTTTCAATCGTATCAATATCAAGCTAATCTTCGTGAAATATAAAACGGTTTCATTGTTCGAAAGAGAAAAACCATCGATTTCAAACGTCCTGTCACTTTTTCGCGATTAAACGAAACTATTACAAAAAAAAAAAAAAGTCTCGGATTCTTTCGTGACGCGATTGAGATAAAAGATTTTTGTAAAACAAATGGCCATGAGTTCACTTTGTTTGACTTTTTCACACTTTTATTTCCCTTGTTTCATTACTTTATGGTATTTTGATGATTTTTTTTTGTTTTTTTTTTAATATTCTTCCCTAACGACTCTACGATAATCGACTTTATCGTTCTTATTACACCGAGAATGAGGTATACATAGTGTGAATTTCGCGAACGTTGCGCGAGTGTTGTTCTTAGTCAAATTAATCGAAAGAAAGGTACGTGCGTGTACGTCGTAATCGTCGTCGTCGTCGTCGTCGTCATCGTCGTCGGATTCGTGAACTGAATCGCACGCTTATATAGGTACACTTTGAAATGAAAAAAAAGAAAAAAAAAATAGAAAAAAAAAACAAAAAAAACGATGTAATGATTCTACCTTGTGGTTTTTTTTCAATAAGGTAGAGATACTCTTTGTCGCGAAAGAGAAAGAGAACATTTTGCGCCCTAGCGCAATGTAGAAACTAGAATTTATAATAAAAAAAAAAGAATTAAAAAAAAAAAAACAAAAATAGCTAAGACTTTTACGAAGCAGCTGGGAGTAGTGCAATGTTATAAGGGAAACGAGGGTTCGAAGGACGATGAGGAAAAATATTGACCTCGGCGAAATTTTGGAAAAATTAATATCCAATTAATAAACACGAACAGCAGCAACAACAACAAGAAAAATAAGTAAATATAAACATCGAGTAGTGTCCAAAACGAGTAGGTTATTTTTGTGATAACGTTATTATTCATATGCATAACACAAAATATCACTCTCTCAAACGAATGAATTTGTGAAAAAAAAACAAAAACAAAAACAAAAACAAATAATAACAAGATTATATCAATATTTTTTTATATAATCGGAGCGTAGGAATGATTTTATTAAAAAAGAGAAAAAAAAACGACAAATATCATTTTTCCTGTTTCGCCGATGGCGTTTCGTAATCTCCTGCAAAACCCATTAGGAATAGATAAAGCGAGCGATAGTTTGGAATAAAGTGTGAAATATTTAGGGAAAGCGGTTTTTTGTTTTGTTCATTTCGTTTTTCATTGAAAAAAATAAAATTAAAAAAGTCAACGATTGCGACGTCCCAACGGCGCGAGAAAATCGAAACTGGGTTTAGGACGTGCTAGAGAACGGTAAAGCGCGAACAGTCGATAAAATCAATTTTAAAAATCATATACACAAATGAGTGAGTGCGGAACGAAAGGTAATAGAAAAGTTGAATAAAAAATGTGTGTTTTCTAGTTAACGAGCCCGCCACCCTTTCAAATCTCGCTCGATCCTAACGATATTCAAATTCTCGAACTAACTTATATCCCAGAATATTCATCGACCTATTCCGCGGCGTGTTCTCCGGGCAATGTGAATAAAGTCGCGCGCCCACGTACAATCACGAAGGAAGAGACAAATTTTGAAAAACTTTTCAACAACGATTACACTCGATTAGAAGAAAAAAGCGGACGAAAATGTCGTTCCAAACGATCGATTGATCCCAAATATTGTTCAGACGTTGAAGTACGGCTAGGAATAATGTAAATGAAGAATTTTCGGGGACGTAAAAATAGAGAGATACAAAATTATTCAAAGTATATCTCGCAGCACGAGAGCTACGATACAAAAGATTTTCGGCATGTGCACATTATTATTTATAATAAGCAAAAATTCGAATATAATATTATGGGCCAAGCAAGACGAAGCGAACCAAAAAAATTGAAACAAATGTATGATGAAGTGTATCGTTGTTGATTACCAAAAACGGTGATAAAGTAAGTTTAAATTTTTGTATGATTATTATAAATCGTTGGGCCAGGGATTGGTGAAACCGAAAATTAGCAAAGGCTGATGATTATGCCCTTATGAAAGCGTCGTATCAATATGATGGGATATAAAACAGACGCAAAAAGAGATAATTTCGAGGAAGAATAATTCAATGTGTAAAGAAGAGAAAAAAAAAAAATACGTGACCCGATGTAAGCGAAATGCAGCATGGGTAGCGATCTAGCCAATTTGCTCCTAAAACAAAAAATCTTTTGTACCGTTCTTTTTTCTAAATAATCGACTAGTTTCTAAAGGAATACGTGTTGTCTGCGTGATAACGTTGATGGATACCAGAGAATAATAATTGAAAAAAAAAAAAAAATTAAAAAAAAAAAGAAACAAAAAACAAATCCAAACAAAGTAAATAAATGAAATGAAAATTAACCCGAAATGGGAAAAGCGTTGAGAAGAGGTCAAGAGGGGCTGAAGAAAGAGAGTTATTCATACGCTTAGAACAATTTTTTTGTATACCTCACTGGTGCGCGCGGTACACGCACGTCTTCGTTAGATCCTCGAATTTTAAGGAACAAGTGTCCTCCTTTTTTGTCGTTTGAATGAAAATTAAAAAAAATATATTTAAAAAAATGCAAAAAAAGAAAAGAAAAAAAAAAAACAAGCAAACATACAAGTATAACAAAAATGTCGATCGCTCTTGTTGTTCATAGATGTGAGAGTGTCACGTGTGTTCCCGTGTGCGTGTGCGTGTATGTATGTTCTTCAAAACTATTTTCTCGCTGTAAATTTTACTTGCGATTTTTAAACGTACAAAACGATCGTATATATATGTATATAATCCTCGGAATATATAACTGTGATGGGGATTTTTGGCGAATTTGATAATGAAAGAAAAATAAAACAACAAAAAACAAAGATGTATTAACGAAAAATGAAGAAAAAAAAAAAAATTTTAAATATAAGAGCACAGCGAAAACGAAATACGAAATTCTACGACACTTTGGGTACGGAGCAATTCAATTGGCACGAGACCTGATCGTTTAATTTAGTGTCCAAAAAGTACGTTATGGCAAAGCGATAATAAAAATATTCAATTTTCCGCGTTTTCTTCGCCAAAAGAAAAAATCTTTTAATCTTTTCTTACTTTTAGACTTTGTTATCGATTAGAGAAAGGGAATTAGTAAAAGAACGAAAATTCATCGGAGAAAAACATTGCGTGTCCGTGTGAGTGCCGAGTGTGCGTTGAAACGTGCGTGTCGAAAAGAAGTGGGCAAAATTAGGGCAAGTATAAAGAGCGAAAAAAAAAACGTTTCGGATTCGTATGAAAAATTTACTGTACATTGCATCTCGTGCGAATGCGAGCCTCGAGTGCGTGAGTATGCGTGTGCGAGTGTGTGTTTGCGGGTGCGGGTGTGCATATGGGAATGCCTGCAAGAAGAAATATCGGGAAGATTGCGATCGCGAAAGAGGGAGAGAGAAAGAGAGTGCGTGCGCGTGTATCGTTAAATGAAAAAAGATGGTGAGTCTGGAGAGGGCGAAAATAAGATGATAAAAACGAAAAAAAGAAAAAAACGAAAACCAGAAAACCAAAAAAAAAAAAAACAAGACAAAAAAATAACAAAAACGTGCGAGCGTGATCGTGTGATATGCGGCAATTTTTTACCTTTTTCTAACGGAACTTAAAAACATTTTTGTCATTCGATCGTAAGTTGTTCGTAGCGTGAATTTTTCATATCTCGTGACTCCGACGAACTGATGCCGGAGTTGAAGCTATAGCTTTTTATCGTTCGGCCTCCCTAAAATAGCGTTAAAAATCTCGTGATTTTCACTCGAGTGTCAGTTTGATAAATAAAAATATAAATAAAATATAAAAACCAACAAAAGTGGAAAAAATATATATATAAATATGAATACAAACACGAGAAAAATACATCATCGAGTCTTCGTTGTACTTGAAACTTGGATCGATGCGAAGGATCCGAGCACTGCTGGCCAAGGATTCCCGGTTGTCTACGATCTTTTATTTATTAATGAAATAATATTGAAACATGGAACTGAACGATTAACGGAAACTATATCAGATTTTGATAAATTGCGCGCATAATTTGTTATAAAATGCATTTTTTTCTATTACGATTATTACACTTGGTGTATTATTAATGGAATAAACAAAAAAATAATAAATGAATAAAGATCAAATAATCAATCGAGAGGGAAACACAAACGCTCCTTGGCCAGGATGATACGAAGTTACGAATGACCGTTCGCAGCTCGAAAATAATTGAATTATATATATCGAGACGACAATGATTCGTATAACTTCGTGGATTCTCCTCGCTCCCGCATCGCTGGAAAATACACTTTTCTAGAGTAATTTCTAAAGTAATGAAAACAATATGAATTTTTTCTTGCGATAGACAAAACTTTTCTCCGTGTATAATCGTCCTGAGGTGCGCGGGGACGTACATGCGAGACTTTCGATCGTCGTTTTGTCGGAAAAGTAAGAGAAAGATAAAAGGTTAAAAAATTAACGAAGAAAAAATAAATAAGTAATAACTGGAAAAAAACTGGTAATGTCGCTGCGCACCGCATCCACCATTCACGCGAAAACGTGATCGTGCGATCTCGCGGCGTCTCCTGGAGACTAATAATTGTAATTGTAAATTGAATGCAAGAAGAAGAAAATAAGAAAACAGCAACAACAACAACAACAACAACAATAAAAATAAAGAAAAAAAAAACCTTGGAAATAATAATTGCCGGCACGATGAAGATGAAGCAAAAAAAAAAAGTAGCGAGATTGTTAGACTCTGTCCTCTCACCTCGTTCTCGTGCCGGTTAGTCGAATCTTAGATATATAATGAATATTAATTAGCTGAACGTACAGTATTACCCGAGTACTGGAATGTCAGGTGTTTGTTCGTTCGTATTTTTCATATAATAACGTATAATAAACAAACAAAAATAAAGAGCCCCGTCATCATTTCGTTTCTATTTGAATACTTGTTACTTATTGTCTCATCTGTGCCCTTTTTATCTTATTACGAGCCTTTACTTATAAATATATGCACGGCATGTTTCATAGCGAATATTTTATTGCTTATTTTTCTTTAGTTTTTCATCTCAAATTAATATACAAAAAGCGGAAGTAAATCAACAAAGGAGGACACTATTATTTTCGGTCGAAAAATTGTCTTTTAGAAAGTCTTTTACGGTGTCTCGCACGTAAGACCTCGCATAAAAGAATAAAATTCACACGTAGCTTCACGATTAGTTATTATTTTGAAGGAAATATTATTCACGATAAAACTCCGGACAAGCGAACATGGTACACATGTGTTCAAGAATTCCTGAATGTATATCGATTATCGAGCATATGAGTGGAATGAATGGGAACGCATGAATTCATACGAATATATATATACATATATATATTTTTTTTCCTTAATACAAACTATCGGAGGAGAAAATAAATACGAAAAATGTGTATTTCGATGTGTTCGATATTCGATCGACGAATGTACAAATATCGCCATTTTATTCAACAATCTCGACGCTTTACGTCTCTACTCTCTTTGATATTGCGAATCTTAAAAAAAAAAAATTCGACCTTAGAATCCAGATTAGGAGTCGAATTGCAATGGAAGATAACAATTCTTATAAAACTTATGAGCTTTGCACGAAAACACGTTTTAGCGAGCAGTTCGCGAGGAGCCCGCGAATAGAAAACACTTTCATTTCCAAACCAACGCGATTTCGTTGTTGTTTTTATAAAATTGCTTTTTTCACACATGAAATAACGAAACCGAGTAAAGTATCGTTGAAGTCCTTAACGCCCAAACAGTTGAAAGCAAAGGAGTCATTGGTAAGAGATAAATAAAAGATTATCGATTTTTCTTCGGTGTCCAGATCAAAAGTGAATTGTGAATATTCATCACGAAAGTAAACATCGATGATAATCTTTGAAGAAATAATTTTTTATCATAGGATCTACGTGCTGGTACACGACATATAATATTGGCGAAATACCTTTCCATCAATTTTTATGCAATAATACATAAAATGTAATTAAATGCCGAGTAAAGCAGGATCATTTAGGGATTTTATTAAATGAAGTACAATTTTGAATATGTGCGAAACAAGCAAAAATTAAAACAGTTATTGATGTCTCTTCCCTTCGTATTATCGACCCATGTTCCATACGCCAAACAGGCATTATTAAAATCTTGTAAATTATTCAAGTCCCTTGATATTAAAAGCCCTTCAATCCTCAATATATTAAGCCAATTTGTCACTGAAATTTACACTATATCACCACACAGAATATAATAAATATACAATGTGATCTTTAGAAAAGAAAAAGAGAACAAAGCATGGTAATAAAAATGTTTAGTAGCGAAACAGTTTTTCTATTACAGTAGGCTATAATGATACATTGAATTTCGCTTTTTCTACTTTCGTCGCATGACAGCGTTTCCATCGCGGACTTGACATTAGAAGTACTCAAGATTGAATACGTTTCTGTGTTTCGATTTTTTTTCAAACAACATTTTGTTGTTCTTTTCCGTATTCTTTTGTCGATCGATTCACAATCGAATCGTTTTTTTCAAATGTACGATGAAACTGATTTTTCGACAGCTTATCAATTCCCACTTTTTGCTACACAGAGTGTGCAATTCATTTGGCCATTTGCATAGAGACTAGGTTCGTATGATACGGAAGATCCTCGGTGTGTGAAGAAATAAAGAAAATTAGAACTCGATACTGCGATAGAAACTCGTTAAAATGCTGCTCGTTTCAATTAACATGCAGAAATAATTCTGCTGAATTATCATCGAGTCAACAAAAAACTCGATAAAATCATGAATATTTGAAAATCAAATGCTACGATTCATGATATGAGATCACAACGAAATGAAAAATAAACGTGAATTATCACCATCGAGAAAAAACACACATAAACAAACAAAGACACAAACACACATACAAACACTCGGTAGAACTATAATTACGTGGTCGTTTTTTCATTCGTTATTATAATTACCTATATAAAAGTAATTCGTAATACGTGACTATTACTATTTTTATGAATTTTGTACATTTTTATAATTATTTTGTATGATAATCCCTAGCTGGAAGTGTTATTCGATGGAAGTTGATGGACGATCCTCTTCTTCTCCCCTTTCGACAATTCGAGCGGAAAACGATCGCGGTCACGAGCAAGATTAAGATGTCTAAATATTAGTGTACGTTGCAAAATTTTGTGCGAAATGAGTAGTTTACGAAATGAATTTAATGAGTTTCGTGATAGAATTTTTTAAATAAACATCATTAACTCGATAACAATTATCAGCCAAAACAGGAAACAGCATCGCGATTATCGCGGAGGTCAACGCATTCGTTCGCGTAATTCATGTTTTCGAAAAAAAAAAAAAAAATTTTCGCGTAAGTTCTTTCATTTTCTGCGGAGAGAATGGAAATAATGACATCAAGAATTTTCGTCTCAGTTTTGATTGAATAAAAAAAGGCAAGGTTTAGTAGATATTGGAAGCCTAAAAACCAAACCCGAAACTGCGAGGCAGTTAAAGCTTTTAGAGGGAAGACTTTTCGTTAGAACAATCTTCGATGTTATGTTTTTATCATTTTTGTTTTTGTTTTTTTTTTTTTCTTTTTTTATAATCGTAATTCATATTGGAAAAATCCCAGTACTGAGTCGACCAAATGTTACACAGGATTTCAAGGTATCGAAACACGAATGGCAACTAGTGGGCGAATACTTAAGAGTGACAAATGTGTATGAAAAACTAAAAAAAAAAGTTAGATTGCGATGCGTTTATTAATAATTATAGAGATAAGGTATTTTTCCCCGTATTTTTTCTGCGATAATTATACGAAAGTGATGAAATTGTTGAATGGACGAACTTATAGCGACTTTGTTCAAGTCCCGACGATTGTCCGAGGCTTCGAGGTGTTTGTAGATGTTTAGTTTGATTTTTTAATTTTCTTTTCTTTCATTCTTTTCTAATAATATATTTATTAACACGTGCGATTCTACGCTTTGGCCAAGTCCGCGGTTTTCCTCGACCTCGCCCCGTCCACATGTATGATTCAACTCACTAGAACAATGCTATAACGCGATGAAATATAAGAGACAATTGTTCGTAAAATATTTACGACTCGGCGCCATAGAAGTTCGTTTCTCGTAAAGTTCAACGAGACTCTAGTTAATATTATATACTACTCGATATTTTTGTGTAATTTTTTCGATTTTTTGTTAAATTGAAGAAAACCTCTTTTAGTACTTTAATAAATGAGTTTGTTAAGAATAATTATTATGTTTATTTAATCATTTCAAATTCAAATAATCATCGAATTATTCACAATCGATATTCGAAATTTATCACGTCCATCTACTATTGTTCCAACCATCAAAAATCAGTACGGAAGCATTAATTCAAAAGTTTCGTTTGTTTACTATCACAACGGTGCATTTTTTTACGCTTTCAATTACAAATTTCAATATCACGAGTATTGTATTTGTTTGAATATGATGCAAATATGATTGTCGATTATAAAAAAAAAACGTTGCCGGACGACGAAAAGCACTTTCATCGAGAGCTGCAGCTGTTTCCTCACATCGATGTTTTTTTGTGTTCGAATTTTTGAAATTTCGACACACGAAAGGGGAAATGTGAAAAATTTGAACACCATTTTTCTAAGCTAAGTATAAAAATAATGATTATTTCTACGATCAACTTGGAATGCACGAGCTCCGACATAAACTCGATTCTGAATTGTGCCGAATGTATTTTCAAACGACCCACTTTGCTTCAAAAATATCCAAGAGATCAATTATTTGTCAAAGAATTTATCCGCTTAAGCTCCACCTCTAGAAACGTGGGAAAACATGTTTTCTGATCGAATACAATAACGAAGTTTTGCATAAACTTTCTTAACTCTCTCGGACCGTATGTTGCTTCTACGCAACACGCGCTTCCAGGCCCAATAAAACTGCATCGGTCAGTAAGGTCGGGGTTCTAACTGCCTATTTCCATGAAGCAAGGTTAGATTGCACTTTAGATACTCCTAAACCAAGAGATAAACTGCTTTAACTCATCGAAATATCAATATGAAGTCGGCGTTTCATGTTGAGTGGGCGTTGTGTGAAAAGGTGCTTTAGTTATCGCAAAAGAAAAGTGGGTATAAATTTTTTTTTCGTACTCCAATCGTTATTTCCTTTCAAAGGGAAGCTAATATGATGTATTTAAGGTATTCGATGCTAGACTCATTCGTAAATTTTCCTGATTTTGCTCCCCAAGGACCTGGTGCTGCGCGCAGCGAACATTCAAAAATTCATATTTCCCAACAAAAAAACTGAAATGTCACAATGGATTCGGAAACTAGAAAGTATTTTGAGATGAAATTATGAAGGGAATCATTTTCCGTCAACGCGAAATAGGTCTCGGTCTGAGAGGGTTAATGGCGCGTCAAGGCAGCAAATTTATCGATAATTGGTAAAATCTACTAATTTACATGGCACGTTTGTATCTCTACCAGAATATTTATATCGGTAAATATTTAAATCGCAACGATTGTGTCATGGAAATAAATCATTTTGAAAATGTTTACCATGTGACATATCGACTAGAAAACATTTTTACCACGTGAATTTTCTATCACAATTACGTAGCTACCTTAATTTCGTTGGTAAGGTAGGTTTTCCAGGCTAACAACAACTTTGATCAAAAGTACAGTACGCGGTTGGCCTACACAAGAGGGAATATTTATCCCCCGAGTTGACCGTATTGACTTTTGTCTTTTCAAATCGTAAGATGGTTCATTATTTTTTCAAAAAAATATTTCAATAAAGTATGAAAACGTCATCCAGACGTTCACGTAATTTGATCATTCGAATGTGCAGAATATACAAATTTTTCAACATCAAAATCATTTGTCATATTTTGCACACTCATATTTGTAAGAAAAATTGTTGACGTATTTACTCACCTGATACGGCTCTCGATCTTCTCGCTTTTCGTCTTGCTCCACGTTCCTCGCGCTCCCCCTCTTCCTCTACGGTCCTCTTATCCTGCTCGATGGTTTCGATCATAAACAACTTTCCACAAATCTTCAACGCACTTTTCTTCCCAAGTTTCTTCGTGCTCCCATGTTTTGAACTTATCACTTCACTGCATCACAGAAAATCGTGAATTCACCATCACAAATTTATATTTTCTCTGTTTTTTTTTTTTCGAGAACGAACTTGGATTTTTAATCACTAAAAATTTAACTTTATACCGACGCGAGAGAAAAAACTCGTTACTTGATTGTACGACTGATGGAATATGAAAATTAACGTTAACGAAAAAAATGTCCATATTTTCAGGGAGAGCTCTCCTTTGCCCACTCTTCCCAACGCGTTTCTTTTTATTTCTCAGAAGACCGTTTTTGCGCAAACGGATGAGCCAATGTGTCGAGTAACAGAAACAATTGTAGCGACAACCTGTATCACCGTTTCGTGGAGAATCGAGTGCGCCCGCGTGGGTGCACACGTGGTCGGTTACTCGCGTCCTATTGTTAGCATTTGACTAGTAAAAACTATTCGTAATGCTGTACATAGCTGCGGTTATACGCGTTGCGTGCATTGCTTAGCGTGCAGCGTTAGCAACTCCGACTTATCTGCATGGAATCTTGCCTGCGCGACTTCAAAGTGATACAGAAACTGTATCGAGCTCGGAACTGCGTCTACTATCAATATATTGAGTAGGTTTACAGACTTGTCCGTTTTCGCTTGCCGACAACCCCATGGCTTTAGGACCGTGCGTTAGGTGCGTTGCTTTGCGTTGCGTTGCTCAGGGTATGCTTGCATCTTAGCTCGCTTGCGAACACGCGCGCGTGCGAGCATACACACGACTCTCGAAGCTGTGTTACAGGCGTCGCTAAACTGTTTCTGTTACTGGCCCTTGCCTCGAAACTATTTTCGAATCACCAAAATTTTGGAATCATTCATTCACGCGCTAATTTTGTGGCGATAATAACGTCGAGGGCGAAGACATCCCTATGGACTTATCCATTAATTGCGTCAAAATAAGGAACTCTCAGAAATGAAAGGAAAAAGATTGTATATTTATAACGGATGAATCGTTATTTTTCATTGAATTTTAACTTTAATATTCGTTTCATTGTGTTTTCGTGCTTTTTATCGATAAACACGATCTTAATGACGCTGAAGTTTCCAACGTTGGAGTCCAACGAAATGATCGAAAAAAACTCTCCAATAATTCCAGTAATTCTCCTATTTTGTTCCCTGCCAAATTTGCGATTCGTAGTTTTTCAAGCTGCACCAACGATTCGTGAAATAAAAAATTGGTGAATTAAAAACGTTTTTTTCGTTCATTTCGTTGAACTCCAACGTTGGAAACTTCAGCGTCGTACGATCTTATATTTTTTTCGTTCTTTTACTTTGTAATAATTTAGGTGATCGATCAATTGCTTGAGCGAAAGTAAAATAACTGTCTTTATGAAAAATATGATCGTTGTCAATTTTCATTGGCTTTTATTTTACTTGTTTAACCGTTCATTATTTATCCATAAATCCACTCAATTTTTCTGATTGATGAAAAAAAATTGAATCGTAGGATTATTTTAGTCACTAAGAATAAAGTAGAATTCTACGTGTTGTATTTTATGCTCCGGTTTCTCAATTTCTATGAAATCTACAAACGATAATGCGTAGGGTCGGACGAACCGGGCGCTCACGCTCGACGCCAATCCTCACGCTACGCCCGCCGGGCGGTGAGTGAAACGAAACATGTTGCGCTCTCTCTCCTGTCCCGCGCTCGAGCCTCGGGCCGGTGTCTCCCCCCTCCCTGCGAGCGGTGAGCGAAGCGAAACATATTGCGCTCTCGCTCGCGCTCCGCCCGTTCCCCACTCTCGCCCGTTGGCTGGCCGAACGCCTCTATCCCTACTCCACTACCGCTACCTCGCTATGGAGCGAATTCTTCGGCCAGAGTCCAAAAACACGACCAAGCGTAAACACGTGACAAACGTAAACAAACTTGAACGAATTATCGAAAACCTATTGGAAAATATTCACCGACCGATTGCCATAGTTTTATGAATGCACGAAAATGTATGCGGCGAAGCACCGTAAAATCATTATCGAATAAAATTATACATTATTTGTGAGGTTCTAGTTTTGAGGTTGATATTTTTTTATTTTCGATAAAAGTTGTGAACCGGCAAAACCTACCTTACCAAGGAAAGTGGGATAGCTACGTAATATGATAGAAAATATATGTGGTAGAATTTTTTTCTTATGTCGTAGTTGTATTATCAAAATAATTTATTTTTCAAAACGAGTTTTTACATTTGATGGAGTTGTTACGGGGTAGTATTTCGTCATTGAAGAAATATTATGAGACTTAATTTTTTGGGTATGAAAAAATTTTAGTATGTGTTTATAGTAGAATGAAATTTCAGTAGAAATGTTTCTGTCATTTTCTCTTTATCTTACCTTTTGCACCGTAGATTCACCAAGAGCATCATGCGGCAAGTGCTTCGAGTGTAAACGATTGACGTAAAAGAAGGCGACACAATGGAGAAACGTCAAATTTTTCAGAGTTGAGTTCGACGTCATTGATCGAATGAATTCGGTCGGAACGGTAAATCGTTTCATTCACAAACGTGAACTCGAAGAAATGGCAATTGTTCGATATGAATGTTTAATTGAACGAATTATAGCTTGTCCAGTTGAACAAAATTACACTTACCTGATTCAAGGATTATATGACCGCTACTTTCGACGAAGGGCATTAAAGTTGTGAACCATTCCATTTTTTTTTCGTATTTCCGAGCAGTATTTTTCATTGAATTAGAACTTTTTGAATTGAAATATATTCACAAATGAATGAGAGTATTAAAAGACAAATGAAAAAAACTCAACACATAGGCAAGATTCGTTTGTTTATTACAATAGGTTGATCTTGTACAAATTGATTTTTAGCCTTATTATTAATAACAAGTCAAGTTCCTCATTTTCTGACATTTCTCGTTATCGATATGTATTACTATATTAGGGGGTTCTAAATAAGAACGCATTTAACGGGAATCATTTAGAAATTGTACCCATTTTGCCATTTATCCTTTTTTGTTTTTTTACTTAAATAACGAGACGATGATGTGGTGCATCGCACGATCGCTTCGATTGTTTGGTATTTTAGATGATCATTTATAAAATTTCACGAGAATGATTGGAGAACGAATTGTTTTGGTTTCGCGTGGAATGGCATATCAAAAAGCAAATGCTTAGACCCTTGTGTAGAAAATAATTATTACCAATTCCGTCTAAGCTCAAGTATAAAGGGTTATAGGAAGATATTTTATTCCGGTGACAAGTCACCGTCGAATCGTTTGTTTTCTTTTTTTTTCCAGCGTACCATTTTATTCATCGAACCATATCAACTTTGCATTGAATAATTTTTTATGCTCAATTATAGCTAGCTCAATCCCTATTCGAAAATCCGTTTCGATACAATTCTTTAAATAAACTGTACACTTTAAACCCGCATTCTAATATAGAATAAATAATCTAAGATGAATTGTGTGTCGACGTGAGTGTGTTTGCTATTTTTTGCATTTATTTAATGCGTAGTTTTGAAGGATCAGAAAGTGGAGCATTCTTAGCATGAAATCGATTGCGTTCCATCGGTTGATCGATATTTTATAATTGGTCAGCGAGACAGTATTGATAAAAACAAAGAAAAAATGATAAATAAGACCCTGGCTTGGAATTAGTTATCGTTAGTGTTAATACGCTGCATTTATTTACGAGGTGCTTATTGGGAAGCAGAATCGCTGGTTTCCTCTAGAGAATAGGAACATAAATCGCAATTTCTCAACAAAACTCTATGTACGTACATTTATATCCACACCCAGTAAAGCTGCCGTTATACAATTAATTCTCACAACGTTTTATCCTACGGTCGGATGGGAAGTATTTTTAGGGCTCTCTTACGAAAGAATGAAGCTCCAGTTTCTTTCAAAAGTAAGTAATAATAAAAAAAAAAAATTCAAAAAAAAAGTAATCGAAAAACGATATGATCGAACAAACTTAAAGTTAGTCGCAGAAAAATGCATTGTCTTTATATGGCATTTTGAAAAAAATTGGCAGTTAAGAGTAATTTCTTATTAGCTAAGATGTTACGCTCGTGAAATGAAAATTCAGTATGTGTAAACAGAAAAACGAGACAACGAATGAATGGGAAGATGTGTATTTACCGGTTGATATACACAGGTTCGTAAAAAAGTAAATGGCGATGTAAGTATATATGTATGAACAGCGAAGTGGCTCTCATCGCTGTGCAGTCTTATTGTATGTTTATAATCCACGTTTAGTTGAGATTTTAATCGGGCGTAGTAGCACCGTTATTGCAATAACGCTGAATATGCTAATAATGAACTTTTTTCAATGATAATATATACATATATCATATATGTATATATGTATGGGAATGGAAGGAACGGAACTTTGACTTAATTTATCATAGACGTAACAGGAGGAACTACGTCCACCGTGATCTTTCAATCTGCCCTTATAAACCGTTGCATAATTAACATTGCAATTATTGTTATAATACAAGTCATAGTTATTTGATCATCGTATAAACATTATTATCATCACAGTAAAAATATGATTTATTCATTCATTTATATTTCATTATTCATTATATTTGTATTTATTTTATATCTTTCAACTATTAACTCTTGCGTTAAACTCGTCTTATTTCACTAACGTTGTGAACAACGAGCATTGTCATCGATCACACGCCAGTAAAGCGGCGCGTTTATTCTGTATCTCTACTGTATCGTTACTTAGTGCGTTTACTCATCGATTATTATTCTCCTACATGATCGTATTATTTTAAAACTTCATCGCACTTAAGTCATCTCATCGATTTCATTTACACGTATTCAAAATAAGATCAGTTATCGTTTAGTAAAAAATACGTAAACATACCTATTATATATTAAATTCCTCTCGCAGGGGAATACATCATAGTCGAATAATTCTTACGTACTGAAACGACACACACGCTTTTTTTACGATAAATAATATTCATTGGTCTTTTCGACGCGATCATGATTCTTACAATTCGTCAATGATATTTAGCAGTTTCCAAATGTCAGATTTTTTTATCTCGTTGATTTCTCGGTTACAACCAACGAACGAAAAAGAAATCTCCTACTTTATCTGTAATCTTTCGAAATAGTCACGAGAAGTCCTTTCGTTCATCAACTCCGACGTTTTCATGGTTCAGTTTATTCAATTTTTTACCTACAATTAGGCTTTCTTGTTTCCCTTCTGAATTCTTCGACACCCAATATCGCATATTCTTATCGAGTTTATACTGTATTTCGAGGAGAAAAAACATCTCGTGAGAATTCTCCGGATTAAGTACGATCCACTATCTCTCAAAGATGTTCGTTAGCTGCGACAGGAGATGTTTTATTTTTTATCTGCTTTGTGTGTACTATTTATATGGGTCGCGTTAACGCGTTAAGCATAGAGCGATTGGAGTTGTTGCGGTGAAAATTCGATCTTAATTGCGATTAATCGAAATCGAATAGCTCGCGTTAGCTCGCATCTTACAAAGTCAGTCTCTCGTTAAATAGCTGCCTGCCACTCCAGACTGCCCCTATCTATAAAGGATTAAAAATATATTTACAAAATTGCAATACCGACGCGAGTCCAATCTCTGGCTATGTCACTTCTCTTTTCTTTTTTTTTCGCTCCCAATAACGAGTACAACCGGAAGTGTGGATACGGTGCATCGAACATTTTTTTGCTTCTCATTTCTTTTATTCTATTTTTTCTTAATGTACTGGTAGCGTTCGTCACACCGAAGTTTGCGTTATACTGTTACCGGAGAGCCACATACGTCCGTTGGTCTTTTGATCATTAATCTCGTACTCGGAATCATCGATTTCACATAAATTCGTCGATAAATCGCTGTTGCTTGTACCACCGCCCAACAACGAATTTCTCTCTTCGAGGGTCGTTATTACCGAGCCAATCTCGTCGATATCGTCACCCTTATGACATCTGTTGCGTCGGGTGCTCGGAAAACCGTAAGGCACTACATCGTCCTCTTCTTCTTCATCCTCTTCTTCCTCTTCTTCCTCTTCGTCCGATTGAAGAGTACTGAGACGACCGTTTAGTGGATTCATCTCGTTCTCAGTATCCGTGTGGATATTATAATGCGGAAGATAGGAATTTGGATGCCTTAGATAACTGTTCGAATCTTTGTATTTGTACTCCCCCTCGCCACCGCTGTCCAATGGATTTAACCTTTGAGTCTCTGGACAGTGATAATGCTCCGAAAATTCGGTTCCACACTCCGAATCACCGACGTATTCGGATTCTTGATCCTCGTTCAGCGTCTCAATGTCTCTTGTTGGATCTATTGGACCGTGCACTGTGAATATATACGCAGAAATTATTGAAAAAGCTATTCGTTTATCATTTTTATTCGAAATATTAATCAATTTCTTTGATAGTTGTTAAAACTAAACTGTTTTTTTTTTTTTTTTACGTAATTTCGTTCAATTATGAATTTTTGGAATAGTGGATCAATGGTATTTATGGTCAAGCAACGTATGTCATTCTTCTTTACAGAGAAATTAAGTACAAAACTGATTGAATGGATTACTAACACGTTGGTAGCTGATGAGTGTTGGACTCGTTACTCTCATTGCTGTGGAAGCTCGATGAGTCCGGAACCTCGCTGCCAGGTACTTCTGTGATGTTTGGAAGTGGGTTCTGACTCGGTCTGACCCAGTCTGAACAGTCCCAGTGATACCCTGAAAGCATTGCAGACAACGAACGGTCAATTTGACAACAAAGCACATGCGTTAGATTCCGTTTTCATTTCCTTTGGTTATCGAGTTAGAAAGCGCTCGTTATTTACATATAAACCTTTTTCGGTAAATTCAGATTTACCCGCAAGATTATAAGCATTATAATAAAGCTTTATAATGTATATTAAATAAAGCTTTAACGGATTTAATCCAAAAGTAAAACCGTCAAAATTTGATTCAAGTCCAAAAAGAATCTCGTTTTTAAATAGTAGACTCGACCTATTTACAGCCAAAATTTTTAAAGGGAAGGCGATCAAAATTTTTAAAAATAACCCACAAACTATAGCAGCTTTCAAAGCTGCTAATTTTCAAAGCTTTCAAATTTTTGTTTTCATTTTCGTATACGTATAACTAACGAGAGAAGCTCATCTCTCGATTGGCTGTGCTTAAGTTAGCTGCATAAAAACTACAAAATGGGTAAATATACAGAGGCAGAAAAAACCGTTGAAGGATAGGAATTTCGGAGCAAAGCAACCCTCAAAAAAGAAAGGAAAAAAAAGTAAATAAAAAAGTGAGAATGAAAGAGCGAAGGTTTGTCCATCGACTTACCACCGACGATGCGAGGATCATCCTCGATGGACGATAGTGAGGCAACAGAGGTCCCACCTCCGTGAGGAGTCCGCCGGGTAGAGTTTAGTAGAAGTCCTCCAGTGGTCAGCTCTGGTACCACTGGACTCGCTCGTTTCAGGTCTGTTAGTACACACACGGAGGAGACACAGCCGGTTGTTAATTAATTAAATATAGCTACTTTTCGTGCCCAAGGCTAAAATCGGCACGTCCATAAACATCTATATCTATGAGAATATTTATATAAATATATATATGAAAATATATATATCTCTATAGTCATAATCAATGGCGAAATAAAAAAATGCGGGAATAAACGCGACTGAGTGAGAGTTTCACGAAAAAAAAAAAAAAAAAAAAAACGAAAAAAGAAGCTATGTACAGGCAACGAGACCCGCGAAAGTGCATGCGGCAAGCGAAAACGAAAAATCAATGAAAATAATACGAAGAAGCTTGGCTTGGTCGAGCTCGCCTGGTAGTAGACATTTTATAAAGGTGGCGTTTTTTTTTTTTAATTTTTAATTTTTAGTTCCGAATCAAGGATCCATCTTCTCTCCCCTTTCTTCGTCCATTCCAGGTACTTTTTTTGTCGTTTCTCTTCCCCGAGGGATCGTGAGGCTTATGTTCGTTTGGGTGTGAAACTTACCGTTTTTTATTTTTGCGGTATCGGTGATAAAGGAGGCGAGATGCATTTGTTCCTGCCACATTGGTTTGTGAAGACTATCCGTATCGCTTCCCGTCGCGTTACCACCGACCGGATTACCGATCGTCAATGTTCCAGTTGGCACTGGGGTACTTCGATTGAGATTTCTCAGATAATCAGGCGGAAAATTTTCAAGCTCGTCCCCAGCGCTCCCGTAACTTCGAAGAGTGTCGAGATTGTTGAGCGCTATAGCCGCGGCGGTTCCATAATTAGCGGGCTCGTTGTTCGAGCTCGGTGTATAGGAAGCGGGTCGGGGAGGACATTGGGGAGGTTCTCTCTGCAATTGAAATCACACAACACTCTCATAATCTCGGGAGGGAATAAAAGCCCCGCTCAAAATCCAAACGGTTGCCAAGGTTTTCGGGATTTCTTTTATTCTTTCATTATTTCACTCTCGTTTTTTTTGTTCCATTCGTTTCAAAATCATTCTTCATCTGTTTTATATTCGTTGATATTCAGATTTTTGGAATTTTGCATCAGCGCGTAATCAGCAAAATAAATATCGGAAACGACAACGAGATTAATGAAGTAAACGAAAAACAAATGTAGTTAAATCACGCTATTTGAAAAATCAAAAAAAAAAAAGAAAAGAAAAGAAAACAAAATTTCAATGATATTCCATGCTTGAAATAAGAATCAAATAATTAAACAGAGAACGCTAAAAATACATCAGCGATTAGGAACACTTAGTGCAAATAGCAAAGATCTATGAACAGCTCTCTCTATATTTACCTGTATGACTTCGAGGTTGCTTAATTTTGAGCTGCGTTTGAATTCGTGTTCGTGAGGTCTCGCCGAGTTGAGTACAATTTGTTTTCTCGTCTCGTTGTTGATGTTATTGGCACGGGCACGTGTGCGTTTCAGTCGAATTTTTCGATAGCAGACAAACATGATGATGAGAAAAACGTTGGCAACGAGAGCGACGCCGATCCACATGAGTTGTTCCAACGTGATGTTGAACGGATCGGAAATGATGGGTGTTGAGTAAACGGGGTTGCCGCAATTAGTTCCGGTCATATTCGGTGGGCAGGTGCAGCGATAGCTGCCGACTTCGTTGACGCAAGTGCCGCCGTTGATGCACGGATTGGCATCGCATTCGTTGATGTCAAGTTCGCAGCGTTCACCGGTGAAGCCTTGGCATTTGCAGATGGGACCGTTGTTACCTTCCTCGCAAATGCCGCCGTGGACGCAAGGATTTGGACCGCAGTAACGTCCGAATTCGCAGCGTTTACCGGTGAGGCTTGTTCCGACGCATTCACAGGTGAAATCCCCGCCGCCGGGGACTATTTTGCATCTGCCACCGTAAAGACAAGGAGAAGAGGCGCAAGGATCGCTGTCGATTTCACAAGTGATACCGTTGAAACGACCGTGGCATTGACACTCGTAGGATTCGTCGTTCGTCTCCCGACACGTGCCGCCGTTTTGACAAGGCTGCGAGCCGCACACTCCCGGCGGAATGAGAATCGTCGCGGTGTCACAACTGAACGCGACGTTGGCGAACAGTTTCAAAACGGCGACGCTGCTCGCACCGCTCATGTGAAGGGGCACCGAAACTCTTGCTATTCTGACGTCATCCATGCAACCGTAAAAACCACGCTGAACGTCTTCGAACCCGAGAATCGTCGGGTGTTGTCTGACTTCAGCGCCCAGATAGAGATCGTCCGATTGTAAATTCAAAATGTCGTTGATCCCGGGCGCTGAACCGTGAGCAACGTGTTTCCCGTCGACCGTCAGCCTGGCACTGTTACTCTCACGTTCCAACTGGATCTCGTGCCACTGTCCGTCACTCAGATAAACGCTGCTCACTCTAACGAGACCCTCGCCACTGCCGAGATCGAATTTGTACTGTGCAACACCGTTGACTATCTCCAGGATATTGTAATCGATTTTACCGGAGGCGTACATGAGATTTCCCGTTGGTTGGACGGTCCTCACACGCAGCGATAGGCTCAAGCGATCCTCAATCGTTTGACGCAATTTTGATTTGTCGATTTTGTAACGTGCGTAACTCTTGCCACTGAAGGATATTGGATTACGTGGAATGTAGCAGGATTCATCGTGACACTTGGATATGTCGATGTCGCATATTTGCCCGGCGAAACCTTCGGGACACTGACAAGTGTAGCCCTGGACCGAAGAGTCCGGTACGCATACTTTGAACTGTGGACAAGGGTCAGTGGCACACTCGTTGACGACGATTTCGCAGTGATTACCAGCGTAGCCTTCTTTGCAAGTGCACTCGATTTTGTGACGGTGACGGGGCGATACGAAACTCATAACGTCCGTTGCTACCGGAGCTATGATCGTTTGATCGAGAACTATACGATCGAGGCAGTCTCCGTAAACGCAGTAGCCTTTGCTGCACTTGAATCGGACGATTTCTTCGACCACGAGCTTCGTTGATTCCTCGAGTTCTTCGATGTGCTGATTGAGAGCTTCGCGAATGTTTTCCGAGGAATAAAAACCCGAGGGTCCGATCGATGGTGCGGTTTTTCTGACGGCAAACAAAAGATCGAGATCGTTGTTCACCGCTTGACGAGTTGCTCGCGATTTAATGAGGTTGACAGAATCGTCGGTGGAAGCCTGGACGCTTATGATCACGATGTCCTTGAGCCTGCAGTTCATAGCGTTGCGTACGGTCCGAACGAAACCTTTGCGATGACTGAGGATGAATTCGTCGGGACTCACTTCTCGGAAACGCACTATCACCGCATTGGCAAGCATTTTCTCCGTTATCAAGTCAACGTTAACCTTGACAATCGCGTAGGAAGTGAATTTACCGTCGGTTGCGCTAACGTTGACGCGATACTCGCCGACGTCGAGCCTCGGCAGTGCCACGAGCGTCCCATCGCTCGGATCTATTTGGAAGAGATCGATGTTCGGATGTGGCATCGACGGAACAAGCGCGTAACGCAGTGTGTCGTACTGGTCGCGATCGCTAGCGTGGATTCGGCCAATTATGCCGCCGGGATATTCGTCCAGGTAAGAATTGACGATTACCTCCAAAGGCGTTATTACAGGCGGATATTGAGACTCTTCGATGACCTTGACGACGACCCAAGCGTCGGAGTAGAGCGGTGGACTTCCACTATCGAATACGCGGACATGGAGAACGTACTTGTCGCGTACTCTGCTGTTGAATTTAGTGGCTGTGCGCAGCGAGCCATCTTGTTCCAATCGGAAAGCATCGTTCTCGTTACCAGACCGGAAGTCGAAAGTGTATGGCTCAGAATGCGGAGCCACGTCGGCATCGTTGACAACAAATTTCAAGATTGTATGTCCCGGCGGTTTGTCCTCTTGCACGACTGCGGTGTAATTCGACTGAGAGAACAACGGAGGGTTATCGTTTGCGTCCAAAATTTCTATATCAACCATCACGAAACTCTGGAGCATCGGTTGCCCGCTGTCTCGAGCATGAATCTCCAGAACGTAACTCGGTATCGTTTCACGATCGAGGCCGGCTGCCAATGATATTATTCCGGTCTTCTCATCGATGATGAATTGTTTCAACCGGTCGCCTCGCTCAATGTGATAAGTCACAACACCGTTTTCATTGCTGTCCAAATCGTTGGCGAATACCTGCGTGACCCTTTCACCTATTTTGGCATCTTCTCGAATAGCTGCGCGGTATGATACCTCGCTGAAAATCGGAGCATTGTCGTTGCAGTCAGTGACGGTTATGTTAACCGTGGCGTGATTACTCAACGGCGGAATGCCACCATCTACCGCTTGGATCGTCAGGAAATAGTCCTTTGCTCTTTCGTAATCCAATTGTTCGGATATCTTGATTACACCGGTGTCCGTATCGATCTGGAACTTTTTGTGCTCGTTGCCACCGACGATGGAATAATACACGTCAGCGTTGACACCGGTGTCTTTAGAAGTGGCCAACACTCGTGCTACTTCGGTACCAATTGCGTCGATCTCGGGCACACGTGCGAAGTAGAATTTGGATGTGAACTCTGGTGGGTTGTCATTGATGTCTTGGACGTTCACTATGAGCACGGCCACGCTTGCCAGCTGCGGGGTTCCTTGATCGATCGCCTGGATCGTCACGTTGTACATGGCTTTTGTTTCGCGATCCAGTGGCTTACCCAACGTCACAATTCCGCTGTCAGAAGCAATGAAGAAATGCCCATCCGCTGAGTCGATGAACTCGTATCGAACCTTCCGATTGATTCCTATGTCGTCATCGGTAGCGTGAACTTTAGTTACGAGTGTGCCAACTTCAACGTCCTCCGGGAGAGTCGAACTGTACGCGTTCATCGTGAATTTTGGTGCGTTGTCGTTCAAATCGGAAATAAGAACTTCCAGTTGGGAAGAACATTCCCAAACCGGCTTGTCACGATCTTGAACGTGAGCGGTCAGCGAGTATTTCGCTTGGGTCTCGCGATCCAACTGTCCTACGGTTTTCAGTATTCCGGTGTCTTTGTCGAGTGTAAATTTGTCGTTGTTATCACCGGTGAGGTAAAAGCGTAATTTGGCGTTAGGCTCGTCGTCGTAATCCGTCGCTAGAACTGTCAAAACGTACGTTCCAGGGTGAGAACCTTCGGATAAAACTTCACGATATCTGTAACGCAAACAGTAAGGTGGATTGTCGTTGACGTCAAGAATCTCGACGCTAACTTTCGTGTCGAAAACATATTTTCCGTCAGTGCCAACAACATTTAACTCGTAACGATCCGTTGTTTCACGATCGAGTGCTTTGGCAACGTAAACCTCACCGGTGGCCCGGACTTGGAACTGCGATCGTGGGTCTCCGGAAGTAATGTAAAACTCTACGGGCGTGTTGAGATCGGTGTCACGATCGATCGTCTCCAATTTAACGACCACCGTTCCTGGCAAAGCATCTTCGTTTACCTTGGCCACGTATCGATCTTCCACGAACGACGGTGCGTTGTCGTTGTAATCTTTGAGCTTAACGTGCAACGATGTTCTCGCAAAATGCTTCGGGTTGCCGTTATCAGTCGCGACGATTTGGAACTTGTACTCGGACTGTTTTTCTTTGTCGAGTTGAATCAACGTTGACACCCAACCGGTGTAAGCATCCACGGTAAAAACGTTCGCCAGCTCCCCGATGTCCGAGCCGAAGGAGTAACGAACTTCGCCATTGCTTCCCAGGTCTTCGTCGTGAGCTATGACTTTAAGTATCGAAGTTCCTTCCTCAACGTTTTCTGCGAGGTTTATGAAATAAGGGTTGCTCTCGAACTTAGGAGGATGATCGTTCTCGTCGAGGACTTGTAACGATATTTCGGCGAGGGCCGTCAACGGTGGGCTTGAATCCGTTTCGGCGAGCACTGCAATCAAATGACTGCTCTTCGCTTCCCGATCGAGAGGACGCGCTAATGTTATGTGGCCGCTGGCATCAATCAAAAAAGTTGGACTTTCTTCATCGCCGGATACTATTCTATAAGTGACCGTCGCGTTTGTCACTGTTTTTACCCTGGTTATTGGATTACCAACTGGCGACGCTTCTCGCATGAAGAATTTCATTTCTTTCCGCTCGAACAACGGTGGAATGTCCTGGGGCGACATTATGTAAATGCTTATTGGCACATCAGCGTGATGAGGTTTCAGACCTTTGTCCGTTGCACGGATGAAAAATTCGAACAGTTGGTTTTCTGTAACAGAAAATGTGGTGACTGATTAAATTATCAAGGGTGTGGTTGCTTCAGACATTTTTTATCGAGCTAAGTAATCTACTAATGGCTTTATCACAGTGAGTCAAGAGCGGACACGCCTCATTTTTCTTTCAACAAACCATCCCTTGTTTATTTTTGACATGTGAACTTTGTCAAATCGTATTTAATATCGTGTTCATGCCAATCATCTATATGAATCTAAATTCATGTGCATTTGAATGTAAATTATCAGAAAAAAAATTCTGATTTTAACGGTTTTTTGTGTCATCGAATTTAGTACCAAATTTAGATGAAGTTTGCTAACGGTGCGAAAAGTTTGATGAACAATTTGCGATGATAAAATGAAGGTTTCCGAAAAAAGCAAAAAGGCGTCTTTTCATCCAACAAAAGTGTGTTTTTTCCGACCCTAATCCAAATGAAGATTGTATTATTGAAAGTTCTGAATTTTTGAAAACTGTATCGTAGAATAAGAAAAATTATATATTTCTTCTTACCCCACGGAATCGCACTTTTCGTGAGGAACATAGCACCGGTGGTAGGATTGATACCAAAGAGATTATTAGTCTCTGAGTTTTGTAGTTCGAAGATGGAATACTCGATTCTCGCTGCTTCGTCTTCGTCGTCATCGTGAGCTTTGATTTTCATGAAGGGAGTGTTGATGGAGAAATTGCTATAAATCGAAGTTTTATACTCGCGGACAAGGAATACAGGAGAGTTGTCGTTTTCGTCACCGACTTTGACGCGAACTATGACGAAGCCGGATCGTCCACCGCCATCGGTCGCCATCACGGGGATTTCGTAGAGTTTTTGAGCCTCTCGATTGAGTTTTTTCTTCGTTACTATTTCTCCGGTCATGCGATTGATGTCGAAGGTTTCGCGGATGAGAGTCGACGGTATGGAGTAAACGATGGTTCCATAATCACCGAAATCTTCGTCATTGGCCAGTACACTCGTTACAAGGCGACCCGGCAATTGATTTTCCATTACCGTTACTTCGACAAGTGGATTTGAGAATTTAGGATTGTGCCTATTCGCGGGCAGTATTTCGATCTTGACTCTCGTGAAACTCGTGTAAACTCCATCCGTCACCGATACGTTCAACAGTCGAAGCTTCTGTTCACCAAAGTTTTGCATATTTATCAACGATATTATTCCCGTATTCTGATCTATGTTGTACGTCTGTTGCTCGTTTCCACCAACAATCGTGTACGTCAACTTCTCGTCAACGTAATCAGGGTCACTCGCCGAAACTACCGTCACAAATTGACCACGCTCAGCGTGCTCCGACAAAAAACACGTGTACGAAGGCTGCTCGAATTTTGGAGGATTGTCGTTCATATCGACGACGCTCACCCATACGTGAGCCGTACTCGATAAACTCGGCACACCACGGTCCATTGCTATCACTGTGAAGTGATGAGAATCGTGCGATTCGTGGTCCAATGAACGCTTCAGGAATATCACTCCCTCCTCCGGATCTATATGGAACAATTCGTTGCTATTCTCTGTGTCGTTCTGAATCGCGTAACGGACCTGCTGGTTCATTCCTATAATTCCAGAACATCAAGAACATCAAATTATTCATCGATTTTCATTACTGTCACACTGAAAAAAAAAACTATTCCATGTCGATTACAAATTTCAAATTGATTTCGATGATTTTCCTTATTGTTTTTCGCGAGAAGCAGCTTTCTGCATGTGAAAAATTGATTGAAATCTGCATTTCTTATCGAGGAGGCTTCAACTACGAAAAATGTGCGGATTTCGAATGGGAAATAAATATAATTTTAAACCCACCGGTATCGTTGTCCCTTGAGCCAACTTTCAGAATCGATGTTCCAAACGAAGCAGCCTCGGAGACCGATATGTTGTAAGAATCTTGAGTGAATTCGGGCGGGCAATCGTTAACGTCCAGAACGAGAATGCTGACAAGAACTTCGGCGTATACACCTGACACGCTGTCCGTGGCTCTAACGGTCAATTCGTACTGCTTCTTTTGCTCATAATCCAGTTCATCCACCACATAGATTACACCTAATTTATTGAAGAGAATGTTGTAGACCCAAAGCACTATCCAGCAGTGGTAGCGACGAATCCGAAATTCGATGTTTTCAAATCTTTCGATCGTTATTATATTCGCATTGATATTAATGTGCAACTGTCGCATTGTGCAACTTCAAGTAAATAATCGATCGTGGCGCATCGGATTCGTCGATACCAAGAGACACTAATGAATGCGTGTGATAATAATGTACGTGTCTATACAAAAAAAAAAAAATTTAACGAAAACTGCTCGAAATTCGCAAATGAATGATTGTGATCGATGCTTTCTATGAATCCCCGAGATTTCACTTGAATCAGGAATAAACACGAATTTCATGCAGTGAGGATTCAGCAAATATTTAAACTAATCGTTGACGTTCGTTTTCATGTAAAGCGATCGTGTTTTGCCAAATGATTTTTAACGTAATTTGTGGTTTGGGAGTTGTTTATCAATATCGATATATGCTATGTTTGATGGGAAAATGTAAAAGGATATTGTGGTTGCGTTGGCTTCGTAATATTACTTGATGGAAAAGTCTCGAAAAAGGATAAATCACGACTACTGGAAATGGGTTTTTTCGAAGTTGCAACAAGGGGAATACTGTATAAATCAACAAACGCTACATCAAAGTGATCGATGGAAATTCTCGTATCAACCATGTAATTTGAAATATAAAAATCTATAATGACAAAATTCGCGTTTAACTGAGAGAAACATTGATGGAAATATCGTAAGAAATGAAATTCCAAAGTTAATGAATTTGTTCGGAATTGTTACTTTAATTTGTGTGAATGAAAATTAGAAATTGATAAAATGGTACCAAACATTCCAAACTCATAATGACTATCGAGAGCAGTTTCATTAAAATTCATTTCTAAAACAACGAGGTACCCATTCTTTCTTTTAATTTGGGCGAATAAAAGTTGATAATTGGTAAAATGCCATCGAACATTTTCAACTCGTAATAAATATCAATCAAAATTTCATGAAAGTCCAATTCCAAAGGGAAATAAATAACAGTCATTCGTTTTTCTCCTTTTATGAGTTGTTTTGTTTGGCGTGAACTATAACTCTGAATTGGGAATCAGTGTTAACGATATTTTGCGACAGAGAGGAAATCTAATGAGTGAAGGACTATCGAAAATTCGTTTCCATTGGGTGACAAAATCGATAATTGTCCAAAGGCCACATTGATTCGTTAGTTACAGACCTGTTATATATCTACGTGATTAAGGATAACATGCGGAGCGTGCTGGCGCGAATGAAATTGCTTTGCCCGATAAATAAGTAAATAAAAATAAACATGAATATGTATGTAAAAAAAAAAAAAAAATTGTAATAAAATCGTATCGTTCGTATCGCGAAGCGTATGTACACTAATGCTGAGTTATATATTGGCAGTGATGTGCAATAAACTCATGAGAATGCCATTTGAAGTATGCCTTGTTGGTTGTTCATCAAGAAAAAAAAAAGAAAAATGTAAATGAATCAGTTCAACCGAGGCAAGAACGAGCATGGAAGAAAATTCCTTTCCAAAAAGAAAATAGAAAAAAAAAACATCACGAAAATGCCAATAAAACAGCAGATAAAAGATCCTTCGTGCTTCGGTTCTTTCCCCTTTTTTGTTCGTTTGTGTGCTTGATGTCGTGCATACACAGCAATGCGATATAGCTATTGATGTAATAAAACAGCGACACAGCAGGCCGATAAATCTAATTTCTTCGAATCGAAAATTTTGTTTGTTTGTTTTTATACTCACAAGGACCATTGTTATTGTCGGGGGCTGCGAAACAGGGAGATACAAGAAAACTTTAGATTCTAATTTTTCCAAACAAGCATTATTGGAGGAACGTGGTGGGGAACTAATTTTACAGGGTATTTCAGGTCACTTTTTTCTTGTTTGCGAATCGTTCTTTCATTTTGTATGTTGGTTTGGTATTTGTGATATAAATGTTTCTTTTCTCAACTTATTCGTTCGATTGAATTGAATTTTGAAGGTGCATCTCATCGGTAACCGGGGCCCAGTAACAGCACATACATCGAGAGTATTGTGAAATGAAAATAATCGTAGTTGTAGACTCAACTTTCTATCTCAAACGAACTTACAATCTGCCATTATTTTTAAATCCTTATTCAAATTTCAGCACATTCTGAACTACATCGAAATGCAAATGTGATTCACCCAGAGGTTCCTTCTCTCGAGTTAATAAACGAATTTTTGGAATTACGAACTCGCACCATTTGAGATAATATTGTTTATAATAATAATAATAATATAGTTCGAGTCAGTTCGAATACACTGAGCGAATAAGAACTAAGAACTGTAGGAATGCAGAATTCCTCGAGTTTTACGATAATACGATAAAATTTTCTACATTATACAAAACATTTCATTTCATTTTAGTGAAACTTTACATTTTGTTTTGTAAATATTACAAAAATTCAAAGACTTCCTGTTTCTGTGATAATTTTATAAATTTTAGTTCTGATTCCCTGCAAAAGAACTGCAAAACTTCAAGTCGCATAATTCGTTTTATTCTTCACAAAGAGCGAGCATGTATTTTTGGAGATGCTCATTACAAAACAAAAAATGTAGGTTTGCTTGTGATGAAACGTCCCATAAACATGTACCGTTATAGAGAATCAGCTAAAAAATAATTCGCCACGTAATTGAACGAAAGAAACTGAACGCGTATTATTCAAGCGATTCAATTTACTAATGGCTTTTTCAATAAATATCGAGAACAAACACACCTTCGTTTCCCAACGATTCATTGTTTGTAATTGTAATAATTATTTATTGATTGCAAGAGTCAGTAAAGGATCAACTTTATTTGTTTGAATGTAATCAGAGCGCACTAAAACTGTTTTTATGACGTTAGGAATAACGAGATCAAATAATCACAGTGGAATTGGTTATGAAATCACTTTTTTTTCTGGAAATCTTCAGGATACGTATCTCATAAAAAAGTGAATAAACACCAATCACCTAATGTATTTATACTCGTTGTAATTATAGCAAAATTAGAGTAAAACTGATATAAAAAGTGTTTGCGAGTCCAACGTATTTCGAATCGATTTCTACATATTATTGGATCTCTGGGTGACATCAAATTTGCGCCAGCAATATATCAACGATATCGAACTGAAGTATATTTTGACGTGATTGAGCAGCTCCACAAGTTTTTCAATTTGCCTCTGCTTATCGTTCAATAGTTTTATGCGAAACGTCAAACACAGAAAAATGAATGGAGCCTCACCGGTGTTGAAGTCGAGAGCGAATTCTTCGAAGTCATTGCCCTTGGTGATGCTGTAAATGAGTTTTCGACCAAGTGGCGATTGTGCTTGTATCGAGAGACTAAGGGGCGAATGAACTTCGATGCTCTCGAGAACGCTGTCGGTATAGAATTGTTTGTCGAATACAGGCATTGATCGATCGATTACTTTTACATTCACTGGCACTTCTATCGAGCATGGTGTTTGGCCTGAAAATTAAGTAAAAAATTTTTAATCGAGATGTCATTGCATTGACAGTTCTTTCATGAAAACTCAATGTTGTGAAGAAATACAACGATGAAGCGAAATGTTTTGATATGAAGCAACAAAGAGTCGATTATTATTCCTGGAGCTAATTAGCTTTTGACTCACCACCATCGTAAGCTGCGATAGTCAACTGGTATTCGCGATTGTGTCCCTCCAGATTTTGCTTGAGCGAAATCTCGCCTGTTTTTCTGCAGACCTTGAATAATTCACCGTGACCTTTTTTCAGCTCGTATCTCACTTCGCCGTTGTCCCCGCTGTCCATATCGATGGCATGGACCTACATTTTTTTAAAATTATTTTCAAAAGGAACAAAGAGATTAGTGAAGGCTTTGTCTTTGCGAGCTCAAACGGGAAAAAGCTTCGGATATAATTATAATCCTCCGATAGACTTTGCTTGGGCGCTTCATTCATTCCTTTCTAACGAACACAGACATCAACGTCGTTACGATCGACTATTTTCTACATCCGTATTCTCAGACTGAATCCTCATTTGAACAGGATTCCGATACTCAGTGATTCCGAGAAAATTCTTAAAAATTCAACTTACTCTGAAATTTTTCAGGAAATTCATTTTTACTTTCAGGAATGTAAAAAATTCAGTTACCCACTGTTTCCGCACATTAAGATTCGATTAAAAAATCAAAAGTTGTTACTGCCTATCGAAATTTATGATCGACCTCAATTCTCATCGGGAAGAAAACATGCAAAAAAAATATTGCTCAACGTAGGATCATAAATGGTTGAAAAATCAACTTGAAAATACTTGAATTTGAAGTAATTTCTCGATGTAAATATGTTGAAATGCTCGTTCGGTAGGGACAATCCCGATCGAAATGGAGACTGAAGCACAAAGAGTAAATGGGGAGTATAAAGGAGTGGCTCACCTTAGAAATGACGTCGCCTTTTTGTGCTTCGATCGAGACGACCGCATAGTATGGAAGATTGACGAACATGGGGCAATTGTCGTTGATATCGAGTATGGTAACATTGACAATGACGTGTGCAACGCGAGGTTTATCCCTATCGGTCATTTGACTTTTGGCCTCGACGATTAGCTCGTAATTGTCCGAGATTTCGCGATCGAATCGTTTGCCAGTAGTTCGAATGGCGCCCGATGTAGGGCCAATGACGAACATATCGGTAGGATTGAGGATGCGAAAGACGATGTGTTCGTTGAGAGCAGTGCCGAGAACATTGACGACAGCGACGGTGCTGATTCTCGTGGAATTTTCTACGATGGTGCCCTCGTAAACATTTTCTTGGAATACGAGTCCGGAGTTTTCGGATTTTTCGACGTTGACGTTGACCTGAGCGACGCTGGAGTATTTGCCATCGGAAACACGAACGTGGATGAGATAATGCTTTTTCATTCTCTCGGGATTTTCAACGGTTATGAAACCGGTCTGAGCATCAATGGCGAAAGTTCCAGCCTTGTTACCGTCGATAATATCGTATCTCAAGGGAGCTCCTTCGGTGGTGTCAGGATCGATGGCATCGACGCGTATGACAGCGACGTTTTTGTACGTGGGTAGTAGGAGGGTCGTGTTGTAATCATTCCGCAAGAATTTGGGTGGGCAATCATTGACATCGGTGACGGTGATGATGACTTTGGCAGTAGTTTCGGAGGACAATTTGGGTTTCCCAAGGTCCGAAACTTTGACGTGAAATACGAAGGTTGGCACGGTTTCGTGATCGAGATTCATGACCGTTCTGATTGCCCCGGTGCTGGAATCAATTTGGAAATATTTTCTCGGCAAATCCTCGACGATGTCGTAATTCAGAAGAGCATTTAATTCAGAATCTGCATCCTCGGCTTTGATGACGAGCGGAGTGCTCAAGTTAGTCAAAACGAACGATCCGATGTTGACACCTTCGCTGATTTCCCCGCTGTAAAGAGCCTGCAGGAATCTCGGTGCGTTGTCATTGCGATCGAGCACGTGAACGATGACGTTACAGCGAGCGGTTGAGCCGGCCATGTTCGTTGCAGAAACTGTCAGATTGTAGAACTTCACTTTCTCGTAATCCAATGGATTTTTCGTAACGATAACTCCGGTGCTTGGATTTATGAAAAATGCGTCGTCTTTGTTGCCACGACCGAGCTCAAATTGCAAGGATGATGTGCTACGAGCTTCCACGTGCTTGACGTAAGCGCCGATCTGTTGGTTCTCGTAAATTTCTGCTGCCATTTCACGCTCGACGAAACGAGGTGGCGCGTTGTCTGCCATTGTTATCATCACGTGAACGGGCACCGTGTTCGATAGCGGAGGTGTTCCGTGATCAGTAGCTTTGACCAGCAATATATACTCGGATGTTGTGCCAAGATCGAGCTCCCTCGCGACTCGAATGAAACCCAGATCGGTATCGATGGTGAAGACATTACCAACGTTTCCGGAAGTGATGGTGTACGTTATTCTCGCGTTTTCACCGCGATCACGATCGATCGCATAAACCTGAACGATCGCAGTGCCGATCGGCGAGGTTTCGTAAACTTTTCCTTGTATTATTTCGCTTATAAATTCCGGTGTGTGATCGTTGTGATCGTGAACGGTAACGATTACTCTCGCGTAATTACGTTTGGCAGGTGTGCCCTGATCGCGTACCATCACCGTCAACACGTGTTCCTCGATCGTTTCTCGATCCAAATAATCGTTTAGCGTTATCGTACCGGTCACTGAATCAACGTGAAATATCCTGAGCGATTCTTGCGACTGAGCCGCGTGCAGACTGTAAAAAACTTTTTTATCCTCGTCCTCATCGGACGCGTGCAGCTGCAATACCGTTTCACCTTTTTCCACATTCTCCGATATGTCGACGCGGTACGTCGATTCTGAAAATTTTGGCCTGTGATCGTTTATGTCGATCACGTTGACGAACAACTGCGTCCGGGACTCGTGGCTACCGTCGCTCGCCGATATCGTCAAATTGTAGGAATTTTGCGTCTCCCAATCAAGCTTCTTTGCTAATAACACGTTCCCGTTGTCACGACCAATAAAAAACTCGTCTCGTTTGTCTCCTTCTGATGCATCGATTGCCGAAAACAGAGAAACAGAAGCAAAGACGATGAAAAATTGCACCGGCGAACGAAAGTTTTGACGATTATAAGTATCCTCGTGCTATTAGCGTTTCTCAAAATTTCTCAAAATCAACATCGTTCTTTTTAAACCCAGCAACGATTGTAAAATTATTATTTTTTAAAATAAGCTAATATTTTTCAAGTGTTCAAATATTGCATCGAACCAATACTTTCATTTAATCGATTCCTTTTAATTTGACATTCGAAACGATTCATTAAACATACAAATTCATGAGTCACTCTAAAAATTGTGGCACCAAGCATAAGTTTTTCATTTTCATTCCAAGAACTTCGTGCGACATCTTTCCAGTGATTTCTCCGACATTCTATAGAGTATTGAACTTTTTAGTGTACAGTGGAAGAAAAAAATATCGAAAGATGATTACGTACCGACAATGTCGTACCAAAGCGTATCGCCATCCTTGTCGGTGGCTTGAGCAAGCGCGACGAGAAAGCCAACTTCGTCGCTCTCGGTGACTTCCGCAGTCTGATTGTTTATTCGGAATATCGGTGGATTCTCGGACTCCTTTGGTGCTTCGACAACTTGAACGGAAACGCGAGTCTGATGACTTCGCTGTGGTTCGCCATTATCAGCTGCTTTGATCTGCGAGGAACAGAAACGATGTGTCAGAAACAAGGAAATTGGACGAGAGTTCGAATTTCCGATTAAATTTGTGTAATTCACGCGTAAATATGTACGTTTTTAAAATAATCAATGAAACGTCGATTGAGTAAGTATTCTTGAGTGAGAACAAAGTCAAGTTATCTTCTGTCACCATCGTCAATAATCCTCACCATCATTTCGTATTCTTGGCCAGCTTCGAATCCACGCTGAGAGTAAACCATGCCCGTTGTCGGATGAATTTTGAATTTTCCCTTTCCCCGTCCGCCCTTAATGCTGTATTGAATTTTACCGTTCTCACCGACATCCTTGTCGCTTGCCAAAACCTGTCATCAATTAAAGTAATTAATGAATGATGAATTCATGAAAAATCCAGGCGTAATAGTGAGATAATACGTGAAGGATCAATGCCCCGATACCGTATCTGCTTTACTCCTTTTTTCTCATCTTCGCACTACTGTAACTTTGGTACTTGAGAGCAATTGGTAATATAAATAAAATGAGAATAATGATCGTAACGTTAGTAGCCCGCAGTCTACGGCCCAAGTGAGATTCACAGTTTTCTATGTTTGTTATGATACGTACATTACTCTTTGGTATATCTTCTTTATGTTTTATTTCACTACCACCTCGTACGATTTAATGTCATCGATAGAAAAAAAAGAGAATCGTTGCGACGATAAGTGTTCCTTGACACGAGAAACGGAGACGAAAATTTCGAGCTACGTAGGGCGAATCGGAAGAATAAGAGAAACGGAAAAGTTTTTAATTTGTTGGAAAATAGAAAGGAGGACTCGTAATACTTTTTGGCTAACGTATGGAACGGGCCAATTCGCCTTACAATCTTCTTCGACTTTTAGAGACCATTGAATCATCGAGATTGGAACTCGTGCAGTATTTTCACCGTACAGGGGGGTATTACGTAATATTGCCCGACTCAAACTTCTATACCAATTGTTCGCAATCTCGGGAACTAACGTATACGTTATTATTACGTGCATCAACTTCCAACGTTTGAGTCTTCCTTTTTCTCTTCATCCTCCGAGTCTTACTTTTATATTTCTCCGTCTCTCTCTCTCTCTCTCTCTCTCTCTCTCTTTTTCTCTTCTCTTCCTTATTTATCGGACGTGATAATACGAATCATGAGTACAGATATAAGTGTATGCTGTAACTTAAATGTAGCCATTTTACTTTCAATTTTCGGAGCTTCTTGCAACCAGCGAGCATCGCCATTCACATTCTTTCATGCGTCACATTCATGGATTGGGATGCAGTGTACTTTCGATTAACGGTCTTTTCAATTATTCTATTTAATAGCCGAACCCCTCGAAATCCAATTTCAATTTCTCTATACAAATATGCCATGAAAACTTACATCGTATAAATCATAATAAGATTTTATGACGACTATATAAATTTGATTTATCAGAGTACCAATGGATTTTCATCTGAATCATTTTTCTTTGTAGTTGTGATCTAAGAATAATCAAAGTGCGAATCTACATAGAATTAACGCCAGCAAGACTTCAATCTACAAACTTTTTAGATCACAATCGTACGATTCGGCTATATGCGTATTCGAATAAATATTTCAGGATAAAGAAACTCGATAAAAACATTGTCGTCGGTGAGCCGAGTGTTTTCGTGACAAAACTGCAAAGAGTGGTCTTCAATATCATTTTTCTATAACCAACTGATTGAAAATTAGTCTAATCAAAGTTAGCACAAAGTTGTCAGCCGTATTGTAGTGTTTTTTGTCTCAAGCAGCAGCTGAGTGTTGGTTGTACGTGTAGTGTGATAAACTCAATAACGGGGCGACAGAGAGGAACATTCTTGGACTTTTGTCTCGTTTGTGCCCCAGGAATTATACCGAAGTGTATATCTACGGATATATATGCTAACTGGAACACGTAACATTCAGTAATGAAAGGGGTGCACATACAGTATAGAATCACATACGCGTGGGCAATTAATAAAGGAACGTGGAGACCATGAGCGAGGGGAAGAAGTGGAAGGAGAAAGAGAGACAGGAGAGAAAGAAGAGAGAGGACACACCGTGGCGGTAATTGAATACAGGAACAAGGATACGAGAGATAACGTTGTGATGGGTAAATCGGTGAAATTATTAGTCGTGAATATACACGTGAAGGAACGCGATACTTGCAGCGAGGATATACAGAGATTCAACGAGCTGATTATAAATGCATGGATTTTCCCTAACGGGCATTTACAGGGATACACGTAACATTGGGCTTGCATTAACTTATAATGACGAGTACAATAATTAATGCATGAATAATATATATGAAGATATATGGATAAACATTCCACGTACAATATACTATATGCATGTGTAACAGAAAGCATTTGATATCGTATTATACATATATATATATGTATATGAATAAATATATATGCGGTATCCAAGAACATTGGCGAAGCCGTATAATCCCGGGTAGAACGCAAATCTAGCCCGCCCAATCATTAATTCGTATATGCCACGGATTATTCATTATTTAATTAATCAATCGTTTAATTGATTAATTAGGGATTAATCATTGTTATGCGAGAATTATAAGTATTATTTTTGTTTTACGGTTGCGTCAGATTTTGTTTTTTTTTTTAATGTTTCTTGCAGTTTTTCTTTGTGTCGATTCTTATCTGTTGTGGTTTTTCTTTTGTTTTTTTCTTTTTCATTTATTTTTTAAATTTTCGTGCCGAGGTTCCTTACCCTGAAGCAATGGTCTCCTGACACGCTGTCGGGGCTAAATGTCTCCCAAGTTCCATTCTCGAGTAAGGTATCGATCGAGAGGTCGTAAGCCCGCGAGCGGTTCCTCGATTTCTGTCGAGAACGAGATTAGAGCTTTTTTTTTAGCCTTTGCCTCAAACGAGAAAATAATTATCCCATTGATTCGTTGCTGTGCGTGTGTGTCTGTGTGTGTGTTTATCCCCGTATTTATTTACTCGTGAGAGTGTCTGTATGTCGGTGTGGGTGCCGCGTATTTTTCGTTCGTTCCGTTTAATTGATATTAATGGCTTCTCATTTCGCTCACCCTCGTTTCCAATGTTTCTCGTGTGAGCTCGGATTCTTTCCATTAAAAAATCATTGAAAATTAAACCACGCGGAATTTTCTTCACATACCGATCACGAATGCTGCGTTACTTGTGCAAATTACGCTGAATCCGTTGAAGATATTTAACAACGTTGCTCATCGTTATAATAATGAAATAACAATAAAAACTAATATTAAAATAAATACAATTATAATAATCATAACAATAAATATAATAATAATGATAATATTAATAATCTTGATAGTAACATAAGACAGTGTTAAGGGTGAATTTGTGCAGCTCGGTGAATAGGGAGTCTCACATGTGTTGCGTTCAATGTGATGTCGACGCGTGCTTACGCTGTACTTGAACGGTTGTATTTTATGAATAAATAATGTTTGTAACCGAATCAGCACTGCACGAATAAACTTATTTAGAAAAACTTGAAGACACGATTTTAGCCATTTTTTTCATTAGAATTGAATAATTGATCATTGACTGCCAGTGAGTGACTGAGAGATGCTAAAGGCGTGTACGCATCGACAGTGTGACAGTTGAAATGCTGAAGAAAATGTGAACGAATTTATTGCGATTTTGACTGATACATTTGTTTGGCTTACAAATGCTTTTTTCGAACGATGCTGATCGGTGGTGCAGGTTGAGTTAGAGAATATATTTATATCGCAGGGAGCAAGCCTACGCGGAGGAACGAATGTGCCATAATTGACGAGCACTTCTATATGTTTTGTGTGCATTGAGAATTTTTAATTTCCTTTCTCGAAGCTGTGTGCAAAAGCGGACTCTTCCCGAGGGGAACGTAATTTACAATGAAATTGAAAAATGGAAAGAAATTTATGGCATATTCGATTAATCCACGAGGGAGACAGGAGAAACCCATCAATTTATCAGTCTAACAAAGGGCGTTGGGGTGGGCACAGGTCGATCGGTATTTTTGTTGCTGTACAATTGGTCATATCGATATCATACAAATCGAGCCAGTCTATGTGCTTTACATTGTACGGGGGGGAGGTAAGTGATTTCGTAAAAGCGACGCATGAAAATTTGAGTAAATTCATTTTTTGTTTTTCATATTTTTAATTAAACTTGTAAAAATTTACCTGAAATAGCGGCTTTTCGGAATCCATCGATGCTGGTATCCTCGCTGTGTAAAACTTCTGCTCGAATTCTGGACCGTGATCGTTGATGTCTTCGACCTGAACGACCACGCGAGTTGTCGATGATAAAGAAGGCCTTCCATCATCTCTTATTGTCACCTGGAATCGATTGTGAAAAATGATCGCTGTTTAATCACCGATTCACTAAATTCTTCCCTCGTTGTTTCGCATCGATTGAGCGTGGAAGTAATCAAACAGGAGAATCAAAATATTGAACTCTAATTCTTGAATACGATTCACTTTCCTTCCGCATTGGTAAGGAGAACATTTTGTCAAAGTATACTCGAAACACCAAAATGAATTCTTTGATTTATGCCAGTCCCACTCGGAACAATTCGTAAAAAAAATTCTAATAAAGTTGATAAAAAAAAAGCTGGTGAATACGATCGGAGAACTACCTCGTTGTGCTATACAATAAAGAATAAAATTTCTGTACCACCGTCACACCTTTCTAGATTAAAAATGAAAATTAAATGATTCAACGAACCTTTCAAAAAGTTTCTATTAAATTAAAACGAACAGTCGGCGAGTGAAAATATCTGTGAAAATGTCTGCAGAGGAGAGAGAAAAAGAAGCTGAAAAAGAGGGTTTCGCTCGACTCGTTTGAATCTTTATTCGAGTGTCAAGACTCGCTATTACGAGAAGTTATTGGAAGGAAACGAGTATGTTTTCTACTTCTAGTGGTTTCACTGCACCATCCACACGTGGAAATCGATCTTCTTAAATGCAGGAAGAGCTTGTCGTATTATTCAATGTCTTGGAGGAAAAGCTTCTAGAAACGAAGAGTGTAGAAAGAGAGCAAAGAGAGAGAGAGCACACACGTTACATTTTCCATGGTGCATGTCTAACACGTGCAGTGAATTAGGGTTAGCCAAAGTTCGTTTTCCAAGGGAAGATCTCGGCTGTAAACGGTCCAGTTAGGTTAACCCTCTTCACTGCGGTATTTCTCAGTGATGGGGATGCAAACACACGTAGCCAAATTGACGTGTATATGCACGAATACACGCAGCCACACGAACGAGGCTGATTTTTTACCGAAAACTCGATGTGGAAACGCTATTAGTCTTGGTCATAGAGATACAGACATAGACGCATATACGTACGGAAGAGGAAAGTTTTGCAAGGGTAGGAAAGTGATGCGCGGTGCTTGAAACGGTACGAGGGAAGCTCAAACTTTTACTCACGCGAGTGTATACCGTACAAACACTACTTATAGGTTTATATCTGTATAAGTGTGTATACGAATGAATGTATACGTATATTGTTCACTAAAGGAGTGTTTACCGGTCTCCTCGCAGTGATTAAACCGCTGGTTTGGGAGTTTCAACGGGTTTATATAACTCACTCGAATGATCGTGGAAATAGTTTGCAGCACAAACTGTATGTCTTAAATACATAAAATTGCATGCGTTCCAGCTGCAAAGATACGTTTTATTAACTGTCGTTTCATATCTCTCGCGCAATGCATAATTTCATTTTAAACGAAAGGTTAAGATGATTTCGGAGGCTTGGCGAAGGGCTCTAAATAAGTATACTCATTGGTGACTCAGAGAGGCTGAAGAAAGCGATCATTTTTATCCTGCCATTCTGCGTTTTTTTTTTTTTTTCGTTCATTTTTATGTTAGCCTTGGCGAATGCGCGCTATTATCCTTTCTTCAAGAAAATTCTTCGGCCCGCCAAGGGCGAAATAAGCGTCTTGGCAAACACACTATTACCGCTCTTTTATGGTGAGAGAATCATCCGAGAGAGCAAAAATTTGCTCAGACCTCGGCCTACACACGCTACCGGCATTTATCTTCGGGCTTCGACGATTCGCCTCGGAGCCTACGCATACAGATATGCTATTTGAGGCCACCGTCTTCTGCTTCGTGATATTGAGGGCTCTGGCCAGCTATATAATTCGCCGGAGGAAAATAGGGAGAAGAATTTTGGAACATTGACTACTGGCGAACAAAAGGGCTCGACTCGCATCGTGTATTACGGAGTGGATCATGAAAATCGTGTCCTTCTGCTCGTCACGGAAACATTTTGGCGTCTGGGATGAGAAAAAATAAAAAATCAAATGAGCAGCAAAGAAGAACCGAAGAATGGCCAAGGTTCGAAATAATTCTTTCAAGTAGATCGATTCCATGACTGTTCGGACTTTTGCACTGTGCTCCCTCGGATGCAGAATTCGACTCGAGAAGCAATCATTTCGTTCGATCAGCTGCTCAATTCTGGAACTCGGCTATAAGGATACCTTCGGCTTTCGTTCTTTGAAATATCACGAAGGAGGCAACATCAGCACCTGCCCTGTCAAATTACAGAGCAGAGAATTTATAAGAATATTTTTGTACACCGCAAATCGATTAGGGCATTCTATTCTTTGCCTGGCACAGTTTATTCGCATACAGAGCCTGCTGCTCCTGCTTTACAGAACCACAGAATTTCATCCTTTCAATATAATTTTCTCTTCGCTTCTCACTCAGGTTAACTGTTTTCGACGAGCCAACGAGATGAGAGAACCCATTGACTGCTCCAGCACAGACTCGCCAGCAGAGAAAGCTTTCTGTTATCGAATTGTAACAGCGTGAAAGATCTTGCCCTCGCGGTATCGGCTTTACGTCACTCTTCTCTACAATTATTGCAACAGCTATATCTCTCTCGCTTTCTCGATATGTTTCTGTTCGTGTACATTCATAGGAATGGAGCTTACTCGGCATTATTGAAGTGAATTATGTTTGGATAAATTTTACTTGAAAGAGATGAATAATTATCGAATTGACGGATTCCGATTGATGATAAATTCTGTAAATTTACGAAAAAATCGAAAATTATTGAAAATCTATTGAAAATATTTCTCATGAGTGAACTTCACTTTCGCGAATGATCAAATTATGGAAGAATCTAATGAAAATCAGCTCATCCGCGTACAGTGCTCAGAATCTCCTGGATGCGTATACATTTATTTTGAGAATATTGCTAATATTGGAATATTGAGTCAAACAAAAGTAGCAAATGCTTTGAAACGAATTAGCCCTAAACGTATAAGATTTGAAAATAAAAATCTGTAAATTATGCCAACATTTGATGTTTCTCGAATAAAATGTGGCTTTTCTGCGCAATCGAAGATACAAGGAGAGTGCAAAGTCTGTTCGATTGCAAGATCGTTCTAGATCGCAGCGAAAAGTCCCTTTGCTCGAGAGATCGAGCGTGCAGGTAAAGTGGATGTCATTGGTATGCAGATTTTTCGTATTGGGAGCAAATACAGGGCGAAAAGACCGTTGGGTCTTCCCCTACCGTGGAGTGCCGGTTCCCCGCCGGCTACCGATTGGAAAACGCTTATGGTGAGGTTAAGCGTATGGTCGTTCGAGCTCGGTTTTATAGATAAACGTTATATCCCTCTCTTGTAAACGTTTGAATAGTGAACGTCGCTCGCAGGGTCAAATGCATCGTGTGCATACAGCGCGAGAGCGCGAATAAACGAGAGGGTGTAACTTAAGACGAGAAACCATCGGAGTTACGCCCTTTTGCTGTATTATTTCATGTACCGCTGCTGAAAAGACACGAACAGTGCTCGATAGAATAAGCTTTGAAGCGAAGGGTGATCCGAAAGATTAGCCGGGAGGCGAACTTGTCGACATTTTTTCTCGGTATTTCTTAAGTTTGCGATTTTTCTACGTCTATATTTGTATATGTTTAGTAGATGGGGTCGAAGGCGGCAAGAAAATTGGCGCGGGTCACAGGACTGAACTATTTCAGCGGTGACCTATATGTCGGTAATCTTTGCCTATCTCGACGAGATTTTTTCATAACAAGACGGAAATCAGCGTTGAATAACTAGTGGATTAATGCTCGAACGATTTCGTAACAAAGCAGTAAAAAAAAAGTGTACGCGATAGCGGAGTCAACGTAGCGTGTGACAGGCCGGATGATTGCGAGAATAATTTAAGAAAAGTGCGCTCAGAATTTCGATTAAATATCGATCGAACTGCGGAGGTATATGCAAGGAGTTTTCAGATGAATGGAAAAAGCTCTTCTATTCGGCCGGCGTCCGCCTCGTCATTATTTTCTTTTCACTTTTATTCGCTTGACGGAGTTTCCATGCAGGCCGAAGATGGAAAACTTTTTTCTCAACTTCGGATAATATACTTCTGTGTCAACGACAGAAAAAGAAGGACAAAAGAGATACGGAGGAAGGAAGGCGAGATGGAAAGAGATCGCGGAGCAGGCCGTGGATAATATTGACGATACGAAAGTTTGCTTGTTTACACTGTAATAAAAGGGGAATGAAATATAATAACAGAGTACTTACGGTGGTGATCGTTGCCCCAAGGTCTTGAAACTTTCAAACATATACACCACCAACAAATCAACTGCATTAAGTACGACGCAAAATCTCGTCTTCGAAACAGAGTTTACTTCAGACAATTGCTGTAACTATGCTTACGCTCGAAACTAATTGCTTGTCAACCGCAGTGTGCTATATTACCGTAAAGCACCACCAAAATCACTATGCTCCCGGTCTTTCAGCTTCTTCATAAGACGAGGAAGAGCTGTTAAATCGATAAAATATAATTACACGAATGAGGAAATTGAATTTAAATCAGCAAATATAGTGTCGTTGAGAGAGACTATTTTTTCCAATTATTTTTAAAACGCTTGCAGTCTCATTAATTTATTTTTTTCATTTTCACCGAGCATGACGGGAATAAACGACGGTAGATATTACATATGAATAATAATATCCTTGCAGAGCACCGCACCGCGCGCTTCATCCTCATTCGCTGCTGGCCCGAAACCACATCAGACTTGGAACTTATATTTCCCGAGCAATTCGCGAAGACGCTGACTAAGCTCGATATTTTTCCAAGCCCCCCGGTCCGTTTGCTTGGCCCGAATGGCCAAGAAATTTGCGGGAAATTCTCGTGAAAAGCATATATTACACACGGGCGAGGTGTATAATATATGAGAATAGAAAAATTCCTTTTCCTCGAGGTGTACAACGAAAAGCTAGAAAGCGAGAGTGCGAGAAGCTACCAGCATTATTAATGCTTGCGGTAAAGCATTGCGGCGAAAATACCTTTTGCAACTGGCTTTTATTCAGGTGAGGAATCGACCCGGAATATACATACATACCCGCGTCACAACGGAACACGAAAGAATTTGAAAAATCGTGGCGATTAATATAAAGATTCTGTGGCGATGCAACCAGGTGGCAACACGAGAGTTCTCAGTTTAAGGCTGCTTCGTGGTTAGCCACACCATATACTACGCGGGCACGTTAAGAAGAACGCGGTTTAACTAAGTCTTTTCTGTGCAAACTGAGCTCTATTTTTCTCAAGTTATAAAAATAAATATTCCTCACATTTTTGCAGCGAACTATTTCATTCTTGTCACTTTCGTTTCAATAATTCAAGAAGTTCAATCTTATTATAACACACTTGAGCTTTTATATAGATAAAAGTTTGAGCGTCCTTAATGAAATAATCTACAAAACAATTCGGACAAATGGAAGGTATTGAACGTGAGAAATGAAATTATCTTGATAAATGTCTCATGAACATTCACATTCGAAAAACGTCCATTGATACACAACTTTTCATACGAATCTGAATCCATACAAAATACTTTCCGTCCGGTCCGTATAGTCTGGCGAGATAACTCTCACCACGCACTGCCACCAACTCTTGCATCCTCACACACGCGAGCGCCAGGAATTCAGCTCTCGTTAAAGGAATATACGGTCGGTGTAAAAGCAACTAGCTCTAGAAAATATAGTTTGACCTTAAGACCACGTTACCACAGCCTCACGTGTACAGGGTGTCCAACAAGAATGTGTGGACGTTGATGGATTGGTATTTCGCCACGAACAAAGCAGTAGAACCAATGGAGGTTTCTATTCAAAGTAGACACTTGTAGTTAGTATGTAACGCCCATTCGTTACAGAAAAAATGCAAATATCGGAGTAAAATATTATTGGTTGTATGTCGACGTCATTTTTAATGGCAAATGGAGATGAAACGAAATCGATAAGTGTTTGTATCATGAACAAATCCCATCAGTCTCACGTGAATTGCAAACAACCGATTTACTGTTTTCCACACGCTTTTATTGGACCCCCTGTGCATGTGTACAATGGTCGCGACTGTGGACCAGTTCTCCACGAATGTAAGCTCGATCTCTGGTGAAAAACGCATCTATGCACTGGCGCATACAGATGTTCAAACGTTCGCTGTGTGAGTGCACGCGTACAAACAGTCTCTGAATCCTACTGGAAAGACCAGAGTCCGAGTAGATATTTTCGCCTCATTTTTGTGCAAATTTTTTTCCATCACAAATATTCATAACCGTAGAATTTTTATTTTACGCATAAAGCCGGCTCTCCAGTATATAAAGCCTGATAAAACGATAGAGTGATTTCCAATGGAGGACAAATATTTTTCATACGTTTATACGATTTGGTTGATACGAAAATATAGCACACCGTGAGCACGATTCCATCTCAATTCACTGGCGTTTGATGACGTGTTTTTTTTATCACGTAGACGCGATTATTACCGGGTTTTGCGACCGATTTTTTTTTCGTGATAAAATGCAGATTCCAGGTTGATACTTTTGTTCAAATTTGCATATTTCTATATTTTATTCAATTCCAGTGAAATTAAGGGATTTATCAGTCAGAGTTCGGTATTCGATACTTTTTATTATTTCCAGCCCCTCGAACGTAAATCCAGGCTATTTTTTGTCACTCAAATACTCCGTCGTTTTGAGCCCTCGTTATTATACGAACACCTTGTAAAAAGAGGAACATTGCATTCGGTAAATCGTTTTCGTAGCTGTAACGCGATCGGGACGCTCTGTTTAGCCTGGAACAATGAAAATTTGCATGCAGCAAAGTTCTTGCATCGTCTCTTCTATCCATTTCTCTCTCCCTCGCCCTTTCACGTCGTCTATGTAAGAGATGAACGCGAAGTAATATAATCTCCCGTCGTGAATATAATGGTAATATAGTTTCTTGGTGATATTATCGGTGCGTAAACAGCAACAGGGGAGAGCACAGAGAAGAGTATTATAAAACAACTCTTCGAGACAAGCAGCAGCTCTCTTACACAGGTTTCTTATGGTGTGTTATGAAAGCGTATGTTTATAGCAGGCAAGGTGTACATTTGCATGCAATCTTTGATGCACCTCAAGGATTGTCGAGTCTCATGCTTTTGCGATTGAAATATTCATGTATAACATACGTATAACGCGTGCATATTACCATGCGGAATATTCCCTTTGAGAAATATGTCTTCAGTCTTCGGAGGAATATGTGCTCAGTATTTCTCGAAATACCAACAGACGCGTGTACTTTTTATCTGCATAGTTTCATGCTTTGCAGCTTATCATGAGATACGTTTTTATGCGGTTTCGAATTTATCATTAACGATTGTAGGATATATTTTATAAGGCAGGAATCCAAAATGGTCTTCATGTACGCGCACGGTTGGCATGATTAGCGTAACGAATGTTTGGTTATTCGAGAACGATATTTTAATATGATACCGCAGCAGGATTTTTGCATTCGTAATCGTAAATTGGGATCTCATCAAATAAAGAAGGTGGTAGCTGCGTTATAATTTTCGTGCAGATATCGATTTTTCAAAAATTTTATTATTTAGGTATATCTTGTCAGCTCAATAAAGTCTGTGGATATTTTTAGAGTGATTCTTCCAAATGGTTTTTTTTGGCAATGTCATCGACTTCCACTTGCACTTCTTTCAGGTTTTTTCAAATCTTTTCATTTGATCGAAGATATACGAACTACGAATATCGAGCATTTAGTGTCGCAAAAACATGTACTTTTGTACTTTTGTTGAAATTTTTAAGAATCGGCTAAAATTCAAATATGGTGCAATAATAACCTTCACAGACCGATTGTCAAAATTTCAAATCGATTCACCATTCAGTTTTCGAAATATTCGCGATTAAAAATGGGTCATTTTATACGCGATGCCTGTACTTAAGACGTCGCTGGATATCATTTTGTTTACATTTTTGTTACCGACTCTAAACGGATCTTACGACTTGAAAATAAAACCAGTCGTGTATTCAGTACTATCGTGGGATTAATATTAATGAAAATGGGAATTTTTGGCCATCTAGTTTCGGATATAGCGACTGATGAAGCGTGTTAATTTTACGTGACCTTTCTCGATTGAATTGCCATTTGAACACTTTTTAACTTATTTCCTGATGAATCAATAAGATTTCGGGAAAAACTGACACTTTGACGCTCGACTCTACGGTAATACTGGAGAATGGCATTGTTGCCCCGATTACAGCGCCACTTTCTATATGTGCGTAAGAGACCTATTCGTGCAGGAGGCGTGATTATGTAGCACAGGCCGAGTGTTCAAGTTTTGACAAAACCGTGTAGCCGACAAAGCATTGGATTTCATTGTACGCCGCGGCCCAAACTTTTAGCTCGTACGTGTACATACGAAACTACCTTAATGATCAGAAAACCGTTGCCTATAGATGCAGTGACAAATGTTAAGAAATATTGTCGTTGACGTCCGAAGGCCCTAGTGCTGTTTATCAGTGGTTTCGATATTTTGAATTGTATTTCATATCTGGCTGCAGTCTTAGAGGAGAGAACTTTTTTAATTTATAGAAGATGATGACGGTTACGTTGAAGATGCTCTCCAAGGAATCCGGCGTTCTCTTATCCATTTCCTCATTGCCATCGCCTTTAGATCGGGAGCAATTCAATATTCCACAGTCGATACCAAACTCTTCGGTTATCGTTAAAGGTTCATCCCCGTCAGATGAGTGGGACCGAGATAGAAAGAAACGCGAAATTGATCTCATCTTAAATCGATTTCCCTGCAGACTTCACACTGGCTGCATGGCGTTTTTGATTGAAATAAAAGTGGGGAAAAAAACTCATTACTGACGGACAGGATCTCAAAATAAGCATAGAAAAAGCGAACGAAAATATTTCGCTGCAATACTTATTCTATCCAATGCGCAGCAACTTCTCTTAACGTATTTGATTTTACGTTGAAACGATGAAAATTTAACGGAAAAGAAAAATTGTAAAACAAACTTCTCGAACAATGCTATATGTGGAAAATCGTTTTCATATTTTCTGTTCTCAATTATTGTTGTTCCTCTAGCTCCACCATTTTATCACGTCTCCAGCCTCTCCCCCTCTCTCGCTTTTTCGTCCCATGAACTTGGTAAAATATGCCACTTTTGCATCTCATTACTCGATCTCAATGAACAATTTATATTGAATATACAGCTCCACATATATGTACGACGAAAGTGCAACATTTTTAGCAACAAAATATACAGGTGAGGAACATGGGAGAACACAAAAAGACACGGGAAGCAAACGAACGATTGCAGCAAGCAATTCAAACAGACGCGTAATGGAGAGCTGAGCGAGAGAGAAAATGGTGAAATAAAAAAAGAGGATAAGATAGTAAAATTGGAGGTACTGGAGAGCGGAAGGAAAGAAAAGCTTCGGAATACTTGTTATATATATATATACGAGAACAAAGGAGTGGAGGAAGCGAATTCTCGAGTGAGAAAGCCTCGATTGAACTGCAGAAGAATCGTTGGCGTGAAATTCGTTGAAAACTCTCTCGGACGGGTTTTCGAAGAGTGTAGAGGAGCTGACGCATTTGATACTGCTACAAGGAGCGAAGAAGTTTTGTGATCAAGACTCTCGTTTTCGTCTGCGGAACTACCTGTTCAACATATATTTATATATATTAATATATAAAAGTGTGCAATTGTCGGTGTAAGTTTTTCCCGGCTACAATTTTTTTCGCTGGGCTCGCTATATTAAGTCGAATAAGCCAAGGGCGCTGTTTCTACTTTGCGTTCTACCACGTTGCCTCACGCGGCCGTGAGGGGGCGCTTCCTTCTAACGCGTACTCGAGAAATTTAAGTGCAAAGAGCCAAACTTATGTACGTGCCGTTCGCGTGCTGATAGAGAAAAGAAGCGAATGGGAATGAGCGGTGTCGTTACTCATGCCATTCGCTCACGATTCTATTGCTCTCATCGAAACTTCTCGTTTTTCTATCGCGCTTTCTTTATTGTTTCTTTACATCGAAACTTTGCACTCTCGAGGTAGTTTTCATTGGTGCTTAAAAAGCGTATATGTTTGGCCTGTGCATTACGAGATTTCTGTTAAATTTGTGAAGGAAAATGAAGAGGTGGTAATTGAATGAGAAAGTATTGAAATATTTTTAAACGAAACTTGGCAGGGCTTGTGCAAGCTTGACTTTTGATTAAGTACTGCTCGAAGCTGAGCGGTAAGCAAGCAGCACGTGAACGTTCAATATTTTATCGCGGATAAAGTGGCAAGTGGTAGCTTATTTACTACGTTTCAATCAAGTTTCCGTTGAACTGTACAGTTACTCGAAGAACACCAGCAGACACTGCTTCGCAGACACTGAGAAGCTACTGCAGCGAGGATTAACGCCTGGGGCATTGGACGCGCTCGGTATACAGCGCAGAGTTTGGCTACGAGTGACGTACTTCCGGGAAAACTTGCGGTGTGTGCTCGCCCCGTTGAGTAAAACCCACCCTCTTCAACATCGTGCCTTCCCGAGACGACGTATTTGCGCGTATCCTGAATTTCCGACGGTGGGCCAACTTTCCTATATATATTATGTCCCATTTACCCGGCAAATCCCTGTTGTCAACCAACCCCCTATTCCTGGCCAACGAACCAACAGCTGCAGTAGCTCCACCGTTCACCTCTCGCCATCCATTTTGACCCGTTCCTACGAAGTACTCTCGCAAGTCCCCTCGAGAGCTTTTCCTCTCTCTCTCTTTCTTTCTCCTCTTTTCGCCCGTGTTTCTCATCTTACTTTTCAATCTCAGTAAGCACGATACGATTTTCCTTCTCATTTCAACATTAAATAGACCAAAGGTATGAGGTTGAAACGAAGCTAGTGCTGATGCGACTAAGGGCTAAGACGAAAATGAGGATTTTTCCTGTCACGACTACCGAACGAAACTTTTCGCTTCGGAGCACAAACCAACCCACTCGATTAAATGGACTCGACGAAAATTCAATCTCGTCACGACTAAATTAGCACGTCCGAATACTCGGTGCTGCAAAATCGTCTTTACCGATGTCAAGTCTTGTTTTCGACAAACGCAGAATACCCAGAGATCCGATCAACATTGCCCATCATTACACTCCCAACCCCATTGATCGATCTTTATTCTACGATAGAAATACAGTAGCGAAAAAGATGAAATTCAAAAGAAAATAGACTTGGAAGCTAGTGCACCTTCCTGAAATAAAACCCTCGTGAATTTATCGGTAAACAAGTTTTTCTTTTAAAGGACTCTTTTCCTGACCTCACGCTCATATTGTAAGCCAAGGGAAGCCTTAGGTCAGGACTAGCTGTATATAAAGCCGGAGTAAGATATATACGCGTCGAAAATCTTTCTGTTGCGCATAGTCGAGTGGCTGTAATGGCGGTATAACGGTAAGAATGATGGTCCGAGAGCTCCAAGTTTGCCATGTATACGTGTGTTGCGCGGATGATGTAGCTACAGTTCGACGATGCTATCGGCCACTCTAGCGCAAAGATATATATTCTTCATTACCTCTCTTTCTGTCGTCTCGGGTGGTTTATGATAATTGAACTCGTAGATAATACGGATTTATAATTACCGTTCGTCCCTCGTGACCGCGAGAAGAGTCTAAACACTTTGCTCACGTTATACATTGGGCAGCCCGTGCTAAATGAGCGGGTATCCGCAGGAGGAAACCAATGAAAAATGGACGATGGCGAGCGTTTATTAGTTCTACTATAAAACGATTCGATTTGCGCATCAGTGGCATTTTATTTGCCAAGAGAAAACCGATGATATTCGTGTTGCTTCTATTTGCAGCGCGGCTCGATTAGAGCCGGAGGAATGTTATTATTTTCTCGTCAATATCCTCTGCTCGGGCAAAGCCACGCCTTTTATTCAATGTTTAACACTAAAAATGGTGCACTCATCAAACGAGATAGAGGGAACATTTTTTTTCGAGATACTCGTGGAGTTTGATTTTATTACCGACCAGAAAGAGGCTCCTCTCTGCGAATACGATGCGAACTGCTCGACCCGTTGGATCCTGATTAGAGAGGAAACATTTGCCTCCGGACTAATTTCGTCACTATGAAATATAAGCGGCGGAGTGGAAACTGGGTAACACCTCGACAATTTGCGCAATTGTGCAAGGACCAACGCTCTGTCTTTCATCGAAAACGTCATCAAACGAGACGCTGGCTCGTTTTGTTAATTTAATTAATTGAAGGTGTTTGTACTCTGAGAACTACGACATTTCAGTCGTTCCCGGTTACACTCGCAGCAAGTACACAGCAACTCGTGTGTATATAATGATGGAATTTCTCATCCTTTCAGCATTACTTCGGTCGAGGGTTGAATTCGACGTTCCCATTAATCATAACTCTCCATCTACGACTCATCCGGTTCGCATCTTCTTGCGCATTGCTTCCAGAATTTCTGTACAATATACTCCGCTCTGAACAAACTCCGATTTTTCTTTCCACGGTAATCAAAAACGCGTTTGCCTCCTGCATGTTTTATTGGAGAAAAAGGGACCTTGACTTTGGAGTGTTTGGAGTTAAAAATCCTCTAAAATTCCTCAACGAATTCTATTTTTTTCGCATCTTCACTCATTTTTCATATACTCGCGTCGCAGTTGAGATGAAAACAAAAAAGTCATGATCGATCGAAGTCCACAGTTTGTGGATCGAGAAATATCGAAACGATTCGAATGAGCTGGTCGTCAAGCGCAGTTTTTTTCTTCGTAACGAAGAAGCAGTTGGTGAGAGAACGAATAAGAATTCACATTCGAGGTCTGGGCTCTGATAGTTTTGAGACGGAACGCCTCGTACGTACTTACGTCTGATGGGCTCCACTATATTTCGCTCGGGGAAGAACGACGAAAACCCTTTCATCCCTGAGCTTGCTGGGGCTTTGCCTCAGAGTATGTACATGAACACGATACTGTGAAGCTCTAGCTACGCAATTGGCATATATGTCGCATAAGTATATACGCCGAATGGCTATTCTGTACTGCTGTAAACTGTTGAGCTGTTAGGTAGGTGTCTGTACGTGGATAGGAGAGTTCGAGGTATACGCATCGTCAGCTGATTTGACTTAGACATCGACGTTAGAGTCAGGGGTTTATATTGATGTCGGAATTAGTCAAATTCCTCAAAGAAGTTGCCGCAACTGAAGACAGAGTCTTTATGGATTATGAGCTTAAGGAAAACCGCAGCAGAGTAAGAAGAAAAATTCAGTCATTGAATGGGGACTAATTTGCATAAGAAAAGTTTAAATTTCACAGCAGATGATCGAAACCATCGAGACCTTTTCTGGTCGATTAGCTTTCGTGCTTAGGAAATATTAATTGTGTTTTCATACGCGTGAAAAATGAGGCTGATTCACCTTTTCGTTTCTAACATTAAAAAGATTATTCGCGAAAGGGAAGCACTATGAAATACACTCACCTCGAGAACGTGCTCAGCTTGATTCTCACGATCAAGTTTTCGACCGCTCGTCGTGATCAGTCCTGGAACAAAGAGAACATGAAATTTTAGAAACGAGAATCAATGCCCGACGTAGAAGTATTTAAATAGACGAGATGAAACTCTTGAAATATGCAGGTCAATGAATAACGAGCTTAATGCAGTACGATTTCATTTTCTTTTTTGGTTCGATGATCGATGAGCAATGTATACTTTTTAATTAAAAGCACAAGATGTATTTTCTATTGAAATGATATTGTAACAGAGGATTCAACGCTAAAATTAACCCTTTATTTTGATCCTCCAGCAACCGAGTGATGAAGCCCCTTCGTTCTCGAGTTTGGAGTGGGCAAATTGCGAAAGCAGCCGACCCATTTGAACATAACGCAAATCCTATTGATGTGGCTTCTATTCATTCTGGTTCGGTGACATCGTAGCCTATATTTAGATAGTATTGAATCGGAATTTAACTAATTAGGTTAGAGCCGGATCTCGCATAATTCGAATTGCGTTTCGTGCCATTTGTTTACATGAGTAATTCATCGTGTTCAATTAGCATATTGCAAATTTCCATAACGCAATTTCATGGTTATAAATAACGAGCTATTGATAAGAATTTTTCACTTCTCAAGAAACATCAAAGGACCGGCAAACTAAAGTCGCAAAACATTCGGAAAACATCGAAGGCGGCGTTTCAAGTTTCGCATTTTTTACAACATTGTGTTTAATCTTATCTGAAATCGAAGGTCGAATGAAACCACGGTCATGATTTTCTTAATCGTTATTTAACGGGCACATGTGAAGGACATTTTACAACCTCAACTTCCTCAACGCCGTCGTAATACGTAACTCTCGTTAGTTGCAAAAAGTTGATAAGGGGCGGCCTCTCCCGTGGGTGTAACCGCGTGTCTCGAGCTTCGCGTACTTTTGATTTATACAAAGCCGGTCGCGGCAACACAGAAACTCAAGAGAGAACTGACCGAGAACGTAAACTCACAAACTCGCGAAACTAATATATTTACGATCTTGCCCTTGGAACTTTAACGATTCCGGGTGACAGTATCGGGATCACGGATGCTTCGACATCGTGATTTACGATCGAAAAATAATGGGAACATCTTGCATCTGGAGCATCTGCAAAACATTTTTTTCTTCTTTCTTCAAATACTCCGCTTCCTTATTTATTTTATTTTTTATTTTTTTTCATTAGCACGCTGCCCATAAGCATTCAGAAATATACCCGACTAAATCAGCACGCGATCTATACGAGCTCGTTAAACTTGCGCTTCATGAACTTTACCACGAGGAGATGTGAATCGTTCGAGAATAAAATCATCCGGCACATTATTCCCCGTCGATTATGACATGAGCGTAGCGGGTCAATAAAATTTGTGTCTTTTTGTGAATACGTTAACGGGCTTATTATTACTATTTCCTTAATGGTTCGACATTATTTTTCAATTAAAGATAAAATTGCTTCAGGAAATGAAATGTGAAATAGAGCGACTCGCGCGTATCGTTTAATCATGATTTACTACGCCGAAAGGGTAGCTCCAAACTTTCACCTTTTTAAGAACAAAGTTTTTTGTATTCTTTTTACAAAAAAAGAGAATCGAGTCCGGGAGATTTTGATGTTTCGATTGGGACGTGAGAGGCTTCCATAATCTTGAAACTCGCGATGTAAGAGAGTCAAAAACAGCGAAGCGATACAAGGAGAAGCGAAGGAGTTTGAAAAATGCGATATAAAATCGAGGCAAAAGCAGCAACCTAAAAAGTAGGAGAAGAGCTTCGCTGATGTAGCTGTCTGGTTTCATATCAAAATGAATTTCCCACCGGCACGACCGCAAAAAAACTTGATCCCGGTTAATGTATGCATACATATATGTTGAGTATGAAAAAAGTTTGTCTCTCAACGGGAAATTCGTGGAAGAGCGATCTCTATAGGTATGGCGACGAGAGGAGAACGTGTGGGTTATGGGATCGGTGGGGTGAAGTTGGGACGAGTGTTTCGGAAACATGTTCAGTCAGGGAGTTTGTCCCGCGCGAATTTGTTTCCGACATATAGCGAGCAAGCTATTCGTACAGGGGGAACACAATTTCGTAATATCGTGATTAGTTTTGCGGAGATACTACTTTTGATTCCCAATAAGCGACATTTTTTCCTCACCAGCCTTTTCATTCTCACCTTTTCCCCGCCGTTTGTTCCCACTCTTTTTCATTTGTAAATTTATTTTTTTTCTCCTATGTACGGAATCTCTCGTTTGCCAGGTAGTGGGATACGTATAAAGGAGAAATAGAACACCGCAGTGGATGTTGCCGTCGGCGAAAAGCAATTATTTAAATGTGTTTGCCGCTCACTCGGAGTTTCACTCGTGTATACTCACGCAATTTTTATTTCCTTTTATTTCTGGGTTTGTTTAGTTTTTGTTTTTTTTTTTTCCACTTACCTCTGGTTTCTATCACTGTAGAATCAAGCGAGATTTTTGCTAGTACCCTATTATCCGAGTCCATCCACGTGTCGAGCAATACAGGATTCGTCGATTTTATTTTTATTGCTCCTCCTCACACCCTCGTTGGATCGATTGTATTCGGTATATTTTTATTTTGTTTATTTGTTGAATTTCGACAGAGCACGAGATCACAATGGGGTTATTTTTATGCTGTTACTTTTAATTCCTTGTTGTTTTTTATTGCTGTTGTTGTTGTTGTTGTTGTTGTTTTTTTTATTCATTTTTATTCCAACTTTTCCATCCGAGAACCGCACGGTGTGTCAACGGGATCTGCATCGTCGAAGGGGACATCGTTTTTTCATTCGCTGTAGATTCCAACGCGAATAGATACACAGCCAACGACTCGGATATAAAAATAACGACTAAACGCTTTTGTTATATTGATCCAATTCTGCATTATATATACAGTTAGGTATTTTCGTTTTACGCCCTGACATTCTTTTTTATATTTTTTATGAGTGTCTCTCGAAATTGGTCGCTCGATGCAGTTATTTTTTGTATTTTTTCGACGATTGATAAAATAAATAAAAAATTCGGGCTCGGTTCCAATTGGGCAAGAATTTGTTTGTTTTATTTTTATTCCTCGAACTCCGCTAAGCTAATTTTTCATGTTCGAATATGTGTTTGTTCAACTGCAATTTTCATAGGCTTTGATTCGAGCTTGTTTTATTAACTGAAGAGAGATCGAAAAATTGTCAGATAGAAATTCTTTTAGTACGTTACACAGAGCTCGCAGAATGCCGAAACGTTTTTCTCATCTCGATGGTACAAAAGTGAAATCGAAAAACATCTCGTTCAGCAAATTGCAGCTAAGCGTTTTCGCGAGCTTTCAAACGCGCAAAAGTCTCGAACGGGCTACGTCTCTCTTCGCTGTCGTACACTCGTGCATCTTTTCCTGTTGTATACTCTCGAGTCACGCTTCGCCATTATGGCAGCGATCGAAGCTTTCCGCACGTTTTTTTATTCGCGCCTTAAACCTCCAACGGATTTGTCGTTCTGCTGCTTGCCGCGTTCTCTTTTTCGTTCATAGTACCGATTAATTCGTAATACTCGCCTTTGGAATCTCGAGTTAAAATCAATAATCGGACAACAGCGTAAATCCAATACCCGAGTCTCCGCGGAAATCCCACGATACACAGTATGGAAGACAAAATATTTGGAATATATAAATCGAATTGAAAAAAGGAATGAAATGAATGAGAAATGATTGAAAAAGCTCGAATTCAATTGTGCAATTTCTCTTACACCCTTGCACTTTTGCTCTCCCGTAAAAATATTTGCATTTCTATCGACTAATCCTTAAATCTTGTTACCGTGAGACTTTCATCGGGAAATAGAAAATCGAAGAGCTCGAATCTCGTGCTCGGATTCCCGATCATCGTATCGAATATTTAAATAAGTCCATTGGTGGAGCGTCGGTATTGAAAAAATTGAAGCGGTAACCGAAATGCGAAAAGAAGTCGAAAACCATAAAATCTCGAAGCAAAGTATAGATCGGTATCGATCGTAAGTTCTCAAAGGCGGACGCACAAGCGATAGGATACTAGAAAATGGTACGGAGCCCCAAGAGCAAAATGAAAACGGTAAAATTTCAAACAGTGACCAGATTCCAAGTGGTTGCCCGTGATCCGCAACTATCTGCAACCGGATACGTATTAATTTAACGAAAGGGATTTCTCTCCTGAGCGAATAGGGCGATAGAATATAAGGCGTGACGCACCCACGCACGGACGAGACAATAACGTATTTATGCCTTAACGAGTTTAGAATCGTATACTGTATCGGGCATAGAGATATTTTACTGTATCGATGCATATATCTACGAACGCATATGCAGTACAATATTGTATTGAATACAGTAAAGAGATATCAGCTCGTCGGATCTCAGCCCGGTAGTTTAATAAACGCTTCGAGCAGTAGCACGTGCGTTCGAATTTGTCTCTCCCCTCAACGGACTATCATTATATGCGCCGTTTTATCTTTATCCGCACGGACACATATGAGCTTTTCGTTGTTTACTTTTTTCTCCTAAAGAAATATTTACCTCCGGGACTTAGCTTTGTGGATCGTATATACTAATAGTGACAAAATGATTCTTTATATAAGTATGAATGGCATCCGAAAATTGACATTTTGTTCATCGAGTTTGAAGCTTCGCAGCATCAACGGTCATTGAAATGAAACAACTTTGCATCCAGGAAACTGAGACCCGAGCGCTTTTTCATTAATTTTTCAGGAGCCCACGATTTCTTTAATATTCATATCGAAGGCGATTGAATCGTGTGCACCGGAACAGGTTGAAAGACCGATGAATATGAATCGACACACGCTTGACGTCGATTAAGGTCATTTGCATTAAGGGCACCTGTCTATAGTGGACGTTGAAGTTCCTTTGTGTACAGATAAAAATAAAGCGTCAGGCTTTCCAACGTTTTTTAGAGACGGAGGCTCACCACTAAATTGCAAATTTGGTGATAATCAAAGAAGCGAATATTCGAAAAAGTACAAATGGATTGATAGCGAAAAGGATTCTTGACGCACGAAAAAAGGTTAACACTCGAAGACTTTTCATCCGGGATTATTTCTTTATAACGAAAGCTGCTGGAAGTGAAATTTGGCGAAAAAAACTCGGAAAAAACGCTTGACTCACCAGTCGTCGAATTGATGAGGAAATAACCTTCCGGATTGCCACTCGTAATCGTGTAAGTAAATTCTTGTGGAGTCACGTCGCGATCGAATGCCGGAATTCGAAGGACACTCACTCCTGCCGGTGAATTTTCCGGGACAGAAGGATAGTAGACGGGCTCCTCCGTCAACGGTGTATTGTCATTTTCGTCCAAAACTTCGACATACATCTGAGGAGAAATATTGAAAAAAAAAAAATGCAATAAGAAATCACGGATTGAGCAGGACTGTCAACCGCAACGATAGAAACTAATAACAAGTGCAACAGTGATGAATAAGCTTCTGGAAAAAGAAGGTCGATTCGTTGAGCAAGCGCCAATAAATAGTTTAATCGATATCGTAATTGAATTCGCGGGTGTTATTCCATTGACGGCGCGGATTTATCGGGCTCTCTTGTTGATTACCAAATGCGCGACGGTAATTAGTTAGGTAATTAATTGGATCACAGTAGTAGATATTCCAGGGACGTCGCGAATTATTCAATTAGGTTAATTGAGCACTGAACGATTACGAAATAAGGCAGTGCGGCTAATTACGTTGATACAAGTAAATTGAAGCAGTTCAATGACGCGCTGCGATGATCGAATGATACTTTTGTCCAACTTTTACCTGTAATTTGGAGTTCAATGGTACGACCCCGTGATCCTGAGCGTAGATCGTCAGCCAATATCCGCTTTTGGCTTCGACGTCGAGTACAGCTTTCGTCCTTATGTTACCTGAAAAGATATGAGCGAAAAAGTGATTAATGGATTGCTTTGATCAATTGGGAACGAAGATAACATAGAATTATTGGTGAAGAGGTAAATAGCACCGGAAATCCGTGTTTGAGCTACAAATATCCGACGAATACATCACTCGTCGGTATCGAAGCCTCGTCACAGCTTCGAACGACCGAACGAGTGTCGCACGAAATGTGAAAAAGCGCAAGCAAAATGGAAATCTAAAGCGTAGTTTCCTCGGTTAATCTGCGATCCCGCTGGTTCGCTGCGCCAAGATATACGGGGCAGAAATGAAACTGCATTCTTCGACTCTCGGAGCCGCCATACTTGTTAGAAACGATGAGAATTTTCTTCCCCCCCCCCCCCCCCCCCGCGTTTGCCTTGGAAGCTTCGCGTGCGATAACGCGAACGATCTTTCCTCTCGCTCACTCCCGGAGTCGAATAAGAGGAAAAGAAATATGTATCGATATACATTCTCGTGCACCTGGCTCTTGGCTTTTCTTACATGGTGTCTGTGCGCGGAGCAATAATTCCCAACAGGTTACCGCGTGTATAAAATATGAAAAAGAGAGGGTTCAAGAAAATCATACGAGCCGAGCGATCGGGGAATCCCGGCGCCTTAACTGTGCTTCGTCTTACGACGATTAATAAAGGCCTTATCACCATCTTCGTCTCATACTTCATACGTGCTCTCATAGCGATATTAAATATCTAAAGATAGATATATGCGAATAAGAATTACTTTTATCTCAAGCGGAAGTTTCAGGGATTAACTTGATTTTCTATTTTTGTCAAAATACATTTCAGCTCACGCCTGATATTGTTTTTTATTTTATCATTTCATATAATTAAATTCAGATAAAATGATAATCCCATTTCCAGAGTCCACTAAAATATTCTTCTGATGAGCCAGCCAAGTATTTTATTCCCCACGGTATCAAAATTTTCATACATAACTGCGTGACCCATGCCACCAAAGAAATGAAAATCGTCTAGAATTGAGGTAATTGACACTCATCCATTTTCAAAACGGTTGATTAACCTCCAGCGAGGCATAATTTATATGTCGTCAAGCTCGACGTTACGATCTTTCGGCTCTCTCTCGCCTGCTTCGTACGAAAGAGTTAACACACTTTTATGCCTCAGCCATTTGAAGCTTCTTGCAGGATTCTATATCCGCGCATTGATTTAAACTTCGCATGCAGAGATCGTTTGAAAAAATGCATGCGAGTTCGTCCAATGTTAGAGCATCGGGAGTCCACCGGATGCCCCTTCTGCAAACAAGTTGTCTCGTAAAAACTAAAGAAAAACAAAACGACTGAGTGAAACGAAATGAAAATGAAAATAAAAGGAGGCAAAGAATCAGTAATATTGTCGTCGTTATTATACTTCCCGTGCACGCTTTTAATATGAGGCAAGTTTGCGCGCTTATGGCAGTAAAGTGTATATCCAAATGTATAATAACGATGAAGAAAGAGGGATGGATCGTCATTTCTGAGCTCTTTTCCGCCTCGAAACGAGCGATGCCTGTATGTTTATTAGCCGATCTTCGTAACTTGTAAAAACAAATTAAACGCTACTCAGAACGTATGTTTATAATGGCAGACTTTGCTGAGGATATCGCGGGTATACAGGTATAGAGGAATTGAAGACAGTCGTGTAATTACTCGACAAGTTAAATGAATACGTGCGAGTTTCGAGGCTGCTTCGTGTGTACGGCGGTGTCTTCTAAATCAAGCAGAACCGCGGAAAACTTGAGAGAGAGATGAAAGGCCCAAGAGTGAGGGAATAAGCGTGGGCGCTCCTTAGAAGTGGAAAATAGACGAGCGGGTGTATCGTATTCGTGTACATCTTGTGTATAAATTTACGGTAAAAGGAGAGAGGAGAGCGAGGGAGGGGGAGACTACGCGAAGGTTAAAGAGAAGACGAGAGAATCTCGAAGATTTAGTGGCACAACTCTCACTCTCTCGAAGTGGATGCGAGATCAACTCAGGAAGGGTTGAATGTGGTGTGGCTGCTTGATATGTGTGTCTACTTGGGCTGTGAAGTAAGCGGAACAAACTGGTGAAAATCTCATTTGCATTAATCTCAAGCCTTCGCATTGCCTGCCTGCCTGCCTGCCTGCCTGCCTACTGCCACCTCAACGCCTCTCGAACCCTTCTTCAACTCACTTCAAGAAGTTTACCTCGTTCCCCTTCGTTCGATCTATTCTGATATACTAATGCTGAGACAATGCACGGATCAAATCCTCGACGCGATGGGTTCAACACATTTTAGTGACGTACAACGAGATTTTGGGCACTCGTGAATAAATTTTCATCCAATTGGAAACTATTGTTTTCAATTGAACAATGAAGCTTGAATAATTCAAAACACTTTGCACGATTCCAGATTATTCAGGTCTGAAAAAGGGCTGCGAATCAAGTAACTTCAATGAAGTTGGTTTGCGTTGCTTCTGTCACATTATGGAATGGATTCGAGGCGATTGGAAATTCGTTCTGAATACATTGCTTGCCGAATATCATGCAAATGCGCAGAAGTTGCCGATTAGTTGATTTTGTTCAGTGGCAGAATCAGGTTCAAAGAATGTCCGTCATTTATCCCCCTTCGAAAAATCTTCGCCTGATTTCCAGATGCAGAATTTTTTCACGAACGTTCACGACCATTTTTTTAAGCATGTGATCACGCATTGAATTCAGCCGTAACTATATTTCGATTGAGCCTTTTGTCATCATTCGGTTTCCTTTCATCTCGTTAGAAATACTTGAAAGCAGTGAAGGACTTTAGCACGATCGTTAACCCAGATTCCGGTGGTTAGCTTTCTTCCTGGAGTCGGGATTGGTTTCGAGTGCACTGTAACCGAAGGAAAATAGAAAAGGCAGAGGATGAAGTTAGAAAGGAGAAAACGGGGGTCCGGAAGCGGAAGACTGTTCCCGAACTCGATTTCCGTCGGGATTTTCAAAGATCTTAATGAGAAAGATTTTTCTCACTATATCAGGATGGTTCAGGAATCCCGGCAAAGTGGAAGTAAACTCTTAGTAAACAGGGAATAAATAAACGGGTCCCGAGTACTATGAGAAGATCCGCCTCCACGCTGCGAATAATCTTCAGGGGTGGCGAATTTATTCTTTTACGACACTTTTACACGCACGATATCAAGATATGGAAATGAGCCGAGGGGGGGGTGCTGCGGCCAAGCGACGGTGCAGGAAAGGAGGGAGCATTTTCAGGGAAACCAGGATGGACGACTCAACATTTGTACGCATCTCGCCGTAAATTGTACACGGGAAATTGTGTGAAGGGTCGCATATAATTTCGACAATCCAGGCACATTTTCTTGTGGAAAGAATTTTTTTTCACTTCCACTGAGGGTTTATGGAAAGACGGAGGGAAAGTTATCCGCGTACAAATTGTGTCATTGTGGAAAACTTTGGTGAAATGTTCAATAGTCAGCATCCGAAAATCCCCCATCACTCACTACTGGCATCAGCAATATTTGCATTTATAAAATGAACGAAGAAGGGAACATCTTGTAAGGTCCAATAACGTGTAGATTTTTTTCTCTGAAACGTTATGATCGAGATCATCCAAAACCCCGATGAATGCAAATATATTCGTTCTCTAATATTTCCCTTTTCAGTTGAATATTTCAAGAATCACCTCCGCGAAGAAGCATCGGAATCAAGTTGATATTTCATTTCGATTTTTTTCCTTTTTCATTGGTATTGATCGGAACGCAGGGCTGTTTGGATTCTTGAGCATTGCCTCGTTAGGATTTGAAGTGATACCGGATCCCTGCAATTACGATTAACGGTCGTTAATAGCAAACGCGTGCACGCAAGCTCGAAACCCTTCTCGTCTCGGTATATACCAGTTTAAATCAATAGTATTAACGATCTTGATCGAATGTACATGTGACCGATCAACCGAGGAATCGAGGGACCAACGAGGACCGTTCTATATGGCATTCCGTTCTCAATTTAGTTCGGTAGGGAGATTTTTAGTGAAATATCTAATACAATTCGGGCTCAAAAAAACCTTTTACAATGTACAATTCAAAGAATATCTTTGAAACTAAAAGTTGGATAATAATTGGTATCATTTGATTCTTCTATTCGTTTTTTGAATTCGTAAAATTATTACCAGAAATAAAAAATGAGAGAATTTGATTAACGCGAATATGTGGATAAAGCGAAATCAATCCCGTGCAGTCTACAATTATTTTTGAAAAGAATCGACCGGAAACCTAAGCTACTTGCATTATTCGATGATAAATACAGAGAAAGCGGTAATATGAGCTATGATGTACAATGAGAAATTGGTTATCTCTGTACTCTTGGAAAAGCTTTGAAGCTTATGTGTAATGGCGATATCTCTCGCACCTAAAGCCGTTGAAGTAGGTTCACATTCGGTCCTCTCTCGTTTTGTAAAGCAATACGCTCCTGTGAACCTCTAAACCACACGGATGCTCTCTCAATCGAGGAATATATTATTCCCTCTCGTTATGTACGTCGCGTTTGCTCGTTTGCTCGTTCGTTTAGCACCGGTGTACGATGCTGCATAGAACAGTGTGCGGAATAGGTGAATGCGCAATTCGATCTGCGCTCCTGCGATCCCGGCGTCGAAGCCGCGTTCGTTACAAGCCCGCAATAGCGTCCGATTTATAATTTTCTGTAGGAATTGCTCCGTGATGCGTTATCCTCATCTCGCGCGCGATACAATACAATATTTCTGAGCCTTTAGCTTCTCCGCATTTCCATGCCTCAATTTGTCTCTTCTCTTATCGATCTCTTTCTCTTTCTACCTCGCAACAAAAATAATGTGCAATCCGCTCTGAATCACCCATAAATATATTTCTCTCGAATATACGCGGTGCTATTGCACACGATCTAACCGCGTTCCGAACCACGAAGCTTCTCTCTGTCACGGATTTATCCTCGTTTCAAATAAAATTCAACCATATTATCGATAAATACGCGAATCTAGCGAGTTTTAATTGGGTATAAACATAGATATGGAAAGTATAGAAGTTGAAGGTATTCACGAACCGAGCAGTGCTTCATGTTCCACCTGCGGCTTAAGATCATATTTGGACTCTCTCGTGTATTACTGGTGCGTGCAACGATCGGGTTTGCATGATCGTTCGTACACAGTGGAAAGAAGAAAAAAAACATTCTCCGGAGTTTCGTGATGCGAGATTCTTGGCTTGGCCAAGAAACGATATGCATGTATTTGAATAAGGATGACGGGCAATGTTTCCACAAGCAAAAACCATTAGAATTTTTTCCTTAGAAATAGAGAGAAGTACGGGCGAAATTCTTCGATGAATCGTTTACTCGAAATACCGAAGGATATTCATGCTTTTTTATCGAGAAAATCATTCGTTATAACTCCAGTATATCCGTCAATATACAATAATTGCATTAACTATTAATCACATTATTCGGTACCAACGCACAGCCATGGTTAATAATTCTGTTATATATCAAACCACGAGGATCAACCAAATGCGATTGCTCATCGTGTAGTTGAACGAAATTTTACGACGATAACAATCGGAACGATAAAAATTTTAATCAAAATAATGTAGCACTCAATTATTGAAATCCAATCATTCGAATATGCTTATCAATTCGAACTGTGTACCTCTGTTCGCGCAAGAGAGGAGCCACCAACAACGAAATAATAATAAATACAATAAAATATTGAATGTAAATGGGAATCAATTGTGTATCAGGGTCGTTAAAATCAAATTACATAATTTATGTTTTATCTGTTTGAACTGTTAAAACCCCCTCAGTAAAGTAGCTGACAGCATGAAAATTTATTACTCATATATCCGTAACAAAGATCTTCTACAAGTTTTGATTGAGCAACGATCTATAACAGGCAGCAATTGTAACCGTATCAGTCTTCGAAATGAGATTGGTAGCTGAGTCTCCATCAGGATAATGTGGAGGATGTGGGACGAGGGAACGAAAGGGAAATAAGACAGAGCGCAGTATCGAATGGGCTCGATGGCTGTACCGAGAGAGTACGGCAGATAGGTTAGGAATTATGTTGACGGTAAGGACCTCCCGGATCCGCCCTGGTCGTGTACTCTGCTCCTCCTCATCCCCCATTTCCTTCCATCTTCCTTCCTTATTTCCTCAAGCTTCGTGATCCTTTCACAAAATGTGAAGGGGTTTCTAACAGCCACCCTTCGGCACATTATGTCGCCCAGAATCAAGGAGAGTTTTATACCGGGAGAGAGAGACCTTTGGCGTTTGAAGGCGAGAGTCGATGGGAATTAAGGGACTCGTGAGGAAGGAGAGAGCAAAAGAGAGTGTCGCGTATTGTAAGGCATTCTATCATGAAATCGACGATTGGAGCTCTCTTCGGAATCAATTTTCGCCACATAAATCGAGAGCCCCTCGAGTAGAGTAATCTACATTTTTTTATGTATGTGCATAGAACTCGGGTTACGAAAGCACGGTGACGCGAGCTTTTGCCTCCCAGCTCCTCTCTTAACATACGCTTTTTTATGAGCACGTGAAAGCGAGCCCTTTATACATCATCAGAACGAAATGTCTTCTTTATGATATGCCTATGGACCTACCTATCCACCTGTATGTATATTTATGTACGAGTTATACATATGCGTGAAAAAGGACGCTGGTTTATAGGCACTACGAACTAGTACACTCTGCATATTCGCTGGGTCAGCGGGAATATGAATAAACGATGTAATATGTTAGAGGCGTGGATTATGGCCAGGAACATGCGCCCAACATCTTTCCTTTATTGTTATCACTATGAGGTCGATCGTAAAGAGGTGATCGATCTCGACCCGCTACCAAAGGGACGTGTAATCCACTTTCTCGTATATACGCAACATCATAAAATCTTCATCAGACTTCGCCACTTGCGTACGATGTATGCTTCAGACTTTATCTTTCTCGTTTTCATGATTGCAACGAAACATCATCCAGGATGAAGTAGTTTTAGAAAATACTCGTACAGAGTTGTGACCACGTTCGTGTGGGGCGACAGCATCGCTCGGTGCTTCTAAACTTTTGTTCGTGGGGAAAAGTTTCTTGCTGTTCTTTCTATTGAGTTTGATGATGGAATTCTCAAAAGCCCAGATTTATTGTATCGGACTTGAGAGGAAAAAGATCGAGTTGAACAAAAAATCACGATGAAAAAGCGAAAGAAATATTTTCGTAGACACACTAGCAGTGGTTGATAGTCGACTCAACGATCGTGGAAAGTCAGCCTTTTGGATGTTTCGGGATCTCGCGTTGGAATGGAGACGTTTTGAGATGGTTTTCACAACGCGAATGCCCAAGTAGAGTCTTCATTCGCCTTTCTTGACAGTGCTTTTCGAATGTCTCTCGTCCCGTGCATTTTCAAGCGAGCGCGGAACAAACAAGCGTCAGTGTTTACTGTAAAGGCAGCAACATGGGCCAGTAGGAACTCGGTGGTACGAAACATTATGATTGATAGCCTAGCTTCATTGTGACACGTGCATTACACGCCATCCGAGTACAGTATCGAGAGAAAGAGAGAGGCAAAAATCTCAGGCAAAAGAAAGCTATTCACGTGGAGTGTGCGGACTTCGTGTAATTCTGTCCGACGCCCAACCGACGATCGTCAATCATAGCGTACATGTTGCGTTCGTATAGTCTTTGCAAAATCAAAGAAGAAAATTTGTGACCCCTGTCAACCGAGTTGAAGTGTAACCATAAAAAAGAATCAATTCAGTCTCACACTCGTTGTTGTTGGGGGGGTTTTTTTTTTTTTTTTTTAATTTTTTTTTATTCTTATGCATGCATTATTGAGCGTGTTGAATGAAGTCTTGTCAGAAAATCGTCCATAACGGAATAACGTAAAAAATAAAAGAAGATGCGTTTTAGTTTGTTGTTACTAAAATGGAAATGCTCCATTTTTATTTATGCCACAATAAATTGAGTCTTGTACCCTTCTTATTTGCGAGCCTATGGATCGTTTTTGGTAAGTTATTACCAGATTTGTAGCTGAGATATATAATTTTGCTTCTCTTTATCAGAATAACGAGTGTAACTACAAAATTTGATGTCGCTTACAAATTGAAGCTATAGCCAATTTCATCGGTCATCAGCTTAATGTAGCCGATATACCTGTCCATATATTTCCTATGCTCAATTACTATTGAAGTGGAAGCCTTTTGAACAATCGCAACTGTTGGAGAATAACAAACACACACATACATGCACACACATCTGGAGATACAACTCTCACACGTGATGTGTCTCTCGTTTGACGTTGATTACATTGGACATCCACTGGGGACTGAATGCTGCGACGCGGTTCATCTATTTCCGGGCCAGAGCGAGCGACAAGGAAAACTAGCAGGTATCCCCTGCGAGTGTGTGCGGCCGTGGCTCGGTTATCGTATTGGGGATTTACGAGATAACGTCACGAGCTCGCTGCTTCCGTTGTTATAACGGATATGCCATCAGCATACTCGTTTTTAAATCACAAAAGATCACACGCCGGTGTACAAATAATACGACTTGTTTCAACTTTTTAGAATGTTTTCATTTCCATTTTTGTTTTTATGGAAGTGAAATTTCCAGTGGAATTAATATAAATTTATTTCATACTGGCCAATATCATAATGGTGAAAACTTTCGATTGGCAAAACTGAAAAAAGCTTGTGAAGTTTGAATATCTGGTGATGTTAGCGAACGAACACGAGCTAGTAAAATTTGTGATAAAAGTCTATCTGCTTTCTTTTTAATTTACTATTCATCAAGGCACATCTATTTTAGTAAGAAGATTGACATCGTAAATAGCAGCGAAAAAATCTAGTCTAAATTACACCGGAACAAGGATGTCTGAATTTTTTAGTGGGATTGCGACATTTCTCGGAGCGTTTACTAGCCATCACTCACTTTCAACTGCCCGTTGTTTTACCGTTTCTCTGCTATGCCACTCCTTCGTACGTGTGTTTCGTCTGGATGCTTGCAAAGAACCGAAAACTCTTTTGCTTCGAATATATCGTTTTCTCTTTTTCTGTCCTTAAATCTCGTTTTTGTGCAGTAAAGATTTTTTATAGTTGGCAGTATCTAGGAAAGCCCTGCTTCGGAAAAAGGACCTAGGAAATCTCTCCAAAGTGTTTGTCCTGATGGCGGTACACTCTGACTATGGCGAATAACCTTTTTCCCCAGAGAAAGACAGACAGGGGGGATACTCGGGATGGAAGATGGAAAAAAGAAGGCGACGGGAGAAGTATGTTTATAGGAATTTTATCTCTGTATTACGGCAAATGATTTTTAAATCCCGCATTGTTCCCGTAACTTATGTTGCGGATGTTTGGCTTCGTATACACATAAATACATATTTGAATGCGATTTGTTAGAGCAATTTAGACTGAATATTTCACCACCTCGTAAAATTCTATCCCGTTTCACGTGCGTTGCACGTGAGTATAAGCCTTGAAAAATTTATACGCGTGCTATAGATTTTCCAACAGTGTCGGAGCGTTTCAAAGCTTCTCCATTCAACTTTTAAGCGCAAGCATTTTGCGAGTAAGTACATAGCAAAACTCTTGCAATAAGAAGATGAAACACGAAAGATGCTTAAGCTGACACATGAAGGAGATTACGTTTTCCGCGTTGAGAAGCTGCTGCGATCCCGGGACGCTGGGCTGCTCCGTCTCGGGCTTTGTTGGTTCATGCCAACTCTCCAAATCCGCAGAATCGACTATCTCGATCTCTCGAGGTATAATCATATTTCGTCCATAATAATCAGGTCGATGTAAATAAGAACCATGGAATTTTCGTCGTCACAGGGACGTGATAAGAATTTTTCGAATCGCTAATTGTGCTTCCTGACGTATAAATTCACGAGATTTATTTCATGGGTGCAATAATCCCATCGCGATCCATGCCCTCGTTTATGGATCCTCGATTTTTCGAACGTCCACGTGCACACTCAATGAAACATAAAAAATTCATGTTCCTCCGACAGTCAAACGCGCAGTAAATAAACTTGAGACTCTGTGTATTTCAAAGGGATTCGTCGGCAGAAGTAACACGATAAAACAGAGAACGTCGCACCTCCGCTATTCAGTGCGACTATATATATAAGTGTTGATGGGATGGGAAGATGATCGTGTGGAAAAAGCTTCCAAGCTGGAGGGAGGGGTATGATCCCGGTAGATTCCTCGATGTCTTTCAATCATTATACGAGCACGTCATTTCCACTGGTAGAAAATCCGACGCTATTCCCTGATTATTGTCGCACTAAGGATAGGGAATGGCGGCTTTAAAAACTCGGTATTTTCCGGATTCAGGCGAATGTGTAATGCCGAGCTGATCTTTATAGTAGCTAATGCGATTTGAACGACACGCGCGACGAAAGCGGTTTATTACGATATCGAAAACCGTCAACAGGATTCTTGTCAGAGCCATTATTGCTTCCTGGGCCATGTCGCTACGGATCCCGAGCCAATATACTTTCCCTTAATGCGACTCGTCGCACAGACGAGTCGTAAAGCAAAAGTGAGAAATTGGAATCTTGCAAGGGGTTGAAAAGGCTGAGGCAAAATGCATGGAATTGGGAACGATGTGAACCGGAGGATTAAGAAGGGAGAGGAATTGCAGTGACGTTTTGCCTCGGTAGAGTATAGCACAACTATTAATTGGTTTGGGTTTCATCCAGAACTTCGAGCCCACTAACAGTAACAAAATAGAGGCCTGGAAACACGTTCAAAACCGTTCTGCTATCATCCAATTACATGACATAGCTATCCTCCAAGATATAACGTACACTGTTATGACGCTTTGCCATTTTCTCTCCGGCTCCTCTTCTCATCTCTCTATATATACATACGCGTATATTAAACTTTAGCATGCAGACGAGTAAAACTCGTCTTGTGTTACTACGCTACGCGTCGACAGCGAAGCAACGTATCTAATAAAACGTACCAGTGCGTGTGTGTGCAAACATGTAATAAGGAAGCTCTAAGTAAGCATCGAGCGAAAAACGCACGATGATGAATCTGCTGAAATCGTTACTGGTGTCGTGAGAACCAAGCGCAAAGAATCATTAAAAAAACATCTTTGAATTTGAAGGTTCTGCTGTCGAAATATTAAAAAAAAAATAATAATAAAAAAAAACACTTGATTGGTTTGAAGTTTTATCGTCGTCGGGAGCCGAGAAAACAAAAATACTGCGACGTGTACAAATGTACACAATTTTTGTTTAGATACCAGTTGCCTCGGTGCGTTCCCGTCTATATATGTATACACAAACTCGTAACGAATAAATTTAGAAAGTCGAAATATATTGGATTGCGTTGCGTTGAGAGAAAGAAGGAGAGAAAAGCCGGGGAGATGCGTAGGCGCACGGAGCACCTATTCACGGGATCGTTGTTCAGAAGAATTGGTACCCTTTTTTCGCAGTTCTCAGTTCTTCGTCGCAACAAACATGCATCCATGTAAATGTACATCCCTACGCACACATATGTATGGAGAAAGATCTATTTGTATAGTCGTCGTGAACATCGACACTGATAAAATGATATAAAAGGAAAAACGTAGGTATACACGTGTACCTATGGTAACACGAACGTGATTGTGCAAGGTGTTGGCGCGCTCGCTGTGAATGAAATGGGCGGACGATTTTTCGTAATTTATTTTCATCTGGGTGGGGATCCGTCACGTGGTATTACGAGTCTCCACATATACCTGTTATTTCCTCCAGCGAAATGCACAGACGTTTGCATCGGTGCAACGTTGGAGCGTTAAGGTACGCGCCGCGTGGGGTGTGGAACGTTTTTCGCCATACGGCAATACATGCGCTATTATGTAGCGAGTACATATAGCTATATGCAAACGTAGCTATGTAATATAAAAATACGAACGAGATAAAGGTGTTTGAGTGAGCAAAAAAAAAAAAGATATAAAAGGAACAAAAAATAAAAATAAAAAAAAAAAAAAGAAGAAGAAGAAGAAGAAGAAAGGAAAAAATTGGAGAAGACACTTTGCCTAGGTACTCGCACGGGAATAGTGTCGTTGCCAACGTGTTACGGAGGGAAATACGTGCTGGAGTAAAAGAAGGAGACAGAGAATGGTACAACACATAGAGTGTACATACGTAAGCCAGGATCACTGGTGCATGCACGAGTCGTTTGCGTGCTGAGAATAAATCTCAACCGGGATGACATCGAGACACACAATTTATATATACATGTATATTTGTAGATTTGCGTACGGGCTTTGTGTATAGTTATACGAAGGACTTTGAGCTTAAAGACTTGGTCGATCTTGTCTGATTCTACTTGTTTTCGGTACAACACTCCACGAAAATCTACCCTGTAGATTAAATTCGAATATTTATTACACGTATTATGGGCATTTGTAGACGTTAGGACGGGGACGTGCACTCGTGGATAGGATTATGCTCAAGAAAGTTTGAACGAAACACCGCAGCATTGCGGTTGGAAGAGCATCGTTTTCAAACTCTTGGAAGCACTGCTTTTTTTCTGCGATTTTGTTGTATCGTATGGATTATTCATTTTCATACGAATAAATACTCGAGATGAAGGGTCGGAAAAATGATGAGTTTACTCAATTGTGTGGTCTTTGGATATACCGAACTTCTTGTTCGAGTATGATTTTTGTTAATCCGCTGAGAATATATTCTGGGAAATTGGACATATTTTAATGAAACTCGCGTTAAACCACTTGTCAAAAATATCGGCACGATTTTTTTAAACTTTATAGTGCGAGTCCTCGGAGATGGAAGGATCCGTCGAAAAAAAGCGTATCATTTTCTCCTCATTTATGTAAAGCTGTTCTATTCGTTGTGAGCGTAACGAGAGCTTCGTGAACTTGCCGCTCTCGAAATGAGAATCCTCCAGGGAGGGAGAAGCTCGGGGGAGGAGAAAGAAGAGGACCAAAAGCAAGACCGTAATGGCCCCACTGCACGGGGATGAACTACCCCGGTTTCTGCCTCGGTGTCGAGGAAGGTTTAACTTAATTAGAAACTCCCTCTCTCTCTATCCCTATCCCCGTCCTCGCCCCTTTACTGTCCCGCGAACGGTCCCGTTGTGTGTGTCACGAATCCGTGTCGATGATCCTCCATGGCGAATTTTCGGTGGATACTGATCGCGCACCCGCTAATCGGATTAATTCCGTTAGTGGGACGGAGAATCGGCCTGAATATTATATACATGGATGTGTCTTTGATGGAGCGGAGGACTGCGCTATTCGGGGATGACCAGTGGCTGAGGGAATTACGATGAAGTTCCCATACGAAGACGCCCTATCTGCTGTTTCAATTAGTTAAACAATGGGCTCAATCAAAATAACTCAAGATCAGTTAACAAAGCGTTGAGTAAACGGGAAACCCGCGTAATTGAGATGAATTGGTTAATATTATTTTCAGATAAGGATCGATATGAATTACTTCAGGAAATGTAGCGTGACACAGGATTTCAGTACTAACAAGTGTGCTCAAGCCCGATAACTCTGTACTTACAAAGACAGACCGCGTTAAATACGTAATTTGACGAATCAATTTGGTTTTCCAAATGTCTCATACGATGAAGGAAAAACCACAGCGTACAGTAGCAGGCCATAGAGAGGCACAGAGGAAGAGCAAAGTTCCCAGTAGCTCGTAAAATAATTACGTGGGTAACGCTGTCTGTGAGTGCAAAGGCATTTTCGTCTCTCGCGCTGGATGTCGGAAACAGAGGCTCGAGAATGCGGCATAGCTCGCCCGTAGCACGCGGAAAAAGGACACGACTCTGCGGAGGCGGAATATTTGCATATCAAACGACATGACGCAGGAAACTCGCGAGAGAGCACACACCATCTCTGGCTTTATGGATGCTTTTTCTACACACTGGGCCAACCCTGTCACGAACGAGACAAGGAAAGGAAAAGATAGATAGGGCTAGATTATGGCTGGAGAGAGACACAGAAGAGGGGAAAAGAGAAAGGGAGCTCGGTTAAATGACTTTGCGAAGAGTGCCAGAGGGAGCGCGCGGGTAATCCTATTTCCCTTCCAAGATATACATTTAAAACGAGACCGTCAAATTAATATCATATTCGTGGTTAATTTGCCTCATCTTGACGCCATGCTTGTTACGCATAACTTGGAATTCAATTTTTTGTTCATCCATCGCTCGTATAAAAATGCATTTTGGAACTTCTGCACAGGGATACTGAGGCAGGCAAATAAAGACAGAAAAACAGAGTCGTCCATAGCCCTCCGAACGATAAAGAAGTATTATTGGCTCCACGTACAATGATGCCAATAAAAGAAGGGAGGGTACAGTTCTCGTATTGTCCAGGAGGGAGAGCACGCCATGGCCGGCTGCCAAGTTTTTTTTCCAACCATACGCGAAGCCGGACGAGGGAGAGCGTCGAAAGATGCTCATGCCCGAAACCGAAAGAAGGAGAGTCCGGAGAGGATGAAGCGAGCGAGATCTATAAAAGAATGGTATACGGATTTGCGATTATATCGGAAGTTCCGAGCCATCTGGCGTGGACCGTTCGAGCGAATGTTCCGCAATTTTACTTTCGGGAGATCATGCCCGGGCGGGAGAACGATGAGGGGCGGGGACTGAAATAAATTCCAAAAATATTCGGCAGGTGGCCAATACGATTCGAAAAATATTACCTCCTTGGAATTATTCATTGTATATCTTTCGTATTTTTGTTTCATGACCGAATGTACACTCTGTAACGAAAAAAGAAAAATAAAAGCGTAATGCCAAACGTTGAAGATGAAAAAATGGAAATATAAAATGGTTGCCCTCGCGAGGGGTCGAGAAACTCGCGATGAACGTAAAAGAGACAGAAAACGCACTTTCTCGACTTCTCGTCTTCGTGTGGTCGCGCGCTGATTGTAAAAGAGCTGGATCACCACTTCCGGCCGACGCCAAGCAGGAGGGAGTTTTACGATGGCCCGTAACATCAGGCGCGCTGAGTACAAGTACAAGTTCCAATTTATGTACAGATATACATCCGTGTGCGTATTTCTCTGTAGCACACGAGCATGAGTAGTGGTGAAAGCCGTTGGTGTTACAGAACGAGTAATTTCGGCGTTGAGGCACGGTGCGAGAGCCCGAGAGCGAGAACGCTGGGGCTGATAAAAGTGGAAAACAATTGCATGAACCCCCGGGAATTACAACTCCGTAAGGTACAAGCGCTGTTAATGAACATTGGATGCGTACGAGTATTCTGGCTCTCGTATGCAACTTTATGTGCCAACTATTCACTCCGAAAAGGGCGTTATTCCTTAGTTTCCCCATTCGAAATACCTCCGAATCATCTTTTTAACTTGTCAACATTCCGCAGTTACATTCATATTCAGTTATAACAGGGTTGAAATTCCGCTCTCGTTTCTGCGTCATTAGACAGTTCGTTCATCCTTCAATCTTCGTGCCAGACGCACCGTACGTTAGCGCATTCATGCATTTGAAAATCTACTTAGAACAAGAACTCGATGGTTATAGTTTACTTCGAATAATGAACACGATGGCAGTAATATTTCATGCACCGGCGTACATTCCATTGCGGTTCTTTGCTTAATTGCGAATTCTAATGCTGATTGGTTAAGCACAGAAATAGAGTCTTTATTTAACGATGGAGAATTTAAATTGGATGCGCGAGGCGAATATTCCCTTGTGCGAGTACGCGGACGACAAATTGAAATAAAATCTTCCAGTGATATTCCGATTCGTATTACTCCAGCATCGTGCCAAGTGTTTTACGCGTTTTACCTGAAGCCGACGCGTATCTATATGTGTGAATAACCCCATTCAATGGCGACGAGTATATGCCCGCATTGACACGGGGTCATCGTCAGAGCTTTCGCTTTACGAGCCCAACGAGGAATTTTCCGCGGGAGCTTTATCCAGGCGGTTCGAGGAGGGGTTCTCGTTTTGTAACGTTATACATCGGGACTGAAGAGTGAAAGAACAAGGCTCGTCGATGAACGTCGTTACTTTTGCTGCGAAACTTTACGACGAGGATACCTAGTGCGGTGGTTCAATGTTGAGTTGGCGGTTACTGCTTCCCTGAACGAAATTAAATTTCCATCTTCCTTTCGAAGAGCCTACGTGTGTTGGGTGTTGGAGATCTTAACTTATTTCGCATATCGATTTTTCTTAGTACACCAGGTCAACTGTATACTTAAATTCAAAGGCATGAGCGCCCTGCTCGTGTCAGGTGTAAATACGTAATTGGAAATGTGTCGATCATTTGCCCACGAGACTGAAACGTTTGGGCATCGAACGACGTGCGACGAGCGCTGATTCGTCAGTTGGAAGATAAACTCTAATTTGCTCAATGCCACGATCTTTTATTCCACTACTTCGACATAATTAACAACTCCTTTGTAATTTGCGACGAATAAATGGGCTGAGAAATCACGCTTTATGAATCAAATTAAAGGAACTAGACCGTGAATAATGAAACGGTAACGTATATAGCAATTCTTGCCGAAAGTATATGGGCGAAGCACAGTGTCTGACCAGTAACGTGCCAGAACTACTAATTTACTCTGTCTAGCGTTCGCCGCGCGTCTTCGATCTCGTTCGTCCGGTCTATTACACCGAGGCCATTTTTCTTTCGATGCCGAACCTGGCACAGCCTCGAAAGGCATCGAGAGAGCAAGCGAGAAGAAGAATCACCGAGAGGAGGACGCGAAAAGGGATTCGCTCTCGATCAATGCACGAGCGCTTAAATCATCCGGCAATCTCGGCGATGTTGCCCCCGCGTGTGGCCAGGCCGCGAGCACCACGGCCCGCGCTCCAGACCCAGGGCTCCATTATACATCCATAATTAATGAACGATCCATTCCATCAATGGACGTGCGAAGAGGAGCCGGTTACGAAGGCGCGGCATTCGCACATCGCGTATATGTATAGGTGCATATTAAACTCCGTATATATCTTAACCCTTCCTTCATATCTATCTGTTACAGAGGCCTATGCTTACGGTAGTTAAGACTCTCACCGCGGAAGTGTTTCGTTCGCGTGCCGGTTTCGCGAGCACGCGATCTTTGCCCATCTTCAGAAAAGCTTTGTAATATACGCCCGAATGATATGTACACAAACGCACGAACATACGTCTGTATATACGTGTACGAATTTATATTTATAGAGCGAAGCTAAGAGATAAAATACTGAGAAAGTAAAACAATGCACCTTCGTATGGCAAATATCGTATCAGAATGCAGTAATTTAAGGAAGATGCTCGCGTGAACCGAACCCCGGCACGCAACGAAAGCGATCTTTTGACGTCAGTTTATTACTGTACTGGATAATCTCTCGCTCGGCAAAAACTACTCGAGGAGAGGCCCGCGAAAGTTTATACACTTGAGATGTTTAAATCGAGATTATTCTTTAGAGCGATTCGGGGATTGTGAATCAGAAATGTTCACTGCGGCAATCGATTTTACGGTATGATTTTATGGCATCGGTTACATATTATTTGAAAACTCTGAGAAACGTCAAAACGAATATTTGTTTATATTCGTTAATTCCGCAAAGACATTTATTTATATCGACAAACTTATTTTGTCTTCGCCCGGACGTGATCTTGGCTCTTATTTCAGAGGTAATAATCATCGGACTTTCTTTGTTCTTTGTCGACGGCACATAAATCTAATTAAAGGCACGATGAGAAGCTCGCCAAGGTTTTCAGGGCGTTATTGCTTTTTCTCACTCGATGTGAAACCACCGGGATTTTATTGGGAGCTTTCAGTCACAACCACTCTTCTTCTCCTTTACATACTCATTTACATAGTACAAATACACAGGGATGCACGCATCATTGTGTATATACGGGAGAAAATATCGAGAGCGACGAAGGGAAGAGCGAGGGAGAGAGAATGAGGGACGGAAAGGTAACGAAAGGAAAGAAAAACGAATACGGTCAGACGCAAGCCCTCAAAGGCTTTAACGAAATTAGATGGCCTCTTTGGTGGTTCGTCGGGATACGAACGGTGTAATGACGGTCTTTACCAACACCAGTGCTGCGGCGAACGCCGCACCGGAAACGACGATCAACCTCCTGAGTTTGCTTCGACTAATCATGGCGCCATAAGAAAACCTGCGTGCTCTTTTCATCTTTCTCATCTTTAGCGAATATACACGTATATACTTGACGTTTCTCGTTCGACGATTCATCGGAAATATACGAACGAAGGTTTTCGCTGCTTCGCGAACCTTTACCAGCACGCTGCGGTTCTTCGTCCTAACCATTTATTTTTGATCCCCCGTGGAAAAGCTTCAACGTTTATGCGCTATGTGTGCATCGAAGGAGCCGCTGTGCACAAGGTGCTCTGCAGGTTACGCCTAAAGAGCTTGCCCAGTATAACGGGAGCAAAGCTCTTTCAACGCTTTTCCATGGGATAACCGATCGACGACGAGGTCAGAGCAAACCGCATGAAAAGCTATTCGAAATGCCTTTTTCGTACTGATATAACACGCTTCCTGTGGCTGTCGTGACCAACCATGCCTCTAGTTACCGCAACAGCAGCTAAAAATTCACATAGCCATAGCTGTATAGATCGACATGTTTGTGGTACACACTGTATTATAAAATATATGAAAGGGACACAGCGAAAAGGTTCGAAAAACTTGGTAATTACGAGGAGAGAATTTACGATTAAAATCGAATGTGAAATTGTTTGAAGTTTTCGACTATTGCATTTTTTCGAGGAGGTAATAAAATGGTTTGCTATCCACGTGCCTGGAGTAATTTCTGTTTGAAAAGTAGCCTGATTAGAGAACCAGTAATTTCGAAACATTCTGCTTGTTTTGGGATTATTGTCCAGAGGACAGGAAACTTTTATGAAAATATCAAATGATATTTTCTGTTTTACAAGCAAACATTTTTGACCAAGATTATTTACTCATACGAATGATCCTTTTCTATGGAGCTCGAATATGAAATGTGAGAAAAAAAGAAGGTTACATTTTTCCAATGACATTAAGATTGGCGAGTGTAGTTTCATCGCGATCGATTAATAGCGGCGTACGAAATGAGAAATTGATGCGCACGCGAAGTTGTGAGAGAAGTTGCCGCATGCTCTTCGACCTGATTTACACTAGCACAATAAATTACGGGAGAGGCATGTATAAAAGGGGCGTACGTATATAGAAATAATGTGTCGTACAACGAGTCTTGCGTGATAGTAGCTTTCACTGTACGCTCCTTTATTATTCATAATTAAAACAAAGTTACCGGCATTTCGCTTGATTACACCCCGAAAGCGAACGATGAGAAAGAGAGAGAGAGAGTGCAATTAAAAGTGAGATGTGTTATTAAAAAAATACAATGACGTCGACGCTCGGAAGCTCTACTTTTAAAATTTATTACAAAACGGTAAATCTCTGATTTTTCATCGCTTTGCTAAATCCATCGTGACAGCAACTTCTATGTTTCAATGTTGCTTAAAGCTTTCTGCAGCTCCGCTAAGTTTTTTTCACAGATGCCGCAATTTTTTTTATGCATTCTTAACAACTACAATGAAACGAGAGTTTTGCAATTCATAGGACTGTTGTCAAGTTTTTTTTTCCTCCAACTATACATACGGTGAAACAAATACGCGTACTGCCCGAAAAATTGTACTCGACATTTACGAGAAACGAAAAAAATTCATATCGACGAATCTTGCTGAATATTTCACGTCGTTTGCGAAACAACTACGGAATCTGCCTCTCGTCTGCAACGTTATTGTATCGTCGGAAACATCGAGAGTATATTGAAATAAAAAGAAGAAATATAATATTCACAGGAAAGAGAAAAAATCTACATTCGAACTCTATATGCAGCCCGGAAATTTTCGTTGGTTCAAAATAACAGAAAATATCGTTAGAGTTGCAATAAACTCACATTCATTACGGTTATGGAATATGGAATCCCTAATAAAACTCCAGTCATATTGTATACTTTTTAACTTTGCACGTGCGTTCTTGGAAAATTGAAAGAATCCTAAAAACCGTAAAACATGGTCGACCGCCCGGAAGGTGAAAATTTTAGGCTCATCGTTTTCTAACTCTCGTCAGAATTCCGTCAAAGAGATACCATAAAATTTCCTTAGAGAATCCATAAATTCATGAATTTTCTTAAGCGTTTCTCTCTAGAATTTACGGTAAATATGATGCAACGAGTTTCTTTAATTTTCGTGTACATTTTCTGCATATTGACTAAGAAGATACCAGTCAATAATTTCGTTTCTGAATGTCGAAATAATTTGAATGCGTACAAGGAAAAAAGGACTTTGAAATCGTTGAATTCTTGAGTAGAAGAGAAAAACTGGTCGATCATATACTTATTCTCAGATCGAAAAGTTCGCTTTCGGAAGATACAACTATGCCAGAATAAATATAGATATTAGCATTTAGAATTGAGAAGCGTTCCAACGAAACTGCGAGCGAGACGTCGAAGATATGCACTAAGAAATGTTTGAAGTTCACTTGGGAAGGTAGGAGAGGCATGTCGTATCAAGGCTCCACGAGCGAGGGATCGCTGCGGAACCGAAGCGATGAAATCTATGTACAGGGGCGACGAGGGTAGAGCGGGATGTCCAAAAACTGCACGAGTATTAGTGCAGATTTTTATAGAAACTACTAATTCCATTCGAATCGAAAATCTGCTGGGACCACATTTTTTACTTTTCGTACAAAACATTATTTTTTGTAGTTTATTCGTTGTCAATCCCCAGGGGAAATGTTGCTTAGAAAAGGCATATGCTCTTGCCATTTGGAATCGTACAACGTCATCGAGATGCTTGTACCAAAGATGAAAACACAATTGAGCAAACAGGCGAATGAATCGAATGCAAGCTAATTTTAACATCCAGTGTCAAAACTGTACGAGGCTCTCGGGAATTGCGAGCAAACGCTGGCAGCAGTTTCGATCAGTTCCAGCACGAGAAAAGTATAAGAATAAAGAAAAAATGTGAAAAATGGCTCTCAAATGTTCAATAATTTTGAAAAGAAACCTCACTCCCTCCCAGATGCCTCTGCAAATGGGAATTTTTCAACATCCACGCAGCACAGCTGTATTTATAGTGACATATCATTTTATCGCTGTTGTCATGTTCACATGTGCTCGCGAAGCTTTATAATATTGCAAGCATAAATATATTCACACAATATAAAGACGATGCATACAAACAGCCAAAGATGTATTATTATAATAAGGTGGCTGCGAATACATGGGAGTGAGAACGAGCAGTGTTGCTTTCACACGAGTAGACTCAACGTTGATCCGCATAGGTGGAGACTCATCTCGTGAAATGTCTATAGACTGTGATATTTTTTACTGCGTTTCATTCTCGTGGGTACAACACAGCGGAGTGATAAAAAAAGAAAATCCGAAAGCCTATTAGGTCTCGTCGTTCACTGACAGGCGTTTCGAGAAACATTGCGATTCTTCACGGTCTCTCCATTATTATAACAGTATAAAAGAGAATAAGAATCGAAAGATATGGAAGAGAAATAATAAAAGTCTGTTTGAATGGTTACGAAAGTACGGATAACTGAATAAAGATCAAAGTTGCCATAAATCTTGCACATATTGGAGAGATTTGTGATCCATGGCCGAAAGAGCAGCATTGGATCTATAAATTGTACGTATGTACTTTGGTCGAATGTTCGAAGCGAAGAGAGAGAGAGAGAGAGAGATCGGGAAATGGGGGATTGGAAGAATGCAATCCGAAGAGGATTGCAACGCGATCACGGGCCGTTTGGGTTCGACGACCCAGAGGTGAAGAGGCTGCAGGAGAAACACATCGCGGAACCTCCCTCCCTCATCTCGCTGAGTTTACCATTGTAGATAACGTACGTGTTCGAGTATCGAAGTGTGTATATGCACGAGCGTAAATATACATACACACGTACCGCCGGCGGCGAGCATTGTCCAGTCTTTTAACGCTACTTCCTGGCGTTTCACTTGCCAGGCGTGCATCGATAATACACGTCGATCGTGGTAACGTTTCGTATATATACGTAGTATATACCTAACAAGAGAGAAAAAAGGGCTAAAGGGGAACGGAGAGGAAACAAGCTGTTCTTGTCAAGAGATCGAGCAGCGCGAGAACATAATATATAGAAGAGAATACTCAAATGCATGTGCAAGTTATTACATGCCTACAGGTATTCAAAATCGGCGAATCCAATCGAACTTCTATAGATTCAAATGAAGCTCGAGTGTTCCACTTTCTCTCGATGCACACGTGGGTGCTTCGAAAATAAAAGAAGGAAATGAAAGTATGAAAAATAAAAAAATATATATATATAAAAAAAAACGACCGAGAGGCATTTTCAGAGGCAATGCCGAGAGTGAGGACGACCATGATTGCGGTCCGCGAGTGCATATGGGGTCGCTCGAGTCTTCGGGCAATCGGTGCAATTGCAAACAACTGCAAATCGTTTCATTTGTAACTTGTCGATATGGACTCGACTAAAAGCTTCGTCCCTGGTGGACTTTCCTCCGGTTCCATGGACTCGCGACAGCTCTAAGGAATTTGAAAAGCAGCGACAATTAATGGTCTAGAGACTCGAACAGACGACCTTTTTTCTCGAATCTGTAATAATGGATCAGCAGAATTTTAGTCGACAGAGAATGTTCAACGATAAATTCTTCATCAACCTCGAGAGCCCCGTATATGCAGAGTCGCAGAATTAAAAGGTTGATCCGTAGGTTGATTCGAGACCATCGACCGACGGAGAGAGGCCAGCCGAAGCGTCTATTGTCCGCGCGTGCACCAAGTGACCCTTTTCACGTTGTGACAATGACGATGCCGATGGCTTTTTGCTTTTTTCTCTCTCCCTCTCTTCCATTCTCACGAATTTGCTAACGCACTGATGGGCACGGTATGTGGAACGAAACGAGCAAAGGAGGGTTCAGGTACATGCTTGATGCAGGTCAAACAGACGACTGTACACAGCTCGTTCGATCTCGACCGTAGAAAATTTTCATGTATGCGCGGGCTCTCTATTTTCCTCTGTTTCTAAGCACAATAAACACGATGAAAAGTACGATTAGCCGAGAATATAAAAAAGAAGAAAAATAAGGGAGTGTCGTGCGATCGAAGGTGTGATTCTGACGTTCGCGTCTGTTTTCATTCCATTAGCGACCAATACCCGTTGTTGCGAGTGACAGACCTAAATGTTCACTAAATTTGGACCTTCGTATGCACACTAGGACCGTGAATAAATGAGAAAAAAGTTTGGCGGCGCTTCGGTGAATACGAGAGCTCAGCGCCATTCTCATTACAGTATCACGAATCATAATCAACTGCGAGAGAGAGGAAACCCGTACGTCCGAAGTATACACGGCTGGGGTAGGAAGGTGTTGCTGCTGTTGCTGGTCGCGTTCACAGCGTTTCGGAACTTTTAATTAATACCGAAGCGCAGCTCTCTCACTCTCGCTTCAACCCTCCCGCGTTTCCGTCCCTCTCGCCGAGGTCTCATTGGAGAAGTATGCCGGAGGAGGGATGCACGGTAGGCAGGGGCGCCACCGAATTAATTTTCTCGTTCGCCAAGAGTTTGCGTGTCGGACTCGTTTTCTCGTTTAACTGCGAGCAGAGACGCCGAGAAATATTATTCTCTACCTTGACCTTTAGTTTTTTACGTCTTTTATTCCAAGAAAGTCACTCGACTATGGGGTCGTGCTATGGGTATGTTGTGTAAGCGCTTATATTAGCAGTACTTTTCATCAGCAGATCCTTGTCGAGTTTTCTTGTTTATGCTTTTTCGAGCACGCTGAATCTCGACTCGAAGAGGAGAACTGACGAGAGGTAGCAATTTAATAGAAACGCAAAAGACGTTTTTATTTCTCGTACTTCCCATTGCTGATGTCTAATAGTTCGTTACTTGAGCTCAGGCATGCTTAATCACTCGGACCAACTCTGAGAAACGAACGAGGTTTTTCCTGTTTTACTTCTCCTTTGGACTTTTCCTCTCGGAAAATGATTTCTGTATTGTGGCAAGAGAATCTCCGAAATATGCTGGTTTTTTTATCTCGAGAAGCATCCGAGCTCAACGAGGGATAATCTTGGACGTGTTTTTGGAACTCGTCTTTTTGGGACTGGGGGTAACGCGCAGTCTCTGCTGCGTCCACAACGTCCTAATTAATGAATTGCGCTGTCAGGAACTTTCAGCATGTTTATCGTAGAATCGGAAGAGTGTTTTGCGTCCAGCAGCGACGATTCATTAATTTCGCTGCGGGAAAGGATACGAGAAGAAGCTCACTGAGAAAATGTATTCCTGGATTCCAAAATGAAAACTTTCCAACTCCGTACAAATACAGTTTTTGTTGGAAAACCCCTAATTAAAGCTCTCGACCGAATTCCAACATCCGGACAAGCAAAAACGTTAACAAAACCAGTGAATTTGGGCAAATATTTTCGACTCGAAGTTATTTCATCGTCGCTATTACGTAAACTATGATTATTCCTGTAATCCCTGCGTAATAGAATCATTGTTACTGTTCAAGAGAGTTAAACTCTCGTTTTGATTATAGGGATTATCAATGTGTGACACAGTGTGAAATGATGCCTTAGGGTGAAACAAGAGTTTCACCAGCCCCGATTCAGCTGAAAATGCCAATAAATGAGCAGCAAATGTATGCATTCAAATGAATGTTTTGACTCGAGAAGTCAAACGATAATGACAACGAGCCATGCGAATTGAGCAAGCAACGAGTTCGAATGTGCGCTCTATGAGATTGAAAAGAAGTCAAGTGCACGAAAGCTCTCCGGAGAATATGGTCCCTCCAGGGGATCAAGCTCTCAAACGTATTAAATCCGACTCTGAGGTTCGAAGGAACGAATGAGAGCAGGTCCGGACGCAAAACTCCTCCCCGGTTTATCTAAGGCAAAAGCTCTTCTACTGGAAATACGTGAGAAGAGGGTTAATAACGGGAAGGATCTCAAAGTTCGTTCCGGACGAGATGACATATAGATGCTTATTGCCAGGTTCCCGTATGTAAGCCGGAGCATCTCATTAGCGAAATTTGGTCAGTGTTCCGGAATTCAACGCAAGGAAACAGTGGGGATAGCTAGTAAACTCGACTCCGGTGGGCAAGAGAGGCTTTGGGCAAACCCCAATTATTCGAGGTATGCAAACTAAACTGGTGTATTGAAACTATATTTGGAACTGTGTAGAATTATAATAATCATGATTGATGGACGTCTATTGGATTTGCAATCCGCAATTTCGTATTAACTTCAACGTGCTCCGATATAACAAGAGTGGAAGGAAAGCCATCATAATGAAAAAGCAACATGAACGAAATTACAGCCGGAGGTAGTGAAATTTAAATGACGATGATGGATTGAAGTTTGATCAGTTATGTCATTCAAGGAGTTCGTTTCCTGAAGTACACATTTTTCAGCGGTTATTGAAAGTTATCTAAAAGCTTATGAATCGGGATCGTTCGTACTGACCAAAAATTAATTGACGTCGAGGAATTTGCAAATAATGAAAGCGCTGATTGAGCACCTCGATCATGAATACGTAAAATGTATTGTGCAAGTGCTCCTCATATTCGGACACTGGAAAATGAATTCGCATAAATCTGAACGGGGTTTCATGAGGGACTGATAGGTAGTGAACAAATGAAAATACCAATGTTCGTTTAAGGGGCATATAAACATAATTATCGTTACAATTTAATATCGCAATTGATCAATTCGATCCGCAAGAGTGCACGTTCCACTTTTGTATTGAACTTAATTATAAAACTAATGTAAATAGCGCGGATGGAGAAGTTACTTTTACCGAATCCATTGAAAAGCATTGAATTATAATTATACCCGTAAAATTGATTCGAATAGGACGAGAGCAGTGTTTTCGGAGCATCAAATGATCACGCTCAGAACGTAGAGGCTAAAAAACGCGCAATCCTATGCAATTGCAACTGCTCCGTGATAGGCGAGACATTAATTAGAAACTGTCTCGTCCTGATGATTGAAGAGAATGACGTTCGACCTTGGCGTAGATTTGGCATAAAATACCATATGCCTATATAGAGATGAATGAATCATTCTGCGTCGGTGCTATTCACGTGAACGAAGAGGCAAAGAGTGAGGTTCGTGTGCCTCATCGGTCAGGTCGCGACTGTGCTTTTGTATACAGCACGTTTCCCTTCCTCTTTCCGACCGGCGCGAGAGATCCTTTTGTCGGCAAACTTTTGCAGTCCGTTTGTGTTGCTCCCGTCAAGGCCCTCTTTGGGTGTGCTAGCGTACACACATAACGTGGATGGTAAAAAAGGAGAGAGGAAAAAAAACGAAAACTCTCTTAATGGCTACACGACGTGGGCAGTGAGCGGAAACGTTTTATGCGGCATCTCTCTTTAATTACGCGAGAACCGCGCGTGCGAGTTCTCTGAGTATATTATCGTAGGGAGCACCACCAAAGAGAGCGGGTAGACGAGATAAAAAAATTACCTCACCGTAGCGGAGTGACAAAAAAGCGGATGGAAAAATTAAAAACGTTACGGGAATCGTTACATTGTGGCTATGAGATCTCGCGCGATGTTAAGTTTTTCTGTTCCCAACCCTCTCTGAACGCTGAGTTCGTATACAAGTGGGCGTTTTTTTTCGGGGTTCACGAACGGACGCTCCTTTGTAAATAAAATAAAAATTATCGGGAAAGCATTTTCTCATCCCAATCGCAAATGTCAAGAGTCACTTCGCCTATATTTTCTCTCTCTCTCTCTCTCTCTCTCTCTCTCTCTCTCTCTCATTGATTCTTCTCGCTTTTCGATAACAGAATCGATTCGGTTTTGTAAATATATGTAGGTCGAACACTCCCAACCCGCAGCGTCCATGTATTATGTATACATTCGATATCTGCCTGCGTCCTTACCAACATCCTGGTCCTATCAGGAAAGATAGTTCGGGACATTAATTCGTGAGGGTTGACAGACAATACACTTTGGTTCATCCGAGGGTGTCAATTGACTTAATCGACGATTCACATTCCCGATAACGCGGGGCCTCCTTCCGCTTGGCCGATTCTCCGAGGAGTGCTTCGGAAAATCAAACGTAATGCCAAAATTCCGGGAAGAAATGTTCGGATAAATGAAGGAAACATGAATTTTTTCACTCTTCGAAACAATCGAGCGTAACACTGCCCAGGAAGTGCTGACTCAACGAAGAGAATGAAAATGCCCTTTTTGCTCTCCGAAACAACCGCGTCAATATATTATCAAGCTGTAAAGACAGAAGTGATCCGCTCACCGGAGAGGAAATTCTAGTATTCCATAGTCAGAATCGTTGTCGAGTTCAGGCCTTTTATTCGATCAACGTGTGAAACGTTGTGTCGCAGCACTTTGGCTCCACCGCGTTCAACCTTTGTCTCGTTGCCCGTACTCGCGGTTACGATCATACGGTTTGGGACGACACTGCTGCGAATTTTAATAATTGATTTTTGAGCCTTGTTACTCCCTGCAGAATTCGCGGACCTCGTGACTACCCTCCGGGGATCTGTACTCTCACCGCAAACCAGCCAGACTCGGATACGAATAACACGTATTAGTGCTATGTTTCGTTCGTGTATTTGAACCTGAATATGTACTTCGACTAATGCTCGGATTATCGGAGTGCAGTGGGCCGGGCGAGCAACGGCTGCTAAAGCACATAATCCTTCGAATCGGTCATTAACCGGACTATTATAGATACCCGCGCCTTGGGCAGTATATCCTGGTGCGGATAGATCAGCACTGACGCGAATTCAGCACCCGAGCCTTTCACGTGATGCGAAGAGAGCTGTAAAAAACGCGAAATCGAAAATCTAACTTTGCTTCATCGAATCACACGCTTTTCTGTGAGCAAAATACAAAAATTCTTCAAGTAATTGAGGGGTTTGTGTACGAAAACTCGATAAATGTCTTTATTAAAATCACGCGGATTTGATTTTAATGGCAACATTTATGTCACTGTCACTTCCTCCTTAATTCACTTATATAATTGAGACTCCCAGTGTACAGAAGCCGAAACGATGATGACGGTGGTACAACAGAGTGCGAGGAAATTCGGTGTGATCTACAAATTAAGGAGGTTAATCCTCTTTCATTTGTCGACAAACAGACCGGAAATGAAGAGCGAACAAGCAAAACGAGCTATCATATACACGATCCACGTATACGAGTAATTATGCGTTCAACGAGACTCGTCTCTTCGTTCTTTCCCCGTCTCTCTTTTCCTCTCGAACGAAACATGAGAATATAATATTCCGTTAGTGCATCGTCTTTCGATTGTACCGTTTCAAAGTGAAAAAATACCAGGAAAGCCCATTCGGCAAACCCCAAAGCAGAGTAAACGATTTTTCGCGTAGCTGAAAGCACGAAGCGAGCCCGCACACATTGCGGCTGCACTCGAGTATCGGCTGATTCAGAATTTTCCAACTTGGCATCTCCACTTCGCTCATCGGCTCACTAAATGATAATCGTTATTCGGGAATCATCCCGCCATTTTCCTTATTCGATTCCATCACATTATCAATCTTTTGGCGACACTCGCGTTATTGTTTATGCTTCAACAGTGTTCGAGCAACTCGAGGAAAAGTTACGCCGAATTTTGAAGCACTCCGTAGAGTAACCCTTGGTCATTTCGCGGCCCGTAAAACACACGGTCCGTCGTTAAAACGAGCGTTATTAATGCCTTTTTATGGCCTTGCTTTTTCACCAGATACACACATTCGAACATTTCCTCGGTTGATGATTCTATTATAGTAACTCAAATTCCACTGTACGAACCGCGCAACGTGCAAATTGACGCGACTCTGTTGTTTTTTTTATTTTTATTTTTATTTTTTATTGTTATCCATAAACTGGAAGAAAATGCATAATTGTGTATAATCAGTCAAAGCACAAATTTCGAAACCCATCGACTGAATTTTTCATTTGTCTTTTCGTTGGGAATATGCGAATCGGTGGATAAGAACAGGTTGTGAGCGGAAACGAATGCCACAAAACTTTCGAGCTTGAAGCTTCAACACCGAAACTCCATTGTCTGACGTAGATTGGGAGAACGAGAATTCCGTTTGATTTTCAGTGGGCTGGAAAGAAACAATGAATAGGTTCGTATGGTTCGTACGAAATCACAGTATTTCCATGTTTCAAAAATGAATAATAGGCGAGCTTTCAAAAACTGACAATGGGGGAGCCAGTATCATTGCCTGTTTTGTATATGCCAAAGAATGAAGTAAAAATGGAGCTTCCTCGAAGTTTGGCATCATTGTTAAATGGGAAAACAATGAATGAGCGTCCATCAAAGTTTTATTGTAATGCTCGTGTGAACCACGATATACAATAAAATATTTGACCGTTTCGGAGAACGACGTGCGGCAGTAACGAGTTCACTGAATTCGTCCAGAAACTATTATTCCATTTGCAAAATGTTAAAGCCTAAAAGTTTGTGCTGCTTTATTAGATTCAAATCGAAAGAGCTTTCTACTCTGGAATCGACGAAGCGAGCGCAAGCCCGCAGCTAAAAATACATCGCGAAACTCGTTTTTTTTTCTTTTCCAAATACGACTTTCTGACTGTCCGAAAGACGCCGAGCGCTCCAAGGCAATCTAAATTTTTTTCCTCTCATAGGGGAAGCAAAAAAGAGGAGGTTAGGATAATGACCAGGGTAAAGTGGCCGGCACGACGTTCCCTTGCACGGAGCAGCTCCAGCGAAATTTATCGACTGGGCCACGCGAGGAACGCCGCCCGTTCAGAAGAGGCAAAAGGTCTGTGCAAAATACCTGAAGCGCAGCGAACCAGTTAGCGAGAGATACTTGTGCGCCGTGGTGCCCTTCTTGGGACCCTTTAAGGGCTCATCATCCTTCTTCGTCTCCTTATTTACTTGCTGAATCGTTCTCTCACTTTTTATCTCCCATACAGACGCCGGACTATTTTCTTTTTTCCTGGAGAACCTGCAACGACGACGCGACGTCGTTCTCGGCTTGTAGATACAACGAATATACGTGTATATGTGTCGTAGAGATGGTTCCCCGGCAATGTTTGCACTCGTTCGTCGTTGCTCTCAGCAGCGTGTAGATTCCTCGCGGTGTTAAGTTTCGCGGTCGCCGAGGCTTTTGCGGCTTTGTTTCGAGTGCACAGCCCTCCGGGATAACGTTCCCACGCGAAGTCTCTTTTTCGCTTGCTCTCGATTCTGTAGTCGCGCGTATTTTTTCACCCCGCCTTTTACAACCAGCTTAATAACCAAAACTGCACGGCATTTTCGTTTTGTCTTCTTCAACGTCAAAGCTATAAGGAGATTGCTTTTCAAAATCTTTGGCACGACGCACATTTCTAGAGACCTGGTCATAGTTCCGAGCGTGAAAAACATTCCAGTCATCTGAGAATATACAGAAATACACGGTTTGAAATCTGAGAAATGGCAGTATACAATTATGTCCAAATGCAACGAAAGCTCTGAGAAAATGTAGGAGAGAAGATCGTCTAAAAATTGGAAGATTATTATTCTCACGCTGGAAATTGGTCGAGCGTTGCTCACAAGTTGAATTCTTATTTCGCAGTCTTTTCTCGATATACGAATACGTGATATGTCGCATATCACAGTAAAATCGACATAATCGAACGACCATTTGTGCAACATTGTTGCAACGAATGAAAGGGCGAGAGAAAACGAATGGAGATTGCACGGTATTAAAATAAAAGAGAACGGCCTGTAGTGTTAAATGTATATCCAGCATGAGTGGAAGTCTCTTCGTTTAAAACGTTGAGCTGGTAGACCGCTGGGTAAGTACCATGTAGCCGTGAAAGGGAAGACACAACGTATGAGCAGTTATGCCGAAGCGTTCATTTAAATAATCGCATACACACTGAGGTACGTAGCTCGCGAAAAAGTATGGCGCGGGGATCTCCAGAGGGACGCTTTTGTACTCGATGAACACAGATGGAACCTGTTTATATCGAATTCGAAATACACGCCAAATAATTTTCAGTTTTTTTCCATGCATACCTAGAAACGCTCTTACAAGACTCGAAAAAAGTACTTTCTTGGAGAGAAACGCTCGAGTAGTTCATACACGAAACGATTTTCTTAAGGAGTTTCGGTACAAAAGTCTAAATATTAAGAAATTGATCAAATTTGGTGATAATGTTCTTCGACATCAAGTGCGAAAACACAAATTTTTTCAAAATTTTCTTCTACTTAGTTATCGAGTAATTACGCATTAAAGCAGATTTCTTATGCCCGGAATGTATACCTATACATATGGAAACGCTATGCTTATACACGTCAACTTTAGTGATCAATTACTCGATAACTGTGTAGAAGAAAAATCTTAAAAAATTTGTGTTGTCAAATTTGGCACTAAAGAATATGTTTATCAAATTTTATAAAATTTTGAACTTTTTGAAATTTTTTATGCTTTTAGCATGGTTTAGCATGGCAACATTGTATCGCCTGTACCGAAACTCCTTAAGAAAGTCTTAAAATTTACACCGACTGACACACATATCAAATTTTAAAGGGTTCGTCTTATGGGTTATTGAGATAAACGTATTTAAATGTGAAGAAAAATACACAGGGTTCATCTTTCCATACAACGAATGAACGCTTCTTACGAAGTTTATGAAAAACGTACACAATAACGATGAAGTATATAATGAAGGTTTGGGAAAAAATTCGAGACGATTGTCTTACTGGTAATAAAGGCATATGACGTTAAAAACTGAATGAAATTGGTAATGAGCACTCGTATAACCTCACATTTGCGCATTTCGGAATTTTGTTTCCTATTGGCTTGACCCATTCCTGTCATAGCCTTCGGTCTTTTCATCAATACTTTTTTCATGGTCCATTTCCCGTTGTGCTCTTTGCGCTTTCTAACGTGATTTTTTATACAAATATAAATAATATTTTCGCCAAGGACGAATGAAATTTCGAGTTCAGTGAGTGATGGGTCCCTGATTGATTAATGGATTTTAATTTCATTCGCCAAAAGATAAGTTGACAAAAATTTATTTAGAATTTATTATTTAGAATTTTGAATTAATAACTCTGACATTAATTTCAAGTGATTATATCGTCAATTAGGGAGTAAAAATCGATCCAATTTAGACACCCATAAAATACGATCTGTCGGGTATGATCTACTTCAATGACTCCTTATAGAATGACACAAAGAATTTTGTAACATATTGTGATAAGCTCACGATAAATAATCACGATTACTAGAATTTTGGCGAAAAAATCTACCGTTTGGAATTCCGCGTGGAATTGTAAATGCATGCAAGTGATACGGGATGAAGCTCGCAGGGAAAAGTTTTATAAATAATTCCATTGGTTATCCCGTTTCGGTATAACGGTATTTCTTTTATCCAGTCGTTTCTCTCCGAAAAGCGTCGGTTCCCTTCGACTAATTTTCTACCCAAAAGTTTTCCAATTCAAAGGATCGGAGGCACGCGATAAAACTATCGATCGCAGTACATTTCCTTGTTAGTGGGGTAACCGTCCCGGCGGCGCGTACATTTGAGATACACCGTTGTCCGATACACGATTCCCCGGGAGCTCGACAATGGAGGCGTTTCAAAGAAAAGGGCAAGGGAAAAATAACAAACGAAATATGGGGTAGAAGAGCTTTGCTCGGGTACTAGAAGCCTCTAGACGCAAGATGTATCAGTGTTCGAAGCACCTCTTTCCCGTCCTTTATATTCCTCGAATCACCAGATCTCATCCCTGCAAAACGCGTTGTTCGCAAGCAATAAAATTTATGGAGGAAAGTAAATTTTCGAATGTGTAGGAGAGACATGAAGCACGAAATAACCCGAGGGGCTTAGACGTCTAACGCAGCGAAACCTTTTGCTCCGGCGATGCTTTACACAATTTGCAAGAAACAGCAAAAGCCCGGGTTGAGGCGGTGTCAGGTTTTTTGTATGGCAATTTGCCTAAAAGGGCCGCGTTTGTACGGTTCGAATAAAAAATCGAATAATCGTGCGGTTGTGAAAAAAATGTTCTGTCATAAAATTACCGCTGATTATTATTGATGCGTGGCTCAAGGAAGATTCGAATGGCAGCCGCATCCTTTCGGACGAACATGATTCGTGGCGAAAGGCCGCTTTTGTGTGGTCTAAGCCAGCGAGTCCGCAACGTTGCCTCGGCGGCATATGAGTCCATAGACATCGAATATTATGTGCAGATAAAAATGTCTGCAGCACACGTGGAAATACAGAAGAAGAGAATCCGCGGAGGTGCGCGCGACGCGAGTGCGAGAAGTTCATTTCGAGGAGTAATACACGATGGAACGGGAATCGAGAATATTCTCAGTCGCACGCTTTGTGCCCTTTACTCCCTCCTGCGCCCTCGGTACGACGACGCAGCACAGCTTAGACACTGTTTCATGACTGGATATTCGTTCCTCTACGCCCCCTTTTCGTATTACTCTTTCTCTCTGGAGATTTTCTCTGGTACACTATTCGTCGAATGACTGATTGTGAGTACCAGAACGCACCACTACACTCGTACAATTCACGTATTTCTACACGCATGTACGAGCTTTATGTAGGACGAAGAGCTGCGGTTACGATAGTTTCCGCAGTCGATTACAGCGATATTCTCGAGCATTGCGCTCGCTCGGCGTGCATGCGCGCGGCTGCGGGCGAGAATAGGAGAGCTTTCATCGATAAATCATGATCGACGAAACGAGGATTCTATCTGGCAAGGAGGAGTGAATCGTGGAACGAGGGATATGGAATGGCGACCGATATTTCGTCGTGTTCGACTTATACGTATATGCACGTGTTACAGCACCTCGAATCTTTTAGCCAGGCTATAGAAGTGCGCTCGTTGAGAGGCCAAAGAAGAATAAGAAAAGCCGATGCGGGGGAAAACGTCAAGGTGGAAAACGTGGAACGGAGATGAAAGTTCCAACGATGAGATAACTTGTCATCCCTCGTATAGATATAAAAATACGACGACGAACGAGTCTATATCTTTATTTAATGTCAACATATATCTACTGCGAGCCGATTGGTAACAAGCGTAAAATGGCGTATCCACATCGATTTTCTAAGTGAAGCAACGTGACTTGCACCCTTTTACCATTTTGTTCGAACAATCGCTACATCTATGTCTCCTACGTAATAATATCGAAAGATATAAAGCAATAAACGTCACTTCGTCTTTCTTAATCGGCCTGGTAGGGTTATCCAGATGGGTGGAATTGCATGAGCCTGCGAAGGCCTATGTAGGGCGCCCACAGAAGCCAGGAAGCAGGCGAGCCTCGTCGTAGATCCCTCGGGCTTTATTCCTATATAACTTCCTTCTGAACTAATAATATGATGATCCCTCTTTGCACGCTGGCTCGGAAGCCGCCGCGAGTTTTCGCCGTCGCAATACCGAGAGAACGGAAATTAAATACTTTATTATTACTATTTTTTTCTTCTCCAACAAGATTACATCGATGTGCTTTACGAGTTTTCGGACCAGACGGCGCCGTATCTGTTGGGAATCCGATTTAGCTACATTCGCCAAACCCGATAGGACTTGCCCGGGTTTACCATCATTTGGCTGCACGACGTTCCATCCTTTGACTCGCTCGTTCCGTTCTACTCGTTTTTAATCAAAAAAATCTAACTATTTTTCTCCGTGTCCTGCTCGTATTTATTATAAAAGTCCTTTATGCCGGATGTACGAGGTATTTCCTCAATGTTGAAATATTTCTGTTAACTAATTACGGGAATATATGGCATCGGCTACAAAGTACGGAATTGAGGATTACGCAAACACATGCGCCTCAACTACGATATTACTGCACAATCCCATTCCCCCCGAAAATTCAACTCGGTAACACAGCGGTTGTGGAACATCGTGCATTAAATTGGCGCATCCTAGCGAACGAAACACACGTTTGAAGCGGGATATCGGACTTTATACAACGTTGAACACGGTTATGGCTGAAAGCCGGGCGAGTAAGCTTTTTTTTCGTCTCGTTGTAGTAGGAAAAGTTAACCGATCACGCTTCGAGTCTCAACTTATAGATTTTTATTACGCAGAGCCACGTTTTCTCTAGCCTCTTTCAAGTTTTCCGTTGTTTTTCTCATTTTCATAAGAAAAGAGGAGGTAAAAGAAGAGAAAAAAAGGAGAAAAGCACTAACAAACCGAGTGCAGAAAAGTAGAGTTTACCCGACGTTCTTATTGGCGGAGTTGGCTTCGATGAATTCGATTTACAAGCAAAAATATACAAGGCCTGTGCGCCTTTTAGTACTCTTCCATAACTACAGTGACGTTCGTGATCCCGGTGCTACGGTTCGCCGCCAGTGACGCTGAAAGCTGTCTTCGGTTATTACCCGTATCTGATACAGCCGCTCAACGGTTTTATATTAAATCTCGTTGGGAGATTTAACGGGATGGCCGAAGTTGGCGTTGTTTTCATACTACGCCAGCGGAGACCAGTACGTAAGTGAATAAACAGCGGCGCATTTAGCCCCCACGGTCACCATAGTAAAATCTAAAAGAAGCAAAAAAGTGAAGCTTGTCGATCGATCGTTTCGCGTGCATACCAGATGACGCAGCGGCTGTTACTGTTGTCTCAGGAAACGAGCTTTACAGGCGTCGTTCTCTATACAGAGAGAGATAGAGAGAGAGAGAGAGAGAGAGAGAGAAACCGAAAGAACAGGAAAGGAGGATAAGCTATGTGGAACGAGGGTAAATAAAGTATGGGGACGAAAAGCGACGGATGAGATATACGATCTCCGAGCAATCGCGAAAGAATCTCCACTTAGCCTACACATCAGCAATTCTTCATCCCACTTCAAGCACCGAGATTTTATCGTCAACTCTATTTCAACGTGATCGCCGTATTTTTTACTCCCAACATTTATGAAATTTTATCGCAACTCTCTCTATAGCTGATTTTGAAAATATCACGATCCTTTGACACCATGAAATTTATCGTGTATCTCTTCCAGTTCGATGTAGAATACGCTCGTGCATGCGCGCTCAAAGTTTTCACGGGAGTATACAAATTCTGATTATTAGACAGAGCATAATCTCTACTATGCATTATGTAACGATCGCGAGGAAATATCGAGGAATTTATTGAAAGTCTTTTGACTATCCGAGCACTTTCAGTAATCTTCTATCCTAATGAAACTTATTACTAACTTTGGAAGGATTTATGCTAGCAATCAGTATATTGGTACCAACACCGAAGATAATGAAGCAGGGTGCACCCATCTCAATACACAAGGGCGTTGGCTCATGTCAAAAAGAACCTGCTGCAGCTTCCGGAACAACGTGGATGGGAAAATACTCGAGAATATGAGAGTACAAGAGGGAGTGGAGGAGAGAGAGAGAGAGGACAGTAGACTAACGTTAATATAGCAGCGTACTCGAGTGATGCATATACAGTACACTCTGCTGCTCCGCTATAACGTACATCAACTTCGGGAAAGATTAATGAAGCTCGCGAAACGACGACTCTGGCGCACTCTGTACTTGCCTGCATTCCATTAATAGATTACTGGCGTCCTCATATCTGAATATATACTCTAAAATTACACTCGATCTGTAGATATACATTCTGAAGGAGCAAACACTTCGTACGTTGATACGTTAAAATCGATACACTCTTGCACTCGTCCATTCGGAGAGGATAAATGCGAAGAATCGTGTTCTATAGTAAGAATGAGCTAGTCCATAAGCTACTTGGGTACTGCAGGAAAAGGATGAGATAATGCACGAAGCCTCGGTGCTTCCAACAACGTCTTGGTAAGAGAGTGAAGGACTGTTTGCTGGATAGTCAGGCACCTCATCTTCTTTTGATGACCCGATGAAACGTTCCTTATTACTCACGAAGTTGTGAACTGCTATACAACGGAAAGATCGAATGCTTGGGAAGAAGGAATAAGAAGGAGGCAGGACAGAAAGTGAGTGATAAAAAGACGAGCAGAGCACTCGGTCACCCTGTGGGTATAATAAACCCTCAAACACCTACGTAAAACCAAGAAACTTAAGCCAGTTTCATCATATCAATTCGTACAATTGGCATGTTGGAGGAACAGCGTACGTTGCTCGCTACAGAGCGCCAAGTGTCAACCAACTCTCGCGCGGTGACGCGATGATACCTCGCGGCGCATCGATTGCGTAATACGAAACAGCGGAATGAGTCTGCTCGATTCCCACGCGCGTGATACTACATTCAAAGAAATAAATCTTATTCGCGAATAAAGGAACTTTAACGGGTCTGAGTGGGAAAATACGACGTACAAATAGTTGCTGCTAATGAATTAGGGTCATCAGAGGTTCGTGCGAATCTCACTTTTGTGGAACACGCCATGCAAACAAGTCAGAATCCTGTTGCCAGCATAATGGATACTGGAGCAATGGATTTAATTTGACGGAATTTCAGCAGAGCTGGCAACGTAGGAGAGTTGCACTTTGCATTTCGATACTACCTATTTCACAGGCAACGCTTAAATATTTCTTCGAAACAGCATTCGCGACTCTTACAATAGTTTGTAATTGAATTATCCTTGACGACAGAGAAATTGAGAATATTTGACAAGTTGAGTTATAAGCGGTCGTAAAATGTGTGTATATATAGCTCATATAAATTAGAGGAAGTACCTACTGCCGCAGGATGGCACAAGAGAATCGTATGAAGGGTCTGAACAATTTATACATCCGTAACAGCTTTCTGTTCGTACGTCAGAACTGTAATGAAATTAGACAACGAAACAAGGGGAGAGAGAGGTGGGAGGGAGAGAAAAAGGAAGATGATTATGAGAGAAATGGCATTGAGTTACGTAACTTGTCACCAGAAAATTTAACGGAATGACAAAACACTGGAATAAGCCAGGAAACGAGAAATTATTTCGACTACCCTTGTTATCTTCTGAGACAAAGTAACGAATATATTACCGAGGGTGATCCATGTTTTTGTCACGTATAAGCTCATGCTTTTTCCTTCCGTTTCATTCGTCATATGAATAGAACCCTCCAGTTGACAATAAAAAAACTGAGGATAAATTTTTCAAAAATAAAAATCATTTCAAATGAAGGATTTCGCAGGATGGACTTTTTTGTAATCGAATTTCCGCAGTTCGTAGAATAAAAAAACATTCTGTTCAGTTAATATCTCGGAAAACTACAAACATATTCGGTTTTTAGGCTCGACAGTTCAAGCTGAGGATCACAGTACGAGAAGTCGAGCATCCACCAGGCTGTTGACGATTTTCTAGCTGCTGGCAAATCCTTTCCATGTGTGTATATCCCGAAATCGTGTATGGATCAGAACGGACAATGCCACGATCACGCGTCAATTTGACGGTGGAGTTGCTTCGAATAACTGGCCGGTACTGACAAATTTTATGACATATATATGGACGAACATGAAGCTCGAACCATGAGTTGAGCTATCGTATGGCCTCCCAACTAATCTGCCATTGTGCATGAGAATTCTAACGTGATCTCCCATCGTCGTATATACCCCGAGCAACGGTGTGGGGAACACCGCGACAGCTGGTCTATGGGATGTTCCAAGGGATCGCAAAGTTTTAATGCCAGCCTCATGTGTTTTACGACAATGAACAAGTAATGTACGAAATTAGAGCACCCTTCGGTGTGGGCTGCTCTAAAACTCATCGACGTGCAAAATAACAGATTTTTCATTCTCTACAGGAAGATCGTTACAACTGTGGTAAAGAAAGTTTTCTTTGTAAATGTTTTTTTTTTTTTTTTTTTTTTTTTAACAATGCTGAAACCAGTTGAAAATGAATTTATGAAATGGAGTCAAATGAAGCATGGACTTTTGACCTTTGAACGTGGTGATAATGGTGTAAAAGAAAATGAGGAAAATGGCGAATAAATTTACACGACGGAAAGTTACGGAGAAGAGAGAAAATTGAATTATTTCTTGAAACATGACGAATTTGAGGAAATGAGTGAAAGCATATTCATAAGGTTTCTGCGACTTTGTGCAATGTCATGATTCAAGGAACGTCTAAATTATCGTCACCTTCAATTGTACGGATTTACTTTTCTATATGGTAACTTGTCATAATTGAACCGAGCTGGGGTTCTAGAACAGTTCAAATTTTCAATGATAAAAGATTCAAAGGTGGAGTTTTGTGAGGCTGCTGGCGTGAAGAGATCGCGGAGACTAATACAATTCGACTGGTAACTCGTAAAATAGTCCTTTTTGCATACGCTTTGTACCGCATAAATTACTGCGGAACATTTCATTGTGCGAAAGTTAAAGTTGCGTCGGTTTCCCCAGAGAATTGACGTTCGCTCGTGCTCTTTTTTTCCTCTCGCTCATGCACACGTAACGAGTTACGAGATGAAATAAAGAGAATGAAATACGAAGTATGCGACTACGTTTTCGAGCGGGATGGTGAGAAAAATAAGGATTTCGGGGGATCCCGAATGATGAAGAAACTTGGGATGAGAAGTGAGGGAACAGGATGACAATGTGGGCAAGAATGAAAATTGCAGTGTATGCTAAGAAGAAGCTGTAGCATATCGTGCAAGAGCTTTTGAACGTTTTCTCTCCCTCCCTGCCTCCCTCACACATAAAGACACTCCTACGAGCGTGTACGAGTCTTGTACTTGCACACATTGCATTCCTCATTTCACTGTAGAGTGTGTAATACCAGTAGTGATGCAATGGTCGGAACGCTTGAGCTCCGCTAGAGCACCGAGCTCCTCCTTTGAATTGAAATTTATCGCAGCTGACTGTTAGTTTGAGCAAGAGCTCTCAGCCGCAGTAGCACTCGTAGACTTTCATGCTTTTGTCCTTACATATCTATAGACAAAGATTCTGGACGACAGAAGTTGGCTAAGTCTTCGTCGTCAAATAGCAAAAGACGTATATGCACAATTTAAATGTGGTTACGTATATATATACAGAACCTGAAAACACTTGAGGAAGTCGGCCAGTTGGTCAACCGTCGCAAGTGAAAATACTTGAAAAATCTTCTCGCTAACGTACCTGCAACAAAAATAACACAAAAATCGATTAAATATCTCGCTCGATATCGCGATCAAACCGGACTATAACGTATAATTACAAAAATCTTTTCAGCGATGTGTCAAATGATAAAAGTTACAAAAAAAGTCATTAAATTGACACAAACTTGGCCGAATGAAAGTTCAGGTATAATATGACGCGGAGGGAAAAATAATTGAAATGTCTACGAACATTCAATTAACGACCGCTGAGTCGGGGTACTGTTGCAAAATATCAAATGCAGTTACACACACATAAAACTCGTACACGAGAAAGAGATTGCAATTAAAGGAAATCACGAAGAGTTAAACGATCATTTGACATGGAAAATAAAACGTGCTTTTGGCAGTTGCATATTCATAATGGATTAAAAAGCTGTATAGATAAGCGATACGCTGAATATTTTCTCATTCAAGGCGTCAATCAGACTCGCGCTTTATCCTATAACTTCATAACACACTAAACTATATGGAAAAGTAACTACTGGAATGCGAAATGCCTCCGAGTCACAGCTCAAATTATAGCAGTCGAGGAGAGAAATACACGTATAAGAAAGTTGATAAAGTCTCGCTACTGTGTATATCAAGGATAATTATAATATACGGAATGTATAACCGATGCGTCAATGCAGGGACGTGCCGGATTGCATGTTCTTGAATCTCTCTCGTGAGACACAGCCCTCCCATATACGTATAACTCGCATGTGTTAGAATCCGGAGATCGGACGTACAAACGGACGTATGTTGTATCACCTATATATTCCGTATACAGGCGTGATTGTATGATGTCGAAGCTCTCGAGAGAGGTTCAAGGTGCGTGCCGCTATAATACGCGTGTTATCCCGCTCGCTAACAACCGCCCCCTTCGATACTCGTGCTGACAGACTAATGGCACACTCGGCAAACTCACCGTACACGGAAACTCCGTGCATATTGGACGTGTATTCATTCGTGAGGGGAAAAAGCGTGGTGCATGACCTTAAGTCGAGTGGAGAAAAACAGTTATTTGACAATGTTGGAAGTCAAAAAAATATTGAAATTCAATATTTGATTATCTTCGAATCCGCATTGTTGGGGTTTTTCCCCACTGCGCCATTCGTTATTGACGCGCGTACGAATTACTTTGAGAAATGATAAATTGCATTGAAAAAAATTATAGTCAAAGGATTGGGGTGAATGGTTTCAGATTTTCAGATTAAACAACCGTGATGCCAACTTTGTGGAAATTATCGCGAATTTTCAATTTCTGGGCTTTACCCAAATCGATTTTTTTTACGTTGCGACGCATTTAATGGGAATTCGTCTGATGGACGATTCGTTAAAATTGAATGAAAATGTTACACAATAGAACAATTGCAGGTGTAACGAAAATTCGATGAATTTAGACTACCGCGAATGTTGTTTTTTTTTTTATCGGCGAATGTACACAGTGATTGTGAAGGAAAATATATTCACACTTTCCCAACAGACTGCGAGTACATACGCTGAGGTAAAAAAAATAGCGGATGGGTGCTATGAAAGGAAAAAAATTGAATTTTCTACAAACTTGTGATGGGTTTTCGCATCGTAAATTAAAAAAAAACTGAAGGAATCGCGTGAGCACGGTATAACTTTCAAAAGGGTTCGTTGAAGGATTCTCTCCGTCTCTATAGCAACCTTTTTTGTATTTTTTTCCTCTTTTTTACAGTGTGGATACGGTCGAACCGTTTCCGTAGTTATGCGTTTACGATTTTACGATCGGCCCACTATAGGAGATACCCGCATCGACGAAATAGGAGAGCGAAGGAGAAAGGAAAAAAATTTAGATGCTGTGTACTACCATCACACAGTCATATGGAGTGGGAACGTTCCCTCAGCAATTTAAAAAGATAATGCAAACGTTCGGGAGAGAATCCAGTCGCTCGTCTCTCTCCCCCTTAACAGAATCTGATCGGCTTCATTCGTTCGGTTTTTCGTGAACCTCGGGACCATCGTGCGAGAGCTTCGAGGTCATTCGAATATAACTATGTATGGCGAGAGATAAAATACGAATAGAGGCGTTGAACGAGGACCAAAAGAGGAAGCTCCTTCTCATTGAGGCCGAAGGCACACAGCGGAGCGAATAGGCACACGAGAGCGGTATAAATCGCATCGAAAACGATGGCAGCCTATATGGAGAGACCAAAAAGTACAATTTTGGGCATTGAATTCATAGAAACAGTTTCTTCATCTAATTCTAGTGCTCTCCGAGTTGGTCTCTTCGAATAATCACGACTTTTGCTTCCATCACAAAGCGAAGGAGCAATGTAGTCGATTGAATTTGACTTCGGGAAAGTTCCGTTTTGTTTTTGCGGTTGTCAGAGCTGTGAACTCCACGCAGTTGATTCACCTCTGGAAATTTTCTAATTTTTTCCATGTGGAGATGTAAAAAGGGAATCTTTTCAACGAATTAAAGAGAAGACAGAGAAAACAATTTCTGTTCTAATGAAAATTGCGTGCCGAAGCGTGAAAAAATTTGCCGAAGTGAATGAAAGAGTGACAGGACTGCGACGAGAGGAGGCGCCGAATTATTGGCTCGACTTTCGCTCTCATGCATTATTCAATGTTGCACCAGAGATAGGAATAGAGAAAGAAAGAAAGAGAGAGAGAGAGAGAGAGCGCGCGTGGAGAGAAGAGGTTGAGAGTCGAGCGCGGAGGTTTAAGCGCACGATAGAGTTTACCCGAAACCGTAGAGTGTCGTTTCAGACTCAAGTATACCTGTGTATTATCAATATAGCAAAGTTTGGAGCCAACTTTGACACAGAAATCACTCGATTTGCGTCAAGCAAATGCCTGATATTTAGGGGGCGGATCGTAAATATACATATTCCATGCATTCCAACGATATTACATTCGGAGGTGATAGTCGAGACACGCGGAGAAAGGAAAAATATACATAGAAATATCAGATTCGAACGAAAAGAATTAAACCACGACTCACGAGTCTCGAGATCAAATATACGTCCATTGGATACGTGGCTGTCATCATTCGATGTGTCCTACATAAGTAAATCACACGAAACGCTAACTACGACGATCAGATACATTGACACCGAGCTAGTTTCACTCTTCCATCAACATTGTATGAAGAACATATTTTAGAGGCGTGTAATGCGAGAGAATGTACTGTGCAAGTATGTTACGGTACTGCGCAGGTTAACGATGAAAAACACGAAGGGCATCGAAATGCTCTTTCGTTCTGCACTCATGGACACCTTTGAGACTTCTACCATCCTTTTCTAATAGTGGCAATTCCTACGGTGTTTTGTATGGGACATCGTTGTCTCCTACTGTGCTTAATCCATAGAGGGATTTCTTTAGTGACTGCCAAGATAGAATGAGAGTAGGACGATAAACTGCTTTTCTCTACTTCGTGTTTGAAAGAGGAACATACTCATTGATTTATTGTCTACCGAATCTTCCTATTCTCTGGCGATCTAAACCTTTCTCCCGACCTCTCTTGCTCTCCTTGTTTGACAAAGCTTTCGGTATAGAGTGTACTCTTTAACATACGACAATGGAAACAACTTGTAGAAACAGGGGGAACGATGGGTGCACTGCTGCACAGAAATGTATACAACTAGAAACCCAGAACTGTTGCAGGTTCGGGCAGTAGGATACCGTGTTGCCTCGCAATCGCTCCAGCACGCCAAGCAACTCTTATGGAGAATGGATATTTCGTAGGATCTGTACTGCGAATCATAAACCACGAGAAGGATAGGTTATACGTGTACAAACGGTAGAATAAGGAAAGAACGATGAGCCTTCGGATTGTACAGAGGCCCTCTCGACTTTAAGCAATTTGTATATAGCCATCAAATCGACAAACACATTTATACATAAATCTGTGTCAAATGTTGCACCTTCCATGTCTCTCTTGTGATCGACTTCCTGCGCGTTCAGCATCGTTTTATATTGTTTGCCAGAACAGTGAGAATGTATTTCCCGATCGTTGAGAAATTATCGGAGCTCAAGGCAGCTAGAGTTTCTGGCCAGCGAGACTTGAATTATTGGATCACGCCCATCGTGAAAGTGGCATGAAAAATGTTAGATTATAAATGTATATTTTTATCCATGAAAAACTTGCTATTGTTCGTATTTACGGTCGAGTCTAATCGCTGGATCGGGGCTCTCTGTTTAGGTGTTATTTTGTAGCAGTATTACGTACCTACATCAAAGATAATTTATGCAACGAACGATTATTGTAAGCAAGAGTCTCAGGATCTCTCCTCGCCTTTTTTTAATCTTTCATTTTTTCCCTCAACTTTTCTGGTTGGAGAGTGGCATGTGATGTGTGCGAGCTGAGAAACAATCACGTTTTTAAAAGAATCTGAGTGAGAGCTCAAGCCGGAAAGTTCTTGTTGGTTTTCGTTCCCACGAATGTCTACCCCCTAAGCTACCAAGTTTTACGACAATGTAGAGAATCACTGGGGAGTTTAACGAATAGAATGTGGCGAATCGTGCAATGGTCCAGCCATTTTCTCTTCAACTGGTACGCGTCCTGAAAACTTTTTCACCTATTGGAAAGTTAGAAATTACGAGAGTAAAAAGTCATTGCGATTATAATATCTGCGTGGTCAAGGCGTGAACAAATTTTAGAATGCACCATTTAAAAGCCCTCGAAAGAACAATAAATGGCTTTTCTCCACCAACGGTCATTCTTTTATCCTCTTCTTTCCTTCACTATTTTGTTGTTCTTTTTTCACCAGTCTTGTTCTCGGGGTTGCACGATTCCCAAGCCAGTTCGGTCTGTCCTTGTTCCCAGTAGGCAGAGAAGCGAACAAGCCATAGTCTGTGCCAGTCGAGAGAACGACGAGCGTTTTTCTCGTAGCTGAGCTATAGCTGAGGGAATATCTACTTCCGCACAGCGCCTGCTAAAACTCTCGGCCATCGATATATGCATGCACAGCTCCATGTATACGTATATAAATATCGGGACAGAAGGAAAGAAGCGGATAAGTCGAAAGGAGCCTCAGGCTGCTCGTCCGCCCTGGCAACACCTCGCCTAGTCTTAGGCGCCTGATAGTACACCGACGCGCACACGAGGGGGCGCCCAGGCTCGCACGAGAGCCCATAACAAAGGAGGCGGACCACTCTGACCTCGTTATTTCCATTATTTTCACCGCCTCAGTTAATCTCATATCGCTAAATTCTCTAACACTTCAATATAACGAGAATTTCATTCTCCTCTATTCCATCTAGTCTCACGTGTTACAAGCTTATAGCCAATGTAAAAATTCACCCTCTGGAGAAAAACGTATGAGCATGTTGCGTGTATCTGGGCTCTGATGAGGGCACGACACGAGAGCCCAAAGTTCATTTTGTCAGTTCATCACCTTTTCGTTCCTCCTACAACTTTCACACCTGCAACGAGAGGGAGGTTGTTTCGACGAAGATCGAGAACGGCAAATTTTTTCTGTTACAATTAAGTAAAACTGAGTTTCGTTGATTTTCGGATTTCCTAAAGACGACCTGGCCACTTTCGATGGAGCATTGCAATAAAATAAGCACTGTACAACAGGGTACAGTTTCATCATCTCGACGATAAAAGCTCGATATCGGTGAAGCGAGGACCATAATGCCTCAACGGATACATGACGCAATAGATACGATAAGAAAAAAAGACAAGAAGGAATGACAGAGAATGCTACGGGAGTGTGTAGGCGCTTCGACTCGGACGAATCGAGAACTGCGGGAGGAGGAAGCGAGACGAGAGTCCCAAGTTGGCGCGGCTAAAAAGTCGAAACTGCGGGAGGGAAGAGAGCACAGATATGCTTTCATATATGCATACATATGGTTCCCTCTCCTCAACAGACAGAGACATTGCCACGGAGGTTAAACAACTGAACCCCCAAGACCCGTAGGTCAAATGCCTAAATTGCCGCGTCACAGACCGTAAGACAGGACGGCGTTTATCCGAGCGTGGTATTAAAGGGAGGAGAGAAAGAAAGAGAGAGCGGAAAGTTAAGAAGAATAACAGTAATATAGGTATGCCATGTGAGTGTGAAGAGTTCGAGATGAGAACGTATATGTAGAGAAGAAGTACGGCCAGGGAGGCCCAGCATCGCGACCTCTGTTCTCTCTCTTTCTTTGTCTTTTCCTTAGGCTCTTTCTTCTTGCGTCTGTTTTATTCACTCCTCATCGTCATGCATTCTAACCCCCGGTTCTCTTTCTCGTCAAACTCATCTCAGTACACGCACGTACGAGACGACTTTACGGGCGTGACGCGCCAACTTTGTCCTGAAGAACGACAGTTTAAGGCATTGAATTGAGAGGGAAGGAAGGAGAGCGACGAGATGAGATAATTTGAATAATTAACGATATATGACGGTGAATATGACGAGACCAACGATGAGATAAGTTTTGAATTTTAAAGAACTCGTGGAATTATCGCAAGAGGAGGGTGGGTCGGGCAATAAAAGTAGTAGAAAGAGACGACGAAGAAAAATCTTGACAAATTAACGAGATTATTGGAGTTTTCATTTTTTGGTTGAAAACGATGACTTTGGTGAAGTAATAATAAATATCTTGGTTCATTCGAACTGTCAAAAGATGCTGGGAATACTCGAGAGGACAGAATAATGAGAGAAATAGGAAAAGACGCAATAACCAGCAAGAACGATGGTCCTCATTACGGATGAGAAAACTTCTAATTTAAAAACTGGTAGAGGAAAATTTCTGCGAAATGAATGTTAAAAAAAAAAAAAAAAACAACATAAATAAAGAAAAGTTGCCAGTAAAAGTCGCAGAGGACTCGGTTTACACTCTCTTCAAAAGGTCTTTCGGTCATCGAAGCTGGAGCAAGATTTCTCGGTTCGCTAGTGACCTAAAATCCCCTTGGAACGATATTCGCAAAGGGAGACGGAGGGAGTAGAGAGCATAAAAATGCGACAACGTTGAAGATCTAAGCTCTCAAGCAGTGCGTGGTGTGTACGGGTATCCAAACGTTGCTTCAACCGAGAATCGTATTTTCTTTCTCTCTTTTGGTGACGCTTTGAGCTAGCTTCTTTTTGGCCCGTTGAGCTCTTTCTACTCACGCTCTTTATATCGGAGGGAATGTCGAGGACGAAGAGTATCCTCGTGACTCATTAGTGGCGGTACTCACGAATCCCTTTCGCGAACGGAGGAGAAAAAAAACCAACCAAGAAACACCACAAAAAACAAGGAGAAATCTTTTTCGTCCGAACGGGAGACGAGCTCTACCGTGAAATTGAAATAATGACCGCGTGTGTCTTACGCGCGCGACGCCGTAAAGGTTTCAAGAGGTAGAGACGATGGATCCTCCACCGGAAATTTGACCGGATAAAAATCGACGTAAGAACTCCCTATTATATCAAAAAAAATCTAACTTCAACTAACTTTACAACGCTTATACACTTTAGGCTCTTACCAGCTTCTCTATTCTTGCCAGCAAAAGGATAACCACCGCGAGATATAAAAAATCGTGCCGTCTTTTCCTCCTTTGGCCATAAGACGTTCGGTTTCCCGTATGTGTCCAATGCGTTTGGCTGCGTTCGATTACTTGCCAATTTATTGTAGAAAATTTTCGTAATGTGAACAACAGTACGACTTATTTCATCATTTCAGTATGATTATTGTGATACCGTCTTATGTATTGTAGAGGATTTTTTATTATTCTTGGTATCTTTAATTATATTTAAATTTGTGTATCATTAGTGATTCGTTAGTAGAGATTTTAGTAATGCGATTATTATTTCATTATTTTATGATTTAGTATAATTTACCCCTATTTTATATTTCGATATAGTTAGCTAAGAGTTTGTACGATTTTGTATCGACAATACGATTGTATGATTTCGTATGATTTTCGAGATTTCTATGATTTCGTATGACTCATCACCTGTTTTTGTTTCCTTTATTGCATATTTACTTATGTTTGGTTATTTTATTTTGTTGAATTTTCTTTGTATATGACCTAATTGTCTAAAAGTTGATACTAAGGCAAATATATTTTATCAAACGAATCTTTCTCTCTCTCTCTCTCTCGCTTCCTTTCCTTCAGATTGATGAAAGCTCGTGAAACGGCGGTGAATTGAAGCAGCAGTTACGAGCAGCAATGGCTTTGTTTCAGTTTTGCAACGAAGACCAGTCAAAACCCCGCCGGAAAGTTTGCATCAACGCTATGCTAGCGTGCAAAATGCAAACGGAGAATGCCGGGAAACGGCTGACATTTAGTGTGTTGTATGGGTTCGATGCTTTTGCCGTATACACAGTGTATTACACGTACACGATATTCTTTCAGTTTCGTAGCTCGTTCCATACAGCTATATTTCTTCGTTTTTCTCTCGTTTTATCTTTCTGTTCCCATTCACTGGGTGAAAACCATCCACACACTCACCACCGTAGGGTCAGAAGTCCGAACTTACTCGGGTGACTATCGGCACGCGATTTTATTCGACGTCACGTAAGTCTTTGTCTACCTTGACTGGTCTCTCCTTTCTGGGCAAATAGTCTCCCTTTCCATTTATTTATTTACGAAGACAGATCACTCCTACGAAGCTCAATCCCGTCTTTCGTTCCCCTTCCCATGAACAGACAAGCTTATCGAATGCTTTTTCATTAATTTTTATGAATTTCGTTGCAAAATTTAAAATCAGAAGGCACTTTTATATAATTTATAGTTCCGCAGGCCTTCGGGACTCTCCGAGTTATCGAACCCCATGCATATAACAAATGGGGCTTCAATGTCCTCAGTGAAAAGTAAATGTGACAAGGAAACGCGAGGAATCGCGCGTCGTAAAAAGACTTCGGTCTGTCCAATAAAAATGAAAGAAGAGCAAATGATCATTAGGCAAGGAGAAAATCATAAAAACGTGGAAAACACAAGGACGGAAAAATGTGAAATTGAAACGAGAACGGGCAGAAATGAAACCAATGTTTCTTCCCAGTTTTCGCATCAAATGCAATTACGAGCGTCATGCTGGTACGGTTATGTGGTCGTGATAATAACGAAGAATAAAAATAATGAAAAAAGTGTTCACAAGGGTGCGCTCGAGTCTGTTGTCAGGCTTGCTGCAGGTGTATCGTAAACTTCCGTTTCTCATATGTACGGCTCAGATGTCCGTGTCATCTCTGCTCATTGCCCTCCACTCTCACGTTTCCACCACGGAAATTATAAATAATATTACGGAACTTCTCGCACGGTGCGTCATCAGGCGAGATCTCGAGAGACACATTCTTCTCTTTCAGGTGTCTGTGCGTCCTCGCGCATCCATCTGTAAACGTGTGCACGCTCTACGCGTGCATGTGTACATAGTTGTGAGGGAATATACGCGGAAGAGGAAATCGCGCCTTCATGAGACATCTTTTTGAGACGTCAGCATAGAGAAAGAGAGATATCTTCGGTTGTCCGTCCATCTCGTGTCGACAGATGCACGTTTTAGTAAAAGGTGGATAGGCGACCGGAGGAAACATCATCGACCTAGTCGCACTGCCCGCGAGATTTATCGTGGGTTTCAACGATCCTCGGCATTTAATTGCTTAGATATAACGCTGCAAGAGAGCAGCTTTCTTCCTCTTGGCGCACGTCTCGAACGCTTATAGCTGGCGCGCCCAGACCGAAAAAGAAGAAATCTCATGCTTGTGAAGACGCGAAACTCTACCTGGCGGCAGCAATGATACAGGTACGAATAAGACGTATGTTTCTAATACGTTTTAACGAACGGAACTTTACTCCTACGGGTTTTCGTCGATGTATTTAATGCCTGTGAATTTAGCACGAGCGCACGCGCGCGAAAGGAAACGTCATTGATTTGATTGCATTAAATTAATGCCATCCGATGAGAAACTTTCTCGCACTTTTCTACAGAAATTACAGACTTGCCGGTTCTGCATTAGTCCTCGTTTCATTCAGTAGACTAATCGATGGACGATTATTCCAATCAATTATCGTCAATTAAGACGTCGTTTAACTATTCGGTCGAAAATGAATAGCGCCTTATTCATTCATTCGTTCATTCATGAATCCGCAGTCAACCTGCTTTTTATCGACCAGCTTCACTCACCGAACGCAAGCTCGGTCTTTGTATCCGGTTGTTCAGATACAAAAGGCTGACCATAGTTTCACGGAGCTAGAATCTCGATCTATTTGTTTCTTCAGTCCTCCAGAACCGGATTTTCAATAGCCACTTAGCAGGGAACCACGTTGAACTCGTCGTACTCTAGTTATAGCAGGATTTGTTTAGCTGTAGACACATCCCATGTTCTTTCTTAGGTTCTCACACCGACAAAGCAATGAGATTTGAACTCCGTTGAAAAGAAGCAGGGTCTCGGGTACGAGTGAACAAGAGTACGAGGATGGAACGGGCGCTCGAAGAGGAAAAAACCTTTTGCTCTTACCCCCAGAGATGTCAAGAGAAACAGCGAAGACAGTTATTTGCTGAGCAATTCTCGTTTCAGGATTGCATTTGGGCGATGCTGCAACGCCTTTCACGGAGATGACGCTTTGAGACAGGTATCGAGAAGACAACGAATTCAAACGGCCGATCAGCGATAGAGATCTTCACAGAGGATGAAAGAGAAGAAGCCAGAATGCGGCAAAAAGAGCGAGAGTCAACTGGAGACGGGAGAAGAGGAAGAGACAGCGAGATAAGACTCTCAGATAAAATGCCCAATCTCCCATGAGTCTCACAAATTTACTTCAGTCCCCAAACTTCACAGCTGCAACACAGCTTCGCTCGCGCAGGAGAAATGGAAGCGACTAAAGCTCAGGTATTTCATCGAAAAAAACCTCACAACCACGATTGTAAATACACGTTCAAGTGTTTTGAAAATTTCTTAAAATTTACAGTTACACGTGACACTCACCGTAAGTATGGCTGGACGACGTGAGTGAAACAGCGCAGTGCGTCATGCACTCAACGTCGAGCGCTCTTCTTTCGATCGTCGATACCTCGTCAATATTGTTGTGCTCCCCAATCTAACGGGTTCTTTGCTCCCATTTTTTCACAATTTTATAGATTCTTCTATACACCTAGCTTATGCCAGCTCATGTGCACTCCTCTCTATAAAAACCGTACCAAAGCGCAGTCAACACTTGACTGGTCTCGGGACTGTGTCCTCTGTGCATGTACAAATGTACACACGTGTCGATTGGAGCTCTTGAATGTGCTCCGGGCACAGCACGAGCTCTAGATTTCCTCGTTCAAACATACCACAAGCAATTTCTGCTGTGAACGCAGCTGTCACAAGTATTGATACAAAAAGCTTGGTTTTACAATCTTCCGATTGGGACTGACGTATTTTTCTTTTACCAAGAACTTTTTCCGATCAACTCGAAACTCGAGCGCTTTCCAGTTGCTTCGCACGTGAGTTTTTGGCTTTGTCCGTAAGTCAAAGTATCAACAACGTTTTTTTCATTTACCAGCTGGTAGCTGAAGAGCCGAACCAACAAAGGATAAACATTTACTTGTGACTGCGGTGATGGAATCGGTTTGTTCACATTATTTCATGAAAATCTGATATGAAGTGACGAAAAAAACAGTATCAATACAAATTTTTCATATTCCATAAATAATCTTGAGTGAGTGCATACACTTTGACAGTTTCATCGATTGAAAACAAACTAATTAATCTCTACGACTGAATTTATAGCAGGCATTAGCCATAACTTGGCATGTTTTCCGCACAGGTGGTCTTTCCAGTAGGCTCGTTACTTCGATTACTTAACGACTTTCTTACAATGAGATATACCAACATAATAAATCAATGGTTCGTGATCAAGTGAATTGACGTTGCTTCTATACTTGCGCAAAATGAAAATTCTCGTAGGAATACCACGAGGAGAGATAGCGCACTTGCAGAAGAGTCGCATCGGACAGTCGCATCGCGGAGCGAAGAATTCTCTGCACGGTAATGAGTTGAAGAACAGTGCCAATTGATTCGAGATCTCATGAGCGATAAGGGATTGAACAGCTGCTCGCTTTGCCAGACCATGTGTAAAACAAACATGAAGCCTCTTTAAAAGTAAAAGGTCGTAACGAGAGTGCTGTTGGGCAAAGAAAATCAGATATTTTACGCCATTTTTCCTGTTAAGAATTGATACAGACATAGATACGAGAGAGGATCTCGTGCCGTACAAAAGCCACGATTAAACGTAGGCGCGAAACTATAAAGGACAAGATCGTGAGCCCGCGCACCATCGAGCAGGAGTGGCCTCACACTCAACGATACTTCTCGTTACCTCTCCCCCTCGCTGTAACCCCGCGATTTCAATAAATCGAGTCTTGCAGTGTACCCGCATGAAAATCGATTAACTTGCATACACGAGCGATCCGAGCTATCTACACGTTTGTATATCGTGCATCGATCGCTTTTCACATAAAGATCTTTGTACCTGCACATGCATGATGTCATAGACGAAAATGTGGTTAGGGAACATTGGACGAGAAACGATTAATTATTCCCTCCTATTTTACTCCATCTCATAGTTGTAAATACGTGTGGGCGCGATCTGAATGGTATATTCCCAAAGAAGGCGGTACATACGAACCGCCGAGTATTGTAAAATCTCATTCCGATGCCTGATTATTTTCGACGAGGAGAGAACGAGAACGCACAGTCCAAATGTACGCGTAAATGGCAAATTTTCTCATTCGCCTTATAAACGCGATGAATTCACTCGTCAGATATGGAAGTTTTCGGAGGTTCGACGCAGCCGTTAAATATAAAGGGAGGTAGAAGAGGCGAAAGAGAGGGAGGAAAGCGCACGTTATTGGAATTCTTCGAAAAATATTTCGTCTTTCTTGCGGGCTTCGATGTATTATAAATACGTGTATTGATCAAGGTGTGCCAATAAATAGAAATGCTTGGTAGTACTGTAATCTCCGTGTGTGCATAGAGTCTGAGTGAAGAAAATCGAACAAGTTCGTGCGAATCGGAATCGATTTATACCGTACAATGGAGTATTGAGAGTTGTCTCTCGTTGCTTCATTCGCCGTTTTATTATTTATAAGTCCATATATACACATATGAACACAGCGAGGAAGGCATAAAACAAAAGGGCTTGAAAAGGATCGGGTAGACTTTCGATAAGCCTCGGCGCGCGTCAATCGAAATATTTCATCGCATTCTTCGCGTGTACGATGTTAACCGTATAATGCTGTGAAACGAAATGCACAGTCGCGAGTTCTCGGAACTCAGTACACTGATAATTTACAAGATCAATAAATATTCGGTTCTACGACGGTCTTCGGCCAGTCGTATACATACATATGTATGAATAGTTATTTTTGCAATATAGATAGAGCATCCGGAGCCACAAAGGGGGTCATATCTAATAGCGCACTCGCAGCTCTGCTGCTATTTCTCCAGAAGAGAATTATTGCCGTCTCTTTGACCAACACAAAAGCCTCGCGGACATATGACTTTTATAACGTACAGAAGAGATTTGGAGCAAAGCTCGAAACTTATGGAAATTCAGTACTTTCGTTGGTTAAACGAACCTTTCTCATACATTCGATGGAAAATCCTTGCTCTCCATGACTCGGAAGCACTTTTCCCGTTATCCATTAGTTTATATCAATAGGGTAAAATACTTAATTAACAGCATCTAGCGAAGCTTCGTTAAGTTAGATTAATTCGAGCCAAAGCAAGGCTTTATTGTCCGTAGAGTCGGTCGACGTAGATGACGATGGGGTGGTCCCGAAGTCTGTTTGCCAATGATCCGGCTCTCGCCAGGATAACAGTTGACGAGGGCTCGCCACTCTCGGCTTCATCACCATTTGCTGTGGTCTACCGGCGAGTGGAAGTTCACGAAGTTAAGAAAATTACCGATTGACGGGATTCCTAAAGTCGACCGGATTATGTACAGCTTTTACCGTTATAGCTACGGACAAGCGGACACGTGCAAAAGTAATAGCTTTGATCATTTAAATGCTGCCCTATTTTTTTTCCTCGGGGCATTCTCTTAACGACCCTCACAAATCACGTAAAGAGAGTGAAGCTCGCTGAAAAAAAGGTTGCCTCCTCGAATGTACGTGTACGCGAGCACGTATCTCGAGTACCCGGCGCTGTAAAATAAGTCGGGAAAAATGGTGCTGTCGAAATTCGTGACTTTAGTTACGGAACCTAATTAAACAGCTTTTTTCCTACGAAAATTTCCAGTGGAGCTTCAACTCGATTTATACCCCGCGTAGTGAAGGTGTGCACACTCAATTTTTGCATGCACTTTGAGCCTTATGCATTCGACTAATTTGCGAATAATCGCCGGTACGCTATAAATTTAAAGGGCAAAGAGTATTCGCGGGGCCAACGTGACATCTGCTGCTCTCACTGCTCTCCTTGTATGACTATACGTTTCTGTACAGACGTACACCACGCATTATATATTGCGTACGTCTATTCATATACGTATATAATATTCCACGGTCGGTGGTGGTGCTCCTGGATCAACAAGTTGGAATGTTATCGCGCAATGGTGCCCCCGTGGCGAGTGAGCCCACCGCCTCGGACTAGAGCGCATTCCGTTGCGAAGGATAACGCTAAAAGCTCTGGCATATACGAACCGTCGGGTTTTAAGTATGGACGTGCGTTTTATACGAGCTTGATTGTATATACCGATATACATGCATATCTACATATCTCCATTTACATAGTACAGAGGAGGCGGAAAATGGAGACGAAGTGTGCAAAAATGACGGAGAGATATTGGGCCGGATTACACGTCACCGGGCGAGAAAAACTCATCTTTTGGCGAATAGGTTATCCGACGACTACCGTATATTATTCTCAGAGTTTTTTTATCCATTAACAGACGAAAACTTTGTATGGACGAGCAAGGATTTTTTGTATGGTAACCCGAGAAGTGAAGTGAATAGTGCGAAGATGAATATGCTTCTTAAAAAATGTCTCGCATGCTTATTATTGCAGAGATTTTTTCACTAAATCGTCGCATCGGACTGGTTAATTAGTCAACGTTTCACGACATCCAGAGAGGAACGCATGAGGAAAAAAGATTTCGGGATCCTTGAAAGTTACAATATCTTTTTGTCGCAGCCCCCGGGATAAAAGTGTTTTTCTTCTTGGGCAACACCGTTGATTGACGCCGGACCCTCGCACTTCTTCATTCTGAAAATCCTCCCAAATGAATCCTAAAAATGAGCGATAAAGGGATGGAAAGATAAATAATAGCCTGTGCCCGTTTTATGCGCGATGAGTAATCCTCACGAATACATGTTGCAATGGTACTCTCACTTTTCGCAGTTTTTCAACACTGCCATTCTTATATAGAATTTGGCTGGAGGGCTTCAGGCACGAGCGTTCATCACTCCCGATAAATCAGCATAAGACCATACGCTGCGAGGGAATCCCCATGCTCAAAACACGAGTACAGACGAGCACAGAAAGAAGAGGGAGTGAGAGAGAGAAAGAAAGCTCGAGGTTCGTGCTCTCTCTCTCTCCCTCTTCTCCTCCTACATTTGCGTGTACGTTTACGATGTCCTATATATAGTCAAGCTATGAACAAACGTTGGTCGCGGACAGCTGCTGTCCTGCATAATCGTGATTTATAACGATGGTTAACCTTCCCCGCCGTTGACCAATGCGACGACGTTTGCGTCAGCCCTTCGTCATCCCGAGGAATTTGATCGTATGCGTATAAATCGCATGTCATCGTAATAAGGACGATGAAGCTAGTGCGTATTAGCACAACAGTCACAACATAATACCAATTAAGTCTCCGTGCATTTAGCATTATTTCATTCAGGATTCATGCATCGTTGGAGAAACGTCTTTTATAGACTAAACTACATTTTGTGTCTGTAAACTTTTGAGCGGCTATTGTACAACTGGTGATTACGTTTTCACTCAGAATGTAAGTGACAAAAGGCTTTACGACTTTTGTCACTTCGCTCAAGTGTTTGCGCGCGCAGTTATTGAATATGAGAACGTCAAAGTTATCGAAAGCACTTCGCACTATTCGTGGAGAGTGAATTTATTTGATGAGATTTTCGTCTGAAAGATTGAAAAAGAAAAAGCGAGTGAGCAAAATAATGTGTTGTCTGTTAAAAAGTTGTTGATCACGTCACTGCGAGTTGGACCGAGCTGGCAACGTGATTCCCGGATTGCATATTATCCAATCATCTTATTCCTTTCTCTATTTCTTGAACGTAATATTTCCAATGTATACATTCATATATGAATAAAAATGCCGGGTGTTCCCACGAAACTAGAAAAATCTTTCAGTCTCCAAGTTTAATTGCTGTCCTCGTGCCCGTAATATCCGGAGCTTCTCGTTGAGCGTTCTCCGCGCTCTCGCGATTGAGAATAAAAAAATAGTCTGGCGCGTGAAGATGGCGATTGGAAGGAGCTGCCTCGGAAGGCGAGGAAATATCGGTCCGATGTCGGCACTCCTTTGAGCTCGTCGTGCAACATACGCGAGCCAAGAATTCATTTTTTTCATCGAAGCTCATAATATTTTTACGGTGCACATGGCATTCTCGGGATTTCTTTCTACGCATACGAAAGTCTGAGCGTTAATGAATGCGGCTCGGTAGGAATATCGCTCGCGAGAAACCAAACTTATTCGAGATAAAAGTTGTCGAGAATTCTTGTCGCAAGTTCGTAGATCTTTCTAATAAGTAAAAGCGTCATATGTACAGTCATGTACGCATAAGAATGCCAGAAACTTTAACGCAAATGAAGTTCTTCAGGGTTCAACAAAATTTGTACATTTATTCAATTGTTCCTGGCACACCGAGTTTCTGCGTTGGCACGTTAGCTGAATGTCTTTTTTGCCAAGAGCAGTGAAGAGAAAGTTAGTGATTTCATATCACATCCCCCGAAGCTTTTCTGTCGCGAGAACGCTTCTATGAAGACGTCAGAGGACACCTTCGAGAAGAGAAGCTTTAGTTGTGTACCTTGAATGAGAAATCGAATAAACAAGGTTGACTTTTCTACTTAGTATCCACGTCGTATCCGTAGAAGAGGAGAAAACGTAAATGTATTTTTCAAAAGAACGCTTTGACAAAACAAGTACTCGCTTAAAGTGTTTGTTTATTTAATGGCACGTGTACCGAGCGAAAGCTCATTGGCTTTTTGCACGAAAAAGCTTTCGACTCGAGCATCCTGGCCATTGAGTTAAAAGAAGATTCTTAATCGATTTTATTCGATACAACGATCGATAAAACTACTTCAATGAAATGCTTCAATAAAACAATCCTCCTTTTCCACTCAGGTAAATCAACCGTAATATCCGCGCGTCTTCTCAACCCTCGTATTTCATGAAATTCATTTCGCGGAGCATTATAAGAGCAAACAAAAGTCGAGGAGTAAGGAGAGAGTCTCGGGTCGCGAAAACGTACGGCTTTTCGTCTCATCGCAAAAGCTTTTTGCTTAATGCCGTTCTTCGCCTCGTCTCTTTTATTCTTCATTCTTTCTCACTCATCCCTCGCGCTCTCGTGGCGAATATAATTCTCCGGAAATCCCAAACTTCTTTGGGCTCGCACAAAACGTGATTCGGATTATCTTCGTTAATCTACTCCCCCGCCATAACTTATTGGCCCATAAGGCTACGCTATCTGCTTTTCTTCTCACTTTCTCCCATCTATGCTGCTCGTGAATAGCGAATAATTGCACCAAATAGTCTCTCTGGTTCACTCAATCCTTCGATGTTCTTCAACCAAATTTTGCCCAACTAACGAATAGTCTACTAGCTTCCTTCACTATATTGACTCGTAATATTCAGCTGCATCGAGCAGGAATTGCATTGAATTTCTTCATTCGTTTTACCAATAAAAAAAATTAATCAAAGAACATGATTTTTGGGCTCCACTAATCAGAAACTCCATTTGATTTTTCCCAAAAAAAAAGAGATGAAACTAATTCATATTTCGTACATCATACAGAAACGATAATTTAACCTTTACGTACGAATAAGCCAGAGTTCACGCTTGGCTGACCCGCGCCCATGCTTTTTCCCCGTTGCGCTTTCAGTCTTCAGGATAATTCACACACTCGAGCACACACACGTATCCACATATACATTGGAATGGTCGAGACTCCGTCGTAATCTCTTTTCTTGTGCCTTCTCGGTGTTCGCTGCTGGGTGCAATGGCTTTGAGCCAGTCGCCACGGCGTATCGTCGTCGTGGTCGAGCAATAATTCAAATTAGTGGAAGACTTTCGACGCCCCGTTCCCCGTTTCCCTCTTTCCAGAGCTTTTCCTCGTTCTTTCATTCTTGCCAGCTCACGCGCGCTTCTTCCGGAAGTCTATAATTTGTTTTTTATCGGTTAAACACGCGACGCGTACCTGCACGAAGGCAATAATTCCACCGGGCATCTCTGCCTCGGTAAATATAAGGAAAAGGTGCGTGCGCGAATGTGCACACTCATCGGGATTACATATTTTTTCGACGAATTTTCGCGCACAACTTCATTTTATCGGCAGAGTTTAGAGATTTTTTCCAGTTAATTTTTTTCCCAGTGATTCAACCGCGAGAATCTTCCACTGTTTCGATCGAACCACAAGGTTAAATTCTCGAGCTCATTATACGATAAGGTTACGAAAGCGCTGACTTATTCCGCTCGCTCTAGAGTCGATACGCATACGATCGGAGGTTGGAGGAGGTCAAAAGAATGGGTGCTCAACGAGAAATTCCCCTTTCGATAACGAAAAGAACAGCACTAATTTTAGCTCGTGCCCGACTCAGCTTTATTTATAGCGAAAAGGGCAATAGAAGGACAGAGATGGAGGATCACAATATTAGCGAATTTTCTCGTATAGATTGCCGCTAACGCAAGCTTTGAAGACAACGCTTCGGGCAAATAATGGAGGCCCTGATAAGGCATTACCGTAGCAAAAGTATCGATCGAAAAAGGGTTTATAACCAGAGGCATGTCGTGCTAGAGCCACTCTCGACCAGCCAGCCAACACCGAGCGAACACCTTCGTCGATCTCGCTTCCGCGAAATGTGTATCCGCGTCCTTCGATAACTATAGGCTACACTGAAGGAGCCGGCTATTCTCGGGATCATTGAAATCCCATAGAGTTTCGATCGCTCTTCTCCGAGAGGGATAAAGAGACTTTGCTCTCGAATAATACGTACACGCCGGGATGAATAATTTTCGAGTATACACGAGGATCCATTACTGCCTTTTGTATAAAGCTTTTTCGACCCCCGATAGCACGGATTTCCATTTACATGCCCATTTCTTTCCATAATAAATGGGCGAATCGAATGGATTCCGTGAATCTCGCGTGTCGGAAGTGTTCTCCATTTTTCGAGAATGGGAAAAATCCGTGGGTCCATGGAAAGAAGATTTTCTTCATACCTCGGTCGAAAGTACGCACTTTCGGCCCCGATTTCAGGGCCGAAAGTTCAACATTCCTGCATTGGTAAAAAAAAAAACACGCTCGCTGTGACAGCGGGAGCAAAAATTTTTCTCTGCACACCTTAGTCGAAAGATAACATTTCTGCGCTGTCAAAACTGCATGCGCTTCATTTGTCTCGGCGGGAGCAATAGTATATTACACACCTAGGGAGGGAAAATAGACTACTTCAAACCGCGGGCAGAATTGTCACCCGAGCCGAAGGCGAGGGTGATAAGCACGCGGTTTGAGGTGGTCTAATTTCACTCCCGTGGAGTGTATACGATTTTTCTGTCCGACGCAGGCGGAATGCGGCAACTTCGGCACACGCAGCGGGCCGAAAGTTGCCACTTTCCGCCCGGAGGGCTGAAAAAACTTTTTTCTGCATTCCGAAAGGTTTGACGTAATTATTTTTTTTACTTTTGACGTTTGACGTTTGAACAGATATTGCTTACGTGTTTTTTGAAAGGTTGTGTCTAGTCATCTGCAAACCGTACGAATAAGATTATGTTATTCATTCGGAAATATGTTATGGAAATGCCATATTATTTCCAAGCACTATTATCAAAACAGTACAAATCCGAACGAATAACATACATTTATCCTTCCAGATAAAATCAATGTGAAAGCCAAAAATAAAGTGACCAGGCTGATAAAATGAATATAGTCGTTCGGAATAATGATTTATTTTCAGCTTCATAGGAATGCAAATATTCATATTAATTATCTTTGCTAATATCTTGTTTTTTTGATGCCTGCCCCCCCGACCAGCAGCACTCGCTTCGCTCGTGCAGCAAATGTCGGGGGCAGGCATCAAAACATCTTCTATCGATAGTTGCGTATTTCGGAAGAAACGTACTTTCGACCGGCTATGAAGAAAAATAGTATACACCATACGGGCAGAAGTTTGATAGCCCTGAACTGCGCGTCAAATGCCCTCGGCTTCGCCTCGGGCATTGTGACGCGCAGTGCAGGAATATCAAACTTTCTGCCCTTGTGGTGTAATATACTATTTCGATCCACAAACTGTGGGAGAGTAAATTTTACTTTCTAAAATTATTCATCTTCAGATGTTTAACGAACGTTTCAACTAGCTCATGTAGTTTCGGAGCTTCTTATCATCACACTTTACGTAACAACTTCATTACAGCGGCAGAAAAATAGAAAACTCCACGAATTATATTCGGGAACTGTATTCCTCACTGGTTACAAGCCTCATTTGATATTTCAGCTTCATTTACAATTTTTCCATGTAAATTTCGAACTGGGAAGATGAAAACTTTTGCGAGAACAGTTGACGATAGCATTTCCAAGGTTTGAATTTATTTAAGCAGTTGGAAATAGTAATCGATGCAGTTCCATCGTAAAGAGAATTTTAGTGATTGTTTGAACACGGCCAAAATTTATTCGTACATTTTACTTTAATTCGAGTCAGCGAATTAAATCAACGTAGACAGAGAGACAATGAAAATTATTCGGAATTTATAAAAAGCATGTATAACGCTGTCTGTGAAAAGCATTAAAAGGCTAGAAATTTGCGTTATATTCATCGTGATATTTCCGTGCCGTTGGTTAAAGACAAGATAGGAGCGAGGTCGAGGTTGCGGTAAGGTGAGCTCTCGTACCAGCAGGAGAATTATTTTCTGGGGGTCCGTGTCTCCGACACAGTGGCAAAGGGTCGTGGCATCCACGTTCCACCGTAAGTTACGAAAGTTCGCGCATGAAGGTTGAGAGGTTACGTACAGGTATACGAAGAGAGAGAGAGAGAGAGAGAGAGAGAGAGAGAGAGAGAACAGGAGGATGCATAAGGGAGAGAAAATGAGCGAAGAAAAGTGAGAAGGAGCACGAGACCTCGGACTCTGGTACACCACTAACTTTATTCGCTAAATTACGTGAAACTTAAAAGCGTCTGTCACCTGACATACTGCATCTCGGATGTGTGTGGAAGAAAAAACGAACCCTAAGGAGATATGAAAGTTGAGAGGTATTTTCGCACCTCTTTGAGAGCGTCGGGTTCACCTCGGGCTTTCTTGAAAACAGGGTAACGCGCGTATTCGGGAAAGCGATTAAAGGGCATCCCAAAACGTGATCTTTATCGCGTAGGAATAAAGAAGAGCCTCGGGTAAACTGACGGCGTTAAGGTTCGCTATATATACAGTCTCTTTCTCCGGCTGCTCGAGCATTCTCGGTATTTTGAATTCCTCGCGGACGCGCTCCCTGATCACTAATTTTCTCCTGATTGCCCCAATCTCCTCTCACTGATGAGAGCGCAAATTGCTTTTCCGAAGATATCGCGAGCGTGCACTGGCAAGAACTCCCTATCCGGCGAGCACTTTAGGACTATTACACCTACAATACGCGGTGTTCTCGTCGTCGAAGAATAACTTGGAGGCTCGCACCGATCTCGGGAGCTTTGTTCCCGATAGTATAAAAGTCTCGTTGAATCATCGTTAATATTCTAATGCCAATCGCCTCGTAATCATTGTTCTCATTATTATTGGTGGAATGCATGAGAATACTGGCTTTATAGGATATGTTCGATTAAAAACGAATCGATTACCCATCTCTGTGATTTACGGATCTAGACTTTTATCAGGACACTAAGAAAATGTGAGCGAAGAAAAAGGTAAAAAGATGAACGACCCGGATCCTTTGATAGAGAGATCGCGTATGACGCAGAGAAAATCCGTTGTTTCTCGGCTTTTATTTTTCCCTCTGGAAACGAATCGTGCGGCAGAAACTTGAAGAAATAATAGCACGATATCGCTTTGTGGATTTTTTGTCCCTATCCCTCACGGATCGTTTCACCAGGAAAGTTACTGCGAGCGATCGTGTGTGGGATGAAGTAGGAGGCGAGGGCGGTCGAGCATCCACGAGAAAGTATTACGAGTTTGTGTTTCGCCGCACATAAAGCTGCCCGATTCCTTAATATTAACTGCTGTCCTCAAACACCATCTTTTTTCTCGATTGATCTGTGAGTTGTAGTGTGTCTAATGCGATAGGAAAACAAAAATGTCTGCTAAGACACCGAAATGTATTTTTTCTCTTTCTCTCAGCCGTGTTGTCGCACCCTTTGAATATATTTGGAAACCTCGAAAGTGAAAGCACATGAGCAGCGGAGCGTTTTGCTAGGTCGGCTCTTGGCCCATTTTTTTCTTCCCATGTGACAAGGGCGATTCTCTTTAGCGCTAGGTCCTCTCAACGAGCAAGACACGGCCTTCTCGTAAGGTTCGTATACGCAGCACCGAGCCGACTTACTGTGCTTTTGTCTCTGGACCACTTTGTTCGTGCTCTCGGCAACTCATTATCTCGCGGCTTCAGGCTGTATGCCGGTGTCCGACCCAATTCCCTTAATGAGGACGTACTTACAAGAAAAGAAGCGAGACGGAGGAGCCAGCTGAGGAGGGACAGTGGGGTAGGCGACGTAACAAATTCTCGTAAGTCATCGCCAAGATGGTGCGTCCATCCACTCACACAATAGCGGATCTAGTGGCCGGAAATAAATCTTGTATATTTACTGTCATTATGCCGATTGTAAAAGTCCGGAAGTGAATTTTCTTATGACACAATCAATTTCAAGCTGCCTCTTGTGCCTTCTTATATCAGGAAGTTCCCATTTTTTTATTACTGAATTCTATTCCGAGAATGGACCCCTCAAATTTCCCAATAAATTTAGGAGACGAACGAATTACATGAGTCCTAACAGTCCTCGGGCCAATTGTTTACATTCCTTACAATCTTTTCTAATGAATTCGATACTGACTTTTACCCAAGTTCTGATTTATGAACAAATAATTCAAGATTCGACGCTAACTTTTACTGAACTTCAGATCTATGAACGAATCATGCGAGATAATTCATCGAACCCTACGAATGCTTGATACATCGTCAGAGACTTTCCAACATGCACGAATCTTGGACGTGGTATGAGTCGTGGAGAAGTAACGTTCTGACGACTCAAGCGAGAACATCGAGAGTAGAATTCTACGGTTATATGCCTCGTCTGGAGCGAGGCCAAGCTTCTTGCAGGGTCGAGGACGACCCAAAAATATCCGTAGACAGTCAGGATTAGTGGATCTCTATCGTTTTTCATACAAGTACATTGGGATATTCACTCTGCGGCGTGTGAGTGAACTTCTAGTCTGTGTGCGGGCTTTTTGCGATTGGCGTGGCCACAAATGCCTGTAATTTTCCTTATCAAAATCAGCGACTGCAACATTTTTCTTTCTGTTGATGGATTAAATGGATTTACCTTCTTCGTTTCTCCTTGCCACGCGTTATCTCTCATCGTGGCGTTGATATAGTGATAAAAGTGGATTACGCGATGGTCGATAAATTCGTAATAAGGATAATTTTTCTTAATTTTTATTTTATTACTTTCCGTTAGGTTATTCGGACGAAAAGCATTTTTAATGAGATCAGTTTCCCCTAAATTCGTTGTGATTGAATATCCAAAATATCGAGGCCTTACGCACGAAACATTTATTCGAAAAATGGATAATATTCAACGTGAATGTCGACAAAAATGAATGTCACAGAGGTTACAATTTCACCAGGCGTGATAAATATTTGCGCAGATTTCAAGCTCCGTGCGGATTTTTAGCCTTTCGCTTCGGTAATCTAAATAAAGAAAAGTGACTGCGCAAAGACGTGGAATAAACTGCAAGTATCTATAGCTCTTCTCGGTTATACACGGAGAAGTGGAAAAGGAATCCAATTAGGGAAGAAAAACACGATCGAGGAAGAAACCGCAGCAGAGAATGCGAGGGAAGATTTTTCTCGTCGCGGTTCGTAGCAATCTGACACAAGGTTCACTCGATTCGGGTTAGTTTGGTAGAACGGGCGTGTACTGATGGCACTGCCATTTTCACCGAAAGAACCGAGACGGATAAAGAAAGCTCAAGACGAACAGGGAAGAAAGAGAAAGAAAGAGAAAAGAGAGAGAGAGAGAGAAAGAAGGAAAGGTTAAGATATGGTCGAAAGTATCAGGAAGAGGGAAGACAGGAAACATTAGGAAGTGAGAAAGTGCCTTCGTGTTGCTCTCTGGTATATTGGTGACGATGCGCTGCTGGCAAGGATGCTGGTGGAGCTGAGACGTTTTAGTGGCTAGTGCGAGGATGTGCGAAATTGGGTGAGTTGGAAAGAGTTGGCGCGCCCCGGAAGAGTCAATTTGTACCTGATCGCAGTGGAAAACTCTTTGCGGACTATACTCTTTCGTGTGTCTCCGAACTTTTCCTGACTTCTCTATTTTCTCTTTCTGCCTTTTACAATCTGCTCTGAGTCTTCTCCACGAATTTAAAGGACGCCTGAACACACGTCTGTATACTTAGCACTTGAGATATACGCTGCTACGTTGCTAGCCACCTCAACAAAAAATTCTACCGTTTGACTGGATGCACTCAACTTTTTTTTACTGCTTTCGTTATAAAATTATTTATAATTGATTAAAATTACGTGTATTCAGGTCAAAAGGTGAAAAATAAAATGTATTTTTTCAGATAATTTGACTTTTGAAATAACAAAGTTTTTGCCAAGACATCCAAAGATAATCGAATATGCATAAAGTCTCAAGGAATTTGGCGAATCGCTGACTGAGTTAACTTCAAGTGGTCCAATTATAACTCATCAAGAATTTCATAAATAAATTCTCCTGAACAAATATGGACTTATTTTTAAAGCACTCAGTCCGCGCATCTCTCATTGCGTGGGAAAATCCTACGAGAGTATAAATATAGGAGCAATGAGAGTTGCTGATAGCGAGGCGGCTTGGAGATCCCTTTAATAAGAAAGTCAATTAGAAAAAATTACCGTCATCGAGGTGGGCGTCCGCGAGCGAGTGTGATACAGTCTCGAGTAGTGCGTTGAGCTCGTCAACCCAAGACCTCGGATCTACATTACCAGACAGCACGATTAATCTCGAAAGAGGGCGAGGGACTCGCGTCATCGACGATAGTAACAGTAAACGTGTTTACTACAAGTTTACGCTCACTAGCTACTTGAAAATTGGCAGGAATATATTTCCAAGGGGATTAGGAAGCCTGCGATAATTTGTGATAGTGAAATTAGCGTGCAAAGTTCGAAAATAAAATAAACATTCGTTTTTCATGAAAAAATGGCAATTTATGCATAAAATCTAAGAAATTTTGAAGTTCAGTTGTTAAAGCAATGAGAAGGAATTATTGAGAAAATATTTTATTCCCGCGGAGCATAAAGAAGAAAAAATAAATACTTTACGATCGACGAGATAACCGGGCCCAGAAGGTTTTTCCTATAGAAAGGAATCATGGGTCGTAACGAAGGGATGCAAGAAAAATAGATGTCACTTTTTTTATCTCGTATCAAAGTAGGACGTGAAGCAGACGGCGAAGACGACGAGCGTCTACGTCGGAAATTAAAAGGGATGACCTGCGAAATCTGTTCACACCGCGCGGCCAATTTCGAGAATGAGCTTCGTACCGGATACGTCCGAGACCCGGGGTTATTAGGAGGGAAGACCGCCTTGCTTCGTCTCACGATCCCTCCCGTGCTTTTATATCTTACGTCGTGCAAGGCAACTCAATTCTGGTCCATTGAGATTCCCGATGCGATAAAAATACGATAAAATCTATGACATCGTACCGATGCGATAAAATAGAGCACAGTTCCTATCAACTTGTTGTGGTAAATGAAAAGAAAAAAAGACACACAAAAATATGTTTCTACGACACCGTTCGACTTGGCAAACCTCGCCATCGACTCGTAAATCGGATGCTGATAACATATTTTAGTGTCCCGAAGCACCTGCCAGAAATTTCTCCTAGCCACCACCCACCTTGAATACTCCATTTTGCCCAATTTTGAAATTCCTCCATGAAAAACTTTTCGAATTTCACGAAAAAATATTTAAATGCGAAGAAACGCGAGAGCTTAAGATTTCAAATTCAGAATACGACGACAAGAATCTCGGCGCCGTTGAACGACGTGAAAACGCATCGCGCCCTGCACACTATGAAAAAGTTTCAATGAACGACGTAAAGCGATGTAATCCTCGAAGTCGCATCCATGGCTCTGCAAGCTTCGGATACGATAGGAAAAAATGAAAAAAAAAAAATAGGATCAATGGCTGTGAAGAAGTGGTGTTTTCATGGAAAAGAAGAGATATAGGGCTGCTGTATAGTGGCCACGAGATCACGCGCGCCCGGTGGTGTCGATATCTCGCGTTAATGTCACGATAAAGCTACGGGACGTTAGATTAATGGCCATCGAGACACCGAGAAAGTTATTTGTATCGCGAGGCTTGCCGGTGCCGAGAGAATCGCGCGTTTCTCGATCCTTTAAACACGTTTATTGTTGCATGCGCATACATTTATATATTTATATATGGAGGATCAAGGTGTCCATCGTCGTTTGAACGTCGCGCAAGACTGCTAGCCCTCTTAACGACGATTACTGCTCTCGATAATCGCTGCCTCTTGATCAACCGAACACGAAGTGTCTCTCGAGATAACGGGGATGACTAACTATCTTCGTGTGAGAAAAAAAAACATTATCTTTGACACACCCGTGCGAGAGATAATAAAGACTGTGTTTATACGCGTATATTTGTTGCTGAGTAAACAGAGCCTTTCAAGACACTTCGTTTACGGTAGAAAATGACGTATTTTCGACAATGAAAATAAGTGTTTGAATGAGAAACTTCATGTGTCTCATCTCGAGCGAAATTAACCCCTTGTTCGATTCTATTAAAGCAAATATTTCGAAAATGACGAAAAAGTGCGATTGGCTAGTTTACTTTGGTCTTGAACTTCCATCGAAACTGTATTGGTATAGATGAATTTATTTTGAGACAACGTAATTGTGGAAATTGGCGACACTGTTTGGGACTACATTACGAATGGCGTCCGAAATAATTTCGTGAGGCGTGCACGTAAAATGACAAAGCACTTTCGTTATAAATAGAATTGTAGAGGGATTTGAACGAATTGAGAACATCGGCTCGTTCGAAATTGTACACTTCTGAGGTGGGTCTGGCTGCGTACCCACATGAGGGTCACCCGGTCGAAGCACCTTCGATTTTTCGTTTTTTCGCCACCGCTTGACACGCATGGAAACACACAGCCGCCATATTTTCTGAGAATAGATCGAATGATAATCGAGGATGCGAGAGTCGTTAAATCTCAGAAATATGATATTCAAATATTTTATGAGTTTTTGGAACTCTGAGGAAGCCAGTGGTTTGAATTAAGTGCAGTTTAGTGAAAATCGAAACGAAGTATGCGAGCCAAATTTCCCGCAATTTCGATCTCATAAAGAACGAAGCTTTTCACTTGTGTTCCATATTCGTGCACGCTTAGCATTGTCTTGGAGGCGGAGGTTTAGGCAAAATAGGAGAGAGAAAAAGCAGGGGAAGAAAACGCTCGGTGAAAGTTGTGGCCGATGGAGCGATATGCAAATTCCAATAGCCGTGGGTATAACGCCGCAAAGATATCGTGTAACGAAGGCGGCTGATTACCTTACCGAGGAAAAGAGAATTTTTGGTCTCACGAGACATTTCGTGTAGCGTTGCACGAAAAGATTCATCGGAATATTATGCTGTACGTAACAGTATCAGTTCGTTCTGCACCGCGGTCCTCTCCCCTTAAAACCCCACTGCATTATATAGCTGAATATGTGCAGAGAAAAAAATATGACAATTGAAATGAAATGAAAAATGCAATAAACAACTGTTCGAGCTCACCGAGAGATTTTCTCACTCAAAACAATCGACGTCCACTCGATTGGCCAGAGCATCCTGTCGATCGTATCTTTATTCAATAGCACATTGCGTAATTCGGCAGATGATGCGATTGCATGCATAAAACCTCAGCGTCAGTCATTTTCAAATGTAAACAATAAATATACGAATGAAAATGCGTTACCGAACGTGATGTACGTTCAAACTACTCGATTCAGATATCAACGGCTACGTTTTCATATCAAGAGGATTACGGATACTGACAATACATGCGACCATGTTAACGTTGCATTCGTAATAACGGTTGTGTACCGAATGGCTTCGATTTTACAGTATTTTACTGTACAATAAAAATAACAGAGTGGATTGTAAAACGTTTCGAATATCAGCAACAAAAGACACGTTTTTTTCGAATTGTGGAATATCAGGCTGGGATAATTGACGCTATATCATCTTTGAGTCACAATTCGGCAGATCTCTCGTGTTTAGGGGATGATTTGTTTGGGACAAAAATAGCACCGAACGAAGGGGCAATCGAGTTTTGTGACCGGTAATATTTTTCCAGTTTAAGGATATTCAGGGATTTTACGATCGACCGAGTTTTAAGCGTGATGGGTTCATTGTGTCATCGGAAAGCCCAAAATGGCGAAGAATGTTCCATTAATATCGAAAATGTACTTGGATCGGAAGAGTGAACTTATTGTTGGAAGTTTATTTTAACAATGGAGATGCAAACATATAGCCGTAATTTCGATCAGACAGAATAACAGTTGGGTTTCATACTGCAGAATTCAGCATCAATAAACGAATGACATTTTGATAAAAATGTTTGAACCAAAGGTTTTTTTCATGTTTGTTTCCTGAGGCTTCATCCAAATAAATGAAACCTCGAGTTCATTTTTATTTCACAAAGATATGAGAAGAGCCTTGGGTAATACGAGAAAAGTGGAGAAGAGAAGGAAAAAGAGATCGAGTGGAAGCCGAGATGGAAAGAACTGATTTGTTAAATTAATTGCAAATATTATGAGTGTACCTGCTGAGAACCCTCGAGAAAATGAAAGAGGATTCTGTTCATTTCAGTCAAATCGTCCATCCCCATCAGCTTAACCTCATACTCATCATAATTTACGTCCAAAGTATTGCGAACGAAATAAACGATGTACTACGAAGCCACGTTCGTTCTATGTACTGCAAGCATAGTACATGAAAGAAAAAATTTCCTCGTAGGATATCGGGAAGCAGCGCTTTCATTTACTCGAGAAAAACTCACTTTGCTTCATCAAATGAAAGAGCTATTATACAATGTGACTTTACAACGCCTTCATTTATAAATTGACATCGCTCGTTTTTATCATTCAAGTAAATGAGGATAAAGTAGTTCAATAAATTTTCACAATTGTCGTTTTATAAATAGAATTTATGCACACTTTAGTTGCTGCAACGTAACTGTCTGAATAAACTCGCTCCCTACGCCGAGTTCAGAGCCTCTTAATGTATTAAACTTCGATTTTTAAGAGAACGACGAGAAGTTCGGAACTCAACAACTGGCAACCTAGGGGCACGAGCTTTTTTCATTTTTTAATCGAGTACAAAATATTATGATGCCCTACATATTTTAACTGTTGAAACAAGAAAGATTGAACCAACGACGAAACTAGCAGTGCGAAAAACAAACGGAAACACAAGCAAGGTATAATGTTTGATCGAACCTGAAATTATGACCAGGTTAACATTCATTTTTTTTCAATCATGTATACAACGAAAATTAACAGTTGTATTTTTATGCAAAATAATGGTGATACGATAGTCTTCAGAGCAGGTCAAAGAATGCGGTGAAAAAGAAGGGAATTGAGAAATATTTCAACCAAATGAAAATTAGTGAAGATGTTCAAAAGTTATCAATTATTCTATTTTATGGTAAATATATAAATTAAGGTTGGCTCCCACGTCCACAGCAATTAAATTCGTTGGTACCCATATCTAATGATGCACTGTGAAAATGGCATATATAAAACGTGAAAACAATAAAGCCATATGTATTCGTTACGGTTGTTAATCAATACCGGTGCGAGAATGAAACCCGTGAGCTTTTTCACGACGACACTGTAGGGAATAATTGCGAGGGAATTGAGGCAGAGTGACTGCGTACCGGGCATCCCTCCTCCGCGCCCCTTGTTTTCCTACCCACTCTCGATGTAATGCACCAGGACGTGGAGCGAGCGTAGATTTGAATTGTTAATTCTACTACGGTTATAACTGGAAATAATGACTTTCTCTTTTCTCCGTATATACTGCAATTCGTAAATAAAAGGGAGCTCGAAAATTGTCCAATTTCCAATTTGTTTCTCCTCTGCTTTTGAACAAAAAATGTGTGTACTCACAGAAATTGTGCATCAATATGGGGCTTCCGCATTGGAAAGTAAAAGAAGACTGTCAAGTTTGCGATTTTTTACCTGAAACAAAGAAAAATATAGGCAACTTTAAAAGTTGGTACATTTTGTTGACAGTCGATAAAAGAGCAATGACGCAAAAACATTGATCATTCGACGGAAAGCATCGCAAGGAGTCTCTTGTGTTTTTCATCGTTGGGAAACCGTCTAACAAGTATTTCGCCTGCATAACAAAAAATGCAAACACAAACATTCCGGGAATAATATTTTAAGACTGCGTCGAGAGTAGGGCAGAAAAATTGCACACTTCGAAGTTCGCCCTGCATTCCGCTCTCATCGGCATATGTTTTACGATGTCCACTCTCTTTCTCGAAACTCTTCGACAGCAACGGCTGTCGGTGCGTATAAGAATAAAAAGTCCGCGGTCGCTCCTACAGTCCGTTGTTCCAACTCGACTCCTTCTCTCGTGTCACCCATTGTACTTGAATTCACTACATACATTTATTGAATTTGCGAGGCTGAATATGCTTCACTCAACTTTGTCGACTCGCTACATTTTTTTCTCGTATTTCACAAATAGCCGTCTATAAAAAAAAAATACGAGCAAATATAAGTGAATTTTTTCAAACAATAACGAGAGCGAGGTGAACTCCAGCAGAATTTACGGATGGAAGAGAAATATCGACGCTATTGTATCGCCAATTTTTCAAGCTTTTTTTCCGGTCGCCAGTAACAGATATTCAGCAATTGGTATGAATTGCGCCAATTTTTGATATTCATAGACTAATGAATAATGGAATGTGCTATTCGTGAATTTAAAAATTTTAGTAATTCTAAATTGCTTATTTGTGTACAACATTCCTAATACGAATTTCTATCGATGAACGCTTCAACCATCAGGGAGTTTGAAGTTGGAAAATAGAATAAGAGTGTCACTGCAGTTTGAGAATTAATTTCTTTTTCACCAATATTTTTAACACAATTATATCGTAAAACTAGGCGAATGATGAAACGAACAATTTCCATCAGAAGAAACTACAAGTTGAGAGAAACATTCAACACTTTTTATCGTATAACCATTGAAATAATTGTCTACTTTTCTCCTTACTGCTTTATTACATCTGATAAATAATGTTTTATAACGTAAAGGGAGTACACTGGTGCAGTAAAAAGCTGGTTATCACGAGAGCTGTATAAAGTGTAGGGCTCGATGAGAGCCAAGGGATATTAGCAGCGTCAAGGTCCCAGCTAAAAAGTCACGTACGGACTGAGCCCGGCGAGAATTTGAACGAGGGGGTGACAGCACAAGATCGAGTTTTTCCGAGTGGGGGGTTGAATTAACGCGAATATGAGAGGACAAATATAATGGAGAAGCGAGGACGAGGGCGGGTGAGAAATTCTCGTTTTGCTAATAAACAAGACGAGGGTAAATACAGCCAGAAGTATGCGAGATTCGTGAGTCCATACGAGTCGAGTAGGATTTAGGGGGACACTTGAAACAGCACACCAGGCTCTCGTTCGGTCCACCATAGTTGGAGCACTCTGGCTTTCGCGCTAATAATCAGCAGCTACTGAGGGTTCCTCTCGCGCTCCCTTGGAAAATGCGTCAGCTATGCAGAGAGCTTTTTACGCGCATTGAAAAAGTTGTTTTGCAAGTTTGTCCGGTAAGCTGCGTTAGTAATAATATTTAATAACGGAGGAGCCAAAAAATGGGTTGAATGACGTAAGGAAGAGACGAAGGAACAACTTAGTCAACGTATTACAACGTAGTACATAACGAGCGAGACTCGTTGCTAATGAGCTTGCACACACAGAGTACACGGGGAAAGAAAAAAATCTGAAACAGCTACGACGAAATTTTATACCTGCAGCATGGACGAGGCACGAGCAGTGAAGACTCCGTAAACACTGACCGATTAGTCGTTACAATGCTAATCATTAACCCTGCGGTTAATTATGGCATTAATTGCCTGAGGTCATCCGATGGCCGCCTTATCTTGCAGCCGTTTGTGCGTGTTTATGAGTACAAATTTGCATGCTGATCTGCTACGCTACACTGCATTGTGAAATAACGAGTATTCACGTCCGTATTTGATACGGGAAAAGCAATAAAAATAAATAGAAACGATGAGATTCGAGAAAGAATTCGTTCGTGATAGTTACAGCCAGCTGATAAGTTCACCGCGAAAATAAGTGAGTCGATCTCGATCCGCGGAAACACATGAAATCTGCGTGAGCATACACAGGCACAAAACATTCTGTTCGCATGTCGTATATCGTCGCGATTACATCGTTCACACTGTTTATGGCTATTAGATATTTTTATTTATTATCACAGCTTTCGGAGAGATTAGAGAAAGTATGCTGAATGGAAGATTAGAAAAGGCGCGTTTTCACATCGGCAAGTACGAGGGACGATTGTATCGAAACGCCCACCTCAATAATGTTAGTAATAAAAAATGACAATAAACTTGGGAATAAGAATGTGAGCCAAAGTTGGACGAGAGGCAGGGAGTTTCAGCGAACAAAAAGAAAATGATCGTAATGCATGATGAATTACGGCTCATTTGCACTCAGCAGTCTTTCGAAAAATAGCGTCGAAGTAATATAGTGTGCGTTTAACGTGCGTTTAACTATGAATGAACGTTAAGGAGCGCGGCGGCAACGACGCGCGAGGAGAAGGAGGAGCTGTGGGCTTTGCGGGGCGAATGATTAGTGCTGTGGGTCTCGACAGTAGCCGACATTCCCTCCTTCGCTATAAACGTCTATATATATATGTTGACACACGCTATCGCTCGGCGTTCTTTCATTGAAATATTGCTCGGCCGATATGACGTGAATATATTATGATCGAGACGGAAATAATAGCCGAGCTCTTAGCGGGCTTTTACGGACAGACCTCCTTCGAGTCACGAGTTTGCTTAAACCGCGCCTATCCTTTATTTTCAACCACGCAACACAACACGACTCTTAGATTTTTATTTGCTAAATCAATTCTTGGGCGAGCGTGCAAACACGAGCTCTCGGAATAATTAAGAATTTGCTGTTCTACATGAACCTTCGATGTTTACACGATTAAGGATCGAGACTCTCGCGAATAAAGAGCTGTTGCGAATTCGATGTGTAATCCCGACTATCCATTTTCCTGATGGAAATGAAGCGGATGAAATATTTTCAAACGAACGAAAAGAGAGTCGATGCGATGGGCGCTCTTACTTTAGGACACAATATCGCGGGCCTCTGGAACGTACAATCAGCTAGAGAGCGCCGAGGAAGAAAAAGTGGAGTTAGTACTGTCGCTCCCAAGCGGTGGGTGAAGTATCTCGGAGCAAATTGCACCGGGTCAGAAGTCAGACGTTGGCAATTGGCACGGAATGTCCCATGTATAAGTGTTCTCGGTACCGGCTACCGGACTCTCGTTGTAACACTCATTACAAAACTCACTCCCGAGTGATTGCTGATTTGATTGAAACGAAATTACAGCCGGGATATATATAGAAGATACGGTAGCAGATAATGACCCGATGCCTGCCAAAGGACCGAACAGCTTGTGCTCGAGGATTACTTTCTTTTCTTATTTCTTTTTGCTTTCTCGAGATTAAGAGTAATGACAGGACAATTCGTGGTATGTGGGTTTGACCGGAGGACGTGAAAATCGTTTCAAAGGTTTTGTTTGTGTGAACGAGCAGTTTTTTTTCTCTGTCCTTGTCCCCGAGGCGAGAGAGTGATGGTAACAAAAGCTTCGTAGTCGCTTCCGGAATTCCTTACGGCTGTGCGCTTCGATGAACTCGGCTACCAGATTTTCTTTTTCTTTCGGGCTTTCCAAGCTCCTTTCTCTCTATTTCACTTTTTTTGCACCACAAAAGGGGAGAAAGCTGCACGAAGAGAAAGAGAGAGAGAGAGAGAGAAAGACGGAAGCGTTTCGACGTATACAAAGCTTTGTATCGCTCGCGAGTGGCGGAAACTCCATAGAGAAAAGAAAGAGGGAGGAAGAAAAAAAGGAAAATAAAATAAAATAAAAAAGGAAAGGAGAGAAAGAGAGAATGAGACGAGAACAGGAGGTCGTAGTGATATCGTGAAAGTAAGTACTCGACTCATCCCTCTAACCTCTACTCTTTCGCTTCACAGTCGTCCACTGCAGCCAGTATAAATTAAAACTTTATCCGGTTCTCAACTGTCGGATCGTTAATTCATCTACAGGCGCTCCCGTTCAAATATATCTATCCATAGTGAATGGATATCTACATAAATCTAAACAGGACTCGAGTAGGGTCTATTCCGTTGAGTTTGCTGAAAAATTTTCCGATTCTCGAATATCGCGGGGAGTATTAAAGTTTGCGAAACAAGGGAACTTTCAAGTCATACATTACGATAGAGTATCAGTTTATTCCAACCCGTTGAACACTTACGAGAGTCTACATTCATAGAGAATATGCTCGTCTGCCTGCACAAAATCCGTGATTCAATAGACAGGAATTAAGCGCGTTGCAATGAGAAAAAACGTGGAAGAGTAAAAAAAAGGTGGCATCAGCGCGCTTAAGGCTAATTAGCGATTCTTCAGTGTAACTCCGAGAAGAAGAAAAGAGCAACAGGGAGGAAAGATACTCTGCTGAGACGATAAAATCTTCTTCTCTTTTAAGCAACGTGGGAGAGATGTGAGAGTCTTGTCACACAAGCTTTCGTCATACAAACCCTGCTCGTGTGCGATCTTCGCGAGTACTTGTAATTAACTCCTTTCATCCACGAGAGATCGTCGACGCATCGGACAGCCGCGAAAGTGAGAATAAATTGTATGCTAACCATGAAACGCGCACCATCACCGTTTATATATACGCTCGTGTCAAAAAATAAATAAATCAATAAAACGATGACGGAATTCCATCGTTTCAAATTTCTGACAGACTCTCTTCTGCGCATGAGTTTTAAGTTTAATCGGTTTTACAATCTCCCTTTGGAGTGAAGAATCCTTGTAAATTCATTCCAATGCCACAAAAAGCTTTTAATTAGTAGCAAAGTGAAATTTCAGAGCTGACGAAACGTTGGAAATACGCTTTCGATGCCTCCTGGGAGAAAGATCGTCACGATTCAGCACCACACACCAGCAGGTATCGGGAAGAATTGGGCGGTATTTTCTCTGCTAGACTCCAGAGAATAACGCGGGGTCGTTTCGTCGTAGTTCCCTTTGATGTGCTCTCGGATTTCGTCCCCTAGTTTTGTGAGCTAGTTTCCATTTTGGGCATGTCGGAGGCGGAGGTTCGGCGGAGAAAGATGAAAGCAAAATACGTTTGGCTACGTTGGTAGCGAAACCGCAAGCTTCTTTACTACCGAAAAGGTGGTTTTTCAGGGAGTCGTGGCCGGCTGGGTCGAGGAACGAAGACCTAGCCGAGCGGGGAGCCATCGACAAAACCTCGTTGAAGGAATCTCCCCGTTAGAACATGTGAAATATCCGTATATATGTATGATTTTGTATAGATGTACATATAAACGATTCGCTTCTCGACGACGATGGAACCGCCGCAGAGCGCCGGCGTCTTTGCATTATGCAGCAGGACTGGTACTCGAAGCAGTCGGAGCCCACCTGTCGACATTTTCGCCGATGTGGCGTGTTAGTAAAAAAAAAAACGAAGAAAAAAAAACACGTAAGAATAAGGAAAAGGAAAAAATAAGCCAGAGGGACGCGCGTGCTCGTCCTGGCGGTAAAAGCTCCGGCTTCAGCGCGGAGACGCATATCGAATCGCAAATTTCATTCTCCGTCGTGTAGAATATTTCACACTCTTTTTCGAGGGTATATAAAACTTATGTATTCAGGAAAAATGTTATCGTCGAGATGCTATGAATAAGAGTTGCTTCGACAATATTTTGTGGTAAGATTCGACTTGTCGTCACGCATTTTGACTACTCAACGTGCTTAAATGCGTTTGAAGCGGGGGAAAGATGCTTATTCGAATTAAAAAGTCGGTCGAAATTTATTAATCCAGTCTGGTTCGATGACGGACCAAAGTCTAGTGGATAAATGACCTTGAAATCATAGCTAAATACGTGAGAATCGAAAGAACTGTTCACTCAGCAGAAAAATCTTCAAATGTTGTTTTTTTTTTATTTTTTTTTTTTTTTATTATTTCGAAGGAGTTTTCTTTCAGTGAAGTATTTGAGATCAGGTATCAAGTTTCTAAACGTGTTTTCTGCACAGCTAGCTTGCAAAAAGTAAACTGGAAGGCTGCTGCAAGTGGAAAACGAGAGGCAGACACGAGTTGCTGGTGGAGAGAACCGATGAGAGAGAGAGGGAAGGACCGAGAGCAAGAATCCTTCGCGCTTGAAATCCAATCTCCTCAGTATCCGGTCAACCTTCTCTGTTTCTCGAATTTCGTGAAGTTCGGTATATACCAAGGGTGAAGCGCGATTCGAAGCTTTCCTATTCAATGAATGTCCCTGCTTCACTTTATATGAAGAAACAAACTCGAAGCCTGATTCGCTCGTCTTCGCACCCACTTCCATTGTTTGTTGTACAAACTCTGTAACCCGAGTAAATTGAACAAACTTTGATGAAATCCATAGATATTTTGATTGATTTCGTGCTATACAACGATTCGTAGAAATAACGTGAGCCAATACGTTTCTCTTGACGTACTTGTGTTCCAAAGATTTCGCAATAGAATTGCATGTAGTTGAATGCGATGGGATTAACGCGAGAACCTTTGAATCCCATCGATCATACTAACAGCAAGACAGTCATTCTCGAGTTGATTTTCAACTAACAGGAATGAAGAGCGCGACTGTGAGAAACGTGATTCTTCACGATGAGATGTAAGACTCATTCATAATTTTGGAATTCCATACGACGCAGCGTAGAAAAGACACTCAATTAGTGTCGTGCCATGCGAAACGGTTGGTGAATGTTGTCCAAGTATGGCATTGAGTAATTGTCGGTATCAGTGGCAAACTTTCAGTCCCCTCTCAGCTCTTTCTCATCGGGCGCACAGAGTCAGTAATCCTTTAATAACAAGGTTATCACAGGGAGTAAATTTCAAAGGATTTATGATCGAAAGATTTATGGTGTGCTTTTTATGATAGTCTCGAATAAACTCTGCAATTTTTCATGCATCGCGAATAACATTTGCATGTTATTAAAGCTATCGACGTGAACTCGTGAAATATATGGATACGAATATTTGATGAGAGAAAAAGAGTATCATATGTTGCTTCCATGATTATTTGAAAAAGAAGAAAAAATAAATGGTCGAATATGGTTATCACTAGGGTACGTGATAAATTTGTATGATTGATGAATCCATAATGCGATTCCATTCCTGGATTTTTATCTGAATGGTCTTTTTTTTATCGATTGTGCGCAGCTACGTATATCAATCGAGCGTCGATAATTTTTTGTATGTTTGTTTTTTTTGCAATATATTTTTGATAAATTTGTATGATTGATGAATCCATAATGCGATTCCATTCTTGCTGGGTTTTTATCTGTGAATGGTCTTTTTTTTTATCGATTGTGCGCAGCTACGTATCAATCGAGCGTCGATAATTTTTTGTATTTCGTTTTTTTTTTGCAACTTCTTTATCGAAGATCTGTCCCCCAAGGGGAGAGCTCATCGTGACGTACACTTGAACGCGCAGAGCGATGCTCTCGAGTGCGAGGCTCTGATTCCGATTGCTCGAGTATATGCAAGGATTTCGTTCGCCCACGGAGTTCGCATCGAGTAACGCAAGTGTGCGAGGGGTTTCCGCAGGGACAAAGCCGGATAAATAAAGGCGAAGCTCGTGAAATGTACGGCTAGAAAGTCACGAGAGGACCCAAGGGGGGAATGTCGTGGTGTCATCGTCGTCGGCGTCGCCGACGTTGGACCGGGTCATGGTACAGTAATAAAATCCTATATCGCTCCGGGCACACCGCATCCTGCAGACAATTTTTCGATGCGGGGACGAAATCCGTTTCAGCAGGCATGCTCGCCCAAGACCCCCGCCATATTCCTGAACCTTTATCTTCTCCTTTCTACTTTTTTCCCTTATTCTCCTGCACACCAGTGCGTTTTTTATCATGACAGAAATGTTATGTGGTGCACATCAGGCTGACGGGGCGGTTCCAAATATCGCTATACTGAAGCTTTTACGATATTGTACGAGTTGCGAAATTTCAAAGTTGATATTTTTTATCAGTCGACTGGATTCCAATGGATTATTGCGCAGATTTTTCAGCGGAAACAGCAACACGTTTCTGCGCATTTCATCTCATCGCCGTCGAGTTGACATTCCCAAAAAATTCAATGGCTAATCAGCGTCCCGAATTATTTAAATCATATGACACTAAAGTTTGCAACGTTGGAGTCCAACGAAGTGATCTCAAAAATCCTCCAATAATTCCAGTAATTCTTCAATTTCGTTCCCTGCCGAGTTTGCAATTCGTAGTTTTTCCACCCCCGCACCGATACTTCGTTAAATACAAAATTCGTAAATTACGAATGTTTTTTTCGCTCATTTCGTTGGACTTCAACGTCGGAAGCTTCAGCATCATTTAAATCGTACAAAAACATTTGGTAAAGGAAACTGCTTTTAATTGAAATCTCGTAAATAAAGCTCGAGATAATGGCCACACGTTGTTTATGCCCGGACAAAAGTTCAATGCGAAAAATTTAAATGATAAGCGTCGAACGGTCATACACGGTCAAAAGCCGCGTATTTTGTTAAGCCTTGAAATTTATATTGAGAGATATAATGCCCAAGTTAATGAACAGGGCTTCTTGTACGTATATTATTTGCAAGTATTTTCAGGTGGCTTGTAGTATCAGACATTAACCTTTGGTAGTGTTCTCATGACATGCAGAGGACGAAAAGCAGTGTACGCGTTGGCCTCCGGCAACATATCAAGTAACTCAGCCATTCCTCTCCGTCACTCATTTCCATGACGTGTTTCATTTCAAAAACTTTGTTACGTCAACGGGGCAAGAGAACTGGTGAAACAGAGGATGAGAGAAAGGGAGACGCAAATGCTTATCCAGGAGGGCATGGTGAAGGATCATTTACCTGGAAACTTAGTCTACGTTGCCCGGCGGCGACGCGGGGATCTTCGCTACCATAGGTATATGCGCGCGCGGTTTGAGGTAACACAGAAGCTAGGAGCACTCATCGGTGTGCGTGCGAGATAACATGGAAGGTTTCAACTAACCTGGCTAAATATTTAGTTTAGTCGAAAAGTCGTCGAGAAGAGGTTCAAATTCACAAAGATCGAAACGCGGTAGAGCGAGCGTTGAGCTTTGATGATTAAAAGTGTCGAAAGTTACACACATTAAACGGCTACGTTATGGGAACGGAGAATTGAATCGAGAGCGCACAGCCGCACGAGGGCTGGCTGCGAGAGAAGAATCTTGTACGAAAGGAGAATTCGCAACGCAGCGAGTCGGGGCAAGCGAAAACCCTGCAAAATACAAGAGCCCGGCATGATTCGAGCGGCCGCAAGATAAAGAGGGACACGACCTTTCGGTCGCAGGGAGCCTGGACCCGGGTCTGAATTACGCGGCACTTAAATCCATCTGCGAACACGAGATCTGCATACCATGAGTGAGAAAGTCTGCTGCTGAGTACTCGAACGTTTCCGCGCGTCGCCCATGCAGCATATTTATACGAGCTGAATCAACATGCATGCATGCATGTGAAAAAGAACTAAACTGTTCTACATCTACGAAGACGTATGGACTTTTCGATGAATCACACAAAGATTGAAAGCGAATCTGAAGAGATCGAGAGCCAGTCTGTCTCGGAGCTTTGACCAGTGGTGCTCTACGTTAAGCAGAAGAAAACGCCAGTTTTTACTATCACAGAATCGCCTACGAAGTTTTACGTCATAGAATCGATTTGGCCCAAGAGCACCAAAACCTTTTGAATCAACGACAATATTATTTAATTAAATTTTTTTGCGAAATTTTTTTCATCAACTTCTGTTAATGAGACAAATGTTCTCGACTCCGTTCGATTCGTAATTCCAGCGTTCGGAAAGAGGGTCGTTAAACAGTCAAAAATTCGATTAACGAGAAACAGCTCCGACGACGCCGCGAGTACAAGAAGCAGTTCGAAGAGCAAAAAAGGAGAAAGAATCCCAAAGAAAAATGGGGACTCAAAGGTCTCGGGCGTCTCATTGTCATATATACGAACTCTGTACACATTAGTGATATACATATAGGAAAAAAATTCTAGACTCCCGGCCCTCCGACGAAAACAATGAACAAAAACGCGCGTGTGGATTTCCATTCAATTTTAAACACAATAGAACACCTCTTCATCGCAAACAAAAAGGGCGGGGGTGCCTAAGCGACTGCTTTCCCTCTCGTCTGCGCAACGGAACTGGTGCTTTCATACCTGTGTTGCTTTTGATAGCACCGGGGGACAAATACTAGACGAGTGAATGTCGTTAAAAAGCCTGTGCGCGAGGGGCACAACGTTCGACAACATTTCTTCGCATTCATATTGCCATTTCTCCTTTATCACATCACCCTTTTTTCTTCTCTTTCCTGTCATTGTAACAACGACGCTTCTGTTACTCCGCCCTCTTGCCAGACTATTGTGTCGAGTAATACTCGAAATCCTTAATTAAATACCTCGAAAAATGTTCAAACAATGCGTCATTGGTATATATATAGATTGGCATAGGGACGTACCTCCTGAATTTTCGGAAGTCAAAGTCTACGGTGGATTAATCTTTTCGAATGTCATAATGGAAATGGCTGATGGACCGTTTTCAATGGAGTAAAAAATCCTTTGATTAACATCGTTCGACTAATTACATTCGTGATATTAATTATTGAGTATTTTTGTAGAGATGTTCTGCTGGTTGTTTATATTGTTTAATCAATGAAAAGTACGCGTGTGATTATAATTGATAATAACGAAGCGTGTGTCACGCTCATTGACATTCATCCTATTAGTTTAAACGAGAATATGCTAAATTTATACGAATCTGCGGGCACACATTTCCGAACCTGAAATACGTCGAAGTTTCAGAACCTCGAATCCATCATTGCACGTTGGCATGTGTGAAGCGAAGAGAGATCGATCAAAAGATCAGAAACTCTGTGTAAGTGTGCATTTCCGTGGAGGCACCAGCGCATCGAATACTGCTCGCATTCATACTTGTGCTATACATGCACTGGTAGACGCACGATGCTTGCGCTTTTTCGCAATCTCGCTCGTTTGACCTCTTGCCAGTGGCGCGTCAAAGGAACGCAAATAGGAGAGCGACGCAGCAGGTATTCGTCCTAGGTCACGTCCGACGGGAAATCAATTTTACACAGGAAACCCGCTCCTGCCCGAACAACTTTCATCTGTATTCCTTTCACTGCTACATTCAAATGAGAAATTAGTGAAGCAATCGTCGAACTAAATAATTATATGGAAGGTGTCCGCGTTCAAAGAAAATATTATATGGGAGCCAGCGTTCGAACAGAATTTTTATTCTTCTTTTCATTTGGAGAACGTGTATAATGTACTCTGATTATTCTCATTTTTATGCTTTTCCATTACTAAAAAGTAATTGTGCAAATTGTTTTCAAAAAAATTCTCATATTTCACTCCCAATGTGTGTATTCATACCAATTTTGCGCCTTTTTTTGTGAAAACCACGAAAACGCCTTGAATTCGGGTCAACTCTCATTTCTGGAATGCACTAATGAAGGTGTCTATTCTTTGCAATTTTATAGCACGTTCCATTTGAATTTTATAAAAGTTTATGTCTGTAGGATCAGAGATGAAGTCATCGCAACTCGGGAACTTTACAGATTTCAATCAACCAATCTATATCACAGCAGCTTCGAAATCATGGAGGACCCAAATCTAGTTGGAGATTCGAGCGACTTTTATCAGAAAAGAAGCTTTTTGAAAGGTTAAGCAACAAAGCAACAAGCACCATCAGGGTAGAAGCTATCGAAACGAATCAGCGAAGCGGATAAATACTGTGGATCCGCGATGTAAACACAGATTCGAATCGATCAATAGACATGAACGCATGTACCAAGAGACGGATGGACCGATGTCCCTCAGTGTCCAATCACACGTTTCACTTTAGGCTTTTGCCTGAGTGTATAGTATATCTTCGACGATGAATACGCCGGTGTTGGCGGTAAGCAGTGTATAGCGTGACGGGACAACTCTGCAGAGTCTCGTCCCTTAGCTGTTCCGCATTGGGGGGAGAGAGAGAGAGAGAGAGAGCTCAGCTACTCTGCTGTTGTTGGACGGCTGATGTTGGCACGTCGTTCCAACGTCCGATGTTCCCCTGGAGGTTTCATTACATGCCTGGTTTCACGGGACAAACAGGACTCGCATTACGAGTGGACAGTCTCGCCTCGTTGCCGCGTTCTCCTACCGGACTTTAACCTCACGAGAGAGCCGGAGCAAGAATCAGGGCGGGAGGGAAAGGAGAAAGAGCAAGAGAGAGGAGGGAGGATGCTGGACACATCAAGTCACGGCCAAAGCATAAAGGAGGACCCGTGTTCCTGCGGGAGATTGAGTCTGGGACATCTCCATATGCCGCTGATTATTCCTGCTCTTCTACAGCGATGATGTGCGAGCTTGAACAGGGCACGATGTCCTTCGGTTGCCTCACGCCTTTGCGCGGTATGCTGCGAACACCAGCGGCGGAAATATCGATGCATATAGCTGGAACAAGGCTTCGTTAAGTGTCCCTCGATCGAGCGATTCCTCATCACTCCCTCGGCGTGGTTATGCGAAGCAGATAAGGCTCGATTACCCTCGCGTTGAATATCTCAAGACTCCCGAAGAGCTGGAATACACCCCGATGAGTAAGACGCCTGTCTTACAATGTGCTCCTCTCGAGCACGATCTCCTATTGCCCATCGAGATACTCCGGATAACTGGGAGAAAAAGGGGAGAGAGCTGAGCGTAGCGAAACACACGTCTTTCCGGAAACTCCATTGCCGAGCTTTCGCGAAAGTATACCCCCGAGAGAACGCTACGCTGACGCTTCCCGAGATTCCTTTTACTCGCTCTTTCAAATGTGCCAACATCGATTCAACGCGATAATACGCAAAGTCATTATTATATGTGTATATACGCGTATACCTGCGATATGGAAAAAGCCGGATGAATTTATAATATAAAACGCTTCAGGCGGTGATCCCATTTCGTCGATAAAGAGCATACGTAAGAGCGTTACCATCCAATATTTCATGGTGTTACAGAAATAGTGAAATAACGAAAAACTTCGCAACACGTAGCCATCTGAATGTATGCATAACGTTGGGCGATCGAAAATCTAATCTACAAAATTATGATTCATTTCTCGAATGAGCTTGAACACCGAATGGCATTCAGTTCTTGATCACTGCAGAGGCCTCTGGATAGACGAGCCTGCTTGGATATTCCGGAGATGAAGGAAAACACGAGGGAGTGAGCTCAGTGAGAATCGAAAAAAGAGTCGTAGGTGAGGAGAACTGAATTTCTCTATTTCTCGTTCTGCTGTGCGTGTGTTGTCTTTAACGTTTTAGAGCTCGTGCGAGGAAAAAGGCAGACACGTGCGTGTGAACTCATTGATGTGAACGTGCAGCATAGCGGGAGGAAGAAGGGAGGGAGAAAGAGAAACGTGAAAAGGAGGAAATACGATAGCGCTCTTCTGGGTGAGAGTGGTGTCCGAGAGTGGTTGCTCTCGGACTATACGTCCGCCCACGGGGACCTCTCACGCTATCCGTGAATGGGCCGCGCCTGTTTGTGTTAGCACTCGAGACGGCGAGAGTGAGAATGAGGGAGAGACTCGTATGAGTGAATGAAAATGCGTTCATTCTCGTATATACGCGCAACGTTCAACGAGCTGTCGAAAAATCGACGTAGGCAGTCACTGTTAACGGATAATGCAGCATCTCTTACCTTCCTATCTTTCTCTCTCTTTTGACTATTTTCATAAGTTTGTAGACGAACGAATATGAATTTCTCATTCTCCTACCACAGACTCCCAGCGAATAAAAGATCAGGAACAATGTTTCTTCCAATATCCAAATCCCTGGTTCACCAATTTCGCAATTTCAATTATTCGACAGCTTCCTGTCGAATAGGCCGTGCGCTAATACTTGAATGGGTGACCACTTAGCCATGAACCGGCTCCGGCATTAATCACTATGCTGCTGAAAGTTTTTCTGATTCGCTGACAACCCGGATCGACCAAAACTCAGTAAAAATATAACCGTCTGTATCAGCAGGGTCCTTCAGTTTCCCTTGGTTCTTGTGCAAATGCGATACAGCAGCGCTATCGTAGAGAATTATCGTGGACAGGAGTTTGGGGGGTCTCGTAGAATAGAAACGAATAGAAACAATAGCAGAAACAGTGAAGTCAGGGCAAGTGGGTTGAAACGACGGGATTGGCTCATAAAATCCCGAAAAAGTGTACACAAAAAGAATGAAAATAATGAAAAAAATCAAAAATGTGAATGAGCGCTCGTAGACTCCAATTATCGTCTCACACCGTGAAACGATACTCAAAGTTAATTGCTGAATCATGAAAGCAACTTGTACAAAAAAATGAGAAAACGACAGGATACGAGCAATGTTGAAAAACCAGACGGAACGGATTTGCATATCCGATGGTGATCCGTTAGAATAGAAAATAATGTCGATATTATACGGAAAACATATTCGCACTGAAATAAACAGTGACGGGAATGCTCGCGCGGTTATAAGTTGCACTGGGGACACGAGCCAACTACCCTACTTATCTGCGAAAGGGAATCGTGACAAGAAGCCAACGTCATTACGTCGCTACTGAAATTTTCTGGCAAAGCGACCCGAAAGTGCAGGCGAAAATGTGCGCCAGAAAGTCAGAAGCATCACTTGGAAAAAATCGGTCTCACGGAAAAAAATTGGAATATATGCCATAACATTTTAACTAAAAAATATGAAAAATTCGTACTTTGAGGAAAATTGTTCAAACCCGAATGTGCAAGAAGATTTTTCTTTTTGTAAAATCGTGGAGGGACAAAAACGAAGAGCATTCGGTGCAGAAAATGTACTCGAAGCCACCCCACGTCGAATAGACGAATGGAAGAAAAACCTCCCGTATGGGCTTCGTACAGTTCTTGCGATGTTTCCACGAGGATAAACCGAGCGAAAGATAAAAGAGGCCGCAGATGGAGTTCCTCTTTCACGCGAACGATGCGGCGCTAGGGAACGTGAGAGGGAAGAGATACGATGCCACATACATCCGTTTTTCCTATTTCCCCTTTTATTTTTCACTCCAACCGAGTTCCGCGGGAGTAACAGAGGAGCCGAGACCTGGACAGGGATTCATTGTCAGCATTGCGCAAAGGGAGCAGGGCTAGTACTACGACAGGTGAAAAGCAACCATGTCGTCGACGACGACGACGACGACTCGACCCCTTTTATTTACTGCCTTAAAGTCGTAACTTAGAAGAGAACCCAGTCCCACATTCTCAGTCTCGATCTGTGCAACCTACTGTTCTAGACACAGAGCTACAGTTCTCGCAAAACTGAGCCATGAATTGAGATGCCATCACCTTTAACGTTCTTTTCTCACATTTTACTATACACTTGACATCCAGCTCTGTCGAGAATTATTGGACACGTAATGGAAGACGAAGCAAAGTTCGACACAAATTTTTATTCAAGCATCATTTAATAACGTACCGAAGTTGCAAAAATTATTGTGGATCCGAACTAAAATAGAAAATCATGGCGATGCCATTGAAGTGATCATCACCTCGAACGAAACCGGAAGACTTTAAGAACACTCTCCAGTGATGGTGAATGTTATGCGACTTTGAGGTGTGAATAGCAGAGTAGTAAATGTACGAAGAGCCAGAAATTGAACGTGTTATTCATAAATGAGCGTACAACACGTTTCCGTCACGATTAAACGCTCTCCAACTGTCGGAAGTTTTCTTAAACTCGTAATGAAACGGAGGTGAAGGAATAATTTGGAAGTGTAGAATAACGAATTACAGAGACGAAATAGAGGAAGTTTGGAGGGTAGCGCAATACACGAATATCGCATTAGGAAGCACGAGAAAGGAGACGAAAGTTCCGAAGGACCTTTTCCACGAGAACGAACTTACGGTAGATTTACAGAGAAAATTTTACAAAAATCGAGATAATTATATAATTATTTCGTGTTACATGACTCAATTCTTTCGAACTAAATAAATTAATTGCAGAACTGTATGAGCGACAATAAATATAAATGTGCTAATATTGTGAGAGACGATGCAGCAATAACAAATTTCAATAACGGGTAATAAAAAATCACCTACCAATGTAACCGAGGATAGTCGTATGCAGTATCAGAAATCATTATTTCAATATAATGATGCAAGAGAAGGTATTTGATGCATGGGCTTGTTGGTTTTTAATTCTGAAAGTGAGCAATACTGCTGGTCCGATAATATTTCTTCGTAGCCAGGCAGCTCCTGTCGTTCACGTAGCGAAACGTTTATCAACATATGAAAACAAAAATGTTCCTATCTGTATAACGATCCGTAAAGCGCAAGCATTTGGGTGTGATTCTCATCCGATATCATGACAATATATCGGGTTGCAAGCAAAAGGTTTTCCCCGAATTTACGGCACATGCTCGGAGTATGTACGCGATGAATGTATGTGAATTCGTGGTGTGGCATAGCTGGCCAAATGTTGTTCTCCCTCATATATACGCGGATGCTCTCGTTCAGCAACCAATCCCGCTTCGCATCGAGTTCGAATTATATCCAGGCTGTTCGCACCAAGCATGCTGCGCTACGGCGTGCTGATTATTGGAAATCGAAGCCGGCAAACCGAAAGTTTTCAACAGGCCCGAGGGCTACAGGGATCTAACAGAAAACGGTGGATCATCGGTTCGGATACTGCTGGTGAAAACCGCAAGTGCATCTCTGCATAACTGCGGAATAACACCAGAGTGCATTGTTTTCACCGTTGACAATTTATTCGAGAACAGCATTTTCTAACACGTTCGACTCGTATTTTTATAAACATTTTTTCAAATAAAGTTTCCCCCGAAATCGAAGAGTTGGATTGAATAATTTGAAATTTGGAAAATGTGAATTTTAATTCAATTGAAATAAGAATTTTCTTGGCTTTTTTTTTTGGCACGACAAAAAACTTTGAATAATCTTCTGTTTGATTCAGAACATTGTGCTGATCCATAGAAGAAGAATCAAAAATATAATTTCAACTTCAAAAAGCAAAATGTACACGTAGTCTTGTTACGTGCTGGTTTTTGGGAAACGAATGACGAGTGAAATGAAAGCATGCATTAGCTGCTCGCCATGATTCTCCGAGTCGCAGGTCCCTTTTGAGGGCTGTCGTTATTGTTAGCACGGAAACTGCGACCACACCTCGTCGCTCGTAAGCAGACCGCACCGCGGATGCGAACCTGCTTAATTACAATTCCTACGAAACTCCTGGAATTCACATCCCTCGTCGCCACCATCTCTCTCTTTCTCTGTCTCTCTCTCTCCCTCTTTCGAAACTGTATGAATACGCCTGTTAACTCTATCCGAGAACTATGCAGCCCAATTGAATTCCCAGCGAGAGCTCATTACCGCAAGTGCTTTTACGGACTTGCGCACAAGGCTTCATATTGCTAGCAGCTTCTAGATATACGATTCGAGGTGTAATCTTTCAAATTTTGAGAGATTGAGCGTAAGAAAGTCGCAACATTTTAAGCATCGAAAAATAATTCTGTATTTTCAGTTGTATTTGTTCAAAATCAATTTAAACAATAAAACGTAGCACGAAGATTGCCGTAGAAACAATTCAATTCGTTGATCATTGGTTAATAACCCATTGAAATGTACTTTCTGAGCAATTGCCTTCGTGAATTCCATGCAGAGTCAACAAATTAAGGAACCAGCGAAAATAGGTGGCACCATGCACTCACTCAAGTCTCCACGAAGTGTAAGGAGAAATAATTAGTGCTGGCGTACCTCGATGAAAATTCACACAACTGGATCCAGGCGCACACGCGAACGCATCAATAAGTCGGCACGACATGCCCTACTATTTAGACGCGTCAGCCTGCTAATTAGATGAAGTTTGGTCGTTTATTAGAGCGCAGAATGCAAGCGTCACCATCCCCAATTATTCTTGGTATATGCGCGACTGCTAATCGTCTTTATGTAAATACGAGACGAATCCGCGATGCTGCCGGGCCAGCGAGAATCGATGGTCGTAGTTCTAGCAGTTCTCGTGGTCCTCCCGCAAAACCTACATGCACACAGCTGCATGCGGAGACACACATTTACGAGTGTGACTAATATAAAGAAGCGGTTTGACCAATTAAAAATATATTTGCATTTCTAGTGATATTTGATATGCTCAAAGTAAACGATCCACGATCCTACTGGACGCGATCCAGTAGGTAATAGGTAAGCCACTAAACGGACGATAAGTACACAGGCCGAATACGATACGAGAATTGGAGTAATTGGACAAATGTATGATCGACTATGATACCACTGTATTTGATGAACTCCGGGTACTGCAACAATACGCCAACTAAAGTTCGGGGTCTATGGATGTGCACGAGGCGTACAAGTAATTAATCAAAACTCGTTGTTGGCTCATCCTAAATATAACGAGAGGAAGTTAAGATCATCTAGGGATCTTCTCGCATCCACGACGTTGAGAATCGTTGAAACGATGTCACGGAAACGAGACCCCTTAAGGGTGAATGATACAAAAGTCGAAATAATTAGAAATTGATCAAATTTGGTGATAATGTTCTTCAACATCAAGTGCGAAAACACAAATTTTTTCAAAATTTTCTTCTGTTTAGTTATCGAGTAATTACGCATTAAAGCAGATTTCTTATGCCTGGAATGTATACCTATATATATGGAAACGCTATGCTTATACACGTGAACTTTAGTGATCAATTACTCGATAACTGTACAGAAGAAAAATCTTAAAAAATTTGTATTGTCAAATTTGGCACTAAAGAATATGTTCACCAAATTTTATAAAATTCTGATCATTTTGAATTTTTTTATGTTTTTAGCATGGTTTAGCATAGCAACATTGTATCGCCTGTGCAATATATCCTTAAGTCGATTATAGTTCAGCAGTTGGAAAGATGAAAGAGTGAGGGTAAAAACGCAAAAAAAAATGTGAACAGAGAATTGTTATGAATCGATTTGAAAGCTTCTCCTAACGATCATGAACCTTCGTTAGTAACTTTTGTATAAATCAGTCGTCACGACGAAACGATGGGAGGGGATTGGAAAAGAAAAAATAGATTGAGATGGATTTTACAGCGCGGAATAACGAAACGTGATACAGAAAGTTTGAAGTACAGTTTTTAAATTAGAGCGATTGAGTTTAGCGAAAGAGCAAAAGACAGGTCGTAAGATGACGTGTGCGTAAGCACAAAGCGCGGATGTTGAACCGTGAGAAGAGTGGCGTTGTAGAGCCAGCACTGGAACGTGTATGCGAAGCGGAAAGTAGCGAAAGATAAACCGTGGTCACCGCACTGAGTAGTGGCCTGAGAGTTCTGAAAGTGCGCCGCGGGGCTTATGGCGTGAAGCACCAGCAAAAAGAATGTCGCGGTCACCACACCGAGTAGTGACCCAACGAACTGAACGAGAATTTAGAGATCGTGCACCGAGTCCTAGATTATTACGGGTAGGCTTTGCAACTACCGGACTCGAATCCCTGACTCGATGGAACGGTTTGGGAAAGAGCAAAAGGTGGGTTAAACGAGCTTTCGCTATGTAAAACTATAGATGAGCAAGTGGCTTTAGATTTAGTTTGGGGATTTCTGATTTTTAATTTTTTTAAATAATATTTGAAAGAAAGAAAATTAAATTGTTATCGGTTTGAGCACGCTGGTGAGACATGCATGTAACAACCTTATGGTCGTGTCTCGAACCTGGTGAATTGCACATTTTTCAGTGAAGTTCCTTCACTCAGTGAAGTTTGATGATTAACAGGTTCCGCGGAGGGATTCGCATACTTCTCCTGAGGCGAATTATTCAGAGAAGTGCATCACCGTGACCAGTATATATTTATGTACGATTGATCACTCACAGGGTGAGACCCGATGGCCTCGGTGTTGTTATGTCAAGTGCCTAGTAGGCAGGACAAAAGTGTCTCCGGCGTAGAAAGACGAAAAGAAAATGGCAAAGCGCTAATGAAGCAAGAAGCTAGCCGTACTCGGGTTTGTATACGTATATTCATAGGTACGCGAAGAATGTCAGTCTCGCATCATTGCGAGAACATGAAGACTATTATTAGGACTTCAACTTAATTGCGGTTTTGTTCATCTCTCCAGTTTGCGGTTGTGTTGTAGTCTAGCGCGGTTAGGTCGTAATAATTGGTAACACAGATTCAGGAACCGAAGAGTAAAAATAAAACCGGAAATAAATGAGAAAGTTCAAGAGTTACGAGAAAACTCGTCGGACGTTAAGCGCTCGGACAGCCTTAATTAATGGTTTCTGAGCGAGGAGGCAAACTGTGAATATATTTTTGACGGAGCGCATTGGAGTGATAATTGTGAGCGAAAACTCACGTGTCCGATATCTGGCACGTTCTGCTACTTTTGTCTTCCGTCTCATTTGCCCCACATCAAGTCTCTTACCTGAAAAATGCAAAATAGATTCGATAAGTATCGGAAAATACAGCGATGAAACGAAATCGTTAACTGTTCACGAAGCTTATTAACTATAAATTTTGTTACTGCAACCCGTGATTTGTTTTTGTCAGCATGTTTTCCTCGCATTCACAAAAACAACGTTTACGCGATGATTCTGAATACAGCACATGTTATTAACGAATAACAAACGTCTGCCTTCGAGTCTCAGAAGCTAAAAAGTATTCGACGAAGCTCAGCATGATCGTGCACGGAAAGAGAGTTTCACGGTGGCGAGAAGAAGGGGATAATTATGTAGAAGTTTACGATCGGCTTTTCCTAGCCAAGCGTGTCTGCTGTTTCACGATATCAATGTCACTTAGCCGGAAGATCTCCGACCTTTAACGTACCACTTAATATTTCGTACTAGAAATAACTTGAATTTTTCAAACCTGTGCACAAAATTGTTCGCCAAAGTATCATCACGGATAATGAAAGAGGAAACTCTGATCGAGGGAGTTCCTTAAAAATATATAAATATCAACAAAGTGACGTCGATACATCAACGTCAATATTGTTTTAATTGATAACCATATATAAATTAATTATGGCTCGTTGACATAGAGATTCGCTAACGTCATTCATCATGCAATCCACCTTCCCGGAGATTATTAAGTATAACGAGACTGGTAGTATCCGCGCCCTCTAGGCATAACTAAGCCGCCCAGGCGTTGACAACTGGTCCTAATTGCGTTCCTTGTAATCTCTCTCTCTCTCTCTCTCTCTTTCTCCTCCTCCATCCTCATATACGCTTTGGTGTTCTTGCTTCGTTCGTGGAAGCCACGACATGAGAATATCTATGTGACACTTAATGACTTCCGGTATAGCCTCGTTGTCATCTTAAAGCATTCGACGCGAAACTTTATAGGACGAAGGGCTATAATTTGTGTCTTCTCAGTAATAGCGCGATATCAAACTCTTGAGTATATAACGAGAGTATTTTTATCATGCAGGACTTTATAAAGAGCGCATCGCAGCGCGTTTCTTGCAGTTGAAAACTTTATGATCCAAGATGATAATCCCAGACGTTTGCAAGATTTGCACTATCCATCTCGATACGTATAGGATGTCCGGTTATGTACATCGATATACATGCTTAGTACAAATATGTACACACAAACGTATATACATGAAAATGTTTTGCCGAGATGAATCGCTAGTTTAGCTCAGCCGGTATTTTACTCATCAGCTTTTCTACTCGAGCGCTATCGAGGGTGGAAAACCCTGAGAATTTCCAGCGTCGTCTTCGCTGCTTGCTGTCAACTGACGTTTTCCAGAGGATGGAAGACGAGGGTGGCGATGCGGATAGCACGGACCTGACGGAGCCTTGAATTAATAGCGTTTGCTTCTCGTCGCTTAATCACGCCCATTGCAGGTGGGCCTGCGCATTTTCCTCGCTCGACGTGTGTCATCGAACCGTGCCTTTTGGTTTTAACTAACGAATAACACACTTTTCTCGGACGAAAATAACGAGTTTTTCTACGTGCGCTTGAAAATTACACCATGACACGATCAAATACTTCTGGATACCAATTGTGAGAAAATTGTTATTCTCGACGGTCCGCGAAGTGCGCTGGCACAAGAATTTCCAGCGAGAGGGTGCAAGGTATTTCAGGAATTTCCAAGAAGCAATGTTTCGTAATTTCCTCAAGATTCCGTTGAATCAACGTCAACGTCGGTAAAGACTTTGTTAAACTGTAATACTTCGAAATAAATTGCGTGAAATCGATCCGGATGGGAAGAACGTTGCCAATTTATTTCGCTAAACCCTCTCGACAGAAGCAACAATATTTATATTTCTTCTATTGTTAAAACCAAAGTAGCAATTTCGCACTGTGCATGTTTACACGATGCTGGAGAATTCACATGAGAAATTCTTCGGCAGCAACTCCGTTCCATTTTAAAATATCGTTCCATCAGAATTTGTTTTGCTGTGAAATGTCCTAGAAATTTCAGGCATCTTCCATCATTATTGACTGGGCGAATGCTGGGGTTTTTTCGGATCTACTATACCGTAATAAAATATTTCTTTTTGGCGTCGGATATTTCCCTGCAGAAAGAAAAATTGCGGGTGCGTATTTGTTGGGTGCTTGGGCGTGTTCACCTGGGCTTAGATTTCACATTCGGGCACTCTTATCGAGCAAGTGGTTCAAAAAATCTGCACGTGAAAAAGGTGTAAGGCAAGGTGGCGTGTTTCCAAAGTCTAGGTTTGGGCGCACCCGTGGCGTTAGTTCCATGTAGACGCGTATGTACTGCACATTTTTTGCTGGTGTCTAGCAGCCTCCGAAACCGCGTTACAAATTACAGTTTCGGTGCAGTGTTGACGCGAGAGAAGCTCCCGGATGAGCAAGGTCCAACGGTGCGCTTTCGTTGCTGACCTCACACGTTCGCGACTCCTCAAACGAGAAATAACGACCACGTATCACGGACAGTCGACTCTTTGGCTAAGAGAGACCGAGTCGAAACGTCGACTCAATTAATAATGTGCTCACAAGCAACTCGAGCAAAAGGAATTTCTCCATCCAAAAACTTCATCCTGCGTCGTAAAAGTTTTCATCAATTTCGATCAATCGAGTATATCGATAGTACCACAAAAAGTGGTAGGATGCGCCTATGCTGTTTTCGTAACAGTCTCGACTCGCCAGGACTCTATTTCCGGTTGTTCGAGTCGAGGCATCGAACCGGAAATCGATCGCGAGGTGAACCACATGAGAATTGTGCAACGTATGCGCCTGCAAGACACAACTACCTCGTCATTTGTTCAAGTATCGTAAGCTTGTAGAAAAAGCTGAAATTCTAAGGATGTACACGAAGAACGCGAGATGGTGTGCGAGTCGCGATATCCGTCTGGTTCTCGTTCATCCTTGGATACGTCCATCCGTCCGGAACAGCAAGACGAGCGTGAGGGCAAAGATGGCAATGGCTCGAGGGGCCAAAGGCCCTTTGACTTTAATCCGGAAGAGCTCGAGCGCACACGCGATTGTCGTGAAATTCATTGTTGGAGAGATTACTACAGTGCATGGCTGGTAGGAAGAGGAAGGAGATTATATGTATCTATATTTAAGGACATTTTATGTATTGTATATATATTTATATGTAGATGGATACTGAGAAGTACTACAAGGAAGTGCAATTACCTTCTCGCTCGCAGCCAGAACTTTGAAGTAGCATGTAAACTGCTATATATGATATATGCATATATACATATTATTTAAGCGTAATTACCCTTATCACGATTACGGAAGGACAAGTTTAACAGTGACTGGCCTGAGCTCTTGACTCCACTTGACAACGTTTGAGATTTCCATTGGAGTTTAAAGAACTTGTCTCTTTCTCAGTGCCTATGCGCATTTGATTTTTCAATCGATTTATTTATTTCCGATCGCTTAATCAAGTGGTTCGTAAGGGCAAAATTGATGGTCCATTAACGCGTCTTGGAGAGGTTTGTACACTTGGTAAATTCTGGGCAAGTTTGTACGAACGATTGAAAATACTCGGCGAAAAATGAATTAGTAAGTCTGGCGTGAATGCATGAATGAGGAACGGAAGGTTGTAGAGAATCTCATCCGTTGAGATTCTCGTGGACGCAAACGTCGGTGTGAGAATGCCCGGAAAAAGTTGGACTGCGAATAAAGAGTGTACAGAGGGTAGAAGAAACTTTTGCACTTCATTTACCGCGGTGAATTGATATAAAGAACGCGTATATATACGTATGTATATTGCGAGGGGAAAACGCGTTAGGAAGTGAATTACTTCTATCGGTCGCGGGGAACAAACCGTGGAAGAAACTTACCGTTGCTTACGAGCTTCTGTTAGTGCAATAGAAATTACATGCATACGGATATTTTCATATGTGTTAACACATATTTATGCATTTATGCACGTGTATTGAGTGTGTGTCTGTATATATCGTTGACATATACGATAAAATCGCGTGAGGTTAGGAAATCGGGTACTTCCTTAAACACTATCGCAACTGCAAGACGCTGACGCCTTGGCTTCGCATTTCCACTGGCTCGCATTCATTTTCTCAGTAAATCTATGTATAATACTCCTTCACCTATCTTCTCGGCTTTTGATACTATCACGGCTTTATCGGGCTGCATGAGAGATGAAAGATCAAAGAACCCTCGGGAGTAGCCGGGGCGTTTCTAGTCCTGCGGACTTTTACACAGGTATAGCCAGCGTGCTGTATTCGTGCTACAGCCGAAGTCTGTAAGCAAACGAGTCGCCTCATTGGCCATTAAAACTACAGATAAGTTAGAACGTCAGAAGACTCGTTAAAGCACACGGTCAACGGTTGCAAACACCACGTAGCTTGAAAGATTTATTTTCACGATTTTTTCCCTCGGGATCATCACCCATTTGCTGGCCACTGCAGCCAGCCTTGTACAACGTCATTGAGAATCAAAACTTGTGTTTTTCCATAAAAACGAGATCGTTGCCCATTGAGTAGGCAGCTAAGAGTTGCTACTCATTTGTCAGGGCACGGAAGTTCGGTGATTTCGGTGGCAATGTCAAGAACTGTCAGAACGATTGGAAAGCCTCTACTTTTAACGTCAATTCGCGACTACACTTTTTCTCTAGTGATGTGACGAATCACATATTCGTGAGTTGAAATTTTTATTTATCGGATCGCCTATTCCGCGTGAATATTTGCTTGTTGCTCTCCAGAGGTTCTTCTGTACCAGGCTCCATTTCCAGTCACGTTATTACTTCCGCATACGAGTTTGCTACGCAACGCACCGCATCTATGAACATATCCATGCTCTCCCTGAGGCCTTTGCAAGAGTCTGTAACCACGGTTACCCATACGAGAGATTGACAGATTTTTTTACAGGAAATCCAGCGCCACAATAGTCGCGCACTGCAGAGATGCTGTGAAAACATTTTCCATTGGGAGAAAAGCGCGGCAGGTATATGATGAAGCGGCACAATTCGGTTCTTCGCGATTGAAGGTATCGAGTGTACATCACAACGGGAAGGGAGAATCCTCCATTTTAATCGGATGCTTTTTTTTCTGGCTTGCAGTAAAGCACGGTTGCCCGCAGGGTAACAAAGTACGCGATTCCCTATTCGTATTGTGGCGAGGCAAATGTTCGTTCGCTCATTCTCCGGCTTGATTCACCCACACACACACAATTCTGCTGCGCGAATATGTGGAAGGAAGAGAGCGAGAAAGAGAGAGTAGAAGAGAAAAGAAGAAGCATACGCGCCTCGAAGCGATCGAAAGATTTAGCGATCGCCTCGCGGTACGACCAACGCACTCGTAAAAGATATTTATGCGCGAGTGCGTATATGTTTGCGAATAATCGACTTAAAGTAAAGAAACAGCGAAAGCGAAAGGAAATAGCGACATACGTGGGCTCCTTTCGGTCGAGTGTCGTTGGCACGCAATTCGCGCAGTAGCCATTAATGGTGTCAACACCGTACCTATCAAAGCAATGCTGTTTTGTGTTTTTTCATACCCGGCTAACCATGCTTTCGATAGAACAATTGGAAGTTCTGCTTAAAAATAAACCTGAATGTACCATTCAGAGTATGACAAACGCGAGAATAAAACGATGATGATGAAGGAATTTAATCACATACTGGTACAGGATTTCCTCTTTTCATGTCGTTTGCATTTCAATTCCCATTGAATTTTACTAAAACAATTCGAGTTATATTGGTTTTCGCTCGCTTTTCCTAATTAAAATGAAAACAATGGAAATCGCTTTAATATCCTCTCAAAACAGATCGATTGAGCTCTCTTTTTTAAGGGTATTGATTCACTTACATACAAAAGAAAAGCTCGCATGTAAAAATACTGTTTCATCACAATAACCGAATACCACAGCTGAGAAAATTCTGAAAGTTTTTACAGAAACCTTACGAATTTCCTCGTGACACAAGCGATATGGAATTTATCAAAACTTCGTCGTCCTTTCTGCTGGTTACCATGATTCAGTAGCAATTTTTCCATCGTGACCACGAGAATATTTTTTGGAAAATCCTTCGAATTGTACAGCTTCGTGTGTCCATGTTTATACCACAATGAATTCTCTAGAATTTTCCGATTGTACATGCTTTTCGTAATCGAGAGAATTCTTTTTGTTATCCACGTAACGTGCATTCTCATTGAGAAATACCAGAGTGTAAGGGAGGAAAAGAGATTTGGACAGGAGGGGGATTTCGGACAAAAAGTGAATAGATATGAAGTTGCGTGCCAGGTGGATCACGATACCGGGAGAAGCCAGGGGCTAGAGGGCTCTCATGCTGTACGTGGCTGGTGAAACAATGAGCCAGCAGAGTGTGTCTCTCGAAGGCGTACTTTCAGAGATTTGCAAAAGTCGAGAAAACTTCTCGTATCTTCTTATTTTCCTCCGCTCTTCTGCATCCACGCCAAAATTCGTGACTAAAAAAATAAGAAAAATTTCTTTTCGTCGCGAAAAAATAAAATTTAATGGTATAAAACTAAACTTTTTTATTCATTCACTTTTTTTCTTGTCAATTTTTTTTTCGTCCACTGGAACTCCGTTTTGAGTTGATGTATGAATTATTCATGGGTGCTCATCAGGCCAACTGGAGCAGTAAACTCTGTGTCTATGTGTAAACGATTTCACTTTGACTAGCATTTGAGGTTTTCTTATTTTCTGAAAATTTTGACATCGTCGGTTTGCTGGTTACGATGTCAAATGACATTTTCTCACGCAGTTCAAAAAGGCTTTAAGCATATTTTTTTTTATATCGATCGAATAGTTTACGTTAGCGGTTTTACTCATCAGTCTCTTATTAACAAAGCTCAGGGAATTGGTAGCCTGAGTGCAAACATCATTGTATCGACACACCCTTGCGAATGAGCTCCGTTTCCATGGCCTATATCGATTGAAGCTCCTCGTTACACAACACGAAACTGTTCCCAGCAGTCTCAACTCTCGCTCTCTCTCTCTCTCTCTCTCTCTCTCTTCCTTCATCAATTTAAATTGGCTGAGAGGTAAAAACCTTTATATCGTTGGGCTCGACGACGAAAGCAGAAACTCTACTGACTCTTGATGCAGTTGCAAGGAAACCCGAAAAGCGAAATTACGAGAGCGAAGAGGTTTTTCAGAGTACAATTGTGTACAGTCTCGCACACTTTTAACATTGTCCCCTTCTTCTCTCCATCTATTCATTTATTTTTCCTCTCTGGATTTTCCTCTCAAATTCACAGCCGCTTTATAGAAATCTTCGATACGTTTCATCTGCATTTACAAGTGCGATTCGCACATGACGACAGACAAAAAACTTTTGAGTTTCGATAGATGTTTTTCATCCTTGTGTAATTTCCATATCTAACATGCGGCAAAATAATCAACTATATACTTTGCAGTGTGCAGCATTGACAGGGAAAAACAATTATTAATTTGAATTCTACCGTACTTTTTGAATTTCCATTATATATATTGGGTTCGTGTGCCTTGAACCTTTTGTCCTTGTCCATAAGAATATTGACGAAAGTCTTGAAAAAGGAATCCCAACGAGTTGACACATCGAATAATTAATCGGTCTACTCCAAAGTTGGTATTAGAGCAGAAATAGTCAATGGAAAAACACGATCGCGATTACGTAAGCCGAGATCGATTGGTATAAGAGATATTTGACATTCGCGCTCATAAAAACAGAGCCGGAGAAAAAGTTCATATTGAGATGGGAAGAAGTGGGACAGCAGAACAGCGTGGAACGGTTCTATATGCGCATCTCCGGTCGATCAGTTTTCCGGTCCGCGAGATCCACCGAGCGTAGAAACGAACGACGAGCTCGATGCCGGGTGCATCTACCTCTATTTCTATACGTAGGTGAGCGGGGATAGCAATCAGGACGCGTTGTAAATCACGGTCGCTGATTACACATTTCAAAATGCGCCGTGCGCGCAGCGTTCGAGCACCTCGGCCGCCTGCTACGATTCCCGTTCGCAACCCCCCCGCGCGCGCGGCGTATACCGAACGAACGCGCTTGATCTACGGCTCCATAACTCTGAGAGCTGCGCGCGGCTCAGGAGCACGAAAACCGCGCCCTACCTTGTCCGCTCTGTGCTCTGCTTTTCGTGCTGCATCTAAATACAGTTTATTCCACGTCAAATTCATCTAGTTTTTTATTACATTTTTTGCCCTCATTGTGGGACGAACTAAAGAATGCGTTTCGCCTATGCTTTTACCTCGCTCCATTGCCGGCAACAATATTTCGATCATATCGGCTTGTTTTGCTTTTTATCGGCGAAACGAGTCTGGTTTTTTGGCCGGCAAATCAAGTAGGATTTCTATTCTTCGCGTCGCTTCTCTTTTACGAGGCCCATTCGTTTTCTCTCGAAATACTCTTCGCACGATTAACGCACGTGAGAATATTATTGCAGCGATGCTCGGAAACGCTTTGATTTCGCTACAAACACAGATGTGATGGCAATAAAGATTTTGAGACAGAAAGGTCCATACACGACGATGCACCCTCGGTGATGCTCGGGCCAATTCTCTCGGCTGAGCAATCTCCATCTTTCTCATTCAATATACCTGTATAGTCCTTCTGTCGTTACGAATTATAGCCACCGGCCCACCCAGAAAGCCAATGTATTTTCGACATTTCATTCAACTTTAATTTGCGAGCCGATGGAGCAGATTGTTTTCCGTCTCGGTCTCCGCAATACTAGCAATTGCGGAGTACGAACCCAGCCAATGGGCAAGTTCGATGACCTTTCACGTATTTTTCCCATTTTTTCGGGCCCAAATTCTTCGTTTTATAGCAGGAACTAATATAGGAGCGATCAGCAATATTCCCAGTGCGACGGAGTCGGTAAAAAGAATGACGCAAAATGCAGCGATTTAAAAAGAGTAAGAACGATATTCTGTGCCGAAAATTGAGTAAAAAGTGTAAATTTGCTCAGTTACTTCCGTAGTCCCGAGGTATTCGCACGTGACAATATTTTCAACGAAACCCCGTGCGAACGTCGCAGCTACGCAGGAATTAATCTCAGCGCGGCGGATCTTCAGCACAGGGGGAGCAGACCCTTCATCAACGGGCGAGACAGAGATGGCCTCTCGCGATACACATATCCCATCAGTTCAAAAACTCTAGGGAATAATTCGTTTCCTGTTCGGTCTAACTGTCGTACATATATACAGAGGCTCAGTGATAAATTCTGATAGCTTGGCCTTCTTTCCGTTCTAGTTCGTGCTGCAAAAATATCCGGAAGAGCAGAAAACTTGAACTTCGACAGAAGCAGGCACTTTATATATGTGTGAAACTCTCCGCGTGAAACCTGAGAGTCAAACTCACTCTTTTCCCTTGCCTCATCCTGGTTTATTTCTTCGGGGAATTAAAATTGAATATCGAATTTTAATACTAAACGCATAATTTTTTTTTGCTCTTCGACGTTATTTCTGATGAAATTTCGTTCGAAAATTCGAAAAGTATTTCGAATTGCGCTGTCGATAGGAATGAAGTTCTTCAATGGGAACTAATCTCGTGAAAATATGAATTCCCTCGAATCACGGAATTCCTTGTAAAGTCGATTTTTACATCGATTTTTTATTTGCATCTATAGAAATACTTGGCACCGCCTGACAGGCCAGACTTTTGATATTTATCCGTGTACAAATATGTTTTTCGCATGATTGGCACACGATATTGCGCTCGATTCTTTGCGAGGACGAGAAAAGACTCGAGAATAGCATGAGCTGTACGCGATGCGATTATGAGGCAGAAGGTTCTCAGTCACCGCGACTCGCGTGCACGGGTGCATCGTCGCCTGCATTTCAATGGCACACGTTCGACACTCTCTCATTTGCATTCTCACCTCTACACCAGACGACGTCGCGACGATCATCGAACTCGGTGATCGTGCATCGTCTGTTCGCCAATGAACATTCCCGCTCCACCGCGTGCGAGGCCATTAAATCAATTTACATACATTCGTATGCATATACATACAATTTATACATATAAATTAGATGCTTATGTATTTACCGGTAAACTAAAAATAAACGGTATTCTTATATACAATTGCATAAAGTTAAATGAAACAGTAATTGAACATGTTTTGCGAACGCCATGGATTTTTAATCGGTTGGTATGGACGAAGAGGCGCTTGAAGCTCGACTCTCAAAATTGCATAATATTGCATCTCGGCAGTGAAGGAGAAGAAGAAGAAGAAGAAGAAGTAACGGTGAATATAAAGTCAAGATCCAGGACCAAATTCCACCCGAGATTTTCCACTTGGAATACGCGGAAAATTCGTTTTCGCTACCATTCTATCTTTCTTTTCATGTATATATGTATGCAATATCAAATTCTCTCGTTCTTCACCAGAGCGTAGGCACTCAACTTCCTCTCTCATCACGGCCGTTGACCTGTGAATTGCCGCAAGCGGATGATGCTGCGAAATTAATTAGACTGAATTTCTACCTGAAAAGTTCTAGGGGTGCTTCTCTTTCTTTCCTTCCCCCGAGACTCATGGGAAATACACAAGTAAGCAGCGCATAATACCACCATCGTTAGGTGGTTTCTCTTTCTCTCCCTTTTCCTCTCGCTCTCTCTCTCTCTTGCAGATACGACGGCACACACAACTTTGACCAGTTCTTCTGTTTCTGTATGCACTTTTTGGCAATGATGAGCTATGCACAGTAACACCAGCCACACTCTGTATTTGCTGATCTATGTATTCATCACCGAGCAAGGTCGATGGAACTCTCATCGCGTGGAGCGCATCCCCCAGGAAATAGCAAACGCGACGACCGGTGACAAGAAATTACGAGAGTAACGTTGGGGCGAAAGAGGAGGGAGAGAGAGAGAAAAAGGCTGGTGTCTGCGAGGGAGGAGGCAGGCCGGATTCGGAGGGAACTCTTGGCTGATTCATCTCCTTCACTCGTAAATCGATGAGTGTCTTTTATCCATATGGCCAGATGGAATACGAGATACTTCGATTCTACAGACTCAATAAGAGTTCACTGCGTGTGTAAATTGTGTTTAAAATGACTTTGCGAAAAATCATTTTCCCTTGGAGCTTTCGATGGCCTGATGAGCTGTTTTTCGTTGAGCAAATTTTCAGCAGGAATCGTGATCGATGAGATTGTGATTGGTGTGTGCGAATCGTCAGAAAATCGTATGTTAGTACTCGAGTAAAAAAATGATTGGAATTTTTCATATTGGAACGATTTCGACGGACTTGACCTCGCGGCCGCAGCTGCGATAGTACGCAACCGATGAATCGGAGACGAACTTCGAGCGATTCCCTGCCTCGAGAAGGAATTATTTATACGAAAGTTTGAACGCATAGCGTGAAAACTGGTCTCAGGATATAACGTGTAAAGTAGCTCAGAACTTTTGAAACGGATATGATATCGCGGAGTTCGAGATGAAGAAGAAAAGCTCAACGACAAGGACGATGCACTCGAAACCCCTGAGGATGATATGAAGACAGAAAGAAAGAGGGGAAAGAGCATGAGAAATAGGGAAGGGAAATGGTTGCTGTTGAAGGGGGGAGGGCGAAGAGGGTGAGAACGGGTGAAACTCGTGCAGTGCGCGCATACCGGTAAAGTCTTGGAAACAAGTTGAAATTGGCTTTGAAACAGGGCAGAGATGTGCCAGCCTTGTTAATACATGTAGAGTTTTTGCCGCATTCGTGCCAAACTCCGCCTACACCGAGATAACCGCTTCCTAAGTTTTCTTGCTTTTTTCAGAGTTTCCTATTTTTTTTTATCCCTCAGGGAGGTCCAGGAAAATCTGGTGAGAGGGCGAAGGGGTGAAGAAAGAGTATAACTGGCCTAGTGGTCCATGCTGCTCCGCGGCGCTTTAATAAGGATGCAAATGGAACTCCGAGAGGTCTGCTCGCCATCGAGAAAGAAAAACGTTGTAAATTTGTAAAAACTCCGGACAAATATGGTCCGGTATGCTTCATTGATTTGTTTTTCGAAGCCACGACAAACAGGCACGTAATTACAAATAAATTCCTGCTAACTGGTGATGTCGAAGGTGTGGATAAATTTTCTGATGCAGACAGATTTTCACTGTGGAAAAATATCTTTTTTTTACGAGTTGAAATTATAAAATATATTAACTTTCGAACGGAGCCAGTGACGTCGAGTGTCCAAATACAGTTTTGTTTGCTCACATGTTTGACGTTTCGTTGTTTAATGATACTCTATCTGCTGACATTTTGACATGTTAGTACACCCACACAGAAACAGAAAACATGAGCACCACCGAGTTTGTCTCCGCGCTTCCATCAAGCGTGTTCCGAGAACAACAGGAAAGCATCTAACGAGGCGCAGAAATATGCTGGAAAAGTTTGTTATACTTTGTCGACTAATGACCAAACTACCAAGAACGACTTTCATCCTTCCGTTTTTAATTTTACACGAGTTATAATCTGTCGACGCATACACCGATGCTTATTTTCGTGAAGCTACACACGATGATTTTCCACGATTTTTTAAGTGACCTAAAAAAAATTATACTCATCCGGTGACGTTAGAGAGCTCCGCAGAAAGTTACAACCCGAAAATGTGCTCCTTAACACTGGTAAACAAGAAAACTTTGTCCGGATTCGCCGTTTTTTGATACAATCACAGAATAAGCTCACCAACTGAAAAATAATCATTAAAAATGTTTTTTCAACGACATTCCGTACAGCGATTCGTAGTTTAATCATTGAGAAAACTTAATAAACATTTTGAGGGTGTTTCAGATAACGTATGAGGAAAAATGACTATAAAAGTTATCGAAAAAATGTCTCATACATTGAAATTCCGGTCGTTTATTCAGTGCACTTCACAGTCGGCGAATAAATCTCAGTCACAGACAGTGTGCCAAACGAATAGGCGCGGTGTAGGTTTGAAAATGAATGAGCAGACAAACGTTGACGCTCGCGGTAACGACGAACATTGGGCACTAGTACGAATCCCGAAAAACCACTGGAGTAGTTCGTCAACGTGAAATTAATCGGGATAGAGAGAACCCCCAAGGTGAGTTTAGGAGAGTTGTTTGACCGGCGGTTATGCAGCGCACTGTGGTCGTTTTGCAAAAAGCTTTGTTTCTTTTTTCCCTGATTTTTTTTTGCTTTTGGTCCCACATCGGCAATCGATGAGCCCTTCCGCTTGCGTACACTCTGACATATCGGGCAGTGTTCTCTCCTCTCCACCTCGGGAAGTATTAAAACAACAAGAGATAGCGAGACGGTTAGAGCTGGGGAGAAAAGAGCGAAAAAGGCGGGCTGCGAAAAACTGGCAAAATTGATCGCTACACGGTGCACAATTGAGCGCATGAGTTCGTTTTGTTGGCACAAAGCTGCTCTCCCGATTGAGCCTATAGCTGGGGCATCAATATTTACCAACCCACGGTTCGCATAATTACCTTTGAATTAAAGCATTTTTCGACGATAGCTCAAACATCGCGATATACAACATTTCATTTCATTCGAAAATCTTTGACTCATATTTAGCCCCACAAGGCCTTGTTGCGTTTATCGGTATTTCTCCATAGAAATAATGAATTCCCGAAAAATCCAGAGTTTCGATCGGTAAATATAAGTAAGATCTTTCATACATCGAAAAGTACAGAAAACCAGTGAGTAAAGTGAGACTCGAGTACACTCGTTGCCATGGCAGGGGAATAAGAAAACAGGTGAGAGCAAACGTTCTATGAATAAAACAAATTTAACATTCTCATCCCCCTGGCCAATATATGCGGTGCTCGGTGGAGCTTTAAAATATTTATCGGGGTCCTTGATCTTTTCGCCTTCCCTAAGCTCTCTCCGTCTGACGACGTTAAGCTCTTCGCCTCACCCTCTTTTATCGCTATTAATATTTTTACACAAACGTTTGATTCTCGCACGATTCGCGAAGAATTCAGACGCCAAAACATCGTTTTCCATAAATAACTCGGCACGAATTTTTGCCATTTTTGCCTTTCGCTAATATTAAATTCCCAAGTTTATTTCTTAATGAAAAAAAAACTCCTTCACTTCTTTATCGTGCTCGCAAAAAATCGGCTCGAGAGATCACGACACAAATTCAAACTACGAAGCAAACAGAATAAAAACAATATCCATAGTCTCTCGAAGCCGAAGATTTATGAAATATCGAAAAAGCATGCAGAATTTATTCACCGCTCGAAAAATGCAAATAGTTTGTCGCAAGCGCGCAGATCTCATTTTCTCATTCCAGATGTTGAAGATAACACGAATTGAGACATTCCGTAAATTCGTAGTGTTTAGAGCGCCATTACCGTTATGAGAAGCAAACGGAGTGACTCCAAGTGATCGCACCTTAAGCAGACACGTTCCAGTTTCTTCCTACTTGAAAACAAACATATAAAAAAAGTCGACGCGACATGTGTACAGTCGAGTCTGAAACAGCTGTTTGGGTTTCATGGACCATGATCATGTAATGTGCGAATGGGCTCGTTCCGCTGCATATTCCATGTTTCCCCGAGCACTCGTGCGAAGTCGCACGAGAATTGCGATATTCACCTGGACAGTGTATGAACCTTATGGACGCGTGCTGTGCGGTTTCGCAGGATGCATAGAAACACTCATCGAGCTTGAAAGCAAAACAATGCTAGTATATTCGGAATCTCGGAGTTTCAACGATGCTGCGAGAGAGCCTTGAATTTTGTGGGCTTACACATTTGGCTGTACGATTTCACGTAGCGATGCATGCGCATAAGGAAAGGACAGAGGCGAAAGAGAATAAAGGATGCACGCAGGAATACGGATAAGGTTGTTCTCAGTGAATACAACCCCTAGTTGGATGGGCGGATCAACCCACTCGACGTGCAGTTGTTTCGTAGCATCGAAGCAGCCAAGCTTGCGTAGAGCCCGACACAAGAACGTAGACATCCGCAGCAGCTATTTCGCTCTCTTCCTCATTGTTTGTCTCTCTGCCTATCCGCGTGTATCGGTATATCTCCCAAGGCTCAAATTCAATGCGGGCGTGGTGTATGGTATCTCAGGAAGCTCAAGATAAATTGGCCGTCGTGTTTTACCTCACGCCACGGAAAATATAAAAAGAAAGAAAAAGCGATGTTATGCTTCCCCTAAATTCGCTTCTTCCCGTTAGTTTCGCCGCGAGAAAAGTAATTTATAGTGGGATATATCAGCTTCGAGTTGGAAGATTAAATGAGACGGGAGGAGAAACTTGTATAAATACACGCTACGTTCCATGAAACTTAGAATCATCATATTTTTTCCCTCCCCAACTTCATGAGGCGTTTCCATCTGCCGATACGGCATGAAGATCGATTAATACACTGCAGGCACGAGCGATATTGATTGAACGAAGTTCGAAGTATGATATAACGGTAAGGAATGGAATCGATGAATGTGCTCTGCTCTATCTTGGATGGATTGGAATAGATGGAGGGGATTACAAAGACCATCATCCAGCTCGAATTCTTCCATTGTCCTCTCTGTTTCTACTGATTGACATCTAACAGTTATCCGGGGATGGAACGAAAATTTCGTATTTACTTTCTCAAAAATAGATTGAACAGTTTTTCCTCGACTTCTTCTTCTTCTACTTCCTTCCAAACTATGGTAATGGTCCATTGAAGGGTAGTCGGGGAAGTATGTGCACAGAGAGCATGCACTACGAAAAACGTTAACGGATATCGAGTTGACTTTTTAGATATAGTCCGCGCCCGAGCTTACACGAAAGCACAGAAGTAAAGGATGGGACTGGAGTAGGCTATAGCGGAGCGGTATCTCGTTATCGACATTCTATCAAAGTTCTGCTCTTTTCGCGAATGAACGAAACCAATATTGAATCCGGGCGGAAAAAACTGGCGCACGAGTGCTCCGTATATACGTATGATAAAAGTGCAACGGCGGCAACGGTTGCGCATATGGCATGAGCGCGCGCGTGTGCTCAAATACGTGTACGATCTCTTTCGAAAGAGATTGAACTGAACGAGAATGACAATTACTGGTGGACGCGAACGAGCGGGATTAAACGAAAATATGGAGGAAGCGTTAATATCTCGTCGCGCGAGAAGTGTGCGCGCTCTGGGAACCGTTTCAATTGCCGCATCGCAACCGTGTCGTTAAATCATCGTTCTCTCTTTTTCTCAATCTCATCGATCTCTCTCAATCCCACGCAACATAATATTCTCTGTACAAGAAGCATTATAAATTCAATCGAAAGGTGGCACTCGAGGCGCGAAAAGTCAGATATAAAACGTGAACTACAGACGTGCGGACATATATCGAGGCCCGATCGTCGACAGAACATTTGCAGCAGCGTAATCGATTTCTCTTGTATTCCACAGAAGCTTAATCTCGCGGCTATCTGCAGGACGCTAGCCGGTGACGACGAACCACGAGAACGATTCTTGGCGTTTCCGCATATTCCGACGATCTCCGGTCGTAATCCGCCTCCATCTCTCCTACACGAGGCCATTCTTGAGACGCGGACTCACAGCAGATACGGAGGATTCGGACGTGCCCCATAATATTTCAAATAGCAGAGCGCCAACTGAGTTCTGGCGTCCTCGATCGACGCATAAATTCGTTATCGCATACGTGGACGATATCAGAGCGCGCAATATAATTCCAGAGGCGAGTCTGCCGAGCGACAGCGGCCTCTATCCAATCAAAACGAAGTGATAACCTGATCAATACAATCCTAAAGTTTGTTCGGAAAACAATTTTCGATGAAATTTCGCAGCCTAGTGCCACCAACAGCCGTCGTGCGACGAACATGAAATGTGTGCTTTATGCAGACAAACGCACAAGCCTCGCCCGTGCATTCACTCACCCCCATATCGTCTATCGTGCTCTACCCGCTAGCAGCCGCATTCGTGGTTAACGTGCTGTTTGTCATTTGCCTGCTAGATGAGTACGTCATTAAGAGTACTTCATAGCGCGAAGAGAAACAGTGCGGGATACTTCGTTCCAACGATCGATATATCGCGCAGTCTATTTACAAAAGGTTTGCCCAGCCAGTTGCCTATTTTCACTACGTTTTCGCTCATCAAATCGCAATCGGTATGTGCCTCGACCGGAATAGCGCATATGTCCAACTCGAAAATCACAGCCCGCGTCCCTCTCGCTCGCGTCCCTCACACCGCACTGGTGGCTTCGTCATCAGCGAAAAAGAAGAGGGTCGAAAGTACGTTTATGCGCGCCATCACCAATTTTCTTCTCATTATCGCGTTGACAGAACTCGCATTGTGCATTTTCATTCGATTCACTTTACATGGTCGTAAGTAATAATCATCAAACTTCTGTTTAACCGGGCTGCCAGTGATTTTCGGTTTTATCAAACGAACAACTATTTTCCCGATGGGCTATTTGTGGAGTATTTTGGTGTTTTATCAAATTATCGTTGAGCAACCTCCCGGTATAAACTGCACGCAGAATTCGAGGCATTTTCGACGCAGACCCTGATTTACCATCATTTCCGAGCGAGTCCTGGCAGTTGATGAACAAACTATCCACCGCCTACATTCCTGGGGGTTATCTCAGGTCGAAGTTTATACCTTTGACATCCCTCCGCTCTTGCTTGTGGCATCGAGAAAGAATCACAGTATCCATCCAGTTTTAGGCAGCGTCAGGTACACCCTGAACCAATCACGTCGAATAGTTTGGTACTTTGGCTATTTATGTGGTTCGTGGATCGACAGTTTGGGACTAACGTACACGAATATGTGTAAATATATATGTAAATAATATTGATTCCACGAAAATGAAATCGGGAAGTCGAAAACCTTGTTGGCACAAAAGCGATTTCGTCTTCGTATTCAATAAACGATGCTCCAAATTTCAATTAATCAGTGGAATCAATCAATTGATCGGTGATACAGAAAATATCAAATTAATATTGTTGAATGGGAGAAATATTGAAAATACCCGCTGCGTGCTTGTTTCCATATAAACCCATCAACACGCATGATCTCAGCTGATAAAAAATATATAGAAATAGCCGTTTTTAGCAGCGCGCGCTTTCAGTCATGGTTGCGCATACACGCGTTTATAAATCGATGTCAGCGAGACTCGTTTTGCACGGGAAGCTGATACAAACGACGAGAGAGATTCTCAGCGCCGGTATATGCTTCATATCCCGTCGGTAATTGCTTATTGTGCAATCGTTTTCGTCGTTCGAAACTAGCAGGATAAGGGCGGAGAGCGCTATGGAGATTGACCAATTTATATAAAAATACGAGAGTGAGCGATGCGAAAATAGCTAATAATCGTAAAAAACAGGGGAATTTCGCACCGCGTGACAATGAAACTCCAACAGCTTTTCTGTAAAATATCTCGTACATTTTTTTCATGAATCATATACGGAAAATCTGGAGGTTTGATCATCGAAACTCATGGTTTTAACGAGCCGCGTGCGATCGTATATCGAGGGAACAATAACTCGAAAGCTTCGATCATTCTTTTTGTGACATAAAATCTAGAGGGAAATTGTTCATTCCCATACTCGGATATATGCATCCTTTACAAAGGAAATACAGAGCAGGCCGATGAGAGGGGAAATGAAAAAATAAATATCGAATGAAACTCGCATTTCGCTTTGTTTTCTGCGCCATCGGAGTTTGTGTTTCGGAGACGCGAAGTGTTCTGCGACTGAAATGGGATTAAATTCGTTGAGAAGTATCCGACGTCTAGTACCATCCGGTTCCGTATATACATTGTGTGTGGAAACTCAATGGTTTTTCATCCGAGGCACAGAGCGAATTCATCTCTTTTCGAGAATATCGAGGGATGAAGAGGCTTCGCGATTTCTCATTTTCAACGATAAAGTATCTTCGAAGAAATCCGAAGAAAAACGCCTTGATATATTGCTCTATATACGCCGATCGACATTGTTATGAAACATCTTCGAGGACGCAGACGTCAAAATGCGGGGGCTGCGCAAACTTCGAGAATTGAAAAATATTGGATTTCACCGAGTCCGTTCGTTCGTTCCACTTTTACCAATAGACATACATTATCAACGTATATATGAAAAAGATACGTCATATAGAGGACTAAGCAAAGTGCGCGAGAGGCGCGTCGCCCCGACGTATAAAAAAGTGGAAAAAGAGTCGTGCCAGAGGGCGCGCGCATTTGAAGCCCGGGGGCCGGGTCGTGCGCGCGGGCAAAAAACCTAGAGGCGATACCTGCTGGTATATCCAAAGCTTTTAGTTCCGCGCGAGTTGTGTGAATAGTGTACGCATTGAAACGAATGGCTTTCACACAGCAGGGTACAGTCCCGCAGTTCGCGCGCGCTATCATATGCAGATGATATACAGCCTGGTGAGAGAAATATAAAGAGCCGCGAGACTTTTACGCGGTATACTTCCTCCGAACCGCCAAGTATTTTTTGTCTGTACAAAGTTTTTAAAATACATATAGTCACGAAGATACGTTAAGCAGAAACGTATGTCTATAGATATTTATATGAATATGAACAGAGAGCCAACATTGCGGGTTCGTTCATGCGGCAAATGCGAGAAAACTGACGCGGTAACGACCCTTCTTTCGTACGGTGTGTTAAATATATATGCATATTCGTTTCGCTCGATCTGCGTCTATCACAAAAAATGCTTTTGGAAGCAACTCGTATCGTGATATCTTCCGATAGTCGCGCTATAAATTCACACTCGACTGCCCTAATCCCTCATAGCGCATCCTGACGTAACTTTTGTCGTGTTTTTCAAGAAATGTCGTAGGACACTGTGGAGATACGTAAAATGAGGGGGTGAAGATGTCGAGTAAAAGAGAGTCTCCGCTGCGTTTATGCGTGCATCGATGATATTTTACTTACATGCACCTACGCTTGTTCATCTTCTTTCATGGGTCTCGCGGAACTTTGGGATATCGTGTTCGAGTACAGTATCCCCCCGAGTGCGTAATCCAGCCAACACCGGTGAGCAATTTGCGTGTCTTGGAAACCGGTTTTCAACCGATCGATTCCTCTAAAAACGTGATTGCGTATAGGTGGATATTCGCGCGCGCGTGTGTGTGTGTGTGTGTGGCTGTGTACTGTTTGCGCGTGTGCGGGGATCGGATCCGGGTACACGATATTTTCTCCATCTTTCTACAGCTTTCTCTCTTTCTCTCATCTTTCAGTCTCTCTCGCTCTTTCCGTTCTCAAACCCGCACGATTCGACGCTAAAAGCGCAGCAAAGCCGTTTTCCTGCTTGCTTAGCTTCGTTCCCATCATTCTCCTCCCGTTTCTTGACGGTGGCGGCGGCTCGGTAAGATCGACTTCCGCGAGAGTGTCTTCGCGCTCACGCTACTCACCGGATGTGGGCCGAGACCGGATTCGGTTTCTACCTACACGCGCTACGAATTTTAGGCGTCGAACAGAGAGCACGCCACGACTTTACTATTTCTCCTTCCGAACTCTCTTGCTTCCTCTCTTCAGCGGGAGCAAAGAGAGTAGGCGCTCGCTTCGAGACGCGGACGTTCGAGGATCAAAATGTGCGGCATTCTATTAACGTCTCATTGCGAAAAACTAACGGTGACGCGAAATATATTTACGGAAGCCACCAATATTTTTCGTATTCCGTTCGCCTTCGTGCTATGTATGGAAAGTGGTGCTATTTAATTATTCACGCGTACAGTTAGGAGGGACTTAAAATACGGAAAACTAACGTATTCGTCGCGGTCAAATTAATCTAAATGAAAAGCCGTCAAGCTCATTTCCAGAGGTTCGTTGTCCTCTTGCTCGAATAAGAAAAAACTGTTTTGAGGCATTCACGTTTAAGGAAGTTCATTATCTGGCAATCGAAGTAACAAACATATTTCGATTAAAAAAATTGAATACAGTAATGAATAATAAAAAAAAATGTTCCGTCAAAATTTCAAGGCCCGAATATATACTTTGTTCGTGAGAAATAAATTTTGAAACGGATTCTCCAAATTAACACGATCTCTTAAGGGCTTCGCAGTGATTTTCCTGTCTTCATACATGAAATTTGCAGACATTGACAAGCAGTTCTTGCAGAAACTTCCACAAGTGATAGAAAATGTATCTGAAGAACATGTTTACAGCTTCGTAAAGTCCATTCAAACTTATAAAATTCCCAATTAATGATTTTTTTCTCGAAAAATGGTGCATGATTATTGGGAGGTTAACCCAGTTACTTTCACGATGGCAACGTTGCAGCCGTGCGCTTTTTGAAAGCAGAGACTACGTTTTCCGATCGACGCAATTCACGCACTAGGGACTTCCGCAATTGAATATGAAGGATGGGTGAAAAAATATTGATCCAATGTTTCAATAATGCCGAAGATTTGAACACTCGTTATGACATATGAAGGCGCGTGAAAAATTCTGTCAATAGCAACTGTATAGACAGTACAGACTTCGAGGTCGCGGCGTAGCCGAACTCACTGGACCGAGTACGCTGGTCGCAATAATTTTTCTTTTGAATCAATCGTTATTCGAATAAACAGATTTCCGAGACAGCGAAACAATATAATCGTTCTGTCTCCATTTCTTATTTTTGCGACCTCACCGTTTGTTTATTACAAAAAGGAGCATTCAAACTTCAATTACTATCGTCGCAATCGCATTACGAGAATCCTTTGATAAAGAACCTTTGATAACAGCGGTTTTTAATCAAAGACTTTCATTCAGTTTCACGGTTACTAAAACGGGAACGCACAGCTCGTCATTTCACGAGAGGAAAGGATCTCCTTCAAAGGCTTAACGCTCAAGTGGTTGGGCCCTTCAGGATCATTATCTAGACCTACTACATTGAGAGGGTCGAGAATTAATCGTTTCGTGTGTAATATGACTGATCATATATATGCATGTATCTATATATATCCGAATATCGCATGCTCGTCGGGCACTGCTGTCCGCATCGACGAATTCAGGTTAATCGATTTTGAGGTTAATCAAGGGCCTTGCCATACAGATACAGGGTGTCCAATGTTTCTATTTGAGAACAAACACTACTAAAATATGTGTGGCTCGAAGAGCATGTTAGAAACTAAAGAGAGGCAATTTCACTGACCTGGAATATCTCATTTTCTAGGCTTATTGAACATCAATCATCGCCGTTTGATGTTTCTCCTCACTGGATATTAAAATGTCTTTTGTATTCCGTATTCAAATATTATCATTATTATTTTTTTTTATTCATTTTTTGTAACGAGGTTCAATATTTTTATAAATTTTATCTATAGAGACTATATAGGGATATCTTGAATAATTAATAGCGACGGAAATCTGTCGACGATTATTAAGCAGCGATACGCAAGTTGATTACGCGTTTCAGGCCGCAACGAAGCAAGCTTGAGAATCGTCGCATAAACCTCGTTCGTTGTAGATGAACGATATTTCGTTTTCACCGATACGCAAATAGAGTCCATACGTAAAAATGGTACCGTTGGATGCAACCGCGTACGCATGCCAGGCTCGCCGAAACATTAAGGATTCATGAATCGAATTTATATGCGTGTCTCTCGCGAGCGTGTATACTTTGAATGCAATCGAAAAAAGAGAGTGAGCGCGAGGAGAGGCCCAAAGTGAGGAGTTTGCGCGACGCGCATTTATAGCGTACAACACCGAGGCGGCCGAGCCGCGCTGCGCCGCGCGGAGAGTTGAAAACGTGTTTTACAGGACAATCCTGTAGCGGAATCTTTTGCGCGGAGTAGTAACGCGTTACGTGACTGGTAATTGGATGCTAAAAGGGAAACTACATTCTCAGCATCCACACAATGCTCACGCCCTTAGAAACGTGTTCATACATGTCGGCGCACTTGAATGCGTGTCGATGTGTCGATGTGTGTGCGTACACGCGCTTCAACCGATGGCTCGTGCGCCCGAATTCATGATTTTCAAATAATTCACGCAATGGAGCCCCCACCCCGCTTTCCTGCCCGTGTATTTAAACAACAGGGACCGGCGCGCTTTTTTATGTCGCCCCGCGCTTACGAATTTCGCGAGACCTCCGTCGTTAAAAACATTTATATTTATGTGTAATATGCTCGTGTGTACAAATACGCACGCAGAGATGAAAAAAAATTCTATCCGACGTATTGAATATTCATGGAATTTTTTTTACCACCGCGCGAGCTTCGCAATTAGACACGAAAATGTCGGATTCAAATACAGAGCAATGCGGTGACGAGGGAATTCGATTACATTTTCATAGTTTCATTTAAGTTTCCTGAAGAATTTGACTCATTTACGAGAGCCGAATAAAAAAGGGTGGGTTCAAGGTGGTTTCGTACGCACCTCGTGCGTGGAGAAATCCTCTAAACTTACAGAGTGCGCCGCGATGCCAAAATGTAATTCTACAGCACACAATGCTTTTTCTCGTGCTCAATAGCATGCAACAAACAATGGAATTCTCTGGAGTGACTTAAAGCAGCTTCACATGCTTGAAATTGACAGTGTTATCTCTTTTTAAAAAAATCATCTTTATCCCATGAGAATAAAATGGTAAGAACATCGACTCAAATGCAATTTATACTACCAAGTATCGGTGTAGCTACAAAACTTTTGTTTATTTGTAAGTTTGAAAAGAAATATCATCGAAACTGTCACGAGGGATGCGAGCGCGAAGCATGCGTGCATGTCAGTACCGAAAATACGAATCTTGCAAAAGTTGGTGTTGAAAAAAAAATCGACAAAAAAGTTGATTGCAACTTTTTCCTTAAAATTCGAACCGATGCGGAAACAGGTTGACAATAATTGCGCGAAAAAGTTGTCACTAATGAGCCTCGTATGCGGAGCTTTCTTAAACATAAATTCCGTTGCCTGCGCTCTTCGCGTGGTATGCACGTGAGCAAATAAACCCTTTGCCGACACGAGGCTCCGCGGGGTTTTCAACTCTCGAAAGTTTATGTTTAGTCTTGGCCTGCAGGGTCTGTAATATCGAATGACACACACCCACACTCGCGCATGTGGCGTATATACGCATTGAAAAAAAATAACACAATTCGCTCCGTGAGTCAACACCTCAAGAACGATTTTTTTGATGCGTCTTGCGGCGCCGTATCGCTGCCGTTATGGCCAGATTGCTGCATCCTGTGTGTGTGTGTGTATATAAACATATAAGAAATTACACGAGTCACAGGCGTATAATTAATGGCAACTTTTATCGCGCGTATACACACACGATGGAATAGTTATGAGCGCTCATTTTTTCACGTAACTTGAGGCCAGTCGAAATGGGCTTGCAATCTTTTACTGGGTACTCTGTGCACGCCGGCTATTTTGTATTCTAAACCGATACCAGAGCGATTCACGTAACACCAAGACGTTGCGAAAAATATCGGTTATCGACCTTGCCCATTCTTTTATAACAGCAAATTATGCTTGATAAAAGTCTCGGTAAGCACACTTGAATCATTTCTGCAACTTTCATAACTTTGCATAATATCTCTCGTGACGTATAACTTTACATAAACTCTCAACTTTTGAATGAAAAGTTACGAAACTTATCTAACTTGGATTCGCTGGGGTGTACTCTGTTTTTAATGAATTTGTGAACTCCCCTGTGATGACGCATAATGACGGGAGTCGATGCTCGGAATGCAGGAGGGTGATTAGAATAAAATTTTGCTATCATGAACCAAAGCGAGTTCAACACATTTGCGTAGTGAGTTGATGTGATAAATTTCTGTAAAAGTTCGATCTAATTTTCATTCCCCATCGTGGCAACATTCGAGTAAGCATAAAAGATATCGAGTAAAATTGAATTATTTAAAATGATTCCAGTCTCATGAATTCGTGAATGAATTAATTTTCGTTCATCTGTAGAATACGTAAACAGTAAATTTTTTGCTTTTCAATCGGTTCATACGATGAATGTCGCAGCGTGTGGTCCCACGTAGCTTTGCGAGTGGAAAGAGTATCCGCAACGAGGGTTTACACCCACCCGGATTCTCGACACGTCAGAAACGCGAGATTGTGCGACGCGCACTTCCCGTCTGCTTCGGAACGAGAGGTCTCGTCACTCTCCCTCGCCTGCGAGCTTTCCCACTTTCTCTCTTTTCTACCTTTCTTCAAATCCCACGCTTTATCTCCCTCCTTCTTTTTTATTATCTGCATTTTTTTAATTTCTCGCGCCCTTTCATTCCCCCTTTTTTACGTTAGGGGAAAACAATGAGATTCGTCACACAATGCTCTGGCCACACACCAGACGTCGGCGAATTATATTAGGGGCTGCTGTGCACGAAACATTTTTCACCGCGTGTCAAAAGATACACTAAAATGTGGAGTGAGATTATTTAATAGAGCGCAACATCACTTTCTTTCAAGTTATTATATGAATCGAGAATTGAAGCAATTTATTCTTTCAACGCTGAAAGGATTAAAAAAAATGAACTCTCGCCATTTTATTTTTATTGAAATTGATCGTGCACGGCTGATCATTTTCAGAAAAAAAAATCGAAGGAACAGACGCGCGAGAATGGATGTGGAAAAGAGTCAGCAATTATTGTTCGTCTCAATTAAAAATCCATAAAAATGTGCCGGAAAGACGTGAACTTTGGACCAGATATCGTTAGAGAATCAGAAAAAAAGATTCTTTTCTCCATTCACTGGGCTGCCATCGCGAACACATCTCCCGCGTATTTAATCTGTCACATGTTCAGGCTCGAATAAAATTCTGAAAATTTCCAGTCGTGAAAATACTGCTTGAACAGCGTTCTATCGTGATTATCCCCGTTGCGATTCGCGATCCTCTTAAATACGTATGAGTTCGGTTGAAAATTTTGCAGCAACGATATTGAGGCGAATATAGAGGAAGCTCGGAGAAAGCGACAGCCGAGGATCTATATAAAAAGGGGGAAGCTTCATAAGATCGGAAGTAGGGGGTGCCGTTGCATTGTGCATCGCTGGCTCCCAGATTCTCGTCTATCCGCTTTAGCAACATTATGTTTCTGGCTGGGTACAGCTCAACGACTCACTGTCGGGTTTTCGTGTGGCTGACCCGTTTTCCACGTCTCCTAGAATTTTTGGCTCGTTTCGCTCCGCTTATGCACCACGCGGTAATAGGCGAAAATATAGCAAAAGAGAAGGAGGAAGAGAGAGAGAGAGAGAGAGAGAGAGAGAGAATGAAAAATAAGGGGCCGAGAGGGGCGGGGGAGGGAAGGAGGCAAGGAAAACGAGAGACGATTCTCGAGGCTTTCAAACAAAGTAGCATTCTCAACGCCAAAGGTACGAGTAATGGAACTTCGGAGTAGAAAATAAAGAAGAAACGATTCTTTGCCAGAGCGTTATTAAACGATGAACCTCGCGCACAGACATTTTCCTCTCAACGTTTCAATATGTTTTCCATCAAACAAAAAATCCCGATATTCTCAAGGATTCAATGTATCACAGATCTTTCGTGATTTTTAAATCGCACCAGCGGAATATGACGAATATCTTTTTTTAAAATACTCCTTTTCCCAAGAAATCTCGAATTATTTATCATCGTTTTCATTGCGATCGACTGAAATCGAAGAAACGGGGTTTCCTTTCGACCTGACACACTTTTACAAACTCGCATTTATTCAGTAGAATCATATCATACCACCTTCTCTCACGCCCTGCTCCATTACCGTAGATTTGTGTTACGTATTTGATTCTGTCTCAGGATAATAGATGGTTCGCAAAGACAAGGCAGCAGTACGAGTATCAGCAGGAGAATTACAGGGCGACAAGAGTCAAATAAACTGTTGCATTTATGACAGTAACAAATCCATTGCGTCTCGAGTCCATGATACACGCTCTCCGTCATGAGGCGTGCATACAAGCAGAAATGCATCGCCAATACGTAGGCAATTGACGCACGTACGTGTGCCATAGTTACGATTTATGAATATTTACGATCGACCACCGTTCGACCCAACGTTCCACCCACTTACCTGAATATGCATAAACACAGAGGCAGCTGACAATGTATTATTTTTCCATGACAGAAAGATCGATATTCGTGAAACGGTGTGAGACAGAGACGCCGCGCAGTGAGAGTGAGGAACGGAGTTATCCGTAGTCTCGCGCGGATTTGTAGAGGAAATGTACGAATCAACGTACTGGAATTAGTCACGCGCGTACGTGTGACGAGGTCAAAATGATAGAAGCGTAAGCTGTGCGGCTTCGTACGTAAAATCAGGTGAAACAGGCCCTTGTGTTTGCTAGCACTCTCGCTGTGTATCCATCACACACAGCTAGATGTTGCTCCGAACTAGTATCGTAACGATACAGTGATGGGGGTGCCTCTCGGATGTGACCGAATCGTCGACAGCGCTCACTTGGACCAACCAATTGCATTTATGTATATGTAGATGTGTGTCGCGTCTATGGGTTTTTACGTATCACTGTATAGACCCCATCAGAGTTTCTCCCTCCCGTAAAGAGGTACTCTTCCGCAGTCAGAGTCGCTTCTCTCTTTCTCTCTTCACTCCACCCCCGAACGCCCTCTCTTGCATCCTGTCTCGTTTCCAATCTCGCCCTCTTCGCCATTCTCTTTCCCTCGCTCTCTTTTATTCCGGCGTACGTTTTATCGTTCGAAATGTACGCGAGTGGCATCGAGGCGTCACCCTGTTACAATTTATAGCCACCGCTGTGTCCAAAGAACCATTATTTCTTCGATGACCATTAGAGCGTAAGAGCGGAAAAGACAGAGAGAGAGAGAGAGGAAAGTAGGGAGGACGAAGGGGGGAGATAGGCGCGGATAAAGATTGAGCGAAAGATGTATGAATGAACGAAAAATTGAATTCGTTCTTCCTCTTCGTTTGGTCTAGCTTGTTTCGCGCTGCTGAGCATGGTTAATATTCTTCCGCGTACTATTGCACGATCGTCTTTTGATTCACGCAATCTTGGCGAACCGTCGAGCAGCAGGAACTATCATTGAGCGCTTTGAGTTTAAACATCGAGATTATTATTTTGCCATGATTGTTTTTACGATCGTTTAAATCGAGAGACTCCCCGTATAGAATCTCCTGACCGAAGCTACGTTTAGTGCAGTCAACGAGGCATTCATTTTATTTTGAATGATTTCACGGGAGAGTTCATTCGGTTCATTGAAATGAGGCAACGTTCGTTTTCACCGAAGCGAAACTACTTTGAGCCTTACTTTTTTCCTCGTTCGTGCGCGATTAAAAAAGGTATTAATTGGTCCGAACGATGATCGGCCTTTTTTCCTCACCGGCGATGAAAAAAATCAAATTGAAATAATGTAACCGCGGTCATCGTGAACATTCCCGTTATCGCCGCGTAGAGTTTTATGCGGACACATGAAAACGACGTTGAATTAAATCGTGAATCATCTGGTTAATTGACAGAAAAAAACGATTTCCCCTCCCACCTTTTTTCATGCTTGGCCACATAATGAAACACTGTACAAGTGGCTTCAGCGGAGATTCACTGAGGGCAAGCCTTTTCTTTAATTCTCAATTTGTGCATGTTACTCTGGTTCGTGCCGGGCGAAACTTTCGTGCGATATTGCACAATCCAGGCTTTGAGTCGCGGCCATTAACCGACGTGACGGGTGATTCCATCCTCAAGAAAAATGTGTATGCAGAGGAGGTGAGAAAAAAACGAAATAACAGTCTGAGACTGGAAAAAAAAATCAAGACCGAGATACGGAGAAACGATTTTTTAAATCCCATCATCGAATTAATTCTGTCGTGGCGGTCTACTCGCCAATTAACGGAGACAGGACAAAACGAGATACGTACGAAGAAACGATTTTTCACGAAGCATCATTGAATTAATTCCGCTGCCCTGGCCCTTTATCCAATTAACGTTTGACGTTTTCCAACGAATCTTTTTTAGATAATTATTATGTGTCTTCCCGAAAAAATATTGCTCCTCATGCAAAACGTATAGCAAGACAAATTATAAATACTCCGAGCTAACTCGATGAGTTCTCGTTGATCAAATTGTCTGGCATTTATAAAATACGCGACTTTCCGCTGCATCGGACGAACTTCAATTAATTCAGATCTCGTTAATTATATCCTCCCTACCAATTGAAAGCGATCATTTTCCGGAGAGTCAAAGTCAAGATTGTCGAGTTTCAAAGTGGCATAGAGACGGCGAACGGTTTTGCGGTAATGATGCTCTCCGGTTAGTGTCTCGAAAGTACACAGGCGAGAAACAGGTCCGCGAAATAAAAAGAATGAAAGGAGAGATGAAAAGAGTAGCCAGCATGATGGCTGCTGATTCGAGAGAATGTACCAAGACTCTTTACGAGATTCTATGTCCAGAGTTTCTGCTCTCGTGTTGCCGAGGTTGCTTGTATAGCTGAAGTATATATACCCTTCGATACAGTCGCGCATCGAGCAGAAACCGTGACTCAGGAACACGGACCGCGGGAGTTTTGTTGGACAACGATGCGCTCCCATTTTATTATCGGTTCCCGGTATAAGAAAACCTTTCTCGCAGAAACTCTCCTCTACGCTTTGCGCGCGACATCAGGCTTAATTGACTCTCTGGCGACCAAACGATTTATCGTTTTATGGATAAGAGGAGACGAGAGCCTTGGGGTGTTCACCCGGATTTACGGTCAGTGGAGTAAAGAGTTTCTTGACAGCGATGCGCGGTCACCGTTGACAACGAAGACTATACTTGTCAATGTGTTGGCTGTTCTGAGTCACCATAACTCTTCGCGAAGTCCAAAAATAATTGTAGTTGTTCATTTTCATGCAAAGTACTTTCGAGTTGCTGGACTCGTACTCAAAAAATGTTTTTTTCTTATGATTATCAGGATCTAACGAAACCCAGAGTTGTGTAGGCAAGCAACAACTCCGGAAGGTTAACTCAATCGAAACGGCAAACTTTTTCAGATTGCGAGTCAAACATTGACGCAGAGCGTCAATCGCGGGACGGACACTCGAGTGAGCATTCGTTAAAGCGATGAAACATACCCTGAAAATACACTTTTATCCCCCGGTAACTATGAATTTAAGTACACTCGATTCTTTGGACAAAGGAGGTCGAATAAATTACGTGGTTACGGTGCCAAGGTTTTTTTTCCTAATGATTAACTAACGTACGAAAGTTTTCTGCTGCTGGATATCTGCAGATGTATTCTGATTGAGTTACAGACCAGCTGAATATATTTTACATTGCATATTCGAATTGGAACTTTAATTGTCAAATTTATAATGGAGACGAAATATTAAACAACAAATGGAATCAATAAAAAGAGTGCCTAAGAAGCGAAATTAATCGAGTTGATTTACTACTCGAATTTTCTGCGGTGGATCTAATTTCCTTAATTTTAAATTCGAAAGGCTACTCTGGTGAGGGGTACGAACAACGTCATTATTCGCGCGGGTATGGAGAGAAAAATAAGAAATCGTTTAAAAAGAAAATGAATAATTGTTATACTAGGAAAATTTCTTACCTGCTTCATCGATGTTGAATAGTCCAACTCCGTCTCCGCCCCGTATGCTGTACCCGATTCTGGAATCCCCGCCGGGTGGATCGAGATCCTTGGCTCGAACGGTCGTAACGAGGGTGCCGATGGGTTGGTTCTCGGAGACACTTGCCGAAACAACAAAATCCTCAAAAATGGGGGCATGGAGATTTTCGTTGACATCAACAATTTCAACGATCACCATTGTTTCAGAGGAGAGCGATGGTTCGCCACGATCTTTAGCAACGATCGTGAGTGTGTGAACTTGGCGTTCTTCAAAGTCCAAGTGTTGAGCAGTTCTAATAGTTCCCGAGACTCGGTCAACTTTGAAAAAGCCTTCGCTTTCCATCGCATCGGAAAGAAAATATTCGACGTCACCGCCCGGACCTTCGTCCGGATCTATCGCTTCGACGACAGCGACGACACTCCAGACTGGCACGTCCTCGCGTATTTTGACGGTGTAACTGTTGAGAGCGAACTTGGGTGCGTTGTCATTGACATCGTCGACAGTGACTCTGACCAGAGCATCGGAATACAACGGAGGCGCGTCGCTACCATGCCCACCGTTGTCCCTAGCACGAATTTTTAACTCGTAAACTTCCTGTCTTTCACGATCAAGTTTACCGAACACACGGAGAACCCCGGTGACCGGATCGACCGTAAAGTCGCGAGTTTCCGTAACGAGGAAATACGTTATTTTAGCGTTTTCACCGAGATCGGCGTCGGTGGCATTCGCCCTGAAGACATTCGTTCCGTTGAGGGCATTTTCGGATATTTTAAAACTGGCCAACGGTTTCTCGAACTTGGGTGCATTGTCATTGACATCGATGATCGTTATCGGGAGCATACGGGAGGCCGACTTTTGGGGTTTGCCGAGATCATAAACGCTGACATTCAAAAAATACTCGCTTTCCTTTTCACGATCAAGATGTCCGATAATAGCGATGTCGCCGTTCTCGAGATCGATACCGAACACCGAATCCTCGTCACCGCCGGAAATGCCGTACACGAGTTTCCCGTTGTAATCGAGATCACGATCCCGGGCACGTATCTTGACGAGGTTAGTACCGATTTTCGCAGACTCGTTGACTTTAATCTCATTAGGAAAATCAACGAATTCCGGGGCGTGAACGTTGCCACCGTAGCGACGAGGTGTCAAAGTGTATTCGTCGTCTCTCGTGGGTGCGTTGTTCTTTTCGGCCTCGGCAATGGCGTCGATCAAGCGTCTGGCAACGCCGGTTTGACGACACTCGAAAGCACCTCCCTCGTCGTTCAAAATTCTAACTTGAGAGCCGAGATTTCTCTTGGCGTTAACGAGGTGTATGTGGACAGGATTGACATCGGCAAAATGTGTGCCGTCAGTCGCGGTAACGTTTATGACCCGTTCGGATACCTTAACGTCCGCGAGGTCACAAGCAACCGAGAGTATACCAGTGGCCGAATCAAGGGAAAAACAATTGTCCTCGTTTCCTGATACGATTCTGTAGCTTATTATGTTACCAGCGTCGAAATCGATCGCTGATATCGTTATTACCTCTGATCCGATTGGCACGTAACGCGGCACGTGACCCTTGCAATCGATCTTTTCGAATTGCGGACGATTGTCGTTGACGTCCCGCAGCTTAATGCGGAGCTGCATCTCGGTTTGACGGCGATAAGGAAGACCCCAGTCACTGGCTCGCACCGCGAGCAGATAATCCCGTTTCATCGTCTCGTAGTTAAGGACTTGTTTCGTTCTAACGATACCGGTAAACGGATCAATGTCAAATGGTACTTTTTCGATGTTATCAATGGAATAGGATATGTAAGCGTTCTCGCCGGAATCGCGATCTTTAGCGGTGACCTTGATAACGGAGGTACCCGCCGGTTCGTTCTCATCGAGCCAAACGAGCTGTTCGCTCTGTTCGAAAGTTGGATCACTGTCGTTCGTATCGATCACGTTGATCTTGACTTTAGCCGATGACTGTTTTCTCGTACCGGCGTTGCCCTGATCGACCGCCGAAACGGTCAGCGTATAGAGAGCTTTTTTCTCAGCGTCGAGTGGTACGGCGGTGTAAAGCATTCCGGTATTGGCATTAACATAAAATTCACCGCCTTCGTTTCCACCGACAATCTCGAGGGACACGAGGGCGTTTTTTCCTTCGTCAGCGTCCGTAACTTTGAGCTTGATTACTGGGGTATTTACCGGAGCGGTTTCCGGCACTTTGACGTCATAAATTTCCCGACTGAAAACCGGTGCGTTGTCGTTCATATCGGATAGATGGACAGGGACGATTTTGTAACTGAAACGTTGAGGTATGCCACGATCTACGGCGCGGAGCGACAGATTGTATCCCTGACGCGCTTGCTCACGGTCCAGAAGATGAAGCACTTCGATGTTGTACTCCCCGGGCTGTTGGCCTCCCGGTCTCACTCTGAAATGGCCGTCCGGATCGCCTCCCACAATATCCAGACTGGCGATCTGACCGTGTATACCCTCGTCTCTATCGAGGACCCTGACTATCGCGTAAATGTCAGCGTTCGAGTTTTCCAATATTTCCGGCAGGTGGTTAACATAAATCTCAGGAGCATAAAGATTCACCTGACGTACCCTGATAGTGACCCGAGCGGTGCTAGCTCGTATCGTGCCGGCTCGATGAAAGAGTGCGCCGCGATCCTCCGCTAATACAGTTAATTCGTATATCGGTCTCTCAGCATATCGGAGTGGCCTCGTGAGCGTGATGACTCCGCTGACTGGGTGTACAGCGAACTGATCGGTTTCTTCGGCGAAGCTGTAATAGATTTCGCCATTTCTACCGAGATCGGCGTCCTCGGCTGATACCCTGAGGATACTGCGATGCAGAGGCGTGTCCTCGGTAACGGTCTCTTTATACTCGGTAGGATAGAACAAGGGATTTAGGTCATTCGTGTCCAGCACTGTAACGATCACCGTCGTCTCGGCATCGAGTACGACCAACTTATTTCGGGCGGCGCGTCTTGTACCCGTAGCCCGCACCTCGAGCACGTAACGATCTTTCCGCTCGCGATTCAACACGTCCACGTTACCGGTTCGTGTCCGTATTAGAAGAAAGCAAAAATCACCGACCGTTCTCTCCTCGGCCTTGAAGAACTTGTCACGATCACCCCCCACTATGCGATACTTGATCTCGACATCGCGATCAAGATTCGATAGACCTATGCCCATTTTTTCTTCGGGCAACACGTAAGTCTTGCCTATCGAATTCTCAGCTATCGATACATTGTACTGCGCTCTTGTGAAATGAAAATCGTGCAACAACGCGTTCGACGATGTTTCCGGTACGACTGTCGTTGTTGCTGATGTTCGCGGCAGCGGCGTTATCATTGCGATCGGCGAAGGGATCATAGTCGTTGAGAGACCGGCAGCGTTACTCGACGGCTCCTCGCTCGTTGTTACACCCGATCGAATCCCGGAAGACGGCGAGCCGGCTGTGGCCGCGAAAAACCACAGCCAGAGCCATGCCCAGACCGACAGCTCGCGCCTCTTCATCCTCCAGCGCATTTTGCTAGCTCATCGTTCAATCTTTCACCCCGTATTTGACCGCCTTTCTCAACGCAAAACGCCTCTCGGCGTGACGCGACGATCCGGGATTAGTTGCCTAACGTTCCTCGACAATGACCACCTGAAACAAAACAAACAAAATAAATACTCGTTACTTTCGTGCTTTCTAGTCACACCCAGCCATCTCTTATGGGCTAATAATCAGCATTGCTACCTTCTCGAGGTATCTTTCTTTCTCTCTTTCTTAGAATCAATTCACGAACACTCCGAAAGTGATAGATCTCAATTGCGGACTGTTCAGAATGCCGCTATATTCAGACCGACCAATCGCTTCTCGCGAAGCTATAATAACAGAGTGACGTGTATTACATTGCAGTTTTTAGTGTACAGACGCGCTGCAATGAATAGCAGACTTTCCGATAGGTTGACTCCAGTGAGACGCCAGAGGTTAAGCAATTACCACGTCACTGCTCTGATAAGAAGAAACGGGGCGGAAAAGAAGCCTATTGACGATGATTTCGCAGACAGCTACATGCTTTATTTACCGGTCGACACTTTCGATACTATTTACAATGAAACCTCGTATGAAACAAAAAGTAAATCAAATTTGTCGATTTATTGGAAAAGATTCGGAGACGAAAGATCGTAAAAGTGGTTTGATGCAATTGTCTTGGTATATATTTGAGAAATAGGTTACGCAGGATAAAAGTTGTAATGAAATTCGTTTCACACAAGTTTCCCGGCCCTAGCGGAGCTCTCCGGCGACTACGTAGTTTTCGACCCTTCTCGAGACCAGCAGGCTCCTTCAATACTTTGTTGATTGAATTCCTGGTTTTTCCAGTATGCTTCCTCAGCAATATAGATATACAAATAAATCAAACGAAAAAACACGGTAGTGCAACTATATTTCAACGAAATCATCGTCTTTGATGAAGCATTTAATTCATGAACTATCGTGCGATGCTCCGGATTCTTCCATTTCAAAGAGAATCCGGATTGCGATTGCCAAGAACTTGGTGAGACGTCAATTCTTTTTGAGACTCCAAGTCGCTCCAAGTGCAAACGAATCGAATAAAAAACCACAGTACGAAATTTCATTTTCTCCAACGTTTCCAAACAGTTTTTCAACCTTATTTTTTAAATTTTGTAATTTTATATTAAAAAATAACAATAAAAAAGATGGAGCTGAATAAAACGGCGTACGATTTGCACGGAACGTCTCGTGTGTGCAATACAAAACGGAGACATAGGAGAAACCGAGGACCATCGTCATTGCGCGAGCTTTCGAATCCTCACGTACATCTCTTTTTGTACATAATATACCGAAGTACGATAAGAGCCCTTCTCTCTTATGCGAGGTCTCTCTTTCTCCCCGAATCCGATAAAATGTTATCTGATATTCCAGACCATTCTGAAACCAGTTTGCTAAGGCGCGGCAAGCTATATCGCCATGAACGACCTATACAGGCTCGCATACACGCGATATATGTGTATGTGACGTACGAGAAAAGTAGAAAAAGGTTGTGGATAAAGCGCTCGCGAAGTTGATAAAATTTTTACGAGTCTCGAGTTCTAAACGGTTCATTTTTATCCATAATTACCATCGTTATTGTTGAGTGAATACAGGTGGTTTGGAACCGGATATTACGTCATTGCGGGGATGTAGAGTTTTTAAACGCTTGTTTTTGGATAAAGTTCCATTTCGTAACGTCAAAGTGTACGGTAGCTAAAGGTGCGGTTTTCAACCTTTGTGCCTTTCACATACGTTTTTCATCGTTTTCTCCTGCCCTATGCCCATCATCAAATTCCAGCTCGTATCGTCACATGAATAAATAGTTTTTAAAATACCCTCTTTTAGATGGAAGAATTTGCTATACTTTCTCTCGCGAAAAAATCTTCATCGTTTAGAGAAAAAACACGAGTGAGTCAACGCAGTTTTAATCAACGGAGCATGACCACTTCTGTGCTTCCATTCGGTACAATCATTTCCGATACGCTATTATTACTGTAACGAAGTATTACTTTTTTCTTGTATTTCTTCAAACAATCTCCAACACTTCATTACATGAGCAAGACAGAAATTGTTCGGGGAAATGACACGCGTTCATAGGAGCAATTCTATCTGACAGCTTTGAGTATCGGCCAGCTGCCATTCCCATGCTGCATGTTTCAGCGAACGATAGGGTAAGAGGGAGAGAGAGAGAGAGAGAAGGAGAGGGAGAGAGGAGTTGCTGGAAACGCGGTATACTCCCAGGGCGGAATCCCTTGTATCGCCAGTACTATCCGGTGTTACACGTCACAGAGTAGACGCCGAGATGTTCTAGTACTATTCTCGATATATATACGTTTGGAATTCATCGAAAAACTGGTTATTTCTTTTGCGCGCGTATATGGAAAAGTGGTGGACAAAAGTGGGAAAAAGAGACACCGCTGCGCAACGGTATTATTTCGAGAGATATGGACTTACAGATAAGCGAAGAGCGCTCTTGCGGAGTGACGAGTGGTTATTTCCACGTATATAAAGGGTCGAGACTCGTTGCGTTCAAGTGCGTTTAGCTCACCGATCGTTCCTCCCGGAAACGTAACGTCTAAATGTCGCGGTTAATCCTCGGTAAAATGAAGTACGACGAAATTGATCGACGGATGCCGGATCATTATAATTAGCAACATAATGGACACGAACTCGGAAAGGTGTATCAAGACCTTTGGTAGAGGAAAATAAACGACTGAAAAGACGGAACGATCGATTAGCATCACACCGGCAGGGCTCTTATCGTTTCATCTATGGCTTCGAGTCAAGTTACTCTATATTCTACATCGACACATCACTGTTTAGTGATTCTCTAGCTACACTTCTCCACGAACACCTCACTTTTCCTAGTAATCCAATCAGTCTTCGAAGTCAATAAACTCACGACGGTGCAAAGATAGTTCGATGGGAAGCGGGCTCCTCGAAGCTTCGCTGAAAATAGCGGATGTCATTTCGCCTAGGAAGAACCCTACGAGCATTATTATCACATTTTTTTAACCATTTTCTTGTTTCTTTGTGTAAATGTGCGAATGGACAAAAAATCAACGCGGATAATATTTCAGAATTTGAATTTACACAAGAAGCAGGTTATCGAAATTCCTTCTTTCTGTTTTTCAAAATAATTGCGAGTCAATGAATCGGTTGTCGTAATGCGTCCCACTAATGAAACTTGTGCCTCGTTGGACCGAAGTAAATGCGCAGCTCAAAGTGGGCAAGTTAAATTCCAATCTACTCTTGCTCTGCATAATTTTCATAGAAATCACAATTTCGATTTATCACTCGATTGGGTTCGACTCTAACAGAATATTATTCTCGCTTTGACAGGGAAATTACAGTACGATGACGAGGCGAATCAATTTCGTCTCTTTGGAATTCTTAACACTGCAGCTGAATCTGAAGAAGTTTATCTATTATCAATTCAACTTTCCTGCAACTCAAAACTCCAATAGGAAAAGGGTCGACACGTAAGATTGCCAAGTGATGAAAATAAATATGTGGAAAATACAACTCGTCATGTTGTATGTGCGTTTATGAGCAAGGAAGAAAACACTGAGATGAGTTTTATAATTACATCTTCAAGTATTTAAGTGCTGAACGTTCTCTTGTTTGAATCCCCATCACGTTTTCCTCGTGTCTGGATTATTATACAGTTAATTTATGTACGACTATTCGGGGGATAATAGTGCGGAGTGAGAATAGAAAGGAGAGGGAGAGAGCAGGAACGTCGAATAATAAACATCTGCCAACTATTTTTCATAGCGTATACGAGGAATCTCTGACATCATGTAACTAGCAGCAGCGTGTATACCTCGTTAAAACTTCTAAATATTAACGTACACGCAGAGTAACACAATGCTAGGGATCCACGTGAGATGCATTTAGAGTCAAAAAATTCCGTGCTGCTTTTGAATTAGTCGATGCTAACCTCCGGATCGAAAAAAAATTATTGTTGCACAGGAGCTAATGGAAGAGTCCCGGGGTATCTTGTCCACAAGGGGTCGGAAGTGACTTAGGTTTTAAACCGTTGTACCTACACTGGAAGGGCTTCTTGATCCTCGAGGTTTTGTTGCGGATCACCAAAAGCCAAGTCTCGGTCTGACCAGCACTCCGGCTGTCTGGCTTCGCAGCTACCAGTAACGTTTGCGCCGATTCTCCATTCTCGACCCTTCGAACTTCCGTTCATTTGGGATTCGTCGCGTGGTGGTTAACACGTTCGATATTCACCGCGCATGCCAATATTTAGTACCGACTATAATGTGAGTTAGGAAATTATGGTAGCAGTTCATACGAGTTCCTTTCATTCAGTGCTCGCTATCCAAGGTTTCAGCGTTTTCATTTAAAGAACGATCTCATTTTTATACAAAAATTTTCATGATGACTCATTATGAACTGAAAAGTCAAATGCCTAGGAAACAATGCAATCAAACCCATTTCCAAACTCTTTCCTCGACCGCAACATTATACTTTTAACAGCAATGATAAAACCCACAAACGCGTCACGGCCGCTAGAACCAAAGGAGAAGAAGAGATGGAAAAAAATACACGAAAAGATTAAGAAGAGACCATCAAAGGCGAAAGTTTCAGCTGGTTAAAGAGCCACTGCCGGCGTTCGTTACTTATGACGGAAAAAGCTTTCAAGTTGACGGAGTCTGCTGTACGGAAATAGCAATCTTGTGGGATATCTCCGAAAGGAGAATCAAATCGAATATCCTGCTGCACCGTGTAAGATAAGCACCGTGTACTGCACTGAGAGGCTGTATACCGTCTGTAACGTCCCTACTGACGGTATAAAAGAGAGAGAGAGAGACGCTTTGCACCAAGAGAAGAGTCGATGGCACGGCGCGAGCTCCGCGACTAGAACTTAGTAATTCGCTGCCTTTTAGCGTAAATCGACTTAGCTCCCGGAAGTTACGATAGGTCGATGGAGAGTGCTTCGTTCTCTGGAGCTCTACGTGTATCCTGGCGTATCGTCCTTCTCTCTTCTCTATCTTGGCACTTGTACATCGAAGCCGCAAGGAGTGCTGCACCGTGAGTACGTAGTACGTATCTACACGCGTACATGTACACACCAACAGGTCTATAGAAATGTATACATGTAAAGTTTTCTTCATCGTAGTCGCAAGAGCGCGCAGCGGGAAACGAGCTACACGGTAGCTTCGGTATTTTAGTACTCTCGTTAAATCGTGCGACACCAAACACCCGCCAGACGTGGACCATTCGCAAGGTATGTATGCACGTTAAACGTGTATACGCGGTAAGTATGAGTACGCGGCGGGCGTGTGCGCGGCTACAATCCTCTCTCGGGCGCGCAATGTTGCACCCTCATCGAGCATATACATGTATATAAACTGTACGGATGAACATATGTATAAACCGCAGCAATGTGCTAAGCCAAGTTTTCATTGCTTTCATAATGTGTATCCAGGGCTAAGTGAAAATCCGGTTTGGTAGGACGTGTGACGAGGTCACGTACCGCAGTCGAGAGGAGCGAAGAAAAAAACGGAATTACTCCGAGATCCACAGCAGTGGCAGTTGGTATAAAAGATACGAAAAGACTCTTCGAATGCTCTCATACGTTCTTCCCCCCCCCCTTCCCCCATATGAGGCTGCACCATTAAAGCTGCATCCAGCTGAGCTCCTGATTTTCTGAATAGACCTATTCGAGCCAATTAATCTCATCTACGATTCCTAGACAGCCATTGTGAACAGACAGAAATTTCTCGAACGGCGCGATCACAATGGAATGGTCCTCCATAGATCATTGACGTCGGTCTAGATACGCGGCATTAGGCAATCTCCGTACCCTTCGTCAGAACCATTTCGGAGCGACTACATAAACGAGATTATCCAAACTCTATATTCAATCTACTTTGACGAACGACTAATTGAGAAATTACTTGACACAACAGACTTTGATTAGTTCCAGGAAATTTAGTAGGCTCGGAATACACAATATCGAAGTTTCAGATTAAAAACGCGCACCCTCCAGCCAGCAAACTTATCACAAAAAGTTTGCAACTCAATAACAATTTTTTTGCCTCGTACTGACGTTAAAAAGAGTATCTGCACTCATTTTTTTTTTTTGCTAACGACCTTTTAAGTAGATCGATACATACGTGCATAGCTTCCTGCCAATACGCGTACGTTCGATCTCGCCGCCAGCGAATACGCATTCGTACACCCACCGCGGCCTCGTTTTTATTATTATCGAGTTATTTATTGCCGCGCCCCCTTCCCTCTATTTCACGTTCAATAAAGTTTGCTCCATTGTGTTGCTGCTCCTTGCAGACACACACGTAAGGGGAACAATGAGCTCTTCCCTGATGTCCTCGTATTTATTAAGTTATAGTTTTTATAACGACCGTGCCGTGTATTCCCTTCGCGTTCGGCAGCTCTGAATCAATGTCTCGTTTCGTTGACACTGCGGCTCGCTGCTCTCGGCATATTGGAAGGACTCTATCTCAAAATTACGATTTTCACACCACAAAGAGAAAGTCCAATGCGCGAACACCTGTTGGAAACACGTGTTGAACTTTATTTGCGGTGGCTGTTGTTCGTTTCGATTCAATCCTGAGAAAAAAGTTATTTGACCCTCGTAAATCCGAGGTTCATTCTCGTCGAATGGTCAACGTAAAAATGGTCATTCGGAGGCTCTGAACCAGACTAACGAAGAAAGAGACACATCAGTTTTGGTGATCGCGTATTTCTCACGAGTTCGATCGATCGTTTTTCTCTTTGGAAATCTTAAAATAAAAGACGCTCGTGAAATATTATTGAGAAACGTTTCTGCGATTGTCCAAAAAATCTATTCTTTCAATATCATTCGATGAATGCATATACGCGCCGAACTTATCTTTTGGAATTTCCAATAAACGTTTCCTCGCACTTGGTTGATGCGTTACCCATTAATATGACAGTTATTTGATATGCTGAGCCACGACAGACGCTATACATGCAAGATGATAACGTAAAAAAACCGGGGCTTCCAACAGGATTGAGGCATTTTCGTTCCAATGACCCCTCCGCCATCTCCATTTCTCTCGAGCATGGTTCACCGCGTATGTGCGTGACGAGAAATTGATTTTTCGAGCATATCTCAAGCAAATACGCAGCGCATCGCTGCTCGTCTCAGAGGCTCGCCGAGTTAGCGGTGGATATAATCGGATCTACTTCGATGGGAAAGAGTTTGTAATGAGATCGCTGCGCGTTATCTCAAGAATGATGCCACATTGGCTTCTGTGTGGCTTTGCTATATCTAATTCGTTTTATAGACTCCCTGTCCGATATTATGTTACTAAGCTGTCGACTGAGTGGAAGTAAAAAATATTCAATGAGCTTAAAAAAATTGATTGATATCTATAAACTGACGGTTCGAATGAGCCTCAATTATGAAGAATCAACTTTTAGTGAGTTCAGCGTCGAGCTGGACATTCACAAATGATAGTTACAGCTTCGATATGTAGACGCGAACACGATGCGCACCACTACTCCGGATAAGACGCAGAGTTGATAAATCTTACATTGAGAATATCCTCTAAAAAGTCATAGAAAATGATATTTTTATATGTACGTATATTCATACGATAAGTGGCATACTTTTCGATTATTTTTCTCTCTTGATCCAACTGTAAACTCGTACCCTGTCGATGGACGCCCTCCCCTCCCTTTTACTTCTTTCTCTCTCGTGTGTGTAAACTGATATAAAACTTTTTTCATCTTTCCCTCCCTCCCCTTTCTCCCCGCTGTTCTTTCTCTTTTTTCCTTTTCCTCGTTCCCGCAACGAACGATCGGACATCAAGAGATTTACGAGACGATCGTCCCATCGTTGGGTTTGTTCCGTTCTCAAAACCCTTTATATTCCCATGGATATATCATTTAATCTTTTTATATAAAAGTATATCTACTCAAGTAGATTCATCTTCAATGATCGGCACGTTCTCAAGGTCCTGCAGTTGAATCAGCTGCACGACGAGGCATTACGAAAAATGTAATACCTACTTCAGAACTTTTAGGGGAATAAATGAGAAAGATTTGGATTGTATAAATCAGTGAAGTATGGAGATGAAAAATCTGAACGATTGGCTCATGTAGGTTTTGCAACAGGGAAAAATCCGATCGAGTTTTTCAATTTTTTCAACATCCAGCGTATAAATCCTATCCAGGTATAATGCATATTCGACGTGTTCAATCTAAAATTTGGTTGATCGAAAAATCCTATGTCGAGAGGCGTACTTAGTGCTCCGGAGTCTTGGTACAGAGTATTAAAAAAAGGATTAATTTTAATAATCAAAATAAATTTTAAAAAGAGATTTCATGTGCAGTCGTCTCGAGGAGTTCTGAAATTCGCACGGGAATTAGTAGTGCCACGTATAAATGTTCTCGAGTTCGTAGCATGAGGGAAGATATTGTTGGCCTCAATCCGCACATCCCACTGGGCCATGTTTTTTATTGTGATTTTTTACTCAAAACAGGAGTCAAGTTTCGTGAAGGATCAAAATTCGCATACCCACGTCACGATTCTCACGAGGAATGAATGCCCCGTTTTTAAGCAATTTCATAGAGATTGCTGTAGCGTTGATATAAAAATGATCGTTGAACCACCTGAGCGAAATGTTGATTCGTTTGGCCATCGTCCTCTCAACGTGAGAGCAGGCTGACTCACACAGAGACATGAACACACACACACACACACACACACACCGGATATCACAAACAAGGATTACGCGCCCCTGGTCGTTTCTTTGGCTCTCAGGCTCCCAGCACAGCTCTCGTGCCGAAATGATATCACAACGATTTTGGTTGAGCAATTTCGTCTGAAAGAAACGAGGCTCGAAAAGAGACAAATAGGCATTACGGTCCAGCAGATACCATCAAATAATGAGACACTTTTTTCTTGCCTCGTTTTTTCCCGTCCAACACGTTGCTATTTCGTGATGAATCAAACGCGAGCGAGAGGAGAAGAGAAGGAGAGAATTGTTTAATGGAAAAGTTATTTCGAGTTGATTCAGTTGATTGTCCTCAATTATTTCGTAATAAGTGTGTATACATATATTTATGACATTATAGCGCAAAAACGTGCTGAGCGTTATTATGGTATAGTCAACGCGGTAGCCTTAATAGTGACTTTTTTGTTAGACATCGAGTTATATTTCGCTGCATATTTTACAGGAGAAGAAGTATGACGTAAAATAACGTTACGTTGATCGTCACGTACTCAAACAAACTTTTTCTCTCCTTTCCATCAAAGAGAAAAGACGATAATTTTGTTAATGGGATTTCGTGAGAAAGAAAAAGTGAATAGTCAGTTTTACGAGGATTGCATCCACAGCGTAATAATAAAAAATCATAAAAGTAATAATAAAAATATACTTTGTGCGTTTAACACGCAATATAAGCAGGCGCTCCCCGCATCGCGTTCGAGAATTGGAATGAGGCTAATTTTATTAAACGAAATTCCAGACAGCGCGATAGGTGTTTGAAAGCCTTTTGACGAGCGTGAACGCACGTTTCTATCGTTTTTATGGGAGATCGCAAGGGGCGGTTCAGTTTGAAAAATATATCTCATTACACAAAACTGCCAACTCAAAGTAGGAATAGAAGTTGGAAAATCGGTTTGAAAGTGTACGTATAATGGATGGAAGAGCGGATAAGTGTGATATTCTACAGTCAAATTCCTCGAGGGTTGAAGAACATTCGAGCGAGGGTCGTGAGGATGACAAAGATCCACCGGGAAAGTGATATAGAGAGATCAGGCATCTCGACAAAGACGTCAATCTTCGGCTCTCTTTTCTCCGTTCTCCCTCTTTCTTTGTCTCTGTCTCGCGCGCTCATCATGGCAAAGATGAGGACCCTTCTTCCGTATGTTACTCATCCCTGAGCAAAAGGGGGACTTTGGATCTACAGAAAGTAAAAGGGAGAAAGAAAGAGGAAAGGAAACGCTGAATACATCTATAAAGTTCCAATAGAAATGAAGTATACCGGAGGGTGCGCACAAAATCTTCCGATAATAGCGTGACGCTTCGTCGAGCAAATAATAATAATAATAATAATAATCCAGTGTCGATGGAACGATTGAGAACAAGATTGACGTGAACGAATCAGCCTTTTCATATACGAGCGATTCATCGTTTCCAATATTACACATATACACCGTTGCACACTCCTCTCAGATGACGAAAGTTTTCACAAGCACGAGGATATCTATAAATATACACTTGACGCCTTGAATTTATCGAGGCAGAAACCACTCGTTCAAACACGTGGCAAGGAATACAAATTTCATTCAACTTTTACTGAAATGTAGTACAATCTAATTGCAGTCAGAAGCTGTAAGTGAGATCATGTGTGTGGGGGCACTCGACACTCTGCTGTTACGTATATTCGAATATATGCAAGACCGTTCAATTAACTTGGAAGCAAACAGCAGCGAGTAATTCAAGTCTATAAATAAACGTGGGCAAATATTGATTACAAAAGCTATGAACTATGAGAAACACCACGAATATTCATATCGCCTTGCGGAAGATGAATTTTTCAACAGATTTTTTAGAACTGTGGGAAATTTTCTTCATTAGCTTCCTCTTCGTTTATTTTCATTGTTCAATCGTAGATCGTAATGATTCTCGTCAACTAAGCAGACATTTTGTGAAATTGAATGTGATATCGTGTTGATTGGTTCGTCATCGGTTCGAATTACATCTGTGATATTGGTCGTGACAAATTCGAGGGTATGGAACGCGAAACTTCATATATCTTTGAGCATTCTTGAGCAGATCGATAAAACCTATATAGAGTTAGGTGAAGGAATGGAAAACTTGCTGGAACTTCCATTCAGGCGAGAACATATCATTTGGTTGAAGAATGTCACTTGAATATTCAACCCTCGTCCGTACACGTAATTACGCACAGTGTGTAAAGTAATTTCAATCGATAGATTAATATTCATGCAACGGATCATAAATAATTTATATACCACGAATATGAACTCGATCGCAGAAATTGCTTAGGTAAACGTGAGCTGTGAATTCGTTTTGAGAGGTGGTTCAAATCGCACTTCAGTTCATCTTCTACTAGTTCATTAATAATTGAGTCATTCAATCAGACATTCATCCAAATATAAACTCGGTTCATCGCTACAAATGATCTTACAAAGGTTCGATGTACAAGGACAAATTTTCATGATTGAAAAATTTTATCGAGAGACTCGGTGGTCTCGAGACAAGGATTTCGTCTGCTGGACGGAGACTCGCCGAGTTCAGATTTTCTGTTAATATAGAATGGAGCACAGGGGTGGGAAAGATTTGTTGTTTTTGTGAAATATTTTAAGAAATCAGTTAGCAATTTCGACACTTGAATGTTATTTTAAATATTAAGTTGTGAATTAATTAAAAAGGTAGTTTATTCGAAATTGGTGATCTGAAATGGGTAGCACAAACGAACGTATAAATGAGGCGCAAATTTTGGAGAATGAGATCCCCTGGAGCTGTGAGCTCCGGCATTGAATATTTAATCTTCATCGAGCTAGCGCCCCGTCTTATTCGTATGCAGGAGAACACAATGCACACGCTACAAGTTAGAGAGGCCTCGAGAAGAGAAAAGCTCTTGCCCCGTTCTAAAACCGAGGCTATTCATGTCTGAATAAGCCTGCGGCTTTCGAAGGGTGTTACTTTCTCGGTGTGTTTTCTCCTCCTTTTCAGAGCTCTATATTCGCCCTTGTTCCAGGCTAATCCTTTGGTCCATATTTAATGGATGCGAAAGAGAATTTGGCGGCAATTGGCCAAGAAACAAAACACCGCAGGTTTTCCTTCCACGTTTCATTTACCCTTTCCTAACAATATATAATCTTTTCAACACTTTCGCACTCGGGGGGCGCTTTCAAAACCCCCGTTGAAAATCGCGTGAAGCATATTCCGCATGATACGCGAACCTCTGCATGGTCATCACAACAAGTCGAAAACGCGAGCATCGCGTGCACCCAAGATTGCCGAGAATCTTTGCTTTCTCGCCCACACACCCGACAAATTACCGCGATCAAATCTTTATATGAAGGAACAGCTTGTACGTGCACTATCGTTTTGACATCTCAAGTCTCATGAGTACTGCACGTACCGAGACAAAAAATTAACAAATTGCCTTGTAACTGTGACCTCTTCGAGTGAAATTTAAGCACAAACACGTGCAACATTCCACATATAATAGTAAGTTTTGTTCTCTTACAAACACGAAGTGCACAACTCGATAATGTTGTAATTCAATACACAAAATTCAACCATCATACTTTTCACTATATTTTCTCTTAATTACGAAGCTTCTAGTCATTGGCACAGTCTTTTAATTGCGTCGTGTTCCATCCCTCGCGAAACTTGGCGAACGAGAGAGTAACACAGTTATGAGGAAGTAGCCTAAAGGGGTAACGATTTTTTGTCTGTCTTTTTTCGCTGACACGAAACTTCGTTCCAGAAACAACAGTGAAAGAAAACGTTCGTCATTCATTTGTTATTCAGTCGAAGCCGTCGAAGGGATTGAAGAGCATCGTCGCAATGGCAAGTTATTGATCTGAAGATTATTCCGCTCATGATAAACCGAACGAGTTGAAATTTATACTTTTCTGAAGCAACTATACCTTTGAAAAAGGGCATTCATGAAACAGTAATCTTTCCACAAGCTTTGCATAATTTGATTCCAAGGAACCTAACGAACTTTGGAAAAAAAAAAAAAAAATGCGCCGAATCTTTTTTATTTACATTTTTGAATGTTTCTGATAAAATTCCATGAATGATGTTGATATGCAGAGCGAGGTACGGATAATAATAATATTTCACATTCAACAGCAACGAGGCTGTGTCAATTTAATTGGGATGTCATTAAAAATGGATACGCGGTGTGATATACGAAAAGAAGAGCGATGTAAAAAGGGGGAAGTTCGATGATGTACGATGGCTGGGGTACTAGTCGAGACTATCTTCGTTTTAACAAAGTTTCCGATCAATTCTGGAATTAATTGCTCCGGAAAATATATATATTTCGTAGCGAAAGCTTTTTCATTCGTGTAGCCAGTTAATTTGTACGAACTTTGAAATATTCGTGAACGAGGGCAACTGTAGCAGGCTCTCAACACCGGTGTTCTTTCGGATAATTAGCAACCGACGATTCCAGCGGCGAAATTTAATTGCTGGGCGTATCGATTGATATGAAAATTTGTTGAAATCGTAGAGAAATTTACATGCGAAATATACTTTTCGTGTGCAATTGTGTATTCGAGGAATCACTGCGGTAGGTGAAAACGACAAGGGAAAAGCAGCAGCGCAGCGTAAAAATCAATGTGCTACTCCCATGGTCCTGTTTATGCTATAAAAATCTTGAACCCCCAAGGAAAAAATGAAAACGCGAAATACTTTGAAAATAACAATTGAGCAACGAACCATCTGCAGAATAATGAAACGGACAAAGGAACGTGTTTCCTCGGCCCTGCAAAGACCACTGCATACGGTTCTTGTTATTCGGCCGTTAGATATTTCTGTAAAAGTACAGGGATAGGATATAAAAATGAAAATTAACAATCATGCATTGAACGAGACGAATGTAAACGAGTAATGGGTTTGCCGTTATTTCTATTCGTTTGTTTCTTTTCATTTCCTATTTCATTAGGTTTTTTCCCGTTTTCCAGAATATAATGATGCGCGCTTCGGGGGAGAGTACGTGTACGATTCGATAAATCTGTAAAATTTCAGGTTTCTCCCTACGGGCCAATTTCGAATATATATTGACATTGAAAACGTTCGAGTTTCTCTTCGGTCGGAGAGAAAATATTTCGCGAGCTGGGCGAGTTTAATTAAACGTACCAATTTACGATCAGTGCCCGGTGCGGCTCGTCGGTGCTATTTTTTTACCCGAGTTTCTAGCGCGAATCCCCCGAAATAGTTCCCTTCCCTTCTTCCCCCCGCCACATTTAAACGAATACCTGACGAAGCTCGTCCGCGTAGCTGCGCTCATGTTGCGTTTAGTTTGCGTCCGTTATCGCGATCATTGTAAACGCGAATTTGAACGAGTGGAAGAAACCAAAGACAAGCTTGATTGGACAAACATACGCACGGTGTAATGAATATTTATTGAATTAGGTTTTAGTATTATTACTAAGGAAGTACCATCGACGTCGTTTTGATTATGCATGAGATTCAATCGGTTCATTTATTCTCAGCGCGGTGTATACCTTAATTGAAATATACAAGAACTCGAAGCTATTTTTTATTCAGATGCTGGATTGTGGCCAGTTTCATTTTTTCATTTTTATCTCTGCTCCCTTTCAGGTTTTGACTAACCTGTCACACTGCTTTACGAATCTCTGCGTTTTCGTCGCAGAGGTCCAATGAAAAATTTTGAAAAACTGTCTGCCATGTTTGGATTCATTCGAAACATTGTACGAAAGAAATTTTATTTTGTTTCAGAAATACTGGCGTCCCAAGGCATTTTAAAATCGCAAATGAAACTTTGTACAGAAAGATATTCAGTGAATTACTCCATTAGGCAAAATAAAAGCACGTGCAATACGTGAGGAACAGGATTTTCTAGGTTTCGTCTGACGACATCTTGCTTCCAACAATTTCGCTTTGATATATATGTTAGCGCTGTGTTACGTCGTGAACATAAAGTGCTGAGGCAGCGAGACCGAGAGCAAAGTTTACCAACTACGCGGAGAGTTTTGGGGCTATAATGTGGCGTCTCAAAATCACGAACTTTGATGCAGCAAGCCTCACTCAGGACCAAGATTGTCGCTATTTGCAAAACTTCTTGACAAGTTTCGGAACTCTCTGTCGTCGCGTGCCTGATAACAATAGCGTCGATATCACATGATCCGGTAATACTGCGTGTAAGAATTATTTTTCGTCTATTTCACGCATTAGAGATTAGAGGCGAAGCCATTTTTACTGATTGCTTTCGTGGGTGGATAAATAAATTGAAAAAAAACAACAAAAATCTGAATATTTCGAGGGTGTTAAATTTGGCAATTATTTTCGAAGACTTTTGAGTAGAAAAATTTATTGTGCGATTACAAAAGTTTGTTGCGCTCCAATTGGAAGACAACCTTCTTTTGTAAAGTTTTGTAAAGCGGTGTAAATAGTAAAAGAAAAAAAGGAAGAAAAGCTTGTTTTCGAACGGAGTGGCAGTAAAAACCCTGCCTAGTACGGTCTTAAGCAAGTGTATAATTACGAGCACATACCGAAGAGGATCGGAGAAAAGCGCGCTGCAATTAAGGAAGTCAAGCATCGGGGGGGGGGGGGGGGGGGGGGGCTGAGACTGGAGGACACGAGTGCGAAATTCGCCAACGTAACCGTGAAGATTAGGCGGAAATCCGCGACAATTTCACCGAATGTATACCGCTCGTACTTTAATTGGATCCGCAGAGCAAAGTAGGAAGTACTTTGGCTCCACACATAATTTATATACTAAACTAAACCAATCGGGGAAAAATTGGTCTAGACGATTAAGAATTCACCATATCGAGAGAATTCTGATTAATCATGAAAAATATATTTCATCCGTGACATTAACGGTTTAAGCTCGATTAAAAACCAAAGTTCGTGGCTGACTCAAAAAAAAGCAATAAACAAGAGAATTGCGAAGCGAATGAAAGCAACAGACTTGTAATCGAAATACAGCGAGGAAAAAACTTGCAGTAAAAATTGATTTTTTTAAGCTCGATTGAAAACCGATGTTCGTGGCTGACTCAAAAAAAGCAATAAACAATAAAAGAATTGCGAAGCGAATGAAAGCAACAGACTTGAAATCGAAATACAGCGAGGAGAAAACTTGCAGTAAAAATTGATTTTATTTTAAAAGCAATCTTTTTTCAGTCATCCCCAACACAGCAATACCGATCCGTAAAGAATTCCGCTGTGCATCGAAAATATAGGAAAATCCCAACGAAAATATGAACCCAGTGATTTTATGCCAACGCAGAGCTCATGCAAGGAAATAATCCGTTGTCACGTGAAATGGTACTTCTTCGATGTTCTTTCGGCGCGGATTTCTCTCCGGAGAGTTTGGTCAACCGCACACATGCATTGCCTTTGCCGAAGTCACAAACTATATCCTCGCATGGGCATATCCAAAAGCATATACATAGCGCGCATATTTACTACTAAGTATGTATTACCGTCATAAACATATCCATATACGCACGTGGAGCCCATACATATATAATACACATAAAGCCGGAAGCTGTACGAACGTGTCACGTGGGAGTCGTGCTCAACGTTATCGCGTGTAAACTGGGTTACACACCCGGGCAAACATGTCCATTACGTGGAAACTCTGCGCGCGACGTTTGCTTTGCCGTCTTTTGAGCTATACTCAACGTGTGTTGCCTTCACTCCATCTCTATTCATGCACAGACATTATGTACGCGTGTATGCAGCCATTTCGAGAGGTTGGCAACACTTTTGAGACATGTAAACGACCCCCTCTCGCGACTTAACCGTGAGTACTGTGAATAGCCAAGCTTCAAATTTTATTCATATATTTATACGTATTTACATTCGTATGAATGTGAGTACGTGCGCTGACTTGAGATCTCGACACGCGTACGATTCGTCCAATATTTCGCTCATACTTCGCTAATGCCAAATCTGGCGAGTGTGTGGATAATAGAAACATAATAAATGCTGTGTGTATACGTGTACCAGGAAGTCCTGATGTCAGACGTTTTCGAGCCAAGGACCATGGATCGGAATGTCAACTCACCTGGAACACACGCATAAAAGGTTTTACGTATAATAACTAAATTGTTGATAATCCAAAGGAGAATAACCGTTAAATAGTTTACGACTTTTTATATCCAGACTTCCTTCTCGAGGGGTCTCGAGTCCGTGTGCGATGACGTTTCAAATCGAAACCCCTTAAGTGCTGGTTGAGAAGGTTATCGAACACATTATTAACCAATCATTAATGATAAACAATGTTGCGATCTCATTGAGACTGCGAGCTTACTCACTATGAAATAACGTTACAACGACAATGGCATCGATGATTGAGTTGCTAGGCAAAAAATGAGTTGGAGAAAATCGCTTATCGCAAATAATATACATCAGACCGTACCGAGTGAAAACACACGCATTGATATATACGAAATAATGCACTTGAGAGAATTATGAGAAAATGCTGGTTATTTAGTGCTCAATGCACTGCTTACATATCGGTGCACTTATAACCATGGGGATTTATTTATAGGTATAAAGAGATATGGCCAAGACTAGACCAAACGACCTAGAACGATATCTACACAAATCCCCCACCCTGCGAAGCTCTGTCGCTGTCTTTCTGTCTCCCTCCCTCCCTCGCTCTTTCTTTCTCTCTATTGTTCTCGGGGTCTATTACGAGGATCGTAAACCCTCGAGCGTAATGTCAGCTCGTAATATAATAACGCTGGTAGTTTGCCACGTTTCATCGAGTGTCCAATCGAGAGCAAATGACTACGGGAGAGAGAAGACCCAGGTATACGTGCATGACGCGGGTATGTACACCAGGAACGAGTAAATACGTATTTATTAATGGGAGTTGAGATAATATTTGCGCGGCGAGTGCCTGATATGCGACGTTGGTTAAATTGCAAAGAAATATAATGCGCGGGAAATGAAAAGATCACGAGAAAAATAGAGATTTCTCATGCATATTGTGGGATTGAAACCAACGGAAAAGTCGTGTACCGTTCGAAGGAGCTATTTGTACGGCCGGAAGAGTCTGTCAATGAAAAAATCATCCATGCGTTCAGTCACCACTGCAGAGAGGTGCGCACAACGCGGAATTTCAGTGAATCCTGCTGAATCCTGCTACTTATGAGGAGCAAATACTAAAAGAGACCAGGAAATCCTGAAAATCTGTTTAATTTAACGGATAAGCCGGAGAATGAAGCGGTCGGATATGAGACAACGGAGCAAATTCACCCCTTCTAATGAAATATTTTGAACAATGAGCATCGAGAATAGTCTCAAGCTTCGGCCATAAATAATGTGAATAGCCATTCTTTGGAAAAAATTGACCTTCGAACTGAGGCAATTGACGATTTTTCAATTAATTTTAAGACTTTGGTATAGCAGCAAAACTGCGTTGAATTAAAAGTATCCGGAGGGTTTCCATCATATGAAAAGTAACGAGAATTTCATTTAGTACGCAGTACACAACCGTGAAAATTCCCACGAATTAGCACAGCCTTAAAAAAAGACTTGGAAAATATTGGTAAACATCCGAATGCGTCGCTTTCAATAGCGACGCAACCATTCAGACGAACTCTGGACAAAACGGAAGAGGGAGCCAAAAAGCTGCGAGGAGCGACGATGAGCAGGTGAAAAAGCGTTAAGCAAGAGAAGAGGCCCGCGATTAGAATGCACCGTGTATGAGGCTTGGCAGATTCCTGTCTCGGTCTCTCCCCCAACGCGGGCCCGGTACGGCGCATCAGCGAATGCATTATCTGCATTTGTACTACGTACGCAATGCACATATAAAGCGCGTGTAATGCAAGGACGCGAACTGTCGCGGCGCCGCGTCCATTGATCCCTGGACGCTCTCGTTCGCCTCTTCAACCGTATGGGCCGAGAGTATAGTCTCCTACGTCATATACGAGTGGAATAAATCGACGCGTGTAACCGGGCTCGCAGGCCCTACAAACGAATGGAACGAAGCTTATTATCTTGCCGCATACGTTGACGCGTATGAATGTATATTTGTATATTTGTGAGTTGTACCACGTGTCTCACTCGCGGACGCAGCAAACAATGAGAGAAATCGAGGCCCGACAATTGTGTTTCTCGAGCGAGAGTTACCCTTCGGGCAGTGAGAGAGGTTCACGGGGAATGTAATATCAATGTGCGCGAGAAACGGACGAATGATACGCTCAGCATGGCCGGCACACGAGCTCGAATTAATTTTCGACACAGTTTCAACCTTCGCTGCTCATAAAGCGCGCTTGAGTTGAAAGAACAGCAAAAAATGAAAGGGTTATTGATGATTTAATTCATCAACATAAGTGCAAAAATGCTTGTTAAATTGATGTGCTCTCACTGTAAAATGTTTAACGAATAAAATATAAACTAAACTGCAAAACTGGTATTGCGTAACGCATTTTCAGGGATGGGCCCAACAACAATACTGTGAAACATTAATTAACGAATCGCTTGTGGGGTTTGTTTTCCGCTCATTCTGCTTATTAGTTGTATTTCGAGGCAACGGGAATCCCCGCTATCATAATTAGCAGCCATTGTATACCGCGGAGTTTCAAACAACACAACAGAGAGAAGTTTATCCAGCTATTAAATCGACGAAGTAAAAAACCAATGATAATCTAGCGATACGTTATTCATTTGCGGATAAAAGGCGAAAATATGTACTTTGTGGTGCTCGGGCCACGCGACTGAAAGGCTAACAAAAATTAGCGTTCCAACCCGTCGTGGTTTTCTCATACGCGACCTCCCCCGCTCTGCTAGGCCAACGTTCGCTGCTCTGCCGCGAATAAAAACTATCGCAGCCGATTCGATAAATCGTCGTTCGTAAAATAGCCCCTGCAGGACGTTCTATCGAGCGCTCGTCCCTCCCACATCCGCGCACACACAAACGTAAACATGCGCGCGTTAACCTCCGCAGATGAGTGCGAGCGTACATGCACCTTCGAGATAATACGTACAGCGTACGTACGTGTGTCCGAGCCTGCTGCAGCAGTGTGCCGCCTGCACCCTTACGAGCGAGCACAATATTTATCGCCGTAAATCGAATAACGCACGTGCCGTAGAAAAAGCGACAATCATATATAGCGAGTGCGCGCCGCGGAGGAGAAGGAGTTGAATTTGTTTTTTCGAGAATTAGCCCCCTGGCTGCGAGACACATACTGAGATAGGAACACATATGAGGTAGCATCCGCTGATAAACATAAGGGCTTAACCCACATTACTCCGCACGAATTAATCCATGTGGGTTATACGGTCTTTTGTTTCCTTGCAGCAAATATATCCGCTTTACGGTGTGCGAGTTCGTGGGCACTCTCTCTCTGGATGCTGAGGGAGGCGAGGGAGAAAAAAGAGCGAGAAAGCAAAGAGGCAAACACGGGCCCGGTGGAACTCCACTTTTATATTAGTACGAAATTTGATCGAGTGCCTCGAAAGCGAGACAAAACCCCAACGGATTTTCACGGGTTTGCAGAGCTTGCAACCCCCTCTTCTTTCCACCCTGCTACCCATATACCAAACAACCCGCCGTGTGTGGTTTACCGAAAATTTAGCCGCTCGGCTTTCCAGTTCAACCGCCATTATACGCAATATATAACCTGTACTGCGACAAATCCATCATCATATATATGCCTACAAATACATATAAATATGCATATATTGACGATCGGAAATCATGCTGGGAATGGGATATAAACAGAGAGAGTATATTTATCGCTCGCCACCAGCAGTTCTCAACGTGTGTTAGAGACCTGCTCTCCACTTTTTTTTCTACGTTGCAGTGTTTTGATTCTCGTGAATCTGTGACGGATGCGAAATGCCCAATTGCTATTGGCCAATTAATGATATATACGACGCTCCGCGTCTAGTGTTAATAAACCAAATACTTTTGCTGAGCTTTCATATATCCCTACTGATAACGCTGGTTTCGAATCGATCCTGCTGCTATCAATGCTGCGGGGATGCCAATTTATAAACCGCGGTCAACTTTCCATACTGGCTTTGCAAATATGCAACGTCCAATTTCGAATTTTGAAATTTTGCCGTTTCATTCGAGCCGTGAAATATCTAGCCGACTTACTCCGCAAATACGGTTTTTCGACTTTGGAAATCGCGACATCGTTCTATTTATTCGTGAAACATTGAAGCGCGTGCAAACAAAAAAAAGAGGAGCATAGAAAATACTGATTAAATGATCGGAAACCTTTGGCGAATAAATATAGTTTTCGTATGTTTTTATTGACTTGAAAAAACGAAATTTTTTACTTTTCGTCGGGAATATTTTTTGAGAGCAGATCGACAGTAAATAATGGACTTTCCAAATCACATGAACGTGCTGTTGGATTATAAAATACACAGCACCGTGAGGAAACAGAAGCGGACGTTTGTGCGAGCTTTCTTCTGGATTACACACTCTGTTTTCGTTCCAATCAACAATTGCCGAAAGGCGATGAATAGCGCAAACGTAAAAATTAAAGCGGGATGTGCTTCGTTTAGTTCGGCACTGCGTGAATGAGCGTCAGATGCGTGTTCAATGGTGCGTTAAAAACATACTCAGTCGAGGGAATCCGAGTGACAAATTCGAGAAGAAAAACGATGACGAGGTGGCGTGAAACGGCGGAGAGAGAGGAGCTGAATGGGAAAGAAGCGAGAAAAAGAGGAAGCGTCGTGTACAGCAGGTTAGTTCTGTGCGAACTTTACATTCGGGGGCCTTAAAGAAATGGCAAAGACTCTCTCAGCCTGTCTCGTCATCTTCGCCAGCAGGGGCTTCAAGAGGAAAGCGAGCGAGTCGCATCGTTAGTATACTGCAGTGGTGGCCGGATGTCAACTTTGCGGATTTGGCATTCGCAAAGGAGCGTGTGCTCGTTGGAGGGCAGTATAATTCTGAAACTTGCGGGAAGACGAAACGAGAGAGATGATGCGACGATCAGTCGCGGGAATGCCTTGGCAGGGGGGAGTAAAGGGCGAAAAAGAGAACGAAAGAGCGAGAGGGAAGCGTAATTCTCCGTGGCAAGATCTCGGACTGCGAAATCCCTGAGCACGGCAACATCAGTGAGTCAAATTCCATATTTCATCTCAGGCAATCAATCTTGATTGTAACTTCAAAGTTCTGTGACGTAAACGAGAAAATGAGGAGAACATTGCACGCAGAAATACGGAGAGTCGGGGCAAGACGAAGCGTACACATTTTATCGTTACAGGAGCTTTCACTGAATGTATATTTCGTTCGACAAAACTATATAGAACCGACGAAAAAAGGTAGACAACCGTCGTGCCTCTCTCATCCCGCTTATTAGTCGAAGCGAAGAAGAGCACCAAACTGAAAAGCCCCGCAAAGAAAATGAGCGAGTTGAAAAGTTTTTGACGAAGATGAGGCCGCGCAGGGAGCAACCATATACGAGAAAATATTCTTCAGTTGAATATCAACGACGAACGAGGAGCAAAAGAACAGATAATGAATAACAAAGAGGCAAAACACGCTTCGAAGTTATACACTGTTTTCATAACAATAGTCAAAATAACCGTAAAATCGAATTGGAAATTTAACAGCATGCAGACCTGCTTCGTGGCTACGAACTCAAGGCACGAGATTCACCCTCTTCAACGAAGTTGATGTGAATAAAGAAAATAAGATTTGGAAACTTTATTCGGGAGACACCTATACAATGCAATTGATCCTTTTGAACTTCAGAGATTTCATATTCGACCAGCGCTCATATTCAATTGTTGAAATTAAGGGGCATACGGGCAATAGTTAAGAAATTCTGAGTAAAATCGTTTCAACCAGCAGCACTATCGACCCCTCTCGTTCCAGACTCTTTGAATAGACTCGACTTTGTTTCACGAATAAACCGATTAAGGTTTCCTCCTTAATCTTGACCATATGATAATACATCGAATCAAATGACGCGTAGCTTCTCGCATCCCATAAATTAGTTGCCTCCTCGCACATCGAAATCTCGTAATGAACAACGTGCTGTCACCACAGTGACTTTCGTGTGTGCACCGTTCTGTGCAGCGCTCGTCATCTTCTCCCTGGAATAGCGGAGTTGGCTCGGTAAAACGAGAAATGAGCAAAAAGAGGGGCCATATATACACACAACGGGCTTGGCGGGTGAGGAGAAAAGAGAGACACCGGAACCTGACACGCTATTGTAGGTAGTGAACAAAACGATGAAAGATTATCCATCCGCACGCACGTCGCGCGCGCGTTGCATTGTTCCTTCTATATACCGAGTTCCTAGACGTGAGCAGGGCAGTGAAAAATTTTTGCCACAATTCCACGTGTGTAAAAAAAGCATGCACGTGCTTTGTGTCTTTTCACACCTCGAGCTGCTGAATTATAACGTGACGGGATGACGTTGCGTGTTTTTAAAAATGTGACTTATTAATTTCATAGCTTTATTATTGCGTTGGGATAACATTCGAACGATTAAATCTGTGACGATTTTTTTTTTTTCATTCTGTGAAAACTGCGCTGGTCTCGCTCTTAATTTTCTCTTCGCGTTCGAGCTCATTGTCTTCAGCTATTTGCGAATCTCCGTCGTCGGAAGACTAGTGAAATTTTTATAGTGATATCCAAGCCGTCAAATTCCCTTTGCCCGATCATCCTTTACCGCGAGCAATCCGCTTGCCTTTTGAGTGCATCGGAGCTCGCTCGACGTCGTCACCGTCGTCGTCGTCGTTCCCGCAGAGGTTCGCGCCCGGATTCTACGAGACGGACGGGGTTAATCGCTACTTGACCCAATTTTATTCACACGGCTTAATGCTCGCTCGACTGGTAGAACAATGAACGACTCCCGCGGGTGTCGTAGTCGTCGTCAGCTTCATATTTGGACCCGTTGCTCATCTGTTCGTCTCCTCGACAAGACGCTTAGCGAAGCGAAGAGCCAGCGAAAAAGATTCGTTTACATATAGCTCCGGCAAAATGGCAAAATCGTGTGTATTCTCCGATTCCATGGAAATCTTAACTACTTAATGGCGCGAACAGCGTTTCGAAGGCGCCTCATCTTTAATCGCAGAGATTTGTTTTTTTGATCGCTCAAGTCGAAAACGGCAAACTGTCTCTTCCGAGGATGACGAACGCGCTGATGGAGCTTTATTGATAGAAAATATATGTTCAAACTACAATTGTTTTTTGAAGATTCGATGAGTAAAAAATTCCGCGAGAATATTCGAAGTATTAGATTCCTTGAAAGCCATGAAAACTCGTGAAAATAAAAAGGTAAAATGGTTCCGAGGGCCATAAAAGTTTCGGTACGTGAGGCTCGGGCGAAGGCACGAACGCAAGGACGGGAGAGAATTGTAGACGGATGTATATACGTGCGTGTGTGCACGACCGCTTTTGCGCGACCAATTAATTTCTCAGCGAGCTGTGTTATCGAGATTCTTGGGCCGATTCACGGGCTAAGAGAGCGAGAAGAACGTGAGATGCGCTGGGCTCTTCGTTCAGTTTATTTCTGGTGTAAAAAGAGAAACGGAGGATGCGAAATGGAGAAAGCGAGACAGAGGCAACGCTGGTCGAGGCATTGCGAGAAAATATAAAAAAAGCATGAAGAAATGGAGAAAACGATGAGAAGGAGGAGATGAAGAGAAAGATGACGAAGTAAAGAAGAGAGCGAGGTGGAAAGACAGAGAAGGACAGTTGTAAAAGAATGAGAGGATAAAGAGAAGTTGAGGAGGACGGAGGTCAATGCTCTTGCGAGGTACATTGCCTCGAGGACGCAAGGGAAATGGACGACGATGTCCCGCTCGTCTTGCATTCGCGCTGCAACGCCGGCGAGATCCTGCTGGAAAGGGCAACGGGGATCTACGCGGCGGAAGGGGTTAATCGTTGCAAGAGCAGAGCCAAAAGGGCCAAGGAGTGAGAGAAATACACGGGCTTTATGTATATACTGTGCGCTTTTTGTATAAGAGAAAGACGGAGAATGGTGGTCAGCAGAAGAATGGAGGGAAATATATACACGCGGTTAAGTGCGAGAAAGGAGGAGTGAAAGAAGACGAAGAGCAGGATGGAGGAGGAGAAGGAGAAAGATAAAAGAATGGTAGAGGCTGGAGGAAGAGTTGCGGCTAACTATCGACTGGAAACAGAACCAGCCGAGAGACCTTGTTTCTCTGTATGCACTGGTACAGGCACCCGCGAGATCGGCAGGTGCGTCGAATCGTTTCTTCTCTTTCTAGAACTGCTGGTAAACTCGATCTTGCCAACCACGAGTCTCTTAGTGCCGTTTCACCATGGAAAGTAAGCCACGCACCACTGGCCTTACTGGATTTGCTGTTTATACCACATTGATTTTAATTACTAAATAATATCGTCGGATAGTTTGCACTATCAAGTGTGAAACTGCATGCTTGTGACAGATCTCAGCATCCGTCAAATTCCGCGATGACCTAAAAACTCTCCCAGGTTTCTTAAAATATCTACGATTGAGATTACAAAACGTGGGCGCACACGGACAAAAAATCGTTGGAGATTTTCGAAATCCAATACCTCGCCAATCTTCGAACGATCGAAATTTTTCTCAATTTTCTCCATCTCTCCGTGTCTCATTGAGGCGTCACGAAGTTGTGAGAAACTACGAGCGATTGAAACTCGATAATTGGTGCAAAGTCTAGACGGCGCGCGTATAGAGCGTCGCTCCGCGGACGAATCACACGCCACCCGCGGCGGGGGCTGCTTTATCGAGTGACGTGGATTCAGCGACGGTTCGCGGAGCGCGATTTGAAGGCGGGAGGTAAAGCGAAAGTCTTGTTTAATTTGTGCCAGATAACGAGAGACGGTGTGACCAGAAAAAATGAATATACCGGTAAACTGTGAGAGGAAATTGGAAATTGTATCGTCGACGCGATTTCAGCGTGGTGTGTTTACGTATGCGGGGCCGTAGATAACAGCATAACTGGGCGTAAATCGACATCGCACATAAATTAACGCGATCTCGGCTAACGCTGAGGTGATTGAAGCACATTTATAAATATATAAATACGAATAGCGACGTTCGACTGTACCCAAACACTTTCTCTTGGCATAGCGGTGACACCCACGCGTCTTTTCTGCATGCATCGATTCGGCCAATGCTGCTTGACTGTGTGCACAACGACATGTGGTAAAACTTTGTGTGCTGCACCGTACGAATATATGTATTTAGCCAAAGAACGAAGCAATGCGGGGTATCGACACACGGAGAACCGCAGAAACGAGTCAAAGTCGATGCGGTTTAGTACTGGTGGAAACAGAGTGTGCATGTGTGCAACTGCAATTACGTTCGCGTATATACCTCGAGGACAATCTTCGGAGTCTGGGTCTATCGGGGAGAGTCGATGCTTTACGGGCCTCGCGCCCGGTTGGCAACTATAAGGACACGATAAAATTGCGCTATTACGAGAGGATAGAATCTCTCACGAGCTGCTGCTGCTGCTGCTGTGGTCGAGTCGTGGCATGCAGTAGCGGGCATGCTGCCAAGTATCCATCGAGTTAATTGCGCCAAGACAGAACGAACGCCGGACGTATAATCGAGTACTGCTTCCTCATGGAGGAAGTTTTGCAGACGGTACTTTGTTTTTCTTGTACTGCCTTCTTTGTCCCGGATGAAACGGGGCGTGAGGACACTTATTATTTGTTTAAGTGGATCTTGAGATCGCAAGAGATTGCGAGAGTATAATTGAAGCATTGAGAGTTCAGTATCGCGTGCGCAATCGTTCAATAGAATTTCCATTCCTGCAGGAGAAGGAACATTGTTCAAGTTCGATGCTTTTTGAGTCAATTCAAGAAATAAATAATTTTATAAGAAACGTTATGAACTTACGCTTAACAACGATGCAGGCAACGGAGGACGCAGAATTTGTCAAATGGATTATTTATGAAGGTGGAATACGAGCGAACAGGAATTCGAATCTATGAGCTAGATCGATGCAAGTAACCCGAAACTTGGAGTATGCAGCGTGCTCACTATACCACCAGTCGCAGATATCATGTTACAGAAATTTACGTTACTCAAATGTTCAAGCTGCCGTTGGAGATTCTTCGCGAATGCACTAAAACATTTGAATGAAGAAAGCAGGGTTTGAAAGGGCACCCGTAACTACAGAAGCGCTAACGAAGCTTGGGCGAATAATAACCACGTACGGAGGAGACTACGAGACCTCGGAGGGCTTTAGGCACACGAGTCGAGTGAACGGCGCTGTAATCCTGGATCGGAAATGGATGGCAAATAGGGGAGGCAGGAGACACTGCGCTGCGTCGAGATGGTGAGCGATTACTTAAAAGTCTTCATTTTTAAATTCAAATTCTTTTCGTGTTCTCCAGCAATGAAGACAAAATAACGTTCGAGGCGATGAATTCCGGTATATTCCCGCCAGACTTATTCTCGAGTGCGTTTTGAAGAATCCCGTGGGAGAAAGGAATGACATAAATAAAGAAAATAAAAGGATGATTAAACCGGACAACTCGGGGTTCTCTCTGATTTGATGATATCTGAAGAGTCCCACAATGCGCGATCTCTCTCTCGCTCTTGCTTTTCCCTTTCACTGTTTTTTCTCTTTGTATGTCATTCTCGATTCACCGTTGACTGTATGTGAAGATTTATCGAATGAGATCTTAGAATGGATAATTTTTGTGGGCCGTTGTTGTGGCTCTCGCCCGGCTAATGGATTTTTTTTTCATGAGCCAAAAGACACATGACTCATCATTCGTGTCCTCTATAATTGCATCTGCAAACTTTCTTCGAGTGCTGAATATTCAACCTGCATATCACGGTGCTGGGGAAATGAAAAAAAAAAAAAAAAAGTAAAATCGTCCACATTATCGAGATAACGGATGAATGATCGAACATTTTTCATAAATGCCGATGCCATAATTGCGTCAACTTACAGCTAAAGTACTTCTGTGGAGAAAATTATTGTAAAAAGAACAGAATGATCGCGATTATTTCAGCTGAGATGCGTTCATTTATAGCTCAAAGAAGGGAACAAATGATGCGAAGATTGATCCACGCGTATGCAATGACAATGACTGTATCCAGTTTTTAAATTATTAAATGTATTTCCATCTTGAAACAAGAGTCACGTCATCACCTGTAACACTTATCGTTAGACCCGACTCTTGTGCTAGCTGCCCTGATATTACGAGGTTCGGAGTCACTACGAGATGAAACGTATAAAAATTGTCAAAAGCATCCCATTGTGAAAAAGAAAAATAAAATGTGTGGTTACCGTAAGTGAAGCACTTTTTTGTTAATTTTACAAAGTAACTTGCGCATTGAAACAATACGCTAAAATAGTCGGGGGTTTGGACCGTGGTGGGGTGAAACAAGCACGATGAGAGAACGACTAGGGCAACGAGAGTAACCACTATCCGCAGGATAAAAAACAAGATGAAACGATTTTACCGGGCAAAACAAATGAGTGCGAGGCAAGTAAGAAGGAGAGAGAAAAGTGTAGGGGGAAAGAAAGAGAACGAGAGAAAAGAAATAACCGTCTCTAGTGACAGTAATTTGAAGCGACAAGGCTCCAATTAAAGCTCTTTAGGACAGGTTCGGGATGGCAGAAAGCTCGTTGGCCTGGCTCTTCGTTGTCCCGCAAACAATGCTAGGTGCATTGTGAATGCAGACTACTCTACTCGGCTTTTCTCTTCTCCCAGTTTTTGCGTATCTACGTTTATGTACTCGCGTATATGTGTGTATACGTATAAAAATGTACATTCCTCGTGTATACTGTCAGCGACAAGCGAAACTGTAACGGCGACTGCTAGTGACGTCAATTTCCATACCGAGTTTTATAAGGGGGGAATCAAATCCTTCTTTCACTCTTTTGCCTTCGTCTTTTTATGATTGAATTTAATCAGGGTTGTCATAGAAACTTTCGTTCATCGTAACCCTTTTCTGCTTCGTTTTATTCGCCACATCGTGGCACATCAAAAGAATGGCATTCGTGTGGTTAAATAATCCATTAAAAGTGCCAACGCGCGGTCGTGAGATTTTTTTCGATGATATCGAGACCCATAGTTACGTGTATAACAACGTAGAAAGACAAGCTTTTTTCGTCAGGACAAACCTCCGAGGAAATGCGGACAAAACGTTTGCACAGGATATGCAGAAAGACTGTTCATTCGGTGAAAAAATTATAAATAGAGTTCGCCTCGAACGTCTGAAGAAACGAGACAGAGTCGGAGACATGCAGATACTAATAACCTACGACGCCGCTAAAAATCAACGCCTACAGCGTGGCCCACAGCGACTCCCCACCGTGCTCCGTTTTTTGCCTAAATTTAGGGGATAAAAAGTCCTCGAACCACAAAAACACAGAGTTCAAATGTATCTGCGTCATACGATGACGATGGAGACGCAGAGATTGAGACAAAATCAACGTTTTCGGTTCGCCGAGTATATTTTCTTCGCTTCTCTTTCTTTCCTTTTAATTAATTCTGTTCAATCGATGCATTTTTTGCAAATTTTACACGTTTAGCCACTTAAGACCGAAAACATTTCTCCATTTACAATTCGCAATGTATTATACGTGAATTTTAATTGACTGACACTTCATTCTCGTTATAAAATCACTGTGTATTGAGAGCTGTGAATCACTGACCCAGATGGAAAAAACTGAAGTGTGTGTGAACGTTTTACGAATGCTCTGCAAACAACAAAGAAAATTCTTCAAATTTATTCAATTTTCGATTATACATTGTTTCGATGTTATTTGAATTCGATACGAACAGTAAAAGGGACTTTTGATCGTCGTTGTACAGTATATTCATATATATATTTTCCAAGTTTTTGTCTCTAAGAAAGTCGTAAACTCCTGATTCTCGAACTAACGTTACGCGTCGTTTATATGAATGTGGAGTTGACAATGAAAATAACAGTGAACACCGATGGTGGAATAAGGAAATGTTCAATCTTTGAAAAGACTCTTCAGCGAGTCTCGACAGTGAGAGCTCGCGACAGCGACGCGAAAAAGTGTACTTGAATTGTCGTATTTGGGAAACACGTTTAAAGATTGAAGTGACATTGAAATTGGCACGTCTCGTGCGCGTACAGTCCCATATTTATACCGATATTTAGTCTAAGAAGTGTGTGTATATACAAGCATGAAGAATATCCCTCGACTATTTATAAAGTCACGGAACCGGTCTGCGGCTGGAATCGTTTCGGTCATTGACAATGAGTCACCGTGCAAGAGACGTCGACGACGACGACAACGACGACGCGACGACGACGACGATACACCAATGTCGGTGAATCTCAACGGATCGAGACTCGAGACCGGACTCGTGGATGGTATCGTAGCCGTCTGTGGAGCTACGAGAAAATAAGTATACGCGAGGAAGTAGAAGAATCAAAGGGAAAGAAGCAGCAGCAATGATTCGAGGAGAAAAGAAGTGAGACAGGCGTAAAGAACGCGAGAGAAGAGCAAGCGTAAAAGCAAGATTCAAAAGTGCCAGGGATATAAAAGTTGAGGCTGATGCTTTGCTTCGCAATGAGCAACGCGAGGACAAGTCATCCGCGCGAGGACAAGTCTCCCGCTCGGGATTCCGATGGGATACATCAAGTATACAGGGAGTCCTAAGAACTGAGCTCGTCACGTTGGAGATGTTTGGACCAGTGAAAATGAAGTGAACGCGTCATTATCTAGGCCGATTCATAATTTTAAGGTGTGAAACGATTTCCCATTGAGACCTCGCTGCTTCAACCTTCTCAGTGAATGTAACGAATGATTTCAGGGACGCATTGTGCATATGATTGTCAAAGTGTTTGATGCCGCAGCGGGGCGAATATGCGTCGTCGCTGCTGTTGTACTTGACACCAGTTTCTCGTTGAAGGAGCTGGTGCAAAACCGCCTGGCACGTATATATAATATCGAGATAAGCACACGCACAAGCGGTGCTCGCGAAACGATATTATACGCTCAAGAGTGAGAGTCTTTCAGCTTGTCTCATGCACGCCAGCGGCTTATTAATCTGCCTGGATGATCGCATCGCGATCGACTCCAATCACGATCATCCTCCTGCTCTTTCGTGCGCTGGAGCTGCTATTCTCCGTACATACAGATATACATTAATATCATACGCGCGTCATAGTCTTACTGTAATAATCTCAACGACCGTATATACTGCGACGATACGCGATCGCTCGCAGCAGTTTGCACGCTCGGATGGGGTGTCTTTTCCCGTCAGGGAGACCAAACCCTGACCAAAAAAGATTGCGAGATTCTAACGTTTCGGTAGAGCGAACAAGAATATTTTAATTACACTCGGTCCCAAGCTTATACAGGAACGTGATTGAACGCGTATTTTTTAATCGAATTAATAAAATTCGCATATACCTGCGCCGTACGCATCTTCCACACTTCGCATATACCGAGAGAGAAGATTCGAAAGAAGTGTGAGCTGAGAATGATTAAAGGAGGAGTGATAAAGTTAATGACTCAACTTTGCGCGTTCGATATCGTACGACGCACTCGTCGCTGTGTGTATGCACATGCAATTTGTTTAACTAGACATTTAATAACAATTTAAATACCGTGTACAACATAACTGAAACAGCGTGTCAGGTATGCAGCACTCGAGCCCCGTGTGCTGACCCCTTGATTTCTCTAGACCATATAAAGTTGGCATGCACGCGGTATATTCATTATATGTATAAATAGTAATCCGACAATAACGCTGAGTCTTGTCGATGTTACGCAAGCGATTGTGCTTTACAGTCGACACTAGGGGAAAAAAAGGCATCAATCACCCGTGAACATAGCGCACACAAGATCTTGCACAAGAGCAAATAATCCAGCGTTATATATACGTAATAGGCAGATACGTTTATATACGTAAATGGTAAATATCTACAGAAATATATCGCAAATCTTTGGAACAAGGCTCCGTGTTACAGGCTCGAGAGTCCACGCAGGTACATATAACGGCTGACCTGCCGCTGCGCTGATAGAAAATGACATAGGCATTTCGAGAAATTCCTAGAAACACTATCGTATGCGAGAGTACATGCATAACACAATCGGTCGAACCATTAATTATGAGAGTCGTGCACAGGCTGGCTCATAGCTCTCTCGATCTCCCTCTTTTTCTCTTTCTATCTATTTATTTCAAAGATTCAATAAGGACGTCAGCTCGCTTCGGTACGGCGTGCTCGTTACGCCCTTCTGCCTTTAGCCTCATATCCGCACATATTTATAACACTTAGACATTTGCAGTGTCCTGCCCATAAAATACGAGTAAATTGAAATATTTATACGTTTCTCATAGCAAGCTTCGCGGAATTGATAACCGCGAAGGAGGCAAAAGAGCAGCAGAGAAAAATAAGAAATAAAGAAACGACGTCAAAGGCGCGCGCGCGAGCAACTCGCATTGTGCCTCGGACGCGAGCGAGCTTTCTCAGCTGTTCTTTCGTCTTAGCTTAAGATATTCTAAACGATATTATATTCGAAGCAACATATGAGAAAAAGATGGGAGTGAGAGTTAAATATTCGAGTCATTTGAGTTATAGGCGCGCCGAGAGTATTTTTATTTCATTCAACCCGTTTTTTTTTTCACGTATATTTATATTCCACTTTTTTAATACCCTACGCCCATCTTTTCTTTGACGTCGATGCATTTGTGTGCGCGAAGCCCCGGGGCCATCGAGTCCAGAGTGCACTCGCGCACGAGGAGGAGAGGTTCACGCTCGCGACAATGGCTTGAATACTTTTTTGCAGAGACGAAAACGAGGGACACAGAAACAGAGAATGGAAACGTGAAGCGGGCGAAAGAGAGAAAGAGAAGGAGAAAAAAAAAGAGGAGAGTCTGGACCGAGTGGACGAATGAGTGTGGCAAAGTGGAGGACACTCAACCTCAGAAGAAGAAGAAGAAGAAGAAGAAGAAGAAGAAGAAGAAGAAGAAGAAGACGTAGAGAAAGCAACAGAGGAGAAGAGATTGGAAAGAGAACTATACGGATCCGAGTGGAGAGTGAAAAACAAGAAGACATACAGTATGTATGTTCGTCTTTCTTCTGTCAAAGTTTTTTTTTCCACTGAGAGTTTCCGGACGCTGCACTCTCGCTCGCGCGCGGGCGATCCCACCTCGCCTCAGTTCGCCCGGTTCTTCGGCAAACACACCGCGCACACACTCGTTTCTATATCGTACACGTATTACACCAGGTAAAAGTACCTACAAGCCGGCTATATCCTCGAGAGGGATTCAACAATGTCCATTCGGATTCTCGTGGCCAGTAGTTACAGTAATATTGCTTAGTGCGCGCGCGAGAAGCAAAAAACGTAGGGCACCAAGAAAAAAGAGGAAAATGAGAAGAGGGAAAAAGAAATAGCGTGCGGAAAAGAGGACGAGATGCTCACCAGGGGTCGCGCTCGGATAACCGAAGGCGGCACAATATACACAGCACAATGAAGAATGGGTAATTCACTGCGCGCGAAGCAACCAGGGCCACTGCCAAACGTATATACACAACCGGCCAAACACGCTTGTACCGACCTATCACTAACGGAGATGAGGAACACGAAACACACTGAACCAAGTGCAAGGTGCTTCTTCGGTCTATTGCCTCAGGCGTGGCTGTACACATTCTCTGCAGTATACACTTTACGTTGTCTGTATACTTTGTACCGTAGTTGTATATCTGTATACATTTAACCCGGATCTCATGGCTCTTTAAATCCTTCTGCGAGATATGGTACGTATGGAAATAACCGCAGCATCTCGTCAACCTGCTTGGAGTATCCTCGCACTATTTTTAGGCACCCCAACCACAAGTCCGAATGATTTTATAAGAATTTTCAACGCGCACCATTATAAAGGACGAGATTCCTATTTGTTTGTCGATCTGTAAGGTGTAGTTGGTATTCCTACAGTAGAAAATGAGCGAATAAACATTTTTTTGATTGTCGGGAATGGAGGGATGCTTGATCCGTTCCAACTGTTTTCCGAATCGTCATCTTCGGGGAAGCCATTCATAGAAACGGGATATCCATCGGCTACAGAGTGGAGGCCGTCGAATTTTCAATGAAAACGAAATCGAGTAATCGCGATCGAAGCTTCGGTTTGGAATTGAGGTCCCGACAGGAATAATGGCTCCGGTGTTTCAGCTTTGGTAGAAATATCCGTTCTCGAGTATATTATAATAATACGGAGCAACACTGCCTGCCGAGCCTACCTGCTTCGGTCTTACGTTCGTATATTCAAGCAAAAGAGTCTCGGCGGTGGCGTTCATCCCGAAGGAAGTAGTCGATAAAACTGGTTTGACGGGTGCGTCTGCAAGGCACTCTCTCGAGAGCGACGCTCTCTGATACTCGAGAGCCCGGATGGTCCTATACCTATAACGTGCTTTGCACTGTATAGCTTTTCTCACTCGCGTTCATATATTGCCGAGCCAGACAGAGTTTCAGACTATACAGACATTCGTCTCTCGTTCGCGTTGGCTCCTCGCAGTGTGCGCGTATGTGAATGCAAACACATGGAGCCTTGCTCAATCATCAGACACCGGTTTGTGGCCGAGATTATTACCTATTCCGAAATCATTACACGCGAGAGAGTCGAGGACGAAATCAGCCATCTCGGTATGCGTGTAAACGTCGGTGCGCGCGTGTGTGCACTCATTGATGGCGCATATAAACGACATGACACATGCCGTAAGGTTGTTTTGGATTTGTTTTTTTTTTTTTTTTTTTTTTTTCAACAGAATTCGCACCACATTTTTAAATATGATGACATTTCAAGATTGGAGTTTGCGGATGATATTTAAACTGAATGAAAAAGAGCTCTGCTCGTGTTGAATTATTGAAATGGGATGAACTATTCATGCACTTATAAATTCCTAATTTGTGTCAATGTTGAACGATTTGAGCTCAACGCTTTGAAGGCTGTAGCAGATGGGAGGATTGAGGGTCGCGGTGGTTTGGAATGCGCGGTGGGCAGGGCACAGAATTCATTAGCGATATGCACCGAATAACGCGCGTGAACAAGTTTTATTTCAATGTTAATTGCAGTGGAGAAGTTTCGTTGAAGAGAAAAAAATGAATTCAGAAAAACAAACGGAGGTCGGGATTAAAATATTGGGAATTCGTTCGTGCGACGATCATCGTAAGAGCTTCATTACAATTTAGTGACGTTGAACAACAGGTTTTAATCGTCGTGCGATCCGCCGAAAGAAGGTACGCTAAGGAGATTCCCCGGGAGGTTTATCCGGTGATAAACAACGCCGTAAATAATAGTTTATAAAATTTAATAAGACAGCAAAAAGCTGTTTGGCAATAATCGTCAAATTCAAAATGGAAACTCGGACGAGACGGAATTTACAGTAGGATTAGCTACTTCAAGGACGTGGCCGCTTCGCTAATCCCACAGGCAACTTCGGAGCACATATTTTCAGGAAAAAATCTTCAAGTATGCGATACTATACGCCTGTATTCGTACATATTTATATGTTAATTAATTATTACAAGATAGGCACGTACAATAAATGTGGAAAGAAGTTTTGCGTGCACTCTTCGGACGTATATACGCGGCGCAATTGTACGTATACAGGATCTTGCAGTTATCTATTTTCAACGCTCCGTAAATTCAATCTACGCTCTCGGCACGTTTCACGAGGTACACAGTAGAGGAAGCGGTTCGAGCCGCAACGGAGGGAAAGGAAGATCGTACATAGGAGAGAAGCGGAGGTGGAAGCTGGGGGCTAATCGAGATTGTCTTCGTTGCGCGACGCGCGGGGAAAACTAAAAGGAGAACGTGCGTGTATGTCTGACGTTGAGGGGAACGCCGATGAATAGAGAAGGAACGTTCGTTTGGGAAAGATGCGAGAGGAAGAGCGGGGACACATAGTGGAAGAAACGCGGTTAATTATTAGCAGACATGGTCGGTTCGATTAAAGCGCGTAGGCAGTCTCGCGACGAAGGGGTGAGGAGGGGGGGGGGGGGGGGGGGGGCAAAATAGAAAAAAGAATGAGACAGAAAGGAAGAGAAAAGGGACGGAGAAGAATCTCATCTCGTCGGAGTCTCTCTGCCCGCTAGATTGCTCACGCGTTCTCATCCTCATCTCTCATTTCCTTCAACTCTTTTTATTACCCTCGCTCGCCTTCTCGTATGCGTTTTTATCTCATTCTATTCAAAATAACTTGTTTCTCGTTTATTTTATATTACTTTATTTCCTTTTTCAATTCTATCACGTTATTTTTCTGTAATCTACCTCATGACTGTACCTTTTTCACTACTTTCTGCATTACACGAGTGGGGGATTAGATGCGTTCACATAATTGGCACGCCTCCGCGTATTAGAGCAGACAGGTAAATGAGTAACCGGGCAACGCTGCATGCCAAGCTTCCGAGCTGCGTCTACCGCGAGAATAAAACCGGGAAGAGTTTCGTCCATTAGGAAGGGTATTAGTGTCGAAAGGTAACAGTGCGCGACAAGGTTTATTACTTTTATTGATGCCTTAAAAACGATCGATTGATGCGCCCGCTGCCACGAATCGTCTGTGTGATACAAACGATGTCGTGATAATCGAATTACATTATTCGATGAGAAGATCGCAAAGCTCGTTAAGTCGTGATAAATGCTGAAGCCAATTACGAGAAATTATACCTTCCTGGATTACCCAATCGTGTACAGCACATTGATGGAATAAGCTTTTGGTGGAATCTTGACATCTCATATTGAAATGTGTTAAGTTGACCAACCGTCGAATTGGCAATTTGATCCCGTGGAATAGCACGATTCTACGGCCGCCTCCTTTTTTGTCTCATTGCACTGTCCACAAAATTCAGTTCTACGGTCCGCAGCGGTAATTGGTCGACCACGCTATTCTGCGTCATTCCGCCACTCTCTCCCTCTTCCTTTCTCTCCGTTTCTCTTTCGCAATATCTTTCACTATCACCCCATCCACATCTAATCAGCGACAAGGAAACATTGTTCCGACTAGCCTGACAGATTGCGACGACCTGCACCCGCCCGAGCACTCTCGAGGTCCACCTCCAGCCCGGCGAGTGGACGCACACTTGTATTCACAGAGGTTCTGTTATACAAGGGAACTTACGATGCCGGAGTATACAGCTATACGCGGGACGTTATCGCGAAGCTCGCACGATCCTACCGACCGATTGGTGTACCCATCGTATCGTCGAGGAAACACGAACACACTTTTGCTGCTATCAACGCCCACAGGCTTGCACACAATCTAACGTGTGATGAGAAACGTTCGGTGTTAGCAAAATCTTGGGCCACTCTCCGAAGGATTACATGAGTAGTTTTACTAATGTAGCCCAAGCAGTGTGTACGAAACTTGGAAGGAGGGGCATTGCCATGGGGTTGTTGATTGTCAACGATTACGGGGAAAATATAGAAGGCATTACATAGATGCGAGGCCAGGATTAGTTCGATCGTAAGGATAACAGTATACTTCAGTCTTCCAATGTAATGAGGGAAGCGATGAAGAAAAGAGTAATCAGAGATAATTAGGCCCGGAAAGTTTCCCCTAGAGCAACGTGATATGATGCGTGCGGGAGACCCTCGAGAGGTTTTTGAACGGTGAGTCATCTTTATGAAGGGGCAGAATACGAAAGCGGAGCTGCCTAATTTTACGCACCGTTACGACGCGAAACTTCGAGGGAGATTCTTTGAGGCAGAACGAAAATACGAATTATTCGTTTGCCAAATGAAGAATAATTGTTCCAATTGATGCTTGAATATCCACAATTTATTTTTATACCCAGAAATTTATTTTTTCAATTAAAGTGACGCAATAAGTATATTACGAAGAAAGTCAAAACGTTGATTGATGACAGCTTTTTTTCAAAACATTTTGCCTCGCCAGATGAGCAGTGAACTATAATTATTTGTCATTTTTAATGGCCGCTATAATGCGAGCTCGGATGTTGATACATGCGTGAAAATAATCCATCGTTTTTTAGCCACGAATACAAATAGAGTGCTCGTTTTTCTAAAGATAAAACTCCCCCCACCCGCATGCCTCTAGGTACATACCGAGCTGATATTCTTCATTGATTAATAGCTTCGAAACTCAGTGAAGCTGGGTTCGCTGTTGTTCTACACAAAACGAGAGATAGGAAAAAGGGAGATCGCGCACTCGGGTCGTGACGTCGAGATACTTTAATGGAATAAAAATATCCGCGGGGCGATGTTAAGCACTCGTGGACTGGTACGCAGAGCACATACCTCATCCCTTTCGTATCATAATACTCCGTAATACATCGGATCACGTTTAATATATTCATAAATATATATTTAAACAAAGTAAAGCTTAAAAAAATGAGGAGAGGTCAAGAGAGAGGAGGAAGGAAAAGCAGAATCGATTGATCGCGCAACTCCGGTTTCCTCAGTATCTTATTCGTGAGGGAAGAGACTTGGTACGAAACCTGACGTATATCCGCGAGGGTAAAGCAATTTCCGGTTCGAGGTGCCGTCGTCTCGCCCCGAGTTGTTGCTGGTGAACGTTATGCACACTACAAAATCATTCTTCGTATATATTCTCTCGGTACACACACCTACCATCTTTACTTACCGTTGTATCCGCGTACGGTATATGTGTTCGCAAATTATTCGTTTTAAGATCTACGACGACTTATAAAACAGAAGGGAGCTGGTATTTACATTGAAGCGATGCGAAAAATCTTCCAACCATTTCATTATTATCATTAATTGTTATCTACTATCGTATTACTCCCCATTTTTCTTCGCGCATTATTGCCCAAAGACTCTTTCGTTTAACCCTAAAATCGCACTAATCAAATGAGCCGACAAAATCAAACAAATCTTCAAAGTGAAACTCCAAAGAATGTTCTTTACATGTCGGTAAAATTTTGGATCATTGAAATTTGTTGTTTGTTATATGAGTGAAAATCGTTGAATATGCAGCCGGCATGATATGGTAAAATTTCAGGACTTTCGCTGTATAAACTTGGCTCTTGATATTTTTATTCGAATTCGCAATTATTTAATTCCCTTTCACGCGGAAGGCTTTTGAATTCTGTAGTTTATTTATCTCTCTCTCTCTCTCTTTTCCTTTCTCACTTTTTCCTTCTTTATCTTCAAAGAGCAAAGGTTTTTTACGGAGATGGTGAAATAAATGTGAAAAAGAAAGCGAACGGAACGTCGGTGTAAGAGCGGCGCACGATATAAAAGCTTCAAATGCGCACGTGTGCGGAGCGAGTGTTTCGAGCCGATAAATGTATGCACACACGTTATGTGCGGATACGTATGAGTTTTGATGCACGTGTGCGAGATGCGTATGCCTCGGGCATTCCCAATTGTAAGAATGTATTTCACGCACGGATGCAACGCGCGAGCCGGAGGCTATTTTTTTGCAGAAATATACACACAAAAGAACGTTTTTTTCTCCCGCGTTTGAGTTCATTTACTTCACATAATAAGGCATAGCGTTTGCGAAGACATATTGCCAGGATATTACGCTGTTTGCACAATATTATCCTGCTATTAATCAGGATTTCATAAGCACTCGTAATTTACACTTGGAGAGTTCGCAATTCCCTGGAGCAGGGGGTGCTGCACACAGCACTCTCGCGCGAGATTCAACGACTTGCGCTCGCCGCAGCAGTACCGGACCGTTTTTTATTCTCATTCTCAACAAATCCACATCTAGAGTATCATACATGACGTATATAGTCTATAAAAGTTTTACCGAAATTTACTTGCGGCCATTGTCCGCCACAATGACACGAACAATGAGTTCTGCAAACTAATGTTCGCAGTGTTGGACATTATTAACTTTGAAAGAAACTTTATGGAATACTTTGAAAGATAAGGGCCAAAGGGAATCGAAGATTAATTGATTGCGAATGCAGCGAAACAAAGTGCACAAAAACCCCGACCCTTCGCGCGCGGTACACCTTCGAGGGTAGGAGACAACTTCACGAAATACACTTCGCGAACAAGATCGTTTGAGCAAGAAACTGTATTTACACATGCGATAATCAATTAAATTGAAATGAAATAGTAATGAATCAACAAAAATATATTAACAAAATAAAATATATCAATATAAAATAAGACGATTAATAAAAATAATGGGATTTAATATAAGATGATAAATATTAAGAATCGTAACCTTAACTAAAGAATTAGAGCAAAGTGAAAACAAAATGTATAAAAGCAATTACTTTAATTTTAACTGCAAAACAAAAACTTGTCCCGAGACTCTACCGAGTATCTTGATATGAAAAACTATTAATCGATTCAATACTTAACAATTTATAATATGCTTTCTTTATTGAGCTAATAATGATAATAAATGCGAATGAAAAATAGTGAAACACGAAGGAAAACCAACACACACAAGTTTGGTTGGTTAGTCCCGATGAGACTTTGGAAAAGAAGCTTCCGGCTGCGCTCTTTTTATTGGCGCAACGATGCCCGTGAATATAATGATGAAATAACGAAACCGCGAAAGCTTCTTCTCGTTTTATTTCGTCAACATCGACGACGTGAATCTTTGGAATGATTTTTTCTTATAATTACCGTACGAGACAGAAAACGTTCGATTTATCCGCAGGCATCAAAGAGGGATATCAATCGCGAATTCGAATAAGGAATCCAACGCGGAGATCGGGACTCACCTGGAAGCAGAACAAAGACAGGGAGAGAGTTAGTAAAAGTAATCTGGTAATTTAGAGAACAGAGTGAGCGAGTGATAGCAAATAAAATAAAAAAATACATATATATATGTATATATTAAAGACAAGAGAAAAGAGTTTTAAGGCAGAGACGAAGCGAACTAATTCGACGTGTCGGATTGCAACGAACGGACGAGGCCGTTAATCACGAAGTGCAACCGCTGAATCTCCGTGTGAATCGTTCTTCATGAACACATACGAAGTCTTATATTCTGTTCGTGAGCTGTCTACGTGTGTACATGGAGCCCAAATACTGACATATTAACCCACATACTCGTAAACTTACAGCAAAAAGTAAAGTTTCGTTCTTCCTTCTCTCGTTCACTCTTCTCCAACTGTGAACTAAAGAGAGTGCGAGCAGGATGCCGAGGGGGAGGGGGTCGAGTCGATTGGATCGATTGTGCAGTGTTCTCTTCGTTTTACACTGCAAAACGCCAGCACAGTCGTGGGAGTTGAAACTTTAAAGGGACTTAAAGGACTTTTGCTCGTTCATTTCATTTCTCTTTTCGTCAAGATGTCATTCGTGCAGTTTCGAATGAGTACCTACTCTTCAAAGCAACGAAACGTCGTAAAAGGAAAAAAGCCATCGTAAAGATCGTAATTGTTCCATTTGTTCACCAAAAGTGTTTTCTCCTTCACTTTCGCACTTTCTCAAAACTGTTTTTAACGAATATAAGAAACTTTCGCGCCACTTGCGAAGGAAAAGGAACTTTTTCATCAACTTTTCTTCCTGTTTCTTCTCTATCAATATAATCATAAAATTAAGTTCGATAACAATAACCTTACGTAACGAGCAGCTCTTGACAACAGCTCATCGGATCTCTCAAATGTTTGAAATTCTCATCAACGAGCACACGCACGATTCTCAGCACGCTCGTTTACCGAATAGGCGATCGCCTCCGAAAGACGGATTTTCGTGCCCAAGTTTGCACGTTCAACTCTGACAGAAGTGGTGCTGCTTTCGGGAGATGTTATAAGCCCGTGTCGTGTTGATTGTGCGAGAGCAGCGTGAAGCAGACTCGCTCGCACCGCAGATAGCACGCGGGGTCGTAACACCTCGACACTAATGCCCGTAGATTAATGTCGGCTTGGCGCGATTCGTACAAGCAATGCACATCGTGCTCGGCACTTCATGGAAAAGCATATATGGAGCAAAGCCGAGCGTTATGTGTTGCTACACATCGGCTACCAATGGGCCCAGATTACGTACCGCGATGTATGCGAATGTACAAGTATGCGAGTAAGAAACATTTATCCCGCATATCTGTACCAATGGTGCATGCGTTGCGGATGAGATAGCAAGAAGAAAAGAGACGCGGAGGCGCTCCGGATTCCCGCTGGAGAACGCTCCCTTCGTATATGAGTATTCGATTTATTGGATGCCTCGCGATCCCTGTACGCGCGTCCTTCTCTCGCCTTGGTTCGTATGTTTCACGTTGTTTATTAAATAGAAAAAACGAAAAATCTGCCATTCGTATATAAAAATGTGTGTGCATACATGTGCACTTTCGAGAAAGAGTTTACATTCTCTATGATTTACACGAATGGCGAAATAGCTACGAGCTCAAGACTGTAATGGTCGACCAGGGCAAATACGTGCGTGATTAGCTCGCGTGTATGTATCAGAAAAATGAACAGAGAGCTCAACACATGGATATACGCGGACGCGCGTGCGATCGTACGCTCATAAAGATAAGCTCTGTTAAATCTGTTCGAATGTGCATGTGTGTGGATACGAGAAGCAACATAAATCCAGGTGAATCGTGCTAAAAGCATGGCGAATACTATTTTTATATTTCATTGAGAAACTTTCGTTGAAGCAATAATAATTGAAGTCGGACTCGCCCAGAAATACAATCGTGGAAACGAATGAAATGTTGGATTGAATGAAGGTGGAAAATTCGCAGAGCTTCAGCTACTTTTTCGTTTAATGATAAAATCGTGCGCACGCGGTTTGAATAAATTTGAATATTTAGTATATCTTTGAGTCGATGCGACAAAAATTCGATCGATCGGTATCCGGTACTGTTCGTCTTTTGGCGAAACGAGAGTTCGCGGTCATGTGCGTCAGCAGAGATCATTCAACGGCGAATCAATTTCACATGCCTTCTTCAGAGGTTCCGCTGATCGAACGAGTTTCCACACATATACGAGCGCGCGCGCACGCCCTTACGGCGAGCGACGGAGGTAAATTTTGCGAAGCTCGTGAAACGAGCAACCGGCGTCCAGGTTATTAGTACGGATTCCCAACCGATAAGCCTTCTTACACGGTCTCTCCTTGGTTCGTTTAATTTTCCAGTTGGAAATTATAAACCGCTCGAGTGAAAGAAGCCTTGACGGTGCATTTCGGTGATGACCTATGGGTCAGCCACCGACTCGTATATTAACTGCGCGATGCTTTTTTGCCGCGATCTCTCAAACAGTATAAATCAAAGAGACGTAAATTTTGCCCCGAACGCTCTTATCTACACGTGAACGATAAATACATTGACGTTTCCTTATTGTACGTATAGTTCTCGATAAACTACCAGAAAAAAAGGAAATGGGGCTTGAAAAATATTAACGTGTGTGTTTTCTTGTCGCGGCATTGCGTTATATAGTCCTCGGGTCGCGAGCAGGTATATACTCTCGTTAATTTTTAACGGTTCTGTAATGAGAAATTATGTGTGCTTTCTCGTGTGTATCGTGGAAGATCGTAAAATTTGTAGTTTTTTAAATAACTTAGCGAATACAAGATAAAAGGTGTACAAGATTGAAAGAGAGAGAAAGAGAGAGGAGGAGGAAAGTTGATTTTTTAATAAAATTTGAAAAATGAGCGTGAATCGTGTCAATGGAAAGCGCAGTACGAGTTATTTTAACGAGGAACAAAAATGTGACGAATAAAGGTACACAGAAAGGCATAAGAAGCCTCCATTTATCTAGCGACCACAAACCAGTGAAATACAATAGCTGCGTGGCAAATTAATCGTTACAGTAATCAGAAGTAAAATTGATAATCGATTTTGTCGTGTACTATTAATGAGAAAAGAAACAGAAGAAACTTATTTCTCATGCGTTCAATTTCCTCGCGAAACACAACTTTTTCACTATACTCATGGAGTTTCTTCTCCTTCGTCTTTCTTTAAGCTTCCACCCTTTCCCTCAATGATGACAACGTATCTAATCTGTTGGTCAAAGGAAACAGAGAGCAACGTGCCACCGCGACTCCGTGAACTGGGACGTAAAGCTGTTGCGGCATCGCAGCGAGACGAGGCGGCGTGGTTTCTCTCCCAGAGAGCAGAGGCAGAGAGCAAGTTGGACAGATTCGAGATAAGAGCTCTCCGGTACGTTGCTAGTCTGGCTTTCCGTTCGAGCATGCTGCGCCAGGGTTATCAACGTTCTAACCCGCAGGAACGGATAAGGACCGGACGCCGACACTAAATTATTCATTTGCGCTACGTTACGATGACGTAAAAAGAGGGAGAAAGCAAGATGAGGAACGACAGAGTGATACCGGAGAAACGTGAGTATATGAAAACCGCTGACATTCCATTCGTACCTCGTGAAAAAGTGTCGAAAGAAAGTTTTACTCGATAACTATAAATTAGTACGATAAATGAAAATAAAAACAGTATTTATTTTTATATTATGTCGTTTCAAGATTCAGCGTTAACTCGACAAAGTATGATTTACGTATGATTTAACGATAAGTCTCGTTCAGCTGCCCAATTTTGGAGTTTCACCTGCCTCTTGATATATTTTTACAAAATTATTGTAAATATTCTCAAAGACCTCGTCCATTGCAATTCCATTTGATTGTTCAATAACTTCATTTATTAGCTCGAATAAACAGATTCTAATTATAAATTTTCATGATTCAGTTGATGTGTAATTCATTTCGTAAACGCTGTTGACCTCGTTCCTCTAAAAAATTTGTTACAAGTACAGTTAACGCCGGGAAACCAGCGTCACTGGCTCTTGATTAGAGTAAATAAACAATTCTGTCCAAGAGAAATCTGAGACTGGCGCCAAAATTGTATCGAGAGCGAGGGTCATTCGGTTCGCTTCGATGATAAAAAGCGTAACAATCTTCTTCGATCCTTCCATTTCGGCAAAGCAAATAAAAAATGTTATGCGAAGCGACTTATTGTGAGTTCGAGAGTTATCAGAATGAAAGCTTCTGGAGTCGAAATTCACGTATTGCAAGGAGACCTCAGGTGCTGCGTACGGTCGCCACCATATGCGACTTTGAGCACACTGCGAGAGAAAAATTTGGTTGAAACGCTTGAAAAGTGTTCAATTTAACTAAAATATGTAGTACGCACGACAAAACATTTATTAAATTTCACAAGAATATTTAGATAAATTTTGGGTTATATTGACCTGACCAGTACATGGAGAGAGTTTATAGCAAAAATTACTATGTTTTTATAGTAACGTCGAACCATATCGATATTATAATAATAATCGCTACAGAGTGTGTCAAATAATGCAAAAGTTTGGGGAACCATTAGCACAATTCATAGTAAATAACGCGCTGTACTCTATCAAAATAATGAACACCGAGCGAATTTTGATCAAAAACATAGAAAATAATGAAATGATTTGAGGAAAATTTAGGAGATAACATAGCAGTCGTTTCTTTGTGCTGTACGAAAAATTGCATAGTTTCGTATTTCCCCTTTTACCGCACTGATTTTTGCTCAATAACATAGCAAAATTCATGCGCCCACCAATTATATGAGGCCGTATAAACACCGTATAAACATGAAAATTAACCAGTGGCACATAGTAAAATTTCAAGCAATTTGTCCAGTCCAATTCACCAATTTTTAACATTTCGCCAAAGACACGAGTGACATTCGGATATCGATCTTACATCGTTCGATGTAAGAATGTCCCAGACCTAAATTTTGCCTGTCGTATATAGTAAACTTTGAGAGAACTGCTTTCGGCATCAAAATTACTGTGCATTTTGGTGAAATGTAATTGAATGGCGATATAAAACAGCGCTGCTATAAAACGTAGCAAAGTTTTCTAGCAAATTCATCCGAAATATTCGTATAAAAGTCTCTCCGTGTACGATTCGATTTACAAAATATTTATCATTCTCAAGAAAACCGTTCAGATTCTTCAGTACTTCATATTCAAATAAATATATATCATAAAAGTGTATGTGAATTAAGCAGAGATAAACAAATGTTTCGAGTTCTTCGAACAAAAGATCTGATTTCACTCGTTTAGTTAAGTAACATAAACGAAAATTTAGTGATTCGCATAAATGAACTATTCCTTATATTTATCGCAAGCGGATGTTGCATCAAACAACAAAAATATTAACTAAAGACATTTAGTTGTTACAACGATTTTTTTTTCTCAGTGCAGTTCAATAATTTGCTGGAAAAGGCGTCTATATTCTCTTTCTCGTCGTCGTGTTTTTGACTGGTGGACATTGAATATAATTGAATAAAGCCGAACAACATCGTTGGGTTTTTCGCTTTTCAAAGTATCACATCAAAGAGGTCTGACGGAAGGAGACAGTTGTAAAGAATGGAGTTGGGTTATAAAGAATTTTCGCAGTTTTCCATCGAAGTGACACAATATTGCCACAAGTTCTTGGCCAAAACCGCAAGTATAAAGGAGAAAATGGTGAGTTTAAGCTTCTTAGGAACAGCGAGACATAAAGGGAGAGAGAATAAGATCAAGGAACGAAGGAAACCAAGTCTTATCATAGCGAAAGGTCACATAATTGCTGTTGTGGAAGCCCGTATCCCGACTGTGCTGACATCGTACAAAAGTTACACGCCGTTGAGCGAAAGGAGCAGTTCGGAAATAGGCCGCCTTCGAATTCATCGTAACATGATTTCCAAGTCGCGATTGGCAGTTTTTCATCACAAGATATTTCCGTATGAAAAGTCCACACTTTTGTCAATGCATAAATTTTCGAATCTTCTGATACAGCTTCTCTTCTGGTTTGTATAAAAATGAAATCAGGAAAATAAAAGAATCCACTTTGCCCCGTTGGCTGCTTAACGACAATCCGGCCCCATGCAGTGGACGAAAAACCTCGAGAAACAAATGAAAGAGTATCGAGAATCCACAGTATCGAGAATGAAGAGCTCACATCAACGCCTAGAAAGGATCAAAGTATCGACAAAAAAAAATGCAGGACAAGGACAAAGATGGCATTGTCGAGCGCACAAGTGTGGATGAGCGATGCACACACGCTTGTCGCTCGGTCTCCGCTGTGCACAGTTCCTTCACCAATGAGCCCCGCATAACGATGTCCTCGCATCGCGAAAGAGCTTGAGCACAGTAGTCGACGTTGGCAAAACTCGTTCTAAGATGAAACGCCGTTCGATTGGTCGCCGATGCTCTTTCTCTACTTCTGGCGACAAGGATAGAGGTTTCACTCTCGCGCTCGCCGGGAGGTCGAATTTTAACGACTCTCGTGCAAAGCTAACGTTCTCCCTGTTTGCATCCATAACTGTCGCTATACAAGCGTGGGTGTTCTGGAAGGAGAGAAGGGACACTAACTACCATAGACATTTGGGCGAGGGATCACAAACAGGATCGGTCTGCATAGCAGCTACTGCATCTTTGATTCTATGCTTCGGCAGCCGGTTATTGTCGTCGGGAATCTTAAATAAAAATTCATATGCACGTCAGAGCTTTTCTGACTTCGAGTACCGGCGTGTGAGCTCCTGAACTTCTTAAGACAGATTGGAGGTTACACGAAGCATACGACCTGAAAAACGACCGCGCTTCTGATTCAACTCCGAATTCCCTCGTTTACGTGCGTCTGCTCTTGCTGGCTGCTTCTGCAATATATCGATTTCGTTCGTGCGATCGCGCAGAACAGGTACTGCGAATAAAATTTCAATGAGCCACCCTGTGCGACGTTACTCCGAAATCGTATGATCCTCTTCGCCGGAGCAAGCTTCCCATTCTACCGAGTTGGATAGTTGGATAAAATTCGAGTCACCGAACCGACGCCTGACAGGAATACGAAGGAATATGCTACAGAAGAATATTTGGAATCGATGGATCTTCTGTTGGCTAGAAAGAAGCTTCCGTCAATGCCGGCTACTTCTAGCCCCGATCGAATGTTCCATGACTAAGAGTATTTCGCTTGTACGAGCTCCTGAGGTGGTAATTATTCGTCTTAATTAATTCCTTCCGCCGCTGGTGGATCCGGCGTAGCTTGGCAAGAGTGAAAATTCATACGACGATTGTCGAATTAAAGAAAAGCACGCGGTCTAGTAATTCCGCCAAGTTCAAAGGGGAGCAAACCGTAGGAAACTTTAATTATGCCCCGAGCTGCGCGAATTTTTCTCCGGTTTATAACGCAGGCATTATTACAAGCCGTGGAGTCAGGGACGTTGGTGACGAGAAACGCAGCGAAAAAGAGACGCGCCCGAAGAACTTTGTTCCTCAAGTAGTTTCGTAGCGCGCGCGATGACCGAGGGGGAAGTAACGCTAAAATATGAGCCGGGTGTTAAGGAGCTCGCTGTGATGAGATTCGAATTCGAGCCAGGAGACTTCGGGAGGCACGATTTCTAAGTGGGTAATAAGAAGTCATCAACTGGTTCGAGTCGCAGGCGCATAGCTGGGGTCTCAAGATGTCAGCCCGAAGGCAGAGGGAGGCAAAGTTCGTACAGCGCTCGCGAAAAGCCGACGAAAAGAGAAACCAATTTAATGCCGGACTACTCTCTGTCCCGCCACTGCCGTCGTTCTTTCCTCAGTAGAAACCCAGAGTCTACAGAAGTCTTGACAGTAGAAGCTGACGTTGGAAACGTTGTTAGAAACGCCAGAGGAGAGCGTCTTAACGCCAGGTCAATTATATACACCATTACTGCGGCCCAATTAAAAGCGATCTTCACACTTGAACAATGAACGCAATCAAGATCTCGAGCTGCTACTCAATATCCCTAATCTAATCGGAAGTAAGTGCGGAATACGGTGAAGAAGCGTTTCTTCAGACTAGAGTACGTTTCTCATGCCTGTTGAACGATATTATGACTTCACTTATAAAAATACGTGGAATAATCTGCCCATTCACAATCTCCGACATGACTTTCCGATCCGATTATTCGAGGGATGTTAAACGTCAATAAAAAAAATTGAAAAAAGATAAATCTATGGTCGATGATCATTCGTACAATCGCGGATTGTTATCGACGTCGTAAAATTATTCGCGTGCTCTTCCCGCTTGCGTAAAATAAACAATAAAATTTGAGTGGAGCTAGCGCCAAAAAGGCCGATTACCCGAGGCGACTGAAATTTTAACGAGTTCGAATTCGTTTATTTAACCATCATTCTTTTAATGCGTCATCCAACCGGCAAAATCGCTTTGGGCATTGCAATACACACACGAAAATTCACCGACGCACATACACAGACTTGTCGCACCGGATGACTATCTCGTTAGGAAAAACGCGCTGACCGACTACTGTTTTCCGCTAGTGGTTTATGACAGATTTCGCCCCCGTCTCCCATCGATCCCCCGTGAATTTCAATGGGAAGCACGTTCCTCGAGTGAACATTCAGCTCACGAGACTCTATCTAATATATCGATGTATTCCAAAAAAGAAAAAAAAAAACAAAAAAAATGGAAATAATAACTATCAGGAAAGTAAAATGACGTCCCTTATCAACAGATTTTGCTCAATTTCATTGATTACTTATATACAATAATCGTTTGTGAATGACGCTGAAGTTTGCAACGTTGCGGTCCAACGAAATGGTTTAAAAAAGCTCTCCAATAATTCCAGTAATTCTTCAATTTCGTTCCCTGCGTTCCCTGCGAATTTGTAATTCGTATAGTTTTCCAACCCACACCGATGCTTCGAGAAACGAAAAATTGATGAATTACAAATCTTTTTTTGCCTTCAATTCGTTGGACTCGAACGTTGCAAACTCCAGTGTCGTGTTTGTGAAAGAATCGTGCTAGATGGCAATGTATATCATGCAATGACAAAAATGGGCTCATGCTAAAATCAACAATTCTGTCGTCATGGAATCGTTCGACTGTCCCATTCCTGTCAAATTTTAGCAGCATCGAAGTTCCACGAAGTTCGCTGCGAAGGCTGCGATTGGTGAAAGTTGCAGGTGACAAAACATAAAATTAGGGAGCCTGCGATTTTTAATATCAACGACCGTGCCATTGATCATGACAAAAGTAGTGCAACCATCACTTTCAGTTTAAGGATATTTGGTACAGGCTTACAATGTTGCCATGATAAACTATGCTAAAAACATAAAAAATTTCAAAATTATAAGAATTTAATAAAATTTGGTGAACTCTTTAGTGCCAAATTTGACAATAAATATTTTTTAAGATTTTTCTTCTGTACACGGAGAGAAGACTTTTATAGCAAAAATTACTATGTTTTTATAGTAACGTCGGACCACATCGATATTATAATAATAATCGCTACAGAGTGTGTCAAATAATGCAAAAGTTTGGGGAACCATTAGCACAGTTCGTAGTAAATAACGCGCTGTACTCTATCAAAAATGAACACCGAGCGAATTTTGATCAAAAACATAGTAAATAATGAAATGATTTGATGAAAATTTAGGAGATAACATAGCAGTCGTTTCTCTGTGCTGTACGAAAAATTGCATAGTTTCGTATGTTCCCTTTTACCGCACTGATTTTTGCTCAATAACATAGCAAAATTCACGCGCCCACCAATTATATGAGGCCGTATAAACACCGTATAAACATGAAAATTAACCAGTGGCACATAGTAAAATTTCAAGCAATTTGTCCAGTCCAATTCACCAATTTTTAACATTTCGCCAAAGACACGAGTGACATTCGGATATCGATCTTACATCGTTCGATGTAAGAATGTCGCAGACCTAAATTTTGCCTGTCGTACATAGTAAAATTTGTGAGAACTGCTTTCGGCATCAAAATTACTACGCATTTTGGTGAAATTTAATAGAATGGCGATATAAAACAGCGCTGCTATAAAACGTAGCAAATTTTTCTAGCAAATTCATCCGAAATATTCGTATAAAAGTCTCTCCGTGTACAGGTATCGAGTAATTGATCACTAAAGTTGACGTGTATAAGCATAGCGTTGGTATACATTCCGGGATAACTAGGCCAGAAGAAAATTTTGAAAAAATTGTGTTTTCGCACTTGATGTTGAAGAACATTATCACCAAAATTGATCAATTTATAATTATTTAGACTTTTGTACCATACATCGTTAAATCTCCAAAGAAAATTTCTTTACAATTGTGTAAAAGTTATTCGCACTGCAACGAATCGAAATATAAGCGAGCTGTGAAATAAGGTTTCCGGGTTCGTCTCTCGGATGCTGGGGATATTCGCAAGTGGTTTTCACAGATACTACTCGAGGAAGCGTTTCCAAAAAAAACCCAAATGTATCGGGCTGGTATTCGAGCCGTTATGGATTAACGTCACGTATGAAGAATGTAAGAAAATGGAAAAAGCTCGGGGCAAAAAGAGGATGAAGTTCGGGAGTTGAAGCTTCCGGTTTGCTCTCCGCTCATGTGGAGAGTATATCGACAAAAGTATGTGCTTAATGTGTATAAACGTGGGCACATGTGTGTGCAAAAGTTACAAAAGCTCGCGCAACGTTCGGTACATGCTGGAATACGGGAAAGTTCTCGTGATGCAAAAAACTCGGATGGTCATCACTCGCCGTTTCTCAACTCGCTTTCTCGTTTTATTCGTGAATTTAACGTCCACCTTTAGGCGTGTGTGGATTTCCGGATACGAGGATATGCAGAGCGAGAGAGAGAAAGAAAAAGAAAAAAAAAAGAACGTCGCGTGTGCTGGTCCGCCAACGACGCTGAAAGTAAGTTTCGTGAGCCTATAATGTGTACGGATGGACCCTTGGGCGAGCAAGTATACGGGGGCGGCAACATCTTCAGAGATATTGTTCAAGTTTGCGGAGCTCCGCATCGAGAGCGCTTCAATACTACGGCTGTGTGCTCTTCCTTTGTTTCCACATGCAGAGAGGTTTTTCCCTCTCACGTTATTAACGTATATCGACATAAAACTCTCTTCTTTTCGTATGTACTACTCGTGCATATATGGAGCTTTCAGATTTAGCACTTCTGAGAACACAACTATCTTTGTCGTTCTATCGAGACCTTCTCTCGAGCCAATTCTCAATGCTGATACGCATTTCGTAAAAAAAAAACAGTGAAAACAACATTGGGAGTCGCGCACAGTTTCTTCTCGGTTTATTCACGCTGCGTCGATAATTTTTATAAAAATTCTCGATGATTTTACATAAAAAATCGTCCTACGTACATATTTTTTTCGTTAGAACCGTTCTTCGGTGTGAGAATACTGAGGATTAATTTTGTAGATGAAAAAACTCGAAAACCGTCGTATGCAAAAATATATGGGCGCGACAGGACTCACCTAACCTTATTCTGGAACGGGGCTCTCGATCCGCTACTGCATCTCTTGATATTATGAAAACGAATTCCATTTCACGAAGAATTTTTTATAAAAAATACATTGTGAAAGTACTTGAATGTAAATAGAATTAAAAAAACTACTTATGCTCGTTGTTTTCACGGCAATCCAAGTTTAAACTTGATCCACTTGATCCACGATCCATCCCACATCGAGTCTCGAATGAAGCCGAGTTCGAACGGCCGCGTCGAACAAAATGGCCGTTATTCAGTTTCTATCGGTATCCGAGGCCTTATCAGCTTCGATCAGAAAGATAAATGGAACAGAAAACAGACGCCGTAATGATAGTTCTAGAGTTTTCCAACAGGTGCATCATTGAGGGCCCATCATTTTTTTAGAGCAATTGTCTTGGCGCGACCGTGCCGAATCGTATACGTGTAAAAGCATAGGTTATGTTCGTCACTTAGGCTTTGAGCCGTTGGGCTGTATTGATAAAAATATAAAAATCTTAAGACAGTAAAAAACGTATTGTTGTTGTTGAGTGTCCAAAATATTTTATGAATATTCTAAAAAATCAGCCACGCAAAATGGCAAATAACCAAGATAGCTGGTCGAAGATCAAGTCTCGATACGGCGATGGAGTAGTTCGGTAATGTTTTTTTGCAGAGCCTTTTATCTCGTTTGAAAAGTACAGCAATTCAGTTTTCATCGTATTTCTTATAGATATTTGAAAGTTCAAGATGTACAGCCTGAGAAAATAGTTGGTAGTGTTTACAAGGTTTTGCATGTTGATATTCTTAACCAATGTGCAAAAATTTCCACAACTTTGCGCGAAAAATGTTTGAACGGGCCACCAATGAAAAAAAGAAGAATGAACAATTCATCAGACTCACAAAGTGGGTACAACTGTTACGATTTACCAGGTAAGAACTAATTTTCGATTTTACTTCCCTGTGCCAGCAGCTGCTTCTTTTCTATTATTTTTCAATATTGTTCATCGCTTATGCTTACAGAACATCTTCACAAAGTTGTCGACAGTAACTTTGAAAAAACTCTACCCAAAAAAAATATGCCCAGCAAGGTTAAAGCAACAAATTTGCCTGTCGAGGTGAATTTGCTTATTTGTCTTGACTTGCTTTACAAACAAAAAAACAAAATGCCAGAGTTGAGTTTTCAAAGTTTGAAACAACCTCGCCCGTCTTGGGATTATGAAGAAATGTTTCATCGTATGATGAAAACTTACATAGGACACCAAAAAGAAATCAAATACAACGCCTGTCTTAAAGACATGACGCTAGTCTTAAAGAAATTCCACAAAAGACACAATAAATTTAACTACCCCACTTGTCTAAAAACCATCATGAGAATGAAAAATTCATCTGGAAAAAATGCTCCAACTGTTTCTATTCATCAGCTGGAAAAATATTTTTATAACATTTCTATGTGTGTCATCCCCAAAGAAATGTTCGGTAACAATGCCAATTTAAAGAAACTGAGGCGAGCATTGAGAAAATACTTTCTTTCATCATGGAAAGAAACAGTACCTCTCAAAAGTTATGTAATGAGTATGGATGTAAGTCTGAGGATAAAAATCTTGTCTCGATTACCATACAATGTCCGATTAACTTCTCGCTTCTTTTCTCATAATTCTTCAGGAGAAAATGATTTTTCAAAGCTTTCTGATTAAAATATTACGAACCTTTACACAATCCTATTGCATAATGTTGTTCGGTTCTTTACAAATGTGAAGAGTTTCAGGTGATAATTGCTATTATTGAAACAACAGTTCTTTAATTGAAATTTTTTCAATTTTTTTTCAGTCGATTGACTAAATTGAGGATTTCCTGCATTGCTGCTTTTAGCTCAGAGTTAACAATTTGAAAACCATAGATTTCCAATGGAGTGATTAAATTACAGATTTCCTGCATTACTTGGCTGAAATCAATACTGGATGTGGAAACGCAATGGTTGATAATTGCAAAATTGGCAAGATGGCTGTTTGAAGTATATTTTTTAGGGATATTGAAGACCATCTTTACCGTGAAGAAAGATTTGTATAGTGAGAAAAAAATATTTCTCAGTTCATTGCGATGGAGAAGAAGGATGAACCATTACATCAAGACCCAAGAGAGGAAAAAAACATGGGTTCAAGTGAATCCAGTTGATGATTCCATACAAAAAGATACTGTAGTGTCTGCGGCAAATTGTAATTTGTATCCAAAGGAAAATGGTGTACGCTGTGTTCATTCATATCGGTGAGTATCGGCTCTTTTTTCCTGCGATGATTATTTGAAGTATGAACAAATGAAAATAGTTCCTTTCCATTTAGAATCGACCAATCGATTCGTGATGACAAAGCTACTCCTACATTCGCGATGTTGAAAGTACTCCTACAGCAATTATACAATGAAAAATACGAGTCGACAACGATTCAAAAATTGTACCCTTTGTGGTTGAGCTTGGCAGAAGAAAAGCAGCAGAATCCTAATCATCCCTATTTCCTCGTTTCAACCGACATTGTGGATGCTTATGGATCAGTTATTCAAAGTAATTTTTTCTTGACGACTTATTTCTGTGATGGTTTCCAATAAATTGACTACTAGAACATGATCGCAAAGAATTATTTGAAAGAAAATCATCTTCATTTTTTTTTCAGCGAAATTATACAACATCTTGCATGAAATGATAATGGAAATCCCAGGTGACAAAATTACTTTGGAATGGTTGGCCATACTAAAACCGAACCTTTTCTATAAGAAAAATAGCGTTGAATACATCCAATGGTTCAGTTGCTGCTCGTCACTGCCTCCAATTCCCCCTCATTCGCTGATCTCATTTGCAACAAGTGATCAGCACCCGAAAGAATTTATATCGAAAGAAAAAATTTGCTCTCTGCTGCAAAAATGTATTACGCAGCAAATCGTAAGTATCGGATTTAATGATAATTTTTCAAATTTCCACATAAAAATTCAAATGCAAGCTTCGATCTCAAACTGTACAAATACGAATATAATGAAATCTTTCTGAAAGGTTTCGTACAAAGACACGAAGTACATTCTCAAAGAAGGTCTTCCTCAAGGATTCCCGCTATCGCCAATATTATCGGATATTTATTATGCTCACATGACAAAACAAGAGTTTGCAGTTTTCATGAAATCTGGTGTGCTTGCGAGATACGTCGATGATTTTTTATACATTACCGATCAAAAAGACGCAGCGAAGGAGTCAGTAACTTTCACAGTCAAACGTTTCCGTCAATGATGAAAATTTGAAAAATTATGCACAGTGGAATCTTATTTTTCTAGGTTCATGAACAGAGTAAGGAAAGGAGTTCCCGAATATCATTGCCGTTTCAAAACCTCCAAAACACAAACTAATTTAATCTCAGCACGGTGGGGGTCAACCGAATACGTTACTTACCTCGGATACCTCATTGATTGCGCGACCTTAGAAGTATCTCCTCTTCATACAGATTCGAAATTTCATCATTTAAAGTCGATGCAGTGCATCAAATACAAAAACGAGCAACAGTGCGTTTAGTATACTTTTTTTTTCAAGTGCTTTCTTGGCTCAATGAAGAAAATCTGATCATCATGCTTTTGTTGACTCCGATGAACATAATAATTTTATAATAATCATAATATTTAATATCGCGTTTGATGAATGAGTTTTCCGACACTTTACTTTTGTGTTTACAGAACTCTTGCGATGCGATTGAGAAATTTTTCAGCTTTGAAATTATCTCCAATAGTATTGGACCCCAAAATAAATAGCATCGGAACGATTCTGTCGACTGTTCGATCGGCAGCTTACACGATGGCGTCACGCTGCGCCGTTCTCATACCAAGAGTATATCCAAAATGTCAATCTTATGTGTGCGAAATTTGGGAAGAGGTTCGAAGGGCTGTGGAAATCGTCACAAGCAAGTTCGTTACATATTTTCGCAAGAAAAGTACGTGATCTGTCGAAATAACAAATCAATCCTGACGATTATCAAATCAGAAAGTTTATTAAAGGTTCGTTTCGATTCAACAGGAAACAAGCCGAGCCGAACGGTCACGAGATACATCAAAACATTAATCTGGAAAAAGTTCTACGAAGTTTTCGCTAAGAATGCAAGTTTGCATCAATGTTTCGGCAAGGACATTCGACGGATGGTTCAAAATCAATCGGTTATTTAGGCACTGTCAACGTATTTCATGCACAAGAGAGTTTCATAAAATTTTTACAAGAAACAAGATATAAAACGTTAACCAACGCCATGCTATGAAATTCGATAGAATTTTTAAAACAGTGCAATTCGCAATAATCAGTAAATGGTTCAAGAGAACACTTGGACGTACGCTTGTGATTCAAATACACATAAAAAAATGCGTAAACAGTTCATAATATTAGTTTGTAATCTCTATGGATCAATGAACGGGTTTCCAAATAAATTACGAATTCAGTGAAACTTAGTAACGGCAAAGTTTAATTCGGGCATGAGGAACATTTTCCACAACGAATCGCAAGTAACTTTCCAAGGATTTACATCGAATGATGTTATAATTCGCTGTTATCTTATAAACGTTGTAACTATGCTCGGTTAGCAACTTCGGTTATTCTCGTGATAGTAGGGGCATAGCAGGGACTACAAACGGCTTAATGCAGCCACTAATATCCTGGGTCGAGAAGCGGCAATATTGAGATGAGGGTTAGGAAGCGTTAGTCCTCTGTCTTTGTCCCTTTCTCTCTCTCTTTCGCTCTCGTTCTCGGTCTTCCTCTCTTCATCTTTTTCGGTTCATCTCACTTTAGCTGACACAGTTACTCTTGGTCGTTCTCTCGTCTTTGCACTCCCTTCTCGGGTTCTATGCGACGAATCTCATAACTTCCGTATTCCCGCCGGTCTAGCACTGCGAAACCCCAGCACCACAGCAAAGTTGTGTCTTGAGTGCCACGAGAAAAGACATAAGAGGGAAAGAGAACGAGAGAGAGAAAGGTAGAAAGGCAAGGAAGGATGAGGAGTCGAAAGTAAACCCTAGAAGAGGGCTCGAGAATATTACTCGAGGAGAATACAAGCGACGGGATTCACGTTACAGCGCAGTCAAGGTTCACTGAACTTCGTCCTTCGCAAGATGAATCAGATATATATATGTGAGTGTCTCGAGCCATGGATATAAGTGTGTATCAGGAATTTCAAAACCAATTGAAAGATCCAGAAACTCAATCCAAAGGAATCTATCAGTTTCCCCATATTGAAGTTGTATCTTCAAAATTTATGCAGTGCATTTGTTCAATTTTCTCAAAATCTTTTGCTTCGATGCTATATCATTGAAAAATATATCAAATATTCTGTACAAGACTTGAAAGCATGGAGAAGAAATAGACGAAGATACGTCCAAGATACGAATATTTTTCTGCTGATCCCCGGAACAGTTTGTAGCGAATCAGAATAGATATTTCGTTTAGAAAATCTTGTGGACTATGCGAAAAAAACCCAAGTACCGAGGACGAGAATAGCTGTTTGGCTGAACGAGTTTTTCAACTTCTCCATCCTTTTTGCATACAGTATGGGATGTGAAGATGTTCATTTAAATTCGTCGTATCAACTTTCTCGCTGCCAACATTTATTTTGGAACCGTCCACTGATCAATTTCTTCTATGAAACTAAAAATTCATAAAGCTTAAAATAAAATCGATAGAAAGTTACATAGTCCAAGCAGTGAAATAAAAAAATTAAAAATTAAGGCATTACACATCGACATGTCAAATAAGAATTGGTTTTGAGTAGTATTTCAACGAAACGCACCATCACGAAGTACGTACTGATTCTGCTTCCAGTTAATTCTAAACTCCATCATTCAATATATTTTGAATTTGCAATGTGTCGACAGGAGGATCTTACGCGTTAAGACGCTTATAATGTTCAGCGTAACGAAAGTCTTAAGCGTTTATTCGCTCAACTTGTTTCTTCCGAACTTCCCCACGTGTGTGCGCGGTTAGGTACGGCTCTATTATATCCTTACACATTTACGAACATTCTTACAAATACCTGCTTATATACCTCCGCAAATCTGATAAATGATGTATAAATATATGTACTCATGGGTACTGTGTTAGTTTCCAGGTTCTCGAAACGGTTGGAGTGCAGACAAAGCGCCTGTTCTCTTCCTCTCTCTCTCGCCCCTCGTCTCCTGGAGTCACTGGCTACTCTCTGCATCCGTAATACACCACATTCGATACGATAATGACCAGAGCTGTAGGAGAGCTTCGGGTGAAACGCACACACGTATGGACACATGCACATGGGCGTTTACACAAGAAGTTCCATAACGAATGTTCAAAAATGTTGATCAACGTCTTATTTCGATGCATGCGCAGAATAATCAGTCAGTGAATTTCCCAGAATATGAAAATTTCTGAGTCGTGAACCGAGCATTCCCCTTTCTTCAACACTACAGATACGAAAGCAGAAAAAAAGAACGCACCTGTCTCTCGAATAACGAGCAGACTTTTGTAATCCTCGAATAATGAGTAGGCTTTAAGATAAGATTATGTTTTGAAACCTAAACCGACAATGTGCACGAAACTGAGAGTATTTGTAAAGGCTAATAGCTTCTAACTAATCAGGGAACTACAGCAAACTTTTCGACCTGGAATTCGGTCTGAAAGTTGAGTTCAGGAATTGACCGTTCGACCTGGGAGACCTTGTATATTAGAAGCTTTACATGAGAGAGAGAGAGAGGGAAACGCTTTGCTGTAATATCGAGTAAGAGCCCTAGGGGTATTACGATTTAACGGTTGTGCTCCGTGTGCGCTCAGCACCGTCACCGTGGTCCATCGAACGTAATGAAATTACCTCGCGAGCACGAGAGTCCAGACGACGGCGACGAGGTGCGTTCGCATAGTGAATAAATGCATCATTAATATACGCATATATACACGCACGTTCGTGCAAGCTCGTGAACGTACAACCAGCAATACCACCTGTCAAAAGTTTCAGGTGCAAAAGCTGCAGTACAGGGAGCGATAGGGTGATAAAACACGTGAATATATATGTACAGGCATATTATAAATTGTATAACAGTAGCGATACGTATACATGCCTATAGGTTTTATGTATAATGTACAAGTAGGCGGTACGTACAACCGCGTGCCGGTATATTAATCGTTCGGTAAATTGATTATTAATTGTGCGGTATCGTATGTCTTCGAATCGACCTAAATATACATATTACCTCAATCCAATATGTACATACAGATTTATTATATCGATATATACGTTGGATGGAAAGGAGAAAATCGAATGGATTCATATTACCGAAGCATTGTGTACGTTAACGATCGACTTTGAGATGTTTGGAGCTATGATCTCAGCCAAGTGTTGTACTCAAGCTCGCTTTGAAGGTGTCTCAATCGATTGCACGCAATAAACTCAAGATAACTGGCTCCCATATCATTTGAAAATCAACATGCTCAATAATTTTAATGTTTATGAACGTCGCCATGTCAGAAGTTCGAGTACCGTGCTCAATATCTCATGTACTTTGTAACGCTAATGGTCTCAGAATTTCATGGTGAAGCACTTGATTCTTGGTCAGGTATTGGGAGATGACGCAATTTCTTTCCAGCTCATAGAATTTCGAAACTGGTCATTATATTTTCGAATCCGATTTGGATATATTGAGGTTTTCATTTTTTATAAACAATCGCAGTCCAACCTTAAAGTAATTTCAAAACTTGAAGTAAAATGGTGAAGAGATTTGTATATTTTCATCTTCTACCTTTTTTTTCAAATGATAAAAAAATTTTTCTTTCGCTGAAATGTTAATATGTGCTAATAAATAAAAACACATATATATTGTCACTCAACGCGGATTTGCCTAATCCAGTCTGTTTGCACTGCCTTATACAAATGTATATTTAGCTGAACATATTAAAACGTGAACTAGGTTTGTGCATGTCCGAGCGTTGACGTACGATAGAATTTAATTTGCTGAAGCGCACGTTAAGCGGATTGCGGTTCAACTAACCGAGAGTCTACAGTAGAGTTGAGCTTATACGTAAACGATGAGAGACCAAATCAGTACCCTCGTACGTTTGAGCGTGAAGCAAAGGTTGTTACACGACCCGATGTAACGAATGCACAAAAAAAATCAAATGAAATAAAATGAAAAGTAAATTCAGACAGAAACGAATGATCGAGTGATTGACGAGTGGAAGCACACGACTCGAAAAGCCAACAATATGACAACGACCCGAATTTCTTTTCTTATAATTTTCTCCATCTCTCACAAATTTCATTCATTTTTTTTTCGTTTTTTTTTCGTTGTTTACTCATTCATATGCTCGTCGACGCGAGCAGTTTATCGGTTTTGGAATAAAGTCAAAAGTTTGTTTGCTACAGTAAGAACTCAATCCCTTTACCCGGTTCCTCAGCACCCATGCACGTAGGAAAAGTATCTATCGAATGTTGGTGAACCGAGAGGCAAAATGCCACATCACTTTATATGTTAAATTGTAAGGATTCTGTCTGTTTATTTTTTAAAAGTCAATATCTACACATATGTATCTACGTATAAATGCGCTGATAGACGTTCGTTGTAGTTTTTTTTTCTTTTTTCGTAGGGAAGAGAGCTGCTAGAAAAGATATACGGTTTCCTAACGTGCACGTATTTGAGAATAAGAGCCAACGAGATCTACATCTATCCGTGCAAATATCATTCTTCATTCGACGCGTGCTGGCATCTATGACGCAACAAGAATTCTGGGGAAAAATCGAGACGCCGAGAGGAGCCAAGGCGGTTCAATAACTTGCAAACACATCGAATGACCGGAGCGCGTACTTCTCGCTATTTCCATGTGACGAAGGATCCAGGCCATGACATTGTTCAAACGCGTCAAGATTTAATTCATGCGAGTGTAAAAAGAGTACAAGAGGGCTGCAGGGGTGCTTTGTGCATGGAAAAATTAAAGAAGTTCGTCGACGTCTATATCATGTCGGTGCAAAAAGTAAAAGAATTAACAACAATCAGCAGGTGTGCGGACAGAAGGCTGAGTCAAAGAGATTATGACGAGGCAATTTCCATTAATAAAAAAAAAAAAAAAAACACTAACGACAAAAACGTGTAAACTTCACAGCGAGAAGAGAGCGTGAGGTGCAAAGCTAATGTATCCTCGTAGGTGACGGTAGGACACTACATTTTTTAAAATTACTGTGCCATATTTCACGATACACTGGGGACAAAATTAGCAAATAGTGAAGAATATTAAAACACAAATCCGGAAATCTCCGACCCTGAGCTTATGAATTTCTCTTCGTGCGGTATCATATACCCAAGGAAAAAAAATTAATGAAAAATAAAAGTGAAATGTACTGTGTGACGGCACTGATTTAATAACATATGTAAAGAACATGAGAGTGCATGAAACAGCTGCTTGCTAAAGAGAATCAATGGTTTTTTTTTCTCAACTATGCACTGCTCCTCATAAGTTTTTGCAACGGTACCGTGTCAAGGAATACTAATAAAAAAGTCTGAGGACGTGAAAATTTATAAAAAACCGCGGTAAATATGATTTTGCATGTGAACACTTTGACGTACGAACGGGAAGAGAAATGAAGGGGGGATTTTGGCACAGAGTGTTGAAACTCCTCGTGAGCTGCTGAATTTTATTCATTTTATTGGATCTTGCATCTTGTTAGAACATCGCACCGGAAGTTTAAGCCTAAACTCCAATATCTGCTCAATCGAAGAGGATAATTTTTATGGTGAACAGAGTATGTTTATTCTCTATTATTTTTGTATCCATTTGACGTTATCCTAACTTTTTGTTCCAATTCATTTTTCAGCTCGCAAAAAATCGCGGAAGCTTCGTCGTGAAAGAACGATGAATCGCGTCAAAAAAAGAAATTCCATTCAACAGAAGTGGTGCAAATTTCAATATCAACTTAATACGTATACGAATACACGTGCAAGTATATCCCAACGATGGTCACCACGAAAGTAGCGTTCTCTCTTGCGGTTCGGAAAATCCCGGTACTCGTTCCCACCAGGAAGCGTCGGGAGATTTGCAGCCGGCGTGCTTGCGCTCGCTCGCGGACTACTGCATTCGTAAACCACGAGTCGTAATATATGTATACATAGCATTTTATCCTGTACGTACATATATATAAATATTTGCACAGCCAAAGGTTTGTCTGTGCGTTGACATTTCGTGGAGTTTGTAGCGCATGCACACTCGAGGAGTGTATACATGATGCAGATGCACGAATAGATTTGGATGGACGTAACGACGACAGAGAAAGGGAGGGAGGCAAGAAAACGTGAATGTATGGACACGTCATGACGTTTGAAAACGAAGATACGGTTGAGTAGTAAAGCTCCGTGTCTAGCCTGAAGCTGACTCGCAACTCCCATTCTCGGTGTGTTCCGCAGCTTATTTTCGCTCATTTTCCTGAGAATTTCAACAAATTTGTGGTCCTTCCAAACATGATTTATCGTAATCGCCGCATGAATGAATTGAATCAATCAAAAATATTGCATGTATCTGATAGCTGGAGATACAAATTTTACAGCTTAATATGTGTATACACGACGCTGAAGTTTCCAACGTTGGAGTTCAACGAAATGAACGAAAAAAACGTTTTTAATTCACCAATTTTTTATTTCACGAATCGTTGGTGCAGCTTGCAAAGCTACGAATCGCAAATTTGGCAGGGAACAAAATAGGAGAATTAGTGGAATTATTGGAGAGTTTTTTTCGATCATTTCGTTGGACTCCAACGTTGGAAACTTCAGCGTCATGTGTATACGCAATTTGCCGGGATCAAGAGTTGTTGGGAAGGAAACAGATGCAGCGATGAAAAATTCACGAGGCGAATAAGCGGGATGAAATCTTTTCGTATCTAACGGAACGTTTTTGTATATAAATATATATATATATATATGAGGATATATAAAATAATAGGCAGGAATGAGATTTTCGTGCAGACTTCGGTATACGTGTAATTTTATCGCATCCAATGTGAGGAAGATTGAGGGAGATATGTGCGAGAATCACGGAGAAACAATCATTGCTGCTGGATGTATTTAAAGAGATGCGAGGATGAAATTTCACCCGGAATTCTTTATTTTCGTTGCTTCTACGCCATGTTTGTATAAGGCCAAGATTTTTACAGTGGTAAAGAGAAAAAGTACTCGTACTTAAACACGCCCATGGAGTCACCGAGCCGGAGGGCTTCAGCCCTGGGAACAGCTCTGCACTGATGTATGTACACTGTATATAAACTCGTGTACATGCGCATGTACCGGGTGTCTCGCTACAAATGAACGTCAATTTTCAGCTCGAGTCTAAGTACGTTTTGATTTGAGACTGATAAAAAATATTTCAACTTCTACTGTCCGTGGATTGGAAAAGATGAGAAAAATAACAAAATTGCCCCCGTCGACGATTTTCATCAGCACGATGTTTTCTTTATGGGAGTCATCGACGCAGTTTTTCTGTTTCACGCTGTTCGGCCCAATGCCTGCTTGAGAAAAGCGAATTTTCGAGGATAACTCAGAATCAACCAGTTTTACGCTCATCTTGCAATACAGTTTCCGAACTAAACCAAACTAGAAGTACGCCAGGACGGATCAATGATCTTAAAAAAAAAAACAACAACATCTGCACGATTGGTGTGTGCAACACGTGAATATCGATGGCCGTCAACTAATTAAAAATAATTTCTCTTCAGCATAAATAGTATTAACCTTTTTGACCGCGGTGGTCAAGTGCGATAATTGCAAGGTTCAGAAGGCACCGCACGGGGAGGGAGGCACCCTGTATAGAGAGTAGGAAAAGTGGCATACGGAGAGCAGAGAGGTTCGCAGCTAGCAGAGGAAGATAAGCAACGAACCAATTGAGACTTAAAGTGGATAGTTCAGGAATGCGGTGTGTGTGCTTGCCCTGCCTGTGGACGAGAAGATGAATGTATAGATATACAATAACGTGGAGTTTGTGAGAAAGAGGGAGAATGTATAAACGTAGTACGTATGCAGCAGAGAGTCAAACGGGTCAGAGAGCAGACAGACATCTTTGTTGCTCAGGGTAAAGGGAAGACAAGAGAAATTCTGGTGAAAGAGAACGCGCGGAATAAAATCAGGAGGGAGGTGAGATGGAGGAAGACAGCGAACGGATCCTGCAGCTTTGTACTCTTCGGTTCTTTAGGGGGATTAAGCAGAGAGCATTATTGTCTCATAGCAGTGTGTGTGTGGATCCAAAATATATATCACCTGCCCAGCATATTAAGGAAGCTCGCTTCCGTCTCGTTGAGTAAGATTACACGCTATCTTTACGTAGCATGCACCGATACGGATGCTAATACGCACGACACTGCACAGTTTTATTCTTTCACACACCGTGAGTGTTTTATTTCTGGGAGGCTTATCGTAATACGCTCGACGTTTAATAAGCTTTTTATACATGTGGAGAGAATACAGAAAATATCCAGAGAAATGATACATTGCGGGCGGGGAAAAGAATGAGAAAACTGTGCGGCATGGCGGATAATAAAAAAAGGATGGGAAGCAACACTTGGATGTCAGGGAAACTTTACCTGTTGAATTCGTTTTACGAGTAGCTCGCTCATTGATAGCTCGTTGGAATGGAGTGCGAGTTTGTCCAAAGTTTTTCACATTTTGTCAATATATTTATGGAGTACTTTTGAACGCAGAGTAATTGTGGAGATGAATAAAAAACTTTTGTGCAAAAGCTCAACGAATTTTAAATAACTCGAGCAAATTGCAGCAGGCTCTTAAGCTCGGCCTGACACGAACCTCATTATAGGAGACAAATTTGATACTTTTTTATCCGACAGTTAAAGTGTGCAGGAAAACGCCTGCGAATTTCGTAAGCGCATCACCCTCTAATTAGACTCGATGATTAATTAATGCAAAACAATTTTATTAACAAACGTCCTGGTGGGTTTGCGTTATGAAAAATAGTCAGCAGGTAAAGTACGTTGCATCGGTGCGTACATCTGCTTTATATGTGTACCGATGTGTACAGTCAAGATCAGCGAATGAATTCATCACCACGGGTGACCCGACAGTTTCGTATGGTTGCGATGTCTGGGAGGTTACAAAGGAGCTGCGAACAGGCTGAATGCACGTTGTAAATTCATTGAGAGGCACAGACGCGTATCAACTTAAATACTCGAAGAGCGCATACGCTAAAGCTGTACGAGTACGCACACATTCGATCAAGGGTTCGTCTCGAGTTAAGCATACGCGAATTTCTGTACACCGATTGCCTATCTCTGGAGTATAAAGAACGAACGGCAGACGCAGAGAGAAGAAGGAACGCGTTCGATGAGTTATCGGACGTAGCGCCAGAGGCAAGCTCTCAATGGATACACACAACGCGACGCGTTGTTCTTCGAGGCTCGTGTATTCTGTATTCTTGTACCGCTACTACCGATCGCCAACGATGCAAACGCAATGGAATGCAACTCAGGCAATTCGTTCATACTCCGACGAAGAGAGGGAGAGAGAGAGAGAGAGGGGGGGGGGGTGAATAAGAGAGAAAACAAGATAGCAAAATGCAGGCTTAGTGATGAGGAGGGAAAGAGAGCGAGCGAGAGAGTGCTGGATAAAGTGAGAAAGCTTTGCGAGGAAACCGGATTAATCTCATTTCAACGTGGTCGAGAGAACAAGCTATACGGCACACATCGAGCAGTAGAACTCGAACCAAATTGCCAACTACTTCCCTTTCAATCTCCTATGCTTTTGCTCCTGTACCAGAGATTGGCAAAATCCCATTGAACTCGCGCTGCAAAGACTGAGGCTGTAGCAGAATCCCGTAGAAAAAATCTGTCACCGAGATATGTCACAGTTTCGAGAGTATCGGTAAAGAAACATCGTGAAGAAATATTTCTTATCGGACGATAAAAGCAAAATTTGGGAATTAAAAGAGCATACAAAAATTACGGAAGATGGAAAGTTTAGGGAATACGGATGGGAATAAAGTATTTTTCATTCGTACCGTCCATCCTCGCATTTTTCTTCACAAAGAAGTGATGGCCCTCTGCATACAAAAAACTAAACGAACGAGTAAATTTTTGTGGGTCCACTTTTCACTTCCATCCTTCTATTCGATATCAATGATTATTCGACTTTTGGAAATTTTCGCATGGATTCATGACCGAAGGGGGGTCAGCAGGACATCGGTGGAGACGCGTAAAAATGCAACGAGATGAGGAAAGACGAAGATCTTGGACTATTAAGGTAGAGCACCGGGTCAAGAAAACGTCACAATTGAATGTTATCCGTCACGTACAACGAATCTTGACTCGCTCCTGTTTAGTTTATAATAGTTTCCCCATATCTGCATATATTCATAAGCGAAACAGCTCAACTAGATAACTGTATGCATGGCCACTAATCGAGGGGACTTTCGCCCTCACTCCAGTAGTTGAGAAACTATGCGCGATCAGCTTCCACTGCTTCTCTCCTATAATGGCTCTATATTGGCTGTAACGGCATGTTACGAGGGCGGGAGACCACCGCGCGTCATCTCTCGTAATCGACAAACACTCTTGGGCAAACTTAAGTCCTCTGGAGCGAGTCCTCGAGCGAATATACCGGCTCGGAATCGATTCGCTCCTTGTTTTCCATAAAGTAATAGCGTTAATTATTCGAGATGATAATAAAAGAGATAAATATGGAAACTAATTGAAATGCCAGGCGTAGCACATGGGAAAATGGATTTTTTCAGCGCTTCGAATCAGCATTTATGCAGAGGCGAATGAAGCTTTAAAAAACAGAATTTAATTAAATGTCCTTTTTTTCATTTGCCTGCTTCTCAAATAACATGCGCGTAAAAATGGAACGAGAGGCGGAGCTATCGTTTCGAAATGAAAATCGTTGCCTGTGGGGATGTCTCAATTACGAGGAATGCAAAATCGTTTAGTGCTCCGAAATGAAGATACTCTTGTGATTTCTCGAATTCGCATGGGAAGACTGCACACGGTCGTTATCAAAGTCTCCGTACGAGATCGCGTCTGCTCGTTGAGGAGGCCACACGACGACGGATCAAAGGCTAGCACTGTGCATCCTCGGAGAAGAGAGTGAAAAAAAAAGTGAGAATGTGTACGTGAGAAGCACGAATGCGCGAAGGCAGAGAGAGAGAGAGCATGAGAAAGAGCAACAAAGACGAGGCGAGCGATGAAAGAATTCGCGGAATTCCTTAGTTACACACGGAAGAAATTCCGATCGAAGAGCGTGTCTCACGTCTCGGCGCACTAAGTGGGCTCGACAAAAAGTAATTTCATTACTTCGTATTTGCGGCAGGACAATGTCTATGCAATGGGGCCGCTCATACATAGGATAACGAGTGAAGAAGCTTACTCCGCCAACTCATAACAGCTGAGCTGACGATAAGCAAACAATTGCGCAGCTCCGGCCCACTTAATTACCGAGTATCGATGAAACGAGCTCCCAATTGCAACAGCGTTTCTCTCGTCTTTCAAAGAGAAGAATAATAATGCGCTGCCAATAAAATCGCAACTCTGAGTAATCGCCCAAAAAAGAGAAGACGAGGCAGCTGATTTGAATCTCAAGTAAATCGAGCGGATACTTTTCGCGATGAGGCATTCGAAAAGAAAGAGCTTGCAAAGTCATCGGAGAAATAATGCAAGTGGTACGCTCAATTTCTCGTCGGTGTGATGGGATTCGGAAAGGATTTCGGACAAAAAAGAAATAAAAAAACATGCAATTTCATCACCTGACCCTCCGCGATGTTGTTTTTGCTGTAATACATATTTTGCCAAGATCCCTCGATCGAATCTCCTCTCTCGAGCCCACAGTTTCATCCCGGAAAAATATGATAAAATTTAAACGTGTATTGTCTGCGAAGAAAAAACCCGTCCGAGGGTCCCGTCAAGGGGAAAAAATGGTGTATACCCGAGTGATGGAAGCGACTAAAAAGTGGAATTTATTTTTCAGGGCTTTTTGTCGAAATGGCAGGCAAGAGAGGTGTTTCTACTCGAAATAAAAAGTGGGCTAACTTGTCACGGAGTAATACTGTAACTAGATATAACGGGGATAGGAAGAGAAGGAAATAAAGGGATTCGGGGGGGGGGGGGGGGGGTGCCGAGAGCGCGAGTCTTGTGAATTGAACACGTGTGCGGAGTGAGCGGTCGGTTCTTCAATATTTGTATACCGGCTTTCTGTCGAGTCTTGCGTCAATGCGGCCCGTTCTGTGTGCGTGGTTAAGAATGTGTCTGCAAAACCTGCTCAGTCGGAGACTTTTTCATAGTTATTTTGCACTTTTTATTTTTTACCGCGGTGGCGATTCATTTTTCACGAGGTATATAGAAAAATATAAAAAAATAAAAAAACAACCGGGTGGTAGCACGGCAAGAATCTTTTTGTTCGAATGAGAAGGCGAGAGATCATGTTTGGTACGTGCGTTCCCTCGGGATGAACACGATCGAGCAACCTTTCCCTCCCTCTCGCCCCTGCTCTGCTGTCGACTTCTTTCTTTGGCGCTCTAAAAATCCAAGTCCAAACGGAAACGTAATCGGCTCGTGGTTTGCACGTTACATGAGAACGGTCGTTTCATGCTTCAATGAAATCAAATACGAGATAGGAGGCAAGAGAAGATGAAACATGCACTTTTATTCTTGAACTCGTATTAGGTTTTTTATACGCTCGATTGAATGATTATTGGGCGCGTCTTACGTGACTTGAGTAATATTCAAATGCTGCTTGTTCACCTCAATTACTCGATTGATCGTTCGCTTTGATCTTAACCGCTGATTTTTTGGTCATTCAGCATATTTTTATTCTCAAACTCTCAAATTGAGACTCTCTCCTTCTATTTTTCTCCCTATTTTGATTTTACGCGAATCATATACGACGGAATGCAAAGCCGACGAGCTTTTAAATGAAAAAAAAAAATATGCCGAATATATAATGGAATCAAAATACATGTTGGGCATCGATTAGACAATAGCAGAACCGTCTGGCAAAAGTTCCCCTCACCGAGTGCACATAGGTGTTGGACCGGATACGCACTAATGATGATGAATGTAGAAACAGGACCCGACGTTTGGACGAAGGGCCGGAGGGAGGGATCATGGATGAATAAACTTGCGCTTATATATGAATAAATAAATAAATAAATGCACCGGAATCAGGTTAAAAATGGGAAACGAGGCAAAGAGAAAAATTACAAATTCTAGAACAAATGAGATTTCTGATTGAATTCCCACAGTAAATAAATAAAATAAGAACGCCAATTAAATTTTCTATGCACATCGAATGATAATGATGAAGGTATTAAAAGCATTTCCATGCCATTTAAAAACATGAATTAATTAACCGAAGCGGTGCACCGAAGCGGCCCATTTAATATTCTCGCTTGTACTACAATTAAGAATGCTAAAGTACACCATCGAGCACCATTTTTTTTTCTCGAACGAAGATTTTTAAACTTTCCCATCAGAGAGTTGACACGACAAAAATTCTCGGGTACGTCAAGTTCAACTACGAAACGCAGAACGAGTGGAATCGATAAAAACAAATTCATCAAAAACATAAAAGCGGACGAAGAGTTGCAACACTTTTTGAAAAAATCGACCGGAGCCAGTTGCGTGTACGCTCGCCGCGTCGTTAAAAACGAATTATATTATTCTTCTCATTATTCTTCAATCTATTTGTTCCGAATATGTGAATGCGAAAGTCGTTAGCGATTTCGACTCGTTCTACGGTGTAGTTATCAATGTGATCGATTTCATGCATCGATTAACGTGTACGTTTTAACGATGCTTTGTGTCATCTCACAATATTTCGAATATTTTTGCAACGAACGAATAGTGTGCCCGTTTTTCACATTATGGACGAATATAATTTGCATTCATAAAAACTCGTCTCGTTCCGTGATAAAGGCAGAATTCAATATGAGGAGGCAGGTCCATGGTGCATTTACGGGGTTTCACGGATACACGAAGGCCAAACGATAATCGACGAGGCTTTGACACGTTCACGCGGACGCAGAGTTCACTGCAGTATTTGGGCGAAAGTCTAACGCGTCTCACGGCGGTTCTCGGAACCTCTCGTTGACACTCGATGGTACACGCATGCACGAGCAGCCTGATGATAATTCGTCACTCTCGATTCGAGATAATTATATCGTTTCATGATCATTCCGTCTTCGTCTGCCTCCCACTCTCTTTCTCGCTCCCTTGTGTAAGTCCATCACTAAGCATGCGCGTTTTAATTAACGCACAGCTCGATGGTCACGCCCAACAGTCGGATGATAATGGTTTCACGTTCGTGAAACGAATTGTACACGCACGATGGGGGAGTAAAAGTTGCCAAAAAGAGAATAAATTCGTCGTTGGTGGCAAGTGAATCGCGCGTAGAAACTTTCGATCGTAAACCTTCCCTCTTTTTTTCAAAGGAAACAGAGGGAAAAGGAAACTGAGAATACTTTAGGATGAGAGCAGCAGAGATTTCGTGTATTATGGCGGAGACACCATTAACGTTCTCTCCGGGCGCTATCCGTGCGATTCGTAGCTAAGGACCAGAGCCGCGCGCTCTTTATGAATAAACGATTTTTTATTCTGCTCGTAGCTCGTATTAAAATGGTGAGTGATTCTCTCCGCTGGTTGGGAGTCTCTCTGAGGAGGCATGAAGCAAAGATGAAAAAATATGATTTTTTTTATATAATCTGAATGCATGTGCTCGTGTATAATACGAACATGCACATCTTGTGGGAACAGAAGAGAAAGTTTCTCTCTTATACGTACGAGTTTTGCTAAGCTTCTTACCGCCAATGAGCTCGCTATATTTACGGTTTTACAAGAAAGTCGCGAGGAGGAAGAGAAGATGAGAATACTGCATAACGAATCCCAGTGGCAAGATAGTTAAGAAAGCTCTTAGATGCATGGGATGGTGGGAAAGTGAAATAGACAAACAGAGAGAATGGGTAAAAAAAAAGGAAGAGGAGACGTGAAAAGCTTCAGAAAAAGAGGTCGTAGACTGAAAGGTGCTTTTAACGTCGTTTCTTGTTCACCTGGGGCTCACTTCGTACCGTGAATCGACCCACAATAGAGACAGCAATTAACGCTCATGTCGACAGGGCGTAGATAGAAAAGAAGAGCGAGAAAAGCAGGAAAGAAGAGAATGAGAGAGAGAGGGAGGGAGACAAAACGCCACACACCTTTAAATCACCCACTTTTCTCTTAATAATTATTAACGGTCGACAAAAGCCGCGAATACAGGGACAATTAAGTAGGGAAGGTCGAGAGATGCCCCCGCTCGAATGTTTCTTTCCCGTGTTCTTTTGATACTTTTACCCTGAGGCTGGCCCGCACTCAGTTTATGACAATGCAAATATACACAGAGGATAAAAGGGACGTTTAACGCGCTTAAAAATTTTAATAATAATGGCTCAAGAGTGCGAAGAAAGCCTGGCTACCTGTGGCTTGTGAAAATGACGTAAAGAAAAAACGAAGCGAATCAACTAAGCACCGAAAGAACAGCGGATGAGTTTAGCGTGTATTTCAAATATTTTTTAACACTTTTAATTGAAATGCTCAATAATAATTGGCAATTCGCATCAATGACGCATTTAGAAAAACATTTTTGAATATCCTTCATGAAAAAACTCGATTAAATAGTAAAGTAATATGTGGAGAGTTAAAAGTTGTTAGAGCCTAGAAGAAATGCGTAAGTAATCGCTGTAACTTGATGATGTCGTCGTGGAAAAATAAAAAAAATTCTTTTTCCTCAATATAAACTGAGCAATATATACGACAATTATTAAATCTCGTTTTGGCGCATGGAAAAATGTGCCTGTTAACTTTCTACGCTGTTGTACATATTAATTTTTTTCCTCTTTACGCGCACGAGAGGCTAACCGCGAAGAATGTTTTCGTGGTCAACGACGGCGTACCGATCCAAAGAGCGCTGCTGAAAGATATCTTCACGGAAGGCATGAAAAACACGAAATTTAGAAAAAAAAATTTTAATTACATTTCGCTTGAAAATGTGTCGTCCGGAGATTCCATGGCCACGCTCTTCATTCTTTTTTTCTTTTTTTTCGGAAATCTCGAGGACGGGAAACGTTTCACGTGTTTGCTCATGGGATTGTAGCCTTGCTCCGCTGCTATTGCTGCTGCTGTATGTGCCTACAAATGTATACAGCTTCACCGCTGACTGTTGTGCGATTCTCGTCGCGCGGGTATATTCGCGACAACAGACAACCTCGAAGCAATTCCACGCAAAAAGCCGCCACGAGCGGCTTTGTTTTTTCTTCCTATTTTTATTTTTTCATTCTTTTCGTTGTTACCGAGAAGTCTTAGTCACCGTGTAGTCGTCGTCGTCGTCGTCGTCGTCGTTGTGGCCTAAACCCTAAGAGAAAGGGAGATACGAGACGATCCCACTATAGTCTGAAGTCGACGTCTTGAAAGCGAGTTTGAGTACGCGCTGAGAACGTCAAGTAGAGCTCTGTTCCGTGTTACATGAACCTGAGATTCGTATTATACGAAATACTCAGTGCTAATGCCCGTATATACGCGTTTCTCGAAACTAAAGACTTCTGGAATCGTCGAAACCTTTGAATTCGACGCTAATTTTCTCATTATTACAACCGTTACAACCAAATACCGAATGCGCCATGGATTTTCCAATAATATTCATTTTTATTCAGAACATATTTCGTCATACTTTCATCAGCACGCAGAAAAAAACAGGCAACGAATAATCGGTAACGTTTAAAAAAAAATCATAAAATCACGTTTGCGACGCACATAAAAAAAAGATTTTGAAATCATGCTCCCCATATATGTGTGCTCGAAAATGATTTTCCCATTTTCCAAAGCGCGTGAATTAACCGCTGGAGAAGTAATTTATAGAGTAATTTGTTTGTAAGCCTCCGATAAAGTGGGATATTCACAATTGAGGTGTATTTCAGCGTGAAATTTGGTAGATGGGTGAGAATCTAGAGGGTCGTAGCTATCAATGTCATTGGCGTGAAATTTCGTACACATAAGGGAACACGCAGGGGATCATTGCTCCGATCGTTCGTTTTGGTACTCAACGGAGATGCGATAGTTTCGTACGATGTCAAGCTCGTTACGAAACGATTAATTAGTGCAAAAGGTATCGCGAAAGCGTCTCTCCTCCTCCACCGGTAAGCAAGATAGGATCAAACGGGTTCGGTGTTGTCATGTAAATTTGCTGAGGTCGTAAACCAACGGCAACAGACGGAAGGGCTCGGGGTGGCAGAGAGAGAGAGAGAGAGAGAGAGAATGAGAGAGGGAGAGGGGCATTGAGCATTGTCTACCGAACGAGAGTGACGAGAACGCAAAAGGGGATGAGGAATATACGACAACGTCGTTGAGAGGTCGAATTCTAGGGAGGCGTTTCACCGTCCAGCTGAACTGTGACACTCTCGTGGTTTGGGTATAGCGATACGGTTCGATCGTCGAATCACATTGCTATTGATCTCGCTCCCTCTCCCTGCTCTCGCTCTTGCTCTGGGCCAGGAGCAATGCAGAGAATATCTCAGAGTCCCATGCTCGCATCTTGTTCCCGTTCCACTCACTCGATCAATCGTGAATTATCGTCAATTTATCAAGCTCCTTCATCGCCATTACGGCCAGCATATATCTCACATCGTTATCGCCTCCCAACGAAAGCTCCGTTCCCAGTGGCCGACTTACCAAACGGAAAATTTTTATTTTTACTCAGCGATATTCATTTCAATTTCAACACAGCTTTATCTCCATTACGTTTTTCAACGTTTTTAAAGAGATAAAGTCGAATTTATGTACGATATTCTACAGCACCATAACCAAATCTAGATAGGAGCATAAGAAATTTTAACTCTACTTTAACATACACATCGCAGAAATACCACTTTTATGTGTGGCCAGAAGAATTAATAAATCTTATCATATTCGTCATCGACTTTAGTTGAGCTTATTTTTGTTTTCATATCGTATAAAGATGAAATTCAAATGATGACATAATTTTTGAGGCTATTGCAGAAATTCCGATGTAAAAAATAGAGGAAAAATGTTCAAGTAGTCGAAATATGTTGGTCCGAATGAAAAAGATTTTGATGATTTTCACAATCGCACAATAATCACCATTTTGACGAAAACGTATCGAACGCTCAAAGCATGCTTCCGAATGCACGCGTGAACAGTAATCGATCCTCACCTGAAACAAATGAATAAAACAATGGATAAGTGAATCGTTGATAATAAGTGTAAATTCAACAAATATTTATATAATTTGATCATATAGATGTGAAAAAATAACGATTATTACGCGTTTCAAGTGTTCGGCTTTGCAGTGCGAAGCTTCAATTGGAGGAGCAATAAAACGATGTTATTAGTGTACTCGAAATAGCGTGCGACACGGACTTGTTCAAGTATAGTGTGTACGAAAAGAGGCGATCTACAGTGTGTAGAATCAAATCGTACTCGCTCGTTGAGTTGCTCGTGCCCCGCGCGCCTCATTGCACTTTACGGTCCGTTTAACCGAAAACGTTGGCCGAAAGTGGAATTCGATTCGTGCCACGTTTCCGGTGAGTACGGGGAATACGTTCGAAAAAGCGGGAGATTCTCGGCGAGTTTCGTGGCCGAATGCTCCATGCATCGTACACGATTTTCGTTCGAGGGAGGTACTAATGCGCGACCGACAGGACATTTCGATCGTTCTATCAGAATCGAGACTCGAGAGGGCTTCACAGCTGATGAAACTAGCGGGTCAATCAGTTATTGTGACTCGCGTTCAACATGGTGCAGTCCTAATAATATATCATTTGTTGAGAATTTCAAAACTCCTTTTGACTCTTTTTCGGTTTATCAAAACTACAAAATCGATCGAAATAAGCCGAGGCAGAAAATAGCGTTTTCGTCTGCACTGATTGCATCAGAAATATTGAAATTGAATTGAAAAAATGTATTTGCAAGATCTGAGGAGATGGAACGACTGTGAATTTCATACGCTTACAAAGTGCCCGTAGCATATTATGAAGAAAAATAAATAAATGACACTGAAACTTCGTGAAATAAAAAATTGGTCAATTAAAAATGTTTTTTTCGTTTATTTCGTTGGACTGGAACGCGTTGCAAATTTCAGCGTCGTTCAAATAAGCCAGTTTTGTGACAGGGATTCTCTATAGAAACGAGCTGAGTTGTCAGCACCGATGACAGTGCACCATCAACCAAAGCGAGCACCGATATATCGTTAGATTCTAAAGAGAGAGACTCGCTCGTATAGCTAACCGTGAAAACGACTGTTGCTGGATGGACGTTGGTGCAGCACGTGTGACGTTAAGGTAGCAAAACAGTTGAGTTTCATTCAATGTTCTTTATCTGATGAATATGTACACACATCGGTAGTGTAGATTTAATATTTAATACGCTGTAAAGTTGCAACGTGTAGTCCATAACTTTAGTGCCACGGAGTGTATAAATCAGAGACGATATAAGCCGAGAGACTGTACAAATGCAACTCACTTCGCTACTTATTACGTGTAATATAGAGTTCTGTTGCTCGCCTTATTTTCTCTCTCTCTCTTTCCCTTTGAAAAAGATCGCGATTAAGGTGGTTATACGTATGCCTACGCGGTTGCCAGTGTGGCGTGCCGAATCGATTTCGTAAAAGCTCCCACCTTTTTCTTCTCCGTCTGCTCTCGTTCTCGTCCGGAGTACGTGCACTCATACGTATATACAAAATGCACATGTGCTGCGATCGATATGCCGAGGAAAAGAGAAGAAGAGAGAGAGAGCGAGAGGCCGAGAATCCGTATGCAACGAGAAAGGAAAGTTCCGCGAACGAAACGAGCTGCTACATGTACAAATGTGCAAGTAATAGATATATAAGCTCCAATAGAACGTGATTAGCTTTAGAATAAATAGTAAAGGAAAATTGATTCGACATCGGGCTCCGCGAGGTATCCACACCCAGAGAATAATGGAGTTTAAATCAAACTCCGCATAACAAAGTGTTTTTACGGGCACAAAGAAAATGTATAATATCATAAAAACAATTTCATTTTATTTTCAGAATATATAAAGTTATTCAGGCAACTATTTGAAAGGAATGAGAACGAGGAATCCGAGCAAATGAAATTGGATGAAAATTCGCGGGGGAGCACCGTCCTCAGCGTAACTAATACGAGTACGAAATTGCAGATGACTGCGAGATAAAAGAGAATAAATCGAGAATCGTCGATGAGGTGCTTGAACTCGGGGCTCCCCCGTTACGCAAGCTTTTCTCCATCTCTCTCCATCTTTAGATATGTGTGTGCGCGCGCGGGGTGCAACTCGCGAGAAGTGCCTTACGACAACTCGGCAATGGCGCGAGACTGGTACACGAGAAAAGGAGAGGAAGCGAGGCACGACGCACGATGGCAAGAAGCTTAGGTGGCACAGCTGCATTTGTAAACACGTACGCATATATAAACAGACAAGTTTAACTGTCTGGTGCATGTAATGCCCGGATCGTCGTCATCGTCCTCGTGTTCTTCTCGCTTGTAGTTGATCTTGCTCGAGTGTCACGTAGCCATCAACGATTGAGCCATGCAGCAGCGCGAGCGCGAGCGCCAGCATAATATGCCGCACCGAGAGGGATGACGCAGACGCGTCAATTTTCATCTTTCCAATATATCTCGCCTGTTCGTGTGTGCGCACAGTGCACGCACGACCAGCAGCAACGCGCCAGCAGCGAAATAAATATTGTTCATGATCCTGGCGTGGACGTTACGCAGCAGCATCTCAGATGCATCGACATAAGCGACGATGCGACGACGATTGATCGAGCACTTCGTACATTGAACTTTCACCTGATCCCACGATAAATTAATCCCACGCTCTCATAAACGAATTCGAGGAAAATTTTAACACATATGACACACAGAGACATCTGACATCGGTGTACATACGAGAGTGTGTATTAAGGTTGATACGAGGAGGAAATAACGAGAGGCCAAAACGGGAGCAACCGGCGTTCAAATAAAAATGCGCATATATATTCGTTCTTCATTAATTTATCCCACTTAAAATTCTACTCCATGAGGAAGCAATAATTTGAGAAAATACCCTGTGGAGCTTATGCAGCAAGAGATTCTTCAACGAGATAACGAATCGATGTTTTTATGGTTCGCGTTATTATTATTATTATTAGGAGTACATACAACGACTGTTTGTATGATTTGAAGAATAATAAGACGCAACGTATATGCAAGGATTAAATGGAACGCATAGGCACACGCGTATTTCGCGTCATTAATAACAGACTCATTTGTTCCGCGGATACGATGAGAAAATATAGCGAGATCATCGATGCATAACGTTTCAAAAGGATCAGGAATAGTAATTAATTATTCTGATTAAGTCAATCAATTAAGGCAAAGTAGATGTTATTTTTTTTCGTATTATTCAATGATCTCGAAGCAAAGGAATATTACGTCACGGCTTGTTTTATGTATACGAAGGCGGATTATGATAGTTTTTTTAATACAATCCGCTGACTGATACGATTATTAAATGCGATTAAGACGGAGGGATCGGGAGATTTTTTTATCGAGCTCGCGAAACTGAGGTACAATTAACATTTCTTTGACGGTAAATAACATGAAATTTTCATTTTAATGATACATGGCATGATTTCCTTCAATGATTCAATTGGAAATGGCTCCCGAGCACGTTTCTGTGCTCGCATAATGATACTCGATTTAATATGGATGTATTTTTATTATATTTTGAAACACTTCACGCGCTCGTTCGCTTGCAATTTACTCAAATTGGGTCAGTCCTTACGAAAGAGAAAATGAGAGAAGGGAGAATAAAGAGAGGCCGGTCAGGAACACGTCCGGTCGGACTACCTTAAGAGAATAAGAATTACGATAAAAAGGGTTTACGCCCAATGCCGCGCTCCACGATGGGACAATGGTGAAGCGACGTGTGCATCGTAGTGCATCGTCAAAGTGCGGGCGCACCTTCGCGAGAGGAGAAGCACGAGGAACGATGACACCGACGACCCAACTCCAACAATGGACATCCCTCCCGCTCTTTATCTCTCGTTGCGTCACGGATCATGAGGAGAAAAAACAGCAACGACTTAAACAACGAACGCTACAAACGATAAGTTTGCACATGGACCATTAAAATTCAGAGAACGAAGCTCTTCCGTTCGGACGCACGCCGTTAAATAAATCAATGAAGGCGGCCTGACCCGTAGTGGCATAGAGCGTGCGCGTTTCCGTGCTCCAGCGAGCATAACATAGCCCATAATAATGTAATACGTACATGTATATATAATAAATATGTCGACTCGTCCGCTGGAACCGTTAGTGCTTCGTCGCACCAAACTTTGATTTTTTTTCTTTCACTCGGTACGAAATTTCTTTAGAGCCAAAAGTACAACGAAAGCGCCCGTCGATCCCTCGTTATTCTTCTGACTTTCGACGAGGTTCCCGATCACACGAATGATCCTTTAAATTTCAGAACGACTTCCTTGTTCGACGATCTCTTGATGTGAAAGTCGTTCGAGTTGAATATTAACCGTAGTTAAATAGATTGGCAAGCAAATTAAATCGCATAAGGTTTTCGGTTACCCTTGATACGTGCGCGATCGTCGTCTTTGAATGTTCATGAAAAAATATATATATGTTTGGGCGCAACATAACAATGGTCCAAGATAACGGAGATTTAAATGATTAATTCATCAAACATTTGCGGCTAATTCACATTTAAAACGCCCGGCCAAAATAGCGTGTTAATAATACAACATAAACTAGTCTCTCATGTTACACCAATTAAGCTGAGTAGTATCTGAGAAAAGCGTAATCAGCAAGGTCTTTGTTTCGGTTTGCTGAAGCGCTCGCGCGGCCGGGAGGGGGGTGGGGGGGCGGGATGATAAAGAGTTTATTCGCATGAGAGAGCGAATACTATTGCGATTGGCCTCTTGGTTTCACTCTGTATTCTTATCGGACGCGATCCGTAATACCGTAAAACGTGTACGCGCGCCATCCCGAGGAAGAGAATAGAATAGAGAGAGAGAGAGAGAGAGGGTGAGAGTGAAAGAACAAAAGATGAAGCGGGCACAGTCGAGTCGTAACGAGGCTCAACCGCCTGCAATTACAAGCGTTTCATGTACGTGGAAGCGAGCGCGAGGTTGAACGGACAGGGCCTGTGTATGAAATGCGCCAACTGGACCCAGTTCTGCGGTGTATCGTATTACCCGAGTGGCGTACATAGCGCGCACAACCGGTTAAGGTAACATGCACCCCGAAAGCTCTGGATCCTTTGTTTCTTCATTTATAACGGCAAGGAGAGAGAGGAGCGGGTTGAGCAGAGCCGCTAGCGTATAATGCAGATATGGGAGAAATGGTCCGAGGCAGAGGGCAACGTTGACTCGCGGTAGGACGGAGGGTGCGAGTTCTGTTTCCGCGTTGCGTGACGCTTATTATCCACCCGTTTTATCCCCGCTTTCTCTTATTTTGCTACCTTTTTTCCACGATTTCTTCCACGCTCGTTCTCCACTTCCTGCTCCATTCGCTTCTCTTTCTCGATATCTTCAGTGGAATTCTCGACCATCGGTATACTCTCGGCGCGGATGGAATAAGCTCAATGAGAGCTCGTTAATAGGCGAGCGTTAAATACTCAACTGTGCTACGGAATATAATTGACAGATTCAACTATGAAAATCCGTGCTTTAGGATGTGAACGCGTGCGTGTACGAATGTATCAAACTGTGGAGCTGCAATGCCATTAATTCACTTTGCTGATACTGGAGTTTCATGAACGTTTGGAAACTTTGTTTCGACATGTAGACGAGGAGCAGCTCTACACTTAGCCCGCCCTGATCCGACGAAGGTCTAGCATATAATCTCTTTCGCTTGGATGTGTCCACTACTGCGGTTACACCGCTCGCGCATGTATAGCTACAAGGAAACTATCAGCGTCCTACCTCTGTCATCAAATCAGACACAAATCGTTAGTTGGTGCATGGGCAGCACGTGGGGGGACCGGGACGCGTAACACACTCAACTTCCGCGATTATGGAGCTACGTGTGTACGTGTGTGTGTGCGTGCGTGTGTGTGTGTGTGGGTGGGTGGGTTCAGACGTCAAAAGCCAGTGAATTTCGTGCCAGCGGACTTATCACTGTGGTTCAAAGTTTCTGGACACTGCGGTAACTAATTTTGGTGACGAATTTAGCGTGTCTAAAACGCGAATAATACATCCCGTTCTATGTATGCGGGAGGAAGGGCTGCACGGCGAGGAAAGTATATGGACGCAGGAAGTGTGTACGTGGCAAGAATGCGAAACGTGTTGAGATGAATGAGGTCACGGAGGGTGAGCTGCCAGGGTTATTCGGGTTAATGCAATTTTTTTCTCCGCGTGTCTGCTTTTTTTTTCTACTTGTACGCGGAAACGCGTCTGGTTCAAAGATGTTGGACACGACACATGGAGCAATGCGCAAAATGGCACGCACACGGTACCCGCGAACCTCCCGAAAAGTGGACGCACACAAAAGGTAACGAGATTCAGTTCTATTGGTGGTTGTTTTTTCGTTTTTTACCGGTCCACTCTCGCATCTATTTTTTCGTACAACACTTCAGGAAAGCGAGCGAAAGAGGCAGTCGTATATACTCATTGTTCCGAGGGCCTCGTATGCATATGGATGTATGCATTCCGACTCGAGCTACGCGGGGAACTCGAGAATGAGAAATGTGGCGAAAAAAAGAAAAGGAAAAACAACTACGCAAACACGTTTTAAGGAAAATGGAGGAGAGTTAACACACGCAGACAACTCGCAATGCAATGCGCAATAACGAAGAAAAGGAATTGCACGAGTATGGTAGGGCCAAGGTGACATGCGAAACTGTTGATCCGTGACGAGATAGAATTACCGCTCAAGGGTGGACGCGGCGAAAGCTTCGTAAATGTCTCTCGGCTTTTTATTTTCGAATCCGCAACTTCCAATGCGCGCGCAAAGTACAAGTCGATGAAATTCCGAGATCCGAGATTAAAAATTTACGAGCTGATTGACATGCGCGGTCTCTCCGAGTTTGATTAACAGTTTTCATAAAAAATTCCACGACGACGGAAAAATATATTCGTTTGGAGAAAAAAAAACCTGATGATATATAAAAGGAGAAAAATAATTCAAGAACCGAAATTATCGACCACGACTAATTCCGTCCATATTTTGATGCTGAACGTGGACCATCATAGACACGAATGCGAGTTTCTCTAGTCCGGTTGGAAAGTGACTTGGATTTATTGACGCAAGTCTATTAGTCATTGCGAGGTAGCAACGGATCCAGAATTTCTTCTACAGCTGAACGCTGCAGCTATTAATCTGCTTTCGTTGCAAACTGGCGATGCGAAAATCACTAAAATGATATGAACGTTGAATGTTACAATTAATTTCAAGGCCCTGTTATCCAAGGGTGTGAAAGAACATCGCAGCCAACGTGTAATTGCGAATTGGATTATTATCAAGCAATTGAGATTAGATGAAAGTGCAATGGACTGAAGATGCGTGCGAGACTAAAGAGGATTATCGTTTACGGGCTGAGAGGCCTCCTAACACGAATTGCAATCGCTGTATATACGTAAGCCGCGCTTGCAATATCCATAAGTCGAGGAGTAAGTGCAAAATTAGCTCTGTTAATTATTGCTTAGACTTACGTAGAGTGAGAGGAGTTTGTGATTCCGGAAAGCGTTGTGAGCTCACGGGCGTCATTGGGTGTTGGAAATTATATGAGACGCGGTCTCTAACGTTGGCAAACATACGTACTGTTCGTTCTCTCTATTCTCAGCTCTCTCGCTCATACAAGTTTGATGCACGCGCAAACTATGCGTGAATTCGATTTGCGATAGGACGCCCCGGTCACGACCGGGGCTGCGCATCGTACGCTGGATGGAATTAGAAGGAACCGCCTGCAGCTAATAATCGTGATAATCGCTCACCATTAATACCTGAATAGCAGCACCACTCGATATGCCAGCCATTAGAGGGCAAGAGAGAGAGAGAGAGAGGAAGAAAAGTAAATAAAAGAAGAGACAAAAAGGAAACGAATGGTGCCTGCGGCGAGAATTTGCCTCTCGTATATGTTGCAAAATTTAAGACGCCTACCCGCCAAGTTGGGCTGCTACTTGCGCACAGAGACGATGAGAAAAAGAGAAAAGAGAAGGAAGCCCCTCGCGTCAGCCGAGCAGCCAGGATTCCCGCCGGTTTTCTTACGCGAGCGACAATTCTCGGGAGTGACTTAACAAACCACCACCACCACCGGAGGCCAACGGGGCTATATAATATAAAACCGGGAGATGGAGAACGATGAAATCCAAGAGCGTAACCGATCGGGAGCGACCACCTCGAAACTCGCTCGCTCCTCTTCGCATCTTCCCATAGCACTCGCCTCTTCTTTCGGAAACTTTAAACCGAAACACCTGATGTGCATCGGAGTACCGCGAATGAATAAAATGTCCTCATGGGCTTGGCCAAATGATAGCACTGTAAACACCAACTCGAGAAAGCACGAATTTACGGTAAGCGAATTTTCGAATTGAAAAATACCTTCGAAACTCTAAACAATAATAGAATTGTTATAAACAGTCTCGATACACTTTTTTCAAAACTCTCAAAAATTGAAAAAAAAAAAAATCAAAACAGGGTCCGCTATTTAGACAAAAGTGCAATGGGAATAAAAAAATTATCGGGCTCAATTTACCATCAAAACTCACAGGAGTTGTTTGAACAACATTATTTTTTCCAATTTCCCTGCTCCCCCAACCCACAATTCTTCGAACTGAGACTTCTCGCACCGGAGGCGTAATGCGATGTACAGATTTCCATGGACGCGTGATGATTACGCCAATGGAAATAGCAGAGTGGATACCTGGACTGACTTGTATATCGCGCTGTATATAAACGGGAGAACGCACAAGTCGGTGGTGTGTACGCAAAGAAACATGGATGAGTGAAACAGTCGAGACACACACACACACGTGTATAATGGTCTCGGGCTGAAAGAACGGAAGGGAGAAAACTTGAGAAACCACGTGACCCGGCGGGAGCCAGGAGGTCAGAGAACCCCTGGTGATTCTCTTTGCAGACGGGCACAATTATATCGCCGTGACCGTCCAAGGGTATGAGTGTACATAGTATAGTTTAATAGTTGGACGTGGGCGGATAAGAGTTGTGTTGGGTGACCGTGGGGGTTGCCAGAAGGTTCTCGCCGAGCAAAAGTAGGTGCCTCCGCCCTTCCGCCCGGACCCCTTGGTCTTGCGCGCCTAGAATGCAACGCCAGGATGCATGCCAGGATGCTTCACGTTTTACACGGTACGCTTGGCACGAAGAAGACGAAGAAGAAGAAGAAAGAGGAGGAGGAGGAGGAGGAGGAGGAGGAGGAGGAGGAGGAAGGAAGGAAGGAAGGTTAGCAGAAGCTACAGCAGAGCAGTAGGAGAATGCAGGCCGCTGACACCACATACGTAATACACGAGATAAGGTGAAGGGGAGGGTCACGGCATGTGTATATACTGAGGAGTGGAATCTGGACCCGCACGGCGAAAAAAGCAAGCGTGGGGGGGGGGGGGGGGGTCTTGGATAAGGTAAAGAGTAGAGAAAGAAAAGGAATTAGAAAGAGATGCGAATGAGTCACAGACCAACAGGAAAGCGAGAGAAGGAGAGAAAAGTGCAAGCAGCGAGAGGGCCTGCTCCCTTGCTGGTTATATCGCATGTGCACGGACGGAGAAGCAAGCGAGCTGCTCGGTGCATCGACCATGTCTGCCATGCTTTTATACAACGTCACACATATACACACTCATATTACACACACACAGACACACACCCACACACGGGATGTACTATGCCAACTCGATCGAAGATCCTAAGATGTTGCAATCCGATCTATCGCTTCATCGAGTGGCCATTCAACGTCAAAGACAAGAGCTTAGGATACTTGGGGGAAAAAAAACAATTCCAATGATTACTCGACGAAAAATTGTCCGCTAACCGTGTAAGCTAGAAACTTTGAAATCTTCATTCAAATTTGACTCAGGATGCAATATTTTTATCAGCAATGCACACGTGGGCGTGTGCTCGTACACAAACCTGCGAATTTATGCCTGTCAACGTTCATCACGCGAAAGCGCATGGAACAACTATGCGCTCACCTGCACATATATAAACTTGCTTGTGAAAGAATAGAGACAGAGGGGAACCAGAGCGGTTAAGTAGACGTTCAGCATGCACACCGATACGGCGCTGGCTCTAGGTCGTCGCTGGAGTCTTAAGCAAAATGCACATGCCTTTGTATACATAGATAGTTTAGCACGACGCGAAGTGAGGCTAAATGCATGTTGCTTGGCCTCGAGACTCTACGCTGTTGATACCAAGGATAGCAAGCACCGTAGTCCAACCGAGTTAACGCAGACAGTCTTTGCTCTTTCTCTCTCTCATGATCGTACCAAGATTCAACTATTCTAGGGTCAGTTGCGTTATGTCAAGTGACGTTAACCTCTAACCGTGTACATTGGTATACACACGTTCCGAAAGTCTCGGTTCACTTACACCTGCTGAAGTGGCTCCCCTATTCTAGAAACTCTAGACGCGAATGCCCTTGTGCATGCGGTTTTTCTCCATGCTCCGGAAAATGTTTCATAATAAATGTTAAAGAAAAGGACTGCTGCAAAAGTGGAACTTTTATTCTGAGTTCTTCTCCCATACTTGAGTCTTTATCCATTCGGAGGTTAGATGAAGAGTTGCAAATAAAATGAAAGTTTGTGTATAACAGTATTTCCTCGAAGAAATCTGTTCAAAGGCTTAGGTCGCTGCAAGTTTCATGATCAAACGATAAAACCGTAAGGAGTGATACTGAATTACAGAATTATCGGGGTATGCTGTCTATGTAAGAAATGACGCGGTATTATATAAGAAAAAGTTGGTATACGAATGGGGAACGAAAAGCACTCGCAAGCCAGTGAATGTATTTTACGAAATCTCCGATCGAGTAATTTATCCTCGGATTCGGTCTTACTCGATATGATCGAAACTTTGGTTAATCTCTGACTTTTCGGGAACAGCAGGAGAAATATGGCTCGGTAAGTATTCGGGCAAAGTTACTGATTCACTACGCTTGAGTTCACTCAAATGCGCCACAGTAGTTTGGCATCTTTCTCGAGCATCTTTAATGCATATAGATGCGGGGGGACGATGCTTCCGCAGTCGGAGACCATCAAGCCCAGCGATTTATCCAATAAATATACTCCAATGAATACGATGAATATCGAGGACTGGGACTCTATCTCAGCTTATTCGCATGTATCTGTGTCATCTAAAATCAATATTTTGCTTCCGGGTACCTGCTATTGCGAATTTCTAAAGCATTCGATCCTAGAGAGAGAGAATTTCGGATAGAAATACACACGGATACGCAAATTACTCTTTTATACTCTCTCTCTTCTCTTCCCTTTGCAACTCTCCTTCCCTCTTCCCCCTTCTCGCTCTTGCATGGTATGCAATCCTCGTGCAATTGGACCGATATCCGATTGACCACCATGCCGCAGTGCAGCTCCCATACTCATCAGAGGTGCATAGTTTTCTGTGTATGTACTTCAGATGAACAAGCTAGAGAAATATAATCGTACAATGGCAGATTGATATGGGAATATACGGACATGCATGTATGTGATAAAAAGGTATGCAGGCGACATATTCCGGGTATAACATCGTCATGTAACGATGGTAACGTTCCTACATGTCGTTCCTATGTTGATATTGTTCTCGTCGAAAATTGAGATATCCTCTGGTACGAGTTATATTAGTACCCTGGCGAACAAACGGTGTCATCAGAGAATTTGAAACAAGCGTTTCCCTCGCACCTTCGGAGGCATTCGACCATGTGTACAGCAGCGTTCAAGCGGCGTGTATCACCCAATAGGTACAGAGCACGAAAACAGATACTGCACGAAGGTCGAACGACGCTATATTTTCGATCAATTGAACAAGGATATAGTTTTCGAGTTTCAACGGATTTCTCCGTAACGGTTAAAGATAATTGAATATTTTCGACGGACGTTCAATCAACGGGAAATCATCTTCACCATATCGCGAGTCCTGGGTAGAGTTACAAAAGCAATGTTCGGTTCTCGTCAACCGTTGGACTTATTGGATGTTCTATGAAAGCTGTGGTTCCGAATAAATATATATTTCATAACTAGCTTGTATTCGAATATTATATTTCGTTAATCGAATTAACCGAAACATGAAAAATCTCAAAATTTTGTATGAAAAGTCGTGCACGAGGTATCTGAGAAAAAGTTTGTTCGCGGCAAGGGCAATCAACGACACGAGCACACGGTACGAGCGAAAGTCCTGCGGGATATAGAATTTTAGTTCGTGTTACGCTATATGGAGGACATAAGGGAGGAGGCGGGGCACAGAGCCACGCGAATGCTGTGCCATGTAGCACTATAAATTCCGTTTCTAACGCGGCATAACGTAACTCGCCCACTTTAATACGCAATAAGCATTGCTCTCCTCTGCTCGGCTCGCCTCCCGTTCCCTTCTGGCTATGCTCTAGTATCCGTCCTTGCCTTATGCTACACACGAATCCGCAGAATGTGCAGCACAGGGAGTGCGAGGCTGCTTTCATGTATAGGGTGTTTAGAAAACTCTCTGCGGACCTTCATTCATCGTGAAATGCTAGAAACGGAGTTCCTGCTTCGTCACTTATTTAGGAGTGCAGCATTTATTGAGACATTGATTGGATCGGGGTGCAGAAGTCGCTACGACGATAGAGCACGCCCTCGTGGAACGAGCTGAGCGCTCTTCCCCCTCCGTCGCCATGTTTTGTCGATCGGCGCACCGGCGATTGGGAATAATAACTTGAAGGCTGTTCGAACAGTATTCCCACAGTATAAAATGTCCTGGAACGCGTCGGCTCGAAATTTCAAGACCGCAACTAATCGCCCCCGAAGATATGACGCGGGTATCGTAGCTCTCCCTGTATAAATCCCCACTCACACGGGCATTTATATATATACACCATGAAATCCTCATGCGTTCTCTCGCGACGAGATATAATTCAGAACAAATGGCTAGACAACGAGGCCGCAGCGTTCTCGCCCGCGAATTTATCTCGTCGGTGGTGCTCCGTTGCGTGAACGGAGTCCTCGCTCCAACGCTGGAGAAATGACGCTCTTGGCTTTACAACCGCGAGTACGCGAGGCGTGCACTCTGTCTATCTACGAGAGCATATGCACGTCAACGTGTGCGCGGGCGAGTAGCGTGCACAAGCGTCGGTATTGTCCGCGGCGGGCGATATAACGAAGCGCGAACCGGAGTTGAGAGAATGAGAGCGTCACAGGCGAAGGGGAAATAAGAAAGAATATTCGGAGGAGCAGGTGCAGCACATTTACAATCTTCACATCTGAGGTGAGATTCAAATTTGGAATTTCCATCATATTATTTTCGCGAGTTTCTATTCTGCCTCGAGTATTAAATCTGATTGTTACTCCTAGAAAACATTCGCAATCGACTCGAAATTGGCCAAACCTGAGCCACATTTGGCCGCGATGCTAAGCCCATTGGGGATGTTTTCTCGAGTACTTCTATGACGTTAATTGAACTATCAAACACTATAAGTACCTGAAATAACGATCTACGGTACACAGAAGACGTTGAAACCTAAACCTCAACGAATAACTGAATGAAAAAGTTGCAATCGACTATCGAAAAGGAATGCTCCAGAGTATACTACGAAGTGATGCATAAAAATAGATATACAGGTAAGGAGAAGATTAAGAGCGATGAAAAACTGACGCACCAAACTTTTTCAGTGTATAAACCATGCCGGAGAGGCATTGGCTTAGCATGAGGAGGAAATCTCAAGGGAGGTCGATAGATTAGGGAGATATAAACGATAGACTCGTTACTTCGCTAGCGCGTCAGCATTTCTGGTTGACTATACGCTAGAGAATCAGAAGAGAAGTTCTCTCGTTCGTTGCTGCGAAACTACGAACTCGTGCACAATTTGCAATCGAGACCAAAAGAGGTATTAGCATACGCGGTGAACACTTTAACCGCATTATACAACATATATATACGTATGTACGTTGAGGGATATATTCTGCAACGTTCTTAGCTCGTGAGAGTCGCCGCATTTTCCAACTTGTGCGTGCGCGGGAGAAGCCGAGGGTGGCGCGCAGCTGCGTTGTGGGGGAGCAGCCTGCCCCTTTTTGTGAGTACACGTCCGGTAACCCGCAATTATTTAACCAACGAAAAAATAAAAACCCGAAGCCGGACCAGTATTAGAGGTGGAAGCAGGCACCGACGGCGATGTTTATGCTCCGAGCTTTCTCGCAAGCTATATTACGTATTCAGCAACGGACAAACGTCACGCGAAGATCATCATATTTCGAGCCCATATCTACAGTGTACTCGAGAAATAGCGAGACTCTTGAGGGCGCTCAACACGCCGCAGTCGAGTTCGACGAACAGGAATGAAAAATAATGGCAGTTAATGCACTGTTTGCTTCGAGTATACTGCGATAAATAATTGTACTAAACAATTTTTTTTAAAAAGAATGAAAAAAAAAGAATTTAATCAAACACGAGAAATAAACAAACGTTTCACCCTCAACCCATTCCTCGGAATATTGCATTCTAAAGTTACCAGATATAACTCGAAATACACAAAATGACGTTTCCAATACGTTGGAGTCCAACGAAATAATATATATATATAAAAAAGCTCTCCGATAATTCTAGTAGTTGTCCAATTTCGTTGCCTGCTGCCGAATTAGCAGTTTGTAGTTTTTCAACCTTCACAGATGCTTCGTGAAATGAACAATTGGCGAATTACGAATTTTTTTTTCCTTCGTTTCGTTGGACTCCAACGTTGCAAACCTCAGCGCCGTAAATAAACTTAGCATACGGAAATAACTTTTGGAATAATCATTTTTTGCTAATTACCTGATCGACTGCGGTATCAGTAAATTGCTGAATTGTCGCATTGTTTTGTCAATCGAAATAACAGTATTTTGAGTGAGCCTCGTGAATATTAGAAATGGCATATTAAATCTGCAATATCGGGCTTTGACTACTTCTGTTCGGGTGAACTGATGCAATCGAGTGCTCGTTAAGCACGCGGTTTACCGACATAGTTCGTTACGATCTCCGCACCAAAGGGTGGAATAGAGTTAAATTATACAACTGTACATATAAAAACGAATAGTAGATCAAATGAAACAATCGATAACGAAAAGGGCTTATGGGACATGAATTGAGGCGGAATGCGATTCAAGTTTCGGCCTTTTGGTCTTTAGCGTTACTTATTTTCACACGTAATACGTGTGTTGTATACGCAAGCAGCATGCACCTACTCGCGGATTTGCCGCATTGCTGCGGATGGACGAGAAACGGGAAGGAGAACGGGGGTGTGCGCGCGGCCGGACTATAATCTGGTGAATATTAATCGGTGTCCAGTGTGGATTCACACTTCCGCCGCACGTAAATACACGATTGTAGGCGAGTTCAGAGACGAAAATAGCCAGAGGTGACGGAAAATGCGTTTGTTGTTGCCCGTACGATTGAGAACAACGTCGAAATTTTCAAATTAAGCCATAATGGATTGACATTTTACGGGCGGTTTGGAAAGCGAGCGGGAGAGAGACAGAGAGAAACTCAATTTCATCAGTATGGACCGAACCCCACCGTTTAAATTTGTTATCAATTAGTTCATCATGCGCACAGGTCGAAGTAAATTCGAGTTCAATTCTCGTTCCACAACTTTTGATTGTCGTATACAGTTATCAGTTTTCGTCGGTCCTCGGAGGCCCTTTTCCATATCTACTAATGTACACCGCCGCAGAATGAGACCAATGACAATAAATTACACTAATATCTGAATACACAAACGCGCCCAGAACGTTAAGGCTCTATGCTGGGTTCTCCACTTTACTCTCCGAACCTCTCTCTCTCTCTCTCTCTCTCTCTCTCTCTCTCTCTCTCTCTCTCTCTCTCTCTCTTTCTCTTCGCGTCCCTCGCGCGAATAAAATCATGACGATATAATGACGACGACGATGATAATGATGGGCGCTCAGGCCTAACCCGTATCCGCATCTCGCTACAAGATTATGCTCATATACAAGGTGTCCCACCACCGATCGTCAGTCTTGTAAACTTCTAGCCTCAACCGGTATCGAGATATAACGACGGGTAGAGATACAATAAAATCGACGCTGAACCCATTTGTGTTGGATTTTCGGTATCTTTCGTTGACCGAACGATACCGAAGCTCTCGACACCGCGAATACTTTTCTGAAGGGATTTACGGTTGTGAGGTATGCGACAGGACACCCGATATAGCGAGTTAGGCGAATAAATATATAGTTGCTAAAAACGCCGCATGCGTATCCAAGTTTGTCGTTCGTTTCTATACGGAGGACTCGCGGGTTCATGCTTCTTCTGCGGTGGTAGTCTTCGCGAAGGCGCCGTGTACATTTTATGCATATACAGCGGGAGGGAGCGCGGGTGTGTAGTCAGAGTACCGCAGAGATCTCCGGTCCGATTTTTTTTCTCTCGTTATCGTGGTGCAACCATCATTTCTCGTATAGAGAGAAGAAGAGGGGCGAGGAGGCGGACACAGGGAGGAAAATTATCACGCAACCTCTCGCCCGCCGTTGTATCCTCGCTGCTTTTCTATATGAACAGCTTTGATTTTCAAACGGTGTGTTGGGCTTTTGAATTCAGAAAAAGATCAATCTCAATGAAGGAAAATCGGATTTTGCATTTTAACACGCGTATAAATAACATTGGGCATAATTGAGCTCTGGAAAAGTGTAAATAAATCATAAAATCATATCGTTGTGCGTTGATACGTCGCGTTGAAATTCGATCATAACGACGTGAATTCATTCAAGTTAGTGCGGCGTTGCTGTTTTCGTTGACCATAACGGAGATATTTCGTAAATGAAAAGCACCGAAAGAAAGACTCGAGTTGGAGAGAAATCACATTGAGGGCCCATAAATAGATTACAGCCCAAGAGGGTAGAAGTTCGTAGTTGTGTAGCACCAACGAAAATATATAGAGACGCGTATTTGTGAGTGGATTTTCTCGATACACAAGTTGGACAATTTTCTCACCCAGCGTTGCGGAGTGATGTTGTGCTGAAGCTTATGCGATCTTCTCCCGTTAATCGGCTACCAAAAGCTTTGGAGAGGAATAGTGGATTTTCGGGAGACTCAATCCCTCGTAAAGTCACGACGATGACGACTATCGTGCAGTCGAGAGCGGAAGCGAGGGAGATAAGAGAGAGAGAGAGAGAGAGAGAGAGAGAGAGAGAGAGAGAGAGAGAGAGAGAGAGAGATCTTGTTACCAGGTGAGTGGAATGTAAACAGAGATGGGAAAAAGTTAAAGGTATTAACTATCCTATCACAGAAGAGAGTGATGCGTATATATAATAATGCATAGGAACGCGACTCCAGCACGTGGGCACAAAATATTTGGCAAAAGCTGCCTGCAGATTCAACGCCTGAAGCAAAACTTTTGCCTGTATTCCCGGGCTATTCTCGCTTTTGTTATTTCCCTAAAATATATCGAGAGAAGGGAGAAATAGAAGGAGCTTGAGTGCGGAGGAAAACCAGAGACGGAGAAATTAGGGATGCTCGGTGCTGGGCGTGTTAATACAAGTGCTGGTAGTGCTGATGTCCCATCAGGATCTGGGGAATTGGAAGACTCATTTGTGAAATTACGTGGGCGACCGCGTCGCGTAATACCAGTACTATGTTTGAGCCCGAGTCTTCGTATTAGAAAGATTCACAAGGGTATATAAGAGAATGGGGAAAAAAGGAGAAAGTGTATTTCTGTATATCCGTACCTCAAACTCTTTTACGCAGTTCTGATACACCAAAGTGCGTCATATTGTGTGAAAGGCGTTTTTTTTCTTTCCTACGCTGTATCAATTGGGCCCTAATTTCTCATACGACGCCGAAGTTTGCAACGTTGGAGTTCAACGAAATGAACGAAAAAAAGATTTATAATTCATTATTTTTTTATTTCACGAATTATTGACGTGGCTTGAAATATGACGAAAGGGAAATTCGGCAGGGAACAAAATTGGAGATTTACTGGAATTATTTGAGAATTTTTTTGGACCATTTCGTTGGACTCCAACGTTGGAAAATTCAGCGTCATTTTCTCATCAGCTACATAAACATCGTGAGATTATACGTTATGCGAGTTCCAAATAAAATTTTTACTTTTCAGCCGAATGCGTTTGAAACTCGCACATCAATGAAGTTGGTCAAAATTCATTCAGTAAATTTCTGATTAATGAATCTGGTCGCTTAGAAAAATAGTAATGCGAACAGTCCAGTTATCTGGTCGGCCGTCGTCTGATGGCTGAAATGAAATGGCGATGAATCATATGGAAAAAGGCGAATAAAAATAGCACTGGAATTTAATCATCAAGGTTCTCCTGTATCTTCAGATACTGCGTGAAAATATTGAGTAATACGAGAATGCGCGACATTTTATCGACGAAACCCAAGCAGGAAAGTCTTCGACTTTCCGAGCACCGCGATCTCGTAGAGTGGATCTATCGATAGACTATAAACCTGATACCAACTTGCAGTCGATAAGATACTACCATACCGAGAGGATTTTTCGCTCGTCACTTTTTTTTCTCTCCCTCTCTTGCTCTTGTAGGTGAAGCTCAATATACAAGCGCATCGACTTTAAGGCGCCTCGTCGGACTTTGATAAATGCGTCGGGAAGAGTCCCGTTGTAACATCGATACGGAAGGAATATTTCAGAAATATTTTACAATCATGCAAGGAAGGCTATAAAAATATTTTACATTCTAAGTAATTCATTACGAATACCAGTTAATCGCGGTAATAACAAGGAAATCAAAAAAAAAAAGGAAAGAAAAAAACAGGATGAATTGTAAGTTGCGAAAGCAGCAGAAACATTCTCAGATTCTCAGCAGCAGAAATCCACTCACCGATATCAACCTACGCGGGAAACATTGCTCCGGATGAATTGAGACTGTGCGTCTCGTCGGTGCGGATTATGCAGCCACGAAACATGCAATTCTTCGATCCGGAGACTATTTTTTTTCCTTTATTGAATGAAACTATAAAATGTTATACGTCATTGTGATTTCCTCCCATTAATTTTCGAAATTATATCGAGCAATGGCTCGAGATCGTGACAATAACTGCAAAAGTTTGCTCGATTCATTCAAAGTCGAATGAACCAACTTGAGCACGTGGGTGCGGAGAGTGCAGAAAACGTAATAATCATTTGGTGCGAACGGGCGGATCCTTGGTGTAAATGAGAGAGAGAAAAATATCAGAAATAGATGCGGCTGGAGAGAGGAAGGGAGGAGGAAAAAGTGAGGGTCGTATAGCTCGTTTTCATGAACAAAACGCTTTTGTCATCCGGTGGGACAAAGCCTTGGGAGCAAAAAAAATAGAAAGGACAGAGAAAGAGCCTGCACTCGCAAATGTTTGCGTTTTCTACACGCAGCTGACGGTTCACTAACCTCAAAGTATATGAAACGTAAACCGTACCCCACAGCAATAGTAACAGTGACAGCTAGCAGCACATGCAACTCTGTATATGTAATAACAAAAGCAAGTATTTCTTCGCTGCTGTTGCATTTCACGTGTAAAGCGCGCGTACGGGGGGTCGTACCTTCGCATGCGTATACAGAGGGCATGATTTGCTTTTAGTTTATCGCGTAAACAATTGCCCGTTTGAGTAACGAGCGATAAAGAACTTTATAGACTTTCGCGGGCAACGAAAAATTTCCATTCGAAAGGAGAGCCCCCATTTGTAAGCGAAAAAAATGCGTTTTCTTCATAGAGAATATATTTAAAAAAAGATCGAGACTAAAATGATCGTGCCAGGATTGAATATGTTTCCTGATCAACAATGAGAACAAAGACAACGACGAAAGTTGTTCGAATCAAGTTTCATATAGGACACAAGGAATTATAAGATCCAACGTAATTGGCAGAGGGTCCAGAATATCGGTGTTTGCGCGAGACTCGGGCGAGAGGGTGTACTCGGATGAATCATCGTCGTTCGCAACGCACAAAACTTTGATCGACCCCCATTTAATGCGTGGGGACGGAAAAAGAAACGTGTTCTCCCTACATTCAAGGAAGATCGTAAGGCCTACAAGAGCAAAGGGGGATGGTCCATGTGTGATAAACCTGACACCCTCGAAAGCCTCCATTCGCCCCTTTTGAGCATGGGGAATCTCTTGTATATAGATAAATCCATATATAGATATGTCCGGATACTTGTGCATATATATAAGGCGCACGAATGCAGGGGTGCTGATGATAATTCGTCTCGTTCGGATAATGACTTTTGTTGCAAGATCTGTAGGAAAATAGCTCGACCATTTGAAAGTTGGGCCGAATAACTTGAGGGGAACATACATAATAGAAAGGAAGAGAGAGAGAGAGAAAGAGAGAAAGAGAAGGATTGAGAAAATAACCCTCCATGCACATATATATGGACGTAAGTACGTGACTGTTGAAGGGTCTTTTTATGCATCGTAAAATAGCACGCAGACACAAACGTGGGGTATACATGCTTACAGAATGTGAATGTATATCTATGTGCGTTTACAACTGCGGATGACATTATGCCTGTCTGACCCAGAGTTCGATTGTGAATGGGGATCGTGCCAGAAAGAAGGGGAGAGGGAGAAAAGAAGCGGCATTAATCGAGGAATGCGTGGGCATATATGAAGTACTTTAACGACTAAACGAGAATTATTTTCAGGCTGAATGGTTTTTCGGATTGAGACGTAGCTCCCGAAAGTTTCGTAGTTACAAAAGCCTTAACAGTGGACACTGTGGAACGTGTGATTTCGGATCAAAGTAGTAGCAAATTTTTCCCACAAACGATCGTGGATTATTTCACCAGAAATAAAAATACTCAATTTTACAAAAGTATTAAATCGACTTCGTTCCCGAAACCTTGCAGAGGTTTTCGTGCCATTCTAAAAGTTCGGGTCATTTCGGCCCTCGTTATATTAAACAATTTCGGCGCACATGATGATGAAAAAGTTACAAACGCAAATTGTAACGCGGCATGAACTAGTGGACCAATTTCACGACCATCGCTGCTACGAGAGGGAGAAGAAATTAAAATTCATCGATGTATAAAACTCATTGGGAACGAGATTGATTCTGCGTCGCCAATGTCTCCGCTATGCGAGCTCAAACCCTGCGACGCCTCATTCCAATAGAACCATGCAACATCCAGCACAGCAGACAAAGAATGTCGATGACGAGCGACTTACAAATTCATGCATGTGAGTCAGAGACGACGATGCGAGATAATCCTTGAGGCATCATAATGCCCGTCGGTGTATCAACGAGTTACATCAAAACACCTTCGTCGATACGCACAAGGAATACCGAATGTGTACGCATAATACATATCTACGGATTTGCACGTAAATGCAGATACTCGAAAGAGTGAGAGAATATCCGAAGAGAGGTGGGAAGATAGAGAGATAGACACGCAATTGGTAACAGATCAAGTTTGCCAGGTTAAACTTTGTCAAATTATCGCGGATGTACGTGTTTGTACGCACGCCGCAAATTGCAATTACCCCTCGAGGATACATGACATACGCGTTGGTTAATATGCACACGTATTTGTATACACACGCATACACCCACAGGCGCGCGCGCGCGTACGGGTGGGTAGTTGGTCTCTTCTGAATTTTGAGATGGCACGCAGTAGCACGCAGCACGCGACTGACGTGAGTCGAAGGGTGGTGAAAGGGGAGAGATACGTGTTTCGGATCGCACATCTGTCGTGTGTTCGTCCGGTATTGTGAGCGGACATTTGAGCTAGAGCACGCGCGTACACACGATGCAACTCATCACAATCCAGTGTACTTAAGCGCGGGCACTGGACACACATGCATTCACATATTATTTATAGGGCTAGTGAAAATTTCATTACTCGCCCTTCGAATTAGCCAAACGAATGGGCGATAAATAAATTTAGAAAAATAAAATAAAATAAAATCGTTTGTGCATACATTCAAACGTAGGGATGAACGCGAATATTGCAGACGGTATATTTATATACGTACGTACAAGCACGCAGAATTGTGTGTACGGGGCAGCCGGTTCGGAGGATCGTAGGCCGCGTCGTCTGCTGCGCCTTTTGTCACGCAAACTCTACAGGCTTTTCGGAACAAAGGATGGAATAAATTGTTATACGCGCGCGCGCGTGCGAGGGGTGTAAGCGACGGTAAAAATTTCGGTGGATTGTTCAACAGTGTGGGCTGCATAAATATGTACGGTTTTTCTGTCTTCAAATGACTCCGTGCACGACACATTTCAGGCCGAATCGACGCACGAACTCGGTCGTATCTTTTGTTGTGAAAAGTGTAGTGATAAAGAGTGAATAAAAAAAAAAAAAAAAACGAAGCTGCGCTCTCTTCGACGTGATTATCCGACAAAACTTTGGATTCCAAGGAAAAAAAAGGCTCTCGAGAGCCCAGAATATATAGTTATATACAGTCGGATTAAACAGTGGAAGCTATTGATGCTGTTTCTGTGATATAAAGGCGATCAAAAAATTTTTCAGGCCGATTATTCACAGAATGACATTCGGACAATTAAATCGCATTATTATATTATATTATGCTCGGATCGTAATCACTGGAACATTTACGGCATGGTAATAGGCCCTCAGCTCGGGTTTTTATTAATCATCGTACCGGGGGCTGAATTTCTGTACGGGATATTACAACGAAATGTACCATTGTCTCTCCGTATATAATATTCTTAATTGCACCGATATTTCATGCAGAAAATCAAACTGGCAAAGCGTTGAAAGCCTCTTCTTGCGGTCTTTTATTATTCATTTATCTCGTTATTATCTCCTATAAAAGGTATCTCGGTATATAAGTAAAATTGAGAAAACGTATTCGTTTTGTATACCGAAGAATATATTATTTTTCAAGAATTTTCAAAGTATTTAGCCACCGATTACAAACAGCATAGTATTTTTTCGAATTTTTATATTTTTCGTTCCTTGAATTCTAAGCGCAGCTTTATGTGCATAGGAAAAAGTGTTGCACGTGAGAACTATATTTAGTTTTGTTTTCGAGTGTCATTCATCGTGTCAGATACTAGCACTTACTGATAAGTGGAAATGCAAATCACAAATTTTCACTCTCAGCATAGTAAATTCTGTGATAAATACACGAATACACCGAATACGTGTGACATTTTACCATACACATAGATTTTTTTTCAGGCCTGCCCGAGCGCATGCTTTACAATATAAACATTTGAAGTGACTGAAAACATTTTTTACTATGCTTAAACACTTTTTAGGTTTTCGAATAAAAGGTATGGGTATTGGTCTTTTCACTATGTGGTGGATAGAACAATTCTTATTACTGTTCTTGGAATTAATGCTGCAATCCAGTACGTGAATATACCGTCCCCGAGATTCTATATTCATAGCGCTTTACTCTAGAATTTTCGGCCTCGTTTTCTCCGTGTGTTTCGAGCGGAGCAGCTAATATAGTCGTTATCATAGTTTGTAGGGGATATACGCAGGCGAGATTGTAATTTGAAAGTTTTAAACGTGTACGAGCTTAAGGAAACGTAAGATGAAAGCACGAAGAGAGGGGGACGGAGGGGGCGAGCATTCGATCGGGCGGTGTATCGTGGCGTGATTATTAGTGGGCCTCATTCCTCGTTCAATGGTACCTTACTGCAAACATCAGGCGGAACAACAGGAAGCTGATACGTGTATTAAAATGAAAATATACATAAAGAATGGAGGACGAATAAACGAACGAAGCCGAGAGCCATTCATTCGAGTCTCGACTTTCCCCGCGCGCCGTGTTATTTCTTTTATCCCTCGGTTCTTCTATTTCGTCCTCGGCACATTACACCTTCCGGTTTGAGCATGTAAAAACGTACTTTTTATTTTCTCGAGTCGTGTGTTGCTCGGAAAAAAAAACTTTTATTTGCTCCATTTATTTCTTTGCCGCGTGCGTATGGCTGCCCCTTTTTAACGAGCGCGGACGGCGATGAAGGAATAAAGCGCACGGATTCGTGCATGCCCGTCTTGAAGCGAGAAGGTTGGAGTAATGCGGGAGTAAAACGCTTCGTCGCGGCACTACGGCGGAGCGAGCCACCGCGCGAAAGAGGAAACGCTTGCAAGTTCGAAAAAAAAATCCACAAGCCAAACAAAAGAAAAGAGGGTTAGAGTACAGAGTCCAGAGTGCAGCGGAGAAGATTCCCGATGGTTGAGGCTCGCGCGATTGTTGCTTTCGCGATCGAAAAAGCCCTCCAACTTCGACATCGCGAACAATGAACCTCGAAAGAACTTTTCTGTCCCTCGCTCCCTGAGCGTAACTCTCGAGATTACGAGAGCAGTGTGAAAGTAAAAGAAAAAAAAGACGAGAGTGTCAATGCGGCTGCGAAAAATGGGGCAGAATTCAGCGAACAACAAACCTCTGAAATGAGGGAAAAGACGTTTATATATGTACTAACAATAATTGAACATCGTCAAAGCTCGGAGAGAAGCTCACCGAATATTGTGACATGCAAAATATTATGATGATGAGTATGAAAAAAACTTCACGAGAATTCGAGCGAAGACACTGCTACGTCGTAATCAAAATCTTCACTTTCGTAAGTTTTACTCTACCATTATGGTCCTCTACTTAAATTAATTAAACGACGACGAAACGACTAAGCGGGTAACTCAAGATCAACGAATTATATTAATTATAATATATACGCGAGGGAGTGCGGATGAGATGGAGAGATTCTGGTCCGCTTTACAGTTTGCACTGGTAATAATGTTTGATACTAAAATGCCGAGAGAATCGAGTCGAGTGGGCCAGCGAGCAGCCGCGTAACATCCGGAACTAGGCAGTGAATAGCATAAGAAAAGAACAAGATTGAGGCGCACACAGCGCCCAGCAAGGAAAATGTAGGAAGAAGGACGCTGAGGAGGCGAGAGAAAGGGTAAGGAAGAAAGGGAAAAAGGAGGTTGCAAGCAACGAGAGCGAAAAGTACGAAAAGAAGAAGAAGAAGCGAAATTTCTTTCGGAGGAAAAGGCCGGAACAGCTCCTGCAGAAAGCTCATAAGGGATGAAGAGACGAACCGGTGAGATTCGCGGGAGCGGAAGATGCTAAGAGAGGGCGGACCAGTTGAAAAACTGCTCGAGCTATTACGTCCCAAGAAAGAGAAAGAAAGCGCGAAGCCTCCTCCGCGCTAACGTAGTGGGTGTGAATAAGGGACGGTGGATGAGCGATGCAGGGGAGAGAAAGAGAGAGAAAAAATAAGGAGAAGGCCATTACACGTGAAAATGGATAGAGAACGGAAATAAAGAGAGCGAAGAAGTAAAAGAGCAAGGCGGGTGGGGGGATACAAACGCGGAGCGCGTCGAAAAGCTGGCTGCTTTCCGTGGTTCCTTTATCCCCTCGTTCTCTGTTTTAAAGAACGATCCAAAAAAACATCGCGCGTTCACTCGCTGCGAAGGCTAACGCGCGCGCAACTATGAAGAAGTGTGAGGAAGTGGAAGACAAGCTCGGTAAAACGGCACTGTATATAAAGCCTAGTTGAAAAAGGTAATAAAGGACACTGCGAGAGAGGGTTGTGGACGAGCTTTAAGGGATGCACCAGACTTGCCTTGCTGGCTGCACTTTTTCTTTGTGCATCTCCGCAGTACAAATCGTGCGCAAGTAAACTAACACGAAAAACTAATTTCGTGACAAACGCAAAAGTATCGCATTAAAGTTGTTGAAGTAAGTGAAAAATTATCATTCTACCGTTTCGCACTTGTTTGCATAATATTATATTGTGCGAAAAAGTTTTATAAAATTTAAGCTTTGCGACTCGGGAGCCAGCATTCTTTGATTCTTTGAAAAGAGCATTTGGAGAGTCAAACGTCAACATATTTGTTGTATTTGCGATTCATAAAACCGAATATGGCGCATGTGGGCCCTGCTACGAGCTTCGATGAAAAGTGGAAAAAAACTTCAATATTACTTTCCCCCACACTGGCAAAGCATCCCCACACTGGCAAACATTATGAATTCCATGCACTAAATTCCAGTCGATTCTATCCAGGAATCCGTGTCGTAAGTAAATTTGTGGTATATGTGAATATAAATGAGACTAACGAGCTCTATAATATCAGTAATGACGCTAGATTGCCGACATTCGGCCTTACAGGGGCTTTACAGAATGAAGAGATCGAGCAGAGTCGTGGTCAGTTATGTGATCCCCTACGGATTTTAGAGCGACGATGCCATGACCAAGGGAAAAGAGAGGGAGGGAGAGAGAAAGAGAGATAGAATTTCCTGTATGCCGTTTCTCGTCTCTGCTTCTCCAGCTCATTTGCATACAAGGGGAAAGGGCAGCTGGATCCGTTGAGACTCTCTACGGTCAATAAGGGGATGAAGCTCACTGCTTGCGTATCTCATTGACGAGATTCTCGGACAACATGCATAATACATGGTGAGTAAATGCTGTTAAATTTAATATTTCACTTGAAAATACAAAATACAGAGGGAAATACAATGATGATTAAGTACCAAGGAGCGAATAAACTGACGGAATTTCGAAGAGGGCTCTAAATCATAAAATCTCGACAGATTCAATTACTTTCGTTAGATCGAGAATGATTAGCATCAAATTACAGTTGGTCTGAGCCGGTTCGAGGGAGAAACTGATGAGCGTGAGAAAATGAAAAAATCCGTAGAGAGCAGGGCGGTATCGAAATCATTGCGCTCTGCTGTTTCGACGGACCGACTTTCTCTGGAATTCAGAAGTTTCTCATCGACGCACACACACGCGGCGTCATGGTAGAGAGAGCACAGCGATTTGACGAACGGCTCCAAACGTTTTTTCGTTTCAACGTATTAACTTCTTCCTCTTCCTAGCATCGATCTTGAGAAAAAAAATGTCTAGACAATCCGGAGTTAGTCCGAGGAGTTGGTATAGAAAGACGAGGGAGCGATGAGCAAACGCCGGGCGAGTAGCTGGAAAAGCTAAGGATAAGGGTGATTGTGCGCGGCATGGCGAGAGGGTAGCAAAGTGCACCGCACTGAAAAATCTTGGCTTAAAAACTCTCCCGAAAAGCGTAGAAAGTAAGAAGGGAGTTGCCGGAATGAATGGTGGAGCTATCGGTCTGTACCTACGCGCGCGCGCGCGCACACACGCACACACACACAACACACAACACACAAACTATCGAGTTCCATTACCAAGAGTTCAACAAACAAAAAACAATGTATAATACCACCCGGAGAGAGTGTAAGACTCCGGTGTAATCCTTTGGCTCATACGAGTTTACTTCGCAAGGTATAAGACGTCGACAACATGCACTGAGTGTTCGAGTCTCGTATACAAGCCGTGACTATCCGAAGTAAAAGGTCGTGTGCACTTTTACGCGAAACACTCGAATTAACCTCGAAGAAAAAAGAGCTAAACTATATTTGAAAAAAGAACCGTAAAAACTAAAACGGTGAAGAAGTATAAAGACAACGAGAAGTAGAAACGGAGGAAAGTAGGGAAAAAAAGAGAGACGAAAATGTGGCAGAAGAACAAGAAAAAGATGAGCCCGCGAGTGCAAGACGGATTATGGAGGAAAGCGAGCTCTTCGGTACGTGTATATATATAACTATCACGTATACCCAAGCCAAGCGGCGCACCGAATTATAGAAGCTTATTAACGTAGCAGCAGCTGGTGCACCCTCGTGTGTAATCCCAACTACATCGAAAAGTATAGCGAAGGGCACAAGCGCAACCGCATATACAAGTGAAACATCCGAGGCGTGTGCGGATAACTTTGCCAGCATGTGAACGCGAAAGTCTATTGGTGACCGCGCGGGGGTGCACGGGTGCATGCATTTGTATATATACGTTATGGATTTGTGTGCGCAAGTACGGCGTATCCCACAGGATCCATCCAGCTTTTCGAGTAGGGAGTACAGCTCTCTCCAGAACTCTCGGAAACTCGCTGTGGTTCCAGCGAGCAGGTTCGCTCATCGAGCACACAGACGTGTTCAACGCTTTCTATATATGGGTGCACGCGCGCGACGAACAGAAAAGGCAAGAATAGTCGCAGGCAAGTACCACAGCAATGCGTTATTGTCTCTAATTTAAAGCAACGATTTCCTGTCGTTCAATGTACGACGTCACAGATGTGTCCTTAGCCCTCCCACCGCCGCGTACAACTTCTGTGCGTAGAATTGAAATAAAAAACGTCGAAGAGTGAAAGAAAAGTATAATCGTTAGAATAATTTGTAATTTTTATTTCTGACAGATTAGTAATTTGATGGAAAAACTGACGGATTTAGTTTGGCCAGCCATGCAGCAATATACAATTTTTTTCTCCAGTTTCTTTATTGCATTTGAACATTTTTACGTAAATTTCTGGGTTGCGGAATTTAAAAAATACCTGGAATACTTGCGAATAAAAATTGAGGGTGAATTCGTTAAACTCTTTTCGCAACTTATGAACGCAGAGAAAGGAGTCGAAATAGCTAGCACCGCGAAAAACAGGCTAATTCGAGCGTGAAAAATCTAAAAATTCAGCTGATCGCGGTCAAACGCATAAACGCATAAAGCGGTCGGACCGCGTGCGGGAGTTGATAAAAAAGGAAGGGAAAAATTTGAATTTCAGTCGAAGCACGTTCGGCAATTTCCTCACGAAGCAGCCGAACGATGTGATTCGTTGTTTGCATTCGTAGTGGATTCGAAAATCCCCTCGAAATTTTAAGTCTGAGGTATACGATTTGGTGAGTTAGAAGTTCGGTGTATTTCCAGCGCAGCAGGTTAAGGGACTGAAAGCTCAGTTCCCCAGTGTATAGAAACGTTAAGTCCGACACGGCGTTGCCGGTATTATCTCAGTTAAAAAACGCGGTGGAAAAATATCTTGGGCGTATACTTTGAGAGGTGGAAATGTTGACTCAATGGAAATGAATCAGTGTGTGATATTACCGCCGTAAACCTCGCGGTTGTTCGAAAGTACTCGCGTGTATATAAATGAGCGTCCCGATGCATAGAACTTTCGCCCGGTATACCTTCACGTGTGTTTAACTAACAAACAAAAGACCGCAGTCCTCGTGAATACAGACACGGCAAGGTCTGCCTGTGGGAGTATCTTTCATCCTACTGTATATTTCTCTCGCCGTTCGGTGGACCGAGAGAATTGAACGAAAGCCAAAATATACGCCGGTCGAAAGCTCTTTGCCTCGGAAGTTGGTGAATCTAGCTATATATATACGTGCATCCCCATGCATGGATGCATGTATGCATGTACATCTCTATAAACGTGTATGTATATGTGCGTACATGTAAATAATCTAGAACGGAACATAACCACTCCAGAGTTTTGGGGTCCAGCAGGGGGCGGTGTGGTTTCGGGGTGGTTTGGCTTGATTACCAATGCGCGTTGTGAGGAGAAAGCATTGTCATTGCGGTGTTCAACTTTCTCAAATTTTGTGTTTTTATTCCTGCCTTCCTTGGCTCTTGGCTCCTGACAAAAGAAGGGACGAGAAAACAACGAAAAAAGCCATCAGCTAGCAGGGGCACTCTGTTTATTTCCCACCAGATTCATAAAACATATAGCATCGGTTTTTCGAAGCAACATTTATCGTCCCGACGCTAAATGCTTCGGTACTTTTATAATCACGAAAAAAAAATGAATCGGAAATGCCAGAGACGGATGCGCTGCATCGAGCTGGAAATATTGGTGGGGAAAATGGAATATTTATTTCAACAGGATCCTCTTGAACATTTCATCTCCGCAGGGGACACGTGAACGGTTAGTTTTGATTTGAGTGCGTTGAAAACTGACCTCGAAAATCATGCAGAGACTGGACGAGACGAGACGAATGTAAAAAACTTTTCCACGTTATTACGCGCATTTCAGAATCGAAAAACCCGGCGGCAGCTCCGAGTATTTCCAATGAATACTTGAGACCTTGATGTTGGAACCACATGTGAACACACAACTCGAACGCAGCGTTTTTGTTCGCTACATATGGGAAACATTATTTTCCTCGAAAATAGTTTCTCATAAAAAATGTTCTCTGGTTCTCAAAGTTCGAATATAGCGATGTAATAATAGACCAAAAGGTGAAGAAAATTTTAACCCGACGAACGACGAAAAATCGTGGTATCCCCACGTCCCAATGAATCGAATGGTAATTCAGTCATTTTACATTCAACTTCTTCAGATGAGTTTTTCATATCAAAGAAGAAAAGAAACATGAAATATCTGTAAACTCAAATGTTTCGCGCGACACAGTCGAAGCGTACGCTATCCAATTTTTCACTCTCCGGCATCCCTTTCTTAGTTTCAATTTTTCGAATTCCTGCTCTTTCTCCCTTTCAAGTTATTCGACTCTCGAATGTGCTAGTCCCAAAGAAACAACGCCTGCACATCACGATCTCGTATGTACGTGAAGTTGAGAAAGAAAGTGTGTCCCTTTCCCTCTTGAGTTCTCCCTTCATCTCAGGGTCGATTGTCAATATACGGATGTTTATATGTATATACACATGCATACACACACGCGCGCAGTCGTTGAAGTCGAAGTGCAAGAAAGGTTGGCTTGCACCCTTAGAGAAAGGGTGAATCACGGACTACTCTTTGGCCTCTGTGTTCATGTACGGGGGCGCCCCGCGCCGGCACACAAACGAAAAAATAAAAGCCCTTGGGTTTCTTTACCTTTGAGAAAACTCATGTGTGCTTTTCCATTCTCATGCGGAGCTCTCGCGGGATAGAGAAGAAAGACGGGGGACTTCACTGTGTATCACGGAACTTTATGAATATTAGATATACACATATATGTATATAAATAGAGAGAAAAAGATGCATCGAGGAAGAGAGACGCGGCGGTATGGCGCGGGAAAGAGGGTCGGAACATCTCGGAAGTGGAGTTACAAAAAAACCGTGTATAAAAACAAAATGCAAATACAAATATTGCTTTCTCCCTTTTCCATTCTTCTCCCATGCCATCTCCCGGATTTTTCGACTATTCTGAAATAAAATGGGCGACTGCGCTTCTTTGCATACGTGAGACACGCTGCGCGATATTCAATCGGAAATATGGTTCCCTTTGATCTGCCATGGGATCACATATACACAGTTTTATATGGCGTTAGCGCTATTCACCACGCTCCTATCGTATTTTCCAACCTCATCCAATTCGTGCAAACGTTTTCTTGCTTCTTATTACAACTAATGCATTTACATGAGTAAATTTTATTTGTAAAATATCTCTACGAAATGTACTTAAACTTGCACGGAGAGAGAGACATCCAGTGGAATTTTAAGTCTGAGTTAAGTAAGTCTTCGGATATTTCCCAAGCGAAACGTGCTCAGGAGAGGTTGACACTCGGATGGGTGACCGATTATCCACGAAGCGGTTCGTCCATCGAGGAGGAAGCGGGAGGCAATTTTTCCGAAATTGGGATCATGCTAATCAATTAAAATGCAGTAAAAGTATAGCCGCCCGCGTATTGGCTGGGGTTTCCACAGTTTCTCTTGACCATTGTGCAAATGCGATGCAGTGTAGTGCAGGAACAGTGAAGTAGAGAAATGTGGGATCGAAAAAATGTGGGATGGGTACTCGTGAAAATCTGAAAGGGTATGAGCGCAGGGACAATGAAAATAAAACGAAAAACAGTGGCGATTCCTTGAGAAAAAGTTTGTATTTCGGTACTAGTAATGGAAATCATTTCCGAGAAGGTTAATATAAAATACAATATTTTATACAAATACAAAGCGCAAATACACGAGTGCATTATGTTTTATCAAGAAAAATACTCATCAGAATACGAGCAAGAAAGAAAAGCTTGAAAACCCTGATGAAAACAATGGAAAATGGAAAAAGATAAAGCAAAAACAAAGAAAAAATGTTCGAAAAATCCAGCATTTAGCGAGGTTTTTCCAAGTACGTTTGCACAGTTCCATCAAAATTCCTCGTTTAATTTTTCATTAAATTTTCCACGAAAAATCGTATAGAAAAAGTATTACAAAGCTTAAAAGAATGCACGCAGAATGGAGTGAAAAAACGGTGAAATTTCTTGTTATATGGGAGCGGAGTCGCGCGTATGAGGTGTAGAGTCACGGAGGACCGGCGGCGCTCGCGAGAACAGTTCAACGGTCTGCCGCAGCATTCGAAATCAGCTGTGCTCGTGATTAAATCCAATTCACGTGCGCTTGTTTGCTTTCCAAAAAAGTAAAATAACAAAATTTGGTGTTTCGGGACTGGAACGATAAAAAATGTACACAAACAGAGCGAACCGAAATCCCCTCGTTGTTACCATGGTTTTATTTGATTTATAGAGCTTTAGCCAGAGGAAAACAAAAAGTTGAAGAGTTCAAAGTTCAGTCGGCAGGTATACCACGCACTGTTGGCCGAGTATCAAAGCTACGAAGATAGTTCGATCGAGTAGTGCGCTCCAATAGTGTAAGAATACAATACACAGGTAAGGAGGAGGAAAAAAATGCGTGTCCATATACCCTCGCTATATATACACATACAGTACATAATGTACATCCTGCGGCGGAGGGTTTATGCCGACGAGAACGCTTCACTAACTCGACTAGCGCTCCAGGTGCTTTGTTCGCAGAGGGCACAGATCGGTGCCCTCTCTTCTCTCTCTCTCCATCCCTCGCCCCTCCCCGCGCACTCGATCCCCATTCCTCCCGCTCTCTCTGTCTGGACGAGAGCACCAGGTAGGCAAAGGTATGCGCCATGATTCTGTGTTGAACGAGTCCAATCGAGTCTATATATAAACGTCTATATAGTCATACGGAGGAGGCATGAACGACCTCTGGCGAGCAGTTCTCTCGAAGCTGCGTGCCACGTCTATTAAATCTATGGCCGAGGGCGATCGCGCTCTCTTCTCTCTCGGTCTCTCTCTCTCTCTCGCACATATACTCAGAGAGATGCAGACGTTCTCTTGCTGCATACCGTAGACGCGTAGTCAGATACAAGTTTACGTGAACGCGAGAAAAATCATTTCGTAGGCCAGAAGGAATGGAATAAGTCAAATAGTACGAACCTCTTGTTTTTCGGGATCTTTTTTACTAACTTCATCAGCTACGGCCGTAGAGGTCGATTTGGTAGCTGTGCACGGGATCATTCAAGTAGAGACGACGCTGAAATTTGCAGTGGAGTCGGAACGAAATGAAGGAGAAAAAAACATTTGTAATTTACCAATTGTTTATTTGACGATGCATAAGGTTGAAAAACTACGTATTGTAAATTGCAAACTTCAGCGTCATTCACTCGAGATATATATTTATCTCCAATTGAATATTTTTCAGATTCGTATGATTGAAATTGTGAAGCAAGTATGCAGTGTGCGGCCCAACTAATTTTATTGCAATGATCGTAATAACCCGATCACGCGAATTTCAACATCAGGAATAATCAACCGAACACCGCGCGGGCATTTTCAGCAGATCGATCATATTTCGTATTTTGGAGGATTTCCCGATAAAAACTTCGAGAGGTTCGTGCGCAAAGCGAAAACTCGTCCGAGAATTTCCGGCGGATATTTATCGAGACTCGATAAATCAAATAATCGTTGGAACTTTTATTCGTTATGTACGTCAACAATTGTTTTGTACACGAGAGTAAGCGGGGATGTTTTGAAAAAGTTATCTCGCGAGACAACGAGCCATTGACTCGTTAGCCCGTTACAAGATGTTTGCCGCCACAAGCAACTTTCCCGTGTTTTCCCGATGAGGCGTTGTATTTTCTCCATGCGCGCATATGTCTATGTATCATATAAAGATGTTGGCCGAGAGCGTCAAGACAAACAAGCGTGCTTACGTCGCTGCACCTCGAAAGTTAGCAAAGTCTCCATGGGCCAAGATCTCTGCGAGGCGCGTCTGCGCGTTCCCATTGTCCTGCACGCCCGTTTTCTCTAACAGGAAAACGCTGTAAGAAGGAGCGAGGAAGAAAAAAAATCGAGGGGAGGAGAGATTAAGGAGAGTGAGAGAGAAAGAAGCTCGAGAGGCGAGAGATACATCGACAGTCGTTCGCGAGTGGCTCTAAAGCCGTGAGGACCGAGACGAAATTCAACACCGCCTACTCTCTACTACCTTTCGGGATATTTCTTCAAGCGGTTTGCGGATGCTGTCGGTCCTGAGGGCCCCAGAGGAACGAGAATGAGAAAGAAAGAGAGGCGAGGGGGGAGGCGCTCCGCGCACGTTTCGATAGAACAATGGTGCTCGAAAGGTGCACGTATTTGTGCGCGGTTGCTGAGGTCGTCAGCTGTTTGTGCCGAGGTGTTCGAGGAGAGCTCGCAACGGGTCTCAGGTAAAATCTTCTCGGTTCATTCTCTACCCAAACTGAACCGGGAAGCCGTGTATATATACGAGCATACTTGTGAAGAATCAGAGGCAATTCGCCTCCGTTTCACGTTCCCGCAGTAGACTTTGGTTAATCATTTTATGTGGAAACGAGAAAAAAAACAATCCTCGTGTATTTTAGAGGACCAAAACCTGCTCGGGGGAGTAATACGAGATTTCGAAAAGCACGACAAAAACTCCGCCGCGGACCGATCAACTTTGCGTTACGATTCGTTAAAAATACACGTTTAAAAGGGCAAACAAAAGGCAAAGCCATCGGCAAACTGTTAAAAAAGGATAATGTGGTTGAAAAAAGGTTCTCGAGAGACGCACACGAATTCTACTGCGCGAGAATACGCGCCCCGTGTTGTTTCGACTCCAAATCGCGTACTTTCATTAAGCTGAATAAATAATGTAGGTTTGTTCGCCAATGAGTTCCATCGCCGCATGAAACACGCGTGATAACATTACGGTGGCATTACCGAATGAAGCGTTTAATTGGCGACGAAAAACGATTGAACGGAAACACGATTGTTTGATATTTCGTGGGAGCAGGGCAGAGAAAAAGTTATAGGAATGAGGGAAAAGACAATAAAAGTGGATGATACGCGCCCGTGGCGAGAATTGATTGGGCAAAAATCGTATTTCGCGGAGCATCAGGACGTCGATTTATCGAGTTTACAATGAGATAGGCAAATTTCCATCGATTGTTCCAGTTCCCGTTTTGACCTCACAATTGTTTTTTTTTTGCAGCGTTAACGCGATTTCGCCGGGGTCCCCGAGTAATAAGTGTATTCCGAAAAAATTACGCACTCGAGCAACACACGATCTCGAATCTCTCGATAACGCTGACCTCATAAATTGAAAACTATTTGTTTTTTTCTTTCCTCGCTGTTATCTTCGGTATTGTGTAGTGATTTAAAAACGTATACGACACGGTTGTTCAAGTGCTGAGTCTCTCGGCGTGCGGGTCCCTGAGCAGGCAAAACGTGAATACATTTCGTGCAGCACGAAAATCCTTCGTCGAGTGTGTCGTCGGCCTCACACTTATTTCGTTGAGCATTTTCATTTATAGTATTCCAAGTTTTCGTGGGGAAAAAGGCCACTTAGCGCGGTCGCGCCATGCGAGCCGGCGGACGAAGGGAGTCGACCGAGGCTTATAAAGAGTATCGTGAAAAATCGAAGAATCCAAATGAAAGAGGAACAAAAAGGGAGTAAATGGAAACTAGATTAAATACAGGTACAGAATAGTGAGAAGCAAAAAATGCGCATGCATTAATGAACGAGAAAAGAAAAGGAAAAAAGGGGGCGAGTAAAAATGTATGTGCGGAGCGTTTATTCAAGTGATGACATCGAACCTTTTTAAAGTCACATATACACGCTCAGAAAAATCCGCTCTAACGACTGCGTATCGGCGAGCAAACGAAAGGAGGCGCTTCGCATCTCTGCAAAATAAAAAACAAAGATAAAGAAAAAAAGGCAAAACTCGAATATTGAATCGGACACGTTATAGAAATTATGAAACGTGACTAAATCGAAACTGTTACGAGATGTACGTGAGCTCTCCTTTCTCCTCCTCCCATGCCCCCTCTTCGTCAATCTCTTTCGTACCTGTTTGGCGTACGAGAGAGAAAATAATCGTGATGGTGGATGCCGTGAGTATATTTATGTGTGCGACGATCGAGAAGCAGGTTGTTGTCGCTGGTTAAACTTCGAACCCTTGTAAATTAACAAGCAAGGCCAAAAGCACCTTTATCCTGGGTCAAGATACACACACGGACACGCACACGAACGCAGGGACAAGCTTACACAATAGCGCATGTACCCCACGATCGGGATCAGTGCGTTCCGCCTGCGTGGGAAGCTCGTTTTGGCACACGAGCGCGCGACGGTGCGTTATAATTTGCCACAAATTTTTTCTTCTTATCCTTTCCTCCTTTTGCGGAGAGTCAACGTAAATGAAATTCTACCGGGCGACTATGTCGCTGAATTATGTACTCGCACGTGTCGTCGAGAGGAAGGAATAAAGGAGCGAGAGCGAGATAAAGAGAAAGAAGGACCGGGGGCGGCAGACCGAGCTCGTTTTTTCATGCTCTACTTGCAACGCTGCAGATCTCAGGCAGCCTCGACTTATCGCTCACCTCACACACAATAATGTGTGTATGCTCGTGTACTTACACAGGGTGTCGCGTACTCAAAACTGTTCGCGCGCCCTGGCATTTTTGCACCCGCGCCGCACGCTGCGTTACTCGAAGGAATCATTCGTCTTTAAAAACAATATCAATTTTAATGATATTACAACGGAACGAAAAATCCCATCGGACATCTCCATTCGGCACTCGGTACGAACGCTGAGGACTCCGGAGACTCGCGCAGCACAGATTTAAAATGAAAGGTTATATGCTGGAACACTCTGTATAAGCACATAATCACATTCGTCTGCATTAATACGAGCTGCTTAGGTCGCTCGTGTTTTCGATGTGCAATCAAGCTTGGTACAAATTCAAGCATAATATGTTATAAACGTGCATAACCGTCTGTGGAATTTGTGGTATCGTTTGACGCTCGAAATACAAAGTGGTGCGCTATTGAATCGAGGAGACTCAGCGAACACGTAGGCAGAGATTTTATTTCGGACTTTCAATCTCTCGGATTTGATGATGAGCTTTCACTGAAATATCGCTCAACAGGATCGCGCCCATGAACAATTTCGTTAAAAGAATCGAGAAATATGAAATTTACGAGGAATTACAAAGGCGTCGATGAAAGTGAGCAAAATTTTTAAGGCTTTCGCAACATCGACCGATTCGCAACACGAGTCGGGATTTAAGAGAGTAATTGAAGAATTTTTGCAACCCAAAACTGCAGTCGTTAATAAGCTCGCACCTCCCCCAAACAATCTTTCAAACTTCCAAGAGCCTCCATTCAGTGGCATTGCTTTGAGGAGTTTTACCTTCGTTTTTTATTCAACTAAAGCGTACCAGACCAGAGAGAATTGCACTGTAGAAAGGCGCTCGTACGTGGCCACCTGTCGCCTTTGCGTACGTAATGACCTAAGCTGTAATTAACGACGAAGAGAACTTGCCCGCTCGGTCATCATGCACCAACTATTCGACAAAAGTCAATCTTCTACCGCTGCACCAAAGTTCGTAGTTAGACCACCAGAAATGCCACTGAATAAATCACTCATCAACGTAATTATAAGCTCCGATGCCCATGAAGAATATTTCAAATTTACGACAGAATATAATCGTAGTTCAAGAAATACGAGTTCGTTTTACGCACCTGCTGTCGAGAAACATCCGAAAATAAATAAGCTGATTGAACAAAATCCTCAGATGAGCTAAAAAAAGTTGAGATCCGGTAAATTTTTCGATTCGATTTCGTTTATTCAGTGATTTTCCGTCGCAGCGAAACTGTGGGTGAGAGAGTAAAAAATCGAGCGTTTGAATCATCCAATTATTTATTCGAGTTGACGAATTCCATTTGATGCGCCGAGATTTGTTGAGCCAACAAAGATTTCATTGAATCAGCAAACTTCTGTCCCATTGTGAAAAAAGTGTTTCTGATCTTCGGATCCATTATCGGGAAGCACTTGTGGACGGGAAAGAAGAAAATAATACCTGACAAGTCAATAGTCGCGCGTAGAGCGAATAAGTTTTTTTAATATATATATTCACAGGGTCAGCGGTTTACGGAATTAAAGCACTCGAAAGCTCAGCAATTGCCACAGAATCGTAATCATCGCGGAGCCAATTACTTGAATGCACAGTCACGAGAATGTCAACCCGACGCGTCTTTAGCCTCGTAATTGTTTTTCCTTCAAAAGCAAACCATGAAAAATGCTGTGCGTTGTTAAGTATTTTCTGTAACTCGTTATCCAAATAGATAATGCGGTGTGTGTACACACCGAGTGAATTCGCGGTAGCCGGTTGGGAAATTATTCCGGGCCATCGAAATTAACGTTTCCGGTGGCTCGACTGTGCGAGAGACCGAACACACACCGCACTCGCGTACGCAAACGAGTGAGAGTTCACTGAGTCTCGGGGGGAGGGGAAAAAAACGAAATTTCTACATGTCCGAATTTATCCGAGAACGGCGGATTGTCCCCCCGGATTTATCGCAGTCTCGCGCGTCCGATTTATAAATCCGCAAAAATGTTCCGTCGCGAATTAAACACAGAAAAAATCAAGAAAAAAGAAAAAAAAACAACGAGCAGACATTCATTTAGTTTGCAATATTTATCAGACTAATATTCAAAATACATTGAATCATGCGATACGCGGGCGCGAGCGCAAATTTATACTGCGCGATTTATCGAAAAGTCGAGAGAGAAAGAGTCGAGCTCAAATATTGTTTCGAACAGCGTGAAGCACCCTCGCAGGGACTGGACACACGCGAATCTCCGTAGGGAAATACCGGGCCTCTATTCAACTTAACGAAGAATTAGAACGAGACTCACCCCCCTCCGCCATTTCGTTTTTTCTCTCGCCTGTTCCACTGCTTCGCGCACTACTCTTTTCCACATTTTTCATACCTTTTTCTGGGTGGCCCTTTTTCCTCCATATTCTCGACGCACACGCATGAGGGAGTCACAAAAAACGAGAGAATAAGAGACGAAAAAACAGCCGGTTCCTCGGCTCTTTAAACCTCCCGTTTCACCGGGACTGTCTATAAGAATGTAAACTCGAGGGGCACGAGAGGAAGAGAGCAAAGTTGCGTCCGTCCGAGACGCGCGTGAAAAAAACGCGGGGACGTCGAACAATGAGCCAAACATTCAACGTATACGGACATGTAAGCAATCCAGCCAAGAATCGTTTTTCAATAGTTTTTTTTTCCAATTTTATTACGAAAGATACAATGGAGAAAAAGAAAAATTTGAAAAATACGAACGCATAATAGAAATATGTAGAAAGAGACTCGAAAGTCTGTACTTGGGAGGAGGAGCTGCGCCTGAAAAAATTGTTCGTAACATCAAGTGTCTCCGGGCGAACCGCGTCGTCGTATATACGCACCCGAACTCACGTCACAAATGCCCAAAGATCGAAAGAGTCGAAAAATCTTTGTCGTTTCACATTTTCGTCTTCTCTCAAACGGGGAATTTCACATGAAATCGTAATTCTCATTCGTTTCAGGTCTTTTCGTATATTCGTGCACGGAGCTATCGAGGAATATCCAAATACGCATAGTCACCGTCGATCGGGATTGGAGAGAAAAGAGCGAAGATCACTGGACTCTGCCCGTAAGCGCCCGCATGAAAACCGCGCTCATTATCCACGAGCGAACTGGACACATGCGTAACTATTGATGTGCCCGTCGAAATGAATGATTTCTGAAGAATTTTCGAGCTGGGTGAACGAACGAATTAAAATTCTCTCTTGGTATGCGAATAGAAGCGTGGAAAGGAAGAAAAAAGTTTCGTGACCTGCAGGTTTATTTAACATATACGACGAGAGAGACCGCGGGAGAGGCAGAGAGGAAAAAAGAGAATAAAACCGTACACACAATCACGAATAGCTCGCTTTCAATGAGCCACCCGAAAGGATATACAGATATATGGAAACGGAGGGAGGAACGACGCTAACGAAAACAAACTTGACGCTCCTGCGCGTATACACCGTGCTCGTGTCCCACACATCTGTACTCTCCGTTCCTCTACGCCACGTTCTCGTTTGAAAATTCTTGGATTTACATGATAGACAAAGAATATGAAATGCCTGTATTTACGAACGATGCGAGAACGAAACGAAAATAAACAGGCACGCGCATCCTGCCCCCTTTTGTCCGTATTTTCGAATTCAGTAAGAAATCAATTCGAACAAATTTTGGTCAAGCTCCAGATGTTTCGATCGTTTGAGCCTAACAATTCGTCGAATTTTATCGAGGGCACCGATGGTTATATTTTCTTTCTAGAAGCTGTGAATTCGGAATATGGCAATTCGCGTTCTTGCAGTGGGACGCAAAATTGAGGTTTCGTTGAAATTTTTCAATGAATTTGGTCCATAAACTTCGAAATATTTGACCAAATGAAATTTGATTCATTCTTATTTTTCTGGTAAAATGTAATTTCGTCGAATGGATTGGCAAGGAATTCACAAAACCCGCGAATTTTATAACCAAACACGTGTAACCAAATACGAACCAATTTTTCGACGTGTTTTTTTTGGGGGGGGAAAGGAGGGAATAAAATAATGAAAGTTTTTTTAACGATCGAATTCCCAATGCGAAAGAACGCTCGTTGGTCATTCGTTCGTACGAATAACAGATTATCAGGAACTTTATCACGAACGAGTTAAAACGTGTTTCGATAGGCAACCATTGCAAAAAAAAACTCGAAAGTGAATGTCATTCCTTCTTTAAAGCATGGAAGCTGATAATCTACGGAGAATCCGGCGAGTCAACACAGTATCAAGAGATTTTATGTTCCGAACGTCAAAAAAGTAACTCGAGAAATTCCGTAGCGTTGACATTTTGCATGGCTGGGACGCGAAGAAATTCTTTTTTTACCAGCATCGCGTTCTTTTGCTTTTGTGGATTAAAATCCGACTCCGCGTAAGATAAATTGGCTAATAAATGCCAAAGAGCAACAATAAAAAAACATTTTCCACGAGGGTTAATTTAACGCTGTTGGAAAGGATCAGAAATTATTTGAAAGCTCAACTATTTACAGCGATATTTTTTTCCGATTAGACAATGGTCAGTACTAAAACGATCATTTGGAATAATAAAAGAATCGGAGAACAAAAACGACATTTTTTTAATTGTCTGAGGATTTTTTCAACCTTATTCGAGTATTCTCCTAACGGACGGGACAAGAATGGTATGAAGAGCGAAGGAGCGAGAGTGCGAGAAAGAGCGAAGAAGAAAGAACGATAGACTCGAAGAGCAGGAGAAAACCAAGAGACCCTGAGAGCAGCTCCGAACGAAAACGAGTTTTGTTCACGGTCTTTCCTCACGGTTACACGAACCGAAAAGGAATATGGAACGCCGAAGTAAAGATCAGTATAATTCATTACTCCGAAAACAACGTTCTTAATCTTTAGTTAATTTTTCTTGAGATTCACTTATCGACGATTACTTGAAAAGTGACTCACAATATTTATCCGCGTAGAGTGGGCGCGGGTACTTTAGAACACGCACGGGCCTGTCATTTCGCGTGTTTTCTATACTTTCTTCACTGATTCTGCACAGGGACGAATAACGATTATTTTCACCAATGCATATCTGCCGAAGAAAAATGAGCATCGATAGACCGGTTAAAAACGTGAATATGCAAAGTGTTTTGTTGACTACTGAAAATTACGAACGCAAAGGTAAAAGGACGATGGGTCATTTCACTAACAGAATAGTCAATGCTCATGCACAAAAATGACGGTAACGGCTGTGCAAATTGCAAACTATTAGTGAACGCTACGCTGTAAAAGTTCACTAACCTCAAACGCTGGCGTTCTCAAGAGCTCCCACGTTCGTGTAATCCAAAGTTTCAAATCGCAAACGACGATCAATTATTACCGCAATTGCACCAAGCGGCTTGTACTTATTCAACTATTTTGCACGAATAAATCGTAAAAAGAAACTTCACACGAGTACATGCATAAACTACGACGGGGGAAACGGAGGGGGAGGGGGGGGGGGGCGGGTTAAAATAACGTGGATAATCACTGTTCACTTTTGAAGGAGCATTTGCCTTTGAAAATCCGCGTGTATTTAAAAACACTGGAAAACATAGCGCGCACTTAAAGAATAATGAAGAAAAAAATGAATTATGAAAAAGTGTATACGAAGAAATGCGTTCACGGGTAGAATTTTACTCTCCAAAATCCTCGCATCATTTCACTCCCAAAATACAAAGCTCCGACTCGACGGATATTGTAGTTTCGAATTACATTTTCGTTTGTTTTTTTTATTCCATAAATTAAGCCAACACGTGACGTTCGAAAAAACCTATTTCGAAAAGTAAAATCGAGTGTAAAACGTCGATTATTGTTACATCGATGTAGAAAAAATAACACACACAATTCACAACACACGAACGACGAGTTTTTTTAGCGATCGCGATTTATTTTAGCATTCCACGTGGAAAAAATTGCTACCCATTACTCAGAAGACCCGTCGCGACCGAGCGGCAAGCCGACACTGACGAGCCGCGCTGCTGGCGAGCATCGTGAGCCTACCGGTGCTCCCTCTCTCTCCCCCCACCGCTCTGCCGCTCGCCAACGCGACGACGATTTCTTGCCCCCCACTCTCTTCTATTTCTCGCGCTCGCTCTCTCCCTCTTCGCAGCAGTGACTTCGATGTTCGCTACGCGATCCACGACCTCTCACACTGACAGGCCAGCAAACCCTCAAGAGTTCCTGCACATCGTAACATATTCTACGCTCACTTCGTCCCTCTCCTTTTTCCTCTTTTACCTTTTTTTCTTCTGTACTCTCCTTGGATCTTGGCCCATTGACCCCTTGTCACGGGTAACATTCTCGCTCTCTTATTTCTTCCTCTCTCGCTCTCAATTTTTCTTCGTCGAACCAAAGCTTCGATTTCGTATCAACGTCGATACGCACACTTGTTACACATAAATTGAGGAGGGGCATCTGGTAGCGAGCATGTCGAAAGAAAAAATTTCCAATTGTCGTAGTCGCTTCGCTGGATCCGGCCGCGAAAAATTTTTGAAAAAAATCACATTTTTTTAAAATCCTAATGAAAGCAATAAATGATTGAGCAATCTGCTCAATCATGGGCACCTCTTGGACGCGCGCAGTTATTACTAAAAATCCTGTTAATCGCTGTGGCCGATGATCTTGAGGATTTTAATAGAAATATTTGCGTATTTTCACGATGGAATCTTTCAAGTGAGGCAATGTATTTTCGATGGCTGTACAGAAAGGCAATATTTCAATTGCTTTCCTTTTTATCTATCTTTTTTTTTCAATATTTCGTTTCTCAGTGTTGAACAGATTGTTTTGTAATACGTCCCAATTGCAGAGTTTAGCGGTCGCAGAGCTATATAGTGCGCCCTCTTTGCATGTTTTCTATTATTCATTGTTTCCGACGGTCTCCATTGTGCTTCAATACCCGTGAAATCGCATATCCCTTCGAGGCTTGGTCTCCCAGTAGGCGGGAAAAAGATCTTTGTCCTCGTCTTATATTCCCGTATAATCACTCCACATATATAGACACAGCTATTGGCTTGTCCCACGTTGAACGAGACTACTATAAAGTGCGATATTCGAACGTCAATACGAAATATTTACTCCACATTTTTCCGATCTGACTTTAGTTTAATAAGCCATTAATAAAGCTGGGTCATTTCGTCCTGAATACTGTGTAAAAACAGTTGAATAAAAAGGAAACTTGCATTAAGAATTTTCTGAAAGGAAAGTTCTTGTATGACAAATTTACTGTCTCGAGTATCGGGATCGAGTAAGACTCGATCCCGAAAATCGAACGAGAAATTCTTTCAAATTGAAAAAAAGCTTAACAAAACAAACAAAAAAGTGTTTGGTAACTTTTTTGTAGGAAATTTGGTGCTCTATAAAATGAGGTCAATGATGGCAGCAGCTTTCTTGACTCCAAGCTTGTGCCAGAGCTCTAAAGATGTGTGATGGCTAATGCACGAGTGCAAACCTCAAAGAAATATGTAAGATTCATCAGGAGTAACTCGAAATAAAAAGAAATTGATGTGACAATAAAAGTAGAAGTTTCCACATTAAAAGCTGGCTCGCCTCCTAGCGACTTCTTTTCTATGTTCGTGGTTCGCCATTTATCGCACATTCGACATGTGTTGAACGCGCGATTATCGCGGTTAATTCGACACAAACGTTAACGTCTTCTTTCGCCTCTATCCAATAACTATATTATACATACGTGCTGGGTAGGGAACATACACCGCGTTCCACCATGAAATGACCTGCGCTGCGACCCTCGCCATCTGTCACTTTTTTAGTCTGCTCGTATATCGTCGAGGCTGTATAATGAAGCACTTGCAGGGTATCAGATTTTTCGAATTCCCGTGTGCCCCCTTTTGTCAATTATTAACAAAAGCAAAATGTTGAATTATTGATAAAACGAATATTTTTGGTCTCGAATAAAGATTAAATTATTCGAAATTTAAAAATTTTTCATTTACAATAATTTTTATTCCTTCGCATAAATATCGTTGACAAACTTCCATTCCTCTACCGTAAGACTGTTGCGTTGACAGCCAAATTCAAATTAATGATAAACACTTAAACCTCCTTTGGATTGAGCCTCCGTTAAAGTAACGAAAGGAGCAGAATTCCATGTTGGACATTGAAAATGAAAGCCCGATTTGTTAAGAGCAGTATGCCCATTTATCACGGGGCTTCATACGTCTCTTATATTAGCTCGTACTGCAGTATAAAGCACTGTAAGGTATTAACTCCATTCTCACCTCTGTATTATTTTACGATCCGTGAGTTCGCATCCATTTAGGGCCCATGATCGATTTTGTGAGTTTGCTGACGTCGAACATTCGCAAAGTGCACCAGAGACGATAACAAACCCTGCTGTTTATATGATCTCCGTATAGAAATCCTCGAGAACGAGAACTACTACGAGTTTTTGTCTCGTTGATTTACTGGCAAAAAATGTTGGAGGAAGCAAGAGTCACCTACAAGCTCTTAACTCTCGTGATGCCAGATATAAAAGGTAAATGCTGAAGAGCCCTCACCGTTGGTACAATTACGAGCATGTGGCCATTAGCGTATACCATTCGCATAAATATATCTCCGTTACTCTTTCTCCTCATCTTCCTTTTTTCTCATGCTCCTGCCTCATTCATCCTGACATTTGTAACTCGCGTCTTCGTGTCTAACAATCATTAAATAGTGCAATCAATTTTCATTTTATTCAGTCGTCTACACATTTTGTCAAAAAATCATTTGATTGCTCTCGGATATTTAACCGAATTTATCATCCAATCATTTCCATTTTATGAAATTCATTTGACAAAACCTGATAACGTACTGCCACAGTTTGAAATTACTTGATTCTTTTATATTAATCATTATCTTTTTTGGATGATTTTCATCTTTTCATGAGTTGGTCCATTAACAGTGCTCAGCACTTTAAGAATATTCATGCAGAATTTTTATTCAAGCGGTTCGTCCGTGAGACGATTTCAGATCGTGTAAAGCCCACACATTTGCATATTCACGTCTCTTGATTACGAGCCATTTATATAACGAATGCTGAAATTCATAAATAAATATTTAACGCTTTGTCAGCGGTTAAAAAATTCGACAATCTCGATTCCGCCATGAATAAAATTTCCACTGACCTCTTACTCCATTTAAATAATAACGCGTTTCCCGAATGTAGTCAAGTTTCCGAACTATTGAAGAGCTTCGGAGTGGAATTACGAATGATAAATCCAGAGCTGGAGTTAAAGACGAATCCACTTGACAGGCAGCATGCTCTATTTACGTCCTTGCCCCACGGTCCTTGCGTCTGTTAGCCGAGCTGTTTTCGTTGACTCGTAAGACAAACTTCGCTTCGCGTTTATGCCGGAGTCGTGTATCACGGATGCTCCTATGCATGAGATGATTGAGAGGTCTCGTCGTTCCATCGCCGTATTTTTCCTCCTGCAAGTCGAAAAAATAGCAGATGAATCAGCTGTAATTTTCTTACCTCGGTCGTTCGCGTATGAAGCAGTAAACACGTGCATGGAAAAAAAAGCAAGTCAATGAAAAAAGCAGCGGGCTGTACGAGTGAACTCGTCGAAGATTGAGCGACTGTTCTCCGAGCGAATGGACAAAATTTCTCCAAGATTCGCCTTTGAGAAACTCCGCGAAAGGGGCTCAAGGGTTTGCCTTGAAACTCGAATTTCGCTCACGGTATTTGTGCGCGCGAATGTGTGAGTACACGAAGGAGAGAAAGAGGGGGAGCAAGCGACTGCAGTCAGAAAGGGCAGTTGAATCCGAGTCTCGTCGTCTCCAAACTACGTGAAATCGAGCGTGGAACACACTCCGCAGGCGTATAGACGAGATGTGAAGCTTCGTGAATCGAGATCTTCGATCACCACGCTCGAGTGCTTCCCTCGAAAGTTCAGAACTAACGCCACTTTCGGCTTGTTTCACCGAGAGCCACGGTGTGTCAGCATTCGCGCAACCTCGATAGTACGAGGAGCGATCCTCAACGTCGAGAAGTTTACGTCGAATTCTCACCCGTTCAATCGGATATCAAGGTGCGATTTCCCGAAGAATTTCACTCGCGCACTATCCCGGCGCGGGCTCCGGACCAGATCAGACATTGTTCGAATAAGTTGTTCGAACTTTACCTACATTACGAAATCATCGGAGAAAAAAATGGTACCGCCGTCACTTCGAACCTCGCTGCTTCCACGTTTCCGTTGAAACTTCCAATTTCACGGGGACAAAGAAGGAAGTATTGAAATGAGTGAAAAGCTGTGAGTGCAAATGAAGAAATTGAATGGGCCAACGCGACTCTTCTCTTTCATCGAGTCAAATGTTTGCTGCAGTGAAAGGGGTCAGTTGGAAGCTCATTGTCGAGGTGAACGCAATGAAAACGCAGTGAGGATCGGGGCGCGAGAGAGAGAGAGAGAGATCTCGGAGCGATTACTTCAGAAGCATAATTTCGTCTTTAAGAAAGGAAAAAGATTCGCGAGCGAAGAGATCTTAACGCCACTTCTGAATAGCCGGAAGGGTTTGCGCGTAAATCTTCGGAGCAAGCCGTTTATCCGGAGCTTTGCCGGAGCAAGGGACGAAGAAAAAAACATACGGATAAAAACGTGAGCGAAACGCGCCGGTCGAAGAAAAAAGTGGAGGAGCGATGTGAAACGAGAATCGGAGGGGGATAAGGAACTGCGCGGAGCCAAAAAACGAAGAAATGCGAAAAGAATAAAAGACAGGAGACGGGAATGAGGAAGAAAGGTGAACGAGGAGGAGAAGGGTTATGGCCAGAAGGCATGCGAGCGCGGAGCACTTCCTTCTCGCTCTCGCCCGGACTTTTATACAGAAAAAGGGTTGGCCCCGAACAAGAATTGCGAGGAGACAAGCAGCGAATAGGGAATAGCGAACCTGAAGGATGAACGGACTTGTACTTTGCTCTTTGCAACAGAAAAGAGACGCGGAGATCAAGTCCCGAGTCCACGTTGACTCGAGCTCTTCAAAACCCTAAACGATTCTACTCTGACTCAATTTTCTATCAAATTCTCCTCAAAAGTAGAAAAATTCTTAAGGTAACTCCTCTACTGCATGCTAGTCAAATGAGTGCTAAATTTTCAAAACGCTTTTAGACCAAGTTCAACGTACCGTGATTAAACTTATTGTTAGTAGATATGTATTAAATCGTATTTAATTAACGTGAAAAAATATTTAAAATGATAGTTCTGCAAAACTATCAACTGATAGATGCAAATTTCCATGATGACACATTTTCAACGACGCTGAAGTTTCCAACGTTGGAGTTCAACGAAATGAACGAAAAAAACGTTTTTAATTCACCAATTTTTTATTTCACGAATCGTTGGTGCAGCTTGCAAAACTACGAATCGCAAATTTGGCAGGGAACAAAATAGGAGAATTACTGGAATAATTGGAGAGTTTTTTTCGATCATTTCGTTGGACTCCAACGTTGGAAACTTCAGCGTCATCATTTTCACAGCTATTTTTCAAAGAATCATCTCTATTTTTTAACCGATTTTATTCCACCAAGTCTCATTTAGTTCCTCAACCGATCCTCTGCGAATTATTCACCACGTAGATTTTCCTTTGAACTCATTCCTGAGAGAAATTCTGAACGAAAAAGTTTTTTCACGTAACGAACAATTAGCTGCAACAGTGAAAAGATCAAGTTAAAAAAACAATTATATTGACGAACAAAATGAGACTTGTTGCAATAAAATCGGTGAAAAAACGCAGATTGACAAATACCAGGGAAAATGTGTCATCGTGGAAATTTGCATTTATCAGTTGATGCTTTTGCAAAACTAGCGTTTTTAATATTTTTACATCTTAATAAGATATGCTGTAATACATTTAATCGATACGTTAAACTTGGTCTAAAAGCGTATTGAAAATTTAGCACTCATTTGACTAGCATGAAGTACAAGAGTTGCCTTATTAAACGTATCGTGAAATTGCAGCAACAAATTTTCTCCTTCGACACGACTCTCAAACGAAATATTGGCCCCTATCGTCGGTTTGGGAAGTAAAAAACAAAGAATGCAGGAATTAACGACGAGTGAACTCGGACCGAAAGTGTTCGAAAGCCAATGATACGACTGCAGCAATAAAGTTCGGAGTCTAAACTCTGGCAAAGCTCGAGAAGGTAAAATGGAAAAGAATGAGGTTCGATGTAACCGAAAGGTTACTAGAAATTATTAAAAACTTTAATCCCACATTGCTTGCTCACTTGTAAAATAATTTATCTTGGTAAAGCGCATCGTCGTTCGGTCTTTCGAGCGGCAGGAGTCGAAGCACTCAAAATTCCAAGAAATTGAATCGATCACATCACCATGAAAAAAAGACTCGCAGAAAGATTCTTGAAATAAAAAAAAACACACACACACACAAAAAAAGAGAGTCGAAAACGGAAACACTCGCGTCGGCAATTCGAAGTGTGCCAACGAAAATATTGGACATTTCAGCTGCTTCGTTTTTCGAGAAATCTCAAATCCAACACAATGGCCAAGTCGCAGTTTCACGCACCAGAATTTAGCCCAAAATTAATAATCAAGTAAGCAATGATTCGTCGTTTCTGGTGAGAAGAACATTGCACCTTCGGCTAATGTGACAAGTTCTGATAATCAAAGCTCCTGCTGCGTCTTCGAGTCTTGAACGAGCCGAGGATTGGAAGGTCGAATCGACGTTGTCAATACAGAGGGCCCTGATCCGTGCAGGCTTTCGATGTTCTCTATGAGCGTATGTATATACATATAATCCGTGGGATTATCTGTGGTAGCTGTGCATAGTCTGGCAATGGGTTCGGGCGTTGGTGATTGGACTGAAGAGAGAGTTAGTCGGGGAGGCCAACTGTGCGCTGTGATCAGCGTAAGTTCGATCGGGCGTCTCTGTTCTCGAGGCTCGTTCTCCCTTTAAAGAGTCGAGAGTTTGATTAGCAAGGAAAACCTGCGAGAAGAGTGATTTGAAAAAGGGGGAAAAGCTGTCCTGGGTATAGAAATAGTTTGGCGTGGCTCGAATTTTCGTTTGAACTTTATATTTTCAAGACTTGGCGTTAAAAAAATATTCCGACGGGATGAGGCAATAAGTCTCGTCATAGTAAATATCGTCACACCTACAAGTCGGGGGAATTGGTCGTGAAGAATAGTATGCACGATTTAAGAGACTCATCGGCGAATGGCAGCGATGACACATTTTTCCGGGTAGAAACGCCTCGGAGATTGCGAGATCACTTCGATTTTTTTAAATGAAATTACGTTATTTAAGATCGTTATTGGTATTAGAGGGAGAGAAATTTTTTATGACGAGTCTCCAATTGAATCTTAGTGTTGCGACAGATTTGTCGGTCATAAAATTAACAAATCCTTAAACGGAATGAGAAGACGCTAAAGCAGAGAGTAACCAAATTTATCACTGGGTTCTTTATTATACGTACGTCTTTGTGAGCGTTGGTTTTCCAAGTAAAAACCACCGCGATGGAGGTCGCACCTATGCCTGAAGAAATATATTCCGACTGCCTTCGAACTCACATTCGCATATCACACTATCTTTACCACGAACAATAAAACAGGGGCCTCGAGTTTTTCGTACTCTTGAAATACCATGCTATACCTGTTATAATTTTGCAACTAATATTCACGAGATATTACGAGTCAAAGACCAATGATAACGCAGTTTTTTCAGTTTTTTATGTTCTCTTTACGAACTCAACTTTTCCAAAACGATATAGACAAACCGGTTGATTCAAGCAAAGGATTTAGCGGACATAGATATTACAATACTGCTGATTCGAATCGAATACCGACACGTTTTTTAGTCTAATGAAACTGTTCTCGTTAAAGTAGAAAATTTATTTTTTACCTGACCGTTTAACGTAATCGATGAAGTGCAAATGTGTGTGTGGAATGTTCGATGTACGCATGCGCTGTGAAGCACATATTTGTTTCGTCAATTTCCCGTATTCATTTATAAAATTTAATAACAAGAGGAATTCCATTCGATTCCCCGGATTTCTTACAATTTTTTTCGTCTACTTGCCATTTTATTCTCGCGCAAGATAACTTAGAATTAATAAAAGCAAAGACAATAAAATTTCGATGTTTAGTATGAATTTTCAACTGTTGGCGTCGCTAGTGTTGCGCTTCGCGGCTTGTTTCGGATCTTTGTATCGCTGCTCAAGATGGCCACCGCCCCACCGCCCGCCAACAACGAACAACGACGCGGTCGTTGCGTTGCGGTCAGTCGGTCGCTGCGCGCAATCGAAAAAAAACATCGCGGAGTGTTTCGGGTTTATGGTCGGTGAGTGTTACGCCACAATATCGATTCTCTTTACTAAACTATGTAGAAAAAAGTATCATGCAGTTAATAAAGTGAATACAACCTCGAATTCTCATTTCTAAATGTTATGTATTGCCTCATGCAAAAAGTACAAAATACACGACTCGAATTTTCATGAGCAATCCGTCGGTGAGGAGCTCATGCAACGCATGAAATTTGTACGGCTAAGCAAACTACTAGGTCGAGTTAAAACTATAGACGCATGTCTCTCCCACAACAGTTGGCTTACATGGTCTGATAGTCCGGTCCCGGGTCCCGGTCGGACAGAGTCGTCTGTACAGGCAAGGACGGAACCCAGATGACGACAAAACTAACCAGCTTCTATAAGTGCTATGTGCACGCGTGAGGGAGTGAGAAATGAGAGAGATGAAGTGTCGACGGCGCCAACAGGTTCACTTCGCGTGTGCACACAATGAATCGCGGACGCGGGGGCCGCCTTGTCGTCGCCCCACAAAAAGCCGTCAAACTGGTAAAGAGCCGCGAGCAAACTCCACGAGAAAGTACTAGCTCAAGTGAACAAAAAACGAGAGAGAGAGGGAAAGGGAGATGGGAAATCTGGTATGCAGTGACCACCGCAACCTATGGGAAGTACCAAAAGAGAGTTTTAGATATTACCTAGCTTATTCCATTCACGAAACTTCCATACAAGTCCTCTCGTCTTTACTGAATGAATTTATACGACAACTATGAATAGAATTTGGGAGCAGAGGAAATAATGTTTCATAATTATTGTGTTAGTAAGATTACGAGTTCAATGTTATGACGCCGTATGATATTTTCCTACATAAATATTCATCTTTGACATTATTTTGTTTCTCAAGTTTTTTCATGTGATGTAAAAAACGATAAAAGTAGCAACCATAAGATTTTTCATTCGTTAGAGTTTCTGCTTCATCGACTGAATTGATGATTTCTTGAATCAATATCCAAATCCTAAACTATAACAGCCCTAAAATTAATATTGTTCGAAGTAATATTACTCTTGATTACAGAAACATCAGCGAGGACAGAGATTCAGGCTTGCGCCAAAACAGTTTAAAAATTGCTTGATTCCCGGTGACAATTTTTTTCATTTGCTATCCGATGATATTCATACCCTATTTAATGTAATTGGGATTTTACCAGAATTTTCTTGTGAAAGAAATAAAGTCCTGGATGTTAAGACTCCTGGCCAGCACCGAACAAATATCTTTCTTTCGCTCTCTCGTTCCTCCTCAAACAAGGTAATCTAGACGAGATGAAACGAGAGCTTTACTGTACACAAGCCTAAGTACATTGGGAATATGGTTGGTAATGTGTAAGATAAGCACGCAGGTACACTATGTGTGATGTCCGAAGTATCGATCTTTGATCGCGACCTCTCGATCGCGCGACCCAAGCCAGGATCGCTTTGATGTCATGACCTTAGCCAGTATTATTACCGCCATAAATCATCCATGTTGAATTGCACTGTGGGGCTCGCGTGATGAGAGCATTACCCGATGAGAGAGCGAGAGAGAGGGAGAAAGATAGGAAGGAAGAGAGGGCGAGAAGAAGAGGGAAGCTTTCTTGAGAGACCACGTCGAATAATCCACCAGGTTGAATCTGCGCAGGATATCTTCTTGCCGGGATGTAATACGCCAAGCGAATCATCGGGACTCCGGTGAAAGTCGACGAAACGCGCGGTTCTCGTTCTTTCTCCGTCTCTTTCGAGAGTTCACGAGCGAAAAGGCGCGATATATCCTCGTTTCCAGGCTGGTTCTCTCGCAACGAGATATATCTCACGAGGACCTCTCTCCCTCGCGTCGAGATCTCTCGACACCCGGTTTTGTTTCGTATTTGTGTATGTATGTTTGTATCTTTTTTTTTTCATATCACTGCCATAAGCTTCTGATTTCTTATCGTCCATCGTTCAGAACCATACACACGCATACACACACAAGCTTCACGGAGCCATTGTTCAGTCGTTGCACTGAGGACGAAAATCTGGTTTTTGGGAAGATTATATGCTCACTCGAATTCCAGATTTATATAATTTTGACAATCGTAATAAACATCGAATCGAAGCGATTAGTAAATGAGCAACATCCATTGATGCAAATTTATAAATCTTTTCATGGACTTCATTCAGAGGAATTTGATTCAAATTTTTTACGTTTTATTTTTTGTTCCTGACCGTTTACTAGCTTTTAACATTTGTGTTTTTATGCGAATAAAATATTTACATAAAAATGAAAAAGTCATCCATTAATCGCTATTTTTATGGCTCAACATAGTGACGAATTCCGACAAATAAAATCAGAGGAATACTGCCCCGTAAATAGTATTTATTTATTTTGTTCGTTTGTTTTTTCTACCTTCATTTCCATTTAGTCGTTCAAGAATTTCATGCTGTCGGCCCCGTTTTTCAATGGATCTCTTTGTTTTTATTTCTTGTATCGCTCCGTAGGTACCGATGGTGATCACAATTTACTGTGTAGTACGTCGCACGCGAGAAATCAAATTAATTCCCCGCCCACCGTTACTCGTTCGTCGGGGCAATCAACACGATTACCGTAATCGAGGAACAGGCCAGGCACTCTCGCGTACAAATGCATCCAGCAGCAGGAGAGACCCTGGCGCCCATGGTTTCCCATTTGACGCTCGAGCTGCCCACGCGGGACCGCGGTCCCTCAATGTGGGACGTAATAGTATGCACTTCCCTCGTCTGCATATACCTTTTTTATGTATGTGTACATGCAAAACCATGCGAAGCACAGTCGTTACATAGAACATCCAGAAAAATGTTGTTTCGATCATGTACGAAATACTCATCGGCTCAGCGATCATTATATCAAATTACATTCATATTTTCATTACTTTCAATATTCACTTGCGTCATTAATAGACGATAGTACGTTAATAAATTGCTCAAACAATCAAACTTTCTGATCTTATCAATGCTTTTTATTCAGATTGGTCACATTTTTGCTGTAACAAAAATTTCAAACTATCGATCAACATGATCAAAATTGTTTGAAGGAAAATACCCTATAAATTTGAAGCACTACGATCGGTACAAAGTTTGGAACACCGTTGGTCTAAATAACTCGAGTTGAGGGTTGTTTTGGCACGTAAATAAATAATGATTTTTACTTGACCATGTCTCGGTCCGATGACGAAAAATTTTCTTCTTTTTTCAGTGGGTGTAAGATGAGTTCAAGGATGTATAAAAGTCCTTTCGCATCATCCTGACCTGTGGTGGGTATGCCGCATCCACTTTATGAGAATTCCATCAGGAATAGTTTTCCTCGGAATATCCACGTGAAAGAGTAGAAAAGTGAAACGGGAAGAGAGAGCGTGGAACGACGATGACAGTACTGGCAAACCCTCATATCGTTTCTATATCCCACGGGTAACAGCGGGTTCACTCGAGCGTCCTGGGACAAGCGACCTCGACGGGTCTCTGGGATATGATGTTCCTTCACCCTTTGTACGGAGAGCGGGTCATTGGACGACCGGATTAGCTGAACCGAGGTGACCGTGCCGTAAGTACTTTCCCGTCTCCTCGCTTGTTCCCTTTTTCCATCGGCTCACTCCCCGCTATCAGTAATACATAGAAAACCGAACGTACGTCCATTCTGTTCTAGATAAAAATATCTTCGAATTCCCACACGCCCTGATTTTGCGTCGTCTTTTAAAGAACTTTTTTTCAACTTAAAAACTGTCCCATTTTTTATTTGAATTCGGTTATAAACTACATTTTTACGTTCCCATCAATGATTTCCTGAAATCGGCAAATAAACAGGTGCGTTAAGAGTATTTTTGGAATCGAAACGGTTCGATCATATCAGTCATATCGTTCCAGGAATGGGATTAGTTTTGAATTTTCAAATCCCATTGACTCTGCTATCGTTGTTACCACATTTTGCCCTTCGTGATCGGACGATTTCATCCGTTTTCTCTAACGCTTTTTCTTCCGTATGATAAATTTTATAGGGTGAGGCACATGGCGAAGTACAACATTAACTTTAGTGGAGAAAATTCAGCAGAATTTGTGCATTAAAAACCTTGGGTGTAATAGTCTGATAAGTGAGTACCTCGATTTATCCCAGCATTCATATCGCTTTAGTGAACGAACCAAGTTAGTTAACGTTACAATGGATTATTGGGCCCTCATTTCGTTATTAATTCAAAAGCAGCGATGGATTTTTTCGTCGTTGTAGAAGCGTTCTAACGAGCTCGTTGAACAGTGCTTTATTTTTTGTACAACGATACATCGCTTGATAGAAGTATTTGGCAATTGTGAAAATTCTTCTGTACGATAGAGAGCGGAATTAGTGGGATCAGGCGAAATTTCGCATCGAGGAAGAGAATAAATCCTCGGCGGAGTGTTTCCGAGGGAAGGAATTAGAAGCGGAATCTCGATTTCACAAAGAGCGTACTGCTCTCGAGAGCTAAAACTAATTCCACTACAACCCCAATATAGGTAACGGACTCTTATGCCGGTTAGCAATTCGCTGCGATGAAAGCACTCGAGAAGGGGAGAAATAGATGAAAGCTTCGTTTTCTCATCTTCTACGCGCGTGTACACACTTCTATGTGCGTTCGTACGCTGTTTCTCCATTGCACCAAACGTTTTTTTTTTCTCTACGTACTTAATAATCTGATGTTGTGTGTAGAAACAGCTGGCATTCTGAATGGCTCAGAAAACACGAGCTGCAGGAAAGAAAATTGTGAACGCGACGCTGGGTTCTTAGCAGGCTGAGAAAATTTGCGGGCGATGGGACGATCGCTATTCGATCTGACACTCCCCTGTTTGAGGTTCAATCGAATCCGTCGAGGGGCAAGAAAATCTGGGGCCAAATATTTGGCTCAGCGAGGCAAACGCTGCTCCAAAGGTTCTATCCGAAAGTTGATAAAGTCGGTCGGCATACGGCCGAATATGGAAATCTATGATTAGCAATTTAAAACTTATGGGTTCTCAAGGCACACACACTTACCAGAAGGCGGTTAAATCGATCGTGTAACGAAGCTAACTTTCTTTGTTCCATATATTTTCGAATAGATCCCGAACCTCTCGAGAGAAATGTGACTTTGAAATGATTGCAGGGTGTTCTGGGACGAGTGTAACTTCCGTGAGGAAAAAATGAGTCTAATTGGACAAGCGAATAGGGAAGAGACAGCGAAGTCGAGTGCGAACTCTCTTGTTCCAACGGAACCGCGTCAAGCATGAAGATTTAATTGACATTACCGGAAAATTTTGTGCGGTACTTTGCGCTTGTCAGAACGCAATTCTTATCGCACTTGAGTATATTGGTCTCTTGGAGCTGACGTCCGTATTTCGGCAAACAACTCTTATTAATCAGTTCGCATCACACTTTAGTTAATCTCCGGAGGAAATTTCAAACAAATTATCGCTGGCTCTCAGTGTCGTAGCCGGGAGGCGATCTCGGAAAGCGTCTTGTATTACAAATGGGGCACGGTGATATAAGGAATTGCGGACATTAGTAAGAGGGTTGTCAACGTGTCCCTCGCACGTTTGGCTGGACCATCCTATCGTCGCAGCTGCTGTTCCTTGTTGCCGCTCCGTGTTTGCTGCTGTTACTCAGCCGGCGGTCGTTCCCGGCTACCCGCTCATGCCTTCGACTCACCTCTTGGCAAGCTCGCAAAAATTCTGTCACGAATACCCTCGCACGTTTTCGGCAGCGTTATCCGACACTCGAATTAAGCGGTCTTAAATGCCCTTTGAGACTCGCCGTCGACATGTCGCAAAATATTGTATACTTTCTTTCTCCTCGCGCATCCATTTTTTATTTTGCATCTGGTGCATGTCGACGCGACGATTTTTCACCTCCCCGATATATTCGAGCGGTGGCCCGAGGGTGGAGCTGAGCTTTCTCTCTCCATTTCTCCATTGCTGCGGTTCCCACTCTTTCTCTGTCGTTTAGCTCATAATAAAAATGTCGCTTGTAACTTCAAGGATTTCGGCCAAAATTTTCGACACGGATGCCTTTGTACTCGCTTCTGAATGTGTTATGGCCGTGACGACGAATTTGCAAAAGATTGAACGTTGGAAAGCAACTTCAACAATTTACCTACATTCAGCATCCTGCGTTTCTTGAAGCCCGTAGATTTTCAGGACCTTTTGTGCCTTTAACTTCCTATCTCATTATCGATTTTATCCGACTTATTCTCATAGAAAATTTCTAAATCACCTTTTCTCTCAATTGAGCCCCCGCGTCACAGAAATAAATGTTTTATCATGACGAATAAATGTACTGAAAAATGATAACTATTATGTTCTGCAAATTACAGTTTCGTAATGGATTCCAGGAATAACTTTCACGAGGGATCAGGGTATGTTTTCCTCTCGTGTACATTAATTCGTTTTTCATTTGGTGTGACTAAGACGTTTCGACATTGTTGTATCGAAACGCCAGGTGGCCGTGGCTGAATATCCTTCACCGATGTTTCCTCCCCATTTCAACAATAAGAAAGCGATGAAAGGACGGAGTTCCACAGTTACTTTTCGATTTCTCTAACAGACAATGACACAGATGCTTCTGGGTACGGAGGAGGTTTCGTGGACAAATAAAATACCAGAGTAATGGATCGAGGCATAGAATTTATGGGCTTCCATTTCATCCCCGCGCTACTACGATCGTAAAACCACGTACACATCCACGAAGGTCATGTATAACGTTCTTCTACATACATGCAAACGCCCAGTTGCCAAATTACGATCAGTACATCGATGATTAGGCACGAGGCTTTCCTTTCCCATCAGATGTCGTTGCCCCTATGGTATAACATAAGCTCGTAAACCGTTGTGGCATTGTCGACTTGACCATATCTCTGTTTTCCTCTCCGGACCCATCGATACTGTTTTATATAGATGAATATACAAGCATTGGCCCCTCGAATGCACAAAAGCTCCAGTCCCTCGGCTATCCTTCTCACTGACTCGAGCATCCAATAAATCGATATCATCCCACACTTCCCTCGATGAGGAAACGCACGTTATAAATTGTTCAATCCAAAGTTTCAGTAGTCTCTAAATATCGTCGAGCTTGACCTGGTACTTCTCTCGTAAAATTCGCCATATCTTCATCGACCTCGTCACAAATTATAACACCTTTAGCGAAAGTCGAACGCTAGCACCAAATCACCGTAAAATATCAGACAAAGTTTATCCCTAAAGCTGAATTTATTTATAATCCAAGTTTTCAGAAGATATGCTGCCTTCCTCTCGTGTGATGGATGAATCGAACAATCATTTTTCTAGCTGAACAAAGCATTGTTTGGAAACGTTTCGAGAAATATTTCGATAGAAAAGTATGTTTATTTATGTTGTGATTGCCATATCGTTGAAAGTAAATCCACGACATTGAACACATTAGCCCGGAACCATGCGGAGAGCGAGGGGGAGGCACAGAGTTCAGTTACTTCAATTATTGAGTGATTATTAATCTCTGTTGATTATACCTTCAGATACAGTTTCCGGATAACCATCAACGGTATAACGATGAAGGCTCTTATGTCGGTTACAGTTACTAATGGATGCTTCATCAAGTGTATACCGAGAAATCCATTCTCACATTGGCGCTTTAACGGCTAATTAGATAGCGCGTAACGTGGGAACGAGTATAGCGCATCTCCGATATAGTTTGTATTACGCATGGGTTGTTTTAACTCGCTTGAACCGATTCTATGGAATTGTTGATGTTCGATTGAAAGAAAAAAAAAACAATAACAAGCATGTAGAAAAGTGAAACAGATTTCTCTCGGGTACGATGGTACGAGACGTGATCGCTGAAACAGTTTTTCAATCGGTTGAAAGAGGTTGAGGTTTGTGGTATGACCGAAATGAGCTTGACTGGTTTGCACAGGGTCGAGGTGGTATCGGTGTTATATCGAGAGAGCCACCAGTGCAAGAGCCGCAATGCCGGAGGTAACCATTATCGAAGAGAATGTTCAACGTTACGATGGAATCGGAGCAGCGACTATTTCTATCGACATAGAGGCTTTTGTATCATCGCCATATGTGACTGCGCGCCCCGCGATGTAAAGATGAGTTGTTCAATGATGCGTGGCTACAACGTAGCTTCTAATACATATAAACTTTTCCCTCTCCCTTTATCTCTTTGCCACACGTACAGAAACTCTGGCTCACGTACAGAGAAAGGACTCGAATTGCGGGCGAACGAGCCAACATAACGGTGATTTGCGCGAAGCGTATCCTGCGGAAACATCGAGTGCTTATCAAGCTACGGGTTGAAGAGATTGCGATGTTTATTTCAACCTGTTTTCCCATCCTCCTTCATTCACCAATCGCTCTCGTTTATTCATCCTTTTTATTCTCTTCTTTTATCCTTCGTATCTTTCTCGCTGATTTTCACCTAGTGCATTACCCATCGGACCCCATACACTTAATAGTTTTCTATATATGCGCCTGCCTCCTCGACTCTCTTCAACCATCTCGGACTCCGAGGCGGGTCTCTCTAATTCCATCTTTTCACTCAACCATGTTACGTTACCTGCACGTTGGCTCCACCGACACAAACACAAATCGACGGATAAAATATACACACGTATCTCCTCCAGTTGCATGGATATCGCGTATCGCCAATCACCGCGAGCAACCGCAAAGCAAATAACACTTTTCTCAAATTGATGTTCCATACGTACTGATGCTAGAGCTCGCGCGAGCTGTCGATTTTCACGGACGAGTGTTGTTTTGTACGTGGGTCTATTATTTCGAAAGCTGTTGATACAGATGAGCACGTGAGGACACTGCCGTCGACCTTTTATGGAAATTCCATACTGCAATCGTGTGCCAGAATTTATGACTCCCTATTTTCATCTGGAAATGGAGCTTTTTTTCAAATCCTTGATCGAATTTCGTCAATTTGTTGGCTTTCCGGAGCATATTTTTCAGTTATTGCCTCAAACCTTTTTCACTCTCCCGTACAAATGGATTGCGGAATTCGCCCCTTTCAAAGAGTCATCAAAATAAACTGCATCACGCGTTTTCAATTCAAAAAGCCTTCGACGCAGCTTCGAGTGATTCAAAGGATATTTTGGCGCCGTCAATGTTCGTTCGTTACAACAAAATTATATTCAGCTATAAGTATTCTGAAGGATTAAAATGAAAATGAGGCCGCCCATTTGATTTTCGTTTCGACTGTTTTCACATTCCATTCATAATCATAGATATTTTATCATAATCATAGATAAAATATTCTAAAGTGGTACAAGAAAGTCCAGGAACTCCGCATTTTCCTTCCGCCCTAGAACTATGATCGACGAGGCTTTCCGGGAATGTAAGGGAACGAGCGATTCTCCCCGTTTACTTGGGTTACGACTCGTCGAAGTATTCCGAAGGCAAAGTATTCGCCAGAAAACGACGAACCGAAGGGACCGAAAGAGAGGAATACATAGACAGACGGAGAAGTGAATACGGGCTTTACGTGATCGGGATCATGATAGTAGCTGGCAGATTTACGAGATTTTCGTACAGACGACAGTCTCGATGTTCGGAGCCCATATTTTTACATCTCTGGTATAACTTATGTCTGGATATTTTTAGGTTTGCATGAGTTTGGGTTTTGTTTGGTTTCACAATTTCCCCCACGTAGCTCCGTATCGCGACTTTTCCACAAGCCTAAACATTCCCATGCCATCAGATTTTCAGCATGAACGTGAAAACAGCTGTGCCATTTTCCTTCGATGTGGAAAAATTTTAAATTTTTCTTCATTTTATCCAACACTGGCCACACGGGTATTGGATTCATTGAGAAAAACATCCTGTTAAGACTTTTTTCGTGATGCTCTCAGTTCCCAAAGCTGTTCGAATTTTATGAAGTATTTATACAAATAACGAATTGACACTAATTAATAAAATTTTATAAAACAGATCGCAGCAATTCCACGTTCGCGGTGTTTGCTCTGTAATGTTTCTATTATTGACAGCTACCAGGATAACAATGAGTAAGTCGACTGGATCATGGAAAACATGAATTTGTTGTATTGCATTTCCAATGATTTTAATTCCATTAGAAGTTGATTACAAAATATTTTTAATTCTGTACAATCATTAAGATCAAACGATTCTAAAATGAATTATAATAAAGCATTGATCTATGCTGATGGACCGAAACGAGTGCGCCAACTCAGTTCTGCTCCTATACAATTTAAATTTATCAATAATGCGCACGCATTGACGTTGCGAAGATAAAAAAATATCAATGACATTTACTCTCGAGAAAAAGGCAGTATATTTTCAATAATAAAAAACAACTTTCAGGTGCTTGACCACCACGGATCAGGTTTGTTGGGTTTACGTGCGCGTGTGAACGACGAAAACTTCGCTAATGGTATGTCGAACCCTTGGCACTCTGGGTGTTTTAATTAATGCGAGCGCTATGCTCGTGCTTCGGGTCCGGGAGTTCTGGAAATATTTGTGTTCCTCGGCGAGATCGTCTCGTCGCGGACTGCGAGAACGACGACAACGCTTGAGAAAACCCGTTCGACGTTGCGAATTGTGTGTTGTCCTGCATATACACACCGTTCAATTCGCTCGTATATACTCGAAAGAGAAAATGCAACGTAAGGTTGAGAGAGCTTAAACATAAAGAAAAAACCTTTCACGTTTTGACATCGAGCGTGTGCAATTCTCGCTCAACCAAATGGGAATTTAATCAGGTAAATTAGCCTTTAAAGAAAACAGATCGGTCGATATGAAACGAATGAATTTAACGCATCCGAAATCGTTACGAGGCGAACATTCCGATAACGATATTTTCGCCTGTGAATTCGCTCGATGTATGTTATCGGATCGAACACTTGAAATATTTCGTCCTGGCGTAAAACAAAAATTGTGTTCAACAGCTCGCACAGCTGAAACCCATTTTTCGTATGGTCCGTAGCAACTTCTGTCACAAACTCGATGCTACAAACGCAAATATGGGCGAAAACTCGAGCGAGAATATTCGCGATATCGTTTCGCACGTTGATACTACATTTCGGGACACGCAGTATCGTATATTTTCGAATTTTCAACACCGAGAGAGTTTTGATGATCCTTCTCTGTTGCGTCACCGGAATTCACCACTTTAAAAATTGAGTCTGAGCCCCTCGTCGGTCACTCTTTACACACATACGCTCCCGTGTGTTTTCATGCTTGATCACCATCATATTTTGAACAGTGCTCGCCGGGATTTACGCTAATTTTTTTACAACCATTTAATGTTTCGCACGTGTTCGATTGCATCTATGTAACTGCTCAATTGCGGTATGAAAACGCATTTGATTTACTGTTATAAAGTAACCATTCGACGTGAGACATTTTCTCCATCAATTATATTTTCTCAATGTTGTAGAGCCGATCCGAGAGAGCGTGAGAGCAAAACACGTTACAGAATATCTGAGGGAACTATAGATTCGTATAGACTCGTATTTTACAAGAGTCTCCGAGCAAATTAGCGTGATATACGTATGCGTTAATATACGAGTACAAACATGTGTACGTGTTCATAAGCCAAGCGTAAACGGCTGTTTGACCGCTCGCTGTGCCACAAAGATTCGCCGATGTGCGTGTGCGTAATTCTATAACCACGAATGAAGGCAAAGCATGCGAGACACGCCAACGATATACTTACCGATCTCACTCTTGCATTAGCCACTATAGTTGGTCGGGAACCTCCAACCCAGCTCTTTCTTTCGTTATCCACGAGTGGGGTTGTTTGTACCATAAAAACGACTAACAATCCCCCGTTTCTCCGGCCTCTAAAACATAGAAAGAGATCCTTCGTGCGTGCCGATCTCGTCGCCATTCCCGCACGCAGAGTCACGCTTAAGTTTCTCTTGCTAATTTTATCCTGCAACATGTATTTAAGGCATTAGTTGTAATTTTTAAGAAAAAGAAAAACACCATTTTCTCGTTCGTCGCCAGTCTAATCGGCGCGTCTCTCGTTCCGGAATCATAATAAAACTCGGTGCATCTGGAATCCGGTCGAACGAGCCTAACCGATAGACACTAGTTCGCATTCAGAAAACTCATTCACCGAAACTCTGACCATGAATTGATCTTCGGACCCGGCGATTTTTCTTCCGGAAGGTCAAACATTTGTTTCATAATATTATTGAATTAACTAAACCTTCAACTGCCACCGAATTGAGCTTAGCAATATTCCCCTACAATTTGAAGTCTCTTTACAATAAGTCAGCACAAAAATGATTGTATCATTTTGTGAGATAAAAAAATAAGAACTTTTATGAAGTCTCCGCTTTGAGTTGTTGCTTTATCTGAAACTAACATTTCTCATGGAGCTAGAAATATTAATCACTCAAAAAGTTATCTGATTCGTCAGCCTGGCAGCGAATTTTGGTCAAATTTTTCGATATTCTCAAAATCGTTAGCTAATCACGAAATTCACAGATGTAATTACAATGATAAATAATCCAACAGAGTTTTGAGATCAGTTTCGATGATTAGCAAAAACCGAGTTGACCCCAAGAAGTAATCGCAATAAAGAAAGCTCCCCTCGAGGACGTGATGTGAGGGGTTGCTGAAGTGTTTCACACCAGAAAGTGCCTCCCTCACGTAGCGAAGGGCGTCTCCCTCGTGGGGATAACTTCGCAAAGCACCTTAACACACCGGGTGGAGCTTTTAAACCTCGTGTGCCTAGCATCTGATGGTAAATTTACTTAATTTGCGTACGCAAACTGAGTAGAGATAGATTTAACTCGAGAGATTATGACGGAGGAGAGGAGAAGAGGAGATGAAAGATATAAATATATGGAAACTCGCTGTCCATCAAGAATCGTAGATTTCCCGATCGAAATTCAAACTGTAAAGAGCAGGTCGATGGAAATCAGGATTGTAAATAGCCCCTTTGACAGGTGGATTTACAAAGGTCAACGATCACGACAGCGCTGATTAAAAACACTCGTTGAGATTGGTCAGCCCTGTTTGTTCGAGGACGATGACTCTGGCTTTTTTCCTCTCCTTTTTTTCTTCCAGCATTAAATTTCCGATTATGTTCACAGAAGATTTCCATGTTTGCTGATTCGGCCCCTTGCTCAAGAACAAAGTGTTCAAACATGAACACGCAGGGCTCACTATTTACGGAATCTTGTAAAGAGACACAGGTCAAAAAGAAATATCTGCTCGCGTCGCGTCGCGTGCGTGCGTGGTAAATTTGAAGACAGCCTTGAGTTAGCCAATTATATTTTAACAGGCTGGTAATTGCCTCTAAAATTTGTCGAGTCTAATAAAAAGGAAAAATTAACGAGAATCATCTCGTGACAGTGATTTTAGTCGCGTAATTATAATATAATATGTGCGTGTATATATGGATATATGTAGATTTTTTCGTACACTCGTGTCTGTATAATTAACCCAAATTTGTCGTTCAAGGGTCGAGTGAGGCTCGTAGGAAGCGTGGAAAGAGAGAGAGAGAGAGAGACAAGTCGATGGAAGCCAAGAACGGGAAAGAGATCTCTCGCTAGCTTGGCTGAGCAGAGCAAGACCACCGAGTGGCTAAAGGGTGCTGGAGGTAATTTACATTTTTGAGCTCACCATGGACCCGCCCCACGAGTGGTGGTAGCAGCTGGCGCTGCTAGATATCTACACTAACACGCCTTAACCTTAATGTATATCTCACACACACACGTGCCTCTATAACGAACTCACCGTCAAATTGCCCGTGTCTCGCGTTTCTCGTGAACGCGGTAACTATATGTGGATGTGCATCTTGGCAAAAGTACCAAGAAACTTCTATAGCTTTACGAATTATTTTACTCGGAAAAAAATAGTTTTTCTGGCGGAGTCGATGGCACATCTGACAATTGTTTAATATCTTTCGTAATTCTAATGATTCTTATGCCTCTGAACACATAATTTATTTATAAAAATACGTCTATTGATGGATGAACGAATTCGTGACATCGATGCTCGGAAAACATGTTTCTAACGATGAGATGAAGGGAGAGAGGTTTTCGAATTCGAGGATTTCTTCGGTTGAAGCATCATCCGATGTATTTTTTTTTGTATTTATCTTTCGGGTGTGGGCTCTCGATAGGATTGCAATTCGAATTATACCTACTGCCGAATATTTGAGGACACTAAAATTGATCGACGTTCGTTTCAATGCGACAAAGTTGCCTAACTCTTAGTCCCTTTTCCTGTTGTTTTAAGGCTACTCATTGTTCTCGATTTTCGGCGTATGCCGCACGTACAACGCCTCATTTCAAATATTGCATGCACATTGAGCTTGGCACCCAGAGTAGGTCACTATTGTTTGGCTACGCTCTTCGCCAAATTGCTTCAATCATTATATTCATTAATGGAGTCCGTTTCCATATTTGTTGGAATTCTTGTCATATTTTATGGTATGCATAAATACGACACGTACGAACGCATACTTGCTCTGGTTGATGGTGCGGAAGTGATTTTCCACGAGGACCAAACGGCACGTAATTTTCTGCCTCGGCAGTAGAAAATCATACCGAATCGTGCGTAACATCCGCTGCTGTTTTCCGTGCAACGGTGTCACCGTGTCACATTAAGGCGAGTTTGCTCAACCTCTGAATACACACACCACTAATGCGCTCTTCTGCGCGTATTTCTGCGACAAATAGTTTCACGGCGAGCATACAAACCATCATCGGGCCTTGAAGTTCTTCGTTGTGGGCTAATGATTATAATTATACCAGCGTTTCCCCATATTTTCCTTTCGAGTGAATATTCTTTCGAATAACTGTTTTTTTTTTAAATCAAATTTTTGAATTATAATGAAAGGTAGTGAGATTTTGTTTTTGTCAAGCTTAAATCGTCAAAAAAGTGTAAAAACTGGTAATGCAGAAAAAGATTTCATGAACATGCCGTACTACACGGAGAGACTTTTATACGAATATTTCGGATGAACTTGCTAGAAAAATTTGCCATGTTTTATAGCAGCGCTGTTCTATATCGTCATTCTATTACATTTCACCAAAGTGCATAGTAATTTTGATGCCGAAAGCAGTTCTATCAAATTTTACTATGTACGAAAGGCAAAATTTAGGTCTGCGACATTCTTACATCGAACGATGTAAGATCGATATCCGAATGTCACTCGTGTCTTTGGCGAAATGTTAAAAATTGGTGAATTGGACTGGACAAATTGCTTGAAATTTTACTATGTGCCACTGGTTAATTTTCATGTTTATACGGTGTTTATACGGCCTCATATAATTGGTGGGCGCGTGAATTTTGCCATATTATTGAGCAAAATTCAGTGCGGCAAAAGGGAAAATACGAAACTATGCAATTTTTCGTAAAGCACAGAAAAACGACTGCTATGTTATCTCCTAAATTTTCATCAAATCATTCCATTATTTACTATGTTTTTAATCAAAATTCGCTCGGTGTTCATTTTTGATATAGTACAGCGCGTTATTTACTATGAACTGTGTGCTAATGGTTCCCCAAACTTTTGCATTATTTGACACGCTTTGTAGCGATTATTATTATAATATCGATGTGGTCCGACGCTACTATAAAAACAGTAATTTTTGCTATAAAAGTCTCTCCGTGTAGCGTCGATCCAAACTCCAATGAGACCCTTGACGAGGCATTACCAATCAAGGGCGCATAAACTTGGTAACTTGAAGTCACACGTCCTTAATCTCGTTTCCTCGACTAAAAGTAATTGTCGAGCGAATAAATAGAAAACAATATAAAAATCTCGTATTTTTTCGATCCTCGATCACGAAACTATCCCGCCGCGCGATAGCAAGAATCGTCGTCGAAGCTCGTTGCAGCTTTTAGTGCGAAATCGAATGCGTTTCTGGTTGCTGAGTTTGGCTGTTCTATACAGTCAATGTGTCTGATACGATAAGTATTCCAATAAAACTTGCTTTATTGGCACCTCGGAGGGATAGAGAGAAAGAGAGGGGAAAAAAAGGAAATCGTATTTACCAGCAAATACCAAAGTGGAAAAAGGCGTCGACAATAAAACTACCGATGCGTGTTTTGTGCGCTCCCGAGTAAAGCTCCGAGTTGAAATACGTTAGCTAGCGAGTTCGCTTTCGCCTCCTTTTCTCTCCCTCCCATTTCCGCTCACTTCCTCTCCCTCTTTTCTGCACCTGTATTGCCGGCCTGTGGCACTTTCACAGCGCGTAACTATTAGTCGACGTCAAGCATTGATATGCCTGTGACGTTTAATTGACCTTTTTTGCCTCCGCGTTATAGCTCGTCGCGACGAAAAACGAATGAAAAAAAGTATCGTTTATAAACACCAGAGCGAAGCTTTTACCAGGGTGACTTTGCTATACCTATTCCTGGAACGCCTTGTGGTCCGGCAAAAAATGCAATTAAAATTAGCATCCTCTTAGTTAACGACTCAACGAATTCCAATTTCTGTTCTCCTTCCTTTAATCAATTTTACTTGATTAAAAGAACTAGAGCAGCAAAAAGCCAACAACTTTTTCCATTTTATCCCATTTAGCCTAGTCATCGATACAACTTTTTATTTACTCTGAAAATGTACATTTCTGACAGTTGAATTATTCCTCCACTTCAATCTGTACAAGAGTCAAATTTATCGACCTCCCGTTTTTTCACATACTCGCTTTTCTTGCTCTTTGATTACTGACCAACTCAATCCGCTCATCCTCCAATCGATTAAGTCGATCCAGTTCTTTTCTGGATAAAAAGTAGGTAAACTGGTGCTCTATGTTCTGCCTAAAATCATCTCAGTACTGGGTTTAGTGCAAGCTATAAAAAGGCTACAACACTAGTCAGTATTATATATGATTTTTGATTCATTCTCCTTCTGTATAAGTACTTTGCAATTCGTCGAGTAAAATCCTTTCGTTCAATTATCTCAGGAATTGGTTCCCGGTTCATCGGGAGGTAAAACGTTATTTTTTTGAAGTCGAGGGATAACTTTCGCTCATTTATTACTGAATAAATCGATGGATAATCCTTTTTACCTTGTACGATTTTGAATTCATTCCAGAAGGGACTTACGTTAGAGGGACGCGATTGGAAGTAGAATTTATAAACGAATGTAGTAGGATACGTGTAGAAATTTCCGTAGTAGAAAAATGAACGATATTTATTATTGACTTTCGTAGTTTGCCTTGAGATCTGTACCGTGATCATGTAAATCAATCAAAAGCAACGATATCACGAGACAAGGGCGATGAGACGGTGCATCGTTCATAGTTTTCGTTTCATCGAGTGCTTGAGTGGTATGCTTCGGAGCACGACTCTGTGAGCACGATCGATAGACGAATCGAAAAACGTGACTGCAAACGAGAGAAAATCCAGTGAGGCATAAACTCGAGAGTTCCTTAATTCCATGACGTCGATGCGGGGGTGTCGACGTTATGATGTACAGATTGATATCTTGTTTGCTCATTTGTGCGAATAGTACGAGAACTCTCTTCGACATCGGCCAATTGAATCCGATGGAGAAACGCACATGGGCAATTTCGCGTTGAGTTTAACTCGAGGATGGAATTCGAGCTTTCTAAAAAAAGGTCTGTAAACAACCTTTCCCGAGAAAAATGAACAAAATCATCTTTGAAGTAATGAAAAAATCTTTTGAATTCAATCTCATTGATTTTGTGTAACGTACTAGAAATTCTCCGCAATCCATTTTATAGAGTCTTCTCAAAACGAAGGAAGATACTTCGAAATTCCTAAGGATAGAAATTGCGCACGGTATACTGGAGCTTTAAATGGTACCTTTTATGTAGTCGCCAATTAGTCGCAGTAACAACCTCCTCCAATGTTAAATCTAGTGGCTCAATTAATGGGTTTCTCATTTACGACCACGACGAAGGTGACTCCTATTTAACGACTTCCTTCGCCATTTTATTAGCTGACCCCGTTAGACGTCAAGTTTTTAAGTATCGAACGCGTTATTAACCCCTTCACACTGATGGAAACGAGTAAGTGCATGAAACAAAATGTGCACTGTAGTGGCGATCCACTTTTTATTTATGACTGGTTGCTTGTGGTGTCAAAGTATGAAATCAAGAAAATTACCGTTATATACTTTGACGAATTTCCCATGACACGTCATACGTTTCAAAGTACGCGAGACAAATTTTATTTATGTGAAATCCGGTTGCCTAGCACATATTGAATTGGTCGAAAATTCGCGATTCTCTGGCTATCGAAAAACGTTTTGGGTCATATAATTGGGACGATTATGACTATTTAAGGGTTCAAAAATACTGCTACTGAAGAAGAAGCAAAAGAATAGTCAATATTTCATGAAATAATGAGCTCCAACTTCATCGTTGAGGCAATGATGTTTCCATAAAAATATCTTACGAGAAATAGAATTGCCCATAGGAAAAGAAGCGGAAGGGAAAAGCAGTGTGTTTGTATATCGATATATCTGGCGTATATGATGATCGATTGGCTTCACAGTGTGTAACTCGATTAGCGTGGTTATGGTTTTCACCTATCGGCTGCATCGAGGCAGTAAATAAAAAAAAATCGGGTGGGACGACTCAAGGCACGATTTCTCGCGTCGAGGTGTTGAATTTCCATCTCTCGCTAAAATTTATTATCCGCTTGGATCTCTCTCATTCTTGTTCTATCACCGGTTCGATCAGTGATTTCAAAAAATGGCGGTGTCATTCCGATTAGGATGAGATGGAGGAGGCGGTGAAAATATTGATTAATTGAAAACGGCAGAACTCTTCGACGTATATATGGGATGACACATAATTCATCGATGAATATAAATATCTGGCGCCACATATTTTATACAATATTAATTTTTTTCCACACCGTGCTATAAAATATATAAGTTGTATGTACACATGGCACATACACGTACTACTTTCTGGCGTTCGCAAGGGAGAAAGGACCGCTGGACAGAATCCAATTAGTTTTATTGCAGGTGTAATTCGTAGCTTCGTATTAACTTTAACGACTCGTTCGGTACAGTCTGGGCCAGTGAACACGTACCGCCACACACATTACCGTGCACGTCTGTACACAGATAAAACCACAAATACAGAGAGACGTGAACGAAAGAGTGTTCATTGAAACACGAAACTCGCCACGTTAATGCGTTCGCTATTCCCCCAGACTTTTAATTCTAATTAATTTATAGCGGTAGTACATCCTGCCCTCCTTGGGGCAAACGGGAGAAAAGAGTGGGGCGAAAGCGCGTCATCGAAGCCCGAATTAACGTTGTTACACGAAATATTGTGGGAATTTGGGCTATCGGGATTTTATTTCTACTCCACGTGTCCAATCTGCTGGCAAAGCGATCCTGCTTCGTGAGACTTTTTGGAAATTGCTCACGTACGTCAAGTCGTCGTGTTCATATGTGTTATATCTCACTTTTTTTATTTATATACCGAGCCTGAATATATATCTCATTCGTATCGATCGAAATTCGAATGACGAAGCAGTTGGGAAATTTTTTAGATCATTCGCCATCCTCTCTGCTCCTTAATCGAATGCCGGTGCTCCGAAAAAGTACTCTGTCTTGGACGGATTATTCTCGCGGGTCTCTGGAACAAAATTTGCATGATAGAAAATTTATGCTTATGACCAGTTCAGATAATGAGCTGAACAGTATTTTTTAATGTTTTAGAAAAATAGGAAATCAATGATTCGTCATCCTTAATTTTTTCTCCATCGTGATAATTATGAGGGTCGATTAACAATGATGAATTGTTTAGTTTGAAAATTGATGAGGGCCAAGGTTCAACTTTCAGGTAATTCAAGATTTTAGGAATGAATTTTAGGAAAAATTTTGATTTCGATCGTACTCGAGCTAGGATGTGTTGAAATGATGATGCCTACGAGATCTTACGAACGATAAGTAACAAAGAGCAAAACAAAAGCAAAAGATATGGATTCCTGCATGTCGAATTTCACGTGAAAGATTGAATACGAATGTTGACCGTGCAGTCGATAAATTGCTTATTAACTTCGGTGCGAGAATCAAACAAAAGTTGGCTACTGTGATGTGTGTACGTGAAGAGAGGGAGCAAAAAACGTGGTGATGAAAATTGTAGCTGTATGGAGAGTTGCGACAGGCGCTCAATGCCAAATTTAATGTTGGTACAAAATATTTCGAAGCGTTTATTTAATTCTTTCATATTTATTTATTTTCTGCTGACGGTGTCACTCATGAATAGGTTTGTAGAAGCTACGCGTTAGCCGTTAGATAAAAATAAAAAATCGAGACGTGGAAAACGAGGGTTTCCAATGGTTTGCAAGAAATTTTTACTAAATTCCGGACACTTGGAGATGTCGCTGTTTATTATTCAGTCGCAAATTGGTTCGAGCAATTCGAGAATGGGGCGCGTGCAACGACCAACCCTTGGAAATTGGTCCAGCCAAATATGGGAGGAAATGACATTCCGTGATGCACAATTTACAGTTGCAAACGACCCGAAATATGTTGGAAATTTTTTCTTCCATTTCGCATAAGCGTCGTAGAATTGATTTATTCGAGTTATTAAGGTGCCAAACTCATTGCCTGCAATGGATAAAAACATTGCCATTGACGTCATGACGTTTGCTCTGAAATTGGGATTGGGTAACGCTGGTTTGGACCTTTCATGTACAAAATGGTAAAGGTTTATAGAGAAAAAGAGAGAAAGGGCATCGGCAGATATTTTGTAACACCGCTCACGTATAACTCGGAAAATTTGTCGGCAAAATCGATACTTCAGTGCATACCAGTCCTGTATATGTCAATGGAACGTTCATACATTTTTATATCCGCGTGATTGCTGTACACATTTTTTCACTTTTTCGCTCGTAATTTTAGGAGAGTCATTCCTCTAAAATTTTTCATCGTTTTTTGTCCATAACAATCACTTCATATTTATTCTTTCATCCATTTTGATGAGGATATATTCTCTATTTTTATATAAATGTCATCCACGTGCAAAATGATCAATGACCGTTAACCTCTACGAAAAGGTAGCCAAAGCTCGCCCTGTTTTGAACCGGGATCGTCACCGAAGCGACATCGTCGCAATCGAACCTTTAAACTTGATAGTTTTTATCAAGACTTCGAACGACTCGATCTTGTGAAAAAATTGATCCTTCGGATCTGGTGTGAAAATTTTCTCTAATATTTTACTTCGTTTACTCCATTTTTTCAGCATCGGTCAATATTTGCACGGAATAATTAAATCAGACCGGTCCACGGCAGTTTTTATATTTCCACTAAGGCGCCATCTGAGCCGCGCTTTACGAGGACCTATTTCCATGAGAGTATTTCCCTTCAACGGAGTAAAACCTCCGCGTTATAAAAAAGTGCATGATAATCTAAATGTGAAGACGCATCCCGAACTGCGTTTGCTTTCCTCTGGCTATATTTACGACTTCCCTTTCTTGCCAGCTTCTTCTCTGCAGCGTTTGCTACGAGGGAGTAGTACTATGGAGAGAACGGAGGAATATCTCGATGCATGAAGACCCGTCGAGACGAACTGGCACGATTTATAGTAGAGAAAAAAGTGATACGAGAAATGGACCGAGGGTGATGGATTGTGTTTCCAGTCTCTAATGTTTTTCTATGTTTTTATATATTTCGAGATCGTCTATAGGTTTCGACTTCACAGACACGTTTTTGTACGGAATAGTCAATTCTATTGGTTTTATAATCATCGAAATGACCGAGTCAGAGCTTACTGAATCGTGCATTATTTGGAATCTTTCGAGTTTACCAGTTTATAAACCTTCGTCAACCGCCCTTCGTTTCAATAGTTGGAAAATAGCAAAGACTTACGTGTTGATATTTCGGTTATGGGAAGGTATATTGATTCTCAAACAGCCGATATTATCACTAAGTTTATTACCAGGGTTTAGCATTAAAATGAAATAAAAAGAGAAATTATATCGTAGCGATTATCGGAGCAATTGAGCCCGAAGATGGTGCCCATAACCGTAGATCATAATACAAAGTTTATCGGAGTACAAAGTCCATGTGGTTTCAGCGAGCTGGAAACACGGAGGTTATAGACTTCGAGCATTGAGTTTTGGTTCGTACGCTGTTCTCTCTCTCTCTCTCTCTCTCTCTCTCTCTCTCTCTCTCTCTCTCTTGCTCTCTCGTTTGTTAACGAATGTGAGTGAATGTGCAACGAAGTTTTAATTGTTATACGGGTCGTTGTGAGCCACCCAGGCGTTATTTCGTTGCGTGTACGATCGTTAAATCAAGATTATATTATCGTCCATGTCTATTAAAGTTGGCTCCTGATGCGCAGAATTCTAATTGAATATCGCATTAAAATATCCTTGTTACACGAGATCTTCGTTTCTCCCCGATAGCGGGCTGGTTGCTGTGCTCAGCATCGCCGAACCTCGGTGATCAATCCAACGGGCAACGGGCTGCAGCAATCCCGGATACGCAGTCGCGCGTAACGCGTTTAGTTGAAAATACTGTTGAAATTGAAAAAAAGGAAATTCCGAGCCACTCGATAATCATCGTTGTTAAAATTTCTGTTATATTCTTGTTCTCAGGAAATTTCTTCTCTTAGATTTTACTTCGTTATAAAAAAGTTTCGAACTTTGTGTGAAACTTGAGAAAAGTTATTTTGTGTTCTCAGTAGTTGTCAGTCTTTTCGTTTTTATAGCATACTTTCATGTTTTATTAAGCTTCAATATTCTTAATAACTGAGACAGCTGGTACGCTTGATTTTGAAAATTTTTTCCTTTTTTTGCAAATTTCATACTTCCGTTTTGTAAAAATACTTAGTAATTATGATTCCTCCAGTTTTATGAATAATGGTCAAACATTTTTGTTCGTTTGGCTGTTTCAGCTACACCTTATTTTTTTTTTCTCTACGTAATTTGGAAAGTTTTTCAACACACAAAAAGCGCTTCTTTCGTAAGACTTTCTTAAACTGTTTATTTTTCCTTTACTGTCTATTATTGATGTTTTTGTCTTGTTCAGTACAGCTTGAGTAAATACACAATGCACATTGATGAATCTGTATTCGTTCGAAGGAAAAGTGGCATCAATGATTCTGAAACAATCGCGTTGAGATAAAATCAATGAGAGAAAAAAAAGTCTGAGTTTGACAAAATATTTAAATTAAAAAATCCCTTAAGATTATTCATCCCCGGGAAAAGAAGTTCAACGAAACTAAATGAATCTGTTTTCGGAACTATTTTTTTATTTATCGAAAAAAAATTAAAGTTGTAATTTTGATCGTTCTAAATTTAATGACGAAACATTAATTTGTCATCATTAATTACTGAAAGCCAATGATACTCGCATGATTCCTCAATCAACCAACTTCCTGGTGGCAGACGAAATGAAGTTTCTCAATTATGGTCGGACCCGCGCGCAAGTATCGAACTAAATTGCGTATCAGGTGGGGTAATTACAGTTTAACGAGGTCGTGAAAAATGCTCAATCGTATTACGATATTACGCATCGATATTACGTTTCTATTATGAAAGCATGCATGCCATTGTACAGGGATGTAAGAGAGTATGCACGAAATGGCAAGTGTACAGGCGCTTTATCCACGATATCCATGCAAATGATGTTACGCTAATCGGCAGCTGCATTTAGGTCGCAATTATAAACAGATTAGAACTCTCGGGATTCTATGGTAATGTCAACCGCAAATTCTCTCGCGCCCTATAACGCCTTGGTACTCTAACTCCTCCGAAGCATTAGCGACCGATTGCCACCGCGAGAAAGCCAATCCTCTCTGTCACCCGCAACTACTACATTCACGAGTGATCTAGTGGTGCTGTAACAACCACTGCAAAACGAGAACAAATCCCTTGAATTCCAAATTCATCGGATTCCCCACTACTGGGGGTTCGCTGCCTCCTACAACTATGTTTACTCAAACTTCACACTCGACACGTCACTATACGCGAATTGTTGAAACGACTCTCTTCTGCGATGATGGGGCAACGGCTAGGACTGTAAACTGCCCGCAAGAATTGCTTCCTGAAATGCTCGATACAAAAATTCAATTTTTCGCTCCGTGGTTTTGTGGGCTCAATATTCTATTTACGATTATTGGACAGTCAAATGATTCTGAGAATGAAATAATGACGGCGGTTTATTTGCTGTCTCCATAAATTTTATTGCTCCTTTCGATGCAATGAAACAATAAAAATCCTTGAGACAGGAAACTGCAATCACAAGTACTAATTTTGAAGTATCGTACACTCGGAGCTTTCATGGAGTCTAATAATTAAAATAAATTTTCGACGTGTTTGTTCTAGAAAGAGAAGACGCCGATGTCGTTTCCAAGTTTTCTTCCACCGCGTTGGTCTTTCGGGAAATGAAGAAAGCGAAGAATATGATGAAATTAAGCTTATTTACTGGACGTGTACAAAACATCGAATACCGCTGGCTATCAAGGCGAAAGCAAAGCGAAGAACGATAAAAAACGTGAATACACATTGATGCGAATGCACGTGTAGGTTTGTGTTTACGGGAGTATGGACGTTGACGTACACACAGGTACACGAGGAAACGGGCCACTTCTCATCCCGGAGTCGCTGGGTAATTGCAGGTTTTTATCCTTGACCATCGGATGGCTCGGAACTTGGCAAAAATCTGTTCTGACTCTCTCATTTGATCGTCCAAGTTTTCAAGTGGTACGTTCCCGTGAACTCTCGCGTGAAAACCCCATTGCTCGTTGTCCTCTTTATTTTCCTCTTCATTCTAACGTTCTTCAGTTTGTTCTTCTATATAGGTATATATCCGAAGCGAAGTCCCATCGGGGTAAAGTCTGTCGAATCTTCTTTGACGTTCGAACAAAAGTGTACTTTTTTATCCGCTATCGAAGGAGAGGAAAAAAACGTCGTTCCCGTTAAAACTCCACTGCACATCTCAATGATCGTTGGGTCTGAACGAACGACCCGCTAATTAGAGACTGCGAAGAGCCCATTGGACAAACCTCTCTTGAACACCTTTCTCTCGAAAAATTTTCACGCTTTTGTGTCCTTGGGAGAGACAAAGAGAGAAAGAGGCAGATGTAAAAAAAAGTGCCTGTGATTCGATTGTGTAATCGGAGGGAACGAACACTTTTGCCATCAAGAGTGTGAAACTTCACGCGTGAAGTGTCACGTCTGAAGCATTAAGAGTAAAACCGATATCCTGATGGTCATTAAATTCTCGTAAATACAAAATTGCCCATTCGAGTTCTCATTCCGTTCTAAAGAATGTATGCGGTCCCTCTCGTTTTTCCTTCTTTCAATCTCTCCCTATCTTTATCTTTTCGATAAAGTGCAATATCTTTCAAACTTTTCTTACTCACATTCTCGTTATCGTTTCTCAGCCTTGAGACATTTCTAAAAATTACGTGTTACAAAATTGACTATCACCGACAACGCTTCTCGTAATACGAACCCAAAAATTCTCGAATAAACGAGAACACTGTCGCGGGCTTATCGCGATGACAGGTTCAACGCGCCCAAATTCAATATTAAAGAAAGATAAGAACGGGATTTAGTGAGATTGAAATTAAAAAAAAAAACGTGAATGAATCGCTGTCGTTCGCGTTACGATATTTCTCAACAACTTCCGTTAAGAACTTCCGTTATGTAATTTTTTCTTTGATCAGAGAAGCAAAAAAACGTTTGTCTCCCATGAAAAAAGATAAATTGACCTGTGCGTCTGCCTCTTTTCTTCTCTCTCATTCCCCTGATTTCTTTCCTCTCCCTTGCGCGCCTCTGAATTCTGTAACTTCCAACGGAGTTAAAGCGTCCCGAACGGGATTCGTAACTTGAAATTTAAAGGAAGCTCGATTTTCGTGTTCCTCGGTAGGCTAGCGTGGCTACGGGATAGAGATTCGAACGCTATAATTCAATCTACGGTGTTCAGCTCCGAGCTCACAGTGAGGTACGACTAAAAGGGGATGGCGGAGGTTTCTCAGTCTTATCCCGTGGGCCACCAACGCTTGATACGGCTACGAGAACCAAGATCCTAGATAGGAAGTGCCAGGCTAGCTTTATCTCTTATTTGTGGCCCCGTAGATTTCCTGAGGTCTGCTCCATGTGTGTTCACCACACACGAACACGCTTTTCTTTCCACCCCCTCCTCCCTCCTCAGACCTTCCACCCTGCCCTTATTCTCTAGACTCGTTCTATAGCCACCGTTTGCTCTGTAGAATCTTTGCTTTATATTCACACCACCTCGACGTACACGTTGTTTCTATCTTGAGTGAGGGAAGAAGGAAAGTTTGGGTTTCGGGTACGATTCCACAAGTTCATTCGTACGTTTCGTATTTCTTTTGTGATGTTTAACTTTTCGTAAATATTTGCGGCTGCTGCATTCGAATTTTTCTGAAAATGAAAAGCAACCTGCAGATTTTTCGAAACATTTTGAAAAGTCGAGTACGATTCGCGGATGAAAATGCTGTTCAAACACGATTACGAAGACGGACAACATCTGCAATGAATTTCCGGATACAACGACGATGAAGGTGTGCGAACTTACGGAAGAATCGACACACCACCGAAGGCGCGTGGGCGAATTTTTAAAGTATGCTTTTTGCGAGAATGCCACGACATTTTCTGTCAAGCTGGCAAAAGTTTTCACGCTCTTGCGCGAACGCTTCGTTAACTTATGTAGATTAAATTGTTTCAGAGTTAGGGAACTCTTGTTTATTCATCGGCGCGCGTCGTCGTGGCTTCGTTGTCGCCGCAGAGTTTCTCGTTGATGAACATGGAAAACGACGCGGTTTGCCACTGCCGAACGTTGACGTAACATTGCACACGCAACTCCACGGCTTAAGCTATCAAAGGCTTTTTTCGATTTTTGTTTTTCCCGTTTTTTTTTTTTTAGTTCTTTTTATTCAGCGTTACTTTTGAAACGAAAGATTTTGGAATGAGCGAAATGACAGACATTTGTTGAAATCTCCGCACGAAACTCGCGACGACGCGGACACATTACTCAAGCTCTCTCGGTACGAACTGGACAATTTTCTTCTCATTCTCTTTTCATTTGCACTCGGAAAACAACGAGAGCAAAAGAGATCTAAACATCGTTTTTTTTTTCGCTATGAAAAACTCGTTTCTACCGAAGAATCTCGTCATGTTTTTTGCCGTTTTAAAAACTACGGAAAAAATGAGAAAAAATATTCATTTGTAGATTCTTATGTGTGTATCACTTTTTTTTCTTTTACATTTGCGACGCTCTAGTGATAGAGGAAAAAGTTCGAGTTGCAGATTCAACGATGTAGAGATCGGTAAAACTTTTCGAGAAGCATATACGCCACCGGTAAAAATTAATGCTAGAAGCGCGAGAAAGTACTGGCTCAGAAATCGTTACGAAATTAAGGGCGTAACGAGGAGTTCTTCTGGCTCTTTTTATCTCTCTTTTTCTGGTTCTCGCGAAAGCTTGACAGTTTTATGGTTGCCGTATTTCATCGTCGTTTGCAGTGCGTAGAGTGTGTTCACTGTCGTCGCATTGAACGGGTGCACGTATGCATATTACTATACACTACAGCGTGACGAAATGATTAAACCAAATTCCACACACATCCAGGCTTCAAATATTTTTAATTTCTCCAGAATTTCCAATATATAGTTTGCCTTTTTTATTGCGTTTTCGAAGGTTTTATTATTCCTAACTTTCATTTGGAAGACAATTACTTTATGACTGTAACGAAATTTTCGTATATCGTTCCATGGGAAGACGATTCAAAATTTGTTAAAAGTTTATTTAAGCCTTAAAAACCTAAGCAGCAGTAGCTATTTTGACTGCAATTTGGTCCCGATCAAATCAGTCGATTATTTAAAAATTTAGCAGAGGAATCAGGCGCAGAGCATGTTGATGAAAAATGTTTTAAAATGCATGGGAGAAGTTCGTAAATACTTGAGCTAAGTTTAAAGATACATGAGATAAGTTTGAAAAAACAATTCTGACGTAGAGAATCCTTCAGAGTTAGTGCTTTAATTTAGCTCGATGTCAAACTTTTTCGTACTGCGATTCTCTTGATGTAAGTACTTATGAATTTTTCAACCGATATCCCTAGAGAATACAAACTAAATTAAATTATGTGAAAAGGAACTACACGCGAACTCTACACTTATAAAAAGAAACTCGATTCTGGGATCTCCGGGGTTTGAATCCAAGATTTATTTAGTTTATTCGGGCGTAAAGGATCATCGACAGCTACTACGATTGTGAGAAAATTTTGTTTTATTCACTCTTTGAATATTAGATGAAGTAAAACAGTGGAGTTGAAACTTCATAAAAAACGTGCGAAAATGATTTTGGTCTGCTTGTAGAAATCGCTACTGCGATAAAAGTACTCAATGACGTAAACGTATAAAAACACATGCCGCTCGTCTCGGCATGCATAAAGTCTCACGCGACCTCGTATCTTCCTCTAATTTATTTACCCTCTTTTGCGGCCCCGAACTCGTCCCTCAACCTCATATCTTCGACACGCCCGTTACAACCTTAATATGAATTCTTTTTCGTGCTGCTTGAGTTACGAGTATTACAACAAACGAGGAAATGACTTTTTACGTATGTTTTAATGCACGTGGGTTATTTTTGGGGTTGTGGAGAACCATGCTGACATGCAAGTCCTTCAAAACGGAGCGTGGGATGTTCGAAAGAATTGCAAATTGTCAAATAGTTTATTTCAAATACGTGCGCATGAACTTTACTTTGCTTATGACGAATATTTTTTTCCTTGTTTTTTTTTCCTTAAGCTAAAGAGAGAAGTAAAGAAGGAAAGAATTTTTTTACTGCAAAGAAGACACGAAATTGTGCCCCTTTTTCGGTTGCATCCCGCAGGTCCAAGCTTCCCAAAACTCATACGGTCTGAACGATATTATAAAGCAATCGTTAATATTCAAAGTATTATCACCAAAGACCCCCGTTTTCGTCTGCCGGCATTCGAGTCTGTTTTTATTTCTCATTCAGTTCGATTCTTCGCTTGGTTCATTTCAAATCTTGCCACGTACGGTATTTGAGAGAGAAGTCTCGCTCTCTATGCCTGGCCCTGTAATTTACCGTCATTTAATATAATTAGTTTTTTGTTCCCTCCAGTCGCGGGTTCATTTCTTTTTTATTCGCTTATTTTCATTGCCAACCGGCAGCTCGCTCTTTATGGTTTTCCTTTCTCTTGTTCTCGTGCTCGTTTTATCACTCTCGTTCTCTCTTTCTCTCTCTTCTTTTCCCAGCATCTCCAGAGGCGGTTTTGCTCTGTTTCACGTCGTCGCTTAAATTCGCGAAAGCATCGCAACTCCATCGTTCGCGTAACATCCTCGGGACGCGCCCGAGTTCCTCCATCTCGGTCGATTCTCTCTGCGCCACACCTCCACCTGTAAGAATTTCCGCTGCTGAAATTATCGCTATTCTCATTATTATCGCAGAGAATTTTCGTATCTCGCTCTGACTCCTTTTCCCGTGTTACCGAAAGCCTGTCAACGCCGTTTCAGTATAGTTTCCCGTTCACAAAAATATTGCTGTAACGTGATTTTGTACTTACTTGCAGTATAGCGAAATAATAGACTTGCATTCGGTTAATTCATCATTGAATTTTCTTCGTGCTGAGTCCACGACGATTGGAATAATCGTACTCGTCAGGTCCGAACGATTGTTCGAACATTTTTTCCATTAGTTGAAAAAAACATCCTCAGGAAAAAACCTTGACGCGAAACGACAAAAATAAGGGCGTTTTGAAGAACGACGTCGTTATTCTTTCGTGTGACTTTTTCAGGAAACTTGAAACGCTCTGAGTGGTCAAAGGGGGGAAGATGAGAGCTCGTTATCCCACGACAGAGACATTTCGCATGACGAGTTGAAATTGTCACTGACCGCGATAAAAAAATGAGACATAATGATATTCTTCATATTTTGTAGAGAAAAAGAAATCTGTACGAAGTGTGCGGTCACCTACGATCGTCGTAATTCACGAGCCATTGTCCTTGCTATTTTCTCTGTTTCACTTCCTCGTTGAGAACCACACGCGATACGCGGCGAGTTTCTCAAGTTTTACTGAAGCCGAAGTTTCCACAAGCTTTCGACGAATTTCGGAGGCTTTCGTCGAAATTGTGAATGTTAAAAAACAAGCCTCGACAAGCATCGGCCAGCCTCACCGTGTTGAAGATGAATGTAGAGCCACCCGCACACATATACAGAAGCGCAGAAAAAGGGATTCGTTCGGGTCAAAAGTCAAAAGTAGTGGGTATAGTCGCTGTGTTTTACGAATATTTTCCTCCAAGTCACGGGATCTCTGGCTCAAAGCCAGATAGCCTTTGGAATTCTCGCGTTGATAATGCATATTACCGAGGCATTGCACCGACCGTTACCGTACCAATAAAACTAAATCCCACGATTTCTCTTTTCTCCACCCTCTTCTCCATCCTGCTACGGAGAATCGCAAGGGTGTATCAGGAAGAAAGGGAGAAGGAGCTAAAGAGAGGTAGTAAAAAAGGGGAGAAAAGGGTACTACTGCGCGACACTTTAGTGCGAATTGTCCAAAGCCCCAGAACTCGTTGTGCCGATAGTCCTTGAGCAGCGATAGCATAAGTGATAACTTTTATCGTATTTCCAGCAAAGTTTCACCAGGTAAACGTAGTCTCCGTTAGCTCCTTTTTATTCTTTCTCGTACTCATGATATTTCTTACTTTTCTAAACTTTCAATAGATTCTTTTTCATCAAAAAAATTTCAAAAAGCCCTGCTTCCTTATTGTTCGGTTTTCGCTGATTTTCTCCTCCGTGTACCCGCGATTCCAAGCTGTTGGAGCGCCCCTCTCTATCTCACCATCCAGTCCCATATATCAACGAATAGAACGAGAAGTCTCGTCGACGACGAGTCTCCCTCCTTCCCCCCTGGAGCTCCTGGCTCTTGTCCCTTTTGTGCAACACATCGGGTTATATCTATTCGAGCAAAACTTACCGAGTTCGTGATCAGCGTGCAGACTGCCCGCATTACTGCAATATTGATAGTTGCCCAACGAAAGGACGTAAGAATGCGATTTTCAATGTCAAATCCTCCAAATTAAGTCCTTTCGTCTATCCCAAATCTTACGTATATTTACTTATCACCGTGTGTGTGTGTGTGTGTAATCGTGAAACGGTGTCGAAGGCACCTTACCAACTACAGCTCAACATGTAGCTGAAGCGAAATCATACTTATTCGTGTATACAGCGATAATAAACCAAGAGGTTCCTCAAGGATCCATGCTCGTGATTGTTCCCATTGATGTTCTCTGCTTCCAACAGCTCTCAACAACATGTACGTTCTTGTTATAATGCGTCGTTTCAAAAATGTAGCAGCTATTTCAACCATCAATGTTATTCAGAAACGACAATGCCTTCCCTTGTGCATTGTAGCTTCCATATAACATTATTTTGAAGGTAACTGCGTTCCACTCAATTGTCGTGGAGGTATTAAAAAATTGGAGCTTCGAGCGCATCGTTAACCTTCGGTAAAACTCATTAGCCCTGTCGAATATTATCACTTTTGTTCGTTCAATGACGCTTTTGGTGTTCGATTATCGGTCCTGGATTATTTGTTTCCATTTTGAACTCTCGTTTCCGATGAAATCTCCGTTTCAATAAAAATCTTAGTGTAATCCAATTATTTTCCCGTTACTTTTGCACCCTGATCTTTCGCACCTAGTTTTTTTCAGCTCCCTCCCCCTTTACGTTTTATTTTGTTTTGACGGCATACCCACAGGGCACATTTCATTCGCTGACGGGGGTGAGCTCAGCATTCCCAGTCACCAGATAATTATTTCGTGTGACACTCGGAATGCGTACAACCAACAACTCGCATACCGCTTTCAATCAATCTATCGTACGTATGCAGACGTGTATTTGCCGCCGCCGTGACTGTCGATGAAACATCGATGAAAGTATTGGTATATACGCGCTCGGTTCTCGAATGTAGAATTTATCAAATGTTGGGATTTTTTTTCTTCTATTCCTTTTGGTTTGCGAATCCAGGCAAATCCGCGCCGCTGGCTCGAACGTTGTAAGCATCGCACACGGAGCTTCAGACTCGCTCGTTCGCACTGCGCGGGGGCTTGATTCAACCACTCCAATGCGGACTCGGTGGAGCTCAGCGTGTGATGAATCACGATCAAGTGCGTGAACCTCGATGATGTACGAGAATTCTATCTCTCGTGATTTCCGTTAAAACATTGAAACCCGCGTAAACCCGAGGCTTACAAAACAAACCAACAACATGGAGTGCCGACGCTTCGTTTGTGTAACTTCGGAGCGGTCGGATTGCTCCGCGGTATGGAAACGAACGCTTCGATCTGACCCAATCCCATCGACGATGCATCATCGCCGCCAGCTTTCCAAAATTTTATTATTGTTTTAGTGTCAAATGTAGAGCATTCGATTTACCTATTCACGATTCGAGATAACTTCAAAGCGAGCAACGCTGGGATTCACCACTGCACAGTTAGAGAGCGCAGTGGGTGCGAGAAATTTTTAATAAAAGTTAGTTGCTTGCGGTCGTTGAACTTCCCTCTGTAGACACCGAATATAGTAAAGTCTGGTCTCAACCGAAACTCTACTTTCACTAGATGCCTCGAGTATACAATTGCGAATAAAAATATTGAAAGGAACGCTGAATCCCATTTGGATATAAGGCACGGACCGAAGCAAGTACGAATCTCCCAACATTGGCAATACTTTGAAATACAAAATATCCCCTGGGAATATTTGTGTAAGAATCCTCTTTGAAAACTTGACATTTTCTCATCTGATACGTTCAGACTCTTACGTCAAGAATTTCGTTGTGCTCTGGAGTCGTGGCTGGACCGTAGAAAAATTTCGAGGAAGACAAATGACGAAGAAAAGTTGCCACTTGATACTGGAATCTTTGGCTCTGTGATAGTGTCAAAGAGAAACTGAAAGAACGAGAAAAAGAGGAATGGTAAAGGTTAGAGATGCGAACTGTCGCACCCTCGTTCTCGAGAGATCGCTTTCCGACTATTGTGCCAGTGAGCGAATGTTAGTGTGCAACATAACCAGTTGACCTAACCACTCGTGGGCCGGAGAAAGGTATGAAGCGAGGGCAAGGCGGGTTAAGGGGGTGGGGGCAGTCAACCCCTGAGGGCTAAACCGAAACACAGCGTGTTAAATTGATATTGACTAGAGTCTGAATTATACGACCCGAAACGCACAGTCCCATTCGGTTATTTCAATATCCCCATATGCTTCGGGCATTTTTGCTCCCGCGATGCCGCTTCGAAGGTCCCATTCAAACTCTATGAATTTCGCCATGTTAATTTGTAAAAGCGTTTACTTGTGGATAGCGACGGTCAAATTAGTCCGTGATGAGGTTTTAACGAGCTGCAGCATTAAAATTTACGTCACCTCATTCCTTGCACTGCATGCTTAAATACAAATGTTGGCTTCCCTTCAGCACAAATAAAGTACCTTTATATGAACTGCATCTAGCTTTTCAAGTTTTTTATTAAAGGCTCAACATAAATAAAGTTTGTAAACACCTTTCACAAGTTTATTTAAAGTACGGTAGGACAGCTTTCTACTAATAATTTCACTTTGAAGACGATACATAAAAGTATATTCTCTGTAAAAAGAATTTTCATCCATACATAAGAGCGGTATTTAAAATCGGTCTTTAGTTGTACTCGTAACTGAAGCGCAGGAGGTTTTATAAATGCTGTAAGTATTCTTTTTAAACCCAGAACTTCACTCATCGCTACCATTTTCTGCTATCGTCGAAACATTTTTATTCCTGATTGAATTCCAGCTCGTCTAGGAAAATTCTAGAATGAAAAAACATGCATAAAAGTACGATTGGTCGGCCGCTCATTCACCCTTCCCATTACAAAAAAAAAGCTGTCACAATAATGTCAAAAATCTGCTCCCATTTTCACGAATCTCCAACCAAATATAATTCTATAATAAATCACAGTTTGTACCAGTTTCCCACGTTGCAGGGTACCATGGCGACGTTGTCCTTCAACTTTGTGCCAAAACGTAGGGGAGAGTGGGGTAATTCTGCACGCAAAGTAAATATGGACACCGCAATATCTTTATATTCCGAAACCCCCACGTTTACTCACTTGAACTCATGCAATAGTCCTATCGATGTTTAATAAACTCATTTTTTACGAGGCGTAAATTGATGTATTTTCGTTGAGGTAGGACCGATTGTAAATTTTCGTATATTTTTTTATGTAATTTTTGCCTATAAAATGAATTGATGAAACTACAGGATAAACGGTTTTCATGTTATTGAGAAAATAAATTTAATATCCTAGTTTTATATGAGCATTATAAACGCAGTTCAAACTTTGGTTTTTCCCATCGTTTTTTAATTATTAATTAACTCGTGAAATTTCACAGTTCGGGGTCATTCTGAACGGCTTTTTGGCGGACTTCCGAACGTTCTGCTCCTATCCCATATCAATTGATTTTAAATAAAGCAGTAGACGATGTGAAATCAAAGAAGTTATTTTTGTTTTGAAAAATATGAAGTTCCACCATCCGAAGACTGGTTTATGTGAATCGAGTGTGAAATGTGGGTTCTCAAAGTTGCACAAGCCAAAGTACGAGTCGAGAATTTGTTTGCGACATGTGTAGCAATTTCTAATGCAATTTAGATTTACCCCGAGGGTTGTCCGGAATTATCCCGGAGGTTCGGAGTAAATGCGAATTCAGGGATTGTTTTTTTGCTAAATATCTAGTAATTTTTTTTATCTGTCAGTTAAAGCTTGCATCGGAAATCATAAACAAGATATCAAAGAGTAAAATACATCGATAATTTATTTTGTAATTTCATCGTGTGCTCCGTTATTAATCAATTTCCCTTAGGTCGTCGGAATTCCCCAATTTCCCCCACCTTACAATCCTTTTCGTCTTGTAGTTCCACTGTAATAAATATAAACTTTCACTGAAATAGAATCGAATTCGATTTTATCGATGTATGAGCGTCAGTAAAGATTGACATTTAAACACAAATGTGTGGGATCGTGTTCGCATATATTTAACAATAATTTCAAATGAGATTATGCCTGATAGAATGTGGGATATTCTTCACATTTACACAGTTAGACAAACTCTGAGCAACGCTTCTAGTCTATTTTTCGAGTCTTAAACATTTAGAAATAGACTTATATAATATGCATGCATGCAGATTCGAAGAGCGATCTGTGCTTGTGTATATATGCATGCATTCGTACAGATATAACATTCTACAATAAGTACAAGTACCGTAACCGTAAAGCATCGACCTTACATGATAGTTATACAAACCACATCGTGTAGAGAGTCGCGAAGGGGCTAGGAACAGAGCCGTTCCCTTGTTCTACTATGCCTACCTTCGTAATGCTATATGTATGTATTTATGAGTGAACATTGCAGTACTGTATTTGAGCTTTACGCTTTCGTGCGATTTAAACAGATATCCATTGTGAATTATGCCTCACTTCCCTGTGAGATGACGAGAGGCAAAAGGCTTTTACCTCTCCTCCTCCTCTTTCTCGTTTCTTCCTTCCTATCTTGTCCCTCCCGTATCCACTGTTTACGGCTATTGTCTTCGTGTGTTTCCCGCCGCTTGGGGCTAAGCACAAGGTTCGTTGTGTACCTGGCCGACGACGAGCACCCGCGGTATCGCGATCGTTCCAAAAAACGAGGCTGTTCATAGATTTTTCCCTTTTCTTTATTTTCCTAACTCGTTCTCGTATGTCGAAACTCGGGATGATGTTTTTATGTGCGAAAGAGAATTTTTCGAGTTTTGAAAAACGATACTTGAGTGTGGATGATTTCAAAATGGCCATGATGCTTTTGGATGTTTGTTGAATCGTTCCACGCTGGTCAGTGCGATGAACAAATTTATTTATGAGCTCTTTGTATCTGAAATTTCACCGAGCGTGTATTCGCATTTTGTATCCCATCGTTACTATTTATCATGCATTTTGCAGGACTCGTACAGTTATAATTGCCGCGTCGCGATCTCCATGCTTACCTCGGTTGTTACCGCAGTGCCTACGATTTACCATTAGCCAGTGCGAGAGAGCTCATATCTAGAATTGCGGTGTATGGCGCGGGTTAAATAAATTATAAAACCGCACGTTTTGTCGGATTACTGCGTCTCGGCAAAGTACAATTTTCCCTCTCCCACTCTTTGCCTTTTTCTGGATTTCTTCCTTCCCTATTTCTCTCCCTCGTTTTGTCAATAATATTATACTACACAAATATCTGGGTGCATGAGTACATGAATTCGTAAATAGTGCAATGAATATATTTACGTAACTGTGTATTCTGTGCTGGAAGACAAATAGACTGGAGGATAAACAATTATTTTCACGTGAAACGTGCTTGATTTCATTTTCTACTTTTTTTTCCACAATAAATATTGAAAAGCGATTTTCAATTCGAAAATTAAATGCACAAAATAAATCTTGACAAATATCATCCTCGGGTACGGAATTTCGAACGAAAAAAAGAAAGAAAAATCAAAATTTAAGTCACGAATCAACTCAGACATTTTTTCTCCGCAGAACCTTTCCAGTGAGGAAACAGTTTTCTTTTGTCTGAAAACGTGCTGGTCTCCGTTTGGCAATCAGAGTTCTTTTTCCCTTCCGGAAGTATCGAACTAGCGTCTCTGTTTTTACTTCAATTCTCTAGACATGGCGGTAGCTAATAGAGAAACTTTAGAGCGGCGCCGACGTTTTGGAACAAGTGAGCTTTTGATTCTGATTGCGTACTCTGTTTCAGCATATGGAGCCAAATGTACAAGAGACTTAAAAAAAACCAAATCATTTGAACAATTTCAGAAAATCTCATTGAATATTGAAATTTCTTGCAATTTAAAAAACTAGCCACGGCAGTGAGGAACAGTTTGATGGTACGTGCTGTACGAAGAGCCTCGAAGAAACTCACCTGCACCATTAAAATCGGTTTGTAGTATCTGCTCAACTTAATTGATGTTTCTCTCAATGTTCTATTGTGTAAATTTTCCCACTTTTTAAAGAATTAAAATCAGTGTAGGAAAAAGAAAATTTTGAGTTTAAGTAGATGAGAAATTTCCAAACAGCTTTCCGGTCGATTACGTTTTTAATAACGTTGATCCACGAGAGGCATTAAAGTCATAGCTTTGATTCAAATTTCGTCGTTACTGTACTTGTATCGTAGAATTCGATGTTGATGTTAGAAATCCCACATTCACTGACCTCTCGAACTCTGACCGATCCGTTGATTTTATTATCGTATACGTACATTAAGGAGAGAAGAAGGCAAAAGGGGAAGCAAGACAAATACGTTCGCGAAACGAGCTTTTGCAGAGTATAAGCACGGCAATGAAGTCGCGAATGGTGTGCGAACACATCGGTGATGGATGGAGCCTGATAAATATATACGTAGAATCCTGCTCAACCGTATGGAGTTTCCGGTTGACCGCGAACTTCTCGACCCTCTAGCCTTGTTCGAATATGATCAATCGTTATGTCAAAGAAGAAAAATCAATATGCCCTAGATTTAAATTGATAAAAATAAATGAAAAAGACACCGATTCTAATTCCGAAGAAAAGTCTCACCATGAAATATTGAAATTCATAAAAAGTTTTATTCACTATTTTAAACAAGACTCGACACTAATATAAATCGAAAACCGAAAATTTTCCATTCGTAAAAAGGGTCAAGGGGCAATGGACGGAAGTTTTTCAGCATTTCGAATAGTAAAACCCAAACACATTCAAGTCAAAACAATCTTTGACTGTGGCAACCCTTTTTCTTCTAGTTTGAAATCAAATGGAATGAAATGCTGTGAAAACCCACTTAGGACATGAGGGATTAATGAAAAACAATAATGAGGTTTTTGACTCCTCGATCTATGTCGTAAATAATTTTGGGAAAAAGAGATGGAAATTCTTTTCCCCCGTCGAAATAATGCGTACGTATGGCTGGTGCATACGTGCGACGGGCGAGGGAATAAGTCGCGGTGCGAGGTATGAATATACGGATTGTTTTCTTTTTATCCCCGAGTATAGATCGGGCTCCGCGATAACGGCACTTTTCTAACGAACTCTGTAATTTGTGCAGCGAGACCGCCAACTCAATAGCATGTCAGTCGGACTTCGCACACACGGATACATAACGCCAATGATTTTCGGTATATTTATATACATTTATCGCGAAATTCATGTAATTTATCGGAGATGAGCTATGAAAAGTCTGATGGTTCCTGATTGAAAGCAAAATCGACACGGCGAAAGATAACATAAAATCTCGCATATATTCCCACTTCCCACCGCGATTTTTGTTCTTCTTCTTTTCATTCTCAACGATCGAATAAAACTCAGATCTGACGATTTCCTTTTATCGCAACTTCATAAGGTTCTTTCGTCTTCTCGTACACTGGAAACACAATTTACCATGAATTTCGACGTGTCGGATACGTAACGGTAAAACTGTCATACGCTAAAATGCGAAAGCATCTGAGCACGATAACGTTACGCAATTCTCCATCATCCTGATATGGGGAATCTTGACAAAATGAAGTTTGATAAAAACTTGAGTATGCAAGTGCATAAACGTCGATCTTATTAAAACTGGTGACGCGAGAGAAACACGTACTTATTTCCAAATGAAACCGCAGCTTATGCATCATCTGCACATTTCTGACTTTCCACAAACTTCCTTCATCTCATTTCTCATGCGATTGTTCTACCGCGTTATAATAACAAACAATATCGTTTGTAGAGAACTCAATTAATATGCGTAAACTTGTTGTTTTGTGGCTCGCTTCGTCGCTGGATACAAATATACATACCGATCTTTCCATGTACATTCTGTTTGTCAACGACATGCATGCCGACTGCATCTACAGTGCATATCTTGACGTATAATATAGTCGTGCAGGTCTTGTACCTGTATGTATTCTAATATATAATCGCAGGCGTTGGTCGCGTTGCATTACTGCCCATTTATCTTGTATCTGCAATGGAAGAAAGAGCCACAGATAGTGAGCGAATTGAATTGAAGATAGAGATGGAGACAGAGACATAGAGGAGTCGAAAGGGGGGGGGGGCGGGGGAGGGGGGGGAGAGATAAACTTCACTGCGCTTGAAAATACAATGCACCAGCAATGTTCAATACCTGCAAACACCCATATACAAAGCATTCATAGTCATTCTCCCCTATCTATTTCGCACTCGAGTCTCTTTCTCTTTACCTCGCCAACTGCCTCGTTCGCCTCCTTCTCCATGAAACTCCGAGTATTCTTCAATACTCTTGAAGCCCGGGGTTTCATTCGCGAATCTTGGTGCGAGGGCGGGAGAGATCGCGTTGCACTCGCTTTGTGTAATAGATACGTACCTGCTGGCTGCCCTTATCGCCAAAGTAAGGCCTCGAAGAGAAATGGAGATAAAGACAGAAATGAGAATAAGTCCATCGCCTCAGGATTGCATGGACGATATAAACGCGTTACAAATATTTCTGTATATACATGTATATATTATTGTACGAGCTCTCGGGATAACGCGGTAGTCGCTCGCTCTCCTCTACCGGAATACTGATCCTATCGAAAAGCACGAAGCGGCGGTAAACAACGACTAATTTTCAACACTCTTTCGTTTTATATCGTATATCGATACACTGAGAAAAAAAAATTCGTCGCTGATTCAACGAAATCTTTGTTGGAGCAGGGAACGAAACGAAATTCGTTGACTCGAGAACAATTCGGTTGATCCGATCGCTCAATTGGCTGACTACGATTTGTCTGGTAATCGAGAATAAAAAGCAGTTCGTAAGCATATATTCGTAGCTTTCAAATAATTTCCACAGTTTCAACGTGCAATATGACCGAAGCTTGGGAACATTGGTGCCTTCTCCATGACCATTGAGAGTGAAAAATTTTTTATTTCGTATTACCATTGTCTTGTTGTATAAATGAAGGACGTTTTCCTCGACTTATTGTTGTTAAATGCAGTGCTCACCTGAACTCATACAACGCGAGAAACGCCGATGAAGCGCTCTCGCGGTCACATAATGTAACCACAAACGACGTACTTTCTTTCTCGCCCATTGTGTACCTATCATCCCGCTCACAGATTTTTTTCTCACAAAAGCGTTATAACGAATTTCTACACCACGTATATATAACTCACGTGCATGCAAGTTTAACCCGTATAATATTTGTGAGGAAACAGACGCGACATATTTAGAGTGTGTCTGAGTGATATTGGATTTCCGCGTACGGGTAAGACAATTACGCATATATAGATGGTCGGCTATGAGAACGGCAGGAATCGTTGTGTTTAGCATATTCGAGGACGTAAGACTTACGCCGTTTCGGTGAAAACCAATCGACATGTCTACGTATATACTATCGGAGTATCGCTTACTCGTCTCGCGCGTATTCAGACTCGTGAGGGGTTGATGCGCTCGACACCACCTCCGGGGACCTGCAGCGATACGGCAGCGTGCACACACACACACATACACACACACACACACACCGGTAGGAGAGAACGAAATGTATATTTCGTTCGACGATAAAATTCATGGTGGGTGGATGGAGTTTGAGCGAGAGTCAGAGGTAAAAACATAACATGGTTGTGCCTATAGGAAAGTACATTTATTTAAGCAGAGAAGAGGTACGACGATGAGTCATAATGGCATTGTACTCCCTCGTAGCGTCTCTCGAGTGTTCTCCTCGGTTCTCCTTCCCGTTCACCGCGCGTTACATCTCACTCGCTTGTTCATCCCGTTCTCGTTTCTCTTCCTGTCTGTAACATCCCCCTCGTTTCTCTGTGCTACCCTCTCACGTGCAACGCGCCGCGGATGCTGCACCGTCGTACACGGTTGTTGTTCCTCTCAGTGTGCGCCCCGCAACGCTCCTCTTTGTGCTCCCTAACTCGCTTTTGCCACCGGCTTGTGTTCTCTCCTCTCTTCAGTTTATGGGAAACACAACGGTGTCAGCCTCCTTCGGTCATTGTTCCAACCCACCTATCTGTGTAACCCAAAGCAACGACACACCACGTCGCTAAAGAGAGTATTCCTACTGTGGACCGAAGTGTTCATCATAGAAAATTGATAATATTCATCATCTCGAAAGCTCCTCGTTCCCTCTTCCTTCTTCAAACCCGTCGCGTTCTCTCGACAGACGTTTCTAGTACGGAACGCTCACCAGAAACCAACACCTCCGTTGTAACAAAAACGAGAAACTAGTGCTCCGCGACGTCGACGCTCTAATAATTTCAACGGTGACAACAAATGATACATAATGGAGGCTAGTAGTGCATGAGGTTTGTTCTCGCACACCGATTCTCGCGCCTGTTCGCTCCATGTGAACAGAGGCTTACCTGCCAAGAACTAGTCAGATTCAAAATGTATTGTTGGCACTTCGATGCGCGTACGTTGAGCTTCCGATTTACGATGAACAACATTTCGAACGTTTTCACTTCTTTTCTTCGGTCTCTGCACCAATATTTTCGTTTAATCGACGAGAAATCCCGCGTCCATTAATGCAATCGGACGACGACGTAATTGACAGATGCGAGATTTAAAAGCGCGCATTTGCGATAGGCAAAGTAACATTTTGTCCCAACGACGCGTCTCCCCGGTGATTCTTATCTCAAGCAACAGATGCTGTATGGAAATGAAGCAAACGCATATTTATGCACATCGCGCTCATCACTCTCGTCCCAAGACTAAATCTTTGTAGCACGTGCGCGATCTTCGTAGCCGAGTGGCAGCCATTCAGCTTAAACCTCCGTTTTACATCTCTCGCTCTTACTCTTTTTATCTTGCTCTCCGGTGAATCTTGCGAATTAATTAAGGCCGTTAACGATGACGTGTTCGGAGGGCGCGCACGATCGCCACGCCCTCGAATTACGCCCGTAGGCGACGTCGCCATGAGTTCCTTCTCCTTCACTCGTTCTCCTTCGTAGGATATCTTGAAATATGCGTGAGTTTCAATAACGATTTGTGTGTGCTCTCAGCAACTGTAATGTAAGAATGGTACACATTTACATGAGTTTGATAGACGAGAACTCGAGCACGTGCCCTTTGCAAAGCCATCGATCGAACGTACTCTCTCGTCGGTAATTTGATGTCACGTCGTTAACATTTACATCAATGATCATTCACCCTTTAAGTTAGAAACAAGCTCGCACGTTTGAATCAATTACTCCAGAATTAGTGGGGACTTATTGCTCCGCTGGAAACTTCTCCGAGCGTAAATGTAGCTAGAATTCTAATCTCGTTTCTGCTTCTCGTCGTTGGTACTTTGCACGGAGGAAAGTTCAAGGCGAACGAGGGCTTGAAAGGGGCGCTGCATGTGGTCGAAAAACTGCGAGCTTGCTTTCGCAGTTTTATTTTTCTTTTAAAATACGACCCGCGCGATGAATGAAACGGAAACCGGATCGAGCTCTGAATTTACAACGAACGAAATAAAAGATATCCTTCGAAACGAGAGTTTCCTTAACGAGGCATGCAAAGGGGAGAAACAGAAGAGCAAGAGTGCAGACATAGGAGGAGGCGAATGGTCAGAGAAATATGAAGAGTAAAAAATCGTTTCGATATCCGCTTTGCTTATTAATTCCCTCCGGACCTTTGTGGACCCTCGGTGTATGAAAACGAAAGATTACGAACCAGCATTTTCGGCTACGAATATTTTCACCTTTTCAAAAATACCCAAAGCTCCCCAAAATACATCAATGCGGAATCTCGGTCTCGCTGATTAGCTTCACAAGTCAGACACACCGGTCGACGTTATATTCAGAAAAAGATGAATATAGAACGACAAAAAATCAAAAAGCGATACGCGAACAAGCGTGCGAGTTCGCCAGTGCCCGGGAGTACACGAACATCGGGCATGGGTCCAAGAATATTGTGCGTACCGAGGTAGCAGCGAAGGCTCTGCGAATCAGTGCTTCCCTGATTCCCGCCCTACCCTCCTCCCTTTACCGACTCCTGTCTCGCCGCTACCATTATTGTATATATTTAAAATTAATTGATTTACGAGAAGTGGAGGCAGCAAGCGAAAGAGCTCTTCTCCCTGTGCCATCCCGGGGTGAATATCGATTAGACACCCGACGAGAATAATATATGAATTCGCGAGAGCCGCGCATTCAACTGTGCAAATGACTCGATATATTGAACTTTGATCGTCCTACTGAGGTATGAATGAAAAAGGATGCAACGTTGCAAAGTAAAATATCAAGAGATCTGATGCATTTTCATCTTTAGTGCCTCCCCACCTCGAAAGATTGTTAGTTCGATCGTTCAATTTCGAGACGTAAGGAAAGTGATTCTCGAGTAAACGATGCATTCGATTGATTCACATTTCAAGAGGCTCTCGAACTAAAGATCGCGCATATATTCTTCCTTCTTGACACACACCCCTCAAGTGTTTCCCAACAAGAGCGAAAACGTCTTGATCAACAGTATATTTTACGTCATAAACCATCAAGTCCTCTTTACTTCTCCGAAATGTCTACACTGTCTGCGTATTAATTTATATTTCAGCAACATAACTTGCCTTCGAATATTCTGAGCTCTCCTTGAGTGAGCTCCAGAAGTGAGGCTCCTATGTGCCCTACGTTTCAGAATATCACATTATAATATAGACATACACAGTTGTCGATGTAAGCTTCGTGTTTAAATATCCAGAGATATCTACATATGTACGCTGGATGTATGCACCAACGAACTTCTACATGCATGCTTCTCTCATGTGAAATTACGTTACTTACATCGCACTTTCGTATTTCCGTGCTCGAAGCTCGCGCCTCGTAAAACGACGTCACGGTTATTGAATGCACGCGCTCACGAGAGCGAGTTCCTCTCACTCTCTCTCTCTCTCTCCCCCCCCTCTTTTTTCTCTCTCAACAGCTCTCGACTTGCCAGGCGTCGATTAGATCGATCGAATGAAAACCTCCCCTTCTTGCTATAACATGAGCGCTCGAACGTGCGATACGGTGAGGTAATTTAATCGAAACAACTCTGAGTCCTATACGTGAATTTAGTATTGTGCATCGAAAAATAGTCTGTTTTTTCTTCGCTTCTCACATTCGTTCTCTGGATTAAAATATGTTGGGAAATGATCGCATCAATGATCTTTTTTACGCTGTCATCGGCGCCAGTGACACATCGTATTTGTGCATTCAATCGCCATTGACAAGCTTTATGGATTAATGCGCACGAATTCCGAGTCTCAAATATTTAAGGTCGTATAATAAGATTGGAATTGACGATCGTCCATCAAAGTCGAAGTGACAAGAAAAAATATATTCTCAAGAATTTTTATACGGGATATTCCCACGCTTTTTATCACACACCTTTCATCATATTCGCGCGCGCTCTGAAACACGATGGTGTGGTGAAATTGGTAACTCCTCCCTTCGAACACATTTCCTCGTGTATTTTATGTCGGTCCTGCCTCTCTCAGATGTGCGTTCGATTTAACGCCATTAAACACTTCCTCCCCTGTGTTTTACTGATCTCAGATTGAAACGTCACAAAGCTGCATGCGGGTCTTCGTATCTCGGCGCATGAATGCCTGCAAATATACACTATAACGATAGGAGGAAATAGCGAGAGAAAAAGGCGCAGAAATGGCGGTGCATGAGGAAGGGGAGATAAAAACAGCGAGCGGAAGAAAACATCGTGGTACTTCTTTCGGCCTCCGTACAGTGCAGTGTGTTTTTTGAAGGGTTTCTATTCCGATTCCGTAGTTTCATCTCTCGATTATAACCGACTTTTTTCCCCTCTGAATATAAGAGTTCAGGAAAAAAGAAACGTATTCGGTGTATTTCATACTCGGTGGATGCTGCCAGCGAGAGAAAAGCTGGTTACCTGCTGCTTGTGTTAGCGAACTTCTTTCGAGAGATTCGGTTCGCTCCGTGTTTCAAAAGCCGGCCCCCATGCACACCAATGTCTTGGAATATTCGCAATTTTCCAGCTGGATGCTCGAGATAGACCACACTGTCTCTTCGTGTTTTTTGTAACCTCCTCCTATGCGCGCCTCTTGTGCTATTTGATCCTCTATTCTACGCGATTCTAGCCCAACTTCCGATGTGATTTTCCTTTTTTGCCTTGGCGTATATTCATTCTGTACCGAATGCTGTACGCTGGCTGCCGCTCCACGCATTTCCCGTATGCTCTCAAACACATACTTACACATACATATATTTATCAGAGCATAGTGAAGGCGTCCTCGTACGATCACAATGCAATGCTTTTTGACTGCGTATTTCGCACCATCTCAAATATAATACTGAAAGTCACTGCTGCGCCTGAAACTCGAAATTTGAATATATTTCGCAATAATCCAACTTCGATTATCGAACCTCCATTGTAACATTCGCATTCCATAAACTTAACAGACAGAAAACGGAAAAATTCACGAAATCGTCAAACGAAAATTCGCATTCAGCTGCAAAGGTATGTGAAATTTTCCATTCACACGTTCAGAGTTCCTTTAAGAATCTCCATTTTTGTTAAGATTAACCACCTTCCACTAGTCCACCGATTGTGTTATTAAATTGATATTTTAATTCGAGAATTTGACTGTCACTTCTGGAAAGAGTTTTCTTGTCGTTCGTTGCCTTCGATGGTTCGAACCTTCGAGTGTACCGAATGTCTTCCATGCGGAACATCCTCGTCCGAAGAACTCTCGTACGCTGGTTGTGCTTTCCTGAAACTGCAGCGGCATATACAACCACACGTTTTACGTGCAGTCGAGCATCTCTCGATGCACACGGGAGGGTGCGCTTTGCTGGAAGGCATACGAAGAAGACTCTGCGGCTGACTATATACACACATGAGCCCGTGTTTATATTCAACGAGTTGTAAACAACGCGTGAGTCAAACAATCTCACTTTCTCTCTCTCCCTCCCTCTTGGAAAAAGCTCGATGGAGTGTATCCGATGTTGGCTTGTCCATGGACTTGAAAACCCACATAGTTGCAGTACCTACATTCACAGTACACACGTTGGTACTCATATGAGTGTGCACCAACAAGTGAACAACCAACGTAGATAGACATCAAAGTGAAAACAACTTGGAACAAAATGTTCAAAGTTAAGAAAGCGCGCGAAAACGACTTTTGGTTATTATTATCGAAGGAATCTGTAAAAAATCAGCATGCCTGTTTCCATTGAGATTTATGAGCGAAAAGAATAATCGTACGTGGCTCTGTGTGATTTGTGCGCAACGTAACGTACACGTGAAGGGCTGTTGAGACGAGGGACCGAACGGAAATCCACGTGGAAAGATGTGCTTCGAAAGATAAGAATAGTTATGCATTATGCAATGATTTCCCTGTAGGACAGAGACCTCCTATAGAATCAGCCATGAAGAAAGAAAGATAGAGAGAGAAGTAAAACGATGAAGTATGAGATAGCTGATGAACTCGAGAACGGAAAGAAGTGGAACGGGGAGGGTGGAGGGATAGAGAGATCAATCGGTTGACTTAATGACATGATACTGACGGCTGGACCGGGACCTCGTGGGAGAAAGAGCACATCTATTATTTACCGTACCTCTCTCATTGTATCGAGAGATCTTAGCAGTTATAGTAGTACACCTTTGCAATACTGTGGACAAATGTATAGATATATTTATGTTGTACTCTACCAAGGAGAAATTGAAAAGAGGATCTTGCGGAGCAGATAAGAAACGAATGAGATGGTCTCGTGTATCTGTATGGTTAAATGAAATTCGTTATGCAGTGGAACCGATCGGTACAAGAAGAGAGAGACCAAGATCCGTAGGTTTGAATACCCTAGAATAACTCCGTTGACTCTTCAAAGTGGGTTTCTATTATCTATATATGCATGTGGTATTAGACAGTCCAAGAAGCTGCTTTCTCTCCTCTCTCTTTCTCTCTTTCTTGCTCTTTCTTCGGCTCTGTATCTATCATGACTGGTATCAGGCCTCTACTCTTCCGTGAATACTGGACAGAATACCCAGACCCATTGCTATCTCTCTCTCTCTCTCGCTCTCTTTCTCGATCAGTCTCTCGTAATGTCTCTCATGCATAGACATGGAACAAAACCGACGCGAGACAAGCTGAGATCGATACAAGAGAGTCGTATATACTCCGAATGTCGACGAGCTCTCCCGATTCGTTCTAGGACGCCCCATTGGTCGCTGAAAAATTTAATTAGCGGCCTCGGACTGCTGAAACGTTATCTCGTTTATTCCGCATACCGCGCATATAACTTTAAAGAGCAGATGCCATTACTTACTGGTAAGAAAACGTCGACCTAATTGCAATCCTGAACTAAATTGTAAGCAATGTGCGTTGATGGAAAGTGCACATTTACTGCATTTTATGATGGTCAGTTCATGAGTTTTAATTTTTTTTTTGTTTTTATTATCCAACTGTACACTGCTCGCAGTTACCGCGTGTTGACCAAAAAAAAAGACAAAAAAATTGAAATAATCATATATATGTAAGAAATTATGCACATGGTATTTTTGCTTTCTCGAAATATTAGTACTGATTAAAATGAGTCCACTGATAAAATTGCCATTGGATAAACTTCACTGAAACCCGTAAAGCGAACAGATGAAGAGCGTAGATATTTTGGAATTAGAAAGCACTAAAAAAGCTATCATTATTTTTGAATTTTTGTTTTCCTGTAAACTCAGCATTCCCATGGTGTCATAAATGATTTATCACAAAAAAATATTACATCCAACAATCCATCGTCACGTAATGTGTTTTCTTAGCGATACAACGACCGAAATTCATAGTGTTTTTTCATCTTTCCGAGATATCAAGCTTGGATTTCGTTGAAAACTTGCGTTTCCACGGTTATTTATAACGAGGCAAGTTGGCCAGTTGAAAAAGTGCTTTGTTTATGTGTTCATATACGTAGGTATGTATGAAGGGGATGTGCGAGGCTGGCTCGTAAGTCCGGGGAGCGTACTTTCGCCGCCGTAAGTATAACCCACCTACTAACGTGACCCTTTTACGCTCCACTCGGTGTAAGTTGGCAATTTTCCCTGTTACTTTTATATAGCGATGTACAGAAGGGCAAGAGCCAGCCCGGGCGCGGTTTCTCGAAGTCGCTCGGCTACCCACTTCACGGCTCCTCGCCTGCGACGCCTGATCGTGTTTGCGCGTTTATTTTCACGTACACACGATACACACACATTTATATACGCGTGTGTATGTGTGATCTGGTAATACCGGCCTGTACAGCAAGTTGCAATCGAACCAAGTACGTAATTCCTGGTTAACGTGAGAGACCTATCCTCCCGGAGTCAGTGCTTGTAACTCTGCTAAAAATTGGATTTTGTATGAACTCCCGGACTCTCTCTATACATATATTTACAATATTACTACTTGCAGCGATCTTATATGTGCTGCATACGTATAGATATACATGCATATCCATTAGCGGAATGATACTTCACCCTGGGACGTACTAGTTACGTGGGCCACGAGGCTGTTTATTTTTTATATCGAAAGTATCGAGTAAAAACGTACTTCGTGTAAGCCAAGTTGAAATATACTTACTCGGGAATGGTAGCCAACCTAGGCTCTTACCTTTAGCGATAGGGTGCGAGGGAAAAATCTTTGCCTCGCGTATTTTCATTTTATTTTATTTTTTGCCCGAATTACTGTGCTGGTCTGATGATCAAGTTCGTTAAATTTAACATCCATAGTAGAGTTTCTCATTGGAAGACGCATGGGATCATGATTATACGGTTGGTTGGCAATCCTTGTGAGAAACAGAATAGAATTTCCTTCGGAGCTCTCTTCATTCACAACTGACGACAACTCGCGTCATATTCTCAGTGAGTCGATTAATGATCACTGACTCATCACCAAACTTACAATACTCGGAGCCCTGTTCAAAGATACCGGAGCAATGATTGATGCGATCGTATAGTAATCGAGAAATAAAGGAAGAAACAAGAGAGAGAGCCATCGAGCTGTAACAAAACTGCGAGCACACGCCTAATGACATGTGGCGAAAGGTATAACGCGCCTAGAAACATAAATACACGAGCAGATGGGAAAGTGGAAGCAAAAAATGAATTGGCATGTGTGCAAAGGGGTCGATGCGTCTCGGTTCATTTATAAGACAATATCTCAGCGACGCGATCAAAATCATCCGTCATCTCCGATGTGTTGCTATACAATACTCCGCCATAAGCATACAGAAAGGGATAAGTGTTCCTTCCTGCATATTGCAACTGATATCGTATGACCGGTGAGACGAACTTATACTAAATAGACGAACTCATACGAAAAGTCGAGAAAATCTACCTCTTGTCCCGGTCATCACGCGTATATCCCACATATCGTTTGTTCTCTCGCTCGACGTACGCCCGGTAACAAACGAGTTATATATGATCACCTTACATCCAAACAGATTATGCATATACACCTTAACATTATACGTAAGTTTCTCATCGTCGAAGCAACCCCTCTGGATATACGTGTGTAAATATAGGTATATCGAGGCGAAAGAGCCGCGAGGAATCGATTGATCACTGCTAGCTGTGATGACAGGCCGATTAACTACGTACCTGGAGACTCTTCCCTTAGCCATCGCACTATCATTGTTTCGTGCGTGAATATTCCGCGGTGAGAAAGAGAGAGCGTCGTGATGATTGTGATCTCTTTCACTGAGCGTCCTTCTGTTGTGTTATCGTAACTTACGCATTTTTATGTGCATGCAGACAAATGGCTGTATGTGCGCGAGAATAGCGGTGCATTTACACGCCTTTTGAATCGTTCATTCTTTCTCGAGGTTTTTCACGTTTTAAGTGTAAATTTATGTTGTGAATAATAATTTAGTTAATTGTGTTTTTAGTATCGACGTTAAAAAGCTCATCATCCGTCTGCGCGCGCGTTCGCGAGAGTTTTTTTTTTAAATAGTCCAAAATGTTCGTATGCTCGCGGAAAACGATATTCTTCAACGATGACTTTTGTGAAAGCCGTTAGGAATAAATAATTATCGAGTGAATTATTACTCGGAGGAGCATACAACCGGAGAGACCTCGTTGAAATGATTTGGTGCGAAATAAAAAGTAAAAAAGTTAACGAAAAAAGATATATTCTTTTGGCGATCCCGATTTCACAAGCCTGATAAACGATAGATAGTGAAAGAAGACTATGCAATTAATCATCGACAGGAGTCTATATAAACGTTATATCTGTACGTATATCGATAATTGCCCTGAACGTAAAACGCGATGGGCTTGGCAACTTTTCATCTCTCATACTCCTCTTTCGTTTCTCAAGGTACATTCTCCATTCCTCTTCTTGTTTCTTTCACTATGGCTAATCTTCTTCTCCCTGACGAGATCCAGGATACTCGGGGCCTCGGAGGTCAGCTCGAGATCTCTCGCGTATTGCTCCAGTTAGTACATCCGACGAGAGCCACTTCCATTACTATAATACTCGTGTGTATACATGTATATGTGCTCAGAGAAGAGGAAAAAGACTACTCTGACATTCGTTTCGAATAAACGCTGCTCTTATACCGCTTGGACCGTTTCGCTGCACGCTGACTTTTCCGCTCTCTCTCCCTCCTTCACACACACATACACACACATGCACATACACATACACATACACGTACATAACGAGCGAGATACTCGCGCACGACGTTCGGGTCTAACCGAAGGAATTCTCGTATATGTCGATATACCCTTGCTGCGAAAGCATCTCTGCCAAGCATCAATTCAAACTCTGTATCCGAGAAGAGAGAATATACGCGACTTGAACAGGGAACTGCATAGCGAGGGGGAAGAAGATTCGAGGCTCTGGTGTGGCGCTCACCGATACACAGCTTTTCTCAGGGCGGTGTGCTGGCGTGCCAGGTAATATATAATTAGTCTAATGACAGTTCCCTAATGCTGAGGGACGAGTGAGGACATAGAGCAAGCAAGCAAGACGAAGGACGTAATGGACGAATAATATAGAGAGGAAAAGCACAGAGGAGCGAGAAAGAGAAGATTAGAGAGACCTTAAGTCCTAGGGCATTCCAACGTACCGCCATCTTACGTTTTATACCTCTGGTGTTACACGTATATACTGCCTTGTAAATTCAAAGTACACCTTTCGCGTGCGTTAGGCCTCGTTTCTTTCTCCCACGACTCTCGCCTCTGTCAGGTAAATGTACTTGGGAATCCCACCGGGTATGCGTAATACTATATAAACTACCCCACACAACACACACACACACACACACACACACACCACTTTTGTATCTAGACAGCTTACATACACGTTAGCATGGGTTAGATGTGTGCACAGGGAGACTGCACAACACAACAACCCTGCGACGACGCTACGCTGTTCCCAACCTAAGTAAAAGCCCTGAAGCTATATTCGGACCATTCGCCGTCCACTCGCAGATACATATTTCAATGTTTGTTGCACTGAATTCTCATGCGCCGGAGCTATATCGCACGCACAGAGCGTATAATAGTTCATCGATCATTGTCGCCTCGAGACAATGTGTCACCCTGGAATATATATTGGACGAGAGAAATTCTCGGTTCCAGGGAATATCGAACGTACGTCTTGGGTGATTAACGTTGTTCCTTCACCCGACGTTTATGACATTTGTGCAGATACGAGAAATTCGGGCAGTTCAACGCAAATTGCCAATTTTCCATACGTCCTATCGTCCGGTAACAAGACCGTTTGACTGTTTTCAAACGAATCTTCAAAATGGCTCTCGACAATCAAATGAACTTTGAGCTTGGTTCGCCTTGTTTTTTTGTCAGGGTGCTGAAACGATCTCCCAAGCAAAATTCGCCTCACTTTTATCCATCGGTCGCCAGCAGCATCACTTTCAGGACTTTCTGAGTTTTTTTCGGTCCATACGCAATGGGTAAATCTCCATTTTCATAGCTGGGTAATAAGCCACTGTCTTGCAGGTGAGCAGGATCTTCGAAATATTCCACATCACGTTGTTCTGGTCTTCATCAATTGTTTTGGCATGAACGTGCTTTTGCTTGTCCCAATGAATGGTATCCACGTCTTCAGAAGCTCCACGGATGATAGTTGACGTTTGGCTCGGTCCACTGCACTGTACATGAATCTATGTATCAAAGTGGATAGTATATTCAAGGAGCTGGATCAGGAACCGCAGACGAATCGTCCGTCTTCGCAAACTCCCTAAATACGAGAGTGAGTTCTGGTCTCGTACACGCAAACACGCACACGTACACACAGACGAAGATGAGAGTAAACATTCCTAGAAACAAACTAAGAGGATGAGGTTAAACGTACTACATTGGCCTCGTCGGGAACAAGTGACCGTAGAATGGAGCAAGGATCTCTCCTCGCGGGGCATGGCATAGTTTGCAGAATTTGAGGAATTGCATTTACCAAGGGCCACCTGACTAGTGTAAATCTCGAGCCTCGAGATCTTTTCTAGTTTCGCTCTTTCATCTTTTCACTTTTATTCTTGTTTATTTGCAAACCTTTTATATCGTCATGGAGTAGCAGGGCTCACGACGCTACCGAACCAACCTCTCTCGGGCTCTCGAGGGACAGAAAAAAGAAACGCATCCTGCACAAAGAGATTATTCGCTCGTCAACTTAATATAATAGCAATGCGAGAAGAAATTTCTAACGAGGAAAAGCACGAATTATTTTGCACATGTTTTCGTTTACAACCCCTGGAGACTCTTATGCTCCTCGTTATTTCATTTCCACCATTTCTGCGAGGCATCACATTTTTTCGGAACAACATTTCGTGCGCGCACCGCGCTGTTTCCTTTGCTGTTAACAATTTCCCAGGAATGATAAATACATTTGATGGTCATTATCATTCTTTCGCGTTACAACTAACGAAACTCAATTCTTTGACACCGGATGTTACGATTTCATTACCTCAAAGGAAAATAACTGAACAATGAGTTTTTCGTGTTACGTTTATTAAAGGCCCACTTCATCAACGGACAAGGGAACTGGAGTGGGGTTTGTTAAGTTTTTTTTTCTCACGTCCACATACTTATTTGCACTACACATAATTTTGTACGTCGCTCGATGGAATTATTCAAGCTTGGTGCTCGAGAAAATGAGAAAAGTAATACGGCGACGCAACTAAAGAGAAAACTGAAAAAAAAACTCTCGAACAGGGTTTCATTTGTTTCCGCGAGCTTGGTATTGTAGCTGAAATCCTACGGGATGCACGCAGCACTAATTCCGTTCATTTTTGCCCGTTGCTTATCAAGAATTCATACATACATGGCTATTTTTATAAATAATATAATTTAAAGGACTTCCGTAAATATATGCAATTAAACTGTGAAAAAGTACACCTCCTGGGACTTGTATCTCATTCGTTGACCCATTCGCATCTCGAGCGTCCTCCGCTAATGGGCTCCCGGCTTTATTAAGCACAGATTAAACGAAGTAATTAAAACGAGTTGCAATTAGAGTATTTACGATATCACCGTGTAGAGATTCAAACGCGTGTACTTATACGAATTATAAGTTTATGTATTTCTATATGTACTTAGCCGTGAGCAGCCACGCATTATATGCAGTGTTTTATACACGAAGCAGCGCAGCTCGTGTTCCCTAATTTTTCCAAATTAATCATTTGCTCACTCTCTTCGTCGTTCGGGTATCGTGATGTTCAAAAATTTACTAGTGCTCTTGAAGTACTTCGAGCATTGTAAATCGTCTCATGTAATTTTCGGTCTGGATCCAGTTTAATAAGGATTCGAGTTTTGTTATTCATGATTCTTAACTTAATGCACCAAATTGAAAAGTTTTGTACCCAAGGAACTTATCAAGTACTGCACATGCAAATTTGAAATTTCATTCTCAATCTACCCAGATTCACAGAAGCAAATGAAAACATAATCATGGTAAGCAAGCGAGAGCCTGCGAAATTGAATTGCCGGTATACGTCGACCTGGTGTTTATCAATTCTCCGAAATGACACTGCGCACCGAAAGGACACTGCGTCATTCACCAATTTCATCCTCGAAACAATATTCTCTCCATTTCGTTTCATCCATCAGCTCAACCAATTTTGGTGCCAAACAGACCAAAATAGTTTATCAAAATGCTAAAATCCTGTGGGTTACTCAATTTCGTCCGAAAATCTGCGATCCTCCGAGTCATTCCACCTTTTTTCAAATCGTTCTCCGTTCCCGTTACCTGCTGTGATACGATATGTGAGAGAAGCACCTTCATTCCTGTCGATCCATCCCGCGGATCGTATAATAACGACGACTCTGTCGTTTCGCGCCTCGAAGAGCTCAAACTTCATATTTGATAAGTATAGCTAGAGTTTTCATAACTCACATAAACCAGTGAGCTTTTCAACGCGGCTCTTGTGGTATATAGATATGCATGTTAGTACTTTAGTCCCTGAACAACGAACAGTGTGCACGAGTATGGGCCATTTTTGCGCACAACGATGAATACGCTCGGACGGGGGGGCGCAAGAGCAAATCGATGATAAACCTGTCGACGACAGGAATGACCCGCATGGAACAAACGGTGTTATTCCACCACTCCTCAACACGCTCGCGTTCTCTCCTGTATTCGCATTCACGGTGTACTCACCTAATATAATGGCCGGACAGGGCAAACTTTCTCTCTCTTTCTCTCTCGCTCCCTCGCTCTACGATGACGAAGGAAAAGTTCACTCGATGTTTCTTCTATAATATATGTTGACTTATAGTCCGATATAAAATCGTTTTTCGTGACAGCATTGTAACGCTCTTTGGTCCGTATTCAGCAATACGCGGACGAGACTCGACCCCGATTTTAGAACTCGATGGTAAACTTACGTGAATTTTTTCACTACAATCACTTTCATGACAAAATTTTTGGTAAATATTTACAATATTCACTTTTGCTAAAAATGGTCTTAAATTTTTTTTCAGTATGATCAATAAAAAATTATGTGGGGGTTCGTTTTAGGGAGGGAAATGTACAAAAATGAACAAAAAAAATTTGAAAAAACCCTACATTTTTGGCAACGTGCAATATTGATGAAAAATTATATTGCGATGAATTTTAAGAATGGGGAAGGTAAAAAAAACACAATTTTGCTTTTATAGGAGAATTTTCAATTTCTTAGCTACTGTAATGATTCATCCTTTCAATATTCATTGTTCCAAACTCATACAACCTCTTATCTTTAACACGTAGAAATGGTTGGGTGGGTTCAGAACACTTTTGATGTGTCCGCGGTATCGTTGGGTGGGTCCGGAACATCTTCCTTATTTCGTATTTTGATTTTCCTCCCGTCCCGTTCGTGATTTATTTCAGATTTAAAAAGAAAATTTTCAATCAAATTTTTACTTTCCCCCTGCCCAAAATTAATCGCGGTATCATATTTCATCAATGATAATGCTCAAAAAATAATTTGGCATGCTTTTTAGCAAAAGTGAGTATTGTAAATATTTACCAAAGTTATTCGAGTTACTTGGGTTCATTAATTATTCAGTCACAAGTGAGAGTCTATTTGAAAGATTATTTTCCTCATTACAATGACAGTTTATACGACCCGTTGATAAATACTCGTTCATCGACATTTATTTGTTGTCACCGAGATTGTGAAGCTTCCCTCCAGATATTTACCGCTCTCCGCAAGTGTCCCTTCTGCATTCAAACGGTCGCGATCGTTGATTTGTCACTTCTTTCAGGTTTTTCACAGTAGAGATCTTGGATCGTTCCAGTTTTTGATTGGAAGAAAAATCATCGGGAGCAGGGCAATCAATTAGCGAATGAAGGGTATTGCTCCGTCGTTCATTTTCCAATTGATTGGCCCCATTTGGACGATTCAAGGTAATGGTACAGCGATCAGTCGTACATCGCAGGCTGAGAGTGAAGTCGTGGCTTCACAACGACTTTACTAACGAACTACCCATCTGCGCTGTACTTCAATCGTCCTATACATAGCACTATATACGTTTACAGTTTCTCGTTTCCTTTTGCTGCAAAGTTCTGTCGTCTGTAATTCTCTACTGCAAAGCTTCACTATCTTCCAGCACCCGTCACATCGAGCTACCATCCCGCTGCGGTCCTATTAACGTCCCTTCTTCTTTCTTATACTGACTCTCGTCTACACTTCCTGCTTACCTACTATCAGCGTGATCATTTACGACTGTCCATGAAGTATCGATAGTCAGCTGTACACATACTTATCATATATGTATTACTAATATTACTTTGTAAGACACTATAATTAAATGCTACAAATCACACTCATAATATTGCAACTGATTAAATTAAATTGACTTCAATACTGACTCGTGCGAGTACGCACATAGCAGTATACTAGCCGTTATAAGTTTTCTCATTCCTCTCGGAGATACGATTCAAAGTGATTTGCATACGTGCCTGGCAGACATTTTGATACTGTTCAAATTCCGGTACTCAGCGATTCTAATGGGAATCGATAAAGTCAGCTTTGAGATTTGAATTATTAAATTCGCACCGAGACTGATGGCGGGAAGATATCGAGGAATCGTTTCGAAAGATAATTGTTGAGAAATATTGAGTTAAATTTTTTTTTTCAAGCTTCAAGTTTTTTCAAGTCGTTAGTCAAGGGGCTTCGTTCTTTCTGTCTCAATTTTGAGAATTTTTTTTTTTTCACTTGATCGAATATTGTTTCGAAAGTTTGCAAGCATAATGTGCAGTGAATCTGAATCAAGACCGTTGAGTCTTTTTGTTCAGGAATACATTTTCGTTTATCGGACGAAGTAACATCAGCGAAAAGCCATTTCAAATGGAGCGGTTTCTCAAAAAAATCAAGACAATATTCAAAAAAAGCGAACTCTAAACTTTTTGCAACTGATCCTGTTGGAAAAGTGATTTTTCAAATACTCTATCATCTCGCTCAGTATACTCGCGTTGAATTCTAATATAGCTTAATATTCTTCACTCGTAATGCGAGCCGCGAGCTTGAGGAGCTTCGGGCCACTTGTCATCAAACTTTCGTATGTAACTAACTAATTCCTTCTTCTCCATTCCTAATAAGCGTAATTAAATGAGAATTCAGATCAGTGACGTTTGTACATGTTATTTATCGTAACTTTTAAAACATATCATCGGAGTTGGCATTTGCAATGGAAGTACTGAAAACGAATCATACTGGAAGTATGAACGCGAAGGAAAAGTATTGTTGCCTCAGACTTTAAAAGACGTCGCACGTTCCCTATCCGCTTGTATTTCACTCGATACAGCAAACTTCGCAATTCAATTGAAAAATATGTAAAAATCTTTAGAGGACCGAATTCGAATATATCCATATAGCGGATCGTAGGAAATCGAAGTCGCGAGCGTCGTTTACTCGGTACAAGTAGAGCCTTGCAGCCTCCTCGTGTGGAATGACGTGAACAAGTGCAAAGAGACGAGATCGGACGGGCGCGGATGAAAGACGCTCTCGACATCCGTTCGGAAGATTGCCAGGGGAGTGCCTCCAGTCCTACGAGACCGTCGTCGTGTCGACTGCGACTTCGTGAACGGAATTTTCAAGCGAGATGCGCGGAGGGGTACGCTGTACGGGCACGTTACACGCCAGCTCTCATCTCTCGAGACCCGAATGTTCCAAGTTTGCGTTTTTCTTCCGTCTCTCTATCACCCCGTTCTCTTTCTCTTATACACGCTTATCATCGGTGAATGGCACGACACGGAGCTTTCGAGGAAGTTCCTCTTGTGCTGGGATCGTAACGTCCTAAACTCGATTCAACTATGGTATCAGTCTTCAACACATAAGGCTGCCTCGACTCGTGTGTAATTGATCGTTCGTTCTTTTTTCGTAAGCTCCTTTTTGCCCGCTGCCTCATATGCGGAAAATTCTATAAACAAAATAAAAGCGTTTCATAGTTATGTCCCGTTGGTTGTCTTGAAAAACTTTGGTATTTTCAGTAAACAAGACTCACGTGAAAAACGAGCCAAGTCTTTCTTCTCTCACTGGCCGTACAAACGATATCTCGTCAGTGACGAGAGCGAAAAACTGGGAAATTAACGAGTTTGCTGAATTGCAGAAAATGGTCGTTTTATTCGGATCGTTTGAAGCGACCTTTTTCCCCTCTGTTGTCCCCTCGAGCAACTGCCACATCATTCAACCCTAAAGATAATCATTGAAACTCGCGGTGTATAAGGTTTTGTTTCTAGTTCCTTCGTCGTGCGGTATTTTCACGAGGCATACAATGCGGAGTCCAATTTTTTGTCCCCTCCTAACGCGTACTTGGAACGATGGTCTTGGTATACAAACGTTGACGATTTCACCGGCCCTCCGACTTGATCAATTTTTTCCATAGTGAATCATGACAATTTCCGCAATTTTTGCTTCTTCACAAACAATCCGAAGGATCTGAAATAACTTCGGATACCGTTTGATGCTGGCTTCAAATATCTACCGTCAAAAACACCCACTGAGGAAGCAGAAACGTGTAATAATCCCTTTAAATCACATTGCTCTCGTTCTTCGTGAAATTTCGCAGTTTACACGAGAAACACAGGGAAGCATTATTATCGGCATTTCCACAGAATGTCGGGTCGGTTTCCAGCATGCTGGACACCGGTTTCTCTCCCGGAAATTGGATGCTCGAGACGGAAGTGGATATCGGCTAGGTATACACCCAAACGCTTAGGGCAAGTCCTTCACGCGGTCGGGACTTTCTCATTCTCTCGCTTGCTCTCTCTCTCTCTCTCTCTCTCTCTTTCCGGTGGCTCAGATGGATCACGTTGGCAGAAGTATTCGGTGCTCGATAACCTATCCTTATACACTTCAGGTCTTCCTTGCTCGCTGGTTAAATTGAACCGATGTAACCAGGAGTATGGGGATAGAAAAGAAAAATAGAAGAGGGTGGAATAAAAATGTTTGTGTCACGATTGAAATCTTTTTTTTATGCAGGAGTCTTCGAAACCGCGATCTTATCGAAGGGAGCTGACGTACTTATATCGCGAGTCCGGATTAATCGACTGGAAAATTAGACTGGGAAAGGTCAAACTGGCATAGCAAAGAAAATGGCTCATCTCGAATAGTTAATATTTTGAAGATTCGTGTACAAATCTTGCAAGGTCCCCGTGAATTATTCTTCCTTGTTTTCCCTCCTCTTTTGTTTTGTCCGCGCAAAACGTTCATTCACGGAACCTATAAAACGTTGGACCCATTCGACCCGAGAGTTATAATATTACTGAGAATTCTTCGCGCTTTCAAGATCTTTATCTCTGGCACAAGCTTTTGCTTTCCCTCTTTCTCACTGGGCAGCAGTCTCGCGAAACTCGAAGTATTCTCGTTGGCGAGTCGCTGTTCTTACGAGTCACTGTCATACGGAATAAAACGATGTTACAGGTATTGGCTACTTTTCATTCAATAGCAGCCTCTCCAATCCCTGTAAAAGCCCTTCCTCGTATGGAAGACGAAAATCCTGCCAATAACTACTCTCCTCCTTGGACTCTCCCGTGGCCAATTACCGTGTCGTTTACCTGGCCTGCATGATCACCATCCGGCTACACCATTTCGTGTCCGTAAGCCTTTTTTCTTCGTTCATGCTCGAGGCCATGCTCGGTCACATGTGGGCTTACACTACCACCGCGCGCGCGCGCGACCACAAGACAAAATGTGAAGAAAAAGATGAGAGAGAAAAAAAATACTCGCGCTCCTCGGAGTAAGCGCAGGCAGCCTGTGCGAGACCTCTGATAAATGAGTCGGCTTGAAATTTCTGCGATTGCCCGAAAGATTTCACGAGAGAGCTGCGGAGTCGCCTTCGGCTGAAAGGCATCATCTACTTTCTTTCTCTCTCATTTCGCACGTGACTCCGTTTTCTCCTTCTCAGGACATTCGGAGCATTATTAGACTCGTGCAATCAAAATATTTGTTAACTGTTTTCGCGAAATCCTCTCTAAGCCGAACGAAAACGTAATGAATGAAGTCGCAAGTTCGTGAGCCTCTGCGCAACGAGCTTCAGAGCTTTTCAAACGACTAACTGTTGAAATTACTTCACTGTAACCCCAGAGACCTCCAACAAGGGAGCGACTGGAAGCGAGAAACCGATTCAGAAGTTTCGATATCACTTATTGGACAAACAGAACCCAGAAACGTAGAAAAACATGGAGACAGTTCCAATAGACCCTTCGAATTTTTCGTGTTTCCAAACACGACCTCGACATTGAAAAAAAATCTTTTCCATCAATATTTCTTTGGGCATCTCTCGTTGAACAAAAAAATGGTTAAAAAGTGATGAATTGAAAGGTCGATACTATCGAATTAGTGGCTTATTAAATTCATTCCGTTGAAATGAAAGACATAATGGCATTTCACAGAAAATGTGGGTGTAATGGATTTTTTTACGGGCTGACGTGTAACACGAATAATAGTTTTTTCACGCCGCATAACCCCCGTGCATATAACGCATGGCATGTAAATACAACTGATGCGTGTTTCTGTGCCTGAGGGCATCAATTTTCGTAGTGTATATCCACGCATCTCTCGTTGCTCGCGTACATAGCTTCTGTGCTTCACTCACCCGCCTTGGTAACCTGTTATATATGACAGTGTAGTAGGTACTGGGTATACGTAACAATACTTACCCACAAGCTCGCACGCTCAATTCTCGTCGTACACGCGAGCTGACGTTGCACCAGATCCTCGTGTATGTTTACGAATATGTTTGTGGAAACGGAAAGGCGCATAATTTGGCTTCTCACTTTTGTTGTTTTTCTTACTGATTTCAGAAACGAGACCGGAAAAACAATCTCACAAATTATGAGATCCAACTGTAAATACTTTCATGCGGTAAGGATAGTAAACGAAGGAAAAGAATCAATTTTCCTTTTCTCCTTGGCCTCCGAAATGTCAATTTTATTCGATATTTATTGTCGCTATGAGCTGAGATTGACGAAAACTGATGGTCTGAAAATTGAGGATGCAGAAAAGCTGCAGTAACATCGAGATATTTGATTGATGCGAGTGGAATTCAGTAACGCAACGCTCGAATCAATGTCACGGTGAGTGTTTGTCACGTCAAAGTTGGGTTGGTCTATTTTTATGTTTGGAAATCTCGATAAAGAAACCGGCGCATTTAGAACGATACAACTACAGTCCCATAGAAAAGAGATGTGCAGGAAATGGGGTACACATTACCGAGGGAATTCCGTTGGACTGGCGGGTATACAGAGAAAAATAAAAACAAAAGGATTTTTCCAGGCGCAGGGTTTACAACTCTTGGAGAAAAACTGCATCCACGTGAACGACAGCACTGCGATTGTACGCTACGGTTGGCTCACAAATGTCCTTGGGGACGAGAAAACCTTCCGCCATCGTGAAGAAGATGTAGATCGATTGTCAACGTCAGAGCTTTCCTTTCTTTTCAGGTCTGTATTTATATATAAATATAATTCGAATGGATACGACTTTCGTATGTACCTTGGAACAGTGAATTTGAATGTCTCTGGTTCCTTTTCACCTGAGCTCGTAGATCTCTGATTATCGTAGCACACATGCAGTATTTTCATTCTTTTCTTTCGATTTTTAGATTCTCTACGTCTATGCGATTCTCAGATCCCCATTTCTTCCATTTGCCTGCTCTCTCGCCCTTTTTTATCTCCCTTTTACTCACTTTACTTCAGACTTACTTCCTGCCTTTCCCGCTAAACAATTATCCCTGCTATCGTGGCGCGCAAGTTCGCAAGGTGCAATCGACGAGGAATAAGACCGGCCAATTACCATCTACGGCCCCGCACCATCTGACCGTACTCCAAGCACCCGTAATACAACTCTGCGGATACAAAACTTTGTTCGTTCGCGCACCCGCGCGAAGAATCGCAATTGGATTCACACTAGGCTACGTGTATTTCGCGTTAAGCAAACTGCACACGCGGGGGCCTAGAGCGGTAGCAAACGGCTTGTATATGTTCACCGCAAGACGTGCGTGTATATAATCGGGAGTTGGAAATCGTAGTCTGTTGCTTTATCGATAACACCATCCCCGGCAATGAAACCTCGAGATCGGAAAGGTTATCGAGGTACATTGATCTGTACATATATAAATGCATATTTATTTATGCGAATGAACATTCGCGTAAAGCTGTTCATTATTACTGCGGTTCATACACGTATCGATATTCAGGGAATAATTTATCGGCAGTTATACCCGCGATCACGATTTACAAACTGACGAATTTACGTCCGTTTACGTGTAATATACATGTCCACGTTTTAATATATATGCTTGTGGTTACAGTGCGTAATAACTGACAGAGGGGATTTAGATTGAATTTTGTGTAATTGGCATTGCCGGTGAAACGGGAACAACGTCATCGTATCGATCAACCGGCAATTAGCAGCGAACACTCCTCTCTCTTTTTCTCCACAGTATTATTCTCGGCTGCTCTTTCTCTCTCTCTCTCTCTCTCTCTCTCTCTCTCTCTCTCTCTCGCTCGCTCTTTTTGCCGATATTCAGCATAACCTACCGACAAAGTAGAAACGCGGAGGGGATACAACTAATTAACCTCCATTAATTCACTCTCCGGGCTCCGTGTAATGAATCTGATATTTTTACAAGCCATACTCTCTGCTCCACAGGTTTATACGCACTGTCCACTTTGACAGAGTGAAGTGCATATAATGAAAAACGTTGGAGCAAAAAAAAAAAAGACGCTTAATACTTTGGTACTTTTGGGTGCCTTGTAAGATCGGTACGTATAAAGTATAAACTGCGACTGAGCTTCGCGAGTGGTCTGCGGGAGCAGCGGACACCGGCAATAAAGTCACTCTTATTAAACCTCGCGAAATCGTTGAATTATAACCGCTACGTTTTTGAAAAGTTCGTCCCGCGTCGCTCCTCTGATGGAAGCTTCGTGATTCACATTTATATATTCAACGGCAAAAGGTCGTAAACGATAAGAAGTTAATGGGCAAAGTTATACTGGTTAAGCCATTCTGTTCATCAGGGCTCCTCTCCCCCCTCGAATTTATGTATTCGCATATTTATATGAATTTATGTACGCTCGCATACGTGTATGCGCGTATTTGTGTATAGACGATTGCACCAGTACAAGATTGGAGCCTGTGAGATTTATCGTAATCACAAAATGCAGGTCGCCCGGGCAATCCGGCACTCTCGTAACAACTGTGTACGAAATAAGCGTGCTCCTTTCTCAAGTCGAACCGATTTTACGCATGCACATGATATTCCCTGGGAACGCGGTCTATATACATTTTTACCATCCGAGAGCAAAGTCTTTCGTAGTCTGGGAGGAAAGATCTTTCGGGTTATTTCATATTTCATTTTCACAAATGTTTACCTCGTATCGCTACGCTAGCTGTGCGATAAGAGCCCTTTAGGATTCGCGAAATTGGGAAGAAATAGTAAAGAACGAATGTGCATGTTCGCTGTACGTTTCATGTGCCAATTTCTGGTTCACATGACTCAACGATTTACGGGAATATGCACGCGTACCGTGACATCTATTTTGAGTTTCGCATGGGCTCGTACCTTCACGAAACTATTGTTCCAGCCACACGACGAATTGTCGAGGGATCTTCAATTTTTTTTAGCCCCAAGGGTACAGAGCATCTCGCTCTGCGTGGAAAACCGACGAGATTCTTTCTCGTCGACTGACAAATATTTCTTCTACTCTTCGTACATGGGCTTCATTCAATATAGAAGGGCGAGCAAGTTCCGCGAATGAAACGTCCCATTACCGCCAATTTGCGCTCCGCTGGCGAGCCTCCACTCCCTCGGAACAATTGCAGGTCTTCGAAAGTGTACATTTTGCCGAGTATGTATGCATGCGAGTGTTTCCTCGAGTGTTAATGCCTCTGTGGGCGTCCGAGTGCCCGCTTATCATTGTAGGGAAGTGTGCAAAGATTGCTTTTCGATAAAAGAATTCCCAAGTTCGCTCGCTCGTTTTTGTATACATAAAACAATTGGGAATGTACATCGTCGTAGTTTTTCATTTCAATGACCATCGGATTCTCCGTCGTTGAAAGTACATCTGAGACGACGGGATTGCACGTGATCACCGATACATAAAACTCTTGTTCAATCAACCCTGACAGCTGGTAACGCTCGATGCATCGTATTATATTATTGAAGATAATTCACATAAATCACAGCGTGATTTATTTTCATTTCACCATTGATCGTTATTGTTTGGTTCACCTTTACGACTTTCGTTCAGAGTCCGAAGCGAATTCAATCATTTTCTTCGATTCTGCGATTGTAAGGGGTCCGATGACAACTGAGATGTCTTTCGTTATTTCATTGTGAATATAATTTTAGTCACGAATGCAATATGGACGATGAAAAGCTTTAGAATAACTGACTCGTAGGACGATTTCACGAGTTATTTCAACTGCTTTGTACGAATAATCTTTATCCACATTTTTGGTATCCGTTTGAATAAAAACAAGTTGAAAATTAACTGTAGAAGCAGTGCTGACTCGCACACAATTAACGTCCGGCTTACAGTTTCTTTTGCAAATACTTTTTACCAAGTATATTTAGTACGTACGAAGCTCGCTTGGGGTATTTACGAGTGATACACTCCTCGCCCAGAGCTCGACAACGCGGTACGGTTGCGCTGCGATACTTTCTCGTATCGCAGGCAAGAAGAGCTCTGCACCTATTTCGAAATTACTTCGTAAGTACCGGTCTGACCGTCGCTGCCACAGCGAGATATACGCCAGGATCGCGTGTTACGCAGTGCTTATCTCGAGCTTAACCGTTGAGAAATTAAATTGGGAATCACTGTTGAATCGTACACTTCCAAATGAATTTAACGATGATTATACAATTGTGATTCATTTAAGCGATGATTTCCGGCTGGAACACATTATATTTTTTTTTCTTCGTCAAGCAGCCAACGAAATGCATTCTTCCTTCTCTTTCATTTTTTCCAACACTTTCAATCAGCGTCTCGTATCGTATATAAGTGAATGTACACGGGCTTTCTTCTGACGAGAGTTTAATGACTCGGACGAATACGTGACGTGAGAGTTTCGTAAAACATATATTGAAATTCCTCCTCGAGCATCAACCATGATTGTTTTTTCTTTGCTTTTTATTTATTTTTTCTCTTCTTCTTTATTCCGCGTCTCTGTACCCGCATCTGCGTGGATGAACATCAGAAAGAAATTTCAAAGACAGCCGCCCTCGACCGCAGGGATTACTAGTTTCTCTCTCCTGTTTTCCGACTCGCTACAGTTGCACGATTCACGTTACAGCAGCGTAAGACGAAAAAGGAGGGGGGGGGGGGGAGGGGCTTTAATTTTCGAATGTATTCAAATATTTGATCATTTTTATTATCGCTGTAAATATAAAAACGGTTTTTTCATATAGAGTAATTTTAAAAATTATGGACCCATTTGTATGCGGTTGCGTGAAATCAACGGGTCCGTTTATCGTTCTTGCGTAAAAGTGGCGGACCGTTTTCACCGCTAAATTTGCGTACACGATGAAGAGAAACAACAGGTCTCGTTTATCAGTTCACAGATGCATGAGATTTACCAAAATTTTGTTTCACCATTTATTCTCTCACAATATTTCTCAGTACAATATTAAGCCATGCAAAATGAAACTAGGAAAGTTCAGTTTCGAATAGCAAGACATCAATATTCATGCATTCATGAATTATGCTAAAATTGGTAGAATTTGAGAAGATTTCATTTAGAACTTCAATCAGGAAAGGAAAAGCAAACAACAGGAAATGCATGTTACACCAAAGACCAGATTTCTTGAATGCATCTATTAAAGAACACATCGATGTGCTCCTTCCTGCTCGTTGCAAACTCAATAACAAAATGCAGAAGGTTGTACGCCATTGCGTATTCCTCAAACACGATTCCTCTTATTCCGTACACGGTGTAAGTATCACGAAGGAACAGAAAGAGGGAGAGGAACCGCAGAGTAACAGAGAGTCCTCTCTCTCTCTCTCTCTCTCTCTCTCTCTCTCTCTCTCTCTCGCTTATTCCCTCTTGGAAAAACATCGGAAACAGAGACGCATCCGAGAAGTGCATAGAGAGGGTTCGGCGACTGCAGCGAGAAATTCTCGCTCTTCTCACCGCGAAAGCACGAGAGAGTCGGTCCGGCAACTGGTAATTTTCCCAGATGCTTCTGGTGCCGGTGAGGAGCCACGATATATCGTTGTATTGGTTTTACTCCACCGTAGTAAACGTGCACGTACATAGAAACGTGGCCAACAACGCCGTACGCTCGGCAATACAGCGATACTCGGCGCTCTTTCTACTCTGGGAACCGGAACTTTCAAAAGCTTCACCCTGAACGACGCGCCGTTATAGCCTGTTCGCGAAGCCACATCAACACCACCGCTGCACCACGTGAAAATTTTATCACAATCAGAGAGAGAGAGAGGGTATGTGATAATATTCCCTCTTCCCCTCTCTTAACGAAAACTGTTGAATGAATATGAACACACCCGTGACCCATTATCTAACCGATTACGAATATCCAGAAAATGTTCTATGCTCCTACGAATAACGTCAGCGTAATCCTAAAGATCGATATCTTATGAAATGGAAACATTTTTTTAGAAATAGGGAGGTGTCGGATACTGCATTTACTGTCCAACACGGAGAGAATTAAATTTGAAAAATTACCGTTCAGTAACGATAGCGCGGTGACGAGCTGCAATTCATGATATTATGATGTGAAAAAATTGAATTTTCCTATTCATTAAATAATATTCATTGTTCAAAGTAGCAACTTTTACCGCGGAGTATGTCTAAAAGTATGTCTAAAAGAAATGTCCCGTTAGAGGTGCCGTACTTTTGAAGATTATTTTCATATTTATTTCGAAATATTACATGAGCGTGACGACGAATTTTACTGCGCTGCACTGTAAAAATTTCCGGATGAATGTTTATGCCAAGATGCGGTAATAAAAGGAACATATTGCACGAGTATTCTGTCGCTATATCGGCCTATTTCCCCATTGTTTTTATATGCTCAGCCCTCTGTTGAAGTAGCACAAAAATAAATCATCGATTTAGTGTGCTACGGAATTCGGAAGCGAGTGATCGCTACGTACTTAAAATTGACTAAACGTTTTGTAAATTTACGTACCATAAATTTCATTATTTGCAATATTTACTATTATAAAACTGAAAACTTCGCAAAATATTCAAGATTTCACAGTGCGTTACAGGAATGAATTTCTTTTCGTTAACTTGTCCCCACATTCGTGTACGCAGTGAATTTCATCCTAAATGTTACCGTTCAATTCTCACCGTGGATGAGAAGAATAATTTGATAGTCTTTCTCTACACCATGAGCCTACGTGGATTTCGTAGAGAAAAACCTCACAAAAATGTCGTATTTGTGATGAAAATTTGAGTGCGCTAGAACAGTGAATTTTTATTTCAATTCTTTAACAAACCGTATGAATTTCGCTGAATCATTAAAAGTGAGATATTCTACAATTAAATCTGCGCTTCTCCGAAGCAATCGAAATTCCAAAAATTCTGCCAATTATTTCAGCCCATTTGTGCACGTTGTGCATCGGCGATCGTGGCACTTGAAAACGCATGCGGCGTGTTCGATTCACTTGATGATTTCTTCCGCGTACGTTGCAAAGCGATGTGAGCAGCGTTTATATCCATTATCCATTAAAGTTTCAATCGAAAGGATATATTTACAGTAAATAATGAAGCGCGAGCGTCATAAATAATACGAACGGTTGAAGATAATGCGAAAGCTTTTAGAAAGATGATACCCGGCGCCGGTGTTCCGAAGATATAAACCGGCGGTTGATCATATTTAGACGTATACGTGTACTTATAACGTGCATATATTCTAGCTAAAGCAGTGCGTCGACGTATCGTAGTGGGAAAGCATAAAGACACGATAAATTAGTCGGGGTGGCGAATGGGGGCGGCAATTATGTCGCGGCCATTATAGTTGTACGTATGCGCGTATGCATGACCGAATATAGCGGGGACTATAAGTAAGGGAGATGGAAGATATGAGCGGGGACTTGTTCTTCTGTGCGGCATCGAGGAAGAAGAGAATCGAGAGAGTCTCGCCGGGTATAAGTGATTTATGAGATATTTGGACACGTGGATGGACCTTGCCTACTTGCGGCGCTTTAAATCACCGCGGGCGCTTTTTCCACAGAGTTTAGCTTGGACATCGCGGCGAACCCGATGGCTCTTTCGATGCTTCTGGCGGGTATGCCTATATTCGCCACCGGGATTTAGTACGAAGGGATCCACGACATCGACATCGTTAACCCCCGACCGGTTCCGCGAGGTCAACACGCAACGATCTCGACCCCCGTGCTAATATACCTCCGACATAACTAGCATATATTTATGTACGTATTTATTTATTCGCAATACTTTAATGCGTTTGGGTATATTGAAAAAAAGAACGATTCTGAAATGATTTCGATGCTGATACTCCTGCCTCGTGCAATCGACTTAATTTGCGACAAACGAAAGCGGTACCGGTTCCCCACATTTTCAGTCAAACGTGAACGAATATTTGAGAATTTCTAGCGCAATTAGCAGAAAATTCCGATACCGATCGCTTGCGGTAACCGCATCGATGCGATTAAAAGCTGAGTGCTTTCGTCTCGCTATTGCAGAGCTCAAGTTTCCACTGAAATATATTTTGAATCTTTGCTATTCAATGAGGAGACAGTGCTCTTCGAAATAGATTTTTCTTATCGCGAATTAAGTGTGCTAACGAGTTTGGTGTGTGCGTATCGAACCACCAATGTATGCTGTTTAAGGAAAACATCCGCAACTGAATGTATGAGATCCAATTAGAATTCGTTGGCCTGAAATGGGAGAGCGATAATAGAAAATACTTCAAATCTCACGAGCCTCAATTATGTATAAAAATCAAATGTAGTACTTAGAAACCAATCCAAGCAAACAGGTTTTCCTCTTCGCAAATATTTATTTTTCAATTTTTCCCAATATTGTTCAGACGAATCCGGAAAATTTCACTTTCCTTTACGACTCTCCGATCTCCAACGGCTCGGGTCGTTTTTTCGCTCGACTAGCGGGTATAAAAGCCACAGGCTCTAACGTAACGCATGTCCACGATCGATATCCAAGAGCGAGACGCTCGCACGGGAGTTTGCACTTTCAACCAGCGTACCAGAGATTACTCGCTCGGATAAAGTAATTCGCGGCACATGTTGCGCTGGAATGAATCGTGATCGCGTTGCCCCCTCCCCCCACCCCCGTCCGCCCTCGTTGAGTCCCCCTGATGCTGCGCTTCCTGAGTTTTATATTTCGGGAAAACAGCCACAGGGATTATCCCCACTTGTTTCACGCTCACGAGGAATACAAATTTGCGAATCAAACTTCAGCATAACTCTCTGCGTATCACAATTTCAAATATTCATTCGAAATTGAAATTGTTTTCTGCTTTGTTTCTCATGAATTGGATAGCTTTATAGGGAGTCGGAGAATCTTATCGTATACTATGCGCAGTATTGGCCAAAATGCAAACTTTTTTCCCCACTTCACACGTTATTCTTCAAGCTGCTCGTTTATTAGCGGAGTATTTGAGCAATGAACTCTGTCGAGAAGCCTTAAAAATCATTTCTCATGTCTCATTAGTAGGTAAATTATCCATTGACCATGATCGGATCAATAAAAAAAAATGTGTATCGATAAAATATGATGTTGGATTAAGATAATAAGAGCTAAATATATCCGTTGATTTGATAACCTGAATTCCTCGAGGTGTAACGAAATCTAGATCAATCGCGAGGGAAAAATGTTGAGTTTCATTGCCCGCCGTGAATATTTGGTTTATTAAAAAGTGTAATGAAATGATATTCTCGGGAATGGAATATCCATCTGCATTAGAGATAGCACGTGGTGCAACAGAAAGAGGAGGAAAGAAGCCAGGGGAGGAGAGGACGATACGTATTCGCAAAGTTCCGTTTACACGCGCCGCACAGTTGTAACGGGATGGAGAGGTGAGCGCACGTTATTCGTGCCATGCCGTGGATAGCTCTCGCTCTGCGATACACATACATAAACATACATAGTGCACCTCTCCTTTGCTGCCTGTTTTGCGAATATTGGACTTCTGCGAGCTATATACGTAACTCTCTGTCCCGGTCGTACTGTCGGAACAGCCTTGTACCGCCAATTAGATCGTGTATACAAATTCTCCGTGCAATGCTCTTCTCAAAGGTAGATCGAAAAGGGAACCTGCTCTCTCTCTCTCTCCTTCTCTCTCTTTCTTTCGATGTCGCTTCGCCTGCTCCTTATCTCTCTTTCGTCATTGTACCGTTGTCATGTTTAATGTATTTGTATAGCTGTAATATGTGTTTTGTCCATTTAGATCTTCGTTGACAGAATTGCGAGAGACTCGACAGTCGCCGTCAAAGAAATTGGTCGACCATTAGAAGCGTTTGACGACAGAAAGGTTGGCTTGTTAGAAGAACGAATGCGGTACAACTTACAATTAGTATACGAGCGAAAGAGAGAAGTCACGAGGAAGCGCCTTCTCGCGATGAATGAGCCACCGAGCAGCGGCAAATCTCCAACGTCACCGTGCTACTCTCACGTTTCAATGAACGCTTTTGACGGCCTCGATGTCCGCGCGGATCCTTTCAATGGATGTTATACGCGTAATGCGCGATCGGCTGCACCAACTGACCGCACACGAGCGCGTTAGGTGTTAATCATTCCGGTGCCTCGGTACTCATGAACGAATAAGATCGCTTCGAAAATTTACATCGCGAGTAAAAACGAGATTTGCGTCAAAAAATTTATTGCAAAATGACGAATAATGAATTTTCTTCCAACCGAGAATTGCACGGTGAACGACGCGCATCGCCGATTGCGCTGCGTTGCGAAGCAACGAATAAACTCGTTTTTACTACACTTTGAAAATTCTTGGCAATACGGAGGTTAGAGAAGATTAAGACAGGAATCACAAGTCCTTGCAACTGACTGATAGCCGGAACGGTACAGTACACGGGTGGATGGGCGAGAAGGAAAATAAGTTTTTGGCAGGCAACAGTAGCAGCTGGTCCAGCGTGTAAGAGACGTCGTTTCGAGCTCGGTGCAGTATGTTGATGGGGATGCTGCGTTCGTGGATGGTGCTTCTGGCTTGTCAGAAGGGGTGTGCGAGCGAGAGGAGGCTCGCTTGGCCCTCAACGGACTAGGAGACGTTCTGCATAATCCATAGAGATCGTAAAAGCGTTTTACGATTCTCTCTATACTGTGGAAGCATCTAGTATGAGTGGCGAACGCGAGCAAGAGAGGAGAGGCTAAGAGGAGAGAGCACAGAAAAAACGAAGTACCTAATGCGGTAATTTCTGCAACGTATAGCCTATACATAGTGAAGGATGGAAACTTGCGCGCATTGGACGATAAAAGACGGGGAAACCTGCAGACTACATATTTATACCTATAGGTTGCCGCGCCTCAAGTGCTTCGGCAGTGCTTCCAAAAGAGCTCTCGAAGTCGCCCGATTCTCGATCTTCTTTCTCGACGGTCCATGCTGTACACCATCGCCACTATTCGTGCCGCTTTTCTGACGAACCAAGTGCGTCTCGTTCAGCGTATAGCCTCGCGATTGGATGAGAATTACGATGTACCCGGTGCTCGTCACAATTCCGAAGTGACAGCATGAGCTGTAAAAATCTGCTTCATTCTACAAAAATACCAACGAATTATCGAGCTTAGCTTATCGATTCCATTTACGATTACAATTTTTCCTCTCCATCTTGAATTTTTGCATTAAATTGAATGATTAATTGGAGCAGACTTCATTGGCTGATTTCCTGGATTTCCTTCTCAAATGTATGGCCTGACGAACGACACTATTATTTATTTTATTGAACAATCCTTTTTATATATTCCTAGAGTAAAAAAACTTTAAGAAATTGATTGGCTTGGCGTTTATTGCAAATTGCGAGATTCAATCTCAAGCATCGTACCACTCGTTTTAAAGGATTGCTATAACCGGAATATAAAAGGAACTATCGCGGGCCTCGTTAAAATTCGCCGCTATCTTTCACTCGATGCACCAGAGAGAATGGTTGGAGAAAGGTTACGGGGCTATATCGCTCGAGCGAGAAGGAGAAATAAAGACAGAACTGTAGGACCGCAATTTCCGATATAAACGGCCTTGGGCCATACTTTTCATGCGTCAAGCTCTTCACCGCCCTTTCAGATTCCTGCTCCAATAATTCATGTCATGTATCGACGTTTCTCTTTCCAGAGCTCCCAGCTCCCAAAGTTACGATGACAGAAATACGACGAAGACGACGTCAATGAGAAAAAATAGAAAAGGCATAGAAGTGGATAAACGCCTGCTGCTAGAGGTGAACGTGTATGCATGATAAAAAGGAAAACAGCGAGAAAAACGATCGTATCCACGAGTTGTACACGCGAATGAATGGCAAGCTCGGCTCGATTCTTCAAGCTTTTCCGTCTGTCTGTCTTTCCACTTGTGTGTCTCCATACACGTCTCTTCCCTCCCCCCCCCCCCCTCTCTCTCTCTTTCTCTCTCTTCTCAACTCGGGATCCTTTTCCGTTCGTATTCCTTTTCAACGAAACCGACGGAAAATGTCGCGCTATTCAACCATGTCGTTTTCTTTTTCTCTCGTTGCTTCCACTTCTAGTCGACAAGTGCTCGCTTAAATGAGACTCCATGATCTAAATGCATACATAACTACACGAATGCAGGCACGAATGATAAGGCACATACGAAAAAGTGGAGTAGTCCCAGATTCAACGTTTAGAAGCAACCACGGATCAAAATACCCGTATTCCTCCATCTGACGTAATAGTTTCGCGTTGCAGATTTTGGTCGCGCGCAAAGTTCAACCAGCCTGCAATTTGCGAGCCGTTGATTGTAACTTTTGTGACGAAAGCAAGTGGATCATAAAACCGATACTCTCATACGCGTTTAAAAGTAAAATAAATTATTACTTTCTGCGCTTGGACTTCACTGGTACTGACACTTGAAATTGGACAACCAAAATGGACACCGCAAACTCGGTTCTCAACGCTGTATTTAGTTTGCTGAAATTTCGGTACCTCGGCTCAATGTTTTTTCAATGAAGCGAGATGAATTTTTGGTTTTTCGGATAAAGAGACATATTGGTCGTGAAATATGGAAGTTGATTAACCGGAGCGCCTTGACATATTCTCCTCGAATATGTATTCTGATCTACTAAATATTATATTTTTGAACGACTCGTGGCTACTCGTAATGAACGAATCATTTTTTTCCGTAACTTCTTTCTGCTCCATCAACTCCTTTTTAGAGAACCCCCTTGCGGGGTGTGATTTTTTTTGTTTTTCACCAACGTGATTTTTGTATCACGTAAAAAATCCCTCTTGAAAAAGTAAATAAATGAATGATTCACATTTCTTTCAGGTGTCACATCGAGTGGTTAACCGTCATTTTTTGCACACACTCCGGTACAGTTTCCAGACCGTTCGTGCCCTCCTCTTCTCGCATGGCGGTATATAATTCTGCGCTCTAATGCTAAATGAGATTTCGCACAGCACAGGGAAAAACCTCGACGAATCATTCGTGTGAATCCACACAAATACACATGAATACACGTATGGCGTGCGTGTGCTGCGGAAAATCACATCGTTTTCTCTTGAGAGAGGATGGGATCGAGTACGTGGAAAAGCGGATATAGGAAAAGTGCAACGAAGCGACATCGTCGTGTGTGTATATGTACGGTTGAAAGATATATAATGCGTCGAAACCACGCCCGGTTGATCCTCGAGAGAGTCACCTCTTTCATCGTAACGTTTCATGCATCCACCCTCCTCTCTGTACTTATGCTTTATAAATATGTTCCTTCTGTGAGAACATTTTTCGAGAAACTCCCGTCACAAAAGCACAAACTCTTTCATGTTCCATACGCATAGGGGTGCAGGGTAAAAAAATGCGTTGTTCACGTGCCAAATTCCCGAGGGATTACTTTTCACACGTAGATAATGGTGGTCACACAATGTTCTCTGGAATGGCAAAGAGAAATGATGGGCAAAGGTCGATCTTCGACATCTATCAGAATTCTATTGGATTTTTCGTTTATTGAGAAAAGAAAATCTCAATAAAAATCAACGAGAAAATGCGCAACAAAATTTGACTTTGGAGTAGATGAAAACTGATTTTTCAACTCAGCACTTTATGTAATTATGCTAATATTTGGGGGATTTGAATTAGCCTGTAAAAGCATATTCGACTTTACGAATGCGTTGATGACAAACTCATTGTGAATATTATCGAATTCTATCGATTGCAATGGCTCTATTAATCTGAAGACGCAGCAGCCAAGTTTCATTGTCAAGTATGAGAATAAAAATTTATCGAACAACCCGGGCGAGAGGTGCAGCGTATCTTTACTTGCGGCTGAGCGCAAGTGGATCTTCGAGAAGTAGATTAAAGAAGCAGCTTTCTTACAAGCAATAAATCTTTGGGCTCTATTTCAGGATTCCTCGTTTATAAAAAGTTTATAAAAAAGTCTCAATAATGACACTCATCCACTAAAATCGAAGAGGAAATATCTTTTCCAACTTATTAATCCTTCGGGTCGACCGACCAAGTCCATCCGGACGTTCATTTGAGAAAAATATGTGAGAAACGTGGCAAAAAAATGCATCCACGGCACTTTTATGACGGATGATTGAGAGTTTTGAAAAGTGCCGAGCAAAAAGGATTCGTTCATCCGGAATATACATTTCCGTAGCAGTGTATACGTATCGAACGGAGTCGACGATACGGGCATTACCTGTAATACACATGTCCCTTGTACACATACGTCTAGATTACTGACGCGCGGGAGGACACGTCACGTTACAAACGATTTCATTGAGCCGAGTCTCGTGGAAATTCCCGATTTCTCTCGAATTGTGAACGTGCTGGGACAATTAGCGTGATTGCACAAGAGAGTTAGAGAATCCTCTTGCGATGGAGCTATTCGTGTGTAATTTCGTAAAACGTGTATGTAAACATAGGAAACGTATTCGTAACTCGGTGTGCATGTGGAAGCCATGGTAACTGTACAAATGGTGGAAGAGATTTGGGATAAAGTAAACGTGAAACAGGGCACGTCGTGTGATGGCTGAGCAGGTCATTAACTCCAACGACACTAAGTGTCTGTTCACCGTACGTCAGTGTTCGATGTACCTGTCGATGCTCGTCGATACGTACACGCTTGCTTATTTCAATTCACGCCGTATACGTCATCGACGAATAAAAGGAGCATGGGAAGACTGCAGTCGCATATGCAACATCAAAAAAAGGATGTTGGATGGGCTGAAAATTAGATGAATTTTTTTAAGAAAAACAGAAAGTGAGACAGGAAAGAAATAACGTGATCTCTTTCAACTTCCTTGCACAAAATCCATCAATGTTAATGTTTTTCGCTTCCACGTTTATGTGTTAATGTAAAATGAATACATAAGCACGGAAATATTTATGGAAAATGTAAGGGCAGCCGATACTTTGATTTTGTTAAGAAAATGTTCGTTCCCGACCTGAAAACACCATCATGGTAGACAAAAAATTAATAATTATAGAGTTAGCAAGAGCTCGAATAATTGAGGCTCACGCTACGGTAGAATAGAATTCTCAAATGTTAATGTTACTCAAATTGTATCAATTGAAAAAATGTTTGATCAGACACGTTCGTTCTACGTACAATATTACTTTTGCAGTCTTTTTCGAATAATCAAAAAACACATATTCGTACGTGTACATAGATCGCAAGTTAAGTAGTAAATGAGTGCTCAGAGTGCATTTGTTTCCTGAGCGTCTCCAAACTTGACAAAGTTTTTTCAGCCAGTTTTAGAAAAAGTAAAATAGTTCAACACCGTTAATTTACGATTGTTACTATTGCATTAGCGATCTTCTGATTTTTCATTGACTTTTATGCGTAACGATTTAGTCCATCGTTTCACTATGAATACTGTCAATCCCCCAAATTCTGTTCGAAACATAATGAACGGAGGAGCAACAGGATCTTCTCATATATTCGTCGATAGCACTGCAGCAAGTGGTGGCACCGTGTATCATCCAGTTTGTGAGAGGATTTTGGCTGGTCTCGTGTATCGGGTATCGAGAATCCGCGCGGGAACTCTCGCGTCGAGAGAAATCAGCAGATTTAATGGCACGCGATAACGCACAAATTCGACGGCTATATATAACTCGTACATGTCTATGGCCAGTAAGTGGAGCCGTATGTACGCGTGAGCATTTACGTTCGAGATGCGAATGTGATAAAGTATGAGAGCTCACGGAGCCCGGCTCGGGAGAAGCGATAAAAGAGATGAAAAGTAGAAACGGCCAGTAGCCGAGGATAAATAATCGGCCAACACTTTTACTGTGGGGAGCACCTTGCCGGGTGTTGCTAATCGAATTAAGGAATCGTTACGAGGGAATTCTTAATTAAATTCCCTGATCTTTCCCGCGTACTCATTGCGATAATTATTTCCTTTAAATGCTATGTGTCGTTCCTTGATACTCTTCTTTCCAAGAATTCCTATTCCCAGTTACTAATTCACTTTGTTTATTCTCATAAAATGGCTATTACTTGGAACCATCATATACTGCAAACATTTTTTCGTGCCCATGAAAAATCCTCTCACCGTTCTTCACTGATGCAACCGAAACTGCATTGCACCTGTACCAGTATTCTCATCTCGCCTGCCAATGAGCGCAAAGCAGACTCGTTGAACCTTTGCCGGGTGCAAACCGTTGGACAAACCACACAAGCCGCTCTCAATGCGCGTGTGTTGCTGCCTTGTTCCCAACGTCTGCGTCCTAGTTATATCATGTTGTGGTGTTCATCTCGTGAGCCGAACACGCATATTACGTACTCTATAAATAACCTGTGAATCTCTTCTTTCCTCTCCCTTGCACTCGTGGCAACTCATTTAGTCGCGAAACATCTTTGCATGCATTTTACTTTGAATTTCATTCGAATCCGTCACTTTTCAATCAACTTTGTTCATTAATTTTGAATAATCAGCATCCATCAAGCTGACTCATCTCGTGAATCGAAACGACAAATGTTTGCGCCGTTTGGTACTCATACTTCGAGGAGTTTGGGCCACTTCAGGATAATCTATTTGACGAAGTGATCAAAGACGTAACGCAAAACCTTGAGTTCCCTTTTACCATGTCCATTTGCCTCGCTTCATTTCGCATAAATTTCTCGCGAACAAAGTGATCTTTCTTGAATTAAAATGAATTTTTCGTGATAGCGCTCTCCTCCCTCGATAAGGATAATTAAGTCGTGTGCGTTTCAGTAACCAATACGACAAAGAAAAAAAAAAGGTAGCGCGACATATCGATCGTACAGTGTCTCGTAGAAAGTGTGCTTAAAGGAGCGCGTGTGTGGCAGTGTCGCGAGAGACGCCCTGGGGTGTTCGCGATCACCATGAGTGAGACGGAAACACGAACCACTTTGGCCACTGTAATCGTTCCCACATTTATCCATTAACCCGTGAGCGAATACTGCCCGCGGTGGACACTTTCACCGTTCCCGAATCACCTAATGGATGTTCTCGAAAGTGCATAGGGCTTCTTGCATTGTGACCGGTACCACACGATGTACCACAAGTGCGTAACAATTGTTTCATATTTTCCATCGCCAAAAGATACACGCTGGCTATATAAGCGTTGCAATAACTCATAATAATTGGTAATTTGTTTCTCAAGTACTCTGGACGCCAAAAAAGTGGAGTAAATGTCACATAAATTCAATATTCCTGTTTTATTACGGCTTGTTATTTTTTTTTTTTTTAATTACCATTTTTCGTAATTCCCCGCATTATTTATTTTTTGACCTTATTTCTCGAGTAATTTGTCAGACCAGTTTCTGGATCGTATACCGAGAGTTGCCTCGAATGAAAATGCACAATTTCTTAATAAACAAACATATGACATTATTATGACCTTTCGTAACATAGGAACGAAATGATGAGAGAATGCACTCAAAAGATCAACAATTTTTTATTGCTTCCGAGATAAACTGCTACCCCGGAATTCGTGATTGCGTCCCTAAACGTCGTAACGTTATTGGAACTCATCGCTACACTTGTTTCCGCACGATTCAGCGTTGCATCCTGTTTTTCAAAGCAACTTTGTTGTGCTTTACGAAAAATAATTCCCCGGCTTTTGAAAATGGGCCAAGTCCATAATCCATTTTTCAAAATTCCATTAGTCTATTGACTCTCCAATATTTATGGAGCATGTTTTTTAACGCCTTTCCATTCGAGCTTGTTTTTCATCCATAAAAATTCTATTCATGTACCGCACCAGCCGAGTTACTCATATTTCCCTGGCCTCTATGGAATTTCGAATTCGTATTCCTCTTGCTATGTCCCTCGTGACCTGGTACGCTCAATCATTCGTTGCATACCGTAGACGCGGTTTTGCGAGTACCGTCAATCATGAGTTCGAGCAACAACCAACGTCTATCCATGCATCTCTCGCCTCTCATCCTGTTTATACATTTTGTCTCTTTCGTGTATACACGCGCATCCATATATTAGTAAATCTGTGACGTGTTTGCGTGTGTCTCATCCGTGATACGCTTCAACCGTTCGTGCAACGATTTTCCGTATATATACGCACAAATATACACGCATGCGTACGTGTATACAATTGTGTTTCTCGGTGCACAGAGCTTCCCGTGCTGAAACGGTGAATATTTTCTTTTCAGGATGTCAATTCGCATGATTCTTTTTCATTTGTGCGAATGAATATTTTTGACCCTGGGAATCGTTTAACTTTCGTTGTCATACTCTTCGCATACGTAATTTTTGTGTTCGGACTCGTGGCTTATTCACTATCCTAGATCCAGCAACTAGGCTTCTGATTATTTTTACAAAGAAGTGTTGCCTTAAAGAATTCCAATCGTGGCATTTTTAAATAGTGACAATTGAAAAGAAAACACATGGTTATATTTTTTTCTAAAAATGTTTCCTCCCATTTTTTCGAATTGAATGGTTACGTTGAGAAAAATGTCAGAGCCAATTTTATAATCGATTTGAAAAATAATTCTCCGCTGCATTAATCGATCACTTTGGCGATTGCACTGAGCAATTTCGCAGAAAAGGGAGGGAACACTGCTTAATTATCTCAAGCCAGATATAAATACACCAGCCGTAACAGCAGAGGTTTTCCACAATTTGCATAGGCCCCCTGCAGATGTGATGCCGTAGAGCAGTGGAAAAAAATTATTTATGGCCCAATTTACCTAGTTTGTTCTTTGTGGTTGACCCTTGTGCAGACTCTTCGTGACGTCGAAATTCATTTGGTGGACGAAAAATAATAAAACGGGATTGGGAAACCTCGAGAAAATAAAACGCTGGAATAATAAATACGAATTATAACTATGCATCTATTCAAAAATTAAAGACTGCAGTGAAAAAAAATTCACCCATTAAACTGTGCTGAAAATGAATCCAAAAATTGATCCTAAATTCTTAAGATTCTGAATTCTAAGATATTAAATTAAAGTTAAAAAGTTCCACGGTTTCAATGAATGATGAGAAAAGCAAAATCATTTTTCACTCGCTTCCTCGATCTTCAAAAATATATTCAATCCTCAAAACTAAAATGAAAAATCTCCTGAGAAATTTCTATCCGACGAAAGTATTGAAATCAAGCTTAGCAACAAGGTTAAAAAGCAAAACGGTCCGATTCAGTTGGGAATGTAAAGTGAAATGGCCTTTCATATGGCGAATGCCCCGTGTATCTCATACACACATGTGTGTTTGCCTTCGTACTGACGATGTTTGAAATTCGAGCGACGTTCCGATAACGAGGAACCTTGTCAAATAAACGAACGTCGTATGAACATATAGCTATACACGAGCTTTCCGATCGATCCGATCCATCGTACAATCGATATATACCGTTATAACTGCAAGATTCGAGATATAAATCGTAATTTTGGTAGCCACATGATTCCGCAGCAACAAAGACATGTTCATATAATGCATGTGTATATATATTTATTCATATCCAAACGATATCCGCGAGCATCAGCTCCTCCGTTCTTTGTATCCCAAGAAGATGTTGAACGGTGCAACGGAGAATTATCAGAGGATGTATATAGATACGCTCATCGATAACGATTTGCCCGAACTCTCGTAGCCATACATCAAGGTGAATGGCGATGGGACCAACTATGGCTATTTCGCTGTATCACATAAGATATATAACCCGTAGGGGTCAAGCGTTATTTATCATAAAAATTTTATATATGTACGGGTGTACACGTATGATAAGAAGTCTCGAGTCTCGAGAACGAAACTCGCTGTCTTTTATCGCGTATAATAGCGAATTTAATGAATTGCACTCTTCATTCTTCACACGACTTATACGATGTGCTGCAAAATAAATACCGTTCAAATATCCTCATGAGTATTATTACAGTCGGACGAAAACATGGATACAGAACCAGTTAGACCTGATATCAGGACGAACTAGTAGTCGTGTCAAAGGATCAAGTATTTTATACTTAATTCAACCAGTTTTTGTTCTGGAATAATAAGGTTCCTTTGAAAATTCCTTTCTGCTGTGTGTTGAATTGTAAGTTCAATTATGTGAAAGTAGAGTGTTTTTCGAATAGCTGTTACAAACACCTTGTAAGTTGTATTATTAAAAATTTTGTATAGAGTGGATTTGTATTCAAATTTTGTTGTTCTAGCTTATTTAACAACGAATAAGTTTGTACAGTGAGGATCGAATATTCATATAAAAAATCGTTCTCCGAGAAATCTTTTTTTCGAATTTAAGGATGCGTGACTTGTGACTTGGGGCCACTGATGATTTTATGATAACTTTTTACGTTCGTTGCATTTACGATCTAACGAACTGCAGACTTTTTACTACTGTACCAAGTGGCGTTACTGAAAACTCGGAATTAGATATTTTCTCTTCATACTTATTTAGCAGATCGAATACTTCGCAGGGCTGTGGTGTGGAGGGAAGCTGCTCTCGCATCTACGGAATAGTGATATCTCAGAATATATTCATGTACACAAAGGAAAGCATGGAAATATTTCTGCAAGTATACAGTCGTGACACGACGATGAAAGATTTTCGGCCTTCGTCTCTCGTGCTTCTCTGCGCTCCGTCAAACTGTAATTGCACTTAAACACCGTTCAAACTTTGAATCTTTACGATCCATAAAGGAGGAGACTATACGCTGGACATACTCCGATGCACAAAGCCACAGGAGGACGATAAATTCGGCTGGATGAGCCATTAAACGAAGTAAGACGGTGGAGGGGAGAGCAAAAAGAAGGGAAGAAGGAGAATAAGTGACTGGACCATTTTTTATGTGCTTCCTTTCTTAACGTCGAGAACCCTAAAACAAACATAAGACGCCCGTGAAACAAACCCTTCTATACTCCTGCTTTGAAGTGAAAGAGGACGACAAGCGATGTAAGTCGACGAACTTTCTTGGTGCATGTGTTAAAGTCGTTATATCCTCTGCGTACATACATATTGAAATCCATAATACTTGTGTCTGCCTTATTTCTTTGCGTTGTTTCGTAAATTGGCGCGACTACAAAGTTTCGATGAGTTTTGGTGAATATATCCGTTGTGAAATACTGTAATCGTAAGACTGACGATTGTGCATTGTCTCGGCATCGCGAACCGAGTTCGTTCTCACGCTTTTCAAATAGCCTACTTCGAAAATAACCTGAAATACTCGAGAAAGAATTAGTCTGTAGTCGTCTAATTCACCCGGACGTTAAAAAAGTTAACGAGCTCAGTGCATGCTACGAAAACGAATGGAGGCAAAAGCTTGGTGTTTGAATTCACAGAATATTTAAATTGTGGGCTCGGAATTTCGATCGCATCCAATTTGTTGGATTGCTGTACTCTTCTTTCTAACTAACCGACAGCGACGGCTGCGCAGTCGGTGCATGTCTTCAGTGATCTGTCGAGTTGAGTAGCCTCGGGCGAAAACAAAACTAGGTTCGGTGACCACCTGACTATGCACTGACTCGTGCATCAATCACTGAGCTGGAGGTGATTTTTCTGAGCCTCTGATGCTCCAACCCGCTGAAACTGTGGCTTTTCCTCGGCTCCCTTTGGCCCTCGTGTAATTGCGATACTTTGATGCATTAGGACTGCTGTGGGCAACCCTCGGAGTGAGGGACATCGCAGGAACAGGAGCAGCTATGGTGAAGAGAGGAAAGAAACGGGGCTAATGTGATGGGATAGCCTGCTAAAACCCCATAGGAGTATAAATACTGCTTATTTCTCTTATGGGGTTTTATAGTTACTGCTTATTAAAAGTCATGGGTCAGTCACTTAACCTCACTTGGATAATTTTCGAAATCGAAATTCTTTGACACAGTTTAACTGATTTAAAAAAGGCTCTGCGTCAGCCCACGCAGGGCGATGGCAAAAACGCTCTTAAGCGGTGACAATAAAAAAATACTTTAATCTTTATTTGAATTAATTTTTTATCCTATCGTTTTTCTATATTGTACTCCGCCGCGGTTTTCCATTGCTCGCACATACTTATAAATCGAAGAATAAATTCATTTCAAAAGCACTTGACGAATCTGCGCCTCGTTCTGCCTGATCGAGACTCTCTCAATCTACTAATAGTCTACCAATAATAGTGCAATCGCTTTCTGATGGTTGCTGTCATTTTACCATGCTTCGTAGCCCGATTCAACTCGATATACGAAAGTGAACAATCATGCAGATCACAATTTCACGAGTCGAGATTCCCTAAAAATAATATTCTATGCCCGTGCTTACATACAAACTTCGTTTCAGGTAGACTAGCCGGTCGTTATGGAGTCGGAAGCATTTTGCACCAGTTTTGTTAATGTTAAAGACCCCCTCTTAATGCATTTACCGAATGAACCTTATAACAACGAGCGTGCGGTCGATAAATATCGAAGGTAGTGCACCGAACTGCTTCCTGACTAAACTGCGCAAGACGTGTGTTCGGTTTTCTCACTTTCTTCGCCTGGGCTTTTCGTGCTGGTGGTAACCACACGTCTTTCATATACTAGCGTGCAGCAAAAATCCACTCTCAAAATACACGTATACATAAACGAGAGGCAAGCTCTTGTGCTACATTAACGAAGTTTCGGCAACCAAGATAAAATCGAATTTCTCGAGTGAAGGAAAAAATCGGTCGACGCGGTCGATAACGGTATTCTCGGGCGAACAACTGTACCGAATGAAAGAGAGAACACGGGAGGGAGAAAGTCGGGAAAAACGAGAAAAAATATCTCGATTGTACGATAGTGATATCACCGTTTCTTTGCATGCAGCCTCTGATAGCGTACATAATTTTTGGGCCTGCTGCGTTAAAAAATTAAAACGCCTGTGGCCAACGAGGCATCTGATTACGAATGATTAATGACGAATATCCCACGGAATAATAATCAAATATTGTTTGTTGAAACAAAAATACTATCGTAGACTCGTACGACCGTTGAACAAAGTGATTATTGATTCGTGAAAAAAACTTGATTAGATCGACGATATTTCTGGCTGTACAGAAGGAAAACTACTGTAAGGTAAATTCTGGGGACCATTGATACAAAAGTAAACATCGATGTAATTATAGCACTCAGCTATTTTCTTTAGATTACTAATGAGGTACAGGCTGAGGCTCCTTGGATGCCCTCGCCGTTCCCACATCAAAGGCGCACAGCAACTATAACACGAGCGACTAGAATTGCCGCAAACATAAACGCAAGCATAGGGAAGCTTTTCGTGGTCAGCAACATCAACGTTTCGCACGTGTCATTGGGAAAATAACTCGTTAAGGGCTGCTAGACGATTGATTGGTCAAACACTTTGTTGGATGGTTTCCAAATCCTCTTCTCTTTCGTGATTACGTAACTACTGGTTCGCGCGAACATCATTTTCACCTAGAGGACTCTTAACGAGAGTCAATTTTGCAACGTTTATTCGAATAAAGTTCAATTTCTTTCGTTCAAAGCAATGACCGAATCGTCTTGAGAGTGTGTATAAGCTATAAGTTCTCATGACATTCAAGAATGACACACACGTGGTGAGCGAGAGCGAAGACTTAATTTATTAAGGGTCCGATAGCGAGTGTGGGTGACAACTATTAATTACACTCATCTTGTGACCAGCCCTCGTGTGCTGCCACACTTCACTGAACGTCCCTTTATATACTTCTCTTCCGATGGACCGTATACCAGACTCCCGAGGTACCTTCCACCAGGTCAATTCTATCTCTTTGTTTCGAGCTTCGGTTTGTCACCGCTGGGAAACCCATGTCCATTTTGTTTCAAGGATCCTCTCGTCGCCGACGACGAAGATTCATTATCTTCTTCCATCCCATGCGCTCGACTTTTTCTAGGTCTGGATAATGTACTATGAACTGCTGCGCGATCCACATTTTAGAAACCCTTCACCTTCGGACCAGTTGAAACGGGACGATGTCTGTTCTCGAAATCAATGACACACTTCGCGTTCTCGATGTTCTCTCGCTTCCAGAAATATCAGTCGTACCAGGTACACGAGCATGTAAACACCCGGAGACCCAGAACGAGTTCTCCCCTTCAGATAATCCACGTCGAATGATGCCTCAACGAAAATTCGAAGCCTCTGGACATTTTACACTGTGGTTGAGATGCTGGAAACAGAACTAAGGTTGTTTCCGACACGAGAATTTCGACCAAGCATGAAGTCGCTCAGCTAAATCTGATATAACGTAATACAGCCTGCGGTGTGCCAGGGTGAATATGATACGAGTGAACGCGAATAAGCTTTGACGGAAATCCCTTCTACGTATCGTGAAACTGACAGAAAACCGATCGAATCCTTTCCCCCGAACGTCGTGTTCTTATTTTTCTTTAGCTCTGCGATATGCTTTTGTCAGCTGTTTTTTACATCGGGTGCATATAATCCAGAGGCCACGATAATAAAGAGCGAAAAAATGTGCTCTTTACGTGCTCAATGAATTTATCAATTTACATTAAAACTCTCGCAGCTATTGTGATCCTCGTGTCCCGTTGGGAAAGAAGCCTGCACGTTGCTTCCGTTTAATTCTATATCGTGCAATCTTTTTCCTCTCCTGCTGACGAATACGCGAATCCATTAGCGTGTCTTCAATTCATAACAGAGTGCAACCACGTTACCGTCCAGCGAGAAGCGAAATCAGCGATCTCTCATGTCTCTTACCCTTTATTTCTCTTTTCACTCCTCTCCGTTATGCTCAGCTGGTGCTTCCGTCAGTAAATACACAGAGTTCTCAAGTTTCGCCGTGGCCCAACTCTGCGACGAAGATTAATCGTGGAGTTTGTGATAGCATCTCTGTCCATTCTACCCCTATTTCTAGCCATCGTTCTTTCTCTTTCAGTCTCTATATCACAGCTCCAGACTTGGAGCCACGAATGGTCACAGCTACGAATCTCTTCTATATACAGCAGAGTCAAAATCAGTCAGTCACATAGAGAAAGTTTGCTGGCTTCGTATACATCTTGTTGCGGACCTGGCCGACATTCTAACCACAGAATTCTGCATCAAGCTAGATCCATTTATTAGGTGAGATTTTCACCAACTATTAACCCTTCAAATTCGAGGCCCAGATGCCACGAAACCATGCAAAGCTGTGCTCTCTCCAAATCTTATGGAAACAGCTCTCAATTTTATTGTTACCGCTATGTCATTGATTAATTAAGAAGATTGACTGCGTGCCAAAACGTTAGATCTTCGTGCCCTCCGACAGAAATACTCGGGCATTTTCGATTTTACACGATTGTAAATGGTAAGAAGTTATATCTTCCAACCCATTCGGATGTGCATCGAGTACGTGAATGGAAGGTACGAGAAAGATTAATTTTATCGTAATTTTTTATTTTGATTGCTCCTGCGTGAAGCTTTGCAGGATTTCCCGAGCCTGTCGCGTCTCAGCAGTTTCATTTTCATCCCACTTTACTCCTTGTTCTCCGTTCCTGCGAAACCCTCCAAGAGTATCGCCCATAACCATTCTTCCTTAAATCTCGATTGTATTGAATTTGCACGAGGGCAGATATCAACTATATATGGAAAACTTGACCGATACCGGTCACTATATTTCTACGGAATTTCAGGTCGTTAAGGCTACCGGAAACTCAGACGGAACTGCCTCTCGTCAAGCGATCGACGCACGAACCGGTGCAGGGCTAAGCGGTCTCTCAACCGAGTACTGGCCTGCTCGCCCAAGGCTATCTAACTTGGATATCCCCGGATATACCACATCGACCACGTACCCATTGCTCCCAGCGAGATAGACTATATAAATAATTGATTTAACGATTTTGCCAATTGTTTGAAGTGAACGTTTCAATGTATTGAATGTATCGGTAAAAAACCCGTTAAACATCGTTCCTCGTTAATGCCACGAAAGTTTTCTCATTTTCAAAGAATCGAAAGCGGTGAGCTTTAGTTAATCATTGAAACCATGTGATATTAGCAAAGTCAAATACACCGGCGTGCACGTGAGACGTGACAACTTTCACGAAGTTCGGAAAACTTCATTATTTATCCAACGATTCGGCGTAACCTATATGGAATTTTTACTTCGTATACACAACTCTAATCACTGGAGTGTTCGTAGTACGATTTAATTGACAATAGTTCCCGGGGGCATGCGACAGAGTAGGCAGGTCCCGTAAGCGCGTCACAGTGCATTAAAGTGAATGAATATATGAGTCTCATGAGAGTCATGTACGAAGACTCTATACTATTTATCGAGCAGCGGGAAAGTGAGGGAGGGTAAGGAATGGAACGAGCGCTGGGGGTGTCATTGCATGAAATATCCGAATTTATTTCAGAGGAACGTTTTATTCGCGTGCTCGAAAACTGGAAAAAAAATGAGTGAATTATCGAAAAGGTATGGCAACTGTGGACGGGGATTTATAATCGAGCATCAGAGGCGTTTCGCGTCTAGCGAGCTGCAAAAATTCACTTGCAAACAAACGCTGTATGCAGATTGTACAACGAGCAGAATAAAATTTGCCTCTTCTCGAATCATATATGATCTTAGGATATTAAAAATTAGTGTATAAGCCTGCTCAGGGGGAGCTTTTGCCCAAGCTTTTTTTCATTACTTTCGAGGAACAACGGGCTATTAATTTCTCTCGAAATGAACAGATGTTCGGCGTTTTCCGTGAGGCAAGGTATCGCGAAAAGGAGGAAAGATGTACCACGCTCTTGTTCATGCATTTAATTAAGCGGAGAGTTCTTATCGAGATCCATGTCCGATCCTTCGCCCAGTGTTTAACTTTTCTCAGCGCAACTTTTTTCATTCCCGCGTCTTCCTTCCTCACTCTCTCTCTCGATCTTGTTCGCGAGCTTCTTGTTCATCTCTGTCGTCTCGTTCATCCTTTTTCTATGCGGCGCGAAATTTTCGAACTCGATTATTTCAGCAATTAAATGAATTATTCGTCAGCTCCTTTTCTTAGGTCTCTTCATCTCGACTGATGTACGCGATCCATGCTAATACGATCCTTTTTAAAGTTTCAAAGTTTCGAGACACTAGCTTAATATTACAAACGCGAGTCTCACGCCCATCACGATTTAATTTAGACTACGAGAAAGTCTGCGAACAAACCCAACATCGCGAGAGTCCTTTCAGAGAAAACGAAGAGGGAAGCGCAATCGATAAATGCATAGCGCATAAATTTTCAAACCTGCTCTATTTCCATCCTCCCAAAGGCTAAAGAAATTCTTCTCTAAAAGAGGCTTCTATTTTCAACTTACGATGCTCCGCATCTCTCTTCGAGCTGAGCTTGAAACAATTAATCCCACGAGAGCTGTACGCCGCTTGAAATCCTCATATTTCTCATATAGCAGCAACTTACGACGAGCGATTAATCCTTTGTTCCGTCGAGACGAAAATTCCAAATTCAGAATTCGCTAACAGGCATTTTGCCAAACGACCATTTCCTTCCTCATCTTCGACCACGCGTTCAATGATTTTTCCAATTTAACTGCCTGAGTCGGAACTTTCATTATTGTAAAAACACATTTTTAATTTCACGCCCCGCAGTGCAATTATGCGGAGGAATTCCTGAGGTAGTAATTTATTTACTAAAACTACAGAGAATTTACGACCACGAAACTTTAAGTTTTTCGATTTTCGTGCGCAAGTAAAGCACTCATAAGTCGATAATTTTTGAAAATTTTCCCGGCTGCTTTTGCAGTGCAACAAACGAAAAAAGTCAACACATGGAAAAGTGGGGCGAATATTTTGTAAATTACCACATAATTAATAGTAAGATCTGCTTTTATTCGAGTACATGAAACTCAATCCCAATGGAATTTATTCGAGCATATGGGTTCGTCAGAAACTATAATTGCAGAAAGGTATATCGCAATTTGTTTATTTTAACCGGAAATGCAGGGATTGAAGCAAGTATCAAGGCGTGCTCAGTTTTATCGCAAATTGCTCTTTCTTTGACTGCGTAGAGCAATTCTCTCCTGCTTCTCAAGGATCGAAACACTGGCTCAGTAATTATATACATGGCTTTAATAGGGTTTGTGTGATATGGCACTTGGTTTATGGGAAACGCGTCACACGCCTGAGGGCTCGATTTACCTTTGCGGTGACTTATTGAAGTATGGGCCAAGTAATTAACTGCGGTATGCATATCGCGAAATACGTACATACGTTTTGCCATAATACCGCCAGTAAAACAACTTTCCTCGTGTTCAATGAATTCTAATCGTAAAGTGCGACAAGCGTTTCACGTTAGCTTCCTCCCTATTTCTCATCTCTTTGCGTAGCACGTTCTACGTGCGTAATATATCGCTCGTGATGGTTAACCTTGCAATGCCACCGTTGATGGCTATGTGTATATGCAACGAACACAGTTATCGAGCCTTTGTGTCCGAAGGATTCAATTTATTCATTGAAAAGCAACCAATCTCATCTGATTGATTTTTTTTCAGCCCCGCGGTATAGATCCTCGAAAAAAAATATTTCACTTTATTCTTTACACCGCGTTGATTGCCCCACGCGTGCAGGTGACTTTCGATACATCAACGTTTAAACTTAATGAAAAACCATTTTTTCGTACAGCACCGTTGGCTCGGATCGTAAAAAAAATAATTTGAAAAAAACTTTCATTCTTCATCAGAGTTTGTTAATAGAAAATAAAACGAGTTCGTAACGTTGTCTTATCATGAATCCCTAAGGGCAATTTGTGTCAAGGCTCAAAATGACGTGAACAAAGCTTGTTTCTTCGTCGTCATTGTTGAATTTATAAGCTGTTACCTCATTCCTGCCATTTAAATGTCACCTTTTACAGAAGTGCAAGTCTGCATTGTACAACGCTAATGTATCGTACGCCTTTTGCTGTAAGGAACACGAAGACAATTGGCCAGAACTTGAGGAAGAAAAAGATCTAGAAATAGTGAAAAAAGGAATCTCTGGAACACAAAAAAATGTTGTAGCGCAGTGATGAGGCGAGAGAGGCTGCTCCGTGCATGAAATTCGTGTCTCGAATAGTTAGAAAAGATGCAAAATGTATGCGCCATGGTCTGTACAAAACGTGTGCAGCTGTACCGAATGAGTACTATACGTACCTCTGCTTTTATTTCGTTTCTCAAAAGCTACTCGCACATTTGCTCGTTGTGAGCCCACACTGTGCTCTCATATTTTCGTGCACATGTATATATATTTATATATATATATCTATAAATGTCAGGTTATAGGCGAATGTTCTAGTACAGTGCTCTCACACTTGCATTTATATAGCACAAGAAATCGCGCGCTCGTTCAACGCTTCTATGGTGGCTTTCGTGCTCATGGGTTCTCGGCCGTTGTTGTTGCTGTTGGTGCCCCTGAGACCCACGCAGACAGCAGGTTGTTCCACTAATAGGCTGCACGTTCCTCGTGATTTATTTACAGCCACGCTCTCGACGGTGTTTGTGGAATATACCACTCACAAACTCGCTTCAAACTAGTTTCCAAGGCTTTTTTTTCATTCATTCGTCCGTGCTTTATTATACTCTGCACCAACAAGTTCTATTCTCTCTTCCTCTATTTTTCGAGGACGCGAGTCTCAACATCTAGGCAGAAGCAGCAGTGCTGTCGTTTTATTTCTTGGCATTGAAATCGCTACCCTGCGCGAAACCTACATTTTCACCTTCCATTTATCAACATTTTGATTCGATATTCGTATCCAAATATAATTTAAATCGTCAACAATGCGACGCTTGTTCCGTTGCATTCGATTTGCAAATATTTGTCAGTTTCATTGACTCCATTGTCCATCGAATCTTCCCTATTTCTACGACATCCTTCGGTAAAAATTCGAGCTCTGTAAACTCGCTCGTAGGAATTGTTTGCCACGGGAAGTATACAGACCGCGGCGGGTATACGGTCGATCGAAGCCACCCAGTGAACATCTCTTCTCCCGGATGAACTAATTGACGTTTGCTATATACTGGGTGCTCTATAGTTCCGAGTTATCGTGTTGAAACACTCGATTCACTAGAGGCGAATTGTAGCTATACGAAAAGCTTGTAGTTCGATTAGTGAGCCAAGACACGGAGACTGAGAGAACAGAGAGAGAGCGATTTTGTTCTATCCGTAGCTTCACCCCCTTCAATCTACCGATTATGGGTAGACGATCGTTCGAAAAAAATTGTTTGCCCTGGCTATAACGTCACGACAGACGCGTCGAAATGCCGCAGGCAAGCTCGGCACCTCCTACGATCCATTCTGGCGAACCTACCGCCTCACATTATTTCGCAAAAGTCGAAAAACAAAAAGAAAATTGTATGGGACTAGCTGAATTTATTAAAATGGAGCAACCTTTTTGCGTGTATTTTCCATCGTCTCTATTACCTTCCGTTCCCAAGTAACCCCAATTTTTTCGTTCGAGTGAAAGGGATTTTTTTCCCACGTGAGTCCTTCATAATCGCGGCTAACCGTTTCCTCAACCACCCTCCACACAGCCCTCGTCCGTCGTTAGGAAATGAATCTGAAAGCCCTCCCTATTTTTCTCCGATCGTTCTCGATCATTGCAACCCGATACTCAATTTTTACTTTTATATTATTTGCGGCAATGAGAGCATTACTATAATTAATGAGAGAAAGTTGGCAATCGAGAGGGCGACGAGCTTGGTACGGAAGATGCGACGAAGATAGTGCGCGAGAGAGAGCAAAGTACGCTTCTGTTTCTCGAATGAAACTTTGTTCGCTGTGGCATTATAGAAATTCTTCCAACGTTTTTGTTACAACAGTATTCGGCGTTTGTATACAACGCTCCCACTTTAATAAACTTCAAGAACCCAAGATAACTTACATAACTTGGTTACATGCACAGAAAAATTTAGAGAAATTCATAGGTGAGGGTGATATTTAACCCTGTTTTTAAGCGAATTATTTATTCTTTCATTTCATTCCGCTGGTTACTACGATACGAGCCGCAGTGGTGGCCAAATTCGCATTCTGCACTCCGCACGTTATGCTTACTCTTATGCTTTTTCTCCATCCAGTTGTTGCCTGCTCCTCTTTTATTTTTTTACTTCTGCTCTCTTCAAAAGTCCCTCGGCCTGGTCTGGCGCATCGAAAAAGAGGGAGAGGGAAGGAAAGGCGCGGAGATTAAAATGGTGCAGGATAATGAGAACTGCGTGAACCGTGTGCAATGCACGGAACCTTACCCCAACAGTTGCGTCTCTATATTCCCATTTTGCTTTCCATTATTTTTCCTTTTCTTATATCCGACTATGCTTCTCTGTGCATTTTTCTACGCGCGTGTCTCTATATTTTTTCACCCTGCTTCAATCTCTGCGCGCATTTTATATTTATCAGGGCCAACGAAGAGTTTCCGCTCTCGTTCTCAGCTGTGTTACTTTCCCTTAAAGAAAATTTCATTATTCGCATTTCAAACTTTCTTACTGCTACGAAACCCAGATATTTGTCTTCGCTGAACAGACCGAGCGCAATTCCTAATCCACGGTTGATCTCTGCTCAATTCACACACGATTTACTCGCCTATGATTGACGCTCGTTTTTGTCCGAGTGAACGCGACGTTTGAACGACTTAAAAACTTATTGTATCCTCAATCCTGCACCACCTTTATGTGTGCATAACTGTTGAAATTATTTACTGAGTGCTTCCTTAAGGTATTTACTTGAATATACAATCCAAAGACATTCAGATCCCACGGGTTTAATATTCATTGACTTTTCAATGTATACGTACGGGACAGACTGAAAAAAAGAGGAAGAAAGCCCTGGATCTTGAGTCAGAGAAAATGAGAAGTCGAGAAAACTATACACGAACTTTCAGAGTTTGAATAGAGTTAATGGTTTTTCAATTATCAAGTCTCCGCGACGGCAAACTCATTCGGAAAGTCCCCCCTTTATGTTACCTTTATGTACGAATTCAATTCCTACATTTCTCTGCTCGCCTATCTCTCCGTTACTGTCTCAATTACGTTTCTTCTTTCTTTGTTCCTTATACATTCAAACTTTTACAAAGTGTTCAGTGTACTGATACCGAAGCCAGGATTCAGAGAGGATTAAGTAGCAAAAGATTCACTATCCGGAACTACCGCAGATACCATTTTTTCATGGATTTACTTTTTAACTGGGGAACGAAACAGATGATTGCACGTAGAGCTCTGAGGATTTATCGCGAAAAATCATTTCGTCGCTCTTCGTTCCTCGCAGGGCGTGAAGTGACCGCAGTAAAAGGTACGCAAAGTATTCCATTCGAAAGATCATTCCCTGGCAAAAACTATAGCAAGGTGGAAAAATAATCGAAGAAGTAAACCAAATGATTCAAACAAACACCACTCCGCCGATAAAGACGCGTTTTAGGCCTGGTTCATCGCGTCGATTTCCGGTTACACGAGAATTACCCGAAATCTTCGAAAATGTATAAGTAACAGATCGAACTTGCGCAAATCGTTCCAGTAACCCACAAAATCTGTATAAATCACGGGGAACAACCAGTTTTTTGTAATTCGCCAATGGAAAGATGGAAACCGGTGCTCGGATCAGTTCAACCGTCTGTATGAATGTCGTAGCAGGGTCGCGTTAGAAACTCAGGTGTTCGATGAACGCGAGAAGAGATAAACTTAGCAATTTTCTCAAAGAAAACGTGTCTTACGGGAGCAAATGGATAATTGCTCCTAATAGGCGTCTGGGGGTTCGAATTGCCGTTATCCAAGCGTATTACGTACTGCTCTCGGAGTGCAGCATCTTGTTTTTCGCATCGTCGTATCTCTCTGTATCCCATCCGCTTTTTCATATCTCATCTCGCCCATATGCGTTGCTCGACGATCATGTGCGTGCACTTTTCTGCTCTCACACATAGAGGACTCGGAGCCTCGAGGCTTTTCACCTCAATCGTTGTTCGCGGATTGTTGTTACCGTGCGCGAGATTCCATTCGCTCAGATTTCGCGGCATTCGACACGCTCCTCTCATTCGCTCACTCTTCATTATTTTTACCTTTTTCACCGTCGTTGTGACCGCGAGTATCAACAGTTATACAGAACGGCTTGAGTGGGTTTGCCTCGCGCGTATACGAACTGGTGAGACCGAGTTGGAAAACTGAAGAGTCATGTACGCCAGGTTCGCCTCCAGAAAATCGGTACACATTGCTACACTTACTTTGCTTTTCGTTATATCGCGTTATCTTTTTCTCGCGATACATGTTGCCACTTTCGAAACAGATACCACTGTAAGCGGGCTTGCACACCGCCTCGCGCTTCCGGACTCCATTGCCGATCGTTTATATCGAACAATATGCGAGTCGGTTTGAATATAGTAATAAATGAACTTGCACTTTACCGTCCATATGACTCAATAAGAATGCAAAGTCGTTTATGCCTATCAATAGAATTGGAGAATGATCAGAATTGATACCGTAGATATGCGTGGACACTCTGGAAATAAAGAATATAATTGCGCCACACGCGAATGTTTTCGCCCGTTATCGTACGCACAGTTTGCGCAAACTTTCACAATGAGCCTCGTATCTTCGGGCGTCTTTGCTATGTACGCGTCCGACCTCTACCGTGGCAAGTGGATTTTTTTATGCGACGAGGGTAACCGCTATGGGTATATTTACCACGAAACTCAAGTCTTCGAGAGACGTTTTTTCTCCGGCACTTTAACCGTGCGCACAAATATAGGGTGAATTGCTGTAGGGTTCGCGCCTATATGGGCCCCACAAAAAGTACGTACACACACTTTTACCTAGGCGCTTATAGTACTTGGCATTCCAGCCTGCTCGGCTCATATCCTTTTACGAGCGTGGAAGGGCGCGCCTGGTTTCATGCCTCCTCCTCATCCCCTTTTTCTCGTACCTCGTCCACTTGATAAGGAGAGTTTGTAACCGATACTTCGTCTCGCCATCTCCTTCCTCTCCACCTTGTTTCGAAACTTGCTGGTCTCCTGAGCGAAGGCAGGCGAATATGGGCGCTGGCGCCTAGCCCGAGCACGCGTAGCAGCCGCAATCTCAAGATTAGGGAGTCTCGCAACAGCCGGACCGAAAGTGAACGACCGCGAGATCTTAGCTCCGCAGTGTGCTCCATCATTTTCGTTTCAACGTTAAACGATTATTTTCCAAAATATTTTTGAATAGTCTGCTGCTCGCTTCGAAACCATACGCTTCGCATATAAGTCCAAAGTCCCAGCTATTCGTCAACTAGATTTCGATTTTTCCTATTCAAAAAAGAATGTTTTATTCACAAGAATTTCTCTCAATTCATCGAATTCTTCCTGTGTCCTGCGGTATCGCTTTGGAAACGGTCGCACGCTTTCAACACAAACGGGCCACAGCGTCACCGGTATTGGCGAAAGAATTACCACAATTATCTATGAGATTCGTTAAACGAGGGCTCCCGGTACACACCGTATTATGGAACGATATACTCTTCGTGAGAATGAAACACTGACCGTTATGCAAATTCATAGAAACGATGACGAGCGTGCAAACGCCTGTGTTGGATGTGCTCGCATGTGCATGGTACGCGCGTAAGTTGATGTACGCAATGGCAGCGCAGCGACGTGTGTCTATATACGAGAACTGAGAGCGCAAAGCTTAATCTCTCACGAGACAAAATGATACGCTACTGCAACGTTCCAAGATTTACGATGGAGCCTAATTGCACCGACATATCTATATTCACCCGACATCGCACACATCGCGGTCCGATCCGTCGACCGCGTCCAGCGTACCTCAGCATCCAGTCAGCCCAGCCAGCCAAGCATTTAGAATGCTTCATACACACTGCCTAATACACACATAGCAAATCTCTCCTACGGATGACAATACGTGCGTACAATCGCGTCCTCGTGGAATAGTTATTCCCAATGCTGAACGTTCGAAGAATCCCTAGTTCTCAATGTAATTGAACGAGCAGACATTCTCGAACGACAGCCATTACGGATTTAGTAACATCATTTGTTAGATTTATTATTCCGCTTGAATTATTACCGTAAATGCTTGCCGACCGATGATATCCCGCTCTGCAAATGCCGTTAAAGAAGCAATTACGCGGTTAAACGACTCACAAAGCATATTTGGAATCACGTGTTGGAGATTCTCATTATTTCAGGGTAATTATCGTTCCAAATACTGGAATCGTTACATCTTGGAATATGATGTGAAGCAGAATGCAATTTAGAAATAATGGCTTTGATTATTAAAATCGACATTTTATGGATTCTGAATAATTTTGATTTTTGTTATTGTAGAAATTTATGAACAACTAAAAATATAATGGGCCGTTCAACGGAAGATTTAATTGACACAAATTCACGTTGTTCCTCACACAAACTTCATATTCTCCAAAATCGAATACTTTACAGTTGCTATTCATCTAATATATAATTAACATCTAATCGATTCAACGTCGAATTCATCGCGTTGAGCTCTCGCCGTGGGAGGCAAAAGACTTGTGAAAGAATACATTTAAATTTAAACAATAAACCACCCTTTTCCGCATCTTCCGGCTTTAATTTCGTTTATGCATAGCTCCAGTAGCACAGCGAGAAGCAAAAACCACGAGTTTATACGTGTGCGTGTATATTTATTATAACAACAGTTATCAAAGAAGTGCGATACGTTATTGCAGTAATTGTAATTATCCTCTGGGAGACCGCGCACGCGGCCTTAACTATTCCAGCAAGTCGTAACTAAGATTTAGATTGCGGATAAGGATATGATGCTGCACACTCTTTGCTTTCTATGAATGTATCCATGCTTACGTAACACACGTTTTTCGCGCTGTGTGCGTTCGTGTGTTACCCTCGCGCTCTAGCAGCCTCCTCGTATAATTACGAATGGTTCATTTGCTTTCTCGCGGGAATCTCTTTACTCCGACAAGGATGGTTGGTGCGCGGCCTTCGCACTGAGAATACCTAGCGGAATATATTCAGATTGTCAGAGCGAGTCAAAGTTTGGCTGCATGCGTTTGAGCCGAGCTGGCACAGGGTAAAATGAATGAGTTACAAAAAACTAAGTGAAATTTGGTGCAAATGTAACGAGAATGTAAACCTTGAGAAATCGTTGAGCAAATAAATTTAATGGCAAGTTATTAGAACAACCCGATAATTATCGTAAGCGAGAACTCTGCGATTTGACAGCAGCCAGTATTCTTCCAATAACATCAATTCGTACTTCGCGTCAACGTGTTTGTAGCAGGAGTAAAGACAAAATAATTTGAATATTTGCCGTGCGTTTATTTTGCAGGGCAAGCACTGGTGGATAATCACTCGTCCCTTGGCTCGATAAACATTAAATGTCCAAGTATTTCATTCGTGTCCGTTTAGTCCTCTTCGTCGGCATATAGTCACGAAGTAGTTGGGTCGGTATATGGAAGCGGTGTAATATCCGCACGCCTTCTGCGGTGGTCGTAATAATTCGTTCAGTTTCCAGTCCGAAACGATTCGTTAAGCCGACTACGTGTAATTACACTCCCGTTTATAATTGTTAAATCTTTATCGCTCTCTCAATATCCGGAACTCGCGTGTGCGTTCTCTATTTTATTCGAATATAATCTAGTCGTTGGCCGTGTAACACGGGAGTGACAAATGTTTAACTTTCCGAATAAATTTCGTATGAGTTATGCCCACACAGCAGGAAATTGAATTTATCTAAGTAGAATAGCATCGCGATGAGGCCCGCGTTAAACGTATGTTATTGAATGCAAACTCAAAATTATCTCCCCTCAAATTATTTCACCATGCCCAGGCAGACTTCCGACAATATTCGCTGGATGCTCGCCACTGCAGGTGGCTAACTAGTAAGACTATCCGAACCATGGTGTAGGAATCTCTAGCATATTTATGCTAAAAGCACGAGAGAAAGAGAGAGGGCGAGAGCAGAATCATGCAAGAGCTATGACGAAGGATTTTGCGATAGCCGGAGAGCATAGCTCGCGTGGCAAACTAGGCGTGTAATGTGCTGGATTATTTTAACTGACGACGAAACGGAAGAAGCGAGAGCCTGCATCTCACTCTGACACTATGGGAGAGGATAAATCTCGACCGTGATAAATGCAGAACTTGCCTCACCGTAACTTTTATGACTTGCACTAATACTCGCACTGCTACCAACAAGTCGAAGAAGCTTATTAACGCGCAGCAAAGCTGATACCTTGCAAAAAAAACATTAATGTACAGAAAGTTTTTTCATGTTTTCACAAACTAAAGTAGAACAATTTTTAAGTTTACTTTTATCATTGGGATTTGATAGTTCTTCATGAAAGTAAAAAGAATCTGTGTCGATAACGATCTTCTGGGACTGGTTCTGTTTTTCTCGAAAATTACATTTTAAGTCAACCCACGCAGAACAATGACCTACTTTTATCCGCAAAATCCTTATCAAAGCGATACAAGCGCTTAGTCAAATCATCGGAATTTTAGTGGAACGGACATTTTACGACGAATGCTTCCTACCGCAAACGTGTTTAAGAACTGTGACAAAGAACCCTTTTCATAATTAAGCGTGAATGTCTACTTATTTGTTGAATTCCCCCAACATTTAACATCCTTATACGACTCTTCTGCAGTTTTATAATGTCAATTTTATTTTAGCTTTTAAATTGCACAAAATTCTTAAATAATTTCTAATTCTTAGCAATCTTCTCGAATATTTTCTTGATTAAAAGATCATTATTACACGTTGACATAGTTTCAGATGGGTTTTAATGCGAAACATACCCAGCACGCTCGATACGTTTGCAATAGCAATAGTTCTTCACCAGCACGGAGTAAGCGCACGTACATATAATATGTATATATTCCAGTAAAACTTCGTCTTTGGTGCGCCTCGCCTTTTGGTTATACGCGTCTACCGGTTTTGTGAAGTTTCTCAATGGTCTTTATCACCGCTGGAGAACTCGAAAGTGCCGCGCTCTTGCCAACTTCTCAGCTCTCGCGAGCATTTATTGGATGCCCACAACAATTCGAAACTGTACCACCGCTTACTATATATACATGATACAAATGATATAGGGCGATGCAGAATGAGAATGCCGCCTCGTTCCGTCGAGCATTACAGATTAGTTTCAGTCGAAATAATTCCTTTTATTCACGCACCGTGCCTCGACGAAGCCCTCGTTCAGTTGTAGATTACAGAGAATAAATACTTTCGGTCTTGCAATTTTCCCATCAAAATCCCCACCACAGAAATTTCCTAACAACACTATGCAACATAATAAACATCCGTGTTGCTGACATTGCTCTGAATCATTGCTACGCCGAAGTTGAAATTATGACACAAATAACTATTGTTTAGTTTTTTAACGTCCTGAACGCTGTGAAAAGCATTTAAGTGAAAAATTACAAAAACATCGTTTTTCAAACACTTTCCTATTTTAGTAACATCAAGAAAAACTGACGTTTTTCTACCTCGGATTCCTACCGTTTTTTTTTCGTACCACAATTTTCATGATGGCAATGAGAATGGATGGTTGTCACGATGAAAGTATTTTACAAGAAAACGGTGAATCTGTAACGCCTTGTATAAAGCAGTCGGTGGTATAATCTAAATTTAGTGGGGATGAGGCCAGGTATACCGAGTGGAAATTGCGACGAGGCGTTTTTCACGGTATATAGGTGTCGGCCGGGGTGCGTTCTTCAGGCGACGGACTCGTTCGTCGCTTGAAAACGGAAGCCAGGAATATGCATCGGAGTAAAATTGCAGTTGTGTGGGTGGGAAAGGCGGTGGTAAAAAGTCGCTCGACGGTGTCGAGGAGAAAAAGCGAAAAGGAGATTCGAACGAGGGAATGGAAAGAAGGTTGATGTTGCGCCGGGTATACCTGTAGCGATAATGCTTCAATACGCAGAGGCGTGGACACGTATAATTACACAGAGAATCAGGGGAGAGAAAGATTTTTCTTTCTTCTCGTATATAGCCGCGTTCCGGGCGAGAGCTTCACCTTTAGGTAAAATCCGCGATATTCTGGCTTGACTCTGTTGAAATATGCGTGGTTCGTTAAAAAATCGCAAGCTTAAATGAAGACACATATTTGAGGAGAATGTTTTTTTTATAACTATTCGAGCGCGGACGAGGTAAAAGGCGTTATTTACGAGTTGGCATAGCGGAGGCATCCATAATTAAACCATGGGACGCTGACGACGATATTCTCTCGCACAATGTCTACGTACGAACGCACACGAACGGTCTAGCGCACATGCATATACGACTATTTTACGACTCTTGATCCGCTCTCGAAGTTCGTTCCAGTGTGGTCGCGAGCAGCGCATGTTTTGCTTTTGTTCCAGTCACGGAACACTCTGCCTGCGAGTTAAATGCTCACCTTGCATCCTCCGTCCGAAAGGGTGTGTACGAAGCAATGATAAAATTCTTCGCTCGATGAATCTACGCTCGACGAGTGTCAGCTATACGTATATTTACGGTTCATTCGACATCCGACATTATCACCATCATCGCCATCATCATTATCATCATCGGCCGAGAAAATGAAGATACGTGCGTACATCTGAACGCTGCGCGTGTGCGCGCATGTGACAATGGAGAGGCTAGAATCATGCAACAGTTCTCACCGAATGACAATACACGACAGGCACAATGGAGCACAAGCGGGAAATCATGAGAGAAGGAAGATGCTTCTAACGCGCGTGTGTCCCAATAACACGCCTCCGGCAATTCGGAATGAGCGGTACATGACGATTATCATTCTGTTCCTGTGGTGCGTCTCAACCTCTCCTCTTTCAATCCACACGGCTATCATTTGCGAGCGAATCAATTTATCGGCCGATTCAGTGAATTCGCGTTGCGTAATATGCGCACGCATACTCGAAAAATCGCATTTTTTCGTTTCTCCGTGTGCGCCCTCGCGCGGCTCTCAAAGTTCGTTTTTTTTCCTGACCCCTCGAGGATACCTCGTTTGGCACTGTACGCGGTTGAGTAACTCATCGACACTCGAGCAGGAGAGAGACGCGCTCTTGAAAGACGATATAATATGCATACACCGCCTGGTGAAAGTCCTCTCGATGCACCACGAGAAATATAACTGTGCGCACCTTTGCTCCGTTGTTATTAACTCAGTTGACCCCTGGGCATAGATATACGTATATGTACAACGCGGCATTTGTATTAGTATTTCGTTCATTGAACGATCAGACACGCTTGTGACGGCTAATGAAAACATTATAAACGCCGTAGCTGTTCGTTCACATCGATGAGAACATTTATCGATGCGGTTGGATGTATTAATAATCCTCTCGTTTATCCTCCGGGCCTGTAGAGCCCGGCTATTTTTCGTATTATTCAATAGAAGTATCTATTCGCTTATTAGATATTTCATCACTTGTCTCGTCGACCGACGCGCCGAACGTTTTCAACGTTTGTTTTTATTGGATACCGAAGACACGTGTTCATCCCTCTCGTATATCAATCTTTTGGACTTTTCTCATCTGAACTCTCAGTCGCATTAATTGTTGGCATTTCGATCATTTCGATATTTGTTGGAAAATCGATCTTCGTGAAAGATTTAAACTGTGGGCTATCGGCTGTTACGAAATTCATTTCTTTTTATTTTGAAAGGAAACCAAGCTTTGTCGACTATCATTGAGCGGTTTATCTTTTTTTTATGATTGAATTTTTTTTGTATTGATAAAAACAGCTTTCCGAGGCTCGCACACACATTTTAACGCGAAAATGGTAATCATAAAAAGAATTTAATTATGATTGTTTCAGTTATGAAGAAATGAAAAGTTGGTATTATAAAATTTTTATTACTTCGCATTGAGAGAAAAGCTTTTTTTCGAGATATAACCCGGTACTTCTACGTCATGTTTTACTACTATAAACACTTGTTGTACCCACTGTATATGGAAGTTGTAATTAATAATTGCGAGAGCAATTACATAGTTTAATGAAAATGGTGGAACGAACATTGTTACGGTTTATTCCGCGAGCATAAATCTACGGATTGAAGGTCCATTTAATACGGATAAAATTTCTCTGTCGCTGTTTTACCCAGGTAATCCGATATTTCATCCATTACGGTATTTTACACGTAAAGAGTCATTGGATATTTTGACTTGTGTTACAGAATGCTTTGTTCTCTGGGATCTATGTATTGGTACTCAATGTCAGTTGAGTATTATTGCCAATAATATCGCATGCCTTCACCCCGTTACAGCGATGTAAGCTCTCCCTTGTCCCCACTTCGCGAACCATAAAGATCTGACGAGAGATCGAACGAGAGGATGAAGAGTAACCCTCCCGACGACGAAGTTACCGTTAACCGCGCGATGCAATAACAGTAGCCGGTCGCTGGACGAAAGAGCGAGGGAGGGAGAGAGCCGCGAGTGAGAAGAAACAACCGATCGGTGCAACGTGATCAGTCCGCATTGTTCTACAATGGCAATAAATGTCAGTAGATGGCATTCATGAGGTGCGCAGCACACGCTTTTCTTCGTTGTAAAGCCGCCTCTCTCGCTCGCTCTCTTCCTATTTTTATCTCACCTCGCAGCAAGCTCGACTCCCGCACAAGCGCCTTAAAACTGCACATCGTAGAAACAAAACGACCGCGAGTCCGTATATCGGAGCCGGCGATACGTGCTGATTTCGTACTTTACTCTTTTCTCAGACATCAGCAAATCCGGTCAGCATTGCTTTCGATACGATCTTTCATATACTCTCGCTGTACGTATAACCAACGTCGCATATAAACCTCTACGAGAGAATCTTTTCTTTCGGTCTTTTCATCTATCCTTTAAACTCTTCGCGCATCCTTTCCCACGTATTTTCACACGAGATTTAACTCGAGATCTTTTCGTTTCGTGTTTATCTTCTTTGGCAAATAGAGTGAATGGAAAATTCGTATATATACACGTGTATTTACCAGGAAATTTTTTACGAATAATTTACATTATCACTGCGAGTTTAAGATCAACCTCGCGTCGTTGCAGTTTGTACCGCGCCTCTCTGCACCGGGACTAGGCATATCGCATTGTCAAGCAAGAACATTATTTACCTATCAATGAGCTCAGCTAGTTCAAGTTACTTCGATTCAAACTCCACAGAATGTTTGTGCTCATACAACGGGCGTTTGACGGAATAACTAATAGCAGAACGTTGCTCATAAAATGAACTTTGTTCAAAGGAATTGCGAATCACCAGCTTTTCATTTGAAATGTGACACAAACGATGTAAGTTTCGATCTGTTGCTTTTCATGCACCACGAAACAAGCGTGAATCGTAGGTGGGACGACAACAGCAACATGGGTAGCATGACAAGTGAATGTTTCGAGTACAACTCAACAGACAACTCATAGAAGCATGCACGCAGTTGATGTACTCTCTCGTATAATGTTTTTTTTTTCCCCTCATATCTGCCCGAGGCAGTAGCTCATCTCGCTGCTTCATTGCCTTCATCTCGAGCAAAACCGTTGCCGGGTAGATCATCCGTGTACCGTCTGAGTCTGACATTTCGCATAGCCGGGAGTAACCGCGTAGATGCGACGAGAGAAGAAAGGAGAGTGAGGGAAAATAAAACATGAGAGTTTGATTGAGACAAGGAAACGTGTGAAGGAAAAAATGATAAAATCAAAGTTAACGTACGAAAAGTGCACGCTCGTTTTTCATCGTGCGGGAGCCTCGAATTGGCTCGGTTTTATCCACCTTCTTTTGTGCTTTATTCCTAATGATCATGAAAACCTGCGCGGAAACATTTGCGTTTCTTTCTCTCTATCATTTTCTCATCACAACGAGAATGTCGTCTCCGTGTGTCCGGAGCGTACGACCATCTTCGAGGAACACCATCGCCGAGAGCGATCTAACGATCCTCGACTCGCAAGGATCCCACAGTCTGGAGCAGAGTTTCGTGTGTATATAAGAGAAAGAGGGAGGGAGAAAGTAGCTACTCGCTCGAAGCACAGACACTATAGATTTGGGTTGCTACCGCGCTACCGCGGCATTGTTTACCATAACTGTTATCCCAAATCCCGTAATCAACAATTCTGTCATATATATATCTGTTCAGTGTGCCAGGGCGTGTATACTTGAAGCTTTACGTACGAAGGAGAATCGTATAATTCTATTGATATGAGTTCCGGTGCAATTACATATCGAATAGACTGATGAGCGTCTGTTTACCTCGATGTGATCTCAAAATGAGACTCATCCTCTCACTCTGACGAGTAGGCTGAAAAAGTTATTCTCTCAGTTCTGTGTTCGATCTCGACTACTTCGTCAGTCTGCAGCGTCTCGGAATAATCATTGGAACAATGCATGATTGGGAAGTTTAGCTGGCAATAAAACGAAAAGCCCGAGTGAGATTGTCACAGCAATAGCAGAATTCCAGTTGACGTCGTTCGGGTTTCTCCGCAGAAAATACCTTCTGAGAATCATAAAAGCATTGACTCAGCACACGAGTTGAGTTTTACGGAATCCTTGTCTTTCCCCAAGTTTCCTCTAGCAGAAGACTAAGTTAATTTTCTCACCCTCCCCCTTGTAGTGCTCCATCGCATTAAAAAATGTTCGCAGCATCCTAAAACTTGATTTGACGTTTCCATCGAGGGCTTTCCCGCTCACAAAAATCTCTACATTTTCTTTTAATTCGCTGCTAATAATACTCTAAAGCTTACCGAGTCCGGACAGTGCGTATATTCCGCAATATGCTTCCATGTATTTATAACTGCTGGAGCGTTGAGTGTACGCGAGTCAGAGATCAGGGATTTATGCATGATTATCATAAAAGTCACATGCCGGGTGGCACAGAGCATCGTCGATGTGTCTGTGGATCGGTTACCGCGCGGTCCCCGCATATAGTCGCATGAGCGTTAAGATTCACGGTGATAGGAAAACATGACGCGGAAGTTGAGTGCATACGTATATCTATACATTGGAGAAAGGGGAAGAGCTGAAGGGAGAAACGACAAGTGGGACAACTGCGCTACTTGCATGTAAATAATGTGTGTATTCGTTTATGTGTATGTATGTACATATAGTACTTCAGTGCCAGAGAAAGAGTGTCAAAGAACGAAAGATTTATTTCGTCTTTTTTGCTCCTGCGCTTCGTCTTTCTCTATTTCTCTGTCAGCCTCTCGCGCGTTCTGTTTCTCTCACTTTTTCTCTCTCTCTCTCTCTCTCTCTCTCTCTCTGCTCGATTCGCCCCAGAGCTCTTTCCTCACATACATCGCTCGTATATATCGTACGACAACAGCACGTCTGGTTGCATAATTGCTCGTTACCAGCATCAGAGTCCACAGCACCGAGCCTTCCGATACTAAGGGTCTCTATGAATGCATATAGGTATGTGTAGATCCGAAGTTGTATCGCGGACGCGGCGCCGAGACCCCCGGAAATCACGTCCTTTAAAACGGCGCTCGAGCTCTTTCTCTCTCTCTCTCTCTCTCGAGATTTTTCGCGATCATTCATATAGTTACTCTCGGTCTGCGGTTCGCGCAAGGCTTCGGGAACTTGTTCACTTCGACTCGTAACCTGCGCCGCGCACCAACTAGGGTCACATCGTGGGTTCACGCCGCGCCGCGATGTGTATATACGCCGCGAGCACACTTTATAATAGCTCTGAGCTTCGCTTCTCTTATCTGTAAACTACACGCAGAATATCCCTTATAATTTAATCATGACGATTCGAATCGCATATACACCGCAGGCATCCGAACATTTTCCTGTGTTTTTCGATGTCACTGTACGGAATTATCGATACGTTTGTATATGAATATATCCGCGCGTGGGTTAATTGCGAAAACTTCAAAGAGAAGTAGAATGAACGAATTTATGCTCGGTTACGTGAACGCGGGGCTTGTCCAATATTTTTTTTCCCCCTCCCCTTTCCTCCGCATTACGTAGAAGAATATATTTTATGCATGTGGTACATTCGCCGGGACGTCTATCGTATTATAGAATTTATGCGGCGTGCAAATTCGCGAGGATAAATGAACGACGGGACGCGCCGGGAGAAAAAAAAATAAATCTATATATAAACATACAGATACGTAGATCCGAAGGTTTTACCCGTCTTCGCGTGACCCCCTTCCTCCCAGCGACGAAGAAAAGTCAAGTCAAGCCGCACGTCGAACCTCTCTCCGAGTGAAGCTTCCTTCGAATGTGTTCGCAAGCCCCCGATAGATGAGAGTAAGAAAGATGAATGTGATCGTGTCGTACATGGGTACATTGCACCTTGACTCCTGCATAGTGATATGCACTCTTATATATATATTTGTTTCATCCTCCGCATAACGTTGAGACGTCTTTTTTTTCAAACTCAATCGACATGCAAGTGGGTCGCAAATATCTTCCTCAATGCGAAAGAGATAAACATCGATTCACACGACACACCCCGGTGACCCGTTATATATTAATTAAGAGAGGGCCCCGAGATTCGCAATCTATCGGGATATGGTACATTGAAAATTCTGACTAAGAAAAAGGCTCTGTCGAAATTTATTTGCCTAGGGAATCGTCCACGTTGAGCCCTTTCTTTTCCAAGCGTCAGGCTGTGAAGAAAAACAGCATCGTTTGCTTGCTTTTCTCTTGCTTTTTCACACTACCGATTGGTCTCTGAGTATATCTCGGAATTGATTATTCCATGCGCGCCAATTAGAAAAAATTCTGATGCTCGTGTACTTGCAATGAGACAAAATTTCCTCAAGTCTGAACTTTTATTGCTAGATTATGGGAAAAATCAATCGGATGAAGCACCCCGGATATGTTTGATTCATAAAACGGCGTACGGATTGGGAGGGTCGTTAATGCAGTGCACGCAAACGAAGTACGCTGTATCGGAATGAACCCGGAAGAGGAAGAGTTTCTCTTCGGAATGGAGAAAGATAGAGAAAGGAAGGAAGAACTGAGTAGAAAGATGTAGAGGAAATGCGGAGGAATCTCGATGGACCGAGAATATAGAAGCGAGCGGGTGAGAGCTTGAGGGAGGGTAAACTCTCAAGATAGATCGTAGGAGTTGGTTCGCGGTCTTATTACATCGTAAATTCTCGCCCGGTGATGGATAACATCAAGCCATCGGCAACGACAAATTACTTAACTCCCGAAACCGACGTCGACATCAAGCCCGCGCTTTTCTATGTACGTATATACGCGGAGCTTCCTGCTCTCACTGTCCCTGTCGCGCTCCATCTTTCTCGCTGGCTCAACCGTTCTTGTAGTTCCATTACCAATCGATCGAAATCGATCAATGATGGGTTAAAGCGGAGCTATCGACTCCGAATATCCGCAGTCAAATCGCTGAAGATCGGTGCGCAGCTTCGGCCAGCAAAATACGCGTAGGGAATTCGAACTTTAACATGGACGACGAAGTTTCTCGCTGTATTTATTTTTATTCTCATCCTCTCGCCATCAAATCGTCTCCCCCTTGCTTCATCGCTCCAACGTTTTAACGTACATTTTCTCGAATACTTTTCGCTCCAGGAGAAGGATCTCTTTCCCTTGCACTTTTTTCACATTCTCTCCTCGAATGTATCCAACGAACTATTTCATGAAAACTCTACTACGAACGATAACTTGGCTCGTTTCGTTTTTATTGGCTAGTATCACGTATATGTCTCGTTTGGACTCTCAACTCTGTGCTCATGTTCTTTTCTCGCGAAAGTCCAAGCGGAAAGATTTTAAACTACTACTCTTGTGACCGAATCTTCACCCACTCTTTAGCGATATGGTTTACTGCACGTTCTCGATCTCACAGTGCCCACAGACACACATTTTTTTCAAACGGTAAATCCTCCCAGCAGGACACGCGATATACAACACTCGTATAGTTATATAGATCGAGAGGCACTTTTCACCATCATGTTTTGCACGTTTCCCCCGCCCCTCCATCACCCTTCTCCTGACGCTCTGATTCTCCGCGAGTAGACGAGTTTTTGCCGAGATAAACGCGCTTGCACTGCTCAGATATAATAAAAATAAAATAAAAAAGACAGCGAGGAAGGGACAGAGAGAATCGTGGTTTCTGTACACATCACATAGGGTGACCGAGGAAACGAAGGAGGGAGCGTAAATTTAAGCTCGCCGCAGCGTTTTCTACTCACCAAACAACAGCAAAATAGGAAAAAGGGACGAAGTTTCATCGGGCTATTTCTCACCCCTTCGCAACTAAGATACAACGTACCGAGTACGGTCTTTCCAGCCTCCCATTGTCACTGTCTCTGCGTACTTTCCCAACTTTCCTCCTCCACGCTTATGGACTTATCTGTACAAAGGCTGGATAACCGAACATGTGAAATGAGAAGAAAAAACAGCGATTTAAATCAGGGCTAAAAATCCAAGAAGATTTTGCTTTTAAATTCAACTTTATTCTTTGATAATTCTGACTGAGAATATATGGCCTATAAAATAAAAAGGCGATATTTTTCTCATGGAAAAATGACTTTTCGACCACCTTTACATAGGTTTTTCAGCAAATGAACGTCTTCGTCTCTCTCAGCCGGGACTACCTGGTTGCAAAAAACTGCAGCGTCGTACACCATGATGTCGAGACGTTACCACATCTCTCAATTTACGAGAAAAATCGTTCTTGAAAACTTTTAGCTACCGATCTTCCAGAGCTGTGGTACAACGGTTGAAGGCATATATATGTATACATTTGAGTACGAGACCAACGGCGATAAAATGCACATGTCATACCGGGTGCTCTTTAAGGGTTGAGTGACGTGACGCGTGTGCGATGGTTCGCTCGAGAAAGCTCTAGACGTAAATGAAAAACGAGGTGGATTCTAGTATGGCTCCGCGAGGAGCCACAAAACGTGCGGCTTCAACTTCTTGGAACGAAATCCATTAACGTGACGAGGGCTCTTAAAACATTGCGTTTAATAAGTTATGGCTAATATAACTTCGAAGACTTGCATCAATAGACTATTATTCTGTTGATGCTGGAAGGCAAAAAACGCGCTTAGTTGTGCCTCGAATTATTTCGAAGATTCCAGACTCTTGTGGGCGAAATTCATTTTTTGCTTCAATACTCAAATAATTATTTGAGATTTGAAAAATGTATCATCAAGTATTCTCACGATAATAATGCCGACGGTATCTCTGTCAAGGTCGTCTTCATTAATTAGTAAAGCCGTTCATGAATTTTGGAATTGCCATTACTCGACTCTCGCCAGTGGGAACATTAGAGGATTTTATTTATTCGCAAAGTAGCTTGGAGTTTATTATTTAAAAAGTGTATACTTTAGTTGATGGTAAAAGAAAAAAAAAAAAGAAAGTTCCATCACAATTTTAAAGTGTAAAATGGACTGTAGTGAAGGTATGACGGCTGGACAAATCGGCCAACCCATTTAGAGTCCCTTCACACCCTCTTTTCCCAACTGGAATGAAAACCGCTCGCACTCTCGCATTTTCACAAGCATATTTTCCGTCGATAAATGGCTAACATAAATATCCCGTTACAGGAATAAAATCGCTGGGTTTTGGCACTCGCACGACGAGAGAACCGTTAACGCTAACTGGCAGAGGGTGGTTGTTCACTCGCTCCGGTTTGCTCGGGCATGACTCGAGCTGTTCGTGGCAGAGTATGCGCATGTGGATTCTGTATACACAGCCTGCTTGGAAATGCGTTTGACAGGCAATTGATGCATACATTATAATAGATTAACGCTAAACGCGTTCATCATCCGATAAAATAATGCGCGGTTCAATTTCTCTCGACTTTTCCTCGTTGCGGTGTCGCGGCCAATTGGACTGAAAAATCATAACCAATCATTTTTTCGCATGAATTTTTCTCCGCTTATTTTACTGATGAATTTCAATTGTAAGCACGATTTTTCGTGTATATCATGACCGATGTATATTTAATTATAATAACGAAAATGAAAATATCGAATATTAACGAGTGAAATGATTGTCAGGATGGAATATAATTAAGAAGCAACAAAATTCTATCCCTCAGAAATTCAAAAGTACAAGCTACCTCATAGAGATGTCGACAATTATCGACCGATTGCGAAGTCATCCATCCCATTGAAAAAAAAAATATTAATAAGCACAAATCAAACATCACGAATGTTCGTCTTTCAATCGTAGAAGCATTCAACAGGAAAGCTCTGCACGCGTTGCAAATTTTTTGAACGATAGCGACCGGGAAGAGGGTCACTTCCGGGCCTGGCGGGGCCCGAGCGATTTGTGGGTACGCGCCTTCTCGTTCGTCTTATCGAAGCTCGTTTATGCATATATAAATATACGAAAGCCCGTTGGCTCGCCGAGTGCATGGAAACCACGAGAGGGAAATAGAGAGAACGAAAGAAAGATGAAGAGCAGGTAGGAAATGCACGAGAGACAAACGAAGAGAGAGAGAGAGAGAGAGAAAGCTTCGATCTCGTTAGTGTTCCGGGCACACGTTCCTCGTAAGCCAACAAAATGGCGCCGTTCGTATAACTTAACCCACGAAATCGAGTGTACTAACGCCTCTTTGTCAGTCAGCTGTCGCGATGTAGGGTCTCAGGCTCGGCGCGCATGAAAACGCTCAAAGCATCTAGATATAGATATAGAGCGAAGCCCCAAGAAGAGAGCGTTCATTTACCTCCCGCGATCGTACGCGATAAGGGAGAGGCCCCGAAGCAGCTCTATCATATCTCGAACGGGTGTGCGCGCGCGCGCTCGCGCACCACACAGAGAGCCTCTTTCGCGGTGGCGGAAGGTCTCGATAACGATCTTTTGCCAGAGACGTACTCGTGCACAATGCAAACTTAATTAAATGGAACGACGTTGCACAGACGAGTGAAAGCTCGCGACGTGATATGCACATATCCCAAAGCGAGATACACGCGAATATCAAACGATTTCCACCGGTTCGCAATAACTGAAAACGGTCCATTGCAAAAATTCCATGCAACGTACAATCCACGCTACGACCATTCCGCCTCTACACATTAGTGCTATTGAAATACTATACGAGAATTTATTGTGTCGTTACATCTACCGCTTTATCATAATAATACTTTTCTCTCAATAACATCTCATCGATGTACATAATGATGTTAGCGAAGCGCACGCTCCAGAGAATATCGATATCGAAAATGGGGGCATCCTGAAACGTCAGAGATAACTACACACCACCGGACACCCTTGTGGAAACGCGGTCTCAAGGAATCCTTTGAAATCTTAAACAACAAATTCAGGCATGACTAACGCGTATTTTCACCCCAATGCACTGTTATGCACTCGGATCGGCACTACGATCGGCTGTGCGCTAGTCAATCGCAACTGAATAGATATTTTAGCGTATAGCTCCTGCGTACTCGTGCTCGATAACGAATAGAATGGAAGAAGAGAATCTGAGTCAGGTCGTTCGTGTTTTATGACGGAACCGAGATTTTTCTGGATAGTAGCAAAATCAACTGCCATCCGATCATACGAAACACAAAACTACTACGGGCCCGCTGTATTAATGATTTATTCAATTCAGCTGGAACGTATGCTGCAATGGTATCATCGCACGAGTTTATGAAAAAAGAAACGCAATCGTAATTTGATAGATTCATCCCCCGGCTCATCATCCAATACGCTTGTACGCGATGAACGAATTAATATGCAGAAAATACACGAATGTAGCAAAGCGAGCAGGAAGAACGAACCGTGAAATATTATTCGCTTTATTAAAATGCCTTCAGTATTTAATCGAGTACTCGAATAAAATTGACACGAATCCTGAAATTGCGATATTCATGCGAGTACATTCGATTTTCAAGTTGAAAATAAATTCTAATAAAGATTTCAACATGATTATCCTAATTACATAAAATCGTTTAAACTAGATCGCTGATTCAGAGATCTTTATCTGCTTAAATAAATCGCCTGAAGGAGTATTCGAGAAAGCCAGTTTCTGAATGCAGTTTAACGGTTCATATTCATATTTTCCATGCTTTTTTTTTCAGGAATGTATAACGTTTTGTTATTTACGAGGTTATTCATATACCTTCATACACATATCTCTGAGGAATGTGTGCAATTAATCAGAGCTTCCTCACCGTACACGGTTGTTTGTTTGATACGAATCGTGGTGTACAGAACTACCTATTTCGAGTCAAAACAAAAGTTCAATTAATCAGAATCAGTATGGAAGCGTTGTGACACAGATTTTTATATAACGCCAAATTTTGGTTGAAAAGTTTTGTTGAACCAGCAGATTGAATTGGTTCGCCCAATAATTTGTTGCACCCAAGAAAAGTTTTGTCGGGCTGGCAGATTCTTTTTCTCAGACTCTACACTAAGAAAAAAATGTGCAGATTTATTCTCTCGGAAAACATAGCAGTTAAGTGAAGAAAATTCTTCCAATAACATCAATTGCTATTGAATCAAACATTTTTTTTCTAAGTCTATACTTGGTTGGCTCCTTGGTTGTTATGTATAAATATATTTCACACGTGCGAGAATTAGTCAACCAAACACTTTTCACTCTTTCAGATGCGAGTTTATTCCTTATGGGGGATTCCCGTTGGAATCTTAGGTTACTAATCGTCTCCGGTCGGATTAAAAAGTATCGAAATACACGAATCTGCGACGTTAACATGTGAAGTACAGCCTGATATTGAATACGTCTCTGGAGCGAGTGATTTAAATCCTCTCGGAGAGCGTGTCACGAAATGCGAGCTCGCAGGATCTCCTGAGACAGAAGTTGCATCGGTGTCTCTCGAGAAAATGGCCCAAGTAAAAGTTTCAATAAAATGCTTTTCAGAGGCCAAAGGACGCGCGAGCGTGTGTGCGGTGTGAACGTGCAGTAGCATCCGACGGAGTATTGCTTGGGCTTCCGGCGAGCGAAACGATATCTTTTTCTCTCCTGCTCCTGCGTCGCATGCACGTTCCCTTCGCATCTTCCTCCTTGTCGAGGGGAGATACGATGTAGGTTTCTCTCGCGTTCGTAGGACGTTGAATTCTCAAGAGTTCCCTCTGGAGACTGTTCTCGTGAGGCTCTCGAGAATGAACCTGTGGTGGCCACAGGTGGCTACCGGTTCACCTTGAGCGGCGGACGAAAAATTGCACCTGTCTTCTCCGGCGCCTAAGGATTTTTCGTTCATCCCTCCGAGCTCTCATATCCGCTCTTGGCTCGGTCATTACGTTTACAAAGTATTAGTAAAGCGGAGTAATCGCGATCCGTTGATGGGCAGCAACATCCTTCTCGATTATTTAACCATTTAATGGCTCGGTATTGATCAATGCTCGATATTAAATTTTAGTACCAAACGTAAGTATAATAATTCGCATGGATCCAGCCACAACTTTCTTTCAATGTGTTCACGTTTCGTTAAACCGACGTGAGCATTTTAACGTTCGTTTTATTCCCCTTCACCTTGCGTGCTTTGCCCTTTTCTTTCCGTCAGACTCCAGTCATCTCAAAGGATTTTATCGTAGAAATTGCTCAAGAGTTATGATCTTCTCTATTATAGTTCACCGTGTTTTCTCGTACAATTCTATCTCTGCCACGATCGCGTTCAACTTGCTCGGAGTGTTCCCGAAGAAATTCAATGGATAAACCGTATATACACGCAAAAGGCACGAGACGCGAGCATATTTTCCAAGGAAATATACGAGATGGACCAGTTTCGAAGTTCTTTTATTCAACATGCGATTTTAACTCTGCGTGCAATCTTAGTAATTTCATTTCTAAAATGCTCAAGCCGATTAATCCGAATTTATCGACAATAAGTTTTTCTTCGATTCAGTTCTCATCTCCCGAATAAATTCTCTAAAAGATTCCCGTTCTTTGCGCCGGGTTTCGAAAAAATGAGGTAGGATAATATCGTGATACTTTTTTTCGCCGCCCCCCGAGTGTCACGGGACATATAAGCTCGTAAACTGTGTTCTGAAACTTGAGACCTAATCGTCTTATTTCCCAGAGAGGGGTATCGGCGTCGGTTCTGTAAGAGGATTCTCAAACGCGTCCTCGGATTAGGCTTCTTATTCCATAGTGCGAAATCTCCGTTGGGGATATAACGGAAATTCGAGCTTTGTCGATGTTTCCCAGTTCAGGATGCTCACGGATCATGGATGACGCAAGCTACCTGGGAAAATTAATCGAGCAACGTAACGCGAGTACGATAGGATTGTCCTTTCACATTTCTCTAGTTGTCGTAAGTTCATTCCAACGGGACCGTTGCGTTGAGCAAGAGAACGACTTCCATGAATTGAAATAATCGAGTCCACCTAAACGGTGTGTGATGGAAACTCCCTGTAAATTCATAGAATACCGTTTTCCGAAAATTCAGTCGTGTATCAACGTTACGAGTTCGTTAACCTAATCGAACAACAACTATTTCGATTGAATACTTGGCGCAGAATCGAGAATTCCCTGTGCACAAGCATCCATAAAAGCTTGTAACTGAGAACGCGCTCGCGAAACCATCAAAGCGAGAACTTTCTCATGCAGACGAGTCTTTTTTGCATGTTATCACGGACGAGACCATCTGGCTCGCCGGTTATTTTGCACGGTAAATATTTTGTCCTTGGAAACGTCTTTCTTGCGATTACGTAATCAAAAGAATGAAATTCCGATGGGCTTTTATGGTGCGGAACGAAATTGCTATCGTTTCATAATCCAGAATAAAACGAGTCCTATTTACATCAGCATGCGTTCGACTTGAGGAAAAATATTCTCATGAATTAATCTGCTGGAATGAAAACTGTTTGGTGCTTGAGGAAGGGATGGTAATCGAAGAAACTCGAGGGCCTGCAGAGAAATGCTTAGATTGCAGATTTTGAGGTAGACCGTTTTTTGCTTGGCATCGATTAATGAGAGGAGTACGAAAGGAATGAGTCTCCGACCACAGTGCTGACTGCACGGATAGCAAGAGAGAGAGAGAGAGAGAGAGAGAGAGAGAGAGAGCAAGAGAAATGAAGAAATGGAGGAAGAAAAGAGGAAAAGAGAAAAGACAGTGAGAGAGAACGAATTCTTGGACGATGTGGGTCAAAAAATCAGAGAGCTCAAGCAATTACGGCTCGTTACCGCGAGGGAGAGATCGCACAGAGCCATCACACACCACGTGTGTGGCAGTGGCCTCCAAGTGCTCACTAAATACAGAATCCGGCATGGTTCTGCCTCTCTTCTTCTAAAGGTAGAGCGAAGAGAGGAGTTGGGCTTTGAGAAGTGAACTCACCACGTCCGCAAATGGAAGTTCTGATTTGATATAGCAACGGCATGAAAGATAATGATAAAAATTCCTCAACGTTCGAAATTATTCCGACTGCTTTAGCGATGCATGACCACCTTATTATTGGGGAATTTTCGTGACTCGGTCATTTCGGTATTTCGTCATCGCGGCTGAGCCTAGCGGATCGAATAATAGGCAGAAATTTCGATCGACATATGGGGAAGGCATTATTACATTGTCAAATTGCTCGAGAGCCAGCCTGAGAGAGATCACGCATAGAGTGGAAGCTGGCCTTCAGGGAGAAGGCCTAAAATGCATACAACTGAACCCATAACACACCCGCTTCTGTTCTCGAAGGCATGTCGCCGATAGATTTGCGTTCCAGTCACGCGCTCGAACACTAACCAATCAGGCGTAACACTGCGGCAAACTCGTATGTCCTCTGCGGCTCTTAGTGTGTAATCCCTTGTATGCACCGGCAAATACTTATTATCGTGCGTTATATACACAGGGTGTCTCACCGCCGAATCTCGTCAAAATCGGTCAAGTTTTGAGTGTCGCCTTGAAGCTTCGTATTTCGATGGGAGTCCTTACTCGTAAGTTGAATCCTAGAAAGACACGTCAGAGTTAATATTTTTGAGTTTTTACTTCATTATCCCACACCTCGCTATGTGCAAAGAATCTATTTTACAGATATAATTAGCTACTCGGGACACCCCGTACAGGTAATTGCGCGAGTATTTATTTGACTGTTTCACTAGCAAATATAATCGTCTTACAATTTACGAGATCACAATCCACGACGTGTATATTATTGTGCATATCTGCATCATGTTTGTCAGGGATTTCACGATACGCCATCGCAGAACAAGATCGCTGCGTAAAACGTGGGTGCGGGACTGTAAAATTTTGAGGGTTTATGCCGATGCAGTAGTGCAGCAATTTCTATTCAGCATTTTAACGAGGCTAATTTCTTTCGCTGCGGATATCCAAGGACAACGGTGAATTATACAAGAAAAGGGCATTGAAATTGTAGAAATTCTGATATAATAAGCTTTGCTAGATAACGAGATGATTATCGCTGAAAAGTTGAACATCGGTTTTCGATAATTTGTCAAATGATCCGACCTTCGATTGCGAATCGATAATTAAGATAACCATTTTCTATAGACTACACCAATTAGGATTCCGATCCAATTACAGTCCGTTCATTGATAAATCCAATTAAAACGCTCAAGTTGATTACGGTTTGAGGGTTTTGAGGTGTTACCACGAGGACCTTAAATAACAGCAAAATCGTATTGTATTCACGACGAAAGATCAAATCCTTCAGTGAGTTCAAGGAAACATGAAGTTTCCACCTAGATATTTCATAAATTCGCGGTATGAAGGGAAAAAGTAAAAAATAAAAAAGAGAAAAACTCGACACGCACACTAACATTCATTTGGAAGCGAACTACGAGGGGCAATTGAGCTTGACCGCTTTATTGATCGGCATTTTTGCGGTACGGTGTGAAATACATGGAAAGTTGTTGCAACGTAAAATGTGTGGGTCGAAAAGCATTGAATTGCAGTTCAAACGGCAAGGCTTTGTTCGAGTTCTATCACTTGTCAATGAAATATGAACTGAAAGAAAATTTGGTGATTCTGTGACTCGTGGAGTACTACGTGCACATACTGTGAAACTGTATCTGGTTGTCGTGGGTCGATTTCAGCTAGAATTCAAAATAAATGTTTCCAGCACGAGCAGGGAAAAGGTTGCTATTTGATTGAAGTCCCCAGTGATCATCAAATCCAACGAAAGTTTCGAAAGTCTTCGTGTGATACAGTTTTAAAAAATAGTGGCAATCAATTCTTTTTTAATCAATCTCGAGTTCTACCAAACGTACGCTCCTTCATTTCGATTGATAAAATCGAGACAAAAAAAATCTTCCATGACTTCGACTGAGAATAACTCGTTGATCGGATGCACATTCGAGCACAGTTACAAAATATTCGAATTTTCGAGTATCCGAATCGATCATATTCGTTTTAGAATTCGTAAGCCTAGAGAAATCTACTATTTCTGTGAGACGATCAGAAAGTACCTGGACATTTATACTCAAGCACAACTCGAAACGATCTATTCGCTGCAACAAGCTGCGATTTACATACAACAAGGCACCGCAATGATTACTGCTGGAATACATTAACCTGCATACTCGTCGAAATCAGGCACGAGAACAGACAGTCGGATGAACAGCCAAGTATCGCCGACTTCTTCCCATTCTCCTCCAATAAATCTTCGGCAAGTTTTCTTGATCTAATTCCAGGTGAAAAAAATTATCCAGTAATTCCGTTAGGACCGTTGGTGAATTTGTCTTACATTATATTGTAAAAAGAACAAAAGATATTAGAAAATAATAGTTGAAACAATGAGGAAAAATTGCTTCGACTGACCAAAAAGATTTTTTTTTACATATTTTTTTCAAAAAACGTCACAAGATCGACAGTTCTACATTTTTCTCGAATTATTCGTTGGATTGTCTCAAAATCTTCGAGATTAACGAATGAATTTTTCGTCGTCAGTACACGCCAAGTTTCGCCGATTAAACAACTGCCTACGAAATTAAAATAACATTTTGTACCCGAACAGCGTTTAAGTTGGAAACTCGATCAAAATCACAATTTATCAGTATTTTGAGCTTCTTTCAGGTTTACCAAAAATAGTTGTAGGCATTAAATGAGAAAGTCAAATAACCGGGAATACTTACTTTATCGACTATGAAATCATTGCTAAGAAATTACGATAAATTCGGTAGAAAATATTCGCGACAGTTTTACGAAATGGAACATGGATGACATCGAGTTGAATGAAACATTTTCGTGATGTGAAAGATAGATTTTCGGAATTTTTCGGTATCCCCGATTCGGTAAGTTTTAGTCATAATGAAGAATTTCTATAATATGAAAATAGAAGAAAAAATAGAAAATCGTATAAAAATACATGAAAAATGAAGAATTAAAAAAAAAGTTTTGAAGTTACATAACAAGACGTTTTCGATGTTTTCTCATTGCAGTATAAAAAAGCAGTGGCAGCTTTGAGAACATTCGTACTAGAAATTACATTTTATTCAGACAAATATATACAAATAAGAGAAGTTTTTTGGACGCCTTACTTCGAATGTAATTAATGCTTTTCGAGCGCCAAGCTCAATAATTCGTTCATCGATGTCAATAAAACACGAGGATCTTCGACTAGTCCAGCGCCGACCATAGCACCAGTGAACAACTGAAAATAAAATGTTTATTGAACCTTAGGTCACCTGAATTCAACGTGTGAATTTCAAATGATTGCTCGTATTGAGTGAATCAACCCACCTGTTGAATGAGAAGATCTGCAAGCTTCGGATCAGTAGTTATGAGTTTCGATAATTTTTTGATTATCGGATGATTTGGGTTTATTTCCAAACGTGGCTGCAACAAAGTATATCGAGTCTCTTCGTTCAACTGATGACTCTGTGTGCGAATGAAATGCCTTGCGCTCGCCATGTCTTGTACCGTTATTACACAAGGATGCGTTTCGAGACGTTTCGTCGTTTTAACTTCATAAGCTTTGTTCGACAAAACTTTCTTTACGTGGCCCACGAGTTGATCTATTTCTTCACGATTGATCGAAGCTGTTGAAACGGACACAATTATTTTATGATCTACAAATTCAAGCTAAGGATTGTTTCATGCTCTCGCATCATGTGACGAATTAATCCACGATTGTGCCCATTGTTTGAGGTCAATAAAAAAAATTAAACGTTAAAAAACTATGAATGAAATTGATTTCGAAAGTTTTTTTTTCATTGTCACTTCTCTACTTTTATTATTTAGTTACTCACGAAAATCATCTTTGCTCGCATCATTATCCTGTCGCATTTCTTTTTCTACAGACGTAAGGGCTCGAGAATTGTATTGTCCCAACTGCATCAACACCAATTCGTCGTAGGGTTCGTAGCAAAATAAAACCTCAACATTGCGTTTCTTGAAGGACTCGTAATAGGGTGATTGTTCAGCGAGTTCTCGACTGGAAATTAGGAACAAAAAATGAATATAAATTAACCTCCAGAAAGATTATTTGTACGGTAAAAGGTGGTTAAGAAAAAATTGAACTAATTGTGAGAAACTTAACCCCTTTATAAATAAGGAGTCAATATCCTTCGAAAAAATTTCTAAATAACAGTAGCAGCAGTAAATCTTCAGACTCATTTTTTATCAAAAGGAAAATGTAAGAGAACTGTGATATATTTTTGTAGAAAAATTTCGCGTCGTTGGAATATAACGAATAATTTATATACCGTTGCCCATCTTGTTGTACAAACTTGAAAAAGGCAAGTGATAATAGTGACCCTTTTTCCAACTTTTTCATTGATAAAAAACTTGAAATTTATCAAAAAAATATTAATATTCAAATGAGAAAGGAATCATTTTCGTTGCATTGTGAATATGGAAACTCCATAACAGGTTTTCTTATCCACCGTTTTGTGCAAATTCATTGTTCAGGAAAATATGAATACAAACCTTGGTGCCGCTAAGTAATAAATGTCTTTTTGTTCCGCTGATAAGCCAGTGACGTATTGAGGAATGCTCATGAGTTCTCCGGCCGGTTTCTTCGATGATTCGAATCTCAAAAGTTTTCCAATTTCCTCTTTCTCCGATTGTTCTTGACTCGTTACGATCCCTTCTTTCAAAAATAGCCCATATTCTTTGTAGAATTCGATAAACTCCTCAGGCTGCTTTACAGATTTATCGTGAAGGAATTTCAATACTCGCGCGGTCAAAACGTTTCTCAGCTTTCTGTTATTAAAACCGAAAAAATATGAAAATTAGTTACTTTCTTCATTCCTCTCGCTTCTTTTTTCCAATTGTATCATAAATCGTAGTTTGTACGAATTCCTATCGTTTTTGCATACTCACGCAATAAGAGCACTGTTCTGTAGCAATTCTCTGCTCAAATTGAGCGGTATATCCTCCGAATCAATGACACCTTTGACGAAACGCAACCATTTTGGCAAAATGTTATCCGCTTTGCTATTGATGAGGACTTTGCGACTGTAGAGCGAAATTCCTACCGATGTATCTCTGCTCATTTCAAAGAGTGCTGGTTTTTGTTCAGGGAAGTATAAAAGAGCTCTGATACTCAACGGTACGTCGGTCGAATAATGTAGCGTAAATCTTGGTACATCGTAACAGTTACCAATGTACCGATAAAATTCTATATGTTGATCCGGCGTTACTTCTTTGGGGTCGAGCATCCACAATGGCTGAAATAATTATTTTTGCATCAACTATACCAGTTTATTCAAGTACCATGATCAAAATTTATTTGTGAAGTATTTCTTGTGTAATAAATTTCTTAGAGGAGCTTCAAAAATAGTTGAAAATGCATTTTTAATCATTTATACCTGAATAACGTTGACCCTTTTACCATTAACGAAAATTGGACTGCCCACAAAGTTGCTATATTTCTTAATAATTCCTGCAAAATTTTATCAGTTTAAATATTTGTGTGAATGGTATTCTTAAATGATTCCAACTGAATAATATCTGACCATTTATTGTCGCGTCGTCACTGAATTCTCGACTGTCAGGTCTCAAGTGTAGAACAATTTTGGTTCCAGGCTGTACTCCTTCGGCGTTAGATATTTCGTACGATCCTGAACTGTACCACGAAAAAAATTAATTTCATGGAAATAAATGCTCTTGTCAATTTCAGTCTTGAAAATAGGAAAATTACCCATCGTATGACCAGCACAGTCCTTCCGCGTCTTTGGCGTGTGATTTTGTGAACACCTCCACCTTGTCTGCAACCATGAAGGCACTGTAAAATCCAACCCCAAATTGTCCGATAATCTTGGAAGGATCTGCTGATTCTTGCTTATTTTTCAATTGCTCTAAAAATGCCTGCAAAATCACAAGGGAATCATTATCATCTAAATTCGAAACTTTTACAGAATGTAGCAAAATTGGAAAACGTGTGGAAAGCATAAGCGACCATACAAAAATTCCAGTTTTTCATCATTGTAGCCCATTTACAAAAATACTTTTATAAAGTTTATTTCATAATTCTTTGATTCGAGTAGAACATGTCTCGCTAAACTTCTAAATAAACAAGTTAAAATTAACAGTTAGAATTCGAAAGGGAGAAATACACCCAAGATACTCTTTATCAGAAAAAGGCTTACCTTTGAGCCAGAGCGTGCTATAGTACCCAGATTAGAAATTAATTCTTCTCTGGTCATACCAACTCCCGTGTCTTGGATTGTAAGAGTCCGATTTTGTTTATCTGTTGCTATGTGAATTTCCAAACTTCCATCATCGCTCGTTACAAAGTTTTCACTCACTCGCAAATACCTAAGTTTTTCAAGAGCATCACTTGCATTCGAAATCAATTCTCGAACAAAGACCTAATAACAAAAAATCTGTTAGTGATCTGAGTAGCAACAATTTTTTTCTTTTTCCTCATCATTTTTTCACAATCAAGGCACTATTTACTCAAATAAAAATATTGAATTGGAATTTTTCTTCCTATTTCTCTAAATACAATACAAATTTTCTTATTATAGCAAATTATATTCAAAATCTTCCTATTTTTCATGTAGTTTTTCCACTGAACAGAGCATCTTCGAAGGTACCAAAATATGAGTGTCCAATATCATAAGATTAGATTCAATAAAAGGTAATTTGTAGTCTACCTCTTTGTCGGAATAGAGAGATTTGGCAACAATTTCGAGTAGCATACGAGTTTCGGATTGGAATTCATGTTTAGCTCCTTCACCTGCAAATTTACAATATTCGTGACAAGGCTGATGCCAACTGATGCCAACATCGAACAGAATAATTACCTGTTGATTTTTCTGTATCTTTAATTATATTGTGGTAATCTGACTCTGGAGAACTTTGAGCTGCCGCTTGAGAAGACAGAAGTCGCGTGTTCTCAAATTGGAATACTGAAAAGAATGTCACAGTATATCAGATGAATGGAGTTTGATGATAGTATAACACCTTCCTTTATAATTGAATGAAAATTCAACTGACAATTTTAAGACTATTAAGTGCTGATGAAAACGATTGATACACTTCCAGAATTCGTCACTCAATAAATATTTTGCACATTTTGTGCATCGTTTCACAAAGCTTATACTCTTGAGTAGGCCGATGTACAAATCTTAATATCGAATAGAACGTAATCAACAAATGTCTTTAAAAAAGTATTGATGTACGAAAATCGTAAGTTCTAGTAGCATAACCTCAAACTGAAAATTCCACTGTAGCATGCATAGCTACATCAGTTTAATGACAGTCAGTATAATTGAATCGTAATCAAACCTGGAGATGTTTTGTAGTATCTTTCGACAGGAAAATTCCTACAACTGACAGTCCTAGAAAGATATTTGCTGATTTTTATAGCATGCCGAAGTCTAAACGCTGCCGCCATTTTGCTGTTTGGCTGTTTGTCTGCTCTGTGCTGTGCCTGGTGTTTCTAGTTTCTATCTCCCTGATTTCTGTGATCTCTGATGCTGCTACCGCCGTTGCCGCCAATGCCGCCATGCGGTTAACAGCCACCATTATTACCACTCTTCTTGAAATGAAGTTGATGTGAGCTTGGGAACATATCCCGCGGTGACATATAATTTTCATCAATAAAGAAGATGCGTAAAATCAACGTAAAAACACCAGGTAATCAAAACCAAATGATAAAAATAATCCCAAAGATATCGTGCTTATTATGTGATATCTGATCATATTAATTTTCAATGTTTTTTTTTTTTCAATTTTCCAAAAAGATGTTTACCCAAGCACAATCTGCCAGGTCTCACATATAGTAACGTCGTTATATGGGCATAAGCAACATAAGCGTTCAAGTTTAGTAAGGTAATGTTGAGTATTATAATAAATAACATCGGATTAGCATATAAATTTGTTTATTATCATTATTATCTGTATAATATATTTGAAACAATATCATTCTACAACATTGCATAAAAATATACAAAGACATGAAAAAATGTCTCGACTCTCATACAATAAAACATGTTCATGAATAATTTATCATCGTCATACATCGTTTTCAATTATAACCAAATTTAACTAATTAAATTCTTTTATTTTCCTTCGCGATTCAGCACCTGGCTCATACCGATATTACTTCTTTAAGTTATTTATTTTAAGAGTGATTAAGGTTTAATATTATCTCTTCATTTTTTTTTCGTGTTTTTAAGAATGATTCTCGATGAAATAAACACAACTCAGGCTCTGGTTTATCGCAGCCTTTCAGATAAAAAATCAAAAATATCTACGAAATTCATTGAAATAGTTATAGTACTCAAATCAGACATAAAATCGAGCAATGAAAAGAGAGGAATATCCTCGACCTTGATTTTTCATTTTTTATCTATATTTCTTTTCATACTTTTGTGTTAGTCCATGGGAATTAGATGATTATCAAGTAGCGACAGTTACTCCGAAATACGTTCATCACTAATACGAACATCTTAAACCTAATCGTGTAGAGCAAAAAGGATCTTATAACGGCCCGCCTACCAAATCCATGTTCCGGAAGATACGCGCTCCGTTTTTTTTTGGGAATTCTTTCAAATAATAAAACGCAAAAAAAAAAAAAAAGAAAGTCATAAAAATAAATGAAAACAAAAGACAACTTTTTGGAATGCGCTGTACTTCAGAAATGCGATAAAAATTAATATTATAAAGTATGACAAGTAATCGAATGCTGAATATCGGTAGAAAAACTAATGGAGTTGAATGAAATAGTGTTCGAATATCGGTCGAGGATCAATGTTTCATATTTTTATGGATAATTTTCTTGTGTGTTTCTGTTTTACAATACGAAACTGAATAACGGTATGCTCGTTGCGGCACATAAAAATGGATTCAAATGACAATTGTGTATATCTTGTTTTTTGTTCTCCATTGTGTGAGATCATTGGCCAAATAATATAACAATGACAAAACGCTATCTTAGAAATAATATTTAGTTCGTATTAATAGTAATAAAAATAACTATCCGAAACTATCCTTTTACCACGTGGGATATAGCCATAGTTTATATTTATATACACGTCGTGTAATTTATGATTTTCATTGTTGTTGTTGTTGTTCTTGTTCTTGTTGTTTTTTTCAGTTTCATTCACTTTTTAGATTATCATTTAACCTTATTATTTAGAGTTCATTATTACTATGTTCAATAGCAACATAAATATTAACGCAACGCCGTTTATATACAGACCTTTTCTATAGGCGATACAACATTTTATTGCTGTCTCGTGTTACTATATAATTAATACGTTGGACGACACGAGTTCGTATATTTAGCGAGACAGAGTTCTGATTCGAGATGCTAAAGATTCTTGTTAATTAGCCATCGCTTTTGAGAGCGTTTTTTTTCGCTCGAATTATCGTGTCAATTGTTTCGCGCGGTGCGTCCCACCACGAGTGCAGCTTCTGCTTGGTGAATAATCGGTGAGAATTGACAACGAACGCTTCAACGGAGGCAGGACTAACTCTATCATTAGTTTTACGACTATATCACAATCATTAAGAATAAAAATGTTGATTTGTTTTACTTTTCGTTTTTTTTTTCTTTTCTTTTCTTTTTCATCTCTTTATCTTCGTCGTTTTCGTATTTAATAACTGTTGCGAATAAGCCTCGAGAGAGCGGGACCTCGCCGCAGAAGTTAGAATCTCATTTTGGTGCTGGTAAAACGAGATTTTAACCGAGCGCGATCATTTTTATTTATTTTTCCAAATATTTTAGTCGCAATCGACTCGTTCTGTGTCGAACGACCATTGAAAAATAACCCACGAAAACAGTACTCCAAATTACAATCGCTAAACGTACGATCACGCGCGTCTTCCTCTCTTTCATCTATTATCCTCTCACACCTCGCATATTCGTTTATTTACAGTGTACAAAAAGAAAAGCGAACAAACGATGCTGCACGCGCACACCTTTTGTTTATCTTTTCTTATTTCATTATCAAAATCTCTTCGCATGGTAAATGGTAATATAATGTATGTATATCGTGGATGTATATTTGAATATATACCACATAGAGCCCTCGCGACAACTGATTGCTTATTAACGTACAGCCATCCGTCATTTTAAACAATCTGATAAGACCTATCGAAATAAGTGCACACCCACTCTGTCCGATCATCGCTTTCGGCATCGTTTTTAATATGTACTCTTCAACTGCGAATTCGCCCGGGGCTTGAGAGCTTCTTCGTATTGTTTATAACAATTTTAGAAGGAAGTTACGCCAAATTACCAACGAAAACGGAGTGTCACGAGTCGAGTCTTTGAGGCCGGGCGTTACTCCCAATCGGGCTCGAGATTAAAGACCAAAACCAAAAGCACAAAAAAAAAAAAGTAAAGAATGGAAAAACAAAACAAAAATTTTTATTGATTTTCTGTGAATGTATCGACAAATACGATCGCGATCGTTGAACAGGAATTTTCGCCGGATTAGCTTAGCTATAGTTACAAAGTGGCTCAGGTAGATTTTAAACGCTCTCGCGATTTTTGTGATTTTCTTTCTTTTCAATTTTCGTCGTTTTTTTTTTTTAACATGACGCGTTATCCGGTTTTACGAACGCAAATTATCGAAGGTTTTCAGTGGATCGTTGCGACGACGAACATAAATCACGAGACTCTATCGATTTTCTGCTCGTCTATGACTCCATAGTTTCCTGATTCATGGGCTTGTCATTTTCTTTAGTCTTGAAAATTTTCCTAGATCCGAGAGAAAATGTCTAGCTTTTCTATGTGAAATCCGTTAGGAAAAATACGTTTCCGGTGTTTGTATAGGAAAGCTTTTAGGCGAATGATGATCATTTACCGCTTGAGAGACAATGTTTTTCGCAAATTATTCAACACTTTAAGGATACCACTATGGCAGAAATGCGAAGATAAAAAAACTTTTGCATGTGAGAATAAATGCGAATTTTCTCTGAATTAAATTGACGAACAAAATGAGTAGAATTGGGCGAATGATTGTTCCAAAAAAAGAATAACACTTTAAAGGTTCGTGGGCTTTGTAAAGCAGTTCTAGTATTGAGCTGTAGCGTGAGGAGTTGAAATTTTCGGACAATCCCTTCTATCTGCCTCAAACCCTCCCTTTCGGCTGTCGTTGCACGTAATCCTCGTCCCTCGTTGTTCGCTCCTATACGCGCCTCATCCTATCCTCAGGCTCGTCTCGCCCTCACTGTGATATTGATCCTCCTGCCTTCACCCCGCATACTCCGACTGCGGAGGGCTGTTGCCACCGCGTACACGACCCAAGGCTTCATTGGTTCTTGCGAATATGCGCATCGTGGTCTTACTCACTAACCCAAAATAAAAATTCTCTTATACATCGCTGATTTTAATATTCAATCGTCAAATAAGTATCGCGAGTGTTCATTGTTAATCGTACCAATGAATTCCATCTCGATTTTATAATTTTCGGGATTTTTTTTTCCTAAACACATATACGATAGATTTTATGCCCCAATGAATAAGCAATTTATCGGTGCGAACGTGCCGATTCGAACGAATTGGTCAAGCTTGTATGCCCGGAACTAGAAAAAAACCTTAACGTCGTTAACCGCGATTGACCTATTGCCAAGTGTTCATTGAAACTATTCAGCAGTTCGATTCGATAACGAATTTCCGGTTCGGACATATGTGCGGTAATCTTCGTTTTCAAATTTCTCAGTACGGATGTGCAAGTATTGTAAGACTTTTGTTTCGTTATGTTTCATACTTTTTTTTTTATGATGCCTAAGCATCGGATATTTTGAATCAAAAGAGATGTACGTAGGAACTCAACGCATTTATTCAATATAACAGTTTTAAGTTCAACATGTATATTCTATAAGAATGCCCAGTTATTATAAAATTATAAATAATATAAATAATTAGGTGTACATATTCATATATGTGTGTATTTATATTAATATGGGTCCGTGGGATTGACTATTTCAATGATCAACAAACCGAAAAGCGTCATTTTTCGGGTTACGCGTGACAGCGATAAGGGCCGAATGGACGATTATAAACAGGGACAACGCAAACGTTCGATTATTCGTTCGTGACAGACGCAACGATCCACTGTTGACACACGCACTCGAGCACCTGCCTCTTTTACGTTGGTCCCTAATACTCATTTTTCCATAGTCTTCTGTTTTTCCGTCTCACAACAGTCCAAACCACTCGTTTGAATTTCTTCAATTTCATCATTATCTGCGTCCGTGTAATACGTAGAAAAAGAAAAATAAAATACGAAATAACTTCAATACGTGGCGATTCAACTTTTGCTTTTTTTCTTCTCTTCCATGTCCTCCTCTTCATTTTTATCCCCATTAATAATATTAATTCTATATTTTTGATTTACATAGGTTATATTGACGTCGAGAATCAGAGCACCTGTCTCCTTGATCCTCCTTTTACTACTCTTCAAAAGTTTATCGTCGATAGATTATGTTTCGTGGCCCCAATATTTTACAAGACAATAAATGTCACAATCGTCCGGTACAGAATCTCATTGAATTCCTTGTTTTGTTTGTTTGTTTTGCTTGCTTGATTTTTTATTTTTCTTAATAACTGTGACGAATGAGTTATAATATATCGCAGACAATTGGATCTCTAGGAGCCAGGAAGAAGAGCCCGTACCAATAGGATCCTCGGTGAACATTTATTTATTTTTTTTCGGCGAATGATCGGCCAATCGAGTTTTAAGCTTTGACACTCGTCTACGGATAGGCAAGAACACATTGCTTCAATGCAATGCTGTTTCCCGGTTTTTTTTTTCTCTAAAATTTTATGTTTTCATTTTTTTTCTCCACAATATTTATTTAAACGCGACAGTTTTGATTGGAAAACCGCACGACGACGATTTTTTTTTTTTTTAATTTCATTCTTCTCGTTTTTTTTTCTTTCAACTATGGAATGTATCACTATTTGGAAGATTAGCTGCTCGCAGATCCTGTTCTCAGCGACGTCGAACTGGAATCACACTATACGTTCATCTATCTTGTTTTCTTTTATTATTATTTTCTTTTTTTCCAACACGCGTAATCGCTGTCAATGGATAGGTGGGGGCGACAAGTCATTTTGTGTTTGGCATACAGGATAAGGTGAAAGTTTTTGTTTACGTGGGCATTTAGAAAATTTGTAAAAAATTATCGAATTTCGACTTTTTTGTCGTTCACGTAACGTATTTTTTTTTTCTTCTCTTTTTACGATCGACTACAGTTGCAGGAAACGCGGAATTTACAAGTGGCGGTTAGTTTACGGCCTTTCGGGCTATACGAGACGGTAAACTAGTTCGTTGTGCCGAGAGCGGGACCTGCTCTAACGCGAATTTTTAACCATTTGCGAGAATGGGATCGCGAGAGACCGAATTTCGACCATCCGGATGGATGATGTAATCCGCTCTATCGCGCTCTTCGCCGCTGATTCGCGCGCTACTCTCTCGATATATTATCGTGTTATAATAATCGTCGATTATTAAAACGCGATCAATAATTATCTATTTTTATTATCTGTCATTAACCGTTATCGCGTTATAATAATTATGCCGTAGAATTCTGTAGATAGAACAGCGACAAATCGTCCAGCAGAATTTCCTGCGTTGACTTTTCTGTCGATTTTAAAAAATCATAAAATCGTTGCAAATACTGTACTCCATAATACGTGAAGTCACAGAAAGAAAATGTTTATTTTAAATTTTTCATGGTTTTTTTCAGCGGAAGCATACTCGAATCCATTCAGTAGATAAAAACATAAAAGTTTTTCAGTCCAGATATGATATTATCGTTTGATCCATTAGTGTGAAAGTTTTACAAAACAGAAAGAAGGTTTATTTGCGATTCCGGGCCGACTGTGCGCCGAACTATCTCGAGTCTTCTAGCTTTAACTTCGAATTTTGGGTGCTGCGCTCAAAAATTCTTTCTACATTACGTACTATATATATGTATAAATATTTACAATGAAAGTTCAATTGGCTTAGGTTTCGTAGGCCTGTTAAAACGCGACGCGTGGGCTTGTCCGATATGGGCTCTTTACGCGTCCAACGTTACAGAGCTTCGGAGAGGATTCAACTGTTGGTGCGAGATTCGCCCGGTTAACTCTACACGTAGCCGAGGATCGCTTTCGAGCACGTACGGGTTTGGGCACTTTCGCTACACCCTAATATTGGCTCATTATAAACGATCCTTCGACTCTCGCCAGCTAACTCGAATGTGTTTCATAATTGACTTCATCTTAATAAGTAGATTGCGCCGTCGCGGCGTACGGTCCTACGCATACGCGTATACATATATATTAATATCGGTTGATATAACTATATATATGTATACGGAGTATTTTATGTTGTATAATCAATAATGTTAATTTCAGTGGAGGATCAAATTTTTGAGACGAAACGTCAAACACTTTTTTTTCGATGAGAAGCCATTCCGACTGTTGATTAATTATCAAAGAAACCATTGAAGAGAAAATGCATTTCGTATCCGACATGGTGGCAAACGCTTTTCTAACTTTGGTATATTTGTTCTGAAAACAGAAGGAAAGGAAGAAAACCATGTTCGTCTGCGAGCCACTCACAGGACTAAACTACTGAAGATGGAAATATGTTGTCCATCATATTTTTTTTTTTTTTTTTAAGAAAATTCCTCGCTTTATAAAATTAGTCCTATGAATTTTTCTGCTATCCCTAACAATTCCGTTAATAATAATCAAATCATTGGAAGGGCATCGGATCAAAAAACCTTGATTGAACTTGTGAACTAAAGCTTCGATCGAGGCCTGAGATTTCCATTATTCATTAGACAAACTGTCATATATTTATATGTGTGTATGTACATATGTATTTAAATACACTAGACTCGAAATAATTATTACGGTATTACCTTAAACGCACGAAAGCCGTGAGTGAACGGCAACGGAGCGAATAACGCTTGATTTTTATCCTCGTTAACACTCCAGGGACGATCGATCTTCCACGCATTCTCATACATCCTTGCCGAGGGGGAAGGGGGAAAGCTACGGAAGGGATCGCGAGAAGGAAGTTTAAAGTCTCGAATCGTAAAAATGCTTCAACTAATTCATAAGTAACTTGGTGTCATATTGTATGAATCTTCATTTACAATAGTGGGGAGGATTATCTCCGTTGCGAAGGATCAAGCGTGGAAGATCGACGATACGGTTTTGGAGTGCTCGTCGAAGTAACACCGACAGGTTCAACGTCGACGTGAGCACTCGAAGCGCAGAGAGTGAGGAAGCCAAGTACCCCCCCGTAGTCCCTAAATAATAATCGAAATGAGGAACATATTTCGAGAAAACTCGACTGCACTTTCGTTCTCTGGAAACGGAATTGGAATAAAACAAATATTTTCAAGGAAAATGAAAAATCGAAAGGAGCTTACGTCCTGTTTTTCAATGTACAGTTCCTTTTTCATTTCCTTGCTAGGCAGGCTTGCACTTATTTCTTCCTTGCTCTCTGCGATTTCATTAAAAGGTAGAAAATTTGACTAAATTGTGTGATTATCTAGGAGAATTAGCACTTCCCGGAGAGACCGGTCGACACGAAAATGTGCCACCGAGAATTTCTGTCGAGTTTCAATGACTAACGACATTCCCACGATATCAATGAATCCCGAGAAACGATGATTTTTCTCGTTCATAACTGATTCTACTCTGTTACTGTTGTTACGCCATTGAGCTGTTCGAACCAGAGAAACATAAAAGTACAATCTCGTGGTACGATTTCATTGTGATCGACCGTCTAACTTAAATATCCGATGCTGGAAGAGCCTTCGATAACGTATGCTCTCTATATGTACGTGTGGATTGCGTTTATTCGTTGAACGCAAAGAGAGAAGGAATAAGATAGAGAGAGAGAGAAACAGAGAGCATACTTTAGAGAGCGGAAATCGGAGCAAGATTCAGCAACTCTTGGCGATGACCGTTCAATGAAAAACATTTACGGGGGTCAACATAATGTGCGCGAATTTCACAGCCTTATAGAATGTCGAGATTAAAACCGGCCGTCGATTCCAACGAATTCAATAATTCTTGGGGATTGAAATTCGATGTGTCACCAGCGGGAAGATTCTCTAGTAGATCCAGACTGAATTCCGCAGCTGTTCCTACCGAGGGATCTGGCGCTGACGAAGGCGGCTGACTGTGTTGCTGTTGGGCTTGTTGCTGTTGTTGCGGCATATTACGAACTCCTGGACTTCCTCCGCCGTATTGTTGATGCGGATGTAACGGCGATCCTGCGAATGATATTAAATTTTGAATTTCATGAACTGAACCACCTCCGCTGAGGTCCGAGCATTCTTCACGATAGATAAAACAATGCGATCGTACTTGCGGGGTGGAGAAACCAAAAATTGCATTATTTTTACGAGTGATACAAAAACCTTTTTTTTTACAAATATTTATTCTCGAAGCGTTAGAGATTGGACTGGAATATTTAGAATTGAAAATTTTCAATATTTTTCTTCCCTTAGCAAGAATCCTCATACATTTGACATAAAAGAAACAAAAAATTCCGCATTTTCCTTCGACATTTGATATTTTTTTTTTTCTGTACTTGACATGAAAGAAAAAAAAATGTAAAATCCTGAATTTTTACTTTTACGAGTTGTTTCATTCAACATTGAATTCATGATCGTGTACACCATCCGGAATATTTGTTTGAACAGAAGAGAAGACAAACTCACCAGTCCCCGTGTTAGTAACGGAGTTTACAGAGGACGATTGGGACATTTGCATCTGCATAGACATCTGATTGTTGCCCTGTTGCATTGCAAGTGTTTGTTGCTGATGTTGCTGGGACAGTAATTGCTGCATCTGAGAACTGTTGGCCATTCCTGAACCAGCCATGCCACCGCTCTGCGACCGAATCAACTGCTGATGTTGCATTTGAGCTGCACTCATTTGCATTCCTCCAGCTCCACCCATGACGAAGCCACCTTTTCAACATAAATTATTATTCGTAGCCTTTTTCCTGGTGAGTTATTTCGTTAAGTTTACAGTTTAAAAAAAAAAATCACTAAATTTTGAAACAGTGTTTGATGACTTTTACTTGATACGAGTAACATAAAACACCACTTTTAATGCCTCAATCAGGCATTACTATCAAAAAGATAAAAACCGAGTAGTTCTGAAAAGGAGTTTGCTATAGTCGAATAGGAAAATAAAAACTCCTGTTATTTCACAAGTGCCATGAACATACAACGATGTATTTCACAATGTTTGTATCGCAACCGAGAACGGATAAAAAACGTTAAATCTGTTTATATATTCCGTTTGGTAGGGTTTTGTAGGCGATAAAGAGGAAAGCTTTTGAGGAGGCTGGCGAGAGTAAATCGAATGAGTGAATGGAAACTCACCTTGATGACTCTGCTGATTGAATGGTTGTCGCATTTGAGCTTGAAAGCCCTGCTGCTGATGCATCAGTAGATGTCGCCACTCTTGTTGAGCGCCACGTCCGGCTATACTGTTGGCCAGTGTATCCGGTGGGCCGACGTTTACATTGGGCGGCCGTTGGTTGTTGGTCCTTGGATATCCCAGTCTCTGATGCATCTGGTGCATGCCGCCAATCGCGCCCATGCTAGGGCCTGTGCGTGCACACGTTACGTTGACACCGACGTACATATTACCACCGGCTGCGTGTAACGCTTGTTGCTGCTGTTGCTGTGCCATTTGGGGCCTCATCATTGGACCTGTGAAGGAATTCAAACAGGGCGTTATGAGGGAGAAGAAAAAATGGCTAATCCGAGCGCTGGGTTTATGGTACGAAGGTATAAAATGAGAATGAAAAAGAGAACCGAAAAGGTTGCATGTATTGCACGTTGCTCGTGCGAGCAGGAGCCTTTTTCACGCGGAGATACTTCGCGAAGATAGTAGGAAAAACGCGGATAGAAAAGTTCTCGCGTATTGCTCTTTAAATAGGCAACGAAGGGAGTAATTTTAGAGCCCATAGAACTCTCTCATCCCGGCTTTTCGAACGAGACCATGAAAGAATCGATAAGCCGACGTATTCTCATTACTTTGAGTGCCTCTCAGTTCTGGCCAAGCGCCAATGTACATGAAAGTGACAGGGGGGTTTGAATATGTGTATTTCGTCGAGCGCCAGATAAAATGCAGGCGAATCGAGCCATGTCGCATTGCCTTTTCACCAACAAATTCAGACTAAAATCCAAATGACCGGGGTTTAAATAAAAACTCGATAATGTCAATCGCCTTATCGAATTTCATCATATTTTATATTCGATGGGGAGATGCAATAATGAGACTTACCTGAGGGTGGCATCGGTTGTTGGGCAACACGACGCATAGGACCGGCGTTTGGAAACCTCGCTTGTTGACCCATTCCTATGCCGGCGTGCATCATCTGCGCTTGCGCAGCAGCTTTGTATTCCGGTGGCGGTGGTCTTACACCACCCATTCCTCCGGCCATGTGCTGCTGTTGCTGCATCACCTGCAACAATACAAAAATAACATTCCATCTTTGAATGAACCCTTCAAATGCAATAAATCCACAATTTTTCACTTTACTACACGCAGTCGCAAAGGAATAAGCTGGGAATGCCCGTTCAATTCTGCCAGGTCCGCGCACTCGCTGCTATTCAACACATCAAATAATAATTCTTCTCAGACTGTGCAATTTACTGAGGCGAGAAGTTTGAAGTTTGCAGTTGAACCGGCCAACTTCGGACCTCGACTACGAGGACCGAGTCTAACGATCTGGATTATCAGTCAAAAGACATCTTGTGAAGTTTAAAAAGCCACTCAACTCAGCTAATATCGCTAACTTCGTTTTCAACTAAGCCCTGAATAATGAACTGAACGAATTCTCTAAAATCTCTGCAACCTTTTGCGATTCAATTAGACTTCGTTTATCAGCTTCGGAGTTTTCAACTACGCCTCGGTTTTCAGCAAGAACTTCGATGGAATGAAAAATGATTTTAAACTCGTTATCGATAACTTAAATTCCCCAATTTTCGCACCTTTTATCAAAAAACTAGAGACTTACTCCGAGAGACGAAAAATAGGGTTTTCGACAACTGACTTTAGAAAATCATACTCATTCACGAATATTCGGCTGATGCAAGAATCGAATATACTCAAACTACTTCTGCGTATGTGTTCATTGGAGCTGAAGTATATGCACGTAACAGTAGGTCACGATGTTCGTTCCCGCTGTAGCATTTCGGTTTTTCTCATTCGTGTTTCATTGACTTTTATATTCTCTCCGTAGCTAAAAATTCTTTCGCTACGATCATTATCCGCATGCGCGGAGAGAGGATTTTTTTCTCCACTTTGTTTTGTACGAATAAAGCCTCATCGACGCCGAATTGGTAGGAGGATCGGGAGAAAAAAAACGTTTATGAAAGGTTTGCCACATGGTTACACTCTTACTTTATGTGTGTGTGTGTGTGTGTGTATGTGTGTGTTGCTTGGAGCATTACACAATTGGAGATATCGCTAGCGTTTCAACTTCCTGGTGTTACGCTTGAGACTAAGAGGAGACAACAAAAATCAGCGCAACAGGCTTATACGAGAGCTCGACGACGAAGATAGTGAGAGCACGATCGTGCCGCCGCTAGCCAGAGTTAAATTATTTTAACTGTGCTGTTCATAGCTGTGCTCGGACAGCAGAGAGAACTGTAAAAATGTTATGCCGCTGGCCTGTCACCGCATCATTTCAGGATCCTTTTTTTCTCCTTCTCTTTCTCCCTCGTTTTGCTCTCCCCCCACTCTCAATGCCCTCTCTCTTTCTCTCTTTGTTACTTCATGCCTCGGATTCTCGCAACTATTACAACTCTCCAGCCGTTACACTCAGGCATGTGCAACCCGTGATTAGGCGAGCGGCGCTCTCATCCGACCAGAGAGCCATCGAGCATACGTACACTGGCCTTCCCTCCAGCCCGTGCCCGTTTCGAGAACAGCAGGAAACGGTTCTTCGAAATTCTCATATATGCCGCAATTTCACGGATATATCGAGCCTACTGAGAGATCGAGGCAATTGATTCTCCCGAGAATATTATTCGACCTCGTTGAAAATACGCTTTCGTCTAGTACATGCACGTATACAGAGTATACGGCCACGCAATGGAATATCGGAGATGTCTCTTCGCGAGAATTACTAGTGAGCTCAACGCGCAGTCAGTGGCCTCGATCGCAATTATATCGAGACTCCATTTTTTCCGCTCCTCTTTATCAATCCTCCGTTTCCACTGTGAAGCAACTGTCTGAGAAACTATTTACAGATCTTTTGGCGAAGCCTACGCACTATTTTTGTCACGCGAACATTCACGAGCTGACGGAAGTTTGTGCGACGCCATTCGAAGATGATTATCGTATACGTCAGTTATCTTTCGCGCTGCATGCACCGAGAGCAACGCAAGCAAAAATGCCAACGCGAATCCGTTAATGGAAAATTCGAGGTTTTCTCGTGTTATAAAAAGAGAGCGTGGAACTATGAGCCAAATTTCGTAATTCACTTTTGATACTCTACGACAAAATTTCATGCTCTATGCGACTCATTCATGATTTTAAAAAAGTCGTTTAATCGCCTCAAAATATTTGGTTAACTCCGGAAAAACAAAAACAAAAAAGAATGGATGATCGTGAATAGGAAATAAGGATTGAAGAAAACGGAATCGAAGGATGGGACGTTGCCACTGTTGGTAAATTGAACCGATAGATATCCCCCGTTCGTAACTTTTGCCGAAGGAAGTTGACACAGTGAGGTCGGAAAGCCGACAAAAAGTTTCTACGCATTGTTCGGGATCGGAACAATGATTCTTTGGAGTTCAGAGCTCGTCGTCTTCCACGCTGCGAAGGTTTTTCTTCTTCCAGCGGGTCTTTCGAACCAAACGCGGGCTATTGCGGGCTCGTCCTTTCTTTATTCTCCTTCTTCCACTTTTTTTTATCGTATAAAGGAATGAAAATTGCATTGCAGAAATGAAATGAGAGTAAAAGTGGAGGAGACCTGTTGCATCGGGGAGAAAATAAGTGTTTTGTCGAGTGCGGGACAACAATTTGAAAAAATGTCAAGGCGATGCTTATAAATTAAAGCTATACAATAAAATTCCGCAGCTACTCAATTTTTCATTTTTTCCTTGAAATATCTGAGAAACTAAAGCTTTCGCTAGATCGTTCGATACAATTTGGGAAATCCAATTCGACAGAATTCATAAAAAGTCAAGCGAATTAAATTTTTCCAAAAACAACGTAATCTCGACCAAAAATTCCTACAACAACTCTTCCTCGGGTATTACAAGAAATTTCATTTTTTTTAATAACCGCGCGATTCTCGCGAGCGAATCGTGGAGAATTTTTTTCGCATGTATTGAGATCTTCGTAGAAGGCATATATCGAAGATTGTAAATTAGAAAATTTGGCACAAGTGTTTGTGGCGGTTGTGCAGAAACGCTTATAATTTCCATTTCGAAATTTATCAATTTTAAACTCAACTTCGGGCTTGAACCTCCAATAATTGAATTCGTTGCAAGTGTCTCGATGAAAAATAATGAAAATTCAATAGCATACGAAGGCTGAGTCCTCCGTCCATCAAGCAAGATTTACTGACCTGTTGTGCCCGCATTATCTGCTGTTGTTGAAGAAGCTTCGCGTGCTGATGTTGATCAACTTGACCAGGTGGAACCTGCTGTGGATGACCACGGCCACCGGCCCCGGCATTGCCAGGTTGAGGCACACCGCCACCGGCGGCTGAGGCAGCTCGTCTTATGTTTTGTTGTGTAAAGTTGATGGTCTGGGACTGGGACACAGAGCAATAGGTATCGGTTTGTTGGCCGCTCGGTCCCGTTTGATTTTGGGCTTGTTGTTGATTGAAGTACATGCCCTGTTGAGCCGCGACTGATACGCCGGGTTTGAGGTCACCCGTTAGCTGCATATGCTGACCCGCTGACACCTGTAATAGCAGAGTTAAATATGGACGTTAGAGGCGTAGGCATGATGGATGAGAGTACGGGAGAGCGGAGTGATTGACTCTGCAGAAAAGACCGCCCGCTGTCTTCCTGATAATCAATATCGACGTCATTGAACAGCGAGAGGCACAAGCGCCGTCATATGCGAAACAAGATATTCGTAATGAAAAAGGAATATGATTATGACTGGATTTCGCGTCGAGAAGACTGAGGAGAGAGTACGGCTTAATCGTCAGATCGGAGAGCTGCCTTCCGGAGTTAGTACGAGAACTGAATTCTACGGGCTTTAATTTTCCAAACGAATTCTACGCGAGCAGAGATGGCCCTTTGCAGTTAACGTGTACAGCGGCAGTCCCGGATGGACCCTCGCAACCCGCCACGGCTTATCTCTGACTCTGGGAAGCCTGGGGTAATATATATGACCGGTCTGGTAGGTACGTGCACGAGAGACATACCCCGGGGCAGTTAATGTCGAGGAACATAGTCCGATTAAATAGAGTCATGAGGGACAAAAGTTTGATGATTTCTACGTAGTGTATAATGGAGTGTCGGAAAGCATGCTTTCTCCTATATGGTGAGCATCAATAATGCAATCTCAATCAAACCGTCTTCATCAAAGCTCAGCGTGCTTGACTTACGACGCGAATAATTCAATGCTGCGTACAGCACGTGAGATATTGCACGTGTGCCTCGCCATCCGGTATGGTTCAGAGGGTATGACAAAGGGAGCGAAGGTTATCAGAGCTCGGAGAAGCAACGCGCGCGCCACATCCATACGTGAGTACCCGATAGAACTCGCTCCTCTCCTGTGTATATACGCCTTGGCTATTTACCGTACGTAAGGGACCCAAGGACAACGTGCAATCGCGAACGTGGAGCCCAACTATATCACAGCACACTGGCTCGTACGCTGTTTCACCGCTGAAGGAAACGGCCGGATAGTCAGGCTTCAAACATGGCGCAGGAATAGTATTAACCGCGTCGCAGTGGTAGTAGCCGCCAGTACAGTGCATACTCCTGCACAATCCCTTGCAAGCTCACGCCCCGTGACGTTACACAGACGTTCGTGTGCGCTGTACTAGCTGTCGGTCGCTCTCACATAATTAGCCTAAATCACATCGCGACGGTAGCAAATCCCAGGGGGGACGCTCGCCCCGATGCGACATCTGCATGTAGCACGTATCTTGTTAATTTCCGCGGCTTCGGATAAACAGAGGGTTGGCGTGACGAGAGTCTTTCGCTTCCTATACGGATCGGATAATCATTGAAAAATTACCAATTTTCTTTTATAGAGCTTGAAACATTTCGAGTCGTTTCTCACTTTCAACGCAGCACAAAATGTACAGTCTGGAAATCGTTATGTGCAGTACAGTTCAAACGATTGTTCACGAACTTTACGAGTTCAATTATCAAAGGTTTTTTACTACAGAACAATTCCAAGGAAATTGATCGCGGTGCACAAATAATGGAAGCGTTGGCGCGCACGATCACGTATCTTCGCACATTTGATGGTCCGATATGGCTAATAGAGGTATACGAAGTGACGGCGTAAGCACGATCAGAAGCCTAGCAAATTGTGAATCCAGCATCATTATTAACATAAAATAGGCATGCGGCGCTCGGAGAGTCGGGAAGGCTCGTCGGGGCGAGGGGTTTGTGGAGAGTATAGAGAACGGTCGGACACGCGCGAGGAGCTCAACGCATACGTTTCCTCGTTTGGTTCATGTGCGCGATATGAACAAATTCGAAGCGCTCGCTCTCGCTCGGCCTGCAAAATACCGTCATCATCCACGCCTGCTATACATGCGGCGATTGCATTGTGGCTAATATCACGATGCTGCGCAATCGCTAATCATAGCACACTCGGTGCATGTAGCCCGCTTCGTTTCCCGCGCGGCTGTCTCTGTGGACACCGAGCTTCGCGCGATGTTCCGCGTGCACTTCGCTACACCTGAAACTCTGTGTGTTTTTTTTTCTGATTTACGATATTTCTGAAAAACTACCCAAAATTTAGTGGAAGAAAACAATGACTTTTGAACAGCTCGTTGACTTGCGACGAGCTTTCAAAACTTTATTGTACATAAATAAATGAAATGAAAATTAGAAAAGTTGGAGTCGAGGTGAGAGCCTGGCTCGCTTCGCACCCGTCAAACGAACCTCTCATCCTTCGATGCAGAAGGATTTCCGACTCCAACGCTAAACGTACGTTCGTACACACTCGGTAGTGTTACTTCCTCAGAAAATGTGCTACATGTGAGCCTGCCGAAGGAGATCGCGTCTCGGAGAAGGGGGAGGGAGAGGCGGCAAAAACGTAAATGTGGAATGGCCACACCGCCGATTCTCTCGGAGTGCATTCAGGGTGAAAGAAGTTAAGTATGGAAAATATATATACATGTACGCGCAGTGGCCAACGGAGAGGAGAGCGAGAACGAGTACTGCGAGTCGAGGACGTTGCGGAGGCGCAAGTTGCGCGAGACTCTCAGGCCGCTGACCTCCGCCCCCACCCTACTCTCGTGTGCTCGGGTATATCGAGAGGGAGATTCCTCTCTCCCTCTCTCTTGCACTCTCCTGAAACAAGTGTTCACGCGCGCGCGCCTGCAATCCTCGCTTATAGTTTACGCTGCTTCTGCTACTTCGTCGAAGATATCTCAAGTCTCTCCTCTCTCTTGCTCTCTAATGAAAGGAGCTCCGAATGCACACTTGATTCCCTATTATCCGTTTCAAGATTTGATCCCATTTGTTAGTCTCTTAATTTCAAGGGAGCAGCACATTGAGACGGTGGGACTCTCGAGACAAACCGCGACTGTGTTGCTACCCCTATATAGATATTCTCGGGATAATCGGAAGGTGTTTATTGAACAATGCGAGTGATGAGGGCGCGAGGTTTGACCAAGCGCTGAGTCGTCCCGTTTCCATGCGCATGCCTCAGCTGTTACGATCAAGCCGAAAGTTAGAAAGCTTGCCACAAATCTTGTTCGGGTCTTTGTTCCCCACTCTGTCCCAATACAGAATCCCGAAATCAACACTTTTGCCTCAATGCCATTGTGAGAGTTGAGTTTTAGAGTGTAAAAATGAAAAATTTATTCGACGGACCAAGAAACTTGAAGCCGAATCCATCGCACGTACAGCCTCATAGCTTCGTGGTAGAAAAGCAAATTTTTTTCCCATACCATCCGGAGTTCATGGATGCTCGTTACCAGGCTCGAGCGATTTTGTGCACCTGACGCGTAAACGAATTCCCACGAACGACGATAATCAGGATAAGATAAACGAGAAAGCGATCGAGATATAAAGCAAGAGCGAGAAATACGATGCAAGATGAAAGCAGTTCTCGGTTTCCGTGTAAGACAACCTTCTGCGCGTATCCTAACACGAAACGAGGAGCAAAGTTAAACGAAGAGACAAGTCCACGAGAGAAGTGTACTTCGCCGAATGTATATAGTCGCGTGCGCACGTACGCCAGCAGGAAGCACAGCCTCTGAGCAAGAAAGAGAGAAAGGAGATGCTGAGAGAAAACGCGTTTAAAACCGCGCGACGCCCTTTTTGTAACATCGTATAACTGACGCGCGCGCTTGTGCACTCCCAGCAGAGCAGCCCACAGGTAGATACGCGAGAGAGCTACGTGGCATAATTGCTCACGGCTCATATACGGCGAGTTTCCTATCTCATAATTTTCACGTCCTTTCTCTTCTTTAAATGAATTTTTAAAACGCATATTATTCACAATAAAGAGAGAATGTTCTTTTTGGAAGAACGAGGGAAGCCACATTTTGTTGAAAAACAAACGAATGTGCTGGATTTAAAAGGAGCGCACGCAATTCGAGCGCAGTCGAGTGAAATCTCGGAGCTATTCGAGAGAAATTGAGTAGTAAAGCCAACGCTTTGATCAGACACGACTCGAATGATGTCGCGCACACAGCGAGAGAATCGCATATGCATACCATTACTGAAACGTCAGATAAATTAGACAGAAGCATAAAATTTCATCAGCATGCACTGTCATTCGAGTGAGCGAGGTACGAAACTCTTTTGCATAACCCTGGGCGGAGGACGAATGATGGAAAGAAAGCTTCATGGCTGTTTGTAGATGATGCCTCGTGCAAGCAGCATGTACAACGTGCGAATAGTGCATTCATGATGTTATTCGTGTTTATATGAGTGTATGCGGGGGGATGTATGTGTGCGTGCGAAGGAGAGCAGCAGGCCGAAGGATTTACGGTTGACAGGCGTCATGTTCTCAGAGGGGTGGCGCACACATTGGCTTTCCGGTCGATATTACGTGTTCACGCTAGCGCATTCTCGCGCTTACTCTCTCGTTTGCTATATTAAAGTCCTCACCGTTAATACACAGACGTATGAATACATGTACGAAAATATATAACCGTGCAATGGTGGCCTGATATTGCTGCAAACGTTGGACAGATGCGTATCGTGTAACTCGATGATTAGCAAGCCTGACAAACCGGCGAACGGCCAGCACTCGCTCGCTCGCTCACTCTCACCGTCGAAGGGGCACACGCACACGCGCTCACCGATGATAAATTTCCCTCTGCTTCTACAGACCAAATGTATACAAACTCGAGGCGAAAGTTCGTGGCTTATGCGTGTGTGAGTAGAGTCACTCCGATCGTTGCCTTTGACCGGCGGACAACGCGTGTCACCAGTCAAGATCGATCGGTCACTCAACATTCTCCGTGGGCTCTATTGTACCTTTAGTTTATACCAAAAATTTCAAAAAATCGATCGCTTTGAACCGTTCACACTTATTGAAACCAACGACAAAGCATTATTCTTTGCGTTTCCCTTATTACGTTTCATCAACGTGAACAAACTTCTGTCATCTGCGATAAATTTCTTCAGGATCATACTTTTCTACGTTCTTTGGATAAAATTTTCAATTGTCCCTGCCATCTCGCTCGTGCATCGTCCTCCCCTGTTGCCATCTCACTGACTTCATGGAATAACTGGCACGGAAACGATATTTGTTTTCCAACGTTTTAGGTCTTCACATCGTTAAGAAATAATCGTAAAGCTGACGCTATCGACCTCCTGCATAAAGGTTTTTTTAAGGGAGTTGTACGGATGGTCAAACACACTGAGGCAACCTTTTGCCCGTGCATAAAAGATTTAACGATACGTGTACTTGAGCGTAATTTAAACAAAAGGAGTAAAACAACCGTGAGAGTGAAACACGCGATCGAAGGGTCTTACACCGATGAACGATCTTGGGTAAGGACGTTTCGATAACGCGGACGCGAATATGACTCAAAGGGCGGAGGGTTGAAATTAATTCGTTCGATATGGCATGCTGGACGATCGGTTTTGTTGAATTATATCTTAATACGTAATGAGAGCGTTCTTCCGAAAATATACACGATAACGATGAACCAAAATAACCGAAAGACCGTGGGATTCTGGGAACGGAAGAATCCCTTTTGACACGAATGTCAGCGTATTTTTATTTGTATACGATACCGTCATCGACAGATGGACGAGAAACTATTATACGAACTCTTCGTCCTCTCGTAACTGTCGTTCGCCGATATTCCATTACGCGCGCTCGAAACAGTCCGTATTTTTCGCTCCCACCCCCCCACATGTCCTCCTATCTCGCAGTGTTTCTGTATGTCGAGCAACACCATTAAAAGCTTTGACTCGATTGTAACTCCGGATCTCAATCCCGTTTCTTTCATCCCCATCCACATATCCAATTGGTCTCTTATCCCTTTTTATTTCACGACTCGTCATGCCCCCTCGGCGAGTAATGTATTTATACGAGGGTAGGATGCCGCCTGCTCAATAGTGACGATCAATAAACTATAGTTGACTGGACATTTGACGTGAGTTTCTTTGTGTCTTCGGAAATCTCACTAGAGCGATAGGCACATTGAAAGAAACAACTCGAAACGGAGAGGCGGGTATACATAAAACGCGATCTCCGCGGCGACGTGATTTCTCGATGATTTTCGTAAGAGGAACGGTGATTCGCGCGCGGGGGTACGTCGATGCCGGACGATTTTATCGATCCGTTATTTTGGGCGGAGGAAAAGTATACCGAGCTTATTTAGTTTATTAAAACCAGACCAACACGGTAGAAATAATTAAATTGCGCCGAACGCAAATGAACACAATTTTTCTCGATTTTTCCTCGACGGCACCATGCAGTATTGAAATGAATATTTGCTATTCGTGCGAACGAAAATAGCCCGAGAAAAGAACGTTTTCAGAAAATTTGACCGATCATTGCTTTTGCGAACTTTATCAGTAGATCATAAAAGCTACGAAGAACAATTAGTGATTTTATTGGAAGATATTTCAATAGAAATTTTTCATCAGTTTTGGAAGAATGCTTTCGAAGCAGTGGAAAGCAGCCCGCCGCACAAAGGCGCGAATAGGGGGTGCGAATGGAAAAAGCATTCGCGCGATCTTCGCAAAAATCCATTTTCGTTCACGTAGGCCCGGCCCGGTTGACTCGGGAAATAGTTGCGTTAGTACGTGTAACACGAACGCGTGAATGCACGCGAGAAGACGTATGGTGGAGAATCGTTGGACGTATAGGCGCGCACAATCAGCTCTGCTTCGGTCTCACTTCGGCCCACGCAAATCCGCGCACAAAGTGTATGTACGCAGAGTGTGCTAACAGAGAGAAATAACGAGTGAGAGGAACAGATATATGGACAGGGGTTGAAGGGAGGTTGAGTGAGGCAACGTGAGAGCGACGAAGAGTGGTTGCTCTGCCGCTGCTGTTGGCTGCGGCTCTCCGATATCGATTTCCGATAGCGGCATTTAGTGCTCTGTATATTCTGTCTGCTCCTATGCATATACGTGTCTGATACGCGCGGGCAACTCTACGTATATCCATGAGCATTCGTATATATACGCCTATATTCGGGATATTGGAAGTGACTGAGCAGTGCTATTGGCCTCGTCGCAACAGGACTGTACTGCAAATTGCAGTCAAGCGAGCGTATAGGTGCTTGACAAACCATGCAGTAACTGTACAAGATGTCCGCGAAGCAGGCCAGCGTGCGAATTGTTTTCATACCGTTCCCTCGCCTCTGACGCCCTTCGAAATATTTGCCAACTCAACTAGTCCAAGGAACGATGTAAAAAGTTTTTTTTTTGAAAATATTATAAGGTGCGGCACCAAATATCAAGTGGGGAACTCGATCCTCGCTATTGGTGATCGCTGCAGGTACGATGATTATTTGGAATAAGGATTGCATTGGTCAAGGGAAGCTGAGATACTTTCGATGATGCTGAACTTTGCAACGCTGGAGTCCAACGAAATTATATAAAAAAGCTCAACAATAATTCCAGTAATTCTCCAATTTGGCTGAATTTGCGTTTCGTAATTTTCCAACCTGCAACGATGCTTCGTGAAACGATAAATTGGTGAATTACAAATTTCGTTGGACTCCAACGTTGCAAACTGCAGCGTCGTATACTTCCGAAATGTATCGTGATTTGGGAAGTTTAACTGTTATGCTTCGCGCAGAGAGAGAACGAAAGATTGGTCGAAAATTGGTAACAGGTCGCTTTTATGTTGCGAGTACATTTTTTACAACGAAGATTCCGATGAGGAGCTGAGAATAGCGATAGTGCTTTCTCCCCAAAATTGACGTTGGAGTCACACTGAGAAAGTTAAGAAAAATGTTTCTGTTTTATCGAAAGCCCGAACGAACTTTAGTCTCCGCAACATCTCGAAACATCCTCAGGCTTCGTGAAGAGAAGCCTTCGAGAAGAGAAGGAGAACGAGTGAGAGTGTATGAAGAAATACCTCCGGTCGTAATTAGCCGACACAATAGTCGAGGCGCCAGTAAACTCTCTCATTAATCAAATGCGACTTCGAGAACCGCCCACCCCGCCTCTTCTAACTCGCTCTCTCGCTCTCGCTCCTTTTCGAGAATCCCTGAGGCTACAAGAGGAAAAGATGCACCGGTTTCGCGAGCCTCACTGCAGAATCGAGAAAGGGATAGTCTCAACTTCATCCTGAAACAGTATTCGTGGTCTGCGCGTTCGCCTTGCGTATTAATTACTCGGCTTGGGGTATGTTTGGCGCTGCGGCTTTTGTTTGCGCTCTCTGTACGGAGCTTCGTGAGAGGCACCGGTGGATGACACTCGGGCCAAACAGAGAGGTTGACATTATTTTCCGGCAAGGCTCGGAGCAAGGGATCGTCAAGAAAGAGTCGCATCGGTGTGGTGCACTCTTCAGGATTCGTATCATAACGACGACCCTTAGTTTGCTTCCAAGACGAGGGTGCACCTTTCTACTCATCTTGGTCAGCAACAGCATGCAGTAATAAAAAGCAGAAGCTTCGAATGAGCCTGAATGAGAGAAGGAAAAAAGGCGAGGCGCACCCCTCGTGCGCGCCTCGGGAATCTCATGATTATGAATGCCGGACCATCGACCCGGTGCGGAGCCCTTCCTAGCTTCTCCTCCTTCACTTCTTTCTCACCACCTTCACACTACCACTGCCGACTTTGTGTACGCTTCGCGTTCGCCCACACTGTCACGCGACACGGACGTGCAAACTTGCCCCAGTTTCGTAGCCTGCAGAGAGCCTGGGGAAGAGTCAAAAAACTATGCGAATGAAGAGAAGACGAGAATCGACAAACAATGAACTGGCGCTGCTGCTCTTGGTGCCCCGCGGAGGTGCTTTTTTCTATAATTTAAACAATCGTCAAACGTGTGGAAAATTATTTATAACCTGAGCGTTTCGACCTACTGGGATGCCTCTTAGCTTTGCGATCCGTAATAAGCATACCATGATCGACGATGTTGACACTTCACTCCGCATTATCGCTCATTTTTTAATCGAGTAAAATCGAGTTACCTGCCGATAAAACCAACGAGGAATTTCGTTCGGACGATTGTGGTTGATTCTCCGGCGGTATTCGTAAATTTGTTTATTCGCGCCGTTGATTCACCATTGCGCTAATTCGACATACGGATTTCTATAATAGAGTTCGATCGCGCAATGTGCAGTCTCCGTATGAGAAGGGATTGCGTTGATGCAGATGAGAGAGTGAGACGAACAACGAGAGGGGGGGAGAGGGAGATAGAGAGCCGGTCGAGCGGGAGCAACTCTCAGTTGGGAGTTCGCGCGGGAGGTAATCGATGCTCGGCACCAATTAGTAAAACCACCACCACCACCACCACCACCCTCTACGACAAACGGTTCATCGAACAATGCACGCGCCGTCTGTACACGGTGCTTGCCAGAACCCTCGGCATCGATCAGTTCTACAACTGTCTCACTCTTTCTGCTCTCTATTCCCTCCTACTCGCATCCAATTTTCGAACAATATCTCCATATCGCATATTCCTGATTGTTACAAGAATTTACGAAAATCGCGAGACACAACGAAATATCGCATCAATCAATGACCCACAATCGGTGTCGAGAATTATTCCAAAGCCGTCGTCATCCGATTCATCATCCGCAGTGTTCTATATGAAACCCCATGGTGTATAGTGGAAAGGGACGTAAACTCAAAGTCGTATCGCTTCATAGAGAAAAGTTTTCCGCTCCTTCCTCCCCGTCCTCCTGCTGGTCAATGGTACTCCTAAGGGAGTCGAGAGTTGGTGGATATCGACCGAGAGCCTAGCGAGAGAGAGGGAGGGAGGGCGAGAACACGAGAGAAGGCACGAAGGGAAGAAGAGAGATGGATGCGGTAGATGGATAGCGCGATTTAATCTTACCCGTGGGTGCGGCGGGAGAGGGAACGTACAGTCGGAAATCTAAGGGAGTAGAAAGAGCGAATGACTTAGGGGGAGGAGGGAGGGGAGAGGCCCGTACCGCTCGGTGCAAAAGGGAATTGCTCGGTAAAATTGTTATCGGCAGAGAGGCTGGTGCAACATCCAGAGTAAATAGTGCACCTCTCTTTTCCCTCTGCGCCCGATCGCTGGCCTGTTCCTTCTCTTTCACTCATTGCAACGACCTGCTCGCATCACGTATAGAGCAGCACTGCTTTTTTTGACTTTGAATCGACGCAGTCTAGCCAACGCGTTTCTGTAATCTGCACAACGGGATGGATAACGGATAACATCGAGCGAAAGAGCGTTGATTAATGAAATGCGCAAAAATTTCCATCGCACCTGGCCAACGCGGAGGGACATTTATTCCATATTGAAACGAATATACCCGGCGGATAATGCATTGCTCGTGGCTTGGTAAACCGTGAGAGTTTTATCCATAACGAAATTTGGAATAAATTCTTGCGAGAGGAAACGAGAATAGTACAAAAGTAAATGATTTTATAGTTTAACGTGCTCCCATGCGGAAAATCCATACATCCTCGGACATAACTGAATTTTCATGTATGAAATATTTGAATTATCCCAGCGTCGATTATATTGACACGGTCATACTCGACGAAGGATTAAATAAAATCATGTGATTCTGGATCGAGTGGTGAAACGAAAATCTCAGGCAGATTGTACGCGAGCTTTTGCGACAACTTCAAGCCCGTGGCGGGAAAAATCGTTTACCAGCATGAGATATGGGTTACATTTTCCGAGTGGATTTTTCGCTGTTCTTTATGCGCGTGGAAAATGAGAGAAAAAGCGTGAGAAAACGAGCGCGAGATAAAGACAGGAAAAGGCACAGAGAAAAGCTCTTCCGCGAATACGTATAACGATCGGGTATGTACCCGTTAAAGTCACGAGGCTTCTTCGCGTAGGCGTGTCCTGATGGGCGCGCTCGAAAGTTCAACTCCAGAAAGAGAGACAGAGATAAAGGGAGCTCTATGGGCGAGGGAATGTTAATTAATTAACGCTCTGCCGCGGCATTGATCACGGACGACTGTACGTTACTTTATAAGCACAGCGCGGTGTGTCTCTCACTGATGCTTCTGCAGCTTGCAGAGATCTGTCTGAGAGAGAGAGAGAGAGAGGAAGAGACGGAGAGACAGACGAAGTCAGAGACAAGGAGACAAAAGGAAGAGCGAGAGAGATGCAACCCTTCGCTTCGGCCTCACCAAGAGCGAATCACTGCCGCACGCGCGAACGAAATTACTCTTTCATTCTCTCTCTCTCTCTCTCTCTCTCTCTCTCTCTCTCTCTCTTTGCCGCTCAACACAAAATCTTTACCGAGACTCGTCTGACTATGAAGCGACGTACCGACCGTTACCACTGTCTACCCCGAAGCTAAATAGCGTCGTTGCAGTCTTAATACCGCATCGGGTTCGTTTGGCGTTCCTCAGTTTGAACCACAGGCGTTGCCAAGCGCGCTCACGAGAGTAAGTCTTTTCTCTATACTCATCTTCCTCCGCGTAACATTATTATTTTTCCGACGGTGCGCAGCACACAAAACTGATAAAGTATAAACCCAGCAGCGGAGATTGCGAAGACTTTCGAGTGAAAGATGCGCGTTTATGTGTATTGTACATTGACACACGCGCACGCACATACAAACACGCCCATAAACGGACCTGTGTACGTATGCATGGGAAGCATTAGTAGAATATATTCCTAGAAGGGAGATGAGACGATGGGAACGAAGTATTACAAGAAGCTATAGTTATAAACGCTCCCTCTCCAACCGAGCAACGAACAGAAGGAGAGAGAGAGGGAGAAAAAGAGGGAGATTGGCAAACGGGGAGAATGCGGAAGTTCGATGGCTCTTCTCGCGCCTCCGGGGTCGCCGGGTTCTCGACGCCATTGCCCAGCACCAGAGAGCGAGATACCACAGAGGGATATGTTATTCTCTGGTACGTGTATAGATATATATATATATATATACGTGTACCGCACCATGACACGGAGCTATCGCGCCGCGAGTAAACTAATGGAGTTTATGGGTCGCTTTTAGTCAGTGATGCTTGCGCTCGTCTTCTCAACCGAGATGAGAATCGAGAGTGGGTCCTGCTGACGGAACATACCTCTGCCGATACTCCACGACGCTGGCCATCCTATTATACCTACTGTGCAGGAGAAACACCCATGCTGTAACTAATGTTCGGAGAACGAAAGAGAGAAATCCTATTAACAGCTGAAAACTAAATGCGGCATTACGTTTATTTATGAACGTGATCTTACGGCCCCTCAGAGATTTTCCACCGTATCGAATTTATGGTTTTTTCCAATAACTCATCCGGTGAAAATCACATTTTTTTATACGACATAAAAAATGTAGGTCATGCCTTGAATCTTGAGCCGTTAAATAAGTTCGATCTGAGCAGTCCTATCTGAACAATCGTTTTTTCCCTGGATTTATGTCAGAGACCTCAGCAAGAAGATTCTCCAGGTTCTGGACGTGGGCATAAAGCTTCTGGCAATTTTAGCCACGCGCGAAGGCACTTTGATCGAGCCTACCAGCAGCAGCAGCAGCAGCAGCAGCACACCTACACACCGTCTCTGGCTCCAAGCTTTTTACCCCGCCGTTCTCTTCAGTCACACGACGATTCACCCCTCATCGGCGATGCGGAGGCGACGTGCGAGAAAGAAGAGAAGAGAGAAAGCTATTCTCGACGTCAGGGCGATGCTTAGCGGCAGAGCTTTGACGCACACGAGACCGCAAAAGCTTCCTACGCCGACAGACACCCACATAGCGCCCCGCACATGGCTCTACACACGGATGAGTATTCAAGGAGAGCGCGTTCTGTGAAGCTCCATCTCATCTACCGATGGAACGCTCTCTTACGGCACCGGAATACGACAGAGTAGGCGCCCGTGAGCGCACCCCTCTAGAGATCTCATCATCGCACCGCCACGAGAATCACGAGGAAGAGAGAGACAGAGCGAGGATGAGAGGGGCGAGAACTTGAGCGAGCAGGATAGAGAAAGGATCGCGCGCAACCCCCTTCAGGAAAGTCAATACCTCCCGCCATGATCGCACCTTTTCAAATATCTATACCGACAGCTCCACCTTTACACTCTTCGCACTGCAGAATCTTTTTTTTCTTTCTAACATACACGCATTGCACATCGCACACATTTCCTGTTTCGAGTTCTGCTTCATTGAGGCGTTGCTTCGGCGGAAGTTTCATTAAATTATCTTCAGGCTACGCTAGTTTTGGGGTTAGAAACTTCATGCGACATGGAAATAGAGGAGAGTGGACCGGATGAATGTAAAAGCAGTGGTGTCAGGGGCACGAAGTTGCGTTAAATCGAGTTGGCGCGTAAACGAATCTGGTCCAGTGCGAATGAGTTCTACTTCGAAGCTATTTCTCACAATGAAAATGCTGGTCTTGATGTAAATCGAGCGACGTTGTACTTTAGGAAGAAAAGGAGTATATGGAAAGGTGCCTTGAAAAGAGCAGAAAAAAGGAGGAACTGCGACGAGTGAGCTCGCTTGGATAACGCCATCATCATCGTCGTCGTTGTCCCGGTTATCGGGATACTCGAGGTGAATTTCTATTGGTGCTGGCTTCCCTTCTCATACATCGGCTAAAATTTCCCAGCCAGTTCCGTTGCTGACCGAATTCCCTTCCTTCTACAGCTCACTCGCATGCTTCCGCTTTTCTTTTTTCCCGGCCGTTTCGCGATTTTTTCTCATCTTCAAGCGTGCGCCGCAAGAGCTTCGGAGAGGAAGACAGCGAAGCCAAGGACTTTTCTATGACGAGGGTGAGAACGCTGGGCGAGAAGGATGCTCGAGATACGCCCGTTTGCCGTGGGTATCGTGTCACGTTGCATTAGCAAAGCGTTGAGGTGCCCTACGCGTCCTCTGGGTTTTCTCCATTCCCGTTTCCTCTTCCACTCTTCTCATACACAGCGATAACCTATCTCTGTGCTCCTCTAACCATCACGGCGACAACCTCTGCTCTCGATCTTCGTCACTCATCTTTACCCCCCACCCTCTCTCTCCTCCCCTCTCAATCCTTTTTTGCCATGTTCTCTGCGCAAGAATATGGAACGCCACGGAGAGAGCTCCGTGTATAAGCCCATTTCGCGTTGGACGCGCGGACTCGATGGTCCCAAAGGAATCGAATGATCGACCTTAACGCAGGACATCTCGCTCTCTTTCGTTTTTCCTCATATTTGTTTTTGTTTGTTTACGTTTTTTTTTTCTTTTCCTATGACGAATGTTCACGGATTTATGATATTTTAACACGGAAGCGACGTTAACGAATCGCCAATTTATTTTGAATTATAACCGATAAAATCTAGCATGAAAAATGTGCGTGTATATACCGGCGAAGATAAATGGTCGCTTTTTAATGAGCATTCCATATTACATATTGAATTTACGGCTCGTACGATTCGTAAAATCCGGTAAAAATACACTAGTCTGTATATATTTTCATCATTTGCAGGCTGGATATGAAGCGAGGGATTGGCACAGAGAAAGCAATATCGTCTATCATGAACCTAAATGTTTGTAACTGGAGAACATTTAGCTGTGTAACGAACATGCGAAACGCATAATGCACATTCAACGTTGTTATATATGAATATGCGTTTGAACGTTTGAAGGCAAATCGCGAGAATTAATACGGCGATTTACGATTATACGAAAATAGTACAACCGAGTTGAATTGTTTGCGCAAAGCGTGGTGGGTATGTATGGCACCTCAACCAGGTAGATGCATCGCGTTGTATATCAGTGCGAAGCATCGACCTATCAGCTCCGACATATACCTTGTCTATGAATCAGAAATCGCGTTTGAATAATCCCACTAGTATGTTCGTATTTGTGGTGGATGAATGCTCCCGCACTCTCAGCGAATACTCTCTCGGTTACAATCGTAACTGCTCGTACTACCGATGCTTGTGCGTGATCAGAATTTCAATTTCCAGCAGAATCGAAAAATTATATACACATATAGAGAGTGAATTTAATCTGACGAAGTGAATGGGCTACACGCTCGAAACCAATGTACACATCGAGAGTGCGCGTATGTGTGCGCATGCCTCAATTGATGAAACATTGTGGACATAACACTGGATTGGAGTTGTTTATTTTTTCTTTTATTTTTTCTTTTTCAAAGAAAAATTACGATTGTGAGAGATGCGGCGGTATCTCTCATTGGTAGATATTATCGGACGTTAAGCCTGAAAAATAAACGTTTCCAGGACAGGGCACGTCCGTAACCTAATTCGCTGCTACATTTTATCCGACGCGCCGCGATTTGCATAAGGCATACGCGAAGAACAAAAGACTCTGGGCGCTCTTCTTTTTCTCTCTTGTTGAATATACACATGATATAAGGTGGGTCCCTCCAGAACTGTGACTCCACGGCCTCGTGACACATAGCCCGTGGTCATGTGTTACTATTCTGGTACGTGTGCGTCACGGTACTGGCACAAAAAAGAGCATACTGTAGTATTGGCACATGAAAGTAGTCGTGAATCTATTGAAACTGCGATCGTATCTCTCGGAAGATGATTCGAATCCTGCGAAGGGGCTATTTTTTTTTTCATTTTTCATTACTTCCGAAGGTGTTTCAATGTTTCGTCATGAGAATTATTCGCACGTGGAAAAACGCAGCTTCGTGTAGCGCCTCGTTGCCGGGAGGCAGGAGAAAAATAATCAATGACAATGCAACGTGCAACTTCGCGATGCAGCGATGCGTTATTAGCAACGCAGAAATGTGCATAATCGTACACTGTAAGGAAAACTGGAGGAGGAGACTCTACGCTCTCGCTCTTGGTTCTCTGCACTTCCGTCTGGGTACACCATAACAAGAGATCAACGAACCGAAACCTGCCGCTCGCTGCGAGTTGCAAGAAAAAGCGGAGGACCGCGCGCACGCGGCAACAAAATCATAGCGCCTCGGGCGAGTAAAGAAGTGTTAAATAATTGATAGCGAGCAACGCGTTTACGGAGATGAATCGTGGAACGCTATCATTCTTTCAGGATAACTTCCAATTCGAGAGCGCTCGTGAGTCTCCATTCACCGATACTCGCGCAGAACGATAAGCAACGAAGTTACGAGTACGTTTCTCCGAGGATCCTGCGTGTGTAAAATATCCCTACCAGAACGGAAGGAGACTCCCAACCACTTCCGGTTCCTGACAGCAAGTTTCGTATGCGTGAACGACTCGTATTATCTCTGCTCAATAAACACACTCGTGACGTCGAAGTAGGAACAAATGACAACGCGTCATTGGCATAGCTGCGAAAAAGTAGGCGCGCGCCTCCCTCTTGCGATTCACTTGAAACGCGTCTTCAGCCCGTCAGCCTGCTTCGTTAAACGTCGCACTCTTTCGATCACCGCTTTTCGAACGTATTTCTGTAAAAATTTCATAACCTTTCAAGAGAAACCTGATAATAAAACGTACCGAAGCAATCGTCCGGTCTGAACGATCGATTCGAACGTTAGATGCGTGCAGTCCTTGTAAACTGGTCGTTAACGACGAGGGTATAGTAACGAAGGGACGTCGGGCCCCGCGACATACCGAAGAGTGTACAGTTTTATGCAATGTCAGTGTCTGAGGGAGTGCAGCACCGCAGACAAGGGAGAAACAAGAGAGGATGGGAGAATAGGCAAGGGGGAAAAGCGTGCGAGGAGACAAAGCGAAGTAAATGGAGAACGAAAAAGGATAAAGGGACGTACTGCGACGCCCGTATAGCGGGGGGAAATAGCGAGTAAGTACAACCGAGACAGAGACTGCCGCGCGGAGGAGTACAGCGCGAGGTAGGGAAAAAGCACTGGTGTACGCGCGCTTGGATATATATTCTCTCTTGCTCTCTCGCATCGACGAACTCGGGGAATGTGCGGAGACGTTGCACATAACGCCAACGAATGCTGCAATGCGGCGATGTCAGCGTTTTAATTGAAAACGTTACCAACATTCTTATATATATTTATACGGACGTATATCTAAATGCTTTGCCTTCGCTGTACCACACGGTGTGCTTCGTCGTGCCTATACATGTGAGTCCACCAGGACGTCGGCTGTGCCCGCCTCAGTATCATCAGCAACGAGACAGTCGTGTGTCTTTTTAAATCGTCGATTACGACTCAGAGCGATGAAGACCGATCGATGCTCAAAGGTGAGACAGAATTTGAGACATTTTTTCGTTCGTAGCCCAATGAAATTTGCCCAAAATTACGAGACACAGTGAATCTTCGCGGTGTGGAGTTTCGACGAGTAAGTTTTATTCACGCGCAAGCGTGTGTATGGACAGATATTAAATTACTGGCTCTGCCGGCTGGCGAAAATGAATGTAAAAATCACTTGGAAACAGGAGAGCTCGAGCTGCGTCTTTCGCTTTTTGGATATCTCGGTAAACGAGGCGCGTTTACGAGCGGATGTATTAGAGCATGTAGTAGTTGAAGCAAAGGGCCACGGTCTGGGCGCCTACTCGTCGTTGTGAAAAGTACATGTATATATAGAGGTTTGAATAAAGACGCGAAACCTGAAACTCAGGGCATGCATAAAAGAGACCTCCAGGCGCAAGAGAAAGAAGGAAATTACGCGACCAGGAGCCAAAGAGAAAGCGAGAGAGAGATGCATTGTTTACAGTAATGAAGGCGTAAATAAGTGATGAACAGGAGAGCCGAGTCTCGCCTCCACCGCCACCGCCAACGCCGCGCCACGATCGATCTCAGTAGACCATGCCAGAAGGGCGGTACGCTTTCCACGCGCACCGGATAAGACACGATAGACACTGGTCTTTCGCCGCCCCGAGGACGAGACAGCCCGTTCAACATCATCGAACCGCTCCGTCCCCCTTTTTTTGACCCTCCGAACAATCTAAACTGCGTGAACGTTTCCCCGCGTATATACGAATGAAATGGGGGAACGTTTACATTCTGTCGCTTCATTTCCTTTTCCATTTTCGCGATTTTATACCCCCGCAACGAATCCGCATATCTTCCAAGCACTGAACACGAGAGTGCGTGTGTCGAGAACCATGCGGGAGCACTCACTTTCTTCCGAGGGCACCTTTCATGACGCGTTTTCATAAACGTTGCGCCAGAAATCGATCGCCGGTAGGGAGCGACGGAGTATATGAACAAATTTCCAGTTGAGAGACAAGGAATTTTTCGGTAAAAGATTCAAGTTTTATTTTTAATGCGCAATTTCATGAGGAACAATATTGTTTTGCTACAATTAAGGTGTCTGCAAGCACGAGGAAGCTCGTTTCGTGGAGTTTTTTCATTTTCCAATCGCTTCGAAGAAAGGAAAAAAATATCGATGGGCAAAAGTTCCAAAACATCAACAGAAATCCGGCATCCTACCAGACTCTAGACAGAAGCCAAATATGCCTTAAATGACCGATCCGAAGCTTTGTAGGGATTTAATCCATCCTCCTCAACTTCCTTAATCTCCGCGATGCAAAGACTTAATATTCTCTCGTTATTCCGACCTGACAAATCCTTCGATGCGTGCCTATGATCAGATACGCCATTTTCCGATTTTACTCTCGATCCAAAGACGGTCACCGAGCAGTCTAAGAACCGATGACGATATTTTCGGATTGATTTTTTGCAGCTTACGCTCAAGAGCTTCAATTATAAAATGGAGTCACGTATAAGAGCCCGGGAGAAGGAGACATGAAAAAACTTCAGTTTTTGGACACCTTCGTTGATGTTACAAACGCGTGAATAACAAAATCGTGTATAGCAGAAATGTCCGCCTCTTCCGCCCCGACGAAAGAGCACTATGCAATTATTCCGAGAATTATATGTGTACTTTGCCCCCGCAAAATAAGCAAACGAACAGGAGACCTCGTACCACCACAATATAATTGAGTACGCAGATTTAATACTTAGGTATACTCGTTTTAGTGAGAAGGATGAATATCCACGAGTTCGTTACGTCGACGCAACTTCAGCGACTGTTTGACGTCGTTACTGTGAGCATAGACGGTGAGTAGAGCTCATAGATATGTTACAAACACGAAGTGACGATGCAACTGGAGCTCTTTTAGGTGATGGACGATCCAACGAAGCTGCTTCATGTGCGAGAGTAACGCGTAAAGAAGATTAACATAAACGAGAGCTCGCGGAAGCTTACATCATTCTTAACAACGCAGCAGAACGAGGAAGGAGGAAAAAACATTAGCGATATCAACGAGAGCATCTTGGCGCTCACCACTGAACGGCACACTCTTAATTATCATTGTCAACAGTGTAATCGTAGGTGTTGGATTAGCCGTTTTAATCATCAACATATAACGCCGTGTTACAGTGCATTAGATGCTCTTGCCTGCGGACGAATAACTCCAAGAGCTGCGAGACTCTATGTACGCTGTCAACTTACTTATGACTTCCATTTCTCTGCATCTATCCCGCTCTCTAACGAAGCACAAAATTTCTTGCTCTACTGCGTCATCGACGATAAATAATGCAAAGAGCGAAACAGAATGTGAGGACGAAATTACCGACTTTCGTACCGCGAAATAGACACTTTCGTGGTAGTTGAAAGATATTCAAGGGTTGGGATCCTCGGAGTCGTTACGATTTTACGTTGAATTGCGGATTTTTACTGAATTCTGTTGCAATGAAGCGTAGCTGAATATTTGCTTGAGATATTCTGCTTCACTTGCTCACGAAGTTTGGAGCAAGAGCTTGACAAAACATCGCAGTAAATCTCGAATTGTCTCGCAAGTACGAGCCCCCACTTTCAGGCACTTTTTTCCAGCCTCTCACTCTCGCGTTTGTTTTTCTTTTAGTTCCGTCTATGTGTTCTGGTACGCGTACGCACCTCTCATTTTTCACGAGCTGCATATATACTCCCGTGGTGCAAAGCTAGTTCACCCGTATATATTTAAGCTGCAATGCCCGAGAGCGTTTTGCCAAGCCCTCGTCGTCGTGTCCGTCTCGTTCTTTCGCCTCCCGATAAGGACGCAAGTAGCGAGGACTGGAGTATTATGTTACGTTTGTGAAGGTAATCGAGATGCTACGTAATTCTCTACAACGTTGCTCCCAAGAAAAGGAGAGTCTTTTGCTACCTGCGTTCGTTTGAGACTTCTAAGAGTCTCGGGATGGCCAAGGGCGCACAATAAAGACGAAATGTGTCTTTGTTTCGACACACGGGGAAAATGAACAAAGTGAGAGCAAGTAGAAGAAAAAAGAGAGTGAACTATCCGTCTCATGGCGCTGAAAAAAAAAAAAACTGCTAACCCGAAAGGCTTCGTCAGAGCTCAGTCTTTTACGCGTATGACTGGAATCCCCGATTCGTAATTGGACCGGAAATGGCTATCGCACGAGCCCGCGACGCGTCGTCCGAAGCAACGAAGTTTTTAAATGTCTTTTACTCGCGAGTGCATACAAACACGTTGCGCAATCGAAGACACAAATAGTAAACAAGTCCTCCCATATTTTATTGCTACGATGCCTCGAGTCTTGCTAGTAGTAGAAAAACTGCCGGCATCGTGCCTTTTTTCAAATCTTACCAGTTTGATGAAGAAGAAAAAAACGAAACACGTTCAGCATCGAAATTCATGAGCGACTCGTTATAGAGCCATTTTCTATTTTGCTGTGCTGGTCTCTCTTTTCTCCACTGACTCCACTCTTCTTATAATCTCTACATGACGTACGGTTACTAAAAAGCATGAGTGTTTATACGTACATGTATAGCATATAATACAATCTGGAGGCCTCACGGTTCATATGCCTGTTCTTATACACGAACGACTTCCGGTGACCTGAAATTTTTTTATCTCATAGTCTTATCCACACGTAGACTGATCGCGCAACGAACAAGGGACACGAAACGTCGTTGTACGAAGCTTTGAATCTGGTAAGCGGTCGCCAAGATTTCCACTAAAATAGGGCTTTAAATATTCGTTGTCGCATACACACACGCACACCAAACGATTCGAATTCTTTATTGGCTGAAAATTCGTCTGACTGTCCCGCGTCGAAAAAAGCCCTGAATAATTCAATATCGAGAACGTCCAAATGCTGTATATCTCGTTAAGCATCAAAAATCACAAAATAAAAATTATTCCTGAGTCGTTTGTGTGTATGCATGGGACCGAGTCGGCAATTCAACGTGAAACGAGACTTTGAAAAATGGTCTGATCTTCTCTACCGGAAAGGGAAGTTTCCCAGCACGAAAGTATTTCATAAATTTTCGTCATATTTAATTATCCGGAAAAAAGTATCGAGAAATATTCTCGCTCGATATGGTTTTGGGACGAAAATGATTCAATCACGAAAAGGAAAGATGCGCTTTCCCCCCGAAACTCAGATGAGGGAACCACAAATGATGAGATATTGCTTCGCCGTCGGAGGAACCGCGAGAAAAAGAATTCCCACACCGCCGTCGGGGCGATACATCGCGAGCAATCGGTGCGAGGCAGAAACCGTGCTGAATACACGTTCGGAGCACATCTGTGTCACATGCACACGTACGACGTAAGCGAGCATCGAGGATACCTGTGGATATAAAAAACGAGCGTGCGTGTGTGATGTAGAAAATGTAGGCAAAGTGGCGTGGGCTGTTTCAACGCATTTACAACTCTCTCGATTATAATGCAAGCGTTATTTAAGGCTTCTCGGTTAGCATGCAACGAGGGAGATACCAGCAGTGGATCAGCATCAAGTCTGTTTTCGTTGGAAAAGATGCGCGCGCGAGAGTACTGCGGCATGGTGCGAGCGCAGGACACGGACGAAGAGTCATTTCGCGGGAGCAGCTCGCGAGATGTGATAGCATATGCTCGCGAGCTCGTACGCCGGAAAACGAATGAAGTATATGCCTGTAGATACATGAACGTTGATGCACTGCATGGGTGTGTACGTATAGTTTGTATGCCCGCATATATGGACATAGCAGAGAACGAATGTTGCTGATGTCGCTGGAACGTTGCAGCGCGCGCTCTTTTCGACGCTATAAACTGCCTTAACGTTAAATATCTCCGAAGAGTATCGCGCGCTTGACTCCCTCTGCTCACGAAAGAATGGCATGCACGCGAGAGCCCGAGCATTGGACGAAAGTTCCGCTCAAGTGATCGTATTCTAGAAATACGATTGTCCAATTCGCCTCATTCGTATGTCATCAGGCATGCACGAATATCTGTGTGAGAACATCGCGAGCCGGCAGACAGTCTCAAAAACTCTAAATCTACATATCGGGATAGCCTGAAAGGTTACTGAACGTCTAATTATTCAAAGCTACGATAAGCAGGCCGCGAAAACCTTCTCGTTTGTTTTTTTTCTGGGAATGATGAAAGAAAAAAGCATCGGTCGAAAGTTAGATTATAACCTCAAATGAAAAATGTTGAACGAAATTCTATGGCTATGTCGAAGCTAAATGTTTCAAAAGCACGCGAAGTATTTAAGGTAGCAGAGAACCATCGCTGTTTACGAGTGCCGTTAATGCGATAAATATTGAGTTGATTGAGCACAGAATGTTGGAGAAATACATGTAATTGAGTCGACTCTAATTGATATGCCAGAGTTCCTTTGATTATTTCAGCAACGTTAAATATTCTCCTAAATGGTTCAAGCCAAGTGACTGAAATCGAAGTAAACCGGAAAGGAGCTTAAAACGACGGAATTAAATAAAATGTCGAACCAACGTTGTTGATCACAGCTTCATTACATGGGATCACATTGAAGTAACGTCACGTAAAACCTGCTGCTGTGAATGGATCGAAATAAATAATCGTGCTGGTAAGACGATAGATCTCATTAAGATTCATTAAAGACGACATTTTCAAGTACGCAGCAAACAATTTTTCGACGCGCACACGCGCTATTATACTCCGGAACTGTATAGCTCCGAAGTATCTTGGTTATGCGATGCTATGAGATTCAGCAAAACGATTATTTGCAAATGTAAAGCATGCGAGTTTCTCGTACAAATATATGTAGGAGGGTGCGCGAGGAGAGACGAGAGATGAGAGAGGCGAGAGAACTTCGTGGAACGAACGTGACGGAAGAAATATCCGCAGTGAAGAGTTCTGCCTCGCAACCCGCAAATACGTATTTGTGAGCGTCTATATAAGTTGTGCACACGCACCGATCCCTGTATATGCTACGAATATCAGCGTGTACGAGTGTACGAATACACATGCGAGATTCCTGCGAAGGTTCTCCGCATCTCATACGAGCGACGAGAAGCGTTAGTCCCTGAAAGAGAAATAAGGCGCTCTCGAGGAGAGCCATAATATGACTAATATAATATCGAAGTGTGGTGTGTTATAGCTCGCCTTGACGAACGCTTGCACATTGCGGGAGATGAAGAGGAGGGCGGGAGGGGGGGGGGGGGGCGCGAGAAAAGAAAAGAGTAAGACACGACGCAGTTCGAGAATAACTATTTTCGAATATATGCGTGCTCTGTTTATCCGACTCGATCAAGTACGTATAGTTATGAGTTCCAGAAGGTACGAATTGATAGTTCCACGAAGAAGATTGAAAGAAATTTAAGTTAGCAGAGTATACGGAGCTAATATAAGAACTTCGCGTGCGGCACATACAAACGTTTATGTGTTTGTGTGACCGCGTATGTAGGACATATTATTACAACGCGGAATTTAGTTCCGAAGTGAAAAGCCTCTGATCGACTCGACTCTTGAAGTTAAAATAAAAAGTTCTTCCTTTCGTCGAGCTAAAACGGGCGGAAAAAGGAATTCTATAAGAGCGTCAATTCAGTTCGGACAAACGGAAAAATCGCCGTCGCCAAATGGACGGGATGCACGAATTTTTTTTCGTCGCTCTTTCATCTGCGGATCAGGGGAGAAAAACACTTTTGCTGAATAACCGAAATATGGGAGGATTGAACTTTTTTTATTTCAAAGTGGAAAATTAAATTTGCAGAAGAGATTTTATGACGATGCGCGCGACGAATCGAAAAAATAATGCAACGAATATTATTTCTGGTGCATTCTCCAACAACCGTAAACTTCAATACCATTGAAAGACAAAATTGAGCCCAATATCTTTCGATTCTGAAAATTTCTGCAAAAGTTTTAAAAGAAAAAAGTCCCTTGTCCGCAAATCTACAATAAAATCATTATTCGTACGCATAGACATGCGCATCAGAGACATACAAAGGTGTAAGAGTATCACTCCAATTCGTAATTGGAGCTGTGCATTGATGGTACATGACTTTCTCGTTGCTTTCACGATCACTGCTTCCATCTAGAGCCGGATCTTCTCGTAGCGAGGAAAAAAGTGCTTGCTTAAATGGAAAATCGCGTATGAGCGCATCGGGCTCGTTGATGCGTGTTTGAAAATGTTATTATTCCCAACTGATGGGCTCGAATATTAAAAGCATAAGTTGAAAAAGTAGCGAGTCAGTTTTCATTCGGGCCTATGAACGATTATCGCGGAGTCAGGTGTCAACTGAGAGTGCAGCAAGAAAAAAGAGTGATTCGAATCGAGGGAGTTTAATCGCTCGGTAGGACAATGTTGAAAATGAAACAATGATAGAGCAAATCGTGAACGTTGCAACGCGTCTGTTATATCGAAGGCTCGAACAGCTTGAACGACGAACACCTGTGCAGTTGGAGAAAAGACAATTGTGAGCGTGAGTGCACCCGCGACCGCTATTCTCTCCCTCTGTTTCTGTTTCTATGTTTCTCTTTCGAGAGGGGGAAGAAAGAGAACAGTAAAGCGACGCGGCGGGATGTCACGGTCGAGCTAAAATTAGCGAGACGACCGGATTGGCGGAGAACCCAACTCGCCTCGTATCGGCAGCATCGAGGATTATATACGCAGCGGCACACGTTCAACAATTAGACGATGAAGATCGAATAAATCGACGTAATTAATCATTGCGTTGCATGGAGATAAGACCACGATGATAAAAGAGTGTTATAATTTCATCTATAATCACTCCTTTTCTCAGACCCTAGAAGTTTTTCATATATTGTACGAACGGCTTTTCATATATTGTAACTGAGAACTCGCGATAACGAATCGTACTTCGATAGCTCCTCATTCACTGCTCGCCTTCCCTAACACATCGAATTAAACATTTTTCAATTACGCTCCAGAACATAAATTAATTAAAATTGGAGTCAAAGTGAGTGCGATGAGTCCAAATTTAACGAAGTTTGCAAAATCTAGTTTTCATATTATCGCCTACCAAATTTCACTTCAATCAATTAAAGATTATGGTAGAGCAAGAATTTCCCTTTAATTATAATATGCTGAAAGAATGATTCTCGCATGCGATAAATCAATAAAATTTGGCTCAATTTTTTTTCGGTAACGTATATAATCAATTTAGTTCTACGTGTCGAGCGTACGCGCTAGCTGCTGAGCGGGGGTATATTACCAGTTACAATCCAGACGGGGATTACAATAAGATGTCTAAAATATTCAGATATTTTCATGCCAATTATATGCGCGGTCTTTTCGTTCTCGCTTTCTCTCTCTCACACACACACGCTCTTTTTCATTCGCGACAGAGACGATGTGGGTTACAAACTATAGAGTCATGGATATCGATTTCATGCACGTTATATACGTTAGCATTATGGAATGTGCCTTAACACATAATGCCATCGTGGCTACGAGACGGACGAACGGCGTATGGACAAACGGACGGATATATGCAAGACGTACGAATGAACGCACACACCGACAAGCGCAGAGTACGTTCCCGTCTCGTTTGCTCGTCTTCAAGCATTTATGTACATGTTCGCGCGAGAAACCGTTCACGTTACGAGAGAAACGGCGGAGCCTGCATTCGAGATCAAGTGTTTTGACGGTTGAGTTACGACCTTTCGTTCGACAGGAAAGTCGCCAGTGAGCAGCGCATATGCAAACGGCAAAGCGTGCGTGATCCCGATCGGACGCCGTGCTAGATTCTCGAGACGCAGTGTATGGATATGGTATTTCGCGGCTCTCGTCGACGTGTGCACGGAGCAAGCAGCGATATAGCTTTCACAATTTTTAACCCTTTGCGTACACGCTTTAGCGAGAAAAACAAGAAAATTTTGGTGGAAAATATAATTCATAATATAAGTCATAATAATTCAGTTAAAAAACGACGAAAGGGGAATTTGGATCAGATTTGGGAGCGCGACTGTTTTGAAGATTTTTTTCAGGGACTCCAATGCGATCTTCTCGAAAACAGAATTTCTTATAATGTGCATTGGATCATGGGCATTTTTAGATGCACGTGTAACAAATCTACTTGGGAGTTTGTAGATTATCATTCGTATAACGTAACGATCTTATATAGATCGTATTTTGGAGACTGAGAAGAAATCCTTGCCTCGATTATCGTTAGAACGATAAGAGAGAACATGAGAATTCGAAAATACTTTTTTCTTTCTTGTACAAATCTGAATGGTATTAGGGCAGAGGGAGAATGGCTGAATTCTATTTCGTTGGATGATAATTTGAATATTCCATCGATTAAGGCTCGTGTGGCCTGCTTTACATATGTCAGTCTCGGGGTTAAAAAAACGAACAAGAGCAGCAAAACCATGACTGCTGCTTCCTTCGACAGATCTCGTGCATTTCTTCAAGAATGTGTATTTCGTTTCTTCTCCATAGAGAATCTTCGAGATTTTCTGGCTGGATGTACAGCCGACGGATATCGTATCGTATATCTATCATAGCAAGGGCAGGGCGTTTTTTCAATTGATGAGACTACTTTTCGTAAGACTTGAAAACATTTTGAAATTCTAATTTTTCATGAATATTTGAAGGGTTTACAAAAGACTTTTCAAAGATGCCGAAAAAGTATTTTCATTCCTGAAAGTTTTCGAGTTCCATTCCTCGTTACGGATGGTTTGGCGAAACGCAAGTTTATTATACCTCAACGTCCAGGTCCGGACGTGTGACAATAATAATTCCAGGAATATTCGAAGAGTCGGGTCAGCCGTTTTCATTAAATTCCTGCGGAATGTCGACGATAAGAATGTTAATATCACCGGGTTAAGGATACTCGCGCCCTGTGCGGAGCGTAATTCGATTAGCATTTTCGTTTTCTTCCTCAAAACGTATTCCACACGTCGAGGACTCTATTAACGGAAACGAATTTTAATGAAAAGAAAAAAACAGGAAAAAACTCGACCTTTGAACGGTCAGAGAGTGAAAGCGCGCAAGACAGAGGGAATCAACGATGCAAAGGTTCGGTCTTCATCGTCATCGTCGTCACCGGAGACTTCCTGTACAAAAGGAGCGGTCGCGCACGAGGAGGGCTAGGGCGCGGAAGTTAATTTACATAAAATCGTAAATACAAAGAGCTGTCCGTTCGTCGTTGGGTAATCAGAGGACATTTGCATCTGAGAACGACCCGCCTGGTCGTTCCTACTGCCGCATATACATTTCGATAGATATATACGCATATCTGTGCCCAGATACATCCGCGTAGAATTACAAATGCTTTTATGTATATGTACTAATTCAGAACAGGATTTGGTCATACGTGTTACAGGGTCACAGTGATACAGCTCAAGTTGTATGGGAACTAAGCATATGAGGTTAAAAACCAGCCAAAAAGTCGGTAGTAGAAGTTAAACGAAATCGAAAAGTTGCTCTTGAGTGTGTGCACGTATTCGAAAGAGCAGGAGGCGATATAATCTTGTGGTCGAAAAGCCGTTTTCGTGAGCCAGCGAACAGTTCGGGCACTTCCTGTCTGCGCGGCGATAAAGACGCGCCGTGAAATATCTACTATTATCCAGAGGGTTTGAGGTCGTAGCACTTTTGCCGAAGTCAAGCATAAACTTAGTTTTCATCTCAGACGAATTGGCAAACAGAATTTTAAAAAATGTTGATGATTTGAGGCACCTCCGGAACGAATGATGCGAAGGGCATAACGCGCCCCGAGGAGAAATAGCAATAATGATATGAAAAAAGTGGAATAATCGAAACGGAGGTGTGCGACGAGAGAGTAAGAAGGAAAAAAGTTGGAAGGAAGAACGGAGACTATCGTGTGTGCGACTCGAAAAGAGATTGAGCGTTGGGTTCTCGCACGCGCATTGAAATGCAAATGAGCTCGCGCGCGGTGATTTACGAGGGCCGGAGACACGTACGCGGTACGCGCTAGTCCCAGCGCGCGTTCTCCATCTCGTGAGGTTCGGAAGGGCGCGCGAGCGGCCGCGTTTTACGAACGCCGAAGAGAACGCGCGGCGAGCCCGACAGCGGGAGCGCGATACGATCTGTTGGCGCTCGGAAACACCGCTCGACTGCAATGCACTCCGAGTCAGCGACGAGAAGGGATTCGTCGGGTTGAACGTTCGATTTTCTTGTTCGCTAACTGCGCGACGCGGCGACGAATGCGTCTCATCTCGATAGAGCGTGCCGTCAGTCGTTTCGGGAAAACAATTTACGACGGATAAATGCGACGCGTCGCGCGGCTTCGAATGCTCAAGTTTCTCGTACCTTTCGATGCATTTAATTCTTCTATGCACCACGAATATTTGATGCGACTATGCCCGGAGAACGTACAGTGAAAAAAACTCCAAGGATCGAGTTTTAATTCAACGCGGTGTCGCGCCTCGACGAAAAGCTGTAAATCTCGAAACAACCGACACTGGAAGAACGTCTCGAGTTGCTCCGAACTCCGGCGCACAAGTTTTCAAATTTAAGGGTCGCTCAATTATACCGGCGTCCTATGTATCGAAATAAATGTCGCGCGAATTTATGATCAAGCGAGGATCAACGATTTTCTTATATATATATATATACGGTGTAGCTCGCTCGACGCGACGAGTTGTCGAAGCGTCTATTATATGGGCTGACGCGCCGCCGCGGTGTATTGACGGGGGTGTTGGGCGGCCAGAAGCTCTGCAGTTAGCCGCGATCTGCAGTGAGAACGCGGTTAAATCGAGCAGACGTTGGCGTCGCGACGTCGACGTCGAGCGGGTGCTCGCTGTCGTGAAGCGGGGCAAATTCGTCCTCTCGCTCTATCATCCACGTTCTCCTCTCCATTCCTCTGTGCTACAGAGCTATATGCGGGTGCGCACGCCAATATAGAGGGGATGGCTCTGCGTGGAAGGGCGAGTTCAGCGAGAGAAGGAAAACGGAACTGGGGCGGGGGGTCGCGAAAATTGCTCGAGACAAAGAGAGCGAGAGGGAAAGACGGTTGGAGAGAGCGAGAGAGAGCAGAGATCGCGAATGATACGGGGAAAGAGGAGAAAACTACTTGTTGCGCTGAACGAGCGGCTCTTCCTCGCGACTGATGATAAAAAGAGAGAGAGAGAGAGAGACGGCTTGCTTCTCGTACGACCGCGGCGCTCGCGCCCCCAACAAAAACAGACGCGTTGTCGCAACGCAACAGATATCACCCTCCTCACAAGAGAGAAAGAGAAAAAACGAATGAGCGAGCCTGCGAACCGTACAAATTCACCCTCAACCCTCTTGATCTCTCGATATCAATTCGCACCCGACGAAATTTCATCTTTACTTTGTTCCAAGAGCCTTTTCTCAGGATTCAATTAACCGGAAAAATGCGATTCGTATGTTAGACGGAACGAAGAAGTTCCGGTCGCGTTTCGGGAGTCGAGTATACGTTTTTCGTTCGACATGAAAATCGATGCGATGAAAAATAAGCTATCGAATTTGATTACATTACGCTGATAAGGTTTCCAATTGTTAGCACTCGGAATTCTGATTCCGGAGCGATTTTACAATTTGGTTTTTGACGATTGAGGAAGACCATGAGTTACTCGCCATTCAAAAAAGCAACTAAACTTTTTTGCTCTTTTCATGAACAAAGAAACGATTCGAATTAATTCTCACAATTATTCAAATTAAGTGTAACTTATTTGTAGAGATTGATCAATTTTGTAATATACTGATAGCGGTTAAAATACTTTCGTTGTGAAATCGTCAAGCAAAATGTGACAACAGTCATTTTCTATTTATATGAGTATGCATATCTATATTTTAAACCAATTGACTCATGGTGTTGTCAAAACTTCCAAACGGGTGTTTTTCTTTTTCCATTCCCAACTCATTTTCACCGGTGACAAGGCTTTCTCAGGACATCATTGATATCTAAAAGCATTATATTTTCGTATTATCGTTTTTGACTCTCTAAAGTTGGGAGGATCCAATTTCATTGAATCCAAATCGTCGCACGGGAAGTGTGCCTGCTCTTAAAAAAATGTGGTTTTCGTGAATTGTTTTCTCGACAACCAGACGGTGTACTCTCAAAGTTGGAATTTTCGATTTCCATTAGATACCCGTGGTCTTCCTTAATCTCAGGTGAATATCGATTTCCAACGATATTGTGATACTCGAGCGTAATTGTTCGATAATTTTGATGCAAATAAGATGCTGGAGCTGCTTACCTGTATCTGGTGTCCCGGATTGGTGATGTGGAGTTGCTGCGCCTGATTGATCTGCAGAGTAGACGTGCCTGGTCCCGATGGTGGCCGAGGCGGCGTCGAACTGGTGAAGGGTCCCTGTGAGCCTGTCTGATTCGGTCCACCCCCTTGAGAACCTCTCGGAGGCAGAGGATAACCAGGACTGCCATGATTCGGCATGGAGCCTGGACTACCATAAGGCGAGTACTGTTGCTTATAGGCGCCAGTGGGACCGAGCATATTTGGCTTTCCACCGGTCTGCTGCGGCCTCTTCATATCGGCGAGTCCGGAAAATTGATTTTGTCCTGAGAACATGTCGTTCGTCTGTTGTCCTTGAAAAGGGGCGGACGTGCCGTTGTTCTTATTGTGATAAGAGGCGGGATTGGAGGCAGTTTGATTTTGATTTCCCGGTGGGCCATTGTTGCCGGGGCTCCCGAGATAATCATTGGTGTTACCGAATTGAGTAAACTCGGCATAAGGCGATCTGGCGGTCGGGCCTCTCGCGGCTGCAGCGGCCGCAGCTGCGTTGGGATTGAAACCACCGAGTCCGAGCTGTTGGCTCTTGTGCTGATGCTGTTCGGCCATTTGTTTGAGAGTTTGGGCGGCCGGACTCATTTCCGATTTGAAATCGAGCCCGGAATATGGGAGACGAGCGGGGGAGTATTGGGACGATCCGAGTGCACCGGGACTCGAGTTGGAACCGATTCCTGCCCCGTTATTACCACCCCCGACGCCGTTGCTCGCGGTACCGTTGTTGGTGTGCTGGTGCACCGAGTCCTTATCGTCCTCGATCTTTATTTGGCCATTGTTCGTCATGTTGGCACCGCCAGGTCCGGTGTTCCCGGTAGGGCCGTTCCCACCGCCGGCACCACCGGCGCCGCCGCCGCCACCGTCGGCGTTGCCACCGCCGACATTGCCGGGGGCCCCGACGCCAAGAGTTTCGACGCTCTTGTCATCGAAGTCAAAGTCCTTTATGAGATCCGGATCGAAGCCCGATATTTCGGAGAGAAGATCCTTGAAGGCGTCCGACGTTATTATTTCGTCGCCGGTGTCATCGCCGAAGTCCGGAAAACCGGGGAATCCTGCACCGTTCGCTGCGGCATCTTTGGCCAACGCAGCCGCGCACTGTTCGAGATCAACGAACTCGTTGTCCGGTTCTTGTTTGCACTCGACGAGGTTGCCGATGTCAACGCAACCGATTCCACCTCCACCACCGCCTTGCCCACCGGCCTGCGTTCTCGAGGAGTTCGTCGACGACGTCGTGTCCGGACCCGCTTTCGGCGAGGACGTCGAATTCACGTGATCGCTCTTCACCGATGCGTTCGTCAGTGCTTTCACCGTTACGTTCGTCGATATCTGCTGAGCCTGCGAATTCGCCGCCGAAGTCGTGAACTCCAGCTGTTGCACGATCTCGACCGAAAACTTGGTGAGGCCCTCGTTCCCACCGTTCCCGTTGTTACCATTAGCCCCGCCCTGCGAGCCCGGCCCGGTGTTGGCACCGTTGCCCGATGGATGCTGACTGTGGCCATGGTGCGATCCCCCACCCGCCCCCGTCGGGGCTTGTTGATGCTGATGCTGCGACTGTGTACACTGCAACTTCACCGGTGGCTCGCCGAATCCACCGTCCCCGCCACCCCCGCCGCTTGGCTCGAGGTCCTCGGCCGTCCTCTTCAGGAATTTCTGCTGCTGGAACAAAGACATCGAGGTTTTGACGATTAACAACGGTGCGATTCGTACTATCGATAAAAATCCCTAAAAATCTTTAACAACGATTCTAGATAAATCAATAATACTAAATAAGAAATCAAAGAATCCGGAATATTTCTATCGAGTTATTAATGAAAACGCCTCGCACAGTCAACTCTTCCGTCAACCAAGAACTCGCGTCTCATAGCCAGAAATAAGGAAAAAATGGCTGAAAACGCAATCGCTTTGATCTCCGCGGATGTACCGATGAGTTAACATCGCAGCTTTTTAACGAGATCATGTTTTGTTGTCACGAGCGCTGCCTTATGAGGCATCAGAATGTCGTCGTGAGTTAGCCGACTGTGCAACAAGAAGGCGAGGTGCAAAACGTAATTGGCAGAAGTTTTTTTTCGTCGAATTGGCGATTCTTACGCCTCGTTGGAATGCCTGTATTATTAGAGAAAGTTATGCTCTTTGAATCGGTCATGCCCGGTTGGATGTGCGCGTTGTTTGTCGTCGACTCTGACACGCTAACATCCCGAGATACCCCGTGACTATTTTTTGTAATTGAGCAGACAATTGCTCACCGCTGTTGTCAATACGGGGGAGCTTTTTTGCCTCAAGTTCGGACGTTTGTGCGAGACCGGGGACTATGGACACATTCGGAAATTCACTATAGCACGCTTACCACCGGTGTGTGGACGGGGTTTTGCGCAGTCGCTACACTCTACATGTATACGTAGACAAAGATTCTTCGATGAATTCCGTTCGCCCTCTCGCTTCTCATCTGACTATGCCCGTGCCGCATCACTTTCGGCGGGCCGTATAAATCTCGACAAACGAATAGCCGCTAAATTAAGCGACTGGCCGCGCGGTACGTGAGCTTATGCACTCGCTCCCTCCCTCCTTCACCTTCTCTCTTCCTCGCTGCAATATAGTATAACGCGTCCGGTGAGCTTGGCGGCCGTCACTGCTCCCGCGAACTTGCACTACCGACCATATTCTTACTGCGAAGAAGTTAATTTCGAACATGTGTGAGTTACGTACAAGCGTTATTTGTCTCGTTACATTAATCTCTCAGAGCTTGAAAGAGCGTTGAAGGAGCTATTCGTTAGCACTGCGATGAGCGAGCAATACATTATACGAAATTATATGTTCCGAACGATCAAGAAGGCACCCACCGTGGCCAAACGCGACGATCACAATAATAAAAGTATTTGCTCAACCATCCAACCTCATTATACGAACTAATTGATTACTCGTGATTGAAAGAACTTTGCGAGATAAATTCTCCCTGGTTTTTCTTTACGAATATGTTGGGAATGAAACAGTGGGAACTGGGCGAAACGTGGAAACGAGGTTCCCAAGCAGAAGACGCTTCGATGCATCCGTGAAGTTATTTAAAATCAACATTCGCGTGGTTTTTTTTTTTTACAATCGGTGCACGTCGATGCAGACTCTCAAGAGTTCGACGAACCGATGACGTTTTTCGTGAAATGTTCGCTTTATATCGCACGTCCAAACGCTTTTCCAAGGTCGTTAAATCTTGAATCATCAGGGGATACTATTTTCGGAGGATACCTCCGGAAAGATGCGTGTGCGACACCATGCACAAACGTCAGATTCTTATTCATTTTCAGAACTATTTGTGCTTCTTGCTTCTAAATATCTGCGTAATGGGACGTACAAAATCGTATGAGTCGAGCACGCGTGCGCATTCTCGAAGATGCGACGATGACAAAAAAAGATTGTTTCCAAACGATTTTGTTCTTGATCGAGCGACGAATACTCGCGAGATTCTTTGACGCGCGACGATTCTACGCCGAATTAGACTCGCAGCCACGTCGATAAACACACGGTCAACGCGTAACCGTTGTTTTTCATCGACGCTGTTATTATTCTGCTTATTGTGATTCGAACGAATGTCGACGCTATCGGCTCGAGCGTGACTCATTCTACGAAAAATAATGGAAAAAAATAACACACGGATTCTATGAAAACAAGTAGTTCGAGCAGTCTACGGTGGATCAGACCATGAAAAAACGGAATAGAAAACGAGAGAAAATACAAACAAGCTGTAGACACTAATGAACAAGTCACGTTACAATTGTTTCAATAAAAAAACATTTTTCCTGGAAAATATACTTTTTATTTTCTTCGTATGCATCATTACGACGGTTCCTCGTACATCAAAACCGTATCAGATCACACGCAATCGTGCAATACTCAAAAAATTAACTCGTCGCAATTTTCCACACGATTGCTGACGATACGTTGCTGACGATCCGTTAATTAAGGCGTATTTTTTTGATCCTCGGGCCTCTCGTATATGAACAAAAATATACGAATCCGGCTCTCGGTGCAAAATTGAGCCCGGAGTGAGTTTCCATCGTTCAGATTGCGTGACAAAGGAAAAGAGAGAAGATAAAACAAAAGAAGAAAGCGAGTGTCAGACGAGCAGTGAGAGAGACACTGAGGAGTGACGACGGAACGAGTATCACATGATTTCGTACCGACGGTGCGTATCGGAAGCTTGCTCGGGGTTAATCAGATTCGTCTGATCCATCGGGCGATCGTATAGCGATATTGTGCGGTTTCGTCGTATTACCAGAGCTCCTAGAATCGCTCAACAAGTCGATCCCGAGCCTTGACAACTCAAATTCGGAAATGTTTAATCATTGTTTGTCCGATTCCTCAAGTAACTCGCAGTTTCCATGGTCGATGCGCAAGAAAATTACACTCTTTTTGGTGAGGGTGATTCTCTCGTGTTACCATATTTTTGTAAATGAAGATTATTTCGTATTTTGTATTCCCGGAAAATAAGACGAAAAGGAATTTTCATTAAATTTTGATTTATGATCACGTTACAAGAAAAAAAAAGCGATGATTTTGTAGAAAACAGATTAAACTACGGTCAAAAAAGATCCATCTATAAAGTTTGAAATTGTAAATTCAATCGGAACGTCGAGGCGACAGAGAACTCCGTCTATCGATATCCAGAAAGTTCTTTCGCTCTCTCGAACTTCCAGCAGGCGTACTTCCCTTGACATGCAAATCACGAATAATTATAATAACAAATTCAGGCTTCGACGAGAAACACGAAGCGATCACGTGATGAAACTGCCATATACTTATGTACAGATATGTACGTGTGACATCGAGAAGCAGTATAAAAAAGAGAACGCAGTGTCTTCACTCAGTATGCAAATTCTCTGAGATGGCGAGAGAGGTGGAAATAGAAATTTTGCAACTTTATAATTACGCATAATTTATATTTATGAAATGAATAGCAGTCGAAGGTAAACAAAAACTGTTGATTCTTGATGAAGCACGATTTCCACTTGTTTTTTAAGGTATAGATCATGCCTGTAGAATTGTATTTTATGGATGTCCAAATTCGATCGATTTTTACTTCCTAATTAAAGATTTTATCACTCTAAATTAATGTCAGAGTTGTTAATTCGAAATTGTAAATACATTTTTTCGACTTATCTTTTGGCGAATGAAATTACAAGCCATTAATTGAACGGGGATCCATATCACTGACCGAACCCAAAATTTCATTTGCCCCTGGCTAAAATACTTTTTATGTAAAAAATTTTTATGGCCAAGCCAAGAAGAAACAAAACGCCGAAATGAGCAAGTGTGAGGTTACGAGTGTTCATTTTACCAATTTCTTTCAATCTTTAACGTAATATATCTTTATTACTAGTAAAACAATCGTTTCGAATTTTTTTCCAAACCTTCGTTGGGTATACTTCAGCTTTTCCATAAACTTCGTACGAAGCGTTCGTTCGTTCTATGGAAAGATAAACGATTTTTTACGCACGGTCCCTATAACCTTGTGTACTTTTCTTCATATTCAAGCACGTTTATTTCAATAACCAATAAAACGAACCCTTTAAAATTTGATACGCGTGTAAGTCGACTACTCATTTAAACTTTGAGTAAATTTCAAAACTTTCTCAAGAAAATCGTTTCGTGCATGAACTACCTTAATAAACTCGCATTCGTTTTTATCGAACATCTCCTGTTTCGATGTGCAAAATTTCTATAATTATCCAGCACTCGAAAATTTCAAAAATCCTCAAAAAAAAAAAAAGACTCAACGTGATTGAATCAATCGGCCCTCCTTCTGTCATTTTTTCTCCTCCCCTGATCAGATAGTAAGCATGTATTTTCCACATAATTGAGAGTTTTCATAATCTCGATACGATGTATATGAAAGTCCTTGTTAACTTTCGAATAAACCGACTACTGACCCTTCGAAACGGTGCTGCATCCGAGTGTTCACCGTTCGCGAACCCTCGAGACCGCACCAGTCGGCGGTCCATTCAATAGAGCGGTCGAAGCTACCCTCGCGGACTCGATATCCCTCGTTAAACGTAACCGACCACCTCTCGCCCCTGGCTCGATACACCATCGGACCACGGCGAGAGAGATCCTCGTCACACTTTTTCGATCGCGGTGGCTGTGTATCATATGTCCAGGACACTCGGTCGTAATTTCGATGACTCACCAAAATCAACAATAACATCATGGAAAATAATGAATTGACAAATAAAAAATAAAAAATAAAAAAAAACTAACTCTTCGTTAGTCTTTTTGTTCAAAGTGACGTCAAATATTTTCTTAAAAGTTTCGTTGATTTTCAAAATTCTTTCCTCGAAATGTTTTCTCGCGACCTCAAAATTTGTTCCGCGTTAATAAAATTTCACTAAACAAGGAAATTCGTAGACCGAAATACTCTCTGTAAAATCGACAGCCGCGGAGCCAATTTTTTCATATTTTCTTTAATATATATCAGCGAGTTTCAAACTTTCGTGATTCAGAAGGAATTTCACCCGTCCGTTTGAGACAACAAGCTATTCAACTTCCATCTGCAACGAACATTGTATTCGTAGAATGCGAAGAAAAACAAGAAAGGTAAGCGCGACGTAACGAGGCTGCGTTTTCCCTTCGTTATTTCAGTCTTTTTCAATCTTCGCGTCACCATATATAATATACCGCACGCCATTCCACTGTTGTACACGCGCGTATCTGTGATTATACAGCAGTATTAGCCTTCTCTATTGTCGTGACGCGTGTCACTTCCGTTGCCTCGAGGAACATATTGCAGTTGCACAATATCACGGACTCGCGAACGTTTTGTTCCTGGACTGTATCATTCTGCGCAAAGAATGCGCACGTAATAGTTCTTCCATATAACATGAACAGATAAATGGACAGATTATTTATCAATAATGAGTTTTTTCCACAAATTTATGAGCGATTTATTGATCTACACGAACGTCAACTCTGCTATTCGTTCTTCTTTATCGAATACAATGAAAATCTCTGTGATTGAAGATCTTGAATTCGGGAGCGACTTTTCCAGAGGATTTTTTCCCAACACTGCTCACAACTGCGAGCACAAAAATATGAAGAAACGCAAACAAGAGTCCTCATTGTCACGCAGTTTTGAACGATCAGTTATCAATTAGCTCGTTTTTTAGACACACGAAGAAAAACCGTTCCGCAAGTGCGCGTTTGGAGCATTCGTCGCGAGGCTTTCTTCGTTAAGAATTTCATGCGACAGAGGGGACAAAGAAAAAAACGCGATCGCGTATGACGGATATATCAGAGACACGGAGAACCGCGACGGGCAAACAAATTCCGCATATATTAATTATTCGAGAGACGCAATCGTCAATCAGGAGAGTTATGGGATTGAATATGAGTGTATATATCCGCGCATGGATCGAGCCAGATGCGTGTAGATGTGAGCGTGTGTCGGGCGAGAACCGCACGCTGTTTGATAAGCTCGAGAAAGTGGAAAACAAGGAGTGGGCACAGCTCGTCGTGAAACGGTTCTCGAATGTGAGAGCTGCGTGTGAGATCGTCGAACGAATGTGTGCGAGAAAGGCTGCATTCTGCTTGTATACAACGAGTAAAATTTTACTCATTCACGCGTCTGATGTATCAATAAACAAAAATTCAATTCCATCGAGACTGTCGATTTTTTGTACAATTCAACGTGCTCGAATCAACGCGTGTGAAGTGACTTTCCAGCGTCATCGCTCGCGGATCCGGGATTCGTTTTAGCTGGATAAAATAGTGATTTAGCTGCAGTAGTTTCATCATCGCAGTAATGACGTAACAATAATTCGATTCGGGAAAACGATCAAGAGTTTTTTTTATTTCAGCCTCCGAGGAGAATCGTTTTTCCAAACGTTTTTTTCATTCTTCAGGACCATTAAAATTTTACAATGCACACACATCGAGCTACGAAGCAACAAACCCGAGGCCCAACGATCTTTCTGTCAACGACGAGACAAGAATGGCTGCTGCGTGCACCCTTGAACTTCAGCACCCGGAACACGCCGAAAGACCTTGCTTGATGGAAAAGATGTCGATAGGAGAGTTCGCGACACATAATGCGCGAGCTCTCTCGTCACGATGTCGCGATGCTGATTCGAGCGGAAGAATACTGACATAGTGCCTTTTCTATTCAGTAGCATCCCAAGTCACCGAACGTTCTATTCATCTACCATGTCTATCCGTGTATGCATATATATACGCGAACGATGGCACGAGATAAAAATGTCCAAGCAGGGATTACAAACGACTCCGCGAAACGCGGTAGAACTGTTTATTTCCGCACCGATCTTATCGGCCTGTACAAAACTATTATCTTGTACAGAACGATTCTTCTAACCGGTGTTTTCATGGTATGCCGAATATTTTTTTCGAGACTGCGAAGACGGAGAGTACAGTGACAGCAGCGGTTGGAAACAAATTTTCTGGGAATCGCTGATTCATTTTTGCTGGGATTTCATTCGGAAAGATCGAAAACGTGATAAAACTTTGAATTCTTTGAATTTTCATCAGAATGTAAATTCCCATTAATGAAAAAATATACATTTCTTGCATCATCCACGCCATTTTATTCGATTTTCGATAGCGATTCACGCACATTTTGATCGGTGAAAACGATCAGGGTGCCGATTTCCACTGCTGTGCCTCGATAATTTGACCACTTTAATTGTACCCGTGCATTACTTTTCCAATGAATTGGTCCAGAAGTGCGTGTGACCGTTTCAATAAATTCTATACGAATAAACGAATAATACGAGTGCGCAATCGAGCGAAAATGTTCTTTGGTCAAAAACGAGCGTGCGATGAAAATTAGCCGAAATTCGTTGATGTTTGAGAGAAAAAATAGGGTGTGAGTAAAATTCTTTGTTGAATTTACAAGCCGCGATAAAGTGCTCGTGTTTGTTGGTTACCGAGACGCGCGCGCGATGAGAAGCGGTATCGCAGGAACGAAAACGCGCTCTCGCGATCGTCTCGTTGGGTCTTTTGCAGTTGATCGATATCGTCGTGATTCGCCGACTCGTGTATGTTCCTTCTTCATGCAAAATATATTTCAGCACCTTGGCAAGACTCCCGTCGCGGGCGTCGAATTGATTATTGAACAAACAAGCGTGCTAACACACGTCCACAATACAAATACATATACACATACAACTTGTAAAATAGTGTGCGCCACTGTGGTTCTCTCGCGGCTCAACAACGTTGGATATATATACAGGAAAGTCTGCGGGGAGGAGAGAAGTAAAGGGTTACGACGAATCGACCGAATGCGGCGCCCACGGTCTCCTCTTCTCCTCTCCATTACTCTCTCATCCTCCTCATCCCTCTCTCTCTCTTTCTCTTTCTCTCTGCCGCACTCCGTATCGAAAATGCAGCGCTTGATTTCAACGTAGCGAAACACTCGCCCGAAATAATCTCGAAACATGCCGCGGCTTCGCTCCTGTGAGCTTTCCGTTTGTTAAATGCAACGAGAGCGCAGCAAGTCGCGCGGAACGAGAGAGAGAGAATTTTAGCGCAAAACCTGTAAATAGTCATTACCGTTTGTGCGCTGAATTCGGGCTTGCTAATATATGACAGAGAAACTTTTTTTTGGAGTGTGTACTGGTTCACCGTTGATCGTGACATCTTCATACTCGTACCGCTGTCAGTATCGAAACAGTCCCGCTCGAAGATTTTCCCAACGAGAGGTGGATGGAGCACGATTTAGTTGGAAGCCAAAAATCTTCGTTTTTTCTTTCGCATTACGATGAAAATATTATTGACGTTTTTTGGCGAATTAATGTTTTGCGTACTGCCGTCGGTTCCATTCCATGAAATAAAGCACCAGCGGATATAGCGTTAACCGGCGCATTCTGCATTTAGATTTCGTCTCTTCTATATATCGATTTCTAAACTAAGAACTGTAACCAGCCAAACTTCGTTATATAGCGTAAGGAACCTCGAATAATCGACGAAGCCAGTGGCTCTTCCATCGAAGATACGCTTCTGACACGTATCGCCGTACGAATAACAGCCGAACTAATATTGACTCGATATTCCATGGTTGAAGGCAATTATGAGGAAATATTGACTGTGTACGCGGAATATATCAAGATATAAATATACGTAGCGCAGTAATGAAAATACAGGAGAGCGCGGACACGAAGAAAACGGAGAGCCGAATTCGATGCAGAGCAGAAGAACATTGCGAGCGGTGTTCGCCCGGAGTAGCAGAGAAAACACATTCAACGCTCCCACGGCGAGTGACTTACAGCGATGGACTATATTTACGAATGCAACATCCACACGGACGCACACGCACACAGTCCTATTTTCGCCCGAATCGCGCCTTCTGCCTCGAGAATCATTTCGGATAATTTTTAACGCCCGCGAGCGAAGAAGTTACTTGTGCGCGTCCGTATCCACGGAAAACGTACGCACAGACGACCGAAATTCGTGTGTGTTTACAATATGCCCGCGTCGCTTATGCAGCGTGGCGATTGATGCAATTGTAATTTTACCACATTTCATTACGAATAACTAGGATACAATGAGATATAATGAGAATTACGATCAAAAGGTAATCCGATGTCGTTAAATCCGTAATACATGTATATACATATGGCTGAATTAACTAGCTATTGAATTAATTGTCAATCATGCGGTAAGCGAACACCATTAGAGAGGCTTGTGAGCGAAACTGGTTGGATTAAATGCGATTGGACGCTGAAAACGATATAATTTCCGTGTACGACCGCTAATACTGTTGCTACGAGTCTGTCCTCGCGTACGTTGTACATGTACAGACTTAATTGACGGAGGTATATTCACGAGAGACACGCGAGACACGAAAGCGAATATGTATTCGGGTGATTTTGTTAAATTTCGAGTGGACAGGTCCAACGAGAGCGAAACCGAAGCAAGTCTGAAGCAAAACAATAGTCGAAGCCTGTAAGTCTCCTGTGACATATATATTCAGGGTCTTATAGCTCCGAATATAACATATTCATCGTGCAAATTAATGTCACACTTTCGCTTGATTCTTGGCACTAAATTGATCATGTAGAATTTGTAGCTTAAGGTATTCCTTGCACGAACCCGAATATTCTATAAATAACTGATTTTAAAGATAACAGTAAAGTAAACCGAAATTTCAGGTCAGCTTATCGTGCATTTAATGCAGAATAAAAACTTGAAAAATCGTAAAATTTCTATACGGAAGCTTATGGAAATTCCAAAATCGTCAAATTGCTATTCAATAATTCACACACTAAATAATTCCAAGTTCCCGATACAAACCGGCTCACGGATCGAAAAAAATGTAAGGAATTCATAGCGACGATAAAAATAAAGGCTTACCGAATGCTTAAAAGAGATATTAACGATACAAGTTGGAAAACTGGCAGAAGCAGGAGCTTTTCTTAACGGCGACTTCTCAGAGGTTAGGAATCAGTCCAAATTTCAAGCGCCCCAATTCGCGCCACCAAAAAATACGCTCATGCGAAAGGAACACCTTGAGCGTTTGATATATACGCGAAAGTTTAAGCCTCTATAAAGCTGCTTCGTACTTAGTTATTTACGAGAAAGTGTATGCATTGCCCAAGCAATTTGCGCCAACACTATTCCGTGTCACCGCTTTAATAATGACGCGACAGCTTTTCAAAACGTATGTTCATCTATAAGCATATCTTTGGAGTATACGAATATAAATATGCGCACGATTGGTTAGTGTGAGTAGGTGATGACGATGGAACGAGGTTTTACGCCTCACCCGCCGACAGCGAAGGGTTAAACGCGTGGCGGTGCCATGCGAGACACCCCCGCGTTCACTCTGAGCGCACCTCAGTCGCCAATGACGCTACGTATGAAGAAGGAAGAGAGTGAGAGAGAGAGAGAGAGAGAGAGAGAGAGAGAGAGAGAGAGAGAGAGAGAGAGGCAGCTTCACACACGTGAAGAAGGTATCGATTCCACCCTTAGAATGTGGGGGCTTTCTAACCCACGCCAAGCCTCAAACGCGCAGCAGCAACGACGGGATCGCCACACGCGTCTCTCTCCCTCGCTGACTCTCTTTTCCGTTTTCCTGGGGAGAATAGTTCGGCAGCAGCACGAGGGGGTAGCAGAGCTTTTGCATCTGATTGCCTCGTTTCCCCGCCAGTCCGCATGCTGTCGGGGTTGCGCGTTAGGTTGCAGCCACATCGGCACGGCGCACGACGGGGAAGATCGAAGGAGTAGCGCCAGTTAGTCGCTTACGAGAGAAAGGGATCAAAGAGAAAGAGAAAAGAGAGGGGCGGGTGAGAAAGAGTGGGAGAAAGGACTTTGGCTGGAGGTATAACTTCTCGTCCTCTGCGTGTCTCTAACAGGATACGGACTTGGAAGTTCCCCTTGGAGGTACACACAACTCCCAAACGGCAATGGTCATAGAGACAAACTTGAGGTTCCTACCGGCTCTAGAAAGGTCTCTCGGTATTGCCTACACTTCCTGCCACGGTCTTCTGCCTCTTCCTTCTCTTTGGTAACCACACGCATCTTCCATCCGCTCGTCTCGAAGAATCATAGCCTTGGGATGCCAGTTGATCCGGTATTCGTGTACCATCGACGATTCAATTTCAACGACGCTGAAGTTTGCGACGTTGAAGCCCAAAGAATTGAAGGAAAAAAAGATTTGTGATTCACCAATTATTCATTTCACGAATCATCGGTGTAGGTTGCTAAATTACGAACTGCGAATTCGGCAGAGAAAAAAATTGAAGATTTACTGGAATAATTCGAGAATTTTTTTAGATCACTTCGTTGGACTCAAACTTTGCACACTTCAGTGCCATTCGATTTGAAACCTCGAACCCCCTATTAAATGTCCTCATATTTTTAGAATTTTTGAACAAACGTTGAATACTGACCACGCAGATTTTAGGATTTTATTGACTACCAAAAATTCTACAGTTCAGTTAAAACAACAATTCGTGCTAGTAGAGATTATTTATACACAATTCGTCCCACCGGTATGAAAAAAAGGAGGATCACTCGCAAGAAATTGAGTCTTCATTGAAATGAGACAATTCCCGAAACACCAACATCCACTTAGGCACTTTTCGAAGATGGAAAGAAAAATCATTTTTTACGGATATTTCGAAAAATGATGGATTGTTCCCAGATTTGACAACGCTCCGTTTTCGATGATTCCTAACAGCCCGATAACTTTGTTTTTTTTTTTCGAGATAAATTCTCGGAACGCGAAACTCAGAAGCTCCAATCTCACTGGTGTATTGCAGTTCACCGTTTTTTCATCGGTCTCGTTCCGGAGTCGGTCGACTTGGGTTCGAGATCGACGAAGAATACACCGTAGCGTTTCAAGTGAGCATGACTGTAGATATATGTATATGCATAGATATACATTACTGAGGCTTCCGTAATACATTTGATCGATAATGCCCTATCGCTTTGCGGTTTGAATGTTGTATATGTGTGCTCGAGCTCCGTGTGCCAATGAGAACGAGCGCATGTAATAAAGCCGAAGTAAACCTTTCGTACAGAGCACACTGTGAAGTTGCGAATATGCAGTTCCCTCTCTCTCACTTTCTCCATCTATCTCGCCCATCAGCAAGTAAACTAGAATTCGAAAGAAACAGTTCCAATGTTGGAGACCTCAGTCTATTTTTGTATTCGCCAAATAAGGATCGTATCGATTTAATAACAGCGAGTGATCACAAAAACGTATTCCTGATATTGTAGGATGGAAGCACCTTTCGCCAAGATATGTCAATTCCTTGGTTCATCAACGACATCAACGTGATTGACAGAAATATCGAAACGGATCAACTGATATGAGGAAAATGTATACAAAAAAATGTTTCATCATAGGGAGCGCATAAATCACGCATTATCTATGGCACTGTCATTTTTTTCATTCGACAAATTCCCAACATATTGCTGCCACTTCGACTTCACGATTAAGGCGAAATCGCGACCGATCTCGAGTAAAGATAACGACGCTGAAGTTTGCTACGTTCGAATCCAACGAAATGAACGAAAAACACATTTGCAATTCGCCAGATTTTCATTCGACGAAGCTTCGGTGTAGAGGTTGGAAAACTACGAATTGCAAATTCGGCAGGCAACGAAATTGGAGAATTACTGCAATTATTGGAGAACTTTTGTAGATCATTTCGTTGGACTTCAACGTTGCAAACTTCAGCGTCACGTAAAGATACACGGCCCGTCTCGACTCGCTCTGCCTACAAAATTCTTCTTTTTAATACTTGGCGTCAAGACCCTGCCGCGTCTCTAGATATATACAAATCCATCAATATTTTGTTAGTTCTTGGATCTTTGGTACGATAGATTCGTATAGACGATGAAACCAAGCAGGTACGAAAGGTCCCGAGGCATTGAGGTATGTTCCTGCAGCGATTGGGGAATAAAAATTCGTAACCTCGGGTGCTGAACAAGCAAAACTCCGAGATGATAACGTCCTTAGTTCGTTAAGTATTTTAGTACGTATACACAATAGGCCCTGTAGATATTCGCGAAGCACCAATTGCGAAGGCCTCTCCGGAGTCGAACGGACATGTACTCACACCCCCGCGCACGACGCCACCTTCGGCCTTTCTATCGATCCGTGGCGAGACAGGGAGAGAGAGAGAGAGAGCTTTTACGCGCCCTCACCCCCGCCGCTTGGCTCTCCTCCGCCATCGAATCGCACAGAGCCAAGCACCAGCGCCCGCACGTCACGATGGTGTGTACAGAGAGGAGCAGAGGAAATCCTCGCGCGAGTAGGTGTACGAGTCAAGACAGGCGACTCCTCGAGATCTCGGCGGTGAGCGCGCGCTCTCTTTCCTCTCGTAAAAAGGAAAATAAAAAAGTGGAATGGAATCAAGGAAACGAAAGAAATGGATGGATATAGAAAGACGAAGGGAAGGGTCGAGGTGAGCACGAGCGTGGCCGCGAGGAATGAGCAAAATGTACGGGGATGCGTTCACACAGGCTTTTTCAGTTTACGATTTTTTATGCGACAGCGGTTAGAAATCGTGCCACCGCCATCGCACCATGTGGAAAGTAAAAGAAAGATGACGAATAAAGGAGAAGCGAGAGCAGCGCGCGGTAAAAGAAATGTGCTCGCGGTGGTCAAAGGTCTCCTCGAGGCAAGTCACGATGACCTCCCGCGAACCTTTATGCCGCGGTTCATAGCTCGAGATTAGGAGCAGAGGGTGGTATAAAACGTTCCGCCAACTTGCACTCTAACGCCCTCGAGGCCTCCGCATACATAAAGTCCGACCGAGTGCCGCCGCAGCACCGCGGCGAAAATGATGAGCTTGCGTATGCGGTGACGGATAGATTTTCACGCGTTTATCCCGAGAGTCAATATACCCTTGAAGGACTCGCGCTAAGCTCACACTTCCACGCTCCGGAAAAGCGAGGGATCGACGAGCCATAAGCGATCTGGAATCACTTCTGACACGAGTCAGAAGTCACGCGAAGTATGAAAAAAAAAACATCAGATCGCATTGTCCGTGTACGCTAATGCCCAAAATCCAAGTATCGATAAACCGAAAACTTTACGTGACGGGCCCGTACCTCGATTCCTCGAACACGCGAGCATAAAAATGCTTTCTTTATTCACCAAGAAATGAGCAGAGTTAAGGAAAACAACTGATAATGTAAGGTGACATCGTTCTCGTTGATCGTTCTCACAAAAAACAAGTTGTTCACATATTTACAATAAAAAATTGTGTAAAGCGTGCGTGCACGCGTGCACTCAAAAGTACAAATACATACTCGAAGCGCTAAGCACATTTGTATATTTATACCGTACACGATACGACTAATGTAGGGGGCGAAGAAATGTGCTCCAGAGTCGAGTGTGCGGCGAGTAATCTGTAAGCTCTCTCGCGGTGTGAGCAACGCTCAGACGAACGCAGCTCGAACAATCCGACACGTTGGAACCGGCACGTTACGCCCTTACGTATTCCAGCTGCCACATGTATTTGCAAGGGTATGTGGGACGTCTTCATGATCGCGAAAGAGCAGAGAGGATCGAGCTCGAAGAGCGGAGAGCACATACGGTACACCTACTACTACTTGTACACGTGCAAGTCACGAACAGCGATTATTTCGGACGTCCTCCGCACGAGCGATCTCCGTCACGCGGCTAAATATACCATCGCAACGCGCGCGCGAACTCTCGCTCGCGCGGGCTCTGTATATTAAGTTGACGCTGCGAGAGAGAGAGACAGACAAAATATGTTTGCTATGGATAGGGGCGCTCGTGCGCTACGAGAAAGATGCGAGCTTGGGGCTTGTCGAGGCAAATGAGAAAAAGATTACTGATCGAAACGTGTCGACAAACTTTCGTCAATTTGCCGATCTACTGGATTTTCCGGTCTGGAAGAAAAACGTTGGGGTGTGAAGCGACACGAGGTTCGTTAGGTTATTTTAATTTGATTCGAATGCTACATAATTATTGCCCCAATCGACTAATTTGTAGGGTCTAAATTTATGACTGTGTATTACATAACGTTTATTGCCAATGAGAGAGAGAGAGACCAATTCAATTGTGCGGGGAAATTTGTGCGGGGACTCAACACCCGACTTATATTGAGTTGTCGAGAGTTCTGTCCGATTGGAATCGACTAAATAAAAATATAATGGGTTCGTAAAAAATGTTTACGATTAAAGCCAGAGATTTCGGGCGAGTGGTTCTTCGACTCTCTGTCGTCAGGGCAACCAGTTTCTCGAGATCACTGTTCTCCTCCTTTGACGCTCGCCTTTTATTTTCGGATGTTGGATTCGTTGCCGCGATCTTCTGTTTTATAGTGTTATGAGGTGCGCCACCTTTCCTCCTTCTTCATCTTCACCTCACGCACAATACAAATGAGACCCGCTCCGCTTGGCTGGGGGTTTTAGTACTTTGGCTGCTAACAGTGTCGCGGGCGCTCGCGGTATCGGTCAGTCAAGGCTCACAACTTTCTACGAGCGCGCTTCCATTATCGATCGTTGCCGAGAGAAGGAATGGAAACAAAGAAGGCCGCGCGTGGGTCTTCGCTCTTTTGGAGCGCGGTCTAAAAGTCTCGGCTCGAACGACACGCCACTGTCTTACGTCGCGCAGGATTCGTTTTATCAAAGCATCTACCAGAGTTCTTTCGCATCTTTGGGTTTATACATACGAAAATGTGGATAGCAGAGTGTTTCTAAACTTGCCTTAAAAATTGTTTGTATCAGCAAACCAACGATAAAAATGAATTCATTCGACATGGAAATTGAATTCATCTGTACACTGGACACTTAAAATTTTGCCACAATTTGGGCCTTCCAACCGAAATGTCAACGACTCCAACTGAACGAAATTTTCAGTCAAATATCAAGAACCTAAATATTTGCAAATGGAATGTACCGAAAGAAAATCTACCGATGAAAATCTCGCTCAACATTCATTAAATATAAACGTCTTCGTTGCTCTGGACTCCGATAGTTCAAACCTCGGCTGCGTACAAAGCGAACCAGTCATTAGTGCAACGGAACCGATCCGCTGGACTCGGAGACGATGTGGAATGTCTGCAGAATATACTCACATTGATATACGTGCACAGAGGAATATACATACATAGAGACATGCATATACGAGTCAAGTCAATGGCAGTGGCTCTGCTTGCCCCTGTTATTGGTGTGGCATATACCGGCCGTTAGAATGCCGTTAGACGGAGACCGTTCCATTGTCGAACGGAGAGACTTGAGCGAGCACCAGCAGCAAAGGAGAATTGCACATGCAGTAACGGCGAAGCTACTATACTGCTGTTGCTGTTATATGCGCGCGCTGCTACCGAACGCCGGAAGCACGGCCTCGCGACTTAACCGGAGGGGGACCGCAGCCACAAATTAATTCTATCATCATCGACGAACCGTGTGTACATTGCCGTGTACACATACCTGTGTAAGTCTCTCTTGTGTGTGTGTGTGCGCGCGCGCGCGTACATATTGAAGTTCCCTACTACAATATTCGAAAATCCTTCCAAGTCGAACGTACGATCATCCCGTTTACTCGTTGCGCTCGAGAATCTCGCGATCTATCGCGAATGGATAATCGACGCGCTTATCGAGATCGCTGCGTATCAGTATCGGAAAGTTTTTCGGTTTTTACTATTCGTTCCCGTCGAGCCGAATTCGATAAGTCTGAAATAAATAAATTCGGTGGAGACCAAATTTCGTTGGAATCGATGGATACGTAAATATTCCAAAAACTTTCATTCCCAGGTATTGAGGCTTTTTTTCAATTTTTTATTAGAAACTGTATGTTGAAAAATTTGAAGGCGTTGATGGGAAGGATTGGAGCGATTTCAGAATTTTAGAATAAGCTGTTGACGTAGAAACGAAAATAATTCATTGAGTACAAAATGAAATCGAATGGATATACGTATAAATTTTTCGAGTGAATTATTCTTCCAGATTTTGATGGCGACGCGTGCATGTGGCTCTGCTAAACTTCATACTAAAACGTTCATCCATTTTTAAAACTCTTGAATTTCTACGGATTAACGAGCATTAATTAAAAATCGTATTTATCCTGCGGTAGTGTTCAAAATTTATAAGCTTTGAAGTTTCCCTTGTAAATAAAAGACTCCGGGATGTTATTAAACGGTGAACGCGCGCGGTCGATAATTCGTAGAGGTGAATAGACTGGATACGATTCGAGGATTGAAACGAAGGATAAAAAGAGTAATAACTGAACAAACCACGCGTGAACTACTGTGTGAACATAAATGTTGTGCGTGTACGAATAATTTCCATATAATCCCACTTTTTCCATTCCTTTGCCAACTCCCCGTCTCGTAATTTAGACCTTAAAAGGGCAATAAAAAAAACAAATAAACAAGCAAATTCGAGCTCGCATATTATTTTCCAACTGTTGTGAACCGGCACAAAGTTTCACTGATAAAGACGCAGCATTCAAAAGTCAAATAGAGACCATTTCCGCGTGAGCGTCGTTTCTATAATCCGAGAAAAAGAAACTTTTCTTTTTTCAAAAAATCAAACCCCAACGAGGCTTATCGGGAAACAAGTATTTATGAGTTCGTAAAACGAAATCTGAGCTATCAGCAGCCCCGAATTATTGTGATCGACACGAAGAGATGTAAAACCCTCGAATCGTAACTACATTAAGAGTCCGGCGGTTTTCAACGATGGTATACACATATTTAATATATTCTTCGGCCTCTCGTGCTCCGCGATAGTAATTTGATTACGTCTTGAAGACGTATACTTATGCTTTCTTCGCTAAGATATAGATTAGATTAGATGTAAGTGAACTTATATCGAGTTCAATCCAATTACATAGTGGCCAGAACCGGTGAAGTCACCGGCCAAACTTGAATATTTCTCAGATTGTATGCATAATATATTGATACGTTGATTACTCATCTTGCAACGCATAAAATGTACTGTAAACTGATAAATATTTCAGATCAACTCAGACATGCAACGAAATTGAACTTGATCAAAGTATTTTATAGAAATTCGATATGAATTTTATATCGTGGAACTAGGATAGCAGTGCACGGTGCTTCTTTCTTTTCTTGCTTTTCCTGCGCTGCAGCGTCTTTATCGAATCTCCCTCTCTGCATCTGTCCATCCTGCCTGTGTCGCACGACCTCCTACATTTCTGCCTCTTCTGCCTGTGGCCTTTCTGCTTTTCTGCGGTCTTTTCTGCATTTATCTACCTTCCGGCCCTGCCTCTTCTGCAGTGATTTTTTTATAAGAAATAATCGAGCTCTGAAAAGCGGTTATTTTACTAAGGACTCAGTCTCCGAAAGCTTTCGGAGTTTCCATGCGTAACTTTGCACTGTAAAGTTTATGGGCCCGCTTTTGACGAATCTGTGCGCAAAATCCTAAAACTTGATATGGCGCATCGCTAGTTGCCATGGATGCGATTGTTCATTCATTCCTGAGGACTGATTGCACGAAATGTATTTCCGGTACCGTAGATATACGAAATTGCTAGTCGCCACGGTGACAGTCAAACAGGAGGTTGGCTTGCATCCAGCGACCAATCACAGCACGGATAGAATGAGGAGAGTCAAATCCGCAATTGGATATTCAATAGCCCATGAACTTTCTATTCAGGGATTCAGGGATTGCCCGTGAACTTTTTATTCGCGGGGGAGAAATTCTCGTTAACTCAAATATGCAACGGAATCCATCCGAAGATTTGACAATTTGCTGTTTATTCGTTTACACGATTTACAGACTCCAAAAAACCTGCACCTAGAAAATCAGCCAATTTGAATTTTGTGATTTTTTTTTAGTTTCACATTACTCTGCTCTGCAATCGATCATTCTGCACAGACACATCCAAGTATCTTCACCGCGAAGTTTAAAAATGATTATTGAGAGATCATGGTTATGTTGAAAACATGTTTTACGAGTTAAAAAAAAAGTCGATTGTGCCATTTCGAAAAAACCTTTCATTTGATTCTTTAAGATATGAACGTACCATCATTCCAGGTGATGTGTAGTCGCGCGATTGGCGAGGTAGAGACTGCGCTTCTCACAGGGTTGGCCTGACTCGGGCCTGATAAGGGCCCTCCAACCAAGGGGATTCCATCATCCACCTCACCAATCCACTTTTTCTCCTTCGTCAATGTCTCCACTCGAATAATTCACTCCACTGTCTAATCGCACGTCACTCGAGACGTACGAGATTCGCAATTTTATTTTCCTGTCTCTCTTTCTCGAAACGTTAACTGTGCGTACAGGTTGTTATTCCTTGCGTTCAACGGTGCGGAAGATATCACGAAATCAACGAAACTTGAACGTCATTTTACCGTCGTTGAGACATGCACGTGTCCAAATAGCACGATGTTATCAATCCCGTTCAAATCTTCGATTATTTTCTCACAGTGTCATCACAAAAGTATTAAAAGTTGGCGGATTTACAAAAACTCGTGTCCCAAAGGTCGATATTATTTTCTCAAAGATTTTTTTCCAAGTTTCTCGGTGCGGAGGTTCGATTTAATTCCGGTTTATTTTTGTGTTGTACCGACGTCAGTGCGAGTTGACAGACGAAAAAAAAAAATCAATCGACGCAAACTACACGCAACACTCGTTTCCTCTGGTCTCCACTCGCGAAATTTCGTTCGTCAAACAGAGCCAATTCGTCCCTCGGACACTTTTGCTATTCTGAAAACTCTCCGTGCCAGTTGGTATATCGAGGATTCGAAAACGCTTTCATATGCTTTTTTTGGCCATCGTTACTTTTTTCATTCGCTTTGTTTTCCGCAAACAAAATCTCGACGCGAGATTCTTCAGCAACGCTGCTCGAATCCCGCGCGTGGCGGTTCGTTCAGTGCGTGTGAGAGCGATAACGCGAGTCTCGTTTGACGAGAGGGAGTCGATATCGCTTCAGTCAACCTCGCGGTGCCGACGAGTACATGTACACAGAGCCGTATATTCGAATGTATATATCTATAGATATACCGTAGCATGTAGCTCGCTCTCTCGCTCTTGTCGTTTGGGCGTCGTGAGCGCCCGTAGCCACGAATACTTGACGTTCCACGAAGTATGTGTCACGCACGTTTTTCTCTCTTTCGCTCTTAACTTCAGTGGATTTAGGACTTTCCCACACAAACTTATCAGCTCGACGATCGACGACCGATTGATTTATTTTCCGTTCAATTTTTCTTTTCCATCTGGTCGTACTGGCACTTCGCGGGAATAAAGCAATGAGATGTTTCGAAGCTTTTTGAGCGTACGGGAGAGCTTCGACGAGAAACTGGTCGTTCTAAATTCACCGGTGTCTCCGGAAATAATGGAAAATGGAAAAAAATAAAAAAAACACTTTTATTCGCATAACAATGTTCCCGAGGTTGTAACGAGGCCTGACACGATAATGATGAGATCGATGTAAAGCAGTTTATAACGAGTGGACGACGCTATTTGTCGCTGAGGAAAGAACTATAGCATTCGAAACGTCAATTTTCCTCTCGTAAATCGTCAACAGGTGGTTCGCAACGGTCGTGTACGTTCATGCCGAAGCTGCTCGTAAGCTCACTCGTTTTGTTGTGAGAGCTAACGAGAATAGAGGAATAATGTTTCTTTTAAAATTTGTCCATGTCGGGTTTTGATGTTTATGATTAATTCCTCGTATATGCAGCGTGCTCCTCGTCGCTTTGTGTCGTTGTACAAAGTTCTCGGGAATAGTGTTAGATCGCGAGAGCACAAAGGTTGATATTAAATTCTACTGAAATAATGAAAAACTTGCACGAAACTCGGGAGATTCAGTATTCGCTGATCACAGAAAATCACGATTAGGAATTTCGTATTTCGTCCGATTCTTTGGTATGATTGATTCGTCACACTAACTTTGCGTTGACGTAAAATGTCGTTGTCGGAGGAGTATCGTAACGCGTCGTTTGAGGTAGTGCGAAGGCTTGATAAGAAATCCCTTGCGAGGGGAAAAAAAGGATTTGGAGCACTGCGTTGGACTTGGCTTATTCACGAAGCTCCGAATGTCAACGTTGAAACTTTACGCACTCGCGGCGTTCTCGTAGCGAAAACGCTTTGGAAATAAGTGTTCTTTCATAAATGCAGAAGTATTGAAAGACGCGCACACACAACAAACACCCGGGCGGTACACAAAAAACTCGAGGTCCAAGAGCAACTGCACGCGATCTCTCGCGTATTTCTCTCGCGATTGTCCTGTATTTACGCTCCGGCTCTTCTCACTGCTGATGTTCGTTCCCTCTCGCTTTCTCTCTATCTCTTTCCCTTTCTCGATCTCTTTATCCCTCCCCCGCGCCTTCCGCGAGAGCTTTTACAGTCACGCTCGTTTTCCCCCTCTATCTTTTTTCCTCTCTCGCTCTTTCTCCCTCTCAATATGTATTTCTCTCCCGCGTTCTCTCTCTCTCTCTCTCTCTCTCTCTATCTGTGCCCCGTTGCTGCTCGATCTCGCCGTTCTCGAGTGTATGTCATACTCGGATCGCAGAGTTGGAACGAAAGCGTGTGTATTATCGAATCACCGACGTGTAAAGGAGGCGAGTGTACATTTATCCACGTTGGAATTCAGTGAAAGAAAGACAGAGAGAGAGAGAGAGAGAGAGAGGGCACTTGTAGGCGCGACTTTTTCGAGAGTCAAAAATTGTCATTATTTTCGCTGTTAAACGACGTGATTTTTATTCTCTCGTATTCCAAAGAGCAAAGTTCCAAAGTCCGTTGATTTTCACAAAAAGTGTATTTCCGGAATGGCCCTGTGCACGAGAGGGTAGAACAGAGAATAACGACGAGCGAATGTAATTTATTGTTCCCCTTGAAGCTTCTCGGTTCGACGAAACTTGGAAGATTTTCAATCACAACACGAGTTTCTTAATCTCGTAGACAAATTCTACAGAATCGAGAGCTGCTGTCAAATATCGTCCCTCGAAAACATGAGCTTCGTGCGAGGATGGGGGGCGAGAAAAAATAGAGAATCGTAAGGACGATCGCTACTTTAAGAAAACGGGGGTTGTTTTTATCTAGACACGACGCAAGCAGGTCGTGTGTTCGCCCTGTCGAAGTCCGCGAGCGATTGGAGTCCCGCGCGGGCGTCCCGGCTCACGGCCGTGGCACGCGTGTGAGAGGCAGCGTTATACGGGGTGGGGAGGAGGGATAGACTTGTGTGCGGTTCCACGGATTCTCGCGGTAGGGAGTACAAAGTGGGTGGAAGAGGGAGCCGGGGGGATCGAAGGAGCGGGGAGAGGATGTGAAAGAGAGAGAGAGAGAGAGGAAAAGAGACAGTGCCAGAACGGAGTGAGGGCCTACGAGAGGGAGAGGATTATGGCGCGTGCCACTACACGCTGGCAGGTGGAGTGCGCGTGCCCAGGAATCTTCGTTCTCCGTTCTATCTCACTCCCTCTTTCTCTCTATCTGCCGTTCTGCGTGATCTTTTTCTCTCTCCCTCTTCTTCTCTCTGTTCTTTCGTTTCGCAGCTTCCCCTATAACTCTCCCGTATCTTGCTCTTTTCTCGCCACCCTCAACGTACACGAACTAACCAATGTCGTTTGCCGCGGAGTGCTTCTCGCGAATAAATAAACGGTATAGACACGCGCACGGTATAGCCGCGTGAGTACGAGCGAAACGGCAACAACGACGGGACTAAAAACGCAGCACAAATTTAATCTCAGACTTCACTATTTCTTCTTACGCAGTTGCAATCACATTTTTCCTCATTTGTCACAAGTGTCACATCGTTTTGCCTCCCTTCGATCAAAGTCGGACAGTTTGGTGTCTCCTTTTCCTTCTTCGCGGTTTCTACTATATTTTTCCTTATTATCGTGCGTTCCTCGTCTCGTACTGTTCGCGTGAGTTGTCGACCGGCGAGCCTGGCTCTCGAGGCTTATCGGCGATTGATGGTCGCACGCTGCTGCAAGGTACACTCGCACTTCATTCGTATACAATCGACAATCGCGTATGCATCGAGCACGAGCTCGGGGTTCGGAGTCCAGACAACACGCGCATCGAACTGTAGCTAAATAGCTCGCTCGTATCGATGCGTTGACCGATTATGGTCACGGCTTTATCCTCGATTACGATTATATCGTGATACTTCGCACTCCCGGAACGTTTCGGCTTCTCGAGCTCGCAATCACGGCCGTTATTTATTTCGATATTCTTCGCTCCAGCTCGGTCGTGAGTAAACCTCATACGAAACCGGCTTATTTTCATCGAGAATAACAAAAATATGGAAAAATCCGATCCAATTTGAAGAATTGGAGGTTACCGTTGCATTCGGCGTTTTGTTTACGACGTACCCCTCTCCATTCTTCACACTCCTCTTCTCTCTCTCTCTCTCTCTCTCTCTCGCTCTCTTTCACTCTCGCAAAGTTATTCTCGTAGCGCGATAAGAGTTGCTAACGCGGCTGGTACGATAACGACTCCGTAGTTTTTTTCGTCGCGATGCTCGTCGTCGGTATTCCTCGTTCCGACGATTCGTCGAATTATCATCTTAACAGTATTTGACATACATATACGGATAAAGCCACGTGATTGGGCACAGATACTTGAGGAATAGAATAAAAAAGTGTGCGGGATCGCTGCTCCGAAGAATCGAAATATTTTTAATCCGGGGAAGACAAAATACCTCGAAGCATGCCTGTGGTCTTTCCCGTCCTTAAATCATCGTCAGTCCCGTCGTATGAAACGCCCATTCGAAAAACCAATTCCGATCTCGTAATGAAAAAAGATCTGAAAATCAGGTCAATTCATCCTCGTACACCGGAGCGTTTTTCAGGATCCGCGGATACGATTACCCGCGAGATAGCGAACCTGAGATTCCCTTCGTTTGGACGAATCGACGCTGTGGCCGGCTTCCGACTGCATTTTTCTCTTCCCCTCGCGCAGGCTCCAGTCTCTTGTTTACTCCTATTTTCTCGCAGCGTCATTGAACGTACAACTTTTAATAATCGCAGTTTCAATGATTATCGCGACAGAAAAATATGTCGAATGATGTGTGTATTTCGTTATTCGACTTTGGCGAGTATCGCGCTGTCTCTCTCCCTCTTTCTCGCTGTAGCTCCGGTTATCAGCTGTCACACGGCGCACGTGGTCGTTAAGTAGACGGCCGAGGGAATGGGGAGGGGAGAGCCTCGTAACTGTATGGCCTATGTATCTCTACCGCACATTTATATACTTATTGTATATAAAGATAGAAAGATCTGTAGTGAGAAGTAGGTGTGTGTGTGTGTGCGCGCGTGTGCGTGTGTGTATGTGTGTGTGTGTGTGTGTAGGTCGGGTGGTAGGAGAAGCGACACTCTCCACCCTAGCACGACGATCCTGACGCCTCGAGGAGTCGTCAGCCACTGAATCGACGGCGGCACGAAGCGGCGAGTCTCGCGTCGACTCGTCTCGCCTCGGTATGTCTCGACTCGGCTCGCTCACTCCCTCCTATATAGTTATTCGCCTCGATGTCGACGTAAATAGATGTATAGATATATGGGGGAGCACTCGCGACCATCGTCTGCAATTCTCTCCTTTCTCTCTCCTTCGCTCGCTCTGCTCCGTTCTCTGCTTCTGACTCCACATACCCTCTCCGCTCCCCCCGCCGTGAATTTCGCGCCCCCTCCATTCTCAGTCTCTGGCGCTCTATCGGCTTACTTTTGTCTCTTACTGTCTTCCGTTTGTTGCTCCGTCTCCCTTTTTCTCACGCAGTCTCAGCAGGCCAAAACACACGCGGTACTCGCTCCTCGTACAAGCGCACTCGATTTCACAGTCCACACACCGGAGCGCGCGTACCACATTTTCGTACGAAACCCGAACATCTACTCGATCCCTCGCGCGCCCGCACTCGCCTCGCTATATAGTATAATGCCCCATAAGTGTCTGGAATGCGAAGTTCGTACTGTGAAAATAAACTACAGTCGAATCCCTCTTTCACCGGATCTTTCGCGAACCAATGACGCCTGAATCGATTCGATAAGCGACTGCTCGGTCACACACGGGGGTAGGTTTCGGCGCTGAACAGCCCCGTGGTGGCAAAAGAAAATCCTCTGCGGATGACATTTTCGTTGATATTGGCGCGACTTTTTAAACGAAATTACATTTTTTTGTGGAAACAAACGTTTGGTTTATTCGAGCACTGTTGGCTCGACGGATATTTGAATCAACGAATGCTTTGTTTATTGCTAAATATTGGTCCACCAGCAACCATCAGCAAACTATTGCACCAGTGCAATGTCTTCGTGTTTCTTAACAGTCTCGTTGCTTCCGCAACTTTGTAGGGGAGAGCCGGACAAAACGGGATACCCGAAAAATTCGGGCAATTTTTTTACTTTTTTTTCTCAACTTTTATATTTGTCCGAAAATGAATGAAAAATATATTTCTTCCAAAACATCATGTTTTGTTTTTTATTTCCACTACTGTCTGTGGGAGTGGGGCAAAGTGGATACCATTAACAATTGAGCTAGATGTGTCGGTTTAGATGTGTGTTGTCAACTACTGCTGCGTTAAATAATCGATTTTTCACAGTAATTTTTCATATTCTGTCAAAAAAATCATGGGGCAAAGGGACTTCCCCTTGAAAAAAATGCTCTACGGACGATTTTGACTAGATGTCTCGAATGTGCGGTGAAATTTGAATGAAAAAAAAAAGAAATAGCCTCGAGTGGCCACTTTGCCACAGCTCCCTTATTTTGGCGGACTATCATCCGTGGTCACACCTGCACACAAATCATGTGCCCACTCCGCACAACTTTAACACTGTATTCATGATGAATGAAGAATACAAACTTTTATATAATAAAAACGCACCCAAGGTGCATTGGATGAAAATTATTTAAAAATTCCAGTACATTTCTTGGTTTTTGGGAGTAAAAAATAGACGGAGCTTTTCAAACTCCTGAAAAATTCAATATTTCCTTAGGCATCCCGTTTTGCCCCGCTCTCCCCTGCGTATTCGAGTTTGTTTTTCGCTACTGTTAATCTTTAGATTTTTTATTGTAACTGAAGGCGCGGAGTGTTTCTTGAACCCAATCGGTTTGGTGGTGTTAATAAGGTATGGCTACGGAAGCTTAACCTGCTTAACGAAGCTTTCATGAAGGGATTGGATGTTTTGGTAGGTCATCACAGACATTAAGCTCCGACGATTAGCAACGTTCGGTTCGTATCGCAGCCTTTTTCTTCATAAACGTTCGTGCACCTTTCCACGTTCCACGTGACTTTTTCAAAGCTCTGTATTCAAAATTATTAGCCGTCGCCGCATGCGCAATTTCAAATATTGCACAAGCGTCTCGAAATTTCAATTCTATTCCTACTAAATGATTAATCTATCAACCGGAGCACTAAAATTTCGGCGATATGTTTCCCTTCTATATATTTCCGTGGGCACGAGTCACACTAACAATGTGACACTCGCCCCGCCGAGAAATTTCGTCATTCGAAAAAGAAATTAACTGCAGTGAATTGATTTCACGCCGCAAGGAAAACGATTTTTTTTTGTAAACGAATATCCATCGATTCCCGAGAGCCGATCCTACATTTATCATCACTGAACTTCAGCCTCGAGATTATTATCGTTGAGAAATTCCAATTGGAAGTTGAGCCTTAAAAAACGCTGTCTCCAAACGCGAGTGACAACTTACGAGGATTTTTACTGTACAGAATACACACAAAGTACTATCTCCACCTACACTTTCATTCGCGGGAGTCTCGGAGTCACTTCTAGTCACGTACGCCAGAGTAGTAGTACACGAGAAACCGCGAGTTAAATAAATATACAGATATGAAAACGGGAAGAAGAGACCCTGAGGATCGACTCGCAGTACGTCACATATACACCCTCGAGCTTTTAAATAAACGTCTCTATAATTATATATGAGCTCGTACGATTCAATATGTACGGAGCATCATCTCGGTGCAGCATTGCTCATTGCCGGAAGATCAAGAGTATGAGTGTGCATTCTATGTGCGGTAAAAGATGGTAAAAGACACGCGAAACGGATTAGCGGACTTCGGTGGGTGTGTGTGTGTGTGTGTGTGTCCGCACGAAAGCTTGGGGGTAATCAGAATCTTTGCAAAATCGATTTTTTTTTGTATTTCCTTGAACAAATAATTTTCGGGTGTGACTGTCGATCATGGGTAGCTAAAATTTTGAGCACATTATCCTGAAAACAATGTTCTATAAAGTCGGTGGTTGATCACTGGAGTACGAAAAAAAAGTTTGACGAATTTGAATAAAATTTATTACTGGAAATCATAAAACCATTGGTACCGCGGCGAAGAATTTTTTTTTACTGGAAATCCCGTCGTTTTGGTAATTAAAAAAAATGTGTAATCGAATACTATATATAGAAATTAACTTATTAAAATAATTTTAATTACCGTCAAAGAAAATTATTTGAAATACTCATTTTTTTTACGCCTCTGACTAACCCTAAACCCCTATGTGTGCACGGGAACATACATGCATTCGTAAATATGCCCATATAAGTCAACTAATTTGATTTCACTACTGTATACGTATAAATGATGAAAGGGATAAACGCAGTGCTCGGCAAATCTTTTTTACGACGCGTCTCGTTACCACCTCGACAAAAGAGCCTTCAGTTCCATAGACGATGAGAATAATCGTAGCGGCGAATGTACAGAAAAGCGTATAAAAGCAAAGTATAGCGATCATATGTGGGCAGAGAGAGAGAGAGAGAGAGACGAGTCGGCGAAAGATTCGAAGCGCGTGAGGAATTTTTTGCACACGCTTCTCGCTCTCCGCGCCTAAGAGGATTACAACTCGTTGTCAGAAAATATATAAAGAAGTAAGCAAAAGGACGAAAGTTTTATGAAAGCAAGTGCGGGGGTGGAGAGGGAGAGATTGAGAAAAAGAGAAAGACGCAGAGAAAGGGAGCGAGAGAGTTGTTAAGTTCGACGTGTGTGTATATGTGTGAAAACGTTGTTCGCGCTTCGTAAAGTCCGAAATATATTTAGCAGCGCGCGAGAGCCACGCGAATGCGTCTGAAGGGCTGCCGATAATATTCCAAAAGATGCAGCCTCCCTCCTTTCGACTCGGTGTTAATGTACGAGAAAGCCATTCACTGCATGTATTTCCATGTTTTAATGCATGTACATTTTTAGTAGCGTGAATCACAGTGTAAAAAATCTGAAATATACGAGTCTGGGCTTACGTTCCTGGAGCAACTTTCAATATTCTCCATCGGCTATCCACCGTAAATTGCCATCGTTTATATTCACCTTTCTGTCTTCAATTTCAGTGTATGAACTAGCTTAGTCTAGGAGCAGAAGCGAGACTGTCCCGGCAACAGTCGAATAGGAAAAACTGGTTCGTCTCAATATCAGGTTTGCTCGGCAACATATAAATAACAAAGTATTTCAAAAAGCATATGCGCGTTGGTTGTGTGTTAGCTCGTCAGTGAAATGAGGAAATCAATACGAAAAAATATGAATTTTATACAATTTTCTTGTTTTCCTTCGATTCGTCTCTATTTCGCCCATAAATTGTTAGCTGCCAAAGAGCAACGGACAGCTTCCTGTTGCATCATCGGACGACGCGAGACCCGATGAAGAAACTAGAGCGAGAGCCATCGCACTGACGACAATACGCCGAGACGGGTATCTCCGTACAACAGCGATGCTTGTATACGCTTTTTTTAGTTTAGAAAGTCAGGAACGAGGCTCCCAGTGTTTCTCAACCTGTCGAATCCCTCCCGATAACTTTCGGTGGAAAGAAACTCGAGCCTGTCCCGTGTCTGACTATACGTCGATCGTACTACCTACTTGTCAGCATTATTTTCACAGTATTTCCTCAAATAACTCGTATATTGGGGCTTTCCAGCTAATTTTCAAACCCTCTTTCAATGTCTTTACATTATTTTGCTCAAATAAATAAATGTTTGTGAATAGAAGCCTACGAAATCTGGTACAAACGTTCTAAGGAGACAGTTGCTCACTGCTCGCCTTACTGATGCTTCTAATTGAGGGCAATCACATTTATAGTGTTCTTAATTGATTGTGATTCATAATCTCATTATCAATAATGCTGATTGAAAGACCCTTCGTAGGTGTGTATATAACACACGAATGTCATCAACACGAACGTGTGCATTGGGTATGTTAACCCAAGCAATTTTCAGTGTCTTCGCATTTATGTATTCGTCAGTTACAACGTTAATGGAGATTAAATTTGTGCTGAAATTTCAATTGATAGAGCGGTCGGGTCCATATGAAAAAAATTCAAAATAAATTCTTCGTTCGATAAAATTGCAAGTATAAAATGCAAATTAATAAACTGCAACAAGAAAAAAAACGACGATTGTTGTAAAAAGTGCGTGAGAAAAGAAACTCGTTGAGTGTAAAAAATTTTTATTGTATCAACTGATCGTGAGGAACGAAAATCAATTGAAAAGCTGAATTCGTTGACTCGAAAAGATTTTTTTCACTACGACAAAAACGTTGTTGCGGATCAGCGAAACTTTCGTTGAACCAAAAACATTCACAAGGGCTCGAGCCACTTCACATTGCACAAAAGTCTACTTCATGCACAATGTCATTTAATCTCAAACTTTCGTCAAAACTCTTGATTATTTGTATCTTTTTCTCCCTCTCTCTTTCTCGTTCGTATTTCCTTCCGTTATAGCGGAATTCCTAGTAAATTTGGGTCTATCGGGATGTAATCGTTTGCGGATGCGCCGCAAATGTCAGCACGATACTGCAACATTGTTCGAGGGAGAGTTGAAAGACCGTTGGTACATCTATGAGTAAAATTTCTTTCAATTATCGACTCATCTTGGTTTACCAGCGATGATGAAGCGAAATGGAAAAATGTATGAAAAAAAATAGTTGGCACGATTCGAGAAGTTGAGACGATGATGATCTTTAAACGAGCGACGATTGATCGTAGTTGAATTTATAACTCGTATGCAGTTGGACAAATGATGAATCGGTGTTGAGAAAAAAAAAAAAGTAGATGAACTCGTCTTCCGCCTATGGAAAATATGTCCTTCAGGACTTTAAGGAGTTCTCGCGCAACCTTGTGCGTCTAGAGTCTGACAAAAGTATGGTCCACGAGGCGAGAAGATTATTTTCTATCGTACCGGTGTGTCTGGCCCGATTTTATTTTCCCCGGTTATTCTCGGCTGCATAACTACGCAACGATAAAAAGTGAGTACAAACACCCACATTCTGGGAGCTGATGATCGAAACGGCGAGAGCGCGTGAAGTAAAGCGAGGAGACGAAAAAATAAAGGACGGACAAACGAAGGAAGGAGTGCGAGGGAGAGAAGAAGATAGAGAAGTGGATCGAAAACGAGTCTCGCGTTGCAAAGGAACGCGAAATGGCCGTGAATTATTGCCTCGAGTGGTTTAAAAGTAGGGGCAGTTAGGAGAACCCGTCGAAGCTACAATAAAGACCGAATGATGCTGAGCGTCTATGGACAAGAGAATGAAAGAAAAGGCGTAAGAAGAGCGTGCATCGAGGACGCGCAGCGCGAGAGAAACGAAAGAGCCACGAGCACGAGATGCGAAGAGGAAGAAAGAAAAGAAGGAGAATAAGGAGGATAGGATCTTGGACCATCGTGCAACAGTGTTTACACTCGAAAGTCTTTCTCGCTCTCGGTAAACGCGAGCTCCTCGCAGCAGACCATCGATGATCCCAGAAACCAGACCGTACCACTCTGACGCATCTCCCTTTTCTCTACTCCACTCGAAGGGACCTTCTCTGCTCGCGCTATTTGTACCGCAGACGCACTCCGCGCTGGACCATGCACAGTCGTCGCACGACCGAGAATCACACGCCAGTTTATCTGTACAAAGTACATATACAAACGAACGTGTGTGCATCGCTACAACTCGGATGGCTGATCTCTTCTCACTCGCACCAGTAAATAGGCTCGAGAGCAGCGAGCGACTCGACGCTCTTTCATTTCGCATCTCGACAAGGACCTGCTTACATCAATGAAACACAAGTTTGACTATTCCAATGACTTTTACCCATCACAAATATAATCGAGCGCTATTCTGTTGAGGAATATATATTTTCGGCGTAGCAACGAACAGACGCCGTCCCCTAGGGATGAAACTTTTATATACGCAGTAAGATATCGAACTCCGCGATAACTTTTGATCGCGCCCGAGAAAGAATGCGATTATACACGGTCAGTCATATCTTATGATATCTGATCGTGTCCCCGTGTGGCCACATCCCAATGTTGCCAAGATCTGCTCGTGTATATGATTGGATATTATCGTATGTACAGTCACATTATGTTGATACATGGAAACAGATATACTTGAATACATTTCAGTTTATGTACAGATACGTTAATGAAATTTTGTATCGAGGAAGTTTCAATGGTTCATGATCATTGCAATCGATATTTTTATGGTTATGAATGAGAAGGATAAATTTTGAAAGTAGACCGAGAATGTGATAGATTTTTCCAAAATAGCCAAAAATTTTATGAAGCACAATAGGAACCGTGCGTGAGCTGTAGAGAGCAGCACTACTGTCGATGTGCGCGCTCTCTTGTGTCTGAGTGTGCAATTCGTCGGGTGCTATTCTCACTGTGAAAACATGCGGAAAGAATTAAAATATCTTGAAAAAATAATTTTAACCCTACACCTCATGTTCCTTTTTTCATACCCTCAACCTCATGACCGGGGTTTGAACGCACCCCACTATTTTTTTGTTTATAAATCCGGTCCTACGATGCTAAACTGACTTTATCCTACACCATTTTCTTCGTTTTTTTATAACGAAAAGAATGATGTACGATAAAACTAATTTCAATTAAATTTATATATAAAAAAATCCGTCGGTAATCAGTCGATAATGTGACTTGTTAGGACGGGAGCGTAGTTTGAAGTTCGCGTGGTGTGTGCTCACACCCCAGTCATGCGTTCTAGGGTTAAAAATAATAATCAAATAGGGTTTTCGTCCGATCAAAAACGATCGCATACGGGACCAAAATGACGTAAAAGGGACAAAACTGTCGGAATCGAACGACGTTTTAAACGTCGTAGAAACAGAAAGTTTAGTGGATGAGTTGACAGTGTTTAACCTTTTGGTCCATTTGGTTCGTTTCGATGAAGAATGGATTGTGTCCTCCGGAAAACAATAAAATTTTACTGGTAGTTTAAGGTCTCGACGTCGAAATTGTGGCTTGAGCACCCTCGAATGCAACAAGGACATGATAAAAATAATTTTATTCCGTTAAAAATAATATGCGAAAATTGATAATTCCCATATGAGCCTATGCTTTAAATTGCACCTAGGAAGTTTCGTAGACTCTGCGCACGGTTCCTATAATCAGAAAAAAAGTAACGAGCGCTGACGTGTGTTGATTCGCAGTCAGCTTGCTCGATACTATCGTGGCGAGGCCTCGACCATTTAAAATTTCATTCGTTAGTTTCGATTTTTCTGTAATGCTGCAACGAGAAGATTGATCGCGATGGTGATCATGAAATGGTTACGGAATCCCGATGAGGGTACACACTGGTTTGCAATATCGATTGGTCTCGAGCGCAATATCGAGTCCGATGGGGATTGAAGTAACCCTTCCGCATATTGTATAGCACCGAGAGATCAGCTTCGTCCCGTCGGTTGGCACGATCCGGAGGTTGACGCCAGAGCTTTGCATCAAAAGTGCATCAAAAGTGGCGCGGAAAATTCGGGATTTTATACTCTTTGGCCCGTGAGGATAAAAGAGAACTGAAAAGTCGACCTCGCATATTTTTTTTGTCGGATGTAAAAATCCGGCAGTTTTTTCGACGGATATTCGAGGGCTGCGTGTACGTGTCTGTAGTGGTATCATCGCGTAGCCCGTCGATATTCAAATAACAACACAAAGTGACGGCAAGCTCGCGCTGCATTATTAATTAGAGGTGCGCAAAAGATATCCAAACATAACGACACAACTGACGAGCCCTTTGAGCTAACTCAACGTTTGTTTCAGGTTTCAGTCACACTCGGTATGAAAAATTGAGTGTAACAAAATTTTGAGTAAAGATCAAACGGAGCAAAAAATGACGTTACAGTCCGGAAAAGAAGATGAGAAATTGCTCCGAGTGCCTTAAGTACGACACGGAGCCAAACGTAGATAAAAAACCGGCAGAAAGAGGATAAGGGAGTAGACAGAAAAGAAGTAAGAAGAGCACTGACAGGATGTTGACGGCAAAAAAAATCTCCGAAAAGGTTGGAGGTTGAATGGAGGGTCAAAAAGTCTCGTAACGCGGTCAATCCGGCCATAAGTCTACCACAAAAGCAGAAAATTTAGGATTGTGTTGATGTTAGAAGAAAAACGAATGACGGTGGCCCCGATTCGTATAGACAAAAAAGAAAAAACATTGAAATCGTGACAATTTTCGAGTGTTCCCGATTGTATTTCGAGAAGAAAATGAAAGCAGGCGGAGAGAACCAAGGATATTTCGTGGAAACACGAGGACAGCGAACCTCGCGAATTTATTCGGTGAAAGCAATATATCGGAGTTTAGAAAAACTTGGATAAAGCTCGAGCTACGAAGGCGAGAGGATGTAAAAATGGTTGTGTTACGAATAAGCGGGCGGGGATGTACGCGTGTGTATATGCTTCGCCGATCGAGTCTCTCTCGAGAGGCAAAGAATCGGAATAATCGGGGGATAAATACAGAGACGGAAATCGCTGATCCCATGAGCGTCGAATCACGGGTGGCGTATTATTGTATTCTCGAACCTAGTGTTTCCCGATTATCGTCGTGGCGTGTATTGGTAGCGAGAAACAGGAGGATAGAGAACGCGGAGGAGCGATCGGGTTGAGCGGCACTGGAGCAGAGCCGCATTCCCTTTGTGCAGTCAGTGGCGTAGCCAGTGTTTACTCTCCTCGCTTGGGAGATCTCGACTCAAGTGAGATCAGCGACACAGAAGAAAGAAGAGATGCTGTATATGCGTAACGCACACACGTATACATGTACTCGATGTATCTGTGCATGTGTGTTGAGCAACGTTTTGTAGGTATATAAGGAGAGCAGCAAGGATACAGCCGGAGCAGTGGCACACGGTACGACGCTGCGCGACCCGAGAGTCGTCTCAATTTATTTCGTAAGCCGACGCCGAATCCTCCCACTCTCGGTGCTCCTTCGCCCTCTTAACCAACCTACTCCTTTCGCGATCTCTTCTCTCTCTTTCCATCTTTCTTTCACCACGTCTACTCGCGTTGCTTTGTTTCATCCTCAGCGATTCGTCTTCTCCCTCGCTCGCTTTCGCACCCACCTTCCTCGTTTCTCGGCCATCTTTCTCTTTCCATACTCATTTCTCCGGCGCTCTATCCTTACTCCAAATTTTCTTCTGTACCAACCGACGAATTTCTCCCCCAACGAAAAGCAGGAGCGCTCGGGCGCGTGGCTTTCGTCGTTTATTTCATCCCGCGATCCCTCTCCTCTCTTCCCATTTCTCTCGCCTGTTCCTCGATCGAACGTTTCTCGTCAAGATGAAATCTCGCATACTCTGCTCTCCTCTCGAGTGCTGCAATTTTCTTTCCTTCTCGACGCATCAACTTGGCCCCCTGCGAGCAAGACGCGGGCGTGTATTTTTTTCTTCGGCTTCTTTGTGACGCTACCCTCTGTCACGCGCGACCACCGCTACATCTTTCCGCCCCGCGTGAACGCTCGGATTTTCAAGCTGCCAAGCTCGTGCCCCTCCGTATCTCGATCTGACGCTCCTTCCCTCGCGCTTTTTCACTCTCCTTTGCTCTCTCGGCCTCGCTCAAATCCGATATGACGAAATTTTACTACGCGGTAAGGCATCGCCCCGTCTTGCTCTCGCGTTGAGCCCTGCTCAGCGCGTCTTTTCATCCTTCTAGATTCGGGGCGATGAAAAAAGGCATTTCCGTAGCTAAACAGCCATAGATAGAGCTCCGCCGAGCCTGTTTGAAGACTTTACGATGCTCTTCCTTCTGTTTGATCCACGTTTATGGAGAAACCCGCGGGAGGATATTCAGCGAATATTCTTGACTGTTAAATCCAACGGATTAAAAGCCCCCAAAGCGCGCCCGAGCTAACGCCAAAGTGCTCGGAAGCCTATCTCTCCGAGTACCCGCGCGTACGTGTACTCGGTACAATATACCCGTTTGAGCGGTGAACGAGCGAGAAGCATTAGCGATATCCGGCGAAAGAGTAAATGCAGTCGCAAGATTCCTCGCTCGGAGCTCTCCCAACGAGGATTTATGCGGCGCAGGAGAGCGAGTGAGATGGGTTAGAGCGAAAGAGAGACCACTTTGAAGCGAAATCCACCCTTCTTTCGCGAGTTCTTTCCGGGCGCCCGCGCGCGCCTCTCGTTTTCACGGTAGCCCAAACGCCCTCCCGCCCGCCGAGCGCGCTTCTCCGTACCGCAGCTACTCGCGCCACTCTGCTTTAGTATGGCTGTCGGCTGTGCTCTCAGGGAGACTCCTCACATCCCGGAATAACGACTCGGGCCGCGATATAGCTAGTGAATACGTTCATCAACGACTCGCTAACAAAAGGGCTTCGAGCGAGTTACGTTGGCCTTCCTCAGGAGAGGAAACCGCGGCTTTTCGTAACTCAGAACCGCGTGTACATTACGTCGAGAGAATCATATATATACGAGAGAAATAGCGAAGGAAAGCGAGAAAGAGAAAGAGATGTGTGAGCAAAGAGAATGAGAAAAGAGGAGAGAACATTTGTATATACATGTCTATATAGTAGACTGGGCACGAGTAAAGGTGGCTTCACGCGCGGTGTGGTGACGGTGCAACCACCCCGCGCCAACGCTACACCGCCACCGGGCCTCCCTCTCCATCCTCGACGGTATCCTGACCAACCGGCTGTTTACTGTTTGGCCTCCCGGGATATCGATCCCAGTGGCGTAAGAACACCCCTCGCACGCAGCCACCACGGAGCGAACCAGTGACGGCTGTGTGCCGAGGAGAAACGGTCGCGCGCGCGATTCTCTGCTCGCCGACCGTTTCGACCCGGCTCTGCACTCACTTACCTAGACGAATTCCACGTTGGGAGCACGTACTCTCTATACTCTCCACATAGATTACCTTATTTCACTACTCCCGTTTCTCTTCCATCCTATTCTGGCCCAGCATGCATCCCTCCGTTTCTCTCCTCCCTTTACCCTTCCTTCCCTTCTCAATACTTTCTGCTCCTCTCCGCGCGGCGTTCTACCAATATCAGTTTCCTTTCCGCTTATACACATACACACGGCCGCGTGCGGGAGCGTATTACTGTATAATAATTCAGCCAAGGACCTCTCTTCATTGCTCTTGCGACCCCGATGACTTGCCTTATTTCCCTCGCCGCATATTAGCTTTTCTTGCGCGCTCGCATCTCCCTCGCTCCTTCCAGTTCCTTCAGAGCCACACACCGTCGCCAGAGAGTAAATAAACCCCGTCGCCACGGTTGCATAAATCCTGTTTGATTATACGAATAGCCATGCGACTATTTGGCTGTTGTCTGCAACCGACAAACCAAGATCTTGCAGTATCTATATATTACCGCAACTAGATTGACAAACCCTTTGATCGATTTTCCCGTTAATGTGTGCGCTCCCCGTCATCATCGTTACTCGCAATCTCGGTGAGCCGTGTTTTCCGTGAATTTAATCTAAATACACGAAAATCCTCGACTCTCTCAATGTCGTTCTAATCGGCTGAGTAATTATTTCCTCGGCGCTCGTTCGCTTTGAGATTCGTGTCCTTGACACTATTCTTCGCGGCTAGCAAATGACACGAAAAATCTGCATCCACCAAATGATCGCACGATATTCTCAAACGGTCGTTCTTACGGAAAGCTCATCTAGATCTGACAATTAAGGAAGTTCACGCGAATCTAATGGAAATCGAAAATTCCAAGTTTAACAATTGAAATTTGGAAATACGCTAGAAATGTAGAGCGTGTTCCCGGAATTCTTGTAGGATCTACCGTCTAGTTTTCGAGAAAACAATTGACGAAAATCACATTTTTTTAAGGGCCGTACATTGGCTTTTATGGCAGGCACAATGACGTCTTGAGAAAGCCTTGTCACCGGTGAAAATGAGTTGGGAATGGAAAAAGAAAAAATCTTATTCGAGGTTAACGAGTAGTAACGACATAAACGGTGGAAGGTTTGACTTGGAAAATGGTTGTTGTCGCACATTTTGCTTGATGATTTTACTACGAAAGTATTTAAGCCCCTATCGTTATATTACAAAATTTATCAGCCTCAACAAATAAGTTACACTTAGTTTGAATAATTGCGAGAATAAATAAAAAAACTTTAAATAAAAAAAAATAAAAAATGATTTTACTTGTGTGCACAGGCAGCTTCGGGTTGAATAGTCAGGATAGCAAAATTTAAACAAGCGACAGTTTCAAAAGCCCGGCAGATCCACCAACATCCATAATTTCCATGGTTAATAAGTTATCAGGAGAGAATGTGATCGAAAAATGGTGCAAGATTATTTCATTTACGTTTGCAACAGCAGACGTCCGTACTGATACACCCAGTACAGTGAGTCGACGAAGCTAGCTAAAGTCGACAGGGTCAGGTTAGAGAAAAAAACGACGGAGAAAAGTCCCGGTAATGTGCGAACATGGGAGATGAGAAAGGCAATCCGTCGGCTCAGCCACCCCTTATTACGACGCCACCACCAAGACGATGACGACAGCGACGGCGAAGATGGTTCCACCGTGGTCCAGCGCGAAAATACACACTCAGAGAACTTCTATGACTATATAGAAACGCTAAGCTACGAGAAGCTTCCGAAACGAGGTTCATTGGATACAAGAGCTTTTCCGTTACAAGTCTTATAAGGATCGAATGAAATACTCGTTTTATAACATTAATTTTATCACTGTTATCGTTATCATTGATATTTTACTTTGAATTTACCAGCCTGATTTAGAAACTTCTATATTGAATTATAACGCATGAAGAAGCTGGTGGATGACATTGAAAAAAATCAATCCCATATCGTCATCATAATTGTGGGCTTTTACAAATTTCGTACCATTTTTTAACGTGTCCAAATATCTTGGATTAATTCTTTCTCCATCCTACCGAGTAATGCTGGGCTTCGTGTATATACGAAATTTATTCTCCTTTCGAAATGAAATTCTATAAAAAAATCAAATGACGATACTCTCAGGGCAAGAAAGCATTAAAAACGATTGAATACGACAAAATATGGTGCAAATTACACTTAGCAAAAATGACGTTTCCAGTGAGTTATTGTTTCGTATATGGTATCCAAAAAATCGCCACCGTTGTGTCGTCGGACGGTTATCGTGCAACATTTTTTCTTTCATTTTTCCTCGGTGTAGGAATATAGGTATGTTTGATTCGACTTTCTTTGCGGAAAGAAACTTGGCTCGTAAATGCAAGAAGAAGAAGAAGAAGCGAAAAGGATTATTTTTTCTCTCTTTCTCTCTATTGCTCGACGGTGTCGCGAACTTTCTCCAAGACTGCGTGTCAGAAGTATCTCCAAGTTTCTCACCGTCCGTGCTGTGGCCCCGGTACGATGACATCGTTTCTACTACACACAAGAAAATCCGAAGAATTTCATTTTTTCAAATCTCGCCTCAAAGTCTTCTGTTTTGATACAAGAAAATGAATTGCTTTTCACTGTAGGACGATTGGACCGTAGCGGAAGAAACGTCCCACGAAATAAATAAAAGCAACTTATCGTCGCAGAAAAATGTTAAATAATTTCGATAATTTGTATTAATAATCGTGGGAACGGAACATGAAAGAGAAAACGCATTCGAAATGTGATATGCTCGCATTAAAAAAAGTACCAAAAAAAGCACAAAGACCCTCGAAGAATGAAGTCTTTAAGAAAAAAAAAACATACTGTAATTCGTTTGAAATTGAATGTGAAAATAATAAATTTCGAATTTATTATATCCGATCCTACATAATGAAGTAGCATCGACGAGTGTAATGCAGCGTCGCACGCACTAGTATCAATCAACCGCCCATAAAATTTCTTGCTCAAACGCGGTTCCATTATTATATTTTCCCCCCGATTGTTTTATACGCACGCAAATAATCCACGAATCTCTGTATACGTGTACACGCGCTTGAGTACCAGTCGAGTAATATGTCCAGTTTGCATCTGACAGAAAAGTATTTCTTTCGTTTGTAAATTTGTGAAAATTATTTGCGATGCTGAACTCCAGAGAATATGGCGAGAAATACATGCACTGATAGAAAAGGCCTGGAGATTGACGCCTTTGTCAAATGCATGGAACAGGCGTATACCAGAACGTAATGTGGGTTTACATAAGCTTTTATACGGAATCAATACTCCACACCCAATATACGCCACCCCTCCCCCCCCCCCCATCTTCCCTCCCTCGCCCCCGATTTCCCATCCCCCTCCGAATGAGGGAGACGATGGCCCTCTCACGTATATAATACTTTATGTGTATACACACACACACACACACACACGCACGCACACACTTGATATATATCGAGTGTGAGGCAAGGGAGAGGGAAAGAGGCCACGGTGAAGCGGGATGGTAGAGAAACGGAGACAGGGCGATGGGGAGAGTTTCGGAAGCGGAGAAGCGAGATATAGTCGAACAATCTGATCAGGTAATCCCCACCACATATACAAGCACTCAGACACGCTATCACCCAAATATTCATGGTGGTTCTCCGCTTTATCCTGGCAGATTCGGTGCAAGCCGAGGAGCGATGAGCGAAGCGAAAGCGCGAACAGTTCTCGCAAGGGGCGACGTGACCCTCTTCAATATCCTAAACTATATCGAGCTGCTGCCGCAGCTCGCGGCAGCAGTCTTCCTAGCCGAATAATTATACGAAAGCTTAACAGACTGTTTCCTTGGGTTAAACGAGTATATAATCTAATTTTCTATCGAAATTGGAAAATCCGAATTATATATAGGATAATATGTATCGAGATAGCCGCGCCCGGGTATAACGAAAGTACGGCTGCAACGGAGCTCCGCGAATCGATTGAGAAAAAGGTATCGCAATTAGTGATAATCGAACGGACGATTTACCCTCGAATCGGAAAGGAATAAACGCTCTCTCGTCTTTTGTTCGATGCTTTCGCGGAACAAGGATTTCATTTTCGCGCGATTGCTCAACGATCGAAGATCTCTCCGATTGAGAAAAACTGGAGCTGGACATTCGGAGGACGATATAGTCGATTATTGAAAACTCAATTAGGAATGTTTGATTAGGTTTTGGGGTGGAAGTAAGGAAAAAACGTATTTTGGTAGATAATTTTGGAACTGTTGACATTTTTCTATGTTGACAGATGTCAAAGGTTTCGCGAAACAAACGCAGACGTTTTATCGCAGAAACAGGTGCTCCGATGATCTTTATACTCGTAGTTTAAATTCATGTAAATAAATAAAGAGATCACGAGGGTTAAAAGGACGCTGAGAAAAACCGAATGTCGCATCGGTCGATGGCTGGAGAAGCAGCGTCTGTGACTCCCCCTCACGAATTTCCGCAAACAATTTTTCTTCCTTTTTTTCCTTCCACAATTGTGAACCTCTTTTAGCCGATCTATTCGTAAATTCAGCATTGAGTTTCTCGTGACGTGACCTGTCGATAAATCACGAGAAAACGTCATTAAAGAAAATCTCTGAAATCTCGATGGGTTCGAGTCAAGAGCGAAACAAAAAGAGGGTCAGAACGAAAACGAGAAAGTAAAACGTATATGAGAGAGGACAATGATGCGTCTGTCAGTAACAAATGCGAATTTCGATAGATTTCAAACCGCGCGTCAACCGAAATGAATTTCGCACATCTAAACGCACCTAACCTTTTCCGCAGCATAGTCACACATATAAAAATAGAGAAAAACAGAAAAATCATAGTAAATTGAATGTTTGCGTGAGCAGAGATTTTCGGAATTGTGAGAACTCGGGACCCGGCGACGACGCCACCATTATCTCGTTTTACATACGCGGCGCACACGCGTTTTACATACACGAGCAAAAATCAGTGATGTTGGAGTATGCAGGCTCGACATGCACGCGAGCAGCAGCGATAGGAGAAAAATGTGCAAATCAGTCTGAGAGTTTCGCAGGCTTCCTCCTCCGTGCAGGGCAATGTGCGTGCACCGAGAATTTTTCCATATAAATCATACGAAAGGATGGGCCGGGAGGTGTGTGCTTTTGTCACATTACCACTCCGCGCCACTATACGCGCTAATATATAAATACGGATGTGTTGGTATGTTTAGTAGTAGTGAAAGCTAAAGCGCAGTGAGCGAAACCACCGCGCAAAAGCCCGACGTCCTCGCTCTTCCTCGAGGTGTCTATAAATCAGGCATTACCCTGACTCTTGCCGCGCGAACCGGGAACAGGAGTTGTATATTATCGTCCCAACATTACAGCGCGGGTGAATCCGCCACGCCGCGCGCGCCGCTGCGTGTACCGCGTGGCGAGAGAACCCACGGACCTGCTCGCGTAGTGACTGAAAATCTCGCCGAACTTTTGCATGAGAAGATACCAAAAAATTTGCAGACACAAGCCGTTCCCATTCCCGCCCACCAACGGCGCCGGAAAAAAAGGAAGGAATTTTTCTCATCGAGGAATTTGGAGGCTCTCAAGTAACCCGAAAATTTGGAAGCGAGTCCAGAGACGCCCGGTAGATTTCGAGACGACGAAGTCTCTCGGTAAAATCACAACAGCAGCAATGCACGCGTTGATGTTGTACGTGGTCCGCGCGTGTACGCGCGCGTCGTTTCCTTACGTACATTTCAGCTGTTTACGTGTATAAATATATACACTCGCTCGTGTGGGCCATTCTCGGCTTTCCTCGCTATCTACACCCAATTATGCGTAACAAGCTCTCGCAGCTCCTGCACACCACGAGAAGCCGCAAGTGCTCCCGAAACCTCTGCGTATATCCGCATGCATCGAGATATACTTTGTCGTATTAAACGAGAAATATGTTGCTGTCGTTATGTCCGCGAAGCGCAGAGACAACGAGATCATCTCGAGTTTCAGAGTCAGCCTCCCCCGTCGCCGGAGCGCGTAATGCGTTATATGGTAAAAGTTGCAAAAGTTCGTACATAAGATACCTTATCAGGAACGTGGTGGAGTAGAGAGAACCAGAGACGCGCGCGTGTGTGTGCGCGCGGCTCGAAGACGGAACTTACCTGAAACATAAAAAAATGGTCATTTTTAATTATCTTCTTACGCTCACAGTTTTCATTTGACGTTCTTTCTGATCTTCTGCGATGATAAAACGGCGAGAAAAAATTCGTGTCGTACGAGTCGAGTTGGGATTGTGCAGGCGAGCAAAGTATTTGAGGGAGTTTTTCAACAATTTTTCTGGATGTGTGCACATTCCACGTTCGAATTGTATCGAGTCCTGCTTTCACGGTCGTATACAGATGGCATAATTGCTGTACGAAGATTCGAGTATCATTAAAAAGTTTAAGAAAAAAATGGTCTAGCATGGGTTCTCCATACTCGTGTACACAGGCAATGACCAGCAGACTTGAGATGAGAAAATCACTAATTGGTAATTACCAAGAGCGCCGAGTCCACGACCCTCTTCGAAATCGCTTCAGACGCGGCCCGATTATACCGCGGTGTTCTACCGTTATCCTTCGCGGCGAGAAAGAGAGCCTGAACACCCGCGCTAATTCAACGTTGAAAGAGAGAAAGGAGGAAGGAAATTCTCCGTGGCCATCTTACGGTGGAGGATTAATTCGCGGAGGTACGGGAGACTAGCGTGGGGTGAAAAAATGAGGTAAAAGTTGAAGGGGTTCCGATTGAATCTGCGCCAGAAGCAGGGAGATATGTGTTGAAAAAATATTGTCCGAAATTGATTAGGCAAAAGTTTGGGTGTAAAAAGAAATACAAAAAAACAGCATGAAAATGAGATAAAAAGCGAAGATGACAGCGTGAAAACGCGGCGAACCCAAAGTTTCGAAGCGCGTCAATCGTCCTCGATTTCTCTCGATTAGCGTAATTGCCGGAAGGACGCAAACTCTTCCAAGTGGATAAAGTTCGTATTGAAGTACGCGCGTGAAGTCACAATGCCTTTCGTAATAAAGGATGTTAGGTGAAACGACAAAAGAGAAAGAGAAAGCGAGGGACTCACAAAACCTCTTCAAAATCAACGACGGAAGAGTTAATCGCGTAGCCCTGCTCTGATGACATGCAGCAATGAATCCCCAACAAGTTTCATGCTGACGATGAAAAATTTTGAAGTTTGAATGGCGTTGAAATTTGAGTAATCTCGTAACAAATTCGAACACCGCGAGGAAAGGTGATTTCGACCCTTTTGCCGATGACTCAATAAATAAATCATGCTGTTTCACAATGAAGTGCGTGGGAATCACGTTTGAATGGTTGCGTTCAGATCGATTTGCCCAGGGCAGGAAGTCTGTCGCGATTTTGATCATGAATCGCACGCTCGTCTTTCCATCTCCGAGTTAAACTCATTGAAGATCGTTGCTCGATGAGCATCGAGTCAGTATGAACGTTCGAATGTTACATTAAGCAAGATTCCCAGCAGTCGAGATAAAACGATTGGATCGAACGTCTCGTTATGGTCGTTCACCAGGTGTAATTAAGTCGAAAATAAGGTATTAAAGGTAGTACTGAAACGCGCGGGCAATTATTACTTTCCGGCGTTATTCCCGAGCTCCTCCAACGTAAAACGAGCCACGATCTACACGGAACAATGGGAAGAAGAAGTTGTCTCGAAAGAGTAGGCGTTCCGGCAGGCTGCATGTCCTCAGACCGATTTACGTCAAGAATATAATTAACAGGACTAACCCCGATCATATCGATGTCCGGATGAGCCCTGAAACAACGAAGTTTCCGAGGAAAACTTTACCCCAAGACACGAAAGCTTGATTCGATTCGGCTAAGCGATCCTGCAACGTAAGAGCGTCATCGACACTCATAATCGAACGAATAAAACGTGAATGTGCTTTTCTGAGGAATTCGGTTTAAACCTGAAACTTGCAGGATTATGGTAACGAGACAACGGCTATGAAATCTTGACGAAAGAAGTAATAAAAAACTGAAAAAATGATGAAAAGAGTTTGCCTGCTTCGCTGAGGCTCTCACGAAGCCTCAAAGAGGAGAAAAGAAATTCGAAAAAAGAGGATGGAGAACGGAGCGAAGGAACCGGCGCGGGCGACGGACAATCGAGTGGGCAACGCGCTCCATCACAGCGTACAGACTTAATCAATTTGTAATTACGTACATAGCCCGCGGGGGCCGCGTAATTTCACGTGTACGTCCTACGATCGACGAGAGATGCGCCTATCGATTCATCTCTGTATATTATATATATACGTTCAGTTTATATGCTCTATCACGATGGACGAGACGTTATTATTCAGGATGGAAGCGCATTATAACAGGTACGTACTTCCAATGCACGTTCACATATTTAGCAAAGTGTTCAGCTGTTGGTGGCAGTGAAATCTCGTGCGTTGCATAACCGCAAGATTACTCGTAAATATAAATGATATTCCCCGTTTCCCCGTTGATAAACGCGATACGATTCTGATTGAACGAAACACGATTATGTATTATCGAAAGTTATGCTTCGCACGAGTATCATTGTGCTGGTTACTAGATAACTCGTGAGTTTCGATTTTCCTATGACTTTTATCATTGCCTATAGAAAGACACTTTGCCAATCGATGCAAGCCGATGACACATTTTCAAAAAACCTTGAACATAAGCATTCGAATTCTGCTCATTTCAAATTCGAAGAATTTAACTATCGAAATTGGTGGGACTTCTCTTAGGATTATTACCTTTGAGTGTAATGCGAGTGTCGTATAAAGCAAATAATCAAAACTTCGATACTGTGGAAGACGCGAGTCTTCCAGACCAATTTGCAAGTTTCAACTGCGTGGCATTCCCAGTCGGTTTTCTTTATGCTCTGACAAAACGAGAGGCTAAAAAAACTTTTTCGATTTCATTTTTTTGATAGATGCGAATTTACTGCATCGTTGGCACAAGACAAAAATAGTTGATGAAATATTGATCCGTCCTACATCAAGGTTTGTAGCATAGTTATGAAATTCTTCGTGTCCTCGCACTCGCCAACAGTCGTTCGTTTGTTTTTCACAGTACTGCAAAACTAAACTAGTGACGATTTCATGTTATTAAATCGTATATTAAAAATCGAATATATGGATTCGGACCAAAAATTCGACACAAAATTACAGCCCGGATCGATGTTCTCTGCGTTCGCGTCAACGTCGCGTTCGATCGTCTCGTTTTCCTCGTTTTCACTTTCACCGCGGTTTCGTTTAACAGAAATATCAATCTCGGGTACTCGGAACATTGGTATTGCGAGGCGAAAGTTGAGACAAATCCATCGAAGAAGCATCGCGGTTTATCCATATCGACGAGAGCGGCCTAACCGGATGGAACAGTAAAGTGATTCATGAGCCTTACCGCGCCTCTGTAAGTATCTCAGACATCCGGATAAACATTGTCCCGGTACAAAAGTAGTTGTATACGTGGATGTATTACCGACATTATATGCTCGGTAGGTGTTTTGTGCGGCAGGTTTCTACGGAATTTTGCAACAACAAGATACGAGCGAGACACGAGGAGACGGAGAGAGAGAGAGAGAGAGAAAAGTGAGAATGAAAGAGGCGCTGGAGAGGAGGATAGAAGAAGAGACAAATTACCGTGAAGGTTTCATGAGCCAAAGAGTGATGTAGTCGAGGTACAGCAGCTCGAAATCTTGCGAAAACTTTCGTGTGGCTCGCGTTATGCAAATGTGATATGTCAGTGTGTTACAAAGCGTGTATACAAGTGCGCGAGGCGCGGGGGACGAGCTCGCCAGGATGGTAGCGGGAGAATTAACTCGCGATTGCGTTGCTGGCGCGTGTACGCGCGACGCATGCATATATGCACACCTCGAGAATTCCTTTTCGGGTTGAGATAACGCGAAAAAAGCCGAAAACAAACAGGGCGAACGTCGGTTAACACGATTTCGCTTGATAAACGGAAGGTCGTGAGTGGCGATTCAATGTTTGTGTGCGTGGATGCAGCAGACACGACGAGGTCGGATATAGTAAAAGAAGGGAAATCGAACAATGGGAAACTCGTGATGAGGCTCTTCGCTCTGCAACGCCTCTTCCTTCTTCTTAAAGCGGAAAAAGAAGCCAGAAAATATAAAGAAGGAAGAAGAAAAACGCGTTACCCGGTGAGATCCTCGCTCGTACGGAAGAAAAGTGAGAGGCAGAGTATATATTATTGGGAAAGAAAGTAAAATGACAATGGAGCCTCGAGCGATCGGGGAGAATGGAAATCTCATAGAGAAAGGTGACGCGGTCTTTAAACACAATCAAAATTTTATCGAGACGGTTTTACAGCACAGTCCTTATTCTTACGCTGGAATACATATGCACGCATACTCGCGTGAATACGTTTCAACAATACCTCAATACTACGTAAGCGCGCTACGCGTGTAAGAAAATGAATACGATCGCTCGTGCGTTTCACTTTCGCCACAAGAAATTTGTGTCAATGCTTCGAAAATTGCCTTCGTATCGCGGCTCTCTGCAAACCATGAGTTCTCTATAAACTTATTACATTGTGCGTGGGCCATTTCGATCGCATATACGAGCAACAAATTCATTCGTGCGCGCGCTACACGCGTTAATATTTTCAGAATTACTTTCCCCCCCCCTTTTCCTCGCGACTACAAACGCGATCGGCTTTTATAGCGGGCAAGGAAAATTGCTGATTCAATAGGAATTGATGTTGTTGGAAGAGTGTGAGCTCGACCAAGTATTATCAGGGCAGCGTTGACGCGGAGGATTGACGCAAAACCAGAGCGCTCGTTTGAAAGTTCATAAGATTGCGATAATCATATCTTTCATTGGCCACTCCCAATATCCGAGGTTTCTTCGTCTCGATACATTTTTTCTCTCACTCCACACACGCATAAAATTTTATTTATTTTGATGAAAATCTTCGATTTCACTCCCGGTAGAAGATATACGAATTTGAGGCAGGAGAAGCAGCAAACGGCTAGAGAAATGCGTCGATTTTTTAATGAAATATATATCCTGGAGGAGATAAATAAATAAAGAAGAAAAAAGGAACGGACGAGGTCACGCAAAGCATGGTCGACTCTCACCAGTCACGAGATACACTGTAAAAGTACCAACGAACCTACATTCAGGCATAGTCGTAATAATATCTACTGTAAAACCACGTCCGTGCTGTTCGAGCCTCGTGGGTCCTAGGCTTGATTTCGTAACGGTGAGAGGCGTGTGCTCGTTCTCGTAGCAGCTGTGTATATAGAGACGTGTGTATCTCCGTACTCGAAGGAAAAAATCTACCAACACTGCGTAATCACTAATCTGAGGCCACTACAAACTTACATTCGCACAGTTTTTATAAAAATCTTGCAATGAGTTTGACATTTAGAGTTTGCGCCGTTGAAACCCCACGGACATGGATTTTGTCACTCATCTTTCGATGTAACAAACTCATCGAAGCTTTAGCTTGTTTTATTTTATCATACGAATGTAAATTCAACCAATTCAAATATTTCAACGAAACTTTTATAATCGATGAATCGGCGTGCATGATTTTCAACGGATATTTTGAAAATTATCTTTTCTCACATATTAAAGAATATAAACAAAGCCTCAAATAACTTATTATCATCAACTTCATCGTTTTTAACATGCTTAATAACAAATCGCAGTCATTCGATCGCGGTATTATGGAAATTCAGATACTAAAGTTTCGCTAAAGTTGAGATTCCTAGTATGAACCGCATGCGGGAATGAAATGGAGTTCGAGAAGTTTTTAAACTTCTAAAAGTCACTCGACATTCGTTCGCAATGATTCTGATTAAGCACAATCGAGATGAAACTGTTACGCGTATTTTTGGTTGAAATTGATTGTAGGCATTGCGCTATCTCATAAGTTTATGGTCCATTTATTGTTTCAGTGCGAGCATGAAGACAAAGGCAGTAAAGATTAGCATGACAAAGCCTAAATTGGACCAGGATATACAGGAAAAAGAGAGGGAGAGTGAGAGAGAGAGAGAGAGAGAGGAAAATGCTTATACGGCGGAGATCTCTGGTTCCGTGCAGTGTGAAGCCTGGGGAGCATCAGCCCCGTTAACCTGGAGCGTAATTGCAGCTGGGCGTGGAGATAATGCAACGAATTTAGGGATTTGTGAATCCCTATCTAAATCCAATAGCAACGCAGCAGTCAAGTAATAGTTGGCAACGTGTAACTAGCATTACACCAAAATACCCGAAACTCGTATGCACCTAAACTCCGATTAATTACCATCAATGAAGATAATAATTTCAGTATGAAAATTCCAGACATTCAATTTTTCGTATACCAAAACGTGAAAGGAATTAAGATTATTCTCTGTTCAGGATCAAATATTTGCGTATGAAAAATAATGATTCCAGAACCAAAAAAGTGGCAAAATTCAGCAACGAAAAGGCGACGAGAGAGCCAAGTACGATCCCGAATGAATTATCAGCTGACAGCACCATGAAAAAATTCAATTCCAGCAAACACCCCGTAGATTCAAAGAGACCAACGAAGTCTCTCATTTTCCCATTGGACGTCGAGTTACACATGAAGCCATGAAAGATAAAAGCTACGAAATATTTGAATTACGTGTTCCCAAGCCCATTTCTTTTTGCATAGACAGTGACAGTAGAGTTCTCTGTAAACTCGTCGTCTGAGAAGAGTGCATCGCGGATATTGGGTGCTGTGTGAGACTCAGTGGGCCTGTATATGTATATAAGAGTCAGCAGCAGCAGCAGCAGCAGCGGGAGGAACGACACGCCCTCTAACCCACTCGCGAGCGACGCCACTGCGGCCAGCGTAGCGCACTCTCGGGTCGGCGGTACTCGTTGGTAGATACTCTCCTTTTGCCTTTAATCCCCCTCTTTCGTGGGCTCCTAGTCTCTTCGGCACAATTTCTACTCCACACAATCATGGCATGTGGATAGTGAGGATAAATACAGTGTGAGCGAGAGGAAGAGAGTGAGATTTAGGTGTACGACTAACATCACCAGCGGAATAACTATGAACGGACGTGGGTGGGAGCATGCCGGAGTGTATACATCGGTGCATATCCAAAGCGTGTATCTGTACAGACGCGGATACAAATACGTTCATTTGACAGAAGGCGATATGCACTGGTAAGCGCACTCGGACATCGGGGCCCACAGGCATTTTATTCGCCTCCATTGGATACCTCTCGAATGAACGTATATTCGAGTTACTCACAGGAATACCCAAAACCTTCGATATCCGTACGGAGATATATACGCGAGCGTGTACCCGCGCTCCGTGGACGTGTATGTGCGCGCGGATACATGCCAAGTACAACTAGGAGCAGAGCTGCATATCAAGCTCCACTGTGAGTTTTACACTGCTAGCGATTCCCGTGAACGCTGAGAGAGCTTCAACGTTCTTCGCCATCAAGCCAACATAAGCCTCGAGTCTACTCTCCATCGCACAGACTCGCGTTCATTCAGACACACGTGCATGCACCACCCATTTCGTTCGAATGTACGCCGCATACGTGTGTTGCACTAGTTTCACTCCTCGCATGTGCGATCCCATGAAACAGGTGCATAAAAACGAAGCTACGTATACGAATACTTGTTCAGAGTTATGTGTTCGTGCATGCACGCATCGATTCACTAATGCAGGAGTTGAGATCGCGGGCTGGAGAGGAAAAGCCCTCTGTGAATTCCCTCACGGCGAGTTTGCGGGCTTCTCTCTGCGCTGGGCATCAGCAGCCAGTGCTATTCTCAAGTTGGCATCCCGTCTCGGGTCATGTGCTCCGAGTGTAGTTGAATTACTGTCGGACGCAGCTATTCCATATTTTCGTATGTAAATTCGAATGAGTGTGTGTGTGTGTGTGTGTTTATATCCATTTATTTGGGGCACGTTTTTTTCTAAACATCGAATCGGAAGGAGGAAATTTGAGGATTTTGGGACGCGTAAGAATGACACCGAATTGAGATAGCTTTTCAAGGCCACTCGCAACTGTGTCTTGTTGTTCGAGTTTCAAGAAATTTAGACACAGAATTAAACGAAAATATCTTTTCAGGTATACTTCAATGAAAGAGATTTTTGGATAACTTGCAAAAAAGCAAGTTAGATTGGAGGAGAATCGATTAACGAAATGATATTGGGCAATCACCACCGGTTTTTCGAGTAGTAAATCAAATGAGCTCTAACGAGATCGATCTCAGATTCTGACTTTGCTAATCAACATATAGGAAACAGCTGCTAGGCAGAGAAATCACAGAATTTGGAGTTGACCTCAATCTTTGGTGTGTATACAAAATTTTGCCGTTTTCATTAAAATGTGAGTCAACGCAAAGAAAACATTTTCGTATTATGTAATTCGAAGTTTTCGAGATTAATCTTTGGAAATACTCTGATAACGGGGTTAAAACCCGCTCGAATTGAGAGTGATATTTCTATCGGAATAAAGCAACGATCCTGGCTCGTGAACCGCAAATTAATATAAAAATAATAGAGAGAAGTATCAGTGAAATAATAATTGTTCGTACTTTTGTCTGCGACCTCCGATCCATTCCGAATCCTTTGAAAAAAGCATGATTCGAAGCGTAAAAGATTATTGCGAATCGATGAATTCTCTCGATAGAAACAAAGGGACGCTCTCTACCAGCAGTCGTATTACACTCTATTATTCAAATAGGCGAGGTTAATGATCTTAAATTAAATGAAATGTTAAATGGAACAATTCCCTTTACGATCTTGGAGAGTTTTTATATTTTCAGTGCACAGGAGGAACTCGGAGACGCGTATCGAACGTTGAAAACGCAGCGTCTCGCTCTCCCGTACACTTGCACATAATGGACCATGTGCAGACTGCACACGCGAGAGATGAAGGTGGGAAAGCGTGTGCGGAGAGAGGGAGAGATGTATGGAAAAAGCGTGGCTCAGAGGTACGCGCGAGGGTGAGCCAAGAGTGCGACGAAAGTACGTATATACGTTTTGTGTAGCCGCTGCGGACTTTGGAGTATCGAGCCACGCGAGTCCTGCCTCTTTTGCTTTTTTTCATCCTCTTCCCTTGCCGCCTCTGCCGAGGCTTCAGCCCTGCTCGCGTCCTCTTCTCTTCTCTCGCACGAGGCACTGTGACCGCGGATGCGAGACGCGCGCGTGAACGAGCGAGCGCGCGCGAGCCTTTGCTTTGTCGTCGTCGTCGGTGGCGTTGCTCCTTTTTTTCACCGCATCGCGCGCTCGCGCAGATTCGCGGGTGTCCCGCCACGAGAGCGCTCCACTCTTTCCTACTTTCCCTCCCACTCGTGCCCTCACTTTCTCTCTCTCTCTCTCTCTCTCTCTTTCACACACACACACATTTTCGGTATGATCCTTGTTGGCTCCCGAGACCCAACAATATCGGCCTTTCGTTGTGAATCCTGCTCCAAACTGGAGGGAAAAAGAAGTAATTGCAAAAGAGCAAGTCGAGAGGTGCGCGCGCGCCCGGCCCCTGCCGGATTTTACATGCGTGCAAACTCGCTGGGATACACTTTTCGTCGGCCCTAACAAAAACTGAATGTAAACTGCCTCGTGGATGCGCGGCGTCCGATGAAAACATTGAGTTTTCAACGGCTCTGTTTTCCCGCATTAATGTATTGGACTTTTTAATAAATCGTCCCAGACTACTTCATTGGATCGTAGTCGAAAACTCGAAAAAAATTAAATAACTGTTATTTTCAGCGCCACTCGAATTTCATTTGCACTCAGTCAAATTATACTCGCACAATAATTGGACATGATTCGTTTCCACGTTGAATGCAGCGATCCAATTGTAAATTACAAAATTCGAAGGACCACTCTGCTTCGATGCAACACTTTTCGACATGCCTGCAATCATTCGCTCACTGTAATTACGAATATTTGAAAGCATTGGTAAAAATAAAAAATCGATTCTTCAAAGAGTCACTTTAGCATGGAGCGTAATTGACTTGAACACATTTCGAGGGAAAATCATCGGTATTTGCGCTACGAGTTTCCAACTGAGCCGTTGATTCAATCATTTTGATCCAGATGTAAGGTACCGTTAAATAAATCAGCGTAAAAAACCGAGCGCGAGTTACAAGGATTAGAAGCTGACCTTCGATGGTACGATCGAGGTCACCACCGAAATTGAGCAAAAGTACAAAAACTTGGCTCAACATATAAAATACAACAATTATTTATTGTTCCGCAATAAAAGTCTCTCGGAAGCGAATAAACGTTGGTGACCTTTCGTTCTCGTGGTTTCTGCGATACGTTTGTACTACGTTGATTTCCATAGCGATATCGAATCAGGCACGCGGTTATACGAAGTCACCTGGCGTGTCGTATCAACGAGAGGGGTAAAAAGTTGCAGGTGAATTCACGGGCGTCGCGACTTGATTAGTAATATATTCGTGTATCGTTTGACCTCCGAGAATGTCAGAGATCATGATTTTGGGCGAAAAAATGGAATATTGAGGGGGAAAAAAAGTAGGACGAGGAGAGAGACGAAGCGAGAGCGCCGAGTTATGTATTACGAATTAATAACAAACATATGCCCGTGACGCGTGTATCGCTCTGAAAGAGAAGGTTGGTGCACCTGCATTATCGGATTACTCGTAGCAGCTGCTCTGAATGAGCAGCATTTGCAGGACACAATGCCGAGCTTTTTGACTGCTGTCGAATGGGCATTTATAGCTTCGAAATTCGGAGTGGGAATACGAGCGTTGAATTGTAATGTCAAAGGCCGATAACGATGAAGGCAGCGAATTTCGGTCCTTTAATACCGGAAGTACATCGAATAAATATATTTCTGCAGTACGAGGGAATTTTCTGTACACAGAAATGATTTTGGGGCAGCAAGCCAATATGATCAGCGCGAAATGGATCCGCGTAGCAGGGAAAGTAGCGGGGCAAGCTCAGCCTAAAATGATCATGAAGAAACATGCAGGTTCGTCGCAAGGAAAGTGTGGATTCGGGCAAAATATGCTTACCGCTATTCCCATGTGCGCAACACCGTCAGCCTTCCTATCCATACTTTCATACCGTCGCCGTTGTCGTCAAGGCGCGTCTCTCTCCCTCTCGCACTCCAGCTTACATATTATTACGCTCGTGCTGTATTATGAAAATGCGCACGTCGGCTATAATAATTTATGAACTCTGGACGAGCCTGAGAGCATCTGATCTCAAGCAGCACACTTTGCAACGCCCTCGCACCACCGGAGACTTGCCATGTGGAGGCGTTAAAAATATGACGTAAACGTAAAACTTTAATAATATTCTTCTTTTATATTTTCCACTAAATTGGAAGCTGACGGACGCACGACGTTATTGGAACGAATGTCTGTAGAGAAAGAGTACGAGAACGAAAAACATCGACCAGCAGCAACGATCCTGGTTTTTAACAAAACTATCATTTCCACGAAGCTTCCATTTTTTCAGTCAATTTTCATTTTTTTTTGTTTATCCACCACTTTGCATTGGAAATTGTTCTTCGATAAGCGCAAAATTCCGATAAATGTATTCGTCGATGACAGCGCATCATGTTCAGCGACCGTTTTTAAGGTTCTCTCGAGAGCGCCCGAGTCCTCAATATCGCCGAGTTATCTGGACTCGATCTTTTCTAAGGAGCAATGAATCGCACGTGCGCAAATGAACTCTTATTCGAAAATCGATCGGTATGAATCATCCGCTACGTGCTAGATTACGTTTTAAAGGGGTCGAAAATTCCATGTGACCGCACGTACAGAGAGAATAAACTACAAGGGTTTGCAGCGCGAAGTAGTACGAGTCGATGAACGGCCAGCCAGTAAACCTTCCCAAACCATAATTTTCACAGGACTCCTCGTTCTTATCGTTCACAGTATCAATTACAGGAACGATGATTAAACAATTTATGATTATTTTTGATTTTTAAAAATAAAAGTTCTTCAGTCTGGAATTTCGTGGCTTTATCCTACGATAAAAGATCTTCGAGGTTTTGAACTGCAACCGTTTTACGAATGAAATTCGTGCGACATCTCCCATAAATTGAAACCGAGAAGGTATATGATACGACGCTGAAGTTTCCAACGTTGGAGTTCAACGAAATGAACGAAAAAAAAGTATTTAATTCACCAATTTTTTATTTCACGAATCGTTGGTGCAGTTTGAAAAACTACGAATCGCAAATTTGGCAGGGAACAAAATAGGAGAATTACTGGAATTATTTAAGAGTTTTTTTCGATTATTTCGTTGGACTCCAACGTTGGAAACTTCAGCGTCATTATATGATTAGTTTTAGATTGATAACTCGGGTTAATTAAGACCAATAATATGTTAGTGCACAGCTGCCAATCACCTGGATCGGAAGTACCGAGCAGCCGTGGATATGATGCTCCACGTTGTTAACGAACGAGTCAATTATTGGGTGAGGTGCCCTTTGGAATTAGTCGCGTGACATCGAAAGTCTTAATTAGGCTGCTTTCATATAAATCGCGCGGTCTTGACGCTTCGTCGAGAAGTCGAAAGGAAGACAAATATTATGAGAATAAGTTTTCGTAAGAAACTTGGTCGTAAGATGGAGAATAAATTTCTTCCATAATTCCTTTCCCAAATGTACTTTTTCCAGCAGATGCTTTCTACTCGCTTCCTCCAACTGTATCCATTTCGAAACTTACCATTGGCAGAAATCTCGTAAAATGTATTCGAGAGGAGAGGAATTCAGACTTTTCTCGAAAGGAAAAGTCTGACTCTGAGACGGAACGAAAGTGGCCGAACTCCGCTCATAGGCATCCGCGATAAATCGATGCCGTTATTTTTTCAAAGATTTCACTCTGAGAGGCAGAGATTGTATCTGAGATCATATCGTGCCAAATTTGCGGATTCTGCGAAAGGTACGTTTCGCTAATGGACGCTTAACGTACATTTTTCATGAGGACTCGATAGTTTCGTCGCTCTTTCTCTTCCTCTCGAAAACATGCTTCCGCACCAACTTTGAACACTCCGCAGCATGTTCATCCGATCTGAAATTGTGCGATCTGAATACGGGCGATGCGGAAGATCCTTCATAATTCCGGACGAGTGTTGAGGTCTAGCCTAATTAAAATTTTCAAAAAATCCAATTTTTTTTATTCCATTTTTCGAAAATATACATATTCAAAAGTATCATACTAAAATTTTATAAAGATCTGAGCAGTCGCTATAATACGCGCCGCCCAGTGCGGTACCGCGACCTGGCTTTGTTAAAACACGTTTTTCTCAAAATTGCATTTTTGGAGGGCTCGTTGATAAAATCTCTGAAACTATTTAACCGATCCTTACCAAAATTTTAGCACAAGTTCTTTATGACTGTAGCTACAGCGCAAATCATACGAATTTTGAAATTTCGAGTGGAGCTGTTTTTTTTTTGCAAAAAACGATGAAAAAAACGTGCTTTTCCGTAGTTTTTGGAAAAATGGCCACCATTTCGTAATTTTTGAAAAAATCAAAAATCGATGACGCTGAAGTTTCCAACGTTGCAGTCCAACGAAATGATCGAAAAAAACTCTTAAATAATTCCAGTAATTCTCCTATTTTGTTCCCTGCCAAATTTGCGATTCGTAGTTTTTCAAACTGCACCAACGATTCGTGAAATAAAAAATTGGTGAATTAAATACGTTTTTTTCGTTCATTTCGTTGAACTCCAACGTTGGAAACTTCAGCGTCGTAAAATCGTATGATACGCGTTCTAACCATTTACCCATTGAATCTAAAACCATTTTTATTTTTTTTCTCCGACCATCCGTTCCAGAGATTTTATCAACAGCGCACACCCATCTTTTTTTAGACCCGCCTCCTGCCCCATTTTCCTGTACGAAAACTGAGTAAAATAAATATAAAAAAAAAATTCGGATACTTTAAGAGTGCATTTTTTACACCTAACACTTTTTATATCCATATTTATAATTTATACCGGTCAAAAAGATTCGTGAAAATAGTATTTTTTGTTTGCCCGTCCAATTAGGATAGACTCCTTAATACGCGTACTCGTAGCGTATCAGTTAGAAGTTGGCCAACAACGAGGATTCGTATCTCCTGAAGAAGAGTCGAGTATCCGCAGCAGCGACCGTAAATCCTATCAAAGGTTTTATAAAAGAAAACTAAGAAAATGAATACGCCGTTTTGATAGTGAATAATCGATACGAGACCGTTCTACAGTTGCAGCCGAGTTGCAGAGTCGAGTTTTCTCCGCGTTAAATTCGTTCGCTAGCTCTTTGCTCTCTTCTCGCTATACTTATCGCGTCGTTACTATGTTGTTGCCGTTGCTCGAGAGTGAATCAGCGGGGCTGAGAGCTCTCGGTGCAACATCGAACCTTGGAATGTGCGCGCCTTCCAGCACGAGAAGAGAAAGAACGGGAGAGAGAGAGAGAGAGAACAGACGAGGACGAATTGCGCCAGAACTACTACAAACCGGTGCAGAAGAGGTGGATAACCGAGCGACAAAGAAAACGAAAGAGGAAGACTAGGACGAAGAGAAATCTCCGAGCGAACAGTGATCCTTCGGCCACTTACGCAGTTGAGCTGCGTTTTCTTAAACGGACATGCCGATTTTTCAAATCGAGTGGAATTACTCGTCGAAAATGTATTTGTTCAAAAATTTTTCAAACTTTATTTACCAAGTTCGTTAAAGCGATAAGCGTAAATAAAATTCTCCAGTAACTTATCGAGCGTTTAGTTTTCTCGATCGTTGAATCGTATTTTTTTCCCAGCACTCAAGAACTACCGTTCATTCTTAAGGATCTATATTTAAAGACGATGAAATTGAGCATTGAAATCGGAGCCTGCAGGATAACGGTGGAGGCAAGAAAGCACATGACGCAATCCTCGAGAATGTCAATTAGTTTGAACTCTACAAAAATTAAAGGCAAATTCGATCGTCCGTTAATGACCCTCTTCTTAGGAACGTTCCGCCCATCATTCTGTGCGTTCCTCCGAGCTACCTTTTTCCCGTGTAAATGTATATCATCCTTCGATACTCGCTCACATCTCCGGATCACGTGAGGCTCACTACCGCTCGATTTTTATATCGTTCCAAGTCAATAACTGAGGCCAGAACTGTGTGGACGTTACTGCAAATGATATTTAGCGCGCACGCAACGCCTTCGGTATGCGCCTCCCCGTAAGACCTCTCCAGTCCACATTTTTCATAGTTTCAATTCAACGGAATGCTGCATATACTCATAGATACCGAAGGCACAATCAAATTATTCGAGCGATAAGTGCTCAAATGATTTTTCTTCCAAGACTTTTCAACGGTGGCTCGGCTTGAGAAGCATTTATCGTTTTTGACGAGTGCAAGAACGATCGAGAAATTTGCTCCTACTAATTTCGCCTGCTAACGTTTTATCGAGCGGTTTCCATCATTTTTATCCCAGTCTCGAGCGAAGTGGCTGTAATTGATTTTACAGAATGTAACGTACCGCTGGATATACGCGTGAAGAAAGGCATTTGTAACATGACAGCAGGACTCTGGTACGTAGAAAGAAAGGGGGGAGGAAGAAAGATAAAAAGAAGCCGGCATCCAAGAACGAGAATAAGGCGCACGTGCTGCGGATACCCGAGTCTTTCAACGGGCACAAAAATGCGTTGAAACTAAGTGGGTGGCGGTTTTAGGAGTTTCAGCACAGCTCCTTGTCTCTCGATAAGTTAGATCGCCAATCAAGAAACGTCAATCCGTTGCAGCGTTGCATTACGCTGTTACGCAATTGTTTTGCCTCTCCTGCGCGAACAAATGACGTACGCGCTTATATATATTCGCGCGTATATATGTGCAATTGGCCTGCCTTAATAAGAATACATCTACAGCCCTACAATGTCGTAGAAAGATCTACGCGCGCTGTACGGAGTACGCGCTGATACCCAGGCGAATACATGGCGGCTACAATCGGTCCGTGAAATTGCACAATTCCTCGGGAGGCCCCGCGGCATTGCGTACTGTATCCTGTACGAAATCGCACGGTGCATAAACATCTCGAACGCTAGCGAACAAGAGGCCCGGAGCTCCTGTCGATTTTCCGGTACTATTTCGCGCGTTTACGCCCTTACGGTTTCTCCTTCCGGACGCATTCGTACACGAGTATGCGAATATGGATACGCACAGTCTCGCTCACAGTTTTGTACGTAACACGAGGACATGACCCGAACCGTTAAACTCGTAAAAATATCCTGCTTCCAGACTTTTTCCTTCGAGTTCAGTTGCTTCCTCCTGCTTCGCGTGCGCATTCCCCAGAACTGCTTTACAATCGGTGATGAGCTGAGAAAATGTTGCTCAATTTTACAGTTTGTTTTAACGGATGACGACCCTTCTGGTCGGGAGCAAAAGTACTCGAATATTCGAATAGCACCGCCGAAAGAAAAACGGTCGACGGCCATTAGCGCACTTTGCCTGTTTCCTCATAGTGCACTCTGCTGGTAGGAGACGAAACGAAAGCATCTCTAGAGCGATGGTATAAAAAGAGAGGAAACGAGAAACATGGGAAGGAGCGCCAGCGCAATCGCTGATTGTTACTAAGCTGCTAGAATTAACGACGCTCTTATAGCTCCGTTGAGAAGCCTTAAGAGAAAAGAGAAATGATAAGACTTTTGTGTAATATATACAGGCTCTGGTCAAACCGATAATTATATCGAATGGATCAGAAAGTCCAATTTTTCTCGCGCCGATACTTTCGAAATGTCTGTAATCATTCATTACCTCTAACGGTCTCGTCGACGACTACGCACGTACGATGTCGAAAATCCTCTTCGTTTTTAGTAATTATTATATTGTTATTACATTCACGCAGTAATCATACGTTTCGATGCGAGAGTTTGACAATTTATTGCGGAATGAGAAAAAGTACTTGCGCGTACTTCTCCTTTTCGTAGCCCGACTCCAACAAACCGAACCGGAAATTCTTAAAGTAGGGGAGAGTGGAGTAATTCCGGACGCGGGGTAAATATATGGACACTGCAAGATCTTTTTATTCCGGAACTCCCACGTTCGGGCCCTTGGACTCGTGCCATGGTCTTATCGATGTTTTTAATAAACTCGTATTGTACAAGCCGTGAATTGACATATTTTCGTACATTTTGATGTCACTTTTGCCTATGAAATGAATTGATGAAACTACGAGATGAACGGTTTCAATGATATTGAGGAAATAAATTTAATATCCTTATTCCATGTAAGAATCATAAACGCAATTCATACTTTGGCTTTTCCCAGCGTTTTTGAACTATTATATTAACTTTTGAAATTTTGCGCAGTTTAAATACACATGAAAAACAAAAACACCAACTTGTGATATTGGGTGCATAAATAGAGCAGTGAACGATGTGAAAACAAAAAAGTTATTTTCGTTTTGAAAAATACGAAGATCCACCATCCGAAGACTGGATCACTCGCTGGATCATGTGAATCGAGTGTGAAATGTGGCGGGCTCTCAAAGTTGTATACAAGCGAAAGTACGAGTCGAGAATTTGTTTGCGATATGTGTAGTAATTTCTAATGCAATCTAGATTTACCCCAATAGCCGTCCGGAATTACCACGGAAGTTCGGAGCAAATCCGAATTTACGGAGTGTTATTTTTTGCTAAAAATCTATCAATTTTATTATCTATCAGTTAAAATTTACATCGAAAATCGTAAACGAGATATCGAAGGTTAAAATACATCGAAAATTTGTTTTGTAATTTCGTCATATTGTTCGTCAAATCAATTTCCCTTAGGCGGCCAGAATTGCCCCAATTTCCATAATTCGAAAATCTTCCATTGGACCCTAAAACCTTCAATATTGGAATGAAGCAGCCACGATAAAGTTCCTCATTTCGGAAATGGTGAAAATTCCGTTATCAATGAGCTAAAATAAATTGGAGCGATTCGATTACCATTTTTCGTAAAAATGCGCGCGTACGATGCGCTCTAAGGATCCGTAATATGTAACAGCAGAGCAACGAGAGAGCTCTGCAGACTCTGAATAGTGGAACGAGAGTGACGAAGAGGGAGCAGAGCGAATAGATGATGAAAGAAAGATCGGAGGGAAATCTTGGGTTGGTTTGCGCAAGCGCACGGAAGAATCTCGTCGCGGAGGGGGTAAAAGTGTATGCACGTATACACATATTTAAAAGCGTTTGTATGGATGTATGCAAGTGCATGGGAATGATAATAGAAGAAGGGCGAGGCAGGCGGTCACTTGTTGCGATCCTGTTAGTTCACCTTTTCGTCCAAGCGTCTCTGTCTTCGCCTCGGCCGTGAGTCGCCCTCGCTCTCGCGCCATGCCTCGTCCCATTCCCGTTTCGCATCCTCCTCGTCCCGAGCCATTTCACGAGTGCGATAAGCGTGCGTGGGAGTGAGGGAAATCGGCAAGATTTCTGGGGTTATTTCACGCTTTAGCAGCTCGATCGCGAGCACACATTTTTTCTCCCGCTCGCCCGATGACTTTACGCTTAACCGGCTTAATCCGGTGCGCTTCAAAAAACACTTCGAATCGCGTAGCAAAATCAATAACAGATTGCGGAGGCTCGCACGGAGATCGGAATAAATCGAACTTTTCAAAAATTTCCCAAACGAACAGTGGCTACGGAACGTCGATTCTCGCTAACAATAATTTATCGAATATTGCACGAGGATTCTCGACAATCAACCTTCCGAAATGATTAACCCTGCACAAAACTAAAAATAATTGAAGTACCGAAAAAGAATTGAGACTCGACCATAAACGGCGCCAGCACTTCTTTTGAATGAGACGGAACTCTTGAGACGTACGATCGAAGAATCTTACAGGGAAAGAAAATGAAACGATTATCGAATGGAGTGAATAGTATTAATTCAAGGGCTACAGAGTACAGACGACGACCCCTTCCGAATGGGCAGCACCGGCCACTGGCGGCTCCTCTGTATATCGCTCGCTGAACGCTGCAATCGCGTCGAAACAAGACGGCAGAGGTACACTTTATGGTCTATCGAGAAAAATGGCAAGAGCTGATTCAAGCAGAGCAAGAGAGAGAGACAGAAATGCAGCCTCCAGCTCTCCTAGTCGCCTCCGTAGCCGGTGGTTCGGTCGGGAGAAATTCGATAAAGCAACGCCTCGGAAGGCAGCCCGACGTTAGTCTGACCGCCAGAAGAGACCAAGCAGAGTTCTCCTGTTCGTCGCCTCTGGCACTCTGAGATGTTTCGCCTTTTTATATAAATGCATGGATATAGCGTACGTAAGGAATACGAGATATATATATATATAGGACGATATAATTGTAAAGCTTGTACCTCGTAGAGAACATATATCTGCGAGGATGAGTACAATACAGTTATGGCGTGGAGAGAGAACTCTGACTGAAGTTTACTCACGTTAAGCCCAAGTTAAGACGGCTACTCGCTACTGGCATATTTCGTAATGGTAATATACCGTTAAGTTCGAACTTACCTGGAACAGAGAAACATAATGTACATACGATTAATACAGAAGATCGTTAGCGAACGGTTATTCAAAAATATTATAAAATTTCCTCCTTACGTAAAAAAAAAAAACAAAAAAACAAAAAATCAAATTAATTGAGTTCTTGATTTATACAGAAAGCAAACGCTTGAGACGACGTTTTGTTTGATGCCAATAAAATCAAGCGAGAGGCAAATGTTAAAAGATTTTACACTCCTGCATGAGTTATGAGCACACGCACAAGAAGACTTGCCCAAATTTTCTGACAACTCGGAGTTTTGAGTTTGAGTGTGTGAACTTGAGCTTTTACCTTTTTTAGGCGAAATAATTTGTGCATAATGTCGATGAATTTTTCAAGTGGAGTGCCCGAGCAAACTATAGTGATCGAGGAAGGATGACTTTGAGAAATCGTGAATCCAAGTCAGCTGATAATCGGTAAAACAGTGCACATAATCGATTCAGTAAGTTTGCGAGTTAATAAATGAAAAGTCATCGAGTCGATATATCCGAAAACGTAACGAATGTGCCTTCGAAAAACTGCGAGCCCCTCGAATAAAATCCTCCATCCATTCCACTACATTTATATCTATATTCAGGGTGTGTGTCTGGGTCGTGTAGAAAGGGTATCGCTATTGAAGTATCCGGAATGCCGAGCTTGATATTACGGCTTGTAGCACGTTAGCATGAACAAACACCCGGGCCTTTGGCCCCCAAACGAACGGAGGCTCCGAAATTCCATACAGTTAGGGCACAACGTATGTAAAAAGCGAAAAGCTCACACTGCATTTATCTTCATCGCGCGTGAAAAAAGGAAGATAAAAATGAAAAACAAACAAAAAGATATGAGGAAAATGTTCAAACCGTCGGGAGTGCTGGCACTTTTTAAAAAATTTTCCAATATCGCTTCTGAATGCCGCGAAAAGCCCTGTCGATTATGCGAATCGAAGCGAACTGCGGTCTGCCCAATTTCAATGGACAAAGTTTACGTTGCAAAACGACGCTAAATTCGATCAGTTGAGAGTGACTGAATAAACATGAAACGAAGCCCTAGCACTTACAGCTATTTGCGAGCACTTTTTTCCACTCTCAATTTAAAAACTGTTGATGCTTAGTTTATTGTTAAAAGATATGTTCGCGTACGCGCAGGCTTTGATGTCGACAACCCCCGCTCGCAGCCGCGCTACGTCTTCTCACGCGTACCACTTTCAATATATTTTCCTGTAAGCATAATAGTGCTTCGTGTGCTCTGGCGCGGCCCCTGGCCCCGGAATCCGAGCTTTTCGCAACTTCTTTTCGCGCGAGGCAATATTTCGATCGAGTGAAAAATTCAACCAATACCGGATGCCTCAATCCGCTCCATGGGGAAACTATTTTGCAAGACTCATTTGGAGAAGGCGTTCGAAAGACTATGCATCCAGAGTCGCCATTTAAAGGGGTCGTTTTTTCACGAGAGAGCAGGGTAAAGAGCCGAGGAATTCAATCCGACCTTCTACCAATGGAAACGTCGTCGAGGAGCTTTGGATATTTCGCTCGTGTTTGAGTTACGAGCGCAGGGAAAAGAGAAGCGACGAGTCATCTGCTTCGAATTCGCATCGCAAAAGGACCTTTCTCTCTCTCTCTCTCTCTCTCTCTCTCTCTCTCTCTCTCTCTCTCTTTCTTCTGTTCTGAATCCTCCGCGCCTGCATGTGTCACAGGGTTTATACAATTTCGGGAAATCGATCACCGGCTTTTCCTCCCGCCTTCCCGCCCGCGTGTCTCTGCCCTACGTCGTCCCCTATCGACGGATTCGCCAACACGAACATTCGCCCAACACACGGCAAAGAATCCCGGAAATGATGAAAATAATTGTTATCGGTTATATGACACAGCGGTGTGGTCATTGTTTCGTACCTGTATATGGCATTCGTCGACCCCCTACACAAGCTATGACATGCGGCATCACATTCGAAACGCGCTCCTCTGCACCGCCACAGATATTTGAAATTATCAGACAGCTTTTGACTCTCCCCCTCCTCGTGCAGTGCACTGCATTCAGATATGTGGAAACGTGATGGAAATTCATGCTCATGCATCTCTTCTAAACCGTGGAGATTAACACCGTCGTAAAACGCATTTCCTCGTTTCGGATATCTAAATTAGCGGCTTCGTTGTGTCAATGTTACGATATTTAACCGCGACGCGATCATAAAAAATGCCTCAACGACTTTGCACGAGGGGAACAATTAATACGCATTTGAATTGAAAAGTTTAACGAATCAGAGGGAATATGCAGGTTGAGCTGAAAGCTCAAAGCTACCGCGCGTACAACGCTGATTGTTTGGGTACGGTATGCACTTGAAAGTAGTAAATTGCGAGCTCCTACTTTCAAGAGAGAGAAACCATTATTTTTCCCACCGATTTTGTCGCCAATTTCCGAAATCAATTCCGTTTTTTTATAGTAAATTCATTTCTGGGGAGTCGATCGGAAAATAAACTGCGCGGAGGCCACGATCGAGCTTCGCGAAGATTCGATGAGAATCTTCGCAGACGATTTTATGCCACGAAAACCATGTTGAAAATCGAGTAATATGATTTGAGGAGGATTTGGATCGTGGTTATACGAATAGCATCGATTTTAAGGGAGGATACATTCGAATATTTCAAACTTCTTAAATATTAAGGGGGAGATATCTTTGGAATTCTGATCGTTTGAAGAATTCATTATTGAATGGAATGAAGGGATATTTAACGTTATATAGATGACTCCAGACACGAAATCACATGAAGTTTTGGAATAAATACCGAACAAACTCAATATTTTAATATCTCGAGGCGCTTTAAGCGCCTTCCTATGACAAAAATGACCCTAACTTCGTTCTGTGCTAGAATTTGAAGCACATAGAATTGAAGCATCTTTCGTTTAATTATCATAGACTCTTCCGTTGCAACTTTATTTTGTTCGTATCGCGAGAACGAAGTCCGATTCTGAAGAATCTTGGGAAAGCAATTTTTCGGAAAAACAGTGTGATTTTTGGCTCGGAGCACCTGTCCAGATAAAATAGGACGTGAGTGAAACAAAACGTCGGTTCCAATAATATTTTCACCTCATTTCACATAGATTCCAAAACTCCATTTTCAGCTTGAAAACTTCGATTGCGAAATAAAGTCCGCGGCTAATTCAAAGGTCATATTATTTCTTCTAGTCAACTGATCCGGATGAAATTTTTTTATAAACCCGTACTCTTCACGGGGAGGCTGAATCAGAAGTGAAAATAATAAGGATCAAAGTTCTGTTCCGACGTGATTAATAACGTGGGTTATTCTATCCGGAAGAGTTCGCTTTGCTCTTTCAACTGTTTTATCGCGCGTTCGTGTATCTGAACATCGACTAGTACGTATATAGGCATCGACACGCATATATTGCAGGAGAAGTGAGGGGTTCATGCATCAGGATGACGCGAAGAGGTTTCTCGTGCTTGTGCAATGCATCGCATAGAGGGAGGCGAATCTATACGCAATCCCAATAATTCAGCATCTATCGATCGATCGAGAGCGTGTGGAGTGCTCAAATTTGCTAATTACAGCATAATTGTACAGGCCAACGTTAGGGAGTCGCGGTGCTCAGCCGCCTCCATCTATTTCTCCGTTATATATACAACACAGCATTGTTGGTTGAACTATCGACCAAAACACATACTTAGGGGCATAAATATAGAGGTAGATTCGAGCGTGCGTGACGCGACGTGTGTACATGCGGAGGCATGTATATCTGTAGGCATTGCAGATTGATGATGGGACTGCGGAAATTGGCATTGCACGGTGGACGGCGCAGCGAGGCTACGAAACGCTTGTGTATACTGGGTTAAATACACACGCGTTCCTATTGGAAGGGCGATGCATAATATACATAAAGGCAAATGCGTCGCGCCGTCAAGGGAGTCGTTAAAATTCGACGGCATATAAATACCGTGGTGAACGCATCGGAGGCCGTGGAAATCGAACGCGCGCGTTCGCGTTCCTGAAAAAACGAAATTCTTCCGTTGCAACGGTTCCGAGACTTATTCCCATAATCAGTGAATGAAAAGTGTCTACGGCAAAACTATGCGTCCACACGATTTAACGCGAGCAGGCTTATAAGGAAGAGCGCAATCTGGAAACAAGAGAGTCTCTCTGCGGAGGATAGCGAGAGGTGCCGGTAGCGGAGCAGACTCGAGTTTCGGATGATCCCTTAACGAGCACGAAAGCTAATATCGCGTTACGCGAGAGGGCTGGAGCCCTCCTGCCTGCCTCGACAAACCGGGAGGCAAGGCCGGGAGGAGTTATCCCCACGCAAACTTCGAGATACACGCGCGCGGCTTTCCAATGGACTCTTTCCCCACCATTTGCAACCCTCTCGGGCAAGCAACGCTCCTTTTTGCTACGCACTTTCGCCAGATTTTAGTGGGAGTCGCACGGGCAGAGGGAGAGAGAAAAAAGGAGCAAGAGAGACGAGGAACACCGAAAGTGTGGATTTCGGTGATGTGCACACACGGATTCGTTAACTTTGTCACTACTACTCATGACGTTTGCATTTATATCGCACTCGCACAATGTGCGTCTGTGGATACTCACGCGTGTTAATTCGCACACGAAGTTCCCCCGTTCCGGCGCGCCGGTAAATGAAATCGTGTAATCATTGACAGGGAATGATAACGCCTTAATCGGTTACACGGCTAGTCAACGCGCTTGTAAACTTCGTACCGTAACAGTCATTCCTTTTTCAATTAACATAATACGAATATATCCAATTTCGCGTCATGTGCTAACGCTAAAAAAATTCAACCGACACCTGCGCTTCCCGAGTTATTCACGGATGTAAAAAACAACAATGGAATTGGTTACAATCGTTTGTACACTTGCTCGAGCAAATATGAAAAAAAAAATACTCTTATTTTTTTATTCAGAGATCGTCCAATACAACTGAGGTAAAACAATAGTCGGTTTATTGCGCTGGGAAAAAGTTTTTTTTACTAAAAAACAGTTGTTTGGAAAGGGAGGGAGAGAAAGAGTTCACATCTCGAATGGACGAAGCAAAACACAATTATTGGGCATGCCGAGGCAAGTCATTGACCGTAGCAACGAAACAAACGTTGCAACCCCAATGCAATGAAAATCTTTCAAATTATTATCGAATTTGGACATTATCTTTAGACGAAAAGATGAAATTAGACAAATTACGATTTAGACAACTCCGTAAACGAAAATTCCAGCGAATATTACAACGAACAAAAAATATGCGTAAGCAAACAAACGTTACCAAATAATTTATCGAACGTCATTTCGTCTCGACTTCTTTATTTCAGTTTATATGAAGAAAAAAAAAAAAAACATTTCATATTCATCGAAACATCGAGCCTATACTTCCAGCTATTCCACCTTTGATCGTAAAATTTGGAGGCGTTGTAAGAAATAAATATACATAAGAACACAAAAGTGGATTTTGTCGACTCGATTTTTTGGCCAATAAAACGCAACTCTCTATGATCGGACCCGTTTATATTAACAAGAGTGGTCTAGAAATACTTCTGCATTATCGCGATTCGATCCTATCTCCAAGGATATTTATTCCGGCACTGCGACAAAAATTCTCGAGAGGAATAAAATTTCTATGCGCGCAATAAAATTCCCAAATGTCCGTACGCCGTGAATATTTGAATCAGATTTTATATCGTGAGATTGAAACGAAAAAAAGAAGCTCAAATTTTCCGATCGATATCGAACTACAACGCCAGCAAATTAGTACGCCGCTTTGAATTCAAAGAGTATTTATATCGCGACGGAGGGTTGAATATCGTTTGGAGCTTGACAGGCAAAAAAACTACGAGCGTAAGATTAAAAGTCCACCCGGGTAATCGCGGGTGTGACCGCGCACAGCGGCTATTATTTTAATGAAATAATTGATGCTATCATCGTCCGCGGTACGCGTGAGGAGAGGGGAAATAACCGAGATCCCACGTATACGAGTTTTTCTCATAAGTTGTGTGTACATGGAGCATTCCGAATTACGTATGCGGCATACTAAAAATATCAAGATGACAGGGTGCAAAGTGGGCTCGCTCGTCACCGTCGTCTTTCAAGTATTTTGCCAGCACGAGATCCCGACGCAGGGAAACGAGGATGATGAAGTTGCTCCGATCGATTGATGTACCATAAACGAAAAGACCGGAGATAATTATGTAAATGGAAGGTACGTGTAGGAAAATCGATTAGGTTGTCTCGTGAGCAGCGAATTTCGAGTCCGCTATGAACGTCCTCGGAGCTAAGATACCTTCGGGGAAGATGGCAAAATACGGGACAGAGTCGTCCGTTGACTTCCTTTTCAAGAGCGTACGAGGAACAATCATTGAGTGAGAAAAGGCGAGAGGAAACAAAAAGTTCGATAGGATCATCGATTGTTGTGCGTAGCTCGGACAGCGGGCGGATAAACTTCTCGTGTATATGACTGGCGTGACGCAAGCATGAAAGTGAAGAGAAGCGGAGGAGTAGAGCGCGTGTATTAGCTCGCCTATACGTATAGATCTGAAGAGCGTGCGAGAGTAAGATAACTAAACTGACTAGAGAGGGGCTAAGGGAGGAGTTGAGAGTTTAGGGTGGGCTAGGCATCAGGGTCGTGGTGGTGGTGTCGCCAGTATCCGCAGCACGTCAACACGAGGAGGGAGAGAACGAGGAGAAGGCTGAAATGGTTAAAGTTTTTTGTTTTATTTTTTATACTTTTCCTTTTTACGAAAGGGAGGGAGGAGGATGGGGGAGTGGGGCGAGGGTAGCATATCGCCACGGTAGGTTACACCTGCGTGAGCTTAACGGCCACGTTGGCTCCCGGTGTAGGTGAAGTGGTGTCATCTCTCGGCAATATCCCGAGTGACCTCCCTTCCTCAACGTCGCAAAACCCCCTCCCCAAATCTCTCACTTTCTCTCTTTCGTCTTTCTCTTTCTCGCGCGCGCGCGCGCGCGCGCGCTCGCTCGATCACGGCAGCAACCCCTATATCGAAGCTCTTCCTTCCTACGTGTGTGTTCCATCAGGGTGTTCCACTAACCGTAGATTTTTTCGTTTTTTTCTTCTTTTTATCGTACCATTCTCGCCTGTAAATCCAACCGAGAGTCTCCCCTCCGTATTCGCATCAGCGACGCACCAACACCACCGTCGCGTCATCATCGAGAGAGCAAAACGTGCAGGAGAACATTACACGAAGAGCACAAGAGCAGTGGCGTCGGTGGTGCGACCACGGTGGCTGAACGATGCTCGCATCCGCTGCTGACTTCCCCTACCGTCAACGCGTACGTTCGTGTGTTATATATGCTGCCCAGATTCCCCACCCGGTGCCACTCCGCCGAGTGTCCACCTCGTCGCTGGCACAAGCATGTCCAGCATTCGGCACCACCAGAGAGAGAGAGAGAGAGAGAGAGAGAGAGAAGTGTATGCTGGTGCTCTCCACAACTCTCCGGCTTGCTTTCCTGCCTCTTCGTTCACGGTCACACCCACGGCGGTTCTCAAACTATTTTCATAAGTGCGAGCTTCACCGGATGTCCGGTATCATGGAATGCAGAACGGACACAGAGAACGGAGCTATCAAGAAAAATCATACACACCGAACCGCGGCGACTCAATAACGCACGTTTCGAAGGTATAACAAACGAGTCAAAATCTCCGGTTGCCAGTTTTTCACTAAACGTGTCAAAAACATGTTCAATATATACGATAACATTGAAACTAAATTAAATATAAAAGAGCCGCGAACAACTCGAGCCAGTACTTCGATTATTCAAACTGAGAATACAAAATATTGAAAAAAAGAGTTGCCGGCCCCCAAAGAGGAGACAACGACAGTCGAAGGCTGAAAAGTCCAGCACACACGAGAGTCGATCGAAAAGCCTCGAACAAATGAAAAAAGTGTCGACAAAAAATAGAAGGGGTTAGAAAAGCCGAGTCGCGCGAAAGAGTCGAAGAAATGCCACAGCGGATGGTACAACCGACAGGCGAGTTGAACGAACGAATGATGGGGAGAAAACGGTGTCCGCGAGTTGAGCGTCACTGAGGGTACAGACCGGCTCCACCTAGCATAGGGTGAACGCGGGTCGGAGGCCGTTGGTTCCTCATAGAGTTGCTCTCTTCTTATTATTATTACACGAACGTGCACACCGATACGTACACGGAGCACGCAACATTATTATACGGCTGTACACATATATTTTGAGTATATAAGCGAGCAGGACCAACTTACGAAGGCGCACGAACGCATGCGCCGAACAACGGTGCAGCTCGGAGTCTCCAACGGGGAGAAAAGAGAGGAAGAGTGGGGGGCAGACAGTACGAACTCACGCGAGCATCGCGTGGGAGGGGGATGAAACAGGTTGACTCGCACGCGAGCGGAGCGATCGTATTCTCATCTTTACATATACGCGTGGTGTATGCTCGTGTATATATAAAATAACGAGCGCGGAGACGGAGTGGGGTTGAAAGAGGGATAAAACGTCGCGTCGAGGATAGCGAGCGACGAGGATTCGTCGGCGGGGGGGGAGTCGGCCCGCCGTGGAAGGGCGAAAAGCGAAGGAGGAGAATACCGAAGCGGTGCGGCGGCGACGGTGGTGGTGCGATGCCTCGGTGAGCAAGAGGGGATAATACGAAGACGCGGGTTGCCGCGGCTGAGTGACTACGTGCCGCCACTCTTGCAACGAGCACGGCGTACGGTGGCGTTCCCGCTATGAGCAGCAGATCGGAGAGCCCACATTGAGCAGGGGCAACGCGCGACGAGGTTGCCGCACTCGCACTTGCTTTCCGCGGATTATCATTATCGTCATTATTTCATATTTCTGTAGCAGTACATCCCCGTCGTTTACCGTGAAACGGTGATTCGCCGCGGTATGAGAAAATAAAGAAGCACAGGGCCATGCAGCCACCAACCGGAGGAAAAAATGTGTCGGCGCAAATGAACCGGGCGATTCGATTGGGAGGCAAATGTCATGGGAGAAAAACACGACGTACGATCGCGTTTCGCCTCGCTGCTTGCCACCACCTCATCCTCACGATCCCAACGAAACGGAAAATCCTCAATTACAATAAAAAAAACATCGATCGTTGTGCAGATTATCGAATCTGACGACGTCCCAATGACTTTCGCAACGAAATTTTCTTTCAGGCTTCCCCAAACATTGGAATACGAAGAAATATTTGGTCTTCGAACCTTTAAACTCGCGAGCCTCCCACGATTTTATTACTCCGCACTAACGAACGCGCGTCCATCAAGCACCGAATCAACGACAACGCAATCGCGCCAATCAAAGTTCGATCCTTTCTACCGATGATAGAAATAAAAATAAGTTTTCGCAGCAGTACTCTCCGTGCTCGATGAAAAAATGGGTAAACAAGCATAATACGACGATGCGCACGATAATGCACGCTTCCGAAAGCACATCGTCGATAGGAAACTACGGTCTTTCACCCACGCGATACCGTACCGCATGTCTGGAAAGTGTTCGCAGCTAAGCACTTATCTTATCGAGTTTTTGAGTCATTATACCGGTTATAGCTCGGCATCTGCATACATCTATAGATCATCGTCAGTTTAAATGAATACAAAGAATACAAAGTATGTTTTTATCTATCTATAGGACGATAACGAGGCTGGACGCACCTGACTATACTTTCGGTGTATTTCTATACGAGCGATCGATTATTCGGATGTAAAGTCGGTATATAGCACACGCTCCGTGTACAGTGCGACGCGAGCGGGTTTAATCGATTGAACAATGGATTGATCTCGACCGAGGCTGAATCAATTACGCTTCAATGGCCTACTTAAACACACGCACGTGTTTCAACCGATCGATGAAAATTTGGGCTTGAAAGGCCTTTAAAAAAATGTAATTCGTACACGAAATTTCTCAAGATCGTGGCACATTCGTGCGAGTGGATGAGACTCCGAGCAGTCGCTCTTGCGGCGAATCCAAAAGCACATGCGGCACCCGGGAGTAATTTTTGTTGTCCCCCTACATATCGGGATGATCCTTCGTGCTTCACGAGCTTTTATCACTATTCGCACTCGCTGCTCGGCTATATTCGTGAGGGAATGGTCGTCAGGCTGGACCGTCCGGGTCTAACGATAAGTAAAAGTTTTCACGGCGGGTGGCCCACCGCGCTCCGTATTATAGCCCAATGTGCGGCTTTCACGATCTCACATATGGATGCATACGCGTGTAAATGTGTGTAAAAGAGAGAGAGAGAGAGAGAGATCTGGAGGAGCGTAGGTGTAAAACGTGGGCATATTTGCACGGCATATTCGTGAGCTCGTCTCTCGTGTTTCCTGTATCCAAGAGACGAGCGAGAGAGTGGGAAGATGGAGGTAAAAAGAGAGAGGAGCAGAACGATACAGCCGGTGTGAGGAGATACACACTTAAAAGGAGAAAAAAGCGAGGAGAATACATTCCGGATGATGCTCTCGTATATGCTTCAGCGACAATGTACCGCCTGCTCGTATCTTCGCAGGACACCTCGAGTCTCGACACAAAGTGGATTTACGCAGGCCGGACGTATTTATCGACTCGTTTTCAATGGCTCTTTTCCCTTTCTTTTCTCCCTTTATCTCGCTCAGCCGTGCTCCCTCATATTCGCTGATGCAGCTAAACTCTTAGCCGTAACCGCAACTCTTTACTCTTCGCCCCAACCCCGTTGAATTTAAGATCCGAAAGGGCCATCTTGTACAGGCTTCGGGTTATGAGGGTATTCGCGGGACGCTCTAACCCGCGGAGCGGAGCGAGCCTCCTCGAGACGCGAATTCCCCGCTGAGCCAAATCGCTGTACGTTCTCACAGCAGAGCCCGCTTAAATCTTGCTCAACGATTTTTTAATGCTACGAGGATCCAAAGGGCATCGTAGGCTTCAATAATCGAGATGAATCGGCTTTTTGGGAATGAGAAACGAGACGATAAAAGGAAGAAAAACACTGATAAACATGCAGCTTTTGAGCTGGCTGAATTCCCTTCGCGTGCTGTCACACTTTTTAAGTTGTCACTTCTTTGAAATCCCTGTTCAGACTTAACTCTACGCAATCATTCTGTCCCCGCGTTTTTTTCTCCTGGTCAAGAAAAAAATCGCCCTTGAATATTTTTGGAGCGTCTGCTCTTCCATCCCCCTTCGAAGTTCCGCTGCGGAATACACACTCCGACGATGCTGACATTCTCGCGGGGGTGTCTAGGTACGGACGCGCGCGAGCGGGCTTACGCTCGTGGGTGGGGTGTGACGCGACATCTCACGAGGTTACTGGGCAACTTATCGATCTCCGTGGGATTCCGCAGGAACGCGCACCCGCTCGTTCACTCCCGCACCAACTGACCTTGTAGAAGCTTTTCTTGGAGAGATCGAACTCCGCGCGCGCCTCTCCCTGTGGCCTATTCCGTCCCTCATATTTAAATTGCCTCGTTTCTTCAATCGCGCGTTTCATTTTCGTTCGATCGTTTTCTATCATTATTGACTGCGGTGCGTATAATCACACATCGAAATGAGATCGAATTATGGAAAATCAGTGCTGAAAATTAGAACGACCTGGAAGGGAACGAATTTCTCGTCTGGTTTGAAGAAAAATATTGGAACGAGAGCTCGACGCGAGCTCATTCATAACCGCGGATTGTATCAATGCTATTGTTATGATTTTTAAATTAAAGCGCACCATATAATTTGGTGATGGTAATATTCGCGATAAAAGAAGGCCATCAAAGCGCCATAAATAACCGATGACGAGACGAAGGGCTAATTTGTCAGGTCGAGATGCCCGCGCATGCAATAAAAATCGTTAAACCGGTTGAGGCTTGGACGACAGTTGGATAATTGAAATTGTACGAGATATGCCCTTTGGCGAAAAATTAGCGTCGTGAAAAATATACAGCCCGCGAGATTATACCGAGAAATCTTGTATCGCTAGCGGTTAAATGATCACGAATGAAATCCGATTTTTATCGGGCTTATTCTGGCTCGCCTCATCGTTTTTCTTATCTTTTTTATTACGAATATACGCGGTCGCGTCAGAGGCAAGTGAAACTTGAGGATTTCTTTCGACCGTTGATATTATCGACTGCGTTTTATCGAGCGACTGGTCCTTTAAAATACAACGATTCTCGGACGCTTACAAAACTTTATCTTTTTCTTGTGATTCTTGTGGAATTTTCGGAAGCAGTCGAAAAAAGTGCTTTTGTGACGCGCTGCGTACTGAAAATATCTTGCACTCGTTGCGATGCTCGATTTTACTGGCGTCCCTTGAGCGCAATTGTCCAAGGATAAGAAAATAATCCGCGTCGGACGCAATACAGTCTAAAAACACCGCTCTAAAAGTATTGAGATCGTCCCTTCATTCGGTAACGCGAATTCCTCAAAAATTCAAACATAAGCGTCCGTATATTTTCATTGAATCCCGCCGCGCGTCTCACTCTCCCTGGCACAAACAATGAATTTTTGCCCAGCAGAATACACGTTAAACCCAATAAATTCAATCGAATTAAAACCTCGCGCGTAATTCACTTACGTTAGTAATAATGAATTGATTATTATTTGGTGGTTCGATAGCATCGAAATTGTCGTAGCGAACGTAACGGATAATTTATTCGATAATTCGCTGGTGCGTCAAGCAACGATAAATGAACGTTAATAACAAACATTATCGAGCTCGAGTCTCGTGGTTAGTTGCGAAAAAAAAGTCGTTCCTCTCTCTCTCCCTTTCTCGCTTTTCCACAATCACGATAAATTCCCCCGTTGTGTGTGCGTGCGCGCGCGCGTCGTGCGTTGCATGCGCATTTCAAATGCGTCAAGCTAATACCTTCGTATCAATATATATCTATGGAATAAACCTGCGTAGAAAAGTAATTGCGATAGCATTGCAAACATATTACGCCCGTCAGTCTCTCGGCATTTACGAGACTGCTAAAGGGCTTCCCGGCAAGAATTAAGTATCGTAGAATGCTGCCGGATGATATTATGCTTGCTCCTTCGGTGAGAGACATCCCGCATAGGATGCACATAGATATATTCTCCTCCGATTGATGCGCGCGAATGACAACAATGTCTGAAATGAGCCTCGCACCGAGCAACCGGTGCGAGGTCTATTTTTAGCAAAACGTTTTCCCACCATCTTTTCCCCTAAATCATCGCTAATTATTCGAAATTAAACGAATCCTTTTACTATCTCCGATGTACGTCGACGTTTGATCGCCCAGCTAACGTCCTTTACTAACAGAAATTAAGGAATAAAATGCATTTCGTATTAACCGACGAGTATCGTCAATTCATACGAATACAAATAGATAAATAAATAAAGAAGAAACAAAAAAATGAATGTTTATATTTATATAAGCATATTATATATATAACGTGCGTTAATAACCTCTTAGTCACGACTGGGTACACACTCAGATCGAGCGCAAAGTATGCTAAGCGAAACTGTTTAACGCTGTTGCCCTACGTGCACAACGGGTCTCTCTACTCGTGTGCAAACAACCATTCGGTTTATACGTAAAACGGCCTAACTTTGGAGGCAAAGATTGAAAAAGGAAAATATTGGTAATGCATGCTACGCTCGCATCGGCGAGTACGTCAACTCGCGGGCATGCGATCGTTGTACGATTTCTGAGCAGGAAGAGCTCGCTGGCAAGTAACTGCTAAAGAGCCGCAACTTCACCAACAATTTCAAAGTTTATAATGAAATAAGATAGCCAGAGTTATAATGGGGAGTTTTGTGGAGAGAAAATGGGAAACGGAAAACAGCGTCCTCGGGAAACTCAGCCACGGAATATGCTCGACTCTCAAACAACGACTGTCTCAGTTCGGTTATTGGCAACGTTAAAAATGTCATAAATGATTAGCGCAAACGTCGTTTCGAGCGAAACGAAATAAATAGCTGCGAGTTAATTTTTCGTAAGACGAAGGTAAAAGCACAAATGAGCAACATAAACGTATACATTATTTAATATTAAAAGTGAATACAAAGGTATTCCCAGGAGAGGAAAGCATGGGGAAATGGATACCGCTCACTGCGGGAACGGAATTTTGATTCGAGAAAATCTCAGCGTGTCGTTAAATGAAAAAGAATTCGCGCATGAAAGCATGAAAATATAGCGGTAATTCATGGTCGTTTGGTTAATTCGATTTTTCTTTATCAAAGCACATGAAGCTGCTAAATTAATTGGAAATATATTTATGAGCAGAAAGTTTTCCTTAATGCGGGAAGCAGAGAGGAGAAGCGAAATTGAAATGAGAAACGACGAATGGAAAGCCTCAGATTGAAATTTCAACCATTTTATCCCCCTTATTTCCTATGATTTTGGGACGAGCCCCCGTCGTGTTCGGATCGGTGCGAGAAAAATCTCCGAAAACATAGAAAAACTGTGAAAACATATTCTCAAGTTTTATAGCCCACAATAGCGCAAATCAGAAGGTTGCCGATGCCGCGCGTTTGAAGGCTGAGAAGGAGAGCTCGAACGGTAAGAGTAGCGTGCGTTACCTGTCGTGTCTGTGAGTAATAATGTTGGTAAGGTGTACGCAATGTGCACGGGATCCCGGAGAGCCCTCGACCGCGCGATTCTGCCGTAGAAGCAGGCTGAACTCAAAGAGGTGGAAGGATAAGACTCGTTCGTTGCTGGCTGCTGGTCGAGAGGACCGTCGCTCGTCGATCGGGATGCAAGCGAGTAAGAACAGCCCGAAGAAAAACGAGAAGTAAAAGAAGAAGAAGAAGAAGATGAAGAAACAACTAAGAAGAATAAGGAAGAAGGAGCAAGAAGGATCAACAACCTGCGGGCACTCCCCTAGTATGTATATGCTATGTGTGTATGTAGATAATACGACTGTAGGATAGGTAGTTGAAGAATTATACGCAAGACGAGAAAGAAGCTGATGCGGAATCCTCACGTCGTGCCGGAGAATTCAAGGACCGGCTAAGAAAATCATTTGCACTTGAGGGCATCTATGAGACTGATGTTTACGTCGATGGAATCCAACGAACATTACTTTTCTTTGATATTTTCATGTGCTGATATCGTTGACAAGTGAATTTTTATTAGTGCATGGACCATCGGGACTCGTGGAACACGGACTCAAAGAATTTGGCCAATTTCCAAAAAATGGTTACTCCAAAATGTGAGCCACGAAGACGATCGAGATTCTTCATCGATTTTACAGCTCATATTTGTCGAGAGAAAGATACACGGAGACAACGAGGCCGAAAATTCTAGAGGAAAGTACTAGGAATATAGTATACGTACTGGTTTGCAGTATTAATTCGAAGAACGGTAATAAGAACTGTTTTATCCACCATAGCAAAAAGACCCATACCTTTTATTCGAAAGACTCGAAAGTGTTTTTCTCTATAAGCATAGCAAAAAATGTTTTCAGTCACTTCAAATGTTTGTGTTGTAAAATATGCGCTCGAACAACCCTGAAAAAACATCAGCATTTGTACGGTTAAGGAGGGTGGCTACCGACGATACAATGTTGCCATGCTAAACCATGTTAAATACATTAAAAATTTCAAAATGATAAGAATTTAATAAAATTTGGTGAACATATTCTTTAGGGCCAAATTTGACAATACAAATTTTTTAAGATTTTTCTTCTGTACAGTTATCGAGTAATTGATCACTAAAGTTCAAGTGTATAAGCATAGCGTTTCCATATATATAGGTATACATTCCGGGCATAAGAAATCTGCTTTTATCCGTAATTACTCGATAACTAAGCAGAAGAAAATTTTGAAAAAAATTGTGTCTTCGCACTTGATGTTGAAGAACATTATCACCAAATTTGATCAATTTCTTATCAATTTGACGAACGTAGCCACCCTCCTTAAATGTCACACATATTCGGTGTATTTATCATAGAATTTACTATGCTGACAATGAAAATTTGTGATCTACAATACATTTCCACTTATGAGTAAGTGCTAGTCTGACCTGACAAATAACACTCGAAAACAAAACGAAATATAGTTCTCAGTTGCATCACTTTTTGCTATCCGCAAAAAGCTGTTTAGAATTAAAAGTACGAAAAATATGAAAATTCAAAAAGTACTATGCTGTTTGTAGTCGGTGCCTAAGTACTTTGAAAATTTTTGAAAAATAATATATATTCCTCAGTATACAAAACGAATCCGTTGTTTCCGTCAATTGTCGACGAAAACTAATCGTTTGCAATAACGCGTATCCTTGAGACGAAACTGCAATTGAATAAGGATTCTCAGAATAGGATTCCATAACGTGATTTGTCTTCGGCTCTTAATCACGTTCTTATCAGTGTGCAGTTAAAGTCACATCTCCGCACGCTACAATATCGATTTGACATTTACCTTGAGTATTTTATTGTGTGATAAAAGTGGCAACTGGTTAGTAAAGATGTCAAAAGTGAGTTCTGTGGAATCCGTGAAATACGATAAAGAATTATTTTCCGAAGGATTATTAACGGAGGAGCTAAACGTCAGTGAATTATTCGACGATCAATATATACACGTGGGACAGTCATTTTGTCGAAGAGACGATTATTGTCAATTTCGAATGTTCGAAGGACCCTGCAATAAAGCATGGAACAAAATTGCCAAACGATCGTTCGAATATCGTCGTAAAGTCGTGTCTCATGCTATATATCGTTGAATCTTTCCGCGCCTACTTTGCGGCACAGCTTCATTGGCTATTAAAGGTACACATAGGGTTATTTTCAGAGAGTGTGGTACGAATACAGTATGATGCTTCCATATTGCTTATATCGTGGCCTCTTACTATACAGAATTTCATACCTAACGGTTACAACCGCGAGCATCTTTCTCATTCTGCCTCTCCCTCCCTCCCTCGGTCTTTTATATGTATGCATATAAACAAATATAAATATATTAAACCCGTGCATCGAATGTAGATAACGCGCGGAATCGACTATCGTGGCAATCGCTTGCTCGGCCCCTGTTGCTCCATCGCGTTTATACTCCCCAACCGTGGGGCTTTCTTTATTCCAAGTGTATTACCTGCTGACGCGTTCAAACTCCCTTTTCCTCTCTCTCTCTCTCTCTCTCTCTTTCTCTCGACCGTTGTTTTTCTCTCAACTCGACTATCGTGGATCGCCAAGGTTAATGGCACTGCGAGGTCTCGATACGATCCTAGTTATCGCAACGACGAGAGAGTTCATCCGCGCCCATGCAGCCTTATCCAACGGTGACGTCGAGGCGTATGCAAGGGTCTGCCGAGGATGCGTCGACCACTGGTTAATGCATCGCGAGTAACTCCAAGAATTCTCCCTCGAAGCGATGCCTGTGAGGAAACATTCGCCGGGGGGCGCATACGTATTGAAAAATCTCGACAAATGGATTCTCACTTGGTCTCATTTCTTATTGGCATTTTTATCATTTGTTATTCGAACGGATAAAAGTATTGGAAAGTCCAAAATAAATAGAGGTGAGTATTTGTGTCGCGGAATGTTGAGAAAGAGAGAGAGAGAGGAAGAAGGGGACCGTAAAGGTGGATGGAGCTTTTGTTCGTCAAGACTGCTGTTACACTTACTGTTCCGAGGATGGTCGAGTTCGTATAACGGTACGCTCTCTTACTCTCTTTCTCGAAGATTCTTTCCCAAAGAATATTTTAAACTCCGTCGGATTCAAAGCTTTCGTCAACTGTGAGTGTCGAATACAACGGGAAAAGAATAAGCACGGGATGACAAGTTTATCGGAGGAGCGATTCTACGTCGATTTCCTCTCAACCCATCAATATTAATCGACTATAATTTATTTTGCAATTAGATCAAGTCTCGGCGTTATGCATATTTACGTTGAAACTCCGCGAGCATGTACTGAGAATCGCTGAATATTTTACCTTTCAGAAGTTCCTCTTCGGTCAACGAGTTCGAAGTGAATCATTTGAATCTCGATCTCAAGTCTCGAAGATCTATTAGTTTTCTACCATATCGATGCGTTTCTAGCGTCGTCGAGTGCAAAATGAGTCAGCACCGAGCTCATCCAATTTCGAACTAATTATCGCGGCGAAGGGTAACTCCAATGGATAGAGAGTTTGATCGCACACGTCCCTGCCCTTATTTTCAACGTGTGTTTTATCTCGCAATGAAAATCGAATGGAACCTCACGGGTACTTCCACATTTTCTCCGTTACATATTGTCGCGATGAAAATTTTGACGTGCTTCCTAACAGCGGAGTCAACGAAAGACAAACCCGCATTCACACGGACTAAAACTGATGAGAGGATAAAAAAAAATGTCGTGCGTGATACTTAAAAATATAAAGAAATCGCGCTACTGCGTTCCAGCGATAAGAGGGTCAACACAATTCCCATAGTCTTTGTTTCTCTTCGTCGAGGATTAGTGACTCCGGTGCAACAAGCCACACGAATCCTAAATGGGCCAACGAAGAACTCATTTTTCTCCCACTCTCCAAGTACAAAGATCGTGGCATCCTCGGTGAGAGCAAATCGCTTCTTGCTCTTTTCATTCTTGTTCTTGCGTTAAGGGGGTGGGGGAAGCCGAGAGAAGTATGAGCGTGTGGTGTACCGCATTGTGTATATACACCGCGGAAAACCGCTGGCGGCGGGAGGAGCACAAGTAGCGCCGGTATTCAACGGCTAATATTAGAACGGTCCACCGTGTTATCCAATGCGGGCAGTGCTCTGGCACTTTGCTCGTGGATAGTGGCTCTCGTCGTCCGGAAGGAGCAAACTAGGGGTTCCCCACCGCCGCCCCAAACTTGAGAGGAGAAAGACAACAACCGCGAATTATTCGAGCGAGCCTAAGCAAACTCGCACACAAGAGTACAGGAGAGGGTGAGAAATCGCGTTCCAACGATCAGATTTTATACGGTCGAATAACTAGACCTGTTGGAAAACGAACCCTCAATTTCTCGATAAACGAATCGCCGGGAACTGGCCAATAATTCGAGATCAGATGAGAGATTCAACGATATTTTAAGCAATTCTTCAAGTTCCTCGATGCATCTCGACAGCGCATTGCGTTCGTTGATTTTGGAAAAAAAAATGTAAAATAGCAGTCAACCAACTGGGGGGGGGGGGGGGGGGACTGAAGATTCGTCGTGTTTGAACGATCCAAACTTGAAGATCATCAGAATTGATGAAACTGCAAGTCTATCAGAAATTCCCATAAAAAAAGTAGATTCTCCGATCGGATGGTGCGACGGAATTCGTTTTAACAATAAGTGTACACGCACGATCTCAATGAAATCTTAATGAAAATACTTTTCCCTCGAACGCGAATAGGGCGCACATGGACCATAGAAAAATCAACGGTTTAGAATACGCGCTGATGTTTCCTTTCCGAATAAAATGTAATCGAGCCTGCACAAACTCGAGTAATACACACGCGCAAATTTCGATATATTGGGGGTGACGAGTGAATTGATTTAACGAGCAAACACTGGTAATGGAGGCTGACGGGGTGTCGCAATACAAAAGCAGACGACCCTAAAAAGAGGGGACACATTGTTGGGGATGAATCATCGTCGTATCTGTGCGTGCATACAGGCTCAGAAATGCTTTGAGAACCCCTACGCATTGAGGGGTGAATAGCTCCGCTGTTGGTGTATACAGGATGTCCGAAAAGTCGGAGTTAACACCGCTCAGAGTTCATTGAATCCGGAGAATTCCGGAGGAAAACTCCAAACTTTTTGTGACGCTGCAGCGCTCAATATATTTATTTCTCGATCCCGCCTTTTCTCGCTCCAAAAATTCCGTTCTCCGTCGCTCTGTCATTCGGTAACAATAAACGCATTAAATATTGAAAAAAGTATAATTAAAAGGACAATAAAGATGAGTACAATTTTATTCGCACACACGTGACGAAAGACGGAGATGCGTGCGTCGTGTTTTCCTCAACCGATAGACTTCCTAACACCATAAGCTCTCATGGGGGTAAATGAAAGTCTAGAAATCATTTTGACGCCCTCAAGAGGTCCGGACATGGATCGAATGTATAGGAATACCGGATCGAGGCCAATAGTACAGCTGTTTCTTTTTTATCCACTCGTATATAGAGGCAAGACACACTCGAGGATGGCGCGGAGTGTGCGGCGACGTTGCTCCCTCGCTCATTCGTTTTCCCTCGTTTCTCATCTTGCTCCTTGCGAGCATCAATCTCTCCCCTTCTGTTTCATTTCACGTATTCTTAGCAGTGCAGCGTGCGAGTGCGTGTACACATAATTCGACGCGAGAGTGTTGGGCCCCGTCCCTTAACCAGCTCCAACCTCGTACGCGCACGGGCATCCAATGTTCTCGGTCACACACATACAGAAACGTGGCTCGAATCTCCGCAGAAGAATCGGAGTGAAAATAGTCGAAGGAACACATCCTCGAAGATTAAGAACAACCCGAAAGATTCTGTGGATACTTTTTTTCGGAATACATCTTGGGAATGAAATTTCAAACATTTTCTCCCCACGCCGGTTATTGTACGGACAGAGAGAACCTTCCACTTTCCGAGAAGCCCACCAAAAAGGTCCGCTCGTATTTTTATTAAAAGAGAAATAATGTAGAATGAAACGGGAGGAGTATCAGAAAGCCTTTATGAAAAAGTATCGGAGTACCCCGATGTACGCAGTCTCGACAAAGGCCTCCTCCCTTTGACCTCGAACATGTGGGTAAAAACGTACGAGAAAAAGCAGACCCGATCTAGACAGACGCGTTTATTTCAACAAAATCCCGAATCAACGAGGACCAATATTTTCATAAACGTTGCTTACTTTATTTCTGTAAACTTTTCTGATGTACTCCAGGACGAAGGGGGCAGCAGAAAATTGATTAGGTCGGAACAATAAAAAATTATTAAGAAAGCTCACGCGAATCTAATGGAAATTGAAAATTCCAAGTTTAAGAGTTGACATTTGGAAATATGATAGAAACCACGCATCGTGCATCTATTCCCGGAATTATTGTAGGATCTACCGTCCAGTTGTTGAGAAAACAATTGACAAAAATCACATTTTTTGAAGGGTTGTACACAGGCTCTTGTGGCAGGCATAATGAAATAGGATCCTCCGAAACTTAGAGAGACAAAAGGGAAAATAAAAAATATAATGTTTTTAGATATCAATGGTGTCTTGAGAAAGCCTTGTCACCGGTGAAAATGACTTGGGAATGGAAAAAGAAAAACACTTATTTGAGGTTAACGAGTATAGTAACGACATAAACGGTGGAAGTTTTGACAACACCATGAGCCAGCTGGTTTAAAATATAGAAATGCATATACGCACATGAATGAGAAAATGGCTATTGTCGCATATTGCTTGACGATTTTTCTACGAAAGTATTTAAACCGCTATCATTATATTACAAAATTTATCAATCTCAACAAACAATTTACACATAATTTTAATAATTGCAAGAATATAAATTTAAACCCATTATTTGATCATGAAAAGAGCAAAAAAGTTGAGTTGCTTTTTTAATCACAAGCAGCGCACGATCTTCCTCAAATTTCGTGTATTTTTTTTCCATTCAAAAAATACGAAATTATTTGATGGAGTAAAAACAAAAAGCAAGATGTGGTACGAATCGTGGCTAAAATGCTCAAGCAATGATGCTGCGTACGAACAATTTCCAAGATTCGAATGTGTTATGAGAAGACCGCTTTAAAGCCCCGAAAATGAGCAGTCATGAAAATGCGAGCACGCGCATTACACATTAGTGTACATAAACCATATGAAAATGTATATAGATATACGGAGATAAGCACATATAGCAGTTTATTCGCATGCAGTGTGCACTCTCGTAGCACACCCACACCTGCGCGTAATTCACTTAATAGTATCGCCCTTCGGTGTGCTCTTCGCGAGTGCACTCTGCGCATAAAAGCTAATTACCTGTTACACACTCGGCCGAGTAGAAAATAGTCCGGTGTGTGTGCTCGCGCGCGCGCGCGCGCGCGATCTTCGAATCCGCGGGCGGGACCGTGAGCGGTGCACAATGCGCGGCGGTACTACGGCGAGCCTGTGATTCCGACGGATGCGCCCGCTCACGTTCATCAAATATATACAAACGTATGAAAATACGTGTTCGATATCGATATACGAGAAGGGAAGCTTAATAAACGTGTGCACATGGGACGAGTGTGCATTTTCCAAAGGCCACTAGGAAAATTCACGGTAACGAAGTTAATGCGAGTAAATCGAATGAAGCGCATTCAATCAAGGAGAACCCTCTGTTAAAATCATAACGCCCAACGCGAGGACAATGTTGGTGCGAGCCAGCAGGAAACGCGATCGAGAAAAAACTTTGCGCCATCCAGCACCCACGCGTGTTCAACTTAATGGAATAATTCTGCGAGGAAGCTGGCAATTGCGAAGCGCGCGAATATGAATTTTCGTAGACGCAGAAGCAAATTTAGGCTACGGCAAAGCGTTTGTGCGCGTGTATATCTGGTGAATCGAGAAAGTGAAAGACAGGCGTAGCCGCTGCCGTTGCTTGTGCGCTGTGTAGCGCGATCCGACACAACTGTGTCAAATGGTTGATTGTGACGAATTGTTTCGGTGAATGACCGAGTCCGTTGATACACACGTCGTTCGCACACACACGCTGCTTTTTTAATCTACGTCAACGCGGGGCTATGCGAATGTAGAAACGTGTTATAGATAAACGTATTCGTATTATATTCGAAGTGTACATCTGGCGAATATCTGACGAGGCTTCGTTGCTAGTGAGAGTGCGAGCGAGCGAATCATTCATGAGATTAGAGTGTCGTACACATCGCGGGAGTTTCTCGGGACGGGGAGAGCCCGAGAGGGCACGAGGAAGAGAAAGAGGGAGGGACGGGGCAGGCCAGAGAGAGAGAGAGAGAGAGAGAGAGAAAGGAAGATGAAAAACTTGGGAAATTGGTCCTTCTCTCGCTCGAGAGATCCCCAGGTTGAGAGCCGGTGGTAGAATAAAAGCGATGTTTGCGGAGCGATTAGTAAGTTACGGGCGTGTACTGTCTGGCTCGCGCACATCAGTTGTCAGCTGTCGCGGTGTTTAAGAGGGACGCTGCTGAGAGTAGCGCACCGACAACAGAGAAGCCAAGGCAAGAGAAGCAGCAACGCGCCAGCGGCCCGGAGAAACCAGAAAGACGGAGAGAGCGAGAGCGAGATACGTGCGGGAGTACAGATCGCTTCTAAACCGATGAAAATCTGCTCCCGGTCCAGCCAGGGAGCAACTGCTTTACCATCGCGAGAGAGATACGCCGAGGAGGAAAGAGCCTCAATCGAGCAATCGAAACACCTTTTGCCGAGCAGTTGTCTTCGCTCCGTTTTCCTAATTAATGCTCTGACGTAGCGTCGCCCTGCTCGCGATATGTATACGCGTCACATCGCGCGAGGCTGACATAGTATTGTATACACTCGCTCAAGTAGCCTTCGCTTGTGTACGAACATTCCGCGGAGACTTACTGCATTTGAACGGGGAGCTTGGACAGCGTAGAGGACTGATAACCCGAGACGCTTCGGTTTTAGTGAAACACCGAACGAGCGAGCTACGTTTATTCGAAAAACGACAGAAAAACATTTGCTCAAACTCGTATCGAGTCTCGATCGATTCTATAGCATGAAAAAACAAACTTTTCAATAACTAAACACACGTTTTTCACTTTGTCTGAATTCATCGACGTATTTACGGGGGTGGACAGAATTTTCGAAAGGCTTTTTTAACTCTGCTCCGTACACTGGAAACAAAATTTTGTTGAAACGTTCAAAATTTTGTTGCCTGAATCGAATAAAACAGTCGAATACGTCGGACTAAATATTATGGATGAATGCAAAATAATTTGTTCATGTGGTAAATAAATGTTTGTTTCAATTTACAAAATATGAATTTTTATGTTTTTTATGAAGCATTGTACGATTAAAAAATATTATGTTTATCACTGAGACTAAACATTTTTTTACTTTATAAGAAAAATCACTGTGTACATGACAAAATATGCTTTCGTAAGGAACAACCTTTTCGTTGTTTCAATAACAGAAATAATTTAAATCGGAATATTTGGTGGTACAAAATCTTGATCAGCTGATTAAAAATCTTAAGAAATCAACGAAATATCGATAGTTGCAGCAACAACATCAGAACTACAAATATAATCAACGGTTCAGTCAACAAAATCAATTTTGACCAAATGAATTTTGTTGGATCAACAAAGGAAACATGCTTCGGTTCGAGAAATATCCTCGCAATTTTCTCGATCGATCGAATAATTTTCCATTCTCGATTACGACTGAAATAAGGTGTTAGAGTCCCGGCGTGGATTTCGTGTACCGAAGAATTCAGTGACTCGTTTCTACCCTTAAATGCTTAGTTAAAGATTTTCCTCGGGGGGCTCCCTCGTACTAGAAAATAAATCTGTCCACAAGTAGCACTTGTTCCCCTCGCCACTTTCCCGCCTCTCCAATCTCTTTCGATCTCCCGTTCCAGTCATTATATGTAAATATGCCATAGCCATCATCCAAACCATTGTTGCCGTACGCGTGTATACGCGCCGGACGATTGTAACGGACAATATCGACGAAAGTCGGTTGAAAAACGCAAATCATTCGTGCCAGAATACTTTTTTGAGAGCGATCGGTCAGTGACCTCTTCGAAACCTATCGAATTGTATGAAAAAAAAAGCGCGTTCGGCAAAATCAATTATTATTATTTTTTTGCTATTCGATAGAGGGAGATTGGAAAACAAAGAGCACAGGCATGAATAAGCGGTTTTTAGTGCTTCAGTTAAATCACTCGTTTTGTTTATTCATGAAAGTCAAACGCTTCGGTTTTTCGAACTCATCGCTCCTCTTCCTTCCTACCGCGTTCTCTCTCTCTCTCTCTCTCTCTCTCTCTCTCTCTCTCTCTCTCTTTTTCTCTTTCCCAGTCTTTATCTTTCTCCTTCTTTTTCTCATTAATTCTCAGCCGCGACACAAGAATCTCGGTCTCTCTGTGCTGGCATTATCAAACTTGCGCGGTACTCGAGCCTCGTGCACCGCGGGGTATTACGTAACGAGACAACGATTACACACTTACTTTCTAGCCAAGGCTGCTGCGCTCTTCTATAGCTTTTGCCTCGAGTTTATTCGCGCAAACGTTGCTTTACTTCATCGCGGGTTGTCCCATGCTGCAGATCTATCCAGACCTAGTTATTATATATGGCATTAAGCTTCGAAACCGAGGATTACTATCGCGATCGATCTCTTTCTTTCGCGTTTGCTATTTCTCGATCTCCTTCGAGCTAGCGCAAGGTTAGCGCTGCGAGAGGTTCGCAATTCTCGTTCAGTGTGTTTTTCATAAGCTGGCAAATGATAGCCGACGTGTCGCACCAATTACTGCACCCGTGACCTAATAACAAGTGGCCGATCTCATTCGTACTTGACTAATCTTGCAAAACGTCAGAGATTTTTCAATACCTTTTATTTCTTGTACATAAGTTGTGAGATGCGGAATAATTGTGGGAGAATTTATCGATCGAGGTCCTCTGCGCGATCGACACTCGAGTAATCGTTTGAGGACGAATCATCCTACCGAACGATATTTCGTTTTTCATTACGTTTCGCGTTACATTTGTCGAAGGACGGTCAGGAACATCGTGCGGAGTGAAGGGGACTCCGAAACCCTGTTGGACATTGGAAAGATCGAACGGGATGTTAATCATCGATGAAAAGCGCAGCCATTAGGATCAGCGACGTTTGGAGTATCTCGTGAATAATTATATTCGGTGACCATGATGTGCCAGCATGGAAAGTTCAGAGATAAATCTTCTTCGAGTTTTCGCGTTATGTCATGCGGATTATTAAAACCAGTCAAAGTTTCACTTTCATCGGATTTTGAACGGGTTTTCATGTTACCAATAAATAATGAGAGCAAATAAACTTAGCTTGACGGCGTTTCACGCGTTTGACTTTTCCGGTATGAGACTTAGCTCGTAATGCGAATGCTTCCGAAGAGAAATCGATCGGCCACAAGTATCTGAAGTCTCTCATGAAACTTTTATCACGTTTCGATATCCAGAGCAGCTTTTCGAAGGAGCCTTCTTTTAAATATAATTGTTACGCAACTTTTCAACAGAAATACCACGCATGCTTTAAGGAAATCTTTTACGTCCAATCGTGTTTTAGACCATTATTTCAGCTCCAATGTAATTAGAGAAAGCGATCATTTGATAAGAGAAACGAGTTTATAGCTGACAGATTCGACGACTATGAAAATGTATTTCGCGTAGCGTTTCAGGTGCTTCGTTCTAAACAATTTTGATTTATTGTTTCGTATTTTATTAACTCCGGGAATGATTTCTTGATGATCAACCTTCGAGGCAATCGGTTTATCGAATGTGAGCCTGATGAACGTGAGCAATTTAGTACCAATTAGTAAAAAACATTTGTGACTGAAGTTGCAGCACTACTCGTAGCGAAGATTTAACCATTAAAATTAAGCATGCAAAATACTTTTACCGAGGCGATCGCAGCAATTAAATTTCTTTTTTTATGTAACCAATACACGAAGAAAACGGATTCGTTTTGTATAGTGAGGAATATATTATTTTTCCAGAATTTTCAAATTATTTAGAGGAACCCATTACAAACAGCATAGTATTTTTTTCAGGTTTGCTCGAAGATACTGTTTACAACGTGAACATTTGAAGTGACTGAAAACATTTTTTGCTACGCTAATAGAAAAAGACTCTTGAGATTTTTGAAAAAAAGGTATTGCGGTGGTCTTTTTACTTCGGCGGATAAAACAGTGCGATCCCATCAATTTCAAGCCTGCTCCGATGAAACTAAATTTTATTTTGAATCATTTATAGAAATAACATTTTTCGCATTATGAACCGCAATTGAAAAAGCGAACAGAGACAATTGAACAGAACTTCGATGAGCTTTGGAGTGTTGAAGAATGGTCCGAATAAAGCAGTGAAAAAAACTTGACTGAGATTCCAAAATCATGAACCCGAAATTTCCTTACTTGGGATATCAAAAAGCATCGATGAGAGTTTCACATGTTCGTCGATGCATCCCGTTTGAATACGTTCATTTCCAAATATTTTCACAAACGAATATTCTTCCCCGTGCACAGAATTCGATGAAATACGTTAAAATTCCAGAACCCAGGAATACCGTGTGCACGGAGGAAGTTATCGAGCGAAAATCGACTTTGTTTCAACAGTTGGGGCTCTTCTTATAAAAATACGCGAACGATTTGGATGACGGCACTCCGAACAATTGTCGGTGCATTAAAGAGCGAGGGTGGATATTACGGATATTATTGGTACGGTTCGTAATTGTGTTGTATTTTTAGCATACCGCCCCGCGGCTTACAAACAGAAATGTACGTCCGTACAAAATGGATGTAAGTACACGCGCATGTTCTCAATGTGCAGAGTAATAAAACGTTAAGTTTCAAGGCGATGCATTTCTCACACGTGTGTGTAGTAACGACGAGTCTCTCTCTTTCTCTCTTCATTTCTGTCTCTCCTGCAGGTTAGTCGATGGAACGACAGGAAACAGAGGTGGCAATCGCAGCGGCAGTGTTCTTGGTGAGCGTAGCGTATATAAAACGATACTTGAAAAATTTGCGTGCTCTCTGTACCACCGTCCATGTGATTATTGTATGTATAAAAGTTCGAACGAAACATCGTACGATTGACACGAGAGCTGTGTGTATAACGCCGGCAACAAATAACGTGAACATGTATAATTATTTATGTCGTCGAGCGCGCAGTTCTGCATCGCTCGCGATTCAACTCGGAAATACGAATGAAAAAAAACATCAGGCTACGACTCAAGAGCTTGTGGAATTGAAAAATGTGTTCGATCCAAGAGACCTGCGACTGCTAAATAACACTCTTTTTCGTATTGTTTAATTGCACGCTTGCCACGTCGAGTATAGAGGGGAGGTGTGACATCGGACCACTCGACGAATTTTTTTATAAAGCGTGGGGCGCGAGGGGTGTAAACAAAAGTCAAATACATGGTCCAAAATGCGCCAAGTTCGGTTGTCAGTTGATTCTTCCTGTTATGAAGCGTTAATCAATTAGAAAAAATCTCATTTACTTGGTGGTGCACTGGTTGAGAGTTCAAATAATTTGGGTAACGACTGCCCCTTGGTAATCGATTAATCAAGGCCCTGCCTCATTCGTCAACTTTTTGTATCACGAATTGGAGAGTTACTGGAATTATTAGAGGCTTTTTTGTCATCATTTCGTTGGACTCCAACGTTGCAAACTTCACGGTCATAAATCGTGGTTGATTCGTTGATGAATGATTTCGTTGATATAACCAAAGCATATACGGTGTTGGAAAATCTCGTTAAAGCGATTCTGTTCCTGAACTGAAGCCTTTTTTATCGTTTTTTATCAAGATTGAATGTTCGAAAATTTGGCATGTGGAAACATTTGAACGGTCAGGTATGTTACAGTGAGTTGCGAGGCCGGTTGTGATCGACGTGGTCGGTGGTTAGAGGAGCATGAGCCCAGAGACCGTCTCGTAGATCGTAGAGGACCAACGGTGGGCTGGCTCTCACTGACGGGACAGTACGAACACGGAGCAGGCTCCAGTCCGCGTACACCACCTCTTTCTCTCTCTCTCTCTCTCTCTCTTTCGCTCTCCCTCTCTTTTCTCTGTCGTCCTGTAACAACCGTTCGCTCTTTGTCCGCTCAGCTGCCTCCTGCGAGCAGTGATTCTCAACCCGACAAGTCGAAAGAGAAAGAGGGAGCAAGCGAGAGAAGTGTGGGTACTCCAATTTTTTTTGCCCGTATCGCCTCATCTACCTTGCCTACGATCCGCTCATTTAATCATGATTCAACGAAAACAAAAACTCAAATGATTCATTAATACTGCACGCTTTTTTAGCCCCTATAAAGAGCATTCATCTGGTATGTGAATTTACTGCATCACTCTGTGCGCGCATTCGAAAAAGTTGACATCGTAGCTCCAGCATCGATTATAGCCTCGGTAGTCCGTCATGAAAATAGCGAAAATGCCATGGAGTTAATCAGAAAAACGTTTCCCGAGTTCTCGTATATCAACGAAAAGTTTATTTTCAACTAATTTCGAAGTACGTAAGAGGCATTACGGCAGAAAGAAATCTGGGTGAAAGGAATGTCCATCTTTGTACAGTACGCACCTTCGAACCCGTTCAAGGGAAAGTCCAAATTTCTATGTTCTAAATATCGACGAGGATACCGATCAAAGATCATTCCCGCACTGACGATCGATCATTCGATGTCTCAATTGTAATAATCTTTAATCAGAGACGAGCCAGAATGAATAATCATTCGACATCTCGATCTCATGTCCATGGGGTTCGTTTGACGCACAGCAGGATATTCATGGGATTGAAAAATCAACGAGACTCGAAGAGAAACATTTTCGTATGAGAGCGATTTATCGTTACAATGGCGACGATTTTCACGGGACCGAATGATTAGTATTTGAGAAAATGATGAAAAACAGTCAACTGATATTATGGGAAAAGAAACAAAAAACTGGAATGACCCGATTCAAAGGCTTGAGAAAGGTTGAAACGATTCAATATTCATGAGCTCGAAAAACCGAATCTCATACATCGTAAAGTTTTCATAAATTTGTTTTAATTGAAATATTCGGAATAATTAGTGTGTCAGGTAACACGTACGCTGTCCCAATATCCGGTTCTCCTCCTAAAGGTGAAAAGGGATCGAGAATAAGCTTCTTGCGGAGCTCCGAATCGACAATGGCCTTCGATGAGCTCAAGGAAGTTGATCTTCGGAGCGAGCTCGGATTCGTTTGAATGCGGACGCAACCAGTGCCTGAAAGAGGATACGCGGCAAATTTTGCCGGTGAAAAGTTGGAAGAATTCATAGAATTTATCTGCCGAGAATTCATCCAAATTAATAAATGATAATTTCATACTCTCGATTCCCCGACTCGTTTTCGTTTGAAAAGTAAATTAATCAGAGTTACAGCGAACAAAATAGAAGCATTGAAAAAAAGTATCGTTCGATCCAAATGGAGGATTTGGAGTGTCTGCAATTTGTGCATCGGAGGGAGAGCCTATGAATAAACTTGAAAGTCGCGAGTCTTGAGTCTCCCGCCAGGGGATCGCCGTCTGCTCTTTTGGCGCATCGAAGCACGTTAATTGTTCGTGAATGACGCGTTCTATCCGAGAATAGTATTCGTCAAAATATTTTGGTATAGCCAATGGGTTCGGCAGGCCGCACTTACTTTCATTTAAAATTTTATCTACTCGGTACGTCGCTCTTTAGTGTCATTTATTTTACCACTAATTTATGTAGACTTGCAATTATCAACAAACATTGTTACTGTGAGTACGTTAAAGTTAAACTTTACCTTCCAATAATAACGCGTTGAATTTCATTATTCGCGCATGAGCTTCAACGTTCTTACATTATTTCGACGAAACAATTCCTTTTGAAGATATACGAAAATAAACAAAACGTGAAAATGCACGAGGTACAATAATAAACCTCGTTTAAATTGTCAATCTCCCAACTGAATTTCTATCCCAAAAGTGTGGATTAGTCCAGCTCGATCGTCAATGCTGCAGATTTCGAGAGATAATTTTATCGATATTTTTACTTCTGTCCCGAGTGGGCGAGCTTTTTCGTAGTCGTAGATTCGGTCGAAAAATATTTCGACCTTGAAGATTCGAAGTGAGGTTGGATCGATACTTTTATTTCACTCGCTTTCAGCACGTAAATATACAAATAATTCGCTGAGAATAAAATTCTACCCATTGATGGCTTCGTACTTCTTGAAAAGTCGTAAAAACATCGTATTTGCGAATAGAAAAGTCATTATTTGAGCATGTGTGTTGCTGGATACGCACCGGTAGCGTATACTACGTGCGATATAATTGTACAAGTTCAGCGTCAAACTTTTCGTGCATATAAGTTCGTGATCGATGTACGTATTGTGTGGGTGGAGTAATTACGGAGATAAGTGTCGGATAGTTTATTAAATACCGGTTTATGAAACGAGGAGACAATTGCTTATTAAGTTAGTGGCAGCGTCGTTTTTTGTTGCAGTTGCAGCTGCGTTACTACGGTCTGAATATAAAAATCATGTGCACAGCGTCGCGGGGATAACACGTGTGTGCTGGGGCAAGGTTACGATCTACAGGGTGTGCGAGAATTGGTCGCGCTCCGCTTACGGAAATATCTCCGGATAGGGTTTCGGAAAAGAGGAAAAAAAGGGGATGAGAAATAGGATTGATCGGTGGTGTATATGAAATGTGAGTACTTCAATATGAATTTCGTAATAATTGGCAGTACGAGGAAATTGAATTTCTTGTTGGAATGAGATCGACTCTCCCGGGTACTTCCGTGTTGCTCTTCCCGTTTGGTGGAGTCGAAGAGACCATTAAATCTCAGAAGAGAGAAACACCGAGAGCGAGAGAGCGAGAGAGCAAGAGAATCTCAACCCTCGAGTGAGTTGGACCATTCGCCAGCTTCCGCGAAACAATCTCCCAACCCCTGGGCGCGAGTGCCAGTCGCCCCTTCCTGAGCTCTCTCTTACTCTTCATCTCGCCATCGCTGTAGCGTTACATCACCGAGTGCCTAACTATATGCTGTGTGGCCTCAGCATCCTATTGAATCAATAAATAGCTATTACCTGCTGCTGCTCTACCCTCTCGTAACAGCAATTTTCAAAATCACACGAACTTATCAGATTATGCTTGCTTTCTTCACGACAATAAATGCCTGAGATTACTTTGACACGAAAACACTTTAACTCCGTGCGCGAGAATCAATAATAACTTATTGCGTTACATTCTCACCTTTCAACCCTTCGAGAGCAGGCTATTCCAAAAGTAATTCCGCACTCTACTTTGTTCGACGTACGAAAAATATTAATTACTTGAGCGTAAATAAAAAATTGAGGTTACTCGAAATGCGAAAAACATATGGCGATGTTTCTGTAAATCGATTTTATTCTATAATTAGAAATTGTTCAAAATTATGGACAAATTGATGCATAGATTTTGTGACAACGGGAATCAAAAGTTGGTGCGAAGCAAAAATAACGTTCAGCGATGAGGAAACTTCGATCGAGTAACAAAAATATAATCAAAATAATCTTCTTGTTTTCGACACAATGATGCGTCCCTCGTTGAAGCCTTGAAATTTGAGGACAAATTAAAATGTATGTACGATTCGCAGAACAATCAGTATATGCGCGTATTTAGTGTGAAGGTCGATTAGAGTCTTATTTTTTTTCTCTTTGCAACGTCTGTGAACTTCGCGAAGCCGCAATGTATTCTCGCGTGCGTGGAAACTCGAATTTGCTCGCATCAAAACACCTGTCACTGTCATATTCGTACGGAACGGAACGACTTATCGCGACAAAAATTATAGACAAAATTTCCAACACGAATGATACGATCAAAGAGTTTTATTTCGATTTTTCGTATTTGCGCTCATTGGTTCTTATTCCATTGGGAATTCATTTAATTTGGAACTCGATCGTTTAACCGTTGACTCATTCTTGAACGGAAAATGAATTATTGCTTCGCCACGGCCATTTTTTAATCATTTAGCACGTTACTAATAATTCTTTGACCGAGAAATAAAATGTGCCGATTCAACGAATTTTTTTGTTGGATCAACGGATCGTGGCAAACAAATAAAATTCGTCGGTCCAAACAAAAAAATGATTTGATGCGAACTTTTGGCTCGAATAAATATTGCTCGCTACGATGAAAACGTCGTTGAATCGGGTAAGGTTCGATATGTCGAATAACCGAATTGCAGAACGGTCGATATTTCGAAATTTTTAAAGTTGTAGTAGCAGATTGAAGAAAAATGAGTTATTCGAAATTCTTATCTCCGATCGACTATTTAGCAGATTACGTGTTTAATCAAATATTCCTTCTTTGAATTCGTATTTACTCGAAAATATATATCTCCATGGTTTTCATTTCGACTGCAATTTTAACAGACACCATTCGAACGTCAAAAGTTCATATTTTCAAATTCAAAATGGAGAGTTTTATAGACAGACCAGAATACGGAGTAGCAAAAAATCGAAAGTGAATTTTTCGAGCCTATAAAACGTGGATATATGCAGAATAGCGATAGCTCGAAAAGGCGAAAGTCAAAATGACGATGTTTGAAATTGGAGATCACCAGTTTGAGTAAGTGAGTGAGTGAGACGCGTTTATTTTGAGCTCCGTTGCCTTTCTTTATTTTAACCGGTCGACTTTCTAACGTTTCGCCATTTTGACAGTTCGACTTTTTGCTGCTGTTTCAGTATTCAACCTCAGTAGCATTCAGTCTGTCGTTATATTATATTTTCAAAATAGTGAATATTCACAGTAGAATTTTCAAAAAATCGATATTTTAGTCGTCGTTCTATGTGCGATCGTTGCATTCTATTTTCGATGTAAATGTGCTTCGAACCTTAAAGTTTCTACTTTATTTATTTCGACATTCAAAGCCGCCATTCATCATCTGAATTCATCTGTCTCCATATTATCATTCCAAGCTTATAAACTCGAGATTATAGCTGTTCGAAATTTTAGTCGTTCTAACGTTTTATCCCCACCCGTCCAATAATTTTTGCCAAATACAAATTCGCATTCTACTCGTACAACAAAAGTAGAACGAATGAAAGATTTTATGATAAAATGGGGAACTCGGAGTCGTTGAGTTTCGACGTCTACATCCCGCTGTGGAACAATAGTAAAATTGCGCAGGAAAAAAATTGTCAAGGAAAAGTTGACGACCGGCTGACGGAGGGGTGAAGGCGGGAGGAAGAAATATTGAGGACCTCGTTAAGCATGCCGCTTAGAGCGCGAACGGAGTTCGTCTCGTCCTCACCCGAAGCCACGACTGCTGAACGAATAATAATCCGGCATTATTCGTGTAAAAAAAAAAGCATCCGAGTTCTAGATCGAGTTGAAAGAACGCGTTGGAGTCGAGAACAAAATTTCGGCAGCAAGAAGAATAAAAGAACGACGGAATTAACCAACTCCGTTAATACAATAGAAAGTTAAGGAAACCGGGGGGGATGGAGTGGGAGCACAGTCTTATTGCCGCGTCGTCAATAACACTGATAAGGAGAGGCAGGAAATTTCTTGTTTTCCTGATAAACAGAGATCGAACTCGCGAGAGCTGTGGATCAAATAAAAGAACCGGCGAATTTGTACAAATGGCGAACATACGTTAAAAATGTGACGTTCGTATCTACACGGGAAAATGAGCGAATAAAAAAGTGAACGGGCAATTGAAGAAGCAGCTTTATCGATAGACGTAAATAAAATTTCCATTGAAAAAAGGGAGTAGAAACGACTCTCAGCGTATCCTGAATATTCGTAAATCATCGATCGAAGATTTCTAGTAAATTCGGTTACGAATATGACGCTGAAGTTGAAATAACTGAATAATTCCAGTAACTCTTTAATTTCGTTCCCTGCCGAATTTGCCATTCGTAGTTTTTCAACCTACACCGATGCTTCGTGAAATGAAAAATTGGTCAATTACAAATGTTTTTTTCCTTCATTTCGTTGGAGTCCGACGTCGCAAACTTCAGAGTCGTAGTTACGACGAGCCCTTTCAGTGGAATTTTCTGCAAGCGCTTGAGTTCATTCTCACATTCATTCGAATGTCTCGTCGACATAAATCTTCAGGTAATAATTCACTGATCCAAAATCCTTGGAATTTCTACCTTTTCTTAGCTGGCAGCTTCGTATCATACACTCGGCGATTACGTTGAAAAAATGTTTCAGCGACGTTGAGAGGGTTGAAAGAATCGAAAAGTGTGAATGCTAGTTGTCATTCAAATTCATCAAAAAATAGATTTCTTTTCACACGTTAATCGACAGTTTCGAAGAGTATTTCCACCGTTCCATGCGCGGATACAAACCAACTGCTTTTTTATGAATGGTATTCCAACGCGATAATGAAAACGAAGCGTTTATCAGACCGATAAAAATTCGTTTTGGTTGGAGCTCATTAAATGGTAGAAACGAGCGAGTATTGGAGAGGTACGATTGTCGAGTATTGTTAAAGAGTAAAGTTCATGTCTCGATTTCACTCTTACTGTCGTCGTGGCAGCACGACGACGGAGTCAGTGACGGTGCGGGTGACCTCGTTGCGCGCGAATCCTTCACGTTTTAACGTCCTGAGGTTATTCGTCGTTACTCTATACAATATAACGCGACTTTCCTATTTTCCATGTAAATACGTAGCTCGCGGTCAATCAAAATTTTCGAAAATATGCTCCCCAACGGCGAGTGTTCGAGGTGGAAATGTTCTCAACTAATTTTCAAGCTTTTCAATTATCCTCGTAACCATCGCCTTCGCCAAACGTGTGCAAAGTTGATGGAACACGGCTCAGTATTTTCATTACTTCATCGGCGGTTGTCAAGTGAGAACTCTATAACAACATTTTTCAGGAGTCAATTTCGGAACTCTCGTGTTTTCGGCGCGAGTCTTTGAAAGACAAAATAAAATAAACGAATCGAGTTTCTGTATCCCGTATCTTTCACCGCACCAACGGATCGCGCGATTTGCGACGATGTTACGTGATAAAGAGGCGAAATTCGTGGAGTAGGAATAAAATCGATTGACTCAAAAGCCTCTGACGCAAGACAGATAAGATTTTATTCCAAAAGAAATGTATAATTTTAGCCTCGCGCCCACTCGAAAGAGAGTACAGCAGTTGAACATTGAGATTATTTTGGTAATAGTTGGCACTGAGCGGTCTAAATCGGTCGTCCCGATCAATTATTATCAGGTTCAATGAATTCCGGTCGTCAGACGCGTTCGCCTAGGTTTGTATCGGGGCAGTATTCCGACACTGCACATTGGCAGATAGAAAATTCGTAACGAGCGATGAGCAAATAATAATATTCGATTATTCACTCGGCACGGCTTTGATTCGCCGATATTTGTTTAGCGAGGTGAGCGTGTCGGTGAAACACGAGGGAATACCGATCAAGGAGAATCGAAGATTGAAAAATTGCAGGGAGTACTTGGAGAATCGAGTGGATGAGAATGCAAACGTGAAATAAATCACGGCTTGGTTATTTGCGGGCAAAACCTTGATCAACGTTGTATAGCCGTTTAAGAAAAATAAATCCATAAAGAGAATATACCGCGGAGAGGCAAGAATACCTGCGTAGGCATGTGCATCCGGATAATTTGTAGAGGGTTAAAGAAATCGTCGCAAGAGTCGATGTTCGCGTTAGCAGTGTCGACAATACGAGAATTAGGGTAGAGAAAGAAAAGAGGTGGAAAGAAAGAGAGAAAAAAAGGAGAGGATCGCGGCGAGCATAGTAAAAGTGGTTGGAACACGTTCTGGATGTTGGAGCGATGCTTATTGAAAACGATAAGGCGTCACGGTTCAAAGTATATTCTCGATCCGTGGACGGACCGAGAAAGAGAGATAATAGCGGGGGACTGTACGTTCGCTCTGTTGGGATATTCGCGCGTAGTGTGTGCCGCTCTCGTGAGCGCGACTCCGCTACTCGGAGCACACAGTTCACGGCGAAACAAACGATATTCTAAATATACACGGGCACACATGCACACACGCACGCACACACACACATAATTCCATGCATATCGATGTCCTTAAGCGAGAACAGTGTAAATCCCTGCACCGACGAGAGCTCAAAGGTCTTTTTGACTCTAAGCGCATCGGACGCAAGTTCTCAATAAGAGAGTAGAGGCTCGAGATGAAAAGAGGGCGTTGGTAGCCTCGCTAATGCAGGTTCGATGCGCCCCTTCCGATGGCTCGGATCCCCGATGCGTTCGCTCTACAAATCGGTGGCTCAGAGTCACGAGTGCATAAACCTCGTTCCCGCGTGGCTAAAGATACGCCCTTGTGTATTTTAATGACAGATTTGTGGTGCTACAAAGTCGAGATGTCCCCACCATCGCCGGGTTGAGAGCTCCTGTAGCGCGCGCCCAGCTGAAGCTCTTGCGTGGAGAGTCGGTATAAAGAGCGCGTGAGGAAGCGGCAACAGCGCTCACCAAGAAGCGCGGAGCGCTTCTCTTTCCCTCTTGCTAGTTGACGTTCGTAACATGCAGCGCGGATTCACGATTGTCCAAGCGAGAGGGGGCAAAGAGCGAGGGAGAGGGTAAAGGAGCCTAAGGCATAGTGAACTGCCGCTGCAACAGCAGCGGAGAAGCACCACGCGCGTTCTCGCTCTCTCCGTGTGCTCCGTGTGAGAAAGCATCAGGAACGGTGCACCATACGGCACAGGAACAGACTCACACTCGTGCGCGCACATCCCGGCGCCTCTGCCAACTCTTTCTCTCTCTCGGGCTTCCCTTCGTCCTGTCTATAAGTCTGTCAAGGGTCTCTTTCGCCCGCTCCTTTTCTCTGTTGCCCCCATCGCGTTCCTCCTCTTGGTTTCCCTGTCTTTGCTTTTCTCCGGGAGTCTTTTTCTCTATATTTTTCTTCGTGCGTTTCCTCCCTTTTCTGTCATTCTCACTTTTCCTTATTCCCTCCTTTCGTCTCGTTTCTCTCTGCTTCTAGTTTTCTTCTCTAGTCTCTTCCTCTTTCAGTCCCAATAGTTTTTTCTTCTCTTTTTCACCCATTTTGCGTGAACTCGCTCTCTTTCTCTTCGCCTCCGTTTCTTAGTGTTTCTTCCTGTCACCTTCTTGCTTTCTCTCTCTCTCTCTCTATCTTGTTCGCGTGTTCACTCGGTGTTTCCAACTCTCTCGAACATCTTGTTTCTGTCCTCTTGTCCTATTGGATGCAGCTCTGTAAGAGCAGCACAAGAGCCCTGCACACCGTGTTTCGTAACGCGGTCTGCCCTCGGTTCGACGCTTTTGAGGGGTGTGTTCACACAACCACGAGACGTTTTTATTCTCGCAACAATCCTATGACCCGTTCGTGTTCCAAAGTGTTTGTTCGCCTTGCCGCTATGCCGTCCGCAAAACCCTCGTAAACGACAACTTAGCAGGTCATGAAATTAGAGGAAATAACGATGTATTCCGAAGGGCAATTGAACCTGTCGCTCTTATTTATAGTGCACGGTTTAATCAATTAATATTTCATTGGACGATCAATCGAAATTTCGATTAAAAACGATTGTAACTGTGAAATATTACGGCGGGTATAAAAATTCTGCAAAACTTTGTGAAGAAGCGTTCACAGGTTGAAGTCTTAAAAGTCTATCAGTCTTGGTGAAGAATTTCGATTGAATAAATAGCCGAAAGTTTCGATTTCCAATTTTCGGTCTCAACTTGGCATAATCTCGTAAAAATGACGTTCATTTTTCGAGCCGAGTTCAAAAACAAAACGAAAATAATTTCGGTGTGTTCGAATGCTGAATTGTCCGAAATAACACGAAGAATATCCTTGAGTCTTCTTATCTCAAATAAAAATTGATGGGCCTCTGACTCATAAAAATAATTAGACAGTTAAACCTCTCGATTCTATTGTAACGGATGGAAAAAGAAGCACAGCAAAGGACGATATTCGTTCGACGGTTTTCCTCAATCATAAAAATTCATCGACGTCTCGGTCATTCTACGCTTTAATTTTCTGACTGAAGCGATCTTTTTTCGAGATAAGTAAAGAAGAAAAATGTTGCCGAAAATGGTAGTTCGATCGGTACAATATCGATGCCTGAAACGCGCTCGAAAAAAGCGCTTTACCGCGCGCCGGGCGTGCGTCATCCAGCCGGAATTTAACACTCGCAGCGTCCAGACGAGTGAGAGGAAAGAAATGCGTCTATGCTTATATCGCTCGGTTGTCTCGACTACGGAGTGCAAGTGTGAGAAAGGCAAGAATGGAGAAGAGAGAGAGAGAGAAGGAGAATGAGATACGGAGGATGAGCGAGAGCAATCTAGAACAAGCGAGACAGAGAGCGAGGTAAGCCCGATTGGAATAACAACAAAGTCCATATCGTTGTCTCAACTGATATCCACGTAGCTGACGCTTGCAAAACATCGAAAGTATGTCTCCGAGAAAGTTCGACATCTCTCGTTTATCCCTAATCGCGGAGACTCCGAACTATTTGTCGAAACGAAAATGGTGAGAGAAAGAGTGAAAAAGAGAGAGAGAGAGAGAGAGCGATGAAACGTAGTCGGACTCTGAGCACAGACGCGGTTCCAGACTATGAAGATTCTTTCGAGACAACTCGAAGGAAGGGAGAGAAGAAGAGAAAATAGATGAGCGAGATGGATAGATTATTCATTGGCATTTTCGAGCCTCGAGGTAAAACTCCTCCTGCAGCAGCGCGCGGTGTTCCCGCGCGGCGTTGTTTCACCAGCGTCGTCATATACGAGATCATCTCGGTCTCCGCATCTTTTTATTTTTCTCCTCATCTCCTCCGATCGTTCTCTTAATTCTCATCTTTCACGCTTGCGCGCGCTTGTCGAAAAATCAGAGATTCTCGCCCGGGAGATCGCGACCGGGGGAATCGGTGCTCTGGACTTTCGCGCACGAATCTTTCTACAGAAATGATTTTCTCCAAATACGTAACGCGTAGAAGCGAGATGTATACCCACGCAACAAGACAGACGATAGACACATATGAACGAGAGGAGTAGACAGCAGACCCACAGGGGGGAGAATGTCCGTCCTCTGTCCCTCCACCCTCTCGCTGGACCGCGCGAACCGCAGTGCGTTCGTGGAACAGTGTAATTTTCGTTCCCGACCTCGGACTGACCGGATACCATCGTAGGCGACTGCGAGCACTACACACATGGAACGAAGCAACTTCTAATACGCTCATCGGCCGAGGAATATTCCGTTTATTAATGCCGATCGAATAATTCACACGCGAAACATTCTCCATCGATTCAACGCTTTTTGAACAATTGGCCACAAGCATTTTTTAGCGCTTGCGTTGTTTGGATTACAAATTCTAATGCGACTCGTCGATTAACACTTTTTTCTGATCTCATCTGTCCGGAGACGGTCCTGCTGTTGGTGTAGCGACCACGAACCTGCCATGTTGTTAATTTCATTCGAGAATTTAATCGAAAAAAGTATGTGCGATGCGAAAATAAGGAGGGAAGATCGAACGAGAAGGAAAGGGCCGCGCGAAGGTCCGTGTTCGTGGATATCTCACTACAAATAACACAAAGAACGAGCAGGACACACGAAGGAGGAAGGAGAAGGTAGCGAGAAGAAGAATGAAGAAAAAAAGGAGTTTCTAGCCTTGAATTGTCCTCGTACAAACACCTTTGCGAGAATTCTCGATATTTCGTCGAATCGTCAAAAGATGAGGAGGTCCAGAGAGAGAGAGAGAGAGCGATCGAGGATTTAGTCGCGGCGTCAAAAGAGTGAAAACTCCAACGATTTGCGGGGGCCTCAAAGGCGCTAAAATCGGGTGATCCGTCTTCGTTTTATTTCTTTCTTTATCGCATCGTGCGATTATTCAGCTCTCCATTATAGATTCAAGCTAGATCATAGAGGTTTCTGTGCGGCGCGGATGATCGCGTCTGAACGCTCAGCAAAACGGAATGTCTCGGGAACGCCATTGTACAGCGAATGGAATTCATTCGTTGTCTTGACCACCCAGAAGACGAGAGACGACGGACGTGCCACGCGTGCTGTTGTACCGACTCGGTCTCCTCGCGCGATTCTCGTGTCGTCAGAAGTTCGGTGTAAAATCATGCGAAATCCTCGACCCTCCCCCCATCCTCATACCAGATTTTATACGAGTCTTTTGCCACTTATGATCTTCCCTTCCCCCCCCCCCTCCCCCCACTATCTCCATTCGCGCCTCATTCGCGCATTAGTTATATTGCTCGAATCTTTCCGCATACATATATACCTTATCCGCATGCACGCACGAGCACACATAAAGAAAGGAATTACAATTAAACGAGTCGGGATTTTATAGACCTCGTTCGTAATCGCAAGCTCGCCAACACTTCTGTACAAATGTGCTGTTAACGGTGGAACGAACACTTTCATTTTGTTTTTCCGAACTCCCAAGCGTCGCTGCGTCCAAGTGGCAATCACTTTTTGCTTCATTTTGTGGAGGGCAGGCGCGAGGGGGGGAAGGCTTTTTCCTTTTCTTGGTCATTTACTAATTGGATACGCTTTGATCCGTGATCGGAGTCTATAAGGCTCGTAAAAAGCGTGAAAATATAATTTATGTCTTGTATAATTTCGGTATAAACTGTCGCTAATTTGATTTGAAGGTAAGTGCGTGCTGCGATCTAACATCGAAGTATGAGATAAATCTGGAAAACGTAGGAGCTTGGAAAAGTGGAGGAATGAGAAGAGTCGAAAGAATCATAAGACTGATGAAAAGTGTAAGGCGCGCGATCGCGATGTGGTTGCCGCGACAGGAAGAATGGCGATTGAAATTTTTTTTGAGTTTATTGGTTGAAGGGAAAGTATCGAAGGGGGCCAGCCAGATCAGGACGAGTTAATGATGATCCACATAAAAAATGATCCTCGAAATGAGAATCTCTGGTGTCTGTGAATCCGTCCAATCAGGAGAGTCCGTGGTTTTGCACCACGTGATGCAAATCACACGCGTATAGAGAGAGAGAGCGAAAGCGAGAGAGAGGAAGAGAGAGCAGGAGACGGAGGAGGTTTGTCCCTCACCCGCGCCTCTCGAGATCCTGTCAACTTCTCGTCCAAGGTGAGCAGAGCCATTCGGCAAGCTCGGTTACCCCAATGCTGCTGTATAGGCGCGTCAGTCACGCCGTCACCAAGCGGACACACGACGAGAGAAAGAGAAAAAAACGTCGGAAAGATCCTTAGATACAAAGGAAAAAGAACCCGTGAAACAATTCGCGCTCACTCGACTTTGCTTTTTTATGTTTTTTCCCCCATTACGAAAGAGCAACTGTCATCGATCGATTGCCAAGACGCTACTGCTATGAGTAATGATGCGCGATAAAGAAATGAAAATGATTCGAAGCGAGGATTAACTTGGCTGTTGTCTTAGTTTGCCTAAAGTTCAGTCCAATTTTTTTATCAAGTCCAATTTTCGTTGGTCACTAATTCGTGGAACCTGAGCCAGCACTTCGCAGTCCCATGCCTCGGAAATTTTTCGAAATAGAGCAAAAATTCATCCGTCTACTGATGTAGAGGATCGAATTTTATATTCAGTTCGATTTTCGAGTCTTTCTGAAGATCAAACTAGCCCAGATGTTACTAAGGGGATGAAACGATCTCGTGTCGGTTTTAACCGCACAAGACTTTTGCTCTGTTCATTCGATATTCTCCATGAATAAGCAATTCGTCAGAATTCGCGATTAAAACTACCCTCATTACGTTAGACACTTTACCTCAATAACGAACTTGTCGACTCGGAATTCGCGTTCTTCGAGATAAAACGGGTCACGTCGGTAGTGGGAGGCTGCTGGAAAATTGGAAACGTTTTACGGAGGATATTTGAAAAAATTATTCCACCTCCTCGCGAGCCCTGACCAGCGCCCCGGGTCGAAAAACCAGCTCGTCCCATGTCGATATCCGCCAAAAAAAATTGAATATCAAACGAAAAGCTTTGCGGAATTCAAGCCCTGCCAAGGCGGAAGTAACAATTGTTAGAGCGCTGTCATGACGCTGAAGTTTCCAACGTTGGAGTCCAAAAACTCTCCAATATAATTCCACTAATTCTCCTATTTTGTTCCCTGCCAAATTTGCGATTCGTAGCTTTGCAAGCTGCACCAACGATTCGTGAAATAAAAAATTGGTGAATTAAAAACGTTTTTTTCGTTCATTTCGTTCAACTCCAACGTTGGAAACTTCAGCGTCGTGCGCTGTCGCGTTGATGCTCATTCGCACAAAGCCTCGCTATAAGAGATATCGGTGGTGTAATCGAGGATGATTTCCAGTACCCACGTATAGCGTACAGCAAATATAACGCATTGACCAACGGAACACGGTCAGAGGGAAGATTGCAGGAGTTTGCCTCTGATGCTATTCGAATGTACTACATGTACGATGTACATTTGTCAGTTTATGTATAAATATATCTCTATAAGCTCATAAAACATATGCACTAACACAAACACGAGAACATTGTTAGTTGCACGGTAATAAAGTTTCGTACAGTATCGGTCAAAGGGAGAGGGAGGCCGGCGGAGGGGGCGATGGCGGTTGTTGAGTTGCAGCATTCGATTCCAACGTACTAAATTGCCGGTGGGCGTTCGACTAATGGATTGTAATGCGAGTTGTCGAGCAACCATAATGACAACGATGGTGCCTCTGACCGTGCAACGCAAGCTCCATAAAACGATGGCAAAAGCAAAGACGATCGGGAAAAAAGAGAAAATAGGGAGAGAAATCCTTCGAGGAATACTGGAGAGCGCGGAGAGAAAGGCGGTCGTGAGTTCTGCATACGTAAAGTGAGTATATGATAATCTGGAGCATTTCACAGCGAATGCCACAGAGGACTAGTGAACGTGATAAGACAGTTGTGAAGCTTCGGTGTATTTATCACATTACAGGAAACAAAAATGAAGTGAAAATCAATAAGAAGCAGGGTACGAGGCCCATCGAAACTCGAACCGTGACGCGCATCAATGGGATATTCAATGCAGATTAGATAAGAAAATTTTTTACAAGATGCATGAATTTTTGCACAAAGTATGATTTACTTTGAATTACGAGTTTCACTGGATTTCAATCATGGATCGAATGAAACGGTAGACCAATTTTACAAGCTAATATTAATTATGAGCACTCGAAATATTAACATTCCATCGAGCTAACGCGATCATTAAGAATTTTATTTTTAGACAATATTTTTATTCCAATAAGTCCAAGTCAAAATAGTCAGCGAGTTGGTCGTTCATTTATTCGATTTTTCAAGCTTCGAACCGAACCGAGAAATTCCCTGTCCACAACGAACCGGAAGAACTCCAAACACATGCAACGCCTCTACTTTTTTCTTTCTCCACAGGTGAAAGCTCTGGAGAAAGAAATTTGGTGATTCCTTAAAAAACATCGTTGGATCATGAAATCCCGGAAAACGACTGAAACTTGTGAAACCAAACAAACCTTCGTCGATGAAAGGGTGCTTTCATCCTTGTCAGAAATGTCAATTTGAACAAACAAATCGAGAGTTCGAATCACCCAAACGTTCCTTCAGGCTAACCAGCTTGATTTCAATTTCCACGATTTATTGGACAAGCAAATTAGTTGAATCAACGAATTTCTATTTTCAATACACCTCCGAAGTAACGAAGAAACTTTGCATTGCCATGGAGAATAAAAAGCTTTGGTGCAAAATTGAAAACGAACGAATTCGAACGATCGCTATTCCGAATGAAAATAATAAGCGACCGAAGGAATCTGCAAGCGCACACGCGTGCGTTTGGTGCTCGCTAGTGGGGAGGAGGAAAGAAGAAAAGGCCGGTGATGAGCAATAATAACATTCGTCTCGAGAGCAACGCAGAAAATCAGGCAAGAGGAGAGGCACTTGCCGAGAGTATCACTCAAGTTTACATACACGTACGTACGAGCATATATTATGCACGAATGCACATATACGAATGCATACGTACAGTCCGTCATCAGTATCGTGCTGGCTTAACGAACCGGTAAAGATGCACTTTTATGCATTAATGTCCGCGCACCCACGATAATGAAAAAAAAAAAGGGAAAAAAAAGAATGCGAAGACTGTGAAAACTCTGCGAAGACGAAGAAAAGGAAAACAAAGAGACGAAACGGAGACAAAGAATCTGGTTCATGGCGGCAATGGGTCGACGTTCCATACCAGAAATCTCGATTCCCACAGCTTTCCATCGCTAACTCCATGCTCTCGACACTTATTCATACAGTGGCAATCCATTCACTCTCTCGTATACCTGCGTTTCTGTAATGCCAATACGTACTCGAGGCAGTGAAAACTGTAGTCGAGCATGGTCTGAGTCGATGCAGGGGGCTTAGTCCATTTTGGTTTCGTTCCTACATACAAATTGTTTGTGTATCGATACGGAGGGTGGGGGAACTTTATGATAAATATTCAAACGCTGTTCCTTCCTTCATTTCACGAAATTTTCATTTTCTTTTGCCTGCAATTATTTTTTTTTTTATACGACGCTGAAGTTTGCAACGTTCGAGTCCAACGAAGTGAAGGAAAAAAACATTTGTAATTGAGCAATATTTCGTTTCTCGAAGCATCGGTGTAGACTGAAAAACTATACGAATTGCAAATTCGCAGGGAACGAAATTGAAGAATTACTGGAATTATAGGAGAGCTTTTTAAGATGATTTCGTTGGACTCCAACGTTGCAAACTTCAGCGTAATTTTTTCCTTGTACACTGAACTCTTTCTATTGTTTTTATATTTTTTCTGCTCCAATATATTTCGAAAAAATTCAAAAAACATTCTCCTGCGAATTTTCCACAATAAGCAGACCGATGCAATTCTGTCATAAAAACGAATGTCATTTTTTCCAACCCAAAGAACATTGGAAAAGATCCGCAGAATCAAGGATAAGAAAACCGATAGTCATTTCACTCCCAAGTGGAACGGACGAGCTCCGAAATTAAGAACGACGCTTGTCCGCAGGGATGAAAAAAAAATCAATCGAGTGGAGAAAATCTAAGCAAAAAAGGGGCTGCAAATGAAAGAAAAAACGTGCTTCAGAAAGATGCATTCGGGACGATTCGTTATCTCGTGAACGGCTCGTTATCAACATCGAGCTCCGTCAATCGGCGTCATCGTGTCAAAACCTCGCGAGAGGAACCGACGTGATCCCCTTCCGAATATTGAGATCAATGAATTTTGTCAGTCCAACGGCCCACCGATCGCGGCTCCATTTCGAATTTCGCTCCTCAATATTTGTTTTCCACCCCAGAATACAGAGCATCCTCCACATGGATACAGTGCTCGGAGGTTCTTGATAACCGTCAGTTCTGACGAGATGCAAGAAGAAGAAGAAGAAGAATTGGAAAAAAGGAGAAATCGGAACCTCCAGTATGGCAGCAAACGGTACGACGACCCACTCGCGCAATCCCTTCTTTTTTATTCGCCCCCCCCCCCCCCCCCGCCCTCCTCATCGCCCCCTCCCCTCGCTTATTACCGTACTCCTACGTCTGTATTTCAATGAGAAAGTGAGCTAATAATAGAACCTCAAACCGACAGTGGCGAGGGAGTGTATTACGTGTTTTACTGCGTATTGAATACGCAGCGAGCGTGTGTATCCCAAGACTAAATATGTCTCTCGGTCTGCCGGGACTCAGTCTTTTTGTAAAAAAAAGCCCCCGCGCACCTACCCCCGTCCGGGAGGGTACGAAGGGCGGAAATACGACGCCGGACACAGACGAAGAACACGCAAAGGACAATGAGCGATATTTACTCCAGGAGTAAATGTCGCGTCTACCGCGCTCTCACTCTCGATATGGACACTTTATTATGTGCGCGCGTATATACTAAATTTTCGCGAATAATGTCTGGATGAGCTCTGGTCGAAATCGAGGAGACTCGATCTCTCGAGGCTATATGGAATTTATTATTTTAACATGAATTTTTATTGGAATGGAACAACACGATCTTCAGAGACGGAAGACCGGGAAAAAATACAGAGTTGCGTCGAAAAATATCCACGCGCCATGAGAATTGAGGACGACACGTAAGCTTGTGTTTATAATCGATCAATACTTCGTTATCGAGCTTCACGGAGTAGAAGAATTTTATTGACAATCGAGGCCCCCCCGAACGAATTTTGTGCGAATATGGGGAATTAAGGGGGAATCTAATGAAAAACGAAAATTCAAACTTTGAGAATTGATATTTGGAAATATGCTAGAAACTTACAGCGTGGATCTACAGCGCGTCTATTTGTCGAGAAAACAATTCTATGTACTTTCGTAAGAATTAATAAATATTATGATATAGAACCCTGCTCCTATGGCACCATAGTAATTTTTATTGGAATTTTCTCTGCGTGTAGGCTCTTATGACGGGCACACTCCCTGTGCGACGATTTGAATTTAATGAAACAGAATCCTCCCAACTTTGAAGAACCAAAAACGAGAATAAGCAAATATAATATTTTTAGAAGTCAATGATGTCTCGAGAAAGCCTCGTTACCGGTGAACATCACTTGGGAATGGAAAAAGAAAAACACTTATTTGAGGTTAACGAGTAATAACGACACAAACAGTGGAAGGTAAAATGGCTGTTTTCACATTATTAAAATAAGTTACAAAAAATGTTAATAATTGCGAGAGTAAATTTGAAGCATTTCTTTCATCATAAAAACAGGAAAAAAGTTCAACTGTTTTTTTGAATGACAAGCAACGCACGATCTTCTCCTTAAATTCGTCACAACTCGACAAACGCCGGAGTTATTTCTCAACGTAATCAGCTCGCGTACGCGAATACGTTGAGAATGAAAATAATAAGCTTTAAAAATGTTTGAGAACTTGGACGCGGACGTTTTTTATCGGGTGAACCATTTGTTATAGGTGCTAGGAGGTTTGACGTCATGTAGAAATAACATCGCATACATGTCCGCGTCGCGCTCGTTTCGCTTGTATAGCATTGACGTAATTTCGAGGTCTAGCGCACGTTAGTTCGAACGTAAATACATGTAGTCATGTACACGTACGTACATAAAGTTCGGACGTACAATATCCACTGATATACACACACATATTTTTGTACATATAGATGCGGGAGGAAAATGCGAGAGGGAGAGAGAACGAGAGAGGGAAAGCAAAGGTTCTACGTAACGATCGACCTACGTTCGTCGACAACCCCACGTTCTTCACCCTCGCCTCAAGAACGCCTTCTAATCCGCCAACGAGCTCATAACCTTACCATTCTCGCCCTCGAACGACGAAAACCTCTAATCACTCCATTCCTGACGTATCACGTCAGCGGAGAGACTTTCGTTAACAATTATCGGGAAACTCGTTTGATAAACGATTCTTGTTGAATTTAACCGGGGCTCGGGAGCATTATTACGACACCGAAGTTTTCAACGTTGGAGTCGAACGTTGAAAACTACAAATTGCAAATTCGGCAGCAGACGACGAAATTGGTTGGAGAATTACTGGAATTATTGGAGAGCTTTTTTATATTATTTGCGTTGCAAACTTCATTGTGTAAGCATTTTTCTTCTGAGAGACTCCACTGTTCGTGGGTACGAAACTCGCGATATTTTTACGCAATGTTTGAGGCCGTCTACGCTTTTGTTTTAATCTTTTTTCTTTGAATTTAAGGTATATCATGCCCGAAAGATCGTATTTTATCGGTGTCTAAATTGGATCGATTTTTATTCCCTAATTAAAGATATAATCACTTTAAATTAATGTCAGAGTTATTAATTTGAAATTGTAAATACATTTTTTCAACTAATGTTTTTGACGAATGGATTGACAAGCCATTAATTGAACCCAAAATTTCATTCGTAATAATTGATGCGTAATAAATTGTGTTCAGTTAATTCACTCGTTCAATCTCAATCAGAAGCGAATACTAACGTTTTGCTCATTCCTGTAAAAACTGTCGGGTGAATTTAATTCGTCCAATTACTCTTGCAATCACGTTACATCATTCCGGCGATGGTGCTACACTCAAAGTCTTAATTACTTAGGACTGCAACTCGTGCTACGACTGGCCTGAAGTCACATTTGCCTCGGTCAGCACACGGAAAAATCTCCAATTCCATCTCCAAAAAAAAGAGAGAGAGTGAACTTGATCACGAGCTCGTCAATGAATCCGAAAGGTTCCCCTCGAACTTATCGAAACAATGGAGAAATCGTGGCACTTTCCCGATGCCAAAGTGACCGGTTAACTCAAGACCTGAAAGAAGGATCGTCCGCAGGTGGTGCGCACAAAAATTTCGAACAACTCGAGGGTGGCGTCGCAGAGGTTTTCATGATTTTTCCTGAGATCTCGAGCTCGGAACGCAGGCAGCCAACGTCCGAAGCGTTTCGTCGCAGCACTCCCCTTTAAACCTGTGCTCGGTGCGAACACACAACTGCGTGTATAGTATTTATAAATACGTGAATAGGTACATTATAATATTGTACGAGAGATCGAGGTTCCTCTGTCGCAGGGAGGACAACCGGTCATTGTAACGGTTCAGGTATATCGCACTTACGCTACAGTGACACTGCGTTATAGTTATACTGCGGGGTTGAAAATCAGGACACGCGGCAGCAGCAGGCGCCGCAGGTTGAGCATGACGTCGTCATCAGACGTTGCTGCGGGACGATCGGAGTTGCCGTCCAGTCAGCGTGTACATACATTTGCGAATGGTATTAAAGTGTTAATCGTCGGAGGGCGCAGCGATGCTTTTGATATTTCCTGAATTTCGTTATTTTTCAGTATGTTTTTCGGGCTTTTATCAAACGCTTGATTTTTGCGATAAATTAAGGCAATTTCATTGTATTTCGAAGCAAACTCCAACGGGGCAGAATTTAGTGCGCGCGCGCGTGCGCGGGTACGCGCGAGCGTGCGTCGGGATCGGAAAAATTGGCGGTGAGCAATAAACGCTGGGACACCCGGTGAGCCCCGAGGACGCAGGTACTTTTTCCGACTCGAAAACCCGCGGTAAGGACATTTCTCAGCTCGCTTCGGACAAATTGAAAGGCTCGTTATTTCTCGAACCGATTTAATATTCGTTCGGACACGCTCGCGATTACGACTCTCCGAGATACTCGACGACGGCATGTGCGCGCGGCTGATTGTGATCGATGAGAAAAAACAGTTCTCGCGCCTCGTTCGGCGAGACGCTCCTCTCCTCTTCACAACCTCTTTAGATCTCGGTTTATCTTATTCTCTCGAGTATCAAGGATTTCACAGAATTCCGCGTTATTACTCAGCCACGAATGCGCGTACAGGTCGCTCGTGGCAAATAAAAGTCTCGGGCGAGCGAGCCCGAACATCACGAAATACGCTGAGAGTTAGCGAACTCAAAAGAATCTGACGTTGGACGTTGTTCCGGCACGGAAACCGCTTCATTCTTTCGAGATAGACGATTATTCGGAAAAATCGTAAAACAGACACGAATTTTCAAACCTTCATTCAGGTATGAAAAAAATCTCGAGTGAATAGGAACGAAGGGCCGCTCGGAGGAATTGGCCTGAAAAATATCTCATTCACTTCGGGAACAACCGCCGGGCATATAAATTTCGTTACGAATATGGAAAAAGGGAAATAACGAAGGCAGTCAAGTTCGCTGCGCAGACGCGAGTTTCTTCGAGAAATAAGAAATTCGGTGAAACATTTCAAGGCGAGAATGCAAGTGGATGGAAGAAATGTGTGAAAAAAACAGCAACACCGAATGAGAGAAAAAATGGTGCTAGGGACGCCGTCGCGGAGAACCGTGCGTTATGAGACCAATAACGAGAACTGCTCCACGTATAAAACAGTCTCTTGTTTACAGCGCGCGATTATCCCTGAACGCTCCAAGGTGAGGAGGGACACGCTCGGACGTTTACTTCTCTCGTTACACAAGGAACGAAGAAATCTCGCTCAGCGGAGCAGCCGGAGAGCCGGCCCCCGCGAGAGCCTCGACGAACGTTACACGTCGCGCAGTGAGATTGAGGAAAATCATTCGCACGTGTACACAAAACGTGTGTAATCGTAAAAAACGGAGAATGAAGAAAATGATTTAAATTTTCTCACGATTTCGACGAGGTTGCCTCATTTATTCTGTTTATATGCCATTTTCTGTTACAAGAACGATTCGAGTTTCGAAATCAGATCGAAAGATCCTAATTACCAAAAATTCGAGACCAATCGTCTCGGTTTCGGGTCTCTATTTTGCTTTTTTTATTCTTATTTTTCATCAATCGCGCCTCGATATTTGTACGTAGAAGCGTAAGAATCCTATCTGGTTACAGTGCACCATTTTCACTTCCGTCCCCGATGCCCCATGAGCCCGGGTGCGAGAAACCGAGAGTCTCTGTGAGAGCACGGTGTAGTTTGTAAGTTGTGCTCTCAAACGCCCCGTGGTGGGGAGAAGCGGGCCGAAGCCAGTGACTCTCATTCCGAGAAGGCGAGCGCGACGAGAAAACAACACGAGAAACGTTTACGATTCACGACCGTACGGGAAGCAGCCACGGTGGATCGTCCCGTTCCAATAAACTCTCCGGGTGACCACGTGTCTTTTTTTCATTATACAAACGACATTATTCATGAACGATGAAACGAGTTTGTTTCGGATTATGAGACGCCGCTTTCGGAATACCCCTCGCAAACAGAGTTTTTCTTCCATCTCATTTCTACGTAGTTTCGATTCGAATGGTCGACGGAATTAAATTTCGTTATGTTTCAACTAAAGATCGAGGAGTGACAACTGAAGCGCCAAAGAAATGGGGCGATTCGATTGATCTGGATAGAATTTTTTGTATTTAATCGGCATTTCTGTTGAAGCGTAATTTTGTGGCTCAACTCACGAGGACAGGAAAACATTCGTGCAGCTTAATTTTCTCGCACAAAACGAAAATCACAATGTCACATTTTTTTACACTGAGATTTTGACGACTCTAATAGAAAGATTTCCGTGCTCGATTGATGCGAGGGAACAAAAAACACTTCCACTGTGGAATTGTCTTCGCGGAGGTATAGCGCTGCGAATTATTTTATAATTTCTCGGAAATACATTCCTGAGAAAATGTGTACACATTGATTCTGAGAAATGAAAGCTCGCCGAGCGAATTTGTCCCGTTCTTGTTATTGAAGATTAAGGAATATACCGTGAGCAAAACTTTTCTAAGGGATTAGCAGGAACAACGTTGTTCAACATATTTAAATCATTGTCTGTTTCAAATTAAATTAATTTTACATTGCGAACAATTATTTCCAACGATTAAACAAATTTTAGCTCCCTGTAATGCGAGTTGAAGCGTTTTTATTAAATCGTTTCGGTGCGAACGTTTGATTACTGGAAATCTGATCTTCGTTATCAGATACAGAAATCCGGATGGTAAACGATGAAAGGAGAATAAATTTATCGATATTTAACGTAGTCGAGGGTCTTCAACGTCTCAAGTACTGTTAAAATTCGTTTCGTGTTTCCCTTTTGTCAGACTCTGCGTTTGATCAGTGGATGAAAGGCTGAAATTCAGTAATTAAGGTTCACGTAAAATTGTTCATTATATTCAAGGCCCAAAGTCTTCATTTATGCACGGAATAATAATAGTTTGCCTTAATTATAGACACAGCCAATGAGGCATGTAATTAAACTGGAAATCTCTTAAGTATTTCTCAATGTTTATTTTTTGCAGATTCAAACCAGAAAAGTGGTTGAAAATATTCATATTTAAAAAAATTCATCGCCTGCTGACTGAATTCATAAATTTATTGTTATTTTTGTATTGTTATCGAGAGATGTCAAGAGATTTATAAAAAAAATGACATGAAAATGACAAGCGACATTTACGAGGAAAAAAGAAATTTCGCAATTGAAAGACTCACCACGTGAACGTTGGACAATCCGACATTCTCGTTCTGCTTCTTGTCGGTCTTCTTGGCCTGTCTTTTGTTCTTGTTTTCGAGGAAACGTTGTTTGAGTACGAGAGTGTCCTGAATATTTTGTTCACAAAGGCCGTTGAAGCTTTGATCAAATCGAGGTATGCAGTCGGTTTGACGTCTACGGTAGCCGGTGATTCGTCTCCTAAGACGATCGACGACGGCTTGTCTTTTGGGGGTGAGTACTTCACCCATACCCGGCGCTTGTCCCATTTGTTGTTGTAATTGTAACTGCTGATGATTGGTAAGACTCAATTGAGGAGGACCGGAATTCAAATCCAAAACGGGATGCAAGGGCGATTGATTGTTTAAACGTTGTTGCAAGTTCAAATTATGACCCTGCACGGCGCCCGTGCATACGTTGACGCCGGTGCCGGGGGGGCCTTGCGGGGGCTGCCGGGGCAAAAGCCCCCCGGCCTCCATACAGCCCCCTAAATCCACCACAGGGTAAGCCAGCTCAGTGACAATCGCTGACTAATAAGTGGCCTCCGTTGCCCCCACTGTTTTTCCTCACTGCTTTTCGATCACTCAACAACACATTCAAATATTCTTCCTTTTTTGTACAGACACCACTTTTCTTCGTAGCGAACAATAATCCTCTCGCTGCGATCTTTTTGTTACCAATCAAACACTTTTCTTTAAACCCGAACGCGTCTGACCCCGCTAATTCGATATTACCGAGCAGCATTATCTTTTTATTGTAACCACAATGAGCCGTCCTCACTCTCGTCTCCCTCATGGAAAACATCTAAGAGGCAAACGCTTCGTTCCTCACTATTTCTTTCGTTATGCACACACATGTGTATACTTGCGTACACGGTAGATGTGTATCGATCGGGAATAAATGTATTTTTATTGTTTCAATAATATATTTCACTTTTTCCACTGCATGGGAGTTTCATTTGACGCGATAAAATACGTTTGTGGAATGCTCCATGTTTATTTTTCGCTCATCCAAACGCGCCAACACTTTTCGCTGTTTCACGTTCGTTGAACGACTTTCATCGACAAACACGTGCACAATAATGTGCACGCCGCTTTTTTTTTCACTTTTAATTTTTTCCTGTTCGAAAACACGACTATGTAAACTCGAGAATCCTTGTGTATACCCCCACCCCTCCCTTGCGACGCCGCCAGCAGTGGCGACACCAACTTCAACTCACTGTCACTCGTCCACAATTTGCTTCACTTTTTCCTGCGATCTTTTTCTCAAGTCACCGAATCCTTTCATCGTGAGTTATTCCATTGCTCACGCAATCATCGGAACACCGAGACTAAAGTGATAACATATTATCGAGCTTGTAATAATAAATAAAATCTTCAGATAGCGAGAAATAAATGTTTGGAGGCGCCAATATTCGTAAACGCGCTTGCGCCCTTCGCTCGTGCACCCTTTCGCGTTTGTGTACACCGTATTTTAATGCGTTATGACATTCCTAAAGTGAACTACGATAACTCTACGTCACACTTCAATTTTTGGCATTTTCATACGACAAAAGTTTTTAACATTAAACATCATTGAGAAACCAGAAGAAACACGCTGCCCACGCTTTAGATCGTTCTCTGTTTGCACCACTCTATTCGTGTTTTTCCCTTACACGCGATCCTTCGTATAACCTCGAAATGTTCGTTTTGTAAACGGAGTAACTGAAAGGAAAACACAAGCACATAAACAAATAGCGAAAGCGTAACGACGATCGGACTATTCCTCGCATTTGCGAGTAAAATACCGAAATAATTGTTCTCTTATTTTGATTTTGTTTTTTTTTGTTTATTCGGTCCCGGTTTACGAAACGAAAACGTTGAAAAGATCGACGCTCACGCACGAGATCGAGCTTTACGGCCGCGATCGCCGGGCTAGACTAAGTCCTCGATAAGAGAGCCCGCGCGCTCAACGGAGCAGCGCTCTCTTGCCCCCGTGAAGAACCCGCTGTTGCGGCGGGAGGGAGCGAGACGAGCGTGACGAGACTGAAACGCCTGTGAATCAGACAAAGAGAGAACGAGACTGAGGGGAAGAAAGAGAGAACGAGGGGAACACAGTGGGGGCACGCACGAGCGGCCATGCGGCCTTTCGCCGCTTTTATCGGCTATACTACTCGTGTCGGGGAACCGAGAGTCCCCGAGCCCCCTTCCTCCGTCCTTGCCTGTCCCATCCCCCCTACGAATAACGCAACACGACTTGCAGAGGGTCCCAAGGTATTGTATACACAAAATATACTGTATTTATATTTTACCATAAGAGTTCCCCGCTCCACTGCGAGCTCGACATTTTTTTCAAATAAATAAATATATATTTCTTCCACTTTGTCAAACTCAGCTCCACGTTACACTTCAAAATATTTCAAGTTTCACTTATAAGCAGTTTATACATTTTTCGGTCCTGAAAAATATCTCAAGTGGGCATTAGTCACTCGAATTCTCATCTGATCCTAATGCATCCGGTTATCGTTTCCCGGAGATTCTGACATGAGTCAAACTTTTACTTCTTTGCGTTAACCTAAATTTAGAATCAACGTTTAAAAAAATCATCGATAATTCCAATTTTCTCTGCGAACTCAATACCATTGTGGATTATGGATTTAATGTTATAGTTGAAGCCGGAGCTGAATCGTCAAAGTACTTCGACGAAATGAAGCCTCGAAGGTTCCAGTTTAACAGCGCCGCCATGCATATAGCTATAAAATTCGATCAACCTTAAGATCAAAATAAACTATTACGGAACAAATGAGCCATGAATCAATGTGAAAATAATTAACCTAGTCCACCATCCCGCCATTTTTGATTGCTCCGGAATACGATTTTACGTTGTCCGTTCTTGAAACTCCGAACATATTCTAGCCCGTGAGTAAATCTACATATTTTTTTATGCTACCACTTCGTATACATGCGAGACCTGATCCGCCGTAGAATGCAAAAAAAAATCGAAATTTTTGAATGATATCGAAATTCATAATTTTATAAAGAACGTAAAAATACAAATTTTCCCGTGTTTAACCTCCAAATTACACTAGAATCTGTGATCGCCCGATTCAAATTCTCGATGTTACGAATCAATAAATGTAAACCGAAATATTACTGACGAAATAAATCGTTCTATTGAAGCAAACGAAATACACGAAAAGCATGTCGAAAAGTTACCCGCCAGAAAAGATGAATTTATTCAAAACTCCCGTGCCTGATCGAGGCGCTTCTCTCTGGCTCGTTGAAAATGTCACAACAGGTAGTTGCGAGGAACAGCAAAAAGGAGATAATACAAGGAGAAAGAGATCGAGAAATGTGTGTGCTCCTTGAAACGCGCGCTAGTACACAGAATCGCCGGTATGAAAAGTGGGGAGCGCGCGCGCCTCAGAGTTCGATAAACGTAAACGAGCAGAAATTATATACGAAAGGATCGTCGCCGCGCGTCTCGTTGTCGAGCGATCGTGGCTATGCGACCGACAGACCGAAAGTCGAATAGTGAGTCGGAGGGGAGGGATGATGCGAGCGTAGCGAGCGTAGTTGAGAGCACACTGCTCCGCGTACGCATACATTAAATTCGGAGCCGCTTTTCTGACTGCAGCTGACTGACTGTGAGCGAAATTTTATAATGAAAACAACTAAATTTATCGAATAAAATAACAGGTGTTTATTCCCGCTGTTTCCTCAGCCTTTTTTCTTCATCCCTGCTCCTCAATTATGTCAACATCATAATACGTTGTTGGGTCGTTGAATACCTATTTTTCGACATTTTGTAAACATCGGTTGGAGATCTTGTCTGAAGGTCGTAATTTCGACGAGTTTGAAATCGAGCCGAATATCGAACACGGCCATTGTCATTGTTCAATTCAGTTTTGTCAAATCTTTTCTCGTCGTTAGACCGTACGAGTAGTTTGAGTAAATAATCGGAGAATCTTAAAATTATAATCACTTTTAAAGGCTTTTAAAGGCGGTGCACCATAAATCGCTGAGGGATGAGTTGCACAAGTATCGATTGATCGTTTAATCACAATTCTACCGTGTAAATTCTGCCAAACAACTGTACGATTAGATCGCAAATCGAATTATCATGCATATTCTATTATTGAGACCGACTCGCTGCAAAGCCAACAAAAAAATTGAATATGGACGAGCCTGTACGACGTATACTGGCGATGCAGATCGCTCGAGCGAACGAGCATTTTAAACGAATTTCAAAACAAAACGAAAGTGCTGCCGTCACCCCGACATTCGCGTAACTATGAGCGCGCAAAATTCAAACACACGATTATGTATTTTCCACAGTTTCGAGTAGTGTGAATGAAATTAATTGAGCAGCGGAATGAGCAACCCAAATTCAGAGGTTCGGAGGTCCAACGGACACTTGTACGAATCCAGGAAAAATAATATAATCGTTGTCTGTATATATATATCAATTTTATTTAAACAATATTTGCTTCAATTTGATAATACAATGTTTCCAGCAGTCACCCAATTATAACATTCACCCGGCAATTTAACATTCACACTGGGTTGCGATACCCTCTCCCTCCAACAAAAATACGACTGCGCACTGCTCGTTCTTTCCTATTTATTGAAATTCTTTCACGAAATTGCGCCACGGGACTCGAAAAAAATGTCGTTCGCCAGTCTTCGAGAACAAAGAAATAAAAATCGAGACGTTTTAACGTGCATTGATCTAATTATTGCGCAGTTTACAAAATTATATTTAAAAAAAAAATGAGACAAAATTCTTTGTATTCGGACACAGTGAGAAATGATTTCTTTCTGCAATGACCGATGAAATGCAATCTGCGAGTAACAGTATTTCTCGTATTTTCTTCCCTTCACCATTTTCTCAATAAATTTTTATCGACTGTTGCTCAATATTAATTAATTCGAATTATGTTTGTGTCTCAGTCAGTAGTTGAATCGTGTCGACTTTCGTTACTACTACGCTCCTGACGTGCTCACATCACATTCGCCTCCTCGTTCATCTTTAAAGACTAGATCAAGCAGAATACACGCTTTGAATGAAAATATGTGCAAAATGCTTGTTTGGGTTTGTTCTTTTTTTTTTTGTTTTTTGTTTTTTTTGTATACGTGGATGATTTTTTGTTTCTTTTCCAATCGCTATCTATCGGAAAACCCTAATTGTTCTAGCATTTTCATTATTATGATTCGATGAAATTCGTGGCATTGGTACGAGGGCCACGCGGACACGCCTTTTTTACTTTTAACAACTCACAATCGTTCGGGAAAACAGATATCAGGGTTGAAGAGGCGGAATGTTTTTTTTCTTCTTCATTGTGACAAAATGTGGATTTTGTCACAACCGCAACCAGAGTTACGAGAATATATATAAATTTGGCAGGAAAACCCGAAAACTCTAATGTCTTCACCGTGATATTTTGTAGATAAAATTCTGTTTTGGGTTGCGAATATCGTTTTAGTGATTTTCGTGTGTATTCTTCTATGATTGATGAGAAAACTTTTGGTTTTTCGAGTTTTATACAATTGCATAATTTTTTTTTCAAAAATAAGTGTGACGCCAGGTTATCGTCCTCGCTCAAAGATAATATTTGTTAAACTCAACTGAAACTGAAGCTGCGAACTGCTTATCCTCCCTCTTCTTTATTCACAGTCTTCGTCGCCTTCTGATTTGTAACGTAATGAAAAATGTATTATCGTGTGTATATATCGAATTCCGTTTCTTACGTCTCTATTCGGGTTGGACGAAATTGGATACTGTTTTGAAGGCTTTCACAAAAGTTTGACATAACTATTATAATTCATACGAAAGATTCTTATTTGTTTTTTTATTTTTTTTATTCGTCGAACTAATGGTTCCTGAATATTGTGATTAAATGAAACGAGTTGACTCGATGCCCGCGTTCAGTTTGTCATTTTTTTAGCACAACGGCAGTTTTCCGCAACTCGAATGGAAAAAAATGGTAAAAATGATGTTGTTTATTTGTATTTTATGAAGAAAAAATGGAAAATGAAAAGACAGATGAATAGTTCACGAATAAGGGTAGACAATAATATCGGATACACAACGTACTTAAAAATTCTCACGTACGTCACTAAACACTAACTTCCGTCCACATTACTGGCGATATAACGCGTTATAAAAAGTACGAGTATTAAATTTTTCGAAAGAAATGCATTTTTACTTATCCTACATCGAGCGGTTATAAATATTATTCACAATCCTTTAATTGTCATTAATGAGACACATGGATATATACGAGGTTCGAACTAAATGAAAGTCTGTTGAACGAATATATTTCGCGGTTGGTTAATCTTTTGTTTTTTCTTTCTATTTCGTTTCTTCCTATTCTTTCATAATATACTCTACGGAAGAACGACAGTACTTTCGTACAAGGAACGCTGAGAGAAAATAAAGCGCTCGTTTGTCTCTGCCTCTGCCGTTTAACTTCGCTTTTTCTTTTTTTCTTCTTTTTTGTTCTTTCGATCTATGACGACGATTCACGTGTCGAAGGACAATCGTGTACTCGAAGCTTAACATTACATACAAGGCCCTCCGAATCTCGAGTACCTTGATTTAGAATTGGATCCTCGCTTATCCTATAATCCAAAAATTTATACGCTTCTAACCGACGAATTTTTCACTCTCATTTTTTGCTTTTTCGTTCGCAACTATTGTTGAATCTTTCATACCAGATTCATTCATTCTCCGTTTCAATATATTGGCATAATTATCGATTATTTCACCATTCTGTTGTACTGTACAACTGTCTACTCATTTATTCGAGCTCTTCCTTCTCAGTTTTGATTATCACCGTTGAGTTTTTCTAATTGCCGTTCGAGCCAAGAACCTTTTGTTTTTTTCTTTTTAAATATATATATTTATATAGATCGACGCACAACCGAAACCTCCCTTACTCGTATTTACAATTTTCGCGTGGCGTCCAAAGCGCGCAAGTAGCTACAATTCTAAGGCAGACTATAACCACCAATTCGCGAGATCTCGTCCAGTCGCCCTCACAAAACTTCTGTATCCATTTCAATACCATCGTAGACACTATTCAAAGAAAATGTATTAAAGTATTCCTTATTCGAAGACATTTAACGAGCCAAGATGCAATTCTCCGGCTGTAAGATTTTCAGTTTCAATAAAGAATGTACACCGATAGAAAACGAGAGCGCGCTAATAAAAGCGATAAGTACGGGTACTCAACGGAATATATAAATTTTTCAATCCAAACTCAGGAGTGAACCAAAAAAAATAAAGAAGCATTGAAAAATAATCATATTTCGAATAAATTTATACTTTTATCGGCTTCGAAAATATTTTAATGGACTTGACGTGTAACAATGTACCCGAAAGAAAACGAACTTTTAGATGATACGAAAATCGATACAAAAGTTTTCTGTGATATATTGAACTGATCTACGAGTTTCAACCTAACCTCTTATTTCATCTAGGGAATTCAAGGGAAAAAACGGAAGTTAAGAATTGGATAGAAATGTTGAAAATTGAACAAATTATGTGGTTTCGCCCGAGCATCGAGACATTTCAAAAACTAAAATAACCAAAGCAGGAAGTTCGTTGAAAAATGTCTCTTATACAGTAGCTTACTATTTTGAATGGTACTAGAGCTTGTATCGACGATACGTAACGCAAAAAAAAAACAAGTCATCATTTGTCAAATTTTAACGTCACACATAATCAAATTTTCTCGACTGATGGAAAGAAGACAAAATCAAACGAGATTTTTTAAGAAAGTTTCAAACTGTTGGTCACTATCGACGCAAAAAAAGAAATGTCGTTGTATTTCAGGTGAAGCAATCTTTGTTTACGTTATTTATAATCGTACGAGATTGGTGCGTTGCTTATAGTTTCAAGAGATTGGCCACGTTTCCACTCTGCATTAAAAACTCGCATACACTTCACATGCTTTCACATTCTCCCTCTCTTCATCATTCTGTTTTCTAAAAAACTTCTAATAGACGTATATACAAAATTGTACAATTCCTGGTATCGATAGAATCGGATTAAGTTTAGCCAAACAACATTAGGGACGTGTGCTCGACGTTAAATTCTTAACGACGGATCGTAATAATAATAATAATAATAATAATAATAATAATAATAATACGGAAAAACGAAACTTCAACCCCTTTGCATTTATACAAGTTTCGAAAAAGCAAATTATACGAGTCTCGTTATCGATGTATCTTCGGGAATTTCTAGTTTGGCGAATAATATAAAAACGAATTGATCGAAATAATGAACATGACCGAAGGAAAATGAGAAAAAATCGTGGGTGCTTCGAAAAATAAATCACGTGGTTCGATGAATACGAATTTTCACTTAGTTTTATGTTACTCTCCTCCACGTAATACTTTTTTGGTTTCGGTAAACCGACTATTTATTTTTTTTCTCGTGGTTATAAAATATTGGAGAGCGCGATTATAAGCGGAGGAGGCCCGTGATACACCGTTGGATGTGTGATCAGTCTCTCGCGAATTTCAAATTTTTGAAATATCAGGAGTTTTTCCTTTCGGAACAATCCAAAGTTAGGGTATTCTTTTTTCTATTTGATAATCTCAAATATTCGTAGGAAAAATATTTACTCTAGGTAAATAGTATTGTATGATCAAAGTGTACGATAAAAAAAACGACATCATTTGCATACTCAATCGCCAATCATTTTCAAGTTGAAAAGTATGGAGCAATATGAAATAAACGAACGAGGAAATCTCGTTTTAATGACGAAATATTTAAGAAACATCAGCAAAGAAACATCGCCATGCGACTGACGGCTGATAATACCGATCTCGTTACGTTCGCTCTTTCGTAAGTTAAAAAAAAAACTCTCTACATGTTCATAGAGATAGTCAAAATTGTAAAATAAAAAAAATGATATATCTAAAATTAATTGTCGACTTTTCTGAATAGAATTTTTTCTGCTTTGCATTATCGACTAAATGCAAGTTGAGTCTGGATGCTGACTGGCGGACTTTCGCGATTTTTTCGGATCCTTCGTGGTCAGTTCCTGAGAGGGCCTTCTCGGACTGCCCAATGTGACTAGGGCTGAGGCTACTGCAAGACCGGCTCCTTGCCCCGTCGGTGTATAAGACTCACCTCCGGTTGGTAGTCTGACTAGCAGCGACAGGACAGCAGCACGGTTCCCGCAGCAAGGCTCCAGTGCTATTGGACTCGGTACATCCTGTCGAATAATTAACAAAATTCGTTAGGCACAAGCTCACAACATCATTTGAGAATGTATCTTATCCATGAAAATGTTTAATTCTTTCGTATAATTTCGATGAAGGTTCATCAACATTATTTTTGTGTTTCATGATATTCTAAAATTTTCCCCCCTAAGAATGATTGTAACCATGTTTACCTGAATCAAATTGTTTGAATCTTGTTTCTGTTAAGAATTTTGATAAACAAAACTTTTCACGCAATCAATTGCTGCATTATGTTTTAGGAACTTAAAAATTATACGGACCTTCTTCTTTTTTCGACAACCATTCGAATCTGGCTCCGTGCGTTCCATATCCGATGAGATAAGAACGTCTCGCCTTTCAATCTCCACCAAAACTTGACTGAAGGCGCGGCTAGCCATCTGTTCCATTTCGACGAAAAGACGTTGACGTCGTCGATACATGTCGTACTTCTGTTTGATCTTCCAAAGAAACGCAGCGACCAGGAGTAGAGCGAGGAAGCACCTGTGCGGTGTCATGTAATCTCTAGTTTACAAGTTAGTACTGCCTGAGGTTTAGGACAACAGAAACACTCGATGATCGGAAAAAAGGAAAAATATCGAAGAAACGAAAAAAATTTAAAAAAGTTTGTGTACGGGCTCATAATAATTTTCGAGGTTTCAAATCCATGATCAAGACTTTTTTTCTCACTATTTCGGTCATTAAAAACATCACCGATACTTACGTGGAAAATGTGATGAAAAACTGTTGAAGATTGAGCTTGGAGTATTGGGAAAACGAGATTTGTATCCACAATGGTGTACGGAAGTCGTAAACGTAAACGTAAAACGTCGTGAGAGTATTGTTGTCCTCGCTACCAAAGTTATACTCAGCCTTGTTGAACCGATGCTTGTACGTTGTACAATTAGCACCCAATAACAATGGTTTTTCCGGGCTATTCGCTTTTTTTATCGTTATGTTCATTCTCGCGAGTACCGAACAGAAGATCGAAAATTCCGCATCAACATCCGGTTTGGAGGGTGAATTTTTAAAATTTATCGCTGTATAATGGCTGTCATCCTTCTTACTGAGGTTGAATGTGAATTGATAGTCTATAACGAGGTCATCTGAAATGTTGAAAGTAGCATGAAGAGATGAGACTCGTAAAAAAAAAAATATTACAATAAAAATATGAGAAATAAACATTTGCAACAACGAAAAATCGAAACTCATTTTTCATAGTGAAATAGAACTTGCGGGCAATAATTCATGACGTGATTTTGTTTCTTGGAGTACTTACAAAAACATGATCCTTTCGTCGGATCCCCGTGATAAAGATTGGCAACGTCACATCGCTCGCAATGATCGCCGGTGATTCCTTTCGTCGTACAAAAACACTTGCCAGTCTCACTGTTACACTCGGTTCCTTGATCGTTGCAGGAGCAAGCTAAAAATTCAACCGATGAGAATTCGGAGTTGCATTCGTGCTTAAAAAAAATGACACGTGAAATATGTTTTGAATTTTGAAAACTTACGTTGGCAAGTTGCACCGTTTAATGGACTCCCGTAATATCCGGCTATGCATTTCTCGCAATGAGTACCGTGGGTCAAATTAGCACAGGGCTGAATGCAAACACTGCTGTTTGGAAGACACTGACTGTGACCGTTGCACTCGCAAACTAAAAGACAAAAAGGATTTTTAGTAAGAAGGTACTCTACGAAATTGCCAATGTTAAAAAAATTTCCAAAAATAAATAACTATCGGTAGCAAAAAGTTTTATAAATCCAAGTATTTACGAGAAAAATATGCTTGTTAACTTTAAAAAAAAATCTTTGAAACGTTCGTCATGACCAATTTCATTGCGGTTCAAAAATGAGAAAATCAGAATGAAAAAAATATGCTTACTCGGACATCTGGTAAAGTACCATCGCTCATACAGACAAGTATCGAGAGTACGGCTGCTGGGTCCTCGAGCACCACCAGGCATGCATTTGCCTTTTCCCGTGACGGAGCCATCGTCACACCATCCGCAGCCGGGATCGGATCGACAACTGGAGCAAGATGAATAAAAGCTGCACCATTCTTTGCCGAGTTCGGTGGCGCGACACCGAGCATCGCTGGTAGTCCATTCGCGACATCGTCCGTATGGAAAGCTAGCTGGATAGGCATTTTTGTCGACGCACTTAGCCTCGTTCTGGCACCATACACAATCCGATTCTGTACAATTACGACAAGAAGTAAATTCGACGCATGGACTCCGACAAGGGCTTTCCATCGTTAAACGTTGAGCTTGCACGGTACCGTTGATTATTTTAATGTCTCTAATTTTAGTGAGTTTTCGACACCGATCAGGGCCGCTGGACCACGACCATATGCAATAAGGATTGCTCGAGCAGGCGTGACAAGTGTGTAGCGGTAAACACTCGTCGCGCGAGTTAGCGTCGCAGTGATCGAGTTCTCTAATAGTTATTGGCAAATTAGCGTTCCTCGGACATATCTCGTGAGAACAATTTTCACCGCACCACACGCAGTTGTAGGAAGTTTGTACGCAGGCGGCACAGTCGGTAAAAAGTTTGCACAGCTCTTCGTGCGAGGTCATGCCTCGTGGTGGTGTTTCGTCGACGCATCTCATGTACGTACCGTCGTGAAAGTCGTCGTTTTCGAGCTCGTTCCGCGATATGTTTGTAATTCCGAGACACCGCTCGTCTTTTTTATCCCAAACGCATTTCACGCCATTTCTCGAGACGAGACAGTGATTTTGCGTTGTCAAATAATCGCAATTGCCCGGTGTGTATCTCAGCATATCGGCCAACATTTGCCCGTCGAAACCACCGTAAATGTACATCGAGCCTTCGAATACCGTTGCGCTATGACCGTACCTTGGTAAATCGGCCATTTCACGTGGCATTGGAAATTGGTGCCACGAATCGCAAGTTACGTCGTACGATATCGTATCGGCCGAGTAGCAACGCGCACCGTGCGAATGCAGAGTATCGTTATGCGTATTTCCACCAAACACGAGCATCAAACCCCCCGTGACAAATACCGCGGTATGGAAGAAACGTGCTGATGGTGCTGCAGTCAGTAATTTCCATTCCCGATAAATCGGATGATACGAGTATATGCGGTTAGTCAAAACCTGTGTACTCTGGGTTTCGAATACGTAACCACCGTAAATATATATACGATTTGTCAGAGGATCGTAAGCCGAACTGTGACCGTATCCACCCTTCACCGGGAATCCTATTGTCTCTACGATCTGCCATTTTCGAAGACCGAACGAATATTCTTGCACGGTATTCAGATAACCATATTGCGGAGAGTGACCAAATATTACGATCATCTTCTCATCCTTTCCATGAAGTTTTATTAGATTTGCCGTGTGTCCTGCTACCTGTTAAACAAAATTTTTCGAATTATTATTTGTCATGCTTCGCATTGCGATCATTGGCGTTCGCCGCCACCCTACACAATATTTTTAAGTACCTCAAACGAGTTGTCTCTCAATTTTAACGCATATTCGTTATTCATCGAGCTTCCATTTCGAATCGTTACAGGGAGAAAGCCCATGATAATAAAATATCAATTTTTGTATTAAAAACAAACTTGTTTGTAAAGAAATCTAATCGAATGCAGAATAATTCTGATCCAATGGCCAATCCATTACTCAATCTTTCAGGCGTGCATTGGTTTCAGCCCCGCGGCTCGATGTCTATGTTTACTATAACGTGAATAAACAGTAGAAAATAATTACCTTTAACGGACCGCACATAGTTTTATTGTTACAATTATCTCGCACTGTAACGTTTTCCCATACTTTGGCAGATATATCGAAAGCCCAAATTTCGTTGGTGACCGTTGAATTTTGTACAACACCACCGTACATGTAAATTTTGTCACCGAAAAGTACACACGAGTGAGCGTAACGAGAAGCGGGTCTTCGGCCAACGATGCGAGGTGTTTCCCACACGTTCCCGTTATAATCGTAAATATAGATCATCTTGGTCTTCCGGAAGCTCTCGCCTCCCACGACGTACAGTGAATCCTTCCAAACGACCGAGCAATGACTCGCCGAGCCTTCGGGTGAAAAATTGTAAGGCACCGGCTCCCAATAGCCACGTTCGCTTTTTTGACTGCAGTCTGATCCTGGATAATAATAAAAAGGCACGTTTACTCGAGCTCATGTTCCAGTCTCGGACAGGACAATAAATCTCTTCGAAAGATGAGCGCGCCTGGCGTATTCCATGCAAGAAACTTTTCTCATGTACGAAATATGAATTTAAAACAGAAAATCCATAGGAATAAAAATATAGTAATAAAGTTGAAAATAGAAGAAAAACATCATCTCGGTAAGAACAGAGAGAAGGCAGTTCGAGAGAAAGCGCTTCTATGAAAAAAAATTTTATTGCAGGTCATTCAGAAATCATTTGACTACAAAAATTTCTATTATTTTAATTCTGCATTTTCTTTTGAATTTCTCATCTGTTAAGACTTTCCATCACATTTAAATCAGAAAGAAAAAAATATAGTCGATACGTGCCTATTTCAACGTTTCAATTTCTACGTTTCTCACGTCATTACAATTAACTCAATTTCTTAAATCCGTGGGTTTCTCGAATGCAAGGGATCCCCACATTTTTTTGTTTCTTTAAACACAAAAAAAATAAAATATAGCGAACAAAGCGTGAACAAGGAAGGAAATTTTTTTGAAAACTCACTTTCATAAAGCAGCAGAAGAAAATGAGGGAAATCGCTTTGTAAGGAATTAGTGAAGAATAGGAACTTCTTAGAATTGATAGAGAGCAGATGGAAACTTGCCTTTGAACCCTGGAGCGCAATCGCAACGATGTCTCTCCCGATCGCACTCCCCTTGTTCATGATGTCGGGAACAATTGTTAGGGCACACTTGGACGTCGCAAGCATCACCTGTCCATGTAGCGTCACAGGTACAAACTCCTTCTATACAGACACCGTGTCCCGAGCAATCCGTATGCGAATATCTGAAACAACAACGGCGTATCAAAGTTGTAGCCTCCACTAACGGTTTCAAAGGTTCATATTTATTTGCCAAAGTAAAAATCGTGGAAATTTCCACATTATCTCCACTAGTGTATACCCTCGGAATATTATTTTTCAAATCTTTGCTCCACTCTTTTTCCTCTTTTTCGTATTCGTCACTTTTTCAGTCATCAATTTTTCAATGTTATTGAATTTAATGGATAATCTGTCAGTAAGTCAGCACATTTAACTATAAAATTCACCGCAACCGAAAGTTTTTTTACACGAGTCCAAATGGGTATAAAACAAAATGAACTGTATCCGGTTCAAGATTAGCCGTCAAAAGTGAGTCGATTTGGCGTTCATGATTCGTATACAAAGTAGAAAATTCAATACTGCTGATATTGCCTGGAGGCTCTTGCTATATTGCACGGACATAATGCAACCGTATTAACCGTGGTGGCTCAATTCTAACTATATGCTGGGAAGCAGTACTCATGCATCCACCTAATACGACTGAATAATTCAATATCTATAGGCACTTTGATATTGCTGCATGGCAATAAATGATAAAATATTGTTAATTTACTCGAATGCGCGAGTACACGAATGTAAAGACGGTGGTTCACCTTTGAGTTAGCTCAGGAGGCAAATTCAATTTTCCAAATATGATTTTTTATCATAAATGATGGGAATCTTTGTTCTTTGTGGTTTGTTTACCACCTTCCAGCCGTTATTTGATGTCGCAGATCACATCGGGATATCGATAAACTTTTATTTTCACAATTTCGATAAAACTCGACAGATTTTAATGAAATATGGAAGTAAAAACGAAACGACATATTTTCTGCACATGCTGAGAATTTTAATATCACCGGTGACGATTCATGTGTGCAGACACTCTGTGGAAGTTAGCTATTCTTTGACAAACTCAGAACTTGTCAATATTTTTTTTTTTTCATTTCGAAAGCTTCCTGTGGCATTTGATTTTCAAGAATTTTTCATAAATACTTCCAGCATTCTATTTTTTCACTTATCCTGGAAAGCGTCAAAAGTGAATGAAACCAAATCACTTATTTTCAGTAAAAAGAAACATCGACGCTGCACCGAAGAAGCTTTCAATTCCATCGATAAATAAGCTTACAATTTTTTTCCTCTAAAAATGTATTAAATTTTCAATTTTTGGCGACTCTGTCGCTTGAAATTCCGTAGCTGCAGCGCCCCAAAAGCGGTTAAACTTCTACCGACTTTTATCGAATCTTCGAGTACCGAAGTACTTGACGAAATGAAGTTTCTTATGGTAAAAACTTCAGCAATATGAAAAAAAAGTGTTGGGAAATGGAATGTAAGGAAATTTTGAATAAACGACATCGCGGCAGTGATTCACCTGCTGGGACACGCGTTGATCTTGTAAGTGATGTTGAAGCCGCTCATGTTGTACGCAACGTCGGAGTAAAAGTGAAGAAGTACGCTACCGGAACGAGCTATTACTTCCGGTACCCGACGAATGTGATAACTGTCCTTGTGCATGAGACCATTGAAGACGCCGAGCAGCGGCGCCTCGACGCTGTCTCCGTCATAGATGTACAGATGATCCCAGCCACATTCCGTTGCAAATTCCTCGATGTGCATACGTATCGAGGAATTCGGATTGCTCTCGATCAACCACGAACATTTCACGTCCGTTTTATAATTTCCCGTTCCGTCGTGTATATTTCCGTACGGTGCTGTGAGCCTGCAAATATTTAACAACATTTTTATCCCAAATTCATCTTTATCTCCTTCGCAAAATGGCTTTTTTTCCACAGAAAAATCGATTTTCAAAAAGGCCAATGACCAAATATCATTTCGAGGTTTTCGCTACCCAAATTACGTGTAACCGAAAGTTTGAAATTTCGAAATTCCTACTCAGCATGGCACGACTCAGCAGCGAATTATGTTTGTAAATTTTATTCAAGAAGATAGTGATTTTCTTATGACACAGATTTCAATATAGAATTGTGAAAAAGTATTCCTCGAAGGTATTTAAGGTATTCCTTTCACGAACAGATTGGCGAAATTTCAGGTCAGGTTATCGATCATTTAATGAAGAATTAAAATGTTAAAAATCGTAAAATTTCTACGGGAGCTTATGGAGAATCCGTCATCACCACATTTCTATTCAATAATTCGTACACTGAATAACTCTAAATTCCTGATACAAACTGTCTCACGGTTTGAAAAAAATGTAAGGAATCCATAGCAACGATAAAAATCATCGAATGTTTAAAAAAGATATCAACGACCGAAGTTGGAAAAATGGCAGAAGCAGAAGCTTTTCCCATATAACAGCAACTTCTCAGAAGTTAGGAATTAGTCCAAATTTCGAGTGCCCTAGTTTGCGACACCAAAAAATACGGCCCTGCGAAAGGAATACCTTAAAGAATGAATTTTTGGTCATCCATAAATAGTCTGCTCCATCCTGGTGGGATGTTGAAACTGCTTTTTTTTTTTTTTTTAATAATAGAATATTCATTTAATTTTTTCATCAACGCCTTTTTAAATTTTTCACATCGCATATTTTCAGCACGCTGTACGGAGCAGCTCGAGATTCAGAAGAGCACAGTGATTATTTAAGAACGTAGATGGACATTTAAATAAATTATAATCCATCAATTTAGCATAAAATGTGATGTGCTTTTATATGGGAAGTCCTTCATAATTCATTTCCACAAAATGGATCAGAGTTTCCTCCGTCGTAAAGATCGACGATTATGAATGAATTTTTAAAAAGCCAATAACGCCGGGGCTATAAAACTCGGAAATTTATTTGAGACCATGATACAGCATCGCTTTTTTCCTTCCTCTCTTGCCTTTCCCTGCAACGATAGCACGAAGCCGAGAGACTCGACTCCCGGAAGTCTAACAGACGGTTTATCCGGCTCATCACCAACCCTTGAAATTTCGTCGGTGGCCTTCCCCCTGCAGTTATTTTGCACGCCTGCGTCAGATAGATATTACGCCTTATCCTTCCAGACTACAACGCTCAAGATAGCTGCTTATTTTGATATTTTTAAATCGCCTGATTTCGTTATTTGCCCTGCCATTCCTTTGATATTCAATCTTTGTTTTCCTCATTCTCGTTATAAATATTCTTCGGGCTCGAATAGCTTCCACTTTTCGAGTAAACCCGACCTCGACTGCGTTGAATCTCATAAAACTCGATGTTCGCTGTATCGATGAATAAAAAGATGCGATCACGCGTTAACTGGACCTCGGAAAAACAGGATTTTTAATGAATTCCATCGAATCGAAGTGAATATAAAAAAACGAACTTTATTTTAAGAAGAAGAAAATTAAAAATCATTTTTTAGAGTCCTTCCCAACTTATCTATTGCCCTCGTAACAATTTGAGATCGGCGTACTATTGAAAGGTCAATTTGACGTCTCATCCCGGATTTTTAGGGCAAATGATTACAAATTGAGGGAGGAACGTCTCGAAGAGTGTATAAATGTTGAAACAGTGGGAAAATTAAATTTTTAACTCCTAAAAACTCGAAGGTGGGTTCCTTCGAATAATTGATTATCTATTACCGATTTTCGCGCCCCAGATTTCACCCGATATTTTAAAAGCAGTCTCTAAGGACGTGCCACGAAGAGTTGACGGCGGCCCGCGACGGAAAAACAGCTACATCGAATCTGTAATTGAGTTGAAGTACGTAACTTGGATCAAGGAAGGTCGAAAAACTGATTTCTTAAGGGCTTACATACACTTGTGATGGGCGGAAAAATCGAAGCTTTTGTTATTAGATATTTTTCAAGTAATACAATTTCTGAAGAATATTCTCACCAAATTTCATAAAAATCGGAGCATTTAGAACGATTACTAAAAAACTATTAATCCAATCCATACCAAATTCATACCACGTATTTATTATAATAATAGCTAGGGCCTGGACGAAGGATTTCGTATTTTGTTGGAAAAAAAGAATTGTACTGTCGCCATTTTTTTTTTAATCATGTACTAATGAACATCGTTCACAGTTTTTCAATAAACATTCATTTTCTTGTCGAAAAAAATCAAGAAAATCACGTTTTTTCGCCTGCTGTAAGCGTATACACAAGGCCTCAATCTGATCTCGAAAGCAAACGATAAATCGCGTGCAATAAATTTCAGTTCATAAAACGATCACAAAATATGTGTCCATGCACAGCATGGAGATTTCGTCTGAGTTCGATTGCTCTACTCCATCGATAACAAAAATAAAAAAATCATGTTGGTCAAGAGTTTTCAAAACTATCAATAGCTATCGATATTGCTGAATTTAAAGGTCAAAAGAGTTTATCGAACGTTTTCCTCTCAGCGAACACTTCGGGCACAATCCCCTTTTTATGTAGAAGGTATTTTAAAAGCGATATATCACGAAGGCACAATCAAGTTTGCGAATCGAATCGAGTAATCTGACGTTGACATTGACGTAATCAGCTTAATCGTTGTCGCGAGCTTGGCATCAAAGAATTCAGGCACTGCCACGATGCCGATTAAAAAATACGCAGATATTCGACGTGATTCGTTTGGAATGATAAAAATAGGCGGTCGCGCCACCCGTAAGAGCCTGTCACTCGATTTTGAAAATCCACCGTGGGTAGAAAGCACGAAAAAACCCAAAAAATCGAAAGGAAATATTTCTTTCTCGATTCTTCGTTCCAACCTTCCATAAAATATTTTGAATATTCGCGATCGAATTCGTCTAATTATGATTCTCGTTAATTGGACGGAAAGTTGTGAAATTTATCTGGAATTTGAGAGAGATGGCGATTCGTCACGTTCTTTTATAATTCTCACTTTATACATCAACTCGACGTCAGCCTCGAGCGCGTCCCCAAGGACCAAACGGTCGATGGAACGACGAGCGTGTTCACATGTTCGTGTGCTCGATCCAATCGCCAATGTTGTATCGACTTGAACCATCCAAGGAGACAATATCTCGCCAATTAAACGATCTTCTATTCACGCATACTCGTATATACACGATCGTGCTCCTCGTGTATGTGAGAAAAACCGGACATCGTTCACTGGCCGAGAGTCGTTTTACGATACAGGCGATGACTTCACGCGCGCCTTCCCATCCGAGACTATCATCAGTTGCAATAACGGTCAAACACACCGAGAACCTTTTCTGCCCCTTTATCGCGTAAAACGGTAAACAGCGCACTCTCCGAGAGTTGTCAATACGTTCCACGGTCTATGAGACGACTTTGCCAATGGGTAGGTCGTCTCGCATCAACCGGATTGTGTGTTCGAAAACAAGTCGCATGAAAAGTAGTCTCGACGTATCGATTTTCAATGATAAAGCTAAAAAGGCCTTCCACGAGGCTGAAGTTTGCAACGTTCGAGTCCAACGAAATGGAGGACAAAAACATTTGTATTTCCCCAATTTTTCGTTTGACCAAGCATCGCGCTGTAGGTTGGAAAACTACGAATTGCATCCTCTGACGAAACCGAAAGCTAAATTCTTCGCTGGGCTCTCGCGTTGTTTTGTTTGCGACCACAGGCATACTTGCGAGGGTTCGTCAAACGAATTTTAATATTTTTCGTGTTCCGAGGACGGGAACCGTTCGAGAAGAAAAAATGTGGCAAGCTTCTTGAGCACCAGTCAACCTCTTTTATAAATATACGAGAGTATCGATCATCTCTCGACAACTTCTGGATACGAGGAAGGAGAACGTTGCTTTTTCCGGGCACTGCGATATTCAGCACACGTCCCAATTCCTCCGCTCTACGCGACGGTCACCTATTTCTGAAACGCAAATATCGGTGCTGAGCGTAAAATAAACTAACGAAACATTATTCTTAAGCGCTCTCGACTAACGACAAATTCCTCGAGCTTTGGAACGGCTTCAAGCGTCTTTCAAACAACTTTCCACTCGTTTGTTCTTATTTGAGATTTAAATGGAGAACAAGAATTACATCGAAACGGAAAATTCTAATTCGATGTTTCACGTTTCAACGAAAAAAATGTGAATCGCCACCGCCGATGCGACGTTCGAAGCTGAAATGAGAAATTAATGATTATCGATGAATTATTGCGTGGCTCGAACAATGATTAACAGAAAATAAGTGATCGGATCACCGAGTCGGACTTCAGCACGGGACAATCGTATTGGGGAAAAAGCAAACGAATTCGATATTCCGACGTTTTTGTTCGACGATAACAATGAACGAAAACAAAATAACAGCATATTGACATTCATTGAATCGTTGAATAGACGCAAGCCTCGATCGAAACACCGCAATTTATTATTTCCAACAAAAATCCTCCAATTCGAGGTTTAATCCCGCAAGTATAATTAATACTGAAAGCCGAGTTTGATAAAGGGCTGTAAAATTTACACGAAACTCGTTACAAGCTGGAGCAGAAGTAATAGCAGAAGAGACTTCGATTTTTTAATTATTCAAAGCTGCTGTGGTTTGGTCGTTCGACGAGTTCGTATTTTATTGTGCTGTGAGGCCTTAACGAATGTATTGGACTTTTTTATCGACTCACTCTCTCCGCACACTCCTCCCTCCACTGACGAAAATCTCGTTTTCGGAATCTATGGAAATGTCAGCGAAACCTGAGGCAGAGTTGAAGAACTGAGACGAAATGGCAAGAGTTCTTGTGACGCTGAAGTTTCCAGCGTTTGAGTCCAACGAAATGATCGAAAAAAACTCTCCAATAATTCCAGTAATTCTCCTATTTTGTTCCCTGCCAAATTTGCGATTCGTAGTTTTTCAAGCTGCACCAACGATTCGTGAACTAAACAATCGGTGAATTAAAAACGTTTTTTTCGTTCATTTCGTTGGACTCCAACGTTGGAAACTTCAGCGTCGTGAGTTCTTTTTCCAAGGTCAGATTTGTCGAAATTTCGATCCCTGGCAAATGTGAAGACAAAATTGATCGAAAATCTGTAACGACGCTCGCAACGTCACTGCTGCCAAGTTTACCTCCTTCATACAAAAAGCCCCCTTTTATCGAGGTGAGACACGGTGACGAAATTGAAGCACGGGGCGAATTCGAATGACGCCAACTTCAACGTCACTCTGACAACTGTATTTTACGAGACGTTAATAGATCGTAAACGATGACGAAGAAACTTAATTTCGTGAGATATCACGATCCATTTCTTTACGTCAAACAGTCGAAACCACGTTATCGAATCGTACTTTTGATGACGCTGAAGTTTGCAGTGTTCGAGTCCAACGAAATGATTTAAAGAAGCTCTCCAATAATTCCAGCAATTCTCCAAAATTTCGTTCCCTGCCGAATTTGCAACTCACGACACTGAAGTTTGCAACGTTGGAGTGCAACGAAATGAAGGAAAAAAAACATTTGTAATTCACCAATTTGTTTATTTCCCGAAGTATTGGTGCAGGTTGAAAAAATACAAATTGCAAATTCGACGGGGAATGAAATTGGAGAATTGCTAAAATTATTGGAGAGTTTTTTTTATCATTTCGTTGGACTCCAACGTTGCAAACTTCAGCGTCATTGCAACTCGTAGTTTTTCAACCTACACCGATGCTTCGTAAAATGAAAATTGGTCAATCACAAATGTTTTTTTCCTTCATTTCGTTGGACTCCGACGTTGCGAACTTGAGCGTCGTACCTTTCTTGTAGATCGAGATAAGAATGTCAAAAAACCATGAAAACTCGTAAAAATTGTCGAGAAATTTGTTGAGACTGAGTTACAAAAAACTTCTCGAGTCACTACGAATAAATATTTCAAGTGAATAAATAACAGCAGCAAAAGCACCAACTCTGCTGCAGCAGTTCATTTTACCATCTGCTCACGTTGTCTCGCGCCCGTTTGTGTTTTACTAACGCTTGTACACGTCTGTATATATTTATCTTTTTGTCTCTCCGTGAAAGAAATATATGCTTGTGCGTCAAGATCGCAAGTTCCATAATGAGTCTCGGAGGGCTCTTCGGAATATAATTGTCGCGCAAAGGATCCGGAGACCTTGGAAGCAACGAGACGAAAAAAGGTGCCTCGACGTGTTTACTATCTTCGCGCAGCGGCGTATCATTTCTTTCTCAACGTTAACTGCATGTGCAGAGTGCACAAAAACGTGTTATCGAGCTATTCGTTTTCACTGTGAAAAATTTGCGATCCTCGTCGGTCCAAGATTTTAGTAATTTTGCATTTTTCTTTCTGCGAATGAGTTTTCGGGGATCTGTGGACCAATCGATACGAGAGTTTTTCTCGAATGACTCAATGACCGGACGGACGGAAACGCATTTTTTCAAGTTGGAATAATTCTTGTGCGGAAGCTGCCAAAATTTGTCTCAATGTAAAATTGAAAATGAGCAAATATTTCGAGGCGTTTGAAAATAAATCCCAAGAGGAAGCACCCCAAATGCATTTTTCTCATCGTTTGAAGACGCTTTGTTTCCCACTGTTTTTCCATTCCGCATCAAAACCATTATTGATTTTTTTGAAGTTTCCAACGAAATGATCGAAAAAAACTCTCCAATAATTCCACTAATTCTCAACGATTCGTGAAATAAAAAATTGGTTAATTAAAAACGTTTTTTTCGTTCATTTCGTTGGACTCGAACGATGGAAACTTCAGCGTCGTTGCGGCTGAAAATGCGAGCGTGCTACTGAGGAACGTGGATTATCATTGAACCGGAGAGTCGTTTTTATGACGCAGCATGATTTTTTATTTTTCTAATCGCACTGTAAATTCGACGTAACATGCGGTTAAATTTAACCACCAGGGAAGTCGTGGATTCTACAAAACCCGAGAGCAAGTTTTTCTCGCGCTGCAATATTCTTGTCGAGATATCTTGGTCACGAATGGACAGACTGAAACAAAAGCATTGTCCAGTACCGTGTTCAATCTGTCGCAGAGGGCTGCTGTGAGAAGAGGAAATTTCATTTCCGTTGTAAAATTTCGTTGAAAAAATTCTTGCATCGTGAATTTTTGGATTGTCAAAATTCTTGCATTTTTTTCGTCGACCAACTGACAACTTATTTCATATTTTTTTCATACAAAAAAGAAACTTTGTTCCCACAAAAAGTGTATTCCTCGTTGATTCATTGATCGGGAGAAAGAAAGATTACATTATTCGATTATATCCAGAAGGAGGAAAATTCAAATGAAACTTCAGTAAAAACTGATCTCGCGAATGAGTTCGCGCGGCGAGGCGCTGGCACGAATGCAGTACAGTATACGAATTGTACACATTCAACAAACCGGTACACATACTTCAATGAGGAAAAGGTGCTACGATGAAAAACTTTTATCCCCATAAACTAGACTAACTACATAAATAGACAAACGCACGCTCTCGTATGTACGTATATAAAAACGTATGTGTATTCAGTAGCACGGGGCTGCTGTCGCTCGGTTACGATTCCCCGTTATTCGCATCGTCTCGTCGATCTTGCTCGTCGGTCTGCCAGGCGAGAGTTGCTAAGTCCTGGTACACACGACGTGCAAGAAAAAACGTTCAACTTCGTATGAAAGTTCATTTGAAAAGAAGGAAAAAAAATGAGGATATAACATTTGAATCGGGGAAGAACGAGCGCTGAAACGAGTACACGCTGCGATTATGTTTTAGCCGGAGAGGTGAACAAGCAAAATATTATTTCAACGATGAATTTATTGAGACTGGATTTCCAGGAGGTTGCCGTTACCATTCGAATCATCATTTTTATGATTTCAGTAAAGCTCGTAGTGCCGAGTCCATTTTAATTACAAATTCAAACGTTTTTTTCGTGCTGGAATTTTGTGAAATTTGTGAAAGTATTGAACGATTAAATTTACTGATAATATTGAGGCTCACGTCGATGCGGAGCTGGGAATCGTTCTTTTTTCGTTTGCAGCACGCCCCCCCTGAAATTTATTCGCACGTTCAGTTATGAATATTGCTTCGATCTACATCAAAAGCGATAAACTTGACGTGGAGAAAAAACTATTCGATAAATAACTCGATTCATGAATATAAACAGGAAAAAATTCATTTGCGTTCGAATATTGGGAACTTTGAAACCGTTTTTGATTTTAACCAACGTTAGAATATCTCCAATTGTCGAATTGCGAATCTGAAATAGATGGATGAATATAGGGAAATAGGGGAGGAAAGAGAAATAATTATTCAAATCCGTGAAAATCGATCAATCCAATTTTGATGGAATAAATTTATTCGTATTTCTATTCTATCATTGGAATTAGAAATTGTCATGAATCTGATTATGAATTCTGGAATCAAATTCCAGTACGAAAAAAAATGTTTCGTTTTCACTGTTGGAAATTTTATACGACAACTGGACTTCATATTTGTTTGAAAACGTTCAATGAACTTTTATCAGTGCAATGAAACGCCAATAATGATTACTGCGGCTCCGAGCGACCCGATGACCCTCATTTCCCTCTTTTTTCCCACGCTGTCTGGGGAATTCTCGTCACGCTTGTGTGCCTATTTCCGTTCGATTTTATAATTCGTCATCGGGACTAGTACACCCAACGACAGAGAGTATTTTTGAATATGCTACGAGAGCTCGAAAAAATGGAGGGAAAAGGTCAAACGATTGTACATTTGCGTGGAGAATGAAACGAAAGACGACGGTGATTGAAAGGAAGAAAAAAAAGTGATATTGTACTTTCTCTCCGATCATCGATGTAGCATTGTGCGCTCGCATAAAATATTTCCATGTGCAGCTCAGGCGCGTGTGCTCGTCCATTCAAGCATGAACTAATACGAAAATAAACCTATGTGTGAAGAACGAGAGAGAGCGAAAAAGAAAAAGAAAGATAGCGAGAGAGATTACGAGCTGTCACACGCATGGTTCTGTGCCTTGTTTATTTACGACAAGTCGATAATTCCACATCTTTGCGTAGTACGAGGGGAGAAAAGCTATAAAAGTGTATAAAACGTGTACCGATTGCAAGGAAACGTCAAACCCTCCGTCTCAAGTCGTCTCCATAACAAGAGCAATGCCTGGCGACCACTTATCCAAAATGTCAAAACATTCTAGTAAACACCGAAGAAGATTTGTTACGCCTTTGTTAGTGAATACAGTTTTTTTCTTCCGCCGGAGCTGCACCTCTTATTTCGTGTAAAAAATGGGCAAATGAGGCAAGAATGAAGATTCATTTTTCACCGGTTAAAGCAAGTGCTAGCGCCGATGCATTGCAAGGCAAAAGAGAAAAAAAAAATAGGCACAGGGCAGCCGAGCGAGCAATATCGTGCCGTGGCATTTTTTCGCCCCGCACAGACAGACGTTCGAACTTTTCGCTCACTGTTCCCCGTCAAAATTATAATAATACACAACGGTTGATATACACGTTTGTCAGAATTCGATAGTAAAATGTACGTACCTGACTTTTCCACCGCAGTATTGACAAGCAGTACCTTGCCAGCCATCCTGACAAACGCAACTACCATTGACACAATCACCGTTTACACAATTCTCGATGTCGCAGGGTACCTCGGTGCTCGTGCTCGTCGATGTCGTCGAAGCTGCGGTCGCTGCACAACGCAACACCACCGCCCATATTAACACTGACCATATAAAACCGGTACTAAAATCACTGTCCTGTCTATCATGGAATATTCGTTTGTTATTTTTTCGACGATACTTGGATTTATATAGGAACAAAAACATCTGCAAGACTTCTGCCATTTTGATAGGCTTCCATGTCAGAGACAATGGCCGTTGGCGGACACGCAAGACGACTCTTTCTTTCTCATACACCCTCCTTTCTTTCTCTCTTTCATTCGCACGCACACTTCGCTTTGTATCGTTGCTCTACGGGTACTTTCTCTCTCCCTCTCTTTCTATCTTTCTTTCTCAGTCTCGCTTCGATGACGGCTAATACGAGACTGCGAAAACGTTGCTGAAAGTCTTGCTCTCCGGTATAGTCTCCGTTTGCCGCAGAGAATCAGCAACGACTCTGCCTCTGCCAGTCTGCCAACGAACCGCCGGAGTCGCCCTGCTCTCACTCCCTCCTTATGTTCTTTCTCTCTCCCTCCCTCTCACTCTTCTCGCACTACGTTTGAAAATTTTCTAATTTCTCCCCTCCGCGACACTATTAGGTTCATTGATCCGCGCCATTTCGGCAACGGCAAAACCACGGCAAAACTGAAGACTGGACTGAAATGTAGAGAGTTGGAGGGTAGATAGAGGAGAGACTCTTCTTCCGTCCGCCGCCATACGATAAAGATCCTCGAGGCTCGTGCCCTCTCGCGATTATTTATCGAGCTAATTCCTTCGAAAGCGACATCTCGCGCTCACCGGACGAACTTACTTTGCCGTCGCGGAAACATTTGAAAAGCTCTCAAGATTTTTTGCTCAATTTTTTTTATTTTTAAACCACGTTTTTTTATTTTTCGCTTCTACCATTTTTTCAATGCAGACTCCAATCGCGTCGACAATAATGTCTAATCGTTGTTAAATCAACTTTCGGAAATGGATTTTTTCCGAAAGTATTTGCTTCTTTAATAACTCGTAAATAATGAGAAAACGGATCGATCCGTTCTGAGTTTTAATCTAATTGATAAAAAAAATTTTACGCCTACCTGTAGTCGTACGAAAGCAATGAGCACCGGAGACCGACATCATCGCATCTCCCGTATTTGTTCCCCCACCACCCATCGATTTATAAACATTTTTAAAATTATTTTTGTATCTTAAATAAGAGCGAAATTTCCCAATGACGATTCAACAGGGAGGGTGCTGCTGGCGCTGTCACGGTCAATTGATCACGACGAATATGGAAAAGGATAATAACGCGAAGGGCGAAGAGAGCAGAAGTTGAAGCGGTAGATCGTTCGGGGCGCCACACGAAGTGAGTGAGCTACTTCCGCCGCCGCCGCCGCCGCCACCGCGGAGCGGAATAGTCGAAATACGAAACAAACGAGTCTCGTGCAGGAGCTCGATCGTGCCGCATATGCTCCGAAAACACATCAGCATCGATGGTCCCGTGATTATCAGTAAAATACGCTTCCTCTTTTTGTCTATGAGGAGCTCGAAACAATTTTCTACCAATAAAATCTTCGGGTCAAACAGTTAAGCACGACTTTATCTATTTTAATCTGAATTTTTATTACTCAAGTACGATTATTAAGAAAGAAAAGAAAAGAAGGAAAAAAAAAAACAAAAAATAAACCGCAGTGCCTTGTTCGTGATCGTGACGATCGTTTAGTCACTAAACTGTAAAATGTACGAAGTTCGTAAGATTTTTGGACGACGGGAGTACTAGATTGAAACAATCGCTCCGAATCGTCATGAATAAAAATATCGAAATCTGCGAATTTTCTGAGACGTTTCTTATTGTTTTTAATAATTAGTAATAATAATCAGTGCTCGAGGAAAAAACTATCCGCGTCAAGATCACGTCGCAGCGATCGAGTGTTGCTTGACAAAATAATTATTGCGATAAATACGACGAGAAACGAGAAGAAGAATATTCATAGAGCCGGTGTAAAATGATCGGGCCACCGTCCGGATCCAACGGTATGCCGACTCACCAAGTCGTTGATAATCCAGTAAGGGTTAAGAGAAAAGTCTTCGAGGATCTTGACATTGAGAGTCTGTGCGAGGAAGTTTGTCAAAATGGAAAAAAGCGTTTTCTCAATGAACTCCGAGAGCCAGTGGATACAACGATCATTCAAAATCTCGTTGATCCTACAGAGTTTTCTTCTCCTTCATCGGCCTCTTCTACGTCATCGTCGCCCGGCTCCTCAGTCCAGGAAATAACGAACGTCGGTGGCTCGGTCGCGAGATTGGAAGTGCTCGTCGTCGACGGTACGTGGGATCCCTCGAGCCTTGGGAACGCCGAATTTACCGATATCTCAAGCTCGATCGGCAACGACTCCGAAATTCCGACACTCGATGATGTTAAATCGATCGAAAATGGATACGGAGCTATACTTTCCTACTGGGAACCAACCGACGCTTCCGAAACGACCCAAAATCCTACAAATGCCACTGAAAATCCTGTTACTCCTGCACCACGAACGCCCTTATCCACAACGACCACCTCGTCGACGCTTCCAGTCGAGGATCAAGAAAATGGCAATCTCTCCTGGCTTCTTGATTTCAAACTTGATTCCTTCATCGAGGCACCCGAGGAACGAACGATTTTCCCTCCTGTCAAAGACAATCACATTGGTAACTCATTAGTACTTTACAACTCAATGTATCCATTTTTTTTCATCTTTTTAAGTAAAAAAAAATTTTTTTTTATGTTTTATGATTAACCGTTCGATTCTACTGATGAAAATTCTATTAATAGATTTCTGCTTCTAATGAAATTGATTCAACTCGCTCATCTTTTTCCCATATTCGTAACACACATTACAGACATTCGGTGGGACGGATCCACTCAATAAAAATAAGAAAAATTGATTTTGTAGTTTAACCCTAAAAATGCTAGAAAGAGTCCCAAAGGTATAGGCCGAAAAAAGGAAGCCAAATTGAAGCTGATACAAAAAATAGCTGAGAAGTCATGCACGAATATTTTTCGCTAGAAACACGATTCTCGAGTCCTCTGAGTCAACAATCAATGATTACTTAAGGATGGCAAAGATGGAAATTAGCTTTAACCTTTTCAAAACTTGGATCTCAATGATGGAAAGTCCATTTGAGTAACCCTTCTAGATCGAGATTAACGTAAAAATATAGAATGCCCTAAAACACAATTTTTCCGAAAATATGTTGTCAGGTAATCGAAACAGGTGCAACGCAAACGCTTCACGGGCAAACGTCACAACGTCGGGCACGAACGAGGCGAAAAAAAGTAATATAAATCATCAGGAGAACGAGACAGTTGTTTCGAGTGCGAGTCCGGTGCAGAACGAAGTAATGCGTCATCCGACAATCGTGTCGGCAAACTATGGAGCTGAGAATCGAAGTTATGCAGCATCGCGTTACGGTGGTCCGAAAAAGCCACCGTTCACGTACACCGAATTGATCGAGCAGGCTCTACAAGAGAGAGGAGAGCTCACTGTTTCTGCTATTTATTCCTGGATCTCGTGAGTATTTACGATTTTTTCGAGCGATACCAGAAACTCACTAAACAAGTAACTCTCGTCCTACGAAATAAAAACATTTCGAAGAGTCTTTTTGTCCAATTTCTCATTCAGCAATTTCTGATTCTCGATTCGTCCTGACGTTAATGTACTTATCGAAAATAATTCTGTAAATCAAAATAGTGAGTGACAAAAATATTCTTCCACATTTCTTTTCGACACTGACCAGCAAAGTCGCTAAAATAAATTGAGAGAAATGCAAGATACCAAAACTGGCAAGTAGTACCAAGAATTTTGGTTGCATTCCACCGCGACTAACTTCAGTGCGATGAATATACATACCACGTTGACATTGATCGTTTAATTGGACAATCAATATCGTATCGATTAGGTACAACTTCTGCAGTCATATTTTTCCGTATTATCGCGCATCCGAACGGGCTGTTTATCCGAGGAAATCGTGAGTCTCGGGTGTCAGCGTCGGTCGGGGTTGGCGAAGGGTCATAAGGGGGGTGGGTGAACGAGGCTCGCGGGTGTTCCCGGAGATGGTACTCGTCGGTACCGCTGCCCTCGTTGCACGGTACCACCTGGTACCACGTTTTAACCCCCTTCGCCGTCCTCCACCGTCCATTCCCTTCTCTCGCACCGTCCCCCTTTCGCTCGAGCCTTTCAACGTGCTGTATACGTGTAGGAAATATCATCGCCTCGTGTGCTCTCGCGCCAAGACTTTTCAACCCTCGTTTTCGATTGAAAGGGACCCGCGTCCGAGACGCCGTCTACGGGGTCTTCCATTCTTGACGATCGATCCTGAAAACGAGACGGAATTCTCAGTTAAATAAATGTAATAGTCCTTTTTCCCGAATTACCAAAATTGATACGCTCTCGGTGCTAAGCATCGAAACGTTTACGGATTATAATAAAAATACTTACAATTTATTTTTTTTAATATTATTAAAATATGAAGAGGCTTGCCTGTGGAGTCACTAGAATCAAGTGATTTTTTGAGCTGCTCTCAAGACCCGGATCTGAGGACAGGCAAGCATTGTTTGGAACTTTTTTCTGGAGAATTTTATCATCTAGAATATATTTTTGCATTTTGGTACGCGAGTATTTTATATTTATGACGAATATGAAGGGTTCAATAAGAATAGGCGGTTCCTGATTATTCGAATCGGGACGTAGACCTTGCAATTACAAAATGTTCGATCCGAGACACCCCGTAGACCATTCGAAGTCCCGACGACCCGGGGATTCTTGATTTTTACTGAGAAAAAAAACCCGGGCATTACTAGACTAGAACCGAAAGCTTGTATTTTTTACGCTACTTTTATCCTACTTTGCTGCAGTCCTTGTATCCGCAATATAGCAAAAGCACTGTAAGCAAAGGTAACACATGTATTTTAGTAATTTCCTGTTCAATGCACTTAAAATTCAATCGAGCAAGTCGTTTTTTTTGCAAATTATGACCCGTTCGAAATAACTATCGAAATTCTTGGCATTCGTTCCGAATTAATGCTACAAAAAAGTTGAACGAGATAATAAAAACTTTCTATAGTTATACCTAGTAATTAATTAGCACGAGTTTATTTCACTAAATATCCGAATTTTTAATTTCATGAATTCTTCTAATTTGGCAATTTTTCGGAAAAAAATTGACATAAATGATGTCAAAATTGTGATCGTAATGTTTACAAATTTGATATAAAAGTTAATCAACGATTGAAGAAAATTCATTGTCTCGAGTCTTCATAATTCTCCGAATGCACGCCGCCACATTCGTATTTTTTCAGTATGCATCGATATCAGATGTTAGACTCCAAAAAAGTGTTGAAAAAAAATGGCAGTTATTTTTCAATGCTCACAAAGTCAATTCTCCAAGCTCAATGCGTTGTAATCGATTCTATATTGTGTGGAAGATTAGCATATATCGGCTGGCTATAAAATGCTTGTGCATTTTGTCCATACATCCCTCGAAGAGTTTGCTCGAGCGTGTAATCGGAACGTTTAGGATCGCCACCAAAACTATGATCCCTTGAAAAGAGGGCGAAGCGCCGAGTTCAAGTTGCCGAACGAAATAGCGCTCTGTACGTAACGAGCCGTGACATCGTCAGGTATGAGCAGGTGAAGTAAATTGTTGCTCGAAGGGAAAGGAGCGACTGTGCGGTTCTCGGACGACGTGCCACACTCGGCGAGAAAAGGGCGCGTGACCAACGGGGGTCGTTGCCTGTACGAGACAACGATTAAAATCGTTCACGAGGCTGAAACAAAGAGAGACATTGAAATGCGTGGGCAAGGCGGTACTCGCAGGTGCCTGTCACCAAAAAAGACGATAAAAAATTCTCAAATGCGATTTATATTCTGCCAAAATGAGACTCATTTTTTATCCGAACTTTGAGACACCAAATTGAATCGTACTTTCAAACAGTTTCCAACGCTACTGTCCAGAAAAATCAAAGTAAACTTGTTTGTGGATATTTTTTTTTTTTTTTCAGTGAGCACTTCCCTTACTACAAGAGCAACGACGATCGGTGGAAGAATTCAGTTCGACACAATCTCTCCATAAATCCACATTTTCGGAAAGGCTCGAAAGCTCCCCACGGCGCGGGCCACCTTTGGGCAATTGCTAACCGAGGTGACACGCAACCACGCCAATTGATAACCACCAATGGAACGATTCTACCAATGCCAAGGCAATTTATAAAGAATCTTGGAGAAAACGGTTCACGGAAGCAGAGTAACGTTAACAGGTAAAAAATGAGATTTCGTTGCCAAATTATTCTGGCGTTGAAGTTCGTGCAGTTAAGATCCAGCGGAATATTTTTTTCATCACTTTCTATTCCATATTCCATAGTTTCGAAGTTGGATGTTTCCAGTCTCAGAACTCCCCGAAATTGTCGCAATTTCATTGCAATTTTGCTTGCAAACTCCAAATTATCCAGAAAAAAAAAGAATTTTTGTTGTTTCCCAACTAAACAATTTTCTATAACTGACACGAACCGTAATAGCTTTAAGTATGGAATTACGTTGATCGCTTCTAAATTGATCTAGCCAAATGGTCACATTCGACGAAGTGGCGGCTGCAACCGCGAGTATAAGCCAACCTGAAGAGATCAACCTTGTCACCACTTCCGTGACATTGGAACATTGTGCTGAGCAAATTTTGAACGGTGTTAAGCGTGAAGTCGAGGTGCAGTATCTCGTACCCATGGTCGTACCAGCTAACGAGCCCGAGCCAGAAACTGTACAAACACAGAAGACGGAATCGAACGAACCTCCGTGTCCCGACAAAGAAACGGGTGAGTTTTGTTCCAAGTTCGGTGAAACTGAAACGAAAAAACAAAATTAATTTTTCTGCCCATGTAACAATGTCATTAATCGAAACGAACTGATCCATCCGTACAGAACGTGACTGTTGGAACGTACTTGCAGACTTTTTGAATCCCGTATCAAAGGAGGAAGTCGCAGAGGAATGTGGCCTGATCGGTGAGGGCTATTTGGTAACCGATTTGAATCCAACAGCACTGGGTTTGAATATGGTAGAGCCTGAAATCATAACACCCGACAATCTCTTCGGAGAAGAGCTGAGTTTTCAATTTTACGAGTTAACGTCGCCATCTCAGTTGCAATCTGCCTGACACACGGAGAAAGGCAAGCTGCGCGTTATATTCGTGGACAATTCGAAGATACAAAACATAGGGATTGTCGAGAATTCGCCAAGCAACGAGGGAGCATCATCGTTGAATAACGTTTCTAAGAATACTTGCGGGGAAGCGACCGTTACGAATTTTGGAACTAACAAATATTCCATGGATGAACAAACAGTCGGGATGCGCCAAGATTCTGTAACTTTGGTTGACAGCTGATTTTCCGTACGAGCGTGTCGTACTAATCAGTCCCAGAGCATGCACATCACCTGTTCACCCAACTTCCAGCACCGTAGACAACGAAAAATCATACTAAACAAAGAAAAATAACAAGAGCTACGCGTGCGACTGGAAAACAGTGCTTAAATTATCTCTTGCAAGCACACGATTATCCGATTATTATTAATCTTCATTTCTTCTAGTCTTTACGAAACCGAATGTAATGTTTTTGTATTAGCAAAAGAAATATAATATAATATTTACAATATTGTAAATTTTTCATGCTCCAAAAGTGTTGTGTCGTGTTCAAAAAATTTCATAAAACAATATGATTACTCTTGGTATTACTAGCGGAGACAATATTACTGTCCAATGGATAGTTGGAATCAAATTTATTGATATCAACATTGTTTATATTTTTACAATTATGAAACTTCAAGACAAATTCTTAGATGTTGTATCATTAGTAGTATCTTTCGTTTGTTGTTCGTTGTTGCTTGCCTTATCATCGGGGGAACCTTCGGTCTGTTCTCCCAAAAGTCTTGCCATCAACTTCTCGGCTCTTTCCTTCTTCTTTTGTTCCTTTCGGAACTTTTTCTCCTCTTTCTCTTTTTGTAGCAACATTTTCTGGAATCTTTCATCTTTTGGATCAACCTTGAAACCAAAGTGCCGACGAATCTCCTCCATCATTCTTTCCTTGCGCTCCTTAGCTGCCTGAAGGTCTGTCTCTTTTTTGGCAATCTTAGTATATAATTCTTTTTCCCATTGACTCGTTTTTGCTAATTTAGCTGCAATCATGTCTTGTCTGGAAAACATTATTTAATTTTACTAACGATAATTCGATCCAAAGGGTATTCTTACTTTTTTAATACGAGTAAATCCTATCAACATGAAAACATCCATTACTAAAGCAAAACATCTTGACGGATTGCAAAGTTGAAACCTTTTTGAAACGATCGGATATAAGATTCGCATTACCTTTTTTGTATCTCAGCCTCCTCTTGTGCTTTTTTAGACGCTATTTGTTCCCAACATTCGTGGAGACTCATGGGATATGCAACTTTTTCATATTCTTTTCTTTCTGCAATATCTTCTTTGGTTGGCCAAGCAACACCAGGATGAACACCGGAGCCTTCGATCCCATACCGTCCAAGCATTTTCCTTTTCCACTGCCAAGTATAATGATGAAACGCTGGTCCATCCTCTTCGTAAGGACGATTTCCATGGATTACGTTATAGTGCTCTTCGCTGAGACGAGATTTGTTTCTCCGTGTGTTTAGTTTTACATTCTCATCTTCGGTTACTTGATCGTCAAATCTAGGACGTAGCTCCACAGAGGTTAGGTCAACGACTTCCTCCTTTCCAGAGTCCGTCGTACTGGCATACGTTCTAAGTAGAATAACGCTACGCATTCGAATACGCTGCGTTAATTCATTCACTAATAGAGCTTTTAAACTCATTTTTTTCGACTTGTTTCCAACGAATATTGCTTGTTGATTATCACGATTTTTAGGTTATGATCGAATCTCTGAAGAGTTCAGAGCAGTTCAGAGAATGTCCGCGTCGTCTCCAAACGCGGCGCTCCAACCGAAAGATACTGAACATATAATTAGACGAAGACGAATCGACATTTAAAGTACATATTCAATGGATGCATCCCCGAGGAGGAAAAAGCACTTGCGGATCATCGTTTTATTATAAGGTAATGTTGAAATATCGACACACCACACAGTAGGAAAATCTAATTAATCATTGTTTATTCCAAAAAGCATGTGTTACAAATTGAACACAAAAAAAAGACACGTCATTTCGTATTGTATAAAAACATAACACACCGCAATAACACGAGCAATAATTCTTGGCTAGTACTGCTCCCCTGAATTTTCTTTTGTTTTCATTTAGAGCTCCACCATATTTTGACTCAGTACTGTTGAATCAACCGTAGAATTCTTTTGTAGAGAAGTTCTCTAACGTCACGAGCCCATATGAAATCCATATGATTAAATTTTCGGAAGGGTACTGCTTCCAAAATCGTGACATTGCTCAGAGATTCCGCCAAGTCGTAAATTTCCTAGAAAATCAAAGCAAAGCCCAAATAATTCCCTCGAGCTCTGACATACGAAATTATATGACTTTTGCAACTTTTATCATCGTTACCTCGACTGGTACAATTGCATCGTTTTTTCCATAAAATAATGCGACTGGTGCGGTTACTTTTTGCAACTCATAATTCGGTGCTTCTCTTTGTTTGTACCTGTCAAAATTCTCGGCAAGGCCGTAGTCGTATTGTTGAAATTCACCTGACAGCCCAAAGTTTCAATCTGAATCGTTACAGCTTTTCAAAAAACAACTAAATCGCGCAGCTTTGTTAAAAATTCGGTTGATTTTTAATGCCAACAATCATAGTCAATGACTTTTTCGTTCATTTGAACCTTTGCCAAAGTAATTCCATACACTTCTGTCTTATATCCCTGATCGTTTCAACAATAAAGTACTAACTCGAATAAAACAAACAGAATTTTGACTTCAATTTCAGTTTTTTTTAGAATTGGACAGCTCTCTGGTAAAATGGCCGTTTCGTGAACTTTGTTCATTGAAATTGAACGACGTTTGAAAATTGATCACTAAAAACGTAATTGCAGAATACCAAAGATTTTTTTAGCTTCGTACCTGACAGTATGTTTTGATGAAAGTGGGCCATCGTTCGTAGCGAAGTCCCGGCGGGAAAGGACGAGAAAAGATATGGCAGGAGACTCTGCAAAAAAAAAAGAAAAAAAAATAACGAAAAAATCGAAATGTTTTTTTTTCTACGAGCTCAATTTCTAAAAAACCTTCAGCTTATCGAAAAATCCAAATTTTAACTTTATTCAAATTCTACTTTGAGATTCTTGAAAAATCAATTAAAATTCACTTGAAAACGGTTCGATCGACATTGCGCGACCATCTTATTATCTCGCGTCGCTGTGCGACGGACTTTTTCGATACTCTGAGAAACAAAATTTACAGATTCACCGAAATTTCTTGTTGGCCAAAAAAAATCGTGGCGAACGAATTGGTTGGTGCAAGAAAATTTTTATTCGTTCATCGAATGATCGTTTTTTAGCTCAATGTAAATTTGATGTTTATCTGTCGACTCACCGAGTTCAGTTGTTCTCGATCTTCTCCGACTACCCCAAAGATCATGTTCAAGCAAGCGCTGTGTGAAACCGCGTCCTCGTTGCACCACTGTTCCGCTTGTTTTTTCAAGGCGGTCGTTTGAGGTAGAATTTCGTAGATTTCATTACGTTTTAATGTTTCCTATTGATAAATTCGTTAGTCCGACTTGACGAGTCTTCACAAATAAATGATTCGAGAACAGTTGAATATCGCTTTCTGTTCACCTGCAACGGGCAACCAGCTTGTTTGAATAACGCTTGCATCGCGTTCAGTTTGTGTTTCCAGCGCGTAACAGGAGCCAAGCTAACGAGTAACTTTATCCTCGAGTTGTACTCTGGTCGCAGCGACAACATAACATAAGCGATTGTTGCCCCCATCGAATGTCCGACGAAGCAGACCGCTTTTTGGCCGGTAATAAGGAGAACGTGATCGATCATTGAAGGTAAGTCGTAGTCGCCCATTTCATGGTAGCTGAGAGCGCGTCGAGCAAATGGATTGATCACATTTTGAGTAAACTTCCCAGTACAAAAAATGAGGCTGAAGTTTGCAACGTTGGAGTCCAACGAAATGGTGTAAAAAATCTCTCGAATAATTCCAGTAATTCTCTAATTTATAGTTTCACACCGATTTTGCAATAATTCGTAGCTTTTCAACTTACGTCAACGGTTTCGTGAAATAAAAAATTGGCCAATTGCAAATGTTTTTTTCGTAAATTTCGTTGGACTGCAACGTTGCAAACTTCAACGTCGCGACCAGTAAATTAATTTTGGTCAATGGAATTAGTTTCAGGCAATGGATCCCGCGGTGAAGACGAATCGATTTGAGATGGGGAATTCCCATCAACTGCCAGAAATGTTGGGTGCTTTTTTTTCGATCGTCGAAACTTCGATGAAAGTTACCTGAAATCCCAAAATTTAGGATCACTTGGCTTCTTATTTTGGTGAGTTCGACAATACGTGTTCCCTCTGACGTTACCGATCCACACATCGTAGCCAGCATCAACGAGCATGAAAGCTGAAAATTGTAGAGAATTCGAAAAATTAAACGGATCCGAAGCTCCGCGACACGACAGGGGAATAAAGTAAAAATTTTGTTCAATTCAGGAGTCTTCGTCGCTGCTATTCATTGATCTTGACCTCGAGAGCTCGGGCATTAATATTTCTTACGTTTCATTTATTTTCATATTTACAGAGATCATGGCTCGGTCCCATGAGCACGAAAGCATCGGAGGACCAGAGAACTCCATGCTGCAGGAAAACAACGGGCTTGTAATTGGATTCGGGCGAACTGGGACTCCCGGGCATGCGAAATAGACGTAAAAAATATCCATCCTCGGTCCTCAACGTGTGCTCTTCGACGGAATAACCATGACGTTTTATGAGACCGGCCTGAAAAGGAGAAGAATCGTTGTTTGTGATAAAGAAATTTGGCGATGAACATTTCACCGTAGTAAGCAAGCGTGTTAAAATTTTATCCACAAACTCGAAGGCTTCGTATTTACACACGCTTCTATGAGCAACTCGGACTTTGCTATCCTCGTAAAAAGTATGTTTTTCATGGTTGTGGCCTGATTTGATGGAATCTAATAGCGTTTCTGATCATTGATTAGTTGAAAAACACTCGTTTCATGGCGAAAGTTGTTTCAAATCACTCGGGCAACTTTGTAGAATTAGTGCAGTCGGAAAAGACTGTGGGCAGTATCAACATTACTCGTGCCTTCTCGCTGCCGTGGCCGAGTTGCTCATTCACAATGAATTTTTATTCAACTCCATTAAACTTAAAGCAAACTAAATATCTTCTGATCGTTAAATAACGAGATTACGCGATGTAATGACAGCACTTACGGTATCAAACGCTACGTAATCCTCGTCGACGACGCGTTTCGCGTTTCTCATTCCCGTCAATCGCAAACGAACTTCTCGGATAAAAGTAGCCCTAAAATTCTTCTCAACCGCACACACCAGTCCTGAGGTTATGCAGATCAGTAAGTGTCTCAATAAAACACGTTGACTCTTCATTTTCGTACTCCCTTTACGGTTTGTACATCGGAGCGGACTGTCGGACCAGCGAAAATCAGAGAAATATCTCGGTCGTGCCCCGCTGGAGACGGATATCACGTAATTCCACCATTTTTATTCATTTATTTATTGCAATATTGCCGTTTAATCGGGGTCCAAAGTTGCCATTACGTATCCCAGGTGCGGATATCGATACATGCCCTGCTCTTATTCGTCATTCTTGCCAGATTATTATTACCATTTTGTCAATTCATGAACTCGACTTTTTGTTGACAGAATTCGACAGTGAAAAACGCCACTTCTGGAGGAGGAGGAGCCAATTTCGTTCGAATACTACGAATTTCCGGAGAATCAGAAGAAATTGCGGACTCTCGGTACTGTGCTGCTATTAAATTAACGAGCAGATTTGGAAATGTTCGTTGAAAAATGAACAGCGAGCCATTTGCAACGGGGATGATTTTCGTATCTTAATAATGAACGAGTTCGTATGGGAAGTTTACATTGATGTGACAAAAATAATTCGAGTCCGTTGACTGGATGCTTTGACTGGCACATGGATATTCGAGATTATACTTTATTAACTAACTATCTCGAATACATTGAAAGAAGGCTTATTACTCTGTCGTACAATAATTCTTTAGCATCTTTTGCCCATACGAAATCGAAATGATTGAAGTTTTCGTATTCGACTGCTTCGAAGGTGACAACGTTTTGCAACCTTTTCGCCAACTCCGCGACATTCTGAAAGAACGGAGTGAGATTATCGTTGTTTTTTTGTTTCAATTTCAATTTCAAAATTTGTTTCAATGGCTATTGACTCGATGGGCTGGCGAATTGGTTTCTTTGCTGAAATCACCTTTTCGAACGAGCTAATGTCGCCTTTTCCGTAAATCAAAGCGACCGGTGCGGATATTTTTTTGAGGTCATAAATCGGTGGTTTCTTCTTTCCGTAGAGTCTGAAGTTGTGGGCGTAGCCGAAATCGTATTTTCCAAAGGTACCTGTGACGCAACGAACAAGTTTGATTCGAGGCAGAGAACGATGACGGTTTTTTCCGGAATTCACAATTTTCTATTTTCTGCGTAAAGGAACGAGCTGAATTCCTCAAATCGTTTATCCACGCACACATACGGAAAATAGTGATAATGCTACTCTGTTCGAGCTCGGAAACTGATAATTATCCAAGTAACCGTGTCGGCATGGTATACGCAACTTTCAACGGTAAATAAACTCTCCCAATTCTCCATCGGATCGAAGCAATCTACAATTGAATAAATAATTGAGAACGATTTGGAAGAATTTTACAAGACTTCACCTGACTTTATATTCTGGTAATAATGAAACAACGACGCGGTTGATCCACCAGCCGGAAAATGTGAAAAGATGTAAGGCATTGCGGTCTGCAAAAGGAGCATATGAAAACGTGCGTCTTTATTTCTCAGATTGTTTTTCGGGCGTAAAAACTTAAAAATCAGAGAATTAATGAGCTCAAAATTCAAGCGCTTCTCATTCGAGCGAACATCATTCTCCCCGTTAAACTTACAGAGTTTAGCTGATCAGGATCATGTCCAGCCAGGATTGAAATCAGCAGTTTGCAAAAGGGTTGAGCAAACGATCCATCGCTGCACAAGACCCGGGCCATCCTGGCACTGTACGTCGTTTGTGGCAACAACTCGTAGATTCCATGCTCATCGAATATATTCTGCTCGAGCGACGAACAATCCGATTTTAAACTTCATCGTCTCGACAAATTTGTACTATTTTCTTGATTCATATGAAATCTTAACTCACCTGGAGTACCCGTACAACATTATCGTTAAGGGTAAGGGTTTTGGGAGGCTCTTTCCAAATTGCTACAGGCGCAAGACTCACAACAATACTCATTTTTTCATTATACTCCGGTTTTTCAGATAACAAAACATAAGCCATCGTCGTTCCCATCGAGTGTCCGATGTAAGAGAGTGACGTGCTGTTCGTATATTCGAGAATGTAATCGATCATCATTGGAAGATCGAGCACCCCATGTTCGTGGTAACTGAATGGAAGTTACATTTTTCTCAATTCAGTTCAATTATTCAATTGCTTTATCCTCGAATCGAAGAGGCTATTTTTTGGATTATTTTCCCTCGAACACAATGCGGATTAAGGTATTACCTGAAGCTCCAAAATTGTGGATCGCGAGTTGATAACTGTTTGTGGGATCTGCCGTAACTGTTGCCTCGCAAATTACCGATCCAAACGTCGTATCCTTCATCAGCTAATAAAAAAGCTGCACCGAAAAAAATCTATTTATTGATTCTTTGAAATGATGAGGGAACGACGTGAGAAGAGAAATTTCCCTCGAAAAGTGGCTGGATTGAAACAAAACACAGAAACTGGTCGAAAGCTCTCGTCAAAGTTGTTAAACAAAAAAAAATCATTTCGAAGGACAATTTTGACCTCTCAGAGTCATTCTCCCCTGCGATTCTGCAATATTTTAGTAAAATCCAGGGAGAATCTTCGCATCGTTTCCTCACCATTATTACGAAGTGAATCTACGGATGATAAGCAATAAAAATGCATTTGAATTGCGAATCGTGAGTTAGGAACGGAAGAAGAACCCACGACAAAATCGATCTAGCAACTGACGTGCGAGAGCCTACAAAATGAGATCTTCGAGGCACGACATAGCTATTCAGAAAATGTGTCACGCGTGCTTTTGTTGCGAGGAGAGCATTGAAATCGATTCACTGATGAATCTTGTAGGTTTTTGCCTCTCTCTCTAAATGACTCAACTGAATTGAGATAAAAAATATACAATAAAAAAATGATAATAATACACGTAATGAGGCACTACAAACTTTGGCCCCGAACCCGTCTGTCTTGATTACCTCGAACAAGACAATTTCATTGTAAACTACCATTTCAGATTTTCAAACTTAACTAATCGACGACGATCATCTAAATTTTTCAAGCTGACCAATTGCGCCCAAGATGCACAAATCTTATGAAAATTTTAACGATCAATTTGTAAAGGAAATAAAATACGCGGTACGATGGAGAATTTTTTTTTTTTTTTTTTTATAACGACAATATCGACATGGCTCGCAGGTTGCGTAAATCATTCTTAACAGAAAAGAATGACAAAGCTGTCTAATTTATTCATGAACTTGTAGGGAAAAAAAAATATTTACGCGATACGGAAGTTCATGTTTTTTCAGTGGCTCATTCAATCGATGCCCTTGAAGTCCACTTTTTGTCAGCAGTTTTCTTAAATCTGATGATCAATATTTTTCTACCGATAAGTCATTGCATTTCAAAGTTAACCTTCACCTTCTCGCAGTTGGGAACATTTCCGGGTTGTTTTATTGGTCTTAATCATGATGAAATGAGTAGTCATTGGACTTAGTGGATGGAGCGTCGTCGATATAATATTACCCAAATCTTTTCCGGGTCCGAAAAGGACCCAAGTATCCGAAGACGCGAATAATCCATGTTGTAGAAATACGACCGGCTTTCCTTGTTTTTCTGGAGATGCTGGACTTGCATAAATCCGGAAAATAATAATATTGTAATCGTCCAAAGTCGTGATATTATGGTCGTCGCTAGAATATCCGTATTTCTCAACCATGCCAACCTGTCGATAAAACAAAGTATTCAGTCATTTTTCACTAAATCGCTGTGTACATTTATCCGAATGAGCTGTCAAGGACTGAACCATTGTTTCAGCTACGAAATCAAATCAAATCCGAAACAATAGAAAAAAAAAAAAAAAAAAAAAATACTTGCAGTATCCAAAACAGCAAACTCGTCGCCACGAGCCTCTTCAATGTTTCTGACCCTGTTGACGGTGGGATTGCGAGGAAAAAAATAATCCTCGATGAATTTGAAGCACGTGGCGTTCCATGGGAGAATAAAACACACGAGAAACAGAACACCGGTATTCATGATGGGTTCTCGTTTCCAGTATGAAAACTTAACTGTGTAAAATCAATACAGGATTACTCAGCTTCGAGTTGGCATTGGCGAAAAAAAAAACCAGTTCTGAGTTCAGTTTTCTTGGAAAATGTCACGAGAATAACCGACTATCCAGAAAAACACATTTTTATCCTGCTTTTATGTTGCAAAGTATCAATTAATATTAATTATAAATGAATTTTGAGTATGACGAATTAATCGAATTGAATTGTTTTGAATAATCATATCATGAATTCGAACATTATAAAATTAAA